>NC_058368.1:178042842-180857842 GCF_018350175.1 Felis catus | reverse complement strand
CCTGGCCTGTTTGGATGTGTAGCTTAATTATATATCAGCAATACCAGAAAAAAATGAGTTTTCTCTCCTGATTTTGGCATTACAATTCATTTTGGCAGATACTAAACACATGTGTTATCACTTCTCATTCTTGCACCCAGGGTAGACATCACTAATCGATCACAGCCCCTTTTTCCTACTGGGAGCAGATGCAGCCTGCCAATACTTCTCAACAGTCCTCTAAGCAGCCACTACTAATCAATCAAATCGGCATGCAAGTTGAAATGCGTTTGTTTTTCAGGGCAATAATCACGTAAAATGGCAGTCTCACAGATGTGATTCCCTGGGGTAACCAGGATGCCAAAACTTACTATAATTGCCTCTTCAAAATGTGTATTTAATACTTTCTTTTTCTCTGTTATAAATAAAAAGAATAAAGACATGCAAAGTAGGTTCTGTTTGGGAGAAGAACTTCTAACATCCTTGAATTTCTTTATGGATCCAAGATTCAAACTGCTCTTGCACAAAAGGAGCCATCATTGAAACCCACTAACTTATAGTTCAGTTCATATTCATTTTCTCCAAAAAAGGGAAGCACAACCCTATAGTACAATTTTACTATTATTAAATCACTCTTCTATGGGCACATAGTTCTGAACACTTAGCATCCTTTGTTTTGAATACTGATACTGTATCATGTCCTTCCACAGAATGAAATATTCTGAATCTTGAAAGAGTTATATTTATAGAGGAATAATTTATCCTAAGTTACATTAAAATAAGTAAATCCATGGCAGCACAGTTAAATTCATAAGAGCAAGAACCTATCATTACTCTCAGATTCTCTTTAGATCTCTGCTAAATTGAGGACTATGCAATTTATGAATACATATTTTTTGGTTAAACAAACCCTAGGAAAAAAGCATGTTTATGCATCAAAAACCTGTTATTAAGAGCTCAAAATATAAACTTCTTATTAGAAGATTTGAATTTTTTTTCAACTGCAACAATCTCTAGAATTAAGAATGATTTTATATTTCCTTTTGTGATAAGGGATGATCATATCATGTTTTCCCTGATATAAATATAACTGCCTGTGGTTTTAATTATTACTGTAGAATGGAATCATTGCACAGAAATGACAATTCATGCTGTAGTGAGGTGATAAATCCAAATGAGACCAACAAATATCTGTTGGGCACCTGCTCTGTGTTAGGCACCAACACTACAACTGAGATACCCTCAGTTAATCCTGGAAGCACCAATAGGAGAGCCCATACTGGGGTGCAGGAAGCTGTGGGCGGTCAACCCCCAGCAGTCACTCATGCAATGAATATTTATTGATGTTTTCTTTGTGCCTGACAGTGTCCTTGCCTTCCAGGGGCACTGTTAGACTACAGAAATATGTACAATCAGGAATGAAGACTTACAACCCATGAATGATTCATTTTAAGTTTCTCTTGAATGAAGTTCTTTGAGGGGTCACTAACCATGCCCTCTCTAGTTCATGTTGGATCCCCCAGCAAGTAGCATAGTGCTAGCACATAGTAGGCACTGACTAAACACATGCTGATGAAATGCATTAGACAAAGTCAGTGGGAAGAGGCAGTGAGTGAGTTAACATTATTTTGCATATTCCTTTCAGAGACATTGAGTTCCCTAAGGTCAGGGCACAAGTCTGCTATCTCTGTGTTCTGAGATCTCAGAACCTCATAGCCATGCAAAAAAATGCTGCAGAATAACTTCAGAGATATCCAAGGAATGGATTAGAGGTAAGTTAGATGTTAATATAAGAAACAAAGGAAAGGATGGGAGCTTAAGGTAATTTTAGTCCAATGTGGTTTTGAAAATAGAAATCCAAGGTACCTTTTCCTTCTCTCAAGAGCAAGTGGAAAGTCGAAGTGCTTTACTCAGAGTATATGCTCTGATCGTTATTCCTTATGCCAGCCACTGGTATACCTTGGGCAAGGGCAGAGAAAGGAGAAGGCATTCCCAAGTGGAACAGGATTGGCCAAACAGCAAGGGAGGTTCAGGCAAGCATGAAGTGATGGATGACGGGGTATCTCTTAGAAGACCTGGAGGCATTCATTCCTCAGCATCTTGACTCCAGCAAAACTCTGCAGCAACCTCAGTGAGATGGAGTAGTGCAATCATGATGTTGTGAACCACAGGGTCACCCACCCGAGCTCCCTGACCAGCTAGCTGGTTGGAGTACTTTAACTCTTCATGCCCCTGCCTCTTTTTCTTACATAGTCCAGAGCCTTGACTATATGACTGAGTGCATCCTGTTTGCATGGGATTTGAGTGTGTTAACTCCATGCCAAAGATCAGTGGGTTTTATAAACTTTGATAAAGTGGTGAAAGCAGTAAGCTTCACATACTATCACCCATGATATTTTAATATCAAGCAGGAAGAATAAGTTTAAGTGATGTTACAAAGCATATTTATTTATACAGATGTTCTTTTTATCCCTCTCTTGGCAGGATATTGGCACCACAGTTGAAATGGGGGAGGGGGGAGCAGCATGTTCCCATTTCTCAATCCCCTTACTGCCAACTTTGAATTGAAACCAATATCAAGATTTTGAATATCTTCAGCATTGATCTATTGCTAGTTTGTGGTGGAGAAATTAAAACAATAGAAAGCTTATACTGAAGTATTTGGCACATTGCAATGTGATTTTCCCCTTCAGTGTAGTCACATGTAGAAAGGAGACAAGAGTTGCATACTCTTCTCCAGCTCAGTCTGGCCATCCCCTCTCCAGGAAGCCCATTCACTCCAGAGACTTGTAATTCTCACAAACTCATCATTTCTGACCATTGCAGTCAAGGCTCCACTGACTATCTGTGTAACTTAGGTCAAGTTTTCTGTTTTTAATATCTTTTGCCTTTGTGTCCTCATCAGTTTGGTGGAAATAAGGGCAGGACCTAATACTAAGATTATAGCAAGGAATCATGTAAGTGCTAAGAATGGCACCTGTGTCTGGTGAGAAATCAGTACATGTGAGCAGCTATTGTTGTTAGTACTACTCTTGTTACATGTATAAGAAGAGGCCATCCTCTCTGTGCCTTGAACTGAAGATCCAGGTAGGTGTAAAGGGGGTGAAGTGGGGGCTCAACCAAGATTGAGTTTTCCCTGGGGCACATGGGTGGCTCAGTTGGTTAAGTGTCTGCTTTCAGCTCAGGTCATGATCTCAAGGCTCGTAAGATCGAGCCCTACATCAGGCTCTGAGCTGACAGCATGTCCTGCTTGGGATATATTTTCTCTCCCTCTCCCTCTCCCTCTCCCTCTCCCTCTCCCCCCCACCCGTCCCTCCCCTGCTCATGTGTTATTTTTCTCTCTCTCTCTAAATGAATAAACGTTTTTTTAAAAATATTTTATTTTTATTTTTAAAAAAAATTTTTTTCAACGTTTATTTATTTTGGGGACAGAGAGAGACAGAGCATGAACGGGGGAGGGCCAGAGAGAGAGGGAGACACAGAATCAGAAACAGGCTCCAGGCTCTGAGCCATCAGCCCAGAGCCCGACGCGGGGCTCGAACTCACGGACCACGAGATCGTGACCTGGCTGAAGTCGGACGCTTAACCGACTGCGCCACCCAGGCGCCCCTAAAAAATATTTTAAAAAGAGATTGAGTTTTCCCATTTCTACTATATTGTACTTGGTCTGGGGCATGCCTGACTCTGAGTTTTCCTTGTGCAGGTGCAGCATCACCCCCTGTTTCAGTTCCCTATGGCTACTGTAAAAAATTACCACATTTTAGTGGCTTATCACAACACAAAATTTATTATCTTGCAATTATGCAAGTAAGAAGTCTGAAATAAGTTGAAGAGGCTAAAGTCAATGTGTCAGTAGGGCTGCATTCCTTCTGAAGGCTCTAGGGAAGAATCTGTTCCCTTGTCTCTTCTATCTTGTAGGGGATTCCTTGGCTCATGGCTCCTTCTTCCATCTTCAAAACCAGCAGTGTCAGGCTGAGTCTTTTTCATGCCATGTCTCTGCTTCCTTCTCCCACTTATAAAAACCCTTATGGTTATACTTAGCTCACCCAGATAACCCAGGATAATTTGCCATCTTAAAGACAGCTGATTAGCAACCATAATTCCATCTGCAGCCTTCATTCCCCCTTGCCATCCTTATCACTTTTCTAGGTCTCCCATAAGGAAGTGCCACAAACTAGGTGGTTATAATAAGAGAAATTCATTGGCTCACAACTCTAAAGCCTAGAAGTCTAAGTACCAAGATGTCAGTAGGACCATGCTCTCTCTGAAACCTGTAGAGGAGACTTCCCCCACCACTCCCTAGCTTCTGGTAGCTTGCCAGCAATCTTCTGCGTTCCTGGGCTTTGTAGGAACTCCAAGCTCTGACTTCATGGTCACATAGTGTTCTCTCAGTGTCTCTGTATCTTCACAAAGCCTTTTCCCTAAAAGGACATCATTCTTATTGGATCAAGAGCCCACTCTGCTCGAATATGACCTCATCGTAACTAGTTATGTCTACAGAATCATCTGAGGTATTAGGGGTTAGAATTTCAACATACTTTGTGTGGGGTGTGGGGAGAGGACACAATTCAACTCATAACACCTTGTAACCTATCATAGTCACAGGTTCTGGGGATGGGGACATGGGCATCTTTAGGGGGCTGTTATTGCACCTACCACCCACCCTTCAGGTCACACTCATTCCCCGTTTGGCTGCAAAGAAAACAGCATAAAATGATGGGAAAGAGAAGCTTCAGTTTATTCCTGGCCCTGAGGTGCTAACTTCTCAAGGTCCATTAATGCAAGAAGAGGTAGAGCCCAAATTACACATGAAGGACAAGTAGACATAGTGTTGTCAAAGTGATTTCAGTCCACAGCGACAGAGAAGGGAGTTGGAGAGATAGGAGGAAAAGGAAGAAATTAAATCCCTGACAACATATGGTCACATCTCATCCCAACCAAGCTTTCATTTAAGGTGTCTGAATCCGTTCTTGGAAGTGTCTTTTCTCCTCCTGTTGGATGAAGTTTGCTCCATATTGAATTTCTTTTCTCCTCTACACACCCCACCAACTACCAGCTCCCTTCTGCTGGCGTTGGCCTCTCTTACTCCCCTGATATTCAAAGCGTGCAGCTAGATCTCCCCTTCCCAGAAAAATCTTTTGTTCCCCTGTATCGATTCACCAATTATACACTAATCCCCACTCTGTAGTCCCTCCCCTTACTACAATAACAACAACGGAAATTAAAAGCATAAACCAAAAGAGCAGCCCTCACAGCGTCCCTGAGAGAGGAAAACTTGTGTACTAACAAGAAAGCCTATCTGTCTTCTATTTTTTTTTCTATAGGAAAACATACTCAGGATTTTATTTTATGAAACTCCAGTATTTCCTTAATTTGGAGGGCATGAATTGTTCTAAAATGGACCTTACTGTTAACTGTGCTTGCTCTGTATGCAAGACATATGGTATATAAGTATGAAATGTGGGTTCAGATTTTGACCGGTATGCTTTTGATTACTTATGCTGCCATTTTATCTGATCTTGGGGAAGTAAGTCTACTTGTAATCTGTAAAATGAGTACAAAAAAGTAGCTAATTTACAGGTTTGTGATGAGGATTGAAGAAGCTGATAACTTATATTGAACACGTGCTGTGCGCCAGGTACCCTTGAAGCACTTTCTGTGGACTGTCACTTGATGCTGAATGCCACTGAGCAGAGGGTCTGACACATAATCAACAATGAACGGTCGCTATTTGCGTTACCACATACCTTTATCCAATCTGCTACGGAAAGCAAAATGTTCGTACTGTCTTTCCTGTCCAGTCCTGGGACCTGCTCAGAAGCTGTTGAAAGAGCCCCAGTTTCTCTTGGGGTTTGTTTCAGCCTTCATTGTACTACACATTTGTTCAGCGAGTCAGAGCCAAAGGACCTGGTTGGAAAAATTTAAATCAGATCGGTGAGAGTCGGCAATCTTCATCTCCCCCACTGTTCCGCTCCGCACCTTTGCCACCAGGTCAGGGAAATCATCAGTCCCGGGGAGCAACTACAAAGCTGTTTCCAGAGCCAATTTCCTGCTGAACTGTGTGTTACACTCTTAGCAACATTCCAAAAATTATACTCACTTCAAAGCCGGCTTTGATCTGGACCCCCTCCCTCCCTTCTCCCCCAGCCTTTGCTGGGAAGCACATCTCCAGGAGTAGAGGTTCACCTTGAAAGGTTGAGACGCCAGTGTGCAGAGCTAGGCTCATCCTGAGAGGGAGGGAGGTGCTAGAACAGATTAAAAAAAAAAAAGTAAGACAGAAAAAGAAAGAAAGAAAGAAAAAGAAAAGAGAAAAAGAAAATCCTTGGGAGGCCTTACTTATTCTCAGTGGTCCACTGCCTTTGACGGGGCAGTTCAGTTCCTTCTCAGGGTGAGCAAACCACCTGCCCAGCCTTCTGCCATCCACAGAATAGCAGCATCCAAGGCTGTGATTTCAGCATTGTTGTTGTTACTTAAAGAGCTGAGTTGGCTTTCTCACTCAGGGCCTGTGTGCAGAGATGTGTAGGGAAGGGGTTAGAAGAGGGTAGGAAGGAAAACCTTTTCCTGAAGGGGGATGCTGTGCCAGTGCCTTTCAAACTGTGGAGGGCCCATCTTTGATGCCATCAGGCATCAGAAGCACCTGACAATTCTTTGAAAGGAGGAATTCTCAGAGGAGCTTTGTTTTCCTCCTCCTCCTCCTCCTTTTCCCTCATTCCTAAATTATAATATGGAAACTAAGGTAGAGTAAAAGACTTGCTCACCCAGCCAGTTGCCCGTAGAATCCAGGGTAATTTGCAAATCCTTGTTCTAGCCCAAGAGAATATTCCCTAAGAAGCCAAGTAAAGTCATTTTTAAATAATAGGTAATTTTTAATAATAATGGGTAATAAATAACAGGTAATTTTAAAATAATAGTTGCTAAGTTTAAGGACTTTATTTCCACTTCAGATAAGGGAGTAGGAAGAAGGATGTGTGGGTGCCTGGGTGGCTCAGTATCAGGTGATCTGACTCTTAGTTTTGGCTCAGGTCATGATCTCAGGGTTGATGAGTTCAAGTCCCGCATTGGGCTCTGCACTGGCAGTACAGAGCCTGCTTGGGATTCGCTCTCTCCTCTCTGCCTCTCTCTCTCTCTCAAAATGAATAAAACTTTAAAAAAAATATTTCCAATATGTTGAGGAAAGTCTGTATAAGGACACCTTGTGGCAAATTATTTTGTAAAGTGAAGAATTTTTTTGTAACCATACCCATATATTATCACTACTGTGGTTAATGTTGTTATTACTGGCTGGAGAGGACAATGACTGCTCCTGTTCACTGATGTGTGATATTTAGTATAGTACTATAGTACTTAGCACAAAGTTAGTGCTCAAGGAAGCTTAAATAATAATAAAACAACACATAGCCTGCCTTTCAAATCATTGGTTTCTATATGCATTTTTGGCATTGCATTGGGGAGATAAAGAAGGGTTTGTCTATATTCCTTTCTCATTAAAACAAAACAATTAAATTGAGTGAATAAGAACAGTTACCACTGGTCCATAAAAGGAGGTGCTGAGATGTGTGTTGAGCAAACACAGAACTTTTCCAGAATGTGGCCAATTCCCAGGCCCCCCTGCATCGTGCTGACCACTCTTGTAATTAATAACCACGCTGACATTTGAGGCCCATCAGGAATGAGCTGCAGACTAGGGCAGGGGGGTGGGACACATTGCCACCTGCACACACCCCATAAGCTCCACCTGCTATATTAGCAAGTTTCACTGATAATATTAGATGGAGCACAGCTGAGCCCATGGTTTGATTTTTGTCACCATAACAACAGGACTAGAAATGATACTAGAGTAGTTAGTAGGAACGAATTCTCAGACTTTGACTTATCTAGCACGCTACCAGGAAGGGAGGCAGGAGCCACGTGGCAGTGTTTTGGAAGCTGAGATCTTAACCTTGTGGCTTGACCTCTCTCTTAGTCTTTCTATCAGAGAGACCGGTGAGCATTTGGCCAGAACCTCCCGTTAGGCTCACAATCAAGGCAGCTGTGTGTGTGTGTGTGTGTGTGTGTGTGTGTGTGTAGCCTGTAGGCACTTAAAAGAAAAAAGAAGCAGAAGAAAGGAAGCCAATATGGGAAGCAAACTTACCACAGGGACAAAATGTTCTTCCGAGCAGCTTGAAATGAGCATAATTTTGGAGAATTTCTGCAATAGCCAGTTAATTCATAATTGGGTTTGCTGAGCAATCAACAATGTGTTGCTTGTATTTTCATATGCCGGGAGCATATGACTCCGCGTGTGCGCGCGTGTGTGTTATAATGTTCCAGTACTTTGATACTTCACTAATGTGCAATCTCTATTTCTTGCTTTTGTCTGGGGGCCTCTCATATTACATTTAGATTGTATCCTTTATCATCCCAAATTGACATTTATGCTTTTACTTCTATTGTTTCCCTAGCTTCTCCCTGGTATGGATCAACAATTTGTTTTAATCTGTGTCACTTCTCTTATCTCCCTTGACACAGAGGAGCAGTCATTTTGCACTGCCATCCGCCTACAGAGGTTGTGTTATCAAGAATGTGGTGGGGTCCCTCACCCTCTCCCCACTATCTAAAGTGCTGGCGAATGTTAATTGCTTTTCCAGTTAGTTTATACGAATGCAGAAACCGCTGAATGCAGCTTGACTGGTTTTGATGAAAGTAATGGAATACTAGTGCCTATGAATAAATAAATCTGATTTACATAGAAGACTATTGTGGTGCTGGATAGGAAACTGCCGAATGCAAGCAAATTATAGTTTAAGGACACATTATTCTATGGCTTTTCTTCTAAGTGAGGGAGAAGAGCTCAGGTTTCCCTGGATTCCCAGAGGGGGAGACGGAGGTGATCTCCTGGCCTGAGAGAAAACCATTTTCAGAGAGCAGCATGGGTCTGAAGCTTCAGGGTTGATACATTTTGTTTGGAAAGAAGCTGCGGTTTCTGTGTCTACTTCCTGAAATCCCCTTATAGAAAGTGTAGAGAATGGAAGGTGGGGAAGAATTTATGAGAAGTAAACTAAAAACGTTTGAGTGCTTATCAGAGTGCATTGGTGATAGATCCAGGGAGGGCTCTTGGAGGGAGAAGGGATCACAACCATTTCTATTTCGAGTTTATTTGTGTTTCCTAAATTCCCACAAGATCGTGGTGACTCAAAGTGGAATAAATCAAGACACTGGTTTTTTTTTTTTTTTTCAGACGATTCAAGGCCAATATGAGGTAGCTCTCTCCTGTCTGAGTCTCAGCTGACTGTTGAGTTGTAAAGGTGGAAGTCAGGGGAATGATATCAAGGTGTCTGCATTTCAGAGCCTCCAAGGATTTTTCTGGGATGGGTCCTTCCAACAAGAAATGATCTGGGAGAAGGATCTCAACAATTCAAGTTGACACCAGACTATGCAAGCAAAAATGCTGTGTTTTCCAAGGGACTCTTGGCGACTTCTGATAAATGAGTGAGAAACATTCAGTCACTCAAAATATACTTGTTATGTGTCATGTACTCTCAGTATTAGGGGTACAGCAGTGAATGAAGCAAAGCCATAGCCTTGAGAGTATATATATCCTCCAACCACGCCCTTGGAAAGGCCTACACTCTAGAAGGTATATAATTGAGGGAGATCTTAAAACTCAAATATAAGGCTTTAATTAGATAAAATTTCCAGAAAAGCAACAGTGGTGGGTTGTTTTGTTTTGGGGTGGGTTTTTTTGTTTGTTTTTTGTTTTGTTTTGCATTTATTGGCATTCACAACATGACAGCATCTATAAAGCCTAAGAAAACATCCTTAAGGAGCCCAATGTGCAAGTTAGGAGTTAAATAAAAATCATCAACAATACGAGGGGGAAAAAATACCTGACTTATTTTGCCCATCCCACGGTCCTCTGTCTATAAATGTATCTGGAATTAGGTTATTATCCACAACCACCCATGCTTATCTCCCAAGTTCTTCTTAATCATTTCTCAGGTCCTGATGATATATTGATAGGCTAAAGATTAAATATGAAATTACTACAAATCTCAAGCATCCAAAGATTTATGGACCAGGGCTTAGGCCTTGTATCAAATCAACCATCTAGGAAAATATATGATTTCACCATAATATTAAAAATTACTGGCAGCGTCTTCATCTTATCCAATTGGTGTTGTCCTGATGATAAGCCACAGTAAGCAGAGAGAGAAATTGTGTGATAAATTATGGAACAGACATTGAAAAATATATTTATTACATTTGGATGTGCAAGGATTTCACTTGCCGTGTACAAAATAAATAGAACTTGTTTTTTTCATCGCCCATTTCAGTTCTAAGTATTTCAAAGTCTCAAAACACAAGGTAAACTTGAGTTGGTCCCATTCACAGGAGTTAACTGCGTAGATGGGAAAACAAAGGATGTAGTTCCAGTGAAGCTATTTGCTCTAACAGGAAGTATTTCCTCGTCAATGTGAATTACATACATGAAAAAAAAAATCTGGTTACAGTCTGAGTTTTTCTCTCCTCTCTAGAATTGTCTAGAGAATCCAGATCCTTGTTCCCTAAAGTGTGGTCCACAGACCTGCACATTGGCATCCCTGGAGCTTGTGATAAATCCAGCCTCTCAGACCCTACCCCAGACTTCTCAAATTAGATTCTGTATCTTGAGTTAGACAAGATGACCTAGATGATTCATGTGTCTTATGGTTTGGCAAGTGCAGGTTGAAAGGGCAATCATGCTATCATAGATGGGAAGCCTGAAAGGAAGAGGAAAGCTCTTAATGTATCTCAGAAAATGTGCTAAATGACCATGACACGTGACTACAATAATAATAACAACAATAACAACAACAAACCCAAAGAGAAAAACAATAAAAAAAAACAGTGGTTAACATTCATTGAGCACTTACTATGAGCAAGACATTGTACACAGGCTGTTACATACATGACCCCATAAACTCTTCATGAAGACAACCCGGTGAGAAGAGTAATAGTAGTATCCCTACTTTACAAATGAGGAAGTAAAAGACTGAGGGCATCAAAGAACTTTCTCTGGTCTGAAGGTTTTTATTTTTTATTCTTTTTTAATGTTTGTTTATTTTTGAGAGACAGAGTATGAACAGGGGTGGGGCAGAGAGAGAGAGGGAGCCACAGAATTCAAAGCAGGCTCCAGGCTCTGAGCTGTTAGCATGGAGCCCAATGCAGGGCTCAAACCCATGAACTGTGAGATCATGACCTGAGCTGAAGTCGGACACTTAACCTACTGAGTCACCGAGGTGCCCCTGAAAGCTTTTGAGCACCAGACTCAGATGTACACTCAGATGTGTCTGACTTTCTGACCACTTTTCTAAATTCCTGTTAGTCAGAATTGCCAGGGTACAAGGAAAGCCATGGAAGAAAGACTACAATATTGAAAATGAAATAAATCATGAAATGGGAACTGTCTTTATGGTGAAAGAGAAAAGTAAGACCAACAAATGATCTTTTAGGTTCTATTAGAATGGTCTGTTTGAGTTCCCTCACTAAAAATGTGTAGTCACCCTCACTTCTTCCCTATCCCTTATGGCCCATAACCAGTTCATCTCCCATTTCTGTTACTCCTCTTCCTTAGTATTCTTTAACTGTTCCCCTGGTTCTTCAAGTCCACTCTGCTGCCCTAGTTCAGACCTCATCATCTGTAGCTGGGTCTAGAGAAACATTCTCCAAACTAGCTCCTGGACTCCAGCCTCTCTGTTTTCCAGCCCATCCACCTAATTGGTGTTAATCACCACTATCTTTGTAAAACCCAATCCAACCATGCTATTTCTCAGCCTGGATCTGTGCCAGATGCTGAAACACAAAGGCAAATGACACATATATTCTGCCCTCAAGGAAGTGACAAGTCTAAGGAAAGCCCTTGCACTCTACTTGGTCTACCTGTCTGATCTCATTTCCCCCTCCCCATGTTTAAATATAACATCCCAGCCACCTTCAACTTCTCATCCTTCACCCTCTTTGCAGTACCCAGGGCTCTCTTTTTCCTCAACTATCTGGTGAACTCCAACCCATCCTTCAATAGCCAGTTCAGATGTGAAGTCTCTTGCTTCACCTTACCCAAGCAGAAGCACCTGCTCCCTGCTCCCTTCTTGTAAATCCACTTTTAAATCAGTCAGAATTTTGCTTACTTGTTTACTGTCCCTTCTAGATCAGAATTTGCATTCCTACCATGTTCCTGTAACAAAGAAAGAACAAGGAAATGGTAGAATGGCTCAGCTGGACTTCAGAGCTTGTTACTGGATTTAAGACATTTTAGACGCATTCCACCACCACCACCACCCAGTGTCTGTCCCTTGTACTCTAACCAAAGCTACGTGAGGAGAGTGTGGAATGTTTTCAGGCTTTCATTCACAATGTGAAGACACCACCTGGTCTGTCAGCCACCTCTTTTCCAATAGAAAAGAGGTTTGCATCCGAATAGAAATAGAATTAGTTGATGCGTAAATAATTTAAATTACCTATATAATCTCTGAACCTCTGCCAGTGAGGTAGAAAGGCAGCTTGGGTGGCTTCAAAATAGAATTATGTCTCCATGGTGTACGTTGTCAGTTTCAGTCCACATATGAGTCCTGGTAATGTTTCAGGCTGCAGGTTAGATGACTTCCACAAGCATCAGCTTATTGATTTCTTACAGTAGCCCTATAAAATAAATGTCACAATTTCCATATTACAGATGAGGAAATTGGGACCCTGAATATGTTAAATATTTTGCCCATAAAATTCCCTCCTACAGCTTATAAGTGGGGAGGTTGGGAGTTAACTTTCAGGTGACAAGCCCAGTGTTTCCCACTATGTCATCTGTCTCACCCCTTTCCCTCTCTTTACTGGTCATCATCTTGCTACCAAATTTTCTCAGGATATATCTGTATCTATATAGAGATACAAGGTGCGACCGTAAAGCAGAAAGATGTCAGAATAAAACACACGTGAAAGTCTATCATAATGCTTTACAATAATGCCTATTATGTAATCTTGTCCCTGTGCTTATACGCATGACCAACTGTGTTTGCTGATAGAGTAGCCAAGTGGTGGGTCTCCGTATTTCTGTCTCCTTATCATCTAAACACACCCTGCAAAGGAAAGGCTGCTTCATTTTAGCTCAGGGATCTGATTATAACATCTCTCCACATCAAAACTTCAGTAACATATTTGTCTTTATACATATTCTTTACAGCTGAACAGAATCAGGCGTGCAGTTCTTGGTGCTTGGGCTTAGTTAGCTGAACACAGATGACAGGCAAGGTACTCTTGCTGACTCCTGTGTCAGTGTATGGGGACCAGCTCTGATCCATTTCTGTCCATGGGTGCTTGCCAAGAACCATGCCGGCGAGTCAATAGGTTGCCCATTGATGGGCCAAACATTGTTTTTCTCAACAGGAGCATGCAGAGTAGGCAAAAATGTCCAACTGGCTGGTCTGACCTGTCAGCCAATTTTATCTCTCCTGGCAATAGCATAAAAATTATAAAATATTTAGAGATCATGACATAGGTTAACGCTTTTTTCAACTCAGGGTGACCAAAGCATGAAGAAAGTATTTATCACAACCTAAAAGGGACTCCACTGGAAGGGATACATCAGAAATATATGGAACTTATTCCCCAGCACTGTTTATCAAAGTGAAGTTGGAAGACCACCTCCATTAAAAGCACCTGGAGAGCTTGAGCTTGCAAGCCTTGTCTAGTGTTGCCAGCTAGATGCTGAAACTAGAGCTTTGACTGAGATCTGACTACAAGTCTACTCCACACATTAGATTGCAAAATGTGTCTCAGGACCCTCTTTTTACCATGTCTTTGGGTAGAAAAGATTAAAACACTTAGGTGTCATTTCACATCTACCAGAATGGCTAAAATTAAGAACATTGACAGGACCAGTACTGGCAAGAATATAGAGTAGCTCACATACAGTGGTGCTGAGAGTATAAACTGGCAGTCACTTTGGACAACAGTTTTTATTATTTTTTTAAATGTTTATTTGAGAGAGAGAGAGTATGTGAGCCAGGGAAGGGCAGAGAGAGATAGAGGGAGAGAGAGGGTAAGAGAGAATCCCAAGCTCACAGCATGGAGCCCAGTGTAGGGCTCTGTGCCATGAACTGTGAGATCATGACCTATGCCGAAATCAAGAGTCAGCCGCTTAACCTACTGAGACACCCAGGCACCCCAGTTTGCTTTTTCTTATGCAATTAAATATATACCCAGCAATCCTTCTCCCAAGAACAGAAGAAAATAAAAGTATATGTTCAAGAGTAGATAAGTGCATGAATGTTAATAGCAACTTTGGCTCTCAATAACCACTAACCAGAAACAAACTCAAATGCCCATCCTCAAATGGATGGATAAGCAAACTCTGATATTATCATACAATGGAATATTATTCAGCAATACAAAGAGATGAAACACACAATGTGGATGAATCTCAAAAATGTTCTGAGCAAAAGAAGTCATTTACAAAATAGTATACTTATCATCCTCTTTATAGAATTAATACATGTAAAACTAATTTATGGTGGTAGAAATCATAGCATGGTGTTGAGGCATTGGAGATTAACAGGATAAGGGCACAAGAGAAATGTCTGGGGTGATGGAAAGTCTATATCCTGATAGTTATGTGGGTATATGTATTTATCAAAATTTTTCAAATTGTATGCTTCAGATTTGTGTGTGTAAATTTCAGTTTTTAAAAAGGGTTGGGGAGAAGTGGGTATGGCTACAGAAGGGCAATATGAGGGATCCTCCTGGTGATGGAAATGTTGTATGTCTTCACTGCATCAATATTGGCATCTTAGTTGTGATATTCTGCTATTTGTTTTACAAGATAATCGGGCACCTGGGTGGCCCAGTCCGTTGAGTATCCAATGTCAGCTCAAGTCATAGTCTCAGGATTTGTGAGTTCAAGCCCCATATTGGGCTCACTGCTGTCAGTGCAGAGCCTGTTTTGGATCTTCTGTCCCCTTCTCTCTCTGCTCTTCCCCTGCTCATGCTCCTTCTCTCAAAAATAAATAAACATTTTAAAAAGATGGTTATTATCACTGGGGGAAACTGGACAAAGAGTACTTGGAATATCTCTGCATTATTCTTACAATGGAGCATATATCTACAGTTCTCTCAAATTTAAAAGTTGTAATTAAAAAACAAAACAACAAACATTTGTTATTAACAGCTTGAGATTTGAATTTTCTTGTAAGTAACCCATTGTGTTTGTATATAGTGTGTATGTGTTCACACATGCTATATGGGAAGGAGGAAGGATTTTTAAATTTATTTTTTCCTTTGATTTCTCCTTTTTTATGTTTTTAGTTTTGTGTGCTCATGATTAAACATCCACCCCTTCAGTGGGGCTGACTTCATCAGTCCAAGGTCAAAAATCTCTCTATCACTCAACACTTCTTCCCAGTGTCTCATGATTGCTGTACAATACAAGGAACCCCTTTCTTGAACATTCCATTATTTCACTAACATTGTGGAGCAAATAGTGCCTGTGAGGCATCTTTGCTGCTGAGTGGGGGGAGATGTCAGCCACATGTGATTTTGCACATCTCCAGGGTAACGCAGTAGTGCTAATGTAGTCTCCTGGATGCAGGGACACCAACTGGGTTTATGTCACTCCCCTGGGTGCCTTAAGTGCATAAATCAATCCTTATTTTTTTTTTCCAATCCATACAGAGGGCTTCCTCATGTGTGCTGCACATAGAGAGGGAGGGGAAGGATGCCTCCATGAGCAAATGGTTTGTGTTTGAGGAAAGCAAGTGATGCATGCAATATCAAAATCTAGTTTTGGGGGTGTTTTCTTTAACTCCCCTGGGACAGCTGCTCTAGCTTGAATGGAACTAAGAATGAAGGGATTCATCAGCTGGAAAGAGGTTGATGTCAGGACAAAAATAGGGTGCCTGCCTTGGCTTGCTGGGGGCTACAGGATGGCATCTATGAGTTTCCATTGCTGGCTTGTCTCCTGGGAGCCTGCCTGTACCACTCTGAAAGGCACCTAGCCTTGTAGATTCTGCCTTAGCCAAATGTCTGCTATAGTAAGGCTGATGTTCTGAATTATAAATGCCAATGATTACAAAGGTATACTTTAGAAAAGCTAACTGACTGCCCTTTTTTTTTGGCAGGGGCATCACCAGCATTATCCCATTATGCCCAATGATGTCCACAAAGTGGGCTGGTATGGTTTATTCCATTTCAAAGAAAGGAAAATCAATCACAGCTAAATCTCCTTATCTTCCCTCTCTATCCTTGCTCTTTATCTTCCACCTCCTTCTCTCTCTTCTTTGTGTATTCTTCTCTTTCATCCTCTTCCCTTCTTTCTCTTCCTATGCCTCTTCCTCCTTCTTGGGAGGGGGCATAATAAGAATCTAAAACAAGTATGTATGAAAATGATCTTTGTCTCTTCTCATTTCTTCTATTAGCATTTCTTTCCCCTCTCTAAGAACCACCCTCCCCCCAGAATGCCTGTGGTTCCCATCTCATTTTCACTCCTACATCAAAACTTACCAATTCTGTTTTCTAGTCCCTCAGGCCCCTGAGTCTTGATAAGACACTGAGCGATAATTAGATTAATCAGATAACATGAAGCTCTAACATGTCATGAAGGCATTCATTTCCTTAGGCCCATAAAGGATATTCCTAATGTAATGCCAGGCATCATAGTAAAACTGTGGGAGGGAGATTTTTAGGCAGATAGAGCTTTCATGTTCCTGAAATTACATCCAATGTGAAGAGGAGCACGTTTAATTATTCAGTAATAACTGCAGATGGAGTGATGTACCTATATCATCCCAGGGCACATAAGAAACACCTAAGAGTGCATTGGAAAAATTTGTAAAAAAAAAAAAAACAAAACAAAAAGGCAGGGTAATTCCTAAACTTTTCCATGAGCATGACAAATACCTCCTACAGGATGTTAGAGCTTGCCCATGAAATTGCTCTAGTCTAGAAAATTCTGAGTCCATACAGAAGCTTATGAGTTTTCATTATGTCATTCTAGTGGTTAGAAGACATTTTCAGAACACCCTGCACATTCTCCTTTCTTACCACTTACAGGTTCTACTGAAGTTGTCTGTCCCTCCTACTATGAACACCTCAAGGATGGGCACTAAATCTTAGACACCACTGTGTTCCTAGCATTGAGCTCAGGCCCAGGTGCAAAACAGATGCTCAATAAATGTCTGTGGAACTTATCAAGCATGATTTTTGGCTCCTTTTCAGACAAGACTGCCCACAAAATGGATTGTCAAGTAACTTGGGGTCTGGACCTAAAGGAATGTGAGAGATGTTCTTCAGTGATCTTATGTCAGATCCTTTTGAATCTTTACATGGGAGATTGGGTTCTAATCAAGGTCAGACATGGGCCACAAGCAAGAATAGAGACTGACACAATTGGTGGGGGAAGATTTATGAAACTTCCCTTTATGGCTCAGGGCTCTGTTTTCCCATAAGAGAAGATGTTGTCCCTTCAATGGGAGCACCAGTGAGCAGTTCAGCTCCGCCTCTCTGCCTTCTGTCCTCTTCATGCACCAGTTCTCAAGACAACACTGTTATCGCGCCAGAAAATACAGCCCAAAGCATTACAGATGTCTGGTACAAGCGGAACTCATATTAATGGTTATTGCTTAAAGAAGAGGCATGCTCAGATCTCTTTACTGTGCTCTGGGGAAATAGCAGTTTTTACTTTCTTCTACAGAAGACCAAAGACATAAAAAGATCAATTGGGTTTAGCCTATCTCAGATAGGGGAGACTTTTTCAGAGGTAACTTACATGACAGACTTGACGTGACCTGAGACACATCCCCACAAATACAGATATCTTAACAATTAATTTTTGTTAAGGTTTTGATGGATGTCTAGACACAAAATTTTCCATTTGTTGTAGGAACAAATAAGTTTGTGACATTGTAGGATGATTTAATGAGTCAAACAAAAGGATTTTTTTGTTTGTTTGTTTTAATGCCATAGACTCCAGGCTTGTTCCAAAAATCCTCATTTTGATGTCTGTTGACAAATGACTTGTGGTTTAATATGAGTTAATTGAATTTTTTTACCTTCTTTTAAAAGTTGCTTAGCCAGTTGCTGACAGTGAGTAGATCATTCCTAAAGCAGAAAAACATTTTATTTGGAAAGAAACATTTTTTTTCAAGATGCCATTAATTGAACCAAACTGGAAATTCATTAAATGACCTTTTAAGTGGCCAGAAAAAGTTGCTGTTTATGCTGTGGTAGAAGATGGCCAGTTTAAAACACTTACAGATATTTTAACATATTTTATAGCTGTGTAATGTTTACAACTTTATCAATGCCAGCCTTAGGTGGGGGGAAGTTCTTTTCCTTTGATTTCTACAAAGCAAAAAATCCCACAGTAGTGCCAGTGTCCTGACCATGCCTTACATGATATTCTCTGGAAATAAGATAACACCTTTTGCTCCTTGAAAAACACTGCCATTTGTAATCAGCCAAGGTCCCCTGCTAGGGACACTGTCAACAGCCAATAGAAACTTTTAAATTGGTTGCTTTTGATGAAAATGAAAATGTTATCCATGAAACATCTCTAAGAAAATAAATTCAGGCCTGATTCCTTCTATGCAAACAGATATATACAATATCTCCCCAAATCAGCTTTTTCTCGTCTGAAATGGAGCTACTGTACTTTCTTATGATGTCAGAGATTGAACTTGGGCAAGGATGTACTTCTGATAATTAAGATCATATCAGGCTTAGAAAGCTTAAATTCCTAAAAGGAGATGAAAGTTTCCTGATGGTGTAGACTCACAATGTTTGTGAGTTGGTCATAGAACTATAGGGATGAGTTTGAAATTCCTTACTGCAGAATAATACCAGAATAATGCAGATAATACCAGAAAGGAGAGCACCCCATTCCCATAAGCCCATTTAAAAAAAAAATGAAGCATCTCTTGGAACAAGCAGGTGGTGTATCATATGTTCCTGGGGTGGAGAATGAGCTTCTTTCTTTTAAAAGTAATTGATTTTATAGTGAAACGTGTTAAGAGCACTGATTTTCAAAATGATTCCATTCATGAGTGTCAGGAAATAATACATACTGCTAATTGCTTCAGAAATAGCTAGATTATTTAACTTTGGTTGTGACTGTGGTTGGAAGAAAGATCTTGCACCTTTATGCTATTTTCCCTATCACAGATTAATAGCTGTTTTAAAACTGTGTCTACTTTTGCTGTTCAGACATGAAATCTGCATCCCCTCACTTTTTGTCTAGGGCATCAGCTACTGTGTTTTTTAGTTCAAACTCTCTGAGTGTTCTAAAGATAGCAGTGTGACATTTCTGTTTCAATGAAGCTCAAATAGAAGATATAAAACACCAGAGAAGAAAAAGATATGTTTGCTGATTTTACCATCGTCCGTACTGAGCTGCCTAGGTGAACAGTTGTAAGTGGAGAGGCTGATTGCAGGCGGGGAGGGGAAGGGGGGAATGTTAACTTCTGTGAGGTGTAATTTATTGGATGCTTAGCAGCGTACCCCTTGCGGTAATTCCATATTTGAATGTCTCACTTCTGTACAGATTGATTGGGTGTAATATGGAACCTGAGAAAGGAAACTCAATTGTTTCTTTGTTTTATGCTTTGTTTTCTTTTGTTTTGTTTCAGTTGTTTCCTCAATGAGCAGATGTAAATGTGTCTGATTTAGAAAGAGACTGTTTGCTGAAGGTGACAGCTCAGTGGAGTGAGCCGGAACCATAGCCTGTGATCAAGACTAATTGAACCTACCAATTATACCTGTTTGCTTCATCATGTATTCATTCAAACAAACACAATACAAACACACATAATAAACGTATATGCATATGTGTACAAGACTGAAAAAGACCCTGATGAATTTATAATGTGACTGCTCATATACCTCTTCCTCCAGGAAGTCTTTCCTACCTCTAGGCCAGGGGTCAGCAATTTTTTCTGTAAAGGTCCAGAGAGTAAATATTTTAGACTTCACTTTCAGAGCCATATACGGACTTTATCATATATTTCTCTTTTCTTTTTTCTTTTTTTTTTTTTTTTACAACCCTTCAGAAATAGACAAAACAGTCTACTTAGCTCAGGGGCTGAATATGGTCCATGAGCCATGGTTTTGTTCAAGTCAAGTATACCTTGTTTCATCCTCCATAGCAGCCTTCACATGGTGTTGAAAAGAACTAAACTCGAAATTCCTGGAGTGGAGGCTCTTATCTTTGCAACCCTGGCCTAACCACTGGCAAGTGTTCATTTTCCAAATATACAGTGATCTCCACCTTCCAGTTTAATATTCCAGCTGGGAAAACAAGATCCTGTGTAGAAACTGGTTAAGTGACAATTCAGAACACTGAAGAGTGTGCTTGACAGGTTCTTGCAACTCTGGCTTTCTAGAATATAACCCCAAGTTGAGAAATAAGTTTTTTAAAATGCCCTCTTATGTTCTCAAAATAGCTTTATTTTGTTCTGCACTTCATTAGGCCTTCATCTGGAGTCTCGTTTGTTCTTCCTTAACATGTAATCTTTAACAAACTTAACAACTTTCTACAAAATAAGAACTTAAGAGATACACAGAAAATGGAAGGGTGGGTGTGGTGGTGTAGAGCAGAGCAGTAGGTCCAGAAGATTGATACCCAAGATTGACACCTGACAGCCTGACCTCAAGGAAGGAGACAGAATAAATCACAAGGAGATACAGAATTATATGACTGCATATAGCACAATTATGTTTGCTCTTAATAGGCTTTCAGTCATTAATTAAGTATTGAATTATGCTCATTATGCTCTCTTTAAAAATGCAGCCAAATAGGGTTTCCAATTTTGGATTATTATATCCATACAACCTGGGTAAAATACAAATATCTACCATTTGGGGCACCTGGGGGCTCAGTTGGTTAAGCATCCGACTCTTGATTTTGACAGCCGTGAGATCGGGCCCCAGTTCAGACTCCAAGCTGGGCCTAGAGCTTGCTTAAGATTCATTCTCTCCTTCTGTGTATCTCTGTCTTTGTCTGTCTGTCTCTCTCTCTTTCTCCCCTTTTCTCTCTGCCTCTCCCCTGCTCATGCACATGCTTGCTTGCTCGCTCTCTCCCTCAAAAAAAAATCTACCATTTTTGGACAGTGAGTTTTGGTTATTTGGGAATTTCACTCATTTGGACCTCCTCATTTATGAAATGATGTGTGATAAAAGACATATTTGTGACCCAGGACCACCTAGCATGAAGAGCCAGGCCTATGGAATCAGTAGCCTGGGATGATGGTTCTTCCTTTCCAGCTCTGTGACCTGAGGCAAGTCGGTTAAACCTCTCAAATTTCAGTCTCCTGGTCTGTATAATGAGCACCTTCCCTAGAGTCACTATGAGGACCACGTAGGATTATCATAGATACTCTTGCTATTATTGCATGTTAAGTAGACAACCATCTTGTCATTATTTTTCTGTGATACAAAAGTAAAGTTCTTAAGCTAGAACGTGGCACAAAGTGAGTGCTCAAAAAAGTTAGCTATTAGTATTATAAATATTATGATCACTCTTGTCTATGGTGAAGTGTTTTCATGAATGTGACACACACATGGTACTACAGGAGACTAGGTAAAAGTATACAGTGAAGGCATCTGGGACTTCACCTTAGACAAGGTGCTACCTGATCTATAATTATCCAACCCATTCAAATCAGGCCCACCTGGGACTAATTCCTCCAGAACACATTTTACCCTGGACTTCCTTTGGTTAGGTTGAGAAAGGCTGTTTTCTAGAATAGTAAAATCCACTCACCTAGTATTGTGGCAGATCCTACTATAAGCTGTCACATGTTGTGAATCTCCAGCATCCCTTCACATTGTTCTTTTCTTAACGGGAGAAATAGAACATGGGTATGGAATGGGACAGTTGCATTTCACTTACCTCAGAACACCAGATTCCCTCCCAAGAGAAGGGGAAAGATGCACATGTTCTCTCAAACTGTTTTGGCTCCAAACCACACTTTGTAAGCAAAATGTAACCCAACAGGGAGGCAGACATGCCACATTGGTTGTGACCTTTAAAAGCAAGGACCTGAAAAGGGCTGCTTCCTTCTGGAAAACACATACTAATGACAAGCCTAGCCACTGATGTAACTCAGAGAAAGGGCTGGTTCAGAGGAAGAAATTGGGACAAGGGAGTTTGGCTGGAGCACTGAGAAGCGTCAAGAGCCTTTGGGTATTAACCAGACCGGCAGAGTGATCCCTGAGAGGAAAGACAAAGATAGCTCTCGCCTTTCTGATTCAGGGCTTGCCTATATCTCTGGCACCTTCCTGCCCTCTTGCAAGGCTGTCCTCATTCAGGTCGCAGTCTGCACCACGAGAGAAGTTCAGCTCCAGCCCATGCCACGGCAGCTTTCCAGGGCCTGGCATTTGTGTCCTTGGCTCCAGGGCCAGCTATAGCAACTGAGGAGCCGTAGCTTTCTGCAAGTTCAGCCAGACGGTTGCGCAGGTGGCTCTACCTTGAATCGTCCAGGTAGGCAGAATAATGGATTTGTTATTGATTTTCCCTGAGATTGGAAGCAAAGAAAAGGGGTGGGAAGTATCAAAGCAGTAGATAGCATTTTAGCTGGGTACTCATGAGTGTTTGTGGAAAGTGTCTGAACACCTAAGCGGCAAGGACAGAGGAAGGGAAACAGTGTGCCCGGGAAGAAAAAAGGAAATAAGACATGCAATGCTCTATAAACTGAGAGAGTAACAGGAGCAAAGAAGAGCAGCTGGTGCAACGGGACATCCTGAGTTACTTGTCAGTGCCTACAGTACCCTTGTTAGAATTCTCACTTCTCACACTTTGCCCTCATGCCCTTCCTGGGACCAGACCTCATAAGCCACAGTCCCTGTTGTGAGCCTGAGCAGTGTCATCTTCCTGCATTTCCCCCCTCCTTTCTGCTAGTCCCAGCCCCAGTAGTTAGGAACCTCCTGGGCTCTGAAGGACAGGACTGATGTGGGTCACAGGTGCTGGAGCTGCACAGACCTATGCTAATTACACCACACCTGTTTCCCCAGGTTAGGCTGTTGCTATTGGAAACCTTGATATCCCTTTTCATTTATCTGTTTACCAACCAGCCGTTAGTCCTGCTCTTCCACCCCATCATCCAACAGACCCTGGATCTGAGGCTCAGACCCTGATGCGAGGGGACAAGGACAGTAGGGAATAGCATGTGGGAAAATCACATCTATGTGTGCTACCTAGAGGTCATGACAGAGAGAAGGGTGCATTCCACCTGCAGGGCAAGAGAGTGGCCAGGAAGGCATTTCAGGAGGATGTGAGGTGTAAAAGATGAGATGAGCATTTGCTAGTTGCTGGCATTTGTAGCACAGGGACCAGAACAAGCCAAGCCATTTTCGATGGCTGCATAGATGGCCAGACCTGTATTCAGTGCTGCTGGCGTCTCCTACATTTCTAAAGGTGCTTTTCCAATAAATCCATGGCAACATGCAGAGCTGTGCCATCACATTAAACGAAACAGGTATGCTTTCTCCATTCCTCCAAGCTTACAGTCTGTATCTTTACTGGACATGTTGCTGAGCTGTGAGTGCCCTGAGGAGGTCTTCCTAAATACCGTTTAAATTTTTTCTCTTCTTTTATTTCATTGGCCTTTTTTGACACCAGAATTGATCCCTTCTCCTGTTGGAACTATCAGAAGACAAACACAAGTTTCTCTTCCCGGGTAGCAATTTCCATTCATGAAAAATTGCCTTGTATGCATTCAGGAAGTATAGCAGGTTGTGAAGCTCTGTAATTTGTTTCCCATCAACTAATAATCTTATTGTGATGAATAATGTAGTGCTGTTAATGTTTCTACAAGGTTACAGATTGTGCTGAGTGTCAGTAGAGAAGCTGACAGTGTTGTGCAGCAAAGCCATTCTTTCTCCTTTTTACACAGTATAGTTTCTTGGAAAGCTTGCAGTAGGAGCACGAGCTTCAGCAAACAGTATTAACATGAATTCAAGTACGAAAACTATTCATGATACACAGTAGAAGTTTTACACCAATGTTGACTCTGTTCTTTTTTTTTTCTTGTTTTTTTTAATGTTTATTTTTGAGAGAGAGTCAGATGAGAGAGAGAGTCAGAGTGTGAACAGGGGAGGGGCATAGAGAAAGACACAGAATCTGAAGCAGACTCCACCAGGGTCTGAGCTGTTAGCACAGAGCCCAACGTGGAGCTCGAAACCACAAACCACAAGATCGCGACCTGAGCCGAAGTCCGACACTCTACCAACTGAGCCACCCAGGTGCTCCTGTTCTTGTTTTTTCTACGGTGCTTTTTTTTATCTTATTTTTAAGGATGTGACATATATGTTGGAAACAGATTTCCAAGTTTTGGCATTGGTTGGCTCCTTTGTTTTACAGAGAATAGCCTCAGCTTCTCTACCTGGAGTGGCTCATACTCTGCCACAAGTCTGTCCCCTTCAACATCAAATATTCTATCCTGTTCTTTTTTTATTATTTTTTAATGTTTATTTGGGAGAGAGAGAGTACACACAAGTAGGAGAGGGGCAGAGAGAGGGGAACAGAGGATCTGAAGTGTGCTCTGCACTGACCGCAGAGAGCCCGACAGGGGGCTGGAACTCGCAAACTGTGAGATCATGACCTGAGCCAAGTCAGACACTTAACTGCCTGAGCCAGCAGGAACCCTTATGTCCTGTTCTTAACATTCAGCCACATGTTTAATTTTTTGTTGTTTTATTGTATACTTTTAAAGTAGCACGCAGTAAAATTGTCTTTTATGAATTTTATGAATTGTGACACATATAGATTTGTGTAACCCCACCACCACTATCATGATGCGGAGTAGTTCTGTCCCCTCACAAACCTCCCTCATGCTGCCCTTTTGTAGTTACATCCTCTCCCAATCCAAATCCTGGCAGTTACCGATCTGTTTTCAGTCACTATAGTTTTGTCTTATTTTTATAAATTTTTTTAATGTTTATTTATTTTTGAGACAGAGACAAAGCATGAGTGGAGGGCGGGGGCAGAGATAGGGAGACACAAAGTCTGAAGCAGGCTGTAGGCTCTGAGCTGTCAGCACAGAGCCCGACGCAAGATCATGACCTGAGCCCAACTCAGACCCTCAACCGACTGAACCACCCAGGCGCCCCCTAGTTTTGTCTTTTTTAAAGTTTATTTATTTTGAGAGAGGGAGGGGAGAGAAAGAGATAAAGAATCTCAAGCAGGCTCCACAATGATAGTGCAGAGCCTGATGCGGGGCTCCAACACACGAACCTTGAGATTACAACCTGAGCCGAGATCAAGAGTCAGACGCTTAAACCGACTGAGCCAGCCAGGCCACGCTAGTTTTGTCTTTTCGAGAATGTCATGTGAATGCAGTTACACAGTATATAACATTTTGAAACTGACTTCTTCCATTCAGCATGGTACCTTTGAGATGTTTCCAAGCTGTTGCATGTATCAATAGTTGATCCCTTGTTATTGCTGAGTAGCATTCTGTCATACAGATTACCCCACTTTATTAATTCACTTGTAGAGTATCTGGGTTGTTTCTAGGTTTTGGTGATCATAGTAGAACTGCTATAAACTTCCATGTATAGGTTTTGAGATAAAGATACATTTTCATTTCTGTAGGGTGAATACCTAGAATTGAGATGATTAGATCTCGTGGTCAATGTAACAATACAGGAAACTGGCAGACTTTTCCAGAATGTCTGTGTATTTCACATCCCCACTGGCAATGTATGAGAGTTTCTGTCATGGTATTTTGATCAGCTTTTATGTCTGTGAAAAGTATGTTGTAGCATAATACTCTGTTTTATCTTGTGCTGCTTCTGGTTGATTTAATAGGTAATTTATTTATTTATTTGTTTAGTGCCTTAATGAGATAGCCCTTAAATTTTATGTCAGATGGGGCACCTGGCTGGCTCTTTTGTTAGAGCCTGCAACTCTTGATCTTGGGGTTATGAGTTCGAGCCCCATGTTAGGTGTAAATATTGCCTAAAAAGTAAAATCTTAAAAAGAACTTGTGCTAAAATTTCTCAACAAAAAAAGCATGGAGTGTGTTTGCCTACTTTTCTCAATGCTGTTTATGGCTTCTTTGGTTTAGACTACATGCGTTTTAATTAGAAAAATCTATAAATGATGGGTTTTTCTGTTATTCATAGAATGAGGGTGAGGATGCTAAGGGTATTTATAGATGTGCAGAAAGATTGGGATGGGACAATTGGAGTAAACTCAAGTGGTGAAACTTCATTAATCCCATCTCTATTTTCACTTCGTGGATCTAGATGTCTCACTCTATTTTTTGTGTGCAAAGACTACTCCAAAGTCCATATGGATCCTACTGATGGAACTGAAAATTCACAGCAAGAATTCTGAGTCTTAATCTTACAAGGAAAGCAATACAGCATGTGTATTCCATATGCGTAATAGAGGGCTCCAATTCACCATGCTATATTATCTACAATTAAACATAAAAGAGAGTTGATAAATACCACATTCAACTGAAAACACAAATGAATCAAAATGTTATAGTTTCTCTCCACAGGTAATAATTAACATTCTTGTGAATTTCTCTGTATGCCATGGGGCACCCTTTAAACAGTACCCTAGCACAAAATCTTGTATATTGGAAGATGTAGACTTGACCGAAGAGTGAGTTCATCTTGGGAAATAAGACAGGGGGACAGGGGGAAGGGGTTCATGTGGAGTCGAATGATATGCCTATACGAAGACTTGTCAGAGCAGTATGTCATAATGACCCTTATAAAATTATTGCACATAAGCTGACATGTGAATAAAAACATTCGTGACAAAGTGAAGTCTTTGGGTAGTTAACAACCAGAAGAAAAATAGAAGAGTTACCGTGGGATCTTTAAGGCTCAACAAAAAGGTCAGAGGCTGGAGATCTGCCACCTGTTTACCTTCCTAGAGGCCAGAGATCTACCATGTCAAAAATCTACCAGACCCGGCATAGATGCTCAATAATGAATTGCCAGGTGAATGAACCCATGAAGACGTGAATGAAGGAATGAACAAGGAAGTAATTGAAAATGCTTTGTCACAAGTGGGCATAGCTCATATGCCACTCTTCCTTAAGTTGTGTCAGAACTTAATTAGAAAACAAAAGGAATCTTGTGGAGAGAACCGTCACGCTTTGGGTTTCTCCCTGAGAATGTGAAAGACTTTACCAAGTGGCTACTTGCATCTAATCTAGCTGGACTCCCTACTAAGAAAATCCTTGGAATGAAAACTCTTTCCAATTCTATTCCATGTACAGGTTAGAAAAGTTAATAAAGATCTAATAGGCTAAATATGGCCAAATGGAGTCATACAGTATATAATGTGCCAGTGTCGGTTCCAATGTTAATTCCAGAACGGGGCAATCATAAAATATCTTACATAGGTCAGCACACAGGAAGACTTTGGACTTGATCTGGTGCAATCTGAAAGGGCTTCCTGAAGGAGGAAGAACTCCATGTATCCTGCTTTTGACTTGTAAACCCTTTACGGCATACCCTTTGTCCTTGCCACATCCAGTTGGCTTCTCCTACCACCAAGCATATGGATGAATTAGGATTCACCCTGTTCAGGTAAGCCACTGGCCTGTAGCAAAGATCCTTTAATACAATAAATTTGTGATGGAAAGCGAACATTTTCAAGTGGCACGGAGAGCCACAGGAGATCCTGTTAGTCGGAGTTTAGAAGTGAAATGTGTCTATTCCCACTTGGGGTGTGTCAGAGGCCTCTGCCATCATTAGTTCCATGGGGATTTCTGCTTGTAAGGCATTTGTTGTCATGTTTGGATTACTGCAGGAAGAGAAAAAATTGCTACAGTTTGCGTGATATAGAACTGTGTTTTGGCAAGGATGCCTGCAATAATTTTTTTCTTGAACTTTAGTCAAGTTCAAGCATTTGAGATTTGTCTCAGATGACACCATGCAGCAGCCCCTTTGCAAGACCTTCATTTCTGTCGGAATTTGGACTCTCCTTTTGATTCCTTTGCTCTTGCCATATGTATTAATTATTTGATTAATTCAGAAGTTCTTTATTGTGCCTACTAAGTGTTCGAGGTGCCAGGGATCAAGTAGAAAATAAAATAACATTCTTGCTTTCAAGGTACTTAATTTCTAGTGCAGAAAGACAATTACTAGGCGGAAAAAATGTGATGATATGTGGTTTAGAGAAACACCATAGAAAAGAGGATATGACTGCTGAGGTTGCCTGAAAAGGCGTGTCTTAAAGGGGAGATTTGAACTGAGACATTCCAACCTTAAGGGAGTGAGCCACTTTGAGTGAGCCAGTCAGTTATCTGTATCCCCAGGCCAAATATAAGCCAACTGCAAAGGGCCTGAGGCAGAAGCCTGCCTGGCTCAGTCCCATATCAGAGGCCAGTGAGGATCAGGACCTTTCCTACTTACTTCATTGTTTACTTTGAGAAGTAAGCTTGAAGCTTAATGGAGGAGACAAACCTCAGCTGGTATTCTGGCCAATCCCTATGCACATCCCACATTTAAAATGTCTCTGTTCTTCCTTTTCCCTCTACCTGAAATGTTGTTCCCCCAGACATTGCGGTGGCTCTCTCCCTATTTCCTTCAGGTCTCTGATCAAATATCATCTTATTGAGAAGCCTTCCCAGACCACACTATTAAAATGTGTTAGAAAGATAAGAAGTGTTAGAAATGGAAATTATTTTCTCCTCCAAATCTGATATTTCACGAGAGAGATTACTCACTCTCTGCATTATGGGATTAAGAATGATCCCATTTGAGATGATAAATACTAAAGAGTTTCTGTAACCCAAGAAGCCCTGAGAAACAAATTGCTAATTCATGACTTAAACCATCTAAATGTGATGAATAACTCAGGACCTGCGCGAGTTGTTCAGTGGTGAATTGCATGATAGAGCAAACTGCATGGGTCATAGATGAGCATGAGCAAAACAAAAACAACAATAACAATAACAAAGAAAATCTTGATTTTATCATGAGCTTTTCATGGGCAATGGGAGCTGGTGCTAAATAGAAACACCAAGATTCAAGAAAACCTGGGCCTTCCTTATGCTCATTTCCATAGGGAATAAGAGAATTTATACAAGGTAAGCTGATGTAGGGCCCTTCATATTGTCTACCACCAGGTGGTTTTATTTCCAAGTGTTTAAGTTGCAAAAGGTGGAAATCAAGAGCACTGATTATTTTGGTAGTCTGTGAGACCTAGAGTTTCTATAACTCCTAAGAATGAAAAGAGATCCTTAATTCTTAATGGTGCTATTTACCTTAAAAATATCTGGCAACAGGAAGTTTTCCAAGTCATTACAATAATAATCTTTGAATCACAGGGTCTATTTCACTCCTCTCTCCACAGCCTCAAGAAAGAATTAGCCTGTTCAGGGAAAGATAAATAAATCCTGACATTTCTTAAGTACTTCCTATTTGTCATGCATTTTCCAAGCACTTTAACTTAAAATGTTCTTTCTCCTTTAACTTTTGACCAAGTAGGAATGGTATTTGCCCCCTTTTTTGAACGGGGAAACAGAGGCACAGACACGTGAAGTGCTTCATAACTCTGATTGTCTAACTCCAGAAGTCCCTCAGGCGAAACTGGAGAGATGAGTATCAAAAAGACTGAGAAAGCCCTGAAAATCACGTTACGAGCCATGGCTAGGAAGAAACCCTTGTTTCCCAGGGTGGGAGGGGGCAGTGGGAGACGGTGATTCCATTGCCTCCTCTTTCCCCACAGAACTAAGATCTGCAGAGCACGCTGGTATCCTACTGGTCCCAGTTTTTTTCTGAAAGTTGTTTGTATCCTGGGACTCTTGGGTGGGGTGGAGGTGGACTTCCTCATCTTTCTCTGTTCAGCCCTGGGTATTCCTACTCATCATCCATGCTACATGATAGAAAAGGCTGTGAGCACTGTCTCATCCACTTTAATTGGGAAAGCAAAACAATTTTGACTTTGAAAGAAACCACTGAACAGTTGTGAATAAAACCCAGAGGGCAGTCTCTCTGACAGTATCTACACCAGGTAACCCTGGGAGGAGATGTTTCTTTAGGAAGCTCTCAGATATTTTTCTTTAGTAATTCCTTGCTGTAGTGTGTGTGTGTTTGTATATTTTGAAGGCAGAAAGAATATCCTGAAAATCTCTCCAGCAGTATGCCCTATACATCCCATTACATCAGCTGTCACTTGACATGAAACCAGATGCAGTTCAAGGTCTGACATTCAGCTGACTTCTGTTTATATAGTATGGAGAAACTTTAGTTCCCTTGCCCTATAAGGTGTGTACCATGAGAGATTTGGGGAAAAGGTCACCCAGATAGTAAATAATTCTGCTGAGCTTTGTAGTGAAAATGCTCCAAGAACCTTTATCCTGTCCTTGCCATTTAACTAGTGTGCTTCAGTCATTCTTGATATTAATGAATGGTGTAGATCAGAGCTTGTCTCCGTCGTTCTGTTCATCAGACGCTCAACCTAAAATCAAAATCATATTTTATCTTTGTTTTGATCTTCTCCCTGTGATCAGGGGAAAACATTGTGACCATCCAAAGGAAAAGAAAATGAAATATACCCCGACAAAAACCTGGTTAAAGAGCTAAAGAATGGCATCGTGATAGAAGAAAATTCCACTTGTGATTTTTATTTTTCAAAAAAAAAAATAATAATAGTCTGGGCTGTGAAAAACATATTATCTTTCATGGGTAGGGAAATATCCAAATTTTGCCCAGACTATTTTACAATAAGACCTTGAAAAGCTATGCGATGAGCTGGAATGAGAGGAGTTTAAATTTTTGATGCAATTCTCTGCTTGGGAAAGTGATAATGCAGCTCAAATAACAGAGAGAGTATTTTCTGCTACAGTGCAACAATCAACATAACGTCTGGGCATATTAATAATTTCACTCCTAAACTTCTCGACAGGGAAAGCATGGGTCTTAATAGCATTGTCAAGATCCTTAGGGCAATTGAAAAACCCAAAATCATTACTTTCTACTGATAGGCTTTCCTCTCCCAGAGGATGCCAAAATACCTAGGGTAATGTAGATTTATTGAAATGCTCAGATAGGCACTGCTCAGACATAACTTTGCAATAAAATCTTCTCTTTAGGATGGTTCCTCTCAAGTATTTCAAGTGGTCTTTTTTTTTTTTTTTGTCTTTGTCACTTAGAAAGTAGCTAATAGAGTTGACATTGATCTCAAGTGATACCTTCCAGATGATTGAAGAACACAAAGAATGAGCATAGGGGTATGGTATAATGATGTGGCACCTGTGATTAAAATCCCTTTCTGCCCCATCATATGTGAGAACCTGCCCACGTGGGCAGGATGGTCCTCTACAAATGGTATTAAGGTCATCATTCAAGTACAGCTACTGGTTGGGCACCCAATTCAAGAGTTCCCTGCTTCTTTTTTCCTCCACCCTCCACCCTGAGTCCCGCCTGCGCGTGTTTGTGTTTTAGTTGAGCAGGAATGGCTGTCTGCAGTGATTACAGCCATGCCTGAAGCAGTAGAACAAATTCCAGGATCCCCCTCGGACCCTCAAGTATACAATTGGCTCTCAATTGGTCATATCTAACAATCTCCTTCTGAAAAATATCAACAGCAGTAGGGTCTCAGCCAACAAGCTCCTGTGAACACCAGCTTCAGGTTGCCAGGAAAAGATATTTTTAAGTAGTATGAAGTATGCCCCATCTGAGATCTAACTTTGATTGGTTCCAATGGGCCTCTGCAACAGACAGACATTGCGGTTCTGAAAAACAGAGGGAATCACCATTTATATGAAGTACTCAGAATAGACAAACCCATAGAAGCAGAAAGTAGATTGATATTTGCCAGGGGTTGGGGGAACTGGGAAGGGACTGCTAAACACTATGAGGTTTCCTAGTGGGGGGCAATGAAAATGCTCTAAGATCAGACAGTACTGATGGTTGTATATCTCAGTGAATATAGTAAAAGAAAGCACTAAAGTGTACATGTTTTAAAGCTGAATTCATTATATCTCAGTAAATCTATTATTTAAAATTTATTTATTTTGAGAGAGACAAGAGACAGTGCAAGTGGAGAGAGAATCTCAAGCAGGCTCCATGCAGAGCCCTATGCAGGGCTCAAACCCACAATACTGTGAGACTGACCTGAGCCAAAATCAGGAGTTGAATGCTCAACTGACTGAGGCACCCAGGCACCCCTGTACATCTGTTATTTAAAAGAGAGAATAGGTGATCAGGCAGAAACAGGAAAAAATAAAATAAAACTAAGAACAAAGAGGAACAAAGTCACCTTCTCCCTGGGTCCAGCTGTCTCCCTGTTGAAGGACCTGTGAGGGTAATAAGGATTTGGGCATAAGGGAAGGCCCATCAGATGCTAGCAGCCTAGAAATGTCCAAAGAACAGAGGCAGAAATCTGCTCTGACCCCTCCTTGCTGAGGTTCTGCAAAATAACCCCAGGAGACATGATGTGTTCATTGGTTCGTTCATTCATTCCTTCATTCAGCACTACTCTGCTAGCCACCATAGCCCTGTGCTGAAGGAATTCACAGTCTAGCAGGAAAAACAGGAGAGTCCAAAAATGATATAAAACCATGCATCTAGGGTATGAAAGAGACATGCCCAGCATGCACTCAGGAGGGGCCCAGATGTATTACAGTTAAATACAACATGTAAGGAGAGAAACTTAGATCTTTGAACGCCCTGCACCTCCATTTCTTTGTCTTTATCATGGAGAACAATATCCACTCTGAAGGTTATTATAAGTTTAAATAAGGTGAAATGTACACAGGGCCTATCACACAGCTGGTGCTTATTAAACGGGCGCAATTGTTCTTAGATGACCTACGATGTCCCTCTAAACCCTAATTTTTTATGAATGTAGGTAGAGCTGACAAAACTTTGGTTTCTAAGCCTGCAAAGGATTGCTCTTGGTGACGGCAATTCCCTTGGTTCTGCCATGCAGTGTTGGTGTGTGTGTCGTTGCGAATGCACTCAGAATGCTTTTTCTCTGAGGTCATATATGTAGTGTAAGCAAGAGAACTACAAATCATTCTTTATGAGTGAACACAGCCCTGTCCTTCTCTGGTGCTCCTCTCAGGCTAAATGGGGCCTTTCTATCAAGGACAGTCTCCTGATCCAGGACTGTGCGATCCAGGCCGAGAGGCACTGGTCAAAGCTGTAGCTGAGCACCGGGAGATGAGAAAGAGGTTATAACTTGGCTCATTCCTTCATCCTTTCTTCTCTTCCCCCCCCAATTCTGAAATGTGGAGAAGGGGCTGCAGCTTGCTACAGTAGTGACCACATCTGAGAAACACTGCAGATCAGTCACTGCCCTACAAAGCCAGCAATACCATCCAGTGGTCAGTAACAATAAAAGTCTATTCTTGAGAGGACAAATCATTCAGTAGATGCTACAACAAGGAAGGAGCAAGCAAGCTGAATGTCCCGAGTGTCCAGTACTTAGACACAAGTAAATCTCTTTCCACCTCTTTCTAAACACAGGAGGAGGCTGGATCTGGACTCGCCCAACCCCTCTCCCTTGCCCCCAGGCTGTTGGCAAAGTACCTTCAGTCAGAGCAGGAAGGATGAGCTGGGACATAGTGTGCCCTTGTTTCTGTCTCCAAAAGACTTAATTGCTGCTTATCCCTCATGCCACTGGTTATGGGAGCCAGGATGCACGTGGAGGAGGAAGTTTGAGAAAGGCCTTTTGGGAAGGCACAGAAAAGAGATTGCACTGCAGTTTGGCTGTTCTGGCCTATTTCTCCTGATTCAAGCAGCACTGTGAGGTGCAGAGCTTTGAGGTGGGCAATTCCCTCCAATTCCTCGTAAGTTTTCGTTCTGCCATTTAAGCAAATGTGGAAAGAAGTGAGTTAAGCCAGTTTTTCCTCTGTATTTGTCAGGGTGATTTGTATAAACCAGGACAGAGGTCTCTGTTCTCTCCCTGTGTGAGTGCATTTTGGGCCTCCTGATTTTTTGCATATGACAGAATGGGGAAGAAACTCTGGGATCCAAAAGCAGCTCTTCCTCTTACTAAGTTACATGACCTTTGGGGCTTTGCTTAACCTCTCTGAGCCTCACTGGCTGGATCTGTAGAATGGGAATGAGAAGAAAACTTACCCCATAAGATCCAGTGGTAACAAATTGAAATAATTTATGTACAGCACTTAGCACAGGACCGGACACACAGGGAGAGCTTGACTCCTAGCAGCTATTGTCGGTGTTATTTTGCTGTCATTAACATCAATAGTTTGTTTATAGAAATGGAACGCTTCTGAATCCCACGTTCCATTTCTGGAAGCTCTTAGAGCAATGCTCTAGAGATTGTGCGTGTTAATGCCTGTGTCATGTCGCTTAGTCACAATGCCCTTCTGTAGACAGCATTTGAAGCTGGAAGAGGTCTGAGTTTGGTGATTTTGCCTTTATATATTAATTTAAACATATGTTGATTTAAAAGCGACCACTCAAAAGAGGCAGGAAAGCTAGAGTTCCTCACGAGGTAAAGTTGCTATTGCTGTTATTGCTATGATCAGTATTATTAATTATAACACATAATATATACTAATAACATTTGTTAATACTTAATATGTGCCAAGAATCATGGTAGGCTTTTTATAGATGTATTCTCATTTGATGTTCCTAACAACTATATGAGAGAAGTAAAATTACCCATTTTACAGATGAAGAAACAAAGAAACAAATACATAACTTTCCAGTAGTCATACTGCAAGTAAGTGTGGCCAAGCAGGGGTTCAAACCCAACCACAAAGCTGGTTATCTGCAGCAGACTCCCAGTTCTAACTAGAGGCTGTTATTCTTGAAAATCTTCCCTCTGATTCCCCTCTGCCTCCCATTTGAGGTCAGATCTGTACAGCATGTCCTGGTGCCAATTTTCCCTAACCAGAGAGTCCAAAATCTCTGCCAACACCAGCATCACTTCTAGCATCTTCAAATTGCTCTCAAGATGTAACTTGCCCCAATGACATAGTTCAGTAGGAGGAGGCAGAGAGTTTGTGGTTAATTCATCATCTCAGGGTCCAAGGGGTTGAAGTTTTTAAAGACCAACAGTTGGCATGCAATCTCCAAAAAGAGTGAATTATTGGCAGTTAGGCAGGCCTATACTTACAATTTTTTTGTTCATACATTTTATCATTTTAATCACCAGGAAAAAAAAAATAGTGTGGACTACAGAGCAAAACAAAGCTATCTTAGTCTATCCCTGCCTGCCTACTCTCCTCTACACCCACCCACCTTGGCAAGGGTAGACCTAGCCTAAATACCTCCCCCATCTGTTTATTTAGGAAGAGTACAACAATAGCCAATTATTAAGAATTTACTTCCTTCGCTCCAAAGAAAATCCTTTATATATATATTATATATATACAATGTGGGTGTTGGTTGTTTCCACACGCTGTTTGAGTTCTGCTAGTCTAGTCAACACAAGAGCTGATACTCCAGGATTTTGCAGGCCCCATGGCTAACCTTGTTAGACCCAACAACAAAGAACTACTTTATTTTTCTTATGACTCCACTGTCAACCAATTGGCATTTAGGAAGGACAGAATATGGGAATGGCATCCCTGTAAGGATCAAGATTTCTGGCATCAACAAATCTAAGCATAGATTTTTCCAGCAAATAAGACCAAACAAGCAAACAGGACAATTGAAGCACTTAGGTTTTAAATACACAGGCAGCAGCCTCTCTCTAAATTCACTTACCCTTGCCAGGAGTCCTACCTGTCCTGCCCTAGCTTTTCACAAAGAATAAATGTGCAATTCCTCCTTCCTAGGACTAAAAGCCACACAGTACCTAAAAATAAATTCTAGGTACTCCAGATAAATCAGGTGTACTATAATAGGCTAGCACTGTGATTTTAATGACAGTTGCCTTTTGCCTGCTAATAGCATACTTATTAAGTTGATACTATGTAAGCATTTATGTTACATAGTTATTTGTGGCTCAATTGCATTATTATGTGATTTCCTATTTATGTAATAGAAGAGCCATTAATATGCACATTAATTAAACCCAATAAATGTGTAGAACTCAGAGTGGACGTTGAGGTTCCTTCATCAAGCTGTTAATCATTTCTGTTTCAGCATACATTGAAGACATTAGTTGCCTTGGAGAAGGCCTTTTTCATGTAATTTGGCTTCCTGGAAAGCAGTAAGGCGTGTTGCTGGCCATTGTTCGCATTTTTGAAATGGAAAACCTTCACATCCAGCAAGCTCATTGGATGACTAATGAAAACCGGGAAACACAAAAAGTGCTTGAAATGAGTGATTGTAGCAGGGGTGTTGTTATATGAGAGATAAGTGACCTACCCAGAATGCTAAGGTACCATGGGTGAGACCTAAATGCCTACCAGTGGCAACATAAATGCTTACACCCGGTCAGATTAAAATAAACTGGGATTGTTAGGGTTAATGGCAAAGCAGAAAACCACCCAAAAGCACTCAGCTATATCCTGTTGTTACCATGAGGGAATAGACTCGGTGTTTTTATTCTGTTTTTGTTTTCAAGAGAAGTCAGCGATCTAGAACACTATACAAAATCTTGACTCGGAATCTTTGGTCATATCCAGCTTGGGGGCTGCTATACTTGAATCTGGGCTCCTTGAGAGCCACAGTTGTGTCTTATCCATGCTTTTATTCCTGAAAGAAGCAAGCAGTGTTCCATGCACATGGTTGGGGACCTTACCTTAGGTGGCATATGTGGTGGCATATGTGGCACTGTGCATTCCTCCTCCTTTCCATCCTTCATGTTGACTCACACACACTTACTGCTGTTGTCAGGAGTGGTGGGTGAGTACTCAGACAATTACAGAAATGGAGTTGTAGGCCTAGGTTCATGTTATTTAAAAGGGACAGACCCAACCCTTGAACCCAGTCCTTTAGATTTCCTCTCCTAACCAGTGGCCAAGTGCCTCTTCCATGTCTCTCTGTATATTCCCCAGTGGTAGCTCTTCCCACTCAGTATTCTAATCGTCTTTTCTTTTTCTTGTACATAGTTGAAAAATACGATTGTTGGATGGATAGATAAAGGAGAAAATATAATCAGTGTCACAGTGGAAATGAACAGTAGTAATGAGGAAACCATCTAATACTGAGGATGCTGGATGGTTTTTGTTGTTGCCATCAATAATTTGATTTATTCGCAGTGAAATAACATACTGCTGTACAGGAGGGCAGTGTGAGAAGAACACTATGTATTCTTTCATCTCCTCCATGAAGCTCTGGGCCTTCTATTTAGTAGAAATGGAAAAAGAGCTGGGGGAGCCTGTGTGGCTCAGTTAGCTAAGCCTCCAACTCTTGATTTCGGCTCAGGTCATGATTTCACGGTTTGTGGGATTGAGCCCCGCATCACACTCCACGCTGAGTGTGGGGCCTGCTTGGGATTCTCTCTCTCCTTTCTCTCTCCTCCTACCCCACTCATGCTGGTGCAGTCTCTCAAAATAAATAAACTTTAAAAAAAAGAATGGAAAGGGAGCTTGACATCTCTTGCAATTAACCTGAAAGCTCATCCTTCGTTTTATAGAAAACATGCCACATAGCACCTGGGTCCGTGGTTCCCTTTCCCCCTTAGCAGCACCCCTGTATAGCATCAGCAAAAGGGAAAACCACAGGAATTTCACCCACACAGAACACAGATGGACAAAGAAGGGCCACACAAGTTGAAGCAGGCTCAGAAACCTTAGCTCAGGATGAATAGACAGGAAGCAGGAGAGTTCTGGTATCTCATTTAGTGAATTAAATGCCTCACATGGCCTCTTTGTACTTTGGGAGAGTGTGTGGTCTGGAGTGCTGGAGGTGGGGCCAGGGGCCAAGGGAAATGGGAAGTTGGGGCTTGGGACCGAGGAGGGTGGGTTCTCACTTGTACACTGATTCATCTCATCTTCCTGAGGCAAGTCTCAAGATTACTTCACTAATGGAGAATAATGACACCACTTGGATAGGAGTTGAGGGAGGGGAAAGGAAAGCATGAAAATTTATTAACCCTGTGTGAGGGGCTTGGATAGCAACTCTGAAGGATCATTATGAAATCATTTCATCCCCTTTTCTCACCTCTTCCCACTAATATGAGACAGACAAACGCTAAATAAGTATATAATAATACATTACTAGACAGACAACAAAGCCAGAAAATGTAACAGCCTGCTACAGCTACGAAACTCCCTCAAAGATATATTTAAAATGTCACTGGTGCCTGATGTAAAATACGAATTGCAGGTTCATTTGGAGGATGCGATTTAAAACCTGTACAACTGTATGGTGGCATTTCCCACTGGGGTTTAGTTTTAGTTGTCTTTTTCTGGAGACCAAAAAAAAAAAAAATCCCCCAAGTAATTTCAGCCCAGAGATAGAAACTTCGGGGAACCACTTGTGTCTGTTATTTTTCCTTCTTGTTTTCCTTGGTCATGATGCTCTCCAAACCTAGCATCTTCTTGACATGTTGTCTTTCTTTCAGAATATTTCTGCAGGCTTCACAGGAGCTACGGAATGTAGATTACACCTTTTGGAGATGTAGCCTGGCCACATAAGGAGACAAGTAGTTGAAATTTGTGTCAAATTGCTTGTTTAAATGATGTGAGCCAACTTCTTAAAGCCAGGACAGCAGGGGCTGAGGATTTTAAAAGTTGGCAGGGGCCAAAATGACAAGGCTTGGCAGTCACCTGGTGAGCTGCCAACCTCGACTGGAGGCTTCAAAAAAGGACACAAATTAAAAGTCATGTTTCAGCAGCCATTAAAACCAAATTATAGGCTTACATTGCATAGTGAACTACTTTCGTTTTCATTATGCTTAAAATATTTCATTTTGTAGATTGAGAGTGGGTTGCTAGGAAAACCCTGTGTGGAGTTGTCATCTGTGGTCATATTTACAAAGGAGATACACACAGAGGTATAGTTCTCTTTTATGCATTTTTCCTATGAGGATAGAGGATTTCAAGATGAGAAAAGAGGATGCAATTTGGAGTAAGGGTCAAGGTTTGAAAACATCAACCCTGATGTCTGAGCAGGCTCACAGGTATTTTCTTGACTCTCATGAAAAAAAAAAAAGCATACATCTATACATAACACCTAAAACAAATACACTTTTTAAAAAATCATCAACATTTTTAAGAAACAGGAAATTTTATCTAAAAGTCCAGATCTTCAGCTTTCCTAGAAAAACTAGAAGACTTGGCTGCATTGGGCCCTTATCCCCACATGGCCACATGGGCCTGGATCTGAGTGAGGGGTGCTTCCTACCCTTTCCAAATCACCTCAGTCCACAACTGGCCCACTTGACTTCCCTGCTTACCTGCTACAGGTATTTAAATATGCTACTCTCTGACTTAGAGTGTACCATATTCTCATTGCCTTTCAGAAAAAGAAAATGTTTATAAAGAATGCATGTACTGGTTTATAAAGCATGCAATGTACTGGTTTACCGGGAAATGGTACAGGGACTTGTTACATCAGTGACCAGCCCTGTCAGGTCTGTGTCACTTCCACTTTAAGATCAACATATTCAAGATTAATATGCTCCAGCCTGGTTTTACTAATTTAGTTCCTCCTTCTTCCTTTGAGACCTACAGAAGAAAGCAAATCAAAGTATGTTATTTGTTAGTAACCAACCCTGGAACGCTTTATGCCGTCTTTCTCTTTCTCTCTCTCTCTTGTTTGTGACTTTTAGCAATTACCAACCTAAAGACTTTGATTCTAGGCTTTGTTCCTCAGGTTTGCACAGTGTCTGGGGCTACAGCCTGCAGCCACTGATGGCCATTTCTCCTTCTTCTCTTTGCAGGTCCTCCAAACCACCACAGCCAATCGACTCTGAGGCCCCCTCTGCCTCCCCCTCACAACCACACTCTGTCCCATCACCACTCGTCTGCCAACTCCCTCAACAGGAACTCACTGACCAACCGGCGGAGCCAGATCCACGCCCCAGCTCCTGCACCCAATGACCTGGCCACCACACCGGAGTCCGTTCAGCTCCAGGACAGCTGGGTGCTAAACAGCAACGTGCCACTGGAGACTAGGTAAGTCCCCATCGCCGGTCACACCTGTTGCCCCACCTGAGTCATGTGCACAGAGTCCCCTAGATGGTTCAGGATTCTTGTCGGGGAGACGGTCCTGGTGTAAATAACAGGACAAGTATACCACCTCTTTGTTGTTCCCTTGGTAATTTGACTCTGGATGATAGGCTGATAGGTATTTCTTTGTTCACATGTGTCTCCTTTTAATGCTTGTTTACTCTCTTAGACAGATCTTGTGTACCCAACTAATAGAATTAGCATAACATATTTTTACTCAAAGGCTCATGGGAAACATGCTTATAAGGGTATATTGACTGAAAGCTGCTGATAAATTATGCATTTGGCCTTTCCTGAAGTAATAAATGAAGACTCATTTGAAATTAAGTGTTTGGGGAGACCTTGAGAAACAATCCCTGATTCCAGACTGACAGAAGTATAATTTTAATTTATATTTCATCCAACATGCCGTCTGACTTTAATCCCTCCTGTACACACTAACAGCTTGATGCCTGAGGGGCAAACAAGAATGTACAAAAACAAACAAGAGAAAAGGGGCAGCACTTAGGTTGGAGGGAAGAGTTTCAAAGTGATCTCCACGTCTGGCTTTGTGTGTTTTGCCTTTTCTTCTGTCCCTTTCTTGCCTCCCCTTTTGGTCCTCCAAAACCACGCCCACCTTAATGCCCTGAGACAAGGTGTGTGGGTCACAGTGCGATGGGCTGGGAAGGAATGACTGTGAAGGCTGTGGGTGGGCTGCTAGATGGGGGAACGCTGTTGCACCCCAACCCCAGACCCTGTCATGGTTTGTATGCTCCAGTTATTATCGTTTCCTTGCCAAAAAGAACCATGAAAACGAAACAGAGAAAGACGATAATTCATGCTGACCCTTGAAAAAGTTCTCACTTAGGGCCACCTGAGTGGCTCAGTCTGTTCAGTGTCCCACTTTTGGTTTTGGCTCAGGTCATGATCTCACAGTGTGAGTTTGAGCCCTGTGTGAGGCTCAGCACTGAAAGCACAGAGCCTACTTGGAATTATCTCTCTCCCTCTCTCTCTGCCCCTCCCCCTCTCATTCTCTCTCTCTCTCTCTCTCTCTCTCTCTCAAAAAAATAAATAAATAAACAGTTCTCACTTAAGTTTTTAAATGTTAATAAGCTAGGTTTGAGGAAAAACAAAAGGAATCTGTAATGGCAAGTGAATTCTCTGCACACTGCTGGAAGCGACTATGCAAGCCATAGCATTTCTGTCATTTCGTACCTATAATATTCTTTTACTATTTTTTAAGATCTTGAATAACTTGTGCACCATTGTCACTGTGGTCACTCTAAACTGTAATAAATTTTATTCTCTGATGATATAGGTTATTTTTAATGATGCCTACATTCTTAATCTGTGAGGCTTAAAATATGAAAGTCAGTAGAAATTATATGTGTATATTACATACAATAGATATATTTAAACATCTGCACTAATATGGGCACCTGGGTGGCTCAGTTGGTTAAGCATCCAACTTTGGCTCTGCTCATGATCTCACGGTTTGTGGGTTGGAGCCTCGTGTCAGGCTCTCCTCTGATGGCATGAAGCGTGCTTTGGGTTCTCTTGTCTCCTTCTCTCGCTCTCTGTCTCTCAAAAATAAGCATTTAAAAATAACTGCACTAATAAACCTCTGTCAAAAGGTTTCTAGGCTGAAAGCAGACTGGTCCACATGGCTTAATTCAGGATATTTTCATAGTTGGTGGTGATCTTTAAGGCTGTAGAAGACTTTCTGTCTTTTTTTTTTTCCTTCTGTCACAGAGTTTTTTGGGCGTTAGTCAACCTTCTTTTACATTAACAGTCTTTTGTTTGAAAAAGAGTTTCTGGACATAAAGGCTACATAGAGGGGACTAGATGAAGGAGAAGGATGAGGAGAAAGGGAAGGAGAAATGTACTAGCCATTGTAGAAAGTGGAGGAGGAGAGGAAGGAAGGAAGAGGACCACCATCACCATTCATCACCAGTTTTTACGATGCACTTTGTATCTACCTGGTATTCATTCTTTATTGCATTATCTCATTAGAGCCTGAAATAATAGAGTGAGGCAGGAAGGGACCATTACTTCCACCTTTTTAAAGATGCACAATCTAGATGTGTAGGGGCAAAGTAACTTGCAAGAGGTCTAGGGCTTCAGTGAGATGGGACATTCTGAACCACCTTGGATGGACCTCCACTGGTTTCCACACACAAAATAAGGTGGCATGATGTCTGATAAATGAATACATACAAGACTACATTTATTGCCCTAATTGTTACATTTACAGGGCAAAATCCATCAGAGTGTTTGCTCCTCACAAAGATTCTCCCTTTGGTGATTACAAGGCATATGGTGCAGAAACCATCTCCTGTCTCCTAGCTGCTGATGAAAATAATTCATTTTCCAGGAGAGTTACTTTACAAAACCATTTGCAATCAAGTGTTATCTTGACAAGTATCTGGTAGAGAGAGGACCAGCAGAGCCAAGTGTGTCACCTTCCTATTTTTCTGAAGTTAGCTTTCCTAGAATTTGTATCTGATCTATAGAGTCCTTCCGTAAATCATTTATATATTTGTCATTTCTCCAAGGATTAGGGCTTCTCAATGGAGGTTTTGGAGGAGGCAAGTTCAATACAATGCTTGAGTAGATAGGATTGCCAAAATGTTGAAGTCAGTCAGAAGAAAAAAGCAAGCAAGAACATCTGGATATCCTTTGATCAGTGCATTCCAGGGCCAAAGATTAGAGAATATGAGGCCCTTGGGATAGGGCTATCACCAGAAGTCAAACACAGGGTGCAGAAGTCAGCAGCTCTGTTCATGGAATTCATGAATACATATAACTTGGATGTGCATCTGGTCCCATATATGAAAACTTCAGCAGTAATTAATAGAATTGTTGAGCTTTACATTTCTTTTTAAAATATTATCATTCAGTGTCTTATTAGCAAATATTTACTGAGTCCCTCATGTATACCAAACACACTATATGAGGTGCTAGGGAGGTCATGAGTAACACATGAAACTTGCCCTTGAAGTTCACACAATCTAAAGGAAGAGATAGGTACATAAACAGAGGGGTAGTGCGGTGTATACAATACACTTTAAGACTAAAGTGACCATACAGTGGATGAAGTGATTAACTCTCCCAGGATGATCAGGAAACATTTCAAACTGAGTATCTGTTTGAATTGGGTTTTTAGAGGAGGATAATAATTTGCGTAATAGATAGGTAGAAAAAAAAGTCAAAGATTGTAGCGTACTATTTGTTTCTGTTCCCTAGTATTTTTTTTTAATATAGTCTTGGAAACTGTAGAACTGAACAAAGTCACTTATTCAAATGTTGGAACATTGTGAGTTTCATAGGATCATTTTCTTACCCACAAGAGAAAGTGTAGACATGGGAGCCCTTCTTTTATGGGCATGATGCCATACTAGGATTCCCATTCTTATTTTTATACCAAATAAGGATTGGTTAACTATATCCAGGAGAGAAACCATTGAAGGCAGGTCATAGAGGCTGATCATGATGTAGTCATCAATTTCGAAAATGCACTGGAAATTTACAAACGGCTTCACCACCTCTACTCTCCCTAACACAGACTTCTGGGTGTGATGGAAGAATTTCATAACTGGGAGGTGATGAGCAGGCATGCTGCCACCCCCAGAGACTCTAAGCCAAGTCCAACGTGTTTCTTTAGACCAGTGAGGAGCAAACCCTTGCTTCTCTGCATTGCTTTTTGACATTCCCATCCATCTTAATGAGGCATGTTACATCTTCTCTAGACTGCGCTTTTTTTTCCATTTTTTTCCGTGACAAGTAGAATTAAAGGTGCTGGTTAAGGAGGCATAGCCCAAAAATGGGACTGTATGAATTACGAGTTTAACACAAGACAAAAAGCCTAAAAATTCTCTACCGATGTTAATCATGTAAGAGACCAGTGCATATACGTTTCTACTACCAAAACCAGTCAATTCATGTATAAACCATAACATAATCTAAGGAAAAAAAAAAAAAAACTCAGGGCAGAGGAGCTAAATGCAAGCAGTCAATACTGTCTTTATCTAATATGATGTGTAACAAAATCACCACCATCTTTATTTCCACCCACTTACATCTTGAAACAAAATCCATGTGCAATTCCTGGTTGATACTATCCATCTACACTTTTCCCTCCTGAGAATAACAAGGCCAGGAATCTTCCAGGCCAGCTGCTCCTTGGGGAGTTTCTGAAGTCAGCTTCTCTTGTCTAAAATGGTACAAAGTAGCTTGATGACAGAAGCTAACTTTCCTTCTTCTATGTGTTTTATTGAATTCTCTCTGAATCTCTCAGCAGCACATCAGTAAAGAGAATCCCCTGGCAGAGTAAAACTTCCCTCTGGTTTTACTTTCTCCCTAAAATACCAGAAGCTCCCATTTTTGGTCAGTAATTCCTTTTCTGTCTTTACAAATCTTTTTTTTTTTTAATTTTTTTTATTAACGTTTATTTATTTTTGAGACAGAGACAGAGCATGAACGGGGGAGGGTCAGAGAGAGGGAGACACAGAATCCGAAACAGGCTCCAGGCTCTGAGCGGTCAGCACAGAGCCCGACGCGGGGCTCGAACCCACGGAGTGCGAGATCATGACCTGAGCGGAGTCGGCCGCTTAACCGACTGAGCCACCCAGGCGCCCCTGTCTTTACAAATCTTGACACAGGGTGAACAGAAAATAAATACATAAAAAATCTCCATCAGACCCTTAACTCCAGAAGCCCTAATTTTAACTATCAAAATCCCCAAGTTACAAAGAAGTTTGCAAGTTGCTTTTTAAGATCATCATCCATTATTCATTCAAGAAATAACTATGAGAACCTATCATGTGCCAAGTACTGAGGATTCAGCAGTGAAGAAGAAAAGCAAAGCCCTTGCCCTTGTGGTGTTTCCAGGCTGGATGTAGACAGAAGTGTACAAATGATTAGATACATGCCTCCCCACCATGACAAATGTACTAAGTGCTGTGTGAGGTATAGAGAAGTCAGACGCGTGAGAAATTGACATTTGAGCTGAGCCCTAAGGATGAGTAAGTGTTAATTAGACTTGAAGAATGTTCTAGGTGGCAAAACAATGACCTGCTGGGGAAAGAAAGACTAAGATGCCAGGAAGGGAAAGCAAGCTAGAAGGGCAGGTGAGGGCAGGATGTTGCAGGCCATTGGGCTGGGTTAAAGGTTTTGGACTCTAGCCCAAGAATAATGAAAAGTCAATGATGTATTTTAAATAAGAGAACGAAATAATAAAATACTATTGTTTGGTTTTGTTTTGAATTGTGAGAGCTGCCATATAGCAAACATGTTGGAGGTATGGTGGAAGGTACAGTAAGTCTGTTGTAGGTCCAGTTTAGAGAATGTCATCATGGTTAAGATGAAAGGTGTCCTGGTGTCCGCTAGGTTCTTGGTAGTTGTAGTACTCATATCTGGCTTTCTCCTACCAATCTAGCAAGAAGGTGAACATTCATAGACGTGAAGTACATTTTGAAGGTAGAGTCAAGTGGGAATGAACACTTGTGGAGCTGTGGGTTAGACTACTGAGAGTACGATGACCAGGTTTTTAACTTAGGAGACTGATTGGATAGTGATTTCATTTCCCGAGGATGGAACAAGTTTTGTGGCAGAAAACAGAAGTGCAGTTTCAGGCACGTTAACTCTACGTATGTAACAAGAGACTTAAGTGTAGCTGTTTTGATTCTAAATATTTTGATTCCAAAATAATAGATGTAATGTGGAAATTCAGCCTTACAAATAACAGCATATTTACCATGTTCAGAGCTGTCAGCAGTTAATTTTTTTTCTCTTTAAAAATTTACTCTCCAGAAAATATGTTCAATTTAGCAGTTATCCTACATGATCACATAGGTCTACAAATAACAATTTTTCTTTATTAAATACCTTTTGCTTGGCACTTAGTTTTAACATCATGATCACATTGAACCCCTTAACCCTTCTGTTAGGTTTATGTTACTCTCCCCATCTTAAATAAAGGGAAACTGAGGCTTGGGAAAATTATGTTACCTACACATCTGCAAATAAGTAAGTGGTGGAGCTGGAACTTGACCTGGGTCTGACTCCAAGTGGCATGTTCATAACCACCAAATGATGGTGCCTTTGGAACTAGAAAAACAAAACAATGCTTATTCTGATGGCACACAACAACTTAATATGTCAGGCCGTGGAAATGGTGAGGTCAATGCATTATAAGTGACCTAAGGCAAGAAATTATCTATGGGATGAATTCTGGCCTGTTACTGGATGTAGACTGAGTCGCTGACAAAATCAAAAGCCCAGCAAGAGCTAAGGGACTCTTCTCTGCAGCACTTTGGGTCTGGTGGCAGCCACAGTGCTGAATCTGAGGCCTCGCTGTTCCACGGCCCTGGCAGCGTAGGATCCGTGTGAGCTGATTTACGGAGTTTTAATACACTGCATCTGATAAAATGTGAGAGCAAATTGACAGTGTGGAAATAAGAAGCACTGCTACTTTTTCAGTTCTGTAATTTGTACATTTTTTATCCCTCAAACAGAGCTTTGCCAGATTAATAAGAGAAAGCCAAACGGCTAGGGGTAACATGGCTGACCACTTGGTCCTACTTGGAGTACCATGGTAATTCCTGCTAGTAGGAGGTTGTGTAAGTACTCTGATAAAGAAATGAGCACATTGGGCTTGATGAGTGACATTTTAAAAATCTAATTTTGGTATCAGAATTTTAGAAGATATACTTTTTGTCTTTGCCATGAAGTTATCTTAGCCTAATCTAGATGCTTTATTGGTAGTGTGTATTTGGGAATCAAGACACAAGACCTTTAGTAAATAAGGTTTTCACAGAGAAGCAACAAGATTGTTGAAACATCCTCACCATGCTGAGCCCGAAGACTGTTCCAAACTTGTTCTCAGATTGATTTTTCTACCTAAGGATTAATTTTCTGACAGAATCACTGACAAGCTTGATCTTGAGAATATTAAACCAAGGTAACCTGTTTGGGTTTTTGGGACTTTTTTTTTTTAATGTTTTCAAGTGAAGTTGAAAACCAGAATTCATTCTGGGTGAACCAAATATATTCAAGCACTTTTCAAATCAATAGGCAGCTTGATTTCTCCATATTGCAAAACATTATGCCCCCTCTAAATTCTCATCAGAGGCAGCATGGAAATTAATGAGACCTTTAGGTTAGCCTTTCAAGCTCAGCCTTATTTTATAGCTTTACCTTGCCTTTTTGACACTGTGATCCCGCCTGGCCACCAGCAGCATTTCACGTTGCAGTGCACTTTAATTTTGTAGTTTTCTTAGTCTTCCTTGGAAACTGGCAGCTTATTAATCTCAATAACTGAGCTGCTCAATAGGCAAACTCTCCAATGAGAATTTAGGCTGTGTCTTTTTTTTTTTTTCTTGGCAGATGGAGACAAGGGGTTGGTTGTCAGATGGAGGCAAGAGGTGGGGGAATGGGAGACAGAAAGCCGGTTAGAAGAGGCACCCCTGCACCCCACATCACTTTCTGACAATTGGCAGGAAAATAAAGAGAACTTGGTCTGATCTACTGCTTTGCAATTTACGACTTGTGGTGTTTAACACACTCCAGACCATTAATAAGAGAATAAATAAAGTGCTGTGGCACGTGTGCAAATTACTAGGTGCATTAAGAAAGAAACAAGCATCACATCTTATTTAAGACCACTCCAACCTGCTCTTGGTGTGGATCTGCAAATTTGGAATCATCCTTGAACACAGAGCTATCGAAGGAGAGGCTGTCCTTTGCAAATTTGGCTCCCGCCATAAAACTAAAGCCTTATTAAGTTTATTAAGGCTTTAAGGACTTGAACTTCTTACTTGTAAGTTAACCCCTGCTAAGTTCTAGGTAAAGAGAAATTTTTAAAAACTGTCCCTCAGCAGCCTAGACCATGGGGACCCAATCACGGATTGAGGCCACCTTGTGTTCATGCCTTGTAAGCACAAGACTCTGCCCTGAGTCTATGTTAAATGTTGAAGACTCTTGGGTTAAGTTCACAGTTGAAAAAAACCAAATATTTCCAACTCTGTGCTCTTTCACCCATTCAGCTAATATCAAGTGTCACTCCCTTGGGGCATTTCCTGAAGGCTTCCCAGAGGATATTTTATCTGGTTCAGACAGGGATAGACTTGATGAAGTGCAAGTCTTTTTCTAATTCTGGCTCCCCAATGATCCTTTTCTTTTCACAGAGGCCAGATAAGGCATTCATGGTTCTCCCAGGCAGGGGAAGTAGGCTGTGCAACTTTTCTGAAGCTTCCTTTGATTTATTAGTCTCAGACTCGCCTGCCTTTGTAAGGTGGAGTTTTGTGTCCCCAGCACTGTAGTCCTGCACAGGGCACTCAGCCAGGTCACTCCACTGGGGCTGCGTTCTCTAGATTAGAGGAGAGAATGTAAGAAACTTTTTCTCAGACAGGTATTTTTCCCTCCCAAACCCACCAAATGATTTCAAGCTATTTCATGAGTCGTATTTGCAAATATTCATTCTTAGAGGTCATGACAGTGCTAACCACAAAGGCTCACCCTCAAAATTGTGTATTGTTAAATCCCTTATAGAATCACTTCTTACCCAGAATGACTGAGAAATTGGCAAATGCCCCCAATTTCTGTCATCATTGTTTTAACTGTTCTTGCCTTATATGTCACAACAGAATGAGTAACCCTTCTTTTTTATTTGTGAGGTTGTATTGAAATTGTATTTCAGTTTGTTAAAGCTTCAGTTGGGTATAAACATCTATAAGTCCATTTCTCAACAATTAGTCCTCCCATAAAGATGTTGCACACCCATGATAGGACAATTAAAACCACATTTTTTATTAAAAATAGAGCTACCCTATGACCCAGCAATAGCACTACTAGGAATTTACTCATGGGATACAGCAGTGCTGATGCACAGGGGTACATGTACCCCAATGTTTATAGCAGTGCTTTCAACATTAGCCAAATAATGGAAAGAGCCTAAATGTCCATCAGCTGATGAATGGATAAAGATGTGGTTTATATATTCAATGGAATACTACTTAGCAATGAGAAAGAATGAAATCATGCCATTTGCAACAATGTGGATGGGACTAGAAGATATTATGCTGAGTGAAATAAGTCAGTCAAAGAAGGATAGATATCATATGTTTTCACTCATATGTGGATTGTGAGAAACTGAATGGAAGACCACGGGGGAGGGGAAGGGGAAAAAATAGTTACAAAGAGAGAGGGAGGGAGGCAAACCACAAGAGACTCTTAAATACAGAGAACAAACTGAGGGTTGATGGGGGTGGGGGTGGAGATTCTGGAAGAACTAGATTCACAGAAGTAAACTCAGGCATTAGAAGTCTGTCCCTCAACTTTGCTTTTCTCTCTTTCCATCCATCATTCTTAACCAGACCTTCTGTGAGATCTTTGTGGGAACTACAGACTATATTCTCATAGCTTAGAAACCTAACAGAAAAAGGATATCTTTTTCCTGATATTTCACCAACACCCCCTTCATTAAATTTCATTGAACTGAACGAGGGTCACATACCCATAATGGACCCAGTCCCCAACACCTGGAGAAGCAGCCATGTTGATTGGCTAGACCTGGATCATGTACCCACATAAAACATCATAGCAGGAAGAAGGGCATGGTCATAACCAAACATCATGATTTTAGGCGACTATAAAATGGAGACCTGGCAGGTCAAAAAAAAGAAAAAAAAGTCAAGTTCAATGCTAGTTTTGCCTTAGTCCCACTGCCTTCTCTCATCGCCTGATGATAGTGATTTTCTCCTCTGGGCACACACAGTTCTGGCCAGGGTGGGGGAATGGGGGAATTTTAGGGCATCAGGTTATCTCACTTGCCTGGGCACAGAAGGGGGTTTACAGCTGATTCCAATATGAAGTAGAAAGAATAAGTTCCACTGACTAATTTCCATCCCCTTCTGATTCATTGCCCTCTCTGGTTCACTTCTCAAACATCCCACAACTTTACCTTTGAGTTCACTATGGCCACTTAATGCATTTTAACTTTTATTAGTCTCCTGATGTCTCTTTGAAGCTATCATCTTCTTTCCTGCAAAACTGCTTGGATTCCACATTTTCTAATTAAAACATGCTCATTTATTGTCTTACTAACCAGTGCTCTTTACGAGGGCTCATGATGAGAAAGTTAACTCAAAACAACTCGATTCATTTCCCATCTCCTGAAAATGGCTTGAGATGCAGTTTTACCTTTACAAAGTCAAATTACTTTGGACAATTTTTGGTTTTGCTTTTTTAATAAAACCATGAATGGAAAACATCTAAACTCCATGCTTTAAGCTCCTGTTCTCAACAATGCACTCTGTTCTCGGTGAAAATCTCAGGTAGGCAGTGTCATTCAGCTCCATAATGGACCACAATGTAGGTAACAATTGAATTGTGCTATATTTAATTAGACAAAATCTTGGTCCTAAGATGCAACATGTCCTAATGTCAATAATTATGCCCATCACTGTCTACACCCCTGTGATTTGATCTGGCATTACTAGAAGTACTAAAACTCAGTGTAATAGAGGGAAGGTAGTACACATGCATTTAAACCCTCCTAGAATTTCATACTAATGATGTGGGTGAGAGAACAAGTTCCAAGGACATGGTGCGTGTCTTAGTGTACTTTGTTTTCTGAGTCTTCACCACTGCTGGCCTTGTCTAGAAATAGGGAAGCAGTATTTGGATGGGAGTCCCCTCATGTCCTGCCCCTAATGTGTATCTTCAGGGTCACAGTATCATTCAGTTGGGGAAAGACAAAGTATAGAATTTGCCACAGAGATAAGCCAAAGCCTATTTCAGGCAGAGAGGTGGAGACAGAGAGTCAGAGATAGAGAAGAAAGGATCTGGTGATAAGAATATAGAAGTAAAGTCATGCTGTCTTCTGGGAAGTTGGTCCTTTGATTCTGCCAGAAGGCGGACCAGGAGAAGGAATCAAGGTCAACTAGATTTAGGTTGGCTTGATCATTTAAGAGTAGCGGGAATCGTTTGGCAGCACAGAGGCAGAATTTTCAGGCTGGAATCCATGTTTAGATTACCTAGTATAGTCCAATGTCTATTTTATAGATGAGGGGAGTGAGGACCAGATGACTCATCAATTCCTCCCACTTGGAATGTCCGAGTGGTGCCCTAAAGCAGGTCTCTTGTTCAAGCATTCCTCACCATGCTTCACTGTTTCCAGCATGATTAGGGGACTTTGTTGCCTATTCATCTTGAATAGATTCTGCTCCATTTCCTTCCACAAAGGAATCATCAAGAATTTAAGACAAAGATTAGAGCATATATTGCAATAGATTTGGTCTTTCCACTCATTCATTACAAAATGCATACATTCTCTTGATAAAAATATTCAACAACCAGGAAGATAGAAAATGAAAAGTAAGATGTCCTGCCCTTCTGCTCCTATTTTCAAGGAAATCTCTTTTGAAGATTTATTATTTTAGATTTCCCGAAATGTTTATGGATGTCTGAGCATGTTTTTGTTTAATATAAATGGGATCACATTATACATACCATTTGGCAACTTCCTTTTTTAACTTCATGAGATATTGTGGAAATCACTTCAGGTAATTTCTTGTGGAGCTGCCTCGTTCTTTAAAGTATGTGTAATATTCCAGATTGTCATAATTTATTTAACCAGTCTCTTCTTTATGGACACTTAGATCACTTTCACATTTTTGCTCTTACAAACAAAACTGTAATGAGGAGTCTTGTGTATATACCTTTCTTTGCATACTTACATGATTATATTCAAGAGTCAAATTCCTGGAAGTGAAATTGCTAGATCAAAGGGTATATATAATGTGCATTTTAAATTTTGATAGATTGTGCCAAATTATGTTCAATTCAAATGCTGTAGTCTCTCTTTATTCCTCATTCTTTAATGGCCTGAATTTTCTTTTATGAGCTTGAAATAAGAGCCCTGAAGTTTATGGTATTGGATTTTAAACATAGAATTGAAAGAATTTTCTTTTTCAAGGGACAATGTACTAAATAATATTAGAATACTCTAGAAACTCAACTCCCTTCTCATGTGCCAGGTGTAGTATAAGAAAAAGGTATAGCTGTGGGGAAAATCTGACTCACTCACTTTCCTTGGTTCTAGCTGTAGGGCTCTTTCTCTTTATTCCCAGATTTTGCTACACTGTGGCCTACGTGATTCAAGATACCTAACCTTTGCTGCCTTTTGTTTTCTCATTTATAATTTGGCAGTGTTTAAATTTGCCTCTTCTCCCTGTCTACCTTGCCTCTATCTACCTAATGGGGATATTATAAGAATATCTAAGATGACTTAGTCAAGTTTCTGAGTCCCCAGGAGAAATGCCTAGTACAGCAGGATTATTGTTCTAACTATTATAGGAGAGCGTTTATGATCAAGGGCTTGAAAATCCAGCAAGGAAGACAGCCTCTTTTGTGAAATAAGTATGTGAGGGTTCTGTCAATAAGAGGCCCTCAGGCCAAACTTATATAGTTTCTTTATCTGAAACTCCGATTTTATGCTAAATAAGGATTTTTTGTATTTCCCACCTCCTGTTGGTAATCCCATTACCAGCTGTGTTCATAGGACTTCAGCTTGATTCAGCCAACATTTATGGAGGCTCTATTATTAGGGGCTGACCACCATGCAAGATGCTGAGGGTAAAGGATGAAAAAGACATGGTCCCTGTCCCTTGACAGTTACAGTCTAGTGGGAGAAAGACAGCTAAGTAGACAATTTATATTAATATAAAACACTGTCATATGGACAGAAGCTCAGGACAACGTGGGAGCACATGATGGTAGGGGACTTCCACACCTCGCTGGTCAGGGAAACCAGGTAGATAGTGTCTGATTCCCATTTTGATAGAAAAGTATACCCCATCGAAAGGGCTCTCAAGGAAGAGGTAAGAGAATAAGGCCAGAAAAGCAAGAGTTTGCAAGCATTCTGGATCAACTGGGGACAATTCAGAGGACAATGCTAGAGATGTCTTATGGCCCATGTCAGGGACACCTTCTAGACACAGTGAAGCACCTTATGGTTTATTCTATATGGGATGGGGAGTCTTCAAAGGTGTGTTATGGTCACAGTTGCAGTGAGAAGTAGGAAGGAAAAAAAATCAGCTGGTATACCAGAAAGAAAAGAAATAAAAGTTTACAGCACTTACCCAAAGCATTCCATGTTGAAGAAAGGAAAGGAGAAGGGAAGGAAGGAAAGGGAGTGGGACAAGAAGAAAAGATCTATCCTTCAAGTAGGCAATTTATGGGATTCATTGATAGATAAAAGCCAACATTTATTGAGGGTCTCCTTAGTGTCATCTATGTGCTGAGCGCATTTAATACACACAATATCCCTATGAAATATTTCAGTTGTTTTCAACATTTTCCATACAAAGAAACCCAGATTCCTCAAATCATTTTCCCAAGGCTGCCCAGGTTACAGATGAGGCAACCAGGCTCTGAACCCCCTTGCTGCCAATAGTTTGCTGGTTCACCACTGCCATGTTCAGCCTCCTGGAACAGGCAGGCTATTCCAGCCTGACCCTGACCTAGACCTTCCTCTTCCTTCTTGGCCTCTACCCTCTCCATACACTGCTCTTCCCCTCCTTCCACTGCCCTCACAGAAATGCAGACCGTACTTTGCTTTTCATGTAGCCACTTAACTTTTGTCAAGCAAAACCTAAGAGCCAGAAAGGATCCCAGTTCAAGTCCAAGCCTCTGAGATGTCTGCAAAGACAGCTTTTCCTAACCAGACTCTCCTTTAGTTTTGTTTAATTCTGCCGCTTGCAAAGAAAATGCCTGGAGGCGGGCACCTGGCTTTTAGTCTAACATGCCACCTCCCTGTCAGGCAGCTTTCAATTTACCATGCCTCAGCATGTCCAAGCGCATCTTCGTCAAGACTTCCAAGATGGCAGTGACAAGCTTTTCGGGTACTTAAGGCAAACATGCATGACAGTTTTCCTTGACACTTGCATTTTTAAAAAGCCTTGCCTGGGGCCCTAGGAAACCCAGCATTTAGGAAACCAGGAGCCTTCCAAGGAAGCCACACTTTCAGAACCTGCTTCCCTGGGACTTGTTTTGTGACAGGGACACTGCAGGATCTGCTTGAGAGTATATTAAGCACCATGGCAATATTTAGTGTTGATGCTAAATAATGATTGCCTTTTTTAATGGCATTTTTTGATGACTGAAATGTATGGATCTGTTCAATGCATTGTCAGTGGGTATGTGGCTGGCCTACAAACACACTTAAATGGCACACTTCTGCAAAGCATTAATTTCTAAGTGTCCAACAGATATATGTAGGCAGGCAGACATGTCACAGGGGTTGCTATAAAGCTTAATTAATATCCCTAAAGAGCTCTTATATCATTTCAAGAAGAGTGCTAAATAAGAAGAAAACATTGTACCTATGGATATTACACATATAAAGAAATGTGGGTGAATAAACTGATAGGTCTTTGTATATTTGTTCATGTCTCAAAGGGTCTGTGTAAATTCAAATGGGAAAATAAATTGTATTAGAGATAACTATCTTTTATTTGAGTGTTTAAAAAAAAAAAAGCAACAGAGCCCCAAAATTAAATGCTAGAAATCTCTACACACTATTGATGTGGAAGCAAATCTATAATACAAAAATGAAGAGTAGTTTTCTTTCTTTCTTTGTTTTCCTTCTCCTCTGTCCATCCCTACGTCTTAGGATTGCTTTAATGACTTAAGAATTATTTTTACCTTTGCAAAAATTGAATAAATCAGTTTTGTTTTTCTTTCTAAGCCTTGAAGAAATCACATAAAATACTTTATCTGCCCGTTTTAATTTTTCTATCATAATAAAACTTCCTTCTTTCTCTGCCTTTCTCCCTCCCTCCATTCCTTCCCTCCATCCTCTCCTTCCTTCCATCCCTCCTTCTTCACTCTTTCCACTAAGTGACTAGGTCCTGAGAACCTACAAAAATCTAGGAAATAGCCATTATTGAGGTTTTTGTTTGTTTCCTTTTAATTTCTTTCTGGGCCTTAGTGTACTCATCCAGAAATAGAGGGAAATGAATTAGAATTTCATTTCTCAAAGGTGTACCCCATGGAATACCTTTTTAAGACTGGGAAAGTAGGTGGATATAAAACTTAGTTGATAAAATAAGCAGAATGATAAATATTATATTGTAGAGTACTGAGATATTTAAAATATTAAAGGCTTGTGAAGATTCTGTAGTAATCTCTTAAATTTTCTTCACTCCAGTATTTCCCAAATATCATGAAATGCTTTCTTTACCTAAAGCTAGTAATATATGAATACACTGGGTGATCCGAAGAAGATACTTTGAGATCTTATATTTCAGACCCTCTTTGATCTCACAACAGAAGTAGGAAACCTAGAATTTCTTCAAACTCTTTCTAGAGAAGGACTTTCTGAATTTGTCTTCTAGGATAAGATGTAATTTCTCTCTCAGAGCCAAAACTTAAGAAATCCACCCATGTTCAGATTCACTCATCATGTTCTACAATATTTGGGCCTGTGAGTAAGTACTGTTTATAATACAGTGCTCGGATTATGTGCTAACAATAAAAACTTTTTAATAAAAATGTCATGGATAGATCACTTTGCTAGAATATAAACCCTAGTACTTTTCTACTAAAACCTCTTTCCTAAAATGAGAGTCTGTTCACTTGGCATGTTAAAACACATTTTGTAAGATATAAAGTATTATTACTGTTTTTGTGGCTACTGCCACATGGCTCTTTGGTGATGCTTTTTGTTCTTGTAATTTGAAAGTTTTCAAAAAAAAAAAATTTATAACATGGGTAAGATGAAAGGAGACTAGCAACATGTTCAGGGCCAACTAGAATTTGACCTTGCTGAGGAATTCAAGGTTGATCATTTTCTACATTTAGAAAACAGCTAAATGTTCCCCATAAAGTTTAACATAGAATTACCATAAAACTGAGCAATTTTCCTATGTATTTCCCCCCAAAATTGAAAATAGGTGCTCAAATATTTGTACACAAATGTACCAAGCAGCACTATTCACCATAACCAAAAGACCAAAACAATATAATGCCCCTCCATGTATAAATGGATAAACAACATGTGGTGTGTGTATGGTTGTATATGCAATATATATACATGCACACACAGTGGAATAGTATTCAGCCTTTAAAAAGAATGAAATGCTAACTGAAAACAAACTGAGGGTTGATGGGGGGTGGGATGGATGAAAGGGTGGGTGATGGGTATTGAGGAGGGCATCTTTTGGGATGAGCACTGGGTGTTGTATGGAAACCAATTTGACAATAAATTTCATATTAAAAAAAAAAGAATGAAATGCTAATAAATGCTATAGTGGAGATGAACTTGAAATATGCTGAGAGAGAGAAGCCAAGCACAAAAAGTCACGTATAGTGTGATTCCATATATATGAAATACCCATAATCCATAGAGACAGAAATCAGATTAGTGGTTACCAGAAGCTAGGAGTAGGAGAACAGGGATTTAGGAATTACTGCTTGATGGGTACAGGGTTTGCTTTTGGGGTAATGAAAATGTTTTGGAACAAAATAGGGAGGGTGGTTGTACAATATTTTGAGTGCATTGAATGCCATTGAATAGTATGTATTAAAATGATTAATTTTGTTATGCAAATTTCACCTCAATAGGAGAAATCTTTCATTAATTAATTAATTAATTAATTGATTTAAGGAAAACAGCTAGAGAATCAATGTATTCCCCTTAGTATGAAAAGTCTACTCAAGGGAGAGGCAACAAGATAGTTAGGCTTGGAAAATCCATCTCTTGCTCCCATCTTTTCCAAGAAAATGCTAAGAAAAAATGCCAGTTTCCAAAACATGCTTTAGAATGGTTAACTTTGAAGGCAGCACACAAAATACCAGTACATGTGATTTGATTAATACTGTTAAATGGATCCAAGGATGCAATATATTAGCATCTGGAAGATTTTAAACATGATTCCCATTCAGCATCTTGGTAAATGCAACTCATCAGATTTTCCTGAAGTTGTTGAAGCACCAAAGATAAGGAAATAAAGGTGTATCAGACGAGACTCCTTTGTTACAGAGGTGGCAGGGGAGGGAGGGTAGAGAAAGATAAATGGATTCTTATCTGGGTGGAGGAGGGTGTACACAAGATTTTTCAGAGATGAAAACTGTTCTCATCATATTCTTTTAAAAGTGATTTGGAAGAGAAAATGCACCATGAAATCTTTATGTTTGCAGAGATATCAAACCTATGAAGATAAACTGCTCTGTAGGTGGGCAGAGAAGTGACAGATAAGGAGCAAGTACATTTACCAAAAAAAAATTCTTCCAGGGTTGTAGGAAGATTATCTCTGAGTTCCTGGTTACAAACCAGAAACTGGCCCTGAGATTAGTGTAAACTAATGCCTAAACATAGATGTCCATTGGGTTGCTGAGGAAAGAGAGGAGGGGAAGGGCTGAAGAATGCACAGCATCACTAAGTAGAATCCTAAAAATTAATCAAAAGTGCATTATCACTATTTCAAAAACTATTGTGAGTTCTCAATGGAAATAGTCAATAGCTAACATACCTCAAGAATGACAAAAAGGTTGAGGAAAATTCCAACCTAAAAGATCAAGAAAATGAGAAGACTGTCATAAAATGTGCTAGAAGCCTCCTCAGAATAGAAAGATGGCAGGTTTCTCAAAGGATTTAAAAAAGAAAAAAAAAAAAAAACATATGTAGGCATAATGAGAACATGGTCCTGTTTACCAAAATCTTGAAACTCAGGGTGACAGGGCATTCCTTGAAGAGGACACCACAGGATAAATAAATAGATGTGTGGACCTGAGAACATATAGAAAAGTTTTCAAGATCTAGATTGGCTCATTCATCCATTCATTTACTAAAAATTGTTCAAACACCAAACATTTGCTGGACATGCTTCCAGAGGGTGGGGATACAGCAGTGGGGAGAACTAAATCTGGGCCCTCAAGGAAAGTGCATGCTGTTGGGTGAAGCAGGTAATAAGCAAGATGATAGCTACTCAAAGCATAAATGTGGAGCAGATGATATGGCAGGGCCTTATATGAATACCATCACTCTACGTCCCTCAAAAATCAGTCATTGGAGGTGGAAAGTCCCCCGGCTGCCGCCTTGGCCAAGGTAGGGTATAAAGTAAAAAGCTGATCAAAAAAGTCTTTCTGAGAAATGAGTTTTGAAGGGAGACTGCTTTCAGTCTCCTGAGGAGAAGTCATGCAGAGATCTGAGTTAAGAACTTTCTAGAGGGAAACACAATGTAGAATACCCTGAGATGCAGAGAAGCTTGGCATCTTTGAAGGACAGGGAAAAGTATGGTGGAAGTCTCAAGAACATAACCGGTGGAGGACAGGAAGAGATGAGGTACACCATAATGAGGTGCTATATAGACCTGCATAAGGAGCTGGGTTACTTTTAAGTATAAAGGAGATGGATAGTTTTAGGCAGGAGAGTAGTATGATTTGATCCGTGTTTATAGACAATGGCTGGCTCCTGCATAGAGCATGGATGTAAATGGCCAATGTGGAAATAGGGAGACCTATTTGAGGCTGCTGTATGCAGTAAGCCAGGCACAAGGTTTAAGTGGTAACAAGAGGATGGATATCTGTATGTATTATTCCAGGCTGAGAGAAATGAACTGATGATGAATGGGGGTTATAGGAAGGACAGGAACCATGGTGAAGCCTAGTTAGGTAAATGGCATGGCACCCAGCCAGATGTCACACACCAGGACTGACAGTTGTCCTTGTTGCTGGCAATGTTGGTGGCCCACACATCTCAGTCAGCTTCTTCTCTGAGACTGGACTTCAGGTGGGGACTGCTCCCTAGGTTTAACAAGGCCCAGCTCTCTCAGATTACATTGGAACAGCTCTGTAGAGCCATCCCATGACCCAAGACCAACAGCTCTAGAGCACCCCATGAGATTGACCAAAGAATCCTTAAAACATCACAATTTAGCTTCTCTCTATGCCCAGCCTGCTTTCTTCAATCCCTCACATGTGGTGTGCCCAAGAGCCCTTTCTAATAAAACTTCCTGCATGTACATTTCTTTCTCAGAGTCTACTTTCTGGGGATGGCACCTGCTCAACTGATAGGTGATTACTTCTTTGACCAACAGGGGTGAGACCTGAAAGAGAAGGACACTTTGGAGTGAAAATCAAGAGTTGTGTTCTGGCCATGTTAAATTTGAGATTTCTGACTATATCCAAATGTACAATGATAGTAATAATGAGGATGGCTAGAATATTCTGGACAAAAACCAAAACCCTCGAGGCGGAGCACAAAGAAGGCCACCAACCCTTTTTATCACAGAAGACAACTGAATTCCCAATGAGTCTTTTCTGCCTTAATTCTTTTATAAATGGAATGCTTCTAAAGATCTGTCACCCTTTGCTCGAAAAGAAGACATAGTTTAAAACCCTTTGTATGTGCATTAATATCCAGATTTCATGCCCTCAAAACCTTGCATAGTGTAGTTCTCCCCTTGCCTACCTCTCCCGCCACTCACCCTGTGGAGCACTGGGTTCCAGCCACATGTTCTTCTCTCACTTCTTCAAAAAGTAGAACTTTCCCAATGTAGGACTTTTGTACACGCTGTTTCCTCTGCTAGGGATGCCCTTTCATCACTCCTTGAATGATTAACTCCTTCTTATTCTTAGACCTCTCCTTTTTGATCATGTCCTCAGAGAGGAGTCAGAGAGGAGTGACCATTCTACAGGAGTCCCACATTTCCTCTTAGTCGCTTTTCCTTCACGGCACTTCTCGGTTTGTAATTACTTAATGTACTTGTTGGTTTACCTGGACTTGAGTTTTGTTTATTCCATCTGTCTTTCCGATTAGTAATTCCATAGGAGGATGAGGATTTATTCACCATTTTATCCAAAACATCTGGTACCACATGATACATATTCCATGTTCAGTAAATATTAGTTGACTCATGACTTCCTATTTAATTTTTTTTAATTTTTTTAATGTTTATTCATTTTTTAAGAGAGGGTGTGAGTGGGGGAGAGGCAGAGAGAGAGGGAGACACAGAATCTAAAGCAGGCTCCAGGCTCTGATATGTCAGCACAGAGCCTGATGTGCAGCTCGAACTCATGAACCAGACATCATGACCTGAGCTGAAGTCTCACGCTGAACCGACTGAGCCACCCAATCGCCCTGTACCTTCCTATTTTAGATTTTGAATTCTTTAGAAGGAAAAGAGGGAATATGGTATATCTATGTGTTAGAAACCTCCTGTGGGTCAGCCTCTGTGCTCACAGATTGTATTCATTATCTCTTTCAACCCATCCCATAGTTCTGTAATGCAGATATTGTTATTTACCCAGTTTTTAGAGGAAGCATCTGAGGCTCAGGGAGATTAATTGGCTTTCCAAACCTAATGCACTTCCTGATAGAGTTGAGATTTGAGTTCGGATATGCCTGACTCCAAAGCCTATGCATTTCCACTGTTCCACAATTGCTGTGTTCCTTCAGCAGATATCTGTGAGCTCCTACTATAAACAGAGAAAGATACCAGGAAGCGGAAGGTATAGGATCTGCCTTTGGGAAGCTTGTAATATGACTGGAGAGACAAGGCAAACACACAGGACAAATGTAGTAGCATGAAGCAGAATATGATAAAGGAACATGCCCTAAGGTTTCTTCCAGCTCGAAAATTCTTTGACTCTCTGAATGGTACAGGCAATAAACTCGATGGGAGAAATCATTCTGCTCGTTGATTGTATCTGATGGCGGGCATTCTTTCTTCATCTACCTCTGGCTGCCTGTGAACACAAATGCAAGTCTATTTGAAATGGCTGTCTCTATACTCCCATATTATAGTGTATGGTGAATTCAAGGTCAAGTTTGAAGTCAGAGTCAGAAGTCTTTGTTTTTTTCCTCTACTGTATCAAGACTTTTACCAATTAACTTGAAAAAAGTCAACAAGTTAACAACTCCAGGGGAAAAAAAAAAAGACTCCTCATTTCATCCCAAAGACTCTGAAATGGATTTGCTCACAAAACACCAGGTTTCTTTAGTGACCTCCAGAGACCTTGCCTGTCACACTGAGCAGTATATCATTTCATGGGGGAAAAAAGAGAAGTTTTACCATGAAAAATGCTATGTTATATCACAGTGTGACACTATTTAAATATCAAGAGTCGAAGCTTCTATTTAAAAAACGGAAGGCAATAAATTGAGTTGCTAATTATTCCAGCTGTGAGTATTTTTGGTATGACTGCAAATTTTGAAGAGGGCAAAATAGAGGATTTTCCTGTTGTTCATGGCATATGCAAATGTAGTGATGGTCCCCTATGATCTAAAAGGTTCAGGGATCAGAAACCTTGAAAGCCTATTTTTCATTGAATCAAAATTGGTTTGAGTCTAAGCTTAGGGAATCGTGAAATGAAATGGGCTTTTAATTATACTAATTGGGTTACTGGCTTCTTTTTCAAACTTAGGAAGTAGCAATTTTTTAAAAACATTTTTAAAGTTTTATGTTAAAAGCAACAGTTCATTTCTCAACTCAAGCATAAATTCCCAACTGGAAGGAGAGAACAAGCATATTAGTAATATCTTCAGTGCCTTCCCTTCCTAATAAAATTGTTTCGGGGAGTGGGATGCCTGCAATGTCCCAGTCACAGTGCTAATTAGAATGGCTCATGCATTCAACAAATATTTTAAATAAGCTAGGGCACTGTGCTAGGTCAAGGAGATCTAGTAAAGACCAAGATATACATGATTCTTGCCTTCCAGTGATTAGTAGCTACATTTATTGACCATTCACTGGACATCAAGCTCGATTTTAAGCATCTCACATGAACAAAATCACCCAATCCCCTAAACAAGCTCATAAAGGTACAAATGTTCCCTCACTTTACAGGTGAGGCCACCTAGAGAGGATAAGTAACTTACCCAGTGTCATACAGTGATAAGAATAGGAGCCAGGGGACACCTGGGTGGCTCAGTTAAGTATCCAAATCTTGATTTTGGCTCAGGTCATGATCTCACAGTCATGAGATCAGGCCCAGCGTTGGGCTCTGCCAGACAGTACAGAACCTGCTTGGGATTCTTCTCTCTCTCTCTCTCTCTCTCTCTCTCTCTCTCTCTCTCTCTCTCTCTCTCTCTTTCTCTCTCTTTGCCCCTTACCTGCTTGTCCTCTCTCTCTGTCTCTCTGTCTCTCTCTCAAAAAAAAAAAAAAAAAAAAAAAGCCAGGATCTAAATCCTGGCTGTCCAAGTTCAGAATATGCACACTTAATACTGCCTCCTTGATATGATCCTATTCATGTCAAAAGTAATAAGAAAAAGGAATGTTTAAATGTAGGGAAAGCATCTGACATAAAATGTTTACCAGTCTGTCTCACATGTATATAAAATTTTTCTATTTTTTAATTTATGTATTTGATTTTTTATAATGTGCACATTTTATATTTGCAAACAGGAAAATAAAGACAGAACACTTAAAATAACTTAGTTTTGCTATTCAAGAAGTGGTTGAACAGTACAGTATCCAATATCATCTTTCTCATTATCTCTCTTGCTTTTTCCATCCCATCATGTATGCTTCTCTCTCTCCCTCTCTCTGTCTCTGTCTCTCAATACCCCATGTCTCTCTCAGGAGTCCACCCATTGAGTTTCCCTTCTACCACCATCATTCCTTCTTGTAGTGGAGAGTATAATAATGATGCGAGAAAGTGTGGTGGTTATTTAACCTCTCTCCAGCTAAATGTTTTATTATAACTCCTGAAAACCTAATTACAGTAACTTTACATGCTACAGTACCCTTTATGGGCTGCCTCTTTATTAAACTTACTCCTTTAGAGACAATAAACCTGATGCTTCAAAGGGCAGAGCCAGGACCAGTAAAATGTGATGAAATCTCCCATTTTCCAGTGCACACCTGATCTCCCTCACTGATCACCCCATCCCCACTCCAGGTGCATCTCTGCTTCTATCCTTTCTCTGGCTTTTTATCAAATTTCAGCAACTGCATGTATGATATTAAAAATCTTTTAGGGATTAATGGGCTGTGTATCAATATTTTCATCCACTACTCTGAATACCTGTGAGTTTATTTACTGGGGAGGTCAATTTTCTCGGTAGAACAACAGTCAACACCTGGTTTCTCTGATAACTAGCTCTGCTTTTTTGCACACGGCACTATGTTGAGGCCATTCAATAGTTTTGCTTGATTTCAAGGAGAATGTTTCCTGCAGCTGACTTCATGAACAAGAGAGAACTCATCTGTACTGTTAGCCATTAGTTGTGGTGGTTAGCTGAATGGTGCACTGTGAGGAAATAGTGGGAAACAGATTGAGAGGAGAACAGAGAGGGATGGGGGTAGGGACAAAAACTTGACCTTTGGAGTTAAGGCAGTGCAATTATCTGTGTAGTGCATTTCTGTTTCAAAGCCTTGCTGGGATTTCCCCCTGGGAATAAAGCCAAACCAATCGAAAATAGGGAGACTGCCTCTGAGGATCCCACTGATTGCAACCTGAAAAATGGTACTTGGTGTTGAGGGATTTTCTATGTTTGTTTGTTTCCTTCTTTAGCAGGGTTTGAGGTTAATGAGTGAGTTTACTTGTGATTGACTCAGAGAAAAAGGAAAAGAAATCTTCTGTTGGAGTCTCAAGTAGTTTAACCAGCTACTACTTCTCAACGCTTCTCTAGATGAGTCAAGCCCCTTCTGTATCATAAGAATAAAATAAAAATTCACAGCATTTTGACTTGATGGGCTCCTTTTTGCATGGATGCTATGCATGAGTTTCTTGTTTGTTAGACTTCTTTTTAAATTTTTCCATGGTCATTTAATCAGAGAAAACGTATGCCCTTAATTTTCTAAGCCAATTTGAAGCAAAATCCTGGTTTGCCAAGATGCTGCCATGTAAAATGCATGGGAGAATAGCTGTTAGGTATGCTCGCTTTCTCTGTCTCTTTCAGTTTTTTTTTTTTTAATGGTTTTTTTTCACATGAGGAAAAGTGACATTTATCAAAAGATAGTTTCAGGTGAAGTGATGATCACTCTATTCTTAAGAACTCACTGGAGTCTAGTGTACAGAGATGAGGACACAGAGCCACAATCCTTCCTTAGCATTACTATTCAATTCCATGGGCATTCTGAGCCCCTAACCTGTGGCAGGAAGGATGCTGGGTGCTATGACTTGAAGCCCTGATAACCACATGGCTAGGAAAGGAAGAAGTGTGTAAGCTCTTCGTTTATTTTTTGTAACACATCAAGGACCGGTTTTCTCTATCCCTTTGAGTGTTAGCAAACTCCAAGGACAGCACTTTGGGGGCCCCTCATTTGCCTTTCCTTTCTGAGGCACAAGTGGCCAATTCTGAGAGCAATTGAGTTGTGCTTGAAAAATGTCAAGTGCATTTGGAAACTACACATTTTTGCTGACGCCTGGAGTCCTGAGCTGAGCTACTTCCATGACCGACCGCTGGGAAGAAGTTCAGTTGGGGCATCACAAATGATTCATCGGAGCATACTGAGCAGGCCCCTGAGGGGGAAAAGCTGTCTTAATAGCCAGTTCAGGGAAAAATCAGGAGAAGTCCCCTAAGCCTTCTTGGTCCTCCCAGTGACCATCTGGCCAGACCATTACCTTGTGGGTCTTGCTTCATTTTATTTATCTTTTTTTTTTCCTGCAGCATGTGACAGCAATCCTTGGTGAATCAAAGCTTTCATTTTTTCAACTTGGTGATTATGAAAATTTTCAAACAGACAGAAAAGTTGGGAGAATAGTACAACGTAAGAATAACCATCTGGTTTCAACAATTGCTGTCATTTTGCCACATTTGCCTCATCTATCTGTAAAGAGAGAGACAGAGATTTTTTGCACAATCATTTGAAAGTAAGTTGTAGACTTCCTGACACTTTACCCCTAAAGATGTCAGCATTCAAAATTCACATTTAAAAAAGATACATCTACTAACCATCTAGTATGTTCTCTAGATGTATCACATTTAAAAAGATATATCTACTAGCCATCAGACACATTTGAAAGGTGCACAATGGGTAGAGGGGAGTTTCCTAAACTTTAAGATACATTAGAATCACATACAGAGCTATTTGATACCTCTCAGACTCTAGCCCTAGGTCTGGATGGAGCCTCGAAAGTTGTACTTTTCTAACACAGCACTCAAGTGATCACAAAGGAGGTATTTATGGGACACAATCTGAAGATCATGTCTTTAGAATCTCTTTTTTTATTTGTTTGCTGAATTTAACCTTCTAAAGATTTGGAGTGTAGCTGTGTTGTGGAGAAACAGGAGCCTACATATCTTTGGTACTTTGGTTTAATCACTTTAAGCACCAGAAACTAGGAAAAAAGCGGGGGGGGGAGGGGGGGATGCAATAACAAAATGAGTTTCATTTAGCAGTGATCATCACCGACACCACGATATCAAAGAGAGCTCTATTCTGCTAGGATTAATGCAGTGCTGAAAAGTATATGGTGTTTTTGTCTTTGTTTTCCTATGGTGAAATGGCCTTGTATGTATAAACATAAACATCTGCCTATATGCATATATGCAAACTTGTAAGTCTGGAAAACAGAAGTCAGCATGGCAGAAAGAATCCTAATTTTAAAATTGAAAATGTTCACAGTGCTGTCCTGTTAACATTCATTGTTTTGGCCTTGGAAAGGTTGTAGGTCATTCATTTAACAAAGATTTGTTGAGTACTCACTATGTGCCAGGCTCTATTCTAAATGTTAGGATACGATGGTAAACAAATTTTACAAAATATCTGTTTACTTTAAACTTCATATTTCAGATCTAATGGTGGAGATAGATAATAAATAACATACAAACACATACATAATTGAGAAAAAGCAGTTATAATAGGATGGAGAATGACAGAGAAGGAAGGTGGGGGGGGGGGGGCTGAGAAGATCTCCCTGGGCAAGTGACATGGGAGCAGAGTGGTGAATGATGTGGAGAAACAAGCTGTGCAGGTTATTTCCAGGCAGAGGGGACAGCAGGTGCAAAGGCCCTTAGGTGAAAATGTGTTAGGTGTGATATGAGGTGGAATATCAAGTAAGTGTACCTGATGGAGTGGGAGAGAGGGGCTAAAGTGGCAGAAGGTACAACTGGAAAGGCCACTGGAAGGCAGATCATGGCAGAAGGTGGGCCATGGCAAGGACTTCTGATTTCATTTTTAGTATTATTGGAAGCCTTGACTGATTGATTGATTGGGGGGAGGGGGTGGGAGAATAGTGACATGTGACACAATCTGACTTCCTCTTTAGAAAGAAGTGTGGAAAATAGACTGTGTTGTCAAGGAGACAATTTTAGGATCTCAGGAAGGAATCCCATACAAAGAAAATAATAATCCTATCCCTCTATTATTTCTTACAGATGAGTACATTAAAAATAACATTAAAGCAATTAAAACTTCTTAATCTTCTTCTTGTGATTTCTCTTATGTTGCCAAAACATTGTTTCCCATTTACTGATTTTGTCCACAAACATGACTGATACTCAGGTGCCAGGCACTGGGATAAACTCTATATATAGAGAGAGTTTATATAGTTATATATATATAGTTATAACTATATATATATAACTATATATATATAACTATATACATAACTATATATATACTATATATATAACTCTATAAATAACTATATATAAATATATATAATATATATAGTTTATATATATATTTATAGTTTATATATATATTTATAGTTTATATATATAAATATATATAAACTATATATATAGCTATATATATAACTATATATATATAACTATATAAAACTATAATATAACTATATATAAATATATATATTTATAGTTTATATATATATTTATAGTTTATATGTATAAATATATATATATAACTATATATAATTATATATATAGTTATATATATATATATAAATAACTATATATAGTTATATATAGTTATATATATATATATATATATATATATATATATATATATAGTGTATGTAATCTCCAAGTAGATGATAGATACTTGAGTGCAAAAAGTGATAGAGGATGGGGTGGGGGTGCTTTTGGAATATGCTTCCAAAATAGGTGTTTGGAAGGTGAGTAGGAGTTGGCTGGGGTGTGATGGGTGGGGAAGCAGAGGCACAGCCATTCCTGAAAGCCTTGTGCATCATTCACAAAGGCATGGCAACATGAACAGGCTGGTTAAGGAAGGAGGTGTCTTTTGGCATGACTGAAGCATAGGTTTTGGGAGCTGGAAGCACAGGGATAGAGACAAGGGTAAAAGTTGGGTAGTTGTTGCAAAGAGTGTGGTCCCATATTCAGATTTGGATTTCTTCTTATAGGCTTTGGAGGATCATCAGGGATTTATAAGCCAGAGCACAATGACATTTGTGGTTTGGGGAAAAAGCTAGCAGGAGGATTGAAGGGGAAGGTTGGTGGGAGAAGTTTTCAGAAGTAAACTTGATAGGATTCTTTCACCCATTGTATGGGAGAAGGTGAGGGGAAGGGAGGAGGTGAAAAATGGCTACAGTCTCTCAGGAACCTGGGAATAACAGGATTGCAGGAGGAATCTGAATGGGGAGGAGAAGGTAAAGAGTCTGTGCTTGGCTGTAACTTGTTCAGTACAGCTGTGGGATGTAGAGATAGAGAGATGCCCAGTGTACAAGTGGAATATGAATCTGGACCTCAGGAAGGAAACTTGTTGGAAATGGAGACCCAGAGACTTGAGTCATATTGGTGATGCCTGAAGCCATGGAAATGGGTAAGATCTCTGTAGGGCTGAGAACTGGTGTTCCCATATTTCTAAATATTTATCAATAACAGCTTGAGATATATTTATATTCCTTGGTTTTAGTTTGATTTCCAGTTTTCACTACCCACTCTTGGAAAGTTGTTCAAGAAGTACATTTGAGCTAGTTCTAAATCAAATTCCAGCATTTTCCCATCCCCCTGGCTTTCTGGTGGGCATATGTTCTAGCTTAATTGTAAGGCAGTGGACTATTATTTAGTGATTTAGAGAACTCTTCAGGTGTTTGTTCGACATTTGTCAGGCTTTAAATTAAAATTCATGTTTCAGGCTCCTTATGTTGCTCTGAGAATTAATAATAAAAGCTACTCATCATGCATTGAGCACTTACTATGTGACACACCCTTGGTTAAGTGCTTTTCCTACATGATCTTGTGTAACCCTTACAACAGTCTACTCTGTGACATGAGGTACCTCTGCTGCTCTTACCCCATGTTACAAGTGAGGAGATGGAGGCTTTTAAGAGCAGCATTAGGTACCTTGTGTGAGCTTACTTGTCCAATAATGGCACTGCTGAGATTCCAGTCCAGGCGAACACTGCTGCCAAACACTGCTTCTAAACCCTGCCCACTTGCCACCTCTTCTAGAAGACGCTTTTAATCTGGAGCATTAAAAGAGTGCTATTGGATAAGGAATACAAAAGTTTATTTATGGAATCCAACCTCTTGCCTTTACTCAGATCATCAAACATACTTATACTACAAATAAAGTTTAAATGTCAGTTGTTTGCTTTAATGTTGGCTATATTAAATAGTTCACTAATCAGACACTCATTTTCTGACATCATTGTCAATCATATCAGTCTTGTGTGATCTTTGTCAAAGATTAAAATACTTTCACGGATTTATCTGGAAGCATCCAAGACACAAATATTTGTAATAACTCTGATCTTGCCTCAGAATCCTACCAGGGTAGCTTGCTAAGCCCCATATGCAGGGGGTAGTGTGGTGTAGTAGGTCCAACTGGAGCATTGAGAGCCAGGCAGACTGGAGTTTTAGCCCTGATGACCCTGCTTGCTAACTTCCAGCTTCAGTGTTCTCATTTGTAAAACTATGGTAATAATATAGGGTTGATGTGAGGTTGCATGCAAATAAAACGTTTACCATTGTAATTGACACATAGTATGTGGTCACCTACTGAAGACTTGAAAGGAAATACCTGCATAACGTTTTGGAATCTTAGGATCTTAAGTTTACAAAAAAATGAGGAAACTCCATTCATTCATTCATTCATTCATTCAAGCCCCTTGCATGTGGAGCTTTGAGTTGGTTACTGGGAACATAAAAATGAACAAGGTATAAAAGAAGACACAGCTTCCAGCTGCTCAGACTCTAGACACTACTTAATCCATGCTTTAAAGTTCACTATAGATTTCCTGGAAGACAGTCATCATTTTAAATAAGGTGTGGCAAGTCACATTTGAAGTTTATAAATGGCACACACAAGAGAGAAGAATCTGTCAGAGAATTTATGGTCCTTGAAATGTCCTTGGAGTGACAGTCTCCTGACCCTGAAGAAGGGTTATATTAGGTGTCAACAGTAGACCCCATTACCCTCTTGTCACACCATAGTCCTAGAGACCAAGGGCACCTTGTTTAATTGCCAGGCAAAGATGTTCCCAAAGGAAAAACATCACATGACCTAGAGAGGCAGTCTCAGAACAGGAAGCAAGATGGAGGAGGGCAAACAGCCCAGGAAGAAGGCTCAAGATAGGTAGTTTAGAGTAACACTGAAGAGTACACACTTTAGCATGAGGCAGCGCTCAGGGTTCACATCCTTGGACAGTTGCTTGAATTCTTCCAGCCTGATTTCTCATATCTTAAATATTTTAATATTTAGTTTCTAAGTTGTTGTGACAGTATTATTTCAAGTGTCTTTGAATCTTTATTTATTTTCAGAGAGAGCACACATGTGTGTGCTTGAGCATGGGACAGAGGGCAGGAAGAGAGAGAGAGAGAGAGAGAGAGAGAGAGAGAGAGAGAGAGAAAGGATCCCAGGCAGGCTCCATGATACCAGCCCAGAGCCTGATGAGGGGCTTGATCCCATGAACCATGAGATCCTGACCCCAAATCGAGCGTCAGATGCTTAAACTTAACCAACCTTAACCCAACAAACCAGGCACCCTTCAAGTGCCTTTAAATAGCAGGTTCTAGTACCTGATACTGTTTAGTATCATCATCATCATCATCATCATCATCATCATCATCATCATCTCCAAGTTACAAACGGTAACTCACTTTCCATATTTGCTTTGAATACTTTTCAGGATTGTTGTGGAAGGTAAAATCTAGATGCATATGGAATGCATAAATGATGTGACTCTATGGAATTAATTTATGTCACTATCAGATGCAATCTTTGCCCCTTTTTCCATGACAAAGTAGAGCAGTTAACTAGGACTGTATAGAACTAGATAAAGCAGAGTGAAAGAAAAAGCAGGTCGGGGCGCCTGGGTGGCGCAGTCGGTTAAGCGTCTGACTTCAGCCAGGTCACGATCTCGCGGTCCGTGAGTTCGAGCCCCGCGTCAGGCTCTGGGCTGACGGCTCGGAGCCTGGAGCCTGTTTCCGGTTCTGTGTCTCCCTCTCTCTCTGCCCCTCCCCCATTCATGCTCTGTCTCTCTCTGTCCCAAAAATAAATAAACGTTGAAAAAAAAAATTAAAAAAAAAAAAAAGAAAAAGCAGGTCTATGTTCTCCAGGAGCCACCCATGTCCATGCTAACTCTTTCCTTTTTCTTGCCAGGCACTTTCTCTTTAAAACCTCCTCGGGAAGCACACCCCTGTTTAGCAGCTCTTCTCCGGGATACCCTTTGACCTCAGGAACCGTTTACACGCCACCACCCCGCCTGCTGCCCCGGAATACCTTCTCCAGGAAGGCCTTCAAGCTGAAGAAGCCCTCCAAATACTGCAGCTGGAAATGTGCCGCCCTGTCCGCCATCGCCGCAGCCCTCCTTTTGGCGATTCTGCTGGCATACTTCATAGGTAAGTCAAGGCAGCCTGCTCCATGACCCTGGCCATGAGGAGGTGGGGCAGAGACTGTGGGCTTATGAATGGAGAAGCCCTCTGTTGTCTGTACAGTTTGCTTATTGGCTCCTGAAAGACGTAAAAATGAATGAGGGATGGGAGTGCTTTTTCTCTCCTGAAATGTATTTAAATCTGATGAGTTTCTTTCTCAAGACTCTAATTAACATTTATCAGATGAATTAAGCATGCCTGCTGTATTCTTTCTTGGACATGAGCTGAAAATTGTTGTTCCTGTGAACCCATCCCTCTTTCCTGAAGTCATCTTCTAGTGTCTTCCATCACTGGATTTTAACCCAGGTCTGTGCTCTAAAATTCATGCAACATGGGTTAATTTCAGCCAAAAACTGAATCGAATAATAGTAACCAGCATGTCTGGGAACATCTTGATGCAAAGGAAAGTTAAATTGCTAGCTTATTTTCAGAGGTGTGGAACAGAAACAGGATTGAGAGGTCAGAGCATCCAACCAGGTCTTTGTATGGAATCAAGTCACCTAGGCACAGTGGATGTTGCCCACATCCTTTCCTTTGCTTGTGTCCTTTTAGTCTCAACCTGAATTGCACCACATTCATGAGTGAGGTTCGTCTCACATGCCAACCTTGCTTCTGGGAACTCAGGATATAACTTAGGGTAGCAGGTTGGTGAAGTTGCAGTGGTATTTTTCTTCCTATGCCAGGCGTATTGGTTTGCATCCATGGGGTGTAGCCCTGTAACTGCAGGAAGCAGCAGGTGCCAAGAGCTGAGGGGCAGAGTGCCATGTGCATATGAGCACCCTGGTCTGGACACAAAGCTTGCTCACAGCTCCTGGCCTCAGCAAAGAGCCCTGGTGCTGCTGCTCTGTCAACTGAGCTTGCCAATGCAGATCTCCTGGCCCAGGCAGAGGCCCCGTGATGTTTGATAAAGTTTATTTGAAACACTTGATGGCTCTGGCTTAGTTTCAGGGCAGCCATGACAGGCCTCCCCAATTTGGGGCTCTGCCATGTTGCAAAACAAACCTATAAAACACCAGCAGAAAGAGGCTGACTCCAAAATTCTTCTCAACACTTAGGCTGAAACTCCTCTCACTTAAGAGAGGGGGGTAAAAAAGCAACCCTGATTATTCTGACTTTGTCCCTTGTCCTTCAGCAGTGAACACTTCCTTCATCATCAGGCAGCCAGCTTGGTGCCTGCCAGAGAAGGAATTGGTCCAGGACTTCCCAGACCATTCTACCCAAGCTTACCTGATGGTAAAGGAGGTTGATTACACAGCCCCCAGTGATCTGGGGCTCTGCCCAACGCCATTACAAGCCAAAAATTGATGTGAAGTTTTCACTCTCTCCCATAATATTGCTATGCTCACCTTAATGTAGAAATATAAGTTTTTACATTCTTTTCCTGTTGTGTCTCCTGGGAATGACCTCCAAAACTGAGAAAATTGACACTCTGGGGAAAGGCACCATGTTTATCTGGAACTTTGCAGAATCCTCGATGCTGTAAACCCCAGCTCCACATGGGGACTGAGGTCTGACACCCATATACTCCTAATTTAAAGTCATGCCTGCTTCTCACTTGCTCTCGATGAAGGATGGAGTCATGGATTGACAAGGGAAGGGAAAAGGCATCTGTTGCACTCTCAATCACTTGAGTAGAATCTTTTGTGTTGTTAGAAGTAGTTTTGTGTACTTCCCCAGCTAACTGTTCAGGGAGGCTTGATAGAAACAAATTGAATTGCCTTCAGGGTCTTTGCATGATTTGGCTTTGTGTCAGGAACTGCAAAGAGGGTCCATGAGCTCACTTCTTAGGCTTAATGTTCTGCTGAGCCTGTGGGCACCATGGGGAACCCAGATACAGAAATTGAGGCACTGCTCACCTCTGCCAATACCATCCCCAGTGTACCTCCTACTCCACTTGCCAGAGAGAGATAGATGGCTATCGCCTGATGTATTGAGCTTGATGGTTAAAATATAATAGCTTTCTGTAGGGCGATTACATAAATGGGAAACCATATAGTGAGAGTTTAATGTTTTAATTGGGTGTGTATCTTGTAAATGATGGATTAGGAAACATATTTATCCTCAGTCTGGAGGCTACTAGAAGCTGGACCTGAGCATCTTAGGATAGTTTATTAGATTATAATCCATCATTTTCTATTATGTATGCTTTAGGTAAGATTATGCTTTAACCCTGGAGTATTAAAGAATACATTATGACTCAAAAATAAATGATGGAAGGGGCCAGTTTTCCCAGCAGTAATGCTGGTGAGTGTGGAGCCATAGGGCTACTCTCCCAGAGGTGACAGCAGATCTGCAAGCACCATGAAGGGGTCAAGGTTTTGAGTGCTGATCTTGACCTAGTGATTCATTTCTCCTTTGCCTTGACAAAGTTGTTTTCCTTCTGAGTCTTGGTTTCCCAAGTAAATTCTGGAAGCATGATGGATATTTACATGCAGAAACTCCAAAGTATGGTGAGGATTAATTAATGTGTATAAATCACTTTGAAGATGAAAAGCAGTATATTATTAATTACAGAGCTGCAGGGGCATAAACAGTACATTACAAACACAGAGAAAAGTGCTGTTGGGAGCAACAAGTGATTGTGCCCACCAAGAAAACAAGCCATCAGGGAAGGACAGAAGGGCAACGTAAAAATCAAAGCCTTCCTGTTAGGGGAGACCAGAGTTTTTAAGACCTGAGCCCATTCTAGTTCATACATGACCCCATGTTCCACTAGAACATTATAAGTCCTGAAATTAAGCATCAGCCCCAAGATATTTATGGACAGGCACTGGGTTCAGGCCTGCCAGGAGCTGTGACAAATAGATCAAATTATCTTCCTTTCATGTTCAAACCTGTGGAGAGAAGACTCCAAAAATGAGCAATCTGGAATAGCTCAGCCCCATGACAAGTTCTTCTTTACATCCAGTATGAGGGTGAGTGTGAAAGCAGAATAAGGTCAACTCTTGTGCATATTGGAAGTGTGGGCCTTTACCAACTCAGGATAGATTCCCCCTTTCCTACTGACACAACTGGAGCCAACAATCTTTTATGATGTACTTTCCATAAGATTCTTCCTATGCCAGATTCTCCCAGTGTACATAATATCCTGGAATAAATTACTTTGAGAAGCTGCATGAACCACAAGGGGACCATTTTGTGCATCACTCAGGCCCTAGCCCATGTGGTTCCTAGGGAGTAGTGGCTATGAAATACAGAAGAGCTTCCCTCTCAGGAAGTTGTCTTCTATCCTCAGGCATGTCAAGTGCTTTCATTGCCCCCAACACCAGAAATCCCTCGAGATCCCTAAGTTTCTGGATCATGTAACTAATGTAGAGTTTCTCACCTGTTTTATGTCAACTGTACTGTTTTTATCCTCATAGTATATATAACAATAACTGATTGGAAACTTCTATTTGCTCAGAACTGCAAGCCTTTACATTTAAATCATTTTTTCCATAATTATTACATTTGAACCATACCCACAGCCCCAACATCCACTCTAGCAGAAAATAAAATTGGCAGATTACAATCATTTCACAAGAGTTGATGCTGAGGCCCAGAGAGCCTGCCATCACATGGCTGGTTAGTTATAAGGGTAAAAGACTAGGTCCTTAGTCTCCTGATTAGTCCCCTAATGATTTCCAAATATCAAATAAGACCTAAATCATCCCTTTTGTAGCATCAACTCCCTGTATCTGATTTTGCCTTCATTAATAAGGGAGAATAATTCAGCTCTTTCCTTCCCAAGCCATCTTCTGATGATTTCTGAAGTGGAGAGAAACTATATCTCTTCCTCCATCTTTTAACCTGTCTTTTTGTGTCTGTTTTCACAAACCTCTTCTATTATAGCGGTCAGCAGATATTTTCTGTCAAGAGCCAGATAGCAGATCTTTTTTGGTTTTGTGGGTCGTGAAGTCTGTGTCACAGTTGCTCTACTCTGCTGTTGTATGGCAGAAGCAGCCGTACACGTGTGTAAGCAAACGGGCAGGGCTGTGTTCCAGGAGACTTTACTTATGGACACGGAAATTTGCATTTCATGTACTTTCCATGTGTCATGAAGTATTATTCTTTTTATATTTTTAAGGCTATTTAAAATGTAAAACTAGTCCTTAGCTCATGTGCTGTTGTTAAAAACATACAAACAAACAGGTGGCAGACTGGATTTGGCCCCCAGGCCATGGTTTGCCAGCCCCTCTTTGATTACATTACTCTTCTTTTCCTAAAAATACCTTTTCGGAGTGTTTCCATTTTTACAGAAAGAAAACATTTGCTTTCCAACTGGCCGATTGTCCAACTACTCATCCACTATAAGTGCAGTGGGTAATTTTTTCTGATGCTGCCATCGCACTTCGTAATGAATAATTAGATCTGACTTCCTGATCCAAACCAAAAGGTAGAAAAAGCAAGCCACTTTTCTCTTTAAAACTTTGCAAAGGGTAAAAGTTTCCATCCTAATGGTTGGCTTGAGATAGTATTTCAACCCATGGGTAGAGTGTAATGACCTAAAAACTTTGCCACATACACACTTGTCTTCAACCTTCATTTACCCTAGGTTCCTCTGCAAAATCATGGCCTGTTTTTCAAGGTGACAAAGACCCTTTCTTTGTTAAGGTTTTCCAACAGGTTGTAACAATGCAGAGTCCCTGAATGACATCATTGCTTTCTTCTCCTAGGTTAAGGTCAAATAGATCCCGTTTCCTTAAAAGGCATTGAAGTTCTTACAGGCTACCCACATCAAGGAAGAAAGGTGCTTGTGATATATGACTTTACTGCTTAAATCAAGATAATCCTAGAAATTCTAAGATGAGAGTCAACACAACAGTTCACCATGACACAGGACTCAGACTGTCATCCCCAAGTTAAAGACAATACGCAATATATGCTGAGTTTCTGTCAAAAACTCTTCTTGTGGTTGGGAAGGGAAGGGGGTAAGAAAGATAAGAGCATTTATGTCATCCTAAATTAGTTTTTAGCTCTTCAGATCTCTGCCAAACCAAAATACATCTATATATTAGAAAGTCACCTTGTCTTTTTTCACTACAGTAATTCCTGCCAAATATGAAATACTATGTTTTAAGTAAGCTGCTCAACGCTCTGTCTTCTGCCACTCTCACTTTGATCTGGGAAGAACGCGGGCCATCAACATGTCAGGATGTTAAAAGTGTGGTAATTTGGGGGGCTTTCAGTTTCTTTTGAAAACAATGAGAGATTATTTTCTATGGAAACTAAAAGCCTACAATGTGTTTAAAGTTGCTACACTTGAAAATTGATATGTTGAGACTCAGACTGATGAATCCTGTGTTCAGAGCTGCTATTTTGTGTATTCCCATCTCACTGAACAGAGCAGATTTGGGGAAAACAGAAAGAAAATGACAGAAAATGATGAGAAGCGTACACTTACCTGGCATCCTTTGTGAGGATACAGCCTAGGAAAAATGTTGGCCCTCTCATTCAGACTCACTGTTCTTTGATGATCCAGAGAGATGCTAATCCTTGACCTCTGTATGAATTCCAAATTGCGTATTTACCTCCCATTATAAAAAGGGCAAAATGGTAGTGATTAAATCTGAACAATCCTGCAAGTAACATTTCCACCCACCTCCCCAGCCCCAGATGGTCAAAGCTTGTATTTAGTCCCACAGAGAAGGAAAAAAAACTTCCCACAAATAAGTCAGGGGACCCAGTTATGTTATCAGTTCTGATGTTAGTAACAGACTTTTTATCTAATAGATATGCTAATGTGCTCTTAACCAGATAATAAAGTCCTGTCCCTGCTTACACACTGGTGAGTCTCTGGCAGTGGGGGCTGCCATTTCATAATTGTACTCTTAATTTCAGAGGATGTGTCAATTTATGGAAAGCAAATTAAGTCATTAGCTAGGTCTCTGGTCTCCATCACCTAGCAGCCATGTGGCAACATGCATATCTCATGTGTGACATTCAGAAAAGTTCCTTTACTGAGGTGAGGTGCCTTGTCTTTCCTCCACAAGCTACCTGTCAGAAATCAAGGTAGCCAGCTAATACAGGGCTTTCCCACCCTGACAGGCAAGCTCCATGGATAAGGAAGAGGAAGCAACTTTTGGTCTTTATTTTGTAGACCCTCTTAATGCAAAACCAGGGAAGAGTGAGTAGTGCTACCACCCTGTGCCCCTCAAGGACCATGACAAGTAGACAGTGTTATCAGTATGATCTGCTGGCCTAAGACCTTGTGGCTCCACAGAGCATGTGTTGGGTGAATGAGAATGCAGTGTTCACCAACTGTCTTTCTGTCAACTCACCATTCAGGCCTTTGTCCTGAAATTTCTCTGTGACCATTATATCTCTGGCAGTCAGCAATCAGTTCAGAAGCAGTAATGGGATGCGAAGCTATGACATTTTGTGTGTCTCTCCCACATGCTCTGTTTATTTGACTGCATCACTTAGGGTGGTCATCAAGCCCACAGACCCTTCACCATCCACAGGAAGCTTTTAAATTCTTCATTTCCTAAGCTTTGCATGTGCTTGTTTATATTTACATGTTTCATAATTTAGAATTCTGGATATAGCTTCTGTTGTACTGTAAATAAGTATTGTTTCGTTCTACGTTTTACCTGTAACACAATTGCAGGCGTTCTTGCCATGTTAATTAGAAAAGTACTACCTTGATGTGATGGAAATCACATGAATGAGCTTTGGTCTCAGGGAAGCCTGGGTTCAAATTCTGATGTGTATACTTAAAAGCTTTGTGACTTGGGCTTGCCGCTTAATCTCCCTATACTATAGTTTCCTTATCCAAAACAGTGGGATAATTCCTGCCTTGTAAAGATACTTCAAGTGTTCACTAATATTACATATGTATTCAACTTTTCTTCAAATGCAATGTCATCAGGTATGAGCAATGTCGTTTTTGTATGTATCCCCTAAGTACTGTGACAAGTACTTAGCATTTATAATTTTTTATTATGTAGTTTTGGAAAGAGGTAGGCACAGACCACCTGGAATGACATACAACCCTATGAATAGATAGGTCTATAGTCAGACCAGCAAACCATTGTCTGCTTGGCCAGCCATGACCGTAAGAAAACACCAGTTGTAAAATGCATTCTGGTTTCAGAGATAGGAAAATGTGAACACATCTGAGTTTTAGAATCAGTGAAATGTGGTGGCACCTGACACACAGTAGAAGCTCAACTAAACAGTTATTACGATTATCGTATTGGCTCCCACACTCCTAGACGAGGTCCATTGAAAAGCATAAAACCAGGCTCTTGGATCACTGTATCCCCAACAATGCCTAACACCTTGTAAGCATAAATAAATATTTATTTAATTAATAAATGCTGATTAGAGTTAGGGCTAAGTTGGACCATTAATGGACAGCGTTATCAAGTGCCCGAAATCCCTGATCCCTGGTTTTACTTGTTCTCCCATGTAAAGGGAAGTTTCTGGTTCCCTGAAGTTGTAATTGCCTCTGTTCCCAAGCATTTCCAAGTTATAAAGCATTTAGGCAAAGGAACAGTTAGGGGGGTTGTGTAAGCACCACATTTAAGCCCTCTAGCCGGAATCTGTGATTCCCTGAAATCAAGAGAGCTGGATGAGTGAAACTGGGAAGTGTTTGTGTCTGGCATGCAGCCACCATTTGGCACTCATTTTACAAAAGTGTGGCAGAATTTAGTTGGAGTTCAAGGTGAAAAAGCAAATAATGGCATAAATCTGAAAGTCTGTTGGCTGCTTCTCTGTAAATGAGGATGTGCTAAGAAATGAAGCAATTGCTACAAGGCACCAAATAGAGAAGAGGAATATTATATGGTGAATTAGGTCTGTGTACACAAGCCATACAGAATGTTTTGTGCTGAAATGCCCGGCTTAGCTGTGCAGCCTCATATGACAGAAATTTGACCCCAGAGCGAACTTTTAGAACATTCATAGTTTTCTTAAGGTCACCTTAAATCATACTTCCTGTGTCCTTCACTGAAAATTCCTTTCTAGAAAATCCACATTTTGGTTGTTAAGAATAGACATGCAGAATTGTTGTCTGAGCCCTTTACTCATCAAATAAATCATTTATTAAATTGATGTCTCGTATTAAGATCCTCTGTGTTAGGAGAGCAAATGGTCCATCAACTACATTAGCATATTTAATATTACCATAAAAGAGAGGATAATGCATTGCATGTTCCACTAATTTCATTTTTTTATTATCAACTTCTAGCCTTAAATATGTAAATATCAGAATGTCTCAGGAAATATAGCAGTCCTAAACTATGTGTTGATAAGAAAAGAGTTTTGCTGAAGAGAATATTGTCCTCCTTTCTTGGAAAGAAAGATTTATATGATACATAATAAGTATCATCTTTCAAAGGCTTTTTTCCCTAATAAACCAAAGCTTCAGAGAAGGGAGGATCAGCTTTGCCTCCAATCTTTGCCTTTCTTTCGTCATGACTTGTGTTCACAGCTATTAGGGAAGGCCCTTCCCTTGGGACGGGTTTTCAGTGGAGTTAGGTCATGTGGAAAGATGTGTACACACACGTTTGGCCCTCCCCTAGGGACTCTGATCTTTATAAAAGAAAGGTATATTGCCTTGCTTTTGCCTTTGCCGTCATGATGCAATCCTATCCGTAGGCTTACTTCTATTACACCATGAGTGTTTTAGAGGCACGTTAATGAAGTTTAGATTAGACTTGCTTATATTCCAAAGGGAAAGGTAAGTGGCAGTCTATCAAGTGCATTCTGTTCTTTGGGCCATGCTAAACAAGACGACATCTTTCAAAGAAGTTCGGTATGCCTTTGAATTAGAAGCATTGTTGAAACTGGTTTTAAGGCTACCTTATGCCCAAAGTTTACAAATATAGACTTCTAGGGCATTCGCTGAATTAGAGTTCATGTGCTTAAACTTCCCTTTAAGTTTCTTTTTTTTTTTTTTTATTTTGAGAGAGACAGAGAAAGTGCAAGCATGGAGGGGCACAGAGAGAGAATCCCACGATTTGTGATATCATGACCTGAGCTGTAGTCACTTAGTTGGGCACTTAACTGACTGAGCCACCTAGACTCCCCTTAAACCTTCTTTTAATAACATTTGTATACTTCCTTGAGAAAGGTGTCTCTTCTCTTGAGAGAATTGTAGGTTAAAGACCTTTTTCCCATGAAAAATCTCGCCACTTTGTATATGAGTTTTATGTATTATTTTTATTAATTTAAAATGTATTAAATTTATTATATTAAGTTCATGTTTTTCCATTGCACCAAAAATTTTGTTTAGGCAAAGGATTGGCTGTTCACATTGTTTGCTGGGATCTGCTGACCAGCCTCTGAATCTAGGACATTTTTACTTGAAAAATTTCCCTAGACCTAGAGTCTGATAAGCAACCCCATAAAATAGTACACGCAATAGGAAAGCTGAGGGACACCTGGGTGGCTCAGTCAGTTGAGTGTCCAGCTTTGGCTCAGGTCGTGATCTCATGGTTCGTGAGTTCAAGCCCCATCGCCAGGCTCTGTGCTGACAGCTCAGAGCCTGGAGCTTCCTTCGGATTCTGTGTCTCCCTTTCTCTCTGTTCCTCCCCTGCTCGCACTCTTGTGTCTGTCTGTCTGTCTGTCTGTCTCTCTCTCTCTCTCTCTCTCTCAAAAATGAAGATTTAAAAAAAATTTTTTTAATAGGAAAGCTAAGAAAGCCTGGACAAGTTATGGTTTGCATAAATGATGTGCGCCATGATGTTAAGACATTTGAGCTTCATTTTTCCCAGATCCATCAGGCAATAGAAGCTTTTATACTGAAAAGGTTTTTATTAACTTATCATTATGACAAATGGTCAGCCATCCTTCTTTCTCCTTAGAAATGTGAAGTGGTCTAACCATTACACAGTAAGAAATTGTAGAGACTTGTGCCCATTTTTGTTCAGTCTGTTTTTGTCCAATGAAGGCATTGTCTCCTCTTAAATTTACTTTGAAAACCATAAAGCTTCTCTTGGGGCGCCTGGGTGGCGCAGTCGGTTAAGCGTCCGACTTCAGCCAGGTCACGATCTCGCGGTCCGGGATTTCGAGCCCCGCATCAGGCTCTGGGCTGATGGCTCAGAGCCTGGAGCCTGTTTCCGATTCTGTGTCTCCCTCTCTCTCTGCCCCTCCCCCATTCATGCTCTGTCTCTCTCTGTCCCAAAAATAAATAAATAAACGTTGAAAAAAAAATTAAAAAAAAAAACCATAAAGCTTCTCAAAAAAAGAAGCTGGCCTGTGATTAGCTTACATTTCTCAGGACCATAGCAGTGAAGGGTAAAAATCCAAAGAAAGGTAAAAATACCAAAAAAGGGTGGGATGAAGTTAAGACAAGAAGTAAGGAAAAGACACTAGAAGCTATGAACACAGTGATTAGAAACACTAACAAGCATTGCAGGCTGTGAGATACCATATGCTAAGCAAGATAAAACATGGAACAATTAGAAGACAAGGATGGGGGAAAGGTGACACCCAGCACATCAAATGACATGTAATCTTCTGCATGATTTCTTGAACCAATAAGTCCAACCAAGGTAATGAGATGAAAAGCAATCCTTGAGAATTGCTTGGAGGTGCTGTTTCACCCCCTCATCTCACATCATTAAACTTTCTGTTCCCTCATGAACTACTTAGATAAATAACAGTGGACAGCTCAACATTTATCCAAATAAACCAGAAAGCCACCATGATAAAGGAAATTGAATTTATAGACACGGCAGGCTCTTGCCTAATAGATGAGAGTCATGTGTCTAATGTTGAACATCAATCTATTTTTCAAATACGTTGTATGAAGAGGGGGCAGTAAAAACACCCCCTACAAAATCATTTCTCACTAAGGTTAGTTTATCTTGTGTTGTGTCTAATTGATACCCATGTAATTCCACTACAGTCTTTGCTACTACAAATGATGTAAGAGATGGAAAGAGTGTGGCTGTTGGCTCCCAGGGGAGCGCTGAAAGTTAGGCTTAGAAAAATCACCTTTGTCTTCAGATGTGTTGTCTATAGAATGACCCTTGAAGCCAGCAAGCAAGCATATTTGTTTTTTAATCAGGTGAGGGCATTCTCAAAAATCTTCTCTTCAGTCTTGATCGGGAATGGACATGATGGAGAATTATTTTATACTAGATCCTTTCCCTGACTTATTTTGCCTATTTTCATGGTGTAAAGGAAGGTCCAGCAGGAATATCTGAGCTGACACTACACTTTTAGCTCCTAGTCAAATTCAATGAATTTATGAACTTGTAACATTTAGGAAGGTTTCCAAATTCCTACATGGGCATATCTTGGTCTAGGATAGGACACAGGTATGTTCAGGCTGGTAGCAACTCATTACTCAGCCAAATCTGGATTGGTGGGGGGTGGGGGTCGGGAGGCTGGGAAAGAGAAGGGAAAGAAAGTCAGTCCCTCTCCATTCGGCATGTGTATGAGTGTGGCCCCCCACACCACTCCTCCCACAGATCCTGCCCCAAAAGTTCTGGTCAGAAAAAGTTTTCAATATGTGCACATCTTAATGAAATGTTTTGACAGCTACATTTAATCTGACTTGAAGGAAACCAGCTTTGGATCCTGCTTCCAGTGGTTTCATATTTCACAGCGTTTGTTTGCATTCACAGAGATGTGGATGTCACTGCTCCTTCCCCTCCTGTCCCCTATTCTCTACGTTCTACCTTTAAGTATCCTTGGAGCAAGTCCAGATTTATTAAAATTAATATACATACATTACAGTTCACTTAATTTTAGACTTTTAAAAAATGTGCTGGTATGCCGACTGCAACTTTATCCCACCTCTTGTCTACCCTATCCCCACCTCTGCAGCTTGACTCTTTAGATGGGGGTGGTCAGGGCAAAAGGGCTACCCAAGGGCTCATGGTCTTGGCCCTGTCTGGGAGAAAATATCTCTATTTCTTTTGTAGGGAGGTGGATGCTGATTGCATGGTATTTTATTCTTCTCTTCAAAACTGACAGGAATTAAGCCTTTGGAAAGGTTAGCTGACCCAGCAGTGCTATCTGTATTGTAGTGAAATACCAATGGCTTGTTTTAATGTCAGAAGCAAATTGGAGAGTGGACCCGACTGAAATATCTGTGACTAAATTTGTCCTGAAGGAAGAAAAAGAATTGTCTCTCACGTTTGCATGACTAAGGAGTTTATTAAACAAGCGCTTGTGTACCCCACCCAGGGAGAATGCTGTCAAAACATGAAGAAAAAAAATAGAGATCACATGAAAGCCGAGTCTGAACTCTTCTCATAATTGCATGTCTGAGTACTTTTGCTAATTTGCCACACCCTTTGTAATTCTTTCTTCATCACAACACTACTGCTGCCTCACCCCTGGCCAAAAACTTTACTGTGCCTGTGTCTCTGACAGTAGCATGAAACAAAACAACAAAAAAAACCCCAAAACCTGGCTCCTTGAGAAGATACTCAGAGTGGATTGAATTGGCTCTTGGCTTGTCACCACACCCTTCAAAACCCAACAACCAGGTTGCGTATACAACAGGGTTTCCTTCAAGGGGCTGGTCTGAAATCTCTGCCAGTGGAAATGTAGAGAAGGACTCCAGACCTGAAAATGAACGAAGTGTGAATTGCAAAAAAGAAAAAAAAATTGAAAGGATTCTTGACATTGTGCACATGCTATCAAATTTTGGCTGATTTTCATTCATATAGATAGGCCAAGTAGAGTGTAGGGGCTAATGTCAAGAAGATTTGTGTATGCCAAGGGGAAAACACATATTACGAGAAGAAGCAAGTGTGCACAAGGGACAGAAAATCCAGGAAGGCATCCCTTTGCGTCACCGTGGTATATATGGTGTGTGTATTTTTTTCCTGGGGATATAAAGGGAGAAGGCGGCCAGATGAATAGCTAGAGAAAATTACAGTTTCCACTGGCTTCTATAGAACAGGAAGGAACCGCATGGTCACCATTGACCTAGTGAATAAACGGAAGTTCAGGCTTCGTGGTCAGCTCAGAAAATCCTCTGACTTAGATTAAGCCAGTTCTTATTTTTCTATTGGATGATGAGGCTACAGTTTTAGCTGATCTCTTCACAGCCCTGTCCCCAGCATCCTAAGAGACTCTACCCATTTATCTTCGAAAGCCAAAGAAAAGAGCCTGATGTGAGAGGAGGGAGTAAAGCTGGTGGCCCAGGAAAGATTACTCTGATGCTGAATGGAGAGAGACTTAAAATCTCTACCCCTGCACATGTGATCACGGTAGCATCCTGAGGTTCTAGCACACAAGGGGTGACTGGAGACTGTGGTATCTTGACGGAAGTTTTGCCACACATGCAGAAAGGTTCTCTGCGTAGAAAAGAATTTTGATTTGGGGCTTTAATGCCTTTGAAAGCGCATCAAGAGGAACACTGACATGCTTTCACTGGAGCCTTGGAATCCTAAAATAAATAATAGAAAAATTGTGATTTAAAATATAATTCCAAATACTAACTGGGCCCCGCTGCCTAGATGAGTAATAGGCTTCAATAAATGTGTGACAGGCACAAGGCTCTTCAGTATGAAGAGTAGTGAGGCCTCAGAAATAGAAATAGGTTTTTCATTACATGAGGGATTATGTTCAGCCTGACTGTGGAGCCTGTTCGAGGGGCCACAGCTGCATCTTCTGCCTGCAGACATATTAACAGGTAATGGTAAAGCAGGCCCGCACAGCCTGAAACAGCGATTTGTTTTAGGCAAGGGAGAAAGGTCGCTATCTCCTGCTTAAGTCAGGATTAGCATTGTTTACTACACACTTTCCCTTAAACTTCTATTCCTCTGTGCTAATGAGCTGCAATTTGAGTCAGGTTCCACCTGGGTGCCTGCTAAAATCTGCAGGGAAGCCAAGGATGGAGAAGTAGGCATGGTTTTTGGGGTGGTGGTGGTTGCTGTCTTGTTTTGACCCACGTAAGCTCGTCAACACACGCAAGCATGCTTCTCTTTGAAGATCATACAAAGTTTTATTGTAATTTCAAGCAAACTCAGCGATTCATTTGAGGCTTTCCTAATACAGGAACTCAAAGTCAGCACATGCATACTCTGGGCCTCCCTTCTTTTCAGGACTGAGATTTGGGTCAGTGTCAAGAAACTGAATTGAGTCCACCCTCTTAGTGGCCAAGGAAACTATGGGGTCCTGGAAGATGAGTTTCAAAAGGAACTTGAGAAAGGTCTGGGCACTTGGCCATAGAAAGGCACTCATGATAAAGAGAGTTGATTTCAATTTGAGATAGGTTTTCTTTTACACATGTTATCAACACAAAATTCCTGGCCTTTGTGCCCTCTTGGTTCAAATAACGACTCGTTGAAACTTCATACTTCTGACATCATTGTTCACCTGGATCAGGAAACCTGATTTGTATCTATAATGGTTCCTCACTTTAGTGGCCAGCTGGGCATTTGAATAGTCCCCTGAATAAAGTTCTGGATTTAGTTTGGCTAGGTTGCCATCTCAACCCTTACCAACTGCGTACTTTGGGGAAAGAAAATGTAATGTATTGAGCCTCGTTTTTCTTAACTGTAAGAAATGGTTAATAAATAACAGTTATAATGATGATGATACCTTTTTCATAGACTTTCTATGTGACATTTAAAGTAGATATTGGTATCAGTATTTGTGCTATCTGTGCATTCATTCAAAAGAAAAAGTATACAGATGCTAAGTTGCAATTTAGGATTTAGGCTATCAAAGTTCAGAGACTGGAGGAGTTGAGGATGACCCAGTGAACACATTTCCATGCTGACTTAGCCCTGGGAGGATGGAGATGAATTGAAGTAGGAATGAGTTGAGAAGCACTGCAGGCAGCAAGTAAGGGGAGAGGCCAGAATTAATAAGGCATGGGGCAGGGGAGATGAGGAGCTCAGCCAGTGAGGAGAAGGGTGCCCAGTGAAGAGCGGTGGAAAATAGGAGGTGAGATAGAGCAGAACCAGGTGATAGATGGCCTAGAAGGCTAGCAGAATATTTAACTTGGTTAGTTTGGCTATAAGAAGGTACTTAAAATTCATAAGCAGGACTGTAATATAAAATTATGACAAGCTGGGGTGTCTGGGTGGCTCAGTGGTTAAGCGTCTAACTTTGGCTCACGTCATGATCTCTCAGTTCACGAGTTTGAGCCCCGTGTCGGGCTCTGTGCTGACAGCTCAGATCCTGGAGCCTGCTTCAGATTCTGTGTCTCCTTCTCTCTCTCTGCCTCTCGACCACTCACGTTCTTTCTCTCTCAAAAATAAAACAAACATTAAAACATTTATTTTAATTATGACATGCTATCATGATAGTTACCTAGTAGATGTTCCATAAATATTTACTTACTAGTTGATTGAGGATTCAGGATAGATTGGGAAATGGGACAGAAGACAGGGCGACTTATCCATAGGTTCTGGCCATAATCAGTGGGTATGTGAATGGGTAGATTAGAGAGGAACATGGAAATAGGGAAACAGTAAATCTGTGAGAGCCTCCTTCCAAAGAAGAAAAGGCAGATTTATGATAGAATTTGTATAGTACTGACTGGAGATGAAGAAGACTGAAATATCTGATATACCCTTCAGGTTTCTAACCTGGATCCGTACAAGAACATTGTCAAGAATGGTGTAACTTAAGAACTTAAAACTAACACCATCTTTAAATCACTGCACACTTTTCTAAAAGCATGGTTGGCCAAAACATTCTTTTATTGGCATGTAATTCTACCAGAATTGGCAAGGAGCTATTCTTTCTTTAATGTGCTCAGTAAATCTCTGTGCGGTTTCTTTATTAGGAGAGGGCCCTTTGATCCAGTAAAACCCATCAAGACCCCTTCTGAGACATTCACTTTGGATTTTGTATGAAAGTCTGTGGAGAAAAAGGAGAGCAGAATTGGGCTAAAACTAAACTCTAAAAGGCTAACCAACTGCCTCCATAACATTGCTCATATGTAGCGTAAATTTCATGAACCAAAAAAAGGCATCAGGAAATATGTGGAAATTCAGCATACCCATTTATAAATAGAAAAGCACGTTCCAGGACTTGAAGGCGCTCACCTAACAAATGCAGAATATGGTCCTGGGAGTCTGTACCATTGCCCTTTTTGATTTGGGGCAGTGAAGCTTACAAATAAAAATCTTCAAAGAAGAAAGTTGCCTTTTGATCAGCTGGTTAGAGGCAGGTTTAAAATTATGATAAATATGCTACATATTCACTGTATTAACAGGTTTAAACTCTAATGCATCTGCCTGTGTCTGTGAAAATGAGGCTGACTCACTGTACCCAGGCTGAAGGGTCAGATGGATGAGTTTGGCTATGGGTTTATGGATCCAGGCAGAGAGGGCCAGACATCAGGGAATGTGCTTGCACCCTCCTCCCCTCTGCCCTCCCTCTGCGCCATGCTAAAGTCTCCATTTCTTTTCAATGCTTTAACATCTGACTGAAGTGCATGAAATACCCTCTCAGACGCTAGGTGCCTAGAGTAAAGCATAAAACGGCATGATTACCTGGGGAATTTTAGAGTCAGCTTCCAAACTAACCAAGAGAGTTTAGGCCCCAAAGGTGTTACATGAATTACTGAGTGGATGAGGTTCAATTTAGTAGATAATTATGTCTCTGTACTTTCTTTTTGTCTTTATCCTACTTCTCACCTCTTCTGGTCTCCTTTCTGCTACAGGGTAGCAGGAGATAAGCCTCAGCCACAAAGCTGGTCATCCCATTCCTATCCAGTTTTTGACCCTAAGCAATGGTGCAGGTCTTTAGGGACTCCTAAATCAGTAACCATTTTCCAAGCCCAGTTGGGTTAAGACAGGTGTCAGATCTCTGCCTTCTCCACTTCAGCCCATGACAGGAATATCATGATGGTCTCATAAACCCACCACTGAAGCCTTTGGAGTCCTCCTGCAGCTTCCCCAAGGAGGGAGATCAGGGATCAGATATCACATTTGCATGATGGTTAAATGTGGGATGCATGCCCAACAAGCCCATAGTTCAATCATAAATGGGGAGAATTACTTTAAATGGCACTCAAATTTAGTCGACTTATCAGCTGGTTAGAATAATCACAGGACAATACGGCATTATTGTCTAAGAGCATTACTGTAGATGACAACTTTCTGAAAGCCTCTTTAAAATAGAAAGGAACCTGCTTTTAGGACTCAAAAATTGGTTGAGAGTTGTAAGACATCCAGGAGAAGTTTAAAGTGGAGTTGGGAACAGAGTGAACAGGCTCTTAACCATGGGTAAAATTGTAAGAGAACATCTTACACTATTCTTGCAAACCAACTTGTCATTTCTCAAGTGTATAATGAAATAATGTGTATGAATATTTTCATGCAGAACAGCCTTTCTTCCAAGTTTTGCCCTCTTCAGTGCTTCGTGGTACATACAACAGAGTCTTTTAGAACAGTGTTTTACAATCTCAAGACCAAGGGCTCCCAAAAAGATCCTGAGAGAAGTGTAAATGAATAGCAACTATCTCTAAGACTGCATTTTTATAAGTAAATGATGAAGGATAAGGATGTTCATGGGGAAGAACCCTTGAAAAATCATTAGGAATAGTAGAGAATGAAAGTAAAATGCACATGATCCTACGCCAATTAGCAGATCTTTTATAGTCTGGGTGTGTGAGATGAGCTGAGGGCAAATAGTACTGCCTGTGTACGGGAGGAATGGCTTTCTGTATTCAAGTCAGGGTCATGGCTAGAGAACAGGAATGAGGCTCCTTCTTGGGTTCCACTTCCTTTTCATAACTGCTCCCCCTATGATTTTTTTTTTTTTTTAGCTTTAAAAGCGCTTTGTGTGAAAAGGATGGATTGGAACCCACTAGGTCTTTTTACAGAATGTCAAATATTTTACCCATTAAGAGACTCAATTTGAAAAGGTCCTTGGCACAGATTAATGAAATAGTCCAAATATTATTCCTCCTTGTTCTGCAGTCTCGATGGAGTAATAACTGGTCACCTGGACCTTTGCTCATTAATGAGGTGGTCAGGGCTCAAAGATGTGCAAAATTCTTTTCTTTCTTCTTTTACTACTTTTTACACTGTGCGGGGTTATAGTGCATTGGGGACCACTTGCTTATCGACCCCAGTAACATTCACCCAGGGAGACTCTTTTTCACTCTGTTGCCCTTTGCTCTAACTCAGTGCACCCCCACCACATCCCTAGGAACATTTGACAGTGTCTAGAAGACATTTTTGGTTGTCATAGTTGGGGAACACTACTGGCATCTAGTAAGTAGGGGGCCAGAGATACTGCTAAACATCCTATAATGCATAGCACTGCCCCCACAACGAAGAATCATCCAGCCCAGAATGTCATTAGTGCCAAGACTGAGAAATCTTGTTATCCTTGATTTATAATTGTGTCTTTAGGTATATATTTTTTCTTCCTTTACCACCAAAATGAAAATGAAGTCTCTGACCCCTGTATTGCCAAGTGTGGGCCAGCTTTGACTCTGTGTTGCTTATTCCTCTTGAGCCTGTTTTTTCATGCCCAAAGTCCTCAATCCCCTTCATGGAGGCAAGCTGTGGTGCTAAGTTCTGAAAAGTTATTTAACTAAACTGGTCAAATTTGTGCTGTGAAAAGAGGGTTCACCTGAAGATCTGTAATGACAAGTACCCCTGAATGTAAATCTTTCCCAAAGGACAATGAAGTCAGCCATTTATTAAGGACATACCATATATAGGAACTTCACATTTCATGTCTGATCCAATCTTCCGAATGACTTAACTTTTCTACTGATAATTAAGGAAGGAGATTCAGAGAGGTTGAGTAACTTGCCCACAGTTACACACTGGTCAGTAGTTGGGATTTGGAATTTAAACATGGGTCCATTCAACTCCCAAGTCCACATCCTCACCCATATGTTTACTGACATCAACCTAAAATTATGTGCCTGGTGACTTTAACTTCATGTGTTTCCATACCCCCAGAAGTCCTTGAAACTACTCTTAATGATAGTGCTCCCAAGAAAAGAGAAAAGAAAGTCCCTCTGGCCATGCAAACCCTGGTCAGCTGCACCTTACCTTTGTCCTGACAGCAGAAAGATGACACATTCCCTAACCAGTTGTCCATGTTAGGGCATGCAGGAAGACCAAAATAGGCAGAAAGAAGTGGAAGATAAATGAAATGTACTTCAAAACTGAAACTCACAAGGAGGGCTCAAAGTCCTTCTCTGGATGGCCAGTCAAGACAGCACTTCAATGAGGGAGGCATTCAGCTACAAGTTATCATAAACTAACAACCATAAGAATGCTAACAGTGGTTTACAAAACTGCAAGGCTCTATGTTCCTTACAAAGCTAGCTGGATATCCAAGGTTTACAGAAACTGGCACTGATGATGCTGCTCGGTGATGACATCCATGGCATGAACTCTTCCTTTTTCTCTGCTTTGCCCCTCTTGGTGCTTTAGGGTTTTTTACCCCTTGGTTTTGCTGCCTCATTGTAGCAAGATAGCTGTTGCAGCTCCAGGCATCATATCTACCTTCATGGGGGGAAGAAAGAGGGGAGAAAGATTCAAGATCTCTGTCCCTTTTATCTGGAAAAGCCTGAATTATCCCCCTGCCCCATCGTATGTGCACACACACACACCCACCCCAACCAAACTTTACTTACATCTTGTCAGAATTGTGTCACGTGGCTGTCCCTTGCTCCAAAGGAAGCTAGGAAAGCTTTTCTAGACTCCTTGGAAACAAGAGAGAAGGGGGGAAAAAAAAAGGTTGAAATTGTCTGATAAATCCAAAAACAGTGTCTTTTTATAGTGATTTTTACACTCAAGTTTCTACTTTTCTGAAAATAGATACAACAGCTCTTCTAAGATATCTCTTTTATAGACATGTCCACTGTGGTACTCTGAAAGAGGGTGTGTTGGTTTGCTAGAACTGGCATAACAAAGTACCAGTAAATGAATGGTTTGCGACAAAAGTTTATTATCTTGCCCTTCTGGAGCCTAGAAGTCAAAGACTAAAGAGTCAGGTGAGCCATGCATGTCTGAGCCTGGTTCATCCCAGGTCTCACTCCCAGCTTCCAGCAGTTCCTTGGCCATGACAGCACAGCTCCGGTCTTTACATGGCATTCTCTCTGTGTGCATGTCTGTCTCTGTGCCTAAATTTTCCTTTTTCATAAGGACACCAGTCATAGATCAGATCAAGCTCCACCCTAATGAGCTCATCTTAACTTGATCATCTACAAATATCCACTTCCAGATAAGGTCACATTCACAGATACTGGCGATTAGGACTTCAACACCTTTGGTGGGGGAAGCACAACTCAACCTATAACACAGGATTTCTCTGAATCCTTCATAGTCTCTTAGTAGTAATGATGATAGGTGGTATTTTAGAGCAGTTACTGTATGCTAAGCAGTTCATATGGATATTCTCATTTAATGGTACCACTAGCACATAAGATCAGGACTATCATTATTTCTATCTCCTCCCATTTATCTGTTGACTACAAGGACTTCACCACAGCCATTTACATACTTCGTATGCCATGTATCTTGCTCATAAATGCTAAATAAGGCCAGACAAGTTGATTTAAAAACGCTTTAAAAAAAAAGTTGGTTTGTGTGTTTTTTTGTTCTCAGAAGCTTTCTTTGCTGCCTTAGAAACACAAATAAAACACTTCATTCCATGCGCTGGACGTGATGAGCTCCTCTTATTCAGATGCAGAACCATCTGCGCAAAATACTTCATCAAATTCATCAAAAGTTCACTCAAAAGATGAAATCGCCCTTTAGTGGAACAGTGCCCAAGCTGAAGGCAAATGATATATAGAAACCCAAATGTGACACCTTCGAGGCACAAGCAGGCACTGGGATCCTGCCCCCAACTCCTGCCCAGGCTCATGGGTGACTATGGTTCTGCTCTGGCAACCCAGGGAAGAGGAGGGAGAGGAGGAAATGGGACTGTTGACAGCCATGCGGTTCAGGAGGCAGCAGTGCTGTCTGTCCTGGTGCATAATGTCCTGCTGGCCCTTATCAGCCATCAGGAAGCTGGCATTGATCTGTCTGGTCTGGTGCCACTTCCCCCTGCTTTACACACATTGCTTTGGCTAAACAGCACCGTAACTGATCCTTCTCACCATAAAACAGCCTTAGTAGCCACTTAAAATTGTCCAGGGTTTTGCTGTCATCCTCCCCCCATAACAGGACCACAAATGGAAAAGAAGGCTGCTTCCTCATCCATATAATACTGGGGACTTCATGGGAAATTTGGCTTTTTTAAAGGCAATCACAACAGTTTCTCATTTCCTCCAGACTAGGGGCAGACAGTGCAAGAAATGATAGTGAAAAGCAAGTAATATTTTATGTTTCTGTGGCACCTCATGGTTTAATGTGGTGGACAGGCATATGAGGCAGGCTCAGGGAAAGGACTTGTCCAAGGCACACAGCTAGTAAGTGACCACCATGCAGCGGGTACCCAGGTAGTCGGTGTCCAAATACTGTTCTCCTTCCACAGTGACATTGAGCGCTACCACAGAAAGCTGTCATGCAGTGCTTCTGATCCGAGCTGACAGAAACTTCTCAAATCAGAAAGGGAAAGAATTCCGAATGGAGGACTAAAGCACCTATCCCAGGTGCTGTGCCTCAGGGAGAAGCTGATGCAGGAGATTTGGTCTTTGTCCACTCCACAATTGTTCCTTTTTTGTGATGGGTGTGTCTAGCTCCTTCTCTGACTCAGCAAACAGCCCTGAGAAAAAGATCTTTCTCATTCTGATTCCTGAGGATAAAATCTCTTTCAAATCTGAATAGAAAGAAAAACTATGGAAGGAAGCTAAAGTTATAGCAGCTAGCATTTCATGAGCACTAAAGATGGGTGCTTCAGGTTGAAGGCTTTGATTGGATAGCTTATTTAATTCCCCTCTTATTGGTAGAGGTGAGAAGAATTGTCCCCATTTAACAGATGGTAAAGCTAAGCCTTAGAAATTTTAAGTAATGTGCCCAAGGTTGTACAGCTGAGGAGAAGCAGCATGAACAAGAGGCCTGTATTCTGTTCCTTCCTCTACTGTTAACTTGCAGTGTAACCATGGACAAGGATTTACCTTCCTAGGGCCTCAGATTCCCCATCAAAACAATCATAGCATTGACATAGCACTCACTATGTGCAGGTCGCCAGGCTTTGCCTACACCATCTCATTTCATCCCCACAACTGTGGGGATTGTACTATTTTTATCTCAATTTCATAGATAAGGAAACAAAGGTTCAGAGATGTCAAGTGACTTGTCCACAGTCCCACAGCCAGGAATTGCATAAGCAAAGCATACATGCACTCAAACATTTGCTCTATGACCATAGGTAATCCTCAAGGTACTTGAGCTCTAAATTTCTATCAATCCATTATTTTATCTGAGTTATTAACATTGATATGTACCTTTCTTCCCTAGTGTAGCAGGTCTATAGTGAGTTTTTGTGGTATTTCAAGGAACAAGCACTATCTTTATTTTATTTCCACTTTACAGATGAATAAATTGAGGTTCAAGTCAAATAAGTTGCTTTAAGTAATACAATCAGTGATAAGCAGGAGTGTCTTCAAAGTCAGACCTCCTGAATTCCAGTTCCATGTTAATCTAGATGCTGTGGACTTGACACTCAGCAACTGTGTTTACTGCTTCCTAATCTCTTGAGCATCCCCCAAGTGTCTTAGCAGGACATGAAAAAAGCAGGTTGTTTAGTGGCTAACAGCAGATATTCTGGAATCAGAATAGGGCTAGAATCCCTACTCTCCCAGTTACAACCTATATGACTTTGAGCAAATTACTTAACTTCTCTGAGATAGTTTTCTTCTCTGTAAAATTGTAATAGTAAATGCATCTACCTCCAAGAGTAGCTACAAAGATGAAGTCAGATGTTTCATGCACAGCTTTTGGCATAGCGGTTGGTATAAAGTAAGTGCCAAGTAATTGTTACAAGGGATTAGAGCGCACCTTCTAGGGTCACCAGACTGAGCCAGCCCAGGACTACCCGACATTGCCTGGGGCTCCTTCTCCTAGCAGGCACCCTGCTAATGATCCGTACACCTGCCTTGAGCCTAAATGCTCAAGGTACCATTAGGCAGCTGCTTCTTCTGCCCTCAGGATTTCTTTGCATCTTTTGTCCTGACCCAGCTAGAGGGACCTCTAAAGGAAAAGGAGTGGAGACAGTTCATGATTAATTTTAGAAGCAGGGGACTGAGGTGGAAAGAATGTGGATTTGGATCTGTTAAGGCTTGGATTCAAATTTGGATATTGTTTAAAACCCCCCTTTGTATCAGATTATCATTCTAAAACAAGGATAACAATGCCCGTTCCTGCAGAATTATCATTAAGACTAAACAAGAGGATGGCTGTAGAGTGCACTGAATGGAATAAGAAAATGGCCGTCAGTTTTAGATTAGCCAACCCTTTTGCAGTGGTCAAGTTGTAGTGGGCCAGTCAGAAGTGATCTGAGCTCTGCAAATGTTCTCTGCTCATTTATTTGCCATTGTTTGTATTCTGAACTTTTGTCACTCTACCTGCGACTGTTGGGTCTCTTATAGCGTGCGACTAGCAAATTGCTTTTGAATGACATGTAGCTATTTAATTTTTATTGGTTAGAGAATTTTTATTGATTATTGACTATTGATTGTTATCACAAGGAAAGCAGCATTCCCAACAGGATGGTCACAAGCACCCAGCCCAGGGTTGGAGCCTCTAAACCATTGGTAGGTTCACCTTCCTAAGAATCAAGAGGCTCCACTGGCTTAATGATTACTCTGATTATTTTCTCAGTTATGGGTATTTGAGAAAGAAGCTCTGTCTTTGAAGCAGAGGATGGCTTCAAAGTTTATCATGCCATTTTTGCCATTCATTGTTGATGTTGAGTGAATCCTCTCCTGTCACTTTCTTCCGCTCATGTTAGCTTTCCTTATTCCTTCTCCATCTTTCCATCTTGTTCTGTCTAATCTCCCTCTTCTTGAATTTCTTCCTCATCTACCTCTCGCTTGCTAGCCACAACTCTCCCACTGGTGGGTTATGGAAGACCTGTCTTTATTTAGCTTAAACTGTCTCTTCTGCCTTTTGGAGAAATTAACTGCCTACCAGCATCTTGGAATTGTTTGTAACGTTCACAGGAAGTAATACAAGTTCAATGCTTTTAAAATTCTACTTACTATAGAAATACAAGAATTACTAGTCTTTCTCTCTTTTTCTTTCTTCCTATTCCTCTTCTGCTCCCAGCATTAAGTCTTATTTCTTCTCTTTCTCAATTTATCCAGCTCGCATAATTTGCCTTTTCATTTTGTGAATGGAGATAATTTGTGAATAGAAATTACTTCCAAATGTTTCAAAAATATTTTCTAAGCATTTGCTTTAACATGGTCTTGTGAGCTTTTTTTCCTCTTTCTTTTTTTCATAAAGAAATAAGTGTTTCCAGGAAAACAGAGCCTGGAGGAAAAAAGGATCAGATTGCCCTGTATTCTTGGGTCTCTTTCATTGATTACAACTTTGGGTCCCTGATCCCTAGAGTAACTTCAGATATGGACTTTCTCACCCTTGGTGGGAGTGGGGGGCAGTTTTATTTGGACCGCTGTCCCAGAACTCCCAGAAAGGAATTGTATGGAGGGAGGAGAAGACAGTTGTGAAAATAGAGCTAGTCGAGCAGCTGAGGGCTTTTCAGGTGAGAGAACCTCCATGTCAGTGTTTTACTTTTAAGCCTCATTCCCAAGCTTGAGTGGATTCTAGACTACCTCCTGAGAACTGACTCTGCCCTTGATCCATTCAATCAGCAGCCATTTACTGAATCTTTCCTCCTAAGTGCTGAGACCCCAGCAAAGCAGAGATGAGTAACCAAAGTCCCTGCTCTCCAGAAGGTCCTCATCACACAAGGAGGAAAAACAGATGTGCAAACAATCAGTGATACACAAAACTAAGGGTACCATACTGTGCTCTGTACTAAGTGAGTGGGGAAAGGAAAAGGATGACTTTATCTGAAGCTTTCAAGTACATCAGAGAGGAGGTGCTATTTGACTTCTACCTGGAAAGGTGCACAGGAGTTATAAGGTGGGAGAAGTCCGTTTCAGGAATAAAGAACACAGTGATTAAAGCCTAGGAAAGTATGGTGTTGTAGTGAACCACATATCATTAACACTGAACCAAAAAAATATAGGATGCTGAGGTATTAATGGAGACAGGACTAGAAAGAAGAGACAAAAGAAAAAGAGCCTGTTTGGATTTGATTCTGAAGTGATGTGCAAGGTGCTGAGAATTCTGAATAAGGGAAGCACAGAAGCAGTCTGGCAGCCCTATGCAGAATGAAGTGAGTGGGTCAAGACCAGAGGTAGGAAGAGACCAGAGGTAGGTGGCCATTTCAAAGCCCAGAAAGCAGAGAATGTGGATGGAACAAGGACAGAAGCAGGGAAGCCCAAGAGTAGAACAGTTATGAGAGAGATATCTTGGAGGTTGAATGTCCAGGTTTGGTCACCAAATCTTGTAGGAATGTATTTCCTAAGTTATTTTCACATGTGTAATGGAAAAGTTAAGACAGTAGAATTAGATTTAGTAACGTTCCTGTCTTGTCACTGAATGATGTTTGAAGGACAATAGTTGTTAGGGGAAAGAAAATGCTTAACAAACATCCACTTTTCCTCTTCCCTGGAAATGACATGTTTCACCTACCCAGTGATCTCATTGCCTAAGTATAAGGAACAGTCACAGTACAGGTGATCTGAGCTGGGCTTCATTTAGAGAGAGGCAGAGATTTCTATTTATGTGACAATTACATACTGGGTTCTCTGAGGATTAGGATCCATACTGGGCTGGGTTGAGAGGGGCCAGGGATTAGATTGTTAGGATTAACATTCAGTATCAGATGTGGGGGATAATGTTGAGGATATAGATAAAGTTGATTTCGACCTTGACCCACACAAATACACACTAACCACTTAGCTACAAAAGACGGGGCTGAGGGTTATAAGGTGATCCCCAAGACGTCTTTAATGGGTGTTTGGAGTCTCTCATTTTCCAGAGATAAGTGAGAGAGAAGGATTCTCAAAGAACCCTCCTTCAGAAGGCAAAGGCACAAGCCCCATTCTTAGAGGAAAGGTCTTGGAATAGTGTCTGACTCCTGCTCTCCTTTTCTTCCTGTGAACATTAATTTTATGCTTTTGCAAAGTAGGAGGGAAGAGGGCATTTTTCAATCACAGCATGTTTGACCTTACCTGGTTATCCCTATTTTCATATGTTTCTGGCAGTAGTGTTTTGCTTTGTTTTCTTGACAAGAGCTGCCTGCCCCTGACAGCCACTTCATTTCAGCAGCTTGGGTAGTCGATCCTGAAAACGATGGCCACTTCCACCTTAAGGTGTGTCTTTCAGTGATTGTGGTGGGGTAGGACGGAACTTCTACCAGACGGCTTCCCAAACTGAAATGTTGGCTTTTCTGAACTTCAGAAGTTGCTAAGATACTGTGTGTCTTTGGACACCATCCAGGCTGTTTCCTTCCATGCTCACAGCTTTGACGGAATATTTCCTCTCCCTGATATCGTTACAGAGGTGACATGCCAAACCAAAGTTAGAACTGTTACAAGACGTTTCTTTGAGTGCAGTTTTCCTGGGTCGCCCATTCATCTGCTGTGCTGGAAGAAAAAAGTAAAAATCAAAAAAGCTCTATTAAATAGATATGCCAAGTAACGAGGAAAAACAGAAAAGTTTCTTCAACTTTTATATGCTCAGAATTGTCTCACAAGCATATTTTTGTTCTTTTCCTCTATTTAAAAATTGATAACCTAGAAATAAAATCGAGAGAGGGCCAGAAATGGTTTGTGGCACAAAAGTGGCACCTACTGGTAAGCATTGGCTGAAATCTGAAGTTTAGATTTGTGCATGACCTTGACCAAAGTTATATCCTCCTGAGAAGCCTTCCTAATGATTTTCTATGTCTGGAAGGGCAAACCCTCTTTAGATGTATAAATATTAAAAAGCACTTCTTAGGCATGAGGGCACTGGTTTCAGGGCTACAGAATGACTTTTTCAGCTCGTAATTAAAAACATCTCCTGGATAACTAACCAGCAGCACTGTTTGCCCAAAGGAGCAAATGATTTAAAACTGGCTGGGTTGTACAATGAAAGGGGTGTGACCTGTGGGTATCTGTTCTTACCTCTGGTTTCTAGAAGCATCTACCCAGCTCCCCCAGCCTCCTCCAGCCATTGGGTTCTTGACATCCACAGCCTTCCTTTACTTCGATCTTTGGGATTTTTACTTTATCCTGGTGCTATTTATTTTACGTTTTCATTTCTATGTATTTACTCTGTATCTAAATCTATAGAACTAGTCCTTAAAGGAAAACCATGGCTCCCTCATTTACAGCATACACTTGAGGTTTGTAAGTTTGACTGCATTGAGCAGACAAAATAATCACTTTTGAAGGACTATCAAATTTTTCAAAACTGGGACTTCTACATATTTGAATATTTTCCTGTTTAAGAGGCAGACTCCATGGAAGGATGCAAAGGGAATGTACATTATCAGGTACAAAGATTTGTGATTTGTCCAGTTGGATACATGCAAAGGAAGAGCTTGACATCTACCCCTTCCAAATGGTAACGGGCTTTTCTTTTCATTCTCTCCTTTCATCTTTAAAACAATCCTGTGTCACAGGTACTACTGTTAAAGACATTTTATAGTTGAGAAACTGAAGCCTAGAGGTTATTTGTCCACTGCTATATGGCAATTAAATGGTGGCCATATTAGGAGCCTTTCTGACTCTAAAACCCATATTGTACCCATGGTGACATAAGATGACAACCTTTGTTCGTTCATTCATCCATTCATTCCATGAATACCCATTAAGTACGTACTAACAGCCAGGCACTGTGCTGGCAGCTGGGGTGTGTTGCTGAGGAAGAACAAACAGGCGCCCCACTCCTATGAAGCTGACTGTAGTGTCACTCAGAGTCTTCATGTCCCAATTTGCTCTTTGCTCTCAGGTTTTGTTGGGTTTTTTTTAACCCCTGAGGGGAGGAGTTGACAGATTGTGAACACCAGTAGTTATTGAATTGGTCTTGTCCCAAGGCTGCTTAAAAACAGTTTTCAGTGAATGCCAAGCCCTGAATGTCTCCCACGTCCTACTGAAAGAATTAAGAGCAGGTTCTGTTTCAAATGTCGAGCCACCATCGGTCCTGAGATGCTGTGTTGGGCTTTTTCTCAGGAAGCACTTTTTTCTCCATAGCTCTTCAGTCTTCTACCATGAGGGTTGAGTTTTGTTTTGTGCATTTAAAAGTTGTGGCTCCTATGCATGGGTGTAGCAGGATTAGAAAGGAATGGCGGGGGTGAGGGAAGACAGATTTTTGGAGCTGCTAGAAAGACTCCCCAAGATGAAGAGTTCCCGGCATCTCTTCGGTTGCTCTTAGAGTATGGATAGGGTTTCTTTGTTTTTCTTTTCAATCTTGAAGGGCGACGCATGGGCACAGCTTGACCTTGGAGTTGCCTCTGCCCTACTTCACACTTTCTCTGTCCAACAACGCTACATGTGCCAACTTCACTGTCCTGGACCCTTCCGCATCCTGTTAGACACCTCTACTGTACTCCTCCATCTTTCTTCAGTCAGTGGACAAAGTTTGCCTGCCCACCCCAGCCTAAGCAGCGAGGGACCTGGACCCGGATTAGCGGAACAGCTTTCACTGCTGTCAGCATGGGACCTAATAGAGTTGGTAGAGAGGGTTCTTTAGAGGCGCTGGTCCTGACAAGGAAAGCTTCTGTAATCTTGCCTTTGTTTAGAAATATGAACTTCGAAACCCTACTGCAGAGAGTGTCAGCAGCCACGCTGATCCGAGGCCTTGGGCAAATTCATTTGAATTGCTTTGAAATTGGATATTCAAAATTCAATAAAAATAAGCCAGCCTGATGGTACAGCTGCAGCATTGCACCCATCCAGCTGGGTAAGCCGCAACGATTTCCAGGCCTTGGTCTAGCAAAGTCTGAGTGAGATGGGGAGATACGCACCCCGAGCTGCCAGAGGATTCTTCCTGGCAGGCCAGCCGGCCCACGGCTCCCTGCCAGCCCACTCGAGGGGCGGGGCTGGCTTTGGCACGCATCAGCCCCTCTCTCTGGCCTGCCCAGGCAGGGACACCATGCCTGCCTCAGTCGTGGCCAGGGTCCAGGAGGAGGGAATTCCTCAAGGGCAAATGGATGGGGTGTCGGAAAAACAATAAAATCACAACACTCCAGTTGTTTGGAGAGAGTACGGACTTCCCAAATACTCTGCCGCAGATCCAGGGCCGTCAGACACATAGGCAGGTTTAATTAAATTGTATGCAGATGTAGACAAACACCGTAATTTGCCCTTGAGCAAATGCTACTGCTTTTGCCTGTTAACGGGAACTTGACCTCCTGGATGGTGCTTTTCCTACCTACTCTGGAAGGCCCCTCTTCATCATTGCCCATTTGGAAAGGCTATTTATTCTCACTTTCCCCTAAGACTGAAGCTGTTTGATCTCCCTGCTTCAAGATAAGGTATCACAATTGTGAATAAAAACTGGGAAATGCCTATTAGACATACATATACAGAAGGATATATATGTGTGTGTGTGTGTGTGTGTGTGTGTGGACATGTACATACATATATGTACATGCACATTTATATGCATTTATGTATACATATACCTTTACGTTTATAGATAGACCAACCTATGAGGAGAATTCATATGTAAAAAGTGTGTCTTGTTACCCCTAAGAAACCCTGCTCAGTTTTCACAATTGGACCCATCATACTACCATGCATGAGTACAGCCTCTTTTTTGGGTTAAAATCAGCGCGTGTATGAAGCGCCTTGAGACAGATTCCAAGAGAAATATATCCGTTAACCTTCTGATTGTCGCACTGTGCCACCCACAGTACCATACCTAAAGAGGGGTAATTGGAGCGCCTGCTTGCAGGGACATTGTTAGCGGCCCACTCTATTGGCCTGCGTTATATATTGCCAACCACTCAAGGGCCAGCCGTGAAATTTAATTTGGAGTTTTACAGACACATTCTGAATCCGAAATCTCAATAATAACTTTCCCTTTGCTCAGCCTTTTAACTGTGAAATTCAGTTGGGGAGTTTCGAAGCAGCAGGTAATGTCACAGCACTCCAGAGGGATTTTGCCAGAATTCTACTAAAGTGCTTGCAAGTGTCATTTCCATATTTAACTAATTTCAGTTTTTAATTAGCTCCATGTGAAAAATGAGAGTTCACGCTGAGCTCCTCTGTCAGCACAGACGCTTGTTTCCTTTCTAGGATCTCAGGACAATTAAGAAAAAAATAGTTGATGCTACAGTAAGTGTGATCATGCATAGCTCTCTCAAGCCATAATGTTGTTCATTGACAGTGAGAGAGTGGCACCGGCCGGCCTGCTTGCCAAACTGAGAAAGAGCAGTTTGAAAAAGGGGTTTTGGATGCAGATCTGTGGATCCCAGGATCTGAATGGTTTTTTAACTGCAGGCAGTGTATGCTCATTCCTGCATTTTCCAAGATGACCACAGATTAGTTTTTGAGAGAACACTGTATGTAATAGGTAACTGCAAAAATGGTGTTCCTGTGGGACACAGGTGTCCCTGGTGCCACCTGTGTGCTAAACTCATGCATCCAGGTACCTTTAAGGTCATTCAGTTTCAGATTCTTAAGGCTCTTGGCATACGAAAGTAACTTCTGTATGATTAAGTTTCAAAATGCAGTTCAGACATGGAAATTTGTTAATCCTACATTCAAAGTGTAAATTTACCACTTGGGACCAACATGCAAATGAAAAACTACATACTCTTCAAAAAAAATGTATTGAGAGGTTCTGTTTTGCATAAACTGAAAAATATTTGATGTGATCAGGTTTCTGAAACAATTTCAAGGAAGCCAAACAAAAGCAGGCCCTGCATTTCATTTGCATAGCATCCATGCTAATGGCATTATTTGTTTAAAAGAGGAGATTCATTAAAAGTTTTGAAAATGATTAAAGTAGAAAAGTGTTTGATACTTGTCTTTAGTAGCAGTTCCTGGAAATTGGTTTGGAAAGTAGAATCTTTCTTTCTCTTTTTTTGTGTTTTTGTACATTCCCTGTGTTTTGGTGTTAGATAATTGTTCCTTTGGATAGTGGACATCGACAGATGATGCGATAGTGAGAACACTAGGTATCTCCAACAGGAATTGAAAATTGGAATCGATGTGGTAAAAAGAAGCCCCAAGTATTGGGTGTATGTGGTTTGATTGGGGAGCAGAGTAGAATATGGGTAGATTTTTCTTCCATGTTCTCTTGTCTACTGACTAGGCTTGAGTTACAAAGAGCAAACATATTTGTAGATCAAGTAGGCTGCCTTTTTGGTATAGATTTAGAGAAGCACATGTCCTGTGGAATGGCAGAAACTCCACCATTCAAGATTTGCTTGTATAAATCACACATGAAAAGATGGAGGCAAAGTTCTGAACGTGAAGAGACCACCCATAAGTTAACGTAACTCCCACAATGAGTAGCATTACCCGGCAAGAAGGGCTTAATTTGCCAGTGGGTCTTGAGGTTGGGATTTGATCTCCCTGTTTGAGACAGCTACCATCTCAGCTCAGAGGGTGTGATCCTCCCCTCCCCAGGCTGTGCTGGGAGTGGATGAGTGACCTGAGGAAAAAACAACAACTTCTAAATCAGAGTGATCTGTTCAGTGATCTGGGGAATGATTGCAGTTTGGATCTTTTATATTTCTTTGTTCTTTTCAAGGTGTGAAATTAGGCGGGCCTCTTCTGGGTCTTGGGGGGGAGGGGTAGCTACACTAACAAGGAACTTTGTCCTTACATCAGGAGGCTTGGCCTACAGTTCCTTTGAATGTTGAGGGCCACTCTGAAAGTGCAAATAGCACTCAGAAGCGGTGTCCCCCTAAATATTTATCCACTGGCATGGGGATCAGCAGTCAGCAATCCCAGAACAGGGAGTTCATGTCATAGAACTGTAAGAATGACACACATTCTGGAGGGTGGAATCAGAGTGAGCAGCAGAGGATCTAGAAGGTCACAGACTTGAGTCAGAAGGAGAAATGCAGAAATGGACAGTACTTTTTGAGAATTTTATGTGAATTCTGGGCCTGACAACTAAGGGTCAGACCACAGTTTTGTCACCAAGCACTTTAATCTTAGGGTACTAGTCATCCACTTATTCATGTATTTATAAAACAATTGTTTTCTGGTACAAGGTAAGAGAACGGGCTCCAGAATCCGGACTGCTCAGGATCAAATCCCAGTTTTTCTACTTACTAGCTACATGAGCACAGCAAGATTCTTAGCCTCCCTGTGACTCAGTTTCCTCCTTGTAAAGTGGGCACAATAAAAGTGTTGTCTTATAGGGCTTTTGTAAAGATTAAATGAGATAGTTCCTTTTTTAAATTTTTTTTAATGTTTATTTTTGAGAGAGAAAGAGCATGAGTGAGGGAAGGGCAGAGAGCAAGAGGGAGACACCAAATCTGAAGCAGGCTCCAGGCTCTGTACTGTCAGCACAGAGCCCAACATGGGGCTAGAACTCATGAACTATGAGACCATGATCTGAGCTGAAGTCAGACACTTAACCAATAAAACCACCCAGGCACCCCTAAATGAGATAGTTCTTAAATAACCTTTAGCACAGTGCTCAGCAAAGGAAGGCGCTGAATAAAGACTTTTTACTGTGCTAGGTTCTGGGTGTACAATAGTGAACCAGACAAACTTAGTCATTGCCCTTCAAGGATATACAGCAGCATACCCAAATAGAACCACTCAGTATCCATGCAAGGGTCAATCAGCTTTCCAGTTTCTATATAAAAAATAAGGATATCAAATTCGGAGTATAGAAAAGGACTATCTCAGCAAAAATTAACTAGTTAAAGCAACTTATTAAAATAATAATCCCTCCCATGGACAAAGTGGTCACATGTACACCTGCCAGAAAATTACCCACACCACACAGACGCTGGCGCACGCGTGTGTGCACACACGCGCGCGCGCACACACACACACACACACACACACACACACACACACCTAGGAGATGACCCTGAAGCACATTTCCCAGAAAGCCTATAGAGAACCAAGTCACCCTCACCTGATCAAAGTTGGCTCCTGACCATGGTATGCAGCACAGGCTGTGTGGAAAGGACACTGAAGGTCAACTCTGAGATCATTGGCACTTCATTAAGGAGTTTATCCTAAGTGCATGGGGCTTTCTCAGAAAAAAAGAAATACAGTTTTCTCCTTAAATCTAAATACGCTGCTGAGAGGCCATGAAACTGGCTTTTTACTTCACTAAAACTATCATATAATTTACCCAGAGTTTCTCAGGCACCAACCATCACTTCTGTTAACAGATTGGAGAACACAAAGCAAAAGTTACTTAACTCCACATCTTGTCTAGAACTGACCTTGCCCCTGGACTGGCTTTGTGTGTCCTAAATCCGAGTTTGGGTATGCACCCCATAGCTCAGGGTTATTTTTTGGATACTTGGTGCTGAAAAATTCACTGCTGATCACTAGAATAAGAAAATGTTGTCTAAAGAAAAATTGAACTGTTTGGTTTTCCTACTTTAGGAAATATAATAGAACTTCAGCTTTGGGCAGCTTGACCTTGTGTTAAATATTCTAACAGAGAAAAAAATCTCTGTATAAGTTTTGCTTGTTGTTTTGCTTTTGCTTCTGGTTTTATTGTTTTCCTCTGTGTGGAAGGTTTCAGCAACAACTGTTTGTTCTTGCTGTCTAAGAAGTTCAGCACACAGGTACTATAGCAGATTTATGGGGTAGTAAGAAGACATCACCTATTACTTTCTGTAATAAACTTTCTTCCAGAGGAAAAGAAAAAATGGCTGTGCCTTGACTACAGAGCAAGTTTAGTAAATATTTATAGGGATCAACGCCATTGGTGAAAATGGAGCTTGCAGAGATCTTTAGGTTCCAAATGTTTAGCTGAGACTAAGGAGCAGCCAACCTTACAAACTGGTTGTGGTCAGCCTCCCAAGAGGAGGAAACCAACACCCAGCCTGAGAGATGGGTACCCACCAGCTAGTTAGTCTCACGCTGACACTATCAATATCAGATTGCTCTAGGAGCTTTGGCAAGAGTAGACTCACAATTTGATCCTAGCTGAATTTTCTGATGAATTCCTTAAGTCCCACCAAAGGATCAGTATGATTGATAAAAAGAGTAACCCATGTGCTTTACATAAGACAGCCAGGCAGTTGTGAAACTTTGTGGAAAGTGTAGATGCCTGATACAGATTCCCTTCTGGTCAGACAGCCAACCCATCATGGAGAATGGGCTCAGGGGTACCTCCAGGCATGGACACTGGTTTCCTCTAGAAAGAACTCTGTACTTCTTCAAGGTTTTAAACAACTTGTTGTAGATACAACATGGGAAACCCGAATGACTCACATCAGTTCCCTTGGTGATAGGGTTGGCAGATTCAACACAGGATGCCCAGTTGAATTTGAGTTTCAGACAAACAAAAAAATAATGCTTTTAGTATAAGTATGCCCGGAATATTGCATGGGAAATTCCAATTTAACTGGCATCTTGTATTTTTATTTGCTGAATCTGGCAACTTTACTTGGTGGCCAGGTCTATACTCAACACTCTTCATGTCTTATCTTGGTCCAACCTGGCACCCAGACAGAGTTCACAGTGTCATCTTACAGTGACTGGCCTAAGGAAGGCCAGTGACCCCCAACCAAGACAACCAGAGTCCTTGCCTAAGATGCCTATATGTGAATTTGAAAAAATAAAGCTCTCTTCTCTTTGTGGCCCAAGGGCATGGGGTTATGATTCTGGTGTTCTTTATGACCGTTGTCTCCATCTCATGGAGAAAGCCCAGTGACAGAGAATAAAGACAGGGCTTGACTGCCCAGCTACTCCTTCACTTTCATGAGCTATCTTAACAGCTTTCCAATAATTTCCCTTTTATGCTTAAGCCAGGTCAAGCTAATCCCTAATATTCCTAAACTAATACATAGCTCAAACTCCTGAGTTCAGCCTCATGGACTATACAAAATGGACTTTCCATGGGAGTGCTTACAGACAGGTATTTACAATAAGATGCCCCCACCACAACTACCCCAGTGGATCATTGGCTTTGGGTGGCTCTGTGCCTGATAGCAGGGAAGGGGTTGCAGTCATTCTGGCAAACAGACCAGAGATCCCCCAAGGCCCATCTGCACCTGGTCAGCACCTCCATGGCCAAGGCTAACCAGAGTAGAGGGGGAAACCTTCCCTTCTTGCCATCTCAGAGCCACTGTCTACAATACCTTCTCTCTAAAAATATCTCCCTTGCCCTAATTGGCATCATGCCTAAAATCTCTACCTTTAGAGTTTATATGTTTGACTTAAATCATTAATCTCCTTTGTAATGGCACATCCATTAATGGTAGAAAATGTGAGTGCTTGGGAGAGCTGTGGATGAATTCACATATCTAGTTCCAACAGATTTTTTTAAGTTCTCTGGAAGTGGTTGATAGTTTGGAAAGCACAGTTCTGAGAGAATTGGAGGGGAGTCCAGGAAACTTCCAACGTGATGGGAAAGCATTCATACAAGTGGCACGGCTGAGTTTGGAAGTGACAGTGAGTCTGTCTGATAACTGTCCGTCTTGGACAGGCAGAACAGACACAGAGCAGATACTGAAAGGGGAGCAGACATGCTAAGAAGCAACTTTACCTGCTTGACCATTTTGCTTTGGCCCAAGTCTGGGTCTGGCATTTTTTTCCATCTTTCCACCCTGGCTTGAATGTCTCTTTTCTATATTGCTTCTTCCAGACTGTTTCTGACATCCTGCCCCTGTAGGCATAGACCTAGTGTACCTGGAGGGAGGGTTTGGGGCTCTCTCACCTTCTCCACCTTCCTGGAAACAGACAAGGGGAGCTTTTTCCTTCCCTTCATGTTACCTTTCCCTAATTGCCATCAGCCTTGCTTCACACACTTCCAGTGGGTCACAGGCCTGAGAGTTCATCAGAATCACCTACAGGTCCCTCAATCCACAGATACCTGGGTCCCGCACCTGCTGGAGTTTCTGATTTGCTGGTCTGGAATGAGGCCCAATAATTTGCATTTCTAATAAGTTCTCAAAGAATTCCGATCCTGCTGGTAAGGGCTGGCCAGGACTAAGTTTTTTGAGGACAGCTTTGTCTTAGTCATCCCTGCACCCCCAGAGCCTAGCTCAGCACCAGGCACAGAATAGCAGATTAGGAAATGTTTATTAACAGAGCTCTCCCACATGACACAAGCCTTTGTCCTGTTACGGCTCATCACATGAGCACCCTGAATTTGCAGATATAAGGTTAAATTCAGAAAATATTGCCATTTAATGTGTTTTTATGCAGTGGTTCTCCAAAATATTAACATAGGAGAGGATTCGAGGTGGCGATCCGAGTAGAGAAAGGGAGGCTTGAGGCCTTTTCTTGAAGCTACATTTGCATAGGAAACACACAGGTTTTACTTAGAAGCTGTATATTTGTGGTTGCTTTGGAGAAAGTTGGTGGAAATCATTAAGAATTCCCATTCCTACCCCAACTGCACCTCCCAAACGCTGCTTAGTGCTGCCAGTGATACCACACGTGCATGAAATAGGTGATTCAGGTCAGCAGGTCTGAGACTCCTCTTTAAAGCATCACTCCAGAAGGACAGCTTCAAGTCAGCGCAGTAAGGTGGAAGCGAATGAGATCAGGGATCTGTGGTTCTCAAAAATGATGCCTGGCCTCCCTGCCGAGGTATTTAACCCCTCTAGGTCTCTGTAACCTCTTCTGCAAAATGAGTCTGGAGGACATGATTCCAGTTTTCCTGCACAGGATTCTGTAGTTTTCATTCAGAAGGCAGGCCCTCTCCAATTTAGGAATGGACTACTTGCTTGAAACCTAGCTGTTTGGAATCTGAAAGATACCTTTTTCCAGGCGAACAATGTTATTTCTGACCAGTCCATGGCACAACTGTTGCTGGCTGAGCTCTTCACACTGTGTCAAGCTGAGCTAAGTGCTTTGCCTGCCTTGTTTCATTTAGCGTGGCAACCCCACTGTGAACTAGGGAATTTTAACACCCCCACTTTGCAGATCAGGGAACTGAGGGTCCACAAGATCAAAAATCAAAAAGCACACTTTCCCAGAGCCTCACAGATACTATGGTCCAGGGCCTAGACCTGGATTTGAAGCCAGGTCTGTCTGATTCCAAAGCTTCTCTAACTACCATGTTCTGTTGTTTCCGCAAAAGTATGCTTTATCCAAGGGACGTCTGGGTGGCTCAGTTGGATGCTTACATCCAATTTCAGCTCAGGTCATTATCTTGCAGTTTGTGAGTTCAAGCCCCATATTGGGCTCTGTGCTGACAGCTCAGAGCATGGAGCCTGCTTTGGATTCTGTGTCTCTCCTTCTCTCTGACTCTCCCCTGTCTCTAAATAATAAATAAATGTTAAAAAAAATTTTTTTAAGTATGCTTTACCCAATATGTCTGAAATACAGACTCCAGCCTTTAGGTACAAGACAGCATTCTTTTTATGATACTTGTACTGTAAGTGGCAGAAAGCATTGCAGTTCAGAGCTCTGAGCCAGAGTCCCCAAGTTCAAAGCCCCACTCTACTGTTATTGACAGAATGACCTTAAGCAAGTTACTTAATCTCTCTCCCATACTTTCTTCAGCTCTAAATGGGTATAATAAAAGTATTTGTCTTTAGAGCTGTTGTATTAAGTGATTAATTTATTTAAGATGGAACATGTAAAACTACTGATATTCTATCACAGTTGATCTATCAGAAATGACAATTTCATGTCTACATATTTAAAGTTTTTAGAACAGTGGCTAGCATACAGTCAGCACTATATTAGTGTAGGCTGTTATTCTTACTGAAAATTGCATTTAGGGTTTGCAGTATCTGAGGTATAATGATTGCTGGTGAATTTGTGAAGTAAGTAGAAATTGCAATGCCCAAGAACACAACTGTGGTGGTATGGACTATGGAGCCCCTCCCCCACAGGGCTGGGGAAAAGGCAGGTGGGGAGGATGGGGCTCTTGGATTCTAACAGACTCCAGACTCTCTTGGTATTACCTAGCATAAGATAGGAAATCCCTCAGCAGGAAGGACTGATTCCATGGATGTAGCCTCCCTGAAGCAGTGTTTGTCCTCTGGCCCTGAAGAAGTGAAGAAAAACCCACAAGGTGGAGGGGTGGGAGGTTAGGTCTTGTGTTTTGCTTTTATACTAGGAATATGAGGTAGGCATGGGGAAACCTTCCTTCCAGCCTGTTCCTCTACTGCTCCTCCCTTGTTAGACTGCCACTGAGGGCAGAAAACACAGAAATAATGCTTGGCCTATGGGGACAGAAAGACAGAAGTTACAAGTTCACGTTTCCCCAAGTATGGTAGGCATACCACTGGTAGAACCTACAGGGTATGACCTTGTGTGGTATGTGGCCGTGTTGTTTTACTTCAATAGTTATGTTTACTTGAATGTATCACAAAGCCTTATAACTAATACAGCAAGAGTTTTATTTCACAGATACTATTTTGGGATGAGGCTGAATGGATTAGAGTTTTTAAAAGGGGGACTGCTTTTTAAGTGTGGCAAGGATGTGCCAGTACAAGTGGCTCTCGGCTTTAGTAAAAGTCATGACCATGGTCATTGAAGACTGAGGTGAGGGAAGCCCTGCCAAGGGGTGAAGATGCTTCTGCACATGTCTGGCTCTGGCACTTAGCAGCTGTGTGGGAGTGGGCACATTATTTAATCTCTCTAAGCCTCCGTTTTCTCATCTGGAAAATGGGAATAATGGTTCCGCCCTCAAAGGTGCCTGGGGGCAGGAGGTAGTGATCAAGAGAAATGTCTCTAAAGCAGGTAGGAATTGAGAACCTGGCACAACGTCAGAATTCCATACAAATCGCTTATTACTATTACCGTTATTGCTCTTAGCCTGGCACACCATAAGACCCAACTAATTAGGAGTTTTTAAACTCAATTCCAAACCATTCTTTCATTTAGGAAATATTTATTGAATGCCATTGTGTTTAGGCCTGATGCCACTTGCTGGGGCAAATTCAAAAAAAGGGAGATGAAGACTCACTCTCGCCCATGAAGGTGCTCCCAGCAGGGAGCAAGTAGGATGATAAGTAAGTAAGTAATTACCATTTAAAGTCATAAACACTGAGGGCCTGAGTGGCTCAGTCGGTTGAGCATTCAACCAGCTCAGGTCATGATCTAATGGTTCGTGGGTTCAAGCCCCACACTGGGCTCTCTGCTGTCAGCACAGAGCCTGCTTGGGATCCTCTGCCCCCTTACTCTCTGTCCCTCCCACCCCACCTGGCACGCACACACACACACACACACATTCTCTCTCTCTCTCTCTCTCTCTCTCTCTCTCTCTCTCTCTCTTTCTCTCTCTGAAAGATAAACAAACACAGACAAAATAAGGCCATAAATGCTGTGATAGATGTGGGTACAAAATATCCTGAGAGCACAGAGGAGAGGAGCCTAGGAGAACCCTGCAAAGCCACAGTAGTCTAGAACTACTCTGTCTAGCAGCCACATATGGCTACTGAGTACTTAAAACTTGGTCAGTGTGACTAAAGAACTGATCTTTCACTTTATTTTCACTGTAATTAATTTAAATTTTAAAACTGAAGGAGTAGAAAACATTTACCTATTTAACATACTTTTATTGTTTTGGAAGGACCACGTTTCACTTTAACCACTGAAAATTTAGCATCTGTATTGAGATAAGCTCTAAGGGTAAAACACCAGATTTGGGAGACATAGTGCAAAAAAAAGTGTATAATACCTCATTAATGGTTGTTATGTTGAATGCATACTGAGCTGATAATATTTTGGATATAGGGTTAAAAAACATAGTATTAAATTTGTTTTTACTTACTAATGTGATTACTAGAAAATTTTAAATGACACATGTGGCTTGCATTCTGTTTCTGTTGGACCAGAAGCAGAATGCAAATAACATTCTGGGTAGAGAACCAGAGAAGTTCAGAGGTTAGACCCAACTCTGGTTCCCCTGGGCATTTCTTTCTGACAGTTCTGGAGCGAAGCTCAGAGGATCTGGGGACACTAGTTAGGAGGTTATTCCTGGGGCTGCAGAAGGACAGTGAGGTCTCTGAGAATTAGTCCTAACTATGGGATTGGGATGCCAGATTTAATAGTTTTAAAAACAACAACTGGCAACTCTCCACCTTGGGTGTGTTCTGTATCTGCAACAAGTCTCTGTTGCTTTATCTGACAAATAGGGATAATAAAATACCTACCTCATTAGTGTCCTGTATTAAAGTAAAGATTAGCTGAAACCAGATAAGACCAGAAGGGACACAATTTAGAAAGTTAAGTCTAAAAGAACTAAGTAGTAAAAAACAAGTGGGGGGATTTCACAAACAGGTTCACCTTTCTTGAGCTCTGAACATGCAGGACAGGGAGAATCTCTCTTCCCTGGCTGGGATCAGAGGAGACACCAACCCCCACCTGGAGGTGAATTGGATTATACCAGAATTGGGATCTTTTAGAGATTGTTGGGGGGGGGGGGGGGGGAGGAGTGGAGCACAAGCCAAAGAGGGGAGGGCGGTTAATAATGAACAATGTGGAGTGTCTTTCTGCTGTCATCACAGTGCTTTGTATAAGCCAAAAGTGCCACAGTAGTTACCATGTTGCTACCTGTTGAGAGAAATGTGTACCTTTAGCAGGAAAGAAATGTGTGGGACTTGAGTGTCACATAAAACCCCTGAAATTAGTTCTATTAAGTAAATTGTCACAAACTCAAAATAAGTCTAATTGTGTCATTTATCTAATTGAAGATGAAAATGTAGTTCTTTTTTTACAATACAGGTGGCTTGCATTCCAAAAACAAAGTATCCTTTTTTTCTTCTACCAGATAATCTTTCTCTCAGTGAGAAGCTGACCCTGTTATGTTAAACATATCAGAGGACCAGGACTACCGGATTTCTGGGTTTTTATTTCCTCCTGTGTCATCAGGCTCTGAGAGAAAGAACTAATTTTTTAATGCAATGTTTCTTTCCATTAGAATCAACTCTAAAATGTTTCAGGTTAGGCATGTAAAATCCACTTAACTAAAAACCAGTTAAGAGAAAGATCAAGCCCAATTTGCTCATACAAGATTTTTTATTTCTGAGTCAGAAAAAAAAATCCTTGAGAGAACCATGTCAGAAATTAAACATTGAAAAGAACACTAGCAGTCTCCCCGTGTGCCTAATTTGGCTTTGCTGAACAAATGACCAAATTGACATGAGAATTACATGCAGGATTTGCTCAGCATCCTTATTTCTCTAACTCATTCCTCACTCCTGAAATATTGCCCAGCTTCTGTGCAGGAGGGAGCTGTGTCTGTATCGACCATGGTATCCTTGGACCAGGTAGAATTAGAAAAATGGTGATTTTAGTTTCTCGTTGTGAATGAGCTCCTGCAGTAGAAGCAGTTTGTCATAGAAACCCGATGTAATGAAGTTAGGATTGGGAAGGATCATGATACCCATTTTGTTGACTAGTTTATAAACAGGTTATTTTTGCTCATCCCTTACCTTGCAAACAGTAGTAATAAAAATCTTAAAAGGCTGAGAGAAGGAGGCTTCCCTGAGGTCCCCTCATGTTCTCTGATATGGCATTGCATTGCACGTAGGCCTCAGAATCCTTTGTTCTTTAAAGAGATGGAAGAGGACCGTAGAGAGAGCACCAGACAAAAAGTTAGGAGACCAAGCTTCAAATCCTGGCTCAGCTAGTCATTGGTCATCATGACCTTGGGCAAGTCATTTCACCTACGTGAGGCTCAAGGTCAGTATCTGTACAAGAACCAGACCAGATGACCTTTGAGCTGGGTGGCTCTGCCCTTCTGATATAATGCAGAAAAGAAAGCCAAAGAGGTTTCTCAGAAAGGGGATTAGGCAAATTCGAGAAGAATGTCTAGATGAATAAACATCCCTAGTCTTTCCTGGTGCCTGGAGCTGATATTTGTCCTGCTGTGAGCTGGAATAATGCGATGCTCAGGTGTTAGGTGTCATGGCCCAGGTTCAAGTCACACCTTTCTACCACTTAGCAGCTGCATGTTACTCCAGCTCTCTGAGCCTCAATGTCTTCATCTGCAAAATGGGAAAATATTACACACACTTGATAAAATTTGCGCCTGGCACACATCAAGAGCTCAATTAAACATTAGTTACAATGGGTCTCGTTGTAATGGCAAAATGACCCAAGATACAGCAGAAAGTAAGACACATTTTTGAGTGCCTTCTCTGTGTTCGATACTCACGGATTCCTGCCTCCTTTATACTAACACCACATCGTAAGGTCAGTTTGATCACCCTCTTCCCTTTGTGGCCGAAAGTGCACACTTGGTTCTATAAACACCTGTCCCACCTAGCAGCCGTGTCTGTATGGGTAAATTTCCAATACTGCCTCCCATCTCTCATCTGTAAAATGGGAAGAATAATAGTACCTATTTTAGACTTCTTGTAAAGGGTAAATAAGATAATGCGTATAAAGCTCTTAACACGATGTTAGGCACTGAGTCAGTACTTTATAAAAATGCTAACTTTTTCTTCTAGCTAAGAAAAGTGAAGCTCAGAGAGGTCAATTAGTTTGCACAAGGTCATCTGCTTATGAGTAGCAGAACGGGGATTTAAACCCTGACAGGAATGAGTCTCAAAGACCCAGGATAGGGGGATGGTTCCTCCTTCACCCCATTCCTAAGGCACCCCTGGCTTTGCTATTCGTTTCTGGCTGCTTGACTGTAGCCTCCACAGTTCGATCAGAGGGTTCATTGGAAGCAGTTTGATTGGGGGGGGAGGGGGGTTCCTGGGACTCGGAAGGGAAGCAAGACCAGATCCTTCATTTCTTCATTTGCTGCAGCCGAGGGAAGAAACGTGCCCTAGGAATATGGCCAGTGCCCCAACTGCCAACCTCCCTGATGCCCCTCACCATGGCTTCTTGCGAAGCCTACTTTCCACGGGAGAGTTCCCCCTCTTTGTTCCAGCATACACTGCACATCTACCAATCAATATGACATCTTATCCTCTAAAACATTCATAATGTCTGCTTCCTATGAGTCTAGTGGCCGCATGCCGCGTGCAGCCTGCATCACCTTTCCTTTGTAGTAAGTAGTCTTGTGGACCGGCCCCCTCTTTAACAGGGCTGCCGGGTGCTGTTCTTTAAAGAAAGACAAATATTGTTTGGGTTGTCAACACTGAATGACAAGCTTCTGAGGGAGAAGAAAGATGCGTTTAGGTGTATGCGTGTGGATTGCGGGGATGTGTTTTGCTATCACAAAAGCTCTTAAAATCCGAGACCATGATTTATTTGCTGAATAAAACCTACTGATATTATCATTCTCTAAAGGTATGTTGATCACATGGGTCCTTTCTTAGAGAAAGAAAGGCTTTTATTTTATTTCTTTCCTGGGAAAAATAGCGGCAGGAAAGGAGTCGTCTGGGTGGGAAATGATACCCTGTGTGGCGAATGGCTCCAGGCATGTGTTTATCTGCCTGAGGATAAGCTGGCTCAGTGGACAATGGGACGCCTGGCCAGCATCGCCAATCCTCCAGGGTACGTTCCTGGAGACTGTGCACGAGGAAAAGACAGTAGCTGTGAGCATGTGTGTCTGTCTTACATATTGATCCGCCTGGTGATGCTGAGAGCAAAGGGCCTTGTTAGAGGTCACCTGAGCACACCAGACACCACACCCCGACAGTGTCCAGAGTTACCACCTGCAGCGCACAGTGGCAGGTGTAAGGGGACTCGAGGGGTAGGAGTCACACCAGCTTGGGGGCCCCATGCATCCTGAAGCTGCAAGGGGTCCCATTTGTTTCCTCCAAACACAGGAATTGATTAATCTCATACCACTTCCCACTTGCTGTACTATCCTGAGCCTGTCATGAAAATAGATTAATGCGCTGGTTCCCTCCATGTGGATTCTTCTTGTCTCCAGAACACGCTGCTCCCTGGTCTCAGAGCTGCCTCACGCAACTGTCACCTTGTTCTCTTGGCAGACGTGCAGGAGGGGACAGAAAGCCTCCCTGCCTTTGCAAGGGACAAGCATTAGGAAGGCAGAGACAAAATCCCTGTTTTAGCACCATGGCTGGAAGATAAGAGAGTGCAGATAGAGGTGTGAATTCAGGTGCATTTCTCCAAAGCCCCCTCTCATTTCCGCTGGTCCTGTCAGGATTCTGGTATCCTATCTGGGCCTCATTCTTCCTCTTCTGTGTCATTCCTGGGCCAGAAACTTTGCAACCATTTTGGAAGCTGCAAGCTGGAAGTTAGACACAGACAAGTAACTTTTCAGAGCATTCTTGGGAGATAGGTACACAAATCCCATTACTAGTAAAGGGATTTGTGGGCATAACTTCCCTGCAGTGCTTTGAAAATTCATTCCATTCAGTGTATTGCAATACAGTGGGGGCAGGGGGAGGGGTGGAATAAGAGAAATCATTCCACCAAGGCAGTTTGAAAGGGATTTTTTTTAACTCCTTTATATTTAAATTTTTTAAACTCCTTTAAGACTTAAGGCACTTCCGTGAATGTTATCCCACGTGGCTTTGTTTGTATCTCTTCTTTCAGGCAGAAGGTAATTTAGGCACGACAGTGTTCCTAAAAAGGATACCATTAATCCACCGCAGTGGGCCCCCTCCTCTCTGAGAAAAGGGCACTGTATTCAAGGTCCCCAAAGGATGATAAGCAAACTGACCAAGGAAAAAGTCACCAAGCATATTGATTGCTAGCCTGCCTGACTGAGAACTGAGGTTGCCAAACAGATTTATTTTCTATTGACAATCGCGATTCCTTTCAGTTAAGTAGCAAGCTGGTCGCTGACCAAGGACAGATTTATCAGAGGACTAACCACTGCCTACAAAGGGAGGTGTCTGTTGCTGAGTGAGCCTTGACAGTATTTAGTAAGTAATTCTGTAGCCCATTGCCCTGTTCAGTCTTGACTAAGTAGCGGTTCACTTAGAGAATTAGGGGCCTAATGGCCTCTATTGAGGACTGTTGAATAAGTCAGTAGCAGGGCAGTATGGGGGTTGAGAGCTCTGACTCTGCAGTCACATGTGTCTGGATTTAACTTCCAGACTTCCTGGTTACTGGTTACTGGCTGTGTGATCTTAGGCGTGTGACTTAACCTCCTTAAGCTTCAATTTCCTTATCTAGAAGAGGTAGACTACACTACCATGTCACTGAGTGAGAATGGAAATAAATAGACTTTCACACTCTTTAGAATCTTCCGGTGTTCATCTGATCTCACTTAGATACATGGCAAAGTCTCTCCAAGGGCACCCACTCCCTACCACCCACCTTCCCCACCACCTTGCACTCTCTTCTCCCACTGACCCCACTCCAACCTCAAAGCTCCCCCAGATGTCAGCATGAATTGCTTTTTCACTCCCTTTGGGCTTTGGCTCAAATGTTACCTATCGGACACCATCCTTGACTGGTCTATATCTGAACAAAAAACTGAATTACTCACCCCCAGGCCCTGGCATCTCCAACCCTATTCATCCTCTACTTTTCATTTGTGTGTGTTTAGTTTCTATGTATCCCGCTAGAATGTACGTTCCATGAGAGCAAGGAACTCCTTCTGTCAACTTCTTTATTCCTGGAGCCTAGAACACACCTAACACACAGTAGGTGCTCCATAAATATTTGCTGAATGATAAGTAATGAATAAAATGATGCAGTTAACATAATTAGCCCAGTACCTGGTGCATTGCCAAAATAATTGTTAATTGTCAACATCGTCATGGAGCAGGCTCATCTGCATGTGTTAATTTTGACTACAGCTTACAAAAGTGCCTTTGCAGATTCCCTGTGCAAGTTCAGGGTTAGTGTTTGTGCATTTGAGCCCTGATTATTCTGCTGTGGTTCTCTCCTCTCAGCAGTGGCACTTGGGGAATTGGCTACACTTCCCACAGGAGTCCTGGCATTGTTGACTAAATTGGCTGATGCGGTTGGGGGAGGGGGGGGAGGGGCAGGGAGTCCCAGCCTACCTGGTCTCTGAAGGAGCTTTGCCATCATCTCTAAGGCCCTTGTGAATCTGACCGCATGCTGAGCTATAAGACCCAGCAGGCAAGCCTCCCTCCTCCCACTTCCTAAGCTCTGCTTGGCCTCAAGCCTTCCATTTTCAAAGGGAAAGCCCAATCTCTTCCTCCGGTTATGTATCGACAAGCCTGATCTTTAAAGATACCCCCTGCTCCTGGAGGCCTGCTCAGCAAACACAGAGCATCCGTGGCCCCCGTGTTTGCCCTCCTTGACAAGCAGGGGCTGAGCAGCTCTCTGAGAAGCGCTGCTGACATATTGATTGACTCTCTTGTCAGGTTGATCCTCTGCCAGCCAATGAACATGGAAGGTTCTAAGTGGCACCCAGCAGGACCCACACATACCCTAATTACTATTTCAGACAACCCCCATTCCATGCTGCCACTTTTCAAGGCCTACATCTCCTGTCCTTGCAGTTGCTGGGGAATTCTGTTACCTGCAACCAACCCCTCTCCCTTAATCTTCACTTGGTTACCTCTGAGTATTTCTTTTAGAGCCCATGTGGCACAAAAATAGGCAACTCCGCTAAGGAACTATCACCCTAACTCCAAGTAGGTCTGTTTATTATTCTTGCTGAAATCTGGAATCTGTGTGTGGTCTATTCATCCTGCTTTGGTTCACTTTCAGCTCTTGGTGAAAGTTTTCTCCAATTAGCCAGGGAGATACTTTCAGAGTTTGGCTGCTTATTGTGTTTTTAGTGGCTGATTTCCCAGCTGCCACCTGGATTACATGAACTTCCACTTGGAACCTTTCCCTGTTCCATCCTTGCTGACCCATGGAGCCCCACTGTTCCATCTGAGGGTCTCCCTGGAGCAGAGCCTGTCAAGTCATGATAAATTGTGCATTTTGACTGCCGACAGGGGTGAGTCACATTAGGGAGAGGACCTCCCAAACTCATTTCACTTCTGACCCTAGGATGGTCTGAACAGGACCTTTTGGGATGAGCTGCTAGAGCATTTGTGGAAAGTGAGAGAGGGGACCACCCCACTGCATCCAGGATGTCTTGTTGGAGAAAATGTAAGTTGATGATGCCAGTGTTCACACAAAGTCTTGAGACTTTCTAAGTCCAAATTAGAGTGCATCACAGCTGGATATACTATGACATAATATTTAAAGAGCTATTTTTGTGGTTGGTGGCCTTAAGTATGTAGTAGTCCTAACTTTTCCTGGCTGGGTTTTAGAAAGGATCCTGACTCAATAAATAAATAACTTTAAGGAATGCACAGAGCCCTGTTGTATACAAATGGAGTATCTTAGTTTACTTACATGGCAGCTCCCCTTATCTTCAGTTTTGCCTTCTGAGGCTCAGTTACCCGTGGTCAACCACAGTAAGCAGACCATCCTCCTTCTGACACATGGTCAGATGGTCAGCAGGAGCCTAACACTGTGGTCACAATGCCTGCATTATTCCCCTCACTTCATCTTATCACATAGACATTTTATTGTCTCACAGCATCACAAGATGAAGATACTTTGAGAAAGAGGGAGACCACGTTCACATAAATTTTATTAGAGTATATTTTTATAATTATTTTATTATTAGTCATTGTTGTAATCTCTTACTGTGCCTTATTTATAAGTTTACCTTTATCATACGCATATATGTACAGGAAAAAGCATAGTGTACATAGGGTTCAGTACTATTCTGCAGTTTAAGGCATCCACCAGGAGGGCAAGTCTTAGAACGTATGCCCCATGGAAGAGTTGGCGCTGCTGTAAGCGAACCTATCAGTTAGGGAAGTCTCAGGCATGCTGTTAAAACAAAGAACCCCAAACTCTCAGCAGTTTATAACAGTAACAGTTTATTCATTCATTCATTCTGTATTCTCCCACTCATCAGCCGTGGGTCTGAGCCATGTTATCGTTCCTCAAGACCCAAGTTGACCATGTGGCAGAAGGAAAAAAGGTATACAAAGTGTGTGCTGCCAGGTCATGTGGCCATATCTGAATTCAACAAGACAGGAGATATCACCCCTTCAGGAAGAGGTGCTGAATATGGAAAATGGTCATTCGTCAACCACAGTGAGATTATCATGAGTTTCGAGCAAAAGACCAGGTTTGCTGAGATTCCATTGCAAACCAGAATTTGTACCCAAATCACTATGAAATATGAAGCAGATAACCACTTCCACTGTTACCTTCCTCTGATTGTGAAATCCCCCAGTGATCAAACTTCATAGTCAGTAGTTTCTTTGTCTATGAAATGGGGATGGGGATAGTACCAACCAGAGATGCGAGTCATACATCTTAAGGTAATATCTGTAGAATGGCTCCTAAAGTGCTGGCCATAGAAGGGGTTCAAGGACTGGCAGCAGGTACTGATAACACTAGTAACCAAAATAGCTTCTCTTTGTAGTCTTGTCCCTATTGCTGCCAGCACTGTTGTAGTCCACCCTTCACGCCTCTCTATTACATATGTTTGATTTGTGAGAGTATAATGTCCTACAATCCAGCCCCTCATATCTAACTCCATATGTCATTATCTATTCTGGTAAACATTTATGGATGGAATGCCTTCTATATTCAAGACATTCTGCTAGATCTTCGAGGGTGTTGTGGACACTTGACCTCTCTCAAGCCCTCAGCAGCCATTATTCTACCTGTAAAGGGAAATATTTTCAGAAGGTGAAGGGAGAGATTGATGGAGACACGGATTTCTCAGCCCCAGCCATATAGCAAATCAGTAGCAGAATAAGAAACAGAGTTCTCATTAGTCAGGAAACTCATTTACTTCACAGCTCTCCTGGGTCTTCTTTATCCTAAGGACACTTTAGTCCATCCCCATAGGCCAGAAAGATACTCTCATTTTCTTACTCAAGAAAGAGAAGGAATAGCTGACCAAAAAAAAAAAAAAAAAAAAAAGTACAAACAAAAGCCTATTTCAGCATCCCTCCCAAAAAACAAAAGAAGGTGGTTATACCCCTGATATAATTCTCACTTATTTGCTTAACGTTCAGTTCAACAACAGAAAATATGCCCAAACTTGAGTTTCATTTTTTTGCCTCGCTTCTGCTGGGATGACAGAGCTTACACTCAGCAGATTTGGCTCTTCCCCTTTGCCTGTCTCCATCTCACTTTCTTATTTTCTTTTCACTTCTGGGAGTTGTCTGAGCTGTTACTTGTCTCCTCTGACCCTAACCCTTCTCACCCCATCTCTCATCTTCTTGTTTTCAGAATACTTTTCTTTTTTTTTTTTTAATAAAAAGATGCTATGTAACCCGAAACAAAAAGGGAGGGGTGAGCGTTTCTGCAAACAGAACTTAGTTTCATGAATGCCCTCCTTATGCACAAGAAGATTAGGGTATTGTCTGCTTGATGTTCTCTCGAAGTTGAAGTTGATGGTTGCAGTATGTTCCTCATCTTGGAGTGCCAAGACTGGGTTTCCAAAGAGGGGAACAGCTTTGAAAAGAGATTCACACTGATGGGGCGTTGGGCAGATTGTCATTCTTGCCTGATAGACCCACAGCTTCCTTCTCTAGATGAGAAACTCAAAGCTTTGTTAGGCCTGAGCCCAGCTGCACCTGCAGTACTGGTCTGTGTATATCTTAAAACGAAGGGAGACCCTTCATGAGGGAACCACACCTCCACTGCAGCAGCAAGCAGGCTCAAGGCAAGTCCCAAGACCCAAGAGCGGCATTTAAAAAAAAAAAAAAAAGGGAATCATTTTAAAATAGATAATTCCTTGGCTCCCTTTCACCTGGTAATTACAAATCAGAAGCTATCGTTATCTCGAAGCAGCCACGATTAGTTCTCATTTCCTGACCTCTGTACAGTGAAAATATGTCATTATTTGAGGCAATAGAATCCGGTCTCTTCAAGTGAGTGACCTACATATAACGGATAAACTGCAGGAGAAAATTAGGTGTTACCTTGACAGAAAGTGTATAGTAAATGTCACTTATTCTTATTAGTATTTATCATCTCAAAGAGTTGCCTTACACTTCAAAGTAATGTATAGGGGGAAAAAAAACATGGCTCTGAAATGGGGAAGTGTGCAAAAAAATAAAATTAAATTAAAAAGCAGATATACACACAGGGACACCTTGGCACATTAATCTGCGGCCATCAATCTGAGCTGTATTGTTTGAAGATAGGTTTTTAACCTTAATAGAATGCAGCCTGACTTTAAGTGGTGGTAGGCATGCAGAATTAATTGCCGTGTGAACAATTTCCTAAGCATTGTTAATTGCGTTTCCTGTGGTTAATTGTTTCTCCCATCCCACATCATGCCCTGAACCTTTCCCTGTCAACAGCCCTTTCGCTCCTGCAGCGCTGGAACCCTAGCAACAGCATCAACCTATGTCCGGTTGAAATGCCAGACAGACACATTGTGGTTATTGTTTGGGCAGTATGCAGGGGAGTGTACTCCTTATTTATCTGCAAATGAAGCATTTCTTAGATGGGGACTTTGAAAGAATACAGGTGTTTGGGATTTGCCTTTCATTCCACGTAGCAAAAACAACTCCCCCAGAACCATGGAAGATGGGGTGATTTGAGCTTGAGAAACCACCCGGGAAGTGGTGAGCTGGCACAGGGTGACAAGAAAGACAGGAGGGAAGGAAGGAAGTTTGTGTTGAAGGTTTGCAGTACACGTGGAAATAAAGCAAGAGTCCTACAAACACGTTTGTCTCATTAGCAAAGATAGCACGTTGGCACTCAGGCTCCCTCTGTCCCCGTGGGAAAGCGTGGGTGCGGGTGCAGGGTGTGAGAGGGAATCATCACAGTATTTTTGTGAAAGGACCCCATTCTACAACCACCCCTGAGCTTTTTCTACAGTGGGCTGAAAGGTACCCACTTAGCAGGAAGAGAGGTGGAAAGGAAAGGCAGTTTGAGAGCTTGAACTAGAATGGTGAGCTTACAGGGGCCAGCCCAGCTGTGGGCAATACTTGCTGCATTGCTGTTTTAGTGCAACTACAGTCTCAGCAGCAGACCATCCCATCTGGGGAGCCTTGTTTCGACACTGACTGTTTTGAGTAGTTTGGGGGAAATTATCCTTGTCAACGCCCTTGGACCCTCAGTCTAAAAACAGCTGCATCCACAGTGTGGGAGAGGTTGGATGTGATGGAGCAGTATTCTTTACAGCGATTCCAGAGGGACATTTTCTCCTCCATGGTAGAGAGGCCTGAACTCTGATTCCCCCTCCTCTTCTCCCCACCTTGGCGATCCTCTCACCAAAGGTGGTGAACAGCAGCACAGGGAGAGGAGACCTAATCACCCGGATCTCCTCCCTTTCTGTATTTAGCTAATCCCTGAGGTCTGGGGTAAGCTGGGGTTTTTTTTTTGTTGATGTTGTTTTTGGGTTTTTTTGTTTTTTGAAGTGCAGCTTCCTTAAAAGGCAATTGCTTGGAAGAGGCACCTGGCCCTCCCCCCTGACATTTGCATTGCTGAATTATCTATTCATATTTTCATTACTTTGTCTCTCCTGCAGCAATGCATCTGCTCGGACTCAATTGGCAACTGCAGCCGGCAGATGGACACACCTTTAACAATGGGATAAGGACCGGCCTACCAGGAAGCGATGATGTGGCAACAATGCCATCTGGAGGCAAAGGTGAGGTTACAGCTGCTGCTTGCCCTCTTGAGGTCACAGGGAAATTCAGAGCTCCCGCCAACCGGTTTAGGTTTTCTAATCCAAATCTTGGAAGGTACACAAAAAGGAAAAGAAATTGGGGGTGGGGGGGTGCAAAACCATTGCCTTTCGTAGGTGCCCCTGTTAAAAGCTGTTTGCTGTTCCTGTCTGTTAGCTGCGTTTGGCTGGAGCCACTGAGAGTTGGCACCCTGCCTTCCCAGACCAATGTGCATACCTCTGCTATCTGGAGCCACTTGAAAGCCTCCCAAGGCCCGAGCAGAAGCAGCAGCAACAGCAGCAGCTGGAGAGGCAGCAGCAGCAGCAGGAGAAAGTCCTGCCTAATCAAGAAAGCCGAGAGCAGCAGGCTGCGCGTGCCGCTAGACCAGAGCCCACTCCCCAGAGGAGAGAGGCAGCCTCCCCAGGGAGGAAGGGCTGCCTGGCAGGAAAGAGAAAGATTCTGAGCTGTTCTGCTTTGGGAGAGAATAGAACAGAGTTTTGACAACTCAGGGAACAAAGCTTCTCTCCTCAGAACAGTAAAGGGGACAATGGAGATGTTTATTGAAGCAATCAGGCAACTGTATTCTTGCAGGAAAAAAAAATAGGTGCTAACAAGGTGCTAAGAAGGAAGAGAAAAAACAGGACTGTGAGGAGGTAGAGACAGGGGGCAATTAAAAAAAAAAAAACAACAGCAGCCGATGGCAGACTGTGGGGTGTGCTTGAGTCAGGATGGAAATCACAAACAGGAGAGATGGTGTGGAAGGGCTTCTCCAAACACAGACTCTTCCACTCTGCCTCCTAGCACATCAGAACAGTTTACCTAGCACAGTTTACCCCCATGTTTCTTAAAATACCCCGCAGAGATATTTCAGAGACAAGAAAGGAAATAACGTTTACTGGACACCTGGTGTGCACCAAGCTAAGCATTGCCTAGTTTCAACAGCTCTAAAAGGAAGGGTATCATCTCAGGGAAACCAAGCCCAGGGTGTTTTGGAAACTTTCCCCAATCAAACACGTAGGCAGGTACAGACTTAAACTCAAGTCTGTGCTCTGTGCATCTTTGGGCAAGTTGTTGGGGTATTCCTCAGCACCATCATTTCCCACAGAGAAGATTCCAGAATTCATCTTCCCTTAGAGATGCACGTTAGTCATACTGAGATGTTAATGTTGCTTAAATTATTCTCCCTGGAGTTGTCCTAATGGCATTGAGTGTAACTTTTTTGTCTTTCTTTGTATCCCATCTTCAAGAATCGCTCTACTCATCCATCCTAATCATAACACTAAATTACCTTTAAGTAAGCATGAAAAAGTTTTATCTGAGGATGAAATTATATGCTTTCCATTAGCAGGTAACTAAAACTAGATCTAAAAATGGAAAGTATATCTTGCCTTAACGGATCATGTTCTGCCTTAACTGACCAAAAAGCCTGAAGCCAGATTTGTTGGTCTCTGATGTGTAGTCCATTCCCTCCAGTGTTTGACACCATCCACAGCTCCTGTTTCCTTTATGAAGGTGTTTCTCTGTGGGGCATTTTTGGCCCCCAGGGGACATTGGGCAAGTGTCTGAAGACTTCTTTTTTGTCACAGAGGAGTTGCAACTGGCATTTAGCAGAGAGAGGCTGAGATGCCGTTAAGTAAAAGGACAGCCCCTACAGCGAAGAATGATCCTGCCCAAGAGGTCCATGGTGCTGCTCTTGGAGAAACGCTTTAGGGGGTCTCTGCTGCTTCTGATCCCTAAGCTCCCTTTAATCTACAAGTCAGCAGCACCCTGCCCCTTGAGAAGAATGCAGAACACACATTTGAAAGTGAATATGCATATTCGCTCATGGGGCACAGGTATATATTTGGTATGTATACATTCTGAAGTTACATGCAAATGCTTCTTAAATAGCATCCTTTACCGAAGAGACTCACAGATTGGCACTAACTTCCATAAGTTAAGGTCAGCCACTCTGCGCATTTGTGATTAAGTTTTGTTTCCAACTCCCACCCCCACTTGAACATCCCATATCAGCAGCACTGAAGATTCCCTGAAGAGAACAAGTCCTAACTAAGAGTCCAGTGTCTCTCAATTAAATGAAGAAACACTTTCCACAGTGCCTTTGGAAAGACCAGAATTATCCCCCTCAGATGCAACATGCTTTTTTAAGTCCTGTAACATCACCAGTTATTTTCCAAATGAGTTTACAAGATAGTAAAATGGTTGCCAAATTGTTGTCCAATGAATTCTGTCAATAGGACTCTTATGAAAAAGTGTGAGAATTTAAAATAAAGTTGAACGAAAACTGGGAACATCTCCTTTCTGAACACCAAAGAGTACTCTTCTTATGACCAAAGACAGCAGATCTCTCAAGCTGTTGTAAAGTTTGGTCTAAAAAAATAACTAGAAAGATTTTGGCTTTCTCACAGCCACCTATGTCTTTTTGAAAAAGTGAACCTCAGGTTTCAATTTCTTTACCTAGTGACCTCCCTCCTCCCCACTCCCCAATTCTATACATTTAGATAACCTGAATCAATTCCCATCGACTAGTTTTCCAGTGTTTCAAAGAGACAATCAAGATATATTGGCAATAAGTTAATTAAATAACACCCCCTCCATTTTTTTTGTGGTATACGATAATCCTTCACTCTGATAATGTTTTAATCAAGATACACCACACATTGCCAGGGAGGTTAATCTTATTAAGCAATTACTGGGTAAGTATCCAGCAGAAGCAAATTAAAATGTAAGCAAAACAAGGGTATGTGAGTTCCATCTAAGATGGCACATCGATAGAGATTTCATTACTTGGTCTTTAGGAGTGTTTACATTGCTCAGATTTGGAAAGGACTCTAATAGACAGGGCAGCCTACACTCTCTGATATGTTAGTGGAAACAAAGCACTTGATTAATTAGTTAGGAGAGTATGTTCTTTGGGCTTTGTCTTCCCTTTTCCATTTGTTGTTGTTCATGGTTTATTTTTTCTCCATTCTCTCTTTCAATTAAACCTTCATGTGGTTGGTTTGGTTGTTGGGTTTCACATCAAGAAAAGGGAGCCCACAGACTGCCAGAATCACTCACCATCTCGAGTGTATTTCTATGTTAAAAGGAATGAACTCATACATCTTCATTACAAGAGCACAGAGCACTTTTTCTATAGATCTGGGATTAGATAAGCCTTGAGAACGAAGATTCAATACAGTGTTCTGACCTGGTCAGATAACATAAGGGAATCCAGTTTGATTGGCTAGGCCCAGAGGCAAAGAATACAAGAGCTTTTAAAGGGCACATCACATGTAGCCAATTTGTGCACTGATCTTAAGAAAGAATAAACTCCCAAGTAGAATTTCATGGATCATTCTCAAAACCTATCACTCATTTTAAAGTCAAGGTGTCCTCTATATCAGAGGTCAGCAAATAACATCTCATGAACCAAATCAGGCCAGCCATGTGTTTTTGCAAATAAAGTTTTATTGGAGCACAGCCATATTCATTCATTGCCTATGGCTGCTTTTGCACTACAACAATGGAGCTTAGATGCAACAGAGATGAGATGGCCCACTAAAGCATAAAATATTTGTTACCTGACCCATTATGGAAGTTTGCCTACTACTCTGTATCATTTGAAAACTTATGTCTGCTCTCTTTGGACTGTTCTGCAACTATAAATTATAGGAGATGAGGCAGAAGAGACCAAACTCCCAATAGATGAGCCTTTCCGTCTTGACCAAGGGTTGGGCATATTTTGGGTAACATTGCATCGACAGATTCTGTGTAACATATGACTCTAGAGTTGGTCCAGCTGGTTACAACTGTCAGCTCCATCACTTAGCTGCTTGAACATAAGCAGGTCATTTGTCCTCCCTCAGCCACCAATTCCTCATCCGTAAAATGGAACTCCTCACACTTGGCATCCAGTATAAAGGAGACAGTGCTTGTAAAACATGGTGTGTGGCATCAGGCAGTTAATAAGAGATCCGGGAATATTAGTTGTCACTGACATCATCATGCGATCTCTCAGTTACTCCATTTAACAAGCATCCACGGGCTGACACTTCTTATGAGGTATTGTAGTTTCCAAAGGTGAAGGCTGCCTTCAGAATGTCAAGATAGAGAGTCGTTCTGCTTCATCTTTTCCCTTTGCCTTCTAAGAATTAGAACCAACCCAGATGTGGAGACTTCTTCCCAAACATTTGCTTGATGAGGTCAGTGGGAAGCAAGACTTCCCATTCATAAGGGCCAATGTGCGAAACAAGCTGGCCCGTTCCCCACAGCATTATTTGTCTCACTGCAGCTTGAGTTCCATCACTGCCAGACTGTCTGTTTTAAGCCCCACCATTCTCGGTTTATAACTCAGCTGTAAACATTTATTTGTGCCTGGAGCACATTTCTTTCCTACCCTTTGAAAAAAAAATCAGAATTTCCAGATGGTATGCAAGTTGGAAAAAAATGGCAAAGACTGTTATTCTGTTTAGAAACATGTTTTTCTACACTTGCCCTTTCAGCAAAAACTTCATAATGATTTTTACTAGTTGGCTTAATGCATGGTACTAGGAGCCAGATTAGCAGGGAGGTTGGTAATTCTTCCTCTGGCTCTTGTCAGCCTCTCAATGAACACAGCCCAGGGTTTCAAAATGATCACTTCTCTACATGGGGCTTTTTCAAAGTCAGTGAAGTTCCCAGAAGGGCAAGGGGTGGTTATGTTTGAGCCAACCATTACAATACTGCACGTCTACTGGCAAATATACCAATAGCCTACATACCAATGTAACAACTCCTCTCAGTTTGGAGGCCATCTTATTCTCCCTTTGTTACATGTGAGTACTGCTTACGTGCTTCATATTGCTGATTTTAGCTTCTGATTGCTACCCACAACCCCGTTCTAAGTTGTATAATTTCTGTTGTACCTGACATCATTGTGGCTTGACATGGGTATTAATAGCAAGATAATCTATCTCCCTCCCTAGTGCATTTATCCTCACTTGTGCTGGCACGTTTCCCTTTCAGAGTTGACCGGTACATCCAGAGGGTGGTCCCTGCCACCTGTTTGGATACACACCTCTTTGTATGTCTTGTATTTAGGCCAATGTCTGAAAAGCAGTCAGCGGGGTGATTAGAAATGTGGGTTCTGGAAGCGTTCGTACTTTGGATCCCAGTTCTACCACTTAAGAGCTGTGTGACCTTAAGCAAGTCACTGTATTTTCATGGTTCTCTAATCTGAAAACCGGAAAAGTCACAAACATATCAGGAGATGGCATGGCCAGCAGTAACCACTCAGTAAATTTTAGCTGCTATAAATAACACTAATAAACTGAACTACATATTAATGCAGAATCATGCTCACCTGAATGGTCAGATAAATAAATGTCTGTTAATTCCCCTAGTGGCAAAGAGTTGGCCATTTTTATCTAAGGTGACAAATTGGGTTTCAAAAGATGTAAAGGCCACATGTAGTCCCAACTGCTGAAGGATTTTATAAAAATCATTATTGCTGTGTGATGTTGTGAATACATCATGGGAGCAGTGAACACTGAGGATAGAAATCTATTCCCGAAGAATAGCCAGCCAGCAGCAGGGTGAAGGCTGATTCACAGGAGCTGTAGTGTTAAGGCAGTGAATCTAATGTCCTTAGAAGAATCTCTTTGCCTATCTCTTGGTTAAACAGAAGCTTCAGATGGTTGTCCTGATTCCCAAATAAATGGAAACGAGGTGTAATGACTGAAGCAATAATCTGAATTCAACTTTATTTGCAATAGATAAAAATATGTGAGGCAGAATAATCTGTAAGGCAGATTTATGCTGAGGTGCCTCTGGAGTTCGGTTAAGTTTAGGAAGTATTAATATGAGGTTTCATTTCCCGGCTATGACTATGAGTCCATTCCCGTTATCGCTTGTTTGGGGAATAGTCTCGCTGTTTCCATAAATGAATTATGGCAACATTTTCTGAAATGATTAGCTCCTAATGTGGCTATGGAAGGCTGTCGTTTTGCTCGACATCAGTCTTATTTAACTGGTTGGAATTTTAGGTACGTGTTTCTGAAATAGGCAATAGCTTCACATTTACATGAGCACTCTTCCGTGGAGTTATAGAGGTGGACTATCCTATAAGATTGATCATTAGAGTGTTGCCTCAAAAATCCAAGAAATCTCATCTTTAAGCTGGAGATGAATCAGCCAGAACCATCATGAAGCATCTGCTTTTTAGGGCAAAATGATCATCATCTCCACTTTTGGTCCTGCATCTCATAGATAGGGAGGAAAGTTTGACGTAGAAGCCGCAGCTCAGGGAAATGTGGGTGGGACTCAGTGCTCCTTGCCAGGACATGATGCTCAGTCACTACCCAGAACCCAAGGGTGGTGGCCAGTCTTTCACTGAATGATTATGGGATGGCTGTTTAAATCTTCTCCTGATGCCACCAATTGAAGCCCACACTGAGTCCCTGGGACCTTGCCCTGCTGCCTGGATAAGGGATACTGGGGGTATGATGTGCATCCCAACGTTTGATGTTGAGCAAAAATTACCTAGCGCCATCGTAGATGCTTGACAAATATTTGTTGCATCAAGTATGAATGAATGATCTGCACAACATTGCTTGGCACACTTGTTACTCATTGTTAAATAAAATCTGGCAGCTTTTTGCTAAAGTAGGCTCCAGAGACTTGTCCACCTGAAAAGCAGCTAGAGTATACAGCAACATGGGCAATTTGGAACTCGATCTTGTGACTTTTTCTGCTTTTAGCACCTTCCTTCACGTGACTGGTCCCTCCTTATCTATAGACATATTGATCACTCATTGAATATTGATTTCAGCTGCTCTAGAAAATGACTTCCTGCTTCACTGAGTCCTATCCCACCCCGTGGCCCTTTATCTCATTGTTACCTACACTAGTTCATTGTACCTATGCTGGGCAGCCTATATTTTAACTATACCATCATAAATTTATACTCTAAATCTGGGAAAAATAGTTATGGCTGTGTTTGGGTAGCACAACACCTGGGTAGAAAGATGTAGAAGTGCCACAGATTGGGTACTACATATGTTACCCTGGTTAATCCTCAGAAACCACCCCATTATACAGATGAGTAGACAAACCCAGAGAAAGGGACTGGTTAGCCCAAAGGCAACAGCTAGTAGTTGTCAGAGCTGGGATTCAAACCCAGGGCTGACAGTTTCACTGTCCAACATGCCTCCTGAGGTCTCAGATCTTCTCAGTAAAGGATAGAAAGTGTGATTACTTTGCTTCCTTGTTGTCTGTCTCTCAGTGGCACCCCATTAGGAATTAACCACGTTGGGGTCCTAGAACACAAGCAGGGCCAGGGGGAGCCCAGATTTAGATCCTCCTTGGTGGGACTGGGAGCCTGACTCAGGGTACTGGCCTCCTTGACCTTCAGGAGCAACACAGATCTTCGCTCCTGTTGGACACCAGCCCAGGGACTTGACCTCTAGGAACAGAGCTCCTGAGATGGTTCCCCACACTGGCTTCAGCAGTTTACAAATGACAGCTTTCCTATTTATGTCTTTCAAGGCAATGTTTGCATAACATTTTCTTCCTTTTTTATTGTTTTTAACATTACAGAAGTTTTGCACACTCAATTTATTTTATTTTTTTAAAGTTTTATTTTTGAGACAGAGACAGAGCATGAATGGGGGCAGGTCAGAGAGAGAGGGACACACAGAATCTGAAGCAGGCTCCAGGCTCTGCCAGTCTCTGAGCTGTCAGCACGGAGCCCGACATGGGGCTCGAACTCACGGACTGTGAGATCATGACCTGAGCTGAAGTCGGACGCTTAACCAACTAAGCCACCCAGGCGCCCCTGCACACTCAATTTAAAGATGTTTTTTAATTATGTAGAAAAGCTTTTTTTTTCCTTTGTTACAAAGAATGTTGTGTAACAACTGGCAAATTTGAATCAGATCTTTAAGTTAGAAATACATTGTATCAATGTTAATTTACTGTTTTTGATAACTGTACAGTGGCTCTGAAAAAGAATGCCTTTGTTTTTAGGAAAAACACATAGAAGAATCAAGAGGTAAAAGGAACAACCTATCTGTAACTTATTCTCCATTCTTCAGAAAAAAAATAGAGAAAAGAAAGAATGATAAGACAAATATGTATTAAATTTATGGAATCTGGGTAAATGATATGCAGGAATTCTTTGTACTGTTTTTTAAAAATGTTACTGTAAATCTGAAATTATTTCAAAATGAAGATTTTTTTTATATAAAAGTATTGAAAACTCCACTTTGCAAAAGCAGAATTCAGTTGCCATTATCTGGAGAATTTACTTTGAAAGTAGTCACTAGCTTTTAATAGTAATTGTAACTTATGTTAAACGAATTGAATTTGTTAAAAGTGAAATCGGATAACCTCTCCTCCCTCCTGCGGACCACACACACACACACACACACACACGCACACACACACACACACACACACACACACACACCACTCTTTGTAGCATATATCCAGAGATGACTCACCCCTCCTCACCCCCTAGCTCTCTCTGTTAGAACACAGTAGACTACAGTGTAATGTCCCATAAGATACTCTGAGTCCAAACCTCTCTCATGTAGATAAGGACACAGAGACTTTGAGAGCTAGAACTGTCTCAAACTAGTCAGCTGCTTAGTAGCAAGGAGGGAGTTCAAACAAAGTTCATTTACACCCCTGTTTCTTTCCACAAAAGGTCCAAGGTTAAATATCAGGAATAAGACCCTTCGCTTTTGGTTGTTATCTAACAACCTTTCCACTATATTCCAGTCTCCCTGGTTTGCTTATTTATCTATAAGGTTTTATACAAAAGATACATTAAGAGTTTATTCATGATTTTTGAAGAGGATTCTCAATGAAGTTTCCTTTAAATAGTAAATTTCCCCATAAAGTTTTCAAGCTTTTGGTTTTACTGGCGGGGGGGGGGGGGGAGTCAGTTTACATGCAACTTTTCAAAGTAAATCTACTTTAAGGCACTCATTTTTACCTGGTGGTCACAGGGGTTATGTTAAAACACCCCAGCAGCTGGGCAGGTAAAACTTGATTCAGTTCAGCAAGCATTTATAAATCATCCATGGTTTGCCAGGTGCAAACCTTATAGAACCCAAAGATGCATTTGCACCTCTATCTGACCTCAGGGAGTGCAGTGTCTAATATGAGAGACTTATGAAGGCAAGCAAAATCAATTATAGGACCTAACAACAGGTGCTGGACCCTGCAGTAGACTTAAGTGTAAATGCTATGAACACTTGGAGAAAGAGTCTACTTATTTGATGGTAGGAGTGAAGGCTGGGTGTAAAGGAAAAGACAGCATCAGTGTGAAGGTGCAGCTGACCTGGACCTTCATTTCAGGGCTGCTCAATAAAACAGGTTTATCAGTAAAGTAATCATACCAGCTCTGGAAAGTCCCACCAAAAATCAGTAGTGGGAACAGATCCCAACCAACAATTTTACACATGTTCCCATAGTTAAGTCTATTCCAGAAGAATTAGACACTGTCTCTTGATTGGTAGATATACAAATATATAAACATAGATATACACATATACATAAACATATGTATCACATATCCATGCAATGGTTTTTTTTTTTTCTTTTTCTTTTAGATAATCTTTTACTCTAGGGGCCCCTAGGCATTCAGTTGGTTTACTGTCTGACTCTTGATTTGGGTTCAGGTCATGATCTCACAGTTCTGAGATCGAGCCCTGCAACAGGCTCCAGGACGACCTGCTTAGGATTCTCTCTCCCTCTCTCCCTGCCCCTTCCCATAAGATACTCTGCTCACATGCATACACATTCATTCATTCATTCTCTCTCTCTGTCTCTCTCTGTCTCTCTTCTCTCTCTCTCTCTCTCTCTCTCTCTCTCTCTCAGATAAATTTTTAGAAAAGGAAAATACTCTAAAAAGAAAGCCAGGTGCTTTCCCATATAGCTCTTCATTTTTTTATTTAATTAAATGAAGCTAACTAGCATATATTTTGCTATTATTATGTGCCAGGCTCTGTACAAAGCCCTTTGTATACTTCCATTTGTTACTTCCACCCTATGAGATAGTTACTATAAAGAAGAATGGAGACCCAGAGAGGTTAAGCAAATTGCTAGAGGTCCACAGCAAGGAAGAACCAGAGACAGAATTTAAACCCACTGTGTCTGGCTGCAAAACCTGTACTTCATCACCCAATGTACTTCCTCCTTTAGTGGATTGGAAATGAAGAAGGGGAGCATATGAAATCCTAGGAGGAGGTGTGAATACTGAAAAGGCAGCCTGTACTCGCTGATGGTAGCAGCTCATTTACAGAAGGTGGTGTCCTGAAGTTGGGTCTAGTAAAAGAACAGGGCTCCCACTGCTGTACAAACCAAGCCCCTGAGGCTCCTTGTCTGAATTCCTCCAGAGCAACCGTTCTCTGGCAGCTGGCTCCCTTGTGAATCTCTTGCATCCTCATTGGGCTTGACATTATCAAAATCCGTTTAGGTTTCAACAGTAGATTAGCAGGCTCATGGGTGCTGATTTCCTGCTTCTTTTTCATATCCTGTCATTAACCCAGCAACCCCTGAAAGCCCAACAGACATGAAGGAAAGCCCATCTTATTAAGTTTAAAGATGAATAATTTCTTTAAAATTCTTTTTTTATTTTAAATGAATGTCTTTAACTTGTTGCCACACTGTGATTGCTGGGTTTATTTTTGGTTTCTATCAGAGGCCCCTAAACTATTCTTCCCCAGGGGTCTTTTTTATTACACCTCTTCCTTACTAGGTCCTTTTTATTATATCCCTTCCCCCCAAAGACCCTAATGTGGGGGGGGGGGGAGAAGTCTGCCAAAAGCAGCATTTTTACATACAAATTAGTTCAAATTATAATAATTAGAGCTTCTGATTAATGGATGATAACAAGTATTTCCCCCTGGACATGCCATTATTTCAGCAAAATCAACAACACTCTATTTAGGCTGAGAGCCTTATTGATAATAATAGTAATGGTAGCTAATTTTTATTTAGGACTTCTGTTGTGCCTAAAATTAAGAGCTTTGCATGGATTAACTCATTAAATCCTCACAACAACCCTATGAAATAAGTAATAGTATCCCAACTATTCAGATGCGGGAACTAAGACATAGAGAATTGATACACTTAGCAAGTATCAAAGGTAGGATTTGAACCAGGGCAGTCTCCACCCAGAATCTCTCTTCTTCCATACCATGCATTATTCCTCCCCCTACAGAGAAGTATTCCATGTCCATTATCCACATAAACATGTCTGAGGAATAAACCATCTAGTTGCATCCAAAGGTTTGACCCACTCGGGACTTACTATCTATTTCTTTCCTTGGCGATATTATGTGACGAGAGCTTCCAAACTTCCCTCAGAAACCTGTTCCCTAGTTTTGTTTTTCTAGAGGTCAAGAATTTCTTCTTAAAATCTCAACCATTGTTTCTCCTGCTTTATTTTAAGCCCTTGCTGACTTTTTATTTGATCCCCTATTGAGCTAAATAAAAATGAATCATTCCCTCTCTTGTTTTAAAAAGAAAAAATAAAAAGGAAAAAAATAATAACTTCATACCCTTGATATGCCGCGATTCGAGAGACCCCCGGAAAACAAACCACCAGAGTCCAGAATCAAAGCCAAGTGGCAAGGGTCGTTTATTGCAGGTTCGAACCCGGTCCTCCGTGCACTCGTTGCTGGTGACGCCAAGAGGCCCCGAGTAAGGATCTTACAGCTTCTTTTATAGACAGGCACAAACAAGTTAGGGATATTTTTTAGAGGTTACAGAGCTGTTGTTGGTTAACATTTAAATTTGAACGCTCAGCAGAACTTGATTGGTTCCCACCTTCATTTCAAACCATTCAGCAGAACTTGACTGGTTCCCGCCTTTATGTCAGACTACAACCGGGCACGCCCTGGCTGGGAACGGTGGAACAGGGAGTGGGGGAGTCTTTTCTTTGCAGTTGTGAGTACACCTGGTAATTTTTCTCTTAGTCTCTCACTCTCAAGTCATTCTGTGTTTTTCTTTTATAATTTAGGTATGGAAAACCGTCAGAAATCCAAAAATTTCACCTCTCCATTTTACAGATGGAGAAAGTAGCGTCAAGGTCATTTATGAGTCTTGTCTTAATGCAGGGGCCAGAATAGTGACAGACCAGGTCTGCTAAGTCAGACAGCTTCACTAACACTTTGTGCCAGCCTTCAGCTGCTTGTGGTTCCCACAACCTCTCCTGACCATCCAAATCTTTTACGCTGGACTGTTGCCAAATATAGATAAATACTTTTCTCAAGAACCCATCCGTTCCAGAATGCGGAAGGGAACTTGATTCCCATCCTTTGCCCATTGGGCAGAAGAGGTTTTCCAATCCACAAGGCCATCAAAGTGATGGGTTGAAAAGTGAAAAGTCCCCCAGAACTTCTTTCAGAAGTCCCATTTGAACAAATCACAAATGACCATGATAAAACTAGGTTCCATCTAGGTTGTGTTCCCATTTAAGGGATGAGGGAAATGAGACTCCAAGAGATTAACTGCTTTCCTTGTGTGACTACTAGCAACTCCCAGATTTTCCTGAATTCTGTGCTTGCAAATAAAACCACCCTCAGAAGTGTAGAAGGTACTAGCAGGTTCATTGCTATTAAATCCTCTTTAAAAATAGGTATTTCTGGAACTCCTTTCACTAAAGTTTTGAAGGAAGCTTAATGTGGGCAACCAATATTTTCTATATTCGTGATTTCAAATGCAACAGAGATGCTATGATGATGCCATGACAGAGGTGTGATTTCCACAGTGTGCTTAGATCCCTCCTGCTAACTCAAGGAAGGAGTCACCCCCAATATTAGATCAGTCTGACATCAAGTCCTTATTTTCTACAGTTATTTACTTTGGACTAATTTTTTGTTCACAGTTGCTTCTTTCTATTTTAATTTATGAAAATGTCAGAGAGTATATTGGACTTGTCTGTGGCTGGAAAGAATAATTAAAGGCTACAAGAATTAGATTTGGTGCCAAATTAATATCACTCTCTTCTCCCCTGCTGATAATTTAACACTCCAGTCATATTCGAGGTTATTGGAAGCTTTACCTGTGCTTCCCAGACTCCAGCTCTTACTATATTTGATCAGTTAATAGTAATCAAAGAAGTTTAGAAAGCATGGTGCCGGTATTTCACATGCCCTGGGTTATGAGTTTATACTTAAAGACAAACTTGCCATGAGTTTAATCGTAATTTTTTTGAAACTCCTGGCATGCCATTAAACAGAAATGTAGAACCAACAAGTGTGTACAGATATCACTGACTTGATGTCAATTCCTGCTTTCCAGTGCCCTGGTCATTGAAAAACAGCAGCATAGACAGTGGTGAAGCAGAAGTTGGTCGACGGGTGACCCAAGAAGTCCCACCAGGCGTGTTTTGGAGATCACAGATTCACATCAGTCAACCCCAGTTCTTAAAGTTCAATATCTCCCTTGGGAAGGATGCTCTCTTCGGTGTTTACATAAGAAGAGGACTTCCACCATCCCATGCCCAGGTATGAACATACTTGATATGAGTTTTAAAAAATTACTACTCCTCACCCACTAGGATGACTATAGTTGGAAGTTGGACAATAACAAGTGTTGGCAGGGGTGTGGAGAAATTGGAACATTGGTATGTTGCTGGTAGGAATGTAAAATGGTGCAGCTCCTGTGGAAAACAGTTTGACAGTTCTTCAAAAAGTTAAACATACAGTCACCATCTGACCCAGTAATTCCACTTCTAGGCATATACACAGAGAATTGAAAAGGTTATTTCTCATAAAAACATATACATGAACATTCAAAGCAGCGTAATTCATAATAGTCAAAAAGTGGAAACAACCCAAATGCCCATGAACTGGATGAATGGATAAACAAAATGTGATATATGCATACAGTGAAATACTATGCAACTATATCAAGGAATGAAGTGTTGTTATACACTACAACATTGATGAGTCTGAAAAGTATGGTGTTAGGTGACAGAATCCAGATACAAAAGCCCATATATTGTATGATTCCATTTATACTGTCAAGAATAGGCAAATTCATAGAGATGGAAAGGGGATTAGTGATTGCCAGGGGTGAGAGAGGAGGGAATTGTTACTGACTGCTGGTAGGTATGGTAGGTTTCTTTTAGGGATATTGTAAATGCTCAGGAATTAGTGGTGACAGTTGTACAACATTGTGAATACATTCAAAAACTACTAGAATGTAGGAGCATCTGGGTGGCCCAGTCAGTTAAGTGTCCAACTTTGGCTCAGGTCATAATCTCACAGTTTGTGTGTTTGAGCTCAGTGTCAGGCTCTGTGCTAAAGCTGGGAGCCTGGATCCTGCTTCAGATTATGTGTCTCCCCCTCTCTCTCTATGCCCCTCCCCAAATTGCTCTCTGACTCTCTCTCAGAAACTAAATAAAAAATAATTTTAAAATTAAAAAAAAAACCACTACTAGAATGTAAAATGGCATAGTTTATGTTGTTTGTATGGTGTGTCCAAAAAAAAAAAAGATAACATTCCTATCTGAAGAAGTCAGCTTTGCTAGCCCTGGGGGTGAATCCTCAGGCACTTTTCAGGTATTCTAGTTATTGTATTAGTTTGTTAAAATATCACTAGGAGACATCCCAGTGAATTTAAAAAGAGTTGTGTAACACTGACCAAAATTCAGCCATTTATCTGTGATTTCTGTTCTTCTGTTCTACCCTCTACTGAGTTCCTTGGGACATCCTTAGCACTTTGAAAGTCAGATTATCCCATGTTGGGAATGAAGAGACTGGATTAGAGTATGAATTTCATTGTCTCTTCTCTCACCCCTCCTTTAATTTGTCCTGGCAGAGATTTTATTATATACCCACCATTGGGGATAAATTAACACCCACCTAGCTTGGTTTTCTTTTCCAATAAGAATTGCATATCCTGAGAAAAACCACGTAGGGCTTTCCCGCCTCATTTGCTTTCAAATCCGGCAAGTACATAAAGAAGTACATTAGGAAAATACCCCAGTGGAAGGAAAACTTCCTTAACTACCCATTATATGCAGTCAAAGATGACTTTAAAATGTGTTGGAAAGGTATTCATCTAGAAAATTGAATTGAAAGAATTGCGAGCTCTAAACCCATTGGCAAATGCAAAGGCATCAGGCCACCATTTCCTTGGCTTTGGCTCCTGGCAGACATCGCTAATCGCTAATCGAGGGCTGCACTTTGTCCTCAGTGATCTCAATGCATAGATACCTCCCACAGAACCCTCAAGGCAGCTGCTACCAACTGACCAGTGTTGGCTCTCATGATGAAACTTATTTGCAGCCCCATCTTTACAACCTGAAAGTATCACAGAGCCTTAGAGGAGGGCTTTGGGGGCTTTTTGTTTTCTGTTTGTTTTGTTTTAGCATACACAGTCCATGCTATAGGGACCAATATGTAAAGTAGTAATCAATAAATCCTCCATCCATCCACCCATCCAGAAAAATATTTATTGGTTGAGGCACTGATTATTCAGGGATGAGTTAACACAGCCCCTGACCAAGCAGAACTCCCGATACAAAAATTGTATCTGCTCTTCAAAGAGATTCTCATCAAGAGAAAGAGAGGAAGTGGGCTGACAGGAATCCCTGTGGCATTTCTGTAACTTCTGGCAGGCAGCAGGGTGATGCTCTGGGAAGTTAAGTAAATTGTGAGGTGGTCTCCTTGACCTTCAGGCTCCACTGATTCTACTACAGCACCACTTGCAGTGGTGGTGAAATCTGCTTATTGGCCTTATTCGAGTAAATATGAACATGCCTCTGGGCACAGCTGAGAATAACTTTCCTCTCAGCCAGTTGGATGCAAGTGCTTTGCTGGAGAAAAACGCTTCTTCCCGACACTGTTCCAAAGCACTGTTATCCCCCTTCCCTTGCATGCTCTGAACAACTAGTATCATGGAAAAGCAAATGATCATGGCAAGTCAAGTGGGTAACTCTGTAACTGAGTGATAGTGGACAGCAGGCAGAAACATACTCTACCCAGTTTCCCTGCTGTTCTGACATTCAGGACTCAAACCCTCAATGACAATGTCTTTTCTTCTTTTGTGGCTACACCACACTGTCCATCTCCTGCCAGGCTAGTGATTGTTCTAGCGGTCGTCCTCTCAAAATAGCTCCACTCCAGGGACAGCCTCATCACAGTTCAAGGGAAGGGAAATGAATAGGCATGGGCTGATGTACGCTGAGGGTTTCAGTCCAGCTGCCAATTTGGGAGTTTAGCGTGTGTTACAGGGTCAAGTAAGCGAGACACAGTGCAGATACTTAGAAATGCACAAGACAGGTACAATATAGGGACACTTCTTAAAAAAAAGAAAAAGAGAAAAAAAAACAACTCCCTACACATTCTCACATTCAGTCACTGTCATTACATGCATTCATGTCCATTTGATGAGGTACATTTCCTTGAGGAGACGGTACTTAGCTCCTTGCAGGGATAGGTGACTAACTCACATCTCGAACCATTATAGAATTTCTCATTTCTATTGGCATATCCTATCAAGGAACATAAGTTCTATGGGGATTGGCAGTGTAGCCAAGGTGACTCATTTGAGCTGGAAAGAGAGAAAGAGAAAGATATGGGGAGGTGGTGGGGGGGGATGACTATGAAATTCTATTGGCTGTGTTGCATGAAATAGCTATGCTTAAATTTTATTGAGTATCATGCTTTGACCAAGAGTCTACAAGGTTTAGTATCCTTGTCCAAGGATATTAAATACAGAAGAGAATCCTTTTTTACCTGCTTATATTTCTCAAGAATCAGAGTGTGTCCCAGTTGACTTTTTGAAAGTGGCTTTTTACAGTGGTGCAGAGGCAACATGGCATAGGGGAGAAAGTCCTGGAATTGGAGAACTCGGAATGGAAGCCCTGCTACATATTAACCAGGAGACCTAAGCCTTGTCCCCTAACCTCTTTTATCCTCCATTTCTTTGTCTACCTACCTTACCTGGCTCACAACGTTGTTGTAATTATACCACCACCACAAACGTAGAATGGGAAAACACGCTGTAAACTAAAGCACAATTTAAATTTTTTTTAACGTTTTTATTTATTTTTGAGACAGAGAGAGACAGAGCATGAACGGGGGAGGGTCAGAGAGAGAGGGAGACACAGAATCTGAAACAGGCTCCAGGCTCTGAGCTGTCAGCACAGAGCCTGATGCGGGGCTCGAACTCACGGACCGCGAGATCGTGACCTGAGCTGAAGTCAGACGCTTAACCGAACTGAGCCACCCAGGCGCCCCGTCAATTTAAAAAAAATACCAGATACTAGTGTTTCATGGTACTAAGAAACTCTATGTGGCCCTAGCAAACACTGTATATAGATGAGTTATTATGCAAATACAGTTTTTAAAATTAATTTTCTAGTGTTTTTTCCTTCTTATGGAAGAACAAACTGTGTTTTCGTTGCAGAAAAAAATTTCTAAACACACAAACAAAAAGGAGCAGAAACACCCATCATTTGAAGCAGTCCCCTTTTGATAAATGTTTACATATGTTTTTGCTGCAATAAAATCTCTAAGTTGTAGAGTGGGGGCAACCTAAGAATCTAAATGACTTAAAATAGTAGAAGGCATTTTTTGTTTACCAGGGATGATTTCGCCCTCCCCTCCACCCAGATTCATTCAGCAATGTCTGGGGGATATTTATGGTTGTCACACTGGGCCAAAGCTGCTACTAACAGCTAGTGGGTCAAGCCTAGGGATGCTGTCACACACGCACAGGACACCCCCCAAACAAAGAATTATCCCTCCCAGGATGCCAGTAGTGCTGAAGTTGGAAACCCCACTTTACACGTTCACATGGATGAAGGAAGACTTGGTGCCAGGTGAGCCTCATTCAGGGACACAGACCCGTGGAACTTCCCCTATCCAGGCTTTACTAGTTCCCTGTAGTGAAGGAAGGTAGAGCATCTTGGACTGCTTGGATATTCCCCTTGTCTTATGGACCAAAGCGAGTCCTATCCTAACTTCAGTGGAGCAGGAAGTGCAATCTGGTGTTGACCCTGAGAAGTGGAGCACTAGATAAATCAACGAAAAGCCCTAGCGACTTGCAATAAAATGTTGGGATACCTGTCCTTGTGGCTAGTGTTTGTGTACACCCTTAATTCTTTCCCTGAAAGTAAACCCTTACAGAATTAATATGGATTGCTAAATTGTCCTTCTGTAGGTTTACACCAGTTACTCTCCATATATTCCTACCTACCAGCAGCAGTGTGCCCATTTTATTTACCTGAACCGTTACATAAACTGAATGCTACTGTTGTTTAATCTTTGTCCATTTGAAAGGTAGCTATTGTCTTTGAAATGCAACATTTTGACACTCTCCTTTGCATTTTTTAAGACCAAGACAAAAACAAAACAAAACAAAGTCGATATAAGCCATTCTCAACCGACCAATTTGAATTCTTACGGGGAAGGTGAGTGAGGAAGCCTAGTGCATCTTTCCAGGTATTTGAAACCCTACAAACTGTCAGATTTGCTCAACCCCAGTTCTAGGAAGGATACCGATCAGACTTAAAGAAATAATAATAATCTGACCTGGCTACAGTGCTCGACATCAAAGGAAATTTTAAGGCTGTTACTGCAAGTCAGGGTCTTTGGTGGTTAAGGCAGTGAGCAAGTTTGCTTGACAGTTTATCACTGATTGCTACTGATATGTCAAGCCAAGTAAAATCCTTTGTGAGAACAAGTCAATAATCGGCAAATGAGGTACATGATTAACCTGAGACAACAAGATGCACTTACCGCTTGGGAGCCCTGCTGAGACTCACCTTCTTCACAGTCCTGTTTAGCAAATATTAAAAATGTCTGTTTCATCACTCAGACTGATGGAGCCATGAGCCCAGTGACTTCCAGATGGAACTTGGAAGCAGAGGGTGGGCTTGCAGCTCCAGCAGATTTCTTAGAGGGAGATACTAGGGATTGTATGGCACTGAGATAGAAGTAGACATTGTCAACCCCTGGTGCTTTTTACTGAGACGTGTCTGTAGGATAAGAAGTAAACTAGCCACAAGGCACAATAAACAATAAAGAAGAAGTATCTAGGACACCACCAATTGCCCCATGATCATAGGAAATACATGCAAATTTGGGAGATGGAGCATGCATGGACCACGATAAAATGAGCTAAGGAATTATGTGTCTTCATCAGCAGAGTTCCCCTATATGACATTTTTTAAAGCAAATTTATAGATGTTGATTAGTGATGTTAGCTTCTGCCCTCTCAGGTTTATCCCTTTCTAATTTAGAGCCTTTTAAAAAAAACATGTTTTTTTTTTTAATTTATTTTGAAATAGAGAGAGCAGGAGCAGAGGAGGGGCAAAGAGAATGAGAGAATCCTGATCACACTCCACAGTGTCAGCACAGAGCCCATCGTGGGGCTCCATCCCATGAACCATGAGACCATGACCTGAGCCAAAATCAGGAGTCGAATGCTTAACCAACTGAGCCACCCAGGTGCACCTGATTCAGAGCCTTTTTTAAAAGTGAACTCTCACTTTCTGTGTCCCCTTCTCTCTCACCCTTGTGTGTAAATGGCACATAGTTGTTTTTTTTTTAATGTTTACTTTTTGATATTTGAGAGAGATAGAATGCTAGCAGAGAGGTACAGAGGGAGAGGGAGACAAAGGATCTGAAGCAGGCTCTGTGCTGACAGCAGAGAACCCACCATGGGGCTTGAAATCACTAACCCACTAACCGTGAGATCATGACCTGAGCAGAGTCGGATGCTCAACTGTCTGAGCCATGCAGGTGCCCCTACAGCAGGCTGTTTCAATTACAGATGGGACTGGCTAGGTCCCTGGGACATGGGAACACTGAGTGCTCTGAACACACTGCTTCTTTCAGCCTGCTGCCATCTCTGCACCCTCTCAGTGCCCACTAACCAGTCAGATGGGATCTCCCTGGATTTTACCCCTTCCTGTGGAGCTGTGAGCTTCATGCGGAGGGAATATCAGGGTTTGACTGTCAGTTTGCAAAGCACATCACATAGTGATTTAACTTCATTTTGGATGGAGGCGTATTTTTACAGGTGTGTTTTTCAGACTCTTCTTTTCCCAAAAAATCTGAGATATGGAGAAAGGTTTTGTGAAACCAAGAGAGACTTGGTTTCTTCTGTATTGGATTAAAAGTGCTTTTGAAAATGTCTTTCTCAGGAGATCTCTTGTGATTGTCTGGTGTATCCTAACAGGAACCAAAACTGCCACTTAAATGAGTGGGTACCCCCCTGGGCAGCTACCAAGCAGAGCTAAGGAGAAATCTCCAGGGATGCATGAGTTCTATATGAGAGCTGGTGTTGAGAGGGCTGCATGGGAGGAGGCTGTGGATGTTTTTCAAGAAGGGTAATGCTTGAGAACGTGGAACTTGGGGAGAAAGAAACTGGGAAGACAGAGATGAATAAGAGGGGGCAGGACTACATCACATATTCAGACTGCATAGACTCTCAGAGGGGCTATAATTCAGGAGTTTGCAAATTTTCTAAGCAAGGACCTTTATCTTCTAGTGCAATCAGATATAGAACCCCATGGATAAAATAGATAAAAGTTTGGATGGTTTTATTAGCATAAATATAGTGTATAGTTCAAATCCATATTTACTATGTTAATCTCAGTATATGTATGTTTATTATATGCATAATACAGAGAAAAACTCTCTATATATAGCCACATAGATAGAGATACAGGGAGAGAGAATAAACTCCTGAGGGTGTTCATCTCTAGGAGTAGGTGAGGAGAACAGGACTGAGAATTAGGTTCAAAAAGCCCTTGCTTTTATCCATAATAAAATATTAACAATAAAGCAAACTCCCTCCCCATCTCCAGCACACACACACAAAGATTGGAAATAAATATGACAAAAAGTTAATATTTATTCCTTTGGTTCAAGTATGAGTATTTGTTACCATATTTTTTATACTTTTCTTAATTGTTGTAATGTCTTTCTCTTTAAGAAAAGTGCATCCATGACAAGCATGAGTCTATTTTGAGTAAAACAAGCATTAGAAAGCTATAGATGGTGACTTTAATCTTATGTCACTCTCAAGATTCAATTCATTCACATGCTTTGTTTTGTTTGCACTGTTTTGAGAAAAATCACAATGAATATATATATACAACAGTATTTTCTTTCATCACTTCCCTCACAGCCCCTGAATACTCTTCAGTTAAATTGATCCACAAGCTCGAAAGAGGCACAATAGGAAATCATAGTTTCAAGGCTAACTCGCTTAAGATATCTAACAACTACTCACATCCCTTGCCTTAAATACAGAAAGAGAGAGGTTGGACCCTAAACTTAAAATAAGCTTTGAAACTCTCTTCACTAAATATGTCTCCATTTCTACCTCTGTCTCTATCTCTATCTCACCTTTATGGGACATGTTACATGTTCTTTGGAAATTGCTCCTCTGGTTTCAGCTTCTAGCACAAACTTGCATTTCTTCTCTGTCGGGCATTTGGTAGAACAGGAACCACCAGTACAGCTGCTCATACAACTTTATCTGAGCAAACACACAGCACACCAGTGTGCTTTCAAAGAAAGCCACGTGTAGATAAATAAGCTTCCTAATAGATGAGAGCTGGAAAAGTTCAAGTCTATGGTCAGAGATAGTAAGGAAAGCTTTATTCCAACATCTTCACAAAAAATTAATGGCTTCTAAAATGTTTGTTGAAGCCTCTTTCAGGTTAAGGATGTTTCATAGGAAAGCAAAAGTTGTTACAAGACAAAAATATTCATTCATCACCTGATCACTTACAAAAACGTTCTCCACTCAGAGCTCCGTCTCCATTTAAAACTAGTTAAGGTAATAATAGAAAGCATTTGTTGGGGGCTCACTGTGCCGGGGACTGTTCCCCATGAATTATTTTATCCTCCCAACAACACAGTGAGGTAGGCAGTATTAGGAGCCTACCACCACTTTACACGTGAAACAACTGAGGAAGAGTTCAGAGCTGCAGCGCTGGTACATACAGGGTACAGCCGTCAGACCTTTCTTTTTTCTCCCCTCTGGTGGGAGCAGCCTGCACAGAGCACAACGCAAGCCCCGACAGAATAAAACTACAACTCATGCCCCGAACGGGAATCTCACTAGGTCCGTGAGAGTGGTGCCAGAGGTCTGCTCTAAATTGCTGGGGAAGCCTTGGTAAACGTGGATCTGGCTGAGGTAAAATAGCTAAATATGCAGCAGCGAGAAGTAACAAGGTGACAGAATCAGCACTTCAAGAAGACGATTATAATAACATAAAGAGAGGTCCTAGGACATTTGACAAAGACGTCCAGTATGTTTACCGAAAGATCCCTTTTGATTGTGTTACACCAGTCAAGCCAAAGTGATGCTGTATTGTTCTCGAGTACTCCATCGATTCGGAGATGCACATAATGGTCATCTTTGACATCTCTGAAACCAGGATGTGTTTTGCAATCAATGAGGCTGAGAGACAATGAAATGTTTGCCATCACATTTTTTGTGTGTGTTCTAACAATTAGAGCATAGTTGCTAATATCACCTGAATTACCCTAAGTCTGGGAGAAAAAGAAGGTGTTCATAATTAGAGTTTCATTCTTCAAGATAAAGGTCTAATCATTTTCCCATTTGTTAAGGACATTCATTTTAAGTGGCCTTTCATTAATTCCAAATATCCTCCAATAATACACCCTGTTGCATGTGTCAAGTCAGTGTGGAGATTTAAATATAATTTTTTTAAATATATAAATACACAAAAATAAAGCTTAAATAAATACTCTGTGGTGTGCCTAATGCTGCTGTTCCCAACACAGAAAGACATGGGCAGAAAAGTATGGACCAGTCCAGACTGCCTGGTCATGAATTTCAAACTCTAGTACTTCAAAGCTGTGTGACCTTGGACACGTCACTCAACCTCTCTGTGCCTGCATTACCTCAGCTGTAAAATGGAGATAATAGTATTATACATTCGTAGCATCGTTGTGAGATTTAAGTGAGGCAATCGTTATAAGGCACTTAGAACTGTGTCTGTGTACAGAAATGATATAAGTTACTATTATCATGTTTTTCCAAAGCCTCTATAACACAAGTCCCCAAACAAACAAAACAAATTTCAATTTTTTAAAAAGATAATCTTTATTTGTGTTTTTCTCATTATAAAAGCAATATATGATGATGCTAGGAAAAATAGAAAACATTAACATTTTTTGGTATATTTTCCAGACAGTTTTCTGTTCACATATAGCAACCATTCTTACAAATATAGGATTATACCGCACATAGTTTTTGCCTTGATTCTTTGCATAAAGAAAGGTAGGAAACATCTTCCTAAATCTAAATATTCTTCCATAAACTCATTTTAAATGCTTCAAAAGTAGTCCATTCTAAAGATTAAATTTTTTTAATCAATCTCCCTCTTTCAACATTATAATCCTACCACAGTAAACATCTTTGCAGGTTTATGTTCGTGTATTTTTTTAATAATTTCCTTAAGATGAATTCTTAAGAGTGGAATTGCTGGCACAAAGGATTTACAATATGTCAAACTTTTATAACAATAATAATAGCCAGGAGAATAGCTGACATTGATTGCTTACCATGAGCCTGGCCCGACTCCTTAATGGCCTTCAGAGGTAGGTGCTTTTACTATCGTTGGCTTAGGGATCGGAGAGTGGAGATTCAGAGAGCTGAAGTAACTTGCCCAAGGTCACGCTGCTGCCTGATGAAAGATTGAGACCATGCCCTGAGAGAAGCTAGCCAGTGCCTGTGATTCTGTTCCTCTTTAGTGCTTGGGAAGCCATTTTGTGACTGGACATGTTCCCAGTTCACTCCCTCTCTTCAGAGATATATTTGATTTATTTTCACAACCAGCCCCTAGAAGATCCTCCTATTGATCTTGGGAGGGCGAGGAGCCAAATGTGACATTTTTGATAAGCCATAGGCTAAAGACAATTAGATAAGAATGTGTAGTAAATAGGAACTCAACGTCAGCAAGGCACTGAGAGCTAAAACCTCCATTTTCCTGGCCTCATGGTAGAGACTTTGTGCATCTTGGAATAGCCTTGAGATGTTCATCAGTTTCATTGAACTTGACCTCTACACTGTGGCTCACTTGGTCTTCAGAGAAATACCTTCCACCCTTCTCCAGGGTTGGATCAAAAGGCAGCATGATGAGAGAGCATGAGCTTGTGGGAAGAAAGTGTGAAATCAATTCATCTATGCATTCAACAAATGTTCACCAAAGGTCTGTGATCTGTGTTGGGGATACAGAGATGAAAGGTATTTGCCCAACATTAAGGAGATGGAGACCTAACGAGTTAAGCAACAATGGCAGCATCATGTAGGGAGGGCCATGAGGTGCAGACGGGGCAGAAAACAAGAACTGAGAATTGGCCTGCTCTGGGTTGGAATCTTATCTCTGCTATGTAGTAGCTGAATGTTTATGGCCAACTGTCTCTGGATTCAGTTTCATCATCTGTGAAATGAGGACTATGCTTCATCAGGTGGTTGTGAGAATAAATGAGATAATGCCTAGCAAATAGTAAGCACCCTGCAGAGATCAATCAATCAATCAATCTGACTGGTCTACAACTCTTACAGCTCACTCACAGGTAACTTAGCAACCAGCAGTCTCTACAGGAAGAATGGTGAGGCCTCTGGCAGAAACCAGCACGGGCACACACAGTGAGTTGTAGTTGGTCCTCCTCAAGCCACTAATCCAGGTTGCAAAGATCTGGTTCTTCCACCTCAGCCAAGTGATTTCTGTCCCCTCTCAATCATTTTGTAAACATGTGAGGTGGCAGGGGATTGGGATCCCTCCCCTGGCGCCCAATGCCCACTGCCTCCAGCCATGTCCAGTCTAAGCACAGCTCTCTGTGGGATGGGAGAGGTGGACGGCATGACTCCTGCTAACACTACTCTCTTGTATGTTTCCTGAAGCTGCTGCCATATATCATTTACAGAGTTTGTTCTTGCCCTTTGTATAATAAACTAATCAAATGTTAGCTGTGATTTTTATTAAAGAGTTGGGTATAGGAGGTTCAAGATCATAAAAATAGTCCACCACTTGTAACCTGTGTGGGATTTTAGGACAGCTTCCTGGAGGAAATGTTCCACAAGCTGAGTCTCAGAAGGCAAGTTAAGCAGATAAAGAAAGAGGAAAGATCTTTTCAAGCAGAGGGCAGTGAAGATACCCCTTGTTATGGGCACTGTGTTGAAGCTTCACATGACGATTGTCCTCACTTTAGAAGCTGTGCTTTTCTTGAGCCATCACTCACCAACGATTGCATAGCTTTTCTTCTCAGTGCTGGCTCTTAAAAGACCAGGAGCCACCGAGGAAGATGGCCCCTTTGGAGGTTTAGAGGCTGTGACCCCGTGTTGAGTTGTTGCACATTTACAGCTATGTACACAGCCCCAGCTAGGAGCACATGTTAAATCAAAGGAAAAAGTGTCCACACATCACAAAGCTCTGAGTCACACACACTCTTATGTACTGAGGCAAGGTCTTGAGAATAGGAGATTAGGACTTAGAATTTTTAACTGTTTCTCCCTACTCTCAAAAATTTCATATGAAAGGGCTAACAATCTCCCAGGGAGATCCTGCCTTAAGATAGAGCCACCATTTTTGCCAAAGGCACGTGATAATATTGGATTCCACCCACATTAACTGAGTACCTACTCTATGCCATGTGTCAGGTGCTGCAGCAATGGACAAGGCAGAGCTGGCTCTGCCCTTGTGTGGCTAGTGGGCACTGGCATTAAGACCCCTCCAAGAATTCACAGGAAGGGTCACCCAGCAGGGAGTGCATTATCCCTGCCTTGCCCTGGCTTCATTGTTTAAGGTTTACCCCTGTTTCCCTTGGGAATCCCACTCTGAAACAGCTACAGGAGAAGGCTGGCTGAGATGCTCACCAGAGTGGTTGTGAGAGTGCTAACTCACCCTTTAGTAGTGGTAACGAATCTATTTTTATTCATTTTTCATCCCCCCTATACCACCACCCCATTCAGAGACATTCAAAACATACTCCTTTGAAACTTGAAAACCACAATTTTAGGCTTGATATATGGTGCCGGGGGGCGGGGGGGGGGGGACCTCAGGGAGAATTGACAGAACCCATAATCTGCTTATCTTCAGCCAGCAAACCAGCAAAGCCACTGCCAAGCCCAAAGGGCCCTCCTAGGAACCAGGCACGATGAACACACCAGGAAAGAAGCTCGCTTCTTATTACAAAGAAGGCTCTGGTCTCATCTTTTATAACCATTTGTCAGAGCACTCAGTCTCTGCAAATCTCCCACTGGCCTCCCATCACTGCTAAAAGGAAAATCTGAAGTTGTTCCGGAATGTCAGCCCTATGAGGTTGCCCATTAGGTCTGCAGTGCTCACAGCAATGCTTGTCCATAGTAGGGGCTCAGTAAATGTCTGATGGCATGTCACTGACCACCCTTCTACAGGCTGGCTAACCAGCCATCTCCTCCTTACTCCCTCCACCCCACCACCCTGGCCCTCCTGCTCTCCCCCTGTCACGCCAAACTCACTGTCTCAGAGCATTTGCATTGGTTATTCCCTCTCTCTGGAATGTCCCTCCCCAACGTAATAACTTGGCTCCTTCCTTACTTTTGTCAGGTCTCTGCCCAAACACCATGCCCTCAGCCCTTTCCTAACAAGGGAGTCTAAAACTGGATCCTCCTTTACACTTTATCACATACTCTGCTATCTTTGTCTCACATCAACTTAATTTAGGTATAGTTTACAAGCCACCCAATGCACACATTTAAACAATTTTTTAATGTTTTATTTATTTTTGAGACAGAGAGAGACAGAGCATGAGCAGGGGAGGGGCAGAGAGAGAGCGAGACACGGAATCCAAAGCAGGCTCCAGGCTCTGAGCTGTCAGCAGAGCCCAACACGGGGCTCGAACTCACAAACCGCAAGATCATGACCTGAGCCAAAGTTGGACGCTTAACCGACTGAACCACCCAGGCGCCCCTCAATGCACACATTCTAAGTGCACACATTTTAAGTTTGATTCTCAAAACGTAAAAACTGTATGTGTTTGTGTAAGCACCATTACACTCATGATATAGAATATTGCCACTGCTCGAAAGCCTCCTGTGCCACATGCCTACCTCATCCCAACCCACTACTGATCTGCTTTCTAGAGATGAGGTTTGTCTTCTCTCGAGTTTCATAAACAGGGAACCCTGCGTCCTTTTGTGTCTGGCCTCTTTTACTCAGCATCATGTCTGTAAGATTCACCATGTTGTTGTGGTATCGGTGGCTCATTCCTTTTATTGCTGAGTAGATTTCCAATTATATGGATAAACTATAATTTGTCCATTCACTTGTTGATTGGCATTTGGGAAGTCTTTGATTTGCTTTCTTTTTTTTAGTCAAAGCTCATCACCCCCTGGCATTCTATTTGCCCATAGCAGTGCCTACCCTTGGAGGGCAGGAGTCTTGTCCACATGACTTGTTGCTGGACCCCCAGTACCCAGAGCAGGGCTAGGCTCATAGTCAGTGCTCAGCATTGGTTGAAAGCACCAATATTTTTGCATTCATTTCCCTTTGTAACATAAAGCCTGGGCAAGGCACGCTTATGAGCTGTGCTTCCAATCTTTCTCTTCTCTGAACCCCAGTCTAGGGAACTTTAGGCCTTCCAGGTAAAGCCAGATGTTAAGAGGGCTCCCTGCCCAGCCACATCCAGGCTAAGTGTGTCTGCACCCCATGAGCCTGACTGTGATTCCTGAGTCCCGGTGGTTTAATCCTTTTGTATCACTCGACCCTCACTCTCCTGCCCTCTGACTTCCAGGACTGGTGCTCTCTCTCTTTGCAGGTTTCTGTAAGAAATTTGGTCACATCTTCCCTTAGTTTTTTTTTCCTTTGGATTTGGGAGTGTGAGGAGGGACTGTCAGGAAGGGGCTGTGTTGTGGCCTAGGGGGTCCCCCACAACTTGCTGTTCTACCCTCCTTTCCCTGTACCTCTCTGTAGCTCCCTCTCTTTCCAGTAACCAAACAGATTCTGCCTTCATCCTTTCAGGAAGGTCCTACCCACACCCATGTTCCCTGGTTTCTTACTTTCTACACTAAGCAGTTTGTTAAAAGGCTGTTTTCCCCCAATGATATTAGTACAATTGTTTCATCTCGTTACACATGGGCTGGTACCCCCTAAACCATAGGCACCCCAATTTGTCTTAACATAGCTGCTCGTGAGAGGGAAGAGATACTCTGAGCCAAAGAAATGAGATTCAGAAAATGAAATGCATTGTTTGTGCCAAATATATTTCTGTTTATACTGCTACTTCTCCTGCTAGAAGCTCTGTGGGCTTCTTTGGGAGTCTCATTATGTCACCACATACCTTCCTGCCCTTGACCCATTGCAGACTTTCTCCTTCCCAGGAACCAGAGAATATAACACTTTGACCTCCCTCTAGCCGAGCAAGCCTGGCTAACACCAGGTACTGGCTGCCTGTCTGCTTCATGGAGCAGCCTGTAATGCAGTGGGTTAAGGGAATGCCCTCTGAGCAGTCTGCCTGGGTGTAGACATAAACTCCACCACTTACCAACTCTTGAGCTAGTTAAGTAACCTCCCTGTGCCTCAGTTTCCTCATGTGCAAGGTGAGGAGTAATGATTCGTATTCAGTAGGGCTACTGTAAGCATCAAATAAGGTAGTACATTTGAATCACTTAGAACAGTGCCTGGCCTCATTAAATGTTCCCTTATGGTGTCATCTGAACAGGTAGCAAATAAAAATACAAGAAAACTACAGAATGTTGACTAAAATTTCCTAAAACCTTTCCTGCAGACATTACATCTTCTCAGTGGTCCTATCACCAAAACTCCACTGCATTGGTATAGACTTCACTCCCACACCGTTTCCTTTGAGACTAAATGTTTATCATTGAATCACACAAGACCTTTACCGAGTAACAACCATGTGCCAGGCACTGCTCTAGGCACTGGGGATGCTCTGGTGAGTCAAACAGACAAGTCTCCCACTCTTCAGAGGCTTGTATCCAAGAAGAACGAGATGGACTATAAATTAAAAGATAATGAGTTGTGGTTTTTCAGAGAGATGCGTCTTTGCTGAGGATAGAAAGAAGTGGTGGTAGAGGCATTTGGGTTGGGGGTTGGGGGCACCCGAGCTGAAGTTGCCGTGCTGAGGCAGAGGGCTGACAAGCAGGCAGGTGTGAGATCAGGAGGAAGAGTAGGCCAGGCAGAGGGAACAGCTCCTGCCAAGCGCCCTGAGTCTGGGATGAGTTTGGCATGTTCCAGACACAGAGAACAGTATGGCTGGACTACAGGGACAAAGAAGTTGGGAGGTAGGCAAAGGGAGGTTATAGACCAGGGATGGCCAACACCCAGCAAAGCCATCCCCACCTTTCCTGACACCCTTTATCTCCCTTTATCATCTACTCCAGTGGGGCATCCCCTGTCCTCAACCTGCTTGCAAGTCTGGCCCTAGCACTGCTGGGCTCTGCCTTCCAGTCCCTTCTCTGATCAGCAGCATCTTTAGCAGACTTACACAGCAGGCCTGCGACCAGATATGCTGGAGGCCAAGTTCTTGGAAAACTTGAAGTGACCTCCCGTAGTTGTTAAGACCCATGCAAATCCAAGTTCAGGTCTGTGCTTGGCCACCAGGTACTGTCAGTGGCACTGGGTATGTTACTTTACTCCTGTCACAGCCATTACTCTCTCCTGAGAAGTGGGGAACAAATAAGGTTTCTGGGAGGATGAGATGAGATAACATATGTCAGCACTTGCCATCATGCCTGGCACATAGCGAGTGCCCAGATGATAGATCTTATTTTTGATGGTTACTTTTCCCACTGCTGCAGGAAGACATGTGATAGAAGAATCAGGGATTCCACCCACGTAGGTGCGCCCTCCCGTACTCTGTGCTAGATCCTCTCTATCTTTAGTCTGCTTGATCCTTACCTGTGGAGTATTGCACAGAGCATTGTTATGGTCAGCAAACCCAGGTGCTGTGTCCCTGCAGAATCTAGGGGCTCTTTCTCATAGAGGGTGGACGAGCGGCCCCAGCAGTGCATACATCTGGGCCTAGCAGCATCTGGTTCAGTGACTTGGACACTGGAAGTGGGAAGTGCAATGGCATCCTAACCAAGACGGGCAGGGCCACACAAAGGGAAGCCAGCCCCCACTGGAGCAGGGCCCTGCTGCTGTCATCCTTCCACAGTCCCCTCAGCACTCAGCCTCTTTGAAGGAGAGAAAGGAACTTGTGCTGGGCTTGAATGAGGAGTCAGCCAGTCACACTTTGCCACAGACCTGGCTGGAGGCAGGAGATGAACAGGCCCTTGTGAGTGACCCACTGCTACCACTCGTCCCTGGATGCGACCAGAGACCCTGTGGTAATGTGGCTTCAAGCAGCCCTCACTCACACACGCTGCTTCCCTGCCATCCTACCAACTGCTGAGCGTGCCCTGCCATCTGAGGTAGAATCAACATCAGACGTTGAGAGGCCAGGGACGCTGCCAGCACGGAGCAAGGGAGGCCGTCCGTGGGAAATGTCAACATTTATTGCTTTTCCCGTCCACATCGACCCTCAGCAAGCAGACATTCCAAATGGCAATGAAGTTATTTTCCCCCTACTCAGGGTCCTGGACCCAGTAATAACATCTTCCTGAAGGGCAATGAGTCTGTCTTTAACCTTGCCCTCCTTGGCAGGTGCGTATCGGTGTGGCTTCCAGAAGCATCTCTTGGCGGCACTCCCTGCCTATGGATGCTCTCCCTTCTGGGAGAGTGACAGGCCCTGCTCGATGGTCCTGCCTCCTTTTCTCTCTCCTGCAGCTCCTCCTGCAAACTCACTAAGTTATCTTAATTACCATTCCTCCTTGGTCTCTGCCAAGAAGTAGGGGAGATTTATAATTGGATCAGTCAAATATTTGCTGTGGTTTATTTTTTTGCCTCTCCAGCGCTCGTAAAAGTTGCATTTTCATGCCACTTTTGGTATGACTGATGACTCAAAGGCATAGCCCTCACGTTGAATGCCGACATAGGTTATTTTTCAAAGGCCAAGGAAAAATAGAGAACTTGGGGGTGGTGGGGGTGTTTATTTGGGCTGTTGTGCTATCACCCTCTGGGTGGCTTTATTGCCAAGTCGAGAGAGACAAGCTGCCTTGGGAGACAGGCTTCCTCCCACAGCAAGCCCATGCACACGTGCACCCCCTACCGGGATTTGGTCATGTGCCTCCTAATCTCTTCCAGGGCTTCTGCAAATCTATTAGATAGAATGTGCTATAAAGCAACCTCTTAGTCAACCAAGCACAGAATGATCTCCTGAGCATCCCTATATCCAGGACTGATCATGATGAGGTCTTGGAACAGAGGAGACAGATGTCCCTGGTACCAAGCCTAAGTTATCAATCCCCAGTGCTGGGTCATGAAAAAGAAACTCTGGCCAGGGCCTGTGCCTTTGGAAAATGGCCTCCTTCTAGTGTCAGCCAGGCTGCCAAGCAAGCTGGCCAGCCTGCAGTCTAGGAATCCGAGAGAGCAGAGGCTCTCCTAGACTAGATGGCCTCCCTGCAAACCATCTTCTCACTGAGCTCCTGCATTCCCCACCCTAGAAGGCAGTCTCTGCATTTGGTTGCATTGATCCACTTTGTGCTACCAGCCTTCAACCTTCCCAAAGTTACAGGAATGATAAATGGTGCTCTGTGATGCTGCTTAGTGCTTGTTCACCTGTGAGTAGGGTAACTATGTATTCCAGACTGGAGCACTTTCTGTAGTGAAAGGAGGAACAAGAAGTGTCAATTAGGACACTCCTGGGCAAACTGGGGTAAACAGACACCCCACACAAAATAGGTTGGGGCTTAACTCCATGGCAAATATGCGGGAACCCACCATGACCTTGGGGAGTAACAGGGAACAAAGAGAAGCATGACGTCAAGATAGGTTCTGCTGAAGTAACAATGAAGCCTCAACAACTCATTGGCTTGGTGTAATAAGTGTTTATTGCTTGCTCATGTCGTGACTTCAGCCTTCCTCCAAGGGCTCATGCTCAGATCCAGGCCATTCCTGGCATGTAGCTCCACCATCCTGGGCTGTAAAGGTGCTCTGGCACCCTCCAGAGGCAGATAGGGGTGAAGAGAGAGCAAGTAGGAGGTTGCACAGGATGTTTTATGGCAGGGTCTGGAAGTGGAGCTCATCCCACAGCTTATATTCCATTGACTGGAAAACCACCATGTGCTCCCCACCAGGCAGCAAGAAGACTGAAAAAGAGTGAGAGCCCTGATGTAGACAATGATCAGCAATCACTACCACGGTGGGCACTTAGAAACAGTGTCAAAGTGGGAAGGGAAGACAAGAGAAGGAACAAGGGAAGTCCTGAGAAGGAAAGCAGGCATTGTACAACACCCCGCTGACATTTGGGAACGGGATGTCATCATGGCCTCCTACAGTCAACTCTCAAATCTTGATCTATGGGAATGTGCAACCACCACAACATCCCATTGCATGCATGTCCTGCATGGCCAGGTGGTCCACAACTCAGCCGTGCTGTCTGTAACTCTATCCTGTCCTCTTTCTTTCAATACAGTGCATTAGGGAGTGCAAGTGATTATTATTAGAGACAAAACCTTGAATACATTCCAATTTTGTTGCTTTTCAGTGGAATTCATTTACAAATTTAGTATTTTATTAATTTGGTATTTAATATTTACTCATCAGACTCTGCTTGAGATCAGTGAGATGGAGCAGTGAACTATGATAATGATAACTGAAGCCTTGGGGCATGTGTACCATGCACAAAGTACTGTTCTAAGCGCTTGACATGAATTGGTTCACTCAATCCTTACAACGATGTTCTGATATAGACACAATTATTGTCCCCATTTTAAAGATAAGGAGACTGAGGCACAGAGAATTTAAATAGCTTGTGTGAGTGTCATGGCAAGTAAGTGGCAGTGCTAGGATTCTAACCCTAGGTAGTCTAGCTCAGACGTCCTCTTAACCTCTCCAGCAGACAGGCAAACCCCTCCCCCTCCCACCTTCCTGGGGCTTACATTCTCCTGAGTAGACTGACAATAAACATAAAAATAAGCTGTATGATTGTAGAGTGTGAGGAGTGATTTGAAAAAAGCAAAGCACAATAGAGGGTACAGGACTGAAGCACATCAGGCATTGTATTGTATCACATCCACATGTCCCACTGCCCTGTTTGACAGCCCCTGGCTTGCAGATTCTTCCTTAAATGAAAACTGCCCTCCATGCTTCTTTGGAGTGACTCAGAGGAGCCAGCCAAATAGATGCCTTCTCTCTCCTCTGACACATACCTTTTCCCAGAGTAATCTGATTGGTTGGACAGCTAGAACTGCTGCTGGTCCTAACCCATTTCAGTGCTCTTGGCCGGCCAGCCAGCCAGTTCAGCAAGAGATGACTAATGTCCAAATTAATCGTGAGCAATGGCCCCCCACACAAGTAATCACCTTCCCCAAACTTTTCCTCATGGGGGTGATATCGTGGGCCCCAAATGAAGTATATTCTTCTCACCTCAGCACCAAGGAAGTTACACTCATTACTCTGGCTGACAGCAATTTGTAGACATGGGTCTGGGTAGTTGGACATTTACGAGGTTGCTAAGGAACAAATGCTTTGGTTACAGAGGTCTCTGAAAGAAGCATTGGTTTGTTGTATCACCTCAAATCATTTATTTTATCCCATAAAGACAGGTGTGACCAATGGGATATGGGGTAGAGAAAAGCTAAATACAAATACTTGTTTTCTCAGAGATGGGGAAATTTTCACTTCCTAAGCAATGACCATCTCCAGCCCCCAGATGGAAAAACTGGAACCAAGTACTTCTCTGATCATTCTAATTTGCCATTAAGTTTCTCATAGTCATGAGGTACTTAGTAAAATTGTTACTCCTTCAAGATGCTGCCCTAAGCATTATGTCATGTCATCCTTAAAACATGCCCGAAAGTTGAGTATTATTATTCCCTAATGTGCAAACCAGGAAGAGTCTAAAAGCAGATTGATCAACTTTAAACAATAGCAAAAGGCAGTCAGAATTCAAACCCAGGTTTGTCCGATGGTAAAGTCTTTGTGCTTAGAATTACAGACTCTTTTGTTTTCAATGATAATGTTTCAGTTGGGAAAAACTGGCAATCCTAATGATGGGGAAGTCACATTAATAGATTCCTGAAGTTTAATTCTATGAACTTCATGAAAGAGGTTATAGTAAATGTCTGTAACCTATAAAATCCTTTTTATGGAGGGGAAGTGGTGAGAGAAAGCTTAATCCCACAGTGGTGGTTTTTATCTGCTAGGGACCTACACTTTTGAATGTTCTCTGGAAGTCACAGAGCAACTGACTTTTCTGTGCTGTGATTTTGAAGAGTTCACAAGATTAGACCATTTCTACAGGGGTCTTATCGATTTTCTTGTCAAGTAAGAGGCATTAGTGTCCTCTCTTCCTTTTCCTTCATCCTCTCTGTCCAGCCCATGGTCGAACAGTGTCCCTTCTTTCTTAAAAACTTTCCTCCAAAGTTGTCTCTTCTTCTCATTGACCGTCCTAATCAAGACCCTTGTCACGTCATATTTGGATTTCTGCAATTTCCCAACTGACCTGGTTCTTTTCATCCTCCCCTCTAGAACATTTCGTATCCTGCCTGCAAATGAATTCCTCAAAATATTCCTTCCATTGCATCAGTCACTGCTCAGGTATCATCAGTGGCTCCAACTTGCCCACCAGAGTATTTTACCATTCTCTAGGACGGGGCTTTCTTGGGTTACATTTGCTCCCCATTCCCCTCATCTTGGTAGCCTTCACTGACTACTTTATCTCTCATTGATCCCTTCTAGTTATGAGCCCAGTTTCCACTGAAACAGTATAATATTTAATTGCTGGTTTATCTGAGAGATCTAAGTCTAAATTTTTACTCAGTCACTTAGTGGCTGTGTGATTTTGACAAGTTGTTTGATTTCTCTGAGCCTCAGTTTTCTTATCTGTAAAATAAGATACAAATAGTACTTATCTTTAGGATTTTTGCAAGAATTGAATGAAATGATGACAGTGATGATGATGATGATGATAGCTGGCTAGCTAACATGTATTTTGTGTTTGCTCTCCTCCAGGCACTGTTCTAAATATTATTCTTCACAACAACATATAACATAGGTACTATTATTTTCAATTTTGTAAATAGGGAAACTGAGGCACAGATGGGTGAAGCTAATGCCTGATTCTGGCTACACAGATAGTCTGGCTACACAACCATCATTCTTTTTTTTTTTAATTAAAATATATTTTCCATACAATGTTACATTAGTTTCAGGTATACAATATAGTGAACACAACCCTCATTCTTAACTAATCTTCTATTCCACCTTCCCTTGGTAAATGATCAGTAAATTGTAGCCGGTAACATAGGTCTATACTTCCTTATCTGAAATTCTTGGGGAGCCAAATGATTTTTGGAATCCAGAATTTGGAGAATTATAAAAAAGTTATACTTGGCACATACTAGATATTATATAACCTAGTAGTGATTGGACCAATTCTCTCTCTCTCTCTCTCTCTCTCTCACACACACACACACACACACACACACACACACACAAAGAATGATCAAAGTTTGGGCTTTAAAGCTTTTTGGATTTCAAACTGCAGAAAAGGGATTGTAGCCTTATAGAAATAAAATTATTAGCAATGATTATAAGCATAATAAATGGTGGCTTATTATTACAACTTCTGTGACTCTTCTTTTACTGGATGAGCTCATAGTAAAATGTGCTCAAACATTCCTCAGTTAACTAATGGGCTGGGAGGGGAAGGTACTAGTCATGAGACCAGATCTTTAACCTCTTTCACACATGGCACTGTCTCTTCTTACCCTAGTATGACTTCATGGAACGTCTGGATGGGAAGGAGAAGTGGAGTGTGGTTGAGTCACCCAGGGAACGCCGGAGCATACAGACCCTCGTTCAAAATGAAGCCGTGTTTGTACAGTACCTGGATGTGGGCCTGTGGCACTTGGCCTTCTACAATGATGGCAAAGACAAAGAGATGGTTTCCTTCAACACTGTTGTCTTAGGTAGGTGTGGGGTCTCTGAGGTGATATGCCACAAGGTGAAGAACGGAAATGTTCTGGGTTTCTCTGTAGAAGGCACATCTTCCAATGTAGTTTCTACTGTATGAGAAACCAAACCAGAATCCCTTAGTTAGACTTCATAGTATCTTTCACCTAAAACTAGCCCTGATTAAAATGGGAAGACTGACTACAGGATCCAGTTGTGGTAAATAGCTTGAATCAGACAGACTGGCTCAAGTCCTGGCCACACAACCTACACAAATTGTTAGACTTTTCCAAGCTTCAGTTTCCTTATGGTAAGATAGAACTAGGACCCATGCCATAGGGCTCTTGTGAGAATCAAATAACATAAAGTCTATAAATCTCTAAACATGCACTGGAGCCAATAGATACAGACCATTCACGTCAGCTCAGAATTTCTCTTAAAAATCCAGGAAAGCCCAAAATAAAAAGTTTTAAAAAGCCATAAAAATAAATCAAGAAAAGGATATAGACATAAGGAAAAAAATCATATCTTTGTTCCCACGTAGGTAAATCTCAAAATGCTTTAATTAAGCACTTGTCACTTTTGGCATGTTTTAGCCCTGTTTTTTTTTTTTTATTAGCTTTCACAGGAGAAGCTATGGTTTTATTCAAAATTTCTTCTTATATGTGCTTATAAACCCCTGAAAGGGCCATTAGTTTGAGAAGATTTTACAAAGTTTTCTAAAGCAAACCTGAAGGATTTTAACAATTAAATAAGAACAGATATTTTCATTATATCTATTTTGTCATCAGGTTTTTATCCTGATGAAGATAACGGATCCTAGGTAGAACATTTGTGAATTTTGTGAATTGGGGCAGTGTTAGACGCATTTCACAGAGGAATACACTGAGGCTCAGAAAACTGAGTCTCTCCAGGTCCCAGGATGTAGACATGGTAGAAATGGCATGGCCTTCTGGGCCTTTCTGCATGTTGTCTCCAACGTGTTTAGTTGGGCATGCTGAGGTTCACTGGAGAAGCCTCGATAAGGTAGTGTCATGAGGAAAGACCTGGTAATGGAGGATTAAATCCCAGCTTTTCTTTCCTACCTCCTAACTGGGAAAGTCACTTACCTCCCAGAGCCTCAGTTTCATTTGTGAAAATGTAATAACTGTGTCATTGAAGGGAAGGATGATGTGACTTTACATATGGACCGTGTCTACAATGGAGCTAGTAGTCACTGAATGAGAGCTGATGGTTTTCTAGGAGCCCATCTTGTACAGCTGTTTTTTTCTAGTGACTGCATTTTCAGAACTTCTCTATTGGCCACATGGATTTCTCTGAGGGGTTCCTTGATTCTTGAAAGATCTATGTAAGCCAACCTAGAATGCAGGTGGCAGTTTGTTATCCATAGCCACAACTTCCAAATTGTATAAAATCAGGATTTGGTATTGACCATAGCATCACAGCTAAACCTTATTCCCTCTGCTAAGGAAAAAATTGGTCCTATCAGGACTAGCCAAATGGTCTAAAGCAGGGGTTGACACACTGTAGCCCATGGACTGTCTGGCCCACTGCCTGCTTTTATAAATAAAGTTTTTCTGGAGCATAGCCATGTTCATCTGTTGACATACTGTCTCTGGCAGCTAAAACAACAGAGTTGAGTAGTTGCAACAGAGACAGTTTGGCCAACAAAACCTAAATATTTACTTTCTGTCCCTTTACAGAAAATGTTTGCCAACCCCTGCTCTAAACTAATGTTATAAACTTTGTATCATGGAAGCCACTGGAAAACGTCTTCCTCAGTGACAGAAAATTTCCAGCATCAGATTACATACCAATGGGGGATAGAGAGAAGCAAAAAGTTTGATAAAAACCAGCTCACGAGAGGAAAAAAGTAGTTTGAGTTGTTGAGATTAAAAGAAATCTTGGGGCACCCGGGTGGCTCAGTCGGTTGAGCGTCCACCTTCGGCTCGGATCATGATCTCATGGTTTGTGAGTTCAAGCCCTGTGTCGGGCTCTGTGCTGACAGCTCAGAGCCTGGAGCCTGCTCCAGATTCTGTGTCTCCCTCTCTCTCTGCACCCCCACGCCCACTGCTAGTTTTGTGTGTCTCTCTCTCAAAAAATAAATAAACATTAATTTTTTTTAAGCAATCTTAAGTTTAAGAACATAATGAGAGGGATGCCTGGGTGGCTCAGTTGGTTGAACATCCAACTTTGGCTCAGGTTCATGATCTCATGGTTCGTGAGTCTGAACCCCGCATCGGGCTCTGAGCTGACAGTGTGGAGCCTGCTTGCAATTCTCTCTCACTCTCTGTCTCTCTCTGCCTCTCCCCACTCACTCTCTCGCAGAAGAAAAAAGAGAGAACATGAGAAATTACATATTTTTGTCACCTTATATTTATACTCAAAAGGTTTAGTACAAACATAAAACCACGTGCCATAAACAGCAGCTGGCTTAGTTGGTGTCTACAAGGACTCAGTGAAATGGCTAATAACGAAAACAAGTACACATTTATGGAATGCTGACAATGCGCTCACCTCTGGATCAGGCCCTCTGGGAGTACTAGGCCAGTCAACCCATAGAGTAGTCATGTGAGATAGGTACCTCCAGTATTCTATCTTCTAGTGGAGAAGCCACCACTGAGAAAAGTTAAACAACTTGCCCAAGGTCATACACCCTAATCCAGGGTGGAGTCAGCATCCAAACATTCCAGAGCCTGTGCTCTTAACCACTGGATTGCTTTGGATTCCAGCCACATAAGTCCCTTTCCCACTGCACAGCAAATTTTCTGGGGGCCAGATTATCTAGTAATGGCTTCTGCCTTCCCTCTCCTTTATCCATATAGACACAGACGTTGTGGTAGTGAGATGCCCTTCCCCCAGGCCATTACCCTCATTCCCCTGTCAGAGATGAGAATAGCAGTTCTCCCCAGAGGATTTCTCTTGTCTGGACTGTAGCTCAAACAGAAAGTCAAAGGTAATCGGCCTAATAATTGGGCAGACATCTTGATAGAGCAATGATAGTAATTGGCCTGAAATGCAGGGAAAAGAATAGTGTTTTATTTGGTTCAGAGGTTTTCCCACACATACCTATTATCAGAACGTTCTCTGTCAAGAGCAGCCAGGAGCGCCGAAAGCCCCTGCGATATGAAACAGAAGGAAAAATGTTAGACGGGTGTCAACCAGCGATCACACTAAATATACCTTTGACTCAGGGAAGTCTTTTGATGTGTTTTGGAAAGAAGCAGCTGCTTTCAGAAATGAGTTTCATCTCAGGGGACAACAGAGTGGTATACTCAAAGTGCGGTGCAGATTTACTAGAGGCCACCCTCTGCCTATGTAAAAACCCCATTTCCTGGGCGTCCTCTCAGCACCTGCCATTGTTCCTCAAGAAAACTTAAACCAGGCTGACAGAAAGGAAAACTGATAATATCACAACAGTACTATTTAATCCGGTGTTGCAAAAGGGGGACTGAAAGTGTGGGCTCCTTTTATATTTCAACAGCACCATGTGATTGCTTTTTCTCTCCAAAACTGTAGAAATGCTGAGAAAATGCAATGAAAAGTACTCATCATTACAGCTTTTGCTTATATTGGATTCTCCTACCCTCCTACACACACACACACACACACACACACACACACACACACACACACATGCGTGCACACACTTTGACAACTGTTTACCAAGGACCTGCCGTGTACATTGAGAATACCTCAATGAATGATTCACATCTGGTCTGTTCCTCATGGAGCCTGGTGAGAGAAGACACACACATGAAAGGGTAATTGTGGGAATTACAGGAACACAGAAATGGATATAAAAACCTTGATTGAGAGAAGGTGGGGAAGGAAGATATCTAGGAGCTAGGTATTTTGTAAACTGACATTAAGGATAAATACCTCAGCTAAAGAGCAAGAGAGGTCCTCCAGCGCAGCAAAGAGCTCCGTCCTTTTGCATGAGACTCTGGTGGCAAAGAGCTCCCTCGGCCTCTGCTGCCTTATCTCTAAAGTTGGTAGGTTTGGAAACAGGGTGCCTTGAGCTCAGCAGTGTCAGGGTTTGTTTTTTTTAATGTTTATTTACTTTTGAGAGAGAGAGAGAGAGAGAGAGAGAAAGCACAAGCAGGCAAGGGACAGAGAGAGAGGGAGACACAGAATCTGAGGGCTCCAGGCTCTCAGCTGTCAGCACACAATCCAACATGGGGCTTGAACCCAAGAACCATGAGATCATGACCTGAGCCACAGTCAGAGGCTCAACCGACTGAGCCACCCAGGTTCCCCTCAGCAGTGTCAGTTTGTACCAAACCATTCCCTGACCTGGATGCTGGTCGAGGGAGAAGCAATCTCTACCTCACTATAGGGGTGACTTCTTAAAATGCAAAGTGGACAATGTTATTTCTATGTTGAAAACTGCTTGTTCCCATGGGTAACAGAAAAGAATCCAACTATCTGCATGACCTACAGGGCCCCATATGATCTGACCCCCTGCCTGGACCTCTCCAAACTCATTTCATGGCACTCCCTTCCTTTTTACCCTCCAGCCACATTGGATCAGTTCTGCTATTTTCCACCTCAGGGCCTTTACATAAGCTATTCCTACTATATGAAATACTTTGTAACTAGCTCTTTACTTGCCTATCCCAGCTCACCCTTAAATATCACCTGCATGGAATGGAGAGGCCCTTTCTGGCCTTCCTCCCTGAGTATCTTCCTCCTGCTACTCCCTATCGAAGTATCCTATTCTATTCAAAGTACTTATCACAACTTTTACTTGTTTTATTTGTTGATATATTGGGGGGGGGGCTGACCTGTATTCTCCATGACAGTGAAAGTTATATGAGGGCAGGGACCTTCCCTGTCTTATTTACCCTTGTATTCACCAATGCCTTTTACAGTACCTCGCATAGAATAGGTGTTTAGTTAATAAAGTGAACCATACTTCAAGAATATGACAGGTCTAAGAGCTCACCCTAATTGTAAGCTAACATGTTAGCTTGCCACAATTTCATAGATATTATCAAAAGGCATGAAACTCCTGGGTCAGAGACAAGGGCCTTTATCACTCAGAACAATGCAATATCCAGATATTAGTATGTGTGCTGGTCCTCCAAGCCCCAGTTCCCACAGGGCTACATGAACAGGGTCCCATGATACCCGCACATGCAATAGGTTGCATCACAGAAAAGAAATCTTGAGTTTATTACACCTGAGTCTCTCAGAATGGGCAGTGAGCCTGCCTGTTCTTTGCTCTAGAGGGAAATATTATCTTTATTATACTGGACAGTAAGTAAACCTGCCCTTTGCTCTGGAGAAAGACACTATATCTGTCTTCCAACGTGGTTCACTGTGCAGACAACCTTGAAAAGATAGTCCAAAACTAAGGCAGTGTGTCAGTTCACAAGACCTTCAGAAACACATATGGAGGATTAGAGACATGGAGAATTGTCTCCCCAAACCATGTGAAATTGCTGATTTTTGACCTGCAGAAGTGGCTATCTCATGACTCAACCTTAAGCTTCTTGAATGAATGCGTGTATGATGAATAAATGGAAATCAGTAGCCACTTGGATGTTTCTCAGCCCACCCACAGAGCCAACCTCGAGGAGTTTTAACCTGAAGCGTTAATTGATAAACATTCAAGAAATTGGCTTCATGGAGTCTGTAGTCTTTTACCTGATTTCATAAAAGCAAATACACTCATTGAGTTCTCCTCAGAGTGCCAGAAACCAACTACAGCTTGGTTCTGGAAGAAGAGGGCTAGGAAGGGAAACACTAGAAAGAAAGCAGTATGCACAATTTTGCTTTTCAGTCCAGAGTGGGAGTAACTGGAAAATTTGGTTTAAAGGAAAAGCCTTCTTTACCACTCTCAGGTTACTCCATTAGGAACGGTCTTACTTGATAGTCTTTCATGCAACATCCACCAGGTCAGTGACCCTGACTCCCCAAGGGTTGGGTAAAGGTCACATTCTGGCCATGATGGCTTGTGTTTTTCATCATCTTAGTAATTTGGCACCTGAAAGTCTAAGTGTGTTTATTTTAATTTAAGGCAAAAAAAAAATGAGGTTGATAATAATAATAATAATAATAATAATAAGAGTATGTCTTCGTCTGTGTAGACCTAAGTTAACATGAAAAAGTTCCAAAATGATCCCTTTGAAGTTATGACTTAAGAGTATGCATAGAAAAGTAAATCATGAAATAAGATGGCTATGCTGGTTAGAACAAATGGGAACTAATTGATTTTCATGAAAAATAAGGTCTGCAAAAGGTAGGCAGAAAAGGACTTTCATATGACCTAAAACCTACTACTTAATGGATCCAAAACAGTGCCTAAATTGGTCAGTCTTACACATTTGGATTTTTCTTTCCTTAAAGCAAGGAATTTTTTTACTCTACAAACCTGAGATCAGGAACCACCACTGTCATTTGGAGACTCCTCCCCGTTATCTGAGGCTAAAGGCTGATATCCCACATGTCATACCAAATCTCAGATTGATAGCCTGAAAGGGCAGGGGGCAGGTAGGGGGCACAGGGAGGGAAGGGGACAACATTCATGAAGTTTTAAACTTGTCAACATTCAGACATGGGAAATTTCAGGTTTTAAATCCAAATAAGTCATTTCTTTTGCAAAAGCAGATGTTGCAGCAATACTAACCCTGCATTCCTGCCTGGGTGTTAGTCAGATAGAGAGCAGTGGTTACTTCCATGCATTGTCCACATTGCCCTCATCCCTTTAATTTCCCATTCCCTTCACTCACTCACGCTCGCTACCGGTCCCCTGTGGGCACTTGAGGACACTACCACTGGTCTTCAAAACTGATTACCAAATTGCTTCATCAGCAAGCAGAGGAAAGGGTAGTTGCTAAGTTTCTCTCTTTTTCAGATTCAGTGCAAGACTGTCCACGTAACTGCCACGGGAATGGTGAATGTGTGTCCGGGCTGTGTCACTGCTTCCCAGGATTTCTAGGAGCAGACTGTGCTAAAGGTACTTACCACTCCTTCCCTGCTATGGTTGGATAACAAGACATAGACTTCTTTGAGGGGGCAAGGGGGTACCAAAGAAGCCCACATGCCCTCCAGAATTCCACTGGGACAACTTGTAAGCCCATGCATGCTAGAAGACCTAACCCTTTAGCAAGGAGCAGGTTTTAATATATGACAATTGGCCAATTTACCTAGAAGAGCAGGGAGGTTATCCTTGGCATCGAGGTGTGCTGAGAAGAAAGATTTGCTAAAAATTAGATGGTTGGATTTCCTGTAAAAGCAAAAGTGAATTACCATCACTCCTTTCTTATAATCATTAACTTCTATGTAATGGAAGATTAAGCATCTCAGGGTTAGTAAATTTCATTCATTCTGGCCAGCTACACTCTTAATCTAGGAAGCGCTATTTATCTTGGTGGAATCGGTTTTAAATTGTATTATTAATTTATCTACACTCCTTTGCACAGAATTGCTGGGGCCCTGGGATTCTTGGGGGAAAGGTAATATAAGAGAAAATGACTCTCACAAAACCAGGGGACTTAGGGGCTGCATACCTAGCTTGCAAAAGACCTTGAGCATAACCTTCAAGTGTCTCTGTCAAAGGCAAGTGTAAGAGAAAGCAGAGCTTCTCGCCCTTTTCAGATATGTTGTGCGCACTCACACACACATGTATATATTCTAGGTAAATACAAATATAAAATTAAAATTAACCTTTTACAAAACTACACTTATCTTCACTCCATGCTTCTTTTCTGTTTCATCTTCTAAAAACACCAGTTAAAACCCACTACACTGATTGGGGCATCTTGATGGCACAGCATCCAACTCTTGATTTCAGCTCAGGTCATGATCTCACACTTTGTGGGATCAAGCCCCACACTGTTAGCGTGCAACCTGCTTAGGATTCTCTCTCACCCTTTCTCTGTGCCCCTCCTTTGCTCACTCTCTCTGGCGCTCTCTCTCTCTCTCTCTCTCTCTCTCTCTCTCTCTCAAAATAAATAAACTTTAAAGAAAAAAAAAAAAAAAAAACAGCTATGCTGATTCCTCACCCACCAGCAGGTCATATCCCAGTGTGGAAAGCAATGAGGAAGAGGTTCAGAACCCTTGCTGAGGAGTCAGACATTTCTGAGTTGAATCTCAGCTCCACCACTGAGTGTCTCTGTGACCTTGAGCAAGTGATCTAACATTTCTGAATCTCAGTTTCCTCCTCTGGAAAAGTGCAGAGTTTCTTCACAAGTTCATTGTGGCGATGGTATGAGGCAAACACACCCAAAGCTCTTAGCAGAACATGTTGTGATCCCTCTAAGAGTTTATGTTTACCATTTTTAATTGATGTATATCACACTGTATTATTTATATATTTAAACAATCTTTTCATTATTTTTATGTGCCCCTCATTAAAAGACCATCATCCTGCCTTGATGCTCAGAGAGAGAGGCACTTATTAATAAAGCTACTCTGTAAATGCTAACTAGCGCCTCTCCTTTTCCCCATTCTCACCACAATTGCTGGGGGAAATTGCATTTCAAACATTCACAGTATTCCAAAGATTTGTGATTCCCAGCTTTCTGAGTGCTGAGTGATAAGCAAAGAGGACTTCCTTGTGCTTGAAGTTCTGGAGACCAATCCCTAAATGATACCACCTACAGACATATCCTCCATCACTAAGTAATGTGAAAGTTTTGGTAAACTTGTCAGATACAAAAGGGAAGCAGAGCAAGAAGCCTCAGCATACCCTACCAAGTGGCATGTGGGCACATCACCAAGTAGACCGTGGACCCTTGAGTGCTTTGCTTGGCCAGGTTCTGAGGCACCATGATGGGGGAAGGTGGATGACACAAGGCTTCACTGCACTGAACGCTTTTCCTTGTGAATGCTGGAAAGGAGGGAAAACCTCAGTACTGCTTGAATGGCCTTTCTTGCGTAATCTAATTTTCCTAGGAGTGAAGACATTAATGAAAGGAAGGACAGAACAGTTCTTTCATATGTGGCTGCAAATGGGCTGAGCCCTCTGCTGCATGGCCCATGAGCTGTAAATGTATATTAACACTGACACACATCGATGTATTATTAATCCTAAAAACCATGTGTGCTCTGGCAGCACATCCAGTTACTGGCCTTTCAGCCCTAAGTACCTCAGCCATTTAAGAACTCCTCGCTTTAAATCCATTTGCAGACGGGCGTCCATTCTGCATTATGGATCTGTAATGGCGTGTGCATTTAGCTGCTTAAAAGGACTCTCGGTGTGAGTTTTGCATTCGCCACCTGCACTGTGGCTGGGCGCACACTCCAAATGTGCATTAGCCATGGTATATAATTGATCGTTGTGAAACAAATATTGAGCGGCTGTTAAGAGTAGTTACTCCTGCATACTCAGGAGCTATTCCTGTAATCAGCCTTTGAACTTGTTGTATATTTTAATTTAGCTCTTGATGCCTGCAGTGGGCAAAATTGAAGTATTTGAAGAATAAAACTGTTTTCTCTTTGTTTCCCTATTTTTTTCTTGGCAAAGTTGGCTCAAGAGTATTAGGAGTAAAAATCTACCTCTTTGCCCTAAAGATATTTCTTCCTTAGGATTTTTGAAATGGACACAGTTTAAGCTACTTTATTAACGATATTGGGAAATATTCTAAGCCCTTTATTCCCCGAACCTTGCTCTTTCATGTACCACCTTTATGATTTTCAAAATCATAAATTCACGGACTATCTATATTATTATTTACTTAACATATTTCTCCAAGTCAACTCATGACATTTACATTGATAAATTTGTTCTGAAAAGAACAATGTCAAAATCCAAAATTTGAAAAGAGAAAACTTGTCAATTGCAATAAATAGGACATGTTAGTGCTACCTTTGACCTTATCGAGAGAGGAATATTTTCACGGTCATGAGCATTCAAGCCAAGTCAGCTTCTCACACACTTATTGCACACCAAGAATCACAAAAGTGGAGCTGAGCCCATGTACTCTAGTCTGGCTTCTAGAAAGATGCAACCCTTTAACATTTCATTTTATAAATACCGGCTCCTCAGAGTAACAAAAATCGCTAACTACACCTGTGTGATGAAGTGAGAGACCAGTAAAAATAGGCACTCAAATTTAACTGTAAGAGTTTCAAGTGAATAAATGTAATGATTAGCACCTGAGTTAAGGCTCCACTTCAAATTGTTTTTTTAATAATAACAAATAGTTATTAAGTATTAGATATGTAGAAGGCACTGTGTGAAGTACTTAAAACATACTACTTTATCCTTTCTCATATCAACAATAGGAGATAAATCCTGTTTTAACTACCCCCCACGTTTGAGGGTTTTTTTATATTGAAATCCTTTCTGACTTGCAGACAAATTGCAAAAACAGTACATAGAGTTCCTGTGCAGAGTTCACCTAATGTCAACATTTTAAATTATAATGGTTCAATTATTGAAACCAGGAAATTAACACTGAAGCAATGCTATTGACTAATTTACAGACTTTTTTTTCTAATTTTTCCCTTCTTTTTCTGGTTCTGATTCCACATTGTATTTAGTTGTCATGTCTCCTATGTCCCCTCCAGTTTGTGAAGGGTCCTCAGTCTTTGCCTTGTGTTTCATGACCTTGACCATTCTGAAGAGTACCGGTCAGGTATATTTTACTATGTCCCTCAATGTGGGTTTGTCTGATGTTTTCTCGAGATTAGGTTGAAGTTGCACATTTTTAGCAAAATGCTGTGCCCTCCTCAGTGAATCGTATCAAAGATACACCTCTGATTTTTAATAAAAGAAATATTAGAATGTGGTTGTGTGTAAGTGTGTGTATGTGTGTGCACATGTATCTCCCCTCCCCCACCACCCCTATAGCAGAGACACTATGAGGCTCTATCCCATTGGTCCTGCACAGTTTGTTGGTGGCTATGGCAGATTGCTACTTAAAAACAACTTCTGGGGCGCCTGGGTGGCTCAGTTAGTTGGGCGTCCGACGTCAGCTCAGGTCACCATCTCAAGGTCTGTGAATTCAAGTCCCATGTTGGGCTCTGTGCTGACAGCTAGGAGCCTGGAGACTGTTTCAGCTTCTGTGTCTCCCTCTCTCTCTGCCCCTCCCCCATTCACGCTCTGTCTCTCTCTTTCAAAAATAAATAAACATTAATTTTTTTTAAAACCCAACTTCTGAGCCCAAGAAGCTCCTAAGTGTTAGAATAAAATAAGTGGGGCAGACAGGGTGAGGTAATCATGCTAGCAAATGTAGGAAGGAAAGTCAGTTGGCCCTGCCAGCTAGAATGGCTCCTGCCACCTCCCAGCTCTAGCCCATGATCATTTCTCTTCCTTCTTGATAAAAGTCTTAGGAATACCCAAGTCCCCCCTCAACACAAACCCGCATTCACCTTTGTTCCTTCCCTGACAGCTGTGCCCAGGATGCCTCCAGTGCTGCCAGTTTCTGCCACCGCAGGCGGCAGGTAGACTCAGGCCCTCCTGCCAGGGGAGAAATTTGCCATGTTAGCAAGTGAGATTCCCATCACATCCGAACGACCGGGTATGTGTCCAAGTGACAGAAATACGGATTTACTCTCTTGACCTCACACTGCGCCTCCCATGCCCTCAGATGTGCGGTGCAGACAGCAGTTCCTTGTCTTCTTATACACCTGCCAGTCTGCATCAGGCATCTGAAGACAGCCTTGTGGTGAACGGAGGAATCAGTCAGCGTGAATTTGCAGAGCATTCATTCCACAGCCCCCACTGAGCTGGGGTCCGGGGAGGCTCAGAAGTCAAAATGGAACTGATCCTCACATCAAAAGAATGTGTAAGGGTTCTAACACATTGTTCCAAGTCAGTTGAGGGGACAGAACTTATTCATGCATCCAACAAATGCTTATTATGTGCCTTGTATGAGTCAGGTACTTCACTAAGTGCCAGAAATATGATGATGAGCAAGCACGCCATGGCCCTCCCTTCTGAGAGCTTCCATTCTGCTGGATACACATGATAAGCAAGTGGGAAGTATAAGTGTTGAGTCTTAAATGCTGTGATGTGGACTTTGAATGGTGTAGACATTGTTAAGATGATAAGTTTATGAAGAAATGAATCTATATGAATCTATAAAAGTAGCCAATTAGCATCAGGGCATGTGGAGAAAATTCCATGGAGAAAGACTCTAACAAGGGAACTATACTGAAGGGTGTCTTCCGGTATAGAATTTCATTATTTGTGCAGTGTAATAAGCAATGTGTTCAGATTCAGAGCTTGAGGACAAATGGCATTTCTTTCCTGGTACTTTGTCCCATTCTCCATCAGGTACCTCTCCCATCCAGCTCTAAATATTGTTAAGTCTACATTTTTTATTATTACTATCTGCCGTTCATAACTTCCTCCTTGCTTAAATGCTATTTGTTGTGGCCTACCTGCTTTTTAATTATGATTCCTTTTTTCTTTATTTACTTTTATTTGAAGGTCTTTCACTGGCTTGAGATGCTTCGTTGGGTTGTTGGCAAAACAGCCTTGCATTTCAGAAGACATCCAAGGCTTCTGATTTTTCTCTTTTGACACTGGCTTCTCCGATGGCTTGTTTGGTTGTGAGCTTGAGGCCCCAAACCTACAGCAGAAACTTAAAACACAAGAGCCTTACTTGTTAGGTAATGCGTACTTAATAGCTATTAGAAATGACACTTCCTGCTGCTGAACAGCTGTCAGGGGAGACCTAGAAATGCCACAACCACGGGAACATAAAGCCTTCTCTCTGGGGGTTGTCTTCAGCTCCTACCCAGCTTCTGTGGAGGCTTGAAAAAAGACAACAGGGATCTTGCCATTTTTCTCCTGTTAACTGGAAAATCTACCCACTATCCAGTGCCTCTTGGAGTTCTAACACTAAAGCCAAACTCATCGTCATCATCACCGACATTTATTGAGTTCTTACTGTGCACCAACCACTGTACTAAGCAACTGCATAATTATCTCACTTCACCATCAATAGCCCTATTTTATATACAACTACAGTCCCCTTTTATAGATGAAGAAAATGAAGCCCAGAGAGGTTAGGTAACTTGCTGAAGATCACTCAGCTAAGAAGTGGTATTGCTGGGATTCAAACCAGGCAGTCTTGGCCAGGCTCTTAACTCTAGACCATGAAATTCAACTTGGGGGACGTGAGGCCAAAGGAAGATGCACTTTTCAAGCAGTTTGTGTGGTGATTGTGCACTAGGGTTTGAACCCCAGGAAACTTTACAGGAGAGAAACAAGACTTTACTAAGTGGAAAGTGGCTGAGCCAGCATTCAAAACAAAGTCCCTCTGACTTCGGAGCCTGCTGTCTAAGTCATTCTCCCAGCTACCAGAGACATCCCATCACCTCCTTCTTCACATCATTTGCTGACTCTTGTTTCATCAACCTCCAACACACTCTGCTTCATTTCTCCTCTCTGCCTTCACAGTCACAGCCCTGTTCATATGGCTGCCAACCTCTTCCTGATGCCATTTCTCCCTGCTCAACCTCCAGCATTCTCTAGAGCACTTGGGAGCATGTCACTACTCTCCTCAAACACCTTCAGTGGCTCCTAGCTGCCTCCCACAATGGCTACCAAACTTCTGTTTAAAGACATTTATGTGGGACAGTTGTTACAAATGCATATTTCCAGGCTCACCCCCTATGCCAGCCAATTCTGAATCCATAGGACTGGGCTGTGGCTCAGAGATGTGCATTTTTAAACAAGCCTCCCAGGAGGCTCTGATGCAGGCAGCCAGGGACTATATTCTGAGAATAAAGAATATTCTTGGAATGACATTCAAAGTCTTCCATGATTTAAGCTCCTTTTGCATCACCATCTCCTACTAGAGCCCATATATCATAGATTCCAGCTACTTGTCACTCATCAAGCATCATAGCCCTGCTTCTCCTTCTTAGCTCATGCTGTTTCTTCAGCTGGAAGGTTCTCATCAATCCCGACCTTTCCTATCAAACTGCTGCTCACAGGTCACCGCAACCCTGAAACATCCCCAGACAGGACTCAGGTCACCTTATTGCTGAAACATGCCCAGATAGGACCCTGCAGTCACACAAGTCTTGGCAACATCGTGGCAGTGACCCTTACTTCATGCTGGGCCATGTTCCAGCTGGGTGATCACATTGGTTTCTCCTGCTGGATCACAAGTTTCTAGCAGTCCTCTTTTTTTTTTTTTTTTTATGAATATGACTTATTGTCAAATTGGCTTACATACACCACCCAGTGCTCATCCCAACAAGTGCCCTCCTCAATGTTTATCACCCATTTCCCCCTCTTCCCCAACCTGCATCAACCCTCAGTTTGTTCTCTGTATTTATGAGTCTCCTGTGGTTTGCCTCCCTCCCTCTCTGTTTATAACTACTTTTTCCCCTTCCCTTCCCCCATGGTCTTCTGTTAAGTTTCTCAAGATGCACATATGAGTGAAAACATATGATATCTGTCCTTCTCTGGCTGACTTATTTCACTTAGCATAATACCTTCCATTTCCACCCACATTGCTGCAAATGGTGTGATTTCATTCTTTCTCATTGCCAAGTAGTATTCCATTGTATATATAAACCACATCTGTATCCATTCATCAGTTGATGGACATTTAGGCTCTTTCCAAATTTTGGCTATTGTTGAAAGCACTGCTGTTTGGGACACTGGTCCGTGGAGGAGAGACTGGGGTGTCTAACAGTCCTCTTTATTAAACCTCCTTGCACCTACTTTGGTGCCCAGGAAGTCGCATGTGGTCTCTAAATGTTTGGCAACTTGAATTTAGGGGACAAGACTTGTAAAGATGAAAACATTGCCAGAAAATGTGCGAGACCCAAATGAGCACTGGAGAACAAGGTTCTAATTTACCAGATTAATCATGTGATATGAATCAGCCAACTTTGAGGCACAAATTTAAATGCAGGGAAGGAGGGAGGGTCAGAGGGAAGGAGGAGGAATAAAACAGAAAAAAAAAAGTTGACATTGATCTCAGAGTTTATGTGCCTTGTCTCAGAAGAGCACAGTTACCAAGCACAAAAGCAGTAGAGTTTGAGTTTGTTGGGATTGAATCCATGCTCCTCCAGTTAGCTATACCCATTTTAAAAAATTACTTAACCTCCATGAGCCTTGGTTTTCTCATCTGTAAAATGGAGGTGAATTGAAATACTACCTGTTGCATTGCTGTAAGGACTAAAAGGTAAATTCATGTCAAGTGTATAGAGCTGTGCTTGACATGTATCAAGTGCTCCATAAATATTAGATAGCATTTGTCTTCATGAGTCTTTGAAATCAGTGTTTTTATCCTTATTTTACAGTAGAAACACAGACTTAAGGAAAGTTAGCTATTTGCCCAAGGACACATAGCATGGCCCGATTTTGAGGCTGAGTCTGGCTGACTCTGAGGCATATAGCCCCAGTGGCCACACAGGAGACATGCTTGGCAGGAAGGCTCCCTGAATGGAGGTCAGTGACAACTGTCAAAGCCCCATGTGCAGCTCAGGCTGTCCGACCTCCTGGCTGGACTCTGCCTCATAACCTGCTTTCCCACCTCCCCATGAGTCGCTCCCCTCGGTGGACTTCTGCACTCAGGAGAGGAATAACAAGCCCCTTATCCCCTCCCTGCTTGTGGAGGGGTCCTCCCCACCACCCCAGAAACACATCCCTCAGAACTTTCTTGGCCCAAAGAACCCCTCCCCCTTTTTCAGCTGGCCTCGCCTGTCTCAGTGAAAGACACTCAGGCCCTACCAATCCTCCATGGAATAAGCATAGATGCACTCCATGCATTGTCCCTTCAGACCCTCTGCCTTGCATACCTGTCTCCCTCTGTCCGCCTTCTCTCCCCACAATCCCCATTAATGCAGAAGGGCCAGGAGCCATGGTGGCTACCTGTATAAGTCATTCTACACCCCATGCAGTTTGATGGCTGAAACCTACCTCTCCTTCCTCCCACCCCTGACCTGAGAAAACATGCAGTTAATTCCTTGGCAGCAAGGGCCCAGGACAAGGGCTTAAAGCAGATACACTTGGAAAACACTTTGCAGAAAATGGCTGAGGCACTATGTGAAGGGTTTATGTTATTATCTCATTTTATCTTTATAACATACATCATCATCATCATCATCCCCATTTCGCAGCTTAGGAAACTGAGGCTTACAGAAATTAAGACACTTGCCCAGGTATGGAATTAGAACCATACTCATCAGAATCCCCTGTAAACACACAGCTTGCTCAGCTCCCTCCAGAGTGTCTGATTCAGTCAGTAGGTCCGGGGTACTAGCCCCAACCTGGGGAGCCTGTAAAGTATCCAAACCCTCAGGCCCTATGCCAGCCCCTCTGAATCAGAATCTGCATTCTAATGGGATCCCCAAAAGACGCTTGTGCACATTCAGGTCTGAGTCTAGATCACATTGCCCTTGAACTCTGCTGAGACTGTCCAATGATAACTGTGCCCAGGAGCAGTAAGGTCACTTTCATCCCTACCCCCAGCTTGCCGAACAGACATGGAGGAGGCTTGCCTCCACAGTGTACAAGGGACAGAGCCCATTATTTGGTGGCCCCAAGCGAGTCCACACCCACAGCCTCCAAAAGTGGCTGTTCACGTTTCCCATGCTTGCTGTATTACCAAACAAATCACTTCTCGGGACTTAAATCCGTCAGCCCTCCCCCAAGTTAAATTGCTTTGGAAACTTAAAAACTTTTTTTTCCCCTTTATAGATGACTACATAAGTTGCCAAGCAGCCTTAGGAAGCAGAGTGCCTAACCCTGGGGGAACTTGCTGTTGATCTGATGCACAGAGTTAGGAAAGCAGTATGGTTTTAGGAAAACCTGTATTGGTAAATAAACCAGTGTTTAGAGAGGGAGTTGGCTGGGATGGGTGACTTGTCCCCTTATGATGGGGTGAGTCACAACACTTTTCTCTAATCAAAATGATAATAAAGTCACATCTACAGATTTCTTACTGTGTACCAGGCCCTGTACGTAGCACTTTATAGGCATTATTTCATCCTCTTAAAAACACAATGAGATAAGTACTCCTGAATTCTTGTCCCATTTTAAAGATAAGGAAATCAAGGCTGCAAATAGCGTACACAGTCACACAGTGAGTAAAAATGAAGGGAGATTCAGGCTGCCTCCTAAACCTGGCTCTGCTCTACTGGCTGGGGAGACAGCAATGAATAAATAGACCCCCTAGGTCTTTTGAAAGCTTCCGTGCTTGTAGGTAACAAGATGCCAATAATTTGCAGACTCTTCTCCTTGCTTGAACCGTAGTAAGTAAAAAGCTACTTCATTTCTGGACTTGAGCTGCAGAAAGGCTTACCATGTACTATGAAGAATTTAAATATTCATTATGTAATTAATGTTGTTCAGTCACACACACACACACACACAAACACAAACTTAGACGTTTTTTAAGAACAGCTTAAGCACTTACCGATTGAGAACTTTTATAACTCTCAAAATGGAGGCATCCCCATATCTCTACAGGTATTTTAAATGAATTGAATTAATCATAGGCTTAAAAGTCTCTTGTGATCTTCGTTAACTTCCCTGGGTTTAATTAAAACATCTGTGCACTTTTAATTTATCGATTCATCCAACTCATATGTCATGTTTTTAACACACCCCAGCATGCTCTGCATCATTTTTAACCCGATTTCCACTTAACTAAAGCAATTAAATTCACCCCGGATTAATTAAAGCATCCATACTTTCGTGCTTAAGTCAGCGTGTGCGTCTTTCCCCACATGGCTCCTGAATGTCAGAGATCTGACACACCTGATGAGTTTTTTGTCCTTCTGGAAATTCTTCCCTGAATCTCTTTCTTGCTTATTAATGTGCCATTTGACAGAACAGGAATGAGAAAGTTGGTGCACCTGAACTTTGGCCCTCTGAGCCAGAGACTCTGCCCCTGTCTGTCAGAAGCGCCCTCTGCTTTCTCCTTCTCTTCACGGGAGTCCTGCTGGATCTTGCCCTCACTGAGACCAACTAGTGTCTGAGTGTTCTAGGCAGGAAGTAGGGGTTGCTGTTTGGGTCACAAGTGACTATTGTGATCAGAATGGCTGATGATCTTTGCGTTTGTACTTTTGTAATTGTTCCTTCTACTTTCCAACCTCCTCACTCTTCCTACACAAACAGTTCTTTATCACCCTGCCCATTTAATAGGGAGGGAAAACTGAGGCACTGATCACTAGGTTTCTTGGTTGGGCACAGTGAGCCAGGGAGCTATCCAGACAGTGACAAATTATGCCCAGCCCCTGAAGGCTAGTTTTCGTTTCTGCCCCCACCAACTGGATTTGACAAAGCCCATTCCCTTCAGCCACAGCAGTCCTGGTGGTCTTTTAAATGTTTTTTTTCCCAATATGATAAGCCAAGGATTATTTCTCCTCATTATTTTTATCTATACTTAATTAACTGCTAGTGAAGCTATGTGTCTTCTCATACTTTTATTGGCAGTTTACATTTCTATGTCCTTTGCCCAGGTTTTCATTCATCTGTCTCTTTTTTTATTGATTTGTAAGAGCTCTTTGTGTATTTCAAATATCAAACTCTACTCTGTAAAATGTGTTAAAAATATTTCTTCCTGGGGTTGGTCATCCCTTAATTTGGTTAGGGCATTCTTTGTAGTAGAGAAAATATAAATCTTATGTAATCAAAGCTGATCTTTTCCTTCTCGGTTTCTGGAATCTGTCTTCCTTACATATCCTCTTCCCAAGAAAATAAAATTAGTCTTTATTTCTTCTCATGCTTTTGTATTTTTTTTCTATTTAGATCTTTAATCTGTATGGAATTTTTTTCACCTTTATTGAGAAACAGTTGACATATGTCACTGTTTAAGGCATACAACACAATAGTTTGATTTATATAGATGGTGAAGTGATCACAACTACCATTCATCCTCTCATATGGATAGCTTTCTCATAAAAAGAAAAGATAAAAGACAAGAGAAAAAAATTTTCTTCTTGTGTTGCAAACTCTTGGGATTTTACTGTCTTCACTACTTTCCTATATATCATACAGGAATGTTGGCTATGGTCATCATGCTGTATATTACATCTCTAGTACTTATCTTCTAACTGGAAGTTTGTCCCTTTTGACTACCTTCCTCCAGTTCCTGTCCTCCCCCCTCCCCCCCCCCCACACACACCTCTGGTAACCACAGGTCTAATCTCTTTTTCTATGAGTTTGGTTTTTTGTTGTTGTTGGTTTTCATATTCCACATGTGAGATTGAACAATTTTGTTTTCCTCTGTCTGACAGTGCCTTTAACATAGTGCCTTTAAGTTTCATCCATGTTGTCGCAAATGGTAGGATCTCCTCATTTTTTATGGCTGAATAATATTCCATTGTGTCTATATATCATAAGTTCTTTATTCATTCGCCCATCAGTGAACATGTAGATTGCTTCCATGTCTTGACTATTGTAAACAATGCTCCTGTGAACATGAGAGTGCAGATATCTTTTTCAAGTTAGTTATTGGTTTTGTTTACTTTGAGTATATTCCCAGAAGTAGAATTGCTGAATCACAGTGTTTCTGTTTTTTAAGGTTCCTTATACTGTTTTCTTTAGTGGCTATGCCAATTTACGGTTTTCTCTCTTGTCTTTTAATGATAATCATTCTAACATGTGTGAGGAGATATTTCGTTGTTTTAATTTTCATTTCCCTAATGGCTAGTGATGTTGAACATCTTTTCATGTACCCATTAGTCTTTCATATATCTTTTTTGTATTAAGTACTATTTAGGCCCTTTGCCCATTTTTAAATTTTTGTTTTTGTTTTTGTTTGTTTTTTCCATTTTGTTGTATGACTTCTTTATACATTTTGGATATTAACCTCTTATCAGATACACGGGGTTTGCAAATATTTTCTCCCATTCTGAGAGTTGTGTTTCACTGTGTTGATGGTTTCTTTTGCTGTGGAAAAGCTTTTTAGTTTGATATAGTCCCACTTGTTTATTTTTTATTATGTTGCTTGTATTTTAGGTGTCATATCCAAAAACTCATTAGCAAGACCCATGTCAAGGAGATTTGTTCCTACATTTTCTCTTAGAAGTTTCATGGTTTCAGGTCTTACATTTAAATCTTTAATCTATTTTGAGTTGTTTTTGTGACTGGTGTAAGAGAGGGGCCCAGTTTTATTCTTTTACATGCAAATATCCAAATTTCCCAGCTCCATTTATTGAAGAGACCATCTTTTCTCCAGTAAATACCCTTGGCTCCCTTACCAAATATTAGTTGACCATATATGCTTGGGTTCATTTCAGGACTCTCAATTCTGTTCTTTTGGTCTATGTGTCTGTTTTTATACTGGAACCATACTATTTTGATGACTATAGCTTTATAGTATAGCTTGAACTCAGGAAGTATGATATCTTCTGCTTTGTTCTTTCTCAGGATTTCTTTTTCTGTCTGAGGTCTTTTGTGGACCAAAATGCCATAGGAATTTTGATAAAAACTGTGTTGTATCTGTAGATGATTTTTGGTAGTATTGACATTTTAACATTATGAATTCTTCAAATACATTGCATAGGATACCTTTCTGTTTATTTGTGTCTTCTTTGATTTCTTTCATCAGTGTTTTACAGTTTTCAGAGTGGAGATCTTTTGCTTCCCTAGTTAAATTTGTTCCTAAGTATTTTATTGCTTTTGATGCTATTGTAAATGGCATTAACTTCTTTCTTTATTTTTTAAAACTTTGTTGTTAACATATAGAAATACTACTGATTTTTTTTATGTTGATTTTGTATCCTGCAACTTTATGGAATTCATTAATCTAAGTTTTCTGGTTGAATGTTTAAGATTCTCTGTATATAAAATAATGTTATCTGCAAATAGAGACAATTCTACATCTTCCTTTCCAATTTCAATGCCTTTTATTTCTTTTTCTTGCCTGACTGCTCTTACTAGTACTTCTAGTACTTCGCTAAATAGGACTGAGAGTGGACACCCTTGTTTTATTCCTGATCTTAAAGGAAAACCTTTCAACCTTTCACTGTTGAGTATGATGTCAGCTGTGGGCTTCTCATATATAGGCTTTATTATGTTGAGATATATTCCTTCTTTGCCTAATTTGTTAAGAGTATTTATCATGAGTGGATGTTGAATTTTGTCAGAGGCTTTTTATTGTGTCTATTGAGATGATATTATTTTGTTTCCTTTTATTAACAGAATGTGTCACATTAATTGGTTTATGTATGTGAACCATCTTTACATCCTAGAGATAAATCCCACTTGATCATGGCGAATGATGTTTTTAATGTGTTGCTAAGTTCAGTTTACTAGTATTTTGGTGAAAGTTTTGCATCTATATTTTTTAGGAATATTGGCCTGTAGTGTTCTTTTCTAGTAGTGTTATTTTCTGGTTTTGGTATCAGACAGTGCTAGCCTCATAAAATATATTCTCAGCCCCCTTGCCTGGATGGTAAGAAGAGGAGCCATTCCAGATTACTCTCATTTTCCCAAACAGGATCTCCAGTTGGGATTTTTTGGTAGAGTTTGAGAAACATTTGTGTTACTTCTTCTTTAAATGTTTGGTAAAATTCACCAATGAATTCTGGTTCTGGGCTTTTCTTCATTGGGAGATTTTTTATTACTAATTCAATCTCCTTACTGGTAATTTGTTTATTCAGATTTTCTAAGAATTTTTCCATCTCTTCTAGGTTGTCCAATTTGTTGGTGTATAGTTATTCACAGTAGCCTTTTCTGATCCTTTGTATTTTTGTGTGGTCAGTTATTATGTCTCCTTTTTCATTTTTAAATTTGTTGATTTGGATTCTTTCTGTTTTTTTCTTGGTTAGTCCTGTGAGGGGTTTGTCAATTTTGTGTATCTTTTCAAAGAACCAACTCTTAGTTTGGTTAATCTTTCCTGTTGTGTATCTGTTCTCTACTTCATTTATTTCTGCTCGAATCCTTATGATTTCTTTTCTTCTGCTAACTTTGGCCTTAGTTCTTTATTTTTCTAGTTCCTTAAGGCATAGAGTTATGTTATTATTTGAGTTCTTTTTGCTTCTTAATGTAGGCATTTACTGCTGTGAACTTCCTAAGAACTGCTTATACTGCATCCCATAAGTTCTGGTATGTTGTATTTCTATATTCATTTGTCCCAAGAAAACTTTTTCACTTTTAGTTTCTTATTTCATCATTTGTTTGCTCAGGAGGATGCTGTTTAATTTCCATGTTTTTGTGAATTTTCCCATTTTCCCCTTGCTATTGATTTCTAGTTTGAGATCACTGTGGTCTGAAAAGATATTTGTTATAATTTTAACCTTGATTTTTCTAAGACTTATTTGGTGGTCTAACATGTGGTCTATACTAGAAAATGTTTTATGTGCACTTCAGAAGAATGTATATTCTGGTGTTGTAGGATAGAAGGTTCTTTATATGTCTTTTAGGTCCATTTAGTCATACTGTTGTTCAAATCAGCTATTTCCTTATCAATTCTCTGTCTGGATGATCTATCCATTGTTGAGAATGGGGTATTAAAGTCCCCAACTATTATTATCTTATCATTTATTTCTCCTTTTAGCTCTGTTAGTTTTCACTTTATGTATTTAGGTGCTTCAATATTTGGTACATAAATATTTACAATTGTTTTTCTCTTATTTCTCTTATTGACCCCTGTATATAATGACTTTCCTTGTTTCTTTGTTTGTTTGTTTTTATCATTTTAAAAGTCTATTTGGTCTGGTATAAATATAGCTACCCCTCCTTTTTGTTGTTGTTACCATTTACTTGAAATGTCTTTTTTTCCATCTCTTCACTCTCTGTGTGTCTTTGCGGCTAAAGTGAGTCTCTTGTAAGCAGCATATTGTTGGATCTTGTCTTTTTTCCTTTCAGCCACTCTTTGTATTTTGATTAGAAATTTTAATCATTTACATTTAAAGTAGTTATCGAGGGGCACCTAGGTGGCTCAATGGGTTGAGCATCCCACTCTTGGTTTCAGCTCAGGTCATGATCTCGCAGTTTGTGGGTTCGAGCCCCAAATTGGGCTCTGTGCTGACAGCACAGAGCCTGCTTGGGATTCTGTCTCCCTCTCTCTCTGCCCCTCTCCTGCTCTCTCTCTCTCTCTCTCTGTCTCAAAAATAAATAAACATGAAAATTTTTTTAATAAATAATTATTGATAAGTAAACACTATTACCATTTTGTTAATTGTTTTCTGCTTGTTTTGTAGATCCATTGCTCCTTATTTCTTATCCTACTTTTTGTGTGTTTTGATATCTTTTGGCATTAGTATGCTTAAGCATCTTTATTGTATTCTTTTGTGTAATTGCTACAAGATTTTCCCTTGGGATTACCATGAGGGGTACATAAAATATCTTAAACTTATAATATCTTAAACTGATAACAACTTAATTTCAATAGAATTCATATATTTTATACTTCTCCCACTCACATTTTAGGCTATTGCTATTACAATTTATATGTAATTGTATAACTTAGAACTAGAGCTAGAGTTGTAAGTTAGTTATGTGCCACTATTACCATATTGCGAAATCTAACTATATATATATTTACCATTACCAGTGAGATTTACACTACTTTTTTTTGTTTTTTGTTTTTTTTTTCAACGTTTTTATTTATTTTTGGGACAGAGAGAGACAGAGCATGAACGAGGGAGGGGCAGAGAGAGAAGGAGACACAGAATCGGAAACAGGCTCCAGGCTCTGAGCCATCAGCCCAGAGCCCGACGCGGGGCTCGAACTCCCGGACCGCGAGATCGTGACCTGGCTGAAGTCGGACGCTTAACCGACTGCGCCACCCAGGCGCCCCTGTTTTTTGTTTTTTTTTTGAGGTTAATTAGCATTCTTTCACTTCCACTCACAGAACTCCTTTAGAATTTCTTGTAGGTCAGGTCTGGTGGTCATGAACTCCCTCAGCTTTTGTTTATTTGGGTAAGTCATTATTCCTCCGTTGTTTCTGAAGGACAGTTTCACCCGGTATAGAATTTTCAGTAGACAGTTATTTTTATTCAGTATTTGGAATATGTTATCCCAGTTTTTCCTGGCCTGAAAATTTTCTGTTGAGACGTCTGTTGATTGTTCTATACAGGTTTCCTTGTATATTACTTCTCTCTTTTATCTTGATTTTCTTAAAATTCTTTACCTTTGATTTTTGACAATTTAATTAATGTGTCTCAGTGTAGCCCTATTTGAGTTCAACCTATTTGTTTCAGTCTCATGGATCTAGATTTCCATTTATCTCCCTAGATTTGGGAAGTTTTCAGCCATTATTGGCTTTTAAATATACTTTCTGTCCCTTTCTCTTTATCTCATCTTCTGGAATTCAGATAATGTGAATGTTATGTGTTTTCATTGTGTCCTATAATTCCTGTAGGCTTTCTTCACTCTTTCATCCTTTTCTTTTTTGCTCCACTAACTGGGTAGTTTCCAATATTCTATCCTCCAGGTCACTGATTCTTTCTTCTGCATGGTCAAGTCTACTACTTTTGAAACTCTATATTGAATTCTCAGTTGGGCTATTATATTTTTCAACTTGAGTTTTGTTTTTGTTTTTGTTTTGGTTTTGATGGTTTCTATTTCTTTGTCAAACTTCTCATTTTGTTCATGCATTGTTTTGCTAATTTCATTTAGTTGTCTGTGTTTTCTTGGAGTTCACTGAACTTCCTTAAGAGGATTATTTTGAATTCTTTGTCTCACAATTCATAGATCTCCATTTCTGTAGGATCAGTACAGTATAGAATTTTATAGTTTCCTTCAGTAGTGTCATATTTACCTAATTTTTTTTGTGGTCCTTGATTCTTTATGTTGAGACTTCTCTTGCAGATTTTACAGGTTTGCTTTGGAAGATATAGTTCCTCACCAATCAGCTCATTTTGGGCTTCTGAATATGTCTTATGGTAATGTCCCTGGGCAGGTAGAGCCTGATATTATGGTCTGTTTTGGGGCAGGACAACTGTTTGAGCCCTGAGGACAAGGGTGAAGGGATTTGCCACTGGCTAAGAATAGTTGGATATGACTGCTGGCTTGGTTCTCTACCCAAGTGAAGCTATGGGATGGGCTTCATGGCTGCCTGGATTCTCTGATCAGGCTTCATAAATGGTTAGAGCTAGGTATTATAGATGGGCTATGAATTAGTCAGGGCAACAAACCAGGACCCAAGGTTTGTACAGTTCATTGTTTGAGAGTTTGAATCAGGCCAGGGTATTCACTGAATTCTTGGTCATATGAGGCCACTCATTTTGCTCTCCAGACAAAGGAAACCACAGGCTATGCTCTCTGTTCAAATGCCACTGTATGTAGGGTTGTTGAATGAGCTATGCAGGTTCCTTGGTCACACAGGCTGAAGGCAATATTCAGCATTAAGCAGGGCCACAAATTAGATTTCCTGCCAGGGCACTGTGGGGGAAGCCACTCTAAAACCAGTAAAACTCTTTGTTGTCTTAATGCAAGCTGACTTATACTCCAAGTTCTGGGGCCAAACAGGTCTACTGGCTTCGCTCTGCAAATTTGGCTCTACTTCCCCTATTCTCAGCTCTAGTACTACTGGGCCATGCAGCTTTCACATTTTTCTTACCAGCCCTGGTTAGATAAGGCTGAAAGACACACTCCATAGTGATCAGGGCTATGTCTCAGCCCCCTTGCCTATGTGGAAGGGAGAAGGAAGGCTCCAGACTACTCTCAACTTCCAAACATGCTCTTCAGGTGGGAGGGGTTGAGAGCTACCTTCAGCCTTGGCATGAATTAATCCCCCTACTGTGAATGGCACAGAAAGCCTCCATGCGTGGTACTAGCTTTGCTTTGGGGGCAGTCAGATCTTCCTGTCTGCCTCTTGGCTCAAGCACAGTTGGACTACACAGCTTCCAGGAGCTGTTACCAGCCATTCTGGTCACATGGAGCTAGAAGACACTCTTCACAGTGGGTAGGGCTATGATTCAGCTCCTTGCCTGGGTGCCGGCAAACTAGGCCCTAGAGCCCACAAAAGTCCTCATCTAAGAATCCAAATCAGGCAGCTCTGCATCCCACCAAGTTCCCTGGTCAGAGTACTTCCCCACCTTGGTTCTGCAGATGAGCTCCTTGTAGGGACCTAGCAAGAAATGAAACTTCTCTTTCCTAACCCATTTTGCTGAGCACCAAGCTAATTCCACAATGTGGAAAGACCATGGGACACCAGTTTTGGTGTTAAGGATACTGAGCTTTGCTTTGCCTTTATCACCCAAATATTAGATCCTCAATTGCTTCAGGACAATCAGGCATCTTTATTTCTCCATCATTCTTTTCCTAGCACCTAACCCAGCTACTAGTACGTATTAGGTTATTCATAAGTATTTATTGATTAACTGGGAAGTAAGACAACCAATTAATCGTTAGTGTTAGTTTGACAATTTACCCAGATTACTAGGTTCAAGTATTCTCAAGTCTCTTTTCCACAGAGGCTTTCAATCATATTTCAAATAATTTTTAAAAGATACAACATTTGAGGGACTTCTGGGTGGCTCAGTCAGTTGAGCTTCCGACTTCGACTCAGGTCATGAACTCATGGTTTGTGGGTTCAAGCCCCGCGTCAGGCTTGCTGCTGTCAGTACAGAGCCAGCTTCAGATCCTCTGTCCCCCTCTCTCCTTCTAACCCTTCTCCACTCATGCTCACTCACTCCCTCCCTCTCTCTCTCTCTCTCTCTCTCTCTCTCAAAAATAAATAAACATAAAAAAAAAGAAAACAGAAGATATGGGTGGCTTGTCCTGTTACTTCCCACTGAGCAAATAACACTGATAATTCATTTCATCCCTTACAGAGAACTTGGGGGAGAAAAAAACCCTCCAGCTTGATCATTAAAATGAGCTTTACACATTTAGGTGAATCTAAATTGTGTCATTTTTTTTTTTTTTGTCATCAGCCTGTTAACTTGTCATTTGTTAGTGGCAGCAGTAATTTATTTTTCTTCTGCGTGAGTCTTAGAGCTTCTATTTACTAGATTTGTAAAACAAGAATAGTCACTTTGTGCAAACATCTTAATTAATTTTAAATAGTAGCTTGAATGCGCAATGTTCTGCTACTGTAAGCCTCAGGAAGAGGAGAGAGAGGCAGGGACATCAAACACTCCACATGTGATTCCAAAACCACCTCCCACCCACAACCAGAGAAGATTGCGGGAAGAAGAAGATGAACTCTTTCCATTAGTATTATTTGATAGCCTGGTGGTGGTGGTGGTGGAGGTATGTATGTGCGTGCATGCACACGTTTGAGACACACTGCATTTTTTATTTTATTAACCCTTGAAGTCATTTTGGAGGTTCAGTCTGGAATTTCAAGAGGGAACATCTGGTCATTGTAAACCATGTGTCAGCTACTACTTTGAGTCCTTGCATGCATAATTGCACTTAATGCTCCCATTAAGTCTGAAAAAATGATACATTGAAGATAAAATTGGATTTCAGAGAAATGCAGTGATCTGGCCAAATTCCCAAAGCTGGTAAGTGACAAGCCAGGTTTTTAAGCCCAGGTCTTTCTGACAACAAAATTTTTGCTCTTTCTGCTTCTGCTCCATATTACCTCCGGGCAGAGCATGGAGTCAAGAGTTGTTTGTCCTATAAGCTGTCATTTAAAGAAAACAATCATGTAGATTTGTGATAGTAAAAATATAAGAAAAGTTATGAATATGGGAGGTCCCCACATTCGGCCTCTCAAATGAGGATCAGGCTGAGCCTTACATACTGTGACAGTCTGGGTTGAGTTATGTCTGAGAATGAATCAGTTACTCCTGAGGGATGATGTTCTCCATGCAGGTGAGCCCAGTGACCACTAGAAGGCTCTCATCTGGCTTTTGCATTCGCCCCCAGTGGCACCTGGATTACTAGAAAAATTCATTCCTCTTTAAGCTGCTTCCACTTTTTTATGTGGCATCAGCCAAGTCCATCCAGTGCCTTGCTTTCCAGAGACTACCACAGTGTTTTGCATTTCTTACCACACTCCCAGTGGTCATGCAGCAAACATACTGAAGGAAAGCTGCATTTAGAATGTGGAGAATTCTCTGACCTGACGAGTCTCCATTTCTTCCCCTGAGTAATTTAAGTAGGTCACATTTTAAATTTGATTTCCCAAGCACCTGGTTTTAAATAAAATCCATTCTTACCTTCTAGACAATCCTATTTTTTTTCACCACATGGAGTTTATACAGAAGAGAAATAGTTGCAGTATGAATAAATAAAATAATTGTAACTATTTTATCAATTAATAAAGATAATACTTATTCACCCCTTACTTTCTACCCTCTTCCACCCTTTGAGAGGAAAGAAGGTGCATTGGGGGTCCAGTGGGGGTGATTTGATGTAACTTTCTCTGCTGTTCATGGCAGCTTGTCCAATATATAATCCTCAACTCAGAAACAGCCCTTGGAAGCTCATTTCACTGTATGTGTGGCCACCCTTCTCACTAGTTTCCTATTTCAGTGGGCTAAAGTAGAAGTGGGGTAAGAAATGATGCCGATTCTAGTCTTGCCAGTAGAAGAGATATTTTAATGTTACCTAGATCAAAAATGGAAAGTGGATTTTCTCTTGAAATGCCAATTCTGCCTTCTTGCAGGTCTCAACCTGGGCACTGCATTGAAGGTTTGAGGTTCTGTCTAGACTCAGGGCAACAAGATGCCATGATCAATTGATGATGTCTGCAGAGGTACAGGAAGGGAGAATAGTAATTTACATCACACATTTGCCATTCCTGACATAGAACTTAGCATATTTCATGAGAAACTGACATGGAACAAATTTACTTTTTCTTCAAAGCCCTCTCAAAACTTTTCAAAAGACCATACTTTTTCTCATGCTTCCTCACATTTGCACAGTCCCTAACCTGTATCTTGGGCACCCTGGGTTCAAAGCTTTCTTCTACCCTGCCTTAGACAATCAGCATGTGTAGCAACTCTGTACAGACCTCTGCTAAAGTATCCTGGAATAGAAAGCATGCTCTCTACATTTAAAGAGAGTCTATCCAGAGTCAATTATGTGGCTTTGATATTCTCACTTTTGAACTCATTTTTCTCTGGTAGATTCAGAAGGATGAGAATTCTGCTAAGAATCATAGTCCAAATAATTTCCACAACTGTCCTATAATAAAACACTGGGGGGAGGGCAGGACATCCCTCAACCATATGTCAACTTTAAGATGTTTTTTTTCAGAAAAGTTTGTAATTACGTTACAAACCTCAGAAAAAGGTACCAGGTGTGCAGCATGAGGTCTATTCCACAAACTGTGTTTTCCATGTCTTTCATAAATGGCTATTTAGTGCTTGCCATAACCTCCTAGTTGACGATGTCTAAATATCAGGAACATAGGAGAAATATTTACTTACATCAACATTGATGACTGCAGAGCTAAAAGGAAATCAACAATGATGAACATGGTCCTGTCCTCAAGGGGTTTACTAAATCTCTGGGAAATTAGACTCTCACAGAAGGAAAGCTAATTACTATAAAAACAAGATAGATACATGACAACAGGGGACAGTTGATGAGGCAGGGTGGCACCACTTACTGCAGCGATCTAATTGCATCCCTGTCCTGTGACACAGTTTGGTCTGTACACATACATGTACATGTAAAATTCTCAGAACCCATGCATTCCAAATCATGGGTAAACCAGGAGTCTCTGAAACATCTCTCTTGGTCATTTCTGAAGGTCCCTGAGTGCCAGCTCCAAAGCAGGCAGTTGTGCCCTCCTTCTAGGCCCAAAATGAGAAGCCACATTGGAAACTTAGGTTCTTTACAAACCGATTCTGAAAGGAAGAGTCCAAAGACTGAAGGTGACCACTAAAATCCCAGTCTTGATCTCTAAAAGTGGTGAATTGGCACATTTGAGCCGAGATTGGTGAAAAACATTGGGTAATCTCATACCAGATGGTCCTCAATGACTTTCAGCCCTCTTCCTCTGCACAAATGCAGGGGAGTCCCAGCTGGGACAGGAACCACTACAAGTTTCAGATCTTCGGTTTGCCCTCCCCTTCTTGATTTCTTTTTCTTAATAGTCCAGGCATGTTTAGTCTATTCTTTATTACACATTTATCTCTTTGTAGTCTAGATAAGGAAGCTAAAACATAAAGAGATTGAGTGTGTCAACCACAGCCCATCCCACTTCTTTTTAATGGACATAAAGTTGTCAGGAATAGAAGCCAATTAGCTAAATACTCAGCAAAATGGATCCTAATCTCCTGTACCACTAATAATAACACACGAATCCATGTAGCTTGATCAAGTGCACAGCTTAGAGTTGGGCCAACTTGCTTTCTAAGGGGACTCCCCCTCTTTTGAGCTTTGTGGCTTTGGCTGCCTAATCTGACCAGTCTGAGCCTCATCTGTAAAACAGGCATCCAGAGTCTAGCCTCCACCTCATAAAACGATTATGATGATTAAGGAATAAATTGTACATAGGGCATTTGACCCTGTGCCTGGCACATAATAAGCATCTAATTGGTGGTAGCTGCTGTTACTAGTAGCATTTTTGTTGTTGTCATTGTGATAGTAATTGTTTATTTGAAGATGGCTCCGCACCTCCATGACCAGAGTTTCCAACCTCTAACATTGCAAACAAAGCTGAAATGCCAGGTGGGCTCTGCCTCCATAGACAGACACAACCCTTCAGGCACTACCCCCTGTGACCTGGTGTGCTGTCTCTGGTTTTTGCAGCTGCCTGCCCCGTCCTGTGCAGTGGAAACGGACAATATTCCAAAGGGACGTGCCAGTGCTACAGCGGCTGGAAAGGCGCAGAGTGTGATGTGCCCATGAATCAGTGCATCGATCCTTCCTGCGGGGGCCATGGCTCCTGCATTGATGGGAACTGTGTGTGCTCCGCTGGCCACAAAGGCGAGCACTGTGAGGAAGGTAAGTGCTGCAGGGCCAGGCTGGGCAGCAGCAGAGGTGGGAGGCTACTACAGGCTCAGACGGTTGCTAAGGAGCCCAATCCAAGGCTCCGCATTTTGCAAAGGAAACTTCAACATTTTGCGCAGAGAACTTCAAATGCCTTGGGTTTTGTAGACTTCTGAAGTTGTAGAAAACACAGGGCTGTGGAGGGGTTCTGGAAGGAATGCTTTGTTTACCCTTCTTTATGTTAATTGGCTACTTCTTTAAATTGTTTTCTCTGCCTTTATCTTTCTTCTCTTTGCCTGTAACTCCTCCTTCTCCCCCCTTCCTGCTCCTTCTTTACCCTTTTTTCTTTCTTCTACTTCCCCATCTTCCTTCCTCTTTTCTTTTGCTTTATTTAAAATCCTCTGATTTGGGAATTACTAAAGCTATCCAGAAAAATAAATAAATAAACAAGAATCCTTAATCTCCCTGTGTTCCCCATAGTTGTTTTATTTTTTTAAAACTGCCCCTGGTAATCTAGTACCCATATATGTATGTGTACATTTTACAAAAATTAATACCAACAGAAAGCAGTCAGACTTGAAAGACAATAGACAGCCATGTCATTTAGAGACACGTTGTAGGGCACATTGTCCTGGTAACCTAAATCACATAGAATTAGAGGAGGGTGGGTGTGTAGCACAGGACTGGAATTTGGTGAATTCTGAAATGCTCAGTATAACATGCATTCTGGTGGCCTCTAGCACCCATGGGAAAAGTTAGGGGTGTAATAAACTGAATCCAATCTGAAAAGATACTATCAGAGATGAGACTCAGTGAGCAGGAAGGCGGCATGGAGGAGGCAGTACAGGGATTGAGAAGGAGCACCGCTCTGGAGCTGATCAGAAGCCAGCTACAGTCCTAGTCACTCTGGTTAGTGCTTGTAGAAGAGTTATTTGGTACAAGGTGTTGAGACCTGTAAGGCGAAGGAACTCTGACAAACTGCCTGTCACTCTTCCCCCTCTGTATTTGTGCTTCCATAGTACAGTCTCGGCTTGTTCATCTCTTGTTTCTCTCAATATAAAGCATGAACCAGAGTTCGTAGTCAGGTAAGAGCCTTGATGCTCTCTATCCCTGGCCCACTCCCACCCTTCGAATTGGCTCAGTTGTTATTTTCCAGCTGAGCACCTTTCTTCTACATGTGTCTCCCAGGCAAACATCCCTGTGCAACTCAAACAGCACTTTTCCCTCCCACATTCCCAGTGGAAAAAGTGTCAACTCACCCAACAAGCTAAGGAGAAAAGTGAAGCCCACCACCTACCCCATGTGAAACAACTTGAGAGGACTACACAGAATGTCCTCCTAGAAAAGACTCTGTTAGGTGCCATATGCCTGTGTTGCCTCTCAGCTTCTCACTGCCAAGCTGAGAAAAAGGCGCCTCAGGTGCTATGAGGTTCTCAGATTCAAGTGGATCTGTTCTCCCATCCTGTTAAGTAATAGATCTCCAGGGTTCTATTAAAAAAAAATCATTACAGCCCTCACGACAAAGTAATGACAGTAGCTTATCCTTAGATAAACATACAAAAGCTCTCCTTCTGAAATCTCCCATTTCATAGTTTTTAGAACTATGGCTACAAAGAGTCAGCTTCCATGACATTATTCTTCTAAGATTTTCCAATACATCAGTGGTAATGCCATTAATGGGACCCAGAAGTCTGACCCCCAGATCTTCATTTGCTCAACACTCTATATGTTTTTTTTCCCCTCTATTATAAAAGGTAGCCTCCCTCCATCTGCATCATAAAACCAAATTGGGAGTTTGGATAGAGGAAGGACTGATTTAATAACCCTGCTTGAAAGGTTAAAGTTCTTAAAGATAAATGGATTGCAGAAGGCAAAGCTGCATTTGCTGAAAACATGGGAGAGGCCAATAACATGACAAGAAAGGTTAAAACGACCTTTTGCATACATCATTTGGCGAGAACGAAATGATAAAGCAATGACATTGCCCGTCTTAGAATTTTTTTCCCTCCAGTAAAGATTGTACATATCTTTGTGAGTAGCATTTCAAGTGATTTCTCAACTTTCTTACTCTACCAACCAGTCTTATTTAAATGTTCGGAATGAATTAACCATCCAACAAAACAAGAAAGCCACGTGGATCATTATAAAAGGATGAAATCTCCTCTATTGATTTCTGCTACCCAAAAAGAATGAATTGAGGTGATTCATATGCTGTTTTCAAAATAGGAAATGGAATCAGAAACTCTGGATCAGCACTTTTTCTTCCATTTAGCTTTTTATTTCTGATATTCATCATAGTCATAACATTCAGACAATTTACCTGAAATGGCCATGGCAACGAAATCAATAGTTGCCATCCTCCATTTTTGCTGTATAAACATTGTTGTACTATTAACAAATTTGCACAAGAAAATGAAAGGATGGATTCACGAGGTTTCATTTAATGATATCTGGGGGAGTGGGCAGGTGATGAGAGAGGAACTGACATATTAGTTCAAGTCAGCCATGTTTTCTTGTCAGTTTCATGGTTGAGTCATTTTTCAATGACATTTAACTTCATAAATGTAATTCATGGTTCTTCAGGGGTTTATAGTACATATTGTTTGTAAAATTCCTTGACCTCTTTTTTTATCCTTAGGGATAGAAATTGCATTCACAACCCTTTTTTGTCAAACCTACAGAGGGCCCAAGACTAAATGAGTTCTAATGATTTCAGCTGCCAAGGGGCTGGTGTTGTAAGGCACATGGTTCTTAGCTGGTAAAGGCCACTGTCCCCCTTTTAAGTGTAACACTGTTTCTATTTATAAAGCTTTGTAAGATGCCATAGTCCCTCCTGCCTGCTAAAGATTCTAAGGATGTGGCCACAAGACCATCTCATGAAATTGGAACCAAATTTAAAATTCATAATGAAACTGCTCTTCTTAAAGTCTGGATTTAGTTATTCCATCAGCTGCTGTAATTGTATAGCACAAAAAGCATATTTACTTGTATAACTGAAAGGGTTGGCTCATATATCTAGATACAATAAATGATTCTCTTGATGACATTCCACTCCTGGACTAATATATCTCAGTGGATTTTCTTCTTTTCTCCATACTATAATTTAAGATAGAGAAGAGAAAGCTAACTTGTCTGGAAGAAAAACTATATTTTCTTATTTTCTTTTAGGGAGGTGTATATTACTTTTTATTTCATCCTTTTAAGAAAAAGTGTATGGTATATTTTTTTTAAGTTTTTGAAAGCTCCTAGCTGTTGGCACCTCACCAAACATTTTAAATAGCTAATTATAGATGGAGGGTAGTTTTTGAGACACATAGCACATGAGATATCTCTGTGTATATTTTGATTTTGCTGTATTAGAGATGGGCAGAGAGGGGCGCCTGGGTGGCGCAGTCGGTTAAGCGTCCGACTTCAGCCAGGTCACGATCTCTCAGTCTGTGAGTTCGAGCCCCGCATCGGGCTCTGGGCTGATGGCTCAGAGCCTGGAGCCTGTTTCCGATTCTGTGTCTCCCTCTCTCTCTGCCCCTCCCCCATTCATGCTCTGTCTCTCTCTGTCCCAAAAATAAATAAACGTTGAAAAAAAAAATTTTAGAGATGGGCAGAGAGGAAAAAAATACAACTTTGGGATTTCCTTGTATTAGAAGAATATGGACAAGATTGATTCTGAATGAATTAGCTCATATTGTACAGATCCCAAATGACACAGCGTGCTTCCCAAAAGCAAGAAGTTGTTAGCACCATTTCTTTGTTGTTAGTTCTCCATAGTTTTTCTCGGTAATGACAAATGCTTTATAGCAGTCTGCCATTCATTCCTGTAGCAACTGGGTATTGAACACCTACTATATTTTTTGACTGTTCTAAGAACAAGACAGACGCCAAAGACGTTGCACAGCCTTTTTGTAAATGTCTTCTATTTGTTTGAAACTTTCGATTCGTTTACCTCCAGATGCACTCCACCATCCTGAGAAAATTTGAACGTGTTAGAAAAGGTTATATCATCAGAAGTGATAGTACCGAAGACAATGAATTCAACCGTTAAAGTGATTGCAACCAGAGCAAGTAGCATCATCATAAACGTCTCCACCTAATAATAAATCACTGAAATTCCCCTTTCTGAGGGTGTATTTTTTATTTTTTTATAATCAATGGCAGCTTCTGTTTCCCCATGGCTCAAATAGTTTTGAGCTGGTTTTCATAAATAATACCTTCCTGAGAAGATTCAAATGGATCAGATCAGAAACATGTCTTTACACTGAAAATTCATATTGTTGCCTCAAGGGAGCACTGCTCTTTGGAAACTTCATGGAATAGTGTGATTTCTAATAAATTCAAGTTCCTGATGTCTGACATACCCCAGAATGAAATCATTTGTGGCATGGGTAATCTAAATGTCATATTTAGAGCCAATGTATCATCAATTTTAAAACATACCATTATTTTGTATGCCATAAGAAGAAAAAAAGTTGATACTATGGTACAAAAAGCTGGGACCCCAAAGGGTTGCCATTTCAGTGTCATGGTGAACTATTTAAGAGGCCAAAAATCTTGTATGTTTCAATCTTGGCATCAGGCAAAGAGAGAAATCAAAATCTCTGAGAATTTGAATTACACGATGGCACACATGCACATCAGGGACTAAATTACAGCAGCAGAGTGGTCCAGAAAACCTCAAAAAAAGAATTTAAAGTGGTCTCAAGCTGGCTGTGCCCCCAGATGACGGCAGAAGAAAATGCTTTAACCTAGGCCGAGAGGGCTGATTTCCAAGCTGTTAAAATGAAGAAAATGTATGTCTTAGCTAAATAAGGTGATGAGACTTCCCTATTTCTCTGATTCACAAGACAACATCTGAGCTCTCTGCAAAACCACTGTTTGCCATCCAAACCCCACGTTGTACATTTCTCTCATCTTCAAATGCCATTGTATCATTTGTTAGAAATACCTAAGGAAGTTGATCTTCCTCTAAAAAGCCCTATTTATCCAACTCTGGGGCTGGATGAACATCCAAGGTTTGGAGTCAAATTCCCATGCAAAAGTCCTGTTGTTGAGAACTGGATTTGGCAGCTCACTTTGAGTTGAATCTAGAGTAGGAATCTTCAAGTTACCTACTGGATGCATACCCACTCTGAGTACTTAAATGGCCAAACAGACGATAAAACTAGCAAGAATGACAGTGACCAAAATCTGACCATTAACTCTTCTGACTGACAGTCTGAGGGAATGTCAGTGCCACAGCTAGAGACTCCGCCATTCAGTCCACTCATGATTATATTTAGGAATATTACCTCTTTGGGATCATTCCATACCTAGCTTCACCCCTTCTATACTGCTTTTTTTACTGACTCCTGTTGTAGATGTGTGACAACGAATGGAAACTACTTTTAAACTTAGCCTAAGTGAAATCTAATTAGCAAAGTGACTCATTTATAAGTTTCATTGGTTTTCTTTTTAATCCTTTGTTACCTTCTGAAGTCAAATATTAGTGAAGTTAGAATGAGCCTTCTTTTTCTCTCTGATAGTGAGGGATAATTGGGTTTGGGGACACATGTAGAGATATCACCAGTATTCATGTTCCAGGCTCAGAAGCTCTGATATGATATAATTAAAGTACAAATGTTTAGAAGTACAAGGTTCTCAACATTGAATGACACACCTCTATATCTGGTTCCCACTAAAGCTCTGCTTGAAAAATCCCCTCTCTCTCTCTTACATTCTCTTCAAGTTGGAGATTCGGTGTTTGGGCACATAAAAATCCTTGAATTCTTTATGGGTTGTTCTTCAAGAGACCACGTAAGTATTACCTGGGCTGCTCCATTTGCTCCCAAGAGAATAAGAATTAGTGAATCACTGGCTTCTTCAGCAGCAAGGTGGTGTCTCATGGCCCACTCCCATGAGTGATCAATACTTGTCCTCTTTGTTTTTTTTTCAGTTGATTGCTTGGATCCCACCTGTTCCAGCCATGGGGTCTGTGTAAATGGAGAATGCCTTTGCAGCCCTGGCTGGGGTGGTCTAAACTGTGAGCTGGCAAGAGTCCAGTGCCCAGACCAGTGCAGTGGGCATGGCACTTACGTCCCCGACACAGGTCTCTGCAGCTGTGATCCCAACTGGATGGGTCCCGACTGCTCTGTTGGTAAGCCAAGAGGTTTCCTCCTCACTTTTCCCAATACTCATGCCCTATGGTCTTCCATGAGCCCAAATGGATGGGAATCTACTCTTATCACTGGGATAAAGGGACTTAGGTTAATTGCATAGGGCCTATCATACTCTCTTCTCAGTCATGAAGTCTGTGATCCTGAGAAACAAACACACACACACAAAAATACCGCAGGTTCTTGTGCCTCGTTTGTTCCATCACTACAAATGGATGAGGGGCCCGGGAGGAATGCTTCCATTTGCATTATAGGTTTTCTTATGCACACTCCCTAAAGGTACCAGAAAACAAAACAGAACAATTCAGTCCCAGACAAACTGAATGGAACGTCCTATAAAACAGAAAAGAGGCTCCCTCGGGGTGCTGTGTGAACATGTTATAAAGCTCTGCAATACTCCAGTGACAGGAAAATAATGAAGTTGCACTATACACTTTATTTTCCTAAAATTAAGAGTATGTGTCTTCCCTCCCGAGTGACCCTAAAAGGGAACGGTTCAACAGTTCAAGCCAGTCCCAACCTACCTGAGAATGGTTCCATTCACAGTGACAAGTGCCTATCCAAGCAAGCGATCATCATTCCGCCCCCTTCCTCCGGGTAGTGAGACAGCTGTCAGATTGCCATGGCAATCAGGTAGGGAATATATGTGAAGCTTTGCCTACAATGGGAAAGAAATGAATATTTCATTCCAAAAGAAAAAAAAGAGTCCGTTAGAATGGGCTATTTTGAGACGTCTTCTAAGCCCACTCACCTCTGGATTCCACACTGATGCTGGTGGTCCAGGCCATGCTCTGCAGAGGATGGGGAAGGGGGAGCCCTCAATCTGAGACCCAACCGTGTTGCCTACATGCTGTGTGACTTTGAGTGAGTCACTTCCCCTCCTGATTGGGTTTTCCCTCCCCTGGCACAATGAGCCATGCCTCCCTTAGCAGTCTGTCGTAAGGATGAATGTCTGGCACGTGCTTGTCCTCGAGTGAGAGGTCTGGAACGCCAGCGAGTGTTTATCTGTCTGTCTGTCTCCTCCCCAAGCACAAAAGACTTTGAGCTCCTTTGAGAAAGAGGCTGTGTAAATGCAGCACAATCATAGAGGTCATCATTGCCACAAGGTGCCGATCTGGGTGATGGGTGAGTGTGCAGTCATTAGGGGAATGGAGCTGTGGGTTTCCCAGCTGGCTGGTGGTCAGCTCAGGCTCTCAACAGGGGAAAAAAAAAGTCCCAGCTGGCTAGGGAGTCAGGATGCACATATATCTTTTCAGATGGCACCTCCTGGGTAGCTTTGCCAAACTGGATCGCCACTGTGTGACCTCCTCCTGGGATGGCCTCAAGTTCTAGAACAGTGGTTCATTCTCACACTCTAGTGCACATCAAAACCACCTGGAGGATTTGTGAAAACAAATTTCTGAGCCCCATGCCCAGAGTTTCCAATTCAGGAGGTCCAAACAAGGCACAAGAATTTGCATTTCTAACAAATTCCCAGGTGATGGTGGTGCTGCAGGTCCAGGGACCCCACTGTGAGAACCACTGCTCTAGAAACTACATAAGAATAAATTAATACCCAGCCAGTGGAGAGGCCTCCCAAGGTGACGCACCTGCTGGGCCTTGGGGTCTGCTCCAGGGACCCAGGCCATGTGTGTGGTCTGGCCTCCAGTGGAGGGTTTTGCCAGCTGTGGTGTTGAGCTGTAATCATTGTTTTTCTTCCAGAAGTGTGCTCAGTAGACTGTGGCACTCACGGCGTCTGCATCGGGGGAGCCTGCCGCTGTGAAGAGGGCTGGACAGGCGCAGCTTGTGACCAGCGCGTGTGCCACCCCCGCTGCATTGAGCACGGGACCTGTAAAGATGGCAAATGTGAATGCCGAGAGGGCTGGAATGGTGAACACTGCACCATTGGTAGGCAAACGGCAGGCACCGAAACAGGCACATATTGCTTTATTTTCATAAATCGTAGATCTATAGTGATGGTCGTGCATTGCAACTGGCTGTTCCTTCAGGGATATGAGTGCTCTACAACATTCCTGCTGCCTCTCCAAATCTTCAAGGGGATAGAGAAGGGAAAAACAAGGTCCCCAACTAGAAAAGTCTTTCCCTTTTTTCCAGAATTCCATATTGGGAGGAAAAGAACAAAACTAGAGAAGCAAATCCATTCAAATTACTGATTCGGGGAGGGAGAAATGCACATGCATGGGAAATTGTCAGGACCTGGAGGTTTCAAGCACCCTACGTGACCGTGGTCTGCAAGTCCTTCCTTGTTGAATACCCTCCCAGCTGGATGGATCACTGGATCCCTGCTTGCCAGCAACACCTGAGCACAGTTGTTTTAGACAAGGTTAGATACAGGCAGGACTCCCAGGTTTCCTGGGTAGCCAGGTACCACTGGAATAGGTTTGAGCACCCTCTTGCTATCCCAAGGCAAGGTGTCATCCTTGGGCTCTTGACCCTCCCCATCACCACCACCACTGATCAACGTCTCCACCTCTAGTCCCATGTCATTCTCACTCAGCCACCTCTCTCTACAAGTTTTTTGATGAAAAATTTTTTAAGATTGTTTTCTTTTTTGAGAAGTAATCGTTCCCAAGTTTCTTCAGTTTTGATTTTGATTGCTTTTGGTCAATATTGTGGTTTAGGGTAGGACAATACTGGATTGAATGTATCCAGTTATCCCTTTGAGAAGATGGGAGCCAACGCTCTTTGGTTTTCCATATCCCTCAGACAGTCGGAGTTATAAAGTTGTCAAATTGAGTGTCATTTTACCTCTAGGATTTGCTTTTGTTGGGTTGAGTTCATGCTCAAGTTGGCTAATACACTCACTTGCAAGGAAATTCTCGGAGAAGTTTCCAAGCAAACTACTGACTTGCCTTCTTGGAGTTATCTTTGAATCTAGCCATCAAGTTTGGGGGCCTCCCCTCTGTCCTAGCCCCAGGACCCCAGTCAACAGATTGGGTACCTGGAGGGAGAGACAGGGTTAAGAACTTGTCCAGGGCTGACTCATGAGGTCAGACTCAATTTCCCATGCTGTTCATTTGAGTGGTTAAGCAGAGAAAAAGTGAATTCTGCATTATATTTACCCCATTTCCCTGTAATTGGGCATCTGAGGGGCAGCGTGCCAATCCAGGCCATGACTATAGCACTGGGACCCTGTCGGGACAGTCTGTTGGCAGTGAATTGTTTCTGCAATCTCTCAGTGATGCTCCAGATACTGCTCCCCTGCAGCTTCTTTCATCTTCTGTTCCCTGCAGAGTCTGGGGGATAATTCAGAAAACTCTCAAGGGAGGATGTGCACAGCCCACTACCAAGACAGTTTACAATTCTTACCAATAGCTTCCTCTCTTCAGGGGTGTTCTTCCTGATGTACTTTTGCATGCCCCATGTGATTTAAAGACTTCCCCCACCTCCTATACCTCCATTGTCCTAGGCTGCTCCCCTCAAAAAAAAAAAAAAAAAAAAGCTCTTGCCAACCAATAACCTTTAGGTAGAAAATCCTACTTTCTTTCAGTTCATACCATCCAGCCTCACCTCCCCTTTGCTCTCCCTTTCCACGTCTGCTGAGGGTTTGCTGCCCCACCATGATGCCTGCTAGCTCTCCCCTACCTACAACTCATCCTCACTCTGGGAATAGCTCACAATAGCGCATCCCAGATGGATTGGAGTAGAGTTTGGAAACTTACAGTCAAAGGGGCCATATCTGACCTGCTGCCTTTTTTTTTATATGGCTTCCAAGCTAAAAATAGTCTTCATGTTGATTAAGTGTTGAAAAAAATAAGAGATATTTTCTGACACATAACTATTAAACTCAAATTTCAGTGTCCATTAAACAAAGTGGGTTTTTTTTTTTGAGGACAGCCACACCCATTCATTGATAGACTGTCAGCTTGCACATTGCATCTTAGTGTTGAGTGATTGCCACAGAGACTGCACGGTCCACAGAGCCATGTGTTACCTGGCCCTGTATAGGAACAATTGGCCAACCCCTGAATTGGAGAGTTGTACAGGGCTTGATGGATCGAGAGGAGAAGAGAGAGGCTGGCCAACATTCACTTTAGGAAAAGGCCTCCAGCTATGATTTGAAGGTTGTCAGACAAAGGGAGAAGGTCCAGTGTGGAAGTAGGGAGACAATAATGGTTGAATGAAGTGTGTCTGGAGCCTTGAAGCTGAAATGGGATGATGACACCTCTAGTCTCAGTAGGAAATTATGGGGATATGGCCAGCAAGAGAACACAGGAGATGTTTCGTTCTAGCAGTCTTATGGGTGAGATGGATTGGGAGAAGATGTCTCTGCTACTTGAAGTGGCTGGTTCAAGTTTTACATGTGTGTGTGCTAAACATACATGAGCTCTTGGGAGACATAGAAAACAGGCAAATTCATGTGTCAGGTAAAGGAAGTAAATGAAAGGAGTTTGGGTTCAGGGAAGTGTCTTGTCCAGAACTGTGATCTCTCGTGACTTTTGGGTTCACTCTATGTAAGTTTACAAAGTATTTGTCACCAAAGTCTTTTCTTGTGAGGAACTAGAGCTCCCTAGTTTCATTTCTAGATAGGTGCTGTATCCTCATGGTTGTGTTCACTGGGACTTGTTCTAGAAAAGCCAAACATATCTTGGTTGTTGAGATTTGCTATTCAGAATGTAGAGATGTTTGGATGCACATAATTGGTTTTTTGTTGTTGTTGTTTTGTTTGTTTGTTTGTTTGTTTTCCTTTTCAACCTCTGGCCTCCAAGCTTCTATGTGGAGGTTTAGACTTTTATTTTGAGCAGACACTCCTGTCAATTCATTTTAAGTAAATGTGACAATTTACAAGCCCAGAATTGGTCCTCCTCCTCAGGGATAGAAAAGAAAAGAAAGAGAGGCTTTTTGGTCCTTTCCAAGCAAAGCCTCAAATGCTGTATTTTGAAAAGAGAAAATAAATAAGAATGAAATGGCACCTAGTCTGTAAACAACACATTAGGAAATTTGAGGTAAGGCAGAGCCTAGGTGATTAGTGTTGGGGCACAAGGGTTGTCTGCAGCCTATTTTCAAAAGGTTGTGGTGAGGTGGTGTTCTTAAAATCATTGCCAACAGTCACCTGAACAACTTGCATCATTATTTGTGGATCACATTTATTTTGCTGGAGAAAGCAAGAATATAGATGGGGGTGGAAGGGGGAAGTGAGGATAAAAACATGGACTTCTGAAAATCAAGTAGGATCTATCCATGTTTGGTCAAGTGAATTTCTGGAATTTCCAGCTGAATTATTATTTTTTATATTTGGAAATTTAGTACATATTACTAAAGATTTAAATGTAAGGTATAACATTTCAATACTGTTAAAGTGAACATACTGGTAGACTGGATTCTACCAAGCAATCATTCTTATATTACATTTTTCTAACAAGTTAAATATAAGGTATGGCTAAAACCTACAGAATTGCATAGATAAGAAATATGCTTTGAATCCAAATGAACCACAATTCATGTTTATCTTTGGAATATATTAGTATTATTTGGATAAGCTGCAGTTTACTTTTATGAATAAATCAGAAAGTGCACTGTGTGGTTAGATTAGTTTTATTCTTTAAACATAATCCTAAAATGGGTTGTTGTTTCTATCACCTGCCATGCCTTACTGAACTGGGGATTGAACCTCAGAAGACCATCCAAAGACCATGCCAGCAAGGCATAAAGGGACTACAGAATAGGTCAAAAATCACTGTGAATTGTAGTAAACTCAAACAAGTGTCTGTTATAAAGAAATGAGGTAATTGTTAGTGTGTTTTGCATACAGAATCATTGAGCGAAGTACAAGGGAGAAATAACATTTTGCCGCAGAATGCAAGCCGAGAAACTAAATGCTAATTGAGGATTGTTGTTATTATCTGCTGACTGTGGGCTGTCCAGACATCCGCTCTGAGTAATACAAACTAACACACCCACAGAATAAATCCACCACCACCAGGCACCCACCCTAGGTGAACTGTTTGATGTCTGGGTAGTGAGCAATGCCTGTAGTGGTTGTTACAACTATTTATTTTGTTTGTGTGGTCCTGACCTCCACCTGCATTTCAGAATCATGAGGACTCGATTCCCAGGCCCATATGGGGCTGGGTGACCTGCTGTGTGCCACAAGTCAGAACAGTTTTCTTTTCTCGCTATTGCACTGGGCCCTTCTATTTTTCATCTTTAATTGGTTGGGGAAGGAAATAGGTTCTTGTGATGTTAATAAGGAAAATGAATCTTTACCCAAGGTAAAACCAGCCGTGCGACAATCTGATGTGCTGATTAAGTGATTGTCATCAGAAGTAGACAGGGTCACAGTCCAAGAGGGAGAGAGCTTGAGAGCTACAGGGAACAAGATGGGAAGGAAGTGACTATCAAAATTAACCAACTTCAGACTGAATACAGCTGCTTCTGCATCTTGTTCCAGTTTCATTCTCGGTCATGAAAACATTTTTTTGTAGCTATTATCCTTGAACATTCAAGCTTTCATGACTCCACAATGAGATCAAGTTGAGATGAAATTAGCCACTGTGGAGCCATCCTTACCACCAGGTCTGTGGGAGCAGCTAATTCTCTGATTGGTTAATTAACCTATTCCTCCGGGGGCTCTTATTAGAACCTATGCTAGGAGCTCCATTCTTCTGTGAAGTGAAAACCTGAAGGGATGGTCTTTCACTGTTAAAGATTATGGACAAGCTTTTTGTGGGGTACAAAAGATGTTCTACTTCTGATTTTTCCCCCCACAATGTGCCCAAAATGTGAGCCTCCTCATTGAAGATCAAGAACCACCACATGCCCAGAAGTTCTCTTTGAGTCTGGATCAGGCAATCTACCCAGGTTTCCTTACCCAAACTCAGAACAAGGACTTGAAGGTAGAAGTTACAGGAACACTTTTTCAATGCACTCAAAAAATAAAATCAAAAGAGAAAAATGTCTTACAAGTAATAAGATTCTCATCACAAGAAAGTGTGATGAGCCTTTCTTGGCCTGGATGTTGATGAAAGGCTTTAAACATTAGTTGGAAAATAAGGCTCACCCTAACTTAATGGCTCAACCATTCACAGAATGGTTATTTTGGTTCTTTTGTCTGTGTGGTCCTGATCTCCCATTGCATTTCAGAATCATGAGGACTCGATTCCTAGGATCATGTGGGGCTATGCAAGTGGAAATGGTCTTTTGTACTGTTTCCTATGTGATTTAGTAATATGTGCCCATGAAAGGAGCTCCCATCAACAAAGAAAAGAGTGGAAGGAGCCTTGATGTTTTAGTTCTGTGGAGGAACAGTGACTTGGAGCATTGATGTGCCATACCCTTAATAGTTTAGATGGTCCTGTTGATGTACCAGCCTGTGGCCCACTGTGCCAGAGCCTGACTCAACAAGTAAATACCTTAATATGGACTGTTACAGTTTGGGACTCTTAGAGGACAGAAACCCACAGGTGAAAATTAGCATGAGGAAGATTCTACACTCAAAGGAAAACATGTAAGAATAAGAGCTGCTGAAAAGAAAAGCAGCAGGGGGAGATGCTCTGCCATCATGTTATGTAGTGAGTGCTCTGTCACTTGAGCTTCTACAAAGAATCTACTGTTCAATCTATTAAGAACCAGTTCCTTCCAAGTCTTTGATTCTCAGATCCCACATTATTCCCTCAAGACTTTACATTAAAAGGAAAGGAACACAAAGAGGGCCCTAGAGATCTGAGCTCCCTTTAGATATTTGTGATGGACATTTGCTCGTCACTCTGTCTTATTTGTGGTGCTGTCATGAAGAATAGGTTGATGGAGGAAGGGGGAGATCTGTGTTCTAGGCTTGGCTCTGCCACAAACATTCTGGGTGCTTTTGAAGTAGTCACCCATCTTCCCAGCCTCAGCTTCTTCCTGCTGCAAATGAGGGGGTTGGACCATATAATCACTTTACAGAGTGTAGTCCAAAGACATGAAATGCTTTTCATTGGTGTGCAAATATATTTTGTTGAATAGTTACATAGAGTGTTTAAAAATACATATTTGGAAAAACTATAACTACCTCATCAAACTCATGAATATACTGGTATTATTGCTAAGGGATGTGGCAAAATTGGGTACCAATATCAGGCCTGAGTAAATTTAAAGAAAAATATTAAGTAAATAACAGTGCAGATATTGCAAATATCACGAAAGCAATATGTGATTGACTGAATTTAGAACACACTTGGATGAGATGATCTCTAAGGACTGGTCCATCTCCTGAATTTTATTACTCTGATGCAAAATTATACGAATGGACCACTCTAGCACATTGAAACCTTTCTCTCTTCTGCAAGGCACAGAGAGGGTTTCCATGTAGGATCCAATAATATACACTTTACATGAGAGGACAAGATACAGTGTAATGTTGGCTTTGCTGATGATGCTTTTTTGATGATACTTTTTTGTTTGTCTATCTGCTCGTCTCATCCCTAGCATCTCAGGTCCAATTTATATATGGTTAACTATGAGATTTTTTTTCCATTGAAAAACTTACATAGTCTGAATAATCAGAGTCCACTTTATTCCTTTATATTTGTTTTTTTTTATTTTAAAAATATGGTGTTGAGTACAGGTTTATCCATCTGTGTCCATTTCACTTGGATTCGGGGCAAGACAAGCATGATGAACTGCTTAACATACAGGCTTGCATGTCAGTCTATCTGAGATCAAATCGTGGCAGGTGTCCTCACCTTTGTGTGCCTCAGTTTCTTTGTCTGTAAATGGGAATACTGAAAAGATGACCTACCTCACTGAGTTATATGCACAGTACTAGCACAGTTCCTACCATAAAGCAAGAGCCAAGCAAATGTAAGCTAATGTTGTTGTTGTTGTCGTCGTCGTCATCATCATCATCATCATCATCATCATCATCATCATCATCCCCCAGGCCCATCACCATCATCATTATCTATTACAAATGTCAGATAAAAGCAAGGGAAGACTATCAAAATAAATTTGTCATTAAGACATTTCTGCTACCTTCAACCTGCCTTTCCTATATACTGCCTCCAACCCATCAAGCAGTTAGTAGCATTTCAAAAATAACACCTACCCACTACCAATTTCCCAAGCAAAGTTTTGTTCTATAACTCACTGGCATCGGGTTCTTACAGGGAAATATAAACTAGCTCTCTTACCTGGAAATTGAACCTGCTTATTTTACCAAACAGCCCACTTACACATGGAATCAAACATCTGAATATCCTCATGTTAATGGAGACTTATTATGAAATTGGGGTTTGCTTCTTTCAACCAAAATTTCTCCATCTAGATTTTTTTGGACACATTCCAGAGAAGCCAAGAGGTCTATGAGAATTTCCTTTTAATTCTGGGTTTCATTTTTATAATAAGTACAGTTCAAAAGAAAAGTGTTTTCCTTTGAAGTATTAGATTGGAATTATTATTGAATAGAATAAAACTTCAATTCTTTTAAGCCAGCATTCTTCAAACTAGGGACCACAGACATACTCTACAGGAGTTTGGAAGGACACTGTCTTCCTTTAAGAAGGAACCTGGCATTTCTCACGTTGAAGATGCTGCCAGGTCAGTGTCTCTTAGATTACCTTGTCCTGGTCTCTCCTTTTTGGACTCCTTTCCCATTCCTCATGACTCTGAATTCAAAGAATAACTCAGGGAGACTCAACTCTGAACTCAGCTGAGTTACAAATGCCTTTTGGAGACTCAAGAATTGCACTGATTGTCCCCTACTCAGCCCAGTGAACTGCACGATTACCCTCATTCCTCCAGTGGTACAATTACATGACTCCTTGGAGCAACACCCATGAGTAACATCTGGGGATTCTTTGCAATTCCTTGCTCATCTCCTGGGTTATCAGGAGCCATACATAGTATCCCAGATGTTTATGTAAGAAACAGATTTTGCATTTCCTCCCAAGTTGCCTGCCTAATAGGGTTCAATCTTATACCAAACACTTCTTTCATAGCACTCTATTTCACGAGCTCTTTTCAAAAGTCTTGTCTTTATTGCCGTTGGAAAACAGGGTACCAGCATTTCAAAAAAACCTCCACAGTCAGGGTTTATTGATTTCCTCTTCATCCTTTTCATCATGCATCTGAATGCATAATTATAAGTAGACCCACAGAAGGCCACCATGCCATTGACGGCCTCTGAGCTTTTTCCTTCATGGTTAATAAAGAAAGAAACCACATGAAATAGCAACTAGGAGAAAGCTAAGTATTTCATCATAAACATTCTCAGGATAATTAGAATGGATTAAATTACAAGAGAAAATGCATTTAGTTAATCTTTCCTCTAATTAAAAAAATATCCCTAGTTTTAAATAAAGCGTTTGTTTTTAAAAGCATATTTTCATTGTAATCAATAAGGGGGAGGCCTGTTTTGTCCTCACTGATAGGACAAAATATCTGCAAAGTAATTAAAAGCTCCCAGACAGTGTTTTTTGTTTTTTGTTTTTTTGCATTTATTATTATTATTATTATTATTATTATTAAGATCTGTAAGTAGCCTTCTCAGTCTTTTCCTGTAACTTGCACAATGGTATTCTCCACAAGCGACCTCATTTTATGGTCCGTGGTGGTATAACTTGGTTTCTGTTCCCAGATCAGTGAAGATGTGTTTGATGACTCCTGGCCAACAAGGGTCAAGTAAGGAGATTAATTTAGCAGAGGTTTTTATAATTTTCCAAGTGAGGTGGGATGGCAGTCAAAATGAGATGGGTAGGTCACACAAGACACTCCTAAAATAGAACAGGGACACACTCTAGCCTGTCATGGGTTCTATTCTAAGACTGACAGAACCCAAATCACTCCGAGCCCTGTAAGTCTGTCTCACAAGTAAGGAATCATTCACATCATCTCTCCAATTTCATGGCTCATCCCAACTGCAAAGCTCACTCCCCACTCTCATCCCAAACATTCCTAGAAGTTTTCAAGGGTGTCTCACATGCTCATGTTCAGCCCATTTGGATTCTTCAGGCTTGGTCCCCTCGTGGTGATCTGCTGCTTACAGAACTCACTTCAGTGGAGCCCCACGGTATTTCCCCTACTGCCAGGGATTTACCATCCAATACCCTTTGTGCCCACTCGACTAAAGCCCCACTGTGTTTACACAGTGAAGGAAAGAACACCACACTCCTCCACACTGGGGATCTTTATCAGCTGGTTCCAAAAACCTTTGAGAAAACAGCTGTTCATTTTTTGCCCCTAGCACATCTTTCACCCATCATGGTTTTGTCCCACGGCTGGACTATAGAATAGACAACACAGGATCCTTTTTGCTTCCTCACCTTCCCTCACCTCAAACACCCTCCATAGACCTGGGGGTCTTGGGGGAGGCTCACATGTTCTTCAAACACACCCAGCCTCTAAATTCCAATTCAGATCAGTTAGGACCCCTATCGTCTACACAACCAGCCCATTGAGAAAACCTCCTTGTTCCTTCTCATTTAGGTTCAGGGTTGCTTCCATTTTCAGCCAGCTCAACGACAAGTCAAAGAGCCCCTGTGATCTCCCATTCTCATATGAATTATTTTGCAAAAGGAATGGAGACACAACTGCTTCCATGTCCCTTAGACTTCAGGTTTCCAGCAGTTTCTGGCATGGCTCTTTAGGGCAGCTCACTCTAATTGTGTGTGACCCCCAACACCACACAAGCACAAACTATACATTACAAAAACCACATCCCACGAGACCCCAGAGAAAGGAGGGGTTAACCGATGTTCTAGAGACAAAAAGTCCCACAAAATTGCTGTCTATAGGGATTTAAATTGCTGAGAATCCTGTCCCACAGTTTCCAAATTTAGCTGCAGCAGCACCTGGTCAAATTAGCAGTGAAGTTGGTTAGAACTTGGCTCAGAAGGGTCATCTGTCTAGAGCTGTAAGCAGAGAGATAGGCTCTGATAAGTGTGAATTGCATTTCTTTATTTTTAAAATTATGCTTGAACTTCAAGAGGGATTGCCAGACAGCCCTGTCTAGTTGTCTAGAAACAATGCCAGGGGGTGGGGGCTCCCGGAGATTATAAAATAACCACCTCAGAAGCACAGAGGAAACGTTTGTACCCGATTTCATTCCAACAAGTTAGCAAGCTGTCAATCACCGGTCAGGTTACTGCACTGAAATGTGCTCTCTCTAATGACACGAAACTCAAGGCAGTGGCTTCTGCTTTGCAGAGAGCATCCTGGCAATAGGCAGTGAGATTGTTTCTCTACATTAGGTGTATGTGAGCCCTGGAAGCCCAAATGTCACTGATGATAGCAATTCCCATGAATAGGGAGAGAGATTGAAGAAGATATTAGAGGTGGTAAGAGAAATGAGCTTTTTCCTATTAATCCAGGGAATGCAGGCAAGTTGAGTTGGGTCCCTTAAGCATGTTGCTATCGGCTTCTCACCAGACTCTGAATATGAACTAATTTAACTTTTTATTTCCATTTAATGGGACCAAGAAAGATCTATATGCATTCACTTACAGACCTGTTCTCTGGGGGTCTGATGCAGGAAATGTTATCATATCATCCAGAAGCCTAGCCTAGACAGAAACTAGTTTACCCAGAATTAAACAGCTTGAAACATAATACACATCAACACCCACTCCAAACTCCCAATATCTCCAGCAAGTTATGTTTGTAGAATGTAACATCTTCCCTCCTTGCTAACTATTAACACTCACTGTCAGTGCTTTACAATTGTAGTTAGAATGTATACGCAGGGTGGGGCTGGTGATAGGGATTATGTAGCAAAGGAGTTAAATGCATGAGCTTTAGAATCAACTAAAGCATGAGCTTTAGATCAAACAGACCTCAATTCAGCCCCCATCCACTGCAAGTTGTGTGATCTTTGGCAAGTTCTCTATCTTCAGTACCTGCATTTTTCCCATCTGGAAACTGGGAATAGTGATACCTGTGTCCTACTTTGGGGAGCACTTCACTCATCAGTGAAGCATTTAACACAGTGCTTGATGCTCCATAAATGTTAGTTTAAAAATCATCAGCACTACATGTTCATGCCCTTACCGGAATTTCTTTGCGGAGTGGACATTTATGAAAAGCAGTAGGGCTGGCACACAGCCACCCATAGGGCCCAGAACTCCAAAAAGAGAGGTCAGAGTGCTAAATGTCCTGTGTTAACCCAGATGTCTGGGCCCACCTCCTGTTCCACTCCTACAAGAGAATCTCACTGGGACATGTGGATTCCATGACTGTAAGAAGGAGAACACAGGGAGCAAGAGCAAAGCAGGGAGAGAGAAACAGCCCAGTGAGGATCTGACTGCTGGTTGCAGGAACATGACTATTAAAAACATAAAGAAGAGAGCCACATGTGTATCATCCTATGCCATGTCTGAGGTCCACACCTCCTCCATCTGGTTCCAGCTGAGCAATGACAACTTCATTCATTCATTCATTCATTCATTCATGAAACATCTAGTGAGCACCTAATGAGTGCTGGGTGCAACATAAACTTCCCCTGGGTGAGGCCCTGGGCTACAGGGCTAAGAAAGAAGTGATTGGCACAGAGGCTGGTAACAGTCCAAGGAGCTTCAGATCTTAGCTGTCTTTTTGCCCACATGAGACTTTGCTGTTTTCTAATGCAGGGCACCCTTTCTGGTGTTTCTGCCAGTTGGTTTTGGTTTCTTTTTCAATGCTGTTTCCTGCTAACAGCTTCCCAAGGAGATCAGTGTAAGGATGGAAACCTTAAACTTCCAAAGGTAGTTTAAATTCATTTGTAGCACAATGTAACTACATAAAAGAAAGCAGCCAGGTATCAAACTGCGTGGATACACACAAATGACTCCCTCATAAGTGTTAATATTTTCAACAGCGGAAGAAATTTAGTTAAATCAAATGAAGATGGCAACTCATTAAAATTTGATTTTCCCTCCTATCCTTTTTTATCTTTTAATCCTCCGTATATGGCACAACTTGTTCTGTTAAATAACACTCATTAATTAAATCTCATCTTCTCTTAGCTATATCTATATTTTTATTTATTATGGAAACCTTTCAATGCTTATAATCTAATTTAGTTGGATTATTTCTTGGACATCTCTAAGTATGAAAACCTTGAGGTTTTAGGGTGGAATTACTGGCAAGGGAAGAAGTGGGATAAACCAAATTCTCTTTCCTTCTCCCCTGGCAGGAGGTGGGTGGACAGGCCTTTCCTTTGTTAGGGGAGTTGGCATGATGAGGGCACTATGAATTCAGTATCTTCATCACCTATGGGAAGGGAAGGGAGGGAAGAGCCCATAGAAAGAGTTGTAAACTCAGTCACCCCTATGTGGATGAGGCAAGAACAATGTACGTAGATGTGGGGGCGATCCGGCTGAGACATCTGTCACCCCGTTGATTGCCAGGGTTGATTCGGCTGATCTGGCTGGCTAGGCGGGTGTCCCCTTCCTCTTCACTGCTCCATGTGCATCCCTCCCAAAGTTGTGTGCTTGGTCAGAGAGAACGACCTTCCCCCATAGAAGAGGATGATTCCTGGGTCAAGAATATAAGAGTAGCCATACCCACTACTGGAACCTCCAAACAAGCTCTCAGGGTCCATTTGTAGGAGAACATAGAGTGGTCAAGCTTCCAAGACTCCAGACACATCCAAATGAGGCACTGCTTGTGGCAGTCTGCCTTTCTGTAAAAAAAAAAAAAAAAGAAAGAAAGAAAGAAAGAAAGAAAGAAAGAAAGAAAGAAAGAAAGAAAGAAGAAAGAGAAAGAAAAGAAAAAGTATATGAATGCACTGAAAAGAGTGTAAGACATCAGGGAACGGTAATAAACTGGAGAGTGAATGCCCCTTCTGTGGAGGCCAGACATGACCCACCTCCCACTGAATGTTGCCATATAGAAATGCAAACCTAGTTTTACCAAATTTTCTGATTTTTCAATAGAAGCCAGATATCGGGATTGTTGTGCATATTCTCCCCATTTTCAAATGTTAGCAAGCAATTCAAAATTTGTTGAAATGCTATACAAGCCATTCAGACAGGGCTGGGGGCCAAATGGATCACCCATCTGTGGCCACTGACGCTAAGCTCCAGTACAAGATTAGTACCAAGTTAGGGAACATCATTTGCCTGGAATGAGCAATGTCAAAGCAATGACAGCTTTGGCTTCTTTTCTTTGATGTCCCTACTCTCCTGGTAACTGGTTTTTGCTGGTGGGAGTCTCACTGCCAGGGTATAATGGTGATACTTTGCACTTACAAAGTGAATTTTCTCCAAGGAGCTCAAAAGACTTTGTGTTGCCTCAGTCAACCTCACAATAAGCCCGTGAGGCAAGCAGGTAGCTATTGCCCCCAAACATGAAGTGAGCAGCATTAGAAAGTATTTTACACAGGCAGCTAGGTTGACTCATTGGTTTAAATCCATGGTCTACACTATTGGCAAATTACAGCATTCAAGAAGCACAGACAAGGTTTCCCATTACTGCCTCCTCTGCTGCCCTTTTTGGCTTATCTTCCTTCCATCTGCTCCAGTTGACAGCTAAGCCCCAGATCTCAACAATATATATGAGCAAACTGAGCCAGTGACTAATTCCTGTCGTGCGTGTGAGTGTGTACACGTCTGTGTGTGCATGCATGTGTGTGTGCCCATCTGACTTCTCGGCAGGCCTAGCATGGTTCATCTGCACCCATTACAACACATCTCTGCATTGGTCATTGGTGTGATGCCATGCTCTGAAATGCTACTCTGGCAAATGCTCACAACCTAGAAACTCCAAATAGGTATCTGCAGGAATCTGGATATCTGTATTTTAGTAACAGTGCCCAATAATTCATGCTGTCCAGAGCCCCTCCCTGTCTCCCTTCTCTTCCTTAAGCAGATAGAATTACAACTGTGAAGGAGAAGGTTTTCCCGTACAGAACTGACACTTGTGCCTTCTCCTTGGCCACAGTGAATTAGCAGTAGTGGTCATGGAAAACGGGGACAGAAACCAGAGCAGTGCAGGGAGGGCCAGAAACAAAGATCTTCTTTGAGTTGCCATGAGTGGAACACCCAAGAAATTCCTATTGACCAGGAGTGATTGGAACTCTGCAACATTTTCCCCTCTAGACTGGGTTCAAGGGCTCTGCTACACCATTCCCCTGTCCTCCCCCTTCTCCTCTGCTTTATGGGCATATATGCTCTGTGTCCTGCTCTACTCAGGGGAATTACTTGGGCTTTTCAGGCATGACCCAGAGAGAAGACTCCAGTACAGCAGTGTAAACCTGTTGATCTTTTTCCCAGGACAGCAGAGCACAAGTATCCTCCGTTTTCTAGATTGCCTTGCTCTTCCTTCCAAATTGTCTCAGATCAGGCTACTGATTCCTGGGAACAGTTCCCAGCATGATGTTCCACTATAATCATTCACATTCTCTGCATGCGAGCATGCCATAAACATCCTTCAGAGGCAGATGCAAACCCAGCGAAACACCTGGCCATTGTAAATGCATGTGCTGAAGAGCTAACTAGACTTATTGACACTGGAGCTACAAAGGCTGTCATACCCGTCAGCTTCGCATCTGATCCCGCAAATCAGGACACTCTTCGCTAGAGTCCAGTGACACTGCCTTTTCTGGGAGTGAGAACTTTAAAGATCTCACGGGAAACCCCTAGAAATCCCTCCTCAATCCAGTCGGAAGTGCAACTGATTGAACATCCAGAATCAGCCAGTCTGTTGTGGCTCATCCCAATAGATCAAAATCAATACTGAATTTTTTTTTAAGTATGTAGATTTAAAAAGCCATCTCTTTATATACTTAAGTATTTCTTTATACCTGACTATATAAAAAGATAGCTTTTTTGTTGCCTTGGGAGGAATCACCTTGTGCTTTTCATTTGACTATTCAGAATGGAAGCCAAGGCTTCTCCTTATATTCCTTCATCGTGCCTCTCAAAGAATCACTCAAACAAACCATCATGTGTAGTTTTCACATACACACACATTCATTCTTGGAAGTTAAAGGGGCATCCTGTTGGGGACATCTCTGTCATAATAGCCCCAGGGTGATACTCTACAAGTTCAAAATAGGGAAGCACTCGGTCTTCTCAATGCTGCCAAATCCAATAAAGCCTGTTGTACAGTGTACAGAATGCCAGCACAGGTGATCCCCATGGTAGGTCTGCCAGCAAATTCAAGCCCACCTGGCTGAACTGGACTTTGTGTTAAACTGACTCCTAAAGGCAAACAGTGAAACTCAGGGAAGCACAAACGAGCACCCCCCGCCCCCCCCCCCACCAGGTCAGCAGGGAATTCAGCCACTGAAGTTTCCACTCACAGCCATGCTCAAATTTGAGAAGCCAAGGTAAAGAAGTTCCAGGTTTAGCTACGTACCTGGCCAGACCAACAAGTCACTTTAAAGTTGCATCTGACTGATCTCCACATACTAGGACAGCTCTACCTTGACATTTAAGTTACTGCTTCCATCACCGGTGAGATGGGTTTACGCTAAGTAATGCAGCTTTAAAATATTTTCTGAGCAGTAAACGCAAACGATTGCAGTGTTATAAAATCATGTCTTATAGGAGACATTAAAATGTTACTGATACCAATCACAGTGAGGTAAAAAGCCGCAAGCCAAGACTTTGAGGGGAAGGAGGTAGAGGCCCTGAAAACAGCATGAGACGGATACATAAAGTAGTTAAAGCCAAGCTGGGAATGGATTCAGAAGCTAGAAATGCACATTGCTGGGGGGTTTCCTTTTCATTTGTTTTTCCTCCCAGGCTGTGGCTTTGCCCCTTTCTATTAAAACCCTGACAGTGCCTCCCAAGAAAGATGATCTCTGGCAGGGACAATTCCTTTGGTTTGGCCAACCCTGGCACTCAGCAGCAAAACATCATATCCAGAAAGAACCTAAATTACCCCCTGCCTTGGAACAGGAATACCTCAGGTGCTCAAGGAGTGCTAGCTGGCTTGAGATTCTCTGGGCGTGACCTTCCGGAATCATTTAAGAGAAAGAGAAAAAGGAGAATAGTTGGGAAGGATATAGTGAGAAGCCACCGTGAGTTAAATAGCCCATTTGCTAGAAGTCAAAGCTAGATTTGAAGAAGGAATAGCAAAGGAAATGACCAAATAAATGAAGGGTTTCTCCTGAGTTTCGGAGCATGAGGACTTGAACAAGGGATGTGTTGGCCTGTAATCTAGCACATATGTTCAAAATGAGGGCAGTGTCAGCCCAAACAGAATAAAAAGTGGTTCTTTGGGAGACTGCAAAACTCTTACCCTTTTCATGTATAAAACACAAATATATTTGCAATAAATAAGCAGATATAGAATGTATCTATGACATTAAAATTTCATGATGAGGAGAGGAATTAGGAGGAAAAGATCTAAAATGGTTCGTGGAGAAGGAGATGATGTGGTGGAAAAAAGGAGAAATAGTCATCTGGTAGAAGGGATGATAGATTGGTTTGTTTCCAGAACTTCAGAAGAAGTGGTCTCAAGTATCTTTACCGAATACAAACTCCTGCTTACAAAACTTTCTGCCAACTCATGTTTCTGCCTTTATCACCCCCCTGCCTGCTGGTTCAGGTTTCTATTAAATCAGTTTGGAAGGAAATAACAAGACAGGCCAAAGAATTGGTTTTGCATATGTTTGGAATTTACTGATCTACTGAATTCCCTTTTCAGATAATAACAGCTAACAGTTATTGAGTACTGGCCATAAAACTTGCCAGCCCCAGTGCTAAATTCTTAGCACACCTTCTCACATCGAATCTTCATATCAGTTTTGTGAGGTGGAAATTGTCCTCATCATCATCCAGGTGAGAAAACTGGCTCAGAGAGGGAAAGCAATTGACATAAGTCCTAACCATCAGTGACAAGGGGAAGTGAGCTCTAATCCTCTATTTACTTGACAGAGCCCAGGTGTAACAATGCACTCTTTGGATCACCTGCTTTGACCCTAGGTAATCGTGCCAAGAGGGTTACTTGGGAGGCCAGCAGCAAAATCAGAGCGTATGGGCGCCAGGAAGGTACCCTCATCTGTTGGTAAAGTCTCCACCTGCAGGAGTGTTTCTTCAGTGATGGAGGACAATCCCCCTGTTAGTGTATTTTGGGGCTCTCTGCTTTATCAGTGCCCCCCAGGCCAAAGAGTGTACTAAGTTATTTCAGATTCCCAAAATGAATCATCACTCCTCAGCATAGGCATGATTGGCCAACTTCCCTAAATTTAAGTTGACTTTCTATCAGAGTTCACATTTCCACCAACTTTTCATTAAATTAATTATTCAAAACAATTCAGAGTTAGCGTTCTCACAGCAACTGTAACTCTGCCATGACTATATTAAGGCGTAAATTGAACAGCATGTTTTGCAATAAAGTTAATTTTATATTCACCAGAGAACTGAGTTATAGTTGCTGTGGGAACCATCATTTCGAATCTCTTGACTTTGGTGCATTTAAATTCTCAACCACAGCATTGCACACCATAGCATATTTTGCACAGATGCTTAATTTTCTTCCCACCATGGCCTAGCTACCATGAGCTTAGAAGTCCTGTCAGAGTCTAGTATATCAGCCTTCTAGTTTTCCTAGCCTTCTTACTTATCCTGGTACCTCTGATACTTGATAGAGAAATAGCCAAGAAACCAAAATTATTCCCCTTTTATCTTAAAAATGTCTGTTGGGGGGAAGTGACTTTTCTTAGAAGCACAGTCAGTGAGAGGCACCAAGTCTCAGGCAATGTCAACTAAAGCAAGCAATGCCATTGCATTTGTGAGGAGCCAGGATTCTCATCCAAGGGTATTTTTGGATCTGCGCTGTATTATTCAGTACACACAGGGTGACCTCTGAAGGCTCCAAGTCCTTGCATGTGCCATTAATCATGCAGGCATGCACGGCCATACATCAGAACTTATTGGAGCTCCGGAAAAGCTAAACAACATTTCCCAGAGCCACATAAAACCCAAGCATCTCTAAATCAAGACGCATTGCAGGGCCTCTCTAAGAGGTACGTTCAGTAGAACTGGAATAGAACTCAGGCTAAATCCTGGCGGTATGGAATCGGTGACATGTGCCAGGGCAGAGACAGAAGCTTGTTGGGGAGGGATAGCAGAGGGAGATGAAATTCTGAGGTGGTTAGAGATGTGAGCTTTCCATCTACAAGGATTATCGATTTTTCAGCTTTATTGGAAAAATCAGTCATGCTTTCTGCCTCCTGGGGATTGCTGTGCTGCAATTTGGGAGTGCGTGTGTGTGTGTGTGTGTGTGTGTGTGTGTGTGTATAGAAATGCTGCAGGTTAGCAGCTGAGGAGCAGGTCCCATTCACCATTCAATTATCCATTTAGCTAAAATGTGACTTTACAGAAACATGCTGCTGTTTTGCATGTCTGAAATATATTTGAAAGGAGGGATTTTTGTTTCTCTGTAAATGAGAGGATTTTCGAAGAGGAAACTCTCACCTTCCTAAGGGTACATTCATTATGCAAAATGGAAGAATAGCATCTAACAATAGCATAGGCCAGATTTTTAAAATTCTGACTCCCGTTCTATATTTTTTCAGAAAACAAAAAGCTCCTTATTTTTTATACGTGCCACACATAAATGTACCTCCTGATTGAGACTTATCGCAAAATTTATAAAGAACATATAACAACCAAAGACCCCCCCCCCAGGTTATTGGTCACCTAAAAACTGTGTTAAGAAAAGGACTAGAAAAATACATGCAAACAGAGATTCAAAGAACAGGAAAAGTTCATGACTCAGGGTTACTTGGGTCACAAGGATGGGAAGGAGTGAAATGATAGAAGGTGCTGGATTAATCAACAAGGGTGGGGCTGGGAGATGCCATTTCAGCCAGAAGAAAGAAAAGAAAGTGAAGAAGCAAAGGAGAGATTGAAATGTTTTGGGTGTTTCTGTACAGGTAGATGGTAACAAAAAACAAGATAAAATACAGCTACTGTATGAGATCATTTGATACACAGTGTTTTAAAAACAAGTCTTCAGGTAATTTGGAGGGACTAGTTTTTAAGGAAGTCTTGACAGATTAATAAATATAAATATATGTATATATTTATATACAGAGGTGGATAATTGATACATAGATGATGGATAGATGGATGGAAGGATAGACAGATACATAGAGCTTTTTAAGTGTGTTTGAATGCCGCAATTCAGACGTGTCAAGCTGATCTATGGGGATAAACAGAGTGCAAAGGGATTAAAAGTCCAGCTGAAATAACCTGGGAGGGTGTTTGGGGTTGGCCCAAGGAAGCTCTATTGCCAAGAACTAGATGAAGCTGGCAGACTAAATGCAGCCTCTTGGTCTGAAGTCATTACATCAAGAAAGTCAGGGAGGTCATTTGCTGGAGCTGTTCTGTGTAACACTGGCAGCCCTGAACCTGGAGAGAGAGCCTGGGTGACTTTGTAGTTCTCTGCTCTCCTCCACCCATGCTACCCTCTCCCTCCACTTCTGCATGTTGCCTTTAATATGGAAAAGCAACATGGAGACAAGGGCAGAATCACCACAAAATCCAGCCTCTTCAACCTTGTTTATTTGCTGATTCCCACCTCAAGAGTTTAATCTGTACTCTTAATTTAATTGTATCACCCAGAGTGCTATTTTCTGGACAGTGTATTTTGTCCTCTGCTCCGCATCTGTACCACAAGTCTTTCTATTGGAGGGATGTGTAGGGAACCCTAAAAACATATAGAATTAGTCCTGCCATGTTGGGTCACAGTAGCAGGGCACCCCCATGCCCCACCAAGCCACCAGTATGACTTACAGAAATTATCCATATGGCCTCCTCCTGGACATCCTCTCCAACTCTATCCTTGCCGCATCCTTGGTCTGTTCTCCTAGCACGAAGGAATCCTTTAGACACTCAAGTCAGATCAAGTCACTCTTCTGCCCCATGTCCCTCAGTGGCCCCCTTTCCACACCCCAGGCAGACCACACCTCTCTGTTAACATACTTTTCTGAGCCTGGTTGAGATGTCCACTCCCTGTGACTTCAGTTTCACCTCACATGCCTCTTACATTTTAGGGGGGGCTTCTTTGGATAACATGTCACATCCATTATGTGATGATCTTACTCATGGAACTCTCGGGAAATTACCTCATTTTTCTCACTTCCATTTCAGTCTTTGGAGGGCATCTTCCTGGGGCCTTTGCTATACTGACTGTACCAATCCCGTTTTGAACCATAGTGTACAGTCCTTCCTCATTGCCAAGCGAAAAATCGAAGAATTCCCTGAGCCACATAAACATTTCTGCTAGCATTTGAGGTTACTTTAAACAACAACAATAATATCAGTTTTGAAACATTTACTATGTGCATTTACTTAAAATTTACACATCTTGCATTTTACTAGACACATTTACATATATTTATCCATCATGCTAACTAAGCATGTGATATGTATTTTCTCTTTTAAAGGCCAACCAACCCTCTGGAAAAGGTACTTTTATTGTCCTGGTTTTACAGATGAAGAAAGTAAGGAATAAAGAATTTATCATTTTTGCCCAAGATCATGCAGCCAAGGGGTGGAGCCAGGATTTGAACCCAGGCACGCCGGATCCAGAGCCCATTTCTTTCACACACCAAGTTCTGCCCTGTGACTACTGAGCTGACCTGGGACTTTGGCCTGAGGAGACACCAGTATGTTTTAGGCACCTTCCCTCTTGCCCTTGGAGGCCTTCACCTCCAGCCCTACCTTCCACCTCTATCGTCTCCAATGAAAAGATCCCAGTGCTCAGTCCCTGTCCTTGATGATGACCAGTTGTCCAAGTTTCCCGGGACTAAGAAGTTTCCTGGGATTAGGGACTTTTAGTGCTAAAACAGTTTCGGGTAAACAAGGACCATGAGTGACTCTGGTTGAGAACAGAGGCTACAGAGTCTGTCTGCCTGCTGCCAAATCCTGGCTCCACCACTAACCAACTCTGCAAATTTGGCCAAGTTAATTCACTTCTCTGTGCCTCTGTTTCCTCACTTGTGAAACAGGGATAATAATAGTACCTACACTATAAGGTGTGACAATGAAATGAGCTAATGCTTGCCAGGCACGTAAAAGAGGGCCAGGCACACAGAAATGTCTCCATTGGGGGTCTGCTATTGTTATTGTTATTATATTAAAAGCATGTTAAAATCCAGAATTTAAAACCCATAGTCTTGAGATAGATTCCAAACCTAGCTCTTTTACCATCTATAAGAAACAAGCATTCAGTGATTTCCTTACATTTCCTAAAGTTGTGCTACAAACAGCAACAACCACCAAATACACAGCAATTTATCATTGGCCTCCTTTTACACTAGTTAAAAGAGAGCCGTCAGCCCTGCAGTAAGTAACGAGTCCGTGCCCACAGGCCTCCTAGATGTTATTTGTATTTTTATGACCCTCCTGTGGCTATAAGGATGCTCAGTGGGTATAGAAATTGGATGGTTAAAAATAACAAATAAGAAATCAAAGTCGCGTCTTTGTCCCTATTTCCATACCGGGTAGGTACCACATTCATTATTTGCCGGACAGCTGTGGGAATAAGCAACATAAGGTACGACAACTTGATTATTCTCCAAGAACCAAATTAAACCATTGGACTTTCTTATTATTGTCATCCATGCCTTTGTGTCACCCTCTTAATCTACCAACGTGCTCTCTTCTACCTCGCTGGGTGCTCTATTCTGTCTCTTTCAGTCAGGAGGCGTCAGCTTCTTCCAAGTTGAAAGGCACGGACCTACTCCCGCACTTATTGACAGTCACTGTCATCAGCTTGGTTTTGGACCCTGTGCTGCAACCAGCTGTTTCTTTTGCTTGGAGAAGTGCCATCCAGCCGGGGGCTTGGGATGTAGACTGCGGGGAGCTTTTACTTTTACCTGGCTGCTGAATCAAGGGCACAGTGAAACAGCAGAAACACCACACATACGGTCTATTTATGCATTCATTCAACAAATACCTGTAATGCTAGGCACTGGGGTGTGTGCTGGGAAAACAGCCATACACAACAGAGTCGGAGTCTTTGCACTCAGGAGGCTTAGAGGCTCCCAGGATGATGGGCATTAAACTGCTGGTTCTCACTCTCAGCCGCACACAGGAATCACTTGGGGAGCTCAAAAAAATAAAAATACTGATGCTGGAGTCTTATCCTCAGAGATTTTGATTTAATTGGGGTGCAGTCTAGCATCTAGATTTTTCAGAACTCTCAGCCAATTCTAATGCACACCAGGTTGAGACCCACTGCTTGAAACAAAGGATGAATTGGAAGTGAGACAAAGCAGGAGTGCTATAGGAGGGGGAGTGGGTGGTGCCATGACATCACCTAGTAGGGAGGACCCCCAGGCTGGAAGTCAAAAAGCCTTCTGAAGGAGCACTGGCTAAGCCCAGGATGAATGGCTCTAACCAGAGTGCAGGGAGTGTTGTTTAGGGACAGGGAGCTGCAGAAGTCCAAGAGGAGGATGCAGGCTGTGTTCTAGAACCCAGCCAGGCAGTGTGGCTGAAGCTCAGGGAGCAGAGCCTGATGTGATGTGACCTGAGAGGGAGAAATGGACAGGGCCAGATAAATGCAGGGCCTTCAAGGCCCTTTTAGAGGTTCAGGACTTAACCCTAAAGCAGTGGTTCTCACACAGAGCAGACATCTGAATCCCTCCCTCCCCAGGGCTGGTTAAAATGCAGATTTCCAGGCCCCACCCCCGAGGTTCTGATTCAGTAGGCCTGGGATGGAGCCCAAGAATGTGCATTTCTAATGAGTTCCCAGGTGACATTGATGCTGCTGGTCCCAGGACCACGCTTTGAGAAGCACTGTTCCTATCTAATCAATTGGAGAAACCCCTGGTGCATTTTCAGCAGATTTCAACATGGTATCAGTTGTTTTTGCCTTAGCAACATGGTAATGTTTTCCCAGCACTAGCCCACGACATCCTCCTGTGTTAGGTGAAGTGGAATAAAAAGGATGTTCCAGAGGAAGAAGGCAAGCTCCCCCAAGGGAAGCATAGTCTTGTGTGAAACCCTGGTTCTACTGGGTGACAATGATTCAGTCTTGAATTCACTAAGTAATTGACAGGAGCTTCCCCCCTCCCAAGAAGAGCTATTTCCAGCTACTGTTGCCTAAACACTGTTTCCTCCCCCCACCCCCCATTATCTTCTACTGGTTCAGAAAAACAAAGTAATAATAGGAGCTTAAAGCATCAAAACAGGTAAAAAAAAAAAAAAAAAAAAAAGATGTATCTTCCTTTCCCCTTTTCTCTCCAATGTGGAAGGAATTTGTTTTTAAGTTCACCATTTTCTCTGAGGCCAAGGCTAAGCCTGCTGCCTTCCTTTTCCTGGGCAGACAGAAATGATGCTGATCAGTGAGAATCCAGGTGCATCCAGGAAACGTGCAACATAGACAGCTGGATCCAAATTTATGTCCCCTTGCACAGAGGCTCTGCTACTTCTGTTGCTCCTAAGGCTGAGGGGTATGATTTCTGCCTTATGAGCAGAAGATGAGCAGTGGACCATGGAAAGGATCACTAGCCTTCCCAGCCATCCCTACCCAGCATCCCCCATATGCTCTCCTACACAAACCCTTTAAGACATACAGAGGCTGCTGAAACAGAGAAAAACATCTGTCTCTGGATTTGCCATGTCTTCCCTAACAAAGCAGAAGCAGCCATTCAAGTACAGGTTCATGGCTGAGTTTCCATGCCAATTTGTACCTAGAAACAGAGTCCCTACATAGCTCCCTCCTCCTCACACAGGTGAGCAAGAGGGACAAGCACTTCCATTTTCTGGGTACCAGAATGCTTCTTTGGCAGCCAGTCTTCTAAAATTAGTTTGAGCTTTCCCCAGAGTGTCTTGAAGCACCAAATTAATTTTCTGAGTGTCTGCCACTGCTGTTTAGTATAAATGGCTGCTGAACCCCTGGTGATACACGGTCCCCAACACCTCAGCTATTTTCAATTCCAAAGAGTTCTGGAATGCAATGGAAGACTCTATTACATATTTCCAGTGTGTATCCGCTTCTCAATTCCAACAATGCCCAGCTCTCAGAAAACAGTGATATCTAAAACAATTGAAAGAGAAGGGTTCCCTAATTAAGTTAACATGCCAAAGTACAATCCTGTCCAAGAGAAAAAGCCACCATTTATTCTACCTTCAACTCTCCTGCCCCTCAGAATTGCCCTTAGCTTCAGTGGGTTTTCCTCTCAGTTACCCAGACCAACTTGGCATTGCTGGGTTCTTGGATGCAGTCATATACTGAGAATACTGGAGTTTGTTTGTTTTTTTTAACCTGAAACAGGATAGGCTTGTGTTTTTTATCCTGACCTGGAGGTAAGGCAAAGAGAAATAGCCTGCGCTTATAACTTTGCCCCAGAGAAAAGCCCAGCACTAACTGTAATGTTTGCAAGAGCAGCCATATCAACACGAACTACAAGAGCTACTATCTATTGAACATTCACAATATACCAAGCTCTATGCTAAAACCTCTACCTGTATAATTTCATTTCACCCCTCTGGCATCTGTACAAAGTATCATCATCACCTTTGTTGAGTTATTTATTCAACAAACATTTAATAAATGCCTGTTATATGCCAACTGTTTTTTCTAGACACTGAAGATATCTCAGTGAACAAAAGAGACCAAAGTCCCAGCCTTCATGCAGGTTATATTGGGAAGGACAGTAAATAAGATTAATTTGTAAGATACAGAGTTTTACCAACAGGAGTAAGAGGTGAAACACCAGCTCAAGGTCACACAGACAGCAAGAGGCGAATCTAGGTTTTAATCCCAGAATTTTCTGACCCCAACCAGGTTAAGGTTTTCCCCTTGATTCAGAAGACTTTCCACCAGGGTTTATTCCAGGATGCAGTAGCTCTCCTAATGGTCTCTTGAGCCAAGCAGGGATCCATCACTTTTCAAGCTTTCCTGTCATCTGTCCTCATTTATACACAGCCTGTTTTGTGTTTTCACCTTCATTTCTATCTGGGTAGGGTGTGCTTTTCTAAGGTGTGCTTGATGCTGAATGTTAAGATCCTTCTTCTCTTTCTATACCCCTTATACACTACATACCCCTTACAACCCTTATATACTATTAGCCACTTATTTCTACCTCTAAATTGCTGCACATGGCAGAACATTCCTTGATGCTTTTTTAGAAAAGCCTTTTATGGTAATTACAGCTTTCTTCAAGTGCATTTATGCTCCCCTTTTTACTGTACTTTAGACATTATTTTCCTCATGTCTAATATTTGTTAAGACAAAAAGCCTGCCTACCTGGTAACTGTGTCATTGGAGGTTTTTGTTGTTGTTGTTGTTGTTGTTTGGTTTTGGGGGGTTTTTTTAGTGTTTGGAATTCCATGTGTAGTAAAGTCTTGGAAACAATTCCATTTCCACTCTGCCAAAGATATTGGAGATTCTGAGTTCAGTTAAAAGTCATTCATTCATTTCCCTATTTATTATTAGCAATCCAAGAGTAAACAGGATAGACATGACACCTTCCCTGACAGATTTACTTCATAACAGGAGTGCCCAGGGAAGCTGTTCAGTTGTACACTGCATAAGTCTAGAGGCACCATTCAAATTATAGTTGGCTATGTACACATTTATTGCAATAATTTTCTAGCAAGTGACAGTAAAATGTCTTAAGGAGTGGCTGCTACATGGATAGCAAGTATCAAGGAGATGCTAGACAGTTCTGATACAGTGTGGTGGATATGGTAGGATAGGATAGGGTAGGATAGGATAAAGTAAGGTGGGGTAGGATAGGGTAGGCTAGGCTAGGCTAGGGCAGAGCAGGATAGGGTAGGGCAGGGTAAGCAAGGGTAGGGTAGGGTAGGATAGGATAGGGCAGGATAAAAGCACTATCACAGGTGTAGCTAACCTGGAACTGGGAGCTTTGGAATGTCTTCTTAGAGATGACTTCTGGGTGGGGATCTGAAGAATGGTTGAAGTTAGGCAGATGAAGAAAGACTGAATGGTTTTGATCTGACCAAAGCCTAAAGTGATACAGAGATGGGCTGACAAGAGAACCAGTTCACATAAGGTCTGTAAGCCAGGTGAAAGACTTCAGCCTCTACCTTGGGGTCAATGGAAAGCTGTGGATGTGTTTTGTGTAGTTTCCTGAACATAGAGAAGTGGATGGTGGTGCAAGACTGGAAGCAGGGAGACCAGTTAGGAGGCTTTCACAAGAGTCCAGAGCAAAGATGAGGAGGCTTGGATTAATGCAAGGCAGTGGGAGTGGGAACAAAATGCAGATTCCAGAGATATTTAGGAGTAAGGACAAGTAGGACTTCTTATTGTTAAGATAAAAATCAGGCAGGACTTGGTTGTTGACAAGGTATAAGAGATGACAGAGGTGGTGGAGGACTGTGGAGGGTATTAAGAATGACTCTAAGGTTGTGGCATTGGGGTACATGGAGGTGCCATTCATTGATCAATGGATCAGAGTTTGGGGGTAGGGGGTAAAGAGGCCAAATTCTCTTGAGTTTGAGGTACTTGTGAGTGAACAGATGGAGATGTTGAGATCTGAGTTGGAGTCCATGTATAGACCTCAGAGGACTGGAGGTAAAGATTTGGGAGTCATCGGAGTATAAGTATGAGTTTTTGGGTTGTTGTTTTTTTTAATCCCAAATTTCTGCATTAGGTCTAATTTTTGTCAAGGCGAAAAGCCTACCTACCTGGTAACTGTGTTGATGGATTGTTGTTGTTGTTGTTGCTGTTGTTGTTGTTGTTGTTTTAGTGGTTGAAATTCTGTATGTAGAAGTCTTAGAAACTATATCATTTCCACCCTGCCAAAGGCATTGGAATTCTGATAGAACCAGCCCAAGATATCACTGATGGCCTTGAAAGTTCTCTTTTAATCTTTGAGAAGGGGGTTCCCATATTCTCATGACTCTCAGAAGAGTTTATTGATAAGGCAGGCTGAAATGATACAGCACAACCTGACTGGCCATTCATTCAAGCATCTACAATGTGCCTGACATGAGGCCAGCAAACAAGGAACTCTCCAGTTTCATGGAGTTGAGGGTCCAGGGCAAGGTTTCTCAACCTTGGCACTATTGACATTTGAAGCTGTATTGTTATGCAGACTGTCCTGTGCATTTTAGAATGTCAAGCGGTACTCCTGACCTCTATGCACTAGATGTCAGTAGCATCCTCCCCAAGTTGTGATAATCAAAAATGTCTCCAGACCTTGCCAAATGTCCCCTAAAAGAAGAAAAAGGAACTAACGAGCCTCAGTGGAGACCCACTAGCCTAGGGTCATGATAGAACCTAGAGTCTCCAGACAGCCAGCTGCCTAGCTGTGCAAAGAATGAAAAAATGTGCCTTACCACATTCTATATCAGTGATCTCAGAGGTGGACACTGAAGGAAGTCAGCAGTGCTAGCCTGAAATCCAGAAGACTCCATATGGGAGATCTCTTGGATCCCCAAGCATGAGCCCATAAGTCCATTCCAACTTTAGTTGTAAAATCCTCTCCAGAGAAAAGTTGCCACCTGACGCCCATTTGCCCTCCAGACTAATTACTTCCTACATTTTGTTTTTCCTTAAGCAGAAGCTGGCTTTGCACTTTACAAACACAACGAATCACCTCCTCAGAAGGCCATCAGCCGAATGAACTTGTGCTGGGGATAGCTTGGGGTTGCCTAGCAACACCATGCACCTGCCAAGGCTACTTTCCTCCTCTTCAAGCTAAAAGCAAAGTGCTGTCCATTAATTCCCAGCTACCCCGAAACTTCTCAGAGATTTGCCAGCTTCCCACTGTTCATGTTTTCATCTTCCTCATATGATGTGGAGAAAACCTGCTACTGTGGTCTGTTTATCTCACTTCGGTTGGTTGGGGGGAGGAAAAAAAATCAAAAGAGAAAGAGAAAGGGGGAAAAAGCTTCATTTCAATCTAAGAGCACAGATATTTTGAGTACCTATCTCTGACTGATATGCTAGTGTTCTTTGCAAATTTACATTTTATGTAGTCGACGTGGGTTTCCTGCACAATGAGGCTTCTGTTGAGACTTTGGGTGTGATTTTAGTCAAACATGAGACCTCAAAGTGGCTAAATAACAAAGCACATATAATAGATGGCGTGCTGAGCAAATGTTGCTAGGTCTGTCATTTAGTGTATTCCCTGTGATCCATTCAACCAAAACTCTACTGGTGGAAATTGTAAAGCTGGAGGTGGCTGGAGGTTGGAGATACACTCTTTTCCTTGAGAACCTCTGATAAGTCCCTTGGGCTTTTCCTACTGAGTTTCATTTTGCTCCTGTGAAATGTTTGTGGTAATTCTCTGAAACTGATGGCTTCCACTCCCAGAACACACCCACAGTATGAACAAAGGGGATGTCAGCGGTTCTCCAGGCAGGGCCATGGTCACTTCCTTGGTAAGGAAAGGAATGGAAATTTGGGTCTGGGATCTGTAAAAATAAGTGTGGATACCAGCAAGTCTTTCTTGAGCTACGCAGACACTTATGCTTTGTTTGCATCCTGGATTTAGTGCTGGGCTACACAGCAAAAGGAAACAGGTTCTCTGGTAACAGTCTCCTGTTTCTCCTCTCATGCCAGCTCAGCTTCCTCACAGAGACTCCCCCACATAGAATTTCTCCTCCTTTCCTTATCCTGTTCTCTCAGATCCTAACCCATACACTATCTGGAAAGGATGGGAGGGAACAATTTTCAAATGTAAGATATCTTAAATAAGCAAATTTCAACTCATTTTCAGACACTCCAGACCTTTCCTCCTGGGGGGGAGTCCTTTCAATTCCCACCACTGCCACATGCACAGATTAGGTTTGTTGGCATTCTCACAAGGGAAACTCAAGAGAAGAGAGCTAAAATGTCATTCTAAGGCCTGTGGAACCCTGGAGAGAGAAGTAGGGGGAGATGCATGCTTTTGATTCAGAAGACTTGGGCCAGAATGGTTTCACATCAATTGCCTCCCTCATTGCAAAGCTCTTCATCCCCTCACAACAGTCCAACCTCCCCCCGCCCCCGCCCGCTGCACTTTGTGTGGTTTAAAACTAGATATAGAAAGAGCTGGAGATAGATATGGTGACAGAGGTGGAGATAGAATTAGAGATAGATATTCAGGGAAGTTACATTCTTGGGACAATTAAATTAGTGGTCATTTGGGGTATATTTAAATGAAGTAAGAAGAACATACCTAGGTTGCAGAACTCTGTAAATTTACCAGAAGTCACTGCATTGTGCACTTAAAACAGGTGAATTTTATGGTATGTAAATTATGGCTCAATAAAGCTGTTAAAGGAAAAATGAAAACATATCCAGGAAAGCTTGCCAGCAAGTAGGTTTTGGGAGTGTGGTGATATCCTACCAGTTCAGTGCTGCTCTCCACATCCTATAAAGGGTGACAGAGGCTCTGCTGGGGGGTGGGGGGGGGGGGAGACTTTCCCCTCCCTTGTTAGTGCTCCCTGCTACCCTTCCTCCTCTTCCCCCACCCGGGCTCCTGGCACCCAAGCTCAGGTCAGAAGAGTGGTAGGTGCAGAGTTTTGGGGTGCTGGAGCGATTAGGGAATTAGGTAGGCTGCTGATTTTGTACTCCTCCCCACCGCAGGAAAAAGAAAAGAGGAAGGAAAATATTACCACAAAATCGGAATTACTCGAGCACCACCTCATTCCCCATGCACATACACATTGCTCTCTTTTCCCCATTCATGACACTGAGTACCCACTCCTTCCACAGCCTTCAGATTCAGCAGTATTTTTAAATCATGATATAAATAGGTTGAGTGACAAACAGCCAACATTTTAAAGTGCCCCCTTAAAACTAAATATTACAAAAATATGAAAATGGCCCAGCAGAGCCATCCAGTTCTTGGTCATAAGAAGCTTGTAATAATCATACATAAGTGTATCCTTGAGATTCTGAATGATGGAGGGCACTTTGCCTCCATCCTGGGTTGATAGGGAATTTTCTCTTTTCTGCAGAAGGTACTTCTAAAAAAAATGGAGGAAAAAAAATTTTTTTGGAGGTAGCCTCACTTTTGAGCTACTGGCTAGAAATAACAGCCTACCTAGGCTTTTAAGCTCAGAGCTGGTTTAGTTTTCTGGAATATTCCCCACTTTGGGAAGGTTGCCTCAGACCCCTTCACACAGGTCAGTGTCATTGGGGATCCCCTGCATCTGGGACCCCACTGTCTTGCAACTGCATGCATTGCCTGCTTCCCTGACTCTTTCGAAGGCAGGCACGGGCCCCACTCTGAGGCTGGCCCAGTGGCTGCCCTGCGGCCTTGCTCCCCCTTTGCATGGCTCCCCTGCAGCCCCAGCATGGCCTCACGTCCCTCCTTCTCATCCTCTCCATTTCTCCAACCAGATGGCTGCCCTGATTTGTGCAACGGCAACGGGAGATGCACGCTGGGTCAGAACAGCTGGCAGTGTGTCTGCCAGACCGGCTGGAGAGGGCCCGGATGCAACGTTGCCATGGAAACCTCCTGTGCTGATAACAAGGATAATGAGGGAGGTGAGCAAGCGTCTTCTAATTCCCAGCCCCTCAAGAGCAGAGCATTGTGTATACTTCCGTCATGAGTCATTTTTTTCCTGAAAGACCTCCCCTATACTATTGTCAAATGTTGTTGTAACATTTCCTTTGAAGCAAATGCAGCAAAGAACGGGGGGGGGGGGGGGGGGGGGCGTCGTTTTGGGGGGGGGGGGGCTCCTGGAGACAAGGCTGAAGGCACTGGGGTTTGATGCTGGCTTTGGATTGGCAAGTAGCACCACCACAGAAAGGTGGCTGGGCCCTGGCTCTGCCTTTGGGTCCCTGCTCCTGCCTGACCCTTCAGGGCTGGAAGTTACAAACAAATCGATGATGATGATCACAATATGTGCTTCACGCTGTGCTCAGACATCACAGGCAATCCCTCCATCCTTACAGCCCTTTGAGATGTTACTTTACAAATGAGGAAACTGAAGCTTAGACCATAGTTAAGTAACTTTATAAGAGCTACCAATCGTAAAATTGGGACGCAAACCCAGATCTGACTCCAAAGTCCACTTTCCAAACAGTGGTTGGCAAACTACAGACCGAATCCAATGCATTGCCTGGCATTATATAGCTAAAAACTGGTTTCTACATTTCAAAAGGTTGTGGGGGTGGGGTGGGAATCTAAAGAACAATATTTCAAGAGATGTGAAAACTGTGTAGAATTCAAATTTCAGTGTTCATTTATGAAGTTTTATTGGAAGATAGCCTATTGCCTATTAGTTTATGTATCACCCTCAAAGGCAGCATTGAATAGTTAGAGACCACATGGCTGATAAAGCCTAAAATATTTACTCTCTGGCCCTTTATAGGAAATTTGTCAATCCCTGTTCTGAACCTCTGAATTGAATTTTCTTTCCTGTGTTATTCCCTGATGAAATGGTAAAATTCTGGGGCTAAATGGAGTTGCAGTAGCATAGGGACTGTGTGATTTCCTAAGAATGTGGAGCAGTGCTCCCTAGGCTTTAGTACAGGTGTGTGACCCACTCCCACCAAAATTACTAACTGGTCAGAATTCCCTCAGAGTGCAAGTTGTTTCAGAGTGTAACAGGATCCATGCATTCAACTATTTGATTTAATAAAAATGTGTATAGTCCCACTCTGTCAATCCCTGTGCTCTGGAAGTGTCATCTCCTGCCCTCATGACCCCAAGGTCAGTTTAGGTAGTGTCCAGAAGGGGGTGTAATCCATCAGGGTGATGGTTGAAAGTGTTAGATATTCTATTTTTACTTTTCCTCGTCCTCTTAATAGACACTTTGCAATTTCCATAATATATTCTTGCTGTTATACATGTACATAATGTGTAAATAAGCTAACATACATATAATGATAGGAGTACACCAATCAAAAAAGTTTATAGAGCCAATGTAATTTACAGAGCTCCCATTCATTCATTACCTTACTGAAACAGAGCCAAAACAGAAGCCACTTTAATTCATTTTTGAATGAAGTGAGGCATAACTGCATATATCCATACATTTTTTTTTCCCCAAGACTGAGTCAAAATCACATTTCCTATCCTGACAAGGTTCAGTTTTTGGTTTTTTTTCCTGGTCCCTGGTGATTTCACTTAGCAAAGTGGTTGCTTACAGATAGATCAGCTCCTTCCTCTTGCAGAAAGGAGCTGCTGCTCTGGTGCCCTTCCCCACTGCAGATGTCAGCAGGTAAAAGCATAGCAAATGGCTGGAATGCCGCACATAGGGAAGGGGGACTCAGTCTCCCCAACATAACCTGCACCATCTATGTCCTTCTCCACCAGCCCTACCCCTCCCTGATCGCAGCTCCTTCCAGGAGAAAACCAAATTCCTGAAATAGTGGAGCTAGAGGAGACTTCAATAGGTGCGACTGGTGCTGGTCTGAGGACTACGCTACAAGCACAGTGCAGGGTCCCTCCCGCTGGGCAGAGGCAGAGCATCAGAAAGGCAAGGCACAAAAGCAAATGAGGCAGTGATTATGCTAAAGACAATAATGGCCTTGTTATGGGAACTATTAAAGCAAACCTCCCAAGGAAGTAATTAGCCACCAAGAAAAAAAAAAAGGCTCCGCATAGTGTTTATAAAAAGAACCTCCCAGTTAATTCAGAGTTGCTTATGTCAGGTGAGAGAGGTAGACACGGATTGTCTCTCACCTGGCGTAAGCAATTCACAATTAACTGAGTTCTTTTTTTGGAGGAGATTCCTCAGCGCAGAGTATCCTTTTTATGGTTAATTACTTCCCTAGGAGGTGTGCTAAGCACTTTGCTGTTTATTGATAAATATTAAAGTTGCTCCTCATCAACTCCAGATCCAATCCTGCAGCACACTAATTATATCACTTTTTTGTTTGTTTTGGTGGGGGTAGGAGTTCTGCCCCAGGCTCTCTCCTGCTTTGGGAGTTCTCAACCAAGGCGTTGTGGCTTCCAAACCTGACAGTAGGTCAGAGTAGGCACCCAGACAGAGCATGAATATCAGCCTGGGGAGCAGCTGCAATGAACACATTTGTTACGAACCTCATGAATGGGGAAGTAACAGAATGCTCATCCAAAGTGAGTTGGAAGAAGCAAATCATTTTTTCATCTGGGAACACTCTAAGTTTAAAAAAAAAAAATCTCCGTTTAAAGTGATAGATGTTTTTTTTTTTATTTTAAACTGAGATAGATATAGATACAAATATTGACGCAGATATTTGAAGCCCTTTTAACGGCCTTTTTCACACTGGGCTCCTCTGGGAGAGAATTAAGCCCTGGTGCTTTATGGCCACTAGTAGTTCTGAAACTTTAGCTTATAGCAAAACCACCTGGAAGGCTTGATTGAACACTGATTGCTAAATCCCCCCGAATTTCTGATTCCACAGACCTGGGGTGGGATGCAAGAATTTTAACTTCTGGTAAATTTCCAAGTAATGCTGATGCAGGTTCTCTTTCAGAGCCACTGTCCTAAGACATTCATTATATGGAATGAGTTGACTCTTCTCCTATGCATCTAGAATGGTACTAGCTAAGTGCCTTCCTTAGAAGACTTGAGAAAATTTTCACTCAAATATTTTCTGGATTCTGCGGTGCTTATAGGAGAAGCCCTGTTGGAAAAAGCTGCATTCAAATATCCCACAAAACCAGTTTATGCTGGTTCCCTGCATTCTTAATCCCATCCCTTTCAAAGTCTCCCAACAACTGCCACCCCCCCCAACCATGTGACCACTAACTTAACCTCAGGAAAGCAATGGCTGATTCTGAAGGGGCAAGCTTTCCCTGCCATTGACCCTAAGAAGAAGTAGAAACAGTTCAGACACACATGCCGCCAAGTAGACTGTCTTTTTAATAGTGAGAGATCTTCACTTGAACTGCTCACCCCAATTTGAAAAAGAAGAGACTCAAAGAAATATTTTTGCTTACAGAAGACAAATACCAGCTCATTAAAGTCTGAGAATACACACAACATGTGCATCAAGTGACAGGCGGATAATATTTAATTATCACCACCAAGTCAGAGGTGTGAGATTTAGTTCATCACAGCCAGGGGTAGGAGAAAGGGTGTAGATTTCCTCTAAAAGTGGGAACCTCGAAGTGGGGAAGCGTTGTTAGACCGTCTGGCCTAGAAAGACAGGCCCTTCTCCTTCCCCACACCCTTTTATCAACCAGAACTTAAGAGCCAGGAGCTCCAGCCCTCTGTCTCTACAAAGCCCAGCTCCCATCATTTCAAGCCAACCTGAGAATCTGTCTGAAGTGCCCATGGAATCCCATCAGATGTCCTCTCCAGTCTGTGGGTGGGGGCCTGGAGTGGAGGGGGTGGGAGAAAGCCCTTCCTAAGCTGAGCTTGTCCACGGTCCCACTTGCATCACATCCTGCTTTACTGCATTAGCGAGCTGTCTGTGTTTCCCTCTGTTGCTTGAACACAGCCCTGAAAGTTAGACTTTTATTCCTTCTCCTGTCACTTCTCTGGTTACTCAGGTGACACCCTAACATCATAAAGGTTAAAAGCCTAGGCTCAGGGATCAGTCTTTGTGTCCCACTTCTGCAAGTAACTTGACTCCTCAAAGTCTTTTCTTGTCTTTGAAATAGGCATGATAATGCCACCTCCATTAGTAGATGTGAAGTTTCACTGAGGAACATATGCAATATGTTTCACAAAGTGCCTAGCTCATGGGATGTCCCCACATGTTGGCTGCTGCCAGCTCTAATGTCATTAGTAGTGATGTTGCTGCTATTTTCTAGAACGGATGCCGAATCCACATAGATGGAGCCCAATCAATAATTTTCCCACAGTCCATAACCACTGAGGTTCTAACTAGTGCTCATCAAATTTCAGCATTGTATACCACCCTGGAGAGCTTGCTTAAAATTTAGATTTCTAGGGCTGCCTGGGTGGCTCAGTCAGTTAAGAACCCAACTTCAGCTCAGGTCATGATCTCACGGTTTGTGAGCTCCAGCACCGTATTGGGCTCTGTGCTGACAGCTCAGAGCCTGGAGCCTGATTCTTATTCAGTGTCTCCTTCTCTTTCTGCCCCTCCCCTGCTCATGTGTGTTCGTTCTCTCTCTCTCTCTCTCTCTCTCTCTCTCTCTCTCTCTCTCTCTCTCTCTCCCTGAAAAAATGAATAAACATTAAAAAAGGAATTAAAAAACATTTCAATTTCTAGGCCCCTGCCCTTGGGATTCTGATTTATTAAGTCAAATATGGGATATAGGAATCTGCATTTTTGCCAAACACCCCAGAGGATTCTGATACAAGTGGTCTGCAGACCCAAACTTGTTTAAATAATAGTTTCCACTGAGTGGGCTGACCCAGCCCAAGGTCATAGTGCCTACACCCCAAACCCTCCCTCCTAGAATTCCTAGAACACAAAAGAAGTAAAGTGAGGAAAGGGGAGTTTTATTTCAAGAAGAAATAAGTGGGGCACCTGGGTGGCTCATTTGGTTAAGCCTCTGACTCTTGATTTCAGCTCATGTCATGATCTCACAGTTCATGAGTTTGAGCCCTTTGCCGAGCCCCACATTGGGCTTCATGCTGACAGTGCAGAGCCTAGCTGGGATTCTCTCTCTGCCCCTCCCCCATTCACACACACACAATCTCTCTCTCTGTCTCTCAAAATCACTAAATAAACTTAAAAAAAAGTAATTGAAAAAATATTAACACTTTCTCATGTTTAGTTTTCAAGTGAATAATTTGAGTGTGTTTTAGAAGTGTTTTCCATTCCCAGATGAAGAGGTGACCAATGTTTGCTTCCAAATTAAAAAAAAACCTTTTGGCCTCCTGGGTGGCTCAGTCAGTTAAGCATCTGACTCTTGATCTCAGCTTAGATCATGATTTCATGGTTCATGAGCTCGGGCCCCGCACCAGGCTCTGTGCTGATCATGCAGAGCCTGCTTGGGATTCTGTCTCTCCTTCTCTTTGTCCTTCACCTCCTTGTGCTGGCTCTCTCTCTCTCTCTCTGTCTCTCAAAATAAAAAAAAAAACTTAAAACCTTCAAATTTTAAAACTCCTTTAACTCTTCATCATCAGGAGATTTGCATCCATCCACTCATCCACTAGCTATTTGTTCATGGTTTAACAAAGATTCATTGAGGGTTTACTGAATGTTAGACACTGGAAATAATAAGATATGATACATGTCTGCAAAGAGTCCACATCCATCTGGAAAGATAAGATGTATAAATACATTATTATAATTATTATAGTCAGGGCTGACAGAGTGGAAGACCTTCCTTCAGTGGGAGCATAGAGAAGTGACTATCACGGAGTATGGGTGTCGGCCACAGGACAGGAGAGAAAGCCCATCACAATATGGAGGCCAATGTCTTCAGTCTTTCTCCTAGGAGAGTCTTCAAAGCCACCATTCTGTGTGGTCATTAACCCCTGATTGTGGCTCTTCCATCCACCAGCAGCTTCTACATTTCTCTCCTTAAATTAAAGGCTCCACTCAGGCTGCTCTTCACAACAGTATTTTCCAGCTCTCCTCCATCTGCGAAGTTTGGTTCCTTGTTTGTCTCCAAAGGAGGCTGCCTTGGGTTAAGAGATGTGGATGCTGGCCTGAGTTCCAGGCACTCCAGCCAGGTCTAAATGAGGAGAAATAACACTGGAGTCTGTCCAAAGCACTTGGAACAGACAAAGCCCACCCCTTGCCCATGGCCTCCTCCCCCCTTTCCCCATCCCATAACCATCCAAATTGGTTTGACATGATTCAGGGATGCTATTCCGGCATTTATCTCAATTGTTAATTAATAACACCTTGTCTGTGCATTTAGCAGAGCCAAGCTTAGGACTTCAGGGACTCTGGAAGAGTTATAGTTGTCAAGTCCAAATAGTCCCATTTCTTCATCCAATGAGAGATGAAGCTTGGTGAACCCATTGTAAATGCCTTGATTAATGTGTGCAAATCATGTTGATGGATTGGTTGGGTGGGGGTCAGCTTAGAAGTGCAACATTGCTCTATTAATTGGGTTGGATAAGGATTCCCCTTGCAGTCCAAAGACCTTGTGGCAAATGTATCTGGAGTCATAAACAGAGTCCCCAATTAGCTCCCAGAGAGGAAGACAATATATCTAATGCTTAGGAGGAAAATTTGGCCGTGAGGCCACTGCCAGCTGGCCAGGCACTGGGTCTCTTTTCCTTGGGAGAGAAGCAGAACTAACCCCAACTGAGGACCGCATGGCAACAGAGGGCTGAAATTATTCTGGATCATCTAGTGTAAATAAGATCTTTGACCTCTGGGAACATATTTAACTAGAGAACCTTCTGTTTAGGAAACTGAGGGTTGGGGGCCAGTTTTCTATGGAACTTAAAAAAAAGATAGAATCCATTCTTTATTGCATATAAAGACTATAACCAGTGACAATGGTTGAGAGTTTACATGCAGTGAGCCCTGTGCAGAGCTTTTTGTGCATCTGGGTAATGGGAAAGGCAACCAACAGGTGGGGGTCTATGCTACTGCTCCTGCATCATGCTGTCTATTCCTCCACACAGCAGCCTGAGAGATCATTTTGAATTGTAAATCAGATGCCATGCCCTCAAAGGGCTTCTCATGTAGTTAAAATCAAAATCAGATGTTTCACCTTAGCCTGCAGGGCTTTCTATGACATGTCCCTTCCTTCTCTCTCACCTGTCCCCAACTGCCCTCCACGGCCACTCTGCTGCATCCTCTCTGGCCAGTCCCTCATCCTCACATGCTAAGTTGAGGCACACCTCAGGGCCTTTGCTGACCCAGGGCCAGAAATGCTCTGACCTGGGCATTTGGCATGAGTGGCTCCTTGCAGCCATTCTCTGTTCTCACTCCAGTGCCCCCTCCCCAAAGAGGCCTGTCTTGACCTGTAAAATCTATCCCTGTCTCTCTCCCATCCCCCTGTGGTGTTTCCTTCACAGCATATGTCACACTCCTAAATTATCCCATCTGTGTCCTCCTGGTATGTTGTCTGTGTCCTCATAGCAGAAACAGAGGTTCTATGAATCTGTCTCTTCATAGTTTTTCCATTTCACAGATAAGGATACAGAGGTTTGAGAAAGTAATATTCAAAATAGGCTTCCAAGTAACCACTGTGATAGATTGCTTTGCTACTGTAAAGGCAGCAGCTCATTTCTAAAATGCTAACAAAATTTGGAGTCTGTTTCTGAAGAAGGATCAAACAAGTACAGCATTTTTTATAAAGAAGCCTCAGTAAAAGTCACCTCAAACAGAAAACTTGTCCATTTAAGACCTTTTCACACTTAAATGTATTTGACCGTGGAATTGTTGGCAGGTGGGGTAAACGTTCATGGGTTTACCTAACATCACACTTTCAGTGTTTTATAATGAAGTTTTTAGTAGTTTAAATGATTATTAAGTGTCTCTTAAGGGATTATATTTTCCCTGATTAGATGACAAATCAAATATTCTTCATAAAATTGTGATTAAAATGCATAATTTGCAAAAAAAAAAAGTTAATAATTTAAAACACTGTGGACTTATTTTAGGAAATTAAAGGATCAAAACAGATTTAACTGGTGGCAAAGAGGTAGCATTTATAGCCTTGTGTTGGCTTCCTGTATTTTTTCTTGGCCAGAGAAACTTCCTGGATTGCAGCGAGTACCCTCTTGGTGCCTGTGACCAGCATTTGAATTAAGGTTCAAGAGCTCTGGTGCCAGGATTAGCTCTCTTGCTCCCACAATCCCCCTCAGTCCAGACCAGTGTTTCTCTACCAGGGGTACCTTTACTCTCCAAGGAACATTTTACAACATCAGGAGATATTTTATGAGTCACAGCAGGGAGGAAGGAAGGAGATGCTACTGGCCTCTAGTGGGTAGAGATGCTGCAAAATAATCCTGTATCCACAGGACAGCCCCCACAACAAGGCATGATGTCAATAATGCCAACAATGAGAAATCTGGTGCAGATATTAACATCTCCTAGGGACATATCTGAGGGGTCTGGACAGTTCCAGAACAGGGAGTGTCCTTTGGCTTGATGTCAGAGACGTGATGCATTGAGCACTTACTAAGACTTTACCCACATTGCCCCAAAAAATCACGACAATAGCCCAGAAGAGCCTTCAGTATCCTTTACATAAAGGCAGATGCTAAGGGCCAGATAAGTGGATTGGCTTACCCAGGCCCCACAGCCAAAATGTAGCCATGCCAGGACTCAGAATGCAAGTCAAGAACCTTCTTTGAGGGCCCCTTGCAGCAGCTGACTCTTGTGTCCAGGACCTGAGCAGGGCAATCTATGAGTGTTTAATACCCTTTGCCCCTCAGAAACATGAATTCTGTAGCATTCTGAAAAATAGTATTGGCGTTAGTTTTCCCCACCCCCCAGTTTTTATGTGGAATGCATTTTTCCCACAAAGTGCTTACGCACTGGAATGCTAGGGTACAAGCAGGGAAAGTGGAACAGTTGGACTTTAAATAGCTAGACGTTCTCTGTAGCACAGCACGAGCAGCTGCCCAAGGCCTGTGCTCTTTTATTTGACTTTCTATCTTCTCAGCCAAGAGCTCTGGGGGATTGGAAAGGGGCCAGAACTATGTGGCCGAACGTGAATCCAAAGGAAACTGCAAGGTGTGCTCCAAAGCTCTGTGTCAGGGCCTGCCCTTCTCCCCCTCCCCCACCCCACAATGAAAACCAAACCTTTCCAGGGGAATTCCCTCCCTTTTCCTGAGCTCAAGGTATTTCAGCATTGATCTGTTAAGCCCGTTTCCAGAATTCTGTGGCCACACACGCTGAGGGACACTACCTCTTTGATTCACAATAATCATGGAGTCTGGGAATGTCAGAGTCAGAGAGGCTAAAATATGGATTCTCCAGCAGGTACAAAAATCCCAGGGAGGGAAGGGAACTTCTTCAAGGCCAAATAGCAGGCTAGGGCAGATCTGGGCCAGATGCCTGGTTCCCTGTCTATAAATCCAGCACACTTTCCTCTATGCCATGCTGCCCCCACAGGGACCCCGTCACCCTCAAGAGAATGTGTGCCTGGCATTACTGATAAGGTCAATCTGAGACCTAAGAATGAGACTAGGCACCCATGCACCTGAGAGAGAGTGAGCCCCTTTAATTGTGCACTGAAGCCAGCCTCACTCACTTTACCCTAGTCCTGGCCCTGTTCGCACCTCTTGTCATGGATGGTGGTGAACAAACACCTTGCCCTATACCAGCCACACACACACACACACACACACACACACACACACACACAGAGCCAGACCACATGAGTGAATGAGACAGACTCGTCCACAAAGAATCCAAGGTCTGGTGGAGGGGATGAAACATATGTGAAACCAGACACTACAAAGCCATATACTCAGGATAGAATAAAGACGATGGGGCGCCTGGGTGGCTCAGTCAGTTGAGTGTCTGACTTTGGCTCAGGTCATGAGCTCACAGTTGGTGAGTTCAAGCCCCACATCCAGCTTACTTGCTGTCTGTCAGTGTACAGCCCTCTTCAGATCCTACGTCTCCCTCACTCTCTGCCCCTCCCCCGCTTGTGCTCTCTTCTCAAAAATAAATGAACATTTAAAAAAATACACTTAAGAATAAGGCTGAGGGGCTATGGCAGCCCAGAGAAGGAAGGGGCTTCAGAGGCTTCCAGAGCAGGTAAAATTGAATTTAGAGAGCTACAGAGCACTTCGCTCAGGAACGTAGGGAAAGCACTGTGGGCAAAGAAACTGGCAAAGGTTCAGAGGCATGAGGCAGCAGCACACATCTGGGGACCTCTGAGAAGACTGACAGGACAACCCTGTGTGGAGAGTGGTGGAGGGTGAGGCTTGGGAAGCAGGTCTGGACAGAGAGAGCCAGGTCTTATGTGCCTTGATGGGCAGAGTGAAGTTCACCCCAAGTATTTGCCTTGCCTTCCTCCATTTAGCATCTTGGTCTTCAAAATTGCAATCATCTATCTTCTTGGGTTATTCCTAAACACATATGCTTACAGCAGAGGAGAAACAGTGGCCTGTCCTTATGTTTCTTCCATTGCATATGTGCATCTTTCGCTGTAAGGGGAGACAGCCTGGCAGGGTGATAAAGAGACTTAGGGGCCAGGGAGCTCTGGGTTCACGTCCTGGCTCAACCACTAATTCACAGTATGAATAGGGGCAAACTGTTCTCTGAAAGTCTGTTTTGTCCTTTGTAATGCTAGCTGCCACCTCATAGGATGCTGTGAGCTCAGATGAGTTAATACATGGAAAACACTTATGGTTCGGTGGGCATCAGAATCACCTGGAAGGCATAATGCACAGATTTCTGGGCCCCACTCAGAGTTTCTGATACAGTAGGTCTGGTGCAGGGCCGAGGGATATGCATTTCTAACAAGTACCCAGGTGATACTGACACTTTGGGAATCACTGACTTGACACAATGGGTGTCATTTTGAGGGAAACCCAAGTGCTAACAGAGAGTGATTCCTCCAAGTGTGGCATCCCTGGGTCACCTGATGGGGAGTACAGGCCAAAAAGTTCTGCATCCCAAGGCAGTGGCAACTTGATTGGCATATGGACCCTGGGTTCATCACTGTACTCACCTGCCACAGAGATGGGACTATGGAGAGGGGCTCAGGGCCCCAACTTCCCGGGATCTGTCACCATTTTTAAGAGCACTGGAATAAAGGACAGATGTGGGAAGAGCATGCTAGGAGAGGGTATGTGGTAGCTGGCTCTGGTCTCTTACCTTTGTGACTTCCTGGAGCTTCTCCCATTCCCCCTCAGGCACAGAGTCAATGTTGTGCCCTTTTCTGCCAGGGTCCACAGGCTCATGGGTCAAGCAGACTTGTGTAAGTTTTGGCTCCAGTTCTTACTGGTTTTACTTCCTTGAGCAAAGCACCTAACCCATCCAAGCCCCTGTTTCCTCATCTGTAAACTAGGAACAGCAACACCAACCTCACAGACATTTTGTGAGGTTTGACTAGAAAGTTTATAGAAAGTGCCTGAATGCCACCTTATTGAAATGACAGGTCTAATTATTAGTATCTCCCTATGTAATGTGACTTCAGATCCTCTAACCACACACACACTGTTCCCAACCAAAAGCCCAACATGTCAAGTAATACATAACATTTCAAAATCAGAAATCCATTATTTGGTCCCTGTTCTAAAGTATCCTCCTCGGGGCGCCTGGGTGGCGCAGTCGGTTAAGCGTCCAACTTCAGCCAGGTCACGATCTCATGGTCCGTGAGTTCGAGCCCTGCGTCGGGCTCTGGGCTGATGGCTCGGAGCCTGGAGCCTGTTTCCGATTCTGTGTCTCCCTCTCTCTCTGCCCCTCCCCCGTTCATGCTCTGTCTCTGTCCCAAAAAATAAAAAATAAAAATAAATAAAAATTAAAAAAACGTTAAAGTATCCTCCTCAATCCCACACCCACTCATGCTACAATGAATGGTATTTTCCCTCAGAGATCACAACCCAGTGATCTGGATAGCTCACTCAGATAATACCTGGCCTACAAAACATCTTTGAATCAGTTGCCGACATTTAACAATGGAGGATTGCATTTAGCCAACAAAGAAACTGAGGAGCTAGAGAATAGTTTGCCCAAAGTCAACAGCGAAGTGCTGGGATTGGAGCCCAGTTCTCCTAATTCTAAATGTCTTGCTTGTGCTCCTCCCAGACCCTTCTTCTGAAAGTAGTTGTATATTAGGTTCTCCAAAGAGTCCAAGGCTGCTGAGTTCTGGGAGAAGAGAGGCAAGGGAAAGGGGAATCCATAGAGAAAGGGACACTGAAGTCACTGGGGCCAGCTTCCCCTACTCTTACTTCTGCTATGCTCGCTCATAAAACACATGGCTCAGGGAGAGCAGATCCAGGGAGAAACGTCCAGCCCACTGGCGCCCATCACTCGAAGCACCCTTTGGTGTCCAACACCACTACTGTCACTTCCCAACTATCATGTGGTCTGCTGCAATGGTCATTCCTGAATTTCTCATGTGCCACCTTTGTCTATGAATGTTGCTGCACAGATCTGGGCATGCACCCTTGTCTGGCCCTCCATTTATTCACAACCATCAAGGTCATGGTTTTGTAATATCTTTCCACCTCAACCCAGATCATGCCACCAATTTCACTAGGATGGACTATTGGTCTTCCAACTTCCAGCCTATTCCACACAAAGCAGTCAGAAGAATCCTTTTATTTTTATTTTTTTAGCTAGGCCCAAGACTGGGAAAATAACTTTATTTTCTTGGGGTATGGGCAGATGTCAAGTCATAGAACTTCTGGAATTGCTTCTTGGTGCTGGTGGCCTTGGTGACCTCGTGCACCTTAAAGTGCACAGTGTTGCTCAAGGGCCAGCACTCACCCACAGTGACAGTGTCACTGATCTGGACATCCCAGAAGCAGAGGGACAGAGGCACAGACATGTTCTTGCAGCATTTCTTGAATCAGTTGTATTTTCAGATGTAGTGGAGGTAGTAGTCGCAGGTGACAGTGGTCCTCTGCATCTTCATCTTGAGCTCCACACCAGACAGAATCTACCCTCGGATGGACACATTACCAGTAAAGGGGCATTTCTTATCAATATAGGTGCTCTCAGTGGTTTCCTTAGGTGTCTGAAAGCCCAGACTAATGTTTTTGTAGTATTGCAGGAGCTTCTCCTTGCCAATTTCTTCCAGCAGGACCTTCTTCTTGTTTTGAAAGATGGTCAACTGCTTTTGGTAGGCATGCTCAGTCTGTATTCCCATCATCTTCCTGGCTGTCTGAAAAAAAGAAGAATCCTTTTAAAAGTCAGATCACATCATGCCCCCATGCAAACCTTCCCTGAGCATTATATCTCCCACAGAATGGCGTCCAGGTCGCAACAATGGCTTCCATTGCTCTGCGTTAGTGAGCTCTTGCTTCTACTCAGCACTCACATCTTCTGTCTACTCTTCTCCCTTATCCCACCCAACATCCACCATCTTGTTGTTTCTACTCTGATGATACATTGCCACCCTGGGCCTTTGTACTTGCTGTTTCTTCTGCCCAGAATGCTCTTCCTCCAAAGGTTTCCATGACTTGTTTCCTCATTTCAGGTGTCTCCCCAAACACTTCTGGAAAGCCTTGTATCTAAAGTAGCAAACCCTTGGGGCGCCTGGGTGGCTCAGTCAGCTAAGCGTCTGACTTCGGCTTAGGTCATGATCTCATGGTTTGTGAGTTTGAGCCCCGCATCAGGCTCTGTGCTGACAGCTCAGAGCCTGGAGCCTGCTTCAGATTCTGTGTATCCCTCTCTCTCTGCCCCTCCTCTGCTCATGCTCTGTCTCTCTCTGTCTCTCAATAATAAATAAATGTTAAAATTTTTTTAATTAAAATTTAAAAAAAAAGATAAGTAGCAAACCCCCTCCTCCATCACTCGCCTACCCTTTGTCCTGCCTTACTTTTCTTTAAAACACTACCACCTTCTCAAAGTCTACCATACATGTAGAGGTGCCTGGGTGGCTCAGTCAGTTAAGCATCCACCTTCGGCTCAGGTCATGATCTCATGGTTTCGTGAGTTTGAACCCCACATTAGGCTCTGTGCGACAGATCAGAGCCTGGAGCCTGCTTCAGATTCTGTGTCTCCCTCTCTCTGCGTCTCTCCTCTCTCTCTCTCTCTCTCTCTCTCTCTCTCTCTCTCTCTCAAAAATAAACATTAAAAAAAAAACTTTTTAGGGGCGCCTGAGTGGCTCAGTTGGTTAAGCATCCAACTTTGGCTCAGGTCATGATCTCATAGTTCATGGGTTCAAACCCCACATCGGGCTCTGTGCTAACAGCTCAGAGCCTGGAGCCTGCTTCAGATTGTGTCTCCCTCTCTCTCTGCCTCTCCCCAATCACACTCTGTCTCTCTCTCAAAAATAAACATTAAAAAAATATTTTAAGTCTATATACATTTAACTGTTAATTGTTTCCCTTCTAGAATCTAGGTTCCTAACTACAGGGTCCCTCTCTGTCTTGGCCAACTAATTATTAAATGAATTGAATAAATGGAGGTTTTAATGAGAAGACTCTAGGATACACAGCACTTGTCTTTAATGCAATACATTATTTTAGTATGAATACATTTCATTTTAGGATTAAAAATACACCCATACAATGACATCCAAATCACTACCTACCATTCATACCATTTTATTAATGCAAAGAAAATCTAAATGTAAGATATATGATTTATTTTCAGTAAGACGTGAACACACAGTTATACTTCTCTTCAGCTCTATTTTCAACTTGGCTCACCCTGCACATGGACCTCCTGTGGGATGGTAGCAGTAGGTATACAAGCTCCATAGTCCTCTTCTGAGGCAAGAGGAAAGGCAGGGGCTGCCAAGAATCACTGTTGAGTGAAGCCGGACTTTACAAACCATGGCCAGCTTGGTGATGCGTAAAGTAGTGAGAGTGATCAGCATATTTGAGGCTGGGCCACCTGTGTGTGAATCCTACCTCTACCAGTCATGAGCAGCTGCCCAACCCTTTCTAGTAACCTAACCTCTCTAGGACTGGGTTCTCCATCTATAAATCCAGAGTAAACAGATTGTTGCTATACACGAAATGCCTTTGCACAAGGTCTATTTAATCTTTGACAAAGGCCCTGTTAAACTATTATTATTGTTGTTGTTGTTATTTCCACTTTACTGATAAGAAAACTAAGGCTCAGAGAGGTAAGCTAATTAGCCCAAGGCCACACAGCCAATAAGTTGCAAACCTCCAGCTCCTGTGATGTTAACTGGGAGTACAATACTGGCTCCTAGCCCCTACGCCTGCCCCTAGAGTGGAAGTGGAAATGACACAAGGAGATCTCCAGGGACTGCTAAGCATAGTACATGGACCATGGCAATAGTCATGTGTAGGAATTAGTACTTCAGATTTCCTTAATCCAGCAGGAAGCTTGTATAATAGCTGAGTCTGCTCCCTTCTCCCAATTGGCAGTCTGGGGGTAACTTCTTCATGCAGCAAAAGGACAGACATCCTGCCCTCTGCTAATTCTCTCAGCTCAAGGAGGGGTGGGGGGACAGTCCCCCGCCTTCCCCCAGGAGACAGGGTCTCTCCTCAGACGGAAAGTAACTGTTCCAGCTTGTTGCTCAAAGGTGTTGCCGGTGGTGACAGCCCCTTTTCTTTCTGAGGGGCCCAGCAGGTCATTGTCTGCCACCCCACCAGCCCGCCACCCCCTGCTGGGCTGGCTTCTGTCTGACCTGTCAGTGGGCTCTTTGAAAGCAAGGTTGATGAGGGGCACAGGGGAGGGGGGAATAACTGGACTGAAAGAGGCCAGGAACAGCGGGCAGAGGGTGAGTATTTGGGGTGGCTGAGATCAGAGACCCTTGCTCTCTGTTGCCAGTAGTTTTTGTAACAGAAAAGTGGGGACATGGCAGCAGCCAGGATAGAAATCCCCCAGGTATAAAAAACATGGCCCTAGGCTAACAAGGGTGAGACTGTGCCAGAGAGGCCTGTCAGGGAACGTCCAAGGTGGGCCAGTTCTCATCAAGTGAGATCATTATTTCTAGAGGCTCTGTTTGGGTTGAGGAGAAGCAGCAGAGGGAGGAAAAGCGGGGAAGGAAAAAGAGAGCAGGCTGAGAGAAAGAACAACTAGAAAATGAAGATGTTTTCTGAAGCCTCAGCATTTTGTTCCCCATGTCCTACAATACTCACCAGATACCTTTATAAGGCCATGACTACTCATAGCCTCCTATGAAGAATTGAGGATAGAAGCCATTGGAGGTGGACAGCCAGAGGGTGAATCACTCCTCCATCATTTACTAGCTGTGTGATTATGTACAAGGCTCTTAACCTCTCCAAGCCTCAATTTCTTCATCCGCAAAATGGACATCATAGAAGCCGCCTCAAGGTGTTCTTATGAGCATATGGGATGATGGCTGGATAAGGTGCAAGGTGCAGGCTGCCAAAGCACAGAGGAGCTTAAGCGGCTGGCAGAGGAACAGCCCTGTGGTGGTCCACCTATCAGAAGAGGGAGCGAGGGCAGAGGGCTGGCTAAAACACTTGGCATCCCAGATTTTCAAAAGGTGAATCTCCCTCCAGTATGTATTTAAATTGTTCCTCTTCTGATTGGCATAGTCCTGCCTTAGGTAAAAGAGCTTAGTGCAGATAATAACATGTCATAGTGGTGGGCACAATGACTCCTGTGTGTTAGCCATTTGGAACATTCTACTGTAACAGACCTTATGTTGCAGATCCATGTAGGACTTGGCTTCAGAGTGCTACAAACTGGGTCAAACCCAGCCCCAACATGCAAGAAGCTGTGTGGTCTTCTGCAAGTTATTTTCTTTCTAAATCTCCAGTTCCTCATCTGTAAACAGTGGTGCTAATGATGCCTGAAAATCTGGTGGTGATTTAATGAGGGGATGAGTGTAAGGCACTTAGCATGGTGCCTAAGACCCAGTAAGACAGTAAGATTTTCTTTTTTTTTAATGTTTACTTATTTATTTTGAGAGAGAATGCATGAGCAGGGAAGGCGAGGAGAGAGAGGGAGAGAATCCCAAGCAAGCTCCACACTACCAACACCAAGCCCAATGTGTGGCTCAAACCCATGAACCTTGAGATCATGACCTGAGCCAAAATCGACAGTCAGACACTGAATGGATCGAACCATCCAGATGCCCCCCACCCCAGTAAGCTTTTCATAAGTGCCAACCATTAGCTCTGATTAGACATGGTTGCCATTAATGCTTCCTCATCCTACTGACCCCCCCCAGGTTGTGTCACTTAACATAGGGTCTTTTTGCTGAAATACACTGGCTTTGGGGGGGGCACTAGAAGCCCATGGACAGGGACTCTGAGCTAATGTGGTAGTAGTGATGATGTGCTGTGTGTTGCACCTAATCATCCCAAAGTGTGCATTTTGTGAGAAGGTCATTCAAGGATAGGGCTACCACTTGTGAGTATTGAGTAGATGAAGGTGTGGCTCGTCCTTCCAAGGACAGAGCTCCCAAACCTAGAGCTCTGTGTCCATGAAGTGCTTCCCAACCTGTATTGCACTAGACTATTGTGGGGAGATGCTCTGGGCCAAAAGGGGTCCATGGTCAGGAAATGCTTCATGTTCCATTGCAATATTAAAGATTCATAATGCATATTCATATGTCAAAGGCTCTGAGAAGTCCTGCTGTAAAAAAAAAAACTAGCTTACCTGCTTCACCAACATTTCCCAAGTTGTATCCTCCAGTGTCACCTCTACTTCTATGTTTCAGGGAATCCCCATTAACATCCCCCAGTTTGGAAAACCACTTTAGTCTCTCAGAGTCAGATATACTGCTATGGATATTTGCGGGACATTCTCAATAATTCAGAGCAGGGGTTCTTGAGATTTAGTCGGCAAAAGAATGACCTGGGAATCTTCTTTAAAATGCCAATTTTCCATTTCCATGCTCAGAAATTCAGTAGGCCTGGGTGACAGCAAGAATCAGCATTTTAAAATCACTGAGGTGATTCCAGGGCAGGAGGTCAGGAAGCATGCCTTGACCAACAGTGGTTTAGAGCCTGACTTCTGGAAGTCAGGGCTCAGAACAGCAGCATCAGCGTTACCTGGAAACATAAGGAATGCAGACCACTGTAGGACCAGAGAATTAGAATCTACATTTTAACAAGGTCCCGGGTGATTCCAGTGCTGGTTATATTTTAAGAAGAATTGGTTTTAAAGGTTTTTATTGATGGTGCTTGTTTTTGTTTTTGTTTTCCATTTGTTTACTTTTGATAAACACTAAAAAAAAAAAAGAAAGAAAAACTGGATACACACTACAAGCTCATTGTCACAAAATTTCTACCAACCCTTACCCCTAACCCCATATGTGAGGGGTTGACCAGATGCCCCAGTAGCTTCCCGGTAAGCTAGAGTCCCATTAAAAAGTGGTCTTATCTAGATTATATCCCTGTCTTCAGTAACAGTGCCTGGGTTTTCCTAAGCAGCATTTGCTTTCTTTTTCACACGTGTCCTGAAGAGTAGGAAACCAAGAAAAGCAGCTCTCAGTGGGCCTCCATTCTGCCAGATCTCTGGTCAGACATGATTGATCTTCCATTGCTAAGTGTAAGAAAAGCCAAAGGTGCTTTGGAGCAGGGATCTCTGGCCTTGGAACTCAGGGACTGTCAAAAAAGAGTTGGCAAGAGGAGAGAGGAAAACTTCCAACAGGACTTCCAGAAGCAGCACAAATACAATCCCACTTCTTGCAATATTTAAGAATGGCGGTTGCTCTGGTTGGGAGGGAGGGGATGCCTGTGTAATGATGGTCCATCAGGCAGCCGGGGTATTAATGGCAGGTGAAACCTTCCAAATGAGCACCCTGTCAGCCAATCTATTGCTTTAAAAGGTTGGCAATGTGGGAGACCTAACAGAGGCAATGAAGAACTAATCTCATATTGCCAGGTTAAATCAAGTCAGCCTTGCCTGCTCCTTTCACTTTTTAGTTACATCAAGCCAGAATACTTTCAATTATCCCTCACTTCCAACTTGTCAGCAGGCATTGGGTAAAATGCAAATGGAACAGCAGTACCTTCCCTGGTGGAGTGCAGAAAATATTATGAAGAATAGCCTCCACTAGTTGAACTCTTCCTGTGTATTCAGTGCAATATCTTCATCATCTCATTTCATGTGCACCATCTTATAGAATCTCCATGCTCTTTGGTGAAGTAGGTGCTATTAAGTCCATTCTATAGGTGGGAAAACTGAGTCACAGGAAATCAGTCACTTGCCTCACTTGCCAAGGTTACATAGCTAATGAATGATAGAACAGGGTTTAACCATTCTGACTCTAAAGCCCATATTATTTTGCTATTTGTCTAACTGGACCAAGAATCCAGTGCTGTTCTGGGCAAGTGAGTTCTTGAGCTTTGAAGTGCCCCCCACCTTTGAAATTTTCTAAGTTTTCCTCCAGTGGCAGGGAGTGGCCAGGGTCAGCAGTGCTGTATGGGTGAAGCACGCCAGCCCAGACTAGGACCCACCTGAGCCCTGGTCCCTATTTCTCCATTTCAGGGTGCTTTCTGATCCTCTCTCATTCCTTAGCCCATCCCCATGCATGTGAGGTTGACCAGATTCTCAGAGATATTTGGGGATTTGCATTTATGAGATATCTCAGGGCCCATTGCCCAGCCTTAATTCTAGTGGACAGATTGGCAAGTAGATTGTTCCTGCTGGCTGGAGGAAAATTTTGCAAGATCATGTGAGATCAGCCTGCCAGAATGGTGCTGATATGTCAATTTGGGTAACTCAAACTGTTTATGTAGACAGGGGCCCGGACAAAAAATATTTGCTAGGGACCCCACACACTTTAGACACAGTCCTGAAAGAGCTCACCTTAAAAGACAATAATTCCCAAGGCAAAAAAGAATACTACAGCTGCCTCATTTCTTTTTACTCAAGAACCTCTTTATGTGCCTGGCCATTCAGACACTTCCAGCCTTTGCCAGCGAGCCCTCACCACTCCTTTATTTCCATCACAAAAACCAAACAGCATAGGCTTCTTCCTTCTTGCCCCAACTTGTTGCCTCCCCCCTTCCCTCCACTCTTTGTTAATTTTCTACCTCTCCATCATTAACTGATCTCAAGAATGACCCTAGGATTTATTGGGTCCACCACCTGGATTCCCTGTATTTTCCTTAGGGAAATGAGAACTTGGCAAGTACCTCACTCTGTGTGCTAAACAAACCTATACGATGCCAAGAAGACTCAAAAAGGAGAAAAGAAATAGAAAAGATTCTGAAGCACATACTAGGTTGCTAGGTGCTCACAACTGTTCATGTACCTTGCGTGGATTATCTTAGTCCTCTCATTGCTCATGTGAGGTATCATCATGCCCACTTTGCAAATAAGGAAGACAGAGCACAGGCAGGTTGGTATCTTGCCTGAAGTCAGTCTGTTAGCAAGTACATAAATTGCATAATCTTATATATACATCCCGATGAATGAATGTGTGTGTGTATACATCCTATAGATATGTGTGTGTGTGTATATATATATATATATATATATATATGTGTGTGTGTGTGTGTGTGTGTGTGTGTATACACACACACACACACACACACACACACACATATATATATGTATATATATAGTCTATATAGCCAGGTGCATAAGGTGAGGACCTAGAACCTTTCCAGCAACCAGAAGGTTCTCCTGTGTCCTTCCCAGCCAGTACCTCCCCATTAAGGTAACTGCAAGTCCTAACTTTCTACCATAATTGATTCAGTTTGCCTATTCTTGAACATCTGATGAATGGAAATATAGGTACTCTTCAAAACCTAGGTTTTAACCAGCCTCTTGGCCCAAGGAGTAGGGAAGGCAGATTTGGTGGTTGGTGATGCCACTCACCAAACCATAATCTGGAAAGAGTGAAGCTCAATTTTAAAATCTGAGATGATAACCCATTCCTGTCAAGTGCTATGTGCAGACTGTAGCAGAGCTACCCACGACACCTGAAGTGAGTTGTTGGAGTCGATTCATGCCACCCTGTCACAAAATGGAACTAAGAAGAGTAAATTTAGATGCTTCTCTGAAGCCTTTAATACCCAAGAAAGCTGGAGAGTTCATGCAGGTTATAAAGGGAATCACTTGCATACCAAGCTACAGGGAATAAATGACACCAAAATTGAACAAAATGCTTTCATCTGGATTCTCCATAAGCTGCCCAGTTTACAGAGATCAAAGAGGAAAATAAGTGAAATGAATGAAATAAACACCCTCTCATTCCTGGAGATGTCCCTTCCCTGTAAGAGTGATGTACAGACTCAGGCAGCCTTCCCCAAACAGAAAACATGATCATGTTTCAACCAACTCTGAAATACCCAATATCTACTATGGCTCTCTGCAGCCTCTCCATTAACCCGTGGCCTCCTCCCCCTGAGCGTAGCTTCACTAGTAAGTGTTCAGTTAAGGCTTTGAGGTTGAATCTTTTAAAGGAACTCCTTTAAAAATCTAACAGAGCGAACTAGGCAGGGGCTGGAAACAGCTGGCGCAAACTTGTAGCCAGCCCAGAAGGCAAGTGCCACCTTGTGCCAATGGTAAACAGCTGAATGGGGGCTTCGAATCTCACAGGTAAATAGTGTGGTCCCCAGCAGCCTGCAGTGCAGGGAATAAATCCCCAGGTATCTCGTTTCTCATGTTGATTCCTTTTAGAAGCTCATTTTAACCAACCAGATTCTTCCCCAACTGTAGGAGTAGACAAGCCTGCAAAGGTAATTAAATCTCACGGCCACCCACACTTCCAGAGTTGATGGGTGTCCACTGCCCTGTCTTCACACTCCCTTTGGGAAAGAAACATCACCTTCTCCTGATAATGAAGAAGACAAAGAGTTATGATCTCACTGGTTGCCTTTTCCTACTTTTTATCCAAAACTCCTTCGTAGCCACTTGGATAACTTACTCAGCTTCTCAGAGCCTCAGTTTCCAACTTTATAGAGTGGATGATGGCGTGATAATGGGCGTAACACACAGTTAACAGAGTAGTCACTGTACCAGGCACTGTTCTAAGTACTATATGTGTAATAACTGCTTTAATCCTCCAAACTGTGCTTTCTAACATCATTGTCATCAGTTCATTTTGTACACGAGGAAACTGAGGTACAGAGCGGTTACTAGCCCAGGGTCAGCAGATTGGGTACCTGATCTGAGAATCAAACCCAGACAGCCTGATCCAGACTATGCGGCTTAAGGGTTATATTATTCTGCTCTGTGGGGTTATGTGAGGATTTAAATCAAGGATATGTGCAAATCTCGTTCCACCCATAGCATTTATTCATACTGTCCATTTACCTATTGCTATTTAGAAACATAGCATTTTTGACAGGATTCAACCTACCCATAGCAAATACCAGTGAATGACTCTAATAGGGGATATTAATTTCATTTATAACCATGTCTGGTTTTTAATTTTTTTAACTTTTTTTTTTTCATTTTTGAGAGACAGAGACGGAACATGAGCAGAAGAGGGTCAGAAAGAGAGGGAGACACCGAATTGGAAGCAGGCTCCAGGCTCTGAACTATCAGCACAGAGTCTGATGCAGGGCTCAACAAACCGTGATATCATGACCTGAGCTAAAGTTGGACGTTTAACCAACTGAGCCACCCAGGTGCCCTGCCATGTCTGGTTTTTATAAACTGAAAAAGTTGAAAACTTTGCAGGGTTTCTGGTTATAGTTCATTGAACACAAACTATGCCGAACTGATGTGTGTGTGTGTGTGTGTGTGTGTGTGTGTGTGTGTCTGTTCATTTATTCCCCATCACAGCACCCTATGCTATATGCATTATTATAACTCAGTTTTACAGGCAAAGAAATTAAAGTTTGGCAAGATTGGTTATCTAAGCTTACACAACCAAGGACTAGAGGAGATGAGCTTCAATCCCAAATCTGTCTGATTCCAGAGGCCAGGAACCTCCCTCTGATGCTGTGTAGACTTTTTGGCTTTTTACTTTAGGAATTCTAATTCAAAGGAATCAATTTAGCATCAACCTGATTTCTGCTTCACGTTGCCAGACCCGTTATGGAAGACTCTCTGATTTTCTTTATCAAAAGCAGTAAAAAGAATGCCTCCCACATTGTTCCCAGAAAGTTTCTCCACATCCATATTTCTCTGAAATGGCCATTGCAATTAGCGTATGACATACACATGTGGAATATAGCCAGAGCTGTGATTTAGCATGCATCCTGACAGAAAGCACCTAGATAATTCTCCACGGCCACATCTCACAGAGTGAAGTAAATGAGGACCCATTAGGCAAACGTGGGACACTGCTGTGGGGCCTGCTTAGGATGGCCTGGGTCATTTTCCCAAAACGCTGAGTCAGAATTGGGCCCTTTTTGAGGTCTCTGCACACCTCTTTCGCCACCCTCACTGGGTAAAAGCCCACCAGACAAACAAGTAGGTGGATAAATAAAGAAAGAAATCGGCCAATGTCACGGGAGGGCTGTGCCGCTCTCGCGCCCCTGTTGAATAGAGACGCTGGCAGCCTCTCGGGTCCTGAACTGGCAATTCAGGACAGTTTGATTGCCTGCTTGATTGTTTGCAAGATAACTGCAAGATTGTCAGTGACAGGGTAATTTACTGAAGATTGCCATGTCAGACTCCATGCAAGGGGCTTGCTGGCATAAAGATGCGGCTCTCATGACTGACAGGCCGCTGGGAGATAGCAGTGCCAATTTAAAGTTCACGGTGTCGTTTGAAAGTGTTCGGCAGCAGCAGCCCATAATCATGCAACATGATGAGGTCATTACAGGAATAACGTATGCTCACACTTAATAACCGATAGAACCCCAGATGCACAATCTCTGGAGCAGTTCAATGCAAACATGTAGGAGGAAATCATTTCTATCCTTTTTTTTTCTTTTTTTAGCATTTGCCATCTGCGATTGCTGATGTGTTTATGGGACATCTCCTGCCAGACAGGCCCTTAAATAAAAAGCCAAGAATCAACAAAACAGTAGGGAAATTTGAGGTCCACCCTTTGGAAAAAGTTGCAAGTCCAGAATGAGTGGCAGACTAGCAGGGGTTGGGGAGAAAAGTGTTGAGTGCTTAATAGAAAAACTGTCCCAGGTTATTATTTGAGCCTGATGAGGTTCTCAAGCTGGTTAGATGGAAGGGGTGGTAAATCAGATAGGGGGTAGGAGATGTTCCCAGCTTCAGGAGGGAAAGACCACCAGAGACAGATGGAACTTCTAATGGGAAGAGGCCAGTGGCCTTAAAGAAATCTATAGTGCTACTAACAGTGTGTTTTTTCTCACCTGCGAAGTTTCTGTAGCTGCTGAATGAAGCACTGCCAACCTATCTCAGCAGGATAATTTTAAATCCAAAGCAGGCATTCCGTGGTGGATTCCTTCTGTCTGGTGGAGGCGGTCCACGGAAGGTGATGTTAAAGGCAGAATGCTATGCGTTTTTTCTTTTCTTTTTCTTATTCTGCCAGTGGCTATGGGATCCACTATACGATCTGAACATAGATCTGTGATGGTGCTCCAGCATCATCCTGCTGCTGAGATACAATTCTCTGGCCCCATTTCTTGGGTATGAGATTTGTGAGGCTCTAGGGAGCACCTGATTCAGCCAGCATATCAGGCAGAGGTGTTCAGAGCCTTGATTTTGAAAGTCTCTAAATTTAAAGTGTGTGCGCCTGCTCACCCTCCTGGGTCTGCATTTCTAGGAAATTCTGTAAATCTAAATGTGTTACGAGGCACTGAAGCCACATTTGCCCATGTGGAAAATGAGAGGCTAGTTTTAGTAATTTAAAGCCAAGCAAAACACACAACCTCCTAATTTGTTTGTTTGCTAAAAATAAAGTAATGCATTAAAATAATTGTACATTAATTGCTAAATTACAGTGGAACTTCGGTGAAATTACATATTTCAATTTTGTTAGCAGAACCAAATGAAAAGAGTAATGCCAAAAAATTACATTGTAGTAAATTTAAAGCATGCAGCCAGGCCTCTGATTCAGTGTTCCAGTACAAGTGTCTGTCAAGTCCCAGCCCAGGGTTTGAGTACATGTTTCCATGATGTTAATTATGGCCCCAAAGTGTCTTGCTATCAAATCTGGGAGGTGCAAGCAAGTTATTCTCCAATCTTCTCCACTGTGTGTTCAGTCAATTCCCAGCAGAGTGAATAAGGGTTGGCCAACTAATCCATTCTAATAGGGAATTCCAAAGAGCAAACACTACCCGAAACATTCCCATGCTCAGCCCTAACACGCGTGTGAAGAATGGGAAACAGTCATTTATTCATTCAACAAACCTTTGTTGAATACCCAATTCCGTGGCTGGCACTAAGTAAGGCATGAATATAGAAATGAATAAGACACTGTTATTCTCTTCAAAGAGCTCATTTTCCAGACAGGAAGGCAAGCACACAGAGATAATTGATTCTAGCCCAAGGAAGTTGGCATTAACAAAGGTTTCTAAAATTTATTGTGCATTAGAATCACCGGGCAAGCATGGGTGAAAGGCAGATCCCAGGACCTGTTCCTGGAGGCTCTCCCTGGGAAGCTTGGGAATAGACCCTTGAGACCCATGGGATTTTGATGCAGTACCATTCTTTGAGAAACTGTGATTCAGGGATACACAGAGCAGGAGTACCATAACCTAGTCAGAGGCATCACCAGGAAGGCTTCCTAGAAGAGGTGGCCATACCTAGTCTGGGTTGTGAAAGATGAATCGCATCTGTTTCCCCACTGTACTGTCAGCTTCTTAAGGACCAACCCCATCATTCTTTGTTCTTCATACCATGTTGCATTTCCAGAACATGGATGGCACTCAAATATTTGTTGAATGGTACATGAATGATAAGAAACAGCCCAGGAAAGGGATGTAGGGCCAAGGACCTAGTAAATCAGGATGTTCAAAGTGTTACGGGTGTGTAGCAAGGTGGCACCAGAAACGATCGGGTGAACTGATAGCTTACTTTCTTGGTGCTAGAACCAAAGCCATTTTTCCACATTTCCCAGAAAATGCAAAACTCACCCACCCAGTTCTCACACTGGTCAGCAGCACCTTCCCTGTCTGACAAGGAGCAGAGATGGATCTCAGTTTCTCCATTAAACTGAGATTTAAGGAATCCCATGCATTTTGATGATTTGTGCACCCAATTAGCACAAGGCCCTGAGAACTGGCTATGGGTAATTTTTAGTGCTGCTCTATCCAAAAGCAAAATATTTGGTTTTATTTCCAACCACTCAAATATACTTGCTCATAACAGAAAAAGTAGAAATCCTAGCAAAGTATAATAAAGAAGAAGGAGAGAAACACACTAATCTACTACCTGGGGATAATCATTTGTCCACATTTTCAATTATTTCCTTTCAGTCTTTTATTTTCTATGCATATATACTGGAATTAAACTAGACTTGTCGTGTGAATCCTGCCACTTCAAGCCCTTGGGAAGGGTTGATGCTGTTCATGACAAAGGTGTTAGCATCTCTCAGCAGCTTTGTGTTGTGCAATGCACTGACCCTGGCTCTCCCTCTGCCCTTCCAGATGGCCTGGTGGATTGCCTGGACCCTGACTGCTGCCTGCAGTCCGCCTGTCAGAATAGCCTGCTCTGCCGAGGGTCCCGGGACCCCCTGGACATCATTCAGCAGGGCCAGACAGACTCACCTGCCGTGAAGTCCTTCTATGACCGCATCAAGCTCTTGGCAGGCAAAGACAGCACCCACATCATTCCTGGAGACAACCCCTTCAATAGCAGGTGGGCACCCTTCTGTCCACACAGACCCCGAAGTGGCTGGTTGCCTCCCTATCAGAGCAGGAAGAGGTGCTCCCGTTTTTCCATGGGCCCAGTTGGCCTGGAAACTACCCCATGAGGGCAGCTCCTTGCTCTGGTTCACAGAGGGCCCCTTGCTCTCTATGGGTCGAGACCCAGAGCAGAGTCCTCATCTGTCTGTAGGATTTGGCCACCTTCAACCTAGAACCTGCTGGAGACACCTGTTGATTGTCTGGTTTTTAGATCATTTTTATAATCTATTATTTTACAACATTTCATTACTTTATCTCTCTTTATAAAATACCTCTGGTAGTGGCTTTTGTTTGATCATCACTGAAATACTTCATTCAATAGAGTATTTTTGAAAGCAATTATTAACTTAATAACATAGCTTATCATTTCTGGCACCTTAGAGCCAAGATAATGCCAGTGGCTAGAATTTATTGAGCACTTATGAGCCAGACACTTTATATAGACCATCTCTAATCTGCACAGCAACCCCATCAATTGCATCTGCTAACTACCTACTTTGGGCAAGATGTCATGCTGGGGCATGTTACCCCTCTTTGCACAATGATAGAGTTTCTCTTATGTTTACTTTTGCTCTCAGTTGCTAATTTGAGACTTATGAATATTCTAGGGGCAAATTCTAGATTTATTATATAGTAAGTTTGGCCCTTCCTCCCAGGACAAGTTAGAACTGTACACCCAGAGAGGAGAGCCAGGGGGAAGAGTTGGCTTTGAGACATCCCATCCCCTTCTCCCTTCTAGGCACTGTTTCTGATTCTGGAGGTAAGAGAAAGGATAGGAGAGGCAGGGGACTTCTTACGGTCTGCCTACATATCACAGATCTTGCTCTTGGTGGGTCTGGGTCCAGATGTCGATGGTATGCGCAGATGTGAAGATGGCAGGCGTAGTCTTCTTGGGGATATCTGTCTCATCTCTATGCTCCTTTCTGTAGAGAAGTAAGAATGGGTGGCTGGGTCCTCTTTCATGAAGCCTCTAGGAACCTTGAACTTGAGTGGGGCACTTCTGGCCTCCTCACCCCACTAACTATCCTTCTCATGCCATTCTTCTCTTAGTTCTCTTTATCCTACTTCATTCTGGGGAGGCCCAGAAGCAACTCAGGAAGTACGCTGCCCAAGCAGCCTTCCAGCCAGCAAATAAAATACCTGCTCTCACTTCTTACAGGAGCCCCTAGCTTTATAAATGATTCTCTTGGTGCCCCCACCTTAGACTTTGGGGAGGAAGCATCAGCAGGTCATGACTCAGACTCTGCTTCTCCCTGGGAGAGCCTGGCAAAGGTGGGATGGGGAGGTAAGGAATAATGGTACAGCCAGTTAATTCTACAACCCCTTAGAACTCTCTGGGAAGTTGTGCAGCCCCACTTCCTGACAGCTCTTTTAATACGAGGGCTCTTGGGCTAGCAAGGTCACATTGGGCTAGCAACTTTAGCTTCTCTCTGCCCTAGTTTTACTAAAAAGAAAAAAAAATCATCTCAGCCCTCTTCTATTTCAGCCCTGGCACCCCTCTAGCCATGTCATATTAGACAATTTATTTAACCTTATAAACTTCATTTTCTTGATTGATAAAATTAGGATAATACTATAGAAAATACTCACACAGTTATATTATTACCTTAATACAAGAACCCCTCAAAAATAAAAGAAACCATAAATATCTGATCAAAAAAGTACTTATTAAATCCTAGTTCTTGGACAGGGATTCTACAGGTATATTTCCCTTAATTATGAACATAATTCCTGTTGCCCAAGAGTCCTGAATGGCCCTAGCACCAGGCCATAAGCATTTCACTATAGTTTACATACAGTTTGCTAATACTGTAAATGCATCTTTCCAAAGCCCATGCTCTGTCCAGTTTCCTATTAACATTTCATTTTTTCTACCCTAAATCCAGTAATTTCCTGTTATTCTCCTTTTTGTCCCTTAAAATTCAATTTTATCCTCCTCACCAAAGTTAACACTTCCAGAAGGCACCTTGAGCCACAGCCAAGATGCAGAAGAGGAGGTAAGGACTCCATAATATTTGTGGACCATAGCAGCCCCAGAGATCTGGGCAAAAGAAACTTGCTTTAGAGAAAGCCTGTCTGATGCTTTGAAAGTAGCAATAAATAGCACCACCCAAATGAGCCCACACTCCAGCGTGTTGGTGTAGATACATAATTCAGAAATACAAAATGTAACTCCAAGACATAGGTTGAAGTTCACCAAGCATGTGAATTTTAGCGTATTATCCTCTGACCAAAAAAAAAAAAAAAAAAAAAAGAAGGAGAAGGCTAGGAGTAAAAAAGAAGTTAATTCAAGACTTCTAAGAAGGCGTTTCCCCAAGATAATGGCATACAAAAATAACTAAAATGCCTTGACTCCACCACTATAATTTATAGAGCAGATCTCACTATCTAGATAATGTGATAATTGTTACACATCAATAATCATAAATAGAAACGAACTGATAGCATGTCTCAGCTGAGTCTTTTCTGTGAATTGTCTGCCTGGAAACGATATGAAGCCAGCAACAATGAGGAACTAGGAAAATAGAGAGTAGGAAGCCTAGGCAACCAGGCCCCTTTTATTCCTGTGGTGCTCTGTAAAGTCTTATGCTATAGGAACGATTTAAAATAAATAACAGTTGTGTAAAAAAAAGGAGGGGAAAAAACCCACTGCGAGATGTACTCCCAGCTTTGTTTTCTCATCATAAACACTTTGTACCTTGTGGTCATCAACACACATCGATTTTAAAATCGTGCCTTGGAAGGCATGAAAGAAATCTTAGTCTGCACTAAGATAAGGAAATGGAATTGAACAAAAGAATTATTTTCATAATTTAGTTTTCCACTTTCAAAAGCCTCTGGCATTATGGTTGGAACCAGCTAAAAATGGGATGCATTTGTCAGGCAGCCAGTAGCAGACAATTAGAGCTGTCAGTGGAACAGTCTAAACCCTCGTGAGATCATCAAAGGGTTGGAGTTGAACCGTGGCAGGGGCTGGGGGTAGTTATTGCTAATAAAAAGAGAGGTGCCAGGAGAAAGCATTCCTCCATGCCTGCATCCCACCTGAGATAGCAGAAGTAAGTGCGATCCAAAAATCAAGCAGACTTGGACAAGATTCTGGCAAAGAATAGGTCAGCTTGATTACCTAGCCCAGAAATTGGGAGTATGTCCAGGAACCTGGAAACCTGAGAACCTCTCTGCCTTTGTCAAATTGCCCAGTGGCTTGAAGGCTAACAATATAGCTGCAGACCTGCCTAATAGGCTGGAGACTCAGTGCAAAAATGGAAGTTCTCAGTAACCCATTTCTCTATGAAGTCAAGAAAATTTAGGTAAGAGGAGGCATGTGCATTCTCCCTGTATGGATTTTGAGAGGACTGTTGTGGCATCTCTCTTGCTTTAGGGGATTTCCCAGACGTTGCTTGTTGATACTGTCATTCTTGCAAAAGTTCTAGTTACTATGATCTGGAGAGAGGACAGCTTTCTCTGACAGTGGAAAAAAGTTGAGGGGGATTTCAACCACCCCTGCCCCTGCCCCACCAAGATAGCAGGAATTTGATATAAGAGAAATATAGTTACATGGAAGTCAGGACCCAGGATAGTTCTACCAGAAAAAAATGCGTAAAGCTCCAATACTCTCTTTTCCTCAGGCTGTCATGGATTGTGAGAAATTTTGCTCTTAAAGAGCAGCAAAAAAACAATGTATGTATATGTCCCAGCCCCATAAAAAAAACACCTCTGTGCACTTCTCTCCATTCCCTCTGACATCCCAGCCTGGAGGAGAAGAGTAACATTGCCTTTCTCCAAGACCAAAAAAGGAAATGAGTAGCCAGATGGGGAAGCTCTCACCCGAGTATAATACTCTCTGTGCCAGACTAAGGCACAAGCGCGAGTGATGAGGGCAGCCTGAAGCTCGGGCCAAACAAAAGCCAAATGATGTCAAGAAATGGAGCAAGGCCAAGGGTAGAGGGAATGTGCACAGGAGACCCCATTGGCCAGCCAAGTGACTAGAGATGCTGCCCGTGGATTTCACTCCAACATGTCATCAGCTCTGTTCCTCAAGGAAAGCAAGCGTTAAGACCTCTCCGTGAGGTGTGATTATGTGAACCCAGAAATTAATGTTGAGAGTCTTCTTACCTTAGCAACCAGATGAGGATGGGTGGAAACAATGGCAAGATGGAAGGAGAACTTGACATGCCCCCTTGTCTTATTTTCCTGTGTGTGGCTCAAGACTTGTGTTTCTTTTTCTCTCAGCTTGGTTTCTCTCATTCGAGGCCAAGTAGTAACTACAGATGGGACTCCTCTGGTTGGTGTGAATGTGTCTTTTGTCAAGTACCCAAAATATGGCTACACCATCACCCGCCAAGATGGCACGTAAGTATCTTTGCGGGGTTCTACCTACTCAGAACTGAGGATGCAGGCAAAAAGACAGATCATGCTATTGGCTTAGAACCACATGGCTTCCCCTTGTGGACTATAGTGACCACCAGGCAAGACCCCTAGTGTGGATCCCCCCAAATCCATTTTTTTGCTTTGTGGTATAGTATTTAACATGAAAAACAAATAGAAGGGCCAGCCTGTCCAAGGCTGCCAATAACCATCATTCTCCCTTTTTCCCTGTCAGGTAAATACTTTTCTGTGTGTGTACATGTACTGGGATTGCAGCTAGGGGAGGGCAGATTCTAGAAAGAAAAAGGCAAATTGGCTCTTGGAAATTCTCTCCTATTTTAAATCAAAGTCAGTGCAGGGTGACAAGCATCCACATGACATAGTGTCCTGTGGTGAACCCCTTCTGCTTTCATCTGTGGCTTTAGGAGCTGTGTTGTTTTTGTGCCTGTTTTGAGGGGGTGGGATGTAATCAGAAAAGTCTAATTAAATACATTTAGCTGTCACCCTGCTGTGTGAAGGAGGCAACCTTTTCCTATTATCTTCTGATTGGAAACATGCACCCGTGCAGCCCCCACCAAGATGAAAGCTATGTTATTTCCTTAATCCACTGGGCATGGAGTTGAAATTTAAAGAAGAGGAAGAAGGAGGAGAAGGAGGAGGAGGAGGAGGAGGGGGAGGAGGAGGGGGAGGAGGAGGGGGAGCAGGAGGGGGAGGAGGAGGAGAGGAAGAGGAAGAGGAAGAGGAAGAGGAAGAAGAAGAAAGAAGAAGAAGAAGAAGAAGAAGAAGAAGAAGAAGAAGAAGAAGAAGAAGAAGAAAGAAGAAGAAAAATCTATGGGATGGGGAAATCACTCAACCACCCTGGGTTAAAAAAAACAAACAAACAAACAAACAAATAAACAAAAAACCCAAGCCCTCAAACTATTGCATTCTATTCCAAATGTAAAAGAAGATGGTTGCTGTAAATCTGATGTAACACTTTTTCCATAAAACTGCAGTCTGCAAAATCATGGACATAGCATGTGGGTAAGAACTATGAGTCTTGCCTTTCTCTGGTGAAGAGTCAGACCTTACTTTCTAATGCTCTAAGGTAGCCTTGCTGGTAGTTTCAAAATTTACCAGCTGACAATAGCCCTATTCTCATATTCCCACCTCTGAAACCCAAAGAAGACATCTGATGATTTCCATCAAAATCTCAGTATTCACAAACTTTCTGATATCTCATACATTTCTGTAGTCAAATCTAACTATTTTAAAGCATTAGGACGATGACTATGTAATACGCAGAACTACCTCGGCCCTTGTTCATTCTTAGAAGCCAATGTTCCCACTCTGCACAGTCCTATGACAATACAGAGGACATTTCTAAGTCCTTGACCTGCTGCCTGTCCCTACCTTATGCTGCCCCATCCTTCTGAGCTGCTTCTTGACTAATTACAGCCCAGACCCACTTCCCATATCATCTATCCAACCTTCAGGATTAGTGATTTCTTCAGCTTGTTCAGGTTACAAAGCCCTGGAAGTAACAGGATGTATTTGGGAATGCTCTGAGGAATTATACAATCTGTCATATAGTGGGGTGTCCCACAGACATTGATGATTTGGTTCTTTCATACCAATTTCACATCAAAACATTCGACTCTCTTCTGCATCCTATACCCATCCTATCCCCAGCAGTATGCATTCCCCAAAATAAAGAGACAAACAAGTTCATGTAATAAATTGTTGTGCCATACATGCTCTGATATTCACCTTAATGTTCATGTGCTTCTTGCTCATTCATTTTTGTCTGTTAAAAAAAAAACACCAAAGCAAACAAACAAAAAATGAAACAAACAAAAAACACCAAAAGTATTACCCAAATTGGGTGAAGCCAGTGGGTCTGTATATTTGCACTGAGTTTTTACTATGATCCAGGAGCTCTGTTAACTGCTAGAAATTCTGAAGTGAACAGAAAAGCACTACTTCCCTCAAACAGTTGAGATCTTGATGGAGGAATAAAACTCAAAATTGGGAGACTTCTCTCCATTAACCTCCTTCTTTTCTGTTAATTGGGAAAGAACTACCTTTATTTTACCTTACTAGCAATATACCTTTGTCCAGCTCTCGAAAAACAAACAGGAATAAGGTTTAAGGACAATTATCAAAGGGATGCCAGGGTGGCTCAGGTTAAGCATCTGCCTCTTAATTTCAGCTCAGGTCGTGGTCTCACGGTCCTTGAGATCAAGCCCTCATGTGGGGCTCTGCACTGACAGCAGGGAGCCTGCTTGCGATTCTCTCTCTCTCTCTCTCTCTCTCTCTCTCTCTCTCTCTCCCTCTCCCTCTCCCTCTCCCTCTCCCTCTCCCTCTCCCTCTGCCTCCCCCTCTGCCTCCCCCACTCATGCTCTACCCCTCTCTCAAAATAAATAAACTTTAAAAAAAATATATCAGAAACAGGCCAAAATGGATGAAGGGGTCAAAAGTATAAAGTTATAAAATAAATAAATCCTGCAGATGTAATGTACAGTATGGAGACTATAGTTAATAATATTGTATTGCATATTGAAAGTTGCTAAGAGAATCTTAAAAGTTTTCATTGCAAGAAAAAAATTTTAACTATGTGTAGTGATAGATGTTAACTAGACTTCTTGTGGCCATCATTTTGTACCTTATGCATATATCAAACCATTATGTTGTACTACACCTGAAACTAATGTTATATGTCAACTGTATCTCAAAAATTAAGCCTCTATGAAATATATATATATATATATATATATATATATATGTAAATATCAAACAGCCCAGGTAGATAAGAAGAAAGCCCCTCCCATGACTTAGCATTCATTGATCATTATAACTCTACTATGTATTGAATACTTGTATCAACCTAGCATGATGCTAAGTGCTTTACAGCAGGGGCGGAGAAACATTTTCTGTAAAGGGCCAGATAGTAAATATTTTAGGATTTGCATGCCATATGGTTTCTGTTACAACTACTCAGCTCTGCCTTTGTAGCACAAAATCAGCTGGAGAGGATAAGTAAACAAATCGGCGTGGCTGTACTCCAATGAAACTTTTGTTTGCCAAAACAGGTGGCGGGCTGGATTTAGCTCATGGGCTTAGTTTGCTGACCCCTGCTCTGCAGTCATCACATTTCATTCTCTCAGCCATACTGTGAAGGTGGTATAATTAGTCCCAATTCGCAGATGAAGACACTGGGGCTCAGAGAGGGTTGGTAACTTTCACAGAATCACAGGACAAGTCATTGATAGAGATTGTATTTTAACTCAGACCATCTGCCTTCAAAGCCCACGTTCATCTCTCGTGTGCTCTGCCCCTCCTACTGCCCTCAGGTGCACAGTTCAGAGCCCCTGCCTTGTCTAAAGCTAAGTTCATTCCTAAGAGCCCACTTGCCCCCTCTTCAGGTTTGACCTGATTGCCAATGGGGGTGCCTCCTTGACCCTGCACTTCGAGCGAGCCCCATTCATGAGCCAGGAGCGCACCGTGTGGCTGCCATGGAATAGCTTTTACGCCATGGACACCCTGGTAATGAAGACTGAGGAGAACTCCATCCCCAGCTGTGACCTCAGTGGCTTTGTCCGACCAGATCCAATCATCATCTCCTCCCCGCTGTCCACTTTCTTCAGCGCCGCCCCTGGGCAGAATCCCATCGTGCCTGAGACCCAGGTAGGAATGGCAGGTACTAGGGTAGGTCTCTTCAAATCCTACCCTATCCCAAACTGGCTGGCCAACTTCCTCTCACCATATCTCACTCTCTGGGTGGGCCAGAGACTAATATTAAGGGAGAGAGACAAAAAGTAGGAACACAATAGAATTTATGGCCACTGGAGAGACAACTGAATCTCTCCTATATCTTCCAGATGTTTCCAGATAGTCATTCAAGACTTTGGCAGTCAACGGAGCTTTTAATAAAATAAAAAAAAAACAATATACATATGTGCAACCCACCTGCAAATTGCATTTTTATTCCTGTTAGTCACAGAGATACATGATAAGAGGCACTTTAATGATCTACATCAGTGTTAGGACAGAGGGCATATTACATTATTGCCTCCCTGTTGCTTTATACCAATTGTCACTGGAAGTTGCAGGTTCATATAATTACAGCCTCTTGTGGCCTCCTTACATGCAGCTAGCAATAAAGCCTGCTGTTCTTATTTACATCTTTTGCCAACAGTGTGGTTTTTAAAAAGAAACACAACAGTGACCAGGAATAATTATTAATCCAAAAATCATAACCTCAACCCCTTTACTCCATGGTGTAGGATAAAGTTTTGGTTGTTGTTGTTTTTTTTCTCTCAGTCATGGGTAGTGGTTCTTGCACCCCACATAAGGCATGATGCTTTGTGAGGGCAGCAGCAGACAGGCAGACTCAGGGTTGTGAGCAGCCCACCTGCCCGGGGGTCACTGGATGAAGCATGTCTCATGTCCACCCTATGTTTCCTCTCCAGGTTCTTCATGAAGAAATTGAGCTCCCTGGTTCCACTGTGAAGCTTCGCTACCTGAGCTCCAGGACCGCAGGCTATAAGTCTCTGTTGAAGATCACCATGACCCAGTCCACGGTGCCCCTGAATCTTATCAAGGTTCATCTGATGGTAGCTGTAGAGGGGCACCTCTTCCAGAAGTCATTCCAGGCCTCTCCCAACCTGGCCTACACCTTCATCTGGGATAAGACAGATGCATATGGCCAAAGGGTTTACGGACTCTCTGATGCTGTTGGTATGTTTCAGTTTCAACTCCTTATTGATCCTTGGATTTAGTCATGCATTAATTTGATCAATATTGAGTTCCTAATATGTGCCACACACTATCCCAGTAGATAGGAATGCATTGGTCAGTAAGACAGACAAGAGTCCTATTTCATGGACCTTCTGTACTAGTGGGGGATCAAGATAATAAACACAGACTGAACAAGAAAATATCAAGCAGTGATAAGTGCTAATATTAAAGTAAAAATAATTTACTGGGAAGGAGGAGCAACTGTGGGTGGGCATTCAGGGAAGACTTCTTGGCAGATGACACTTCAGCAGAGGCTTGAATGGCAAGAAGGAGCCATGTGAAAATCAGGAACAAAGCATTATCTTTCTGGCAGAAAACGTGAGAAGACTAAGGTGTGTTTGAAGGACAAAGGGAAGGGCAGTGTGGCTGGAATGTATGGACAAGGAGAATATTCAAGATAGGGGAAAGAGATGGGCAGGAGCTAGATCATGTTCCCAGAATGCATCAGGAGAATCAGAAGATGGAGGGGGTGTGAAAGCCACGTGCTGTGTTTCAAGCTGTGCCTTTTAGGGAATAGCTTAACTGCCCACTGATGAATGACTACCATAAGAGAAGGGTCTGTTGGTTACCAATCTCTGAAAAGTTGTGAGCTGAGATTGATATCAACATACCTAGTGTCTTTTCCTACTTGTGGAAGTCTGGGTGGGATTAATTAAAATCCAGAATCCTGTATTTTCTTCACCACTAGCCTTGTGATTTCCAAGAACTATAAGTTACCAAAATAAGAAACCAGCAAACTTAGAAATTTTCATGGTAGTTGGAAGCCAATGTTTGTCAGACACTCCTTTTGTGCAGAGCACTGAGCTAAAATCCTTTGTATGGGGTAGCCTGTCAATAATTTTATCAGGGAGGCACTCTCATAACCCCCATTGTGCAGTAGGACATGAGGGAGAGGGTAAGAAAGATGCCTAATGTCATGTACCTAGCAGGTTTCACATGCTTAGGGTATGGCCCTAGTAGTCTGCCTCATCAGCAAAGGGAGTTATTAACTTCATAAAAGATAGTAATGTTATTGAACTAACTAGTGCATTTACTATAAAGTAGCTAATCAAATATTATACCAGCCTTTACCAATATCAAAAAAATATCCAACATCAAAATGTAGATGCAGTATTATAATGCACCCCCATGTATCTAGCTTCTGACATTATCAAGTCCATCCTTTCATCCACCTCCCTGCTTCTCATGACTTTCTGAAGGAAGTCTCAGATATCATATAAATTCATCCATAATATTTCACAATGTATCTCAAAAACACACTACAAAAGAATGACAACAATATAATTATCACAATTTTTAAATGATTACTTCTTAATATCTTTAAATAGCCCATTATTCAATATTTCGATTGTCTTATGAGTATCATAAAATATTAGTGCTTTGTTTGAGTCAGAATCCAAATAAGATCCACCTTTTGCAATTTTGATTTCTCTTAAATTTCTTTAATCTATGGTTTTCCCTTCTATCTCTAGCTCTTTTTTTAAGTTCTATATTTTATTTTGGACAAAGTGCATTATTTGTCTGTAGAATTTTCCATAGTCTAATTTATTTTCTGATTGCACCCCTGTGGCTGTTTAATGTCTTCCTTTGTTCTGTTATCTCCTGTAAACTGAGAGTTGAGACTTGAGGCTTTTTCAGGTTCAGGTTTGATTTTTTTTTTTTATCTGAGGTATAATTGACATGCAACATTGTATTAGTTTCAGGTGTACAACATGATTCCATATTGGTATATATTGGGTGCAATATATACACAAATCTAGTTAACATCCATCACATAATTTTTTTTTTACGAATTTTTTTTCTTGTGATGAGAGCTTTTAAGATCTACTTTCTTAACTTACAATATGCAATACAGTATTATTAACTACAGTCACCATGCCACACATTATATCCCTAACACTTATTTATTTTATTACTGGAAATTTGTACCTTTGACTCCCTTCACTCATTTCTTTCACCTCCTACCTGCTGCCTCCAGCAAGACCCAATCTAACTCTATATCTGTGAGCTTTGTTTTATTTTTTTTAGATGATTCTACATTGAAGTGAAATCATACAGTATCTGTCTTTTCTCTAACTTATCTAATTTAACATAATGCCTTCAAGGTCCATCCCTGTTTCCCAAATGGCAAAATATCACTCTTTTCTGTGGCTAAATAATACTACACACACACACACACACACACACACACACACACACACACACACAAACACACACACACACACACACACATTCTTTATTCATTCAGCCGTTATTGGGCACTTAGACTATTTCCATATCTTAGCTATTGTAAATAATGCTGCAATGAACATGGGGTGCAGATATCTTTTTGAGTTTGTGTTTTCATTTTCTTTGGATAGATACCCAGAAGTGAAATTGCTGGGTCATATTGTAGTTCTATTTGTAGTTTTTGTGTTTTTTTTTTTTTTTTGAAGAACCTCCATACTGTGTTCCATAGTGGCTGCACCAATTTACATTTCCACCAGCAGTGCACAAGAGTTCCCTTTATTCCACATCTCCACCGGTACTTGTTATTTCTTGTCTTTTTGATAACAGCCATTCAGACAGGTATGAGATGGTATCTCATTGTGGTTTTGATTTGCAATTCCCTGATAATTAATGAAGTTGAGCATCTTTTCATGAACATCTTGGCCTTCTCTATGTCTTCTTTGGAATGTGTGTTCAGATCCTTTGCCCATTTTTCATTGGATTGTTTGCCTTTTTGCTATGGAGTTGTATGAGTTCTTTATATATTTTAGATATTAACTCCTTATCAGATATATGATTTGCAACTATTTTTTTTCCTATTCAGTAGGTTGTCTTTTCATTTTGTTGATTATTTCCTTTGTTGTACAGAAGCATTTTAATTTTTTTTAATTTTTTAATGTTTATTTATTTTTGAGAGAGAGAGGAACAGAGTATGAGCAGGGGATGGGGAAAGAGAGAGGGAGACATAGAATCTGAAGCAGGCTCCAGGCTCTGAGCTGTCAGCATAGAGCCGGATGTGGGGCTCGAACTCACAAACCAGGAGATCATGACCTGAGCCAAAGTCGAACATTCAACTGACTGAGCCACCCAGGCACCCCATCACAGAGGCATTTTAATTTGATGCAGTCCCACTTGTTTATTTTTGCTTTTTGTTGGCTGTGCTTTTGGTGTCAAATCAAAAAATTATTACTAAGACCAACGTCAAGGAGATTACCCCCTGTGTTTTCTTCTAGGAGTTGTATGGTTTCAGGTCTTAAATTCAAGTCTTTAATCCATTTTGCATTAATTTTTGTGTATGGTGTAAGATGGTGATCCAGTTTCATTATTTTTCACATGGCTGTCCAGTTTTCCCAACACCATTTATTGAAGGGACTGTCTTTTCCCTGTTGTATATTCTTGGCTCCTTTGCTTTAAATTAATTGGCCATATATGTATGGGTTTATTTCTGGGCTCTCTATTTTGTTCTATTGACCTGTGTGTCTGTTTTCATGCCCACACTATACAGATTTGATTACTATAGCTTTGTAATATAGTTTGAAATCAGGGAGTGTAATGCCTCTAGGTTTGTTCTTTCTCAAGATTGCTTTGACTACTTGGGGTCTGTTGCAGCTTGATACACATTTTAGGATTGTTCTATTTTTGTGTTTCTATTATGTGCCATTGGAATTTTGTTAGGGATTGCAATGAATCCATAGATTGCTTTGGGTAGTGTGGGCATTTTACTGATGTTAATTATTCTAATTCATGAGCACAGAATATATTTCCATTTATTTGTGTCTTCTTCAATTTCTTTCATCAGTGTTTTATAGTTTTCAACATATAGGTCTTTCACCTCCTTGATTAAATTAATTCCTGAGTATTTTATTCTCTAATTTTTTTTTTCAGCAGGACAACTAGATAGGTGGTACTGTTGTCTCCCATCAGGAGGCACCTAATGTCATCTTGTTTATCCTTTTGTGATTTCAGAGGCCACTGATGCTCATTACCTAGATCCATTAGGTCATTAAGAATTGCAAAGTCATATTTTAATTTTTTCATTGCTTTTCCATTTATTAGCTAGAATACTTTTACATAGAGATATTCTCTCATTAACTACTTGGTTATAGGAGGTAGAGTTCAAATAAGAAAGAAGAAATAAATTCTTGATTGTTTGCCTTTATATACTGTTTTCAATATAATAAGTTTGTTCTCTAACATCCTCTAACAGTGGCAAATTAATTTTCTAATACCATTATGAACTCATAGAATAAAATGTGTCTAATATGTTTCAATCCATTGAAGTTATTATCTCTACTGAGGGTCAAACTATCCCATCTATGGTCAGTGGGACACTCTTCAGGCTGACTCCCTATCTTTTGACATAACCCTAGGAGATTTTGATTTCTTCCTTGCTATCTGGTATGATAAAATACCCTAGTCTCATCTTGTTCATTTCTTGCTCCAGCCATTTCTTCAAGGAGCCCTGCCTGATTTCCTTTTAATGAGAAATAATATTTCAAGGCCACAAGCTAGGCACTAGAAATTCTCTTTGCCACTGATATCGTTGTTGTTTCTTGGAATTTTCAGAGGACAAGTTAAGAAATATATGTGGGGTTTTTTTTAATAAAATATATCTCCAATTCATATTGATGCTCCTATATCTCAGGATTTAAAAGAAGCTGTGGAGAATCCCCAAAGGTGACACACATAGTTAAGAATTTAATGTAGTAGGAATAGCAATAATAACAGTGCCTCATATTTTTAAAGCAATGTTGCAATTAAAAATGTATGGCATCTTGGCATTTTGTCTCATTTATCCCTACTACATCTCTCTGAGAAATTGAGGTTTCACTTGCTCTGTTTTACACATGGGAAAACAGAGCCACGAGGAAGTGTGAGCTGGAGCAGAGTTAGAACTGAAGTCCTTCATCTCCCACCTCCCTCTCCCATTTGTCCATGTGGCAAATGTAGGATTTTTACAGTCTTTGGATTCTGTTCCCCACTGAATTGTCACATAATTGGCAGGCTTTGTCCCCATGCCTGCCTTGCCTGGCACTCTCTGGAATCCTGAGTGATCGTACAAAGAGCTTTAACTTATACAAGCTGTTGCCTACAGAATCTCCTTATAAATGAGCCACTATGCTTCCATAGGCCTTCCTCCTAGTGAGCGAAAATAAATAACATAGAATATGATAAATGCATGCCGTGAACAGCAGGCTGAAAGAAACAGTCTCCTGTCCATCTATAAAGGAGAGTTGTATTTCATTTTTAAATGATTCTTCTCCTCCTTCCACATCACTAGGGTCATATTTTGAAAGCCAGCTGTTCATTGGAAAAGTCTTTCTATCCCTACAGAGTACTACTGTGTAAGTTTCAAGGTTGAGTTCAGCTTGAAATCTGAATTTAATATTGTGTGGAATCACAAGGAGAAAAAGCAATCAACCCACCTCCTTCAGTGGGCTTTTGGAAAGGAATCTGTATTACCATGAACATGTGTTTCTCATTCCAGCTGGAAAGCTTTGGAGTAATCAAGTAAACTCTCTTTTCTCCATTCTGCCCCACCCACTTTTATCTTTCAGTATCTGTTGGGTTTGAATATGAGACCTGCCCCAGTCTAATACTGTGGGAGAAAAGGACAGCCCTCCTTCAAGGATTCGAGCTAGACCCTTCCAACCTCGGTGGCTGGTCCCTGGACAAACATCACATTCTCAATGTTAAAAGTGGTATGTCGGCACATTTACTTTCCCAAATACATCCTGATCTCCCCTCCGGAAACTTCTCGGCAGCCTTGACATTTAAGTGGTGGCCCCTCCCCTTCCCTTAGCATTTTTCATCAAATGTCCAAAACACTCATAGGTTTTCCCACCTTCTCTTTTTAAATGTCAAAGAATCTCAGGCTGTTTTTCCCAGACCATCTGCCTTAGTGTACCTCACAATTGTTCTTCAGTTATCCCTACAGGCAATATCTTAGCCTTGGAGTTCAGCCACTCCATTACAGCATCATGAGGAAATAGGCAAGTTCTCCAAAGATCAAAGTTTCCTACTATTTCTCTTCTCTCTGCCACTGCCCCTCACCCTCAGTAAGCCAATAGAAGTATCCTCCCCAGAGGGTTGCAGTAACTATCCCCATTTCCTGCTCCCCAGGAATCCTACACAAGGGCACCGGGGAGAACCAGTTCCTGACCCAGCAGCCTGCCATCATCACCAGCATTATGGGCAATGGCCGCCGACGAAGCATTTCCTGTCCTAGTTGCAATGGCCTTGCCGAAGGCAACAAGCTACTGGCCCCAGTAGCTCTGGCCGTTGGAATTGATGGGAGCCTCTTCGTTGGAGACTTCAATTACATCCGGCGCATTTTTCCTTCTCGAAATGTGACCAGCATTTTGGAGTTACGGTAAGTGGCCACACAGAAAACCTTCCTTTGCTCTATTGTTCCCATTGCTACAAAACTTCCCTGGGCAAATGATGGCTGAATTGGGGGTTCTCCAGAGAATATATATCCCACAAAATGGGCTGAGCTTCAAAACCTAGGCCTGTAATCAAATAATAGTTGGGGAAATTCTTTTTGAATCTATAAAACACCACACACATATTGGATACAATTGTTAACACCTGACTTACAAACAAACAAGGGTGAAAGCTTTAGGTCATAGTGCTTGGTGTGGGACCTGTGTAGCTGTATTTGTAAATACAAGAATCCACACAAGAATCTCCACACAAGAATCTGATACATACCAAACAATGAAAGAACCACTACTTCAAGCTGTTCATCTGTTTCAGTGGTTTCTAAAGTGACACTTCTTAAAAATACAGACTCCTGGAGCCCACCCCAGAGCACTGATTCAGTAAGCCTAGAGATGAGCCAAGGCAGTTTTTATCTTTGACAAGCTCTGTAGAAGATGGTGATGTACATGAGAGTTTGAGAACCACTAATGTTCATTTACTAATTCAAATGTTTATATTTTGTGCCTCTATGTACTACCTTTCTATAAATTCTCTGGGTCTTTGCACATTCACTAGGATATGACTTAGAATTACTGCATAGTCCTTGCTAGTTAATTTCTGGCCACACCTGGTAGATTCCTCCTGGTCATTGCTTGCTACTAACTCTGAAGTCCAGATTCCTCTGTGCTGGATGAAAGTTCTTATAAACTCTCTTCCCAGCAAAGTTGACTCCAGGCCCTAAAACCTAGAAAGTGATCTGTAAGTGGAGGGATAAATGAATTCTATAAATAAGGGACAAAATACTTGGTGAATATATACCACGTGCCAAGGACTATCTGTTAGGACATGAGAGAGAGGGTAGGAACAAGCAAGCCCTAGCTGTTGTGTTTATGGTTTTATAGGAAACTTCACACCAATTCATGTGGACAAATTTAAAAAATGATAATGCTTTAAGGAAAACCTAACAGGGTAATAATTAGGGACTACTGTGTGGAGTAGGAAGGATAAGGAAGCTACATAAGATAGTTAGGGAACATCTGAGATGTGTCATCTGAGATGGGGCCTAAATGATGAGGTCAGCCATGTGAAGATCTGGGGGAAAGTATTCCAGGCAGAGAGAAGTTGTGCAAAAGCCCTAATATCAGGCAATAATCTGGTTTACTTAAGGGATTGACAGAGTCCAATATGGTTGCATGGTGGTAAGCTCAGAAGGAAGTGTTTCAGAGGAGGTCAGAGAGGTCAGTAGGGGATCAATGCTTCAGCATCTTACGGACCTTGTTGACAAGTGTAAATTATATTCTTATTACAATGGACAGCTGTTGGAGGTTAAAGTAAAAAGTACAGTAGAGTTGACATGATCTTATTGCCTTTTTAAAGATTATTCTGGCCATTGTGTAGATGAATGGACTGTAGGGGTGCAAGAGTGGAAGCAGAGAAGCCCATAGGGAAGCTTTAATAGCTGACCAGGGTCTGGGTGATGGTGATGTAGACTAGAGGGGTAGCAGGGGAGATAAGGAAGTATTCCAACTGGGATATATTTTCAAAGTAAATGTGATGGGAATTGTTCATGGATCAGGTGTAAGAAATGGAAAAAAAGAAAAAGAAAAAAAGAAGAAGAAGAATCAAGGATTATGATGAGCATCTTGACCTGAGCAACCAAGGAGGTGGTGGTGCTTTCTAAAGTAGCCTCAGCTACCATGTGAAGGACTTAGAAGAAGCCACAGGTTGCACTTGCATTTTAGTGGCCCCTTCTGGGAGAGAGATCAGTGATTAGACCATCAGCAAGTACTGCTGACTATTCCTGGGACCTGAGACTGTGCCAAGCACTGGGCGGTTAAAAGAGAGAGAGAGAGAGAGAGAGAGAGAGAGAGAGAGAGAGAGAGAGGAGAAAACCCGAGCTTCACCCCCAAGAAGGTTACAGATTCAGTGATCCAGTAGGCATTTACTGAACATAATGTGAGCCAAGCATGTGCTGGGCTCTAAAGGTCTAGAAGGGGATGAAACACAAGGCTCAAAGAGCACCCATTTGAAGATGACAGATGGGAACCTAGGCAAGCAGAGACAATTCAGGATGAGTATTGTAGAAGAACCAACAACCACCCATCATGGAAATAAAGAAGGGGAAGTCATGGGGTAGACTAGAAGAGTATAATGAGCAAAAGATAAACAGTGAGAGGAGAAGGAGACAAATAGATAATCCTCAAGCTGTCAAATTGCCAATCAGACAAACCACATTTTCTAAAGCTACCCAACTAGGTCCCCTTCCCAAGATGTTCATTTCCCTTTTTATCCTAGGAGAGTCCTTTTCTCAGGAATCCCATTGGCAGTGGAGAGCCATGGCAGGAGTCAGGGAAGGGAGTGAAGGTAGCATTCTGCTTTTCCATGAGGGTTGCATTTTTAAATCTGACATTTATAACCAACTCTCCATTGTCTGGCCCTTACTTCTTTGTCATGGGTCTAGGTGCTCAGAGCTAAATCAGCACTTGCCTACTACATTCCCACCTCCAAACCTGGACTCATGCTACTTGCTCTACTTAAAATACTTTGTCTAATCAGCCTCATCATGTCCATCTTTAATGCTCATTTTGAAGGTCCCCTCTCCATGAAGCCTGACCTCTCTAGCAGAAATAATTCTCACCCTCCTCTGGGTCACTTAACTCTAATTTTCCACAAAAGTGACCCCATTTATTGCCTTGTTTTTCAGTTATTTCCATGTAAGTCTTCTAGGGTCCTAGTGTGTGAACTTCCATAGCACAGGTACCTTTGGCATCTTTGCCCCTTGATACCTAGAGCAATGCCTTGTCCACACTGGGGGCTTAAGGCACATTTCTTGAGTTAAAGGAGACACAGACCATTGTCCTCCTTTATTGGAATCTGTCCTTGATTCTAGGTCTCTCAATTTGTAGAGGCCACAACATTAATGATAACAGCTAAGGGCCCACTCAGAGCAGCACACCACACCCACATGATGACATTAAGGACAGCTGGAGGGAGTGTAACTATCAATTTCCCTCAATAGCTGTGTGGTTTCTTTTTCCGTTTTAACTGCCTTTAGACTTGTTCTTGCTTTCATCAGCCAGGTATCCAGAGACGATTAGAAGTTAAGCTTTTACAAGAATACTGGTTTGATTTTTCTTTTCTTCCCACCACATAACTGAAAACTAAGGCTGTCAATCCCCTCTTTTCAAAAACAGTAACCAGGGGAGGGAGGGAGGAGGGGAAAGAGACCTGTCTTGCTTATGTCTTTTCTCCATTGTGAGTTGGCAGCTAAATGATTTAGTTTCAGGATTCAGTGCCCATCCGTATCTCACTTACCCACCCCAGATCTAAGCATCTGAGTCAGAATTTTATATAAATGTTCCCATGGTTCCTTCTCTCTTCCTCCTTCCTTTGTCTATACAAAAACATACAGGGGCAGAGTTCTACGCACTTGGAAAACTTCTAATGTTAGAAAGAGCCTTATTCTTACGTAAAATGGTTATCATTTGTATGCTGCAGTTCCACCAGCATTCAAGACATTTTCATCATGCACTTCCCCAAAAAGCCTGATACCCCACTTTTAGTGGCATATTCCCTTTCTTATAACTACACTCACTCCAGGTAATCCTTAGAAAACCCCAGCCTTAGAGAGTAAATTTGTCAGTGACTAACACCTTAGAGTGAATTTCTGGCACAGAAAAATCTTTCTTCCTCCTCAATTGAGAACATCTTTGGAATTGGATCCCAATATAAGGCAATAAATTATAAGGCATGGGACAGTGTCTCTCTGCCTTGTCTTAACTTGGCCTCTTGTGCTAAACATAAGAATCTCACACTTTCCATAATGTTTGAAATACTAAAAAACTTTTTATTTTCCAAATATAAAATTATGATACGAAAAATGCTTTTGTTCCCCAACTAAAACACTTTCCCATGCTGAGATTCTTTTTTTATATATCCAAGTTAGTTAACATATAGTGTAATAATGATTTCAGGAATAGAATTTAGTGATTCATCACTTACATATAATACCCACCACTCATCCCAAAAAGTGTCCTCCTTAATGCCCCTTGTCCATTTAGCCCATCCCCCAACCTAAAACCCCTTCAGCAACCCTCAGTTTGTTCTCTGTATTTAAGAGTCTCTGATGGTTTGTCCTCCTGTTTTTATATTATTTTTGCTTCCCTTCCCTTATGTTCATTTGTTTTGTATCTTAAATTCCACTTATGAATGAAGTTGTATGGTATTTACCTTTCTCTGACTAATTTTGCTTAGCATGATACATTCTAGTTCCATCCACATTGTTGCATATGGCAAGAGTTCATTCTTTTTGATCACCAAGTAATATTCCATTGTGTGTGTGTGTGTGTATGTGTGTGTACGTGTATATATGTGTGTGTGCTGTATATATATATATACACAGCACACACACACACATACATGTATATATACAACACACACACATACCACATTTTCTTTATATATTTATCACTTGATCGCTTCTCGGCCTTTTGGCTAAGATCAAGTGTAGTATCTGTTCTTATCAGTTTAATATATTTATCACTTGATGGATATCTGGGCTCTTTCCATACTTTGGCTATTATTAATACTGCTGCTATAAACATTGGGGTATGTGTGCCCCTTTGAAACAGCACTTCTGTATCCTTTGGATAAATACCTAGTAGTGCACTTGCTGGGACGTAGGGTAGTTCTATTTTTAATTTTTTGAGGAACCTCCATACTGTTTTCCAGAGTGGTTGTACCAGTTTGCATTCCCACCATCAGTTCAAAAGTGTTCCTCTTTCTTCACATCCCCGCCAACATCTTTTGTTGCCTGAGTTGTTAATTTTAGCCATTATGACAGGTGTGAGGTGGTATCTCATTGTGGTTTTGCTTTGTATTTCCCTGGTGATGGGTGATGTTGAGCATTTTTTCATGTGTTCTCTTAGCCATCTGGATGTCTTCTTTGGAAAAGTGTCTATTTATGTCTTTTGCCCATTTCTTCACTGGATTATTTGTTTTTGGGGTTTTTTGGTGGGGGTGTTGAGTTAGATAACTTCTTTATAGATTTTGGATACTAACCCTTTATCTGATGTTATTTGCAAATATCTTCTCTCAATCTGTCGGTTGCCTTTTAGTTTTGCTGATTGTTTATTTTGCTGTGCAGAAGCTTTTTATCTTGATGAGGTCCCAATAGTTCATTTTTGCCTTTGTTACCCTTGCCTCCAGAGGCATGTCAAGTAAGAAGTTGCTGCAACCAAGGTCAAAGAGGTTGTTGTCTGTTTTCTCCTCTAGGATTTTGATGGCTTCCTGTCTTACATTGAGGTCTTTCATCCATTTTGAGTTTATTTTTGTGTATGGTGTAAGAAAGTGGTCCATTTTCATTCTTCTGCATGTTACTGTCCAGTTTTCCCAACACCATTTGCTGAAGAGACTTTTTCCTTTGGATATTCTTTCCTGCTTTGTCAAAGATTAGTTGCCCATACATTTGTGGGTCCATATCTGGGTTCTCTATTCTGTTGCAGTGATCTCTGTGTCTGTTTTTGTGCCAGTACCATACTGTCTTGATGATTATAGCTTTGTAATACAGCTTGAAGTCAGGGAGTGTGATGCCTCCGGCTTTGGTTTTCTTTTTCAGGATTGCTTTGGCTATTTGGGGTCTTTTGTTGTTCCATACAAATTGTAGGATTATTTGTCCTAGCTTTGAAAAGAATGCCAGTGCAATTTTGATTGGGATTGCATTGAATGTGTAGATTGCTTTGGGTAGTATTGACATTTTAACTATTTATTCTTCCAATCCATGAGCATTGAATGTTTTTCCATTTGTGTGTGTGTGTGTGTGTGTGTGTGTGAGAGAGAGAGAGAGAGAGAGAGAGAGAGAGAGAGAGATCTTCAATTTCTTTTATAAGCTTTCTATAGTTTTCAGTGTATAGATTTTTTACCTCTTTGGTTAAGTTGATTCCTAGGTATTTTATGTTTTTTTGGTGCAGTTCTAAATGGGACTGATTCCATGATTTCTTTCTGCTGTTTCATTATTGGTGTATAGAAATGCAACCTATTTCTGTACACTGATTTTATATCCTGTGATTTTGCTGAATTCATAGATCAGTTGTAGCAGTTTTTTATCAGAGTCTTTTGGGTTTCCACATAGAGTATCATGTTGTCTGAAAAGAGTGAGAGTTTGATTTCTTCCTTGCCAGTTTGGATGCCTTTTCTTTCTTTGTGTTGTCTGATTGCTGAGGCTAGGACTTCCAACACTATGTTGAATAACAGTGGTGAGAGTAGACATCCTTGTCGTGTTCCTGACCTTAGGGGGAAAGCTCTTGGTTTTTTCCCTTGAGGATGATATTTGCAGTGGTCTTTCATATATGGCTTTTATGATCTTGAGGTATGATCCTTCTGTCCCTCCCATGCTGAGATTCTGATGGTACTATTGATGTGGGTCAACAGCAATAGCTTTATCAGGGAAGATCTTCAGGGAAGGGAATTGTCCAGGCCAGATGTATTAGTGATAGAGAGGGAAGAATCACAAGAGAATGGGAGCCTAAGAAAGAGGGCAAGAGCAGCAGAAGTTAGAAGAAAGCTTCACCAAAGATAAGCTTTGCCTGAGAATTTCAATGAGAAAAGACCCTTCTTGATACGGGCATAGAATGATAGGGGGGAATATAAAGTTCTAGTTATATGCTTTCCCTGTGTGATCAGGCTATAAATACCAAAGTCAGGAAACAAAATATAACATATCACCCCTACCCAGAATAACAATAACAACAATATCCCCATAAAATTTGGGGCAGTTCTTGGCACTGTTTTCAAAGTCCTTTACCAAAGGCAGGTCCAGGTTTCATGGGGACTAAATCTTAACATAACTTTGAATGAAATGTAGTATTATTTAGGATGAAAAAGGAAACCAACAGAAATTGCACATTTTGAAAAGCTGATAGTTAGTGCAAACATCACAAAATCCAGATGAAATTACCTAAAATGTTTTATTAATTAACTATTACACTTCCATGATACTTGTTTTCCTACACTTTTTGGCTGCATAGTTTTTGATTGTCTTTTAATATGACAATGATTTTGTAATGTCATTACCTATAAAAAGAATAGAGCAATATTCAGTCTTTCCTCTGGCATAGCTATAGTCAAGATTTGTTTCAGATTATTGATAAGTTAGTAAATGTTTCATGTCTACAACTGATTATTGGTGATGTTATGAACATTGTTAGAGTTGTAAAATTTGGAAAAATCTTTATCAGACTTCTTTAATAATATTTCTGTGCATTTCAGGTTTCCTTGTACAGTGAATAATCTAAATAGTCTTTGAGTTAACACTCATTAACCAGCCTGTCACTGATGTCCTGGTAATAGTGAAATATTCTGTGTAAGTCTTTAGGGCACTAGTGTATAAGCTTCTGTAGAGCAGACACCTTTGGCATCTTTGCCCCTTGATGCCTGGAACAGTTTCTGGTCCACATCAGGGGCTCAGGACACACTGCTTGAGTTAAAGGAGACATGCACCAGTGTCCTCCCTTTTGTTGGAATCTGTCCTTGGTCTCATGTCTCTCAAGTTGTGGAAGCCATAACATCAATGGAATGAGCTAAGGCCCCACTTGGAGCAAGCCACACCACACCCATTTGGTGACATTGGGCATTACATTTCCAGTAATAATGCTTAGTGAGTCTGAACAATAGGGCAGAAGCTTTCCTGAAAGCCATTCCTATACCAGAATCACTAGCAGTAATCTTTTTTTTTTTAGCGTTTATTTATTTTTGAGACAGAGAGAGACAGAGCATGAACAGGGGAGGGGCAGAGAGAGAAGGAGACACAGAATCTGAAACAGGCTCCAGGCTCTGCGCTGTCAGCACAGAGCCCGAACCAGGGCTCGAACTCACGGACCGTGAGATCATGACCTGAGCCGAAGTCGGATGCTCAACCGACCAAGCCACCCAGGCACCCCAACACTAGCAGTAATCTAACTAGATAATGAAAGGACCACATATGAGCCACATAAGCATATCCCCCTAAAACTAATTTAAGCATATTAATTAACTAATTAACACATAAGCATGTCCCCCCTAAACTGAATTTATCCCAGCTAACTTCTCTTTCATTAGAACTGAAACAAAAAAACTGTGGCCACTCCAATACCACCCTATTCTGTGGCACAGAGGGAGTTGGAAGGGAAGGAGGCAACAGTCTCAAATGTTGATGAGCTAAGCCATCTCACTTCTTGAATCTGAGACACCACTCTGCCCTTGAAGGCTGTGCCTAAAGGGTTTGCATTATTGCAAACACAAAGCCTTGGCCTGTCTTTTGTATGTAAGGCACCTGTGCTGATCTACATCGATTGACTCAATGCCATTATTTTGGTTTGTTGGCTACTAAGTACCCATGCTGCCAATGGCCTTGGACTGGAATAGTGGTGACCTCAGTTGGTCTCCAAAGCTCATATCCATATGATCATTTGGACTGTACCCTCAGTGACTTGGTCTGCCACTCCTGCCCTTCTCCTTTCCCCAGCATAGATATTATATTAATCAACTTAAAGCACAAGTTCTTAGGAAAGAAGTAGGTCAGGTCTGCAGACCCAAATCCCATCCAGTCTTTTCACAAAATCTTGACTAAAACACTGGAATTGATATTGCAATAATTAAGAGCCAAATATGACTACCACTGGTGGCAGATAACATTTCACTTTCATTAAGCAATATAAAATAGACGCGAGAATTCCCGGCTGCCACCCTGACACACCAGGCTTTGCAGAATGAATCTTAAATTGCACTATGTCAGTCAGAGCTCAGGAGTTATCAGCATCATTTAATTAACTTTTTTTTTAACGAAAACTAACACATTGGAATAAAATATAAAAATGTAATCCCTGTGCAAACCCACCACTAATCATGGCCCCTGGCAGAGGCCCAGGCTGCACCTAAGCAGGAATCAGGGCATTAGTTCTCTTTGTCCCTCCCCTGAAGCCTCCTCCCTCAGCCAGGAGGGAAAGAGGGGGTTAGAGACTCCTTCCACTTTGGCCTAGAAGTCTCAGGAATGAGAAGCAGTTCTCTTTACTTGAGGCCTTAGCATCTCTCCTCTTTGCCCTAATGTTATTAACTTCTAGCCTCTTTCCTGTTGAAATTGACGTGTATTTTTGTTCTTAAAAAATGCTTCAGATCCTCTGTCCCCCTTCTCTCTCTGCTCCTTCCCTTCTCACACATTCTCTCTCAAAAATAAAAATAAACATTAAAATTAAAATTAAAAAAAAGAACAGCAACACTTTTACCACTTTTCCAAAAAAAAGAAATGGTAAATGGAGTCTTTGGCTCCAATTATAGAGAATATTAATATCTATGAATTTCATGTATGAATGTTATCTGTAGGAAAGAATGTATACAAGGGGCCCCACACATGCAAATTGAGTTAGGGAGAGGGAAGGTGTCATAGAACAGGGATAGGAAATGGTTGAGACTCTCAGGGTTCAACAGAATGTTTGCCAAACTGCAGATGGATTTGGGAAGAGGCTGTCTTGGATGGTACTGACTCTACCCTGTGATGCACCAATAACATATAGGTGGCACAGGTGGCACCAGGTTCCCTCCCACACCCAGGGCAGACATTACAAATGAGTCCCAGCACTTGTTACAGCTGATTGGCATTTGGCTTCAGAATCCTTCTACTTCTGTGCTCCTGGCAGGCATCACTAATCAATCAGTATTGGCACTCAAGAGGGAAACTATTTGCCATCTTTCATTAGCCAAAAGACCTCTTTCACCTGTTGCCACCTGTGTCATGTGACAGCCACATTGCTGGTCAGAGAATTCAAGCATTCTTCTGTAGATTTTTCAATGGCCAGGAAGAGTCCAAAATCAGGGGTGTTCCCCAAGTAATTGAGCCAGGAGCTGTCAGCTAGAAGGGAAAAAAAAAGGAAGACGAGTGCCTTTTTTTGGGTCCCTTTATACAAGAAATGAAAATGTTATGTTTGCTTTATCATCAATTCTTCAGCTAACTGTTTGTTCTTTTTCCTTCTGTTTTCTTTCTATAAAGAAATAAAGAGTTTAAACATAGGTAAGACGAAGAACTCTTTCCCATATAATTTGATATGGTTCGTTTGCTTCCTTGTGTTTGCTTTTTGTTTTGTGCTTCTTGTGTAATGTTGTGTATTTTTATGTACCAAATATAGTAACTTTTTTATGTGCTAATTGTGTGTTGTGGATATGATAAGCTTTAGCAATTATGAAATGCAGTCAAAAAGCAACCAAATAAGCTGACAGTAATTAGAATTTCCGGGAGATGCAAGTGCAAGATAATGAACCCTCAGCGAACTTTTATCCTGACTGCTCAGCGCGGTCCATAATTGGGCTAAACAGTTGAGGCAAACTTCTGGCTTTTGTAAATGCTGGACTGGGTTCACAAAAGCTTTAATGAACTGGAAACGGGTCAAAAACTCATTTTCAACTCATTAATGATTTTTTCCCCTGGATATATGGTCATTTAAAAAAAAACAAGTTAATTGCCAATCTGCTGGTCAGAATGAATCCAACAGTCAGATGCATTGGGAATTTTCATGGAGTTAAATCACTTTTAAGTAGTATGAAGGGTGTAGACCAAGTACTTTTGTCTGAATAGCCTTTGTCATTCAACTGCTCCAGGTTATCATTTAAAACCATACTGGTGAAATTCACATATGGAGTGTACAACACACATATTTGTGCATATGGCTCTGGGGAGCTTCCCATTACAAAGCTAGGAAAACTCCAGCTTGTCCCAAGGTTGCACTGAAATGGAAGAAAAGTGACCTTTTTATTTAGAAGAAGAGAGAAAAACAAAATAATGTATTTTAATACTCAAGGGAATGTTTCTCCTCACTTCTTGAAATGAAACATGGAAGGGGCTTCTTCCTGATGTTAGGTGAGAATTAGACAAAAATGGAGTCAAGTTGTATAAGATCATCAACTTCAGTGGAAAAGTTATGCGTATGCACCCTCTGCCTCTTCCTCAGGTACTCCCAAGCTGGCTGCCTATAGGCACCCCAACTGGGCCAAGCAGAAATAAATCTACAATGCCCTGAAAGGACATCCCAGTTCAAACTCACATACCTCATTTGACCTTCACCATAGCCACAAATGTGGAAGTATGGGCTGTCCATACCTGAGATTCTCTGTAAGAATCTTGGTTAGAGCAAGTATGAGGCCATGGGGAAGAATGAGACCCCAACAAGAACTGACCTCACACCCTTAATTGTCTGCTCTTCTACCAGAGTTTTTGAAAAGGCTCTTTGAATCAGGCTCCCAAGAAAGTCCAGAATTAATTATCTTGCTCACAGATAGGCACAGATGTGCAGTGCCCTGATCCTTCTGCTCATGATGCTAGCCAGCTACTATCATTTGGTAACAAAGTACAGCATCTAATTAAAAAAATAGCATGAAGTTTTCCCTTTCTGCCCTAATTTGTTTTGCATATGTGGATATTCTCTAAAGACTTAATAGCAAAAGAAGAAAAAGAAAGAAAGAAAAGAAAAGAAAAGAAAAGAAAAGAAAAGAAAAGAAAAAAGAAAAGAAAAGAAGGAGAAAGAGGAAGAGGAAGGAAAGGAAAGGAACGGAAAGGAACAGAAAGGAATGGAACCCTGGTAGCCTACTCTTTTAAACTAGTTATCTAGGCTGGAATTTTAGAAAGACCTTGACTTCTAGTTCAATTATGTGTCTTAATAGCAACCTGAGGAGAAGTTGGAATTAAAGATGGTCTTGACTCACAAATTGTTCCTAAAAATAGCTTCCTAGTTCTTTTCTTCCTTAAATCAAGGAAGAATCCAAATGGGGGTGTTTTAATTAGTAATTTACCAGCTAATGTCTACAGAACAAATGCATCCAACACTATCATCACCCTCACCTTTCCTTCACCTCTTCCATCCCCTTTCTTCCCATAATTCCAAACTACAATTGAGAAATAACTGAAAAACAAAAGGCCTATGCTGATTTTTGGCATGTGGCATCCTAAGGCAGAGAGGCATTCACTGTTTGCAACCTAGAGGTGGTGATTTTAATAACCAGTATAGGAATAGCATGAATACCTATTCTGGTCTCAACCTCCAACAAATGACAGACACTGCAAAGGGAAGAAACTATAGGGTTTTGAGCCAAAAGGGACATGAGAAATGATCTGATTTCTTCATTATCCATATAAGCAGTCTAGGACCCAACACAGCCAAAAGACTTACTTAAGGTCACCAGCTGGGTCACACTGAGTTTAGAGTTTCCTGTGGCTTAGTCCTATCCTTATCAGCAACATATAGGGCAGCTAGATGCATGGCAGAGAAACAGGTCCAGGTCTCTGAGGAATAGTGCCTTCCTATTACATTTCTCACAAACACGTCTAGTGTCACTTAGGGCCCTAGCAGCTCTTCATCCACGTTTGTGACCTCACCATTACATAAAATATTAAAACTGTACCTTCTCCCTCAGTAATATAGATTCTGGATGTGATATCAGCAAAATATCATTTTTTTAAAATGCCAACTTTATTCATATCCACACTGAGAAATAGTAGGGAAGACCTGAGGCTGAGGACTAGGGATCGATCTGGGAGCCTCCCATCAGAAAGTCAGGAAAATTCCAGGTTGCCCTAGTATTAATGATCTAGTGCCCTGGAGACATTAAGGAAGCATGGATTAAAAGAAAACCTTGTCTCATGGAAGTGTTCCTCAATCCCACTTGAGAAATATATCAAACCCATGGGGGAAAATAAAGAAGGCTGATACACACAAAACACTGACACAAAAGCAGGACCAGACTGGGATCTTTTGTACCAGCTAAATGAAGCAATGGTATTTTAGTATGATGGGAAAGGATGAACTCTCTAAATAGCATGAAGAGCTTAGGTCCAATTAAAAGAAATAGCTAAGAGCCATGATATGTTAGAACACTAGGTTGTTATGCTAGATTCTTTCCAGTTCAATAAAGTGGAAAGACACTAGAAACAGAGCCTTACCAGGATTTTTGTCATCTCTTTGATCCAGTAGACCAGCTGCATAGCCCCCTTCTCATTTCTCTTTCTGCTTCTTCTAAAGCAACAACCCAGCACACAAGTACTATTTGGCAGTAGACCCTGTTTCCGGCTCTCTCTACGTGTCTGACACCAACAGTCGGCGAATCTACCGAGTCAAGTCTCTGAGTGGAGCTAAAGACCTGGCTGGGAATTCAGAAGTGGTGGCAGGGACTGGAGAGCAGTGCTTGCCCTTTGATGAAGCCCGCTGTGGAGATGGGGGGAAGGCTGTAGATGCAACCCTGATGAGCCCTCGAGGTAAAGGTTACAAAAGAAGAAAACCCCTCCTCCAGAATGACCTTGCCACAAGGTTGTCTTTCTTCTTAACTGGAACTGAACTAAGTCCAGGCAGTCACAAATACAGCTTTCTCTACAATAATTTAACTCTTATAGATTGCTTTGGTGTGTGGGTGAGTATTTAAAAAAATTGTTTATTTGAAGTAAACTTCATCACCCACATATGCTACAAACGGAAAGTGGGTTGGATTGCTCCTGGAGACTTCTGAATGCTGCCAGTCACAGAGTCAGAGGGAAATATTAGCTCCATGAGCCAGAGTGACAGCTGTGTGGGCTGGAGACAGAACAGAGCCCAGTGGGGGGGGCCTCCAACCACTCCCAGATGTTTATGTTAGACAATAGTGTACATAGTCATAAGCACAGAGCCTGACATTTTGTAAATGCCCAATAAATGGTAGCAATTAAGAATGGGTATGATTTCCAAGAGTCTGGGATTAGGGGGGAGGTGTTCTTAGAACCAATGGATCTCTGTTGGAAAAGGACCAAAGATACTTAGGGATAAAGACCTATTGATCCTTTGAAGCCCCAATTCTTATTAACATTTTTAGCTATCACTAAAGCATCTGGCAATATGGATTAAGGCTGAATGGCCTTGGGCATGGGCACTAGGGTGAAGGTGCCAAAGAAATAGAAGCCACTGTCTGCATCTTACCAGGAGAGTGCTAGAACAGGTGTTCCCCCAGGGCGTACCGAGTAGAGTCAAGGCTTAATTGAGAATGTTTCCTGGAGGATATATTTTGAATTGGAAGTTTGTGACTACAGGAATCATTGTTTCTGAACCTCATTGTTGTAATTAGTTGTGAAGGTTATTCAAGTAATTTACTACCAATAATTTTTCAAGCAATGAACTTGGGAAATAACTTCTTTTCTAAAGAGAGCAGATGCCAAGTTATTTCCCCATTCATTCATTTGCAGTCTTGGTTCATTTGCAGCCCAAAGTTCATTCTTCAATTGGGTGGTAATGTAGCTAGCACCCTAGTAATTATGCATATCTCAACAGAGTGCCTATGAGAAAGGGTTTTACCTTAAAAAGCTGAGAGCCACTGCTCTGGGTCTGCTAATCCATCCAGTATGTTCCCAAGTTCGAGAAGATCAAGAAGCTAATGCCCAATAGGGCATCCCCACCTCCACCCCCACAAGCCCTACTCCTTGTCAAGAGACACACGTTCGCTGTTTGTCTTGATCAGGTATTGCAGTGGACAAGAACGGACTCATGTACTTTGTTGATGCCACCATGATCCGGAAGGTTGACCAGAATGGAATCATCTCCACTTTGCTGGGCTCCAATGACCTCACTGCTGTCCGGCCACTGAGCTGTGACTCCAGCATGGATGTGGCCCAGGTGGGATTTACTTCTCATCACTGTGCACACCTGGTTCTTGGCCTGAAGTTCTCACGTGCAGCCTGTTTGGGTTGAAAGTGGAATGGGAGGAAGAGAGATAGATACAGATTACAGGGTGGTTTGTAGAAGGCTTGAGATGAACTAGGCAGCAAAATGGAATGAGAAATGTTAGACAAGAAAGAGAGAGAGAGCAAGAGAGAAAGGAAAGGGGGAGGGTGGGATTCAGTTCAAAAAGTGGAGCTAGTGACACACTCCAGCCGTGGCAGATTACAGGGTAGGAGTTACTGTGTAATTACCTCTCTTCTCCATCATTATTGCAGGTTTGAGAATGTACTATACAGTGTTATATGTCAATCAGAACTTCACTGTTAATCTAAAATGATTGCATCCTACTATATAAACCTTTACTTTGTGAAGTAGTAACTAGAGCAGAGCCCTCTACAATATTCCTCCAAGTGATATTCCTTTAGTATCAGTTCTTATGGGGGCAGAGAACAGCGGCTCACTTAAATGGACAGCAGGAGAAAATGATGTTTATTACATGGATCCTCAAACAACCTGGAATATATGCTTGCCCTTCCTATGAGGGCCTTTTCAACCTTCAATCAACCTCATTAATTTCAACTCAAATTCCACAACAAACTGAAACCTTGCCACAGTGATTTTCATTTCAGTTTTGCAGAGAAGGTCCAGTTCATTTCTTCAAGCGAATGCCCAAGTTGTAGTTCACTAGCCAGCCTGTGCATTGGCTGCCCTTGGGTCAGGGCCATCTTCCAAACAGCATGGCTTCTTTTGTGTATGAGATAAAAGTTCCACCTCTATATGAACATAGCCTCCTTAAGCCTATGGCTGGATGAGCAGAGGATAGAAGGAATTACTTTAGCCCCTTGTGCAGTGAATTATTTGTCCAACTATATATGACTCTGACCTTGGTCCAATCATCTGGGGCTGAGAAGAACATCAAGAGTAGAGCTGGTGACCTCCTCCAGCTATAGCAGATGATATAATAGGAGATGTTTGTTACTTGGCCTCTTCTTCATTGTGTACGCTCGACATGGGTAATGGGCAAGTGGTTTGATGATGGGTACTTCTTATACAGTGTGGTTAAAAAAGAAAGTTTTTTTTCACCAGTTGCATAAAACCAGTATAAGTGCCCTACAGTTCAATGTTGGGCATGTTAGAGGCTGCTCTTTAATGCCATGTCATCCACAGGTTCGCCTGGAGTGGCCAACAGACCTTGCTGTCAACCCCATGGACAACTCCTTGTATGTTCTTGAGAACAACGTCATCCTTCGAATCACTGAGAATCACCAAGTCAGCATCATTGCAGGACGCCCCATGCATTGCCAGGTTCCTGGAATTGACTACTCACTCAGCAAACTAGCCATTCACTCCGCTCTGGAGTCAGCCAGTGCCATTGCTATTTCTCACACTGGGGTCCTCTATATCACTGAGACAGATGAGAAGAAGATTAATCGTCTACGCCAGGTAACAACAAATGGGGAGATCTGCCTCTTAGCTGGGGCAGCCTCAGACTGTGACTGCAAAAATGATGTCAATTGCAACTGCTACTCAGGAGACGATGCCTATGCGACTGATGCCATCTTGAATTCCCCATCATCCTTAGCTGTAGCTCCAGATGGTACCATCTACATCGCAGATCTTGGAAATATTCGGATTAGGGCGGTCAGCAAAAACAAGCCTGTTCTTAATGCTTTCAACCAGTATGAGGCTGCATCCCCCGGAGAACAGGAGTTGTATGTTTTCAATGCTGATGGCATCCACCAGTACACCGTGAGCCTGGTGACAGGGGAGTACCTGTACAATTTCACATATAGTGCTGACAATGATGTCACCGAATTGATTGACAATAATGGGAATTCCCTAAAGATCCGTCGGGACAGTAGTGGCATGCCCCGCCACCTGCTCATGCCTGACAACCAGATCATCACCCTCACCGTGGGCACCAATGGAGGTCTCAAAGTCGTGTCCACACAGAATCTGGAGCTTGGCCTCATGACCTACGATGGGAACACTGGCCTCCTAGCCACCAAGAGTGATGAAACAGGATGGACAACTTTCTATGAGTAAGTACATTTGTAAAGCATTTCTTAAAAGTACCCTACCTTAGCTTGCAGCAGGATTGATTGTCCATGTAGATTTTAGAATTGTTTAGTCACATTAATGTGACTAACTTTAATGTCAACTTGTGGCCTCAAGATATTCATGTCCCCTCTCCCTGACTTCTAAGTGATTTGCACTGTTCGGTCTCTGATATTGAACTTCAGAGAACATCCTAACAAGAGCTCGAATTCCTATTGCCTGCTTGCCCCTCCAATTTCAGGATATTGGACATGCACAGCACCTGGGAGAGCAAGTGTTCATTAACTTTGCTGATTATTCATGTTTGCCATGGGTGCGGAAATTAGAATCTAAAAGGCAAGATCCTGGTGGGACTCCTGTAATTTGCCAGTAGGTCCAGCAACACACTTGATTGCACAGACAGGTAGATAAACTCTGAATTTCCTCTTTAGCAGAAGCAGATCAATACAGATAAAGTGCTAGGTATATTAAAAGATGTGAGAGCTGGTCATATTTCCCCTAACAATTATCTCATACTTAATAGTCCCACTGTTTGTTTTGCCAAAAAGCTGTTTTCCGTCACTCCTGCAGGCAGCGCTTTGTCATACTGCCTGCTGCTGCAGGTATTAACCAGTGGGATGCTGGTTGGGGAAAATTTCTAAGGCGTGATTCCCCCAGTCACCACTAAGTCTGGTATGGAATTTATAAGTATCTGGCTCTCCTTGACAGTGAAGCTTACTTGTATTTGGAGTCCTTGTTTGCTTTCCGTCTAGGTGTTGCTGCTGGCCAAGAACTTAGTAAGTTGGGTAGGGGTTGTCGGCAGAGGGAATGGGATACAAGAGAGAGAACAGAAGACCCTATTGTTGATCCACTTCTAGATTCAGGAATGTTCACTTCCAGTTGGTAGTCAAATGGGTTTGGGAGCATGCAAAGGAAGCTGTTGCCACCTGCTGGAAATTTACTGCGTTGTAGAATTGCTTTTCCTTGCTCTCTTTTTTTCTTTGGGCAAAGCTGTCTTTCTCAGATTTCTGAAGCATCCTAGCATCCTCCAGGGCACTGGGGCTTGATCAAACTTTACCAGCCAGTGACACTGTCCCTAAGGCACCATCTTAGTGCCATCTGTAACTCTCACACCAAGTTAGGTTAAAGCTATACTGTAACCCAAACACCTCATAGATTTTCACCTTCCTTTCTAGCAGTTCTACCTAAAGACCAATGCTTTTCAGAGACAATATGTTGTCTTGTCTGATTGAGGACAAACCAATGTCACTCTCAGAAGGCCAGTCTGAATTAGGCCTGACTTAGAGACTATAATAAAGAAGTTCAGCCTCAGGTACATCTTTAGACATTAGGTCTAACTGGGACAGTATTTTCCAGGAAGGGTCCCTAGTTTAACAAAAATATGGGCAGTACGCTTTTTAAAAGTGTTCACAAGTTACATAGAAACTGCATGATTTTTTTTTCTCTTTTGAAGAGCTGCTTTTTCATAGTGTAGGTAAATCCTATTATCAAATTGTCCATTATAGGGGTTCAAATGCATGAGGTTTTCCTGTTCCTCCTAAAATGATGGTGAACTTTTTTTGTTTCATGGTATTTTACATATGATCATCTGGAGAAGAGTAGCCTGTATCCCTGAAAGGCACAGGACCATACTTAAAATTACAACCACTCTTACACACATACTCTCTCTCTCTCTCTCTCTCTCTCTCCCTTATTTTAATCCTTGCCACTTGTTACCATCTGACATACTCTGTCCATCATGTACACATCATGGAGACAGGGATTCTCATCCATTTTGTTTCTAGTCATGCCCCCAGTGCCATGTACAATGCCTGGCATATAGTAGGCACTCAGTAAATACTTGAATAAATGAGTCAAAAGCAACCTTCAGCCCCACACAGGCCAAGGCTGTAGTAGTTCCCTTGAATGGCCTTGAGATCCCATTATAGGAATTCATAGCACCTTGAAACTATGTGTAGACTTATTTGCAAAAAGACCTGAATCTGAAGATACTCCTTGGGCAAGTAAGCATGGTTGTAGGAAACTTACTCTTTGAAAATTAGAGAGAACATGTTTTTCTTCCTGTGACCCCTGAGATCCTGGCCTCAGCCCCAAACTTCTGTTCCTCTGTGTAGAATCTCCAGTTTCTACCACTTCTCTCATAAGCACCATTGTATGTGTCCAGGTACATTGGAATTCAATCTTTGCCTGGATCCCAGACCACGAACTCCTCATACAAGTCCCTGCTTGACTGTGGGACTTGAGGATATTGTCTGTTGTCGAGTACTCCATTAGGCACCCCATAGGCAAACCCTTAAAAGTGTTTTATTTTCTTATTGAGGTAAAATTGATATATATTAGTTCCAAGTGTACAACATGATTTGATGTTTGTATATATTGTGAAATGATCACCACAGTAAATCTAATTAACATCTATCACTATAGAGTTATGAAAATTTTTCTTGTGATGAGAACTTCTAAGATTTATTCTCTTAGCAATTTTCAAATATGCAGTACAGTGCTATTACCTATCACCATGCCATACATTATATCCTCATATTTTTTTTAATGTTTGTTTATTTTTGATAAAGAGCATGAGCAGGGGAAAGGGAGAGAGAGAGGATCCAAAGCAGGCTCTGTGCTGACAGCAGAGAGCCCAATGCAGGGGTCGAACTCATGAACCGTGAGATCATGACCTGAGCCGAAGTCAGACGCTTCACTGAGTCACCCAAGTGCCCCTACCTCCTCATATTTATTTTATATCTAGAAATTTATACCTTTTGACCCTTTCACTCATCCCCCATTTCTGGTAACCACCACCATGTTCTCTGTGTCTATGAGTTCAGGGTTTTTTAAAGATTCCACATATAATATCATGTGGTATTTGTCTCTAACTTAGTTCACTTAGCATAATGCCCTCAAGGTCCATCCATGTTGTCATAAATTGCAAGATTTCATTCTTTTTATGGCGGAATGTATATATATACCACATCTTCTTTATCCATTCATCCACTGATGAACACTTAGGTTGTTTCCATATCTAGACTATTGTAAATAATGCTGCAATGAACATGGGCTGCATATATCTTTTTGAGTTTGGATAGATACCTAAAGTGGAATTGCTGGATTATATGGTAATTCTTTTTTTTTTTTTTTTTTTGAGGAACCACCATATTGTTTTCTATACTGGCTGCACCAATTTACATTCCTACCACCAAGGCACAAGGGTTCCCTTTTCTCCATATCCTCACCAACACTTACTTCTTTTTGATAAAAGACATTCTAATAGGTGTGAGGTAATATCTTATTATGGTTTTGATTTGCATTTCCCATTGCTTAGTGGTGTTGAGCACCTTTTCATGTACCTGTTGGCCATCCATGTGTCGTCTTTGGGAAAATGTCCATTCAGATCCTCTGTATATTTTTTAATCAGGTTGTTTGCTCTTGAATTGTATGAGGTTTTTTTTATATATATATTTTTTGGACATTAAAACTTTATCAGATATATGATCTGCAAATATTTTCTCCTATTCTGTAGGTTGCCTTTTCATTTTGTTGGTTTCCTTTACTATGAAGCTTTTTAATTTGATGCAGTCCCACATCTTTTTTGCTTTTGTTGCCTTTGGTTTGGGTGTCAAGTCAAAAAATTGCCAAGACTGATATCAAGGAGCTTACCACCTGTTTTCTTCTAGTTTAATGGTTTTTATCCTTTTGAGTTAATTTCTGTGTATCGAGTAAGATAATGGCCCATTTTCATTATTTTGCATGTGGCTGTCCAGTTTTCCCAATACCATTTATTAAAGAAACGGTCCTTTCCCCATTGTATATTCTTAGCTCCTTTATGGTAAACTAATTGACCATATATGTGTGTGTTTATTTCTGGACTCTCTATTTTGCTCTATTGATCTGTGTATCTGTTTTTATGCTCATAAAAACTGTTTGATTACTGTTTTGATTACAATAGCTCTGTAATTTAGTTTGAAATCAGGGAGCAAGATGCTTCCAGCTTTGTTTCTTTCTCTCAACATTGCTTTTGTGGCTCCATACAAACTTTAGAACTATTTGTTCTATTTCTCTGAATAATTCCATTGGAATTTTGTTAGGGATTGCATTGATTATTCCAGTCCATGAACAATGGACTATCTTTCATCAATGTCATAGCTTTTAGTATAAGAGGTCTTTTATGCCCTTTGTTAAATTTTTTCCTAGCTTTTTTTATTCTTTTTGATCCAATTGTAAATGGGATTGACTTTCTGCTAGTTTGTTCTTAGTATATAGAAACACAATGGTATTCTTCAACTTTACTGAATTTATTGGTTCTAAGTTTTTAGGTTAAGTCATCATCTGCGAATAATGACAGTTTTACTTCTGTCTTATTTGGATGCACTTCATTTTCTTAGTTGTCCTGTCTTGTTCCTGATCTTAGAGGAAGATTTCAGTTTCCCACCAGTGGGTATGGTGTTGTATGTGGATCCGTCATATATGACCTTTGAGGTACATTCCCTCTATACCCACTTTGTTGAGAGTTTTGGTCATTAATGGGTGTTGGATTTTGTCAGATGCTTTTTATGCATCTGTTGAACCATCCTTGCATCCCTGGAATACATCTATCAATGTACTATTGAATATGATTTTCTGTATTTGATTTAAATATGAATATGTTGGAGTATCTATATTCATCTGAGATATTCATTTTCTTTTTGTGTGGTGCCCCTATCTTGGTAGCAAGGTAATGCTGGCCTCATAAAATGAGTTTGGAATAGTTCCTTCAAGAGTTTGAGAAGGATTTCTATCAATAAGTTTTTCAATGTTTGGTAGCATTCACCAGTGAAGCCATCTGGCCCTGTAGTTGTGTTTGTTGGAACGCTTTTGATTACTGATTGAAACTCCTTGGTAGTAATCTGTTATGATCTTTTGTATTTCTGTCATATCAGTTGTAACATCTCTGATTTTTGAGAACTCTTGTCTTTTAAGGTTGGTCAATTTTATCTTTTAAAAAAAAACAACTCTTAGGCATTTACTATTTCATTTAAATACCTTTTGTTTCTAATCAGAAAACCTAACAGTCAGGCATATTGGTTAGAAATAATTCCTAAAATAGGGGAACATACAAACACAGGTAGAAAAACCACCCTTAATGTTGTGATGTCTATATTTTAAGACAATTCCGTCTATATATACTCATTATACTATCAGTGGAATATATTTTTATACTCCACTCAATAATATACATTTTTTCATTCCAATAGATAGAAATCACTGTCATCAATTTTTGTGGCTTTATAGGTAGCTATCTACCTAATCATTTAACAAATTTGTCACTATTAGTAAATAACATCTTTGAGAGGCAGTTTCTTTAATAGATAAGAAGACAAAAGGGAGTCCCTTTGACCTGGAGGGCCTGACTCCCATCTGTGTCTATAGTGGTCCAGTTAGTGTAATATCTGTACCACCTATTGCCTAGTGCCCTGGGCAAGTGATGAGGGTAGAGCCAAACGCTGGGCCCTTCATTCAAAGCTCTTCCCTCCCTTTGTCCAACTGGCCACCCAGCTTAATGTGGTTCTGTTCTCTGCCTTCAAACATCCCGGGAAGCAAAAATTTCTTATCATGTTTTCTCAAATCACTTACTGTCTTTCTGAAGCCATTTTCCATCCATATTTGCTTCCATAGTTCTAAGCAACAAAGCCAGATAGGCCATAATGGTTCTGTTCATATGCTGTACAAGCTTCAGTCTCCATCACTGAGAACTTACCACCTTTGTCCCCAGTCCAGAGGGAGTCACACCTAAAGGTTAAGCAAACTACCTTCTTTCCTCTACCTTCCTCCCCTCTCTGGTAACAGATATCTCTACTAACAGATATCATCTGGGAAAGCTCAAAGGCCTCTATGCTCAGACCTTAAAAAGAGTCTCTTACTTGGGCATATGGAAGGTCCAGCTTTCTGATTACAATGAAACTTTCAGAGTGGGAAAATGTTCCACCAAGTGGAATAGCAAGGCTTTTTGCTAAAGGAGGCAGAAAAAACAATTCCACAGTTCAAGAAAAAAGTAAAGATGACATACAGATAAAGGAAAAGGGCCCAATTTCAGGCAACTTTCTAGCAGCAGAACTTGATCACTGGTATACGTAGACTTGGGTGATGTCAAGTAATTCATTGGGAAAACTGTCTAAGAAGGCTGCTTGGGGAGCTGTGGTTAGTTTGGGACTATAAAACCAGAGAGAGGGTTATAGGCAGCCAGACCTGCTGTGCTTGAGCCAAGGCCTGGAGGTGATATTTGGCCTAGGTTGACTGTCCAAAGGACTTTGAGGTGGCAAGTGAGATGAAATTGTATGAGCATAGATGGTCTCCAATGCCAGGTCTTGCTGATTGTGACAAGGAGCCTCTGTGTGATACACTACCCAGCCATTCTACCTTCCAACCTCTCTCTCTGGCCTTGTGAGGTTCTGAGTGGTGGGAAAGCCTTCAGCTCAAGTAACTGTGCTTCCAACCAGTGTGTCTGTCTTCCAGCTATGACCACGAGGGCCGCCTGACCAATGTGACACGCCCCACAGGGGTGGTGACCAGTTTGCACCGGGAAATGGAGAAATCCATCACCATTGACATTGAGAACTCCAACCGTGATGATGATGTCACTGTCATTACCAATCTGTCTTCAGTGGAGGCCTCCTACACGGTGGTACAAGGTAAGCCCCTGCCCATTAAACTCACCCACAGACCCCAGGCAAGCCTGGGAGGACCTCCAGAACCGTGGAACACCTATTACCTTGCTATTTTACTCAAGTGTCCACAGAAAACAAATTCTACAAGAGGTCAGTCTTGTAGAAAATGACTTAATCAGATTCAGAAGAATGTCATCTATACTAAACGAAATGTCCAGGAATTTAGGAATGTCTACATACTTATCTGAAAATGTCAGTTGTCATACCCACTTGCTCTTACCTCTCCATCATCAGCACTCCCCACTAACCCAACACACAGAGTTAGCTTCTCAAGGGCTATTTATCCTCTTGGGTTCACCTCTTCCTTTTTTGGCTCCATTCTGGTGCCACTTGTTTGTTGAGTTGATTGTCCTGGAATCAAAGCCTTTAGCAATCTCTTGCCAAGACTGGGATCACAAAGGTTTCTGACCACCCCATAGTTAGTATTGCTGTTTGACATGACACAAATTCCAGGACAAGCACAAGAGCTGGCAAGAAAAGGAATTGTGCAGATTAATTTTTCCTTTAATTAAGATATAATGTCAGTGGGCTAGCCCGTTGTCAGAGGATAAAAGTGTCCTCTCAGTAGATAAATGGTGACATTTCTGCACTATTATCCCACGACAGAGCCTGTTTCAATGACTCTATTTCTGCTCTGCCAAATGATTAATGATGTAGATTCTGTCTTTCTGCATGATGGCTGCAGTTGCAGGAGTGACAGATACACATTTGCTCACAATCCCAAAAGTCAGCATCTCAGAGGCCAGCCCAGCTGGACTCCTTTGCCCAAATAATCAGGAAGAAACGTATCTGTGAAAGGAGTTTTGGACTCACATTTCCTTCCTGGAACTTTTTGATAAGGAAAAGGTCAGAAGTCTGATTGACTAGTGTAGATTCTCTTTGGGGAGATAAACGCGTGTTATCAGCACCCCCTAGCTCAGTCTACCTTAAGCTGTTTGAATCTCTTCAGAGTTCGCTTAAGTAAAGGTGGCATCATAGTGGAGTCAGCAGCAGAAGCATGAGGGACAAGAAGGTTGCTTTTTTTCTCCTGATCTGATCTGTAGCTAGACCATCCACTTCAGGTTAGGTGGTAGGCAAAAGGGGGGAAAAATTAAGTCATTTTTTTTTTACTATTTAAAACATATATGTTAAAGATTAGGGATTTGATTGACACAAATTGTGTAGGCAATAGACATCTTTAAAGGTACTATTAATAGTATTCAGTGAGTAAAAGAAAAATATCACAGCATAATTATTTCTGGAGTGCCACATATTAATAATGTTTTTCTTTCCATGGATCAGTAGCATCTCTGCTACTCACCTTAACATTGTATGGGTGCTAATTGAAGGCAGCCTTAGACTGACAGCTGCAAAGTACCATGGAAACCTATAAAAATAGGGGTTCTGTTCTCTTATGACTAACAGAGTGGATAATTTCTTTCCATATCCCCACCCCCACTTACATTTCTCCAGATCAAGTGCGGAACAGCTACCAGCTCTGTAATAACGGTACCCTGAGGGTGATGTATGCCAATGGAATGGGTGTCAGCTTCCACAGTGAGCCCCATGTCCTAGCAGGTACCATCACCCCCACCATTGGGCGCTGCAACATCTCCCTGCCCATGGAGAATGGCCTAAATTCCATTGAGTGGCGCCTAAGAAAGGAACAGATTAAAGGCAAAGTCACCATCTTTGGCAGGAAGCTCCGGGTAAGTGATTCCACCCTGTCACCACGAAGCAGTAGGGGATACACACCCTTTGCTCAGGAGCTGAGCAAATTTCCTAGGTCCCAAGCCTCCATTACTCCTTTCTTCCCTGGAAAAGACAAAGTCTTTCCCTCAGAAGATAGAAGCCCAGTCCCTTTGGGAAAACCTCTCCATTGCCTAGGAGAAAACAAGGTGGGGATTTACCTTATGCTCTAGCTAGAGATAGCTTCAGTCTTCTTGTCACACTTGCCATCTTCTTTCTCAACTTCCACTCTTTGGCCAATTTGACAAACGACTTAGCACCGAGTGCCAGTGCCTACTGTGTGCTGAGGAATTTGATGAATACTGAAAGAACACAAATTTTATAATGTACTCTTTACACTCAAGGAGTTAACAGTCCAGTAGAATAGATAGATGCAGGATAATCCAATGGGATAAGTGAGAGGAACATCCAGGGCCTGATGGAATCACAGAGCAGGAGAGATTGCCCAGCCTAAGGTGATAAGGGGAGGCTTCCCAAGAGGAAGTAACAAGCTAACCAAGCAGAAAGTTTTAACAAACCATAGCTTCCCCAGACTAGGCAACTGACCCCAAAGTTACTTCTTTTAAAAACAAAGACACAATACTCATTGAGGATTCCGTGAGGCAAGCAGTATGTTAAGTGCTTTACTTATTTTCAACAACCGCATGGGGATAGTTATCCCTGTTTTTCAGATAAAGAAACACAGGCTCTGGGAGCTACATAACCCGTCCAAAGGCACCATGGCTAGAAAATGGCAAAGCCAGGACTCAGTCCCAGTTCCATATTTGTGTCTGGCTCACTAGCCAGTATTCTTCACCACCAAGCCCCATAGCTTCCTGTTTAAATTCATAGTCATCCAGATAATCGGGGTCCTGCCCTACTCACTCATCTGACTGATTTTTAACATCATGCTAACCTCTTTCCCCATGGTGGGGGGGGGGGGGGGCAGGGATCCCAGTCTTCACCAAATTCACATATTCACTAAACACCTACCACTTGTCAGGCACTGAAGATCTATATGACACACCAAGCCTACCCTCCTGCAGCTTACAGTCAGGGATGGGGGAAAGGGACAAGAAGGGCAGATAGTGAATACAGTGATAAATAACTAAAATAATTATGATTAAGATAAGCACTAGGAAGACAGTAAACAATGGAAAAGAGTAGAAGTGTCACCATCAGCGTAACTTTTGCCTGTTATTGGATTGAAATCCACCCGGCCCAGGTTACCTCCCTGCAGAGCCAGGCCACTGCATATTAAGATTCTGCTTTCATCTAGCTGGAGTTTCATTGTTCACATTAGGTTATCAGCAGTCTCCCATGTTTTCCTTCCAACGCTGGTATCTGCAAAGTTGCAAACGGCACTATCTTCCCAAAGACAAAAAATGAAATGAGATTAGTAGCTAAATCCTTAATGACTGGATTTCAGGCCTGTGTAATTGATTTTTGATATGCTGTACTGTAGAAGTTGATTATAAGTAGTAATCGTGCCTTTTCTCTGATAAATCAGTTATGCTTTTTGACTAAGTTTTCCAAATAAAGATAAATGTGGCCCTAAAATAAAATGGCTATAATCCCAACACTGAATATTAAAAATCTTAATAATGGTACTTGTGGTAATTAGCAGAAGTTAGGCACGCAAATCTTATAACTGAATTTCTGCCAGGTTTAGATTTGCTGGCATCATGTTTATGCAAATCAAAACACAGCTTTATCTATCAACACCTCAACATTTAATTGTCTGGTGTTAGTTCCTGTAACAATAATCACATATCCATTTAGCTCTCTTAAATGAAAATCACTATGAGATTATAACAGGTTGAGTGGACTGAAAATGTAATTTGAAAATGAGGGAGAAAGCCTGGAATTTATTTGCATCTCATTTATTTTAATTCAATTCATAAATTGTTTAGTGAATGAAATAAAAGCAACTCCTAGAAATTGCAGGAGAGCAAAGCAATTGCAAGAAGGTGTAAAGGAAAGGTGAGGCAGGATGTGGATCAAGAGAACTGGGGAGTGTCCTTTTTGTCAGATTCTTTATGAGCCCAGGGCAGGGAAGTTTGCAGCCCCTGAACCACAGGTACCTGTTGGCCCCCACAAGGCAAGCAGTTTCTTCTCTCCTTACCTCCAGGCCTGACATTTCTTTTCACTCCGTCTTGACTTCCATCGTCAAATGGACTCTTAGAGGAGAACATTACATTTTATAGCTGTAATTGTTTTCCTGTGTATAACTAACACATTTTTTTTAATTTTCTCCTTGATTTAAGTCTCCTCTGCATTTGGGCTGCAAATTAAACCAATATTATAAATTCTTTTAAAAAGATGTGGGCTAAGTGCCAACTATATGCCAAGCACTATGGAGGTGAGAGAGAGAAAACTAAATCCTCACCAGTAAAGAGCTTGCAATCTAGTAGAGAGGCCAATGTAAACAGTGTGGTGTAAGCTGTAACAGAGGCAGTGTCACAAGGAACACTGGATAGTTCGTTGTGTCAGGAGGGGATGAGATGAGGCCAGATAATAAATAAGCCCTGAAATCTCAGGAGCTTACCACATCACCTTCCACATAAGGCAGGCAGCTTGACCTAGTGATGATTCACAGCATTTGCTGTCTTGTGACCCCGCCACAGTAAGCAAATGACCTCTCAGGTTGCTCTGGAAGGAACAAGAGGCTGAATGAGCAGAGATGGACATGGTGTACATCACTTCCACCCACCCTAGTGAGAACGTTTCCACTGAACTGCACAGAAGCCTAGGAAATGTTGTCTTTCTGGGTGCCTAAGAAGAAAAAAACCAAAAGAGTTGAATACATAGCAGGTTCTCTGCAACCTCATACAGAAAGGCTGGAATCAGTTCTGCAGAGCAGTGGGAATTAGCCTGGCAAAGATACAGGGAAGGAGTGATGAGACCAACAGTGTTGCCTGTGAGACAACAAAGAGGTCCAAAAAGGGAAGAGCATTTCAGGAAACCTTAACTCAGTTTGGCCATGGGGAAGGGGAATGTGTTACATTGTGGTGCAGGAAAAAAAAAAATGAGTTGGCCAGAGACAGCACATGGAAAAGCATATTTTGCTAAGCTGACATTTATCAAGAGGACTATGGGGAGCTGTTCCAGGGTTTGATTAGCAGAGTGATGTGTTGGGATGTGTAGTCTTAGAAAGACCTCTCAGGCTTCCTTAGATGTGGAGGATGATAGATCAGAAGGGGACAAGATAGGAAGACAGGGACAGCACAGAAGCAATTGCAGTAATCCAAACAAAGAACTAAATCACTAACACTAAAGAGAGAAAGAAGAGGGAAGGAAAGATCTGAGAGCGATTTAGTACACATAATTAACAGGATTTGACAAGTAGCAGGGTTGCTGTATCATGCTCTCCTTTTGAGGGTTCCTCTCCCTAGTCATATGGACTGGGAAACTGAGTGGCTGTCTAGACTTTGTGAGGTGGCCTACTAGGCTTTGTAGGAACTGAAACACATGACAGACACGTGGCATTCTGGCAGCCCCAGCCCTGACTCTTGGAATAGGGAAGAAAGTGTTGCTCCTTCATGGAAAGCAGGGAATTTGCAGAGAACCTGTGGTGCAGCAACTGAGGGTATCAAGCATTGAAGACAACAGACTTACCTTTCCAGGGACTATCAAGCTCCTAGAAGTCTGGCCAGGTGAATTATGCAAGGCCCCAAGGCTCTGAGCTTCCCTAGGATTCAGAAGAAACCAAAATTTCCAGTGAAGCTACCATGATAGACCAGTGCCCAGTGAAATTCTAAGCCACCTAGGTAGCCCTCCTCCCAGCAATCCAGTCAGGAACATCTCTTAGGTGAGTAATGTGTCAATAGCATTTCCATATAGGCTGGTCTAATGTAAAATGGTAATATAGACCATCAAAGAACCACATCCTTCCACCAAAAACTTTATGATGCTTCAACAAAATTTGGAGTGCTAGTCCCTTCTTCCTGGCCCAAACTCAATGTGAGAATAATTTTCATTATGTCTCCTAAGGATGTCTCAAGTAATCTCATTTGAAAGAGTCTTTTCCACTACACTCCTTTCTCTGTTCTCCCCAGCCTTGCAAAAGCACATGAAACTGTTGTATCAGGGCATCTATAAGCTCCATGAGCACAGGAACCATCTCACTACTGTATCCCTGGTGACAAGTGCCATGTGGTAGGCACTCAGATAATAGATGAAGAAGAGGTGAGGACATGCCTCCTTAAGGCTCCTCCTGAATTCCCTCCCCCCACCTTTCACCCAAAGCAGGCATGAGTTCACCAACACATTTGCCCTATATCTGTCAGGAATCTTTCCACTGCAAAAGACAGGAAGTACACTCAAACTAGCATAATAAAAAAGGGGCATTCATTGTCTTGCCTAATGGGTCCCCAAAGGCCCAAATGATGTCATCAGGCTGATATCTCTTTTTCTCTCTTTCTCATGGTCCCCTTTCATCCAGCATTATTTCTCTTGGCAGTTGGCCTCATTTTCTCCCGTGGTAGACCAATGACCTCTCCACACTGAGGGTTCAGGCAGAGTTGGCCAAAATTGACTTCAGACTGACATCAACTTAGCTTACTGAACCCAGAGGAAAGGATCTCCCACAGCACTTATATTTAAAAAATGGTAATAATCCCAGGTGTCTAACCTGGTACAGATGCAGATCTACGATTGGCCAGGATTGGGTCACACATGGACACATGTATCTTGTGATGGACATCTCAGTAAAAACATCTAAACACAGGAAACCTTACAGAAATGGGGTGCTACACCCAAATAAGGAAGATAGCAGGTTAAATATCTCTCTCTCACACACATACACACACCAAATATATTCTACATCCCTCCAGAGCCTAATCTGTAAGATAAAACTCCTGGCCCTGAGGGTTTATTAATGCATCTCCACCAGAAAGTCTTTTTCTAGATTTTTTGGAAGAACAGAAACTAACCTTCTCTTCTACTGAGAATTAAAACTTCAGCTTTTTCCTGAAATGGATTTAGTGCATGATTCTCTCTGAAAAGGAAGCATACAACCACCCTCTAGGATATTTCCTCCTGATTACAATTTGCTGGGAGACTGTAGAAGTAAGAAACAACTACATGAGTAGGTAGCAGAACAAAAGAAAAATCACTTCTAAGATCATCTTCCATCATGATAGTGGTATTAGTGTTCTTCCCAAGAAGAGGTGGGAGTTAGTAATTTTGTTTTTGGTTTTCATGGGATTAATATGACATTGTAATTACACACTGGCTTGTGTTAGTTTTGCCTTTGTGCCAAATGACAGTGACATAGGACTGAGATGGGAGGCAACTGTGCATGCAGACACATGCTTGTGAACGCAATTCTGCATGGAGCCCACTCAAGCAGCTCTGTTAACACTCACAGTTATCATGAAAGCCTGAATTTTACCAGCCCCTTCCTGCCACAGTGCTTTCATCCTGCACCAATAGTTTATATTCCAAACATCTGAGTTTTGGCACTGTACTAGGCACTCAGTGTATATTGGTGAACCAAAGAGACAAGACTCAATGTGAGTAGTGCCTGTGCAGACAGGACTTTGTGATAAATTTAATACCAACTTAATATATAATTAGAAGGGCAAGCCTCTGCAAACACGTGAAACAACGTATTCCCCAACCAAGTATTACTTTTGGGTGACTTCCTATTTTTGGATGGAGTGCTGGAAGAGTGAAAAGACCCTCATGCCCTAGCAAAGGGAAACATTTAATAATCGAATAAATGAACAAATAATATAAAGACACTGTGATGGGTGCCATAAAGAAAAATACAGGGTGCAGATAAGAGGGAATATCTGATTTAGGTTAGGCCACACTAAGAAAATTACATTTGAGAGGCACCTGGGTGGCTCAGTCGGTTAAGTGTCCAATTCTCGATTTTCACTCAGGTTATGATCTTGCGGTTCATGGAATAGAGCCCCACGTCAGGCTCTGTGCTGACAGTGTGGGGCCTGGTTAGGAGTCTATCTCTCTCTTCCTTCTCTCTCTGCCCATCTCCCCACTCACGCTCTCTTTCAAAATAAATAAATATATTTTTCAAAAGAAAGAAAATGACACTTGAGCTGAGAACTGAAGAATAGGGATTTTCCAGGCATGGGATGGGAGGCAAACCTATGCCAGTGTATCAGCATGTTCAAATGCCTTGAAGCAGAAGAAACTGTTGCTTATATCCTGAGCAAGAGAGCTAGCGTGACTGGAGCAAACTAGGTAGGGGCAAGGTCACAGGGACAGGCCCTTAGTGACCCTGGTAAGGATCTTAGAAATACACAAGTCCTCCCCAGATTGACACATTGGTGAGTGCAAAGGAGCATTCATCTGCAGACTGGACTATCTACTGTCCTCCTTGGAGGCTAGGAGGAAAAAACATACTTGCATTCTGGAAAGTTCAGGTTGAAAGGTGACAGGTACAAGTCTGTTCAGGCTGCCTGGGCTGAGTCTACATACAGATGCCTCTCTTTTCTGCCACATCCATGCCAACAGACCACCCACCTCTACTAGAATATTCCCACAGCACCTGAAACTAAGTTGTCTACCAGTGTGGGACCTTCGCTTCTTAGGCTTTCACTTGCTGACCTCCCCACCTGGACTATTCTCTTCAACTCGTTTCCTGCCCTCACCTGTAAAGTCTAACTCCTCCTTCAAGCCCCCACGGAGGCAGCACTTCCTGTAAGAAAAGGTCCTTGTGTGCCCAGTTCTAAGTATCCTTCCCTCCTTCCCAGTGTTTACTCTCCTTACAGCACTAATATTTTCATGGTTGGTTCATGTGTCTTTACCCTCCTCTAACCTGTAAGTTCCATGAGAGCAAGAGCCATAATTGTTTTGCTCTATCCTAAGTGCCGGTCACAGTAACAAGCACATAATAGGTGCTCAGTAAATATTTAGTGAATTGATAAATGGGATTTTAAGTTAACGTCATGAAAATCCACTCTCTGAAACCTCTATTAATTCCAGATTTGGGGACCCTCCCAGAATGACTCTAATTGCTCTTTGGAATGAAGCCCTTCAGTTATTTGGAGATCACATTTTCTCTTCCCAGTTTTCCATATTAGAACCGTACATCGTCAGAGTTGCCATGGTTCTTATGGTGGGTCTAATACAACCCTCTTATTCACAAATGTTTGCTGAGTACCAAGCACTCTGAAAAATAACATGGACACTAAGAAAAAGGAAGTCCCTACCCACCAGCAGCTCACAGGCCATTACAGATAAGGAAACTGAGGCATTCAAGGTGAAAGACTGCTTTGCAATGACAAAGCCAATCAGTGTCAAAACTGCAGAGTTAAAACTGAAGCTCAAATTCAGGTCTACCCTTCCACCTCACCATCATCCAAAACAGCAAGCCATCCAAAAATAATGTTTGCTTAGGGAATACATTATTTAATGTGTTTGCAGAGGCTTACCCCTCTAATTATGCATTATTTAAGCTAATATTAAATTTATAGCAAGTTGTTTTGTCTGCACAAGCACTGATCCCAATGTAGCATTGAGTCTTGTATGGCAACTAGGGAGAGCTGCTTTATAAATCCCAGAGGACTGACCCAGACAGGAAATGAAGATGTCATCCTGCCCTCACTTTTCCTCTGGGTAGATGAATACCTAAACTCTCCAAGGCAGGAAATTGGCTTTTAAATGCCTCCAGGCATGGGAAAGCTCTCCCCCCCCCCCTCACCTTTTTGGGGTTTCCCACACTCAAAACACGACAGGCAAGGTATTCCTCTGCAAGTCTATCTGAAACCTCTCCTGCCGTGCAACAGTGCCATTTCCTGGAGGGGATCCAGCCCAGTGTTAATTTCCTCCTTCATGTTTCTCAAATCACCAGCTCCTGTCATTGCCCCTCGAGCTAAGTTAGAGTCACTGGTTATAGGCCCAGCAGGGCCATTTTGACGACAGCGTTTCCTTTTCTCAGGGTTTTTTACGAGCCTCCTTGTGACAGGCGTATACTTGGTGAGATCAAAACATTCTGGGGGGAGATTCCACAGGGGAAACTACTTCCCAAAGTCCGCCCTCTGCAAAAATAAAAACCATGCTAAATAGCTGAGTTTTATTAACTAGGGAAGCCAGGCTGAGGAAAATGCCCGATAATTAAAAATAATGGCTTCCTTACAAACACAAAATTGTATTAATTTAAAAATTGGTTTCTCTGTCACTGAATACCTACCAAGCTGGCTGGGAAGGGAATTGTGCTGATCCTGGCAGTGAAAATAATTCAAAATAACTTTTATGTTCTCCAGGAAGCCTCAAGGTTAATTTAAATATTGTTAGATGGGTAATTTAATTCAGAATAAAAGAACAGTGTGGCTACATTAAAGCTCCTGCACACTCTAAACTGGAGGCAGATGCCCAGGAAGTACTGAGCATGCCTTTCCAGCCCTCCCGCATCCCACACCCCACAGCCGAGGCATCTCCTCTTCACAAATGGTACCCTAGTAATTAAAGATACTTGATTACTCAACAGGCCTAAACACCTTGGCTCAGCTTCCAGTAAACTTAATTATTAGAAGGATTGCACATTTTTATAGAAATTATACATTTCAAAAGCTAACTCAGAGTGACATCACCAAGATGATGACGTAAGTCGCTCTCCCCCTCTCAAGAATAAATAACTATTAATGGACAGGACACCACTGACACAATCCTAGAACATGGGGGTGAGGCTGAAGTACTCCCCTGAACCACAGAGACCAAGACAGATTGGATTAGAAGGCTAAGAGGAACAGCTACATATTGACCACATTGTCCCTCCCCAAGGCCAGTGCCGCACCATGTAGAGTGGTCTCCCTTGAGCCTTCAGGTCCTCCAGGGGTGAAAGGGAACCAGATGGGATATCTAGCCACACACACACACACACACACACAGCCTGTGGGTTATTTTGTGAAAGCTCCTACTCCAGTCTTGCCCCAACAAGGACTACAGGAGAATCTGCAGGGCTTGAACCCTAGGAAACTGATTATGATAGAGACAAAAGGAGAAGCTTGCCAACAGCCAGCACACCAATCTTGGCAGACCAAGTTCTTACCCACAGAGCCCAAGTAGTACTCCCAACCAGCAGCTCATCTGCAGAAGCAAATTGTTGGTGCAGTCTTAACATGGAACTCAGCAGGGTGCAAATCTGCCTGATGTAGGTCCTCAAATGAGGAGTTTCACTGGCCCTGGAGCCCCTCCCCAGGCAGGAGAGCTGAACCATAACCCCATGCACTGTTCAGTGTGGCTCCCAGCCCCATCTGACTGGGAGGGCTGGTGAGACCACCTGGCAGCTGAATGGCCCAGTAGTGAAAAGCTAAGAGGAAGGCAGACAGAGCTGATCACCCCCAAAGTACAACCAGTACCAGACAAGGAGGGTATGCCCACACAGGAGGAGTTAGTTCACAGCCCCACCCACTGCTTAATATAGCTCCTGGCCACTACCAACCAGAAAGCCTATTCAGAAAATTTTGGAGGTTCTTGGAGTGGGCCCTTTTACTCTACCCAGGCAAGGGAGCTAAATCATAACCACACCCACTGCTGAATGTGATTTCCCATCCTGACTGGCCAGAGGGGCTGGTGGCAATGTCTGAAATCTGGTTATATACCTCTCAGCAAGCTGAGAGGTAAGCACACAAGCTGATAGCCTACAGAGCAAAGCCAGTGACCCTATTCAGCTAAGGAACTTGGAGCAAGGGTTGGCTTGAGTCAAGACCACAGAGTCTTACAAGCTTTGGAACTAGTTCTGCTGCTGCACGTGGACAAGGAAACTAATTCATAGCCCTGCTTATTGCCGAATACAGCCTTCAGCCTGCCCTACCACAGAACCTAACCATATCACATAGGAAGCTGCATTGCCCTTCTTACAGTGGCACTTGGAAAGAATGCAGAGCCCCTGGCTTTCCTCTTCTGCAGAACAAAAACAGTGACTCTGTGTAGACAGGGAATTCAGTGCAAACTCTTCCCTGATTTGGATTCCTAAACAATAAGCTGTGAAGGACCTAGATCCCATTCTGCTATCCTGCCAGGGCAGAGAAGCTAATTCACGGTCCCATTTTTTGATTAAATACAGTACCCAGGCCCAACAGTCTAATAAGCCTGACCAGAGAACCAGGAAACCACAGAGCCCACCCTACAGCCTCAACTGGACAAGGAACCAAGCCAGAAGTCCACTGCAGCTTGTTTTCACCCTTGACTTCAAAGCTCAGGTAGTTGCCTTGCCCAGAAATTAACCCTGAAGCAAGGCCCACTTGCCCAAGGACATTACCATCAGACATATCCAGAAACCCAAACTGGGCTAACTAGTGAAGAACTGTCTTTACCAAAGTAAATCTATGAAGTCTTAAAGGCGAGACCACTTACTCAAATGTGCAGATACAAATGCAAGGAATCAAGGATCACAATAAATCAGGTAAATATGACACCACCAAAGGAAACTAATAAACTAATGAACAAGATAAGAAGTTCAACAAAGAAACAGAAAACATCTAGGCACCTGGGTGACTCAGTCGGTTAAGCATCCGACTCTTGGTTTCAGCTCAGGTCATGATCTTGCAGTTTCATGGGTTCAAGCTCCACATTGGGCTTTGTGCTGGCAGCACAGAGCTTGCTTGGGATTCTGTCTCCTCTCTCTCTCCATCTCTCTGCCCCTTCCCCACTTACGCTGTCTCTGTCTCTCTCAAAATACATAAACTTAAAAAAAAATAGAAAACATAAAAATCCTAGACCTGAAAAATATAGTGACTGAAGAGTTCAGTATAGTGCTACAAAGGCAGACTTGATAATGCAGAAGAATCAATAACCTGGAATATAGGACATTTGAAATTACCCAGAGTAGTAAAAAGAAAAAAGGATAAAAATGAGTAGGGAAAGCCTACAGAATTTATGAGACATATTCAAAAGAAACAATATCTGCATTAGGGGAATTCCAGAGGAAGAAGACAAAGAGAAAGGGAAACTATATTTGAAGTACTAATGGCTGAAAACTTCTCAAACCTGGGGAAAGAAATGGACATCCATGAGGCCCAAAACCTCCCAAATAGTTGACTTTGAATAGGCCAACACCAAGACACATTATAATTAAATTGTCAAAAGTCAAAGACATGGGGTGCCTGGCTGGCTCAGTCAGTAGAATGTGCAACTCTTGATCTTGAGGTCATGAGTTTGAGCCCCACATTGGATGTAGAGATTACTTTCAAGGGAACACAGACTTTCCTAAACCAACAAAAGCTGAGGAAGTTAATCACCACTACACCTGCCTTACAAGAAATGCTAAACAGAGTTCTTTAATTGCAAACAAAAGGATACTAATTAATATTTTAAAAAAAGAGGGGTGCCTGGCTGGCTCAGTCCATGAAGCATACAACTCTTGATCTTGGAGCCCCACATTGGGTATAGAGAGTACTTAAAAGTAAATGTTTAAAAAATAAGAAAGCATAAAACTCCTTTTAATTGTAAATATGTAGTCAATGTTAGATTCTGTAATATGTTAATGGTGGCATCTAATTCACAACTCTAGTTTAAAAGTTATAAAATAAATGTAGTAAGGTACACCTGGGTAGCTCAGTTGGTTATGTGTCTGACTCTCAGTTTCGGCTCAGGTCATGATCTCACGGTTTGTGAGCTCAACCCTTGCATCTGGCTCCACACTGAGTGAGGAGTCTACTTGGGATTCTCTCTCTCCTTTCTCTCTCTCTCTGCCCCTCCCCCCCAAAAATAAATATTTTTTAAATGTTTTAAAACAACCCCTAACTACAGTAGTCTATTATTAGTTACATAATAAAAAAAAAATATGTAAACTATAACATAAATAACCTGAAATGTGACAAGAAAGAGAAGTAAAAGTATAAAGTTTAGGAATTCTATTAAAGTTAAGTTTGTAGCAGTTTAAAATACATTATAATAATTTGAAGATTATTTATGTAGCCCTAAGGGTAATAAGAGATAAACCTATAGTGAATACACAAAAGAAAATATTAAAGAAGTCTAAGCATACTTATACCAAAAGACAAGCACTCCCCCAAAAAGTAGTATAAGAAATAACAACGGATCTACAAAACATCTAGAAAACAATTTTTTAAATAGCAAGTCCTACCCATCAACACATCAAATTCTGCAATGAAAAGTCATAGAATGGCAGGATGGCTAAAAACAAAATTCAGCAATATCCTGTATACACGAGATTCATGTTATGCTTAAAGACACATATACATTGAGACTGAAGAGATGAAAAAAAGATTTCAAACATGTATTAACAACAACAACAAAACTGCAGGAATCCCTACACTTCTATCAGACAAAATAGACTTAAAACTAAAAATAGTAGAAAGATGCCAAGTAGATCATTATATAGTAATAAAGTAGTCAATCCATCAAGAAGATATAACAGTTGTAAATATTTATTTACCCAACAGTGGAGTGCCTAAATATATAAAAAGAAAAACTAACAGAACTAAAAGGAGAAATAAACAGCAATACAGTAATAGTTGGGGACTTTAATACCCCACTTTCAATAATCATCCATACAGAGAAGCAATAAGGAAACAGCAGATCTGAACAACATTATAGACGAAATGGACCTAACAGACATATACAGAATCTTCTATCCAACAACAGCTGAATACACATTCTTCTCAAGTGCACATGGAACATTTTGGGGGGATAGACCATATGTAGGGCCACAAAACAGGTCTTAGAAAATTCAAGAAGTTTGAAATCATAGAGGGCATCTTCTCCAACCACAATAATATAAAACCAGAAATCAGTAATAGGAAGAAAACTGGAAAATTCACAAATACATGGAAATTAAATAACACTCTTTTGAACAATCAACGAATCAAAGAAGAATTCAAAAGAGAAATAGAAAGTTTCTTGAAAGAAATGAAAATGAAACACCAAAACTTGGTGTGCTTGGGTGGCTTAGTTCGTTAAGCATCCAACTTTGCCTCAAGTCATGATCTCACATTTCATGAGTTCGAGCCCCACACCAGGCTCTGTACTGACAGCTCAGAGCCTGGAGCCTGCTTCGGATTCTGTGTCTCCCTCTCTCTCTGCTCCCCTCTCCCAAAAATAAATAAACATTTAAAAAAAGATTAAAAATAAAAAGTCTCAACAAACAAAAGTCCAGCTTCACTGGTGAATTCTACCAGATATACAAAGAATTAATATCTACCCTTCTAAAACTCTTCCAAAAATGGAAGAGGAGCAAACTCTTCCAAACTCATTTTATGAGGCCAGCATTACCTTGATACCAAAACCAGATAAAGACACCACAAGAAAAGAAAATTACAGGCAACATCCCTGATGAACATAGATGTAAAACTTCTCAACAAAATATTAGCAAACCAAATTCAATAATAAAGGGTCATACACCATGAGCAAGTGGGGTTTTTTATCCAGGGAAACAAAGATGTTTCAACATGTGGAAATCAGTCATTATGACCCATTTTATTAACAAAATTAAGGGTAAAAATCATATGATTATCTCAATAGATGCAGAAAAGCTTTTGACAAACAAAATTCAACATTTAGGATAAAAACTCTCAACCAAGCAGGTACATAGGAAACATTCTTCAACATAATAAAGGCCATTTATGAAAAGCCCACAATTAACATCAAAGGCATTGATGAAAAGCTGAAAGCCTTTCCTCCAAGATCAGAAATAAGACAAAGATGCCTACTCTCACCTCTGTTTTGTGTGTGTGTGTGTCTTTGTGTTTTTTGGGTTTTTTTTTTTTATTTAAATTTTAGTTAGCCAACATACAATGCAATATTGGTGTCAGGAATAGAATTCAGTGATTCATCAATTACATAAAACCCCCAGTGATCATCACAACAATTGCCTTCCTTAATGTAAATCCATCACCCATTTAGCCCATCTCCCACCCACCTCCCTCCATCAACTCTCAGTTTGTTCTCTATCATTAAGAGTCTCTTGTGGTTTGTTTCCCTCTCTCCTCTTCCCTCACCTTCCCATGTGTTCATCTGTTTTGTTTCTTAAATTCCACATATTAATGAAATCATATGGTATTTTTCTATCTCTGATTGATTTATTTCACTTAGCATAATATATTCTAGCTACATCCGTGTCATTGAAAATGCCAATTTTTGATGACTGAGTAATATTCCATTGTGTATATACCACCTCTTTATTCACTGATCAGTCAATGGACATCTGGGCTATCTCCATAGTTTGGGTATTGTTGATAATGCTATTAACATTGGGGTATCCCATGTTACAGGGATCCCATGTATCCCTTCAAACCTGTATTTTCACCTCTTATTCAACATAGTATTGAAAATCCTAGCCAGAGCAGTTAGGCAAGAAGAAGAAATAAAAGACATCCAAATTGGGAAGGAAGAAGTAAAACTGTCACTATCTTCAGATGACATAATATTAAATACAGAAAACCCTAAAGACTCCATCAAAAACTGTTAGCAAAAACAAATTCAGAAATGTTACAATATACAAAAATCAATACAAAAAATATGTTTTGTTTCTATACATAATGAACTATTAGAAAGAAATTAAGAAGACAAGCCCATTTATAATTACATCACGAAGAATAAAATCATTAGGAAAACATTTAACCAAGGAGGTGAAAGACCTATACACTGATGCAGCACACTGTGGGAACTCTGGCCCATGCCATCCTACTAGGGAACAGCCAGAGGCAAAACCCTTGAAACCCCCCAAGCCCATGCCTGCTTCAGCTCAACTGTCTCAACAGAGCAGCCCCAGCACAGAGCACCCCAGGATTCCCTGATCTGCATCCACTCCAGCTCCAGCCATCCTGCCAGACACATACTGTTTACACAGGGGGACATTTCTACATAAGGCCACTCTCAAGATTAGGACAGCTGGCTGTTCCACCTAATTCATAAAAAGAAACACACAAACAAAATGAGGAGACAAGGGACTATATTTTAAACAAAAGAACAAAATAAAACCTCAGATGGAAAAAACAGAAAAAAGTAATTCACCTGATAAAGAGTTCAAAGTAATGGTCATAAAGAGCTCACTAAACTCAGGATAAAGAAGGATGAATACAACGAGAACTTCAACAAAGAGTTACAAAATACAAGAAAGTACCAAACAGAAGTCACAGAGCTGGAGAATGCAGTCACTGAACTGAAAAATACACTAGAAAAATACACTAAACAGCAGATTAGATGGTACAGAACAGATCAGCAACCTGGAAGACAGAATAGTATAAACCACCTGATCATAACAGCAAAAGGAAAAAAGAATTTTAAAAAATGAGAATAGTTTAAAGGACCTCTAGAACAACATTGATCATACTGATATTTATTATAGGGGTCCCAGAAGGAAAAGAGAAAGGGGCAGAAAATTTAGTTGAAGAAATAATGACTGAAAACTTCCCTAACCTGTGTAGGGAAAAACAGACATCTAAGCCCATGTAGGACAGAAAGTTCCAAACAAGATAAACTCAATGAGATCTACACCAGGACATATTATAATTAAAATGGCAAAAGTTAAAGAGAAAATCTTAAAGGCAGCAAAAGAAAGTTTGTCAGCAGAAATTTTGCAGGCCAGAAGGAGTGACAGGATATATTTAAAGTGCTAAAAAGAAAAAACTTGCAAACAAGGTTTGCTCTACCTGGCAAGGTTATCTTACAGAATTGAAGGAGAGAGAAAGCGTTCACCAGCAGAGCAAAAGCTAAAAAGTTCATCACCACTAAACCAGCCTTATAAGAAATATTAAAGGATCTTCTTTAAGCCTAAAGGAAAATACCATACTAGAAATTTTAAGAAAATATGAAAGAAAAAAATCCCACTGGTAAAGGCAAATACAGTAAAAGCAGTAAATTGGCCACTTAAAGAGTGAGTATGAAAGTTAAAAGACAAAAGTAGTATTAACAACTATAATAAGTAGTTAAGGTGTATACACAAAATAAAAATATGTAAAATAAGACATCAAAATATAAAATGGGGGAGGGCATTAAAATGTGCTTTTAAAATGTGTTCAGACTTGGGGCGCCTGGGTGGCGCAGTCGGTTAAGCGTCCGACTTCAGCCAGGTCACGATCTCACGGTTTGTGAGTTCGAGCCCCGCGTCGGGCTCTGGGCTGATGGCTCAGAGCCTGGAGCCTGTTTCTGATTTTGTGTCTCCCTCTCTCTCTGCCCCTCCCCCGTTCATACTCTGTCTCTCTCTGTCCCAAAAATAAATAAACGTTGAAAAAAAAAAAAACTTTAAAATGTGTTCAGACTTAAAAAATTATCAGCTTAAAACAGACATATATGTGTAAGTATGCTATGCATATATGTAAATATACTATATATATGTAAATATATATGAACATCATGGTGACCACAAAACAAAATCCTACAATACATATACAAAAAAAATAGGGGTGCCTGGGTGGCTCAGTCAGTTGAGCAACTGACTTCGGCTCAGGTCATGATCTCATGGTTTGTGGGTTCAAGCCCCGCATCAGGCTCTGTGCTGACAGCTCAGAGCCTGCAGCCTGCTTCACATTCTGTGTCTCCCTCTCTCTCTGCCCCTCCCCACTCATGCTCTGTCTCTCTCTGTCTCAGAAATAAATAAACATTTTAAAAAAAATAAAAAATAAAGAGAAAAAAACCCAAACATAACACTAAAGAAAACCATCAAATTTCAAAGGAAGAGACCAAGAGAATACAAAAACAATGAGAAAACAATTAACAAAATGGCAATAAGTAAATATCGATAATTACTTTAAATGTAAATGAATAAATACTCCAATTAAAATACAGAGGGTAGCTGAATGGATAATAAACAAGACCTGGGGTGCCTGGGTGGCTCAGTTGGTTGAGGGGCTAAGTCTAGATTTTGACTCAGGTCATGATCTTGTGGTTCGTGGGATGGAGTCCCATGTCAGACTCTGTGCTGACAGTGCAGAGCCTACTTAGGATTCTCTCTCCCTCTTTCTCTGCTCCTCCCCTACTCACAGTCTCTGTCTGTCAAAATAAACAAACAAACATTAAAAAAAAAAAAGACCCATCTATATCTTGCCTACAAGAGACTAACTTTAGACCTAAAGACAAACACAGACTGAAAGTAAAGGGCTGGAAAAAGATATTCCATGTAAATGGAAACAAAAAGAAACTGGAATAGCAATATAATTATACCAGACAAAATAGACTTTTTTTAATTTTAGAGAGCAAGAGAGCACACGAGCAAGAGAGAGGGGCAGAGAGAGAGAGAGAGAGAGAGAGAGAGAGAAAATCTTAAGCAGACTCCATGCTCAGTGCAGAGCCCAATTCAGGGCTCGTTTCCATGACCCTGAGATCATGACCCAACCCAAAATCAAGAGTCACACGTTCAACAGACTAAGGCACCGAGACACCCCCTTTTTTGCTAAGTGAAATAAGTCAGAGAAAGACAGATATCCTATGTTTTCACTCATATGTAGAATTTGAGAAACTTAACAGAAGACCATGGGGGGAAGGGAAGGGGAAAAAGGGAGTTTCAAACAGAGAGGGAGGCAAAAATAAGAGACTTTTAAATACAGAGAACAAACCAAGGGTTGATGGGGAAGGAGGGCAGGAGAGAGGGGAAAATGGGGGATAAGCATTGAGGAAGGCACTTGTTGGGATGAGCACTGGGTGTTGTATGTAAGTGATGAATCATGGGAATCAACTCCTGAAGTGAAGAGCCACTGTATACACTGTATGTTAGCTGACTTGACAATAAATTATATTTAAAAAAAATATATATGAACAATGTTCTTTCAGGAAATTGAAGGATATAAGAAATTGTTCTTTAAAATTACTTTAAGGGGCGCCTGGGTGGCTCAGTCGGTTAAGCATCCGACTTCGGCTCAGGTCATGATCTCATGGTCTGTGAGTTCAAGCCCCACGTTGGGCTCTGTGCTGACAGCTCAGAGCCTGGAGTCTGCTTCAGATTCTGTGTCTCCCTCTCTCTCTGACCCTCCCCCGTTCATGCTCTGTCTCTCTCTGTCTCAAAAATAAATAAACATTAAAAAAATTAAAATTACTTTAAAAGGTTAACATTTATCGTAAAAAGAGAATGCCTTTTTAAAAGAGTCGTTTGCATGCTCTTATTTCTCCCGCTAAAAAAACAAAAATTAATAATAATGCATATTCATATATTTTACATGGTAAAGACCACACTATATAATTAATTTTGTTCCTGTTTTTGATTAATATCACATATGTGTTTCCTTACACCATTCCAAGTCCTTTAAAAGCAGGATTTCTTATTGGAGGCACAACTCTGTCACATAGATGTGTTAGAATTTGCAAAAACTGTCCATGTTTTGCTGTGATCACTGAAATTTCTGATTTTCTAAGTTGAGAATTATAAATAATGGCTTGATCATGCCTTCAAAAATAAATCGTTTCTCTAAAAAAAAATAAATATTTTTATTCATACAAAATAGACTTTAAAACAAAGACTGTAACAAAAGACGAAAAAGCATGATGTAATGATACAGCAGTCAATCCACGAAAGATGTAACATTCATAAATGTTTATACAGCCAAAATAGGAGCACCTAAATAAATATTAACAGGACATAAAAGGAGAAAATGACAGTAATCCAATAATAGTAGGGTATTTTAATAACCCACTTACATCAATGAATAGATTTTGGAAACAGAAAATTAATAAGGAAATTTTGGTCTTAAATGGCACATTAAACCAGATAGACTTAATGTCATATATATATATGTAACTATATATGTATATATATGTATATATATAGTTACATATATGTATATGTATATATATGTATATATATAGTTACATATATGTATATGTATATATATAGTTACATATAGTTATATATATAGAGAGAGAGAGAGAGAACATTTCATTTAAAAAAGTACAGAATAAAAAAAAAGTACAGAATACACATCATTTTCAAGTGGACATGGAGTATTCTCCAGGATAGATCATATGTTGAGGCACAAAACAGGTCTCAATACATTCAAGAGGATTGAAATTGTATCAAGCATACCTTCCAACCACAATTGTATGAAACTAGAAATCATTTACAAGAACAAAAATGGGGGAAAACACAAAAACATGGGGAGTAAGCAACATGTTACTCAGCAACCAGTGCGTCAATGAGGAAATGAAAAGGAAATTAAAAATACCTTGAGACAAATAAAAATGGAAACATAATTTTCCAAAATCCATGAGACACAGCAAAATCAGTTCTAAGAGAGAAGTTTATGGCAATACAGGCCTACCTCAAGAAACAAGAAAAATTCCAAATGAACAATCTATGACTTAAAGAAGTGGGAAAAGAACAGGCACAAAAAAAACCCAAAGTTAATAGAAGGAAGAAAATAATAAAGATCAGCACAGAAATGCAATAGAAACTTAAAAATAGTAATATCAATGAAACTAAAAGCTTGTTCTTTGAGAAGATGAATAAATCAATAAGCCTTTAGCCAGCCTCATTTGGAAAAAAAAGAAGGCCCAAATAAAAAAGGAAATGAATGAAGAAAAGTTACATCTAACACCACAGAAATATGAAGGATAACAGAGATTACTATGAACAATTATATGCCAACAATTTGGACAACCTAGAAGAAATGAATAAGTTCCTAGAAACCCACATCCTTCTGAGACTGAACCATGAACAAATAGAAAACTTGAATAGACAGATTAGAGGTAATGAAACTGAATCCATAATCTTTTTAATGTTTATTTATTTTGGGGAGAGAGAGAGAGAGAAAGCAGGGGAGGGGCAGAGAGAGAGAGGGAGACAGAGGACTCAAAGCGGGCTCGGTGCTGACAGTAGAGAGAGCCTGATGTGGGTCTTGAACTCACCAACTGTGAGATCATAAGCTGAGCTGAAGTCAGATGCTTAACGGACTGAGTCACCCAGGATCCCCGAACCCATAATTTTAAACAAAACAAAAGCCAAAGTCCAGACAGCTTCAAAGGTGAATTCACCAAAAACATTTAAAGAAGAATTAGTACCTATCCTTCTCAAAATTGAAGAGAAAGGAGTTCTTCCAAACTGAATTTATGAAGCCAACGCTACCTTGATACCAAAATCAAAGATGCCACACACACACACATATATATATATACCAAAATTTAATAATGCATATTATAATAAAATTAATAATGCATATTATATATATGTGTGTGTGTGTGTGTGTGGTATCTTTGATTTTGGTATCACTTTGATTTTTGTATCACACACTATATATGTGTGTGTGTGTGTGTTTGTGTGTACATACACACACCAGAGTGTTTGTGTGTGTGTATGTATATATATATGTATATATATGTATATATATATATATATGTGTATATATATGTGTACATATTTATATGTATATATATATACATACACACACCACATACACACACACACTATTAACATAGATGCAAAACACCTCAACAAAATACTACCAAACCAAATTCAACAATATATTAAAAGGTTCATACACCACAATCAGGTGGAATTTATTCCAAAGATGCAAGGATGGTTCAACATTTGCAGACCAAGCAATGTGATACACCACATTAACGATATGAAAGATAAAAATCATGCTCATCTCAATAGATTCAAACAAAGCATTTCAACATCCATTTACGATAAAACTGTCAACAAAGTAAGTACAGAAGGAATGTACCTCCACATAATAAAGGTTGAATATGACAGACCCACAGCCAACATCACACTCAGTGGTGAAAAGCCAAACACTTTTCTTTTAAGATCAGGAACAAGAAAAGGATGCTAACTTTTGCCATTTTTATTCAACACAGTATTGGAAGTCCTAGCCAGAATTATTAGACAATAAAGAAAATCCAAATTGGAAAGAAAGAAGTAAATCTGTCACTATTCACAGATGTCCTGATACTATGTATAGAAAACCCTAAAGACTCCACCAAAAAAATATTAGAATAAGGGAATTCAATGAAGTCACAGGATATTAAATTACCATACAGAAATCAGTTGCATTTCTATATACTAATAAAAAGGTATCAGAGAGAAATTAAGAAAACAATCCCATTTATAATTGCATCAAAAAGAATAAAATACCTAGGGATAAATTTAACCAAAGAACTGAAAGACCCACACTCTAAAAAAATGTAAATCACTGATGAAAGAAATTGGAGATGACACAAATAAATGTAAAGATATACCATGCTCATGGATTGGAAGAAGTAACGTTCTTAAAATGTCCATACTACCCAATTAAATCCACAGATTCAATGCAATTCCTGTCAAAATACCAATAGCATTTTTCACATAAATAAAACAAACAATACTAAAATTAGTGTGGAACCACAAGACCCCAAATAGCCATTGCTACCTTGAGGAAGAAGAACAAAACTAGAGGTATCACACTCCTTGATTTCAAGATATAAATACAAACCTATAGTGATCAAAACAGTATGGTTCTGACACAAAAATATCAATGGAACAGGATAGAGAGCCCAGAAATAAACCCACATTTATCAGTGACAAAGGAGGCAAGAATATATAATGAGAAAAAGACAGTCTAGTCAATAAATGGTGTTGGGAAAATTGGACAGCTACATACAAATAGTGAAACAATATAACTTTCTCACAGCATACACAAAAGAAACTCAAAATGAATTATAGACCTACATGTGAAACCTGAAACTATAAAACTCCTAAAGGAAAACATAGACAGTCACCTCGTGGACAACAGCCTTGGAAACATATGTATGTATATGCCTCCTTAGACAGGGCAAACAAAAGCAAAAATAAACTATTTGAACCACACAAAAATAAAAATCTTTTGCATAGCAAAGGAATGCAACAAAGCAAAAAAACAACCTACTGAATGGGAGAAGATATTTGCTAATGATATGGCCAAGAAGGGGTTAATATCCAGTATCTAAAATAAAGAATTTATACAACTCCAAAAAATAATAATAATCCAATTACAAAACGGGCAGAGGACTTAAATAAACATTTTTCCAAAGAAGACTACAGATGGGAAACAGACATATGAAAAGATGCTCAACATTGCTAATAATCAGAGAAATGCAAATCAAAACCGCAGTCAGATATCACCAGTCAGAATGGCTAGTATCAAAAAGATAAGAAATAGCAAGTGTTGGCAAGGATGTGGAGGAGAGGGTATTCTTGTGCACTGTTGGTGGGAATGTAAATTGGTACAACCACTGTAGAAAGCAATATGGCTCTTCCTCAAAAATTTTAAAAATAAAAATACTATATGATCCAGTCATTCCACTACTGAGTACTTAGCCAAAGGAAACAAAAACATGGATTCAAAAAGATACATGTGTCCCTGTATTTATTGCAGCATTGTTTACAATAGCCAAGATATGGAAGCAATAAAGATTTGATACATACCTACATACATGTATATGTGTGAGGAATATTACTCAGCCATAAGAAAGAATGAAGTCTTGCCATTTGTGACAACATGGCATTATGCTAAGTGAAATAAGCCAGACAGAGAAAGACAAATACCATATGACTTCATTTATATGTGGAATCTAAAAAACCAAACAACCAAACAGAAACAAACTCATAAATAGAAAAAAACTGGTGGTTGCCAAAGGGAGGGGATTAGGGGTAAGGGCAAACAGGTGAAGGGGATTAAGAAGTACAAACTTCCATCTATAAAATAAGTAAGTTATGGAGATGAAAAGTACAGCATATTAAATATAGTCAATAATATTGTAGTAGCATTGTATGGTGACAGTGACTACATTTATCACGGTGAGCATTGGGTAACATTTACATTTGTTGAATCACTATGTTAACACTTAAAACTAATATTATGTCACTATACATCAATAATAAAAATCAAAAAGTAATTTAAAAAATGAAGTGAAAGAGATGTCAGAGAAGTTTGTATCTATATAAAAGTACCATAATATTAAAGCATCCTGGAAGGACAGCAGCTACCTTGGAGAGTCTCCTGGACTTAGCCTGAATAAGAAAGAAACTTCAGTCATTTTAAGAAAAAATAAAATACCTAGGAAAAAATTTAACCAAGGAGGTGTACCAGAAAACAGGTTTTTCACCTGTACTCTGAAAATTATAAGATGGATGAAAAAATAAATAAAAATGACACAAATAAAGGAGAAGGTACTCTGTGCTCATGGATTGGAATTAATATTGTCAAATATGTCCATACTACCCAACAAAATCTACAGATTCAATGCAATCCCAATCAAACTACCAAAATATTTTTCACAGAACTAGAGCAAAGAATCCTAAAATCTGTATGGAACCACAAAAGAAAAGCCAAAGCAATCTTGAGGAAGAACAAAGCTGTAAGCATCACAATCCTTGATTTCAAGATATACTACAAGACTCAGGTAATCCAAACAGTATGATACTGTCACAAAAACAGACACATAGATTAATAGAGTAGAAGGCTTAGAGAAAAACCCACACATACATGGTCAATCAATCTACAAGGGAAACAAGAATATAAATGTGGAAAAGTCAGTCTCTTCAATAAATGATACTGGGGAAACTGGACAGCTACATGCAAAAGAATGAAACTAGACCACTGTCTTACACCATATACAAAAAAGTAAATAAAAATGGATTAAAGATTCAAAGTTGATTAAGACCTGAAATCATAAAACTCCTCAAAGAAAGCATGCAGTAATCTCTTGGACATCAGCCTTAGTAACATAGTCATGCATGTGTCTCCTCAGGCAAGGGAAACAAAAGCCAAAATAAACTATTGGGACTACACCAAATAAAAATCTTTTGCACAGCAAAGGAAACCATCAACAAAATGAAAAGGCAACCTATAAATGGGAGAAGATGTTTACAAATCATACATCTGATAAAGGATTAATATCCAAAATATATCAAGAGTTTATACAACTTAATATCCAAAAGCAAGTAACTTGATTTAAAAATGGGCAAAGGATTTGGATATTTTCCCCAAAAAGACATACAAGTGGCCAAGGGCACCTGAAAATATTCTCAATATCACTAATCTTCAGGAAAACGCAACACTCAACAATGAAATATTGCTTCATGGTTGTCACATTGCCCAAAAGGCATATATAGATTTAATGCAATCTTTATCAAGATTTCAATGACATTTTTTACAGAAGTTGGAGAAAAAATCCTAAAATTTGAAACCACAAAAGACATGAATAGCCAAAGTAATCCTGAGAAAGAAAAACAAAGCAAGAGGCATCATACTTCCTGATTGCAAGCTATACTATAAAGTTATAGTAATTAATACAGTAGTGGTATTTTAAAAAGACCAGTGGAACAGAATTGAGAACCCAGAAATAAACCCAAGCATATACAGCCAACTAATATTTGACAAGGGAGCCAAGAATACTCAATGGAGGGGCGCCTGGGTGGCGCAGTCGGTTAAGCGTCCAACTTCAGCCAGGTCACGATCTCACGGACTCGTGAGTTCGAGCCCCGCATCAGGCTCTGGGCTGATGGCTCAGAGCCTGGAGCCTGTTTCCGATTCTGTGTCTCCCTCTCTCTCTCTGCCCCTCCCCCGTTCATGCTCTGTCTCTCTCTGTCCCAAAAATAAATAAACGTTGAAAAAAAAAAATTAAAAAAAAAAAAGAATACTCAATGGAGAAAAGACAATCTCTTTAATAAATGGTGATGGGAAAACTGGATATTCACTTATAAAAGAATGAAAGTGGACTCAAATCTTACACCACTCACAAAAATTAATTCAAAATGGATTAAAGACCTAAATGTAAGAACCAAAACTATCAAATCCCTAAAAGAAAACCAAAAAAAAACTCATTGACATGGGTTTTGGCAATGATTTTTTTTTTATATATATACGACACCTAAAGCACAAGCAACAAAATCAAAATAAACAAACAGGACATCATCAAACTGAAAAGCTTCTACACAGCAAAAGAAACAACTAACAACACAAAAAGACAACCTAAAGAAAGGGAGAAAGTATTTATGAATTATATATCTGATAAGGGGTTAGTATCCAAAATATTTTTTTTTTAAAGTCCTACAACTCAATAGCAAAATTAAAATAATCCAATTTAAAAATGGGCAAAGTGGGGAGGATACCTGGCTGGCTCAGTAGAGCATGCAGCTCTTGATCTCAGAGTCATGTTTGAGCTCCACGTGGGCATAGAGATTACTTGAATCAATGAATACCTACCTACCTACATACATACATACATACATAATAAAAATAGGCAAAGGACCTGAATAAACATTTTTTCCATAGAAGATATATGCATAGCCAAAAGGTACATGAAAAGATGCTCAACATCACTAATTGTGAGGGAAATACAAATCAAAACCACAGTAACACCTCACACCTGTTAGGACAACCATCAAAAAGACAAGAGTAAATGCTGGCAAGGATGTGGAGAAAAGGGAACTCTTGCGCACTGTTGGTAAGACTGTAAATCGGTGCAGCCACTATGGAAAACAGTATAGAGGATCCTCAAAATTTTTAAAATAGAACTTCCACATAATCCAGCAATTCCACTTCTGGAATTCATTTCCAAAGGAAATGAAAGCTGTATGTCAAATATATATCTGTACTCCCATGTCCATTGCAGCATTACTTACAATAGCCAAGACATGGAAACAACCTGTGTGTTCATCAACAGATGGAGGGATAAAAAAGTTGTTGTATATATTTATAATGGAATATTATTCAGCCATAAAGAATGAGGAAATCCTGCCATTTGCAATGACATGGATGGTTCTTGATATTATGCTAAGTGAAATAAGTTAGAGAAAGACAAATACTGTATGATCTCATATGTGGAATCTTAAAAATAAATAAATAATGAAAACTTAGAAAGAGATCAGATTTATGGTTACCAGAGGTGGGGTGGGGGGTGGGAATTGGAGGAAGGTGGTCAAAAAGTACAGGCTTCCAGTTATAAGATAAATAAGTACTAGGGATATAATGTACAGCATGGTGATCATAGTTAACACTACTGTATGATATGTAGAAAACTGTTAAGAGAGTAAAATCCTAAGGGGTCTCATCACAAAGTGAAAAAAAAATTTTTAAAGAAAAATAAAAACCATTATCTGTATGAGATGACAGATATTAACTAAACTTATTTGGGAAATCATTTCATTATACACATAAGTCTATTATGCTACATAATTTAAACATATATAGTGATGTATATCAACTATATGTCAATAAAGTTAGGGGGAGGAAAATAAAGTTCAGTAAAGTTCATTTGAACCAGTGCTACAACTAAATTGCATTCCCAAGGACATGGTGGATCCCAGCTTAAAGTATCAATGGCTAATGGTTAGTAATGGTTATTACTTCTTTTTGGTTGATGCACCCAGGCCAGGGGTCAGAGCCCTTGTTAGTTCTAAGTAGTAGCAATAAACCCAAATGTTGGCAGTCAGAATTTAGGAACCCCTTTGCTGGTTTTGCCCACTATTCAGTTCCTTCTGCAGTCTTAGCACCCTCACATACTAATATAAATTGTTACAATGATAGTCATGCTTGTATATACGATTTACGTGTTGTTCTCTCCTACAGCTACATGTTTTAGTATATATTCATATATATATACACAGATACATATACATACTATTATATATTGTTATTTATACGATTTGCCTGTTGGTCTCTCTCAGGTAGCTGAAGATAGGGACTTTTATTAATCCGACTGTATTTTAACCAAGAGTACACAACAGAATCATCCAGCCCGTATTCCCTAGGGGGCTGATTCAGCAGCTGCAGAATCAGCCCATCAGCAGTGCTTTGAGAGAGCATCACAGGTGGCTTAAAATTGCATGCCTGATAGAGAGCAGCTGGTCATTGAGGTGGTACAGCCTAGGGGTGAAGACAGCGAGCTCTGGACTGAAATCCTAGCTCCACCACTTACTATTTGTATAAGCTTGAACAGAGCACTTAAACCTATCTGTTCCTTGTATGTAAAGTGGGGATAATAGTGCTTGCCTGAGAGTGTCGTGGGGATTAAATAAGATAAAACAAGGGTAGCTCTGAGAACACACTAAGTCCATCATAAATTCTCAAAATGCATTGCTTTGTTGGTGTTGTTCATCCCTGCATTCCAGAGGAGGCACCAAGCCTGACATTAGCAGAGATTTAATGCTCAATAAATAATAAATGCACAGGGAGCTGTATGATATTAGCAAAGAGAAGAAAAAAGGAAAATTAGTAAGGAAAGAGGAGGATAGAAGGATGACCAAGGAGATGGGAAATAGAGAGGTATGGTAAAGAGTCCCCAGCAGTTGGCTCAGGAAACCCTAAAAATCCTTCCTCATTGTTGCCAAATTATTCATTCTGCCTAATAAAATGTTGGCAAGGTCTTAAACTGAAATTTTCAAACTCATAGGATTAAGAATTTTGATGGCCTTCTGCATTTGTTCCAAACGAAGCAACCTAATAAAGCCAAATTTCTTTTTCCAGAGGAATTTATCATTCTGACCCCATCTAGTGGTTTCCTTTGGATATGGTGACTCTAATTTGGGATCAAGATCCTCAATAATTCTGACTGCATTAACTTTTGGACATGTTTTTTAAAAATCCTACCACTCTCCCTTTACTTTCTTGACTGTTCTTCCCCATGGCTGCACATTTGATTGTATAAATCCTCCACTTGAAGTTGGGGGTCTCGATCCCAACAGCTCACCACCTTTATTCCTATATCCATGCTTTGATGCATTTTCTTTCCAAAATGTTCTATCTCAAGTGTTTTATCCCTTTCTCCCTGAGATGACTCCATGGAAATAGCAATGGTTTGAGGAGTCAAGTAGTCCTGGGTTCAAATCCAGCCTCCACCACTAATCTAGATTTATGACCCCTCTGAGTTCAACTGCCCATATATAAAATAATTTCTACCTATGTTGTGAGAACTAAACTGGGATAAGGTATATAAAGTACCCAGCACAGTACCTGCCAAAGTATGAGGGGCTTATCTTCGTTTAGTTCAGTCTCAACTGCTAGTAACAGGCATTAGAAATAACAAGAGCTTAAATAAGATATGGCCTTATCATTTTTTATAACATAAAAGGAGTCTAGAGGTGAGCCATTCATGGCTGGTATGGATGACCATTAAAGACACCTAGGTCAACAGGGATCTAGACTCTCTCTGAATGACCATCAGCCTTGAGACTTCCATTCTCAAAGTCACCCATATTTACATGGTGAATGCTAGAACTCCAGGGATCATAACCACATTTCACCCAGGTAAAGGAGGAGAGTGGGAAGAACAAAAGGGTGCCTGTATCATAGCTATGTCATCCTCCTTTAAGGTTCCCAGGAGACCCAGATGACAACTACCACTTACATCATGTCAGCCACCCATCTCTCCAGAGGAAGCTGTGAAATGTAGTTCTTTACCTGTGTACAATGAGGCACCCTAGAAAACAAAAGTCTGTGGTATTTTCAGGCTATAACATGGAGACTTCAGGGGCTATGCTATGCTTTACAGTTTCCTCAGCATTTCACACCTCAGGGCAGACAATGCATATATAATACATGAATCAGTATGGCTGATTAAATGTTTAAGTGGTTAAATGGATCAGGTCTGAAGACCTAAGTTCCAGACCAACCCTACCACTTCATTGTTATGTGACCTTGAGCAAGTATGTAACCTGTCTGCTTCAGGCCATTTCCTCACTTGTCAAGCGGTCCTTGTGGGCACCAACTCAGACAAGAGATGCAAATTACCTAACACAATGCCTATGTCTAGCCCTCAGCATGTGTTAAAGTTATCACCACCACCATCATCAACATCACCATCATCATTATTATTGTTAGGAGCTATTAAATTATTAGGTAAGGTAAGGAGGTACCAGATGTCTCTTTTCTTTCTGCCTGTGTACATCTTCCTTTGCCTTCAGTAGTCACCCCAGGGACGTCTGGATTTGCAACCAATTATGTTGAAAGAACCTGGGCTCAGTCAGCCTCATTTTATTCACTTCCAGTTATCCAGTCAAGACTAGCTGAATCTCAAGAGTCCCTCTCCTTTGCCCCTAACCAGAGTCTAGTCACCCAGCTCTGCCTTCTGGGACAGATGCTCTTCACTGTTCAGATCAACTTCTAAATAAATATTAAATTATGTCTAGATGTGTTCCACTATTCCTTTCAAATCTAAGTAAATCAGTTCCCTTTGTTGGAATTCCCCAGCCCTGATAAGGTCTTCCACGGATATCTTGCATCCTTGACAGTGGCAAGATTTTTCTCTAGATAGGAGTAAAGAGGTTCACATAGCAATAAGCCTTCTTATTCCCAGGTCTTTGTGAAATATGGATTTCTTAGACAACCTCCCCACCCTCCTAGCTACCTTTACTTGAGTTTCAGAAGAAATCTTGGCATCTGCTCTTAAAGATCATTAGCTACTCAGCTGGTGATGTGCCAAAAAAAAAAAAACAAAAAAAAAACAAAAAAAAACAAGAGGGTTGAAAGTGTGCAAATATACATATTATCTTGCTCTCCAAGGTGGCCAGGCAGAACAGTCAGAACCCCAGTGCCCAGGGCTATTGTGTATGGCTAATTCATGCAGTGCACATTTTTCACCATTCACACTCTCTATGACATGATGGCATTCCTTATAATTGTGTAGTGCATGGCCTACATAACTGCTCAGGGCAGCCATGCCCAGATTAGTCATCCCTGACCATAAGCAGCCTCATTTTGTATCCTAGTGCACCCTACAAATGTTACCATTTTCTTTGTGTACCATGATGTAAAGGAGTTTAGAAAACGCTACTCTAAATAACTTCAAGGTGGGTTCTTCCTCCAACGCACACTCATTCCCTAGCCATGCCAGCCATGTCCTCCATATAAGCCAACATGCCCAGGTGTTATCTTTCATACCAAGCCCATTGTGTTTTCTTAGGTCCATGGAAGAAATCTCTTGTCCATTGATTATGACCGGAATATTCGGACAGAAAAGATCTATGATGATCACCGGAAGTTCACTCTGAGGATCATTTATGACCAGGTGGGGCGCCCATTCCTCTGGCTCCCCAGTAGTGGGTTGGCAGCAGTCAATGTCTCATACTTCTTCAATGGGCGCTTGGCTGGCCTTCAGCGTGGAGCCATGAGTGAAAGGACAGACATTGACAAGCAGGGACGAATTGTGTCCCGCATGTTTGCTGATGGGAAAGTGTGGAGCTACTCCTACCTTGATAAGGTAAGTGAACATGCTGCCCTCACTCAGCTGGAGCTTTCCCTTATTCACACTCCTCTTTTTAAGCTGACCTGATATGCTTTGCCATAAGACATTGAACATCTTTACTTTGACTCTACAAGGTCTCCCCTCACACTTCCATCCTCACTGGGAGGGAGGAAAATCTGAAGGAAAATGTTATTCATAGCTCATCACTATTACCAAAAGAAAAAAAGTGCTAGACACTCAGTAATGGCAAAAAGAATGGATTGTCTAATTTTATTCCCAAAAACAACCCCAAAAAGTGCTGCGGAAGCAGACAGAATTATCCCACTGGTATCACAGCTAATCATTATTTATGAATTGGAAATGCAGTGATTCATTTATGCCTTGCCTGAAGTTAAGCTATCAGGGTAGGGAATTTTGCCTAAATCTCAAGCACACAGAGCAACATCCTCCTACCTGACCTATTGGCTGAAACAGCCAATGGATTCTCTCTACCTAATTCCCTGTGTCTGAAAGTGCCAGATTCAGGTCTTTGTGTGAGAAAGGGTCAGGTTGGAGCAGCAGTAAGAAGAGATCCCTTGGTTGAATCTACTCCTGAAACCATTGTTGCACTATATGCTAATTTGGATGTAAATTTAAAAAAATAAAAAATAAAATCAAGGAAGGAAGGAAGGAAGGAAGGAAGGAAGGAAGGAAGGAAGGAAGGAAGGAAGGAATCCCTTGGGGGCACAAGTCAAGACTCATGAAGGCTGTCCTGGTCATCTAGTCATTAGGCGGGGGCTTGCTCAGCCTGGACCTCTCATCTGTACTCACCTTGATAGGGGTTCCATTTCTATTTCTTCCTTTCTTGCCTCACAATTACAGTAGTCACTTGTAGACAGAGCTGTGACCCTCTCTATAAGAGTGGGGCTGTCGTCCCTTTGGTCACCCCTGAATCCTGTTCTCATTATGCCACAAAATACTAGAATGGTTGATGAGAGAAGGCAAGAATCTCCCAATTGCCTGAAGTTTGAGGCCATTTTATTCCCCCCCCCCCAAATTTGATGATTCTGGGTTATGTAATCTTCTCAGTATTTTATAAATGGAAGATATACCTTCTCTTTAGATTTAATGAGGGGTGATCAAAGCATAGTATGTGTGTCATACCTGTCTCCTGCTGGGCCAATGGTAGTCATTTCTAAACAATCACAGGATTTCTTGTTTGAGCCTGGAGGCAAACTCAGTGCCTATCACCTCAGTCCTTCAAGCCCTCTCTACTCAAAGTATGGTCCAACCAACATCAGGATCACTTGATAGCTTGTTACAAAAGCAAATTCTCAGGTCAGATCCCCCCTTCTCCCCCAACAAACTACTAGATCAGAATCTGCCTTTTAACAAGATCCCTGGTTATTTCATATGCACAGTAAAGTTTGGGAAGCACTGGTCTGGGTAGTGACCATGATCCATCAGAGTTAGCATGCCCAGTGAAATCAATCTAGTCATAATCTCTGGTATAAACTTCCCCATCCTTCCATGGCTTTTGAATTACCATTTTGGGGAATGGAACAGATTCTGTCCATTTGAATGCCTGGTCCTAAAGAACCAAATCATATGTTCCTCCCCTCTTTCCTTCCTCCAGTCTATGGTCCTCCTGCTTCAGAGTCAGCGTCAGTACATATTTGAGTATGACTCCTCCGACCGTCTCCACGCCGTCACCATGCCCAGTGTCGCCCGGCACAGCATGTCCACCCATACCTCCATTGGCTACATCCGCAACATTTATAATCCCCCTGAAAGCAATGCTTCAGTCATTTTTGACTACAGTGATGATGGCCGCATCCTCAAGACGTCCTTTTTGGGCACTGGACGTCAGGTATTCTACAAGTATGGGAAACTCTCCAAGCTATCAGAGATTGTCTATGACAGTACTGCTGTCACTTTTGGGTATGATGAGACCACTGGTGTTTTAAAAATGGTCAGTCTCCAGAGTGGAGGTTTCTCCTGCACAATCAGGTACCGGAAGATTGGCCCACTTGTGGACAAGCAGATCTACAGGTTCTCTGAGGAAGGCATGGTCAATGCCAGGTTTGACTACACCTATCATGACAACAGCTTCCGGATTGCAAGCATCAAGCCCGTCATAAGTGAGACTCCCCTTCCTGTTGACCTCTACCGCTATGATGAAATTTCTGGCAAGGTGGAGCATTTTGGCAAGTTTGGAGTCATCTATTATGACATCAACCAGATCATCACCACTGCTGTAATGACCCTCAGCAAACACTTTGACACCCACGGGCGGATCAAGGAAGTCCAGTATGAGATGTTTCGGTCCCTTATGTACTGGATGACGGTGCAGTATGACAGTATGGGAAGGGTGATAAAGAGGGAGCTAAAACTGGGGCCCTATGCTAACACCACAAAGTATACCTATGACTATGATGGAGATGGGCAGCTCCAGAGTGTGGCTGTCAATGACCGCCCAACCTGGCGCTATAGCTATGACCTCAATGGGAACCTCCATTTGCTGAACCCGGGAAATAGTGTGCGCCTTATGCCCCTGCGCTATGATCTCCGGGATAGGATAACCAGACTCGGTGATGTGCAATACAAAATTGATGATGATGGCTATCTGTGCCAGAGAGGGGCTGACATCTTTGAGTATAACTCCAAGGGCCTCCTAACAAGAGCCTACAACAAGGCCAGTGGGTGGAGTGTCCAGTACCGCTACGATGGTGTGGGGCGGCGGGCTTCCTACAAGACCAACCTGGGCCACCACCTGCAGTATTTCTACTCTGACCTTCACAACCCAACCCGCATCACCCATGTCTATAATCACTCCAACTCAGAGATAACCTCACTCTACTATGACCTCCAAGGTCACCTCTTTGCCATGGAGAGCAGCAGTGGGGAGGAGTACTACGTTGCCTCAGATAACACAGGCACTCCTCTGGCTGTGTTCAGCATCAATGGTCTCATGATCAAACAACTGCAGTATACGGCCTATGGGGAGATTTATTATGACTCTAACCCTGACTTCCAGATGGTCATTGGCTTCCATGGTGGACTCTATGATCCCCTGACCAAGCTGGTCCACTTCACTCAGCGTGATTATGATGTGCTGGCAGGACGATGGACCTCTCCAGACTATACCATGTGGAAAAACGTGGGCAAGGAGCCAGCCCCCTTTAATTTGTATATGTTCAAGAGCAACAATCCTCTCAGCAATGAGCTGGATTTGAAGAACTACGTGACAGGTGAGGACTTTACCACCTCAGTTGGGCAGTGGCTCCCTGTGGGGTGGTTGTCCTGGTAGGTTGTCAGAAACTTCAAAAGAAGGTCTTACTTCTGATGACAGGGGAATCCTGGAGAGCTATAAACACTGGTCTGTACAGTATCTAGAACAGTCACGTGACACCAGTACAGAGCAGTCTTCAGATCTGTTTGAAGATGTCCTGACCATTTTCAAGCCCATTTAGTTGAAATAGCTTTTATAAGAGCCCTTCCTACCCCAAGAGAGGAAAGCAGACTTATGAAGGGGGAAATAATGGGACTCTGGTGTCAGAAATATCTGGTTCAAATTCTCTTCTACTTACAAGCCAAAGGACTTTGAGCTCAGTGTCTTAACTGTCTGAGCTGTAGTTTTCTTCTCTGTGAAAGGCACTAATAAACTAACCCCACAGGGTAACTGCAAGAAGTAAGTGTACTTAATACAGGTAAAGTTTAGTGCCTGGCAAATTTAGACAATCAATATTCACAAAAGAGTATCTGCTCATGCTATTACTATTATCTTGACAAATGAAGCATTAACCATAGGCATGAGATGACTAAGACCCAGTTCCTGACCTCACAACCAGGCTGCCAAGATACAAACACAAACAGCCAATGATAATGCAAAGCAGAATTAAATCTGTGCTACTGTATAGATGTCTGTTACCAATTCAACAAGCATTTGTACAGTGGCATTATGCTAGATTCTAGGGATACAAGGATGAACAAGACAAATGTCCTTCTCTCAAAGGGTTCTGTATGTGTGTGTAGATGACTTCAAATTTGAAAACTGTGACACAGTGCATAGAAGGGCCTCATGTCATACTGGGCATGAAGAATGAAGGGGATTTGGGTTGGCAGATATGAGCTCAAGGCTAAAGAAATACTATGAACAAAAGTCAAAAGGACATGGGAAGCTTGGAGAAGGGTATGGATAGAGAGGCTGAGGAGGGCAAATAATCTATTTCCTCACAAAAAGTGAGAAATTCGTAAAATGAGGGTCCCTATCCATCCATCCACATACCTCCATCTATCTTCCATCCATTCACCCATTCAACAAATATTTTCATAATATCTAACATAGACTAAGTACCAGAGATGCAGTGGAGAACAAGATAAAGTCCTTATCCTCAGGAAAATAAGAAAATCAGGATGGATGGATGGATAGATGCAAAGAGACCAACTTTCAGCAAGGAAGCCAGGGTCATCTCACCTGTCCATAGTTATAGAGTAGAAACAGTAAGGACCCCAAGTCCAGGACCCTCCAAGTTCTGGGAAACCCACAGCTCTTGGCCATGAGCCAAGAAGACATCAAACCCAAAAGGTCCTTACCTTCAGGTGACCAGGGGTCACTTGCCCACCCTCAGAAATGGAAGCAGCAACTAGTTGAGCACAGGGCTGCCCTCAATGTCCCATGCTACAGAAAGATGACCTTAAAGATCAACTTGTGGCCATGTAGTATCTCATTATCAAGTTCCAGAGCCTTTGAAGTTGAGCCCAGCATTCCCCCTACAACTGAAGCAGCTGGTGCCCCTAGAGCACAGGAACTATGGGCAAGCTAGTTCCCTCCTGTTCTCCCCACCACACCTCATTGAGAGGTCCTGCCATGATCTCTCTTCCCCATGGCTCAGCATGACTTTTATCCCCCATTTCACTGCAGTTTCAAATTAAAGGACCTGTCAGGAAAACATACATATACATATCAGGTAAAAATAAGTGCTATGAGATAAAATAGGATAAGGTTTTAGTCAGAGAATGATGGGAAAGTTCTCCTATATTAAAGGTGCTCACAGAGGGCTATCTGAGGAGACAACACTTGAGCAGAGACCTTTATGAAGAGGTGGAAGGAAAGGAAGAGTGTTCAAGACATAGGAAGCAATGAGAATAGGAAGGTAGACCATGCCTATCTTAGCCTTAGGAAAAGAATTCCCTCACCCTCCAGACTGTGCTTCCCAAAGCCCTGGATAACTTAGGGATGAGGCAGCTAGTGTCAAATAAAAAGGAAGCCTTCTCAGAGTGGGCTGAATGGACACTTAGAGCTGCCAAGGCCCAAACAACATCATCCACAGAGCACAGTCAACCTCACTGACTCCCTCAGCTATTTTCCTGGTTCTTCTGAAAAGGACAAAAAAGAATTATCAGAATTTTCTGAAAAGCAATATGCCTTTCCTCATTCCAGTGCTTCATGGAGACTCAATAAATGGAAATAAAAAAACTAAGTCCAACAAAATTGAATCCAGAAACCATTCAAAAGAGTCTAAAATAAAAGGTGGCATTAGAGAAGCACGTGTATAGAGCTGATGTGAACAGTCCAAGCTGGGGAAAGGAGGGCCCAGGCAGAGTCATAGCAGGCACAAGCCCACACCTGCTGCCCATTCAAGATGAGCTGCCCCCTGGAGAGAGGATCCCAGCAGAGAACACCAAATCATTCTCTGCTGTTTGAATGTTGGCTAATCTGTAAACCCCGTCTAAATTAGTCCTAATTTGCCACTTAGGAGACAAGCAGAGTGGTTGAACTTGCCGCTCACAATTTAAGCAGAAGTAATTAAGATGTAGTCAGGAGGAACACAGAGAACAGAACCTTCTCTCTCCAGTGCTCAAAAGAAATCGTTGAATGTTTTGGAAACAGAGCTCTGTGAATGCAAGAGGCAGCTGCTGAGGCTGGGGGGAGGTTCTGCTTCCTCCTGAGAACCAAGTACGAAAGAGGACAGTGTTGAGTGCCGGTTAGACATCCAGGCTGGAGCAGAGGTGTAGCCATCCAGAGGGGTGAAAGAAGGCCAGAAGTGGTTCTTTTCCCACCCATGGGCTCCTAAGCAGCACCCTTTCCAACAAGTATTTTTTTAAGGTAATATGTTGACAATTAATGTATCTGTTATAAACAGGTATTAGGGGAAAGGATGTAAAAAAACATACTGGGAGGCAGACTCCCTCCCCCAACAACCTGCAGGGCCTCCGTCTTTTCCAGTTTGGACATCACAGGAAGCTCCTCAGTCCCAAACAAATGGGGACCTGTGCCCATCCCCATGTCTGGCCTGTAATTTAGGCCTGTTCATTCCGATGTTAGAACCCTAGGTACACCTCAAGACCCCAGTTTTGGCCTTGCTCCTCACTTCCTGTGTGACTTGGATGAGATCTTCAACTTTCTGAGGCTTTATTTCTTCATCAGCAAAAGGGTGATAATAGTGCCCACCCCATGGGGCTATGAAAAGTAAATGAGTCCTGAAGTGTGAAATGCCTAGCGCAGTGCTAAGGCTAATAAAGGATAGGGATGCATTTGTTATTTACAGGCAGCCACAAACGTGGTGGAGTTCATAGGTGAAGAGTGGAGATGCCACCTTTGCATAATTTTCTAAGGAATGTGGGGAGGGGTCTCCAGATCCACCCTGAAACAGATCCAAACTCTGGCCTGAGTGGCACTGGTTCGGCAAACCTGAAGCCCCAGACAGATGTGAGCTAAGCAAATGTCCTAGGTGTCATCCACCATGACTTGTATTTTCTTTCCACCCTTTCTTCTCCCTGGCGGGTCTGTGGGCTCACAAACCTCAGGCATCTGTGAGCATGATAGGGTTTTGTGGAGTTTAATTTCCCTAAGTGAAGAGGGAGGTGCAACCTCTTTCTCACATTACCCTCTTCTCAGATCTACACTTAACACCTAAGATGCTGTTCTGACAGTGTTTTCAGAGACAGACAGTATGCTCCGTGGCCCCAACATAATCACATACTCTGAAGAACATGAGAGAAGGACAGTAATGAGCCATTAGGAGCGTCCACCCCGCTGGCTCCTGCCCCAGTGGCTCCCTCTCTACAGACTATTTAGGGGGACTGTCACCAGATAACACTAATTACTTCAAAAAGGAAGAGGGGTGTTTGTGTGGTGCTGAAAGTGCCTTCTAGCGGAATGGAGGAGATGAGAATGTGAATAAACATTTCAGAATAGGTTTAGACTCCGAAACTAAGCCACGTTAGAAACTTTAAGGAAAGAAAAAGAAGGTAGATGACTTGTGCTATGGGTGTTCATGGGAGTGGCCATTAAAATTTCCAGTTTCAAAGGTAGGGGGTTCTCAGCATCATCTCCTGAGTACTAAGGAGGGATCCCTGCAGTGAAAATATCAGGATGGGGAGAGTCTTTGAGAGCAAGACCTCTCATGCCTTTCTGGGAATTCCCCACATACCCTATGTACCCCTGACGAAAGACAGGATGATTTTATATGGTGTACAGATGAGGTATTAAAGAACATGGAAACACAGATGAGGAAAGTTCGCCTCTTTAGTGCTTTTTATTCTTCCAATCCAGTCTAGGAAAGAGTCTCCACCCAATGCTGGTGTGTACTTCACACCTCATTAACACTTCCAATCTCCCCCTTTTAACGGAGAGAGCAGGTCTGAGACTTCCCTCAGGTAACAAAAATCCTTCTCTAATTTAATTGCATGGCTTTGTTTTCTTTAATTTTACAGTTATTCGGTTTGCATCAAGTGAGTCAGCTTTCCCATTTATGATAGTAACATAAAGTTTCTTTTTTAAAATGGACTTAAGTGAGGGCACCTGGGTGGTTCTGTCAGTTAAGCATTCAACTCGATTTCAGCCAACGTCATGATCCCATGGTTTGTGGATTCAAGCCCTGAATTGGGCTCTGTGCTGACAGCATGGTGCCTGCTTGAGATTCTCTCTCTACCCCTCCCCATTTACCTGCGTGCTGTCAAGTTTGTTTATTTTTGAGGGGGGGGGGGAAGAGGGTCATGCATGCACATGATGGGGGAGGGGCAGAGAGAGAAGGGGACAGAAAGAGGATCCAAACCCAGCTCTGCGCTGACAGAATACCCAATGCAAGCCTCAAACTCAGAAACCATGAGATCATGACCTGAGCAGAAGTTGGATGCTCAACCAACTGAGCCACCCAGGTGCCCCTAAGTTTATTTATTTTGAGGGAAGCCTGGGTGGCTCAGGTAGTTGAGCGTCTAACTCTTGATTTTTGACTCAGGTCATGATCTCACAGTTTTATGAGTTTGACCCCCACATCAGGCTCTGTGCTGACAGCACAGAACCTACTTGGGATTCTCCCTCACTCTCTGCCCCTCCCCTGCTCATGCTCTGTCTCTTTCAAAATAAATAAACTTGAATGAATAAACAAACATTAGAAAGTAAAAATAAAATGGGCTTAAATGGAACAGGCAGATTTGTTTTTTCAATCAGTAACTAAATACCTGGATATGGCAAAAACAATTGCACTGAGTAACTATGAATATCCAAAGTGGGGAAATTTATCCTCCACAGCAGCCAGCACCTACCTTGCACAGAATAGGCGCTCTGTAAATATAGGATCATTGCTGGATTAGAGACAGGCTTCTCGCTGCTTGATGCAAACACACTTCTTAAGGCAACTGCAAATCTGTATTCTTAAATGACTCTTATATGGGCTATCCCTAACAGAGTAGTTACCAAGTTAGTGAAGGAACTAGTCTGTGCCCAAGGATGATGGATGGACTGTAGATCCCAGATTCCCTCTCATCAGAAGGTTCTTTTATGCCTATATATTTAGTAGCAAAGCTAACATTAAAACCCTCACAGCAGTCCCAGGGCAGGAAGTCTTCTTAACCTCTTCAGAAGTATGCTCTTAGGTACCGTTAGTTCCTCTGTCAAACTTACACTAGTCAGGGCAGCTTTTGCCACGTACATTCAGTGTTCTTTCATTCATTCACTCCATGGAAACTTACCGATCACCTATTTTGTGCCAGGCATTATCATAGGACCTGGGAGGGCATCAGTGGATAAAACAAAGCTTTTACCTCCCTGCCCGGAAGGAAATTACATTCTGAGAGAGACAAACAGTAAACAATAAGTACACAAATGATACAGCGTGTTAGAATGTGATTACTTTAGGGACAGAGGGGTGGAGACAATGAACAGAGTAAGGGGACTTGGCATTGCTGGTGGTGGAGAAGGGGGACAGATTTTAAATGTGGTGGTTGGGTTTGTCTTATTGAAGAGGCAACATTTGAACAAGACTTAAAAGAGGTCAGAAAGCCAGAAAATACTTTTAGGGAAGTACACTCTGGGCAGAGGAGTTTGTCGATGCAAAGCCAAGATGAGTGTGTGCCTGACATGTTCAAGAAACAGCATCAAGGCTGGAGCTGTGTGAGCAAGGAAGAGAAAGGGAGAACCTGAGGTCCAACAGATAATGAGTGCCCTTATAGACCAGTAGGAAGACTTTGGCTTCTTCACTGAGAAAAAAAGGGGGTTTCCTGGAGTGTTCTCAGCAGAGGCATGGCATGGTCTACTCCAGGTTTAAAGGCTCGTTCTGGGAGCACCTAGGTGGCTCATTTGGTTGAATGTCCGACTCGTGATTTCAGCTCAGGTCATCATCCCAGGGTCATGGGATTGAGCTCCACGTCAGGCTCTGCATTGATCATGGAGCCTGCTTGGGTTTCTCCCTCTGTCTCCCTCTGCCCCTCTCTCCTGCTTATGCTCTCTCACTTCTCTCTTTCTAAAATAAAAAAATAAAATAAAGCCTGGTTCTGTCTTATCTGCTATGCTGGTAAGACATTGTGGGGCGGCAAGATGGAAGCAGGGAGGCCACTTAGAAGTCCAGGTGAGGGATGATGGGCCAAGGTCAAGGTGGTGAAGTGACAAGAAATGGACACAGATTCTGGGTCTGTTTTAAAAGTAAAAGTAGAGGATTTCACCCTTTACTCGGCAATTCAGCAATTTCACACCTAAGTTTGTATATAAGCAAGAGAACTGAAAATGGGTTTTCAAACAAAAATCTGTGAGTAAAACCTACCCAGATATCCATTAACTGATGAATGGATAAAGAAAATGTGGTATATACAAACAATGGAATATTATTAGCCATAAAAAGAAATGAACTATTGGTACATGCTACAACAAGGATGAACCTTGAATACATTAAGTGAAAGAAGCCAGACACAAAAGGTCACATATTGTATGATTGTGTTTATAAGAAATGTCCAGAATAGGCAAATGCACAGAGATAGAAAGCAGTTTGGTGGTGGTCAGGGACTGAGGGGAAAGGAGAATGTAGAACGACTGCTAATAGGTATAAGGCTTCTTTTTGAGGTGATGAAAATGTTCTGGAATTAAAGAGTAATGATGGTTGTACAGCATTGTGGATATACTAGAAGCCACTGAACTCTGCACTTTAAAATGATTAAAATGATGAATTTTATGTTATGTGAATATTACCTCAATAAAAAAAAAGTAGAGGATTTATCAGTAGATTTAGATGTGGAGAGCAAGGAAAAGAAAGGAGTTAAGGATGGTAGCTGGAAGGATGGAGTGGGGCCATTATCTGGGATGGAAAAGTCTGTGATGGGACAGGTTTGGGGAGGAAGATCAGGGGTTCAGTTTTGGACAAAACTTTGAAATGTAATTAGATATATTAGTTTAGAGTTCAAGGAGAGACACAGGATGGAGATATAAATTTTGGAGTCAGCATCAGCATTTAGATGGTAGCTAGGGCCCTAAGGATGGATAAGATCACCATGTTTGTGAGAGTAGATAGAGTGGAGATGTTCAGAGACTGAGTCTAGGGCATTCCAACATTAAAGAGATCAGGAGGGGGAAACTGGGTGGCTCAGTCAGTTAAGCGTTTGACTTCAGCTCGGGTCATGATCTCGCAGTCCATGAGTTTGAGCCCCACATCCAGCTCTCTGACAGCTCATAGCCTGGACCCTGCTTCAGATTCTGTGTCTCCCTCTCTCTCTGCCCCTCCCCACCTCACACTCTCTCTCTCAAAAACAAACGAACATTAAAATTTTTTTTAAAAAAGAGATCATGAGGCAGATGAGGAGGAACCAAGAAGGGACAAAGAATGGCGACCACAGTAGGAGAAGGACAAGCAAGTGAATGTGTTGGCCAGAAAGTCAAGAAGAAAATGAAAGCAGGAGCATTCAACCTGTCAAATATTTCTGATAAGTCAAATAAGATAAGGACCCAAGATTAACATATGACTTAGCAACATGGAGGTCATTCATGACCTTAACAAGAGTTGGTTCAGTGGAATAGTTGGGGACAAAGTCTGGTTCAAAGGAGAATAGGAAACAAGAAGTGGAAAGAATTATTTTAATCTTGAGAAGTTTTTATCAAGGAGGGTGAAAGAAAAGATGGTAGCAAATGGGAGAATAGGGACAATAAATTTATTTTTATATAATTTTTAATATAAATTTTAATATAAATATTTGAGAGAAAGAGAGAGCATGGATGCATAAGGAGGAGAAAGGCAGAGAGAGGAAGAGAGAGAGAATCCCAAGCAGGCTCCATGCTGTCAGGCAGAGCCCAACATGGGGCTCCATCTCACAAACCATGATATCATGACCTGAGCCAAAATCAAGAGTCAGACACTTAACCAACTGAGCCACCAGGTGCCCCAGGAATTTCTTTTAAGGTGGACATTTGGTAGCATTTTTGTATGCTGACAGGGCTGATCCACTGGAAGAGGGAATAATTTGGTGCCATGGGGAAGAGAGAGAGAGTTGCTGGAGTGATATCCTTGGGTGGGCAAGAAAAGATGCTACCAACTGCACACACGGAGGGTTGACTTTAACAGCTCATCTAGATTAACAAGAAAAAGGTGGGAAATACGGGTACCGATGCTGGAAGGCCAGTAAATGTGATGAGAGTTTAGGGGAATTCCCCTCTGGCTGCATCAGGGTGTTTTTGTTTTTGTTTTCAGAATAGGAAACAATGTCAGCTGCTCTAGTGAGAAGGGAAAGCAGACGTTGAGGGTGTTAGGGGAGAGGAGAAATGTAACATCACCCAGCAGAATGGGAGATTGACTGATGGAGGAAGGGAATATTGTCAGGCAGCAGGAAGGCACAATTGAGGTTCACGGTCAAGAATTTAAAGGGACACCAGTCAGTGTAGTTAAGTTTGTTTCTCCAGACATATTCAGCTGCACAGGTCCAAATAAGGAATGGGCAAACATGTGGATTTAACCAAAATTGTGATTTTCACCGAGCAAGTGATAAAGTGAGAACGGGACACAGGATCTGGGAATATATGCAAGGAATGATTCTAATGATTGGCTATGGATATGTGCTAGGTAAGAAAAAAGACCAACATGTTGAGGAACAGGGACAAGAAGCTCAGGAGGTTTTGAAGGTCCCAGGGAGGGGGAGAGAGGATCAAGGAGCATGGGTGTCAGGTTACAAAATGAGTAAACTATAAAGGAGTCCAGGTGGTGGTCAGAGGGTGATGTGCATGATTGAGATAATGGTAGATCAGAATCATTGGTGATGACAGGGTCCAGAGGATGAATATGGGGGTTGGGGGAGGGGGCATCGAAGGAATGAAGAGGCCAGAATGTTGGAAGGATTAATCCTTATATAACGAAGTCACTAAGAACGAATTTAGAAACAGGTGGAGAGAAGGACAGTGGAGCAGGAAATCACCAAGAAATTGCAGGTGAGTGAGTGGCCCAGAGGTCAGTAATGACTGCAACAAGGAGCACTTGTACCTCCAGGCCCAGCAACGGTAGGAGAAGTGGAGAGACATAGGGCATGATGTTGGGGTACCCATTATAAACAGGGATAAGGAGCATAAAAGGGAGATTCCTGCTGGGCTCCAGGCCGATGCCATGAGTGAGACTTTGAGTGCTCAAGGGATTCATGTCCCAGGCTCTCTGCTGATCACTGTGAAAGGAGACAAGGCAGCCTGAGGGCCTCGGTCTTACTCTGAGAGCCTGAATCAGTCAATGGACAGCAGGACCATGGGGCAAGAGATAGAATTCCCAAAACAAGGGACTCAGTCATGACCCTGGCAGGGGAAGGGAAGTCTTACTCTGGGCATGCAAGAGCACTCTCCTGGCCTCTCTCTGAAGAGTAGGTACCTGAAAAAAAAGGGTCTCAGGAGCCAGAAGACTTTGGGCCTTCCATATACCTTTGGAACACCCTTTCTATAAAAAGCCAGCCTCAGGGCAGCCTCCTGCCCCTGCCAATGTCTTACGTAGTGTTAATAATCATCACTTATCCATCTAGTTGATCATTGTATGTCCATCTTCCAAACACATTAACTGGCCTATCACAGATGCCTCCTTAAATACTTGCCAAGTGAAGGAGTTCATATTTATTGAGCTATCTATGTCCCAGGCACTGTGACAAGTCCTTTACATGGATTTCTCCTTCAACCTTCACAACAACCCAACAACACTGGTCTAGCTATCATCCCAATTCACATCTGAAGAACCTGAAACTTAGAGAGGGGCAGGAACTTACCCAAGGTCACAAAGTAAGGGGAATCAAAACTAGATCTTCAGCCAGCACTGGCCTCCTACATCACCACATGGGGGTTATCAAGTGACCAAGGTTGGAAGAACATCCTTCCTAGGACCCATGTAAAGCAGCTCTGGGTCCAGACCAGGAGAACTTCACAAGCTCTTGCCTCCCTCCCCTGCTGGACTCCACAGCCAACCACCCATTTTGTTTTGTTCTCTCCCCAAGATCCTCAACTGCTTTCCATCCATCATGATTCAGAAATCTTTATTTTTGTTTCCACCATAGATGTGAAAAGCTGGCTTGTGATGTTTGGATTTCAGCTTAGCAACATAATTCCTGGCTTCCCAAGAGCCAAAATGTATTTCGTGCCTCCTCCCTATGAATTGTCAGAGAGTCAAGCCAGTGAGAATGGACAGGTAAGCGGAGGTTCCTGCCAAGAATATGAATTATTGTCCTCATTCCCTGTTGCAGACAGAACCGCATGGGAGCCAAGGGCACATCAGTAGGGGAGGAAAACATCAGAGCTGGGTATAAAAAGGTGCCTGAAACATTGTGACTTCCCAGGAAAGCGAATGTCAGGGCTATCACCTGTCTGGCGCAGCAAATATTTCTTCCCAACCTCAATTATGACCTTAATTGTGGTATCATTATCTGTTCAGTATATACCCTTAGAGTCACTCCTTGATTAACAATAGCACCGAGAAACCTAGTAGCAACCTACCATCTGCACTGCCTATAAGATCATAACCCTTTTGGCTTTTATGGGACATAATATAACTGTGGTTTGCAGTTTCTATCCCATTAAAGAACATTTTTATGCCTGACATAAAACCTCAGCGTTTTATGGCCCAAATGTATACAGATTGAGTTTTCAGAACATAATTTGTGCTTGGGTCTTTCAGTGATGACCGAGAGGTGGTCAGTTTCCATTTGGGTGCTGCGGAGACACTGGCACGGTCAGACAGGAGGGGTGGGCAACAGTGTTCAGATAACCCCTGTTACAGAACAGTGCCCAGCAACATAAAAGTCTGAAAGGTCTCAGCTGCTCTGAATAATCATCCACACTGTGTAACTAGAGAGAGACAAGGAGGAGCTGGTGGGTAATTGAGAACAACGTCCTCTCAGCTCTGCCCTTCGGGGACCACTCAGTGGATGAATAGCCATCATTTCTCTCATTTATCTAAGTGCTGTTACCTCCCAAACACAGCCTCTTCCATTATCCCAGCCTGTCCCCCAACCACCAATTGAGAGGAGTTGTAATTTGTGAGTAGAGAGCTCAAGGCCAAGGAGATAATGGTGATTTCGTCCCTCTGCAGAACTGGGGCTAGGATCCAAAGCAAATGACTCAAAGCCCAGGGATATTCCCTCTGGCCCACAGTGCCAGAACCTCTTAGTCTGGTGCTTCTGAAACATTAATATGCACACAAACCACCTAGGGTATGCCTCGTTAAGATGTAGCTTCTGACTCAGTAGGCCTGGAGTAAGGCCTGAGATTCTGTTTTTCTAACAAGGCAGGTCCCGGCGATTCTTCTGCTGCTAGCCATGCTTTGAGTAGCAAGGTCTTAACCCAAGGAAGTTAATGAATGCTCAGGGCATTGGCCTCGAAAAAAATCTAGGTCACAGCAGCAGGGTTCATAGCTTCTCAAACAAACACCCTGCCCTACAGGTCAGGATAGTCCTGGGTCTGAAGTGTGCAAGGCAGCTGCCAAACCATCTGAGGGCAGAGTGACTCTCTCTTCTCCAATACTGGAGAGACATGGTAAGTGGGTAGGCCTGGGTATAGATGTCAGCAAGGTGGCAAACCTCTGTACTGTCTTTTTAGTTAGGGTCACAGTTCCAAGGCGGACAGGTCACACCATCAGAGCACTGGGAACCAGCCAGCCTCTGCTAGTTTCAAAAGGTAGGACATATTAGCTGGCATCGTTACAGATAGAAGACTAGTTCTTACAGGGAGTCCAAGCATTCCCCTTTCTGAGCCTTTTTTTAATGAGCTTCTTGGCCCATGCAAAGAGCTGCCCAGACCATCATCTCAGCCTCCTGTGTTTTCTTCTGCCCACAGCTCATTACAGGTGTCCAGCAGACAACTGAGAGGCATAACCAGGCCTTCATGGCTCTGGAAGGGCAAGTTATCTCGAAAAAGCTCCATGCCAACATCCGAGAGAAAGCAGGCCACTGGTTTGCCACCACCACACCCATCATCGGCAAAGGCGTCATGTTTGCCATCAAAGAAGGACAAGTGACTACCGGCGTGTCCAGCGTTGCCAGCGAGGACAGCCGCAAGGTGGCTTCCGTGCTGAACAATGCCTATTACCTGGACAAGATGCACTACAGCATTGAAGGCAAGGACACCCACTACTTTGTGAAGATTGGCTCGGCCGACGGTGATCTGGTCACACTGGGCACCACCATCGGCCGCAAGGTGCTAGAGAGCGGGGTGAACGTGACCGTGTCGCAGCCCACACTGCTGGTCAACGGCAGGACTCGAAGGTTCACCAACATTGAATTCCAGTACTCCACGCTGCTGCTCAGTATCCGCTACGGCCTCACCCCCGACACCCTGGACGAAGAGAAGGCCCGCGTCCTGGACCAGGCGAGACAGAGGGCCCTGGGCACTGCCTGGGCCAAGGAGCAGCAGAAAGCCAGGGATGGGCGAGAGGGGAGCCGCCTGTGGACTGAGGGCGAGAAGCAGCAGCTCCTGAGCACGGGACGTGTGCAAGGTTATGAGGGGTATTACGTGCTTCCTGTAGAGCAATACCCAGAGCTTGCAGACAGTAGCAGCAACATCCAGTTTTTAAGACAGAATGAGATGGGAAAGAGGTAACAAAATAATCTGCTGCCATTCCCTGTCTGGATGGCTTGGCGGGAGTAACTGTTATCTCCTCTCCTAAGGAGATGAAGACCTAACAGGGGCACTAAGGCCGGGCTGCTTTAGGATACCAAGTGGCAAGGAAGCTCACATTTTTTGAGTTCAAATGCTACTATCCAAGCAAGAAGTCCCACATCCTGAAGTAGACTAAAGCCTGGCTGAAAATTCTGAGGAAAACAAAACAAATGAATGAATGAACAAACACACAAAATGTTTCAAGTTCCCCTAAAATATGACCCACTTGTTCTGGGTCTACACAGGAAAAAAAGAAAAAAAAAAAAAAAAAAAAAAAGACGCGAAATGTCTAAAAGGAACAAGAGAACAGAAAAACAAAACAAAACACAAAAAAAAACAAAAAACAAAAAAACAAAACACGTACACACGACCGAAAAACAAAGACGTGAAGACGAGAAGGCCTCCTATTCTATTACCTCACTCATCCACACGTGAGCGACGCAGACACATCCACCAGGGCCAGCGTCACAGACCAGCTGAGGAAACCGATTCAGACTGTTTGTTGGACAAATACCACAGACGTTTTCGTTTCAACCAGTACAGGTGCATTGAAAACACGACTTTGGGGGTGATTTGTGTGTAGCGACCGGGGAGGGGGGGATACAAGTGAAAGAGTGAGCACTGGAAATACTTTTTAAAGAAAGAAAAAAAAAAAAACTAAAAACACACACACAAAAAAGGAAATTACTATCAAAAAATCAAAGCGAGATAATACCGTTCAGCACTTAACTCTCAGGTCCCAACTTAGTCCGGCCTGAGTTAATTTATTTGAGCGCAGAGTGTACAATTTAATTCAAAATGGTGGCTATAATCACTACAGATAAATTTCATACTCTTTTGTCTTTGAAGATTCCATTGTGGACAGTAATACGCAGTTACAGGGTGTAGTCTGTTTAGATTCCGTAGTTCGTGGGTATCAGTTGCAGTAGAGGTGTGGCATTGTGACACTCTTGCTAATGGGCACCACTTCAGATCACCCTGTACATACATAAGCCTCAAGGCACAATCACCGTTTCAGATTTTAAATTATTAGTGTGTTTGTTTGGTCCAGAAACTGAGACAATCACATGACAGTCACCACGAGGAGAGAAAATAAAAAATTAAAAAAAAAAAACACAAAAAATAAAAAATAAAAAAAAAAGTCTAATAAGAACTTTGGTACAGGAACTTTTTTGTAATATACATGTATGAATTGTTCATCGAGTTTTTATATTAATTTTAATTTGCTGCTAAGCAAAGACTAGGGACAGGCAAAGATAATTTATGGCAAAGTGTTTAAATTGTTTATACATAAATAAAGTCTCTAAAACTCCTGTGGACACTGGTCTTCTGTGGAAATGCTTTCAGGTGAGGAAAATGTAAAGGCTGATGGAGGAAAAGGGAGCTTCCTAGACATACAGGCTGAGCTGGTATTTCAAACTTTGGGAGGAACTTTTGTTAGAAGGCAGCTCAATGCTCCCCAAACTGCTCTGAGTGCTAGAATGATCTCTGCCTACATCTGCAGCCCCCTTTTCTGCATGGATCAGAAGTGAGGAAAGTCTGGGCCTGGGGCTGGATCCATGCATGGGTGGGTCCTTCCAGCCCTCAAGGGACAGTCAGGCTTCTCCCTGATGCCACATTCTACTTCCAGGAAGTGCTGACAGGAAGTGAGGGCAAACCCTCTCACCTCACTGGGAGATGTGCATGTATTTGTGTGTGTTTATATTTTCTTCCAGATTAATTTACTCCCATATTTGCACACTTGGGGCAACCCAAATAAGGAGAACACTTATGATTTGGATGAATTTTCTTCCACCAAGGCCACAGAGGAATACCATAATCAATAGCTAATATTTATTGATGCTTACTAATGCCAAGAACAGTGCTAAGTGCTCTGCACACAATATTTTCATTTAATCCTCACCTTTCATTCATTCAGCAACATTATAGAGAGAGCTTGTCATGTGCCAGGTCCTGTGCTAAGTTCTGGGGATAAAGGAGGTGGGCAGGCATAAACATGGGTCCTCGCCTCTTGAAACTAAGGGCCAAGGATGTAAACAGATGATAGTCAAATCATTACACTAAGCAGTGAAAATGGTAGGGGTATTAAGCACCAAGAAGGATAGATGTATAAAGCTATGGAAGCACATTACTGGAGAGGTGACCTAGAGTGAGAACATCACAGAAGTTGCTGGGGGCTGAAAGAGTTAACCAGGTGAAGAGACTGAAAAGCATTCCAGACCTAGGGAACAGAATATCCAAAGGATCTGTGGTGAGACAGTCTGAACTCAAAAGAGGTTAGCAGGAACCGGAAGATGCACAGATTAAAAAGAAAAAAACCCTTCAGTCTTTCTTTCATTAAAAACAAGAGAGAGTCTTTTCATAAATAAGTGCTCTGGACACAGTATGGCTGACGTGGTCATCTGTGTGAGGTGAAGCAGAAGGCTGGTGGCCACTGACCTGATATGAAGGCATTTGGGACTTCAGAAGGAAATGGAAGTGCATTGAGTGGCTGGATTGCAAGGACAAGCTCCTGGTAGCATTCATTCTGCAGGTGAGGAAACTAAAGCCAATTATCCACAGCCAGTAAGTGGTGGAATAAGATTCAAGCCTAGCTGTGGCTGACTTCAAGGCCTCCCCAGGAGGTCTAGGGAGGACACCACTGAGACCCTTCCAGTGCTTCGAGTCACTGCTGCCTTCCCAGTCATCCAGCCAGGCCAGGGGTGGTTTCCCCAGGCAGAAGGAAAGGGAGAGAGAGGCAAGGCTGGCCTGCTTTACACCAGGTTGTCAAGTCTCATGGGCTCTGTTAGCATTATCAGCACAACAGGCGAGGCTTCAGTAAACCACACGGGGGAACAAACACATTTCGGACAACTTCCCTCTCAGAAGCATATGTGAACACTTTTGCCAAGTGCGGTGAGTTTGCACCATTTCCCTTCAGGAAGGAGGCAGGAATCAGTTCCTCCTATGTGCTTTGGTCCAGCTGCTACCTGCCTTTAATCTGAATGGTGTCAGGGTCACTTGGATATATACTCACAGAGCAGCCTCCAACTGATCATGGGGCCAGCCTGAATCCTGGTTTGTTGGGGGCTACAAAGGTGTTACTCTGTTGTGTCTCCCTGGGTAGAAGCAGCCAGTGGGACAAAACATGACAGTTAATCACAGGCAAGAAGCCAGTGGGGAGCTCGTTTAGCCCAGAGCTCCTCTGCCCCAACCAGACTCTTAGGTGGCAGGTAGACCCAAAGGGGTGGCCAAATAGTGTGGCAGACAGGGAATCACAAAATGTCACCAGAAATTCACTAGAACCTGAAACTCTCCTCTTGTATGCCAACCATCTTTGAATTATCTATGAGTTTCCTCCTACACCTAGACCAGTCCAAGCCCTCACAATACACACACATGAATCAGTAACATGGAAGGGGAAGACAGCCTTGGGTAAAAATCCTCCCCTGCCTTTTCTCAGGCTAGAATGGTCCTAGAATGACGGTAGGAAATTCTTGACCTCTCCCAGAGCATTTGTACCTTGATACAGAATTCTGGAAAGGCAGTGCAGGGGATAGAATTGTGCAAAGACGGCCTGCCTGGAAACATGTTCTAACTCCATGACTCCCTAAACATGGGAGCTTGAGATGATTACATTAAATAGTAATAGCTGTTGTATAAGAGATATACCCAGCATAAGTTAACACAAAAAAAGTTGAATTCTTACTCATATAGTCATCCACTGTGGGTCAGGGATGGGAATGGCTCTGCTCCATTCAGTCACTCAGGGCCCCAGCCTCCTTTCACCTTGTGGCTCAGTCTTCTAGGTCTTCAGAATCTTCAACATCCTCTCCATTGAGCTGGTTGATGACACAAGACCCAAGACCACGTGTGTAACTATTTTATTTTGAATGGGCCCTACCTGAAAATGAGACATAGCCTCTCCACTCTCATATATCCATGGACCCACCTGCTGCAAGAGAGACTAGAAAATGTAGTTTGACTCTGACCTTCAGAAGAGGAGACTGGATATTAGTGAGCCCAAGCAGTCTCTGACATGTAATTCATGTCCAAGAGCCTCCGTTCCCTCACCTGTACGTGAGGATTAGTAAGAACAAGGCTGCCATGATGACTAAATAAGATACTGTATGTATCACTAACGTACGCTAAGTACTCAGGAAATGTTAGTTTTTATTACTTTTAACTCTTTGCTCCAAGCACAGGTTTTCTAAGTGTGAAAATTGAGGAATGAGCCATTCATCACATGGGTGAGATTTTTATGCAGGGGTTGGGAAGATGAAGGAGGACCTTCCCTCAAATCGCACTCCATGTGGCAATTCCCCTCTTCCAGACCTAGGGAACATGAACAGGTACTCTCAGTGTGAAACCCTGGTTCATAGCCTCAAGGGCTCTTCAGAAAGATTGACATTTGCAAGGTCGAAGGTCTCAGCAACATGAAGACAGACTATGTGAGAAAGACACTCATCAATGTTGATATCCATCAATATTCAATCACCGAGCACAATTCTGTCCAGCATGTTAGAAGCTGGGCAAAGATAAGTATCTCACGGTCCAAGATCTCATAGTCCAAGGTGTGAGGAGAAACAAGCCAATCAATGGGACACAGTAGGCTCAAGGGCACATAGAAGTGATGCATAAAAATGTGAATCCCATGGGATGCCTGGGTGGCTCAGTCGGTTGAGCATCCAACTCTTGATCTCAGCTCTGTTCATGATCCCAGAGTCATGGGATTGAGCCCCAAATTGGGCTCTACACTGAGCATGGAACCTGCTCAAGATTTGTTCGTTCTCTTTCCTCTCTCTCTCTCTCTCTCTCTCTCTCTCTCCCTCCCTCCCTCCCTCCCTCCCCTTCAGCTCCTCCCACACACACACACTCTCTAAAAGAAAATAAACAAAAATGTGAAGCCTAGAGGAGAGGGCTGCAAGTTCTCTCCAAGAGCATTTGTGCTGAGCCTTCACAGGTAAGAGAGTGTCATTTGGAAAAGGTGGAAGAGGGCACTCTGGGCTGAGAGGGAAGTATGTGTTAGACACAGGAGAGAGAAAAAAATATGCAAGTCGACTGGGGAGAAGTCCAGAAAGGCTGGAACAATGGCTATGCATGAGCCCCCTGGCCACGTATTACAATCAGCTGGGGGCTTTTGAAACATACCTACGACCTCCAGGTCCCAGGTCAGTTAAACCAGAATCTCCAGGGCTGTGGGCACGGGGAGGCATGGAAGCTCCCCATGTGATCTGCATGTGCAGCCTTGCCAGGACTGAGAAGCACCAAGTCAGAGCCCAACAGGTGGCGCGGGCCTGGGACGAGGAGTGTGGGAGAGATTGAAGCAGGAATGAAAATCAGGCCAGGAAGCTGGACATTCTCCTGCAGGGCTGGAGGGGGCCTACGTGGGGTCCTCCACCCTCCACAATTAGGAAATCCTTCCACAAGCAAAGAAGGGAGTAAAGGGGAGCCAACAAAATAGAGCCTGGGAAATTGTAACAGCCCGAATGTACCAGCCCAGATTGAGAACCTGAACTGGGGCAATTGGGGAGAACAGAAGGAGAGCTCCTCAGAACACCATTAGAGAAGGGAGGACGAGGCTGTGGGACTCCCTGCGTGTTGGGGATAGTGTCTGTACGACACAGAGCATCAAGGGTAGGATCCCAGTGTAGCTCTCCAAGGAAAGCCTCATGTGCACCAACGTCCCTCCTCCCCATCCCACTCCAGTGAAAGTACTCAACACCTCAGGAGAGGGGTTTGAAGTCTAAGGCTTACCTTTAGGGAGCCTCTGAGGGGCCCAAGTTGGGACTTTCCAGGACAATTCTGGTTTGCCACACCCAAGTCCCACCTTCCATCCTGAGGCAGCTGGGCAGCCTGAGCCTCCTCTGACGGCCAGAGCTGGCACTATGACTGCGCAGCAGCCCTCCAAAAGCAAGGCTGCACCAGCACTGACTTCTCCTGTTTCCCAAAGCCCCACCTTCCTCAGCGATCACTTCTTCCTGGAAAATGCTGGGCTTGCAGTTTGGCCACTAGATGGCGGCCTTTCCCACAAAATCTTCCTAGAGCTGCGTCTGTAGGCTCCAGACGGGTTTACATGTAAAGTGCTGGGCAGTGCCGGTCACTTAACAAGTGCATATTAAATAGTAAGCTACTATTCAGGAAAAACATCAGGCCTTTTTTGAATTATGGTCTTTGGAGTCAAAAACAAAAAACAAACGCTGCTTTAAATCCCAACTATTCTACTTTCTAGCTAAGCCTTGGCTCTTAACCTCTGAAGACTCAGTTTCCTCCCCTGTAAAATTGGTAGAATACTATCTCACAGGATTGTTGCAATAAACACCCAATCTAGTGCCTAGCACATAGGGAAGGCTACTGACTGACCACAAATTACTATTATTCTTAGTCAGTGAAGACTGAAGGTGGGGCTCCCGCCTTGAAACTAGCTGCACACACAGTCCCAGTCTTGAAGTCTTGATTTGTGAAGAAGTCAAGGTTCCACTGCCCCCTCCATCTTCCTACCACACAAGCTACATAAAGCAAAAGGGCCTTTCTCTGCTAGCAGGCCCTAACGGTGGGAGGCCTGTGACCCCTCAAGGACAACCTTCCCAGTGGCCATCCTGCCAGAGAGGAACTAGGAATGCCTTGCTTGGGTCCTTATCTGGGTTCTCAGTAAGTAGGAGGTGACCACTTGGCACCCAAACCAGCTCCACAAACCTTCCCAGGGCTCCAGGGTCCCCAGGCCTGGGCAGAACAGAACAGAACCTCCTCTTGCCTGTCCCCACCTGTCTTTAGTGCTCCCCTCATTCTCTCCCCCTCTCCCTTCTCTACACCCTTCCAATGGCTCCCCACCCTGGCTGCCTTCTCCCTCTAAACCAACTCCAGTGGCAGTAAAAAGTGATCTCCTTACACTTATGCATTCATAAACCCTTTTGCCCACATGGATTGTATTTGAATTTTACCACCACCTGAGAGGCCAGGAGGAGCTTAGAGAGCTGAAGTAACTAACCAGAAGGTACACAACAAAACAGGCCCCTCCCAGGGCGCTGGAAGTTCTGTTCCCAGTCTATTACCATCATGTCCACTCCTGGGCCACCCCCTCCACAGCCCTTATCTTAGTGTTAGCTCAGCCAAATACATGCAGATTTCATTCTAACATGCTTCTTTACTTTCCCTCCACCTTTTTAAGGTTTTTTTTTTTTAAGTTTATTTATTTTGAGATAGAAAGAGCACAGGCAGGAAGAAGCAGAGAGAAGAGGGGAGAGAGAATCCGAAGCAGACTCCACGCTGTCAGCAAGGAGCCTGACACAGGGTTCGATCTCACAACCTCATGTAGATTTTATTCCAAGGCGGGGCCCCTGGCCAGAAGCAATCTATCCAGCTGCCTTTAAGGCAAGCACAGGAGCTACGGGAGATGGAGACAATGAACAGTGCTTGGCTCTGCCCCCAGGTGGCATCACTAGATTAATCAGGAGACTAGAGATGATATGTGACAGAACCCCAACTAACTCAAAGCAAAAACTGGGAAGTTCAAAAACATGATGGCTTCAGACATGGCTGGATCCAGACACTCAAAGGATGTCTTTGCTCCCCTTCCAGTTCTGCTTCCCTTGAGATGTGGCTTTATTCCCAGGTGGGCTTTCTCCACATGTGGGAAAGATGATTACTAGCACCCTCTCACCTATGTCCCCATGGTACCCATGGAAAAGGCAGAGAGATTCTCCCTCAAACTCCCAGAGAACTTGGATGGGCCCAAATCCCATCAGGACCATAAAGAAGAGGGAAGGGATGGTTCCCCCAAGGAAGATAACTTCCTGGACAAAAAACGTTAACTGCTGATAGGATATCTACTGACAACACTCATTTTGTCCATTCTATCAATAAATAGTGCCCAACATAGCTTAGGTGTTCGGTTGAAAAGCCAGGTGCTAGGGATACAAGGATGAATAAAACACAGCTACCCAGGAACTAGTGAGGAACATAAAAAATAGCAACACAACGTGGAAGTGCTGGGGAAAGAACTACACAGTGGGTGATGGGGATTTGGAAGAAAGGAAAAGGGCGTGTGTATCACTAGTGTCCTGGGAAGATATAGACTGCATCTTAATAGCCAAAAAGGCATCCAGCCCCTCACGGCTTCCTGCCAAGGTTCTTGCCCACCTACCATGGGTCTTTTTCCTTCCCTTGGGAAGACAGGAAACCTCTTATCAACACCAGCCTAGAGAACCTCTCCCTGGGTTGAACTGTGTATAGGGAACTAGATGTCCCTCAGTCCCTCCTTTCCTCTTGAATATATGGGGAGCAACACTACCCCTCAGTGTCAACCATGTAAGGAGAGGTTATTCTGCCCATCGGACCAGCCTCTGCTCTAGTGCGAGTTTCCTCAATCTGGGCATCGGCAACATTTGGAGCCAGGGGTGCTCTGTCATGGGGGCTGGCTTGGTGCAGTGTGGGGTGTTTAGTGGCATCCTTGGCTTCTACCCACTAGATGCCAGTGGTGGTTCCCTGTCTGTGTGTCCCGAGTGTCCCTGCTGTGACAACCCAAAATGTCTCCAGACATTGCCAAATGCCTTATGAGGGCCGGAGGGGGGGGGGATCACCCTCCATTGAGAATCACTGCTCTAGCTCATTTTCGCCTGACCCCTTCCCTCCCTCATTTCTCCCCAGACCACAGCCTTTGGAAAGAAGCCTCTGCCCTCTGGTTAGGGAGGCTAATTCTCCCTAAGGAGACATTTACCAGGACTTGCCTATGTTCATCCAAGGAACAGCCCCCAAGCCAGGGGTTCTAGAACTAGACTAATAAAGCTCTGCCCTGATTCTCCTCGGCTCACCATCCGGGAGTTCTCAGTAGCTGAGTTCACGAGCCGAGCCATGAGCCCAGAGAGGAGGAGAGAATTGATTGCTCTGCCCCACCTCTCCCAGATCCTCCCTCCACCCCCCAGACCTCCCTGAGAAGCCAGAGGCATAGAGCATTCCTGAGACAGAACAGCTGTGGGCTCTGTCTGCAGCAAGGGGCAGCCTCATGAACGTTACACTGATGACTGTCAGAGCAGTCCAAATGAGAGGACCTTCCCCTGGCACTTGGGGGATGGTGCTAGGACCCGAGATGACAGGGTCATGTTTTATTTCCTCCCTCCCATCTTGCCCCTCTGCTGGCGGTCACACAGCCCCTGAAATGGAGCATGGATGATGCCCTAAGAACGGAGGGAAGGCAGACAAGCCCTCATCTACCAATGACACGCAGGCCTCACCCCACTGCCTCATGGCCTCAAACCCAGCTTCTCCCTGAGGCTCCACACAGCATGGACTCCTTATACTCAGGAACCACTCACCAGGCTGATACATGGGTCTCCTCCCAGCCTTGTGTTCAGTGACATCACCCTGGTGGCTTGAAATGAGCCATGGTGGGGATATCTACATCATGGAAATCAGTAAATTTCCAGGAGACTGGTGTGGGGTTGGGGTGGTAGGACACAAAAGAGAATAAAAACGTCAAAGAGGCATGGGGAGAAGAAAAGACAGAGGATATCCATGGGTTAAAAGCTTTCTCTATTGTACACCTGAAACTAATCTAACATGGTGTCAACCACAATTTTAAAAAAGCTTTCTCTGTTGACTTCAATGATGTGGGCACTTTGAAACTCAAGGGTCAGGAACTCTGGCCTGGCACCATTATAAAATTAATAATAACTGTGGCAGAAGCAGCCAGAGAACATTTTCTACATTCTTCCAAATTTTAAGGGTGGGTTTAACCAGCTCACAAAGACACTGTTTGGGCCACAGTGCATACCACCCCCTGCAGTGGGCACAGATCCCTTTGTTGGGGACTCAGGCATTTATTCCTCCCTCCCACCCCTTTCCCCCCCACCAGCCCCAAGAATGCTGCCTGCAGACACTTCAAAGCCCCCCTCTCGGAAGGGAGCTGTCTGGTAGGTCTGGTAGAAGGGTGGGAGTCATCTAGCACTGGTCTGGTCAATACAGGGGTACAAAGGCAGGCTGCATGCCTTGGTGAAGGGCTATCCCAGCTCCAGAGCTGGAAAGAGGATTGGCTGAGATCACCCTTGGTGTGCCATCACAGCCTGACTTCCATGCTGCCCAATCCTGGGCCCTCAACTCCTTCCCAGGTGGTCCTGGTGCACTCTTTAAGAAACAGCCTGCACGCAAACCTCTAGCCCAGAGTCTTTCCCAGGGGAACTCAACCCAAGACACCCTCTACCCACCTCTCACCTCTCCGGAGAGGTGCAACAAAGCGTGTTTTGCAGGGGGTGCTTTTAAGCAATCTAGGAAGAGGGTGCGGGGAGCAGAGAGAGAAGTATCATGAAGTGTGTGTGTGTGTTGCTGTTTGTTTCTCAGGCCAGCATCTTTGTTGAAGGGCACAGCAAGGGGAAAGAGACAAAAGAACATCACCGGTGTGGTGGATTCAGCAACACTAGTGGACCTCTGTGGCAATAGCCACCTGGTCTGTCGGCTCCACAGACATCTGAGAGTGCAGATACACGCTCCCTACCTCCAGGCACACAACACACGCTGTCCCAAACACACAGCCCACATCCCAGGCCCTGGTTCTCGAGTGCAGATGGGAAGAAGTCAGCCCAACTCATCTTCAGTACAAGAGGCGAAGCTGAAGAATCAGGCTCAGGAGCAGCTCCCGGTCACCGCCAAAGCCTAGACTCAGGCACCTGTCACTTATTTGTGCATGACCCTTTGAAGTTCACAAAACACACGCATTCATTCATTCCTCAGAGGCTCTCTGGACTTACGGTTTGCCAGCTTTCTGGCTCAGAAGCTCCATTTGTGATGCAAGCCCCAGCTCGCGCTTCATCAGGCGAGGTACAGATGGAGAGCTTCCCCACCACCTGGAAGAAGGGAGTTCCTGGCCTCCCTGCGGACAGGAGGGCTCTGCCGAACAAACTCCAGGCCGTGGGCTGTGTCCATGTCAGTGGTTCCAGTGGAGACAGAATTTGCCTCCCACCTCCCTCAGGAATCCCCCTGCCCAATCTAGGCACTCACTGATAGCACGCTCGTGACCCTTGACCCTCGTAGGGGCAACTGTGTTACTTATTAACTTGCTGATTGGAAATTAGTTTCTTTTCGGAGGTGCTGGAGCTAAACAAGAAAACCTGTGGAAGGGAGGAGTTTCTTACTCTCTGTGCCCTCGTAATGAGTTATACCACCATTTAGATTAATCTAGAACTTTACCAAGACCCCATGTGCCACTGGACTCTTCTACATTCCCGGGGTGGGGAGTTGCTTACATTGCATCGGCTACCCTATAGCCTGCATCTTAATGTCAGGCAGGCCCAGGGCTGAATCCTGGGTTACTTAAATTTTGAGGCTAGAAATGTGGGAAGTGCCAGCTCAGTGCCTGGAACAGGTAAGTGCTCAGTCAGTGGCCACAATTGTCATTATTATCCCTCATTGTTGTCCCCACCCCCACCCCAGAAGTCCCTGGTGACAGAGATAAGACACCTACGGGGGCTTAACTGATGCCTGCTCTCATCCCATCCTCTGGCCCATGGCCATGTCGGAGGGCAAGCCAGTCTCTGAAGGCCTGTCACATTGACTTAAGGGCTGCCAAATGTAGGGGCTTCCTCTTCTGGGCTGGACCTTATGTATGATCACCATGAAATAGCAACGTAAGACACCAAGTGACTGAGGCCAGGGAAGGGGTTCCACCTGCCCACGGATCCCTGCTGATTCCACGCAGGTGCAAGTCTTCAGCCTTCCAGGCAATTTCAGTCATTGAACTGGAGCATGGGGTGGACATCGGAGGCTGCATGCCACCTGCAGCTGAGCTCGTAAAGGGACATCCAGAGAGCCGTCCAAGAAGACGGGCCAGAGTGTGTCTCCATCCTTATTTTGGATCAGAGACTGTAACATCACAGTCACATCCAAACCCAGATTTCTTTTCCCTAACCTGGACTATAACCGGGCAAGTGTCTTCCCTATCTTTGTTTGGTTTCCTTTATAAAGGCTTACTGTAAAAATGTTAAGCAATTTGAAACATATTTGGAGCTCAGACCGTTTGGTTTACCAGGAGAGAGATGACTGTTGGCTGGTTTGTGGTTACAAAGCTGCTCACAGCCCAATATCTGAAGTTCATAAATAGGAAGACAATAGATCATCTTAACTCAGTGCACACTTTTTAGGCCATCTAGTTGTTGCTGTCACAGTTCAGCCAACATTTTCAAAGGTGTATCCCATGCCAGATGCTGTGCTAAGATGAGAGCTGAATAAAATATACAGTACCTTTGATATTATTCGCCAATTAACATGTTTGTCCATATGTGTCTTCTCTCTCCTTCCCTCCCTCTGAAATGCTCAACTAGTCGCCAAATTGTTTGAATATAAGTTGTAGACATCATGACACTTTGCCCTAAATGCCTCTGCCTTTGTCTAAGAACTAGGGTTATCCTTCTACATAACTACAGTAAGTACCATGACCACTTGTGAGACCCTTAACACTGACATCATAGTGTCTAACACACAGTTCCTCTTCATGTTTACCCAGCTGTCCCAAGGATGCTCTTTGTAGCTTTTTGTTTAAAAAGGTACTCCAGGATACACTTGTGGATCATTGCATTTGGCTTCTTCTTCATGTTTTGACAGATATAGAACTCTGTAAAGAAAGTTAGAGAGCTCTCAAATAAAGACTTTTGAGAAAGAACCTTCCGACTCAAACGAGGAAGAAAAATCTTTCCATAAGGACCCTTGGATGCTGCATGCTTATTCCTCACCACAGATGGGCAAATTATTTCTTAGAGGGGCATATGGACTCATAATTCTTCCAGCAGATTAATGCCATCTGCTCCCGACAAGGAGGAAAAATGGTTAAAAGGTGGTGGCAGGGAATCTTGGGCCCTGATCAGGTATGTCCTCTGACACATGCCCATGTCACTCTGTGCCAGGCCTGCCTTTAGGCACTGGGGATGTGGGAAAAATAAAATAAACAACCCTATCCTCACAGGGTTTACGGTCCAGTTGGGAGAAAGGAAAAAAAAAAAAAAAAACAGAAATAAAATGATGAGGCTAGAGGGGCGCCTGGGTGGCTCAGTTGGTTAAGTGACCAACTCTTGATTTCAGCTCAGGTCACGATCTCACAGTTCCTGAGTTTGAGCCCCACATCTGTGGCAGTGTGGAGCCTGCTTGGGATTCTCTCTCTCTCTCCCTCTCTCTCTCTCTCTGCCCCTCCCATGCTTGCATGCAGGTGCGCTCTCTCTCAAAATAAATAAACTTTAAAAAAAATTTTTTTAATGATAAGGCCAGATCGCTAAAGAATAAAGTAGATGGCGGGACACACAACCCAACCGTGGACAGTGAAGACAGAAGGCACATCTAAGCTGCAAGCTGAAGGAGAATTCACCAGCTGAAGACAAAGCGGGAGTAGCCTAAACAGGAAAAAGAGCCTGGGTGCATGTCCAGAGCGAGGAGAGAGAGCATGTATAAGGCACATACACAAACTCAGTCACACAGGAGGCACGGAATCAAGACTGGGAGAGCACACCAGGATCAGTCCACACTGGACCCTACAACACGCACGGAGTTGCTGGGACTTTATCCTAAGACCAGTGAAGAGCTGTTAAGAGGTTAACACCAAACGTTCTGTCACACTCTACAGAATGATGGGATAAGCGAAAGAGGAAGGCCAGCTGGGAGCTGCATAAGGTGCTGGTGATGGCGGCCTGCATCTAAAGTAGCACAAGTGGAAATGGAGACCACAACAGATGTATATACTTTGGAGATAGGGTTCGAGGCCCTGGCAGGTGGGATGTACACAGGAAGTAGAGGAAAGGGAGAGGCCTAGGGTGACACCCAAGTCTCTGTAATTAAAGTGATGTTTTAGAACAGGGGTAGGTAAACCAAAACCTGCAGGCCAGAGGTCTGTTTCGTAAATGAAGTTTTACTGGCACACAACCACCTGTTTACATACTGTGTATGACCGCTTTCAGCTACAACAGAAGAGGTGAGTAGTTACAATGGAGACCACATGGCCTCCCAAGCTGAAAATATTTATTATCTGGTACTTTACAGAAAACATTTGCCAACCTCTGTTTTATATCACCGTATTCCAGAGATGCCTCAGGAAGAAATAGGATATGGTAGTCAAAAAGTTCGGGCAATTCTGCATTCTGTATGGCTTTCTTGGAAAAATTCACTGTGGATGTAGGTACACCGAATGCTCTGAGAAGTCCTTCCGTAAAGAAATCTCTTTATCAAAGCCAACATTTTCCACATGTATTCATTGTCAGTCTATATTCCAGTTTAACTCTGAGGAATGCACCTGTCGACAGTCACTTCAAAAAGATTAGGAGGTATTAGGAGGGGTAGAGATTGGGGAGAATACAAGTCATGAGATCAGTTAAGACACCATTCAAATGACAACAGTCATGGGGCACCTGGGTGGCTCAGTCGGCTAAACATCCAATTTTGGCTCAGGTCATGATCTCACGGTTCGTGAGTTCACGTCCTCCATCAGGCTCTCTGCTATCAGCATACAGCCCACTTCAGATCCTCTGTTCCTCTGTCTCTAGCCTTTCCCATGCTTGCACTCACACTTTCTCTTTCTCTCAAAAATAAATAAACATTAAAAAAGAAAAAAAAAAAACAGGGGCGCCTGCATGGCTCAGTTAAGCGTCCAACTCTTGATTTCAGCTCAGGTCATGATCTCACAGATGTGAGACTGAGCCCCATGTCAGGCTGGGCGTGGAGACTGCTTAAGATTCTTTCCCTCCCTCTCCTTCTGCCCCTCCCCCAGCTTGCTCACACGTGTTTGCGCGCGCTCTCTCTCTCTCTCTCTCTCTCTCTCTTAAAAATAAATAAAAAACAAATGACAAGAATCAGACAAAAGGGCCTGAGCTAGGGCTTAGGTCAAAAATAAGGAAGAGAGTACGGGAGGCCACAAAGGCAGAATTCTCAGTTTCCTACTTAGATAACTGTAGGAAACATGAATGGAAATAGGGATGTAGAGTGGGGAGGAGGAACAGGGGAGCAACTAACTGCAGAAAAAGGCGTGAATTCCAACTTAGACACACTGAGTTCTGTTGGCTCAAAGTAAGCAATAAACTTCTGCTTCTAGAAAGAAGGAATAGGTATACTTTTCCCTACTCCTTCCACTAAGTAAAACCAAGACCTTTGGACATTATACAGAAAACAAATGTAGGACAACTCTTCAAGTGCAGAAAAGGAGGCAGGTGGCTAGGGACCTCAGGACCTGAGAAATGACACGGGTTCCCTAGATTTTCTTTTTGCTTCACATGTCCCTGACTGTTGTGCTGGAGAAACAGAAAACCCAGAAATGTCAATAGGTCCATACAAAAAATGTTTGACAAAAGTCAGCCAGAGGGCCAGAAAAGGGGCAGACTAGCACACAGAAATCATTTAGACAATAACCATCTTACTCTAGCTAAATACCATGGGAAAAAAAAAAAAAAGCTGTGGCCCAATTTTCAGTCATACCAGCAAAAGCCAAGTAGGAACCCTAAGCTTCCCTCTTTTTTTTTTTTTTAAATTTTTTTTTTTAATTTTTTTTTTCAACGTTTATTTATTTTTGGGACAGAGAGAGGCAGAGCATGAACGGGGGAGGGGCAGAGAGAGAGGGAGACACAAAATCGGAAACAGGCTCCAGGCTCTGAGCCATCAGCCCAGAGCCTGACGCGGGGCTTGAACTCCCGGACCGCGAGATCGTGACCTGGCTGAAGTCGGACGCTTAACCGACTGCGCCACCCAGGCGCCCCTAAGCTTCCCTCTTTAAGAGGCTTTAATAACGAGCCCCAACACTCCTGGGATTGTGTCAGAGAAGGCCAAAGGGTACCTCCCAGGTGTCAACAAGACCAAGTGGGAATTTGGACTTCCACCTCCACCTGGCAGTAACCGGGTGCCATATCTCCCCACCCCCTTCAACCATCCCCCACCTCTGCTGGAACAGTATCAGAGAAAGCCAGCTAACAACTAGTTTAATAAGATCCGGAGTCTCAGAACATAATATAAAAATGTCCAGGTTTCAGATAAAAAGAAAAAGAAAGAAGAAAAAGAAAAAGAAAAAAAAAACCCACTCAGCATAACAAGGATCAGGGAGATTTCAAACTGAATTTTAAAAAAAGACAATCAATAGATGCCAACACTAAAACAATAGAGATGTTAGAATTTCTGACAAAAAATTTAAAGCAGTCATGGTAAAAATGCATCAATAAGTAATGATAAACACAGTTAACACAAAATGAAAAAAAAAAAAAAAGAAAGAAAGAAAGAAAGAAAGTAAGCCTTAGCAGAGGAATAAATGACATAAAGGAGAACAAATGGAAATGTTTGAACTGAAAAATTTAACAACTCAGACATGAAAAGCTCAGTGCCTGGGTTCAAGAGCAGAAGGTAAGAGACAGAGGAAAGAATCAGTGATCTGGAAAAGAGAACAATGGACAGACATGACCTAATCTGAACAACAGAGAGAAAATAGACTGGGCGGGGGGGGGGGGGGGGGGCGCGGGAAGCACAGAGCCCCGGGGATCTGTGGAACTATAATAAAAGATGGGAGTCCCACAAAGAGAGGAGAAAGGGTGGAACTGTAAAAGGAATCAGAAATAGTGGCTGAAAAGTTCCCAACTTTGACAGGAATCATCAAACTACGGCTTCAAGAAGCTTAGCGAACCCCAAACAAGATGAACCCAGAGAAATCCATACTGAGACACACAATTAAACTTTTGAAAATTAAAGATGGAGTAAACAAAGGATCTAACCTTTTACTGAGCTGTTTCAGACCTTTGGAGGCTAAGTACCCAGCTGAGTAACCAGGGCTGAGGAGAAAGAACTCTGTTCAGTCTGAATCAGTGTGTCAATGACAGAGCAGGAAGCCATGTGTTTGGAGAACCTTGCAAGATTTTAGGGTGACCACCTCCTACCTTGTTTCCCTCATGGAAACAACCTCCTGTGGTTTTCAGTGGAATGGAAACAGTGCTCTTTGGGGGCATTGAACACACCAAATCTTCAGGGTCTTTCTCTCTGCTGCTCCCATAGGCTGGAATGTACATGCCTTGCCTCTTGACATTGCTGGCCACCTCAGCTTTCTGGAGAAATGTTACCCTTCAGAAGGGCTTTCTCCTTTGGCTCTATGTAAAGTAGATTTTCTACCAATCCCCACCCTATGAAATTTTATCATAGCACCATTGTTCCTGTCTTGTTATTGACCACAATGTGCAATTACTTCTTCAGTTGTTGATTTGTACAGTGTATATCCCCCTTGCCAAACTTAAACTCCATGAGTCCAGAAACCACCCTGTGTCCTGAGTGCTTCACCCATGGTCTGGTACACAGCTGACAGACAAGAGTCTGGTTGAATAAACGACTAAGGAGCTGAGAAAGAAAGGGGCCCACCTTTAAAAGAACCACTGTGTTTCAGGGGCTGAGAGTGTGCTTCATTTACATCAGCTCGTGTAGTTGTCACATGTTGACAGGAAAGTGCGTACTGTTGCTCTCATTTTACAAACACGGAAACTGAGGCTCAAGGAGATGCAGTCTCATATGCTCAAAGCCCCACACAATAGCCAAGATGCAGAGCCAAGTTGCGCGCACGCATTTCTTCTCCCCTGCCTATGTATTTTCCACTACTCCGCCAGCCCCCCTGTTGAGGCAACTTATCTGGGTTTAAGCCCCAGCCCTACACTCTTCTTGCCAGTATCTTACAAAATTCCCTCAGATTGCTCATCTAAAATTCTGAGAATGAGACGTCAAACTGTGAGCAATGGACAGGTAAAGAGCCTTTCTTCCCACCCGTCTCTAAGCAGTTGGGCTGGAGTTTAATTTCAGCGCCTGGGTACCATGGCGATGCAAGCTCTATAAATACTCGAGAGAGGCTTCTTTCCGCCAGCTTGCTGGTTACTGCACTTGCACCCCCACCCCTATTTCCCACCAGGGCTCCTCTGCTGCTGCTGGGGTGGGGGCAGAGGAAAGCACTGCTCTGCAGGAACTCCCTCCCTCTGCTCACACTCTCTCTCTCCTCTCCACACCCCTACCCTTGAAACTGAGATTTCCACCTCCTCCTTCAGTGCAGAATTCATTTCCTCATCCTCCAGGGAAAGACTCAACAGCTCCTAGCCCCCAGTACCCAGAAGACTCTTGGATGGGAAAGTCAAAACCTCTCCTACCAGCCCCAGGGTAGCCTCCTGTCCAGAAGAAATCCAGTTCAGTTAGTAAATGAACAAGAAAGGGATAAAAAGGGGGGAGAAAGGCAGGCAGCATGGGGAGAAAAGTGCTCCTCCTTCCAATGGTGACAGCTTGGGCTTCGAACCCCTGATACCTAATCCCCCAGGAGGGTCTTGTTGAAAGCACTGGTAGAGGTAAAGAATCAGGTTGGTCTGTCTTCTGCTTAGAACTCAGAACCCCTGCCTCAATCCTGCCCTCTCATTGTAAACTCAGCTATGACCTCAGTATGCCGGCTCCCATGTCCAGCCACTCCAAGTAGATAGGCAATTCAAATGAAAGCAGGAGTTCAAGATAATCTCCTGGATACTCCTCTACCCCCTTCCAACCAGACTGTGTCCTGAAGTTCCTCTTTCACTGACACTCTAGAGCCCACACAGTTATGAATTCAGAAGCCAAAACCTACTTACTAGAAGGAGCTGAGTTGGAATCTTGACTCTATTATATGCTATGTCACTGCAAGAAAGTCACCTTATGTCTTAGAATCTCAGTTTACACATCTGTAAAATGGAACTGGTAAAAACAAGGGCAATGAGTCATTATTCAGACACCCCTTCTACTTGTAAAATGAGTAGGCTGTGCTAGACTTATTTTGATTTATTTTCAAGCACTGTATTAAGCACTGAGGACCCAGAAATAAATTAAAAAGCCATCTCTTCTACCTCGGTTCTCCTATTGCCAAGGTTTCTTCAAGTCCAATTTTCTCCGGCTTAGGACATGTTTCCCATCATTGAAAAGAACAGTCCATGAGCCCAATTATGAACCTCAAATAATGCATGGCTATAGAAAAGGGACATTCTGGGCTCAATCATACAAAAGGAAGTGTGTGTGGGAAGGACAGCATGAGGCAGGGAGTTACAAACATGGAATAGGAAGAAAAATCTCAGCAGAGGTCTTCACAGCCTTTATTTCCCTGAAGAATTTAGAAGCTAACAAGAAACCACTGCTGACATTTCTGTTCCTTTTTTTTTAAAGCTTAATTTCTCCTCCTTACCATCTTCATGAAATATGTTACCCTGCCACTCAAACATTCTCTGAAACACATATGTGCAAACTGGCCTTTCTTCTTTGCTCATGCAGAGGGGGCAAGGTTTTAAGTGGGCATCTTTTTAAAAAACAAGAGATTTTGAGATGAGCACTGGGTGTTGTATGGAAACCAATTTGACAATAAATTTCATATATTGAAAATAAATAAATAAGCTTTAAAAAAAAAAAAAAACAAGAGAACCTGTCCTGGGCTCAGGTGTCTCCTATGGGCCACGGGATGTGAAAGTACATGAAGAAAGTCTTGTCCTATAGTCACTTCTGCTCAGCTCCGGTACTGGCCATGCCTCCGACTCAGCTCACGGGCAGCCAGACACAGCCCCAGGAGGAAGGCCGGGAGAGGCTGGGCTTCTTGTCTTCAGTTCACATTCCTGCAGTTTAGTCACCTGTAGAATAATGTCCAGTTTGCCCTATCACGTGGCTGGGCTGGTTTTACCTTTAATCCCTTTCACGTTTGTCTTCAGCCTTGCAGAATGCCTGGGGATGATTCACCCGCCATCACATGGGGCAGGCAGTCATCTGTTTTATTACCTCACCCTGCTTGCAGCTTCTGGGAGATAACCTAGGATTCTTTTGTGTGTGTTGGGGGGAAGAATGGAAGTAGGAGGGACAGAAAAGCAGGCCAAGGCTTTCAGGAGTCAATTCCAGTTCTGGTCTCTCTTTCCTGCTCCTCTGCTCACGTCTAAAGATCCAAAGAAACAAGGCATTTGGAAAATCCAGGGCTTGGGCACCTGGACTAAAAAGAAAGCAGGATTTGGTAGTCTACACTGTGTTTCCCTTCGCAACTGACACCAACAGGTGAGAAGGCTGGGTTGCAAGAGAAGACAAAACTGAAATCAGCAGTTGGGATGATTGTCACAAGCAACCACGTACAATTTGCAGGGATGGAAAGGACATGGGTTTGTGTCTGGAACAGAAAATACTTCATTGATTCATACTTCACAGGGACATTGCTTGCTGCCAGGCATGGAGCTCCAAATGTACCACAATGAGGCCCCTGAGAGGATGGCTTACAGTGGGTGCCAAGCCCTCTGCATGTCTCATCTCCTTTAGCCGTTAAAACAAGCCCCATGGGGGCTCCTGGGTGACTCAGTCAGTTAAGCATCCAGCTTAGGCTCTGGTCATGATCTCATGGTTTGTGAGTTCAAGCCCTGTGCTGGGCTCTGTGCTGACAGCTCAGAGACTGGAGCCTGTTTCAAATTCTGTGTCTCCCTCTGCCCTTCCCCCAATTGTGCGCTCTCTCTCTCTCGCTCTGTCTCTCTCAAAAATAAATAAACATTTTAAACTTTTTTAAATAATAATTTTTAAAAATCCCTATGAAATCTGTATATTTTTCAGACCTAAGACTTGAGACTTTAGTTAAGCAAGTTATTCAAGGTCACACAGGCAGAAAATAGGACAGGTTTGGGACCCAAACAGACTGAAGAGAATTTGCTTCTTAGCAAAATCTTTATGAAGCAAGTATCAACAGAGATAAGCATTCATCAGTATCCATAATATTCCAGATCCAGACCATGGGTAGGTCCAAGAGTTACAGAGTAATTAAAAGAAGAAAGAAAGTATAGGTTAATGGTTGAGCGGCAAAGACAAACAGACCTGAGTCTACTTAGGTACAGCGTTTTAGAGCCTCGGTTTTCTCATCAATAACAATGGGTATAAGTATTCCCTACTCCAAAGGGTTGTTGTGAGGACTAAATGAGATTGTGTGTGTGAAGCACCTAGCGCCATTTTGGCTTCTCTTTTGAGCTATTGCTCTAATCAGTAATAGGTTTTTATAATGTGAAAGTTTGGCCCAGTAGAGGAAGTGAAGAGGGCTGTGGGAATCCCCCTTAAAAGGATGAAGAACTCCTACTTAGGGGTGTTGTGGGCCAGTCTGAGACCCATGATTCTGGACTTCTGTGCATGGCATCTATGGAATGAAGGAGGGTAGGCAGGGCCAAACACTGAGCTCTAGGTCTAGCCTCAGGGAAGTAACTGACTTTTCATGGGAGGTAAGGAACTGCCATGGTGGGTCTTACCTATCAAGAGAAAATGAGGCCAAAAGCATGGGATTCCTTCCCTTGCTCAGCACACTCTGGCCCATACAGCACAGGATGCTGGCTCCTCTGGGAGACTGTGGGGCTCAGACAAGAGGATACACCACAATGGGCTCCAGTCCTCCAGGCCAGCTTCCTGCCAAATATCCAGGGCAAAAATGGTAAAACATACATTCAGGAAACACAGACAAGCCAGTTGATCCTTAACCTAATCATGCCACCTTTTTATATTTAATTACATACTTTTAATTTCTCAAGAAATATTACGATTTTAAAATTTCTTCTATTTTTTTTTTCAAAATGGAACTTTGTTTTGCTGTCTTGTATTTTCCCCCAAATCCATAACATACCTACCTCAAAGTATCACAGGACAGAGCCCCATGTGAAGCTGCTAGCCCACAGTTTGGGAAGGGCTAAGTACTCAATTCAGCTAACAACACCATCATTATATTACTTTACACAATGTTTCCCCTGACACTCTTTGGAAGTCCTCCCCGAGGAGGGGATTCATATTATGTACTCCTAATCTTAAGGACCCTGAGGAGAGCTAGCTACATTAGCAAATACAGGGGTGGGGGGATGGTGAAACAACACGGGGAGAAGAATGGAATGAGAGGGAGACAGATGGTGAGTGTGTTGGGGGAAGGGACCAGAGATCCTGGAAAACTTATGTTCCCTGATTCGCAAGAATGTTTCCATTTAACCACTTCTTTCCTGACTCCTGATGCTACATAACAGAGAAGTGGGGAGTTGTAAGATTTGGGGCCACCTGTACCAAGAGCCTGGACACGGGGTGGAGTGAGCCGGGAGCGTTGAAAAGCAGAGGCATAGCGGGTCCTGCTCCACCACCTGGGGCTCCAGTCCTTGTCCCGGACCCAGGTACGGGCTGTCTGCCTTTCCCCTTGCAAGGGCGGCCACCGGTTCGGACAGTCCCACGAGGGGGCGCGTCTCGGGGCCTAGGACCCGCCCTCACAGCGCTGGGCGCGGGGAGGAGACCCGGGAACCCAGGCGCCCAGCGCTCCGCCTCCCGTTTCCGGGGCAGCGCGGTTACCTGCACCGCCCGAGCCGCACCTGGCGGAGGCAGAAGTCGCAAAGCGAGCGAGCGCAGAACGGCTCAGTGGAGAGGGGCGACTGCGCCCGGCCTGGGGGAGGAAGAGGAGGAGGCGGCGGCGGCGTGGAGGGCGCAGCGCGCCGCGCGGTGGAGGAGAGCAGGCGGCAGCTGCGCTTGGCTCGCTCTGCCCCGCCGGCCGGGCGCGTACCCGGGCCCGCACCGCGCCGCTGCGGGCGCACATGGCAGCGTGAGAGGCCGGCGGCGGGAGCAGCGGGCGGCGCCGGGCGGGAGCCGCAGGGCCGCATGGACCGCGGCGCCACCCCGGCCAGCCCCCACTAGGGCCCCCAGTCCGCGGGCGCCACCTCCCCACCCCCCCATCATGGTGCCTCGGCGGCCGCCCGGGCCGGGTACGGCCGGCCGGAGCCGCTGAGCCGGGTGCCCCCGCGGCGGCCGGGAGCTGCATGGGGGAGCGCGGGCCGCGCTCGGGAAGATGCCCCGGCCGGAGCTGCCCCTGCCGGAGGGCTGGGAGGAGGCGCGCGACTTCGACGGCAAGGTCTACTACATAGACCACACGAGCCGCACCACCAGCTGGATCGACCCGCGAGACAGGTAGGACCCCGGGCAGCCCCACACCTCCCGGGCTGGCCTGGGGCTACCAGCCTGGACTGGGCAGGGGGAGCAAGGGAACTCTGCGAGCCTCTTGCGCTTTCTTCAGTTTGCCGCCCCCATCCCCACCCCCACCCCCCCCGCGGTCTGGAGCGCTGCTCCTGCCCGGGTGGGCTGCTGGGAGGAGGGGACGGCCAGTGGGCTGACCATAGCCCCCACCGACTCCCCGATGGAGGACTTAGGCCCCAGCCGGCACCTGCCCAGAGTTTTGACCTTAAGCTCTAGCCCCGCCCCCCGCCCCTTTTAGGAAGAGGTCGGGCGGGGGCTGGGGGGCGGGCAACTTTGCCTTGTGATTCTGGGGCTTCCCAAGGAGGCTTTCCCCAGCATGAGGGGGGTGATGGGGAAGCATCTAGTTTGGCGGGGGTGGTGGGGACCCAGGATTCAGTGGGAAACTGCTGGAGGAAGGACTGTACGCGGAGGGGAAGGCAGCCTAGAGTGTGGTTTTTGACAGGTGCCTGGGAGGCTCTTGAGAAGAGCATAGGAGCAGCCAGGGGTGCTGGAGGCCGGAGTGGGAAGGAAAGGAAGGAGCGGGGGAGGGCTGATCAGGGAGACTGGTTCTCCAGGAATCTCACAGCAACTTGGAAGCTGTTAGGATGTAGATGGAGGTGAGAGGCCTCCCGCAAAGCCCTGCCCATCGCCTCGTTCTCCCTTTCTTCCTCCGGGGTCCGGAGTTCCTCAGCTCTGCACCAGTGCGTCCTGACCTTGGTGGGCACTAAGGCGGCTGTAGCACAGGATATTTATTTATTTATTTATTTATTTATTTATTTATTTATTTGTTAATTAATTATTTTGCTGAGGCAGGTGGAGTCTGAGATGACTGGTATGGCATGGCTCTTAGCTTCCAGACTTTCACCCGGTTTTGATTGCTTGGCATTTCTTTCCACACACACATACACACACCCTCCGCATGTATGTCCTGAGAGGAGGCGAGAACCACCCTCTGAGATTGCTTTGTTGTCCTTCGCTGTCTTGGTCTGTGGTCTTAGTGTCTTAGGAATGTGGAATTTTCACCTGGTCAGTGTGACCTTTGGGTGTTAGGTGCCTGCAGAGCAATAGAGATGAATTTTTTGGACCCTTCGTCTTATGGGGTTGGGATGGAGGTCCCGGAAAGTCCAAGACGGGGTGTGTAGCAAGGGTTTTAAAAAAAGGAGCAGAAAGAACATTAGAGCAGAGATTCCCAGTAGTTTCTGTGAGCACTTTAAGTTAATTCATTTAACATTTACTGGGTGCTTACTCTCTTCTCAGTACCATGTGGGATGTCTCAATGTAATATGGAAGATAATTTTTTTTTTTTTAAGTAAGCCCTATGCCCAGTGTGAGGCTTGAACTCATGACCTCAAGATCAAGAGTCATATGCTTTACCTACTGGACCAGCCAGGTACCCTTGGAAAAGAAATTTTTTTAATTTTTTTAATGCTAGAGAAAACATCCCTTGGGCAAGCTGCTTTAACTCTAAGCCTCAGGTTCCCACTTTGTAAGATTAATGGTTTTCTTGGAAGGGAAGGAGTAATAGTCGAACTCTAAAAATTGAAAGGGGCATAGATGATCAGGGCCCAGCTCTTATTTTCAAAGGTAAGAGAAAAGTTGAGGCCCAGAGGTGTGATTTGCTTGAATATGTTGATCTTTCCACCACTTGCCATAATACACCATTTTCCTTACCAGCTCTGACGTTCTAACCTTGTCCGGACTCACTTTCCTTCCTCTTCATTCCCCCTCAGGGTCATCTGTCCCCAGGGACGCTGTTACAGTGTTGGTGCACTAGGCAGCCTCTTGTTCTCATCTAGAACATACACAGGTTCAGTCTTCTGTTTCCTCCCCAGTTTTGGTTCCTGAAGCTTACTGAGGCCAGTGTGCTGTCAGCAGTGGGATGTTGGAGGACTGAGACAGCCCTGCACCCAGCAGTGCTCCCTCACCCTAGTCGTGAATTTAGGGACTTCTCTGAGGCTCTGAGAGGATAATACAGCTAGAGAAAGCTTCTCAATTGTTTACCCTTGGAAGAGGGCAAGTGTAAAACTGACTTGGCTACAGCATTATTTTTCAAATTTTAGTATCATGTGAACCACCATAATGATTTTATACTATAGCGACCTGTACTGTTGCTTATTTAATATTTGACTTTAAATCAACTGAATTTGAAAATTTGAAAATTTTCAACTCTCACAAATGGGAAACCAGTAACATCTATTGTCATAAATAGAAGAGATCCTCAAAAATACAGTGGAGCAGAAAAAAAAAAAAACAATCCAGTGCCATTATATTGTAGCTCTCTACTGTAGCCTGCCCATACCCAAGCAACAGGTGTCCCCAGCCTTTGTTTTTAGGCAGATTGGCAAGCAGTGGAGAGGAATTAAAAACATACTGGCATTTAACTAAGCTGCTCACTTCACCTTGCAAGTCATTGGTTTTAATGCATCTTCCTACCTCCTGGTCATTCCACCCACACTGGGCTGGTGGGGGTGGGGGCTGAGTTTGGGGTGCTGAACTGTACCTAGTGTAACCCCAAGGTCACTGTTGTGGTGGGCCAACTGGAAATTTTGAGAAAGAGATGAGCAGAGGACATCCACTTGTGGCTCTCTGGAATTTCCCTCCTGTACACCCCATTAGGGAATTTTGTCTTGTAGTCGTGCCTGTGTGGCCTCAGGTAAAGCACTTGACCTCTTTGAGGTAAAGTGCTCCATTGGTGAGAGAAGACAGTTTATTAGATGGTCACAGTACCCTGCCAGGTCTCAAATGTGATTTCGGACTCCTTGGCCTCGTCTTACCCCTCTTGACTCCATGGCCGAATGGGGAGAGGGGACTATAACGAGGAAGAGGAAAAAAATTAAAGCATAAACGAGCCAGACTTCTTCTTTGGGGTGGTGGGATGGGGGAAATCAATTCTGCCAGGGTAGTTACATCTCTGCAACTGATTAATGCTGTGAAGCGGAAGATCACATAAAAAATTCTGCTCAAGTGTGTGTGTGTGTGTGTGTGTGTGTGTGTGTGTGTTTGCATTTGTCTTGGCTTTTTCCTTACCTGAATCAGGGAGATGCCTGCCCATTCCCCCGAATTTAAAAGAAGTAAGTCAAAGGGTTCTTCAGTCAGAAAAGTGATTTCTTAGCCACGAAGAACAAAATAGCGTCTCGGGTTACCAACCCTGAAGAATGTCTTGGCACATTCCTCCCTCTGGGGCTGAGCTGTTTCGTGTGCTGTCCGGCATGGAGGCTACTGGGGGTAGGGAATCCAGTTTTCAGCTTCCCCTTTCACCAGCGGGTCGGAAGAGCAGCCAGGCAGGCGGCCTTGCCAACTCTCTTCCCTTCTCACCCAGGGCAAGACTGGGAGGCCGAAATTCCTGAGGACGGTTCCCCCAACAACCGGAGAGGGTCCAGTGGGCAGCTTGGGCCCTGCCTACTGGGCCAAAGGCTCCAGCGGCACCACAGGCTGGCCTGGGAAGGTGCCGGGCCTGTGGGGAATCAGGTGCTGCAGCTCAGGTCTCCCCAGCCCTTTGGAGCACTGTTCCTTTAGCAGAATGGCTCTGGGTGCTTCTGGGAGCTCCCAGCAAAGGGCCAGCATTCCTTGTGTATTTAACTTAGTGGTATGCAAAAACAAATATGCTGATTGTTCTCCGAGGAAGAATGGGTTGTTTGAACTGGTCCTGCCAGAGAAGGTTCTTGAAGCCTAATTCCTGCTTAATCTGTGGTGTGTGTTCAGACCTTCTTCCAGGAACCACCTGGGAACTCTGTAGGCACAGTTTCTGGGGCTATGTGATAAGTACCGGAGGCCCACATGGCTAAGAGGCTATGTCAAGAGGACCCAGCAACTTCTCTCATGATAGGAGGAACTTTTGCTAGTAACCTTGTTATTTCAGAAATGATTTATATTGTAGGAAGTTGGTCTACAGTCTTAAGCTCTTAACCTCCTTCTGGCACAGACCCTTATGAGAATCTGACAAAGGTTAAAGATGCTTCCTGAACATTTAAGATACAAAACAGATGAACATAAGGGAAGGGAAGCAAAAATAATATAAAAACAGGGAGGCGGGGCAAAATATAAGAGACTCTTAAATACAGAAAACAAACTGAGGGCCCTGGAGGGGTTGTGGGTTGGGGTGATGGGCTAAATGGGCAAGGGGCATTAAGGAGGACACTTGTTGGGATGAGCACTGGGTGTTACTATGTAAGAGATGAAGCACAGTTCTCCTCCTGAAATCATTATTGCGCTATAGGCTAACTAACTTATATGCAAATAAAAAAAAAAAAAAAAAACATGCTTCCTGAAGGAAAGTGCAAGTGCATAATTTTGGCACATAATTTCAGGGGGCTCTTGGACCCCTGCCATACTCCTGCCATAGATTAATTTCAAAACTGCTCATCACTGCTTATATGCTTTTCTGTTTAGCTGGGTAGGAAACAACGACTGAACATTTATTATATTCAGGCAGTCTGCTGAGTACATGGGTGATTTCCTTTAATCCCTCTAATAACACTGCAAATAGGTACAATGGGGAAACTGAGGCTGGTGGGGTTGAGTTTGGTGAAAGCCACTCAACTTTCCTGAAGCTGTAATGCCAATGCTAGGTACACTGAAACCAGAAAACGCATTTCTAACCACTGCACTACTCAGCTGCCTACTGAATTAAGTTGCTGAAGCAAGGCCTGTGCTCCCTTGCCTAAGGAATTTGGCCTTGGGGAATGGAGCGAGGACAAGCATGATTTCACTTACCTGTACCATTCTGGTGTGACCAGGCCACAGTTAACCAGAGAGCAAGTATGGACAACGGAAAGAGTGTGAGCCTTTGAATCCTGGCATCTTGGGGTGCCTGGGTGGTCAGTTGGTTAAGCATCTGACTGTTGGTTTTTGGCTCGGCTCGTGCTCTCACAGTTCATGGGTTCAAGCTCTGGGTCAGGTTCTGGGCTGATAGCAGGGAGCCCACTTGGGATTCTCTCTCTCCCTCTCTCTCTCTGCCCCTCCACTGCTCACAGGTGCACTCTCACTCTCTCTCTCTCTCTCTCTCTCTCTCTCTCTCTCTCAAAAATAAGTAAACGTTAAAAAAAAATGAATCCCTGGCATTTTGGATCTGCTACTTGCTACCTGAGTGAGTGACCTTGGCAAGTCGCATATTCCCTCTGAGCCTTAGTTTTGTCTTTTCTGTGATAGAGACATACATATAGTTGTCCATAATGTTATGGACATTAAATAAGCTAAATCAGATAGGGCAGTTAGCACGGAGCCTGATACCCACGAGGTACGTGGGAACGCTAGTTCTTTTAGCTTTTATTAGAAAATGCCTGTGAAACACTTGAGTCAAATGGAGACTCTCTGCCCAGCTCTCTCCCCAGTTTTCAGCTGGGAAGGACCTTTCTGCTCTTGTAACCCAGCCCTCTCATTTCACTGATGAAACTAAGACTCAGAAACAAGTGACTTGCCCAAGGTCACACCTTGAATCTTTAGGAAAGATCTTTTTCCCTCTTTCTCTTATGTAAACTTTTCCCTAAAAATCAGATCCAGTTTCTCCTCACCCACATAATATTTTGGGAATATTTTATGCTTGTGGCTCAGTTATTTTCCATAATCCTTTCTGGTGGTGTAGACCAGCAGGTTTCTTTCATGCTGTCACGACTGTTGGTGAGTTGTGTCCTAGGATACTGAATTTATGCTACACACTGGGCTGAGCCTTTTCTATTATCACATGCCATCCTTTTGCCAACCTTGTGCGGTAAGTACTGTTATTATTTTCATTTTCAGATGAGGAAACTGAGACTTAGAAAGATTAACTTGGTCAAGGTCACCGGAAGGTGCTGCACCCCAGATTGGAAGCCAGGTAGTTGGACTCTTAAATCCACACTCATATTTGCTGTAGCTACTCCAGAGTCCCCTGTCAATAAGGTGGAAAACTTGCTAGGGTTCTCAGGGAGCTGTGTTGCAGAGGAGGCTTGATCAGAGAAGCCCATGAAATCCTCGGGGGATTAGGAGACTGTTGGGCACCCCCCCCCTGCCTTCTGGGAGCAGCCAGCTAACCAGAGCTCTGGGAAGGAGACAGCAGAGATGGAGGCAGAGAAACTCTAAAGGATACAGTGTGTGTTGAGAGCTCAAAGTCGTTTCCAAGTCGCTTGGGTAAATGTTCTCGATGGCCAGGGAATTAGTAGCCAAGGCAGCTACTCTCTGTCACCACCCCTCCGGCTTTTTGCCTAGCCGAACTGACCTGATTCTCCAATCCCCTGGGATCCCAGGTAGCTATGAAACACTGCTCTTTTGAAGAGAAGAGAATCAGGTTGCCTTAGTTACTGCAAGGGTAGGAATACCAAGCTCAGGTGCACATAAGGGGAGACAAGGCTCAAAGAAATGGGAGTTGGAAGGTGGCTGGCATGCTGCCACACAGCATCTTGGATAGAAGAAGTCTTGGTCAGGTTTTGGTGGCATTTTAGGGGTTGCCAATTCAGGTGCAGTTGGCAGTCCATGCTGACTGTCAGGAGCTCTCTCCGGCCATGCCTGCCTCCAGGCAGTGAGGATCTACAGCCCCCAGCTCAGCGAGGGGCCCTGGATAAGACCCCCACTTCCCTTGGAGAAATGGCTTGGGTGACATCTCCTAGTGCTTCCACTTGGACAAGGGCAGATGGCTGGATCTGGGCTGAGTGTGTGTGTGAAAAATTCACATGCCCTGCGTCTCCCAGTATGGAGAGGGCCAGCCGGCTACAAACCCTTAGGCAGAACAGCGAGAGTCCCTGCTTGCTGCTGACGGGCTTCTCGGCTGCCTTGAATCCCTGTTTCAGAGTGAGATAAAAGAAGAGAAAACTCAGAAACTGGATACAGTGGTGTTTTGTTATTTAACCTTCGCCAGCAGGCCATTAAGCCTCCAGCTCCTGAGCAGTAAACCTCTTGCCAAAATAATTGAGACGGGGACAGGCGTTTAGTGTTGCTGTGTTGGGAGAACATAGAACATTCTATAAAGATGCTGTACACAGTGGGGGATGGAGAAAAGAGAGTGAGAAGGAAGGGAAAAATGGACAAGTGCCGTGGGTCACATCCTCCCCTTCCCCCTACCGCCCCCACCCCACCTCCCCAGCCCCATTCGCCTCCTCAGTGCTTCTACCCATGACATCTCACCGGTAGAAAGAAATGGGATCTTTCAGTTTCAAATGTCTGCCAAAGAAAAAAGACCGTGGCTTAAGTTCTCACTCAATGGTCAGCCAGAAAAAAAGTGAAGCTGCATCAAGATTAGGGACACCTTTGTTGCCTTTTTTCTTCCCCTGCTCCATTCATCACACTCTGGCAGCCAGGACACCAGGCCAACGGCAGCTGCTGACTTTCCCCAGCCGGCTGCCTGCTGTTGCTGGGCCTGGTTCCGTAGCAGCCCAGCTGTCCCCACACTGTCTTCCTCCCTGCCCAGTGGTGGTTGCTTGTTTCATTGGTCACTGGGGCAGCCTTGGGATCCACTGACTGGTACCTGACTTGGAAGGATAAAATAGCAAGATGCAGGCATCAGGTGGCTGCTAGGATGAGGTGACCTTGGGATAGCCTTCTGATCGAACATCTGTGGTGGCTTTTCTTAGATAGGACTCTTAGCATTTCACTTTGTATTCCAGGAATTTCTTCCAAGTGCGTGGTTTGTCTTTGTATTACTAGCAACAAGAACAATAACTGGCATTAACATTGGTGGTAATGAGGATAATAATAGTTATATTTAATCATCGTTATCTAGTATCTGTCACGTGCTCATTGTATATTCCTGGCATTTTGCAAATGGGGAAACTGAGGCTAAGAATGGTCAAGTGTTAAATTTAAAGTCACACAGGTAGAATGAGGCAGAATTAGAATCTGAATCTAGGCCCATCTGATTTCAAAGCCTTACTCTTTGCACCACTGCACAATCAATAAATTTGGAGAGGGGGGGAAGCAGAGGGAAGAGGACCTTTCTAACTACAGAGAAACCAACAGAAACACACCTATCAGCGTCTTGTTCTCTGTGGAGGAAAATGTGTGCTTCCAGCCCAACATTGGTCTGACGTTCCACGCTATTCCCTGCAAGTAGATAAGGTCTTCATAAAGATCTTCACAGGGCACCAAATCAAGTTCTGGCCCCGTCACTACATGCAGTAAGTGGCCTTGAACAAGTTTCTTCTCAGAGTAGGACCTACCTACCCCCGGAGGATGAAATGACACCAGACATGTCAATTCTTAGCCCAGTGCTTGGTGCACATGAGGCTTTCTAATGGGAGCTGTTACTTGTCAGGCTCGTTTGCCCTCCTGTGCATTGGTAGAGGAACAGGAACCATTGTTCCTTCTTTACCAACTCAAGTGTCTTCCTGTAAGCCAGGGCTCATCTGAGCCAGATTGACATCAGAGCTTGCAAACCACCTTGGCAGCCCTCATTATATAAATAAGTCAATAAATTCTTTTACCCTAGTCTTATCGGAGACAAGCCCTTCTTTGGAATTTCTGGAGTGAAGTGACTCTTGCCAGTGAGCTGGCACCAGGGCTGTGTGTGAAGCAGGGGTAATGAATTGCAGTTGTCATGGCAGAACTAAAAAGGCTGATGCAAAAACTGGAGGTATCTGGAATTCATTTGTAACTGCTTGATACCATGTCTCTTCGCTCGAGAAGTGCCTCCCCCCTCCCCTTCACCCCCAGGACTGTTTGAGAGCTGTTTGAGAACCTGCTGATTTTAGCATGGTGGTGGTGCAGAAGGGCATTGGTATTTATCTCGTCCCACCCAGCCAGGGGTTGGCCATTCATTCAGCAGGTATTTATTGAGTGCCTACTGGGCTTCAGGCTCCGTTGCTAGTGCTGAGGATCAGAGCAAAGTCCCTGCTACAGCAGGGTGTACCCTTGGGCAAGGGAGAAGGGCAAATAGTTGAACAGATAAGTTGCATTATAACTGGGGGCTTGGTGTTCTCTAGAATTCTTTTCCCTATCTTAGGAAGATGGAGGGACAGACCTGTCCGCCGCACCTGTTGGCAGTTGTGCTGTGAATTTAGCTTTGGAACTGGAGACATTTGTGCCTTCAGTAGGGTGTTGCCAAGAGCCTGTTCCGATGAGCTGGGCACGCGTGCGCTAAGAGCTAGAAATGCGAGAGTGAGACACGACAGTCAGTGTCCAACTCGTAATATTTACTACAAATTAGTGAGAGAGTCATCAAGCTGGGCAAATATAGTTGGAAATGCCAGGCTCTCTGAACCTTGGTTTCCTTCCTCCCCTGTTTCATCTGGATTCCTTTAATCAGAAATATTTATTGAGTGCCTGTAAAAGGATAGGGTGCCTGTAATTTATAAGGCATTGTCCCGGCACTGGAGATTCAGCAGTGATTGGACCAACAGAAATCCTGTCCTCATGGAACTTAGACTTTAGAGCAGAGGTTGTCAACGTGGGGAAGCCTCAGAACCCCCTGGAGGCCTTGTTAAACCCCACTCCCCAAGTCCCACCTCCTCCCCCACCCCCCAACTCTACTCAGTAGGGCTGCTGTGGGGCCTGGAAATTTGCATTTCCATCAGGTCCCCAGGTGATTCTGAGGGTCTTTGCTCTATACTTTGCAGAGCCACTGGCATTTGGTTCATTGACTCTTCACATTAACCTGGGAGAGAGTACCATATTATTCCTGTTTTATAGATAGGGGAACTGAAGACAGCTGGTGAGGTAACCCGGCCCTCCTTCTTATGCTAAAGGAAGTGGTTTCATAAGCAAGCACTGTTTACCTGCATAGCTCTGATTGCTCGGAGCACACCAGTTGTTCTAGGTCTTTGGCTAACCTGAAGCCCAGTGGTGGCAAAATGTGGAATGGTTTTCTCCTCCATTGTGAAATAAAGCACAGGGAAGCAGGAAGTCTAAGGGGATTCCAGAAGCCAGAAGGACTTCTCTTCACATTAGAATGTATAGCATTTATGTATCCATACTCTGGAGAGAATCAGAGGACATCAGTGCTGAGCTGCTCTGCGGAGAAAGAGTGGAGAAAGGGTCACTGGGCTCCTTCACCCCTGGGAACTTATGCCATCCGCCCAGTCCTACTTCAACCCTAAGGAGTGTAGCAGAGGTGTGTGGAAGAGGTAAGTCCCTCTTCTCACTGAATCCTCACAAACCCTCTAGGGAGGCCTTGTTTGTGCTGGTCCCCTTGACCACAATTTGGATTTTACATCCCATCCTTGTCACCTTGTCACAAGTTCCGTGACCTTGGTTAAGTTATGTAAACCCTCCTGAGCCTCAATTTCTTCACTGGCAAAATGAGAATAAGTTAGAACATACTTCATAGGGTTGACCAATACCAAATTAGAGGTGTCTCATTATATTCAAGTTCCACTCTCTGGATAGTTCTAAATGCAGCAATTAAGGCCTCCTCAGTATATTTTATAGCTTTATCGATCATTATATAGTCACTGCTCAATTCATATATTTAGAGTACCAGGTCTTTTGGACATAAAACACTTTCTTTTTGTTTCTCTGAAAAATCTGATCTTATTTAAGAGATAAACATCTTCCCAGTAAACAATGACTTTTGCTAGATAGGACTATTAAAAGATATCTTAACAGCTCAGGGAGTTTCAAAACCAGCCTGAGCGCTTTAGTTCCATTGCTGACATAAAACAAACATTTGCCAGCTGCCAGTGGAGACCCTGGGTATTTCATCAGCCTCCTCACTGGTCACCCAGACCAACTTGTCAAAATGTGGTCCCAGACTAGCAAGCATATCAGCTCCTCCTAGGAACTTGTTAGAAACACAGATTCTCATGTCCACCTTTGCCCTACTGAATCAAAAATTCTGGGAGTGGAGCCCTGTGATCTTTTAAGGGCCCTCCAGGTGACTCTGCTGCCCCTTCAAATCTGGGAACCACTGGCCAAATGTTTGCAGGCAGAATGACCTAAGATATTTTGTTAGTGGTCACAGGCAAGAATTTGACCAGATTTGAAGAACCTTCTGAGCCCAGGTAGGTGCAACCAACTGAAATGGTCTTCATTACCTTACGAACATTTTAGTATCATCCCCAATCTTATTTTGTCCAAGCTGGACCTTCAGCAGGCCCCACCATTGCTCAGCATCTTTGCTTCAAGCTTCAGTTCACAAATGAAGTTTAGAAAGGCCTTCCCCATGTACCTTCCGTAGTAGAACAGCTTGACTACCTGGGTGTTCTCCATCCGTGGTTATTAGGTAGCCCAGGGGCTGGCATGCTATAGGAGTGCACTGAGCCAGGAGATGAATGCTTCTCAGTTCAGAGCAACAAGTCACTTGCCTTCCCTGAGCCCTAGTCTCCACTGCTCTACCACAGGGAATAATAACCCTTGATCTCCTTTCCACAACAGCGATAGGAGCTGGGGGACAATAGGATCAGTCAGTGATTCTCCAGTTTGATTGCATGTTGGACTCACAAGAGGGGAATGCTAAAAAATACCCATGTCTGAGATGCCTGGGGGGCTTAGTCAGGTAAGCATCCAACTTTTGGTTTTTGTTCAGGTCATGATCTCACAGGTTCATGAGTTTGAGCCCTGTGTCAGGCTCTGTGCTGACAGTGCAGAGCCTGGTTGGGATTCTCTCTCTGCCCCTCCCCACACTCAAAATAGATAAATAAACATAAAAAAAATACCCATGTCTGGTCCACTCCCAGACATTCTGGTTTAATTGGACTAGGGTATGGTCTGGGCATAGGATTTCTAGGGTAGAGCCAGATTGGAGAACCATGACTGTAGGTAAATATTGTCTTTCCTCATAAGCACTTGTAGAGCGTCAGTGAGATTACATGAGAGTACCGTCTAAAAGGTTTTAAACTAAAGATTTATACAGTTCTACCTAGAAAAATTGAGATGATTTAGGAAGTATTTAAAAAATAGTTGTGGAAGGGAAGAAGTAGATCTATGGGGGGTGTCAATCACCTTCCCGTTGAGCAGTTTCCCCTCTTCTGTACCTGTCTTGTGATTTCTTTCCTGGCATGTTAAGGATCAGAGAGATTTAGGTTCATCTTTGCCTTAATGTGAAAATCTTTAAATTCCCATTGCAGCAGTAATGCTTCTGAATAAATTGGTCTAAGCTGCTGTGGAGATGTAAGCCTGGGGGTTGGGCCTCCAGTGCATCTTCTGTCTGACCTCAGCAGAACCCAGTCTGGATTTCATGCATACATCTGTGTCCTTGAGCCTCCAAGAGAGTGGGGAGTGCAGACATTGTCACCATATAGATCATAGCCTGTGGGTAAGAACTAATAATAGCTAACATTTATTAAGACTTTAGATTATGCCAAGGTCTGGGCTGTGGGCTCTGAATGCATTTTCCAATTTAATTCTCATAGCAGCCCAATGAGGTAAGAACAGATACTATCTCCATTCTGCTGATGGGGAAACTGAGGCTTAGGGAGTTTGAAAATTTGGCCCAGGATTATAAGCTAATAAGTGGCAGAACCGGGATTCAAAATCAGTCTGCCTGCCCCCCAAATGCACATTCTTCAGCATCCTGTAGGTCAGGCAAGGCTGTCAGGGAGAGCAACACTGACTTCATACTGGTAATTCAGCCCAGAGCCCCCTTCACTATGGTGATTCCTGCAGTGGCGACTTCTTCCAGTGCTCACGGTCTGTTTGAGAGCCAGACTTTTGTGTTTGCTCTACTCGTTTTAGCAGATGTCCTCCTTCAGTAAGCAGGGTGAGTGAGCTGTTTTTCTGAGTACAGTAGGTTTTACAAGATTCCCCCAGGGTTCAGTGACCTGACCAAATTCTTTGGTCCATGGTGGTGATCAGCATCCTTCTTCACCTTCCTTAGTGACTGTGTTCAGTAGAGTTCCATCTCTTATTACTTTGGCACAAAAGACTTAGCAAGAATCAAGTTCCTCTTGGACCTTGGTGTCTTCACAGCACATGGGCTTGGTCTGCAACATTCTTGCTTGCCCAGCAGAACATGCTGTGGGATGTTTGTTTGGGGTTCACTGGAAGTCATTTGGGTCATCTCAGGCCCAAACTGGCTCTAGCTGGGCATGAGTTACCTTGCAGTTCTTTGGCACATTGGGTAGAATTGAAACAAAAGAATACCTTACCTGCATGTATTTGGTTTTTGGTGGGAGCTGTGCTAGGAAAGGGGTACAGCAGTGATCAAAGGCAGACATTGCCCTTCATGGAATTTATAGAGAAATAATGAAAACATAATGTAATTACACACTAGGAAAATGAAGAGGATCCTGTGTTAGAAAATAGCATTTCTGGGGCACCTAGGTGACTCAGTTGGTTAAATGTCTACCTCTTGATTTCAGCTCAGGTCATAATCTTGTGGTTCCTGAGTTCAAGCCCACATCAAGCTCTGCTCTGATAGCGTAGAGCCTACTTGGGATTCTCTGTCTCTCTGTCTCTCTCTCTCTCTGCCCATTCCCTGCCCATGCTCTCTCGTGCCTGCATGTACTCTCTCTCTCTCAAAATAAATAAATAAACTTAAAAACATTTTTTAAAAGAAAATAGCAGACCTTGTGAATGACACCAGAGGTCAAGCCATAAAGTTGTAAAGTTCTGTAATTAGAAACTAATTAGAAACACTGAATTTGCTTTTACCTTTAAATAAAGTACATCTATAATGATGGCCTGTCCCCTTCTTTGACCAGGTTTTCTTAATTCCAGTCAGTAGCTTGCACATTCAATTTAGTGGTAACAAACACGGTTTCTTCTTAACTTTGGCCAAGGAGCTAGGTTTCCCCTGAGGCAGCATCGTCTATTGAATGCACACATCTGGACCCCCTAAGAGTGGCTCAGATGCAGATTTCCAGGCCCAGCCAGTCAACATAATCAGAATCTACGGGTTATGTGGAACCCAGACTCCACATTTGTAAAAAGAACCCCCAAGTGATTTTGATGCCCTCTTAAGTTTGAGAACCACTGAACCCAACCAGGACTAGAATCCCTCCAGCCTCTTCTGCAACCTGGCCTACTTCTTGGTCCTCATAGCAAAGAAATCTCTTCCTTTCTTCAGGCATCTGTGGATTTCTCTCCAGTGTGCTCAGGTGTTCCCTCTCCAAGAATCAGTCTTCAGTCTGTATGCTCCTACCCCATACCCCTCCCTCTGAAGAACACAGGAGTCCTGTAACCACTGGCTCCATAACCCCTATTCACGTTTTAGTGCTCCCCCTCTCCCCCCCCCACCCCATGCTCTGATCACAGTTCCAGAAAGGTCACAGGAGCCACACAGTGATATCTTCCTTGACTTAACAATATGGCTGCCCCTCCTCTGTCACCGATGTCCTTTTTTTCCTTTATTTTTATTTATTTTGCTGAGATATAATTGACATATACATTTAGTTTTAGGTGTACAATGTAATGATTCAGTTTTGTATATATTGCAAAATGATCATCACAAAAGTCCAGTTAACATCCATCAATACAGTTATAATTTTTTCTTCTTGTGATGAGAACTTTTAATATTTACTCTTAGCAATTTTCAAATAATGCAATGCAATATTGTTAATTGTAGTCACCATGCTGTATATTATATCTTCAGGACTTATTTTTATAAATGGAAGTTTGTACTTTTTGACCTCCTTCACTTACTTTGCCTGCCACACCTCCTGCCTCTGCCAACCACCGATCTGTTCTCTGTATCTGTGAGCTTGTTTTGTTTTGTTTTTGGATTCCACGTATGAAATCATACAGTATTTATCTTTCTCTGTCTTATTTCACTTACCTTAATGCCCTCAAGGTCCATCCATATTAACACAATATTTCATTGTTCTTTATGGTGGTAGTATTCCATTGTATACATACACCACATTTTCTTTACCCATTCATTCATCGGTTTCCATATCTTGGCTGTTGTAAATGATGCTGCACTGAACATGGGGTGCAGATATCTTTTTGGATTAGTGTTTTCATTTGCTTCAAATAAATACCCAGAGGTGGGATTGCTAGGTCATATGGTAGTTCTACTTTTAATTTTTTTGAGGAACCCCCATACTGTTTTTTCATAGTGGCTATACCAATTTACATTCCCACCAACAATGCACAGGCATATAGTGGTGGTGTTGACACACCTCCTTTATTGGCAGTCACTCTTTTTTTTTTCTTTAAATGTTTATGTATTTTTGAGAGAGAGCACATGAGAGCATGCACGAATTGGGGAGGGACAAGAAGAGAGGGGGGCAGAGAATCCCAAGCAGGCTCTGCACTGACAGAAGAGAGTCTGATGCGGGGCTCAAACTCATGAACCTTGAGACAATGACCTGAGCTGAAGTCAGATGCTTAACCAACTGAGCCACCCAGGTGCCCCGGCAGTCACTCTTCTGCAGGAAAGGAAAGGCATTTTTTGGCCTTATCTCCTATTGCTCTTCCCTAATAGTGTCCTGTGACCGACCCCAGGCTTTCTGCTACCTCCTCCACAGTGAAAGCTCAAATGCCCATTTCCAGTTATCTGCTGGACAGCATTTCTGGGTCCAGACAAACACTGCATGCAGTCAGTCTACCACAGATCTAAACCTGAATCCAGCCCTGGTCTCTTGCCTTTTCTGCTATTACCATGAGAAAATGCCACTCTAAACCTGCATGGTTCAAATTCTGAAGATCCAAAAGGTATACAGCAATGTAGGTACCCTTCCCACCTGGTCCCCACTTACCCAGTTCCCCCACCACACACAGGCAACCCCTGTTTCCATCATCTGGATTCTTCCTCCTATCTGCCAATTCTTCTGCCCTTTCTTTTGTAGACTCTGACACCTTCCTTTTCTGTTCATTCCTATTGAAGCTTAATTGAAAATAAAGACAAAATGAGAGGCCTCCCCCTCCAGCCAACCTGTAGCCTGCTTTCAGATTAGTCTTACATAACCCAATGCTGACCACCCCTCTCTTCATACTCTTTAGGGCCCTCCTGAGTTTACTGAGGGGCATCCTTCTGAGTTTGACAGTCAAAACCTCTCGAAGCTGGTCCCACTCCATTTTCTACATCTCTCATTCTTTGCCTCACTTTCCTCATTAATAAGATGGTGGTGATAGTAGTATTGACCTCATACTATTTTTAAAGATATTTTAAAAATCTTTTTCCCATGCACATTTTGGAATCTTGTAAATTTTGATATAATTTTAAACTTACATGAAAGTTGCAAAAATGTAAGAAATTTCCATACACCCTTTACCCACATTTACCAATTTTTATGTTACCCAGTTACCTTATAGTCTCTCATTTTCCCTACGTGTAAGTTTGTGAGTCTATGTATGTTTGTATATATATATACAAACGCATATAATTTAATATATAAGACCATTATATATATAAACCATTTAAGAGTAAATTGGTTATTACTCAAGTTAGACATCACATCTCTTTGCCACTAAATACTTCAGTGTTTAGTATCTTTTGTGTCTGAATGCCTGTATATGTGTGTATAAGAAACAAAACATCCCCTTACATAACCATACTTCGTACAATTTCAGTAAGTTTAAATTAAACTGTCTAAAATACTTTACATAGTGCCCAACAGCATTGTAGGTGCCAGTTATTGTTAGCTGTGGTTACGGAGCTGTCTTCATTGGTCCTCTTGCTTGTAGTCCACCTGGGTTAGTGGCAGTGCCCAAACATGTCCTGCACTTTGCCATTCTCCTGTTGTGGGCCTGTTTCCCAGCCCCTGCCTATATCCGGGGAAGTCCCACCTCCCTCCCAGGCCACGGGTGATGCTACCTGCCCCATGGGGCCTTCCCTCTTCCCTCATCCATCATCTCCCTCCCTCCTCCTGCCTGGAAGGGATCTACTTTAAGTCAAGTCTGTTCTAGTCAAAAGCAGGAAAAGCCCACATGAGGTGGTTCTTGAAAAAAGAGCCTGCTATGAGCTTAGATTTCACAGGAATCTAAGAAAGGGAATAGCAGCCCCCATTGCTGGGCAGGTGGGAGCTGCCTCTGGAGGCCATGAGAGGTTTCTGCTGCCTCCTGAAATCTACAAACAACAAATCTAAAATAAATTGCATAAATTTGCAAACCTTGTTTCGAATCAGTTCTGCCTCTAACTTGCTGTGTAACTTCAGGCAACCTACTTAATCTCCTTGAGCCTCAGTTTCCTGGTTTTCTACAAATAAGGCTAAGCATAAGAAAATAATAGCCAAGATTTTATTGAATGCTAAGTGCTACGCTAAATATTCTATATTTATTAGTTCAGCCAGCTGTCACACTGACTATCTAGGAGAGGTACTATAACTCTCCCCATCTACAGAGGAGGAGGTGGAGGCATAGAGGGGGCTAATGTGATTTGCCCCAGGTCACACAGAAAGTGGCAAAACTGGGGTTCAGTTTCGGGTTGTCTGGCTTCAGAGCTCTCACTCTTAAATTGCCATCCACTTTGAATCCATGGATTCTCCCATGTAAGGCACTTAACCGACAGCAAGGCTCAGACTAAATACTCAAAAATGTTAGCAGTTATGATATTACCACAGCATTAGATGACCCCTATCGCCTTCATGGCCCCAGCCTGTCTCATAACCCTTCAGCCCAGCAACCACAGCTAACTTGGTGTCCAGAATTTCAAATTCGTATGAGAAATGCTGGTTTGGAAAAATCACAGAGCTGACCTTGACTTGGACTCAGTCTGGCACAGGAAACCATGACAAGGGAAGCGTCAGGGATGCCGTGGTGCCAACCACAGCAACTGTCTGCTCAGGACAGGCAGGCTGTGGGCACGTGGCCATCCCCAGGTCATTCTTTCTCGTAACTTCTACAGTAGATTGTTCTGATTCGGTGGCAGTGAGTAAGACCTGGTGGTTACTGTATCTGAGCACATGCTGGATTCTGAGCTCTGCTTCTTGGCCTCACCTCTGTGTGGCTAACTCCCACTCGCTTGTGTGATCCCTGCCTTCTTGCTACGGGAAGTGTGGGCTGTGGACCAGCACATCAGCATCGCCTGGGATCTTGCTAAAAATGCAGAATCTCAGGCTCCACCCCAGGCCCACTGAATCAGAAACTGATTTTTGTTGTTGTTTGTTATTTAAACATGAAATGCTACATGAATTTGTGGGTCATTGCGGAGGGGCCGTGCTAACCTTCGCTGCATTGTTCCAATTTTAGTATATGTGTACTGCCGAAGCAAGCAAAAGAAACCATTTTAACAAGATCTCAGTGGCCCTTACGCACGTTTGTGTTTGAGTAGCACTGACCAGACCATTCAGTACTACGTTGCATAGCCTTGGCTTGTTTGTTCGCCTTAATTTTTGGTTTTTGTTCTATGGCTGACTGTGCCTCTTACTAAACTCTGATGTAGGGTATCCCACATAGCTGTATTATCAGTAAACACTGGATTATTACAACCAGTTGTGAACACTGTCCGTGGAAAAGAGTTCTTAGCCTGTTCCCAGAGCTCTGCATGGGATGAGGGATTGAAGCTGGATGGGGTGTGAAGGTCAGTTGAAAGGGGATCACACCTGCTGACAAAAGGCAGGTCCTGAGGCTGCAGTGTATTCAGCAGCTGGGTCCAAGCAGATGCAGACTGTGTGGGAAGTCCCCAGGGTAGCCGAACTCGGCCCTTGGGAACATGGGGCAGTGGGAAGTTGGGAAGCATTGGGAAGCTAGTGCCTGTGGCTCTAACACATAATAAGGAGGCAGCCCAGCAGGCACTTGGCAGAGATCACAAAGGCAGGGTACCAGGCCTCAGAGACCAGTGGCAAGAGCAAGGAGGTCTGGGAATCCCCCATAAGCTTCCCAGGCAGAGGCTTGAGCCAGCGAAATAAATGGTGGACTCCCTGGAACTAGCACTGAATAGGACAAAAATATTGCTGCACAGGTACTAGTAGAAACAATCCCTTCGGCCAAGGCTTAGGCTGGTTGAGCCAGAGCCCCAACATGCAACCCCTGGTCCAAGCTACGAGGAGCCTGAGTGAGGTGGCGCTGGGGTGTCAGAGGCCAGGCTTCTGGTAGGGGGGACCCAGGACAGGAGGGGCAGGGAGCCAGCTGTGGGCTGCAGAGAAAGTCTGAAAGACATCTAAAGACTGCCCTGCCTTCCCTGGTGTGAGGTTGGTGAGGAGGTGTGGCCAGATTCCAGGAGGCTTTCCCATCACTGCTTTCTGGGCCCCAGTTCACCTGTAGACAGCCTTTGGTGTAAACATGGACTTTGACCTGACACATTCCTGAGATGATGCCCATTGTCATCTCATGGAACACAGTGACAGCCATCCCTGTGAGTGGGGGCTCCTAACACCCTCCCTGAGTTCATTTCTAGTTTGTTTGATGTTGGCATGTCTGTGTGTAAAATGACGGAAGAACGAATCATTAATGAGCTGGCCAAAGTCCCTTTGGGAAAATTCCAGGAAAATAAACCAATATTCCATCAAAGCCAAAATGGCTCTTTTTTTTTTTTTTTTCCATTCCTTCAAAGCAGGGTTTCTCAGAGTGTGGTCCATAGACCTCCTGCCTTAGACTCCCCCAAGGAGCTCATAAAACAGATTTCTGGGCCCCCACCTGAAATCTACTGAATCAGAATCTCATTGGGGCTTTCAAGAATGTGCATTTTAAATATGCTACCCAGAGGATTCTCATATGCCTTCAACTTGAAACCCTCTCCTCCCCGCCTGCATCAACAGTGTGTGTGCCCTGCCTGCTGTTCCTCCTTCCCTGTGCTGCTAAGCATAAGGGCCTCCTCTTGTGGGGAGCCTGCCTTGTCCCAGCTCTGGTCAGGGCCCCTCTGTGCACCCTTGTCACATGCACCCACCACGGAGCCATCATTCTTTTCATGTCTGTGTTCTCCCAGGCCCAGCACAGTGGTGTCGAACACTTGATTGGTACTAATAAATGAATGGATACCCCTCAAGGCAGCTGAGAGGCCAAGGGAAAGTCACAGAGTAAAGGGTGAGGACTGCAAGCCTCCTGATAAGGAAGTCTGTCACCTTTTGACTCCTTTCTTCTTCATCTGGTCAAGTTTTGGAGCCAGAGGGCAAGCGTTGGACCCTGGGAGAGCCCATGGCTCTGATTGGCTGGGGATACAGCCCACCTGTGTGGGAGCCCAGCTCTGTTGTCTGCCGGTCAAGGAGACTCCTGATGTAGAAGACAAGACTCCAGGCCAGTTTGCCAGCCCCGGCCTGACCCCACATCCAGAGCCGCTAGCTTGCGCAAGCCACCTCATCAGACAGGAAGAGAGGTAAAGAATAGTGCTATTGGACCATGGAACTCCCACAAGTACTTTCCGCCAGTTTCTCAGTGTTTGCTACCCTGATTTTCTGTGTAAGGCTCTGAATTGCTGTTTGCCAAACCAGTAACTGTTGACCCAACAGAAATCACACAGAGAGAAGCCCTGGACAGGCTGTCTCAATCATGTCAGTGAAGGTAGAGCCAGATGCCTGTGATCTGATAACATGGCCCATCACCTCTGTCGAAAAACAAGATGCATTTCCTTATTCTTCACTTGAGCACCATGAAACCTGCTTTGCAAGTCCAGGGTCCGTCTTCTGATCCTGCTTGCTTATCTCTGTGTGTTTGGCGGGCAGGGGACTTTTGAGCACCAGCAGGATGTAGAGGTCTTGGTGCAACCCTACGGTTATCCCAGACGGCTATGACCACAGGGGACCTCACTGACCTCTTGATGCCTGAGGTCAGGGTAAGGGCAGTCTGCTCTCAGTCCAAAGTAGGCTAAGAACCTTCCTTGGTCCTTTGAAAAGATAGGATTGGCTGAGTTCTAGGGGCAGGCAGAGCAGCTGAGACTTCAGTATGCAGTAGGCCCTCAGCAAATGCTTCTTTTTTATTTTTTAATTTTTTTTTTTCCAACGTTTATTTATTTATTTTTTGGGACAGAGAGAGACAGAGCATGAACGGGGGAGGGGCAGAGAGAGAGGGAGACACAGAATCGGAAACAGGCTCCAGGCTCTGAGCCATCAGCCCAGAGCCTGACGCGGGGCTCAAACTCACGGACTGCGAGATCGTGACCTGGCTGAAGTCGGAAGCTTAACCGACTGCGCCACCCAGGCGCCCCAGCAAATGCTTCTTAAACTGACTTGATGAAAGGGGAGCGTCCAGTTCTAGTTAATGTGGGCTGTGTTCAAATCCTCCGGATGTTTGCTGCTAAGGTTGTAGGTAATTACTGAGTTTCTTTTGTGCTTTCTTCATAAGGGTGTTATTTCTGAATCTACTCCCTTTCTCTTCTCATCTCCTCAAATGACACTTGATTTGCTTGTAGGAGGAGGACAGTGCTGTGCTATCATTTGGTCAAGATTTTATATTCAAAAGTCTTGTTAGATGCTCTGGAAACTTCCTGGAGGTTGTGACAGCTGCTGGGTACCAAGGAATTTCATAAGCATTTACTGTTTTGCTTGTCCTCGCCTTCCAAATGAAGCAGCTGAGGCCCAGGGAGGTTAGGGAATTTATCAGGGTCACACAGCAAGTTGGCAAGAGAGTCGGGTTTCCATCCAGGACGGCTCAGTGCTCGTCACTGCCACTTTGTCTCCTGGAGGTCTTTGGCTTGCATTGATGTAACATTGCTAACACTAGCTGAGTTCTCCACCACTTCTCAGAGGGTTTTGTGTATGTGTCCTGATTTGAGAATTAGTTAAGCTCTCGCACTCTCCAGGGTGCTATGGCTGGAATCCGGGCGCTGGAGGAAGTTCTGCGTCCTTCCTAGAGTCCACAGGCAGCCAGCTCCCACAGACCCTCCTCTGTAGGGCAGTGAGGACAGGAGGTGCTGCCCAGTGGTTGGTGGGTAGCATGGCCGGGGTGTGTGGAGGAGGTGAGGTTTTGATGACCCACAGGACACATGCTCCCTGTCAGCTCCCAGGCACTGCACCAGGGCCCTTCCCCCTACCATACCGTCCTCTTCTATTTCCCTCTCTGGCCCCTGGCCTCTTAGAATCTATAGCTGTTTGGAAAAGTGAGCATGGAGGCCTTTTCAGAAAGAGTCCTGTTCTCCAGTATTCCCAATATCCTCAACACACTGGAGAGAGACAGAGACAGAGAAGCAGGATTGTGTGGGAAGGAGAGGCAAGTGTATGGGAACAGTTCATAGTGTCGATGCAGTTGCTAACAACTCCTGGGATTTGTCTCCCAAATGTCCTGCTTGCACGCAGGGGCGCTGCCTGCCTTTGTGAGGGCCCACACCACACTGAATGATGTGTTATCAATACAGTACAATAGCCCTGGATGTCATGAAGAGCACGGTGTTGGGAGGACACAGCCATGAGGAGATGGAAGGGCCTTTTTACACAGCATGAGCCAGCTTTTATTGTATAACCCCTGGGCCTACTGGCCCTTTGTTCTGTTTTCTTTGACAAAGGCTTTTTTTTTTTTTTTTTTTTTAACTTTCTGATTAGAAACCAGTAGTTTAAGCCTGCTAATCACCTCTTCTGGCTTGGCATGTGGACCAGGGAAAGGCCATAGCACTTAATCTGTTTGCAAAGGCTCTCTCAGTTCCAGAAGTTCAGAAATGTAGTCACTCCCTCCACACTTTAAAAAAAAAAAAATTATTCAGGGTAATTCCTACTGTAATTATAATAATAAACATTCTAAGGTGTATTACAAGGATACTTCTGTTTTTAAATGTTTATTTTGAGAGAGCACGTGTGAGAGCTGGGGAGGTGCAGAGAGAGTGGGGAGAATCCCAATCAGACTCCGCAATGTCAGCACGGAGCCTGATGTGGGGCTTGAACCCACAAACCGTGAGATCATGACCTGAACTGAAATCGAGTCAGATCAATGTACTGAGCCACCCAGGTGCCCCTAAATTAATGTTTTAAAAGGTAAACTTGAAAAATTATCCTTGGGGTGCCTGGGTGGCTCAGTTGGTTGGGCGTCTGACTCTTGATATTTTTTCAGGTCATGATCCCAGGGTAGTGGAATTGAGCCCCGAGTCAGGCTCTGTGCTAAGAATGGAGCCTGCTTGAGATTCCCTTATACCCTCTTCTCCCTCTCACCCTTTCGCACATTCCCACACTGTCCCTCCGTCTCCCTAAAATAAAAAGGGGCTCCTGGGTGGCTCAGTTGGTTAAGCATATGACTTTGGCTCAGGTCATGATCTCACCGTTTGTGAGTTTGAGCTCCACGTTAGGCTGTGTGCTGACAGCTCCAAGCCCGGAGCCTGCATCAGAGTCTGTGTCTCCCTCTCTCTGCCCCTGCCCCACTCGTGCTCTGTCTCTGTCTCTCTCTCTCTCCCAAAAATAAATAAACATTAAAAAATTTTTTTAAATAGAAAAACACATAAATTTATTTTTGATTGGGGAAAATATAAAATTTACCATTTTAACCACTTAAGGGTCCAATTCAGGGGAATTTAGCACATTCACGGTGCTCTGCAACCATTACCACCATCCATCTCCAGAACTCTTTTCATCTTGTAAAACTGAAACTCTGTATCCATTAAACTCTTACCTCCTCATTCACCTCTCCCCCAGCCCCTGACAAACACCATTCTACTTTCTGTTTCTACCAATTTGACTGCTCTGGGTACCTCATATGACAGGAATCATGTAGTATTTGTCTTTTTTGTGACTGGCTTATTTTCCTTAGCATAATTCCCTTAGCATTTCCCTTAGTTGTCAGAATTTCTTTCCTTTTTAAGGCTGAATAGTATTCCATTGTATGTGTATATACTGTGTTTATCCACTCATCCATTCGTGGACACATGGGTTGCTTTCACCTTTTGATTATCATGAATGCCACTATAAAGAAGGGTGTACGGATGTCTATTCCTGTCATTGCCTTAAATCTCTTGGATATATTCCCAGAAGTGGAATTTCTGGGTCATATGGTAATTCTACTTTTAATTTTTTGAGGAACCATTACACTCTTTTCCACAGTGGCTGCACCATTTTATCTTCACACCAGCAGTGCACAAGGCTTCCAATTTCCCTACACCCCCACCAAGACACTTGTCATTTCCTGGGTTTTTTTTATATTAGTCGTCTGAATGGATATGAGATGGTATCTCGTGGTTTTGATTTGCATTTCCCTAATGATTAGCGGTGTTGAACATCTACACAGATACTTTAAGTTTATTTATTTATTTTGAGAGAGAGAGAGAGAGAGAGAATGAGTGAGCTGGGGAGGGGCTGGGGTGGGGGTGTCACAGGATCTGAAGCAGGCTCTGTGCTGACAGCAGAGAACCTGATGCGGAGCTCAAACTCACGAACCATGACATCACGACCTAAGCCAAAGTTGGACACTTAGCTGACTGAGCCACGCAGGTGCCGCTACACAGATACTTTTTAAAAAACTAACTCCTTGTGTCCTTTTGCATATAGAAAGGCAGTAAGATGTACATTTGAGGAGCTGAATCTTAGAAACCAAATTGCCTGGGTTTAATGCTGATTCCACTTCTTACTGCCTTTGTCACCTGGGTCAGCTGCAATATCTTTCTGTGCTTCAGTTTCTCATCTGTAAAATGGGATAATATCTAAACTGATCTCATGGGGTTGCTGAGAGGATTCAAGGAACTAATACAGAGAAGCCCTATCGAATACTTCAAGACTCCTTACGTGTTTTTGATAACTTTAGGGCATCATTACTGTGAACAGAAGAGAATCAGCTGCCTTCCATCTGCCAGGGGTTGTTTTCTTCTCTGCCTGCTTTTTTTTTTCAAGTGGGGATGTTGGGGTGAGATGGTAGCTGGAATCTGGTGGTTTTCCCCCCAAGGTGGGCATGTCAGGGGGAAAAAGAACAGAGGCAGCCTCCAATATCCATCTTGAAACTTGGCAGAATCTGGGTTTGAGAGTGAGTGTTTGCAGAGTGGGCAACTGGGAAATGGGATGAGGCCAGGCAGTCTGGTGGAAGGGAGCTGCTCTGGTCCCTCAGCCAGTAACTTTGACAGCCTCTAACCGTCTGGATGACGAGTGGTTCCGAATGCCTTAAAGGAAGACAGTGAGCTAAGGGTTGATGTTGCTACCTCTGTAACCATAGGATACCACATCCTAAGGACCTGGATAACTGTCCTCAGGCCTGCGTTGCCTGGGTCCCCTGTGTGTCAGCATTTGGGCCTCCATATAGTGCCCCATCTGTAGAACACCAGCTTTTGTCCCAGAGAAATCAGGATTTCCCTGTCCCTGGGATAGATTCCAGGCATGTCAGGAGGACCCTGGGGTTAAAGCTTTCCCTTTGTTTCCCAGAGCACATCTCTGCCTTGGTCCCCCCAGGGGAGGATGTCATGGGAAAGTCATCCTCATTTCTGATCCTTCCCCAGAGCCTAACCCAATTTCCTTAGCCAGGCAGGAGGAGTAGACACACTGAAGGAAGGGAGAGCTTCCCCTCTCTTGCCTTCACCTGCTTAACTGTCTTTTCCAAGCCCAGCCTGAAACACCATTTACTCAAGAAATCACTCCCCGACTCCCCAGATAGGGCCAGGTTCAGTGTTTACATTCTCTCCAAGAGCAGTATTCTTTTCTTTTAAATCAATTGTTACAGGTGCTTGAGTAGCTCAGTTGGTTAAGTGGCTGACTTCGGCTTAGGTCATGATCTCCCAGTGACTGGGTTCGAGCCCAGGGACAGGCCCAGTGCTGACAGCTTGAGCTGTCATTTAATTTGAATTTAAAAAAATTTTTAATCAATTGTTTAATGATAATTATTTAATTAGACCATTTATTTCTTTAAAAAAATTATTTAATGTTTATTTATTTTTGAAAGAGAGACAGAGTGGGAGTGGGAGAAGGGCAGAGAGAGAGGGAGACACAGAATCCAAAGCAGGCTCCGGGCTCCAAGCTGATGTGGGGCTCGAACCCACGAACAGTGAGATCATACCCTGAGCTGAAGTCAGATGCTTAACCGACTGAGCCACCCAGGCGCCCCTGGATTCTTGAAAGGAGACAGAGACAGAAATAGAGGAAGAAAATATATTTGAAGATATAATGTCCAAAAAGTTCCAAAGTTGATGAAAAATATCAACCTATAGATCCAAGAAGTTCAACAAACCCCACGCAGGAGAATCATGTGGAAAACCCCATCCAGACACGTCATAATCAAGTTGCTGAAACCTAAAGAGAAAAGAGAAAAACCTTAAAATCAGGCAGCAAATAAATACTATGTACAGGAAAACAATGAGTACACTTTACTGTCTTCTCATCAGAAACAAAGCTCAAGTATAATTGTATTATATCTCTACAGTGCAAAGCTTAAAGCTGGGGAGGGGTTGGGCGGGGGGGGGGGTAGTCAGCCTACAATTCTCTATCCAACAAAAAAATCCTTAAAAGTGAGGGTAAAACCAAGATATTTTCTGATAAAAGCTGAGAGAAATTGTCACCAGCTGACTTACAAAAAAATGTCAAAAGAAATTCTTCAGGCTGAAAGAAAATCTTATCAAATGGAAACTTGGATCTCCATAAGAAATTAAGGGCCCCGGAAATATAAAAGACTTCTAAAATTTTTCATAATTTCTTTAAAAGCTAACTGTTTAAAGCAAACATAAATAGTATATTGTGGATGATGTCTTTAAAGTAGGAAAAAGAACAACCAAACAGATGAGACAAATGGAAAACAACTGGCAAGTTCGTAGACTTTAATCCAGCTGTATTAATAATTTATTAAAAGTAAATGGATTAAGCACTCCAGTTAAAAGGCAGATACTGTCAGGTTGGAGGAGAAAAAAAAAAAAACAACCCTCAAGTTTATAAGCTGCCTATGATAGATTCATTTTAAACGTAAATAGACAGCTGGGCTAAAACTAAGAGGATAGGAAAACACGAGTAGTAAAAGGATGGGGAAATTCTAATCAAAAGAAAACTGGAATAGCTATAAGACAAAATACAGAGTATACGAAAACCAGAGTGTTACCATATACAGAGACAGAGCTTTTGTAATAATGGGTTAATTCATCAAAAAGACATAGTAATCCTGAATGTGTACATACCTAATAGCTGAGTTCAAAATACCTGAATAAGTGATTGGATCCAGTAGAGCAAGTTTTCCGGCTTTTTGCAAAGGGAGGGATTGATGGAGGCATTTCCTCATTCTAAGCTGATCTTCTTTGAGTCAGTGATGAGGACAGAGGTGGGCAGAAATAAACTGAACTCCATGGCCTCATTCTGTGCTCGGCGTTGTGACCATCTGTGTCCTTCCTGTGCCTCTCAGAAAGCAGGCCCTGGGGCTCTCTGATAGGAGCCCTTACAGATAGTTCCCACAGGGCACTTCACCTCTTCTTGACATAAAGCATTTTCTGGAAACTGCCAGTCTCACATGAAATGCCAGCAAGGACGTGGGGCTGTTGTTCCTGAGGCTGGAGAGGGCTGGGGTCTTGGAGTGATGGATGTGGTCAGTGTTGGTCACTGGGAACTTCAGGTGTCCCAAGGTATAGGATAAGATGGCAATGTCCACCCTAAGGCTGACTCCCGCCACTCAGATATTAAAAGGGTCTGAGCCAGCATCAGGTGGGACAGGGAGAAGGGGTTAAGGGAATTTTTAAGCAATAGTGAAAAGTTGCCTGGAAGAGAGGGAGGAGGTTCTCAGATGAGGTGTGCCTGTTTGGCAGAGAGCTGCATTGTTTCAGGCTGCCCCATTTACTGACAGTCCAACAATGATTCCTTCCTTCCTTTTTTTCCTTCTTTCCTCCCCCCCCCCCCCCCAACCGCCAAACTTAAAAAAAATATTCTGGTAAAATCCACATAGCAAAATGTACAGTCTTAAGCACTTTTAAGTGTCTGGTTCTATAGGATTAAGCACATCCACATTGCTATGCACCCATCATTACTGTCCATATCCCGAACTCTTTTCATCTTGCAAAACCAAAATTCTGTACCCATGAAATTCTAACTCCTCATTCACCTCTCCCTCAGTCCCTGGCTACCACCATTTTACTTTCTGTGAATTTGACTACTTCAGCTATTTCATGTCAATGGAATAATACAGTATTGGTGTTTGTGTGACCGTCTTATTTCAGGTAGCGTCATGCGCTAGCATAATGTAAGGTTCATCCATGTTGTAGCATGCGTCAGAGCTTCCTTCTTTTTAAAGGCTGAATAGGGGCGCCTGGGTGGCGCAGTCGGTTAAACGTCCGACTTCAGCCAGGTCACGATCTCGCACTCCGTGAGTTCGAGCCCCGCGTCAGGCTCTGGGCTGATGGCTCAGAGCCTGGAGCCTGTTTCCGATTCTGTGTCTCCCTCTCTCTCTGCCCCTCCCCCGTTCATGCTCTGTCTCTCTCTGTCCCAAAAATAAATAATAAAACGTTGAAAAAAAATAAAAAAAAAAAAGGCTGAATAATATTCCATTGTATGTACATGCCACCTGTTGTTTTCCCATTCATCCATTGATGGACACTGGGGTTGCTTCCACCTTTTTGGCTATTGTGAATAATACTCCAGTGAACTTGAGAGTATAGCACTGATTTTGTTTTATTTTGTTTAAAGGTAATGAGGTGAATGTGGGCACAGAAGTTAGTGGTCCAGGACACTGGCGTGACAGCCTTATTTCACACTTGAGACCTAGAACAAAAATGAGCATCTGGGAGAATTTATCCTTGTAAATCTGCGTTTTGGAGAGGACAGAGCTGTTGAGATCGTTTGGGAGCTGAGGTCTTTTAGAGTCTGACCCACCCCGCTGGCAGTTGTTGGCTCTTTGCGGTCCCCATGGCCACCGTCTGAGTTCAGGTGTCCTTTTTGGCACTGGCTGTTGTAATCGTCTCTGGCGAACAGGGTGGCTAGACTCCAAGATCATTTCCCAGCAGCTCAGGTTGCAGCTCCTGTTGGAATTTTCTTCCATAGGGCTTTCCAGAGCAAATCGCTCTTCTCAGAAACTTGTCATGGTTCTCCAGTGCCCATAGAAAACCCCAGAATTTCTGAACATGACTCAGGGCCCCACTGGCCTTCCTAATTCCTTCCCCCTCTCCTTCCCTCCATTCCTTCATTTATCAGTTGGTTCATTTGTTCAGCCTGTGTCCTACATTTTTGTATTTGTTTCTGACATGTGTGTCTGATATTGACTCATTCAAATGGTGTGTTAAAGGGCCCAGCACATAGTAAATGCTAGAATGTTTATGATTAAAAGGGTTTTACTTTCTGGGGTCTCATGAGCTCTTCACTGACAACCTTGTGAGGTAAATTCTTTCACACCCAATTGACAAGTTGGAAAATGGAGCTTTAGAAGTGCAGAGAAATGGGTTTGTAATTGGTCCTTGGATCAAATTGAGAACCAGAACCAGCGGTTCTGGTTCTGAATTTGGTATTCCTCTGAGTGACATTGTGGCTTAGTGAGGCCCTAGGAAGCTGGAGGCAGCAAGAATAAATGCTAAGGGGCTCTGGATGTGTGTGTGTGTCTCTCTCTCCAAGTAAAGAGGACTTGCTGGGGCTGAATTTGATTGAAGAACCATGAAAAGCCAGTGTTTGTAGATGTTCACCTAACAAAAGCCCAAGTGTAAAATGGTGTCTTGTAGCATCAACAGAGTTGGCTGTTTTCCCAACTCTGGAAGGATATATAATGATAATATAAGCTCATTTTGGAAGGAGCATGCTTTTTTTTTTCCTCTTCTCTCAACATAGGCTTCATGCCCAGTGCAGAGCCCATTGTGAGCCTTGAACTCCCGACCATGAGATCAAGACCTCTGCTGAGATCAAGAGTCAGACGCTTAACTGACTGAGCCACCCAGGTGCCCCCATGCTTCTTTCTTTATAGGGGACCCAGGAGCAAGGAAAAGCCTTACTAAATACGTTGCATTCATGCTGATAAAATTCTGAATGCTTGGCTGGATCAGCCAGGAAGTTGGAGCAAGTAGGTGGATGTGGACTCTTTGTTCCACTATGCAACCCATTAAAATGCTGAGGTTAAGGACAGAAGTGAGATCAGAAACACCTGCAGAAGGCTAAATGACTTGCTCAAGGTCACCCAGCTAAGGAAAGCTGAGCTGGGCCTCCCACAGCGGAGGATTCCAGGTTCACTGCTGCTTCGAGTGTATCATACAGCAGCTTTTAATACACACCTTCCATTTGAAGACTGTAATGCAATAGAAAATGGGCTTAGGCATCATTTGTAACCTTGGCCAAGTTAGCTAGTCTCAATGATCTCATCTGCACAGTGTGGATACGAACACTTGTTCCCTGGGCCGCAGCGGAGACTAGTGAACTAATTGGGCAGCCGACAGGTGCCTAGGACAAAGTCAGTTATTAATGGTGCTATTTCGTGGTGAGTCCTTGCTTTGTCCGCTCTTCCTTCACTCAGGGATGCACACAACCACTGCCTGGGACCGCTCTTCCTTCACTCAGAGATGCACACAACCACTGCCTGGGACTTGCCCCATGTGCTCAGGTTCTTGGTTAATTGCTCTGTAGGTGCTGTCACTAAAGGAATAGAAGGTTTTGATTGGATGCAGATACACAACTACTGTCATCCTTCCTTTCCTGACTATAGCATTTCCATTGGCTTATGCCAGCAATCTTGGGGTAGGTATGGGGAATTTTTTTAATTTCCTTTTCCCCAAAGGTATCCGTATGACCTCAGTGTGTGGTGACTCTGGTTGCTGGGGCACCTGGTACTTACTCTGTCAACCTAGCCAACATCCTGGTCTGGTTGTGCCCTGTCCCTCTCCCACCTCCAGTAAAACAGACATGCCTCACTGAGAAAATCAGCTTTGTCTGGAGGGAACAGGTGGGTCTCAAGATCTTTCCCGCCTGTAAAGTTGGCCTTGCCCTTTGGCTCCCCCTCTATAGGGTACCGTTTTCTACCCCCTTGGTAATATCTCATCAGGAAGAAAGTTCTACCCTAGAGTTTCCAGGAAGCTACTTGATTGCATTATTGACTGATAACCTCATTTACCCTGGAGCAGAGAGACCTGTAGTTTTGAGTTATACTTAAGATTTAACATATGCTGGTGTCAAGGTCCAAGTGAAAAATTGAGAAGGCCTGGTTACCTCCAAACCCAAGTCAGACATCACTCAGAAGGCTTTGAGGTTTCTTATTTTATATATTTAAAAAAGGGCTCCTTCTTCTTTTGAGACAGAACTTCAAAGGATTCATTCCAGGCCACACTTCCTTTTGGTAAATCTTAACCAGTGTAAATGTTTACTTTTGTGTTGTAAATCCTAGGAGGCAGAGGGAGGAGGAATTTCAGAAGCAGGTGTTCTGCCAGCAAAAGTTAAAACTTAATCTGCTTTGGGTATTTTGGGGAGAGGGGTGGCTGGAGGGGGGAGTATTTATAATTAACGAGCCATGCTAATGAACCCGGAATTAGTAGACTGCCTTTTTGTTACTTTGTATGAATTCCAGGACCTTGTGCCCATTGCCCACTGGAAGAGAGGAAAGCTTAGGAAGACCTGCCTTGCTTCCACCATTTTGGGTGGTCAGTGAATGCGAGTGGGAGCAACAGGGCCAAACAATAGTTAAAAAGATAGGGGTGCCTGGGTGGCTCCATTGGTTGAGCATCCAGCTCTTGATTTCGACTCAGGTCATGATCTCATGGTTCATGAGGTCAAGCCCCACATCAGGCTCCATGCTCACAGTGCCCAGTCTGCTAGGGATTCTCTCTCCCTCTCTCTCTCTCTGCCCCTCCCCCACTTGTGCTCTTTCTCTCTCTCTCTCCCCCTCTCCCCCTCTCCCCCCTCCCCCTCTCCCCCTCTCCCCCTCTCCCCCTACTCTACATGCGCTCTCTCTCAAGATAAATAAACTTTTTAAAAAAGGGTAGAAAGGTAAAGGGGAAAGTAAAATTATGTAAAGCTGTATTTATTAAAAACTGTGGCTTTAGTTAAAAATGTAAGTTCCTCACTTGATTACCTGAAGGAGTCACCGCTCCCCTGCTACTCCCTAGCCTGGTCCCCCTCACTGCATCCACAGACATAGTACCTGGTGGGAGGGTCTTGGGGATTAGCCTGGGACTTGCACTCACCAAGAAAAAGACTTCTGAGTTTCAATTTGCTGCTTAAGAAACACCGGCTTAGAAGGAACCTTTGGAAAACTAGGGCATTCTGTGCAGGGAGTCCACTTATGTGCTGTGTAACTTGAGCAAAGGCATTCACATTTTCCAAGGCTCAGTTTTCCTGTCAATAAAATGGAGCTAACAATTGGTACCTTCAAAATTATGAGGATTAATTGGGATTGTGTATGCTCAGCATAGTGTTCACTAACCATTATTGTTACACCTACCCCTGCAGAGCCTGCCATATGTGTATGGAATATGCTGAAGAGGGATGATTTGGTGGGAGGGGATACTGGGATAATGAAACTAATGCCTCCCTCCAACTTCACAGGCTCTCATTCCCTGAGGCCCTCTTTGCCTTTCTCTTTCCTCTGTTCATATAGAAGGAGGTGGGTGGGGCTGGCAGGGCAGGAGAAGGGGACCTAGAGCAGAGAGCAGGATGCAGTGAGGGGATCTGGGGCTGTAGGCAGACAGTGGCCGGATTTAGGGGCTACAGGGCTCTGCAGATTAGGAAGAGGAAGAACAGGAAAGAGCTGTCCCTCTTCACCATCCTTACCCCTACAGCTGCTGAATCTTCTAGTACATCCAGAATCCTCCACAACCAATCCCTTCCTGCCTCCCCAGAGCCCCAAACTGACCTCAAGACAGTCACTTGTGGGTGACTCACACAGCCAGGTTTGGGATCACCGGAGTACCCCCTCCCACACAGGGGGATCACCAGAGTAACCGCTTCCCACACAGGGGGCTCACCAGCATTCCCCCTCCCACACAGGGGATCACTAGAGTACCCCCTCCCACATGGGGGATCACCAGAATACCCCTTCCCACACAGCGGGGATCACCAGAGTACCACCTTCCACACAGGGATTACCAGAGTACTGCCTTCCACACGGGGAAGATGATGATCACCATCATACCCCCTCCCCACACAGGAGATCGTGCTTCAGACTGCAGCTTTGCCACTTCCTCACGTAGCTTTGGGTGTGACAGCAACAAAACCAGAAAATAGCCTGGGAGCTGTGTAGGTAAGGTGAGGGACATCCATGCAGTGGAGTGGAGTGCCATGTAGGTAGTTAAGCATGAGGTAGAGCTACTGGTGCTGATATGGAAAGAATCCCAAGGTATACAATTAAGCAAATAGCAAGATTCAGAATAGTATGTTTTATGTTAAGAGAAATGGGGTTAAAAATACTTGTACATCCATATGTACTAGTCTTATGGAGAGGACTGAAGGAATTCTCTATTCCATGGAAACGTTTAGCCCACACAGGATTAATATAGCTGCTGGTGTAGGACCACCCTTGGAGAATTGCTGCTTTAGAACTACTTCCTGTTCATATGCCCCTACCTTTCCCACTTTACTCACTTACCTGCCAGGCTTGTGTTGTGATTTGACTTTGCAACCCCAAGTCAACTGAGAGTTGAGGGAGGTTGTGTATACATTGTAGTATAATTCATCACTTTTTAGATTAACTTGTGAGTTTTGTTTGTTTTATGTGTTAACATCTTCAAATTGTAGATGAATCTTAGAAATGCTGTTGGCCATGGTCATGGCCCACCGATGCACAAACTCTGGTGTTCCTGCTAACGTAACTGGTGCTGTTTCCCCCACAAACCATTTAAGAGCAACTGTGGACAGACCTTTGTTCTTATCTTTGGCATCCTCTGGTAAAATCGGGAAGGCACCAGAATCAAAACTCAAAGTAACTCTCAGTAGCTTGGAAGAAAATCACAGAGACATCATTGGAGCTCTCTTCAAAGAAATGCTGGCTCAGCACTCAGTGGCACCAAGAATGGTGCTGTGAGGGACACACAGGTGTCCATGAGTCAGCGTTGAGAAAGAGTTGTGGCTTATCAATACCTTAGCTAATTTATTTTGCTTGTTTTTCTTTCCGTGTATGGAAAAAAGAGCTGCGAGTCTAAGTAAGTCTAAATGAGCTTTTTCAATACAGATAAAGTAAATCTTCTGAGGTAAAGAAAGCACTGGGCTATAGTTTATTGGCACTGTTTTTCTTCATTTTATAAATAAGAAAACTTTTATAATTGAGGCTTGCTTTCTTAGGTTTCATGAAGTAGAGTTTAAGTGTGTGTAATCATGTATATATGTGTGTGGGTGTGCACATGGGTGCCTGCTAGGTACATACTCATGCTGCTATGTCTATGAAAATATTTCCGGAAGGACACACAGGAAATCTTAACATTCATGGTCCTTTAGGGGCTTGCATCTATGGTGAGGAGGGAAAAGTTTTGTTTTTGTTTTTTTTTAATGTTTGTTTATTTTGGGGACAGTGCAAGCAGGGGAGGGGCCGAGAGAGGGAGACTGAGGATCCAAAGCAGGCTCTGCGCTGACAAGCTGACAGCAGTGAGCCTGGTGTGTGGCCTGAACTCAGGAACCGCGAGATAGAGATGACGACCTGAGCCAGAGTCAGACGCTCAGCCGACTGAGCCACCGAGGTGTCCCAGAGGGAAAAGGTTTTTGTCACTTATGTTTGTGGGTTGTTTCTTGTTTTGTTTTTCATTATATTTTTTTATTTTTTTTTAATTTTAAAAAAAAGAATGGAGAAACCTTTAGAGTCTCAACCTTATCTTGGGCCTCCTGACTTTCTGATCTCAGAGGGTAGACCCCCAGATTCAGGGTAGCCAGGTTTGTTTATCCATCTAACTAAGCCGAAGGCCAGCCAGCATCTCCGTGTGCATGAGACTAAGAATTCCATGAGGCTCATGGGCTGTCCAAGAAACTACTAACTAGCCAATTAGCTATGTTCTTGCCCTCTTGTCTCCCTGTCCCCCTCCCTTCCTCAAGTGGTTTTTGAGCATGTTTCCTGCATATAATGTCAAACAAGCATCTATAGACACCCCCCCCCCTTTCTAAAACTGTAAGGGGCGTCCATTTTGCACTAGAGGTGCCTGGAAAATGTGTATGTCGTTATAGTCTTCGACCATCTCTTCAGAGCCTTTAAGTCTGATAACGTGGCCTTGGTGTTGTGAGCCTCACCGTGGGGAAAATGGCATTTCTTCCCTGCAGTGATTTTGATGCAAGGCCAGATGTAGTTTTATCAGATTCCTAATGGGGCCACCTCTGTGACCACTGTAACCCAGAGATGCTACTCTGAGGGAATGTCCGTCGAGAAACACTGAAGTTAGTGCTGGTGTGACTGCCAGGGCCTTCCAGAAGGAGACCGACTTTTGGAAAGAATACCGCCAACTCAGGCTCTACCTGCATAGCCCCCCAAACCACCATCATCCCAAGTCCCTCATTTGGGGGGCTTGGACATGCTACTAAAATTTCCTAACTTGTGCCCTTTCTTTTCATCATACCCTGCCCTCCCACTCTGTTCTCCAAGATGATCTTATTATGAGGTTCTTAGGCAGTCTGATCAATGCCATCCCCTTGCATGAAACACTCTGATGCTCTAACATGGCCCATAGAATACTCACATAAGTCTAACCCTGATTTTGCCCCTCCAGGCCCATCCTGTCCCCCACCTCAACCTTCCCCCACCCCCGTACTCTGGCAATTACAGAGGCTTTGCAAATGCTAGTTTCTCTCCCAATGTATTTCCCTCTCTTCACCTATTTACACCTACTCACCCTTCAGCCTTGAGCTTAATCATCATTTATTCAAGGAAGCCTCCTCTAACATAACTGAGTCGGTCAGACACCCCCCCCCCCCCCCCCCCCCCGCCATATACAGTTTCATGCCACTGTGTACGGCTGCTTCATAGAACTGCTCACATTATGTCTGGCTGTCTTCTTTACTGCACTGCAAACTCCCCCAGAGCAGGAGCTTGGGCTGGTTTTCCATAAAAACCGTATCCCCAGTGCCTGGCTCCAGTAAGCTCTGAACATAAATGTTGCACAAATGAATGAATGGATGACCCTCCTGCTAAGGCAGTGATGCTTCTCCCAAGAACCAGTGGTAGGCCCTGCCCCCAGCACGATGTGACTGAGGAGGCTGATTGGTGGGATGGAATGCGACAGGTCCCTCTGGTATCCTGGATACCAGAGAGGGTGGGAATGTAAACTGGGCCCAGAGGCTGCATTCTTGAAATTTCACTTCAGCCCAGGAGGAGCCTGCAGGGAAGTGAACCTGACCTTGAAGTTCTTGCCTTTATTTTTTACCCCCTCTCAAAAAAATCAAGATAAAAGGTGCAGTCATGCAATACATTCTTTTCTGAGGGAGCCGTGAGGTGGGGGCTTCTAAGTCACGCTCCGCTCATCATCTAGACCTTCTTCTTGCTGGTGCAGGTGTGCCTCCCAAGATTCCTCAGCATCGCATGCCCTGGAGGAAATGAGGTTCCTGGTGCATGCTCCCTGGGCACCCACGGGAACATGTCTGCAGCAATTCCCCAACCAAGGTGCCACAGAAGTCAGAGAAAGAAGCAGGTGCTTATTTAGTGTCTGTTATGTCCCAGACAACATGGTAAGCACTTCGCATGCCTCGTATGATCTGGGCTTCCCAACACACCTATAAGCAAGGGCACACACCACTTAAGCAGATGAGGAATCAGGGCTCAGGAGTTGGAATGAGCTGCCCACAGTAACACAGCTGGCGGGGGAAGTGCCAGGATTTGAACATAGATCCATCTAGTAGGTTCCTAGCCTCTGTTCTGACCCCTGTGCGATCTCCAAGTTGCTCTGACAGCCAGCACCTGAAAACACCTAGTCTTCCTACCACTTTATTACCTTATTTAATTGTTCACAAAACTTGTTAAGGGATATATGATCACTTTAATTTCTCAAAATACTAAACTGAATCTTAGAGAACTTAGTTAAATGGCAGAACTGGGATTCAAACCCACCTTCATCCACCTGCAGAGTCCTTCCTTTCCTTCCCCCTTCAGCAAACCGGGGAGTCTGTGTGGCTTAAGGCAAGTCACTTTTCCTCTCTGGTCCTCCGTTTTCTCATCTGTAAAATTTGGACAGTGGACTCTATTCAGGAGTTTTCAATATTTCTTTTAAATTTTTTTTTATCAGTGGAGCCATTGTGTAAAAAATGACATGTGAAGCTCTCCCTTTGCTTCTCAATGTCACCGGCCTGCCTGGATATGGGGGTCTGCTATATCCCACGTACTCTTGAATAGAACCCAGTTTGAGAACCTTTCAAAGGCCTTTCCAGTGTGGTCTGCCATCTCTGCTTCTGTAATTTGGGATTTAGCAGAAGAACCAGGGCACATTCTCATTTTCAAAAGCAATACCTTGTGGTTTAACACCTCTTTGTGATCCCCAGCCAAAGGGATTCAGCGTGTGTACGAGAACACCCTCCTGTGTGTTTAGAGGCTGGCTTATCTCTAGGGAATAGAGATAAAGTTCATTGTGCGGTTGGTGTTCTGACTTGCTAGGAAATCCATATAAATTAGTAGTTATTGCAAAGAGTTACACTGAGTGGGTTCAAATCCCTGCACCTTCACCTCACAGCTTGTGCCCACGGGTAAGCTACCTAACCTACTCTATCTGCCTAACCTGTTATAGTTTCTTTGGTGTGTTGAGGCAGTGATGCCCAGGCTCTGCTATTAAACTCGGTGGTGTATGTGCTCAACAAATATCAGCCATTGTTAACAATCTTGATTGCAAAGCATGTGTTATTTCTAAGGTACAATGACCATAGTTAGAAATTAGCACTGAGCTGGGAAGTCTTGGGTTATATAAAGATGAGGGTGACAACCCAAGAAAAATGAGCATCATCCTTTACTCCCCTTACCAGCCACCCAATCACCTACACCAACTGATGGTGAAAAATTGTCTGGGTTCTGTGGACACCTGGACTTTGCAACTGTCCTCTCCCCGACCATTCTTCTACGAGGTGGCGAACAGCCCTGCCTGGCGTTCAGATACCCCACTCTCAAACTATATGGCTCTTATGGATGAATTCTCTTTTCCTTACTTTTTATTTCTTTTTTTTTTTAAGTTTATTTATTTATTTTGAGAGGGAGAGAGAAAACATAAGCTGGGAGAAGAGCAGAGAGAGAGGAGAGAGCAAGAATTTCAAGCAGGCTCTGCACTGCCAGTGCAGAGCTCGACACGGGGCCCAAACCCACAAACTGTGAGATCACAACCTGAACCAAAGTCCAACACTCAACCAACTGAGCCACCCAGGTGCCCCTCTTTTCCTTACCAAAGTCCAACACTCAACTGAGTCACCCAAGCACCCCTCTTTTCCTTGCTTTTGACTTATTGTATCTTTCAACAAATATACCAGTGGTTCTTAACTGGGAAAGATTTTGACACCTCCTCCCCCATCCGCCTCTACCCCTGGGAACATTTGACAATATCTGGAGACATTTTTGTTGTCATAACTGGGAGGGGGGGTACATCTAATGGTTAGAGACCAGAGATGTGGATAAACATTCCACAGTGCTTAGGACAGCTCCCCTACAACCAAGGATCATCTGGCCCAAAAAGTCATCAAGGGCTCATGGTGAAGGCCAAGGTGGAGAAGCCCTAAAATCTGTTAAGCACCCACCATACAGGCCTGGTGATGAACAAGACAGACCTGGCCCCCTGCTTTTGTGGATCTTGTAGCCCAGTTTGCATTACAGTGGGTACTGGGGACAGATATTACAGGACTAAATAAAGACACAAACATGAAATTGTCATTTGTCTTGAGTTCCATGAAGGAAATAAAATGGTGTCGTTGATGGAGAATGCCCGAGGGGGACCTAATTAAGATGACTCAGATAAAACCTGTCTGGGAAGGTGACAGTTAAACCGGGCTCTGAAAGCCCAGAAGCTAGCCATGCGGAGAGAGGAGAAGGGCATTCCTGGCATGGGTCAGAATGTGCTAGGTGGCTGGAGTAGAGTGAGCCTTGGAAAAAAATGATCAGAGCTGGAGGAGGCTGGAGAGTCAGACTGGCGGGGCCTTTAGGCCTGGGCAAAAGTGCAAGCTTTGTTCTAAACACAGTGAGAAACCACTGGAAAATCTTTAACAGGGACATGACAGGGTCTCTTTTATTTTCAAAAAATATTTAAAAACTGTGAATTGGAAGGGACTTTTCCTGGGTTAAAAACGTTGAGAGGTGCTAAAGAAACCAGTCCTGGCCCATGACCGTTTGCATGTGTGAGAACACATGGAGGTATGCGAAGGGAGGAGCTTTGAGAGGGGGGAGGCAGAGCTGCACCAGCTGGGCTCTTAAAGAGCAGAGGGGTTGGGGTGAAGGACCTGGGACTTGGGGAGGGAGGGAGCCGCCCCTCAGTTGCCAAGGGGGAGGGAATGCCAGTTGACAGGTCATGGGGGCCTGTCAAGGGCACTCCCATCTGATGTGAAGGAGAATATTGTTTGTCTATTTTTGCCAAGTGGGTCTCACTTCAAGTCCAGGGGTCCCTGGGTTTGGAGAATATTGTTCTTTCTGCGTGTGACAGTTCAGTTTGTGGGTTTTGCCCGCCTTTGCCACTTACCCGTCATGTCACTGTAGGTGAGTAACTTATTGTCTGTGTGCCTCAGCTTCCTCATCTATAAAGTGGGTGAGTGCTTACCTCACGGGGCTATGTGGTTGAAGTAAGGTTCTCTTTGTAAAGTGCTTAGCAGAGCTCCCAGTGCATAATCAAGGTTTAATTAATACTAATTATTGTGTAGCTAGCTTAGATAAACAATTTCACAAGTAAAACATTTTTAAAATTTTCTTATTTTTGAGACTGAGAGAGTGTGCACACATGTGTGGGAGAGGGGCAGTGAGAGAGGGAGACAGAGGATCCAAAGCAGGCTCTGTACCGGCAGAGGAGAGCCCAGTGTGAAGCTCGAATTCATGAACCTCGAGATCATGACCTGAGTCGAAGTCAGATGCTTGACCGACTGAGCCACGCAGGTGCCCCACACAAACAATACATTTAATGTAATCTTTCTAACAACACTGTAAGATAGATACTATAATTTTTTACACAGCTTTGTTGAGATATAATTCACATGTCCTATAAGGAACCCATTTAAAACATAACTATGTAGCTTTTAGTATATTCAGAGTTTTGCAACCATCACCAGAATCACTTTTAGAACATTTTAGCACCCCAGAAAGGAACCCTGTACCCCTTAGCCATTATTCCCTCAATCTCCTCCTACCCCTACTCCCAGCCCTAGATAACCACTAATCTACTTTTTGTCGCTATAGCTTTACTTAGTCTGGGCATTTCATATAAATGGAGCCATTCAGTATGTGGCATTTTGTGTCTGACTTATTTCACTCACCACGATATTTTCAAGGTTCATCCATGTTGTAGCCTGTATTAGTACTCATTCCTTTTTATTGCCAAATAATCTTCCATTGTGAATATACCACATTTGGTTTACCCATTGGTGACACTTGGGTTATTTCCACTTTGGGCTATCATGAATAATACTGTTATGGAAATTCATTTACAAAGCTTTTCTGTGTACCTAAGTTCATATTGCTCTTGGATATCGGTAGTTACTATTCTTATCCTTATTTTACAAGGAAAGTGAGGCACAGAGTGGTTAAGTTACTTGCCTATATCACACAGCTAATGTGTGATGGAGCCATAATTAGAACTCAGGCAGTCTGACTCCAGAGTCTATGCCCTCCTGAGAGCTTTCTGTGCAGCAGCTACTGTGCATGGAGCCAGAGAGACCAATAGGGCAAAGCAGACACATCCCTGCCCTTGTGAAGCTTACTGGGAGACGCCAGTGCAATAATCAAAGACTCAGGAATCCTAACAGCCAGTGTGACAGCTGTAACAGTAGAGAGTTACAAGGTTCTGGCAGGTGGGTTGGTGGGTCCTGGGACTTGCCCTAATCAGAGGTGCTCAGACTAGGTATGCAGGGTGCAGACATGCTAACCAGGTAGAGAAGGAGGGTGCAAGCCCTCCAGGGTGGGGCCAGTAGAGTGTGCATTCTTCAGAGGCCAAACATTTACTTGGCATTTAGCAGGCACAGAGGGGGCCATATATAATGGGTCCTCAGCTCAATACTGACCAAGGGAAACCTCCCCAGCCCAAGCACCAGGCATGAACAAGTCTTGCTGTTGGATGATACTAATGTCTCAGGGCAGGGGCAGAGCGGGACCTAGATTTCAATCCCCACCTCTCATCGTACACATCAAAAGGCTGGTACACTTCAGATCTAAACCTGGGATGGTGGTTTTTATCTTTTTATCTTTTTCCTTCCGGGTAACAGGCCTTTCAAATGGGGGAGAATATCCATTCCTCTTCAAAGGGGTACAGGTGTCATTTGCTGATGAAAAATGGATTTGAGGAAAAGTAAGGTGCCAATCAATAGATATACCCCTGCCAAGGGCTTGGCCAGCCAAATCCTCCCCTGACCCCCTCTTAAGTAAGCCATGCAGAGGACCCAGTGATTCACCTACAGTCAGCAAAAGAAAGCCTTTGTCATCTCTTGCTGGCAGCATTTGAACCTGCCCCCATTTCCCCAGGTGGGCTGACAGTGGGGGGTGTTAGCAAATTATGATTGTCCCACACATTTAGAACCACTCTGCTCCCTGCCCAGTGCCGGCAGGCTGCAGGGTCCAGAGTGGAGCATGCAGCCTGTCTCAGACTCTGTTCTGTCTCTGTGGGTGCTGGTTCCAAGAGCTTCATTAGCTGCTGGAACTGGCCTCTCCGTGGTGGGTAGTTTCAGTGCAGAGGGTGGTGAGGGATGGTGGAGCCCACTAAGAGACTTCAGAGGTGGGGAGGGTTAGACACAACTGGAGTCCAGCGGATCTGGTTTTATCTGAATTGTGTGGAGCAGAGGAAGGGAGAGGGAAAAACATACAGATAAGGATTGTACGTTCTGGGGGTCACCGGAGCTGAACCAGGAAGGAACCATGGAAGAGTAGAGTCAGCACAAATGAGGCTGGGCAGGTATTTATTTGGCAGGCACTTGGCTGGGTCCAGGTCACAGTCTTAAGATGCTGTGGGCGAATCGCACATGTGGCACAGCCCCCGCCTCCCAGGAGCTTACAGTTCAGCCTGTGATGTGTGCACACAAGTTTTAAGCGGTGAAATTAGATAAAGGGTTGGATTCATGCTGCTGGGGTTCATGCAGAGGGAGATCCCTAGAGACCTTGTGGAGGCCCTGAGATTTTATAGGACTTATAAAGGCCGAAGCTCATGTGTTTGAGGGTGCTGCAAGGGGTCATGGAACACCTCACATGCTGAGACATCTAGGTAGGAAGGGACCCGGTGACTAGACCATACTGCATGGAGGAGGCAGTTTGTGGAAAGGCAGAGAACTCCCAGAGGGTAGATGAGGAAGATTCTTGACCCAGCTAAGGAAGCCTGAAAGTGACGGGGAGCCATTGGAGATTCCTCAGCAGAGAACGAGGGTTTGAAAGCACAGAGACAGATCACGTTGTACCTGCATTGAGGTCGCTGTTGTGGGGCTCCTAAGCATTCCCACCCTGAGCCAGTGGGCTTATCCAAGTGTGCATTGCCAAGTACCTGTGTGTGGGCATCAGGCAGGGAACAAAGGGCATTTTCAGTTCCAAGGTTAAGCAACTCATTCCTGTTTATGCCATCCAAGGAACAACTGGGCTCCCAGAGGTTGGAGTTCTTGTTCCATAACCACCGGCCCAGCCCTGAGAGTCCCCCTAAGGCCCCTGCATGCACTTCCCATTGCTGGGGGACTCCCAGTACAGAACTTGCCTGACTTTAGTTCTCTCTCCCATTTGCACAAAGCTGTAGTCATAGCTTTGAAGGTCATGAAGCCCCCTCACTAGGGGACACATAAGTAGTTTTTTGATGGAAGGACCTAACATTTATTGAATACAAATCATGTGCCATCCACTTGAATTTATTCTTAATAGCCTATGTTTTGAGTGTTTACTATGAAACAGGCACTGTGCTAACCGTGTATCCACATTCTGTCACATACTTTCACAACGGGTGTTAATTGATGATCCCCATCGTATAGGTGAGGAAAACAAAGCCTCAAAGAGAGGAAGTAGTTTGCCCAAGGCCGCAGAGCTCTAGTGATTCTAGAACACTAATGATTCTAGTGATTCTAGAACATTCCTGCTTCCACCACACCATGCTGTTTGTCAGCAACAGCACACAGGGCTGTTTGCAAAAATGTTGTGATTTATACCTCAGAAGTTGAACTCTTGCTTCCAGGGGTGTTTCTTCCTGGTCCTTCGGGGTTCAGACCTCTCAGGTTTTTCCCAGCACCCCAACTCAGTCTCCCACTGATGGCATTTCTTGATCATTCATGTGCTTCTCCCTTGGCTCAGTTAGGAATAGAGGGCACTGCGACACCTGACTGTAGCTGACAGGAAGCTAAAGCAGCAGACTCAAACAGAGGCTTTTAAGGCCTCTACACTCTGAGCATTTGAATTAGAGCTCCTCTGATACTTATTTTCCACCTAGAACAGTCAGGATAGGGCCGTGGAAATGTACTAATTATCACTATTTTACTTGAAGACCTGGGACCATTTCTGTGAAAGGAAAGAAGGTATGTTGGGGTGTTTTAAGGCTTGCAGATAGTTTCTGAAAAGACTTTATTGGCCTGAAAAAATATTCAGTAGCTTGCAGAATTTTCATTTGTTCCTCGAAGCATGAGAGTCAGGTATCCCATGGAAGAAAATAAGCAGTGAAAACCTGGGTTCCAAGCCTAATTCTTCCACCAATAAGTGATGGCGCCTCGGGCATGTTCTTTCCGTCTGAATCTGTTTCCTCTCCTGTAACATGTGAGTGTTACTTTTGCCTTGTAGAAGTGTCCTTTGGGTCAAGATGAGATAACAGAAGTGATAAGAGCTTTGCATAAGAGCTTTGCAAATTACAAAGTGGGTACACGTTTGTGGGATAACAGTCCACGGTTTCCTTAACTCCTAGAGTTCTTGAAGTCATCTGATGAAACAGTAGATGAGAAAGTACTATGATGAAGGAAAGTCTCTCTGCATGTCTGAGGCACTGGTATAATTGCTCAACCCTCCGCATGTGTCTCCCACCGCAGGAAGCAGGGACAGCTTGACAGAGCAGTGCGGGGGGAGGGGGGTTCCTATTCCAAGGGGAAGTTTCATTTAGAAAAGAAATCACTTAAAATAGAGGTCAAACATTCACAGTAAATACTGGGCGGGGGCGGATTTTATTAGGACTTTGCTTTTGAGAAACAAAACTGAAAGTTATGACAATAAGTGTATTTTATGTTCTAGTCAACAAAATTTAAGTCATAGTTGCAACTGTGCCGTAATGCTTAGTATGAACAGAGTGAGTTCCCTTTTGCATAATTATTTTGGCACAATTAACAATAGCAAAAAGAGCTTTCTCTCCTCACGTGACCTTCCCAGCAGACTCATAAGGAAGGTCATTTTTGCAAAATACGAGAGAGAGCTTCAGCAGCTCCCAAGGGCCTCATTTATTTCCTTATTTAAAAGGGCCTCTTTTGTCTCTTCACCCCGGCGGGTCTTCTCAGTTGTTAACTGAGGAGCTCTGCCACTTTTTGGACCCAGTGTGACTACTTCTTTGGCTTTGCTTTCACCAACTTCATGAAATCCCACATCACTTAGAATATTAGCTATTTCCCTTTCCATTGATGTGCATTGTACTTGCACTGCTTTGTCGATTGCTGAGACATCCAACCAAACCCAAGAGGATGCTGACCTGAAATGTTAACGGGCTAGACACTGATATTAGATGGGGAATAATATTTGAGTAGTGCTGATTTTCTAAGTCCTTGGTTCATAGGTGAAGTTTTTAGATCGTGAGGATTGTTGCTTCCCTAATTGATCTTCTAAGTACAGGGATCAAGATAATAATTATCTAGTCATTGCCTTTCCCATGACTAAGCGTGTGGGCTCTGGAGTCAGGACACTTGGGTTTCGATCCCAGCATCTACTTGTACCATCTGTGTGACTCTTAACAAGAGACAACAGAATCTCAAGTTTCCCCACCTGTATAAAAGGGGAAAATGGGGGCGCCTGGGTGGCGCAGTCGGTTAAGCGTCCGACTTCAGCCAGGTCACGATCTCACGGTCCGTGAGTTCGAGCCCCGCGTCGGGCTCTGGGCTGATGGCTCAGAGCCTGGAGCCTGTTTCCGATTCTGTGTCTCCCTCTCTCTCTGCCCCTCCCCCATTCATGCTCTGTCTCTCTCTGTCGCAAAAATAAATAAACGTTGAAAAAAAAAATTTAAAAAAAAAAGGGGGAAAATGTTCATTGCTACTTCACAGGGTTTTTACGAGGATTAAACAAGATAGCTGCAGTAAGAGCTTACTTTAGTTCCTGGAACTCAGTATAGCCTCAGCAAATATTAATTATTGTGTTTGCTTTGGTAGCACATATACTAAAATTATTATTATTATTACTACCAAGTATTGTCTGTAGTTTTTACCAGAATTTTTTTATTCCTCTGTGGCCCAGTTTTTCTGTGGAGCTGCAGTTCACAATGGCAGTGACACTCTACATCCAAATCCAAGGTCTAAAATTAACGAGGCTGCAATAGGACAGAGGCCTCTTAGAACCACATCAAGGCTGGGAATAAGAGTATTGCCAGCAGTCAAGGACTTTGTGTGGTGTGAGGAGCTCTGCCCTACACTGCCTTGTCAGGGAGAAATGACTGATCCCATCTCAACGGAAACAGATGGCCAAGGGAGGCAGGCACCTTCAAGAGCCGTGGCCTGGGATGCTACAGCACTGGCTCTCCAGCTGCATGGAGCTTAGGCCTCCCTGGAATTAATTAGGTGCCTTGTGTCTGATATAAGAAGCAAAGAGCAGAAGGGTGTGGGAAGGGCAGGTTTATAGACCCATGTCAGCAGATCTGGAGTTATGCTAGGAATCTGTATTTTGGAGATGCAAAAACACTTTAAAGAGATAGCACACACATTGCACTTACCAGGCATGCCTGAATGCTTGTTGAGGGAATAAATGCATGCAGAATACACTGTTTTGCTGTAAGCAAAGGAATTCAGCTGAGCCATTGTTGAGAAACCTGTGTGACTAGTTAGAATTAGTTAAAAAGTAAAAGCTGAGGACCTCCCAGGGCCCAAGTTTGGAATGCTCTTTGAGTGAGATAGTTCCATAAATTGGTGGTGGTTTAGAAATGATTGCCAGACATGCCTTATTTTTTAACGGGATGGTGGATGTTTTGGTACCTATAAAATGATTTGTGGAGCCATGTGGTTAAGTCAGGAGCTGTGTCACCGTCAGTCCCCCAGATGCTTTCTGTCTGACATGGGGGCACTGGACAAATGCTCTGAGGGTCTGCTGGGAGTCTCAGGGGCCATAAAGAACAGGGGGAGTTGAGCAGAACAGGAAATACACCTACAGCCCCTGTCTTAGATAGGCATTGTTTCCTAATCCTAAGAAAATCATTCTGAATCTGGGACACTGGGCTTGTTACTCTAGGTTTCTTCTTCCTTTCCTGATGGGGTCCTCAGAAATCACCCCCAGGCATTGGCAAGAACCCCTAACCCACTAGACTGGCCCCTGAGTGACAACAGTCCTTCTCAGAGACCATGGCCAGGGTCTCTCCAGGTCATCTGCCATGACTTTGGAGCACTGGGGTGTGTGCTGTTTCCTGGGGCCTAGGATACTGTGAATTCTTGCTTTAACTAACTGGTTTGGTCCAGCTGTGCTCTAGGGCAGACTCTCCCAGAGTGAGGCAGTTCCAAGGGGACCGATTCTCTCGTCCACCATGTTGGAGCGGTTCACTCTCAGATTCCAATCTTCCTTCCACAGTGCTCACCTCACCTTGCCTTGCCTGGAGAGGGAATTTGGAAATCTGTGCCACAGATCCCAGTGGCTGCTCTAGGATCTCCTTGCACCTTTTGTCGAGATACTCGTGTTGAGGAAGCAGTCTTACAAAATTTTTGCTCATTCTGTTGGGACCTGTTTGTGGTTCTCCCACCAAGATGGAACTAAAACCCTGTTTTTGCCATTCTGACAGTTCATGGCCCAATCTGGACACAGGCCTCGTTTTCTCACATACATCCTGAATTGTAGTGTCAGGGGAGGGGTCTAAAAAAGGGGAAGAGGAAGCCATGTGTGGATCTATTTCGTTTATTAACTACCCTGGGTGAAATCTGATAGTGATTTTTTTTATAAAGTCATTTTTAGGCAAAGTCAGCCCAAAAGCCAAATCCCTATATATTCATTATCACCATAAGCACCGGGCATTATTCTGTGCCCTGACCACTGGGGAAACTGCAGTGATCTACACAATTCTGATGCTTGTCCTTGAGGGAGGTCACTGTCCACAAGGAAAGACTGTAAGTCATTTGAGGTGAAGCTGGGATCTAACCTGGTCTGAAGGGCCAGAGGAGTGTCGTTCATGCAATAGTGATTTAGTTATTTGGAATACCTACCATGGCAAAGAGTACTGAGTGTAGAGTATCAAGCACCTATTCTGCCTAAGCACTGTGCAAACACCTGGCATGCCTGGGCCTCTTTACCCTGTGAGGTGGGTGCTAACTGTCAGCCCCATTTGGCAGGTGTGGGGTACTGCACGGAGAGATGAAGTGATGGGTGCAGAGCACACAGCTTGCCAAATGACAGAACAGGCCCTGAGCTCCCGGGATATGACTGCAGTGTTGTGAGTGTGTGTGTGTGTGTGTGTGTGTGTGCACGTGCATGCATGTGCCTGCGCACACGTTGAGGTAGGGTGCAGCTCAGGGAGACCCAAGCTGTTGCCCTCACCCTCTCTACTGTTCTACTGCCAAGGACGGGCACGTCCCCAGGATGTTTGCAGGCTTTATTCCGCCTGGGCACTTACCCAGGCTCCTTTAATCCACGGCCGGATGGGAAGCGCGCTGGCACTGCCTGAAGAGGGAAGGGCCACACATCATTGTCCCTTTGGGGAAACACACCTCTCAGCAAGTTCCGGGGTGGGGTGGGAGCTTGGCCTCGAGCACAGGCCTGCCTTTATCCCACCTCGATGTTGGAGCGGCCGGAGGACAACTTCTCTGACTTGCCAGCTGGGAGTGATGGCCATCACAAACAAGGGCTTCTCCAAGGAGGAAACACAAAGGCTCCCTCCGGAAAGCTGGGGGCATGGAGGATAGAGGAGGAGGCTGGTTAGGGTCCACTTGAGAAACACAAAGGAAGATAGAAATTATCAACCCAGGAAAGAGCCTTATGAAGGCCTTTCCCGAATGTGGCCTAAGAGGAATTTGGTTGGGGTGGGGTGCCCAGTTCCCAGACTATAATCTGGGTTCTTGGCAATGTAGGAATAAAGGGGTTTCTCTCCTGGTGGAAAAGTTCCTGAGTAGTCTGGAAATTATAATAGCTAACATGCCTTGACTGCTTTTCATATGCCAGATATGATGCCTGGGGTGGCACACACATTGTCCTGTAAACCACCCATAGCCCTGTGAGGTGGGAACTACTGTTACCCCATTTTACAGAGGAGAAAATTGAGGCACAGCAAGGCTGTGAATGCCTGACATGCCTGGGGTTCTGGAACAAGCTGGGTTCTACATCCAGCTCTGCCACTGAGTGACCATGGCCAAGTCAATTCCCCTCCCTGGGCCTCAGTTTGCCCATCTCCACAATGAGTAGATGTGATTTCAAAGTCTTCAGTACTGAGGTGCCATTATTGTGTCACAGGGACTTTCAGGGTCACTCGGCCACAGAGGGGCAGGACCTCTTGGGCACCTAGGTTGTTAACACCCCAGTCTAGTTCTGCCCATGCACACCTATTTCTGAGCAAGCCTCCTGAAATCTCCTTTCATATACAGCATTCCCCCACTTTACGACTGTAGGGAGGTTTTTGTTTTTGTTTGTGTTAAATATTTTCCACCTCTAGGTTCCAGAGACCCCCCCTTTTCTCTTCCCTATAAAAACTTCCTGCCTCCTGTCCCTCTCTGCAGGACCTACTCATGGCCAAGCAGCCTCGCCTTCAGTATATCCCTGTAGGCGGTATTACCAGCCCTCTAATACTCACTGTGCACCTGTCACAGAATTTGCCCAGGGTCACACAGTCAGTGAGTGGCTACTCCAATCTAGGAGTGACATCCCGGTCTCTTACAAGGCAATAGGATCCTCAAGGAATTCTGTTTTCCTTCTCCCTCATTAAACTGGCTCTTCACTTTGCTTCTGCTGGCAGATAGCAGCACAGGGCTGGGAATGAGCTTGAGTGCTTCTGGCCCACTGGGCCAGGGTCTTCCAAACCCTCCTGCTTGGAGAAGAGGTGGTCTGGACCAGCAGCTCCACCAGCCCCAACCTTGTAACTAACAGGTTGCAGAAGACACAGGTACAAGGTTTCTTAGTGACCTTGGTCTCCTCAAAGCAGTACTCAACATTTCACCTAGCAGAAAGGGTGGTGATCCACTTGGGCCCTCCAAATGTGAGCTATCTCTACCTCTGCTACTTAAAACACCTGTTTCACCTTTTATCTCCAGGTTATTCTTACAGGGTCCCGTGGAAAAGCCCTCAGCTGCATTGGACATTAAATACTAGAGGCCACAGGGGCATCTGGGTGGCTTGGTTGGTTAAGCGTCCAACTCTTGATTTTGGCTCGGGTCACTATCTCACTGTTAATGAGATCGAGCCCCATGTGGGGTTCTGTGCTGACAATACGGAGCCTGCTTAGGATTCTCTCTCTCCCTTTCTGTTTGCTCCTCCCTCACTTGTGCACGTGATCTCTCAAAATAAATTAAAAAAAAAAACATTTAAATACTAGAGGTCACATACTGGAAAAATCCAGGAAAAAATTGCTGTTGGCTTAGTGATAGTGTCAGGCCATAGCTTCTCTCACCTCCCAACTCTGCCTGTTGCTTTGTTGGTTTCATTCTCAGTTTTGATGTGATGGGCTTCTAGGATTCAGGACAAGTCCAGAAAGAGGTCTCTCTCCTTCATGGCTCAGTCAGAAGTTCTGGGTCTCACTGGCCCGTACTGGGTCACTTGCCTGCCCCTGACCAGGAGCCATGGTTTGGGGGCACAGCATGGAGGGTTGGTCAGGCCTGTATCTCCAGAGCTGGGGTGAAATCACCTCCCCACCAAAGCACACGGGCTATGAATCCTAGAGAGGTGATGCCCCCCAGAAAATTGGCAATGTGCCCACCCAGAGAGGTAGAAATCGGTGTTTGGCAGCAAAATCCCAACAACTGTCCTTCATACTTTCCCCTGCTGGTCCCCAGGGCCAGTCCAAGAGGCTGTCCACATGGACCAGGTGTACTAATTTTCCCACATACCCTGGGCCCTCTATTTTTAAGCTATGTTCTCTTTTTCTCCACTCAGAGATGAATGGTATCTGGCCAAAGGCAAGATGAGGCAGGAAGCAGGGAGGAAATGGAGGAGAGCCTGTCGTTATCATGATCATTCATTCATTCACTCGTTCATCTCCTCATTGGCTTACTCAGCTATGTGTTCAGCAAATGCACATTAACGCCTAAGACTGCAGACAATGGGTTAAGTAAGGGTTTTCCAAACTTCAGTCATTGGTACATCTTCTTCCTATTTTCCCTCTTCCCAACTGTGGGCAAAAGCCATGAAGCAAAATAATGTTCTCAATCCCTAGCTCACAGTTCATGGGGAGGCTGTGAACCTGCAGTCTGATCTAACTTTATACAAAAAGGAGCCTGGCAGATGTTGTAGGTTAAGGACAGAGTTATCACCGGACTGAGACTGTTCTCGTTGGAATCTGAAAATCTAAAGGGGAATTGAAAAGGGTATCCTTTTCTCACTGAGAGACCCAGTGCTTACTCCTGCCTTTACATATGCCACGTGGAGTGTCCTGTGTGCCACGGAAAAGCGTGGTATCCACACGGGCTATGTAAAATACTGATGGCATTCAGAAGCGAATCCAACATACACTTGGCCTCAAAGCGACTTCCATTCTAGTAGGAGAGAGAAGGGCAGGACACAATGGGAAGGAGGTCCAAATGAAGTGCTGGAAGACCAGAAGAGAATGCCCCCTGGGGCACCTGGTGAAGGTGGGGGTGGGGGGTCTTGATGCCCGGGGGTGAGTTTCCCCAGAGAAGGGGGTCAGGCATCTCTGGCAGAGGGGGAGTGTGAGAAGGGCAGGGAGACAGCAAGGCAGCATACACAGATATGCTGGATCTGTGCCAACTCAGATCCTGATGGTGTCGTTTAGTAGACTCTCCACTCAGCCCTGAGACCAGCGTGGCTGCCCAGTGACCTTCTCATTCCCTGTATTCTTTCCATCCAGGATACCCTGGTTGGCTCCACATTCTCTGCCCAGTCATCCTGGAATGATGTAGTGGGTGGCTGGTGCAGTAAAAGAAGCTGACGTGGATTCAGACTCCAGAGCTGCCCCTTCCCAGCCTTAGGACCCTCTATCCAGTTAACTGGCACTAATCTGAGTACCCACCTCGAGGATGGTTGGGTGTGTAGAATGAGACAGGGCACACAGAGCGCTGAGCACAAAACCAGGCACGGGGTAAGAGCTCAATAAACATCAACGACTACAACCTGAAAATATGTTGCATACACACTTACTGAGTATACCCAGTAATTGAGACATTCTTGGCTTCCTATCCCCACTGCTTCCCAACTCTGACTTTAAGCAGGTTAACCTCCCTGAGCCTTAGTTTTGTCGTCTGAAGAATGGGACCTCTCTGCCAGGTGATCAGATAACATTGACGAAGCAAGAACCACACAGTATCCCCTTGACAGCTACTTCCTGTGCCTGAGTGACCTCAGCTGTGCTTTGGGTTTGTCCCTTGATTGTTCCCTTACCATTCATTGAATTCCAACTTGGTGCCGGGGCCTTCCATTCTTCATTTTTCTGATTGTGAAAATCACTTGGTATGTTTTAAACTTGGTTTTAAAACTTCCCTGTTTTACTAATGGCATGGTGCGTGGTGGTTAAGAGCACAGAAACTGCTTGTGGGGGTTCAGACCCCAGCTCTACCACTTTCCAGTTGTGAGGCCTCGAGCAACTGGCTTACCTTTTCCAGGCCTCAATTTCCATCTAAAATGCGGATGACAATCCTTAATTAGACAAAGTAGAATCTTCCCACAGGATTGCTGTGAGGATTAAATTGAGTTGGTGTGTGTAACTCTTATGTTGGTGCTTGCCACACAGTAATGCTCTGTAAATGAGAACTATCACGGTCATGATCACTAATAAATCGAAGTTACTCAGCTGGTGCATGGCTGAACTCCAATTTGAACCCAGACCTGTGTGCTACAAAGCCCACCCATTCCTTCTACCTCACTAGCAGCCTTCTCTCCCACTTGGAAACCCTCCCCTGGGTCTCTCAGACTCACACTGGCAGGTCTACTCACCTCCCCCTCCTGCCTTCCCTAAGGAAAGGCCACCCCGACCTCTCCCCTCACCTCCCCCCACCCCCAGCTTCCTTGGAGCTACACCACCGTGACCAGCCTGGCTCTTCCTTCCAGAATTTTCTTCCAGTGCCACGCTGTTCTTCCAGACCCTGAGGCAGTTCTTGCCCTTTGCATGTAAAGTTCTTAAGTAAAGAGACAAGAAGCTACTAATGTGCAAACTTAATGACAGCCCTGATCCTGGCATCCACCAGCTTTGACCTTGCTGAGCCTTCTCATCTCCCACCCCAAAGAATGAGGGTTGGCGCCCTTCCCCTCCCTAAGCCCCCAAGGGGGCTGGACTGCCTTTGCCTCTGAACTGAGGTCTTGCCAGCTGTTGATTTATAGCCGTGTACCATTGGGCCAGCCACAGCCCCTCTCAAGGCCTTAGTTTCCTCTGCTGCACAGGGCATGGTTGTGAAGGTAGGAGACATACAGCATTATTTATTTGGTTGAACAATCCCTGCCCTTAGGCTTCCTGCCTCCTTTCTGGAGCCTCCTGGAAATACTCCCCCATGCACGAATCTCTCCTTTTTGTGAATCCTGTGGCACATTTCACGAAAGTTTCGTTTTGAACAATGTCTTCATTGTTTTCATTTCTCCATGTATATTATCATGTGTGAATGAATACGTGTTTATTTCTAGCTGATTTTAGGCTCATATATAGTATTTGGTGCCAGGTGCATAAAAGCTGTGTAAAAGTTATTTGTTCGTTGGCTTAGGCTCTTTCAAAAAATGAATGTGTTGTCATCTTTTGTTTTTCAGTATTGATGCACTTGAGCAGATAGGGGTTCATTATTGAATGCTTTCTCGTTGGTTTTCCTGTTCTTTAGGGAAAAGCAAAATTTCGAGTATTTGGATAAATTTCTAAAGTACATTTTAGCTTACTAAAAAATCATCCTTTCTTTTCCACATTCTACATTTTTGGGGAACCTGGGGTGTGCCTGGCACTAGCAGTGCCCTGTGTACAAGAATAAATAATTATTCCTGAAGTTCGCGGGATGCCTGGGTGTTCACCATGGACCCAGTTCCAGGGTCTGACTTTTGCCAGCCTGGAGAGAGAGGTTACTGGATGTCCACAGAGTCCACTCCATCAGCGAGTTTCTCCTTGGTGGACCTGTTTTGGGTCTGTCAGTTCAAAGTCTTTGCAAGGAGGTTTCTCAAGGCCTGTTCTTCGGGGGGTTTTCAGTTCGCCTTGGACTTTGTGGAGGGCATTGAGTTCAAGGTGAACCTATTATAGGCCTTGGAGTGGGCTGTGTGCTTTGTGCCCCTGGGACTCTTTGGAGGAGTCTGGAACTGGCTTTGTAAGTGTTGGGCTCAGTGACTTTACCTTGGGAGAGAGAGAAAGGGGGGAGAAGACCCCTCAAAAAAAGCCCCCACAAACTCAAAACCTTTCCCTTTGAAAAGGAAGGAATGCTCACAAGTCCTATGTTTCATTCATTCAGTAGATAGTAGAGAACATCAACTATTTCTGTGCTCCATTATAGTAAGACAATAGCAAGTTAGGCCTGTCGGCTCTGTTTATGTGGCAAAGACAGACAGTCCACATGTCAACAAGCAGATACAGAGATGGGAAATCCTGGGAAAGTAGAAGGAAGCAAAGGAACTCATGCTTGTTGAGCCCTGTTCTGTGCTGGGGGCATGCTGTATGAGGCCACAGAGGGGAAGAGCGTGGCACAAGCCCTCATAGCTGGGAAGCCAGCTCTCTGTGGTCCCAAAGACCTTGCCTGCTCCCCTGACCTAAGTAAGGTAGGCTCCAGTCTCCTCTGTGTTAATGTCCATGGAAAAGAAGCAGTAGTACCTCAGTGTCAGGCAAGGGCTCTCTGTGTCAGCTGGGCTGGGAGAGGCCCTAGCCCATGCCCTACTCTGGTCTGGGGATCTTCTGTAGTGGTGGAGCAGTGGCTCACCAATAACTGAAGCCCATAGACAATCCACAAGGATCCTTCCCACTCTCCAGTGTCAGCTCCTTACCCCAGGCCTATAAGCAGACTGTCCAAGGGCTGCAGAATGCCTGTGCCAGGAGATCCACTTCTACACGCTGATGATTATTCTAATGAGTGAAATGAGAGTAGGGGCCCAAGGCCTCTGTCACTACCCACTGTGATGTGCGCTCCCAGGGGAAGGAGAATGGACTGTTGCCACGTTTCTCTAGTTGCGAGCTGGGAATGAGGAAGGAGACCCATTGAGAGAGTTCGTGGTGGAGAGGAACAAGCAGTGGGCCAGGGCTCAGGTGGCCTGTGTCTAATCTTGGTACAAACCCAGGAGCCCTGTCAGTTTAGGAAAGTCTCAGAGTGTCTGGTTTGCTCATCTGTAAAATGGGGAAGTGATGATGATGGTAAAAATGCTGTTGTCCTAATAGTTTTTTGAGACTCAAATAAGGTCAGGCATGCGGAAGAACTCTGAGGACCCTGAAGTATTTCTTCATTTGCAAATTTCCCTTTGTTAGGACAAGCAAAACTTGGAAGGTAGAAGGCCTCTCTGTGAACCCTGCTGGGAATTCCAGTGAAATATTTCCTTCTTCATTTGTTCTTTAATGAGTTCATTTATTCATTCAGTGAACATTTGCTTGGTGCCCATTCATGTAAGATGCTGAGGTTACCATGATTGATAAGACACAGCTCAGGCCCTCTTAAAACTCATGGAGGTGACAGACACATAAACAATGAAAGGACATACGGTAAATAATAATAATAATAATAATAATAATAATAATAACAACAACAACTCTTCAACCCCTGCTTTAGATAAACAGATGCCCAGGAAAAGACGTTCTAGGCAGAAGGAATAGCAAAGACAAAGGCATGGAGCATCGGAAATAGCATGGAGTATGCATTGAGTGGTCTTGGGAGCCGTGTGTCCTCACCAGAAGCAGCAGGAAGCTGCCATTTTTCTGAGCCAGAACCTTGTCAAGACAGAGGAGTTTGGGGGAGTGAGTGAGAGTTGTTTTAATAGCTCCTATGGCCAAGTATTCAAACTATGGTTTTACCAGTTTGTGTTCTGACAGGATGATCTGATCTCCATCAACTTTCAGGTTGACACAGACTATTCCAGGCTGCCCCCTCTTTATTACCCTCCTCTGGCACTCCTCCAGCAAAACCTAACTGGTTATAATTTGGGGTGATTGACAGTGGTTTGGTTTTCTTCTATGTTCTTCTACCCACATGCCTTTGGGAGGAGGATCTAGAAATAATTATCAGGTCTCTCCAGGCCCTTTCACCTCAGCCCCTAGACAGCCTCCCAGGCTGGTCCCTTTGGGGGTCTGCAGGCTTTGGGGAGGAGACCCAGGAGGGCTGAGTGTATTCCTCTGCTGGCAACCGGCCCAGGGCCGCGCTGGGAGTCCCACTGGCCTCCACTGTGCTTCCTGGCTCCACTCCTCAGCAAGGATCATGTAACTAGTGTTTCTGCTTGTTTTCTTTCAATGTTTTAATACATTTCTATACTTTGAATTTTTCTCTAAGAAAATTAGGGTTCATTTTGAAATGACTTTTTTTTATGAAGGGGTAGGAAGAGGTTCTAAATAGAAGAACTGAAATGGAGTAGGAAGATATACTTGGTATTTTTAGTGTTTTTTCTGTCTTTTTTCTGGTTATAAAAACAGCAGGAAGAAAAAATCTCTGAACATTACCCCACCACTGAAAGGTGAACATGGTCAACATTTTGGCATTTTTCCTTGTAGTCATTTTTCATTTTTCTTGCAGGCAGGTAAGATTACGCTGTGTACACAATTTCTTTTTTTTTTTTTTTTTTTGAATATTTTTATTCTATTTTTGAGAGAGAGAGAGAGACAGAGCATGAGCAGGGGAGGGGCAGAGAGAAAGAGAGACACAGAATCTGAAGCAGGCTCCAGGCTCTGAGCCATCAACATAGAGCCTGGTGCAGGGCTCACAAACCGTGAGATCATGACTTGAGCCAAAGTCAGATGCTTAACCGACTGAGCTACCCAGGCATCTCTTCCTGCACAGTTTTGTATTCTGCTTTTTTATTCCTTCTTAAATTCTGTAATATAAGCATTCTTTCCTGTATCATCCAAAATGTTTCATGAGAAACATTTCAAACAGTTGCACTGAATGGTTATTACCCACCATTCATTCCCTATCAATTTTGAGGCTGTGTCCATCTTTTTGTATGACAAACAGTGCTGCATTAAACATCTTTGTGTATAAAACGTTGCACCTGAGTAGGTTGAAAACAGTGAGACAAGTGAGGCCCCTTGTCTTTGAGGAATCAGGTGCTTCTCTGACCCCTGTTTTATCGGTCATCAGCCTTGACTTCTGCTCCCAGGGCTCCAAGATGAACGTCTCTATTAGTTTACCTAATACACAGTTCTTTTCCTCCTTGTCTTTCACACCCTCACCTGTGGTTTTCCCAATAAAATTCCTAATTTCCAGTTTGTAGCTGGGGGTAAAGATAGCCTTTATTTTCTCTTCTTACCAGTTTTCCTTCTTTTTTTAACCCCCTTCTTACCAGACTTTATTGTTTAAACCTATAGCAGATAGTTTGTTTGTTTGTTTGTTTTTTTAGTGATTATTTATTTTTGAGAGAGAGAGAGAGAGAGAGAGAGCGTGAGGAAGGGGCAGAGAGAGAGAGAGAGAGAGAGAGAGACAGAGACAGAGACAGAGACAGAACCTGAAGCAGGCTCCAGGCTCTGAGCTGTCAGCACAGAGCCTGGCCCAGAGCTCGAACTCACGAACTACGAGATCATGGCCTGAGCCAAAGTCGGAGGCCTAACTGACTGAGCTACCCAGGTGCCCCCTGCTTTTTTTTTTTTTTTTTTTTTTTTTTTGTTAATGTGTCTTTATTTTTGAGAGAGAGCGAGACAATGCGAGCAGGCGAGGCAGAGAGAGAGGGAGACAGAATCTGAAGCAGGCTCCAGGCTCTGAGCTGTCAGCAACAGAGCCCTGTAAACCTATAGGGGATAGTTTTAAATTACTTCCCTCTTCTGGCCCCCCAATAGTGTAAGTCAGAGATCTCCACTCATTTTTTGAATTAAGATCTAAATTCAAGTCCTCAAGCTGCCTCTTATAGCTGAGCAGCCTTGGGCAACTTAATGTTGTTCTCTAAGGCTCCTCTCATTTATGCCAGGGCTCGTATGAGCCACTTAAACGGCTTGCTGTGAGAGTTTAATGCCATGTTGTACACATAAGGGACTGAGCATGTGCTAGCGTTATTACTCTCTGAAGGTTTTGACACTTGGTCCTTACAGAGGAGCATTGACCTTCAGATATTAGATTTTCATGACAAAATGGCACCATGAAATGCCACATCTGGAAGGGTTTGGTTGAGTCCATTCCCCTTGTTTCATTGATGGCGAAACAGAGGCCCAAGGACGAAAAGGACTTGATCACCATCACCTAGATGGAGAGAAGATACATAGCAGAGCTTCTCCTATAGGCAGGCAGTGAGGACTGATGACTTCAGAGTCCAGATGGAGCCCTTCCAGGCCAGCTGGATGCACCCTTTGATATCCAGACCCTAGGCGGGCTCAGGGTGGGGATCAGCTGATATCTCAGATCCCATCCATTGCCTTTAAAGCCCCCAGATCAATCTCAGAGCAGTTAGGAAGCTTGTGGAATATTAGGAACACTGTATATAGTCTCTTGCACTGTGCAGGTGATCTTTTGTGACACCTCTCTCCCTCTCTCTTCCTCTCCCCACAATCCTCTTGGGCCAGTTGGATATTCATACATTCTCCCCTGGCACTGGAGCTGAAGGCGGCTGCCAACTTGTGGGTTTCTTTTCAGTGTGGCTCACCATCTGGAGTGGCCACCTGGCCTCCTTGTGGGGTGTATGTGTGCGTGTGCATGTGCTCGGGCACCCGTGTCCCAGGGCCGGGGTATTGTGTCCCCTCTCTGTGCTTGAATGGCTGAATGAACAAGAGCAAGAGAACAGAGCACAGAAGACAATGCCCAGAAGTCATCCCGGCAGTATGAATGAATAATTCATATTGTATCTGCTGCTTTCCAGGGCTTCCTGAAATAGCTGTTTTAATTGCTTATTTGTTTCGCTGCTGACTTTAATTCAGCTGTCTTCAGCTCAGAACACTTTGGTGTTGAACGTTCACTTGTTAGGTAGGGCTTTCCTTCAGGGAACAACATTCTATTTATTTTCTTCTTTAAAAAAGAAATGATGGGAGGAAAATAAACCCTTAAAAAAAGTCCTATTTCTTAGAGGTGAAACCATTTTCTTTTCAACTCCTGTGCAAGGCTCCTTTGTAGTCAGTTACTGTAGTCCTCTGTGATCTTGGAAAATAAGGAAGTAGCAGTTAGATGGACAGACAAGGTGAGCTTCTGGGCTAGATCAGTCTGCTCACTGTGATGCAGTCAGCAGACACTTGGGTGTCTGCAGCTTTTCAGATTCTCAGACACAGCCAGGCCATGCCGGCTTGTGCTTTCCTAGAGCAGCCAGCTGCAATATCTAGGAGAGATATCAGGAAGGTCCTAACTGCCTAGGTGGGCAACCCAGGAAACTGCCCTGGCCCTGCTGCCCATAGGATAGTGTTAGGGGGTGTGGGGGGCAGAGTCATGCCCCCCCAGGGCTTTGGCAGGTCACATCTAGTGTCAAATACGTGGTTCAGCTTTGAAAAGGCTTCTTTCAGTGATCCTGGTGGAAAGCCTTGGAAAAGAGGGGTGGTTGGAAGCCAGGTTTTTGGAGCCCCTGATATATGCATACAGGGGCAGCAAGAGATAGCGAGATACAGAGTTTGGAGGGCCCAGGCTGATAGAAGTTGTGTGGGCTATAGCATGAGATGGCAGGTGTCAATCTGAAGACACAAAGGGTGCCCAGAAGACCTTGATGGTTGCAGAGATAGGGCCAGTGGACTCTGTGATCTAGTCCTGCACCTGTAGAACAAGATCCTGTAAAGCTGGCAGGCCAGGTACTGCCAGCTGCCCCCACCCCAGCCCCCAGCCCTGCTTGGCCTTCCATCTGCAAAGGGATGCAAAGTGAAAAAAGGCATTTGATGTGAAATAAATAGGAAAGAAAATGATGCTCACTGAGGGCCTACTATAAATAGACCAGCCCAGTAGTTGAGAACCTGAGTTCCTGGATCAGATCCAAATGCTGTCTCCATGCTCACTGGCTGTGGGACCTCAGGCAAGATACTGTGTGGGACAGGAACTCAGCAAACACTGGCAAAGGGCTGATACAGTCTGCCTACATGGCTGTGCTCTGGGAGAGGCTGGGTGACTGTGACCGGGCTCTGCAGAGTGGGGCGGGAGGCAGAAAGCTTTCATGGAGAAGGAGAGGCATTTCTTGAACACAAGGTTGGATACCATTCTTTAAAGCCTCTGCAGTTATGGGGCACCTGGGTGGTTCAGTCGGTTAGGCTTCCAAGTCCTGATTTCTGCTCAGGTCATGATCTCTCAGTACATGGGTTTAAGCCTCAGGTCGGTCTCCACGTCAGCTCTGTGCTGATTGTGGAGCCTGCTCGGGACCCTCTTTCTCTCTCTCTGCCCTCCCCCCTCTCAAAATAAATAAACTTAAAAAAAATAAATAAAGTCCCTGCAGTTATGAGGTAGAGGAGGCTATAGGTAGAGGAGGCTTAGGACCCACTGGTGGGTCCTAGTATGGTACCAGGACCAGAAATATCAGCATTACCTGGGAGCTTGTAGCAAATGCAAATTCTCAGCCCTGCCCAGAATCAGAAACCTATTGAATCAGAACCTGGGTGGAGGGGGGTTGCAACCATCTGTGGGTTACCAAGCCCTCTAGAGGATTCTGATACAACTCAAGGTTGAGAACTACTGCTGTATATAATAAGGAGATGTCAGGAGGGGTGCTCATAGAATGAGTGAATATAGACACCGGAAACTGGGGGAGGAGTCAGGAAATCTGGGTGCCTAGGAGAATCTCCTTCTTTGTGGCGGTGTGACTTTGGACAAGTACTTAGGGCAGTCTTGGAAACTCAGTACTGAAAAGCCCATTAGCAATCACTGTGTCATCTTTTCATGGTAGGGATGGGGAAATAGTGGCCCAGGATGGGGAAAGGCCATGGCTGCAGTCACTCAGTGGCAGACCTGAGAATTGAGGCCAGTTGGATTTACCTCTCAACTACCTGAGTGTTCCTGGGTGTATCAGCTCACTGCTCTCTGCCTCAGTTTCCACATCTGTAAAATGGACCTGATAATAGTACTTATAAGATTATCTTAAATTATTATTCTATTGCATTGAATATGGGGTTTTTCTTTCCTTTTTTCTTTACAATTTTATTGAGAAATCAATTATTGAAACACTAAATGGTATGCATTTAAAGAGGCAATTTGATGAGTTTTGACATACATATGTACATCTGTGAACCCATCTTCATAATCAATATAACAAACATTTCCATATTTGTGCCCTTTGCAACCCCTCTCTCTCTCCACCTGGATCCACAGGCAAACTCAGATCTGCTTTCTGTCCCTATAGGTTATGTTTTATTTTCCAGAATTTTATATAAATGGAATTATATAGTATAGTCTCTGTTTCCCTGACTTATATCCAGCATAATGTTTCTGAGATTCATATACATTGTTGCATGGATTAACAGTTTGTTCCTTTATATTACTGTGTAGTATTCCATTATATGATATACATTTGTCTATCCATTCAACTATTAAGGGACATTTGGGTTGTTCCCAGCTTGGGGTTATTACAAATCAACTCAACATTCATTTTTTTAAGAAGCACCATTATTTCATGTGCCACTAAGAAAGGGAAAATGCTACCAATTAAATTATAATCCAGTGTTTTAAAATTACATAAAACACATATCTCATACTTATTGAAATAAATCTTTCAAACTTAGATTTTTTTTAACTCACATATCACTTTTATACATACAAAAAAACAAAACCCCACTAGATAAACAAAGTAAAGATCCAGGATTCCTAAAACATCTTCCTATTCCAAATCCAGTTCTTTTTTTTTTTTTAATTTATTTTATTTTAATTCCAGTATAGTTCGCATACAGTGTTGTGTTAGTTTCATGAATCCAATTCTTTGGAGTCACTTTTTAACTCAGGATTATTGGTGTCTGTGTTTTGAATAGCTTCCTTGTTACCCTCAAAGTGTTGGTGGTACAGCCTTGTTATAAGGACCCACAGAGGAAGTCAAAGGCTTTGGTGCTGAGCTCTGAAGCCAGCTAGGCAATCATGTAGAGTTAGCCTACTTTGCACTCCTGCTTGGGGAATGTTGCTAAACGTGTCTGGTCACTGCCTCCTCAACCCTTCCCCACAACCATTTGGTTCCTAGGGGATAAAAGTGCTCCACTGTCCTCTCTGGGATCTTATCCTAAGCCCATGACGTCTTTGATGTCTGTACACAGGCAGGAACACCTCCATCAGGACTGCAGCCTGGCTGACAGTGGAAGATATCAGTAAGCAGTGGCAAGACACATCCCAATTTCAGAGATGTTAAGATGTATTTTTAAATGTGCAGCTTAGAATCATTGAAATATAGTCTATGTAAGGGAGCCTGAATAGTGCCTGGTACTTTGTAAACCCTCAACAAAATTTAGCATTGATGATGATGATGGTGGTGGTGGTGGTGGTGGTGGTGGTGGTGGTGGTGGTGATGGTAATGATTCAGCATTGGTTTCTTTGTTGGTTAAATAAAGGTGGCAATACCTGCCTCACAGAAATGTTGTGAAGATAAAGGAAATGATTTACTTTATATAGAGCATATGGTCCAGTGCCTCATACTTAACAGGATTTCAGCAAAAGATGTTTTCATTCTTGTTTCACTGCAACCACACAATGCTCTTGACCTTTGGGACAGGCAGCCAAATAATAGATTTATGCAGGCTAAAACTGCAAAGGGGGCCTTAAAGATACCATATTACAACTCCCTTGTTTTGCAGATGGGAAGCCCAGAAAGGGTAGGAAGCCTGGCTTCTTCTTCCATGGCTAATCTGGTGGCAGCATCAAGATTCAAACCCAGATCTCGTCTTTCCCCTTCCAATGCTCTAAGTGGTGCTGTCATGGAAGGGGCCACAGATCAAGGCAGGATCCCGGAGAAGCCTTCATAGCCGATTACTTCTAGAAGGACCAGCTCTTCTGGCCTGCATGGGTGGAGGAGGGTCAGAGCTCACAGAACAGAGGAATAGTCAAATTCCAGGGAAGGGTGGGCTATGGCCTCTGCTCTTAGAGCTGGAGCACCTGGGGAGACCCCTAGCTCATGGGACCAGAAGGAGTAAAGCTGGGGGGTGAGTGCCCTCAAGGTCCTGACTACAGAAAGGAGGAGCTCTGCACAGCCTACCCAACAGTACATGCCAAGTGCTGTGTTGAGTCATTCTCATGTACTAATTCATTTAGCCTCTGCAAGAACCCTGCAAGGCAGACTTTCTTAACCGTTTTATACCTATGGGGAAACTGAGACTCAGAGCTGGGGAAGGAATAGGCTAAATTTACACAGCTAAGAAGGACAGAACTGGCCCTTTCTATAGGGCACAGAACTGTCTTAGCCTGGCTCCAATTCAGGAATGAGGATGAAGCTGGGGAGGAGCTGGGTGAGGGACAAACACATAAAGCAGGTGCCCTGTTCTGTTGTGGTGTTGGGCTTTCAGGAAGTTGCCCTCTAATGAGGAAATGGGCAAAACGAAGGGTCCATCTCCCAGCCTTGTCTCTCCATGAGTGGATTCTTGCCCAGTGGTAATTCTCCTTTTAGTTTTGCAGGGTTAGTTAGCCCAGAAAATACTATCAGTAATTATGTCTTGCAGGGTGTTCAGATTTTCACTGCATTTCATACGGAGCCAAATTCAGCACCAGGTTGGCTTGATCTCTTGGTGGCATGAGTGTGATGCAGGCCTGGGACTGATTCCAGGTTTTAGTCTCTGCTCTGCTAATGGGTTCTTGGGTGGCTCTGGACAAGTCTTTTCTCTCTGTGCCTCAGTTTTCGCATCATCCTCAGTAAAACAAGGGGGTTGGTTTGTCAGATTCCAGATGTCCTGCTCAGTTTTTTCATTCATTAATACCTCTGCATTAGAGGCCTCCTTTGGACAGCAATGAAGATAATAATGAATTGCTCACATTTATTCACTGTATTCCAAATTTCTGTTTTATGCATTATCTCATTTAATTCTCAACACTGTGAAGTAGATCTGAAAGGTACCTTCCTAAAAGGGTAGTTATGAGGGCCAAGTAAGTTAATATACATAAAGTGCGTAGAAGAGTTCCTGGCACATAGTGTTCAATAAATGCATTATTATTTTTCCTGTTTTTCACATTTGAAGGCTGGACTGCAGAGAGTTTAAGTGTCTTGCCCAAGGTCATACAGCTTGAAAATGGCAGAGCCTGGATTCAAACCCAGGAGTCTAGCTCCAGAACCCTGTACTCCCAACCATTACTCTATGCTGCCTTTTGGTAAGACACAAGTTGGAGTGACATGTTATAGAGCAGGGTAAGGTGTTCAGTAAGAGTGCTGCCCCCCAAAGTCATGGTAATTCCACTTTTAAAACAAAGTGCTACAAGCTACTGCTAAAACAAGCTACTGCAGGCTCTAGGCTGAATTTGGCCTTCCGGTAGTCAGTTGGCCATGCCTACTCTAATGCACCATCTGGTTCTCAGGGCCATAATCTTGAATCCCAGCAAGTGGTATGCAGAGGGATAGCAGCATGGATTCATCACTGTGTCAGTGAGCTGGAGGGAATTGGGGAATGGTTAGACCTAGAGACCTGGGGATGGAGGTAGAGGAAGGAGACTGGCCCCAAGAACTCAGTGGGGGCAGAGTGAAGACAATATTTAGCAGGGGGGTGAGCCACTGGTGTGTATGGGAAGGGGGCAACCTAAAGAGGAGAGGAGTGCATGGAGAGCAGTCTGGAACCCTCCCTCCTGCTTTGCTCCTTCCTCATCTTTTCCCCATAAAAAAATTCCAGGAATGGGAGTGGACTAGGCCAAGAAAGCTTCTGGATAAACCAGCCCAACCAAAGTAGGGAAGCAAAGAGGTCTGGGGGCAAAAACACCAGAATGTTGAGACAGGTGTTTTGAGAGTGGAGGGAGGAAGGGAGGGAATTGTTTAAAAGGAGAGCTGGGGAGTTCCTGGTGTAAACACCTCCTCCAGAGAGCAGATTGGGAGAGACAAACCCTTTTTTAATCCCAAAAGGGAGAGTATACGTAGTCCCAGCCCCTCCAGGAAAGGAGGCTGTGGAGTACAGTGCAGGGTGTATTGGCTATTAACCTGGACGATTATTTTGCCTCGGCTTCCCCATCATGGAAATAGGGATAGAAAACCTAACTCATAATACCAGCTAATGTTGGTTGAAGCCCTGTATGCCATGGGGTCCGCACAGGTCATCTTAACTAGGTCATCATTCTTTACATCCCCACTATACAGACAAAGAAGCAAATTCAGGAAGGTTAGGGTTCATGCCCAAGGACAAAAAGTAAGTGACAGTGTCTGCTTGGGGACATAGGTGGCTGACTGTAGAGCTTGGGAGTTTTAGCCACCATGGGTTATCTCTTGAGATGAAGAATGATGCTGATGAGGATCACTAACACATCTGACCACCTAAGAGGAAAGGTGACGCACAATTCTCACAATGCATAGAGCAGAAAGCCTCTCAACAGATCCCGTTAACAACCCACAGTGACTGAGGGCTTATTACATTCCAGGCCCTGTGCAAAGCACTTCATATGGGTTATCTCGTTTGATCCCCACCACCTCTTATGAGATTGGGACTCTAAGTTTCACAGAGAAGGAAACTCCTCCTAAAGAGGTTACGTAGCACGCCTGTGATTGTGGAAGAGGTGGAGCAAAGTTTTCAGACTAGCATGAGTTCCTGAGCCTTTGTGGGTAGTAGCTGACCTGTCTCCACAGTAGCTGTGAAGCCGACCACCTTCTTCTTCCTTCCTGCCTCCTCCAGCCTTTCCTGACGACACCCTGTTTCCCCAGTCTCTCCAGTCTCCCAAACCCTTGGCCTTTCACGTCTGAACAGCTGACCTAGCAGCTTAGTAACCATCCCTACATCCTCTAATTGCCTGTGGTTCACAGCCCCGGGTAGCATAGCCACTTCGTATGCAATCACCAAATGCCATGGGGATGGGTCACTGCCTGTTTTAAGGGTAAGCCTTGGCTCCCTAGCCAGACCCACTTCTCCTGAAGGCAGAAACGAGGCTTATGCAAGTGCTGGAGCCCTCATGGTGTCTGGCATGGGACCAGGCTACTGTGTCTGTGCAGTAAATATGTGTTGCTTGAAGGACTGATGGACAGGAGAGAGAAGGAGAGCAGAAGGTGAGGCAGGGAGCTTCTCTAGATCACCTTCTGCCACTTGGCACAGGGGTGGCACTTATCAGGGACCCCAGAGCCCTAAAAGTCTGTCCTCTTCACCCTTGTGTCCCTACCACATCGCTTATAACATAAAGATATGTTATGTGGCCTTTTTCCTCCTCAAACTCACCAACATTGTCCCACCCCAACTGGCCTTTCCCGTTGCTTCCCAGCATCGGGTCTCCGCTCCAAGATCATCTATTGCAAGAGGCTTCCCTTGACACTCCCTCTCTTCCACCCCCCACCCCATTACCCTTGATCCCACCCCCTTGTTGTATTTTTCTGAATAGCATGAATCTCTGACATGATTTCGGTGACTTGCTTCCTGGTTGGGGTGTGTCTTCTACTAGAATGTAAGGACAGGTCCCTGTCTGTCTTGTCCACTTCTGCATTTGGCATTTAGGAAGTTTCAGCTGTTCTGTGTGCGCAGCTCTCCTAACAAGCTCTGAGATTTTGTCTCCCCCAGATTTGTTAGACGTATGAATGAATGTGTTTGAACAGAACTGAATTAAAGGAATGAAGGAGGACTTCAAATATTGCACTTTCTTCCTACCCACCCCAGCCTTCAAGGTGCAAAAGGTGAAGGGGCAGCTGTGCTCTGCAGCAGCCTGGAGGTGAGGCTGCGAAGTCAGTTGTGCAATCTAAGCTATGGGAACTATGCGTGTGAAACACCCGGGGCGGAGGAGCCGGCCGGCTCATCCTGCCTGAGCTGGGAGGAGAGGTTCCGCTGAAAGTTTGGACAGTTCTTGGCTTAGAATCTGGAGGGCCCTTTAGAAAGTGATCCCGCCCAGCTGGCCCTCTGAGAGAGCCCAGTTGGGGGCCAGCATCCTGCTGGAAGGCCATAATGAGGTTACTGTGGGAAGCATTCAGATTGCTGGGGAAGCATTAAGAACATGAAAGATATGCTACGCGTTCTTCAGTCTCCAGAGAATCACCACCCAGTGTTAGACTTGGCAAAAGGTCTTCCGTTCATTCTCTGAGCTGCCTGCTTAGAAGGGATGCACCGCCTGAATACCGAATGCCAGCCATGGCAATCTGGGAGCCTCTCCCACAGACCGTAGGAAAGCGACACGAAGCTGGAGGAGGGCAAGGAGCCTGTGTTCCTGGACAGGTGTGCCCTTGTGCTCCCTGTAGTGTGCTCCCCATAGGGTGATCCTGGCAGAACCTACCTGTCTCCAAGGTGACACATCCGGGCCTCTTTTCCAGGAGGCCCTGTTGTGAAACATTCAGGAATGTTTGTGTTCCTTCAGAGATTTGTAATTAAGAAGAGGCAGAACTAGTTTTTGCTTGGCCCTCTTCCCTCTTGCCCCTCCAGCATTTGGGGCATTTCGATTTCATGATTGGGGTTTTCAGTAGCCCAGGACGTGGAGGCTGGAGACTGCCCTGAAGCTGAAATGGGGTGAATCGCTTCATCAGAGGGTGGGGGCAGGGAGTTCCAGGCAAGCCCCCAAGTCTGGGCCACATCTGAAAGCAGACATCTCTTCCCAGCTCACATTCTTGGCACTTGCCCAAGGGGAAACATTGCAGGCCAGAGAAGCACCCACAGTTTCCCAGGGGGAACTGGTTTAAACAGACCGTTCTTCTCTCTGGCAGGAAGAGTGAATGTGTGCACGTGCATATACGTGTGTGTGTGTGTTTAAATCTTTGTGCAGCTAAAAACACTTCTCTTCATCCTGATTCTCTGAATGACACGTTGCTGCACACTGAATAATTCATCTCCTTCTTGGCATTTGTTCCAGAGAGAATGTTGCTGTCCAGATTTCTTGTAAGTTGCATAGTCTCCCAATAGAAGCTTTTCTCTTTCCCATGGAAGAGCTCTGGGATCCAGGATATCAGCCCTCTGGCTTTTCCCCCAAGATTGCTTTGAGGGGGAACCCTGAATGTCAAACCAGAGCCTGCCTTTCTCCACATGCCCTCTTCTTCTGTCTTTGGGTGCCCTCTTGACTCACTCTTCTTTATCCCTGATGGGCACAGTTTCTGTGTTTGCGGCAAGTAGAAGTGCACCTCTCAGCGCCTCCTGTAGGATATCTCTATGACAGTCACATTACTGATGTTTGCGCTTACTTATCTCAGTTCTGACTGCTCAGTGTCAAAGGCTGGAATGATCAGCCAGGTGTATGGTTTTCTGGAAAAGTGATGCATTTTGGTGTTGCAGACCTGCCCCGTCTCCAGTCCTCACCCTCACAGAGAGTTCAGTGAATCACTGGTATTGATGACTTGGATGACTTTGAAACATTTGATTGTCTTTTCATTAAGCAGCTGTGGATTATCCAATGTGTTGAACATCTTCGTACCAAGGCACAGGGGGCTGAAGGTGCAAATATACCAAAGCTCCAGTGCCTTTTGCCTACTTCAGACTTGCCCCTGATGGTCCAGAGTCGTCATCTGTATCTCTGGCATAGCCTACTTTGTGTTCCAGATTGTTCTTGGTCTTGTTAGTTTTTATGAGCAAAGCTCAAGTTTGGGAGTCAGGTAGTGGGGCTTCAGGTTATACTTCTGTGGTTTACTAACTGTGTGATATTGAGCATGTTTTCTCATTCATAAAATGAAACAATAGTGCCTACTACCCAGAGAGAGAACATGACATATATAACTTGCTTTCTAGGCTTAGATTTAGCCATTATTAAATAGTTTAATTACACTGATACATGAACATTACAGAGAAATTAGTAAAAGAAATTACATTAAAATCTGTGTACCAAGGTAACATTTTAATGTACATCTTTCTAGTTTCTCTTCCATATGTGCTGCCAAAGTGAGCACCCAGTTTCTCTCCCACACACGCATGCAACATGCACACACACTTGCACACAAATTTTTAGGCAAAATATACAATAGTAGTATCCTGTCGATTTTCTCTTTCAACAGTGTTGTTCTCATAATATATTGAGAGCATCCTTCCGTATTAGCAAAATGTAGAACAATACATTTATTTTTCATTCCCACATATTCATTATTACAGTCACCCATTCCACAAATATTTATCAAGCACCAGTTGTGGGGGACACAGGAATCTGTTGCTTAGATGCACCATTGATGAAAGCATTTAATTAATCCCTAGGGAGGAATTTTGAAAGGTGATGATCCAGGGGAACTGTCAGAAAGGGACGTATCGTTTTGGTTTTCTGGGTGGCAAAAGGTATATATAGTAAGATTCATATCTCTGCAGCCAGGCTGGCAGGCGAGGCTTTCAGGGCAGAGGGCAGAGAGAAGAATGAGTCAGAAAAAGAGGTCTGACTCTAGCATTCCTGGTCCCTCACAGATTTTTCTTTCCTCAGTAAGAGAGTAACTCTCCGTGGAGAGGTATGCCTGTGTGTGGACTTTTTCTTCAGAGGCTCTTTCAAAGATTTGCTGCATAAAATGTTGTTGGATGCGATTTGGCTCTTGGAGTTCACTGGTCTTCATTGTCTGTAAGGGAGAACCACTTGGTGAAGTTTGAGGAGAGGGAGGCACTATGGGATGTGGCCTTTAGTTTCTGAAGTCTGGGCAGGGCATGCGGTGGTGGTGGTGGCATGGGCTGAAGACCGCTTTGCAGGACTTCTATCCAGACTGGCACAGGTGTACCTGAATGAGGAGTATCGTCTGCTGAGGGAAGTCCCTATCACCTGTGTGTCTTCTCCATTTTTCCCTGCTTTGACTCCAAGACAGTGGCTTGTGATTTTTCCATGGGACTCAGGAGATGCACTGAAGATGTCAACTTTCAAAAGAACCCTTGAGCTCACACACAGCAGGAGTTCTGGAGACACATTTCCTTGCTTGAAATCCCAGTTTTGTCATTGACTTGGAGAATGTTATTTAGTCTTTCTTAGCCTCAGTTTCCCCTTCTGGGAAATGGAGATAACAATAACTGATGTTTTGTGAGCACTCATTCACACCAGTATCTGTGCTAAATGCTCTTAAAACATGACGTTAGTTAACCTAACCTGGACAGTTATTATTATCCCACTTTTCAGATACAAATACTAAGGTTCAGAGAAGTTAAATAAGTTGCCAAACCCACACAGCCAATATAAGTGATGCTTATTGAATCCTTATTTGACGGTGTTTAGTCTTTTGCATATCATATTTACCTCTAGCCTCACCCTCATCATCTCCCACAATGCAGCAGTAAATTACTGACTAACGGAAGCTTTTGGAATCTCCATTTATTCAGTAGGTATTTTTCGCAGCCTGCCTGACCTTGGATATGTAGTGGCACGTTGGGCACACCACATTCTGTCCACCAGGGGCTTTTTTAGTGTTTCTTTTCTCCCACGTGTGTGTGTGTGTGTGTGTGTGTGTGTGTGTGTGTGTGTGTATAGTAGTATAGTGTATATATATATCTATTTGTGTGTGTGTGTGTGTGTGTGTGTGTATATACACACACACACACATATATTTTAAATGTTTATTTTTGAGAGGGCAAGGGGAGGAGTAGAGAGAGAGGGAGACAGAGAATCCCAGGCAGGCTCCATGCTGTCAGCACAGAGCCTGACACAGGGATTGAACACATGAAGTGTGAGATCATGACCTGAGCTGCAATCAGGGGTGAGATGCTTAACCAACTGAGCCACCCAGGCACCCCTCCCCTATATATTTTGCTTTAAATCTGAGCTGGAGTGGTTATAGGAAAGGAGATTGCACAGTACAGGAGAGAGGGTAGTTTTTTGAGGCTTGGAGGGAAGGTCTTGATCAGAAATCCTGGACCCTATTTCAGTCTATTTTCTTCCTGTCCTGTTGTGTGTAAGCTAGCCACTCTATCCAAAGGGTGATGAAACAGAGCCGTGTGGCCTTCCAGGACTCTGAGGGCTTGGGAACAGACTGGAGAGAGAGAACATCTGAGTATGGGTTTTAAGCAGAGGCAGTAATAGGAGAAACCAAAGGGGCTTTTTGGAGGGGCCACTCAGGCTGATTGGCTGTATATCTAGGTTCGTGGCTCCTTGCACTCTGACTGAAATGCTTAAACGATGGTTTGTGCTGTTTTCCAGCCTTGACAGGCCTTAGTTCATTTAGTTGGATGATTTGTCTGTCTGACTTAGCCACCAAGTGGGTGATTACCACCACTGAACACCAAAATGGGGTCTTAGAGAGTGGTTATTACCAAAAAGATCAGTTTGGCCTGGGTTATCTGGGGAAGGACAGAGGTGGGTATAGGCATTTAGGAACGGCTCAAGAAGCAGATAAATACTGCTTCTGGCCAAATTCATAAGGACGGAACATCTGCCATTCTAGATGCTGCTGTAAGCCAGCTTTACAGAGGGCAAGTGGGCACAACAGACATAGGGTAGAGCCAGGATGAAGACTGGGGGTGGGGTGGGCAAGTGAGTCACAGATGAAGAAGCCAGTGAGGGCTGGAGTCCCAGTCCAGAAGCGAGACTTGACCTTCGAACCTTTTTCTGCACACCGCCCAGAGATGCAGAAACAGAGGCCCAGAGAAGGAAGCTGACGTGCTCACATCATTCCCAAATCAGTGGCAGAGTTAGGCCTGGAATGCCGAATCTCTGCTTCCCTCCTGGGTGACGTAATCCTGCTGCTGCTGCCATGCACTCACCTTCCTGGGGGCCTTGGGCACAGCAGAGTTGGGGTCAGTGTAAAGTCTGTGGCTCTGCTGGGTCAATCCAGAGGAGCGGGGGGCTGAGAGAAGCAGTGAATTGCAGGGCTTTGGGGACCGTGGGCTGATGGAGTGTGTTTCTCCTCTCCCTTGCCAGGTACACCAAACCACTCACCTTTGCTGACTGCATTAGTGATGAGTTGCCACTAGGATGGGAAGAGGCGTATGACCCACAGGTCGGAGACTACTTCATAGACCACAACACCAGTAAGTTCCTGTCCAGCATCCCTTCCCCATCTTGCACCCCATCCCTCTACCTCCACACCCACCCCCCAAGTCTGGAAGAGCTGCCGGCAGAGGCTCTTGAAGCCAGATTGTGTTTTGTTTTATATAGAGTGAGATGGAGATGTCGATGTAGATATAGATAGATAATGTATGCTCGTACAAAATAACCATTTAGAAGGATTTTAAATAGAATCTAAAACTCTCCCCTCACAACCCATCTCCCCAATTTTACAGAAGCAACCACTGCTAATAATTTCTTGTGTATCATTCCAGAAATGTTCCGATTGTATGTTTGTGTGTATATGCAGATATCCTTTTCTTTAACATATACCAATTTTTGTGCGTACAGATTTTTTTCCATGTAAGGCAGATGTGTCATTGTCATTACCAGACCAGAGCCCCAGCATGTCCCTAGCAGCATGCATACATGTGTGTCCATAGTGGATTGGTATCAGTTGTGGTGTCTCTAGCTCATTATAGTGGTCAGCTGACCTTTGCTTCATGTACATGATCCAAGTATCCTGATCCAGAGTAAAGATTCCTAGTGTCTTTGTCTCTGAGGCAATGATGTAAGAATAGGTTGAGAAAGGGACAAGCGTGTTGTCTAACAGGTGGAGGAACCCAGGTCATGGTCCCTGAGCCAAGGAGACTTAATGGGTATTTGGGCTTCATCCTTTTTTTTTATTTTTTATTTTTTTATTTTTTAATGTTTATTTATTTTTGAGACAGAGAGAGACAGAGCATGAACAGGGGAGGAGCAGAGAGAGAGGGAGACACAGAATCTGAAACAGGCTCCAGGCTCTGAGCTGTCAGCACAGAGCCCGACGCAGGGCTTGAACTCACAGACCGTGAGATCATGACCTGAGCCGAAGTCGGACGCTTAACCGACCAAGCCACCCAGGCGCCCCTGGGCTTCATCCTTGGTACACCTTCTTGGCCAAGATTATGTCCTGTCCTCTGAAATTCACTGCCCCACGTGTCCATGCCTGTCTTGCTTCCAGCCTTCTGAAGTGTAGGATTCCCTTTGTCCTGTCAGGAAAGAGGTGAATGGAATGAAATGGGATGTGCCTGGCCAGGCCTGAAGGCTGAGAATAGGGCACGAGATCCTAGTAGCCTCTGTTTACTGACCACACAATCTGTGCCATGTGCTGGAATAGACACCTGATAGACGTCTTCTCACTTAATCCTCCTGGCTCCCCTGAGGGGTGTTAGGATGATTATCCCTGTCTTACAAATGCAACTTAAAGGTCATCACTGATTGCTTGACACTCAGGGCTAAAGCACAGCAGAGCTGGGATTCGAACTGCTACTAGGGAGCCGAGTGTGCTCCCCGATTCGCTTTCTCCTCCAAGTTCAGTAGCACCTGGCTATGCCTGTGTCGTGCCCCTCATCACTCTGTGGTATAACCATTTGCCTGTTGTAAAGCAGGGCAGTGTCTAATTCATCATGCCGCCCCAGGCCTGTGCTGGGTAAGGCACATAGTAGGTATGCACTTGATCTTTGCTAAATAGGAAAGAGCATACGTGCATGAACTCATGACTAAATGGATGAATGAGCAGACTTCGTCGGCACCAAAGTGTAGACAAGTTTCTGAGAGACGGCTAATGACATTAATTGCATTGTTGGGGGTAGCAGAGGTTTTTATTAGCGCTCACAATTGCATGCTAGAGAATGAGAAGTAAATATGCCTAATTGAGTGTGTACAGGGAATGAGGTTAATGCTTGGAGGGCTGCACAGTATGCTGGGTTCAACAGTGATGTACAGGGACCCAAACCAGTCTACTCCTTGTGTCTAATTACTGAGTTCATCCCCCTCATTAAAATCTGATGGTAAGAGCAGTATTTTAAGGTGCTTCTGGGAGTTGTTGGAGAAATAGAAGGCAGGAAGGAATAGCAGGCAGTGGCAGAGTTTACTCTTGAGGAGATGATGGCAGAAATGGGATGTATGGGCAGGTGAGTAAATGGGGGCCACAATAGGAAGAATTCTGACAGTTTTACCAGCTCTCAGACCACTGGGTGCCTTTTGCTTTGAAGGTGTCCTGGTTGGATGGAGGGCACCACCTCCTGCAGATGGAGCCTGTGTGGGGTACAGGTGGTGGGAGTGTGACCCTCGAGGCCTAAGCATTCAGAGCCGGGGACTCAGATCAGTCCTCTGTGTGTGTGTTGTTCACAGACTGAAATTACCTTCTCCAGTTATAAACATAAGAGAATTGAATAGGTTCAATCCACTGTCCAGCATTCATTCATTCAGCAAATATTCACTGACTATCTGCAATGTTCCAGGCACTGTTCTTGGAACTTGGGATACATGAGAGCGTTTGTAATGGCAGTGATTCTGGCCCTTAGAGAGCTTTCATTCTGGCAGAAGAGACAAAAAAATAACACAAATAAGCATATTATGTAGTACATTAGACAAAGTATTACAGGAGAAAGGAAAAGAGTGTGGGCTGAGACGTGCTGGGATGAGTTTGAGGGTGGTGGGGAAGGACAGTGGCCATGGTCTTCAGGAAGAAGACCTGGTTGAGAAAATGAGATTTGAACTAAGACTTGAGGGAGGTAAGGGGGCCTTTCAGGTAGAGAATTGTTAGAGCAAGAACTCTGAGTAGTGGCCATATTTAGCTTGCATGGGGATGACAAGGAGGCAGGTGTGCACATGGCAGAGTGAGTAAGGAAGCCGGGAGAAGGACCTCAGGCCAGAGAGTTGCAGGGCATAGGTGGGGTGGTGGTTTGCCTTAAGGGCTCTAGCTTTTTGCCCCATGTGAGATGAGAGCCAATGGAGAGTTTTCAGCTGATGAGTGGCATGATCTGCTTTATGTCTTAAAAGGGCCACTCTGGCTGCTTTGTTGAGAATAGAACTTAGTGGAGCAAGGACAGAAGCAGAGAAGCTTGTGAGAGATGATTGCAGTCATCCAGGTGACAGAGGGCAGTGCCCCAGACCAAGGCCTTGGTGGTGGAGGTAGTGAAAAGTGGCCAGATGTGGATGTATTTTCAAGGTGGAGACAACAGGATTTCTTGGTAGACTGCATATGGAACATGAGAGAAAGAGGAATGAATGGCCCTCATGGGGCAGAGCAGCTGGCAGGATGGAGTTGCCATTTATTGAATGGAAAAAACTAGAGTATTGGGTGTAGGGAGGAAAATGATTTTGGACATGTCGAGTCTTCTATACCTGTTACACATCTAAGACTTGAGGGAGAAGTCTGGTATGTTTGATGGAGGAATCTGGAGTTTGGATAAGAGATCTGGGCTAAAGCTAGTTGTTTGGGAGTTGTTGGCATACAACACAGTAGTATTTAAAGACATGAAGCTAGCTGAGATCACCAAAGGAGTAAATCAAAGAGAAGAGGACCAAGGAATGAGTCTTGGGGTTCTCAGATAGTAAGTGGGTGCAGAAAGGAGAAAAACCTGAGGAGTGACCAGAAAGGCAGAAGGAAAACCAGGCCATCCTGAAGGAAGCATGTTGAGGAGAGTGTCGTCAGCCCTGTCAGATGCTTCTGATGGGTCAGATATGAAGACTGAGATAGACCCAACTTTCGAGGGAAGCTGTGGACAAGGACTCAGGGCAAAGGCCTGACTGGAGTGAGTCTGAAAGAAGACCAGGGGTAGGGGTGGGGGAGCAGCGCCTGAGGTGGCTCAGTCAGTAGCTCAGGTCATGATCTCAGGGTCATGGGATCGAGCCCCATGTCAGGCTCATTGCTGAGCATGGAGTCTGCTTAAGATTCTTTCTCTCTTTCTCCCTCTGTCCCTCTCCCTCGCTTGTGCACTCTCTCTCTATCTCTATCTCTATCTCTATCTCTATCTCTATCTCTATCTCTATCTCTATCTCTATCTCTATCTATATAGATATATATATCTATATAGATATAGATATAGATATGTAGATAGATAGAGATAGAGATAGAGATAAAGAGATAGAGAGAGACAGACAGACAGAGGAGTGAGAACCAACAAATATAGACAACTGTTTCCAAAATATAACCCATTTCATTATTTCAGATGTGAGTGTTAAGTACTCCCACAGACTGTTTCCATCCATCATGATTAGATGGTTTTTGTGTTTTGGGTTTCTTTTTAAGTTTATTTATTTTGAGAGAGAGAGAGAGAGAGCGCGAGCGCGCGCGAGAGAGCACATGAGCAGGGGGAGGGGCAGAGACAGAGGGAGAGAGAATCCTAAGCGGGTTCCACACTGTCAGCACAGAGCCTGATTGCGGTGCCCCAGACCCACAGGCCCACAGACCTCACAAACTGTGATATCATGACCTGAGCTGAAATCAAGAGTTAGACACTTAACCAACTGAGCAGCCTAAGCACCCTTGATTAGATGGTTTTAATCAGGGATCAAATTATGTGTTCTAGTGTTTTCCCTTCATATTGTGTTATGAGTATTTGAGAGATGCCACACAGTCTTCATATTGTCATTTTTAGTACATCAAATGAATGTAAGCAATACATTTTAACACATAAAACAAATGCACCATAATTACCCCTATTGCTGATCTCCTGCACTATTTCCATCTATTTGTTTTAAATAAATAGGAGGAGAATCGTTATTCATATTGCTCCTCTCCTTTGTGACAATTTCCCACGTTTATATTTCCAAATATAGGATTACTAAGCAAGATACTATGAACATTTTTGAGACTTCTGATCCATATTCATTCCTAAATTGATAAGAACTTCCAAAAGACTGTATCAACCTGTATTGCCATAGGCAGTAAGGGTACTGTTATCCTCATGCCTTGATCAGTAAGGGGCGATTTTCATTTCCTTATTTCTTGATAAATTCATTATAGGTTTAAACTGTTGCTTCACTGCTTTTCATTTGCATTCCTTTGCATAGTAACAAGGTTGGGCATTCTCCAGATGTTCAGCTGTTTTTAAGACAATTGTTGTTAAAGCCCTTGGAGAATGCACTAGCATTAGCCGTGTGGGTATGCGTGTGGTGTGTGTAGAAAGTGGGCGTGTGGTGTGTGGAGGAGGTGGTGTGTGGATTATATGCAGAGCTTGTGAGTGTGGAGAACGTGTGTGGAATACGTTTGTAGATGGAGGTTTGGAGCACGAAGGAGGATAGAGAAGGGGTTCTCAGTGATGGCTGTGCTTAGCTAAGTGTTGGCAGTAGCTGCCTTCTGGGGAGGAGAGCCTGAGAGGGAAGAGGATGGGGTAATGATGTTTTATGTAGCCAGGTGTGTAAAATGCTCAGTGATTAAACTGTGCCCATGTATAGCTTTAATTAAAAAAAATGAGAACTAAAAAATAACTAGCCAAGGTGATCTCAAGGATCCTGCCTGATGTAAAGATATCTATTCAAATGTGATAGACTCAGGAAGGAGGGTACCAGCAGAAGAGGCTGGGCCTGGGGGGACCCTCTCAGAGTCTAATGCAGGACAAAGGCTGCTAACTAACACAACTCCCTAGACACCCCTGGGAACTTTTGAAAAGCCCGGTATCCTAAAGGACAGTCTTTTCAATAGTTGCTGGTCCACATGGAAAAAAATACACCCACTTCTGTCCCCACCTCACACCGTGTATAAAAATAAACTCAAAATGACCATAGACCCAAACATAAAATGGAAAACTAGAGAACATCTAGAAGAAAACATAGGAGAAAAATCTTCAAGATTGTAGAACAGGCAAAGATTTTTTTTTGGGGGGGGGGGGGACAAGACCCAAAAACCACTAACTATAAAAGAAAAATTGATGAATGGGGCTTCATTGAATGTAAACCTCTATTGTTCAAAAGACACCAGTAAGAAACTGAAAAGGTAAGCCACAGGTAAGGAAAAAATACTTACAATATTTAGATCTAACAGAGGACCTATATCAAGAATATATAAAAGGACTCCTATCTTAAAATAGTAAGAAGCCCAACAACCCAATAAAAAAAATAAGAAAGATTTAAAAAACACTAAAGACCTACAGATGGCCAATGGACACATAAAAGTATGTTTCCATCATCAGTCCTTGGGGAAATGCAGATTTAAACTGCAGGCGGGTACCACAGCATTCCCACTATAACGACTGAAATGAAGATTAACAATACCAGTGGTTGGCGAATATGGAAGAATTACAACTCCACTAAATTAGTGGTGAGAATGTAAATTGGAACAGCCATTTTGGAAAACAGTTTTTCTATTCTTTTTTAATGTTTATTTATTTTTGAGAGGTGGGGGGTGGAGAGGACAGAAGGTCCAAAGTAGGATCTGTGCTGACAGCAGAGAGCCCGATGCAAGGCTTGAACTCATGAACTGCAAGATCTGACCTGAGCCGAAGTCACACGCTTAACTGACTGAGCCACCCAGGCGCCCCAGTTTGCCAGTTTTTTTTAATAAAATTCAACATATGCTTACAATATGACCCAGCAATTCCATTGCTGGATAATTTTGCCTAGGAGAAATGCAAATATATGCCCATACAAAGATTTGTGCATGCATGTTCATTACAGCTTTTCATGATAATCCCAAACTAGAGAGAGACAACCTAAAGGTTTTTCAAAAAGTGAACTGTGATATATTCATACAATAGAATTTTATTCAGCAGTAATAAGCAAGTCACTGATACAACAACATAAATGAGTCTCAAAGCCTTATGCTGAGCATAAGAAGGAAGGCTCAGAGATCATACACTTATGCATCCATCGATAGGAAGTTCTGAATAGGCTGAAGAGGAGGGAGGAGGTGGGTGGGAGTAACCAGGAAAGAGTACAGGGATCATTGAGGTAAAGGGAACATTTTACCCATCGATTTAAGCGATGGTTTATGGTGTACACATTTGTCAAAACATATCGAACTATACACAATGCCTGCATTGATCGTATTTAAATTTTACCTTAATAAAGTTGATTTAAGCCATACATTGATGCCCACTTCATACTGTAGACCAATTAAGTGGAAATCTCTGGGGTAGTTCCAACATGTAGCCAGGTTGAAACCAGTGTTCTGATATGAGGTTGCGTGTTGTTTGTCTACGTGTGCATTCATCTATCTGTGTTGGTTTCTACTATGAAAGAGAGACTGGGCCACCCAAATTGGTAGCCAGCCTCCAATTAAGGCTCTCCCATACTTTCATATTACAAGGAGTAGAGGACCTTGGCCACAGAGAGGGCGCTATTGAACAGAACGCTCTGGGGAGGGTTCATCCAGGTGTGCCCTTGCTGCTGGTCAAGGGCCAGCATCTCAGCCAGCCCTTTGGCGGGAGATCCTACCTGGAGCTCAGCATCACACCTGCCAGCCTTGCCTGCCAGCTTCAGTGAGCGCTCAGCGCATCTGTGCTGTCACCTCTGAGAGAGTGGTTTTCACCTTTGGTGGCACACTGGAATATTTGGGGAGCTTTGCAAATCACCACTGCCTCATCCCCACCCCCAGAGATTCTGATCTAATTGATCCAGGGGTGGGGCTTGGGTATCAGGAGTGTTAAAATTCCCCCCAAGTGATTCTAATTGTGTCAGTCAAGGTTTCTCAGCCACGTCTGTCTGGGGACAGACACCTGGGGAAACTTTCACAAGTGTCAGTGCCTGGGTCCCACTCATGGAAATTCTGATATAAATGTTCTGGCACAGGGTTCAGGGTTTTTTGTGTTTTTGCTGTTTTGTAGCTCCTCAGCTGATTCTAATATACTGCCAGGACCCAAAATTACTGGATGAAGTACCAACATTTTTTAAAGCAATTTTGCTGAGAATCTGGGGGAAAAGGCACTTTCATATGCTGTTTGTGAGCATAAGAATTGGTACAACCTTTCAAAAGGTAGTCCCTGTATTAAGAAGTATATCTTGCAGAATTAATCATACAAGTTCACACAAGTATTTTTTTTTAACAGTTGTCGCTGCAGCATTGTTTGTAATAGCAAAAAAACTTAAAACAATCCAAATATTTCCCAGTAGAAGTCTGGGAAGCCACTAATACCCTACCATAAATACAGCCTAATCCCATTCCATGGAATACTATGCAACCATTTAAATGATCAAGGTAAATAAAAAATTAAAAAATAAATAAAAACAGTAATAAAACTAAAAAAAAAGAATAAACAAAAAGACTTGAGGTAAATCTTCACCCAATAAGGAAGGATGAACAATATCAATCATTTGCAGATGAAAGCAAATTACAGACCAGTATATATAACATGGGGCCATGTTGCATTAAAAATAAGTTTCTGTATACAGACACATATGTATCAACAAACAGGTTTATGTGTAATTAGAGGGCAGTATCTTTTAGTGTGTGAGACTCGTAGCAGCAGTTACCTGTAGGGAGTAGAATTAGAGACATGGAAACTCTCACTTGTTTTATAAATTTGCAGTAGTAGAATTGTGAGATTTTCCTTTTTTGTATTTTTCCCCAAAAGTGTAAACTTTAAAAATTTACATATTTTAGAAAACATCTCCAGCCTGGCCATGATCAGCTGTATCTTCTGTGGGCTTTGTCAGCTGGATGTCTGAGGCTAACGCTTGGGCACTCAGGAGTCCCTGACTCTGAGGGCATCCATATCTACTGATGGGACATAGGACCCAGCTTTATAAAATGCTCCCTTTTTATTTTTTTATTTATTATTATTATTATTTGTGTTTATTTATTTTTGAGAAAGACAGAGCGTGAGCGGAGGAGGGGCAGAGAGGGAGGGAGACACAGAATCTGAAGCAGGCTCCAGGCTCTGAGCTGTCAGCATAAAGCTCGACACAGGGCTCGAACTCACAAACTACGAGATCGTGACCTGAGTCGAAGTCAGATGCTTAACCAACTGAACCACCCAGGCGCCCCAAATGCTCCCCTTTTTAATCTTTTCTTGTAAATATTCCTCCTCCTTTCCTGGTGGAAGGGTTGCAGAGCTTTCCTTATGAGAAACTATCTTGTGGCTCCTGCCAGCAATCTTTAGACTTTGTTTTCTTTCCCAGAAAAAGGGAGGAGGAAGAGTTTAAAGAATTGCTATTCACAATTAAAAAACTGGCCCCAGTAAATAGTTTGGGCTTTACTCTCACCAACGTTTGTTTACTTTACCTGGGCAGAAGTGCTTTATAGCTTCCTAGAAGCAGGGTAAGCAGGACCTGTTACCCTCTTTAACAATTACAGAGGTAGATTCAGAAAGGTTAAGCAACCTGCCCATTGTAACACAGCAGTTACTGGTAGGGACAGTAACTTGGCCCTGCTGCTTCTGTGATCATCCTCCCTATACCTTCTTTCTTTCATTGGAAATGCTCATTTGGTGAATGAGGAATGGGAGCTATCGGCCCTACAAAAGGAGGCACAAACTCAAATTCCCCAGGAGTCAGACCCATGACATAAATGAATGAAGCAGACCAGCAGACTGATGGAGTACTTGGGTCTGTGGCAGACTGTGGACTCAGCATGGCCAGATCTTCTGAAAAAAACAGAGATCAGGATTGTAATGTTTACATCTCCCTGTTTTTATATACCAGTAACCAACTTAAAATTAATAAAACACTTTCGGTTAAGCAGAACCTGTCCACTGGCTGGATTCACCACATGACCATGATTATACAGTTTCTGGTGTGTTTTGCCCCCCAACCCCACCCACCAGCGGGGAGATGGCTGAAGGGTTGGCAGCTGAGGGGCATCGATTCCTTGACATTGCTTTGATATCTTCCATGTCTGTTCAGCTGTTAGCTATCCCTTTTTTTTTCTTAATGTCTATCTTGGGGCACCTGAGTGGCTTGCTTGGTTAAGCATCCAACTCTTGGTTTTGGCTTAGCTGATGATCTCACAGTTGGTGAGTTCAAGCCCTGCATCGGGCTCTGTGCTGATAACCTCTAGCCTGCTTAGATTCTCTTTGTCTTCTTCTCTCTCTCTCTGCCCCTCCTGCTCTCTCTCTCTCTCTTTCTGTCTCAAAATAAATAAATTAGCTTTAAAAATTTTTTTGTTTTTGTTTTTCTAATAGGTAGTAAATTTTTTTCTTTTTTTCTTAATATGAAATTTATTGTCAAATTGGTTTCCATACAACTCCCAGTGCTCATCCCAACAGGTGTCCTCCTCAATGCCCATCACCCACTTTCCCCTCCCTCCCACCCCCTATCAACCCTCAGTTTATTCTCAGTTTTTAAGTCTCTTATGGTTTGGCTTCTCCCCTCTCTGTAACTTTTTTTTTCCCCTTCCCCTCCCCCATGGTCTTTTGTTAAGTTTCTCAGGATCCACATAAGAGTGAAAACATGGTATCTTTCTCTGTATGACTTATTTCACTTAGCATCACACTCTCCAGTTCCATCCACGTTGCTACAAAAGGCCATATTTCATTCTTTCTCATTGCCAAATAGTATTCCATTGTACATATAAAAAAATTATTGTTTTTTTGGATTTTGACCTTTTTTCAAATGATCACTGTACATATTTATTGCATTTTTTTAAAAGAATGAAGAAATATTGTACCACCAAGACATATCTACTGCTGATAATTTGCTAAGCGTTCTCCTAATGCTTTTGAGAATGTACATATTGTTTCAATAAATACAGCATTATTCAGTTTTGCCCCCTGCACCTCCACTCACTTATACATAATAGGCCTCTTTCTGTTTCATTCACATTTCTTTGAAGACACTATTTTTGATGGCTGTGGCAGCGTGTTGTGTAAATATAGCAGACTTGACCAGTTATTTTCCATGTGACCTTGAGCAAGGTATTTAATCTGTGCCTAGATTTTCTCTTTCATGTAGTGGGGGTTATAACAAAATCTACTTTTAGGGTTAGTGTGAGGATTGAAGGGGCAAAGAGATGTACAGTAGTTAGAACAGTGCTTGGCATAGAGTAGATGTTATATTAGCGCTTGTTATCCTTTTCATCACTATTATCACAGTTTGGTACAAAGGCATCTTTGCCTGAATTTTTTATTACACTTGGTAATAAATTATTGTGGGGGAATTACTGGTTAATACTATGGGGGAATTATTGGTCACAGGGTATTCACATTTCAAGGCTCTTAATGTGCATCGTCGGATAGTCCTCTTCTAAATCTGTTACTGATTTACATTTCCAGCAGGCAACGGGTCCCTATTTTTCATAGCCTCTAAAATATTTTTTGTTTTCTTTTTCTTCACTCTTTACCAAAACTCATGACCTTAAGGATCCTTGAGCCTCTGTCTAGATTAGAACTCAAACCTGGTCCTTCTCCTTGCTGTTCTGAGACAGACTGGCTTTGGGTATGGAAATTAATTCTGGTTTATATTGTTTTTGTTGGCTTAACCCAAATGGAGAGTCTCCGTTGCTTAACAGGTAAGTTTAATGCATCCGCTTTTATCGTGATAACTCTGTTTACTATATTCTCTGTTTTCTGATAGTGCATCCCACAGGCCACCGACCCAACATGTCTTGGTGAGGTGCTGACCTAGGGTCTCTGGGGTCTGTTCCAGAAACCACTCAGATCGAGGACCCCCGGGTGCAATGGCGGCAGGAGCAGGAGCACATGCTGAAGGATTACCTGGTGGTGGCCCAGGAGGCCTTGAGCGCGCAGAAGGAGATCTACCAGGTGAAGCAGCAGCGCCTAGAGCTCGCACAGCAGGAGTATCAGCAGCTGCACGCCGTCTGGGAGCACAAGCTGGGCTCCCAGGTCAGCTGTGAGTACCTCCCGCCACCAGCGCCTGCACCCCTGCACGATGGCGGGAAGGACTGCACCCAGTCCTGTCTGGCTCGCCTCTCAGTGCTTCTTAGATCTGCCAGTTTTCTTCCATCTCTGCTTCTCGTGCAAACCACCATCCTCTCCGAAGCCCTTCTGCTTCTGCCTTGCAGTGATTCATATGCCTCTTTCATTCCATGCCTTTCATTCGTCTGCAGTCATCTCAGACTATCAGCCAGCTTACAGACCTCCTCATTTAAAGCCCTTCAAAGGCTAGAGGATGTGGGTTGTGGGAGTTCTTCTTCAACGGAGAGAGCTTGAAGTTGGGAGGATGAAAATGGTCTGGAGATGGACAGTGGTGGTGGTTGCACAACACTGTAAATGTACTTAATGCCCCTGAACTGGACACTTAAAAATGAATTTTACGCTATGTATATTTCACCACAATTTAAACAAAAAACCTTCAGTGGCTTCCCATCGTTCCTTCCACAGCCTCCACTGCCCTTTGTGGTCAGGCTCCTGCAGCCACCCAGCCTCGTCTCATGCGGCCACTTGCTGCACAAAAATTCCTCGTTCACTGGGCTCCAGAGCCCCCCACTCTGCTCCCCTAGCCTGCCCTGCACCTTTCCACCTTGGCACTTTTGCACTTGCTGCACCCCTGCCTAGGATGCTCTTCTGTCTGTTTGCATAGCTGGTTCCCTCTTACCCTTCTGGTCTCACCCTTCCAGTCCCATTCTTCCTGTCATCTCCTCTGAGAGGCTCGCTTCTGACAGCTCCATCAACAGACTCCCTTCCCCAGTGTTAGCCTTTGTAATGGCTCTCTGTTTATTTTCTTCATTGCATGTGTCACAAGACATCTGCTTACATGTCTGTATTATGTCCAGTGGCATGTTAACTCTGTAAGGGCGGGGCTCCTGTCTCCCTGGTTCGCACTGGTATCTTCAGGAGAATAGGCATGCCAAGGCCCCAGTCCTTCATTCTCAGTGCAGTACCAGACCAATACCTGTTCAGGAGCCTACTTACATTTGCCAATGTGTTGGGGTTTTTTGTCTTTTACCACTATTTCTAATAACCAGCCCTGCCCCATGTTTTTTGAGTGCTTAGTACATGTCAGGCTGAAAATGCTATTCACTGAATCCTCATAATAATCCTGTGGATGAGGACAGTTAATATCCCCTGTAATAGGGAAGGAAACAGGTTAGCGGACTTGATGACATGCCCAGGGTCTTAGAGCTGGTGAGAGCAGCAGTAAGTTGTAAATCCATCCCATCTCCCCCTCCAGCATCCTCAGTGTGGGCGAAGGGGCCAGCACTAGGCCATGCTGTTAGGTTGACATAGCTTGGCTGCGTCACTGGATACTTCTCCTGTGTGAAGCCCTCATTTTGAGAAGTTCAGTCCTCCTTGGGGACAGAACTTGCCCAGTTACTCACTTTCCCAGCCCTGCCCTTTTCCCTGGCGACTCAAGCAAATCCCCAGAGTCTCAGATTATGGAAAAGAACTGTATTATACTTATTACCTTTTTCTAGGTCAAGTAATGTCCTAGAGACTGTCATGAGCGTTTTAGCACTTAATCTGTTTTAGGCAGCTCAGGCTGCCATAACAGAATCTCAGAGACTAGGTGGCTTAAACAACAGAAATATATTTTCCCATAGTTCTGGAGCTTGAAGTCCAAGATCAGGGTGTCAGCATGGTCTGGTTCTAGTGAGAGCCCTCTTTCTGGCTGGCAGATGGCTGCCTTCTCACTGTGTCATCACATAGCAGAGAGGGAGACAGAGAGCACAGTCTCTTCTTGTACAGTCACTAATCCCATCATGAAAGCCCCACCCTCGTGACCTCATCTAAACCTAATCACCTCCCAAAGACCTTTCTTCAGATACCATCCCATTGGGGGTTAGGGCTTCAACATATGGATTGGGGGCAGGGAGGAGGGAATTCAATCTATAGCATCATCCTTGCCACAGTCCTGGCAGGGAGATATTATTGTCCCTAGTGAAGCTCAGATTTGAAGAGGTGGGGTGATTTTGTTTTCTCCTGAAGCCCTGCAGTCTGAGAAGTGACAAGTGTGTATAAAAATGAACCTTCGTATTTTGGGGGACAGGATGCTTACATGGACCCACAGTATCACCCCACAAGTCAGTTATGAATTTCAGAAGGTAAAGTGTATTTTCACATGGAAAGAACTGCAGCTACCACCTTACACAGGTGTAAAATTAGCATCACCGTAAGGAGACGAACTGACATCGTGTGCTTTCTGATGTGATGCAGTAAGAACATTGTGGAGGATTCTTGACAAAAATATTTACCATCCATCAAATCATCAAGAAACAGCCAGACAGCTCCATAATGTGGAATGTCCTACAATATAATTGGCCTGGACTCTTCGAGGGGGGAAAAGTGTGAAAAACTAGAAAGAGGGGAAACTCTTCTATACTTAACAACAACAACAAAAACCAATGGAGGCATAAACCAGATTAAATGTTTGCACCCTGGTTAGACCCTGGGTTGAGGTTGCAGGCAGGGGGGTGGGAGGGTGAGGAGGAAGCAGCCATAACAGACATTCTCAGATATTTGGAAGATTGTCTTAATTGTGATCATCATATTGTGGCTATGTAGGAGAATGTCCTTGTTCTTAAGACATGCATGTGGCATCATGTCTACAGCTTAATTTCAAAAAAGATCTAGCAGGAAAAAAAAAACAATATAACTATGCCATCAGTCTCAGTAAGCTGATCAGTAGCTGCCAATGACATGTTGGTGGCTTTGAATAGAGGACAGGTTTGCATTTTTTGGCCACCCACCATTTTCAGTAATCATTCATTGAGGGCTTTCTATGAACCGGGTGTCTCAGTGAGAGGAAGAATTGGAGTGGAGGGAGGGATAGATAGAACAAATGTGGGGAAATGTTAAAAATTGGTGGACCTAGGAAAAGAAGGGTATATTAATATTATATTAGTCTTTCAAATTTGCTATACATTTAGTTTCCAAAACAAAAAGTCAAGGTGGGGAAAAGAGCCAAATGGGCAGGAATGATATATTTCCACAGAGAAGCCTGATGGTAGGAGATGACCATCATTGGACTTTGAAGTCAGAGGGCCTGAGTTTGAATCTCCACTGTTACTGTGTCCTCTTGGAGAACATACTTCACCTCTTTATGTGTATGATCCCTTCTGTTTAAATATAAAATGTTATGGTACCTTCCTCTCCTGGGTCCATGTCAGAGTTTCTCAACCTCAGTACTACTGACATTGGAGGCCAGCTAAATCTTCACTGTAGGGACTGTCCTATATATTGTGGGTTGTTGAGCAGTACTTCTGGTCTCTACCCACTAGATGCTAATAGTACCCCCTACTGCAGGCTATAACAACCAAAAATGTCTCCAGACATTGCCAAATATACTCTAGGGGGATGCAAAATTCTCCCAGTTTAAAACCACTGGTATCAGTAAATCAGTACCCTTAGAATATGTTAATGGTTCAACATTCTTCTTAAATACTTTACATAATATTTTGAGAGTATGAACTCAAGCTAGACTGCCTGGGTTCACATCCAGGATATGCCATTTACTAGCTGTGTAACTTTGCCCAAGTTATATGCTACTTCTCTCTGCCTCAAATTCTTCTATAAAATTGACATAAAAATGGTATCACCTTAGGGCACCTGGGTGGCTCAGTCGGTTAAGTGTCGACTTCAGCTCAGATCATGATCTTACAGTTTGTAAGTTCAATCCCCACATCAGGTTCTGTGCTGACAGCTCAGAGCCTGGAGCCTGCTTCAGATTCTATGTCTCCCTCTCTCTCTGCCCTTCACCTGCTCTCTCTCTTTCTCTCAAAAATAAATAAACATTTAAAAAAATAATAATGGTATCACCTTCATTGGGGTGTTATGAGACTTAAATTAGTTAACAGATGTAAAGTACTTGGAAAAGTACTTGTCATATTCTTAAGCTCAATAAATAATAACAATTGTTTGATATTATTAATTTATTGGCATTGAAATGACAAAAGATTTTAACAGATCTCTGGAACTAATAAGAATAAATACATGATCAGTGGTAGGAAATAATGATGCAGTCTTATCATATGACTCCATCAAGTTCAAAGGCACCACTGGTTTGAATGTTAAAGAACTTCCACCTAAAGTGACTGAGGTCATCTCTGGTAACCAGATCTGAGATCCAAACCATCCAGGAATTGGGGTGTCCCCAGACTAAGCATCCCAGTTAAAAAGACATGACCCTTCCTCCTCATGACTTTCTGTGGGTTTTAAAACCAGCTTTGTCTTCCAAGTCAAGCTCTCCAACATGTTGATAGACTGGTGAGGTCACATGCCTTGTTTCTAATTCAGATGGCTTGCCTGAGCTTGTGAGAGTTTTGCCACCTGGCCTTGGCTGAGGTGGGGCCTGGCCACAGGTGGGGTCCTGGGGGTGGAGGCTTTGTCAGCACCTCTGGTGCAGTCTCTGGCTCCATGGGGAAAGAGAACTAATATTTGTTGTGCACCTGTTATATTCCTGCAGGGCAATGTGATGGGCATTCCACATCCATTATTTAAAGTAACCTTCCCCTCCCAACTGTCCTGCAAATATTGTTTCTTTTTTACATATCAGGAAACTGAGGCCCAGAGAGGGGAAGGAGCTTCTTCAAGGTCACACTGGTAAAAAGTGGCAGAGCCTTTATACCCAGGAGTATCTAACCTCAAAAACATTTCTCTTGAGGCACCTGGGTGGCTCAGTCAGTTAAGCATCCAACTTTGGCTCAGGTCATGATCTCGCAGTCCATGAGTTTGAGTCCCACATCGGGCTCTGTGCTGACAGCTCAGAGTCTGGAGTCTGCGTCACATTCTGTGTCTCCATCCCTTTATGCCCCTTCCCCACTCATACTCTGTCTCTCTCTGTGTCAGAAATAAATAAAAACATTAAAAAATTTTTTTTTTAATTTTCTCTTAATTTAATACAAGTCATCAGTCAAATTCTAAGGTTCTTGTGTTACATTTGGGTTCTCCCATCCTCTGAAAGATGAGAACTCAGGATAACTGGGTTCTTTGGGCCCTCACCATGTTCCTTCCTCTTTCTAGGCCTTGGTTTCCCATTTGAAAAAGCAATCATTGGGAACCTTGTAGTTAAAAATGCCAGTTGAACCACCTACCTGATTTCCCTCACTCCTGAAACCAAGACAATGCAAAATAAGAGATTTCCTTTTTAAGGAGTACATGCACAAAGACAGGGAGACTGGGAGAAAAAAGAGTGACAATAAGATGTGGAAGCTGGAAAGCAGATGGGCAGGTGACAACCTATCTGATAGACCTGAGAAAAGAGAATACAAGCTGATCGTGAGGAAAACCAGCACTCTGGTCTACGTAGATCACTGGCAAAAGTCGTGGGAATTGGAATCCTCAGCTGTCCTTGGGAATGTAAGTCAAGTTTGAGGAGGCCCTGAGATAAAGAGGATTGGGTAAAAGCTGTTTTAGGAAAAGGACAAGCAAATCTCTTCCCCAAATCATACAGCCCATCCCCAACCTGGCAGGATACAAGGTGGGGTCCACCACACTGAAAACACAGTGATTAAGTGAACTCGGACCCATAGGATTTGAGATCCCAGCTCACATGTACCACTTGGTCCCCAGAATGGTGCCAGGCTATTACCACCCAGGCTGGATAGTAGCAGAGGCTAGGGAATCTGACCAGATAAAAGAGATGTAAAGACATTGAGCATTTCTGGATGAAACAGTCCAGCCAAAGCATGTACCATATAAGCCACAGTCAACAAACCTCACTCCATTCTGCTTTTTTTTTTTTTTTTAATTTTTTCTAATGTTTATTTCTGAGACAGAGGCACAGCATGAGTGGAGGAAGGGCAGAGAGAGAGAGGGAGACACAGAATCCGAAGCAGGCTCCAGGCTCTGAGCTGTCAGCACAGAGCCCGACACGGGGCTCGAACTCACAGACCATGAGATCATGACCTGAGCCAAAGTTGGTCGCTCATCTGACTAAACCACCCAGGCGCCCCTCCATTCTGCTTTTGGAGCAGACAACTGAGATTCCAGACACCTGAGCAAAGCCTCTGACATGCAAAATAGAGATGAAAACAAACCCTTGGTGATGGGGAGGCCTTGTGGGAACAGGGAGTATATGTGGAGAAAACATCAAGAGAAGCTACACACCCATGAAACAAGAACGGGATGCTATATTTTATTTATTTTTTTAACGTTTATTTATTTTTGAGACAGAGAGAGACAGAGCATGAACGGGAGAGGGGCAGAGAGAGAGGGAGACACAGAATCGGAAACAGGCTCCAGGCTCTGAGCCATCAGCCCAGAGCCCGACGCGGGGCTCGAACTCATGGACCGCGAGATCGTGACCTGAGCTGAAGTCGGACACCCAACCGACTGCGCCACCCAGGCGCCCCAAGGGATGCTATATTTTATAGAAAGGAACATTAAGAGAACACAAAAGAACCTTTAAAAATTAAAATGCTATAGCAGAAATTTAAAATCTGTAGGAAGATTGGAAGGTAAGCCTGAAGAAATCTTCTAAAAAATCAGAGCAAAAATACAATGAGATGGAAAAGAAGAGAGGGGGAAAAAAAAAAAGTAGAGCACCAGGCCAGGAAACCTATCAGAATAATGAAAAGTTCCAGAGGAAACAGAGAAGAAAAGCATCAGGTAAAATAATTTCAGAAGAATTTCCCAGAACAGTTGGAAGAGAGTTCTTAGATTGAAAGGGCTTAGTGAGCACAATGCATGAAAGTCCACTCACACCAAGACATACGTTTGTACCGCTTCAAACATGGAACGATCCAAGATCCTGAAAGCGTTCGGAGAGAAAAACCAGGCCACACAAAAATTATCAGAGCTCAGAGTAGCTCAACAGTAACACTAGAAACCTAGAACAATGGAGCCATGACTTCAAATTTTTAAGGAAAATCACTTACGACCTAGAATTCTATATCCTGCAAAACTACCTTTAATCAACTATAGGGTAGAACAAAGATATTTTTAGACATGCATGATTTCAAAAGCTTCTTTCCTTTGTGGCCTCCTCCTTGGGAAGCTGCTGGTGTTCTACTGAAATGAGCTGGTAGGAGGGGAAGACATGGTGTTTAGGAAAGAGGAGAGAGGCAGGAAGGGCATCTCAGGATGCCCGCAGCACAGACAGCAACCAGCTCACGCCAAAGCAGGCACGTGCCTGGGCCAGGCAGAGCCAAAGGGCAGAAACCAGCAGGACGCAGACGGGCCTGGACCCTGTGAGGGGAGATTCAGATAACTGGCAGAGCGTGAGGTTGAATCTGTGATCAGTTTGTAGAAAGTGAGCAAGCATAAAAATGACAATTATTAACTCTAGGAAAAACAAACCCAAAAAAATGTGCCGGGAAAGAAAAGTAAGCAAAGTCAGCTACATGCCTCTGGCCCAAGTGGTGTTTACAGAGTAAAAGTAATGCAAACACTGAAGATGGCTTTCACCAAGATTATGCTGTCTCCGAGGATGGGGAGCTGGGAGGGGTGCACATGTACCATGTCAGGCCTGGAGAAGGGTGGGAAGCTAACTCCCTGTCCTCCAGAGAGGTAAGTAAGTACATAATGCCTAAAACAAAAATAACTTGCTGCCTCTTGGTAATCAAGAAATTAGCTGAACACATTGAAATGATTCCCTTTTCAGGAGTGAGGGATAGGGACCTGGGGAATGTTTTCTTTTTATAACAAACCTTGTACTATGTTGGACTGTTAAACTTGTGGTCATCTGTAACTTGAAAAAAAGCTTACAAATCAAAAGCTATAAAAAGGTGGGCATTTAAAGTCACCCTGTGAGGTCCTGTTCGAATATAAAATTCCTTTGTTGGAGGGATAGTGAGGGGATAGTGGCACAAGGGGAAGGAGGTCAATGACCTTTTTCTTGATTGTGGTGCTTATTGGCTGAGTGTGTTTCTTTTGTGAAAATTCATCAAGCTGCACACGATTTGTGCACCTTTCCACATGCATTTTTTACTTATGTAAAATGTTTACTTAAGAAATGATAACAGGCAGGATGCCTGGGTGGCTCAGTCAGTTAAGTGTTTTTGACTCTTGATTTCAGCTCAGGTCATGATCTCACAGTTCATGGGATCAAACCCTGTATCAGTGTGGAGGCGCTTGGGATTCTCTTTCTCTCTCTCTCTCTCTCCCTCTCCCTCTCCCTCTCCCTCTCCCTCTCCCCCTCCCTCTCCCTCTCCCTCTCCCTCTCCCCCCCCCACCCCCACCCCCAGCTCACTCCCATGCTCTTGCTCTCTCTCAAAATAAATAAACTTAAAAAAAAAATGGTAACAGACTACATCCCATTTCAACAGCTTTGGATACAAATAGTGCATTTCACGGTGGTACTCCAAAGCATAAGAATCCAAGCCCCCAGTGGCTCAGTTGGTGGGAGTCCGTTCTTTTTTTTTTTTTTTTTTTTTTTTTTTTAATAGGAATAAAATCAAGCCTCTCCTTTTTTTTTCATTAACTTTTAAAAATATTTATTTTTGAAAGAGAGAGCAAGCAGGGGAGGGGCAGAGAGAGGGAGACAGAGGATCTAAAGCAGACTCTGTACTGACAGCAGAGAGCCCAACATGAGGCTCGAACTTACGAACCGCAAGCTTATGACCTGAGCCGAAGTCGGTTGCTCAACCGACTGAGCCACCCAGGTGCCCCAGGAGTCTGTCCTTTTTTGGGTTCCCTTCCCTCCAAGATTTTTGAGCATGTCCAAGGAGCACGCCCACTTTCCACAGATCAGCACTGGTGTTTCTGGTCCCCACAGTCATGCTCTCCCTGTTAGGGTAGGTCTTACAGTCCTTCATGGTTCTCCCAGGCTGCTAACACTCTCTCGTTTACAGTTCCCTGTGGTGTAGACCCAAGTCCAGTGGCACAGCCTGGTTAGCAGAGTGGTTGACAGGATGGGGTGCTCATAGAATGGACACCCCCTTTTGAGTGTATCCCCATCTTTTTTCTTCACCAGTGACTCTTTTCATCATGTTCTTACAATTAATCAGTGGGTAACAAATATTAATGACCTTAAAATTTTGTTGAAAAAAGACTGTCAAGGGGAAATTGCTTAAATCACTGCCTCCAGCTATGTATCCAGCCAAATCCCACCCTGAAATCCCTAAGTTCAGCAAACATCAGAGGAATTAGAATGCAGGAAATGAAAGCTTCCAGTTGGAAACAAACATGTGATTCTGAAGTCCCTATTCCAAGCTGACAATGGGGACTGCAAGGTCTTCCCCACCCATCCAGATGTTCCCACCACCCATCTCTTCTGGTAAAGCCTCCTCCTCATCATCATCATCACTGTAAACTGGGCACAAAGGCAACACCGCCTATCATCTTTACTGTTATTATGCAGACAGTTTTATTTCCCTTCTCCGGAACTTTTCAGTATTCCATTTTAACTCGTGCATAACCAGAAGGCCCTACCTCCCAACACTGGAAATTGCCACCAGTCTCTGTCCTCAGGAAACTCCAGGCCCCAGCAGTTGATCTCACTGTGCACGTGCACACGTAGTGTCCAGAAGACACTAGGTGGGATGTGAGGGGTGGGGGGCGGGGGGTAGGAAATGATGGAATTGCACACCTGGTTGGGATTAAGGCCCCAGGGGAGAAGCTCTTCTCTGGCCTCCATACTAAGAACCCCTATCCTTTTCGTGAACAGTGGGGTTGTGTTTATATTAAGGACACCATGAATTGTACATTGGGCCCCTTTCCCTCTTCACATCACCAGTTAGGAAGCTCAGAGCCAGGTTTGTGGTGTCTGGTAAGGAAGGGGACCCTCCATGTTTGCATGAGCCCTAACTAACCTCACACCTGTGGATGTGATTCCTCATTCTTGTCTTCCCTTCGTCTCATGTCCTTACTTCAAATGTATTTTACTCTTATGTTCACTTTTGTAAGCCTTAAAATATCTTTTCAAGACATAAATACTATTTTAAAATTTTTTAAATGCAGTGATTACAACTACATAACAACTGTGGATAATCAAAGTAACTTTGAGAAAAGAGAATTGAATTAGGGTGGTGGGGTTATGGGTAATTTATTTTCCCTTAAAAATGTACATTAAGGGGGCACCTGGGTGACTCAGTTGGTTAAGCGCTTCTTGATAACTCTTGACATCCGTTCAGGTCATGATCTCAGGGTTGTGGGATTGAGCCCCACCTTGGGCTCTGCACTGAGCATGGAGTTCTCTCCCTCTCCCCTGCTTGCATGCTCTCAAATAAATTTTTTTAAAGTACATTAATATTGTAGAGTACAATAAATAATACTTTTAGTTATTTTTCTGATTATAAAAATGTATTCCTCTTAGTGTGGAAAATAAAAATACAAAGATGAAAATTGGTCTTATGTATCATCCATATCTCTATATACCAACATTATCTTTTTGGTATATTTCTTTCTGTGCTTTTTCTAGATGCATATGTGTATATATATGTTTGTTAACTGTGTATATTTAACAAATTTAAGTTACTCTTTATGGCTTTTTATAAACTACTGTTTTCAGGTGGCAGTAAGTTTTGGACATTTTCCCTTGTTCAGAATTCCTGTGTACAATTGTTTTAAATCACGTTAAGTTGTATCATCCTCACTTATGCATGTACCATGTTTATTTAGCAAAATTCCCCTTCACTGGGGTGCCTGGGTGGCTCAGCCAGTTAAGCGTCTGACTCTTGATCTCAGCTCAGGTCATGATCTCAGAGTTCATGAGTTCAAGCCCCACATCCGGCTCTGCGGTGATGGTGCAGAGCCTGCTTGGGAGTCCTTCTCTCCCTGTCTCTGCTCCTCCCCTGCTTGTGTGCTCTCTGTCTCAAAATAAATAAATAAACTTAAAAAAATAAAAATCCCCCCCCCCTTGTTGGCCATTTAGTTTGTTCATGATTAGTGATTCCTTTCTGGGTTTATGTAGATGTCCAAATAAGCCATCTCTCCCAAAATGTGTTTCTTCTACAGAACTTTTTTTTTTTTCTTTTTCATTGCAGTGGTGTCGGGTTCGTCATCCAGCTCTAAGTATGACCCTGAGATCCTGAAAGCTGAAATTGCCACAGCAAAATCCCGGGTAGGGCCTCTTTGCCTGTACTGTGGAAGGGGGGTCACCGAGGCAACCACAGGCCACTTGCCCACCCACTGGACCAAAGGAGATGCTTCCATCAGGCAGTGATGGCTGGTGCTGACTGACAGGACCCTAAATAACAGCAGTAGTAGCAGTGATAGCAGCTGTCACAGTAATTGTAATGGTAACAGCAGCGACCATGTCACTGTAGACCAAGCATGGTGCTCAGTGCTTCATGAATGCTGTCTCGTGTTCCTCCAGCAAACCCACGAAGCAGCTGTTGTCCATATCTGCACTTAAAGATGAGCAAACAGAAGCTTAGGGTAACTTGCCCCAAGGTCACAAGGATTCAGGGCTTACACAAGGTCAAAGAACTTACAGTTCTTAACGCAGTGTGCTCTCTTCCTAGCTATGGCTTATTCTATATTGTCTTATTTAGTTCCTTCATGATAATTACTTCATGACTTCTTGGGAATAAATATCATTCCCATTTTACTGGTGTGGAACTATGACACAGCAGTTAAGTGACTTGTTCAAGGGAAAGCCAGTATTTGGAACGCAGGCTCAGTGATAACTTCAGGTAGGTTTTCCAAAATCATGCCTACAAGAAAACAAAAGGGGGAAGTGGGCCAGGGGTGAAGCAGTAGGGTATGCTGGGAAGAATGTAGCCTTAGAGAGGTGTGCCCTGTCTAAAGGGGCCGTTGAGTTTCAGCCCTACCCTATTGTGGCTGTGCTGGAATGAGGGCTCAGTGTTGGCAGATCTTCTGTTTTTAGAAGAGAGCTATACTTAGGCTTATTATGTGAAATCTCTCCATATTTCATTATTAGCAATTAAATTTTTAAATTTTATAACTGCAAACCAAACACAGCATTCCTACAAGCCAAATCCAGCTCCCGGGCCATGTCTTGCCTCTAAAGTTATTGCACTGCCTCTCACCTCCATACCCATTACCTGCTTTAAGTAATGCACAGCCCTGTGAATTACCATATTCCTCACCTATCAGAACAGGAGAGGGAGTCTCAGGGAGGTGAGATGGCTCGAGAGAGGTCGTCCAGCAAGGCAGTGGGAAGGCCAAGTTCTATCCCAGGTCAGCTGACACCTGTCCACTTCCTGTTTCCCTCAAGTGAGGGCTAGCCAGGATTGACCTGCAGGACAGCCAGGCTGGGATGCTGACTACATGAGCAGCTGCAGAGACCAAGGCAGCATCACTGAGGGGATGGTGTTGTGACCCTGTGGCCTGAGGGGCAGTGGGGGGGCTCTGGGTTCCCCTTAGAGGAGAAGGCAGCCTGCAGTTCTGTATCAACCTCTGATCTAGCCCCATGTGTGGCCTTCTGCCATCCAGGTCAACAAGCTAAAGAGAGAGATGGTTCACCTCCAGCAGGAGCTGCAGTTCAAAGAGCGTGGCTTTCAGACCCTGAAGAAGTAAGTCTACCCTGCCATGAAGAGCATAGGGATGCCCCGTAATCCCCTTCCTGTCTCTCTCTCTCTTTCTCTCTCTCTCTCTCCCTCTCTTCTTTAAGGCCACTCTAATCATTTGATCCCAGTTCTACTCCACTGGTGTTTACTCAAGATACTGTCACCCAAGGTTGAGGTTCAGAAGGAGAAGAGAGGAATCCTTTCAAAGTAGAGATCTCTGAATTCCTGAAGCCATTAAAGTCTGTTCCGTTCAGTTGAGTTTTAGTCGTAAAAACAAGTATTCTGTCATAGAAACGAGTATTGCTGGGCACTTATGGGCACCTGTCTCATGTCCTCCAGTAGATCCAGTAGGATCTGATACACACACAAAAACAAACTTTTTTTCCCCATAGCCCCTAAAGACAAACAGCAAATGTGCCCCACAGTAGGAGCAAGGGCCTCTTCCCCCGCACCAATTGCTAGAAGAGCATGCATGGTGCCACGCACACTGTGCTAGATAGATGACTTAAGGAGTTCCCAGGATAACTTTGACCAAGTGTAATTTTCACTTGTAGAAGCTGACTTGCCACCAAGGTACATCTCTATTGTTTCTTTAGAGCAGGTGCGTTGATGGCTATTTATCGTTATTATACTAGCAAGATTTGTTGAGCAGTTACTCTGCCGGGAAGCACTTTCAGTGTTTCTGCTTGAGTGACTTCATTTGATCCTCACTGCAACTCTCTAAAGAATGTTCTTTTGGCTAACTCCACTTTATAGATGAGGAAACTGAGTCACGTTATTATTAGGAATAATCACACATGCAACAAACCTGCATTGAGTCATGTTCGGTATGTCTGAAGGACTCAGTGTATAGTTATTACAGAGGTGCCTGGGACCCCTCTTGGAAGCCCCAGGGAGAACATCCAGGAGATTTCTCTGTCCTAAGGGACATCTCATGTAGATTCCCAGGGAGGCCACATCTCTACAGTCAGCAGCTTCTATAGTCACTTGCTTTTTCTCGCTGTCTGACTATACCTCTTCCTCATTCTCTGAACCTCAAATCCACCCCCACCACTCTGTGGGCACAGTTCCAAGCCTGGGGATGTCTGTCTGTAGGCTCTCTTAATCCAGGGAACTGTGACCACTGGAGGGGTTGGTTGGTTCTTGTTCACGTCTTCCCATCCCTCAAGCCCCCACTGTCTGGAGGGGAGAGCTACCATGAATCCCCCACCACACAAGGTTTAAGAAAGTATGGCTTTGTATTATAGATTGTGTATAATAGGGTTCTTTTGGTATTCCAAGTTATTATAAATTATGGTTTATATATGTGTGCTTATATAGGTACATATGTTATTAATATATGTATATGTACATATGCCAGTGACAGTTGAGAGCAGTAATATGAGCTTAGAAAATTCCTTCTCGTGACCTATAAAGCAAATAACCTCATGAGCCCTCCAAATTCTGAACACATAGTTGAAAGACTACTCACTCCCACGTCATCTTACCGCAGGGGCCTTTCCCTCCTCCCCCTTCCTGCAGTCCTCAGGAGCTTCTGGTTAGAACATTTCCCATTATTCTCTGAGCCACCACAAACCTGTTTTACCACTTTGTCACCCTGTAGCAGCATTGAAAATTCTTGTTCTTTGGTAAGCTGATGCTGAAACCCCAAAGACAAGCCTTCTTTCTCTCCTCCCTCCGCCCAACTGATGTTTGATATCAGGCCCAGATAAGACTCCTGGTAGTTCTGACTGCCCACGCTCAAAGCTGGCTCCACATTCAGTGTGGAGGAAGACATCTGCTTTAATACACACCTTGGCATAGAGGGTTAGGAATGTAGCTGCAAGAGGCAGATGGCCTGGGTTCAAATCCCAGTTCCCTGGGACCTTACAAAAATGACATAATCCCCTTGAGCTTTGGTTTATCTGAAAAATCAGTCACTGTAAAGATGAAACTAAAGCATGTGACAGTGCCTGGCAGTGAGTGTGAGGGTCAGTAAGGGGTGTTGGGGGTGACCTCTAGCTGGGTGCCTGCTTGGATATGGGGAGGAACTCAGATGAACTCTGTATTTACCCCGGACTAGGGTCTGTGCTGGGCAATGACTGTGCATCAGTCACCTCGTTTCATTGTCTTTGCCCCTTTAAGAGAAGTTTTTGTTCTGCCCCACTTTATAGATGAGGGCACTGATGAGGGTGAAAATATACCCCAGCCCCCCCACCCCCACCCCGTTGGTAAGCATCAAAGCTGGAATTTGAACCCAGGACTATTGGATTTAGAAGCTCATGTGTTAATACCTTCCTTCCTGGCCTCATCCTGGATAACCCCCTCATCATACCCAGAAAACATGAGGCCTCTTTCTTTGTCCCTTGGGATCTTTTTCAGAAGCTAGTGGTGGGAGGTGATCTAGTCACTTCTATCTCAGCCTCCTCCCTTTGCAGAGCATGGGGGAAGGTGAAACTCTTCCATTTGTCCAGTTCACAGTCAGCAGCCCCAGTTTTTTTAAAAAAAGGAAATGTTGATGAGGATTGAAGGATGCCTCTTAGGAGCCTGAGAAGAAAAATCAAAAGGACTTGGGCCTGTCAGCTGCCCTGAGCCCTTGTAAACAGGAAGGAGATGCGATGTGGCATGTCACCCCTGTGGGTGGGGAGCAGTGCGGCATCTCAAGGCACATCCCCCAAAGCCATCCTGCCCAGGTAAGAATTGCCAAGAAGAGCTGCCTGCTGTCAGAGCCTTTGCCCTGCTTCTGCGTGGCTGTCCTGCGGCTCCCGGGTGTGTGAATCTCCAGACAGCCGCATAATTTGGAAATTCTAGAACACATGCAGCCCACTACACCCTCCTCTCCCCTACAACCACATAACTTTTCTTTCCCTTAAAAAAAAAAAAAAGAGAGAGAGAGAGAGATTCATTCACTGAGCACATAATGGTGACCCTTTGTTCCCCTCCCCCCAACCTCAATCCCAAGAGTGTTCCCTCTTGGAGCTACTCTCTGGAGCCAAATTCCAGAGCCTGGGTTGCTAAGGCCCCTGAGGGAAATCAGGTAGAGGCTGTCTGAGGAGCCCAAGGCACAGCAGACAAACCGCTTCTGTCTTATCCTGCTGAGGATTCAAAGCCATCCTCACCCTGTTGGCAGAGGACAGCTGGGCACAGCCCCCTCCCCAGAGCCCCCAGCCCGACTCAAGCAAATGGCATCTTCCCTGCCCTCCTCCCCTCCATTTGGGGCCGGGCCACCTCCCGTCCTGGGGGATCCTCCCCTCCACAGAGCATCTCGGGCACGCCTCTGCTGCAGAAAGCTCCATTTAGACTAATTTTTCAAACTAAATTTGAGACCAGTGTTAGCCAACCTGGCAGGCTTGCTCAGGCCCAAGTCCTCGAAAGGAATAGACAGGCTATTTTTAGTGGGGAGACATAAATGGGGCTTTGTTTTCTCTCCACGGAGGCTGAAATAACGGAAGGGAAGGGAAGGGGGAGGGCCGTGCTGAGACCGGAGTTCTCTCCCGAGTCCTCTCCCTCTCTCCTGTTCGGAGGCACAGACAGACCAGGATGAAAACCTGCTCCCCCCATCAGTGATTCCCCACTCAGGTTATTTTTAGCCCAGGACAGTTTGGCTTCTAGCAGGAAACCAGAGAGGAATGCCTGTGAGCGGTTTCTCATCCTGAAATAATGGGTTTGTGGTGTTCCCTCAGACGGTAAAACTTTCTTTTCTCCACTGGGGACTAAAACTTCAGGCCTAGCCTTTGGGGAAAGTGTGAAGCAGTTAAAATTTATCTCTGCCTTCTGAAGGTTCTCCATACCCCAGCCTCCTTCCCCAGAGGGTGGGGACCTCCACCATCTCTGGTTTGGTCTGACCTTCAGAAAGTGGCATTGTGGTCCTTAACTTTTTTCTTTTTTTTTTTTAAACTCCCCCTCCACCCTCCAAAATGAACCTGTATATGGGGCCTAGATAAGCTGATTTTATCCCGTACCTCCCAGTGCACTTGATTATCCATCCTTTACTTATCCCATTTGACATTCCTAACAGCTTCATGAACATAGGCTGGGCAGGTGACATTACCCAGGTTATTTTAGAGGAGGAAGCTAAGCCTCTTGTTAAGTGCCATGCCCAAGGTCACACTACTAAGTAGCAGGGCTGAGAGTTTTCCATCATTCACACCTTTCCTTCCTTGTGTGTTTACTCAGCAAATACTTAGTAAAGGCAGTGGGTCTCAATTGAGGGAGATCTTGCTCTTCTTCCCAAAGGGACACCAGGCAAAGTATGGAGGCATTTTTGGTTGTCACAGCTTGGGGCCAAGATGCTACTGGCACCTAGTGGGCAGAGGCCAAGGGTGCTACTAAATACCCGACAATGTGCAGGACAGCCCCCCACAACAAAGAATCATCCTACCCAAATGTCAAGATGCTGAGGTTGAGAGACCTTGAGTTAAAGGACTGTCCTGTGCCAGATACCGAAACTACTTAAACATTTTCAATCCTGCCCCTGTCCCAAGCCTGTTAGTAACAAGTCAAGGATACTACCACATGCCCTGCTAACTAGAACACAACATAATGATTGCAGTGTCCAGCTATGTGCAGTGTGATGGGAACACCTAGCCTAGCCTGGAGGAAGCAGGGAGGTAATCAGGGAATACTTCCTGTAAGAGCTGATGCTTAGAGGACCCTTGACTTAAAGAGTGGTGTTGCTTCTGCAGCCCCACCCTGTGGGACATTTCACAGGCAGCTAGACCTGGGGAAGGGAGGGTGTGCAGGACAGAGAGGAGCCTTGCTGCAGGACCGAAGCCTGTCGTCTTATCCCCTGGGGAGACTTCATCCCTCACCCTATCTTTTTCTGACCTTTCCCATTGACTGTTTCCTAGAATCGATAAGAAAATGTCTGATGCTCAGGGCAGCTACAAACTGGATGAAGCTCAGGCTGTGTTGAGAGAAACAAAAGCCATCAAAAAGGCCATCACTTGTGGAGAAAAAGAAAAGCAAGATCTCATTAAGGTACGAGAGCTCCAGTGATGTGGGTCCCATCTCTCAATTTCTTCGGAGCACCTTTCTTTCTTTTTCTTTCTTTTTTTTTTTTTTAATTTTTTTTTTCAACGTTTATTTGTTTTTGGGACAGAGAGAGACAGAGCATGAACGGGGGAGGGGCAGAGAGAGAGGGAGACACAGAATCGGAAACAGGCTCCAGGCTCTGAGCCATCAGCCCAGAGCCCGACGTGGGGCTCGAACTCACGGACTGCGAGATCGTGACCTGGCTGAAGTCGGACGCTTAACCGACTGCACCACCCAGGCGCCCCCTCTTTTTTTTTTTTTAAAGTTTATTTATTTTGAGAGAGAAGCACAAATCGGGGAGGGGCAGAAAGAGAGAATCCTAAGCCGGCTCTGCACTGTCAGCACAGAGCCCGACATGGGACTTGAACCCACAAACCATGAGATCATGACCTGAGCCGAAGTTGGATGCTTAACTGACAGAGCTGCCCACGTGTGCCCGGAGCACTTTTCTGTGCCAAGACTCACACTACTTCCACATGCTGCACAGATCACTGAGCTCTCATCACTAGTTTTTTGGGCTTTCAGTCTCACTGTGTGGAGTAGGAAAAGGAGAATCAGAAGCGATAGGTGGCTTGCCTAAAGTCACATCACTGGCAGAGTTGTACTAGGAGCCATCTGGTCGAGTCCAAAGGTCATGTCCTTGTCACTGGCTCTGGCCACCTGGCTTACTTTTCAAAGAACCAAACGGAGGGAGATGGTTTTGACATCCACAGCCCTGACACCGAAATGTAACATCTTTATAAGAATTACATTGCATGCTCTTCCTCCGCTGAGGACCAGACAAATGATAATCGTTGTGATTTAACACGCCAGGCAACTGAACTGGACACTTTGCATGCATCGTATCTCACTTATCTCTTACATCAGCCCTAGGTTATTCCCTTCATACAGATAACTGCTACACAGCGCAGAGTCCATGGTGGAGCGAGGATTCGAACCCATAAACACTGACACAGATGTCTATTCTTTTAACCCTTAGACACTCTACCTCCCCTCACCGGAATGACCCTGACCTCTGAGATACTGTGTTTGTTTGTGTTCCCACTGGCAGATTAGGACTCAGGCTCGGGGTTGCTATAACTGATTTAGTGAAGGGAGCTTTATGCTCTAGGACAAACAGAATGATTTTGAAGCTCTTGCCCAGGGCAGCAACCTGATGAAAACGTTCAGGCGCTCGTGGACAGTTGTGAGCCATGTTCCTATCATGACTCTCACTTAAGAGCACTGCATCTTCAGTCAGGCCAGGACCACATCCTGCTCTGTCATTTGCCAGCCTTTGCATGTAACAACTCCCTTAGCAAAGAAATGGGGATAATCCTAGGTCATTTTTCAGAGGACTGATGTGAGAATTAAGTAAGATGATGATAAAGCTGACAATTACTGAGCGTTGGCTGTACTAGCACGTTATACTGGCCATCTCATTAAATCAGTATGGTAGTCCTATGAGACAGGCCCTGTGGTTATCCCTATTTGTTTAGGAGAGGGAACTGAGGCACAGAGAGCTTAATCAACTAGCTCAGGTCACACAGCTAGCAAGTAGCAGAGCAAGGATTCCAAGTCAGGCAGTGTAGCTCTAGAGCCAGTGTCCATGCCAGTCTTTCCCGAGTAGAACACCCAGCACAGTACCCGGCACTGAGCAACCACCTACTTGCTGCCAGCTCTTTACAAGGTAAGTGGAATATCCAGAGTGAGCTAGGATTCCTACCACATTACAGAAGTGGAGAGGAGAGCACATGGAGGGTGACAAACCAGAGCTCCCTCCCAGAAAGTTGTGTTGCTAACCTTGCCCTCCCCTCCTTAGAGCCTCGCCATGCTGAAGGACGGCTTCCTCATCGACAGAGGGTCCCACTCTGACCTGTGGTCCAGCAGCAGCTCTCTGGAAAGTTCAGGTTTCTCACTGCCGAAACAGTACCTGGACGTGAGCTCCCAGACAGACATCTCGGGAAGTGTGAGTAGAAGTTGTACCCAGGAGGCTGCCGTAGTGGGCAGCCGCCTTCTCGTTTCTCACCTTGGGAGGTGACTGGTATCTCTCTGTGGGCCTGCCTGCTAACGTGGCCTCCTGGACCTCCATTCTCTTGCAGACCTCTTGGCCCCAGGATGACATGAGATGATGGTGTGGGGGGAAAGCCGGCGCTGTGGGGGGAAAGCCTTGGTCTTGAGTGTTGCCTAGCCATGCATTTGCATCTCTAGATGCTGCACAGAAAGCATGTGTGAAGGACCAGTGGCTCTCTCTGGTTTCCTTCCTACAGATTTGCAACACCATTCTGTTTTTCTTTCACCAGCTGTGAAGCAGATGATACTTTCCTTCTGTTCATCCTGAAACAATACATGCAGCTTTCAGACAGCTCTCTTCAAAAGCTCAGTCTGGGCACCGTAGTGAATAGTGTGAGCACCATCCAGATTTATTTCATGAAAGCTTTAGAGCAGGACTGACCCATAGCCATCTGGAATGTTTGGAGAACTTTTGTTTTCCTAGAGCAGGTGACACTGAGCAAAGTCGCCTCCCAGCCTCCATGGCTAAATGCTATTCCTATCTGATTCTTCATATAGCTGTGTCCCCACTTGTGAAGAGAAGCTATATCCATATCTGCTTGGGTGAACCTTGTAGCTTCTTGCCACTCTTGACAGAAAGACATGGCACATGGGCTGTCCCTTCCGTCTCCAGACCACCCATGTGTCCAGCTACAAGCCATCTGTAGGCCTCCCTGAAGGTTCTAGGACCTTCTCCTCGCTCACTCAGTGTTTCAGTCCTGGCTGCAGCCTCCCTGGGTTTTCAGTTGAGCCCCTCCCCAGCACCCCCAGGATGCCTTTCTTGTATATTGGCTGTCCCTGTTTCCTCCTGACCAGCTGTCCTCCATGCTGCTGGGGCTGGAATGGGCTCTAAGCCATTCGGGGCTGCAAGATGATATTCTGGGCTCTCAGCTTCTCTTCTAGAAATGATAGATGTCTGAATTTGAGGGTCTTCCCACAGCCTGCAGGAAGTGTCTTTGCCTGACTAGCTTCCCTGCTATCACACAGCCAGCTTGGTAATTGGGGGCTATTCTTAGCTACTTCCCACGCAAGCTGTCAAGTCTCTCGTGAGCTCTTGAAATCCAACTCAGCACCGGCCACAGTGGCCATATAATTCCCCACTTTGTTCTTTCCCCCAGTTTGGCGCAAGCAGCAACAATCAGTTGGCAGAGAAGGTCAGATTGCGCCTTCGATATGAAGAAGCTAAGAGAAGGTAATTAGGGGCTGGGGGCGGGATGGTTCCAACAATGATAATTGCCATTGCAGAGTGCCTGCCCCATGCCTGGCTTTTCACACACCTCATCTTTAATAATCAAAGATTATGAAGATAACTATTATGACACATATATTTTAACCTTCTCTGAACTCAGGAAATGACTGAGCCAGGGACACTTCACTAGATAAAAAGTAGAAGCTGTGTTTTGCACCCATATCTGTTAAATCTCAGAGCCTAGTTATCTTTCCACTTGCTGAGCTCAGTTTCTCTAATCAGGGTTTTCCAGTGATCCTGTGAGTAGTCTGGTTTGAAGGAGCACTTCTGAGGTTTTAGCAATAGGAGAAAAACCTCTGGATACTGAACACTTGAGTGTCTCCTGCCCAACTGGGAGCAAGCTGTGCTTATAAACAGTGTAGATCCCAGTGACTAGATATTTTGTGGCTTCACAGTCTCCTAAGCAGTTGGGTTCCACTGCCACAAATAAAATTAAAACAATAATCAAACCTGATGTTTTTAGAGCATCTGTTACGGGCCAGGTGTTGTATTAAAGCATTTGTATGTGTATCATCTCATTTAACTTTAAAAGCAACCTTATAGCACATCTTATATGATTTCCATGTTAGAGAAGAGAAAGGTAAAATATGAGATCATGACTTTTCAAGATGATGGAGTCAGAATTTGAACTCTGGACAATCTGGCTCCAAGTCTGTGAGCTTCCTATGCACAGGGCCAGCCTTACTGGGTAAGAACCCACAGAGCATAATGGTGAATAAAGCTAGGAATATCACATCCATTCCTCCTTAGGTTACACTGCCTGGCCCATGGCATTCTAAGCCAGGCCACGTAGGGTGTGGCAGTGCCTAGTTCTGCCCCTCTGCCAACTCTGTGTGAGCAGCAAAACCCTTTGCAGCAATGACAGAAATCCTATAGAAAGTAGAAGAAATAAAAAAAGGAATTTGTCAGCTTATTGAATTCCAAAGTCCTAGGATAAACCAGCTTCAGACACAGCTGGATCCAGGGATTCAAATCAGGTTACATAAACTCAGTTTCTCTTCTTTTCTCTACCCTGCTTGCCTTTGTGTTGACAGACTTTCCTTTCAAAATGTAAAGGTGACCCCCAGCAATTCTAGAGTTATATACTATCAGGTTAGCAACCCCAGCAGCAGGAGGACCTACCTATCCCAACAGATTTAACAGGTTTAAGGCTTGAGGCTCCCTGGCTTTTCCTAGTGATCCAATTATTGTTGCAGCGTTGGAGGAATTAGAATTCTCTGAAGGTCCAGGCATGGGTCATGTGCCCAACTCTGGGAAGGGGATTGAGGTCAGCTTTGTGGGAACCAAAAGACTTAAGTATTGGAGGAGTGATATCCCAAAGAAAACTTGGGAGTGTTGTTAACAGAAGGAGGAGAAATTGGATACTGGTCCAGTAGAAAAAAAACACTGTGCATTATTTCAGCTCCCCCTAGAGGCCCAGCAAAACAACAAGACTTCTGCATTTGGACAGCCACGTGTCCCCTCTGAAGGGGGACCACTCTGAACCCTGGATATATTCCAGTCTGCAATGATGCCTATATTAGAAGATCCATTCTGGAGAGACTGAAGAATTGAAATCTTCCCTCTGGGGTTGAACCATTAAACTTCCCATCACAAAGCTTCCTGGCTCATCTGCCATAATCCAGCTTTGAGCCTCACTCTTCACCCAGAGGTATTTAAGTGTCAAGGATAGAGCAGCCACTGAATGGAAAGCAGGCTGCAGGACTCCAGGTAGGAGGGCAGGTAGCTGTAATGAAAGGTCTGTGTGCCACGTTTTGTCACATGTGCATTTCTGCAGAGTGAGTCTAGTAGTTTCATCAGCTTCACCAAAGGTGGCCTGAAGGTTAAGGAACACTGGGAAAGCACCACTAGAAAGTACATGTAAGCATCGATCAAGCCTTCAGTGTACTGTGTGCAATGGAGCCCCCGCCAGACCTGTCCACTCCACTCCATCCTCAGAGTGGTGGAAGCTACCAAGTTATCCCAGATTACTCTCTTTGTGAATGCGGAATTTAAATTAATCAACTCTAAGAATCCCTCTGATACATTTGGCTGGGCAATGAGCAAACCTAGATGTGTTTGTCTGCATGGGATTTTTACTGCACAGTGTGGAGATTTTGACCCTAATGATGTTTTTATAAAATAACAGTTGGGCCACATATCTGCAGATAAGATTGAGCTGGGAGTCCAGAGACCTGGGCTCTCAACATGTATTCACCACGTTTATGACTTGCAGTCTTAGGTGAACCATATCCTATTTCTAGACATCTGTCCAACAGATTCACTGCCATTTCTTACCACCCTTTATGGATCAGGTGAGGCTAGGATGTGATAGCTGAAAGCCCTTTTTGCAAAGGCTGAATCCTAAAGGGTCACATCATGATTTCTTTGGATATTTGTAGCAATAATCTTAGTTATATTGTGAATCTTTCTTGGATCCAAAGGTAATTATACCTAATCTGTATGGGCACTTGGCAATGTATAAAGAACTCTTTATGATAAGTTTTCAGTCAGTTCTCATAACCCACCTTGCATGTTCCACCTCACAGGTGAGGGTACTGCATCTCAAAAAAGTTAAGGGATTGAGCTCCCACCTCCTTCCTTTTAACATTTAATAAGTGCCTACAGTGTACCAGGCAGTGTACTAGAAGCTTATGATACCAAAATGATTTCTTAAGAACGGTCTTTTTATAGGGGCACCTGGGTGGTCCAGTTGGTTAAGCGTCCAACTTCAGCTCAGGTCATGATCTCATGATTTGTGAGTTCGAACCCTACATCTGGCTCTATGCTACAGCTCAGAGTCTGGAGCCTGCTTCTGATTCCATATGTCCCTCTCTGTCTCTTCCCCTCCCCTGCTCATGCTTGCTCGCTCTCTCTCTCTCTCTCTCTCTCTCTCTCAAAAATAAAAATAAACATTAAAAAAAAAAAAAAAAGAATGGTCCTTCTGTCAAGGCCAAAGCCAAGACTTTGGCTGAAGGCCTCTGACCCCAAATCCACAGTTGGTTATACCACACTGTGCTGACACCATTCTTTGGGCTAGGAACATACAGTTACCAATTTCAGGGTTTGCTGTCTGTCATTGTAGTGGGTCCATGACTGCCATTGGTTGGGCACAAGTTATGTGCCAGACACTCTGAGCACATTATTGCTCATTTTCAGAACAAGTCTTGGGGAGTTTACCCAATGTTATATACCTAGTAAGTGGTCAGACCAGGTAATAACAATAGCAGCAGAAACATTCATTTGAGTGCTTACTATGTGCCAAATACCGTGCTTTGAGAGTTCATGGAATATGTCTAAAAACCTTCTACCACAACCCCATGACAAAGGAGACTTTGTTGTTCCTTCCAGAGAGATGAAGTGACTTGCCCAAGGTCACATAGCTGGCGGTAGGAAGCTATTGCCTGGTGATGAATCCAGCTCTCTGTTCTACCAGGCTTAATATCCCTGAGGGCAAGGACATTGCTTTGTTTACATCCCGTTCCCACCCCTGCAGAGCCTACTCACTGTTGGCACACGGTAGGCACCATTTGTGTTTGTTAGATGAAAATATGTTCCCTGAGATGGCCTGCTGGTCCAAGGGAAGACAGTCATTGCCAAAGATTGCTCTGAGGATGTCATGGCTCCTGGTACCTCATAACGTTGGAAACACAGTCTGTTACCCTGCTCCCACAGTGCCGCTGGGCACACCTGTCATGCTCCCCTCTCCGCCCACAGGATCGCCAACCTGAAGATCCAGCTGGCCAAGCTTGACAGTGAGGCCTGGCCCGGAGTGCTAGACTCCGAAAGGGACCGGCTGATCCTCATCAATGAGAAGGAGGAGCTGCTGAAGGAGATGCGCTTCATCAGCCCCCGAAAGTGGACCCAGGGGGAGGTGGAGCAGCTGGAGATGGCCCGGAAGCGGCTGGAGAAGGACCTGCAGGCAGCCCGGGACACCCAGAGCAAGGCGCTGACAGAGAGGTGGGGCTGGGCTGGGGCCAAAAGGGGCCTGGGACCCACCCTCCTGGGTCTATCTTCCACGGAAGCAGGAGGGGTGGGAGGGACCACCTGGGGCGTAAGGGCGCCTCTCTAAGAACACTCAGTGTAGAAATCTTGCAACTTGCTAAAGTAGCAAACTGGGGGAAATGATTCACCACCCGGAATACCAGATACCTAGGAGTTTACACAGGGAATCACAGCACCAAAAAGTCTGCTCAGGTGCAGGTTTTCAGAAATTATCTTCTGACTAACGTAAGCCACACAACCCTATGTAATGTAGAGTAGTCATTTGCCAACTCGGTGACAGTGACTCACATGATAGGGACAAAATAGAGCATGTATACTCTTACTATGTGTGATAGCCCTCTGATATTTTCTCTCTTGCATTCCTTTACATGACAACATGACCCACTAAATTGATTTCACCTCATGCTAAGGGGTTGCAGTTTGTACTTTGAAAAACACTAATTTCGATGCGGGTGCAGAATGAGATACTGATAGGAGCCAAACAGGAAATACAAATGCTGGAGGCCCACCTGCTGATAGATTGGGTCCCACTGGAGTGCACAGAACCCCCCTTGTCCCTCGTGGGTGCCAACTCCCACCACTGGCTGGTGGGAATTCAGGCCTTAGGCTGCCAGAGGTCCCCATATTTCAAGAAAAGAATTGTCTGTATTTTTAACTATTGACAACTAATTTAATAACTTTCAGTAATATTGTGAAGGCTAAATCACTTTCATCTGTGGGCTTGGTTTAACCCAAAAGCTACTGGTTTATGTTCTCTGGATAACAGACTTGATTTCCTTCACTGTCTCCCCAGCCTCCACACCTGCATGCACAGAACACAACCCTGTGTTCAGGGCAGGCCCTGCAGTCCTCAGCTTCTCATTCATTCTTTCATTCTGTCCTTTAGGGCATCGTTTATTCATTTATTTGAGAAATGGGCTTTTTTTGGTATTTTCCGTGCAAGGCAGTTTGGAGGATTCAGAAATTAATAAGTCACAATCCCTGCCCCAGTGCCTTTAAAATCTATTCTAGTTACTTTCACTTTTTTAGGCAGCAGACTTTAGTGAGCAAGGTACCTACTCTTAAGGAGCTTAGAAGCAAAGGTAGTGATTTTCACATACGTGTGTGTGTTTGTGTATGTGTGCGTGCATGTGCATTTGTGTTTGGGGGCGAGAATGAGCAAGGAAATTCCTCTTTTCCAGTGAAATCAGAGGCAGAAGCCCAGTTTATAAAGCAGGTAAACTTGCCTCCAGCCCAGTGGAAGCGGGCCAGGAGTCCTAGGGGCCTGGATGTGCGCTTCTCTGCATCTCCCCTTCGGGAGCCTTCTGAGCTCTCTAGCACCCAGCTGACATCCAACTCCAGCACCTGAATAAACCCCCCTTGCACATGGTAGGGTGCCCGAGGGGTCACGTTGACCAGCCTCTGCCTGGCCTCTTGTAAGCACAGCAGAGTCCATTTATCCTTAAGCCCTTTCTCAGAATGGCTACCAGGGAAGTGTTTCTATCCTCCCCTGGAAAGGATGGCTGATGGGGTGACCCACCACCAGACAAGTGGAGGAGGAGTAGGACAGGGCTTCCATAATTGGTGTTTTGCAGCCCTTGAAGCACCTGCTAGAAATCGTCAGCAGCATGACTCTGTCCTGCTCTCCCTGGGGCTGCATACTTTGGGCAGAAGGCTTGTGTCTATATACCCTCGTACCTCCAGTGTTAGTTGAATAAATGGTTAGCCAGCCTACGCACACCCTTGCCAGGCTTCTGCGTGTATCTTCTGGCCTCTTCTAACAGTCCCTTGGGTCCCTCACTTATTCCCAGACTCTACAGCTTCCATGGGGAACCTTTCACTGTTGATGATGCTCACTGCCAGCAGCTGAAGAGAACACATTTCATGGCAGCCTTACTCCTTGTTGGATCAAAAAAGAAACCCATCCCACTGCTGACCCTGAGCAAGTCATTGGCCAGTATGGACTTCAGTTGCCTGATAGGGAAAAAAACTATAACTATGTATTGAATACCTATATAGTCTGAAGGCAGGCAGTTGGATCAGATTGTGATTTGAGGCTCTTCCCTGCTATAATAATTTTGGTTTCTTGAAAGTAGGATTGGAGGTTATCTTAGAGACTCCTATGCTACAGGCAAAAGCTGCCACTATGTGCTAGACCCAGTATCCTGTATCATCTCATTTAAATCTCTCAGCAACCCTGAGACTATTCTCTATTTTATAGGTGAGGAAACTGAGGCTCGGTCAACACCACCACATGGCAGAGCTGAGATTAGAACCCAGGCTTGCTGGCTCTGGGGCCCATGCTTGCTGAGGCCACTGCCCAGTCAAAAGGGCTTTTATTATTGTCTCAGCCCTGTCTTTCAAAGGTCCGATTGCCGCTGAGAACGGCAAGTTTACACAGCCAGTCCAGGGAAGCCAGAATCCCCACTCCACAGCAGTGGCTGAGCCAGGCAGCCCAGAGGTCCCAGAGATACATGCAGAGGGAAGCTGGGGGGGCATGTGGGCAGGAAGAGGAGAGACCCTCGGGAAGGGTAGGGACAGTGCTGATGGCTCTGATCATCCTCCAGAGAAGAGAGGAGAAAACCAACCCAGCAATCTCTTGTCTGTGTCTACAGCTCTTTGCTTCTAGTCCCGTGTTTTTCTGTATGTGTTCATCCCCTGGACTCTGCTGTTCTCTGTCTAGGTCTCTTTCTGTCTTTTGTTTCTTATGTTCCTCTCTCTTCTCTCTCGTTGTCTTCTCCTCCCAGCCTCCAACTGAGTGTATGATGCTCCTCACCCTCACACATCAGCCTCTCCACTCAAGGGGCCTTTGAGACGGACAGGAATAGACATACCCAAACCTCAATCACAGATCAGTCACAGTCAGACATCCCTGCACCCCATGCCCCCCCTCCCTTTCCGTGGGCCCTCACCACCACTTCTGAGAGCTGCTGTGCAGTCACAAAGGGTGCTTGTTAGAGTGTGGACTCCCTGGACTCCTCCCCAGGGACCAATTCCCCAGGCCTGAGATGTAGCCCAAGCTCTTGCATTTTTAACCAGCACCCCAGGTACTGAGCCACAGCTCGTGGGAATTCCAGCTCCACCTTCTGGATCCTCTTCCTACTTCCACGCTTGATGCATCCGTGGCTTCCCAGCATGTGCCAGGCATCACACACAAATGCCATATGTCCTGCTAAGCCCAAAGCCTCTACTAGGAGGCCTCAGCACCTGCATGTTGCTGCTAGCAGCTATGCCCCTGTGCACAGGAAGTTGAGGCCACCCGATTCCCAGTCCCCTTGGCATCCTAGCTGGGCTCCAGTGTGACCTGCATTTACGGCCAGAACACGTCTCTATGATCTTTCTCCCAGAAAACAGGAAAATGCAGGTAGAAATGGCGAGCCCCGGCTTGGTCTTATGGAGAGTCAGGAGATCCCACGGTCTTGTCCATTCCATTGAGAGTCGAGGATTTTATTCATTATGGGCTCCATCTGCTGGTCTGCTGCCTGCCCCACCAGCCCTAAGCAGGACTCTGGAAGAATAGTGCCAGGGATTGAGCTGGCCAAGGACCATGTCGAGTCCCTCACCACCTTGCTCAGTTGTCTAGAGCAGGCTCTGGTCTTCATTGCAGAGCCTGTGTTGGTGGAGGGATGGCATGATTAGGTTTTCCCATGAGAATGAACTCTTTTTCCCAGGCCGTAGGCCGGATTGGCTGTGCTCTGCAAACGGGTCAGTCATTCCTTCTCTAGCAGGGTGGCATAAGGGGATATGAGGCCGACAGTGGAACACATTTGTCTGTGGGAGATACAACGTGCAGCCTCCAACCAGTGCAGCAGCTCATAAACCTTAGTGTGCCTAAAAATCACCTGTGAGCCCTAATGGAGATGCAGATTCCTAAGCCCTGCCCCACACTTTCTGAGTCAGTTGATCAAAGTAGGCCCCAAGATTGAGCATTTAATAAGCACTCCTTCCTTTCTGCTACAGGAGGTCTGTGGACCACACACTGAGAACCATAAATCTAGCGGATACACGAGGGCAGCCCACATCATGCATTTGCTAGGGCACAGCCTTGCTTGATGGAGCCCCTTCCCTGTCAGATCCTGGGACCTTAGAGTGGGCTCACTCCAGGGGTTAGAGGGAGCCATTCCTGGAGCCAGCACACTGCTTAGAGCCCATCCAAGCTGCCCTCCATGCAGGATCTCAGGAGAGAACCTGAGAGATGGGCCTATATCCAGTGGTTACTTCTAAATGCAAGGATTTTGCCTCCAGGGAGATAGTTACTGAATTGGGCTTTAGTACCAGATATGAGACTTGCCTTGGTGCAGATCTTTGCTCCCAAGTTCCAGGACACTCCACCACACTCCCTGCATCTTCTCTGGGCCTTCTGGGCTCATTCTCTCAGGTTCCTTTGCCAACTGTTGCTGGTCCATTCAACCTTGTGTTGTTTATACTCAGAGCTTAGTCCTGGGCCCTCCCTTTTTTCCCCCCACTATATTTTACCCTAAGGCAGTACATTCGTTTGTTAGGTCTGCCACACCAAAGTACCACAAAATAGGTGAAATGTATTGTCTCACATTTCTGGAGCCTGAAGTCCAAGACCAGAGTGCTGCCAGGATTGTTTCTTTGGAAGTTTCTCTCCTTAGCTTGAAGGTGGCCATCCATACATGAACGTCTACCATGACTTCACATGGTCCACTCTGCATGCATGTCTGTGTCCTAATCTCCTCCTATAAGAACACCAGTCATGTTGGATTAAGACTCATCCATATGACCTCATTTTACCTTAATTCTTTAAAGGCCTTATCTCCAAGTACAGTCACATTTTGAGGTACTAGGTTATTAAGACTTCAGTATATGACTTTGGGGGTAAGGGGACACAATTTGGTCCATAGAAGATGGTCATCTTTTTCATGTGGTCATCATGTGATGGGGGTCCCCCACGTTTACAACAGCCCACCTGTTCAGTGTTCATACCCACACATCCATAAGGGAACTCTTCCCTTCCCCTGGGCTGCTCTGCCCATCACTCTCCCATCCCGACAGAAGCCATCTCAGATCCATTCAGTTGCTAGTGGCAGGGACCTCACAGTCTTCCTCTTAACTCCCTCGGCCTTGCCCCTCATCCAGCCCATGACCTTTCTCTGTCTGCTCCATCTGAAGCCCACCATCATAGCCACCCCAACTCTTGTCCCTGTCTCCCATCCACAGCCTCCTGCCCATTTTCCTCACGGCAGCCATGATGTCTTTAAAATGAAAGAGGTCCCTGCTGTGATTCCCCTCTTGGAATGTTCTCTCCCCTGCGCTTTTCCTGGCCAACTCCTGCCCATCCTTCATATTAGCTTAAATTTCTCTACTAGTCAGGAGAGGCCACCTGCTGCAGGAAACAACCCCCTAAATTTCTATGGCTAAATACAGTAGAAGTTTTCCTGGCTGACAGGCAGCCTTATGTGTGTTTGGTCATTCAGGGACCCTGGCTCTTCCGTCTGTGGCACAAGCTCCTTTAGAGCCCTCCAGGGAGCAGTGGGAAAGATCCACCAACATCTCTTAACCACCTCAGCCTGATGCGCATCCTTTGCTCACCTCCTATTGGCCAGAACCTGGTCCCATGCCCCACCTACCCAGCTGCCAGGGAAGCTATGAAAGGTCCAACTGTGAGCCCAGGGAGCTCAGGACAGCACAGGCTAAGGCACAAAGTCACTTGCTCCAAGAATCCCACCTGCTAGTCTAAATTGGGTCTCTCCTGTGTTCTTTTCCACTATTCCATACTTTTTATTCCTAAACCTTGACACACAGTATGTTCATTAGATATTTGATATTTGAGTATTTTTTTAATGTGTGTCCTCCCCCACCCTCCCCAGCAGAATGTGAGCTCCATAAGTGCAGAAACAAGTTCTGTTTTGCTTATATCTTTATCCCTAGTGCCAAGTGCCACCAGGTTCTCGTATGAGGTAGGCACTAAGCAAATATTGGTGGGTGAGTAGGGGCCAATGGATGGGAAGGAAGGAGGGAAAGGAGGAGAAGGGAGGGCTGCTTGGGTGGAATTCTAATTCTACCACTAATCCTCCAGCGTTAAATTATTTAACTCTTAAGCGCCTCAATTTCCTCATAATGTAAAGTGGTAAAAACCATTTTGCTGTGCAGGGTTCTTGTACAAATGAATGAAGGCAGTGTTACCCATTTCCTAGCACAGTGCCTGGTATATAGTAGGTGACGAATATAGCAGTTCCTATAGGATCATATGTGGGAGCCATATCTCCCCCAAAGATCATAGTAAAACACTCCCAGAAAATTCTTGTGTGTTTGTGGATCTGCATGTATATCTTCACACGTATATGCCTGTGATTCTTCGTCTAGGAAGATGGAGGCTGGACTCCCCCCCCCCCCCCCGTGCTCCCCACTCATGCCTTCTCTTCCTTCAGGTTAAAGTTAAACAGTAAGAGGAACCAGCTGGTGAGAGAACTGGAGGAAGCCACCCGGCAGGTAGCAGCTCTGCATTCCCAGCTGAAAAGGTGAGCGGTGGGCCACGAGTGTGGCCTTGGGGACAGCCAGACACCAGCATCCTGAGGTCACCCAGGCTCTGCCCTTCCTGGGTCCTCCATGGCTTGAGTGTGGACATTTGGAAGCACAGTGGGCAGCTGGTTAAGCTGGTGGACTCGAGGCTGGTGTGGCATGGCCAGGGCAGGGTCCCTCACCTGTCTGCACTATGGTGCCCTCAGCCCTCCTGACAGCACCGAGGAGAAGACCCCCCCCATCAGGTGCCATTCACATCTCTAATATCTGCCCACCTGCTTTGCCAACGCAGAGAGAGCAGGCCTCAGGCCTGGGCCTCAGTGGGCAACAGCGTATCCCTGGAATTTAATATATTTTGTTCCATCAGATATTTTTAATCCTTGCCTTCTATTTGTCATAAATGATGCTGCTTTTCCAATCCCACTTAGGGTGTAAAGTTTCCTTTTAAAATAAATGTGTTGAAGAGTAAAGAGTGAGTTTATTTGAAGAAAAATATCAAGAAATAGGGCTGGATTCATACAAGGAAACATAGTGTAAAAATGGACTACGGCCAGTGGAGGTTTGGCAGACGGGAAAAAGTGGACTTTTAAGGCCACTGACTTGGATTGGAATCCCCCTTCTGCCACTTTCTGATTGTGTGGCCTTCTCAGGATGCCTTTTTAGTGAAATTGGGGTGCATGGTCTCCCCTGGAGACTGTCAAGAGGGTCCAGCAAAATTAAGTGTTCCGAGCAGCCGTAGGGCTTCTCAGAGCCAAGAAGGAGGTTCAGGGTAGCCCATTTCCTTCTGTGTGTCCTCACCCTCTGTTGTCTTCTTGCCCCCAGCCTCTCAAGCAGCATGCAGTCCCTCTCCTCAGGCAGCAGTCCTGGATCCCTCGCATCCAGCCGGGGCTCCCTAGCCGCCTCTAGCCTGGACTCCTCCACCTCAGCCAGCTTCACTGATCTCTACTATGACCCCTTCGAGCAGCTGGACTCGGAGCTGCAGAGCAAGGTGGAGTTTCTGCTCCTGGAGGGGGCCACGGGCTTCCGGCCCTCAGGCTGCATCACCACTATCCATGAGGACGAGGTGGCCAAGACCCAGAAGGCGGAGGGGGGCAGCCGCCTGCAGGCCCTGCGCTCCCTGTCTGGCACCCCGAAGTCCATGACCTCCCTGTCCCCCCGCTCCTCACTCTCCTCTCCGTCCCCGCCCTGCTCCCCTCTCATTGCTGACCCCCTGCTGGCTGGAGACACCTTCCTGAGCCCCCTGGAGTTTGACGACCCGGAGCTGAGTGCCACTCTTTGTGAACTGAGCCTTGGCAGTGGCACCCGGGAGAGGTACCGGCCGGAGGAACCAGGAACGGAGGGCAAACAGTTGGGCCAAGGTACAGAGGGGAACCATTGGGGGGGGGGGGGGCGGGCAGGGTAGGACTGCACTCAGGCCTGAGTGCAGACACCAGTGATAATTAGGGCCATTTACCGACTGCTTTCTATCTGCCCAGGCTTTATGTGTATATCAGTCCATTTATTCATTCAGGAGACATTATTTTTACGTACTCACTACGTTCCAGGTCCTGGGCTAAGAGTTTTTCCATGATGGATCCATTCATTCAATTGATATTAAGTATCTGTTAAAACTAAATGCCAGATCTTGTGCTAATATCTGTACATGGATTCCTTCGTTTATTCAGTCAGCGTATGGGCCATGTGCCAGGCACAGGGTGACTCACAAGGACACAGTGTGGAAGACTGGCAAGCTCCAGGTCCCTGTCCCCAAGAAGCTTACATGCCATTGAAGGCACAGACATTAACTATACAACCAGACCAGTAAAGGCCCTAGGAGGAAAACAAAATGGGATGTGATGGGGCCTCTCAGGTCGGGGTGGAGCTGCCAGTTCAGACTGGGTTGTGAAGGAAGACGACATTTGGGTGAGCATTTAAACGGTGAGAAGGAGCCAGCTTTGGGAAAAGTAAGAGCAAAATCTCTGAGGCCACAGGTTAGAGGTCACCAGCAAACCAGAGAATCAGGAAGGGCCCAGTCATTTAAGGCCTGGTGGGCCGTGGTAAGGAGTTTGGATTTTATCCTAATAGCAGCAAGGACCCATATGACCATTTGAAGCCAGGGAATGACAGGATCTGGCTCCCACTCTGCATGGGGTCAGAAAGAATATTTTGGTATAGATTGAGATTCAGGTAGGAATCTCTAAAACAGAAGATGATGATGGTGACAGTTATGATTTATTAGGAGAAAAATTCTTTAGCAGCCAGCATATATTATAATAGTTACATTTTATTGGGGTATGTTGTGTGACGGGCTGTGTGGTTTATACAGTGAAATAGGTTACTTCTGTTATGCCCATTTCACAGATGAGGAGACAGCGGTTTAGAGAGGTGATATCACTTGCTATAGGTCCCCCAGCCAGCAAGTGGGAAAGAAGGGATTGGAATCTGGGTTTTCCTGACCCCAGAACCCAACCTCTTTATTGTCACACTCTTCTCAGGATGTGAGGCAGCCCTGTGTGTTTATTCCTGGGACACCTCTGGTGCTCACTGGCCCCACCACACCCATCCGATGTGAAGGTCAGAACTGTGAGCAGGGTGCCCTGGGGCTCCCAGGCTTTCCTGGCCATGACTTATTGAGTATAGGTATACAGGATACGGTCAGGACCACCTGCCCAGAACCCACACTAAGACATGTGCTGGCTTCGTGCACACAGGGCTCCTGCTCCTGGCTCCTTGTGATGCCAGCTGGAAGAAGCTAGACCCATCTCAGCCATAAGGCTCCAGAAATGGGCAGGAGGGCTGCCGCTATGCCCAGAATTATCTCTTCGTGTGCAAGGGCTGGTGGGAGCAAGGGCGGGGGGGGGGGGGGGGGGGGATGGGGGGAGACGAGATTTCCTGGTTAATTAAAGGGTCTGCTGGGTGATTGCCAGCCATTTCCTTAGAAGAGGTGCCGAGAGATCCCTGGGGCTCCCTCATCAGGAAGGGAGTCTTGCTGAGTGCTCTCAAACAAAAATAAAAACAGCTTCCTACTACAGCAGGTGGCAAACTTCAGAAAATTGTCCCCTGGAGAGGAGCGAGTGCAGGTGGAACCTGTAATGAGGCTCCAGAAGAGCTCTTGACAGTCTGTCAAAGGCTGGCAATAAACCAAGTCAGGGACCCAGCAAGGTGCTGGGAGTGACCCTCCTTCTCTCCCCCAGAGTGTCCTCAGTGCTTGTGGGCCAAGGACCACACATGTCTCAGGATGGCATTCCCTTCATGCCATCTCCAAAAGCCGTCCCTGCAGTGAGCGATGCCAGGCTGAGCTCGACACTAAGCAGGTTATGTGATTAGTGCCGCTGTTCAGTCAGCAGACAAATTAATCTCCTTAAGTGGTTTAGTGAAGGGTGGAGATGCGTGGGTCTGAAGGCGGGAGGTCTCCGCTGGCCGCAGCAGGCATGGAACACGGGTTGGGAGAGCTGCACCCAGATGGCCACTTTGCTTCTCCCAGGCTCAATGTCACCATCCCTTTCCCCAGCCTGGCCCATCCCCAGCCTCTTCTCCAGGCTGCCCCAGGGCCTGGCACACAGCAGGCAGTCAGAAGTGCCAGCTGTGAGGTCGAAGGGCCTGAATCTGGTCTTGCCCCCCCACTGCATGGAACTCAGGAGCCTTCCTATCCATGCTGGTAGCTCTGAGCCTGGCCTGCCACGCCTCCAGCGCTTGTGACTTGAAGAAGGAAGGAATGTGCAGCATGAGCCAAGTGCCTGGTCTGAGCCCTGGGTCGGAGACCTTTGAGGCCCTCCATCAAGGGGAGGGAGCTGGAGAGCTGAGTTAGGAGTGGAATGGGACAGGCAGAGCAGGATAGCTTGTGCTGAAATCTTCCCTTTTCTTCCACTTGCCCCTCCCAAGGGTCCAGCAGTTGTTACTTTGCCCCGCCCCGCCCCAGGTGTGTAGGGATTGATCTAGAAGGCATCACCATAGTGCTGGGAATGACCGTTGCAATAAGGATAGTGGTGCTGAATTTTACAGCATTTTCCTGCACCAGTCTCTGTACTGTGGACTTCCCTATAATGTCTCATTGAGTCCCCCCAGCAGCCCTACCAGGTAAGTGTTGTTATTCCCATTTACAGATAAGGAATCCAAGGGTTCGAGAGGTGAAATCCATGTCCCAGTGTCATGAAGCAGTAAGTGGTGGAGCTGAGATTTGAACCCATGCAGTTTGGCTTCCAAGTCTGGGATGCTAAACACAGAATCATCCGCTACCCCTTCCTTCACCCCAAAGGAAGGCAGGACCTTGCTGTCGAGTTCAGTGGTGGTATTTGGCAGGACTCTCTTGGGGCAGAGGGTAGATCATAAGTGTGTGTTGCAAAGACAGTGTCCAGGTTTCTGAATCCTGTCTTGCCATCCTTCCTTTCTCCAGCTGTGAATACAGCCCAGGGGTGCAGCCTGAAAGTGGCCTGTGTGTCAGCTGCTGTGTCAGATGAATCCGTGGCCGGGGACAGTGGTGTGTATGAGGCTTCTGTGCAGAGGTGGGTCCCTGAGTCTTGACTGTCTCTGGGAAGTCTGAGTATGCAGAGCCTGGGCCCCCTCAGGTATGTGGGAGGAACCCACAGAAGGGCATGGCCAGGTGACTCAGCCCTGTGTGGTATAGGCTGAAGATGCAGACAGTGCTGCTCCTCCTGGGGCTGGGGACACTTCACATTCGCGGGAGTGCCAGTTCCACGATTGCCATTAAGGAGCGTATGGCTGGGGGAGTTCATGCTGGAAGAAGTGCAGCCCCTTCAAGACAGGAATGCCGAGCAGTCGTGGGAAGGCGGAATCTGCAGGGAGTCTGAGCTGACCCAGACTTTCCTCCTTGAGGACCCGACTGTGCCCTCCCAGAGGGAACCCTGTTTCTGGAAGATGACTTTGGCCCCAGGTGACTGCAGGGAAGCCTGACCCTCCTTCTTCCCTGTGTTGCCTCTCAGACCGGGTGCTTCAGAAGCTGCCGCTTTTGACAGTGACGAATCCGAAGCAGTGGGTGCAACCCGGGTTCAGATTGCCCTGAAGTAAGTGACTGGGAGGACAGGAGCACATGGGTGGTCAGCAGCATCTTCTCAGTTTTGACCTTCATGGCTGCCTAGGGGAGAAAGGCAGAACCAGCAGGACCTGCCAACACTTGTGGCCTCCTAACTAAAGAGGGCCATCCTTTCCCTCCCTCTCACCTCCACATTTTACCAAAGAGAAGAATGAGGCTTTGAAGACCTTGTTACTTGCCCCAACTCACTGAGCTGGCCAGTGGCAGAGCAAGACCATGACCAAGACCTCCTATGCCTTGTTTTTTGGGGCCATTGTTGCTGTGGTTTTTTGGCTTACTGTCCCATTGAAGTTTCAGCCATTGGGGGCTGCAGCCCAGATTGTTGTTCCTGTGTTTTCCCTTGATGCAGGATGGCCACAATATTATTTTTGGTAGAAATTGCCAATATTCAAGTATCAAGAGATTTCACACAGCACAATCTTCTGGCTTCTCCTTAAACATTCAGACTGATAGGGGCACCTGGGTGGCTCAGTCGGTTGAGCATCCCACTCTCGATTTCGGCTTCGGTCATGATGGCACGGTTTCATGGGGTTGAAGCCCTGCGTTGGGCTCTGCGCATTGACCGCGTGGAGCCTGCTGGGGATTCTCCCTCTCTCTCTGGCCCTTCCCCGCTCACACTCTGTCTCTCTCAAAATAAATAAATGTAAAAAAAAAAAAAAAAAAAAGTAAACGGAAATCTAAGCTGACACTTCATTTAAAAAAAAAATAAAAATAAAAATTCAGACCAGCAGGTCTGAACCTGCATCCCTACATGGCCCACAGCACTGGACCTGTGCTCTCAAGTTCCCCACAGTCCCCCAAGCAGCCAGCAGCCACGTCTGTGATGATTAAGAGAGAGAGAAATGTGTTACTCATACGTGCTCCATATGTCCCTCTCCATTTCAGGTACGATGAGAAGAATAAGCAATTTGCAATATTAATCATCCAGCTCAGTAACCTTTCTGCTCTGTTGCTGCAACAAGACCAGAAAGTGTGAGTATGTGGCTGACAGGGTTTGTATGAGCCTCTCAACCTCTGCGGCCATCCCCGGGGGCACTCTCCTGCCCTTGCCCACTGCACCATCGGGCCCCGTGCATATTTCATCTGTGTGACCGTGATGCACAGTGTCAGTATTGTGAATGTGGATGTGGATACAGGCATGATGGCAAACTCGCTGACTGGAACGAGAAGCACTGTAGGCAGCTTCAGTTCCTTCGCAAGCACATTGTGAGCACCTACCATGTGCCAGCACTAAAAGCGGGGTGGTGAGCAAATCCTTGCCCTTTGAACTTGAAGCCTCATGAAGAAGAGGGTCATGGCCCCTATTATCTGCTCTAAGCTCAAATACTGCACACAGAAAGAGGCCTGACATTCTCAAGAGCCTGCTCCTGTCACTGTGCTTCTATTGGAAGGGCGTGATGGGTATTACCTTACAGTTGATTATACAGCAAACACCTGTGCTATTTGCCTGTTGGCTCTTGCCTTGGCAGACCAGGTTTATGTTTCATTGCATTCACCTGCCTGCAGGTTTCTCCTTTAGATGATAGGCATTGGGGCAGCAGCAGGAGCTTATATTTCTGAGGTCTGTACCCGGCCAGCATCTGAGTCTGTGACATGTGGGAAAGGGAAAGACAGGAGGAAAGCAGGACAAACAGAATAAAGAAGATTAGACACTAGGGTTGCCTTTAGTCATTTGCTCTTACAAACAGTGCCAGAACAAGTAACCTTCTCCATATCTCATTGGTACTTGTACAGTGGTATTTGTGGAAGAGTGTCTAGAAGCAAGGTGAATGGGGTCACAAGGCCAGTGCATCTGGAATTGTGTTAGGGTTGTCACATTCCCCTCTGCAGAGGCGGTAGCATTTTGCCTTCCTACCAGCAGCTGTATAAGGATTCCTGAGTGTTAACAATCTTGCTGATCCTTCTGTGCACAGAAGTTTGCACACTGTTGACCTCAGTTTCCATACTCTTTGAGGTTCTAAGGATTAGAGATTTGGGAGAAGGAAGAGCAATTGTTATCCTTGGGACCCTCTCTGCTTCCCTTACAAATATCTGCATAACCGCTTGAGAAATTACAAATTCCTCCACTGTTATTGTCTTAGGGATTTGCGGCAACAGTTTAGCCCAACACATTATCCCAGACCCAGGCTGACTCAGGCTCTTCTCTGTCTCTCTCTCTAGGAACATTCGTGTAGCTATCCTTCCCTGCTCCGAAAGCACCACCTGCCTGTTCCGGACCCGGCCCCTGGATGCCTCAGACACTCTCGTGTTCAATGAAATGTTCTGGGTGTCCATGTCCTATCCAGCCCTTCACCAGAAGACCTTAAGAGTTGATGTCTGTACCACCGACAGAAGCCATCTGGAGGAGTGCCTGGTGAGGGCTGTGCCTGTCTCTCTGTCTGTCCAGCCTTCTGTCCTTCTGGAGATTGGCCCACCTTGTATTTCAGGGAGAAGGCTTGGAGAAAACACAGGCTGTAGTGTGAAGCTTGTCTTGGGTTCCAGGCAGGGACTGTTGCACAGGTGAACAGCATTGGCACATTCATTGAGAGCAGGGGGCAAGGAGGCGGGAAGCCCCTTTGTCAACCATGGAACTGCAGGGCTTCATCCCTTGTGCCCGAGGCTGCGTTGCCTATGACTCTTTAAGTCTCAGTCTCAGTTTCCTTATCTGTAAAATCCAGCTAACACTGCCCACCTCACAGATGGTTCTCTGAGGATTAAATGAGAATTAAAGCTGTGTTTCTGGAATTTGAACATGCACACAAGTTACCTGGGGGTCTGGTTAAAATTCAGATTCTGATTCAGCAAATCTGGGGCAGTAGTGGGGGCAGACACCAAGAGATTCTGCATTTCTGATAAGCCCCCGAGTACTGCTGATTGCCGCTGGTCCCCATAGCAAGGATGTAAAACAACAGTGTGTCTGCACATACTAGATGCTCACTGACTATCAGTCCCCTGCTCTCCTCAGCTGGGGTACAAAACAGCATCATTGCCATTTATGTTGTTGATGTTACTACTGACAGTAATGCAATAGCATCCGTAGATTGAATGCAGTTTATGTGGTGGGCATTGAGCTAAGCCCCTTATGTGTAGTTTCTCTATCTGACCCTCACTAAAATCTTATAAAACAAGTACTGTTATATCAGTGAGGAAACCGAGGCAGAGAGAGGTAAAAGAACCTTCCCAAGGTCACACAGTCAAGAAGAGCCATGAGCAGTTAGAAGCCTGGCAGCTCGCCTTCTGCAGCCCACCCACATCAGCCCCTTGGTGTTTGTACCAGCATGGTGCTCCCTGGAGCCCACAGGTAGGACAGTGACTGAAGACTGGTGAGCATGGTAGATATTGGGCACCAGAGCAGAAAGCTTTTCCAATCCCAGGCTCTTCTGTGAAACATTTCCTCAGCCCTGGGAATTCCTCAATGAGAAGAGACTCAATCCTATTTTCTTCTCCTAATTGGATGTCTTTTATTCCTCCTTCCTAATTGAAGTGTGGCCATTGCTGGTTGCCATGGCAGCAGCCAAAGCGCTCATCCCACTGTGACTTGTCTCTGTCTGTAGCCAATGGGAAATTACTTTCCCGTATCCTGTGGGGATATAGAGTGTCAGGCTGCCGTGTTTTGGTGGCTAGAGGAGTAAGCGAGGAAGTGAGACACTAGAAAGGCCGTGTGCTCCCACGCGGTCTCCCTACACTGCTGGGTTTGGGGAATCCCTGGTCTGCTTTGAGCTGCTTAATGAGCCAGGCTGCCACAGTGGTACCCATCCTGAGCAGCGTCTGTGTGTAGTACTGGACTAAGAAATCTGCATGCAGTGTCTCCCTTAACCCTCACAGCGGCCTGAGGAAGAAGCGTTAGGATTGCCTCCACTTGACAGATGAAGGATCAAGACGCAAAAGGGCTAAGTAACCTGCCCAGGTCATCCATCGAGTAAGTGGAGAAGTCTGCTTCCTGATTGCAGCTTCTTTACACATAGCCTTCATACTGTCCCGCCTCTCAGGTGGTTACCACGTCCCCCTGTCCACAGACCTGGATTATGGGTTTGGATGAACACGTGGCCTGCCTTGCCCACTATCTCCGGCAACTGTTCTACTGAATGCTTTAGCATGGCATAATCGGGGTCACAGGCTTTCCAGCTGTACCCTGTTGTCCACTCCCTAGCTGCTAAGCTCAGTGCCACTCAGAGAAGGTTCTGTTAAGAAAGCCCACTTCGCAGGGGCGCCTGGGTGGCGCAGTCGGTTAAGCGTCCGACTTCAGCCAGGTCACGATCTCGCGGTCCGTGAGTTCGAGCCCCGCGTCAGGCTCTGGGCTGATGGCTCAGAGCCTGGAGCCTGTTTCCGATTCTGTGTCTCCCTCTCTCTCTGCCCCTCCCCCGTTCATGCTCTGCCTCTCTCTCTGCCCCAAAAATAAATAAACGTTGAAAAAAAAAAAAAAGAAAGCCCACTTCGCAGGCACCCCTCCTATTCCATAGTTAACCATTACAACAAAGAGGCTTTTTTCACCTTGCCATCCCCACCTGGGAAAACCCAGCCCTGTCAAAGTGAACTCTCCGCCCATGCACTAAAACACAGCCATGCCGTATGGTCTCTTGTTAAAATTGTGGTCACAAACCTCACATGAGCCCTAATGCTACTCAGCACTGGTACTGCCTTCCCCTTCCCAGGGGCGAATTCTTACCCTCTCCCCTGTCCTCAGACTTCTGGCCTCTTCTCCCACCCTCATACTCCCCCTGCTGAGGGCCTTGCTCCCCACGGTTCTTGGGGTCTTGCCATTTCTCCTGGCTCTGAGGTCGGCCCCCCGCACTGCCATGTGAGGCGACTTCTCGCTACCTGTTATTTTCTGGCTCTTTCCTCTCTTCAGTCTTCACTCTTCTGCTGGGCCTGGCCTATCAGTACACCAACAGGCTATTAATTCTCTTAAGAAACAAAAAAACAAACAAAAAAAAAAAAAAGAAAAAAGAAAGATTTTACCCATTTCTCCCTCCAGCTACTACTTTGTTTCTTTCCTTTATAGCAAAAGGTGAAATGTTCTCTTTGTAACGCAGTTCATGTGGGATTTCGCCATCATCATTCTGCTAGAAATGTGCTCCCCGAGGTCATCCGTGGCCTCCTCGTTGCTAACCCCAGTGGCCACTTCTCCATCCTCACCCTCCTTGGCCTGTCGACTGTGTTTGGTTCAGTTGCTCCCAGAGTTCTCCTCGGCCTCCTTTGCCCTGACTTGGCTTCCCCAGCACCTCACTCTCAGTGTTCTTCCCTCATCACTGGCATCTCTGTCTCCTTGGCTGATTCTTCTCATTTCCCCAACTGCTGTGTGTCAGGGCTCAGGACTCGCCCCTCTCCCCTTTTCTGTTTGTTTGCATTCACTGCCTTGGTAATCTCATCTCAATCTCCTGCTTCAAACACCATGTCAGATGTATGGCTCCAGCCTGGGCCTCCCCACTCACAGCTGCATAACACCTCTGCTGTCTGTTCCACATCTTCTCTTGCTTGTCCAGGAGGCATCTCAGATGAACTTGTCCATAAGCACACTCCTGATCTGTCTTCCTGTGTTTTTACTGTCTCAGCTAAAAGCAACTCTGTTCTTCCACTGCCCAGGCCAGAGACCACAGGCTCATCCTTGACCTGTCTCTTCCTCTCTGCTCCACATCTAATCCTTCAGGAATTCCAGGCAGGTCCCTCTTCAGAAGATCCCCAGACCCCGGCCACTTAGCGCTGCTCCTGTCCCACTGCTGTCTGTCACCTGGATTGTGCAGCAATCTCTCCTGGGTCTCCTTGGTCTGTCCTTGCCTCCCTTCATCTCCTCTCAACACAGTCGCCAGAGTGATCCTATTAAATTGCAAATCAGTGCTTACCACTCCTCTACCTAAAACTTTACATTCGCTTCTGTGTCCATCTGGAGTCAACTCCTGGGCCCCTTGCCTGCCCTCCAAGGCCCTCGGGGATCTGTCTCTTGTTATCTCTCAGATTTTATCCCCAGACTCTTCCTCCAGCCTCCCTGTTCCCCTTGAATATACCAACACGCTCCTTGCCCCAGGCCTTTGCACTTGCTGGCCCCTCTGACCAGAATTCTCTTCTCCCAGATACTGATGGACAGGGCTCACTCTCCCGCCTCATTGTGGGCTTGACCCAGATGTCACCTTCTCAGGGAGGTCTTTCTTCCATCCTATTTAAAAATTACATTCCCCCTCCACTCTTGTCCCCCGCCCCCGTGTTATTTTTCTCTGCAGCGCGTTCCCCCACCTAACATTTATCAGTATTACAGATTTTAGGGTATACATGATTTTCACATTTTATCAAATCTCTAGAATCAAGATGCAGTTTATACTAGATGACAGGTCAGAGTGTAATTGACAACTATTTTTCTTTCTTAGTAATGCATGAAATAGTACACTGACTTTACTTACTGATTTGTTTATCTGATTCCCCCAGACTGGAATGTAAGCTCATGAGGACAGAGATTCTCATCTGCCTTAAATCCTACTGTATCCCCAGCCTTCAAAACAGTGTCTGGCACATAGAGGCTACTTAGCTACCTGTGTGTAGTGAATAAATAAATGAATGCCCTCACAGGGCATCATTTACCAAAGTAGACCACATTTATACCTATGAGCCAGCCCCAAATAGACAGTATATCTTGTTGGAATTAATAATAATCTGATGGTACACCTCAAAGCTGTCATTATATTCTTTCCCCCTTGCCCCTCAAACATGGCCTGGCATGTTCTAAACTGTAATATCTGACACATTTGTCTGTCTTCTCAAGAAAGTGTGACCCCTTTGGGGGCAACATCCTGTCTTACATGTTTCTATGGCTCCAGAGTCTGCAAAGTGCTCAGAGGATATTTGTTAAGTGAGTAAATGAGTAATATACACATATTTGTGTATATTTAAATTTATTACAGGTGACTAAAACGCACAGGTATTTAATTCCTGAACGGACTCTAGTCCTGCACGTAGGAGTCATTTACCTTGTTTTCTCCACTTGCTCACCACTGTTCTAGAAATTAACCTTTAGACACACAATGAGTTTGCACAATCCATGCCATGCCCTGGTGTATCCTAATAGAAGGAAAAACTGGTAGAAAGGATCCCAGGTAGATTGGGGAGCCCCCTCCCCATCCCAGGTACCACCCAAGCCTCCACTCAGCTACTGGCCCACTTCACAAACCAGCTTGTGGTATTTCTACCACCTGCTGGCACAGCCACTGTTGTGTTTCAGGACAGTGAATTTGCTAACCCCAAACCTGGTTGGGGCTCTTCCAAAGAGGACATGTTGAAACAATAGTAAGACCTGTGAAGAATGATTAAAAGTATTTGGTCATTTTTTCCACTAAGGATGTATGGTAAAAAGTCAAGTCACTGGAAATAAGTCCCCTCTCTGGGAGGTTATATTCAGTGAGATTAATTTTGTGGAGGTTGTTTTCATCTTAAGGCATCCATTTACACCATTCAAAGAAAAACTGTATAGAAAGGTTTACTCAAAAGCAATCTTGCTTCCCTGCCCCTTGCACCCAATCCCACCACCTACCCTGTATAGCTACCCACTTTGATTAGTGTTGTCTTTATCTTCCCATTATTTCTTGTTGCACATATGTGTATGTGATAATGTTCACTACCCTTTGCACTTCAAATATGGTTCAATATAGTATGTATATATACATAAGCCAGAAAGAGAAATAAATAAATAAATATATATATGTGTGTATATATATATATATATATATATATATATATGTATGTATATATATATATGGAGAGAGAGAATATTGCATATTCTCTTTTGCACTATTCTATTTTTTCCCTTAACAATACAGCCTGGAAGTCTGTCCACATCAGCACCTAGAGATCTTTCTCATTTTTTATACATGTCTATATAATATCCTATTGTGTAGATATATTATAGTTTATTCCTCCAGTCCCCTGTTGCTGGCCCTTTGAGTTGTTCAAAATCTTCTTCCTTGACATTGGTCTTGGTGATAATTTTTGGATCTGACTCCAAAAGCACAGGCAACAAAAGCAAAAATAAACAGATGGGACAACATCAAATTAAAAATTAAAATTAAAAATCTGTACAGCAAAGGAAATCATCAACAAAATGGAAAGGCAACCTGCTGAGTAGGAGGAAATATTTGCAAATCATGTATCTGATAAGGGGTTAATATCCAAAATGTATAAAGAACTCATACAACTCCATAGCAAAAAAGCAAAAAATCCAATATAAAAATGTGCAGAGGCTCTTAATAAACATTTTTCTAAAGAAGACATACAGAAGGCCAACAGGTACAGAAAAAGATGCTCACCATCACTAATCATCAGGGAAATGCAAATCAGAGTCACAGTGAGATAGCACCTCACCCTTCTTAGAAAGGCTGTTATCAAAGAGACAAGAAATAGCAAATGTTTGCAAGGATGTGGAATAAAGAAACCCCTTGTGCACTGTTGGTGGTAAAACATTATGCAGAGCTGCTATGGAAACGAGGGTGGGGTTTCTCAAAAAATTAAAAATAGAATTACCATACGATCTAGCAATCTCACAACTGGGTATATATCCAAGGTTACACCCAGTGACAGCAACATTCTTCACAATAGCCATGAGACAGAAGCAACCTAAAAGTGTATCAGTGGATAAATGGATTTAAAAATGTGGTCTCTTGATATAATGGAATATTATTCAGCCTTAAAAAGGAAAGAAATCCTGTCCCATGCTACAACATGAATGAACTTTGAGAACACTGTGTTAAATCACATAAGCCAGTCACAAAAAGACAAATGTTGTGTGATTCCACTTATAGGAGGGACCTAGAGTCATCAAATTCACAGAAACAGAAAGTAGAATGGTGGTTGCCAGGGACCAGGGGAAGGGAAGAGGGAAGTTACTTAATGGGTGTAGAGTTTCAGATTTCCAAAATGAAAAAAGTACTGGATATCTGGTTCATAACAATGTAACTGTATTTAACACTACTGAACTATATACACTTTAATTAAGATGGCAAATTTTGTGTGACAACATGGATGGACCTTGAGAACGTTATATGAAGTGAAATAACCCAGAAAGAGAAATACAAATACTTGTATGATCTCACTTGCATGTGAAATCTATAAAACCAAACTCATAATAACGAAAAACAGATTGATCGTTGTCAGAGGTGGGGGGTAGGGGAAATGGGTGAAGGGTCAAAAGGTACAAACTTCCAGTCATAAGGTAAATAAGGTCTAACCATGCACTGTAGTCCGTGGGGACTATGGTACATAAACAACACTGTATTGCATATTTGGAAGTTGTTAGGAGAGGAGATCTTAAAGGTCTCATTATAAGAAAAAAAATTTCTAGCCATGAGGTGGTGGATGTAAACTTACTGTGGTGATCATTTCATAATAAATACCATACCAAATTGTTTTTTTTTTTTTTTTTAAGTAAACCCTATGCCCAACGTGAACCTTGAACTCAGGACTCTCAGATCAAGAGTCGCATGCTCTACCAACTGAGCCAGCCAGGCGCCACCCAAATCTTTATGTTGTACATCTTAAACTAGTACAGTGTTACATGTCAATTACATTTCAGTAAAGCTGGGGGCAGGAGATGGTAAATTTTATGGGTTTTGTCATAATTAAAAAAAAAAACCATACGATAGGTGCTTAGTAAAGATTTGGTGAATGAGTAAACCAATGAATAAGTTAGTGAATAAATGAGTTATTGGAAATAATTAACAACTAGCCCTTTCCTCCTCCCGGAAGCTGCTATCTCATCTGAGGATGTTTCTCATACTCTCCCCAGGAGCCTTGTCAGAATATACCTTGTCAGCCCTGGTTTATACTCTTGCCTTTTCCTGTCCTCAACTAGGGAGGCGCCCAGATCAGCCTGGCTGAGGTCTGTCGGTCTGGGGAGAGGTCGACTCGCTGGTACAACCTCCTGAGCTACAAATACTTGAAGAAGCAGAGCAGGGAGCCCAAGCCAGTGGGAGCCAAGGTCCCCACCCCAGGTCCTGAAAGCACGGTGAGTTGGGCCCCGGGTTTGCACCACCCTCCTAGGTGTGCAGCATCTGGATGGATGACAGGAAAAGCTCTCCCAGAATTGGAGATGACTGGGCCTCAGAGGTGGGGGAAGCAACAGAGGGTATTGGAACAGAGAAGAAGATGATGAGATAGGAGAGACCTCTGCAAACGGGCAGGTAGCCCCCGATCTGCAACCTTCCCCTTCCTCATCTGTGTTCCCCCCTTCTGCACTTTGCTTGCCATAGTATAACTTGCCTGATGAAAACCTTAATTTATGATTTTTTTTAATGAAGTAGAAAAGGAAGGAGAAACCTGTAGAAGGTAGAAAAGTAACCTTTATTGAGATACTGCTATCTGCATAGTGGTCCGTGGTGGAGGCTTGCTGTAAGACACAGCAGAAAACAACACTGACCGGGATGTGTTAGGTGGGTGACAGATCAGTCATTTCACCACTCTGAACCTCTTTTTTCATGCCAAATCCTTATCTAAAAAGGTGGTTAGGAAGGTTTGAAGAAGTGTATGTGAAGAGCACTCTGTAAGTGCTTGATAAATGGTATCTGTTTCATTATCGTATATTTCTTAAAAATCTTACATTTGCCTATTTTTGGTTTAAAAATATGTATTGGTTTCATTTTAGTGCAATACACTTTAAAATGTCCTGGGGGGCACCTGAGTGGCTTAGTCGGTTGGGCGTCCGACTTCAGCTCAGGTCATGATCTCGTGGTTTGGGGGTTCGAGCCCCGCGTTGGGCTCTGTGCTGACAGCTCAGAGCCTAGAGCCTACTTTGGATTCTGTGTCTCCCTCCCTCTATGCCCCTCCCCTGCTCATGCTCTGTCTCTCTCTCTCTCTCTCCTTCAAAAATAAATAAACATTAAAAACAATTTCTTTTTAATGTCCTGAAATTGTTTTCTGTACTTGGGAAGCTCACATCTGCTAGCCAAGATTCAACCAAGCAGTGAAGTTGCCCTTGGACATAGAGTGTCACAGCATACAGGATCCTTTTGGAATCCCAAAGAGAAAGCGTTTGGGATTCAAATTAGCTCATAATTCTCTGTAGTGTGTCTTCCTTCTGTCAGTACTTGGTTACTTTGGACAGTCATTGCCCAGAATTTCAGTGGAGAAGATGGGCTAGGTCAGGTGGTAAGGATAAGGGGAAGGATCAAATCTATTTCCCCCCAACCTCCCCTCCCCTCCTCCTCCTCTTCCTTCTTTTTCATAATCCTTATCATTTCCTTCATTTCCTTTTTTTTTTCTTTTTTTTTTTTAATTTTTTTTTTAAGTTTATTTATTTTTGAGACAGAGAGAGACAGAGCATGAATGGGGGAGGGTCAGAGAGAGAGGGAGACACAGAATCGGAAGCAGGCTCCAGGCTCTGAGCCATCAGCCCAGAGCCCGACGCGGGGCTCGAACTCACGGACCACGAGATCGTGACCTGAGCTGAAGTCGGATGCTTAACCGACTGAGCCACCCAGGTGCCCCTCCTGCATTTCCTTTTGTGTCAGGCACTGTCCTGTTTATTATGTGCCACTTACCAAGGCTCAGAGAGGTTACCTAAGGACATACATCCAATAAACAACAAAGCTAGGTCTTCCTCACTTCAAAAAGGAGTCCATGAGCTGGCAAATATCTTGAAAACATCCTCTACTTTCTGGAGCATGTCCTTGGGTAAGTGACACCAACCTTAGGCACAATTAGTTTCCTTGTTCCATTTCTCAAGGGAATAATCATAATCTCTATCTCTCAGAATAGTTGTAGAGATTATATAAGATGTTACACATAAGCTGTCTGTCCAGTGCCTGACGTATACCAGGCCTTCAATTGGTGTTAGTCCCCTGTTCCCTAAAAGAAAATTTCAGGGATTTTTCCAAGCTCTGGCCCACACTACAAAGGGTGTTTGCAAATTAGCCATGTGCTCAGAAAGCTACAAGGTCAGTTTTTGCTTTACTATGAGCTGCCATTTACTGAGTGCTAATTATGTGCTAGGTACTCTTCTTTATATATCTTATGTATATATTCTCAATCTTCATAGCAACCCTTTGTAGTAGTTATTAGAAACTACTCTAGAGGAAATTGAGTCTCAGATTAATTTCTTCAAGTCACACAGGCTTCCTCATTGTAGACACCATTCAGTATAGATGTTCTTCCTCCAGGAAGTCTTCCCTGAATGCAACCCCAACCTGACACTGCCATTGCTCTGTTGTTCCTAAATATCCAAAGCTTAACCTCTGGCAAAGTCCTTATCACATTGTTTCACATTATCACATTATTGACAGTTCATGTGATGGTTTCCCTGACTACACTATAATCTCTTTACAGCGAGAGACCTATATTTCTGCCTCACTCAACTCCTAAACTTGACTGTCTTCCAAAAGTCTGTCTGTGCATAGAGGAGTTATTCTCAGGAGAACCGCAAATTAGATGAACTAAGTGCTGTATTTCCAGTTTATAAGTGACCTTGGGGCAAGACACATACCCACTCTGGACTTCAGTGTTAGTTCACGGGGAAGTCACACTCTAAGCTGTGATTCTTACAAGTAGTATGCAGATGAACCCTTGGGCCTTTGTCTCCACAGGATGCCGTGTCTGCTCTGTTGGAACAGACAGCAGTGGAGCTGGAGAAGAGGCAGGAGGGAAGGATCAACACACAGACCCTGGAAGACAGCTGGTAAGTGAGGGCTCACTTGGGCCTCAGGAACTGATCTGACGTGGACCTGGATGCAGGAATGAGCTCCCCAAACTTCAGGGCAACCAAGAGAAGTGTTCCCCTGGGAAGACAGAGAACCTCTCTCCTCATGGGTTCTCTATAGGCAACAAGGCGGTACAATTGACCCTTGAACAACGCAGGGGCTAGGGGCACTGAGCCACTGCATGGTCCAAAATCTACACAGAACTTTGACTCCCCCAAAACTTAACTACTAATAGTCTACTGTTGACCAGAAGTCTTACCAATAATATAAACAGTCCATTAATATAAACTTTGTTGTATGTGTGACATACTATATTCTTATAATAAAGTAAACCAGAAAAAGGGAAATGTTAAGAAAATCAGAAGTAACTATTCAAAACAAAAAAAAATCCACATATAAGTGGACTAGTGCAATTCAAATCCGTGTTGTTCCAAAATCAACTGTGTATAGCCTGGTATGATAGTTCCCAAAATTTCTTCTCAGTTTGTCATTTTGTGAGCTATAAATCACTCATGCTAGGTCACATACTAGTGTCTAACTTGACTCACATTTATGTTGGTTAAAAAAAAAATTGTATTATTATAAATGGAAAGTAAATATCATCTGCCATAAATTGAAGATGTTTCAATAAGGAATTTCATTTGACTGCTAGGAACAGGGAGGAGAAATAATAGGCTTAAATAAGATAGTTTATTGCTTTGTTACTTAAAAAGAAGAATGGGAAGAAGCAATCCAGGCCTCCTCTGTCAGCTCCATGGCACTACAGGGAACCCAGTGTCCTCCTCTATTTCTGCTTTGCTTTTCTTACTGGGTGACTGCCATCACTGAGGCTTCTTTCTAGCTCAAAATGGCTGCTGAGTCACCAACCATCAGGCAAGCATCAGAAAAGAGGAAAGACAAAAGAATGTGCCTGAATGCTTTTTAACCAAGGCGCATTCCTCAAAGTCCCACCCAGCAGTTTCTGCTTGGTTCTCACTGGCTGAGCTTAGCCATTTGGCCTACCTAACTGCAAGGGATACAAAAATCAGGGTTCTGTTACTAAGAAAGTAGAAATGGATACTAGGGAGACCATGAGCCATGTCTGCCTCAGAAGGTAACTGGAAAACTTAAATGTAATGAAAATAAAGCAAGAGCATTAAAACCCACCTAGACGTATTGCTTGCTAAGGCTCCAGGCCTGAGGTCTTCTCTCTCCAGATATATTAGAGACATGCTTCCAGGGAGAGACTTCTCCTTGGTGTCCACAGAAGAACTGGAGACAGCGTTCTGTCTGTGTGGTTCAGTGCTTCTTAGTCTCTTGTATCCTGAACGAAAAGTCTCAGTACACATTTAGGAAAAAATAGTATAGACCAGGATTCAAATCTTAGCTTCATGGTTTTTTGTGTAACCTTTGGCAAAGCATTTTTAACTTTTTCTTGCGGCGTGGCACAACACACAAAAGTTCCCCTAAGTGTACAGCTCAGTGAATTTTCAGAAACCAAACTACCCGTGTAACCAGCATACGCATCAAGAGGCAGAGCATAACTGGCTCTCTGGAAGCCCAGTCTGGGCCGGTCGCTGCCCTCCACCACAAGGGCAGCCACTGTCAGGACAGTCATTCTAACCTTGGCTGAGCCTCATCTGGAAAAGTGGGACGTCACACTGACTGAGTGGACTTACTGCAGACCACTAAAGGAAAAGCCACTATAATGAAGATAAAGCGCAAAGCTCATAGCGGACACCCAACAGATGGTAGAAATGATCATTCAGGAAATGAGAAGGAACACCAGCTCCCAGCTAGGAAGGGAGAAGGCGAATCCCATCTCAGAAATGACCACAGCCTGTGAATTTGCCATTTGGGGGAAGTACAGTTGGGCTTAAGTGCACGTGCTCTGAATTCAGACAGATAGGGATTCTGAGTCTTACTCAACCAGCTTCCTGTGGGACCCTGGGTCTGGGTGAGGCCTGAGCATCAGTAAGTTTTAAAAGCTCCCTGGGTGATCCTAATGTGCAGCCAGGGCCAAGAACCATGGCTTTAAGCCTCCATTTCTGCCTCTGTGAAATACAGATTTAATGAGTGTCTACAACACATGGGGTATTTTGTAGACTCAATGGAATTATGCATGATAAGATAAGCACTTAGCACAGACTTTGTCCCATGGGAAGCACTCAGTAGCTCTTCTGCATTATTCTGTTACAGCCTCCAGTTATACATTTGGTCTCAGAAGGGGGTCAGCAAATGTTTTCTGGAAAGGTCCAGATAGTAAATGTCTGCTTTGTGGGCCCTGTGGATTCTGGTGCATCTATTCAGCCCTCCTGTTACAGCATCAAAGTATCTGTAGATGATACTTGCCATCATGTCCCCACCACTGAAGCTTTACTTATGGGCGCTGAAATTTGAATTTCGTGTAATTTTCACAGGTCATGAAATATCATTCTTTGTTTGTTTGTGTTTTTTAGCCATTTAAAAATATAAAAACCATTCACAGCTTGGGCTGTCCAAAACAGGCGGTAGGCTGGATATGGCCCACAGGCACACTTCTCTTTTACTGTTTATTTCTCCATGTGATAAAGGGTGGGGTAAGGTCCCTGAATTTTTATGTGTTCATTTGTTTGTTTTAGGGCTCTCTCTAAATTATCTCAGTTTCTCTCTTTCTCTCTTTCTCCCTCCCTGTGTCCCTTTCTTTCCCCCTCTTTCCTTTCCCTTTACATTCATTTCTACCTCCCCTTTCCTTCTCCCGCTCTCCTCTCCCTCTCTCTCTCTAACTCTCTGTGGCACACTGCTGTGCTAGGCTAGGCTGTGCAAAGGTCTGATGCCGGAAAGGCCCAGGACCTGTGTTCCAAAACCCTGGCACAAGATCAGTGGTTTCTGCCAAATTCCAAGCTTGTGGTGAGACTTTTCAAGCCATCCCCTAGCAACTGCCTTCTGTTCTCTATCCCTTTGTGGCCCCCTCTCTCCCCACCCCTGCCATTCAAACTTCCCTAGACACTGACTTACAAAGAGGACTGGGAATCCCAGAGCTGCTGTACTGGAGTAAATCCATCCACAGCACACACCCCCCCCCCCCCCCCCCCCCCCCCGGAATGGAGGCTTCTCTTGGTCCTGGAATGTTAACTAGGTTTGCTGTGCCTGCTGCACTCCAGAGTCATGTGTGGAGGTCCCCCAAAGACTGGCCCTCTGTGCTAATTTCCACTCCTTCTCTCTCAGCACCCAAGGGCCAGGGTACCATAGTTACTCCCTCCTTTTATTTTCTTAGGTTTCTTTAGTGCATATAATCACAAGACTGGATTTTTTTTTTTTTAAGATCCACAAGCAAAACAAAACTCTAAGAGTATTAGAAAATAAAAGAGAATATAATCACAATGCTAGGGTGAAAGTCCTTGTATTTGCCTCCTTGAGAACTTGTGTGTGTTTGTCTAGGGCAGAGGTTGAGAAATAGCATTGCTGGGCCTCAGGGCATGTGTGCTTTATATTTTAATAGGCATTGCAGAATAGTTCTCAAATAAGATTGTACTAGCAAATGCTCCTACCAGCAGCGATTAAAAGGACCCTTAAACTACACCCTCTCCAATACTCAATATAATCTAACTACAGTACTTAATCAAGAATACATACGTGTTTTATTTTAGAAGATACTGCTAAAGTGACTTCAGAGTGTAAATTGGCTGCTCTGATGTCTGTTCCCTGCGGAGATATGCCTATTTTCTATGCCTTCACCAGCACTTGATATTATCTGATATCTATATATTTTGCCACTCTAAAGGGTGAAAAGATGTCTACTTTAATCATTTTTCTCTACAATTGAGTTTTGTTTTTTTTTTTTCCTTTCCAGAAATGTTTAGATCAGGTTCCCGGTCAAAAAGAAAAGACTTCCGTAGTCATTAAGCACTTACAGTGGAGTTGGACAGCCTTGGATTGGAAACCTGGCTGTACCACTTCGTGGTCTGTGACATGAGACAAGGCCTGTCAACCTCCTGATCCTCAGCTTTTGAATCTGTAAAATGGAGACGATAATTGCTTTCAGTGTTGTTGTAAGGCCTTAGCATAGCACCTGGCGTTTAGTAAGCCTTCATTAAATGCTGGTCAATGTGGCATCTGCCATATTCTTAGGGAGGTGCTCTTTGTGTGTTCCCATGTTCAGTGGTCCTTTTATGTGTAGATCAAGATGATGTGAAGCAAGGGTGGGAGAGCAAGGAGTCTCTGTTAGCACTGGTCCCCATCTAAGAACAGGGGAGGTTTTGGTCAAGCGACTGGGGCTGGAGATCCAAGATCTTTTCTCCCCATCAGGAAAATCCCAAGGGAGATTTTATTTTTGTCCACAGTCTCACTGAGCCAGCTGACTGGATGTCCAATTCTCTGCTTTTGGCTGGAATTCCTTTGACTCAGTATGGCAACTCTGTCTCCTGCTGATCAGAAGCCTGGCAGTTATGTATGTCTTTGAGAAGTAAAAATGGGACTAAAGAAAAATTAGCAATTAACAAATGCAGTCCCTTTGCCACAAGAACTCCTCCCAACCCTGGAGTCTGAAGGGAAAGAATCATTGTGAAAGATATCACCAAAAATAAACTCTTTGCAACAAATGGTACCAGAACACCATTGGATATCCATATAGAATAAAACCTTTGAGCACCACATACAAAAATTAATCTGAAATGGATCATATAGTAAAACTATAAAACTACTAAAAATATAAAAGAAACTCTTTGTAACCTTGAGACAGGCAGCGATTTCTTAGGCAGGACAGAAGAAACACAAATCATAAAAGAAAAAAAACTTGCCAGGTTGGACTTTATCACTACCAAAGTTCTTTGGAAGATACTATTTAGAAAATGAAAAGGCATGCCACAGACGTGGAGCAAATATGTACGAAGAGTTCATATCCAGGAGATGTAATGAACTCTGACATCTCAGTAATAAAATGACAACCCAAGTTTTAAAGCAGGCCACATACTCTGACAGATACTTCACGAAGGAAAATATACGAATGGTCAGTAAATGCAGGAAAGTGCAAATTAAAACCACAATAGATATGAACACACCCCCAGCAGAATGACTGAACTTCGAGACTGACAATAGCAAATAGAGATGAGGAACTGAAATTCTCATAATATTGTCGGTGGGAAAACCAGTTTGTCAGTTTCTTAAAGGGGTGAACCTATACTTACTGTATGACCCAGCTCTACTCCTCGGTATACATCTGTTACGGTCTGAATTGTGTCCCCACCCGCCCATCCAAATTCATATGCTGAAGCTCTGACCCTTGCTCATACCTCAGAATGTGACTGTAATGTAAAGATGGGGCCTTAAAAGAAATGAAGAAGTTAACATGAGGCCATCAAAATGTGGGTAGGTCCTAATCTGGTATGGCTGTTGTCCTTGTAAGAGGAGGAAATTTGGGCACAGAGAGACATCAGGGATGTGCACACAGAGGGAATACCACTTGAGGACATCAAGAAGGTGGTCATCTGCAAGCCAGAGAGAGAGGCATCAGAGGAAACCAAAGCTGTCCACATCTTGATCTTGGACTTTTAGCCTTCAGAACTGTGAGAAATAATTTCTGTTCGTTAAGCCACCCAGTCTGCGGTATTGTGCTGTGGCAACCCCAGCAAACTAATACAATAGCCAAGAGAAGTGAAAACCTGTATCTACATAGAATTGTAGGTGAATGTCTTTAAGAAGCTTTATTCATAATTGCTAAGAAATGGAAGTCATTCAAGCGTTCATCACCTGATGAATGGCTATCTGAATTGTGATCTGTCCATCCTATTGGGAATGCTACTCTTCAATAAAAAGAAGTGAACAGGCACCAACATAGTTCAGGGACAAAAGAGCACACGCTATCTGATTCCATGTATGTGAAATGTTAGAAAACTCAGATTCAATCTGTAGTGACAGAAAGCTGATCAGTGGTGGGCTTGGGATGGGGACAGATTAAATAGGAAAGGGTACAAGAAACCTTTCAGGGTAATGGAATGTTCTGTATCTCAAGTGTGGCAATGACTACACAGGGGAATACATGGGTCAAAACTCATGAAACTGTACAGTGATAAGAATGCATTTTGCTGTATGTCAATTAGACCTCACTAATTTTTTTGGTTTGTCTAAATGTGTCCTCGGTTGTGAAAAGGCTTGGAAGCCCTGCCCTGGGTGCATTTAAAGACAGGTGAGCAGCTCAGAGTGGTCTCTGGGCAGGTAACCAAAGCTCTTTGTCATCACAGGAGGTACGAGGAGACCAGCGAGAACGAAGCAGCAGAGGAGGAAGAGGAGGAGGGAGAGGAGGATGTTTTCGCTGAGAAAGCCTTGCCGCATAGGGATGAGCACCCAGCATTAAAGGTAGGCAGAGCCAGGGAGGCAGGAAAGGCTGTCTTGGAGAAATAGCTCTCAGTGCTTGAGTCTAGGCATTACGAAAATGCTCCTCCATCATCAGGGGACAGGCCCTTGGGACAGGGTGACCTGCAGAAGGTTGCAGAGGAGTATCCTGCCTGTATTTGGGGTCATCTCTGACAATGAACCACAGGAGGCTGGCTCTCCCCTCATCTCTCCTGCCCTCCACAGCTCCCCTGTTTCTCTGGACTGACCTAAAGCTTGGCAGCCAGATGAGTCTGGGTTCAGATGCTGGCTCTGCTACCCTCTTGCTGTGTAGTCTTAGGCAGGTGCCTTCATCCCTCTCCAGCCTTCATTTGCTCATCTCTAAAATGGAGACCATAATACTGACCTTGCAGACCAGCTCTGAGGTTTCAGAAGAATGTATTTCTTCATTTGGATCTGCCCAAAGTGCACTAGGAAAAAGGAGTCCAGTCAGTTTCCCCTCACCACCTCCTTCCCTGCTGCACTTAGGGTTACACACTATAACCAGCTTCACTCTCCATAGAGGTCTCTCTGTTTTTTCCACCGGCAGGAAATAGAGCACCCCATGGTGTGCAGGCAGGGTTGGAGTTGCAAGTTGTGCACTGCACAAAGGTACCTGGCCAAGAGGGGCTGGAGAAGAACTTAGGGCTGCCTTCCAACGGCTCCCCACCAAGAGGCCATAATTTCTCCAGCCAAAGCAGGCACCTTTTTCAAAATTCTAGAAAGCACTGTCTTGGCTAACAGGACCCTGCATTTAGATGTTGTCGTTTGTCTTTTGCCAGTAACTATGAAAGGATGGTAGAAAACCTGAACGCCGAGTTTAAAATAGGAGATTTGCAGGTTGCCTCCAAAATTCCAGGAAAGCACTTGGCTGCAGCAGGGGAGGCCTTGGATGTGGCTTTGTCAAAATGTGGTTGGCATATAAGTCCTGAGGGTATGAAGTTGAGGACATCCATCCATATACTGCTCACGTGAGCTTGTTTGGGGACTGAATGTGCTCCAGCCCACAGGAGTCATGGAGGAATAGGGGCCAGCACTTGGGGCCTTGGACAGTGTCCTCGCTGGCAGGGCCAGGGCCTAGGAAGCCCCCAACTATGTCTGTGGGCCAAAGTCCACATGACAGGAATGGGGATGGCTGGGGAGTCATCCCCACGAGTCTTGGGCTGGGTGGCCGATACTCTGTGGATATAAGTGGCCTCAAAGCTCTGACTTCTTCTTCAGGTGGACAAAGAGACCAACACAGAGACCCCGGCCCCATCTCCCACAGTGGTGCGGCCCAAGGACCGACGGGTGGGCACACCATCCCCAGGGCCGTTTCTTCGAGGGAGCACCATTATCCGCTCTAAGACCTTCTCCCCAGGACCCCAAAGCCAGTATGTGTGCCGGGTAAGCAAATGTGTGGTACTGCCCTCCTCCCAGAGTACCTGCTTCCCATAGAGTGGTGAGTGTTTTCAGCCTCACAGTTCTGGGTGCAAGTTCTGGTTACCCTCACTTTGTCAGGTATCCTCAGGAAAGTTAATACCTCACCTCATGTGGAATTAATAGACTGACTTCAAAGGATTGATTTAGGGACTGCATTAGAGAAAGTGTAGGTGAAGCTTGGTAACCAGTACGTGGCCAATTTTTAATAATTCCAACCAACTTTTCCCTCCTTGTTTACATCCTGCCCTTCCCTTCTACACGACCGCTTGCTGAGGTCAGACTGACCCCTCACCATCCCTGAGCTGGCATTTCTTCCCCACTCCCATGGCGATCCGGTGTGCAGCCCGAGGTTGCAAAAAGGCAACATGCCCGTACCATTTAGTCACAAGTTTGGTTTTAATTGAACCTGTTGCCAACACTGAAAACTTAGGGAAGGCAATTAAAAATGAAATAAAAATGAAGACATTTAACATAAAATTCTAGTTTCTCTTGAAAAAAAAATAATAAACTGTCTGGCACCATGGGCCACACATTGTCTCACGGCAACAGCTGGCTGGAGCTAAGCAGTGGGGCAGCTTCCCTTAGATGATTGGAGAAGAGCACCTTTCAAGTTCCCTCTGGCCACCTGGCCCTCTCTACCTATTTTGGTTGCTAGCCTTCTCCTATAGGCTGCCCTGGAGTTCAGAAACCCTGCAGGAGGCTCTTTCCCTCATGCCTTTACCTATCTCATTAGTCTGCCCCTGTAGGCCAGCCTCCATCTTTCATCCTGTAAGTGAAGGGTTTGAGCGCTTACCACGTCTCAGGGGTTCCCAACCTTCCTCAGGGATGGCACAGATATGACACATGCACACCTTACCTGAGTCCTGGGCTCAGTGGTATGTCAACATCCTTCCTTCCCCTCTGCACAGAGAACCAGCGAATAACAACTGGAAGCGTAAGCAGAACCTTCCTTGTCTAGTGTTCCAGTAAGTCATCACAGAAGGAAAGGCCCATGGAACCCACCTGCATCAACCTGTCAATTAACCGTCTATGTTATTTGGGAAGGGGAGGGGATATTGAGGGGCATTTTCTTCTTCCTTTTTTTTTTTTTAAGCTTATTTATTTATTTTGGGAGAGACAGAGTGTGAATGGGGGAGGGGCAGAGAAAGAAGGAGAATCCCAAGCAGGGTCCGCACTGTCAGCACAAAGCCTGATGTGGGGTTCGAACTCACGAAACTGTGAGATCGTGACCTGAGCTGAGATCAAGAGCCTGACACTTAACCGATTGAGCCACCCAGGTGCCCCGAGGGATATCTTCGATGTCTGATATTCAGTATCCAAAGCCAGAATTATATTGGAGAAGCTAATTTTTTCATAATATGGCACTGTAACCAACTTACTAGCTACTTGCCAGTTATTCCCCACGTCCCTCCTAGAAATAACAGAAACCCCTCCCTTCTGTGTCAAGCCTCTAGCTAATCGTTTGAGCTTGTCAGCATCTGCCCATTGGCTGCCTATGTTGAGAAAGGTACAGAGTTTCCTGAAGTCACTGAATGTAAGTTTGATGTTAGGGAATTCCTGAATCACAGCTGAAGAAGAGAAAAATCCCAACTCATGCTGCAAGTGTGAATAATTTGAAAGATTTAGAAAAGCCCTTAGGGATGAAGAACACCCTCTGGTTTTGGCAAAATTGCTGTTTTTGTGACTGTGCCCTGGAATTCAAACACAAAGTGAAGAATGTCACTTGACAGAAAAATCACACCAGAAGAAATGATTGATTCATTCTTTTTCATCAGAATTCGAACGCAGTTGTAATTTTGTCAAATGGAAGATAGAAGGTAATAACTCTTGTAAAGTGTTTCTCTTTTCCAACTAAAGTCTCAAAGTTTTTTCCCCAGTACTTACTAGTAAGATTCTGGTCCCCTGTTTGGATGGACTCCCTTTCAGCGGCCCTTTCTCAGGACTGGCATTTTCACATAACAAGGAGTTCTGATCCTATTTATTAAGCATCTATAACACACCTAGCACGACGGTGGGCCCTTCCCATATTTCATTATCTGGACCAGTTTCCAACCCGGCAAGGCTGCAAATTAAGAAATTCCGAGGCAGCATGCATCACATGCAACAGATGGAAAGGGCCTTTCGTATGGCAACACCACAGTGGCATAAAGCAGAGAAGCAATTACCATTAATTTTTGTGGAAAATGTTTTTAGCCCTTCCAGACCTAAAAAATAACCTCTCTTAGGCTTTTCTGATGCCTTACGATGCATCCTGCTAAAAGATGTGCAGAATTAATGGAGATGCTCACAGACACAGTTCAAGGCTGTGGCAGCCTGATGCTGAGATGCTCGGTGTGGTCCCGGGGAAGGAGCTCAGAGGTGCCCCTGTCACATTCAGGGTGCCGCTGCCTCCATGAGGGCTCACTGCAAAAGAAACACTAGGTGTTGTTTTATCTTTTTGCCTTTTTCACGAAAGTAAAAATCCTCCTTCACATGTCTTTCAACTAGTGAAAACAGACACCAATGTAGGTCTTTTGTAAAAGCAAAGTGGCATAACATGCACTTTCAAAAAGCAGGGATGCGAGTATTTTTCCTTTTTGCTTTCTGACTGTCCCACTTCAGCCGCAGGTTGTCTCTTTCTTGTAAAATTTTACTGAAGGCTGCAAAAAGAGGCCAGTGGTACAACATCCTGAATTTTTCCCTATCACTTCCCTGAAAACCCTGATGGCATGAGGTCTGGTGACAACTTAACCCTCTGTTTTGAACCCACAAAATGAATATCACCACACTCCCCACAGGAAATACTGGGGTCTGTGCCCCAGCCTGCCCCCAGTACACAGCCAGCTCCATGTTTTCCAGTCTGGGACTCTGGCACTCCACTTCCTACCATCAAGTCCTGTGCCAATCAGGGTTCTTAATGGCAAACAGTGGAAACACACTGTGAGCAGTATATGCAGGAAAGAATTTCCTGGAAAAGAAACTGAGGAGCTCACATATTCATTGGAAGGTTGTAGAACCAGCCTCAGAAATCAGGCAGGAAGAGGGGCAGGCCAGACCACAGCTAAAATCATCCCACAAAACCAGTCTAGTGAGGATAATACCAGTGCTGCTGCCAGACGTGGCCCAGCTGGTCCCACTCCTGCCACAGGGTTCAATTTCGATCCTTCCCCCTGAGAGTCCTGACCCTATAGGAGGCCAGGGAAGCTGTGGTTGCTGCTGCGGGCACCACTGCTCACCAGGGATGGCTTCTCCCTGAGATACTCCCAGAAAGGGCACACTCATTGAACAAAAGCAAGTGGTCTGGTGAAATCTGAGAGGCACAGTAACAGCATTGGGTCCAGCTAGCCAGATTATGATTCAAAGCCTGGGCAGTTGCAGGCAATGGACAGAGCCTAGTCCCACGCCTGCTTCTAGCTGCAAGTGAGACCAGGAAAGCAAGACTCTGGCGCTTCCAGCTTCCTTAGTGGAAGGTGGGCTTTGTCTCCCACTGTGAGTCAGAAGGTAGGGATTTCCCCACCCATGGAATGGAGTTGCAAATGCTAATAAGCACCATTTCCTTACAAAACAAACATTTTCTGTGTCATCTAATCTCAGCAACAACTCTGCAGGGCAAATCATGTTTACCCCATTTCACAGATGCAGAAACTGAGACTCAGAAAGTCAGAGTACTGTCCTCTGGGTCACACAGCTTATTAGGTGCAAATCCAGGGGTCTGACCCTAGAGCCCACAGCCCTTCTGTTACTCAGAGCTACCTCCCAAAGACTTCCCTTGCCCTCTCCCAGGGTACATAGGAATAGTTTACTTTGCTGGCCTGATGCCACACTTCTGCACACCAGGTGTCCTCTCCTGGGTATCTCCCTTCTTTGGTCATCAGCACAGCCTGTGTCATTTGGTTAGTTGCCCTGGATTGGTCCCCTACTGAACTTGAAGTCCATGAGCATAGGGACAATGTGTTCCACTCCCTGCAGTTCTCCACGACCCCTGTGTATTTGACACTTGCACAATCACCAGCAGTGTTGTCACATGTGTTGGTTGGCTCATCCTGACCTGATGAAAACAGGCCTTCCAAAATTCTCATTCCTGAACTAGCTGCCCAGAACTGTCAATTATTTCACCTCTTTGTTCCTAGTGTCCCTAACCATTACATGGAAATAATAAAGCAACAGTATTCTCTACCATGTCTGAGAGTAAATGCAACCAAACATCTTCATATAAGGAAAAATTAAGGCTAAGGACCTAATGTAGTTTTCATCACTCTTTTCTAACATCATCTTTAGTCCCAGAACAACTATGACATAAGGATCAGTTGTCCTGATCGGTGTTTCTAGTTGGTATCACACACATTCCATGAGTGCCAGCATTGGCCTGGAGCAGTGTGGGCCAAAGCCCCCTCCTGGTATGAAATCCAGCTAGTCCGTTTGTACAAATCCACCCCAGTCAAGATGGCCCACCCCTCCTTCTCTAGATCCTTTTTATCTCTGAGCCCTCCGTGCATCCTGGGGGCCAGGAGGGGACCCAGCCTTAGAGTCAGATTGACTGGAACTTGAACTCTTGTTCTGATGCTCCCCAGCCATGTGGTTTGTAAAAGTGTCTTAATCTTCCCGGGCCTCAATTCCCTCCATTGGGATTGTTTGAGGATTAAATATAACTGTCCATAAAGCACATGGCATGTATTGTTACTGTTACTCTGTTTCTGATTCTGTAAAGACTGCCTCCTGCAGTAGCTTTTGTCAGTTACATCCCTGGGGTTGCCCGTGTCCATGTGCGTCTGCACTGCAGGACTATTAATATCATTATCACTAGTACTTATCTGTAACCACAAAAGCAACGACACAAACACTCAGGAGAGGCCTGAGAAGTGAGCAGACAGCTGCCTGCCAGAACAAACAGGCTCTGCGGCATCTGCCTGCGGCCATCCCACCACCTCGGAATTGTGACTTGAGAAAGAAGCCTGTGCCCTGCACATCCTGGGCTGGGCTGCCCTTCCAGCCTCCCTCTCCAGTCCTCCGCTGTCTGGGGCACTCTCAGTAGAAAAGCGTCCTTCCTGATCTCTGGCCGTGGAGGGGGAGTGTTAGCCCTCTGGGGAGAGTCCAGATAACTGAGTGATTGAAGGGAATCTGAGGAGGGCAGGAGCTCACAGAGCCGGTCTGCCCGGTCTTATCTCATATTTCATATTTCTCATGTATCTTGACAGCCACTCCATTTGAGCCATCAAAGCGGGCTCTACAGGTGACAGGGAACAGTGGATGCGAACAGGCCTTGGTGTCGTAGGTCCGGGGGGCATGAGATGTTGGCGTCACACTGTCTGGTGTCAGCCCCACTGTGCTGCCAACCACACGGGAACCCCAACACCCTTCTGGCCCCAGCGTGCCTTCCAGATGTACTCTGGCCCCAATTAACTTCCCAGGACTTTTTTCCTGCAGCTGAACCGAAGTGACAGTGACAGCTCCACGCTGTCCAAGAAGCCACCTTTTGTTCGAAACTCCCTGGAGCGGCGCAGTGTCCGGATGAAGAGGGTAAGAGAGTCACCTCAAAGCCGTTTGTACACCTGCTCCGCCATCATTCCCACCCCTCACGAGCACAACCCCCATGTCTGACCATTTCTTCTCAGCCACCGGTTTGAACAATGTTGCTTTTGCAAGCCTAATGGTGTTTACCAACTGTAAAGCCTGTGTAGGCGCTGGGGAAGGTTCCAAACTGTAAATGTAACATTATTATGATGACAGATAGGTTAGATTCAGAGTATGGTACTTGGCCTTATCTTCCAGGGTAGAAATCAAAGTCATTAAGAGCTAACCAACTCAAAATCTCACAGTCACTGATGGAAGCCTGCCCCTTGCTCCACTCTGCTCAGCGTGACATCCAGCTGACCAAGCAAAGGTTCTGACAGCCCTCCCTGCTGGCAGAGAAGCCAGACACCTCCAAGCAGCAACCGGGAACGGGGAGGTGCAAATGGGTTTCTCTCGGTCCAGCTGGAAGAGCACTAGGGAGAGGCCATGAGCTGCCTTTGCAGAGAAGGTCCCACCTTGCCTGACGGAGGCTTGGCTCAGGGATGGGGACCGAGTGGTGTTAGGCAAAGGACTGGCTCCTGGTATGGACTTTGTTACCAGTCAGAGCTGTAGGGGATGCAGACAGCCCTTCCACTCTGGGCTTTCAGCACAGACTCTACAGCAGCTCTGGTAAGTTTGCAGAACCAGAAGCAGCAGGAGTTAGAATGTCAGAAAGACAAGCAGAGGGTGCAAAGCGAAAAGAACATGCAGGGAGAGAGAGTACCAGCAGCACCAAGCACAGGAAGTTCCTGCGGACCTGCTGCAGACAGAGGAGTCAGGAATAGGACCTTTGTCTATCATCACCACCCCCCAAGGCTCCAGAAAGAACTAGAGAGCACAGGAGAAAGAAGGCCACAGGGAAGGGCAAAAGTGTTGGCGGCAGGGGCCTGTGGACATGGCTTCAGGTGACAGGGATGGCCCACCGCCCACCTGGGGCCCCCCTCCTCCAGCCCTGTCTGGTGCTGCAGGGTCTCTGGAGCACCAAGAGTCCTCTAAGGAGGTTCCTGACAGTGCACATTTCCCAGGCCACACTCCCAGACAGTCTCATTCGGTAGCTGGGGTGGGGTCCTGGAAACTGCATTTTGATAAGGCAGGTGTTCCATGATCCACACCTGGAGAAAGGCCTCCATGGAAGCTCCTACCTACTCCCCCTGTGGTTCCTACAACTCTGTGTCAAGACAGGCCTGCACAATTTCCCCCTCTTCACCTCTTTTTCCCTTAGCCAATGGGAAGACTTCCTGACAGAATCCTTGCTGGATCTGAGCCCACGTTTCCTTCAGATCCTAACTCTGTTCTGAGAGGCAGGAGAGTCCCGAGGCTGGGTCAGGGCCCTTGGGTCCTGCAATCCTTCTTCCCCTTCTTCCCCTTGCTTCTCTCTCTGCTTCGGCCTGTCCAGGCAGGTTTCCAAGGCTGGACATCAGTCAGAACAAAGCAAAAGAGCCTCATGAGTTACTCTGAGAACTTGAGTCACACAGATCACTCAACTGAATTTCCTGACCCTGCTCCTTTATGAACACACACTAGATGATGGTCTCCCTCAAAGGGTATTATAGAACTTGAACTTGTGCACTGAGCTGTTTCACGGTCCCAAAAGTATGCTTGCCAGCCTTAACTGAGGATGGCTCAGCTCTGGCAGTAATGTCTTATGTGCCATCTCTCAGATCAATCTGTTAGTCATTATGTTTGGTTTCTGTTGCATAACACATCGCAGCAAACTTAGCAGCTTAAAACGATACAAATTCAGGATCTCATAGTTTCCACAGGTCAGGAATTCAGGCACAGATAGCCAGATTCTCTGCTCAGCATCTCATCAGGCTAAAACTAGGTGTTGGCGGACTGCATCCTCATCTGGAGTTTGAGTAGGGAAAGATTCACTTCCAGGCTCCCCCGGGACATTGGCAGAATCCCTTGTCTTTTCTTGCTAGATGCAGGAAATGGATGAAAAAGTCATCCTCACGTCCTTGCCATGTGGCCCTTTTCACAACACACATTGCTTCTTCAAGACCGGCAGGAGATCTCTTTCCAGAAAGGGCCCAGTTCGCCTCAGTGGATGAGGTCAGGCCCACCAGGAAAGTCACCCCTTAATCATGAGAGTGCTATCCCATGGTATTCACAGGTGCCCCCAGCCCTGAACTGAAGAGGGGGCATTATACAGGGAGGGTGTGCCTGGGGTAGGGGGTGGTGTTGGTGGTGGGAACCTTGGGGCTGGCTTAGAATTCTGCCTCCCTCAGTCAGCCATTTTTAAATCATTATTGTTTGGTGATAAGAGAAGGAGAAGAAACGGTTGTATTACTGGGGATCTCGTCCATACAGATAACTGTATCTCTATGGGTATAAGAAGAACTCAGCTCAAATTTAGCTGGAGAGTGCAAAGGAGAATTCACTGGCTCATTAGTGGAAAACCCCAGGATGCTGGACCTGCAGGCATGAATTGATCCTTTGTTGAGACAGTGTCCTCAAGCCCCAGTCCCCCTCTCATGGCACTGCTCCCCCCAGATAGCTTAATTCTTTTTTTTTAATGTTTATTATTTTTGAGAGACAGTGCAAGCGGAGGAAAGGCGGAGAGAAAGGGGGACAGAGTATCCGAAGCGGGCTCTGTGCTGACTGCAGCGAGTTCGACGTAGAGCTCAAACTCACAAACCACGAGATCATGACCTGAGCTGAAGTCAGACACTCAAACAACTGAGCCACCTAGGCACCCCTAGCTTAATTCTTAAAGAGGGTCACACCGTATGGTAGGAAAGATGGCCATGATCAGTTCCAGGTTGATATCTTGTTGGCTTAACAAACTGTGTGTAAAGGATGCTCTTTTTCTCCATGGCTTTTTTTTTTTTTAAGCAAAAGTGCCAGTACTGGAGGTTATTGGCTAGGCTCAGATAACATACTCACCCCTGAAACAGTCACTGAGGTTCTCACTGCCAAGTTTCGGGTCACATTCCTGTCCCTGAAGTCCCGTATGAACCACCATGTAGGTTGAATGTGAAGTAGGAGTGGATCCCCAAGGGAAGATGAGGGCACTGTTACTGCAAGGGGAAGCAAGTGCTGGACAAGCAGAACCAACACTCATCCGTTACGGGAACATAAAGTTGAGAAGACCTAATGTCTGCCCTCAAGGGAGCTCAGACCTGCACTGAGGAAGAAACAACTTCAGAGCAGGATAATGACAGGAATCCAGGAGCCAAGTGTGAATCGGGGCACTGAGAGCAGGGCAATCGGGCAGTGTGGAGGGTGAGCAGGTGGTTCTGGAGCCACCTGCCTGGGGAAGAATCTCAGCTCTACCTCCCAGCACCATGCCTGGGACATACAGGTGCTCAACAGATAAGCTGTGGGAGTGGGAGAAATCGACAGGCTCTGGGGGAGGGTGAGCCCCATTTTTGAAGGAGTGGAAGCCTGCGGTTGAACACAAAAGGGTATTTGAGGGTCAGGGGAGCAGTTTGTAGGGGCTCACTGAACCCAGCCCTCTAATAACCTGTCAGAGCTATGCCTACCCCTGCAGCCTTCATCCGTCAAATCCTTGCGAGCTGAGCGCCTGATCCGCACATCACTGGACCTTGAGCTAGACCTGCAGGCGACCAGGACCTGGCACAGCCAGCTGACTCAGGAGATCTCAGTGCTGAAGGAGCTCAAGGAGCAGCTTGAACAAGCCAAGAGCCATGGGGAGAAGGAGTTGCCACAGTGGTTGCGTGAGGACGAGCGCTTCCGTCTGCTGCTGAGGATGCTGGAGAAGCGGGTAAGGGCTGTGCAAGAGGCAAGGGAGATGGCTCCCTCTGCCCTGGGGACCATCTGCTGCTGCAGGGGAGGGAGACCAGAGCTTTGAATAGCTCCTACAATCCTGTGACCCACTGAGAGTTTTCCCAGGGCCCCCCATGTCCATCAGCAAAGGGACCAAGGAATCCCTTTGCCCAGTAAGCTTTATTAACTCTTGATCTGGGTACCAGACCCTTTTGCTGTATTTCCCTGTTTATGTGCGCAAGGCCTTATTATTCACATGTATATTCATCAAACATTGGGTATCTAATCTGCGCTGGGACACACACTTAAATAGAGTAAATACAAAATGCTGACCTGCCCCAGTGTCTGCCCAGCGTGGTCCCACAGAGTGGGTATCTCCAAAGATACAAGTTTGCATGTGGAAGAAGTCCCTCATAGCATGAGAACTCCCCATGGCCACTGCTCTGGGTCACCACCTAGAGGGGAGGAGGGCAGGGGAAATGCCAGTAGAGAAAGGGCACGGGCATCTAGATGCTGTCTCTCAGCAACACAGGAGGACTTTCCAGTTCAGAGAGCTCCAAAGCAGCAGTGGCTTAGGGTCTTTTATAACCCTGGGCTTTATCTTATCAATGGCTAGCAGAGGGTACAGCTTCATGGGGTATGTAGAGCTGGCAGTTTCTAAATGGCTAAAAAAAATCTGAGCTACATTTAAAGCAGTTGGTGGGGGTGGCTCAGCCAGTTAAGCATCTGTTGATTTCAGCTCAGGGTTGTGGGCTCGAGCCTTGTGTTGAGCTCTGTGCTGGGCGTGAAGCCTGCTTGGAATTCTCTCTCCCTCTTCCTCTGCCCTTCCCTGGCACGTGTGTGCCCCCCGCCTCTCTCTCTCTCTCTCTCTCTCTCTCTCTCTCTCTTTTTCTTTCTCTTTCTCTCTCTTTCTCTCTCTCTCTCTCTGTCTCTCTTTCTTTCAAATAAATAAACAAATAAATAAAGCAATTGGATGCGTAAAACTTGACTTTGACACCAGTGGGCTCGTAAGCTGACAGGTCCCAGCCTGTCATGAAGAAGTAACAACATATGGTCAATACACAGAGTCCATTTTCAACTCATTTATGTACTATCTGCCACTCCTGGACTGTCACCCATGGCAGGCATGACCTTTGCTAGTTTTCTCTGCTCACAGCCGAACCGTGCAAAAAGCACCTTACAGAGGATACTTGCCTGGATTGTTGGGAGAGCCATTAGCTGAAGCCTCAGCTCTTAATATAGGTGATAATGCCTTAGAGTAGGAAAGTGGTGGTGAGCTTCTAAAGTCTGGACTGGCCTGAGGACTTCAAATTGACTCTGGTAATTCAGAAGTTCCAGAAACATTGGGGCACCTGGGTGGCTCAGTCGGTTAAGCATCCAACTTCGGCTCAAGTCATAATCTCATGGTCCGTGTGTTCAAGCCCCACATCAGGCTCTGTGCTGACAGCTTGGAGCCTGGAGCCTGCTTCAGATTCTCTTTCTCTCTCTCTCTCTCTCTCTCTCTCTTTCTCTCTTTCTCTCTTTCTCTTTCTCTCTGCCCCTCCCCCACTTGTTCTCTTTCTCTCTCTCTCTCAAAAGTAAACATTAAAAAAAAATTTTTTTAAGTTCCAGAAATGTTTATTTCTAATTTACCACTAATACCCTGTATACTTATAATAGGGTTATAATAAGAGCATTACAGGAAAATATAAAGTTAGAGAACATTTTAAAGGAGAGAAGGAAATAAACATATCCCTAACTTAATTGTAGTGGTCTATTACATTTATCTTTGAGGTTCCTGGTTGGCAAGGCAAAAAAAAAAAAAAAAGAAGAAGAAGAAGAAGAAAACAAGTACATATGTGCCCTGTGTGCCCTGCCTTAAGAAAATACCAGTTAAGAAAACTTGGCCTTTCAATAGCAAAAGAATAGTACATCCATGACTGACTGATAATGACCTTCTACTAAAGAAACATTTAGATGATGGCTTCATTGACCAAAATTCCATCATCAAGCAGTGTTTTCAAGTATGTGGTACATGGATACTTCAGGGCTCTTTGTGGTTTGTTCTCAAAAGTGCTTCTGTAGGTTTGCCTTAGGAAGAAGGGGTGCAATGTTCCCAAAGCCCTTGGGCACAGCTGCATGATTGGAATTGTGTTTCCACCACTTCTTAGGTGTTTGACATTAAAGAAATGTCTTAAGATGCCCGAACCTCAGTTTCCTCATCTGTAACGTAGAAGTAAGTATCATAGTTACCTTTCTAGGTGACCCTGAGGATTAGAAAGGTAGCACACATTTCACTAGGCAGCATGCATCTCCATACCACATGGGTATTCAGCTCCCTGGCCCCCAAAACCTGTCCACCCTGGCAAACGGTGGGATCACTTCTCACCTTTGTGAGCAGAGGTTCCTGGTGGAACAGAAACAGTGAGTGTGTCTGTTCTGCGATCCTCAGACCTCTTGACTATAGTAGACCCCTCATTTGTGCTAGAAAGTGTTCTCTGGCTGACCCCTTTCTAGAGGCCCTAAGGACCCTGTGCCACCTCACAGCCCTGCTTGCTTTGCCCTACAGATGGACCGAGCGGAGCACAAGGGTGAGCTTCAGACAGACAAGATGATGCGGGCAGCTGCCAAGGATGTGCACAGGCTTCGGGGCCAGAGCTGTAAGGAGCCCCCGGAAGTGCAGTCTTTCAGGTATGCAGGTGGGCCCCACCCTTTCACACCCAGCCTACCTGGCCTCCGTCTCACTGGCCGCCGTCCAGAGCCCCCTCCGCTGGCAGAGCACCGGCTCTCCCTGTGACAGATGCACATGCTCTGCCGAGCCATCCCTGGCACTCTGTGGGCTCCACAGTGCTTTCCCTCAGCTGTCTTTATCAGTCCCCACACAACTCGAGCTAATTTGTTAGCTCCTCTTGTTTAATGAATGAGCCACCTGCTCTGGCCTTTCCTCTTAGCATTTCTATCACCAGTCATTATGGAGGATTGGCTGAAATGATACATAAGCCTGGGGTGACGGATGCTCGCCTGGCCTCCCTGGCTCTGCCTGCTGCCTGCCAGGGTCTCAGGGAGGCATCTTCTTGCCTGGATCCAGCCAGATCATGGGAGGGCCCCAAATGCCACTTGGCCAGGACCTCCCATTCACAGAGGGCCTTGCGTTTAGACTCATGATATCTCTCAGGTAAGGCACTCATGGTTGTGTATGTGCTGCTAAAAAAAAAAAAAAAAAAAAAAAAAAAAAAAAAAAAAAAAGCCTTTCTGGAGTAGAAACATTTTAAATATACTGTCCTTTGCGTAATTGTATTTGGACATCTCTTACTTTGTAAGCAACTGGGAATCTAAGACAAACAACACTACAAATGACCCAGGGGCCCTTTTAAACTCAGAGAGGCCCATGACTTGAATTGAAGGTGGCTGGTCCTGCCAATGTCCCTCAATGAGAGGTTCCCAACCAGGGATGACGTGGGCACCACAAGGACCTTTGGTAACATCTGGGGACATTTTTGGTTGTCACAACTGGAAGGGGGTGGGGGGAGCTGATGCTGCCACACGGTGCCAGGGATGCTGTTAAACATCCTGCAGTGCACAAGGCAGCCCTACAACAAAGAATGATCCTGACCATAATATGTCTAAAGGGCTGGCCTCTTTTGCAGGGAGAAGATGGCATTTTTTACCCAGCCTCGGATGAATATCCCGACCCTCTCTGCAGACGATGTCTAATCGCCAGAAAAGTATTTCCTTTGTTCCACTGACCACGCTGTGAACATAGACTGTGGCTAAAGTTATTTATGTGGTGTTATATGAAGGTACTGGGTCACAAGCCCTCTAGCGCTCTTGTCGGTGTGAAGACGAACAGATCTTTTTTTTTTTTTTTTTTAGTTTGGGTTCTATTATTAAAAAAAAAAAAAGCAACAACAACAAAAAACCAGCATTAAAATGACAAGATTGTATAGTTTGTATATTTAGGAATGTATTTTTGAGAAAGAAAATTTAAATGAACTACAGCAGTGTTAAGTTGCTGCTCTTCTTAAAATAAAATTGTTTAGAATTTTTTTTTCCTTTTTTTGTACAGCTCTACCTTCTAGAGGTTTCACTGCAATAAGAAGTAATGTTTCAGGGACGGTAATCCTAAAAGGACGTCCTGTAGGTGTCACAGCACAGCTGACCTTTCCTACTTAACATATTTTGTACAATATTAAAAAAAAAAATGCCAGGAACCATTGGGGGAATTCTGAGGTGCATTTGCAAGTCTTTATGAGCTGTGATGTGTTTTGATGTGGCCGCCTGACATGGAGCAGGCAGTGAGGAGCTGGCTGGCCACACGCCTGCCCCCGCCAGTCTCAGACGCCCAGTGAAACCACTGAAGTGAGTGAGGGAGGGCTATGGAAAGCTCCTTTCAGTTTTATCTCCATCAATAAAGTGGCCTTTCTGAACGAATTTTCTCTCTCTCTCTTTTCTCTCCCTCCCCTCACTGCACCTGTGTTTCCCTAATTTTTGACCTGCCCCTTCCTAACCATTTCCTCCTGCCCATCCCCCTGTGCAGGAGACGGTTTTTCTTGGTTTTTCTTTTGCCAGAACCACCACTCATTCTATCATTAGATTAAAAGGACTGCTCAGCCAGGGCTGTTGCAGATAATGGGACACCAGCCTTTAACAGACAAGTAGCCAATCCCCTCTTCCTTTTTCTGACATTATCCTGTGCAACCTTCCTCCAGGTACATTGCACCACCAATCACATCAGAATCACTTTGGGCAGCTTGTTAAAAATACAGATGCTTTGGGGCGCCTGGGTGGCGCAGTCGGTTAAGCGTCCGACTTCAGCCAGGTCACGATCTCGCGGTCCGTGAGTTCGAGCCCTGCGTCAGGCTCTGGGCTGATGGCTCAGAGCCTGGAGCCTGTTTCCGATTCTGTGTCTCCCTCTCTCTCTGCCCCTCCCCCGTTCATGCTCTGTCTCTCTCTGTCCCAAAAATAAATAAACGTTGAAAAAAAAAAAAATTAAAAATACAGATGCCTGAACCCCATCCCAGACCCACTGGCCCACCACCCTTTCTCAACTGGGATGGGCCCAGAGACCTTCTTTTATCCATGCTCATATGCACACTAAAGTTTGAGGGACCTACCCGTAAATGTGAATGAAGCTCAGGCAGAGACAGAGGCAAAATGGTGTGGCCCTGAATCCCATGAGAAAGTCACTTAGGTGACACTAATATGCATGACCTTCTCTAGGCCACTGGGGAGAGGGTGACAGAGGGAGTCAAGTCCCCTTCACTTGGCTGTGGAGGCTTTTCCCCTAATATTTCAGCTAATATTTGTTAGCTGAATATTTCTTACATTGGAGGAACTTATAATGGTGTAGAATTCACCATTATTCCCCACATGTGTCCAGGCCCTCCTTCCCAACTATCCACTCCAGTGTCTCACCATCAACCCAGGGCCTCCCCCCACCCCCAGGACTGCACTCTCTAAACACACCGGCCATCTGTGCATTCTCTCTTCTGCTGTGAAACTCCACTCCACGCGTTGAAGGTTGGTTTTGCAGTGTCTTCAAAGGAGTATCAGTGCTGTCCTGACCAATCACAACAGGTCCAGCATAAGAATTGTGTCCCACTGCTCCTGTGGCCCCTCCTCCCTGCATAGCTCAGAGCTTCGAAATGCTGTCCTTGTTGGCCCTGGTCTTCTGTTAAGGGCACTGGCTGCAGCAGTGGAGCAGATGACCCAAGCTGGACAGTCAAGAGTGACCCATCCCATTGGCTATCACTCTTAGAGCAAAGATAGGCATGGCACCCCAGCTGGGCAAATCAGAGCCCTTCTTCTACACTTTCCACTTGAAGGTCAGAAACTAGATTTTCTCTTGCCAAAGCTTTCTGTAGCCATGGTTCACATTTCTGGGACCACCCCTGCAGAGAGAAGCAGATAGAAAAAGTGGGGAAACGGGGTAGACCTGGTGTTTGAATCCTCGCTTGATCGCAGCCAAAAGGCCAAGAAGCGATGGGGTTTGAATCCTCTGTCCTCATGGTAGTTGTAGTCTGTCTGGTGAACCAAGTCAAGAGTGCTAAGAAAAACACAAAGGTCCTGCAGTGGGATTTTTTTCACTCAGTCACACCTTCAAAGCTCAGTCAGCCCTGCACACACCCGTGGCATCATCTTCCCTAAAGCCGAGCTCCTGGCGCCCTCCTTGTGTGTGGGGAAGACTGTGTGGAGCAAATCCTCCTACCCGAGCAGTATGTCTCAGTGTTGCTGGTCCAGCTGATGGAGCATTCGCAGGAGGCCTTCTGTCAGCCATGGCACTGAATTCTCTAAACCGTTCACCGGAACCCCACCAATACATCCCATCGTTTGCCTGGCAAGGAACTGAAGAATAGATTAAGACATTTCCCTCAGAATTATGCATGTATGTTCTCCAAAACCTTCAGGAAACATGATTTCAGAAATGTGGAAAGATCTGCTTTGGGTCTCTCAGATAACAAATGACCAGAGCAGGGATGCAAACGCTGTCAGCCGGCTCCGAAACGTCTTTTGTGTTTCAGCTCTGGTTTCTGTTTCATGGCACTGTGGTCACACGTGGCCCCACTTGAAGGGAATTTGAACATTCGGTTTTGAAGAGTGAAGCCAGGAAATCCTGTGGTTTCTCTGCAAGGGGGTGTGGAGAAAGGTGGCACGATTAGGACACTAGCCTGAGAAAAGACTGGCTCCAACCATTTCGTAAAACCAATGGTTGCCTTTGACTGTAAACCTTTTTCAAGGTACACAGTGGCTATGTTTGTGCTTCCTGCATCCACGAAGGCTAATAAGGTATGTCCAGTTAACTGTCCACCTGCTAATCAGACTCCAGCCACCTTAACCATTCTCTTACCATTCTTTGACCACTCTTCTCTGTATTCTCACACTTCTTTTCTGTATTCTGTATTTACAGTTCTAGTTCCTTCTGCCCAGTCCACAGTTCTTCCACGTCATCATCCTGTCTTCATATGGCTCTCTCTTTATCACTATCCTGCTCCCAGTTCAAGCCTCACCCCTCAGAAAGACCTCCCCCCCGATCCTGGGCCACCCTATGCAACTTACCCCCACACACACACACGTCACTTTCTGACACAATGACCCAATTAGTTTGTTCAGAGCACTCTGCAGTAATCTTGTCACATCTCCTCATCTGTCTCTTCCCTCTAAAACGTAAGATCTTAAAGCAGGGACCCTGTTTGCCGCGCATTTTGTTGTTGGGTGTGACACAGAGTGGGTCTTTGATAAATATTCGTGGAATGAATGAATGAGATCAGATGTCTGCCCCAGAGGTGTGTTCACTCCCTTCTTTGTCACTCCTGACCAGGGCAAAAGAAGATTCTGGGTGGGACAGGAGTACTGAAGGCTGTTCTTTGCAGTGCTAGGTTGCAGACACCTCTTTGATCCAGCCCAGTGCACTCCCTGCCAAATACACACACTCCACCCTTCAGCATGAAGAAGCAGAAGTGATTGGGATTGCTAACACACACACACACACACACACACACACACACACACACACACACACACAGTATTTACGTTCTTTGAGGGAAAAGTCAGGTTATTTACCCCAAAATCATTTCTTGCCTGTAACAATTAGTTGCGTTGCATTACTAGCTAATTATTACACACTACACGAAATCCAAACGGTACAGAAGAGCATCAGTAGCACATCCTTCCACTCACTGTAGGCCTAGGCACTCTTCTAATAAACATTCACCTATTTTTAACTCATTTATCCCCATAGCAACCCCATGAGGTAGGTACTGTTATGATCATTCCCATTTTACCATGGAGGAAACTGGCTCAGACATCACACAGCTGATAAGTGGTAGACCTACGATTAAACCCAGTGTGTGCTCTCAAGACACCTCACTACAGTAACCAGAACTCTCCACACGTCTGCCCCCACCTGCCAGTTCCCTCCCTAAAGACAGTCCAGCTTGCCAGTTTCTTCCATGGTCCTACCAGGGATAGGCAGTGTATTGTAAATATGCAGTGAATGGATGTATAAACTTATATGTATATTCTTTTTTCCACCTCAAAATGCATACTAAATGTACTGTCCTGTGTCTTGCTTTTTCTCAATAAGGTATCCGTAAGCAGCTTCATTCTTTTTAACAATGATGTAGTATTCCACTAAATGGTGTACCATAAATTAACCAATGGTCATTTATGTTATAGCCAATCTCTTGCTTTTACGATGTCTAACTGATCTTCATCCATCCATCTTTCCACACGTGTATGAAAATATCTGTAAAGTTTTTATTTTTGTATAACTTTTATTTTTGGATAATATTTTTGGGAGAGGGGTGCCTGGGTGGCTCAGATGGTTAAGTGTCCAACTTCAGCTCAGGTCATGATCTCATGGTCCATGAGTTCAAGCCCCATGTCAGGCTCTGTGCTGACAGCTTAGAGCCTGGAGCCTGCTTTGGATTCTGTGTCTCCCTCTCTCTCTGCCCCTCCCCTGCTCATCCATGTGTGCACACTTTCTCTCTCTCTCTCTCTCTCTCTCTCTCTCTGTCAAAAATAAACATAAAAAAATATAAAGTAAAATATTTATTTTTAGGAAAGTGCAAGCAGGCGAGGGGCAGAGAGAGGGGGACAGAGGATCCAAAGCAGGCTGTGCCCTGACAAGCTGGCAGCAGCAAGCCCGATGTGGGGCTCGAACTCAAGAACCACGAGATCATGACCTGAGCCGAAGTTGGACACTCAACCGACTCAGCCACCCAGGAGCCCCTGACTCCACTTTTTAAATGCACCATCAGAGCTCTACGCGAAACTGCAAATTGCCTCTCAGACATTTCTTCTCAGTGCGTTTGCTATCTTCACTAAGGGACATGAAGATTTGTGGAGATAATACACTTCAAGTACTGAACAGATAGATGAATTTGTTAGTGAATGGTAGGGAAGCTGTTATGTTCTAGCACAGGAATATACTCTAGTTCCTATGTTCTAGATGTTTCTGGGGATAACTAAATTTAAAAGCTTGTCCTACACCATTAGTAAGACTTCTCTCAGAGCACTTGGGACTAAATAAATTTACGTAGGACATAATGGTAAGTCAAGTTTACAAGCAAAATATACATGAAGCCAATCAGAAGTGACAAGGGAGCATAAGCTTGACATTACAGTACTTTTTACCACTTGCATTTATCTGTTTGATTTTTTGTTTTTGGCAATCTGTTCATGAGAATATTGGAGCTCTCAGGGCAGGCATCATGCATGTCTTGTTCACTATTTTAATCCCCAGGGCCAGAGCAGTCCCTGACCGATGGCAGACCCTCAAACAGTTGAATGACTTACACTAAGACCAAAGTTCTGTTTCTAGTCCTAGAAAGTGACACACAAACCTGGGCAGACACTTTCCATTGGTTTCCAGTCCTCTCAGCAGGCTGCCTTGATAACAGTGACTTGATGCAGTGTTTCCCAAAGGGAGGCATCAGATAAAATGTTAGGTGGTATCTAGCTGAATTTTTTTTTTATACTTTCACGTCAACATGCACATCAAACCCATGAATTCAAAGCTATTACTGCTTCAGATGAGGATAAGTAAGTTAAAGTAAATCAATTTAAAGAAAAAGATAACATCATTAATACAGTGGAACAAAGAAATGTCAAAAATACTGATGACGGAAACGCAATTGGGAAAGACTGAGTTAATATATCTAGAATAGTTCTAAAGGGTCACCTTGCACAGTCTCCCATTTTACAGGTAAAGAAAGCAGGCCCAGGAGCTACGGCTTGCCAGCAATAAACTGAGCTCTTGGTAGCTAAGAGAAAGGGACAGTGATGTTCAGGGACCATTTTGAATTGTCTCTATCCCTGCTTCCATCTGGTGGCCTCAGTAAGAGCTGCCTGGTCAGGCTGATACACGAGGTCCACCTGGGTGCTGCTGGAGCAGCATTTCTTATTCCTTCCACATCTACCTCATCCCGATGTTCCCCTATGTCCTAATGCCCTTTGCTAATTACCATTGTATCTTCTGTGTAATCCTCTGCCCTTTTGAAAAGCTTATATCTACTCTAATTTTTATTACTAAAACAATGGTACCTCCCGCAATATAAAATCACTATTTTCAATCTGCTTTTTATTTTATTTAATGTTTTATTTATTTTTGAGACAGAGAGACAGAGCATGAGCTGGGAAGGGGCAGAGAGACAGAGAGACAGAGAGACACAGAATCTAAAGCAGGCTCCAGGATCTGAGCTGTCAGCACAGAGCCCTACGTGGGGCTCAAACTCACAAACTGTGAGATCATGGCTTCAGCTGAAGTCGGATGCTTAACTGACGGAGCCACCCAGGTGCCCCTGGAATCTGCTTTTTTCTAATACATTTGCTTCATCTGGAAATTCTAATAAACCCCTCCCTTCCCTCATCCATACTCAAGATTTACTGATCTAGTTGAAAATGCAAGAGGCAGCAGAAAGCAGCTACAGCAGCAATATCCCCTCCTCCTAGGTCAAGGCCCGACCTCAGTGTTGGTGCCAGCCCCCACATCTGAGCCATCTCCCATTGGGAGGAAGACAACACAGATCACTGCATTCTGATTCTGTCACAGGGCTCTAGAAATAGTGACAGTAACCTTGCCATCCCCATCCCCCAGAACCCATTCCTCTTACCCTCCGAGTGCAGACCCAGAAGTCTAAAGGGAATGTTGACCCCAGAGCCCTATCCTTCAACTTGGCTTCTTTCCACCTGGAATGTCCCTCCTCATCCCATACCTAGCCCAAACATCACCTTTAGAAAACTTCCTCATCACCTACCACCCAGGCCTCACTGCCACCTCCATCAACAGCCGACACACGTCTTCCTTTTCTTAATATTTTTTAATGTGAGTTCTCTCCCAATGATGGTCAGCTGCTTGTGAGCACAGATTATGTCTAATTCATCTGTGTCCCTGGATGCCCAGTTCTGAGCTATGGGTGCTGGTGATGTCACCAAACTCAAGGGGTTTGCTGCTTGGGGTGCATCAAATTGAACACAACCCAAGCAAACAACTTTGATCACTTGTTACAAGCAAGGAGACAGGGAGGTAGCTCTCAAAGCACTGACTGTCTCCCCCATGGGCTTAGTACAGGAAGCTTTTATTCCATGTATTGTGGGGGTGGGTAGGAGCAGGGAGCTTGCATAAGCACTTTAGTTCAATGGCACACGCCTAGCAAGTCAACATGCTAGAACACACGTTGTGTGTTCAAAAAGGCAGAAAGCTGCCCACAGAAAGAAATCTTACTATTATAATGAGCTAAATGTAACTTGAGGTCCACTCAGGGGGGTTTTTGTGCATGTCCTTGGCTCCAATCCAGCTCAAACTGGTTCCTGTAGGGCCTATCAGGTGAGAGGGACCTAGCAAGGGGCTATCAGGTGAAACAATAGTTGGGTGTCTCCTTGGCTGGAACTGTTGGTTCTGCAAAACAAAACACATTTCTTCCCTGCTTTGTACCTTCCTTCCCTCCCTTCTGCTGATCGTTCTCAGCCCTCTTGTTTGAGAAACTTCCCGTTGCATCCTAGTTAACAGTGACTGTTGAACAAGTAAGGGGGTGAAGGAAGGAAGCAACATGGCAGGGGAAGGGGGCTGTCTGGGTCTGAGCTGTGCCCACCACTGCCCTTTAACCCTCAGGGTCCCAAGGGTGCCTTAACAAGCTGGGGGGAGGTTATGGGAAAACTGCCACTGTCCAAGCCTCCCAAACTTTCTCTGGCTTCCTCCTACCTGAGTGCAAAGGCTGGTGTGACACTGGGCCCAGACAAATGACAGATCAGCGGGAAGGAGAAGCAGGGACTATGTCTCCAATAGCAGGGAGGGGACAAAGATGCTTTCTGATGGGATGGGGAAGACTTACCTCCTCCTAGGTCAGGGCCTTGTCTCAGTCCCATTCCCTCTCTGTAGAAGTCATTCTGCAGGGAGAGTTTTCATTACCACTAGGGTAACAAAGAGGGCTTGCCCTCACCTAGAGCCTCAGTATGGGAGCTTGGTGCCTTTTTTTTTTTTTTAAGTTTGGAATTTGTTTTCTAGGGCTGCCTGGGTGGCTCAGTCGGTTGAGCACCCCACTCTTGATTTCAGCTCAGTTCGTGATCCCAGAATCAGAGGATCGAGCCCAGCATTAGGCTCTTCCCTGAGCATAGAGCTTTCTTAATTCTTCTCTCTCTCTCTCTCTCTCTCTCCCTCCCTCCCTCTGCCCCGCTCCCCTGCTCACCTGTGCTCTTAAAGAAATTTTTTAAAGATAAAAAATAAGGGTACTTCAGGGACGCCTGGGTGGCTCAGTCAGTTAAGCATCCAACTTCGGCTCAGGTCATGATCTCGCGGTTTGTGAGTTCGAGCCCCACGTCGGGCTCTGTGCTGACAGCTTAGAGCCTGGAGCCTGCTTCAGATTCTGTGTCTCCCTCTCCCTCTGCCCCTCCCCTGCTCACACTCTGACTCTCTCTGTCTTTCAATAATAAATAAATGTTTAAAAAATTACAAAAAAAAATAAGGTTACTTCAGTGGCTCAGTTGAGTGTCCAACTCTTGATTTCAGCTCAGGTCATGATCTCACAATTCCCGAGATCGAGCCCCTCCTTGGACTCTGTGCTGACAGTGTGGAGCCTGCTTGGGATTCTCTGTCTCCCTCTCTCTTCGCCTCTCTCTCTCTTTCAAAACTAAATGAACATTAAAAATTGTTTACTATTATTATGTAAATAAGCAGCGTACATGGTAAAAAAACAAAAAAAAAAAACAAAAACTCAAGTGCTACAGAAGGACATAAGATAAAAGTTACCCTCATCTCCTGGAATCCACGATTAATAGTTAAACTAGTGGTTTCCACTTTAAATAATTGAACTTGTTAAACAAAATTCAACTGCATGAATTTGAGGGTCTAATTGGCTTTATTAAGTGATTCATGAATCCATGGCATCCCATCCAACAAGTACCAGAGAGCTCTGTGGAGTTCTATAAATTGAAAGGTTTTTATGGGAAGAAGGGCAGGGCAAGAAGTTATTACCAAAAGAAAAGGATTGTTTCCGGGCACCTGGGTGGCTCAGTCTGTTAAGTATCTGACTCTTGGTGTCAGCTTGGGTCATGATCTCTCAGTTCATGAGTTTGAGCCCCACGTCCAGCTCTGTGCTGGCAGCGTGGAGCCTGCTTGGGATTCTTTCTCTCTCTCTCTTCTCTCTCTCTCTCTCTCTCTCTCTCTCTCTCTCTCTCTCTCTCTCTGCCTCTCCCCTGCTCCCTGTCTCTCTCTCTCTCTCTCAAAATAAATAAATAAACTTACAAAAAAAGATGAAGAAAAAGAAAAGGAGTGTTTCAGGCAAGATCACCTTACCTTTGGGGAAGGCATGGAGCCTTAGGTGCAAATTATCTCCTTTTCCTTTGGAGGATAGGGAGGTTCATGTGGCTGATTACCTCACTGATGCTGGCCAGAAAATTCCTGACAGACCTGTTAAGACTACATTTCTGGAGGAGTCTGAAACTGCATTTAGGTTAGGTATTAAGTCTAGACTTGGTGACTTGGCTTAAGTGATGCCATTTAGGGTTTGTGGTTTTCTTTTTAACAATTCCCCCCTTTTGATCAGACTCTCAGCCTGAGAGCCGTGATCAAAATTGAAGGTATTTGGGCCACTGTCAGCTGCTACTCTGAAGCTCTTACATAAGTTTCTCTTGTTTCCTTTGTGTGGTATCCATAGGTCATGATATTTTTTGCTTAACCCTGTGATACTCTTAGATCACAACTCCAGGCTTATAATCCTAAACCAGTCATTCTCATTGCTTTTCCAGTGTCCCAGTCTCAGGGAGATCATCTGTTTGATAGTTAGTGGCTACAAACATGCATTTAAAACTTTTGAGAGAATATAATGCACCAGGAAGATTATAAGGATAGTTCCTAATATTTGGAGTCATAGTCCCCAAGACCCAAACCAATCACAGAAAGACCTCATTGCAGGAGTCAGCCTTTTAAACCAAGTGGCTTGCTCAGTGATCTCAAGCAACTGAGTTTCAGCTCCCCCAGAAGTGTTAACCCAGATACAGCAGGTGGTGTTAGCCACAGCACAGACACCTCCTTTCTCAGCTAAAAGATAATCAAGAGCTATTCTCCTGTCAAAAAAAAAAACAAAAACAAAAACAAAAAACCACTGGCCAGAGAGCCTAAGAATCTTTGTTGGGCAGCTATAGCTTTAGTAGCAGATTCTGCAATGATTTTAAGAATTAAGAAGTTCCTGATGAAAGCCTCATTTTCATTTATGCCTAACCAGGGAAATGGGGACCTGCCAAAAGGAGTGAATCCTGAATCCTGAAAGCCTCCTGCTGGGTCCTTTCTAACTCAACATTGTAAATTCAGGAGAGTCGACTGATGAGATCTCTTATTTTGCTTGTGAAAAATTAGGGGCAGCTAGATTTTCTTCTATCCAGAAATAAAAGGTCATTCCAAATTCCAGGTTACCTGCCCCCCTTAGCGATGGTGTGGAAAATACAGATGAGGGTGTTATTTTCCTAAGAGAATGTCAGAGGAGAGGAGAGGAGAGGAGAGGAGAGGGGAGGGGAGGAGAGGGGAGGGGAGGGGAGGGGAGGGGAGGGGAGGGGAGGGGGAGGGGGAGGGGGAGGGGAGGGGAGGGGAGGGGAGGGGAGGGAAAGGAAGGGAAGGGAAGGGAAGGGAAAGAAGAAAGGTTTCATGTTCACTTAAAGTATGAAATCTTGATCCAGAGTCTTGGATGGAAATAGCCTACCTCGATGTCAGCTACTTCCTTTCTCATCCTCAATGTCAGCTACTTCCTTTTTCGTCAGGTTGATGTGGAGGTCTCCAGCAAGGTCAGTAGTCAGGAGCACTTGGTAAGGTACCTTCTCATGGCCTGAGAGCCATCTTCCTCTGATATGTTTCCAGAATATGCAGTCACCAAGCTTAAGACTGTGACTTGTAGCAGGGGTGCAGGGCTGCCAGAGCACCTGGCTACAGGGGTCCCAAACAGACCAGGTCCGGCTGCTCTCTGCTAACAAAATCTGAAGGGAGAGAGATGAGACACAGTAAAAACAAGAAAGGAATTTATTTCAGGGAGACCAACACTGGGAAGACAGAGGGCTAATGTCTCAAAGACTGTCTCCAAAGTGCTGAAAATACTTCCAGGCTTATATAAAGAAAATGTAGAACAAAGGTTGGTGGTGTGTGCAGGTGGGCAGTGAAGGTCAAGTTGATCACTGGCAGGGTCCTGCTGGCTCAGAGCAGTCTTGAGGCTTTGCAATGACTGGAACATTCCAATCACCAGACCAGAAAAGCCCTGATAACAATGGAATGCCTAGAAGACCACATCCCTGCCCATGATCACAGGCTGAATACATACTGAGCTCTACCCATGATCATGTGCTCCCTACTTTCTCTCTTGCATGTATCCCCTGAACCTCTTCCTATAAAACTTTAGGTGTCCGTCTTGTCAAGAGAGAGGTTGGTTGTTAATGCTTGAACTTGCTACCTCCCCCAGCTGCCGGCACCCAAAATAAATTTCTCCCTTTCTCTTTTCCAAACTCCAGTCTTTTGAGTTACTGGCTTCTCTTGCAATGAGTTAGTTTATCTGAGTTTTGTTTGGCAACAGTGTTGACAAACCCAGCCCAGAGCTGTGCTTATGATTTGTCCAGCCACTTTGGGACTCCCCAGGATGGACCAGGTGTAACAGTGCCAGGGGTTTCCACATTCATTTTCTGAGTTAGCAGCTCCAATAGCTTGGTAACACCAATTAGTTCTCTCAACCATGTCTAATGACTGAGGATGATAAAACAGTGTTAATTCCAAAAGTTTGTGAGACTTTCATTAAAGGTCATATGATTAGTTGGGGCACCTGGGTGGCTCAGTCTGTTAAAAGTACGACTTCGGCTCAGGTCACAATCTTGTAGTTGGTGGGTTCGAGCCCCACACCGGACTCTCTACTGTCCAGGTGGAGCTGCTTCAGATCCTCGGTCTCCCTCTCTCTGCCCCTACCTCTTATGAGTGCTCCCTTGCTCTCTTTCTCTAAAAATCAAATAAACATTAAAAAAAAAAAAGAGCGCATATGATTTGTTCAGTGAAGTGGATGCCTCAATCACTGGAGATTATGGAGGATATACCCTAAGTGAGGAATATATTCCCTAACATTATCTTTGCCATTATGAATACCCCAACCCATCCAGAAGACACACATACAACAAGAGCATATTGATAGCCCATACTAAGTAGCAGCTGAATGAAGGCCAGCTGCAGATGTTCAAGGAGTCCAGAGGGAGGAGGTCAGAGGCTACTGGAAATAAAAATAGCTTTTCCAGGATTATGGGTCTGACTGATCAGACATTGCAGGCTCTTGCAATGAAGAATAGAAGTCTCCCCACCAATGTCTATTCATAATTTGAGTCATCTTAAATATACTGTGGTGGGTGAAGGAATGCAAAAACTAAAAAATGGGGTTTGTCAGGTAGCTGGGAAGAACCATCTTGGGCTCTCCATTACCCCCAACTGTTTAATTTACAGCCCCTGTTTACACACCACAAGCTCTCTGATTCAGGAGCAGACTGTCACTATGATACAGGGACATCAGGATGGCTAAATGACTGCCATAAAATAGATACAATAATACAAAAGAGTTATAAGTTAGATTTAAGCTTGTTTTCTGGCAGATGGAATAGATTAAGTTGACTGTCCAGATGGGTCAAACTTTATAAAATATTTGTGGAAAAGACACTTAAAGGTTTGTACTTGTCCTTGACAAGTCAAGTTCCAAATAACCCCACCTCCCTGCTGCACCCTTTTTTCTTTTGATAAGAATTACCCACCTCCAGGGGTGCCTGGTGGCTCAGTCAGTTAAGCATCCAACTTCAGCTCAGGTCATGATCTCACAGGTTTGTGGGTTTGAGCCCTGCATCAGGCTCTGTGCTGACAGCTCAGAGCCTGGAGCCTACTTCAGATTCTGTGTTTCCCTCTCTGCCCCTCCCCTGCTGACACCCTCTCTTTCTCTCTCACTCAAAACTAAATTAAAAAACGTTTTTAAAAAAACATTAAAATTAAAAAAAAAAATTACCGCCCCCCTTGAAGTTTGCATATCAAAGAGATGGTTTAGATAAGAGTTCTGGAAGACTCTGGGTACAACATTTATTTATTTATTTTGTGGAGAGCGCAAGCAGGGGTTGGGGGCAGTGAGAGGGGGACAGAGGATCTGAAGCCGGCTCTGCACTGTCAGGCTGACAACAGCAAGCCCGATGTGGGGCTCGAGCTCACAAACCTCAAGATCATGACCTGAGCCAAAGTCGGATGCTCAACCAACTGATCCCCCCAGGTGCCCCTGGGTACAACATTTATAATCTCAAAGGCACTAGGCGGGATGGTGGTGGTAAGCAAACTCTTCCTAAGACATTTTCCCCTTAAAGCCAGAGTTTTTATAATACTTACAATCCTTTTGAAATAAATAGGGGAAATTTGGGGATTAGTAAAAAAGATTGGTGAACTTTCAGTTGTCTTTGGAAACACACCTCTGGTCCTACAAAGACTAGATGTGTAAAGTAAGGACAGCTGTTCGTGATTCTGCAAAGAATTGGGTTGCCACCTAAATGACATCAAGGACTCACACACACACACACACACAAACACACACACACAAACACACACACACTCTCACCTCTGGTACCATACTTTCATTTCCCTCTGGGTACATTTAGCTTAGGGTTGAAAGCCTAAAGAAATTCCTGTCAGGATTCAGCCAGGAAAAACCGTAAATATTTCTTGTAGTATTAAATAACTTCAGGGCCCCAAGAGTTGTCCTCAAAGAGGGTGCAAAAGATACTCTTGTCCCAAGATCTGGAGTCACTCCCAAATAGAGCCAGAGAAAGGACCAACAACCTGCATGTCCCAGGCAGACAGAAAGACAAGTCAAGTCCTTAGGATGTAAAGTGAGACAAACAAGAAGGCAATTGCTATCAGTGAGGAGAAAGGATCAATAACCAATTAGGTTGGATTTGAAAAGGATAAGATGACGTGAAATTTTCTTTTCCTCTCTCTCTACCGGGTTCAGAAGGTAATCTATTTACAAAAACTTGTGAGGATCTTCCCTGGATTTAAGAAATTCTTTTGGCCTGTGACCAAGGAGTGAAAGAAAGATACCTGAAAAGGATTGCCTGTAGCCTCAGGTGGCCTTATTTTAAAAGGTAATGGTTTTAATAAGTGTCTTCAAGTAGAAAGGCAATTCAGAGGATTACTAGAATGAGCACTCCAGTAAAGGATAGAAGGGAGCAGGGAGGAATTATATCAGTCTTATATGTCAGTCTCATAGGCTCCACTTCTTGGTACCTTCCCTCTCCTTAATTTGTCATTATCCTTTTGCAAGGAACCTCTCAATGAAGCTATTTTGGATTTTTGAAACCTTCTGGAGGCTTCTGCATGCAATTAGTTCCCATTGTGTTTAACTTGGGAACACTTGCTTTCAAGTACACAAATGATCTTATCTAATTGGGCCGGTCTCCATCATGGTCATTATAATTGTAGGTTGATTTAGTAAGACATTGCCATTTTACTAGATATTTGCAACTCCTGAGACTATAGTTCTTAGAAAATGGGCAAGTGTGCCCGAAGGTGGCAGGCTCACCTCTCTGGATTTAAAGAATCCCACTTCTTTTGGCTAGGCCTTTTGTTTTCTCTGAGCCACACTAATAATCTGAGAAGTGTGGAAAGAACTGAACCCGCAAGCCCCAGGAACGAGGGCTGAGGACCGATTCCAAACAAATGGAGAACTTGCAAGTGTCACCAGCAATTTCTGACTTGGAATATGGGAATCTGGAGATGAAACCTAAGGCCTGGGGTTCTTTTTTGGCTTCTGAGACATCACTTAGCTATTGCCTTTGTTACACAAAACAAGGCAGAAAAACCTGTGCACCTTAACTTACCAGCAGTAACCTAGAGATGTTACTGCATCCTGGCCACCAAGATGGTTCTGTAGGTACTGCCACTAATTCCCATAGGACCTGGCATTGGACTTCCTTTACATTTTTAAAAATATGTATTTATTTTGAGAGAGAGACAGAGAGAGATCAAATGGGGGAGGGTCAGGGAGAGAGGGAGGGAAAATCCCAAACAGGCTCCACACTCAGTGTAAGCCCTACTGAAGGCTTGATCTCACAACTGTGAGATCATGACCTGAGCCAAAATCGAGAGTCAGACACTTCACTGACTGACTGAGCCACCCAGGCGCCCAAGAAAGGATTGGACTTCCAAAGTCTCCTGTATCCATTTGCTAGGACAACCATAGAAAGTAGCACAGACTGGGGAGCTTACATACCAGAAATTTATTTTCTTATACTTCTAGAGACTGGAACACTGACTTCGATGTGTCGGCAGGCAAGGCCAGTGTTTTCTGAGGCCTTTCTCCTTGGTTTGTAAATGGCATTCTTCTCTCTTGTCTTCACCTGGTGGTGATGGTGTGTGTGTGTGTGTGTGTGTGTGTGTGTGTGTGTCCTAATTTCCTTCTATAAGAACATGTATCAGATTGGATTAGGCCCCACTCTCATGACCTCACTTTAACTTTATTACCTCTTTACCGACCCTCTCTCCAAACACAGTTGTCAGTGATTCCTCTTGCTCAATTATAGACCCCAACAGTTAAAACCATAAATGGACAAGACCTCTTAACTCACGCTCTAACTAAAACCTATTGTGCTTATTTCTTACAATTTTTTTTGAGAGTGTGTGCAAGCTATGTGTCAACAGGGGAGGGGCAGAGGGTGAGAGAGAGAGAAAGAGAAAGAGAGAGAAAGAGAGGGAGAGAGAATCTTAAGCAGGCTCCACACCCAGCTTGGAGCCCCCACGCCCAAGGAGGGGCTGGATCTCATGACCTAGAGATCATATCTGAGCCGAAATCAAGAGTCGGACACAACAGACTGAGCCATGCAGGCATCCCCTTATAGCACTTTCTTGAGGCATTGACAAAGATGTTTTACAATGACCAGATTATTCCAGCCATAATTCCCAATGACCAGATTATTCCAGGCCATAAAAGCCCTGATAGTAATGGAATGCTTAGAGGATCACATTCCATCCCCTTCCCTGCCCATAATCAGGCACAGAACACATACTGCCCCTCACTCATGATCATGTGCTCCCTACCTGCTGTCTTGCACGTATCCCTGAAACCTCTTCCTATCAAACTTTAGGTGTCCATCTTATAGGTGAAGAGGTTGGTTGATAAGGCTTGAGCCTTCCACCTCCCCCTGCTGCTAATACCCAAAATAAATTTCTCCTTTTTTTTTTTTTAAAGTAATCTCTACACCCAGTGTGGGGCTTGAACTCACAACCCTGAGATCAAGAGTTGCATGCTTTATCGACTGAGCCAGCCAGGTGTCCCAAATTCTTCTTTTCTCTTTTCCAAACCCTCATCTTCAGAGCTACAGGCTTCTCTTGCAATGAGTTTTTCTGAGTTGTGTTAGGCAACAGTGTTGGAAAACCCAGCCAGGAGCTGAACTGTGTTTTTTGTGTGTGTGTGTGTGTGTTTTTTTTTTTTTGTCCAGCCCCCATGGGATTCTCCAGGACGGAGTAGTTGGCCAAGGGTTCCCCCTTTTGTTTCCTGAGTTAGTGGCTATGGTCAATGGATAGGTAACTGGAGAGGCTGCTTTTAGACAACAGGCTTCAGTAATGGAAACTTGATCAAGGCAAAAAGGCCCACAGCAACCACCAGGCTGAATACACACAGGCCCTTTAGGGGACCCAACTCAAAATATCCATAGGCCTTAACTGACCAATGGGTTACTTACAACCAGGTACAGTTACCACAAAGGTAAAATCCCATACATTCTCATACTTTCTCACCTTCTCCCTTTAAATACAGCCCCCCCCCCCCACTGACCCACTGCCTCATTGCAGACCGTCTCTCCTCTGCTGTCCTGCCCACTACTCCCTTGTGTTATATTCGATAAACTTCTATCATCTTTGTTCTGCCTCTGGTGAACTCTCACCTCCTGCATCACCTGTCCCCACCCGCATTCAGGGGCCCTATCCCATCGGAGAGATGCCGCAATAACACAGTCACATTCTGAGGCATTAGGGGTTAAGATTTTGACATGAACTGGGGGGAATGCAATTCAGCCCATAACACCCCCTTTGGAAGACAAAAACTTATACTCTTCCACTACTTATCCAAACCCTCTAATGGCTTCCATTGTGCTTAGAATAAAATTAAAAATGCTGGCTCTGATTTAGAAATTCCTATATGCTTCACTTTTGCCAATTTCTCCACTTGGCTCACACCCGATCCCTCTCTTTTCTGTTTTCAGATACATTTAGCTCCTACCTCAGGTCATTTGCATTGGACACCTCTCTGCTTTGAACCTTCCTATTCATTCAATTAGGAAACAGTTTTTGGGCAATGCCCTGTGACAAGCACCACTCCAGAAGAAGGGTCTTTCAAAATGGGCAATATGCACCTTGAGGTGCATTCCAAGGAAGACATTCCAAGGGGCCTGTGGACCTGTATACATCAAGGAAATCCATCTAAAGATCTTGAGTTTTCATATTATCTTTCCTAAAACTGATTTACCTACAAATTCAGTTACCCAACTTTTTTTTGTATACTCTCCTGTCCACAAGAAAAGGCATAACACCTCTCCCTTTGCTCTTGGTGGAAAATAACAGGAGCTGAACAGGGCACACTTCCAGAATGTATTTCTCCTGAAGGCAAAACCTTAAGCACCAAGCAAAAGATGCTCCATTAAAAGATAGCCCTTACTTTCTGCTTTATATTGAAGGTGGAGATCTGTTCATCCATTTGTCAATCCACCAACTCATTCCTCCATGAGTTCATCTTTCCCTCTTAGAATTTAGAAACAAGATGTCATGAGAACACGTATTCACTTTTATTTTGTTTAAAAGAAAATAGGGGTGGCTGGGTGGCTCAGTCGGTTGAGCATCCAACTTCAGCTCAGGTCATGATCTACATTCTGTGGATTCGAGTCCCACATTGGGTTCTGCACTGACAGCACAAAGCCTGCTTCCGATCCTGTCTCCCTCTCTCTCTGCCCCCATGCTCTTTCTCTCTCTCTCTCTCTCAAAAATAAATAAACATTTAAAAATTCTTTTAAAAAATAAAAGTAAAGGTAAACTTATAAGTTAAAAACATTAAGTAAATATTGATGATTGTGATGTGATGATTGTGAGGCAGGCTGAGGGCAAAACACAAGCTAGCACACCCCCCCTCTCCCAGGTGGGACATGTGTGATACTCCCTGAACACTTTGGCTACCCCAAAACAAGAAAGGACAAAAAACAAATGGTTAAACTGATAAGTCTCCACCAGTTTACCAGAAAAAGGCAATCCCATCAACAGCCTCCAGTCCAGGAATTCCCTACTGTCTCGATGTTAATGCCTTGCTAGAGGGAAAAAAACAACCATAGCTTGACAATAGCCTAGGCTTCCAGTAAGTCTTGGGCATGTGAAAATCTCTTTGGAAACTCCCTCTTGACTTTATCTCCCCTCTCAACTTTGTCTCCCCTGACTCCATAAAATGCTCAACCCCCACAACCCCAGTGCAGTTCTTTCTGCCCGCGGATTCTGTCCCTGAGGTTTAATAAAATCCTTTATGCACCAAAGACGTCTTCAAGAATTATTTCTTGGCCATTGGCTCCAGACCCCACAAACCCCCCATCGCCCCAGAACTTCACCTGATATGATTTGAATTATTTGATTTGACAGAGGACTGGCTTTGCCACTTAATATGGTAACATTCTGGACGGGCTAAATATGCAGCTCTACAGGTTTGATGACAATACATTGAGAACACTTATACAGGAAACATCATGCCAGAAAATACACCATTACCGCTATTGAAAGTTGTGACAGGAGCACCTGGATGGTTCAGTTGGTAAGGCATGTGACTCTTGATCTTGGGGTTGTGAGTTCGAACCCTATGTTGGGTGCAGAGATTACCTTAAAAATAAAATCTTAAAAAGAAAATAAAGTTGTGACAAGCGTTTTCAGATGTCAACTTTTAAAAATCTTTATTGGAGGGGAACCTGGGTGGCTCAGTCAGTTGAGCATCCAACTTTGGCTCAGGTCATGATCTCACAGTTTGTGAGTTTGAGCCCCGTGTCAGGCTCTGTGCTGACAGCTCAGTGCCTGAAGCCTGCTTTGGATTCTGTGTCTCCTTCTCTCTCTGCCCCTCTCCTGCTCACACTATGTCTCTCTCTCAAAAATAAATAAACATAAAAAAAATTTTTTTAACCTTTATTGGAGAATGAATTTTTAAACACCTTTTATGAGACACAGAAGCAAAAAGTTTAGAGACCGCTGCTCTAAGTACTGGGGCCATAGGGAAGAATGAACATTCCCATTCATGTCCCTGTCCTCTCAACATTTAAGTTCCAGATTAGCTGTTTAAAATTTTAACTCAAATGAGAGGTCTTTCCTGCCCTGAGTAACTCTATCACATTATCTTTGTTTAAAAAAAAAAAAAAAAAGCCACAGGCCGCAAATGGTGTCACTTAGGACAAATCGCCAAACCGGAGCTAAATACCTAACCTAAATGCACATTTAACTTCTAGCAGAAATATATTCTTAACTGCTTAGAAATGTTCTGGTCAGAACCAATAAGATAATCAATCTGTCACATGGGTCCTCTCCATCTCCCAAAGGCAGATGATGTAACCCACCTACTAAGACCCTTTCATCTCCAAAGGAAGGTGACCTCACCCCAAATAATCATTTTTCCTGTTTATGATTTCTTTGTCCTATCTTTAAAAACTTTTCTTTTTCTGTAGCCCTTTGGATCTCTCCTTCATTTTAGATAGGACCTGTCTCATTCATGCATCACTTAATAAAGTCAATTATATCTTCAGACTTTCTTGAATTTTGTCTTTTAACACTTTCCTGCCAATTAAAACTATCTGCGGGAGTTTACTTTTTTGTCTAGCATATCTCTTGAGGACCTTGTCTTATTTCCAGCTTGTGTTCTAGTGCCTGGAATAGTGTCCCCCACGTTAAAGTGCAAAATAAATACTTGTTGAATAAATGAATGGATTGTGTTCATTATGTTCCCATTTCACAGAAGGGAAAACTGATGCCCTTGACAGACAGAGGAACGTGTCTTTGTCTAAATCAATCGAAGCACAGAGCAGCTCTTGCCCAGTTCCTCTCAATTTCTCTGCCCCTGCACCAACATAGGAATCCAAAGGCAACAGCCAGCATTTCTCCACTTGTTGTTCCCGGAGTGTCGCCTGCATCCCACCAGGTGGCAGCAGAGGTGGCGGCACACAGTCAACAGCAAAGCGTGGCGCGGGAAGGAGGGTTTCCGCTTCCGGGAGGAACTGTTCGTTTCCGCTTCCGGCCACTTGGAGTGATTGTAGCTGACGGGAGGATGGAAGGTTTGGTGGCTCAGTGCTCCGCGAGACTGCTACAGCAGGTAGGACCACATAGGACTAGTAGAAAGGCCTGGAGGGGAAGGACTAGCTCCTGCCCGAACAGCGTCGGGACAGCTTCGGTGATGCGGAACCACTCTGGTCCCCTCAGACGTGGGCAAGGGTGTCCGGACATACGGGCCTGTGCTAGATCCGAAGCAAACACCTTCCAGAGATGTTTCTCGGGCGTGGGGGAGGAAGAACCCATCCTTCCAAGGCCCTTATGACAGTGGCCTCCCGAACCAGCACCCCCGGTGTAGAGGTCCTTGCCCTCTCCTAGAGCCCCCCAAACCAGCGTCTTTGGTGCGCTGGAGCTTAGCGTGTTCAGTACAAGTGCTCCTACTTTCCCACTGTGCCCCTCCTTTCCCGCACACACACGTGCTCTCTCGGGATGCAGGGTGGGGGGAGGGCAGGCAGAGGGGGTAAGTGGAATAAAAGCAGCAGCCCTTGATCCTGGTTCGCAACTCAGCCGCCGTTCTCTCTATGATACTGAGCGAGAGGATTCCTAAAATGCCCAAAGAGTGGTTAATTTGGTCTCAGCCTTCAGTATTCCTGGGGGAAGAACAGTCACAGCTTATAAAAGTGAAAGTGAGACATTTCCATAACCTTTTATGCTCAGGTAGGGAAGGGTAGTAAGAAAGTGGTTTAAGTACTTTCATCAAATCTCAGGAACTGTTTTATGCTAAACCAGCGATCACAGAATACAAGTTCGTGGAGCAAAATGTCAGGTTCTTTCTGGTTCTGAGCCATGTATTCTTTGTCAATGTGGGGGTATAAGTACCTTACCTTTGGGTTGTTATAAAGAATTATGCAGATGATTTGTTTGTTTTAGAGAGTGCGAGTGGGGCAGAGAGAATTTTTTTTTGATGTTTATTTTTGAGAGAGTGGGAGAAAGTGGGGGAAGGGCAAAGAGAGGGAGACAGAATCTGAAGCAGGCTCTGAGCTACCATATCAGCAAAGAGCCCAATGTGAGGCTTGAACTCATGAACCGTGAGATCATAACCTGAGCCAGAGTCTCACACTCAACCAACTGAGCTACCCAGGCACCTGGAGAGAATCTTCAGCAGGCCCAGTGCAGCGCCCTGCGCAGAGCTCCATCCCACAAACCTGGGATGAGGACCTCAGCCAGAGTCAAGAGTCAGATGCTTAACCAACTGAGCCACCCAGGTGCCCCAGAGATAGTTTCTGAAAAATGTTTAGCTCAGTGCATGAAACATAGTATATGCTCATTATGGCAACTTGTTTTGCTGTAGTTATCTTCTGGTAAACATTATCAAATTTCAGGTAAGGAATCTCCTCCTTAGTAATTCTGTTAGGTTGGAAGCTTTATTTATTTCTTTCTGAATTTGCATGTTTTTAGGTTTAGGTATTAGAGTAAAAAGCCTGGTCTAGGACATAAGACAAGGGAAATTAAGGGAAAAACTAGGAAGTTACTTTGTCTAAGAAAGGACAAAATGCAGACACTGGAGCTATTTTAAATGTGACAAAAAGTTTCTTTTTAAAGGAGCCCTAAAGTCCTAAGATTTGGGAATAAAGTCAATTTGGCCACCCTTGAACTTAACTGGTACTGTCACTAAATCAGAGTGGTTTATTAAGACCAAAGACACAGACAGGATGTAAGACTTATCCCATTATATGCTTAACACTCCTTCCTGTTCCTCTTCTCCAACATACACACTTGATTCTTTCGTATACAGGATAATGTGCTAATGTAATCAAAAGCATCAAGGAGGAAAAATCACAACTTATCAAAGGGAAGGCCCTTCATTCCCATCACCTCTACCATGCCCTGCTGAAGAGAGGAAAAGAAATAAGTTTAGGGACAGTCCATCACATTATGGATGTCATCAATCATACTGGACTGAATGAACTGCCTTTTCCTTCATAGGAAAAAGAGATTAAGTCTCTGACTGCTGAAATTGATCGGTTAAAAAACTGCGGCGGTTTAGAAGTTTCTCCAAATTTGGAACAGTTGCGAGAAGAAAATTTAAAATTAAAGTATCGACTAAATATCCTTCGAAGGGTAAGTATTCTGGGTTGTTTTTCATTCTGCAGTTTGAGTTATTATACCTTTAAAAAAAAAAAAAACTTATCAAAGATTCAGAAAGTATGCCATGAGGAATTTGGAGATGTGAGGAAAGAAATCCTGTCTTTTTCCCTGCATTAGACCAGTTAGGACTAAGTTGTTGGTGCAAGTAATGGAGAAGTTGGTGTAACCTTGTCCTTCCAGGGCCCTCTGAAGTGTTTCATCCTAAATATTTGGCCAGCTTGACATAGACTTTGAGTAGAGTTGAGACATTTTTTAAACAATTTATGCTGTTGCCTTTTTAAAAAAATCATCTTTTTAAATAATTCTCTATCAAAGGAAAACATAGAATATATCCATAGTCCTTCTCTGCCCTAAGTTGGTTGTTTTACAATTTTATTTTTATATTTTACAGTGCCATATTTGGTTTCTTTCCACTGATCTAGTAGTGTTTATCAGTTTTGTCAAAAAACTGAGCTTGCTTTAGTTGAGGTTTAAATTTCTTGGCCTGACTCTCAGGTCTGCTGATGACACGTCCTGAAGGATGATCTCACCACTATAATTGTTCTCCTGTGTGTGTATACTATTCCAGCCAGACTACACTGGCATTAGATTCTTTTCATTTATCTTAGACTCTGCCCACCTGACTCCTATGAAGTGTTTTTATCACCGGCTTGTGATCTATTCTGCTTGAAATCACTTTGCTTGGAGTCTTCTAAGATCATGTTTCTTTTCCACGGAGTCTTTCCCCCATATACTTCACCTTTCTAATTACCTCATTCATTCTGATGTGTACTCATTTCTGTATTCATTTCAATTCAAAAGTATTAAATGTCTAATATGTGGCAGAAGATATGAGGAAAAACATACAAAAGAAGTACAGTCTATTCCTTTTTTTTTTTTTTTTTTTTTTTTTTAGATTTTATTTTTAATCTCTACACCCAACATGGAGTTCAAACTTACAACCTGGAGATCAAGAGTCACATGCCACCAACTGAGCAAGCCAGGTGCCCCAAGTACAGTGTACTCTAATACACATTTCCATCATGCACATTAACTCTAATGTGTAAATAATAGAATGCTGTCAGTGTAATGGGAGGAAGGGCACATTAGTTCTTTCACAAATACTTTACCCTACTAAGTAATGGCAACTGAACACAAGGTACACAAAGAAAAGAAAAGAACAAGCCATAGATGAATAAAGTACTGTGTGGACACCCATGCACCTTACCTTCTTTCCCTGGGTCACTTTGGTCACATGCTCTGACTTAGAAACACTGCTTGGTTGTCCTATTAACGTTTTTCAGCATGTCCCAGATGTGAGAACATTGCAAAGTGTCTGTTACCTTCTCAGGACATCTGAAGGTTTCTCAAAATATTTGGGAACATTTTGTATGATGGTTTGATATTTTCATTCTTTTCTTACAGAGTCTTCAAGCAGAAAGAACCAGACCAACTAAAAATATGATTAACATCAATAGCCGACTGCAAGAGGTCTTTGGTTGCGCCATTAAGGCTGCATATCCAGATCTGGAAAATCCTCCTCTGATAGTGACACCAAGTCAACAGCCCAAGTTTGGGGACTATCAGTGTAATAGTGCCATGGGTATCTCACAGGTGATTGTGTTATTACAAAGCATTCTTGGTGATTTTATTTTCTTAAGCATTAATTGGCATCATTATTATTTACATAAATAATAGCAAATTATATTCTCAGTGAAAAGAACATTTTCCACAGTTCAGAAAAACTTGAGAATAGGGGAAGTATGTTTTTAATTTTAAAACCACAAATTTGAATATTCAGTTAAATTTTATGTGTATTTTCAATATTTAAGGCTAGTAGTTGATACTCTTGCATTGGTACTTCCTTCCTGTTGTGTCCAGGATTGCTGTGTGTTACTAATGAGTGTTGAAAGGTGAAGGATTAAAAGTTACATTCACCAACCAGTGTTCCCATCAAATAATTTGATGCAGCTCTGGTGTCTTTGAGATGGGCTTACATATTTCATTTTCAGTTAGAGGAATTCCCTATTTTTAATAGCTGCATTGTCTGATGTATTTGTGGTTAATTGCCCCTGGTTTGAGACTTTTTGTTTTCCTTTCTTTGTTAAGTAGGAAGGGTTTTTAAAATCCAGATTTTTTTTTCTAAGTAATTTTTATACGTCTACATTGGGGTTAAGTTTATAAGGGTACTATTTTATTTTCCAGGTTTGATTATTGCACACTTTCCTGATTTGAAAATTCAAAATGTAAATATCCTGGAAACAGGCATCATAACTAAAGACTTTGTTATGTCTTCATAAAAGAGTTCTAGATGTCTGTGGCAGCTCATTTTGAAATGGAGATCATGTGGTTTGGGCACTTTTGTATTCCTCTTGGCACTGTTGATGGCTTGATGCTTTAATCTGTCTGTGTTCAAGATTATATACAAGTCATTGGACTTCTTTGCTTCTGCCTTTTGATGGGTCTTAATGTCATGCATCTCATGCTTTATCAGTTGTGTATTTCTGAGTAAATTTCTGGAACTTGTGTAATGAATCATTTTATATTGTGTTATAGATGCTCAAAACCAAGGAACAGAAAGTTAATCCAAGAGAAATTGCCGAAAACATTACCAAACACCTCCCAGACAATGAATGTGTTGAAAAAGTTGAAATTGCTGGTCCTGGTATGACAGTGTTACCCTTCTTAAGTGGTTGTACTGATGTTGGGTCTTTTCTGAAATAAAGAACCATTTTAAATATAAGTATAGGGTTAAAACCTGTATACCTAACAAAGTGGTAAGAACACCTTGGACTGAGAGTTAGGAAACTGATGTTTTAGTCTCGACTTAGCTGCTGGATCTTGGATGAGTTATTTTACCTCCCTGTGACTTAGTGTTTCATTAGCAAAAAGGAGATGGATAATGGCAGATAAGTCTGGGACGAAAGGGCCCTCAATTTTCTGTTAATAGATGAACAAATCATGTACTGAGAATAAAGGGGCCCAGGAGTAAGTAGGAAGCTTTCAGGAGAGTGGTAATGTTTGAAATAGATACTGAAACAGGGAGCTTCCAAGAGGGCCTCAGGTGGTGTTGGAATTCTTAAAAGAGTTTTGCCAGAGCCAGATCAGCACTTTGGAGCCAGCATAAATGAAATTGACAAAGTCTTTGGGAGTGAACAATCATTCAAGACAGGAAAACGATCTGATTTTTTTTTTCTCTCCTCTTACCGTTCATTAGGTTTTATTAATGTCCACTTAAGGAAGGACTATGTATCACAACAGTTAACCAATCTCCTGGTGAATGGGGTTCAACTACCTCCCCTTGGAGAGAATAAAAAGGTATATATAGTTTTCAGTTGATACGTTAATACCTTAAAGTGAATGTGAAGTGCTGTGACCAGCTTCCACTTTTTCTATTGAGATTTAATCATTAATATTTGATATTATGAACATAATGGAAATAGCCTTTCTCCTGGGTCTTGTTTATTATGTGGTTTTTCTTTTCACATTATTCCACAAGGCATTTGGGGTAGCCAGCTGAGGTTTGGCTGAAATAAGGGATGGATTATTTATATAAATAAATTTTATTCCTTTTCAATTAAAAATGGACAAGTAGATTCACCAGAACTTAACACCCTTGAATTACAACCCAAGCTACTATTTATGTCTGAGTTTACAATTAAATGTTATTAATAAATGTTAGAATAAAATGTCTTGTACCCCTTTAAAATTTTTAATTGAAGTATTTGTCATGATGTGAAAATTTAAGATGTATGAGGTATTACTTTGATACACATGTATTTTAACGCAATTGCCTTTGTATCTGTATTTATCACATTACATAATAATAGTACAATATTATTGTCTAAAATCTATTTTATTGTCTGTTTCAGGTTATAGTTGATTTCTCCTCTCCCAACATAGCTAAAGAGATGCATGTAGGCCATCTCAGGTCAACTATCATAGGAGAGAGTATGTCCCGCCTCTTTGAATTTGCAGGATATGATGTGCTAAGGTATGAAAAATGTTGCTTGAGAAAGAATCTTTGACTAAATGACTGATTTATAAGTATGATTCTTTTTTTTTTCTTTTCTTTTTTTTTTTTTTAAATTTATTTTGAGACAAAGAGAACCAGGAGGGGAGGGGCAGAGAGAGAATCCCAAACAGACTCCATGTTTTTAGCATAGAGCCCAATACAGGGCTTATTCCCACGAACTGTGAGATCGTGACCTGAGCCAGTATCAAGAGTTGGATGCTTAACCAACTGAACCACCCAGGCGCCCCAGTTCTGCTTCTAATCACCCAGTGGGCTTTTTAAATTGTGTCTTTGGACCCTCTGAACTGATAACTTTTAGACTCTGGGAGTGGAACCAAGGAAAAAGCTCCCCATTCATTCCACAGATCTTCTTGAGTACCTCCTGTATCCAAGGGGTTATAGTCTAGTAGGGGGAGAAGTAGGCAAGAAAGAGATCCTGGGCCTGTGGGCCATGGTAAGAAATTAGGATTTTATTAAGTATAATGGGAAGCTCTTGAGAGTCATAATTAGGAGAGCAGTGTAATCCAAATAAAGATTAGTCTGACTTCTGTGAAGAAGCTAGGCAAAGAAGGCAGAAATGTAGGTTAGAAAACTATTTTAAAAAAATTTTTTTTTTTTTTTTTCAACGTTTATTTATTTTTGGGACAGAGAGAGACAGAGCATGAACGGGGGAGGGGCAGAGAGAGAGGGAGACACAGAATCGGAAACAGGCTCCAGGCTCTGAGCCATCAGCCCAGAGCCCGACGCGGGGCTCGAACTCACGGACCGCGAGATCGTGACCTGGCTGAAGTCGGACGCTTAACCGACTGCGCCACCCAGGCGCCCCTAAAAAAATTGTTTTTAATAATGGTTGTTTGTTTTTGAGAGAGACAGAGTGAGTGGGGGAGGGGCAGAGAGAAAGGGAGACAGAATCGGGAACATGCTCCAGGCTCTGAGCTGTCACCACAGAGCCTGGTGCAGGGCTTGAACTCACAAACCGCGAGATCATGACCTGAACCAAAGTCAGACGCTTAACCAACTGAGCCACCCAGGCGCCCCAGAAGACTATTTTTATAATCCATTTATGAGATTATCTGGTGATTTGAGATTAGTGAAAAACAGTGAGGGATGTAAAATGGTTGGATTGACATATTTTGAAGAATTTTGTCCACTGACATTTGAGAACCACTGATCTAAATTACACTAAGATAATTGGTTGAGAAATTAAATTTTCATAAAATTTTAATGATCAGCAGTTGGCTCACCTGTCTGTGTCTCAGCTAATTACACAACGGATCATAATCCATCAGTAGGGACTTCATTTACCAAATCCTAGAGGCCTGCTATGTGCAGCCTCCCCTGGAGCTTGCAGACCAGTTGAGACAACTGAGGAAACAAGATGCTGCTAAATGTGATGTACTGGCACTTCAATGTTAGTGGTTCCTAATGGAATATAGTTTGTCTAATTTAAGCATGGTTTTCATTTTCAAATGATTTTGTGTTCTGACTGATACTAGGTTAAACCACGTGGGAGACTGGGGGACCCAGTTTGGCATGCTCATCGCTCACCTTCAAGATAAATTTCCAGATTACCTAACAATTTCACCTCCAATTGGGGATCTACAAGCCTTTTATAAGGTTAGATATCATTTATTATTAAAATATTTTCATGTTTACATTAATAATAATTACTACTTTTCTTTAGGGAGTTCTGAATAGTATTTGAAGCTACCGTGGGGTTAAAAGTAAACTCCCTGCCCCTTAACACACCATTTTTGCTTTTTGAATCAGTGTATGTTAAAAATTGAATTCTTGGAGCACCTGGGTGGCTCAGTCGGTTGGGCGTCCGACTTCGGCTCAGGTCACGTTCTCACAGTTCATGGTTTGAGCCCTGCGTCAGGCTCTGTGCTGACAGCTCAGAGCCTGGAGCCTGCTTCAGATTCTGTGTCCCCCTGTCTCTGGCCCTCCCCCACCCATGGTCTGTCTCACTCTGTCTCAAAAATAAATAAACATTAAAAAAAATTTTTTTTTTTTAAAGTTGAATTCAACCACATTACTCACATTACCCTGCCTTTTTCTTAATGTTTATTTTTGAGAGAGTGTGCGTGCATGCGCACAGGCAGAGGAAAGGCAGAGAGTGAGGGAGACAGAATCCCAAGCAAGCTCTGTGCTGTCAGTGCAGAGCCCGATGTGGGACTTAAACTCAAACTGTGAGGTCATGACCTGAGCTGAGATCAAGAGTCAGACACTTAACCAACTGAGCCCCCCAAGCACCCCAGTATTTGAAGTTTTCTTGATGCTTTTCTCAATTTGGTATGTTGAAAATGTTAAAGTGTAGGTAAAAATAGTTTTTAGAAGACAATTAGGTTTTTATAAACCGTAATTTTAAATTACTGTAGTCAACTTTCTTTGACTTTGTGATGTCCATATACAGACATTTATTACACCATTTGTGAATGTAATACAATTTTTGTATTAATGTTTAGCATTTCATTATCAGCTCTTTTGTGTTACTATATTTTTTGTTGGATTGATGTGCTAAAATTTATGTTAATCCCCATGTTGGGGTGTTTTTGGAGTACTTTTATCCATTCAGTAAACAACTTTTGAACATGGAAGTTTTTTCTCTTTTTAAAATTATTTTCTTACGATAGACAACTTCCCAAGAACAGGATTACTATGGCAAAAAGTAAACATGAAAAGTAAAACAAAAATATTCGTGTGTTTTTGCTTTGTTTTATAGGATGTGTCTCAGTATTTTCTAATGAAAAAATTGAAAACAAAATATTTACCGATGTAAGACTGGTAAATTACATAACTAATGTTGTAATCTATTGGAATTTTGTGTTCTGGATACAATGAGGCTAAATTCAAAAGGCACAGTAAAAGAAAAGCCATATATAGTCAGGCTTTGTTAAAACACATAGGCATGTATTTGCAAAGAAATGTCTAGAGTTATGCACCAAAGCATTATCCCTGTTTAGGTTGGGGTGGGATAGACAATTTTTTTTTTTTTAATAGTAAATGTGTTTCTTTCAAAATAGAAATAAAACTATGACAGCAATTTTATTTTTAATTACAAAAAAAGTAATTACTCATTCAGAACCACATCCAGGATGGAAAATGGAGCACGGAAAATTCAGCCCACCTGTTAGCTATTCTTTATTACTCTTAAACCATTGCTGTGAAGAATGATTTTATAACTTGGAAAAGTGGAGGTAGCACTGTGGTGAGAATTTTGTATTTTCAAGAAAAATTATTTCAAAGAAATAATAGGGCTCTTTGGCACATTGATTTGTAACTGTACTGTTGGCTGTTGAGAGCATCTGTTCTGTTTCTGTCCAGGTGTTGTAAATTTCCACTTCCTCACTTTTGGTGTTTTTGTTTTAGAAACACTCTGTATCTAGAAATACAAAGCTGGCTCTTTTAACATTACTTTTTTTTTTTTAAACACAGGAATCCAAGAAAAGATTTGATACCGAGGAGGAATTTAAGAAGCGAGCATACCAATGTGTAGTTCTGCTCCAGAGTAAAAATCCAGATATTATAAAAGCTTGGAAGCTTATCTGTGATGTCTCCCGCCAAGGTGAGTTCTTGGCTTTGTTCATTTCATCCAAGAGATATATTGTATGTAGTTTTCTTGAGTCTTTTACTCAATTGACCTTTAATGACGTGTTAAACTTTCAAAGACTGCCAAATGGATTTTTTTCTTCAAATATTTTCTGACACTGAAACAGCTATTAAGAAAGTATATTAAGATAGGCAACTGCAGATTTTAACTTCCTTAGGAGAAAAAATTAATTGGGAAAACTTGGCAAACAATTTCAGGTTTTCAAGCTTGACAAAGTAATTTTAAGGTCACTTTGAAGAATATATGGATAAGAATAGCCAATAAAAGAATGGTAGTGATAGCTATTTTGCAGCACTGGTTTGTAAAATGTTTTATAATGCTGCCATAGGTAGTATTTGCATTACTGATGCATGGCTAGACAGGTAGATGGAACAATTTAGGAAAAACTATAAGAAAATTCAGTAAATATTAGATCTCCAAAGAGGGAAGTTCTTTTTCTTTGCATTTACATTTTATAAAGGTAGAGTTTTAAAAGTTATACAAGATGTACATGTTTCTTGTAGAACAAAATGTGGGCAAGGAAAAAGAAAATAAAAATTATAGTTCCACCGACTATTATTTTGATGAGTGTCTTTCCATATTCTTTCCACGTTTTCAAAATGGCAGTATATATATAATGTTCTATATCATACATTTTTAATGTGATTAAATTTAACCTTCCAGATGTTGTAGTTAAATAATATATTTTAATGTTAAATGCATGTCTCCTGTTTGTTTAAATTCTTAGACATTTTATTTGGTGAAATTTTTTTCCTAGAGTTTAATAAAATCTATGATGCATTGGACATCTCTTTAATAGAGAGGGGGGAGTCCTTCTATCAAGATAGGATGAATGATATTGTAAAGGAATTCGAAGATAGAGGTAGGCACTTTACTTTTTTTTAACTTCATTATGGAAATTTTCAAATAGGTCAAAGTGGATACAACATTCTCTTTTTCAATCAATAGCTTTTTTTTCAGTCTGCACATTATGTTTGTTTAATATATATCTTACATTCTGTATAGCCAAAGGGCCTCCCACCCCCCATTTTTCTCTTTTGTTATTGAAGAAACTGGGCCATTTGTCTAAGAGTATTTCCCATATAATATTTAACAGTTCCTCCATCTGTATCTTCTAAAGAGGCTTGATTAAATTGTTTCTTTCTTTCTTTTAAGTTTATTTATTTATTTTGTGAGAGAGAGAGAGAGAGGGAATCCCAAGCAGGCTCTGCACTGTCAGTGCAGATATGGGGCGCAAACTCCCAAAACACAAGAACATGTCCAAAATCAAGAGTCGACGCTTAGCCAACTGAGCCAATTAAGGCGCCCCGTGGTTTGATTAAATTCTGGTTTAGGTTTTCTTTTTTTGTTTTTTGTTTTTTTGTTTTGTTTTGTTTTGTTTATTTGCAAGCATTCCAATAATGTCAGGTTGGCTCTCTTTAGGTTAAGATGGATTAGTAGGCTCAGGTGTTGTCAGCCTGATCTAGCCACAGATTTCCCTGTTAGCCTCTTCCCTGTTGTTTTTAGCAGCTATCGTGATTTTGATGCATTACTTCATTACAGGTTGAAAAATGGTAGTATTCTGTTGTTCTTTCTCTGTTACCTCGAATTCTCCTTTGTAGAATGATGCCTCATAATTATTTTGGTTATCCTGAAGTACAGTTCAAGATAAGTAGTGTAAATGCTTGATTCTTTTTAATTATCAATTTCAGAATAATAAATTAGTTTCTTAGCATGTTCCAGATACAACTGAGTTGTTTTTAGCATTATTTTAAATGGGGTTTATTCCATTCTACATTTTGAAATCATTTGCCTTTATTATACTTTTTAATAATCACTGTCTCATTTTTTGGCTAATGGTAGCTTCCTCAAATTGGCTTTCCTTTTTTTTGTCTTTTTCTTGAGCCCTACGGTCTCTCTAGTCTTTGCTAGTTTACTTGCTTTCAGGTACACAACATTCTAGGATTATTGTACATTTCCTGCCTTAGATCTAGAATCAGCCAATCTCGTATCTCCAAGAAAGCCTGGCTCCTTGAGTGGGAAATGGTATTTATTAATCACAATCTGTGGCCTAGGGATTATACTTTTAAGGTAATAAAATTTTAGGGACATTTTTAGGAGCCAAATGTAGTGAGAATCCAGAAAACTGCCAGGTATCTCACCTCTGCCCTGAGGAAATCATGCGCGCCCAGACAATAGCTATTTTCCCAGACTCCTAGTAGGTCATAGAAAATAAAATGTGATTTCTTGAGCTCTCTGGTAAATATCTTATAATGGCTCATCCTTTATATTCCTTCAGGGTTCTTTTAACATTATTAATGAAGATTTCTTTCCTAGGATTTGTGCAAGTGGATGATGGCAGAAAGATTGTGTTTGTCCCAGGATGTTCTGTACCATTAACCATAGTAAAATCAGATGGAGGTTACACTTATGATACATCTGACCTGGCTGCTATTAAACAAAGACTATTTGAGGAAAAAGCAGATATGATTATCTATGTAGTGGACAGTGGACAAGTGAGTTTGCAGATTTGTTTATGTTCTTACATGGTCTGATTGGAACTGAGACAGTATGGCGAGGTTTGTGGCATTTAGCACATAGAAGTCTTCCGACTAAAGATCAGAACTTTGCTGTAACAGAGAAAAAACCGGGTTTGGATTCGACCACATCGGAATATATTTCCCAGCTTTTCCGCTTTTCTCCATCAACTGGTGATTACTTTCCTGAACATCAGTGACCATTCCTATCTGAAAGGGGGTTGTGAGACCTAAAATATAACTGAAATTTTTGCACAATGAACCTACTATTAATTCAGCCACTTTAAAAACCTTTGAACATAGAAAGTAACAGTCCTGCTTTACCTGTTTCTCATATATTGGGAATAAAGATGATCTTATTTATAATTATAATTATGCTTGCCTTCTAAGATTTGTGAGATTTAAACTTTACAAATCTTTATCGTTACATACAGAGCTTTAAGTCACTTTTTTGTTATTAGAAAGTTTAGCAGATAACTTTCTATTTGTTTCTTTGTAGTCTGTGCACTTCCAGACAATATTTGGTGCTGCTCAAATGATTGGTTGGTATGACCCTAAAGTAACTCGAGTGTTTCATGCTGGATTTGGTGTGGTGCTGGGTGAAGACAAGTAAGTCTGGAAAGTCTGAGTATTAATAACATACACAACCCCCAGATTTATTTGCAAAAGGCTATGTTTCATTAGATATTAAATTAGAATTAAAGTTCATAATTTTTCTCAGTCTGCAGATGCTGCCAGCTGAGCTTTTTTGTACCTATGTCTTATCGCTATTAGAGAATGTAGCCTTTTAGGGAGATTTGTAAAGAGTTGAATGAAAACCACACTAGATTTAACAGATTTTAAGAGGGTTTCCATTTGCACAGATCTAAATTGTAAAGTCGATCACAGTACCTCCTCAGATTTCAAGAAAATACTCAACAGTATATTTCAAGCATTTTGTAATTGTCTTTTTCTTTCACAGTTAAACACCTAAATAGGTATACGTTTATTGAGATTCCAATTGAGTTTTAAAATTGAGCTTTCATTTTTATGTTTATCTCAAAGATAATAAGTTTGAGACCTGTATGTTAATATTCACACATCCAGTTTTTGTTTTCCAGTCTTTTTCCCACATTCTGTACAATGTTTATGAAATAAAAGATAAATACAAGCAAATATAGATAATAATCACCAACTCAAAGGCATAAAATTTTTTAGCATCTTGTATTCAGTAATATCCTAGGGTCACTAAGCTATTTAACATCATGTCTTTTAAAATCTGTGGCATTTTAGCCACCTGGGTGGCTCAGTCAGTTAAACGTCCCAACTTCACCTCAGGTCATGATCTTGCGGTTCGTGGGTTTGAGCCCCGCATCAGGCTCTGTGCTGACAGCTCAGAGCCTGGAGCCTGCTTCAGATTCCATGTCTCCCTCTCTCTGCCCCTTACCCGCTCACACTCTGTCTGTCTCTCTCAAAAATAAACAAACATTAAAAAATAAAAAAATTTTTTAAAAATCTGTGGCATTTTAGATTTAGTGATCCAGCCCAAATGTCATTACACCGAAGTGGTAATGCTTTTAAAAACCACATGAAGTAGCTCAAGATGCTTGGCTAGCCAATGTACAAAAGCCTTAATGAAGTTTACAACAATCAGACTAGATGTGTGAAGGTATTTTAGCTAGAGTACGTGGAAATCAACATCACTTTTTAAATTTTTTTAATGTTTTATTTATTTTTGAGAGGGAGCATGAGCAGAGAGGGGCAGAGAGAGAGAGGGAGACTTAGAATCTGATGCAGACTCTGAGCTGTCAGCACAGAGACAGATGTGGGGCTCAAACTCATGAACCATGAGATGACCCAAACTGAAGTCATATGTTCATTGATTGAGCCAGCCAGGTGCCCCAGCATCAAACATTTTTAAATTATAATTTAAGTTACACTCTTGTGTAGAGCTGCACTTTTTTGGAATCAAAAGACACTAGGTCCTCATTTTGGTGTCGTGGTCCTAAAAAAGTGCTTGAAAATCGGACGATGTGTTGAGTATTGCTTATAGTATCTTAGTTTATTAACTGTTGGTTTTTTGGACTTGTGTTTATTTATTTTTTACTTTTATTTTTTAAATGTTTTTATTTATTTTTGACACAGAGAGAGACAGAGCATGAGCAGGGGAGGGGCAGAGAAAGAGGGAGACACAGAATCTGAAGCAGCCTCCAGGCTCTGAGCTGTCAGCACAGAGCCCGATGCGGGGCTCAAACTCAGACTGTGAGATCATGACCCAAGGTGAAGTCGGATGCTTAACCGGCTGAGCCACCCAGGCACCCCTGGACTGATATTTAGATGATTTTTCTTATAGTTGGGTGAAATTATCAAATTTACTTTTATACCTATATTTCTCACAAGTACTCATATTTTGGCAATTAACTTGATCACATAATGGCTAAGAGGTTTTTTTCCATGATTTTTTTGTTTCATATTTCTGCACTCTCACCGTTAATGTAATTATGGCATCCTGCACCATTAAAGAGAAAAATAATTTTAATGATAGTTAACTAGTGGCAGTGTACCATATTTTAAATATTTACATTGAAATGCTCACAGATTCTGCCATCTGCTTTTTAGTGGAATTTTCTGTTTTAAAGCTTTTTGCAATAGTTTGTCCTTTTATTTAAACATCTTCCTCTTATTTTTGGACACCTGTTTATTGAGCACATATGAATGGCATTGTCTGGATGCTCCAGTGTGTACACAAAGATAATAGAATGTGGACTTTACACTAAGGAGTCTGTCTTGTGAAGCAGAGCAGTTCCCTGGGGAGACTGTTAAACTATACATGCCAGCCCCACCAGGGAAGTTATTGACTTACTACGTACTAAAGTAGGTATTAGGCATTTTTTTTAAAAACTCTTGATATTCAGGTATGGATTCCTTCTATTAGAACCACTAGTCTGAGCAGTAAACCAGCACCAAAAAAATGCAGAAAAATTCAAGGCAGGTGTATATAGGCAGTAAAGGAAAAGACCATTTATTGTAGAGATGTTATAGGAAGGTCTCCCTTAGCATTTTGGCATCTCTTTTGATGGCTATCATTTCATCAGACAGAAGATTTGGAAGTTGCTGAATAGTCAAACAGTAGGGGATGGCATAAGGAAAGCCACAGAAGTATTTAATGTATTTGTAGGATAGTAAGTTTTAATACTATAATCAAGAAGATCCTTTCTAAGGTAATGCTGAAAATACAACTTTAATGGGAAATACCATGATTATTTTGGTAGGCTTTGTGTTGACTAGAAAAGCATGCTTCATTTGTACCATTTCTGCATTTGAAGAATTTTTTTTATGATTTTATTTTTGATAATGTGGAGTTCAGACAACCCCAAGATCAAGAGTCGCATGTTCAACTGAATGAGCCAGCCAAGGTGATCACAAAGAATTTTTATTTATTTTTATTTAATGTTTATTTATTTTTGAGAGAGACAGCACAAGCAGGGGAGGAGCAGAGAGAGAGGAAGAGAGAGAATCCCAAGCAGGCTCCCCACTGTCAGCATGGAGTCCAACATAGGCCTTGAGCCCATGAACCGTGAGATCATGATCTGAGCCAAAGTCAGATACTCTCAGTCAGCTGAGCCAGCCAGGCACCCTCCCCAAAGAATTTTTTAAAAAGAGAAAATTAGAGGTGCCTGGCTGGCTCAGTTGGTGGAGCATACAACTCTTGATCTCAGAGTCATGAGTTTGAGCCCCACATTAGGTATGGAGATAACTTAATAAAAAAGAAAATTATATACTCAGTGTTGTACAAACTTCTGTTTAATAGGTATAATCCAATTTTTGTTGAAGTAAGCCCAACGTGGGGCTTGAACTCATGACCTGAGATCAAGTCCCATGCTCTACCAACTGAGCCAGCCAATTGTCCCAGTAAAATCCAGTTTTTGTAAAATGCTTTTAATAGTACCATTGCCCAGGACAGTGTCTGTCAAAGCTTTTGTCACATTCTCAGAGATTCTGATTTCAGTGGTATGAATGGAGCCCTGACATCCTGTGTTTAAGCTCTTCAGCTGATTTGTACAGAGTTGGTTGCTACTCAACAGGTGGGGTTATTATCTAGAGAAATAAAAATGAGATTCCAATTAAGAATTTGCTTAGAAATGAACTACTGGGACCTCATCAAAATAAAAATCTTCTGCACAGCAAAGGAAACAGTCAGCAAAACTAAAAGGCAAGCAACGGAATGGGAGAAGATATTTGCAAATGACATATCAGATAAAGGGTTAGTATCCAAAATCTATAAAGAACTTATCAAACTCAACACCTAAAAAACAAATAATCCAGTGAAGAAATGGGCAAAAGACATCAATAAGACATTTCTCCAAAGAAGACATCCAGATGGCCAACTGGTACACGAAAAAAATGCTCAATATCACTCATCATCTGGGAAATACAAACCAAAACCACAATAAGATACCACCTCACACCTGTCAGAATGGCTAACATTAACAACTCAGGCAACAACAGATGTTGGCCAGGATGCGGAGAAAGAGGATCTCTTTTGCATTGTTGGTGGGAATGCAAGCTGGTGCAGCCACTCTGGAAAACAGTATGGAGGTTCCTCAAAAAATAAAAATAGAGCTACCCTATGACCCAGCAATTGCACTACTAGGTATTTATCTAAAGGGCATAGGAGTGCTGTTTCAAAGGGACACATGCACCCCAATGTTTATAGCAGCACTATCGACAATAGCCAAAGTATGGAAAGAGTCCAAATGTCTATTGATGGATGAATGGATAAAGATGTGGTGCGTGTGTGTGTGTGTGTGTGTGTGTGTGTATATATATATATATATATATATACATATATATATATATATGTATGTATATGTGTGTGTGTGTATATATACACACACACACACACACATACACAATGGAATATTACTCAGCAATCAAAAGGAATGAGATCTTGCCATTTGCAACTATGTGGATGGAACTAGAGGGTATTATGCTAAGTGAAATTAGAGAAGAAAAATATATGACTTCACTCATGAGGACTTTAAGAGACAAAACAGATGAACATAAGGGAAGGGAAGCAAAAACAGGGAGGGGGACAAAAACATAAGAGACTCTTAAATACGGAGAACAAACAAGGTTACTGGAGGGGTTGTGGGAGGGTGAGCTAAATGGGTAAGGGGCATTAAGGAATCTCCTGGAATCATTGTTGCATTATATGCTAACTAACTTTGATATAAATTTTAAAAATAAATAAAAGTTAAAAAAATAAAGAATTTGCTTAGTTCCCAGACAGTTCTAGAATCAAACATGTATCTTATTAATTTTTCTGAGAAGGCAAAATAAGCCAAACTTGATGTTGAGGAAAATGAACAAATGTCCTATCTATTTCCCTTTTAGGGAATGTATTATAGGTCAACATGTAGAGAATGCTATGGGGAGCCTAAAGCATAGAATGCTTTGATTTGCGGACTATAAGATGAAAGATAATTGAAAGTACCACTCTTTCTTTCAGCATTCTCCCTGGTTGCCAGGTGGAATGAGACATTGTCAAAACGTCATTTTCAAAGATTTCGAAGTTGTAAATTCTGTTTCAAAATCTACTTAACTGGGACTCTTACATTTTTTTAGGAAGAAGTTTAAAACACGTTCAGGTGAAACAGTGCGTCTCATAGACCTTCTAGAAGAAGGACTAAAACGATCCATGGACAAATTGAAGGAAAAAGAAAGAGACAAGGTAATCTAAAGCCTTGTTGGCATATTGTGTACCATGTGCTGTGTTGTGATTTTTTTTTTGAGAGAGAACTGGGGAGGATTAAGCTTATATTACTCAGATTTTATTGCACAGTAAGTTTGCTTCATTCTTGAGTTTGAAAATACAGTTCTTGGCTACTACAAAAGGCTATGACCTTTTCCTGCTGTTACTGTGGCGTAGTATCTCTGCTTCTTGGCATTTCTCCTGTCACAACTTTGAATGAATGATTGGAAAATATTGCAAACTAAAGGGTTAGATTCTGCAGCCTACATTAGGGAGGTCAAGGTTTGAGATTCAAAGGGTTTTGTGTCTTTTACTCTTCAGTAAGTCAAGTGATATAAGGGAATGGATGGAACTACTATAAACAGAAGAGTACAATTACAGAAGAAGTAGAATAAGATGTTAGTCCTGGCCTAGGCAGGATGTAGATGTACCATTACTGCATTGTAAGGTTAGGGTTGGCTTTGCCTAACTTTATTAAAAATTGCCAAAGAGAGTATTGTAACCATTATATACTCCCACCACTAATATTTGATTGTTCCATTTGCCCCATATCTTTACCAACACTTGATTTGTCAGTCTTTTATCTTTTCTGTTGAATTCAGTGGCATCTCACTGTGGTTAATATTTGCATTTCCCTGATAAGTAGTAATGTTGATTGCCTTTTTTTTTTTTTTTTTTAATTTTTTTTTTTTCAACGTTTATTTATTTTTGGGACAGAGAGAGACAGAGCATGAACGGGGAAGGGGCAGAGAGAGAGGGAGACACAGAATCGGAAACAGGCTCCAGGCTCTGAGCCATCAGCCCAGAGCCTGACGTGGGGCTCGAGCTCACGGACCACGAGATCGTGACCTGGCTGAAGTCGGACGCTCAACCGACTGCGCCACCCAGGCGCCCCGTTGATTGCCTTTTTTAATGCTTATTGACTATTTATATATCTTTCATGAGGGGTCTTTTCAAGTCCTTTACCCATTGTTTGTTGTATTTATATCTATTCACATATTTACTCTTTCCTGTGCACTTCTTCCTTGAGGATCTCCTTTTAATACTTTTTTTGTAGTGCACGTTTGCCGGTGATGAATTCTGTTGGCATTTGTCTGAGAACATCTTTATATTGCCTGTAGTTTTGAATGATCTGTTTTTTTAAATGTTCATTTTTGGAAGGGAGAGTGTGAGTTGGGGAGGGGCAGAGAGAGGGGGAGACAGAGGATCTGAAGCTGACTCTGCAGTGCCGACAGAGAGCCCGATGAGGGACTTGAACTCACAGACTGAGATTGTGACCTGAGCCGAAGTCGGCCGCTTAACCACTGAGCCACCCAGGCACCCCTGAACAGTATTTTGATTGAGTGTAGAATTGTAGTCCCATAGCTCTTTCAGCATTTTAAAGGTGGCATTCCATTGTCTTTTAGCTTCTGTAGTTTCTTTTCAATATCACTTATCTCATTGCTCCTTTGAAGGTAGTGTATCTTTTTTTCAGACTACTTTTACTGTTTTTCTTAGGCTTTGTTTTGGTACTTAGACTAAATAAATGCCTAAGTATGGTTTGAGGGTTTTTGCAGGTGAGGCGTGTGGAGTGTACTTATCCTGCTTGGGAGGTGCTGAGCTTCCTAAATCTGTAGGTTGTGTTCTTTCATCAGTTTAGAATTTTCAGCCCTATCTCTTAAATTACTTCATCTTTGCTCCATTCTGTACTCCCCAGAATTCTAAGTACTTATATAATGTGTTAGAATTTTTCACTGTGTGTCCTATATGTCTCTCACACCTGCTTTTTAAAAACTAAGTAATCACCCCCAGTGTGGAGCTCAGACTTCAAACCCCAAGATCAAGAGTCATATGCTTTACTGACTGAGCCAGCCAGGTGCCCCTCTGCTTTTTCTTCCCCATGCTTTTTCTCCCTCTGCTTCATTTTGAATCTTTTCTACATTGTTTTGCCCCTTTCCTCTAATTTTTTGAGTATTTCGATTGTAGTTTTCTTTAAGGTTTTCATTTTTTTTTAATTTTAATAATGTATTTTATTTAACCCAACATATCTAAAATATTACCAACATACAATCTACCTCTACTTATTTTAGACTATTTCCATTTTTTTATTTTTTATTTTTTAAAATTTACATCCAAATTAGTTAGCATATAGTGAAACAATGATTTCAGGAGTAGATTCCTTAATGCCCCTTACCCATTTAGCCCATCCCCCCTCCCACAACCCCTCCAGTAACCCTCAGTTTGTTCTCCATATTTATGAGTCTCTTTTGTTTTGTCCCCCTCCCTGTTTTTATATTATTTTTATTTCCCTTCCCTTATGTTCATCTGTTTTGTCTCTTAAAGTCCTCATATGATGGGGTGCCTGGGTGGCACAGTCGGTTAAGCGTCCGACTTCAGCCAGGTCACGATCTCGCGGCCCGTGAGTTCGAGCCCCGCGGCGGGCTCTGGGCTGATGGCTCAGAGCCTGGAGCCTGTTTCCGATTCTGTATCTCCCTCTCTCTCTGCCCCTCCCCCGTTCATGCTCTGTCTCTCTCTGTCCCAAAAATAAATAAAAAACGTTGAAAAAAAAAATTTAAAAAAAAGTCCTCATATGAGTGAAGTCGTATGATTTTTGTCTTTCTCTGACTAATTTCACTTAGCATAATACCCTCCAGTTTCATCCACGTAGTTGCAAATGGCAAGATTTCATTCTTTTGATTGCCGAGTAATACTCCATTGTGTGTGTGTGTGTGTGTGTGTGTGTGTGTGTGTGTGTGTGTATGTGTATATACATACCACATCTTCTTTATCCATTCATCCATTGATGGACATTTGGGCTCCTTCCATACTTTGGCTATTGTTGATAGTGCTTCTATAAACATTAGAGGGCATGTGTCCCTTCAACACAGCATACCTGTATCCCTTGGATAAATACCTAGTAGTGCAGTTGCTAGGTCGTAGGGTAGTTCTATTTTTAGTTTTTTGAGGAACCTCCATACTGTTTTCCAGAGTGGCTGCACCAGCTTGCATTCCCATTTTAGCTTTTCATTTTTGAAATAATATTAGGCATATAAAAATTACAAAATAGTACAAAGAATTGCTATGTTAGCTTCCCCAAATAACAATACTTTATGTATCCATAGTATAATTATGGAATCAGGATACTAACTAGTGATATAACACTAGTTAATAGTCTACAGACCTTATTTAAGTTTACCATTTGTCTCATGCATGTTATTTTTCCAGTCTGGGGTCCAGTTCGGGATCACCTATTATAGTTGGTTGTCATGTCTTTTTAATGTCTTCATTTTTATTTATTACTTTTTTTCAAATTTATTTTAGAGAGAGAGGGTGTGAGCAGGGGAGAGGGGCAGAAGGAGAGAAAGAGAATCCCAAGCAGGCTCCACACCCAGCATGGAGCCTGACACGGGGCTGGATCCCACGACCCTGGGATCATGACCTGAGCCCAACTCAAGAGTCAGATGCTTAACCAAGCCACCCAGGTGCTCCTGTAATTAGTATTTTTAAATATCTTTTTATTTTAAGCAGTTCCAGATTTTAAAGTTGCTTTTGTCTTTTTTGTTTCTGTTGTCTTGTCGGTCCTCTTCCCACCCATTGGTTTTCAGTCATAGCAACTGGCTTTTTTATTAAGCTGCCTCCCCCCCCCCCCCCCAAACTGGATGCTGGATGTTGTGAATGCAAAATTATAAAGGTTTTGGATAATGTCATCTTCCTCCAAAAACCAATTAAGTTCTTTTCTGGCAGATGGCATACCAGCTGGTGATCTTAATTCTGTCGGTCTTGGTCTGGAGCTCTGTTAGGGTTGAATGAAGCATTTCAGTTTTATCTTTACTATTAGGGTACAGTTCTTTTTGGTAAAATATGGCCCTTCTAGTTTCACCAGGTAATTCACTAGTGCCCTTCTCCCTTGCTCCTTCTGGGACTCCCCAGCCTCACACAGCTGCTGAAATCTCTGCTCAGTTCTTCAACTACCAGTTTGCTTTTTCCTGCTGGGTTTTTTGGGAGTCCTGCCTTGTTAATGCCAGCCATTGGATAGTTTGAAAGAAGGTGTTCAGTTTTTCACTCCTCTTTGTTATATTGGTGATTTTCTCCTCACTCTTTTGGAAGCCCCAAACTCTGAATTCCCTCTTCTTACCCCAGTAAGACCACTTCTTTCTGCTTGGCTTTTGTTCCCTTCAGTCACTACCACATGGTGATTTAGACAGTGCCCTAGGGGAAAAGGTCAGGTAAATGTGAGACTTAACTTCTTGTGTTTTCCTTCTCCCAAAGATTATATATAGCCCCTCAAACTTTGCTTATATTGATGTTCTCTAGTGACTTCATATAGTTGCTTCCTATGATTTATCCAACTTTTAAATAGTTGCTTTTGGTAGAAGGGTTAGTCTACTATAGACAACTCCATTGTGTCTAGAAAAGAACCTTAATCACTTGTGGCCTAATAGTGCTTTAGAATGCATGGCTAAATATTAACAATACGATAATGCACGAGTTCTTCCTCCTACTCCTGACACCCTGTTTTTTTAATTCCAGTGTAATTAACATACAGTGTTACATTAGTTTCTGGCATATAGCATAGTGACTCAGCAGTTCTATACATTACTCAGTGCTCATCAGGATAAGCGTACTCTTAATCCCCTTCACCTGTTTCACCCATCTCCCTACCCACCTCCCCTCTGGTAATCACCAGTTTGTTCTGTATATTTAAGGGTCAGTTTTTTTGTCTTCTTTTTCTCTGATCATTTGTTTCTCAAATCCTATGAGTGAAATTACATACTATTTGTCTTTCTCTGACTTGTTTCACTTAGCATTATTCCCTCTAGATCCATCCATGTTATTTCATTCTTTTCAATGGCTGAGTAATTCCATTATCTATATATACCATATCTTATTTATCCATTCTATTGTGACACCCTGTTTTAATTTCAGTTAATTTCCCGACCCTAAGTTTTTTTCTAGTTTGCTGTGTTACTTTATTTTCTATAAGCTACTTCAGAATCTTTATGGAATGAAGTGGATATAAACTAATTATTGGTGCTTTCTATTTCGTATCTACTGAATACATTGGGGGGAAAGTATTCAAGCAGACACTTCATATTTTATAAATCTCATAGAAAAACATTTTGTTATGCAGAGCTGATGAGTTATATTTTCATTATTCCTTTTATAGATTGGCCCATGTTTCCTCAGTGTCGATATTTATTAAAGTTTACTTTTTCTGCCTTAGCATCAGGACAAAGGCAGCGTTCAGTAAGCTATGAAGTTTTTGTTTGTTTGTTTTCCAAAAGGTCTTAACTGCAGAGGAATTAAAGGCTGCTCAGACATCCGTTGCTTATGGTTGTATCAAATATGCAGATCTTTCTCATAACCGGTTGAATGACTACATATTCTCCTTTGACAAAATGTTGGATGACAGAGGAAACACAGCTGCTTACTTGTTGTATGCCTTCACTAGAATCCGGTATTTGTACAACATTGTTCTATTTTGAATCAGTTGATAGGATTTTTAATTTACATCAGTCATTTCTTATTACATATTTCTGAGTGGAGAAGGATGTGCCTAACAAAAGAAAATGATGGCTGTTTCCTGATTTTTCAGGTCTATTGCACGTCTGGCCAATATTGATGAAGAGATGCTCCAGAAAGCAGCTCAAGAGACCAAGATCATTTTGGACCACGAAAAGGAATGGAAACTAGGCCGGTGCATTTTACGATTCCCTGAGATTCTCCAGAAGATTTTAGATGACTTACTTCTTCACACTCTTTGTGATTATATCTATGAGCTGGCAACTACTTTCACAGAATTCTATGATAGCTGCTATTGTGTGGAAAAGGATCGACAAACTGGTAAGTGTCGTATTCAGTGGTCATATTGGGGACGGGGCACTAGCAAGGCATTTATTTGAATTGGGTGTGGATGGATGGTTTTCAACTTGTTTTATTTATGGAACACCTCCCCGCCCCCCACCCCTCCTAAATTTTCTTCCCAACTATACACTGGTCGTTATCATATATAACAGACAAAATTCAACTAGATCTAATAAAAGCATAAATGGAATTCTCATTCCACACAAAGTAGTTTTCCCCACCCTCGAGCACATGCATGGAACCAACCATAGAACTCCAAAGAAAACAATTGGAAGACCACTAGGAATAGGACATTTCCAATGAAAGCAATGTTACTGAGGGTCCCAGAATGAGTCTTTGGGAGTTTTTGACAATGGAAGCTGCCTTTGGGAGAAAAGTGGTATCTTTTCTTACCTTAGGCTTTCTGCTAGCTTCTGTTACAGTTACTGAAGTAGACTGAAGTGATTTGTTACAGGGCAAGTAGGTGTTTTTGAGAGTCATGCCTGAGAATTGAAATTTCATTAGGAAAAATAATCTCACCATTATCCTGAAATTAAAGTTTATAGTTATTTCAAACTATGAGGCCTAAGATAAAACTCTGAAAGAATTTTAGAAGAAAGATAAAATTTATCATTCTAATCATTGTAGAACTTGTATCCCCTTATCAGAAACAGATTTCTTGAACAGAAACATCTCTCTTGAATTGTCTGTATTTTAACCTTGGATTGTCTGTATTTTAATGTGAAGGTAATTCTAGTTAAAGTCCCAAAACATGGGTTAGGCTATTCACCTTTCAGTAAAATACAGAAGTAATACAGATTCTTTAGTAATGGTTTTCAAGAAGACAAATTAATCTTTTTTTTTTTCTATTTTCTCAGGACAAGTGTTGAAAGTAAACATGTGGCGTATGCTGCTGTGTGAAGCAGTAGCTGCTGTTATGGCCAAGGCGTTCGATATTCTGGGAATAAAACCTGTCCAAAGAATGTAATCCTTCTTAGGTTTGAACACTGTGTGTTTTTACCAGAAATAGCCATTTAACACTGTTTGCTTTTTTACAATCATGTGGATACAAAAATAAGTAAAGGAAATTTGTCAGCTGTCTACATAACTTGTGCTTTTTTTCTAACAACTGGGCCTTTGAAAAGAAAAACATAACTTTCATAAATACGTTTATTTCTGCTGACCATTAAACCAAAATTACTTAGTGGGGCCATGGAGAAGAGGGTTTATTATGTGGCTTAGGGAGTGTTTATTGGTTTGGCTGGGATGTGTTTTCATTCATTTTAATTTGATAAGCAGTCCCATTTATTGAGCTCTACTATAGACCCCAGGAACTAAATTTACACACCTTTATTGCCCCATTTATTATTTATTCTGTTGTTCTGTCATAACATTTTCCCTGTTTAGCAAGTGACAAAACTGAGGCTTCACAGAAATAAGTATCTTCCCCTGTATTGCTCAGGAAGAAAACCAAAATTCATATCTATGTGTGTCTGACTCCTAAATTTAACTTCTTTTCTGTTTTAGTAAAAGATGACATTGGCACTATAACAAACCTGGATTCAGGGGAAGGTCAGGAAACTTAACAGCCTGGTATTTTTTCAGAAGCTTACTCTTCACATCTTGTTAGTTATGTGCCAATTATAGTCACAAAGGAAGCTGGAAAACTTGAATATCTAAGCAAAGGAGAAAACTTGCCATGATTTCCTTAGATGAGTCAAGATTCATCTCCTAGACATGTTGTATTGTTTCACTCCAAGAAATTGGAGTTGTAAAAAGATAAGGTGGAGATTTCTCCCGGCACTAAGGGTAGTCAGGGAAGGTGCGTGGGGGAGGGGGGTAGTAATAGTGATTATTGGGTCAGCAGTTAATGTAATTTGCCAGCACAAAGATTAGATTAAAATTCATGTAAAGAACTTAATGTAATATTTGGGAAAACAAATGCTTAATGAACATGAACTGTACCATGCTGTTTCCAAAGGTCTCCAAAGGAACCCAAGAGATGATTTTAATGAGTTATAACAATAACTACAATTTACAAACAAATGGGTATGTAAAAGTTTGAGGTGTTCACATTAGATCACTACTATTTCCTCTAGCAAACATGGAAGCTAAACAGTTTCCTCTTAGCCTGGTATCTGCAAAGAGAAAAACTACTGTAGTATTGAGTCCATTGGTTAGAAGATCCGGGAGTTTTATGGGTGCAAAACAGGATTCAGTGAGATAGGAAGAACTAATGAAAGACTGGGGAGTGTGTTAAATTAACCAGAGGTCATGATTAGTTCATATGCTGGCAAGTCAGTTTTCTGCTTCCTGAGATAGTAACTATGTGATTATTTCATCTTGAAAACATTGTCTTACCAGAAATTATAAATATCATTAGGTGATAGGTAATATCAGAAACTTCTCCTGGGGCACCTAGGTGAGTCAGGTCATGCATGATCTCACGGCTCTTGAGTGAGCATAGAGCCCTGCTTCAGACCCTCTGTCACCCCCTCTCTCTGCCCCTTCCTGGCTCTTGCTCACCCTCTCTCAAAAATAAACATTAAAAATTTTTTTTAAAACAGTAAGAAACTTATTTAGAAAATAATAGAGCTCTGATTAGCTTGTTTTTAATATGCCGGTCTTTGGGAGAAAATGGGACTGTCAGGAAACAAAGCTAAAATTCCCAGTGGGGAGATGGGTTTGCGGAGGGAGAGAATGAACTACTGGCAGACCTCTGGATGAGGGAAGGTATGAGGCAGCCCTGTGTCAGAGCATTGAAAAGAACGTGACGTCTGCAGTTTGTTGGATATACTATCCTATATAGTTCTTTAAATCTTTCATATCCAGACTTCTGTAAAATTGGTGGAGTAAGGAACTTGAAAAGTATGCCTTCACTAAAAGGAATGTAAAGCTGGCAGAAAAAAAAAAAAAAAAACTTTTTCAGAACGCCAGGAACTATCTAGAGGCTTACAGTAGCCAGGGCAACACAATCAAGAAGAGAAAGCTGAATCTTGATAAGGACAGCTTTGTGGCATTTTAACTTACCCTGGTCTCCTCCCCCTCTTCCTAGCTTAGCAGTGGCCTTGAAGAGAAAAGTCACATTCCCTGTAACTACATCAGTTCCACAGTTAGTATAATGGAACTAATTTGCACCCAAAAAAAGCAAACATGATTTGTTTCTTTGTTTTGAACTGTCTGGCTTGGAGTACCATTTTAAAGGATTTGCCTTTGTCTTACCTCAGAACTCTCTGGTATGGAGATAGTTACCTAAGGGCATTTTTCAAGAACATTTACAGGTGAATATATTAGTTGTTGCTGGCTCAGGGAATAGTTCGCAGTTGGGAAAACAATAGATTAACCAAAGAGCTTGCTAAGAGGCTGAGGAATGAGATGCTTTGGTGAGTAAGAAGTTTGAAAGGCTCTGACATATTCCTGGGTGTCTAGAAAGCCATGCACCTGCCCAGGGCTGTGCACATGCTCAGCAAAAATTTTAAAAAGTCCACCTCTAGCTTATTTTAAGGCTTTGTGCAAGCGGGATTAACTACGAAGGCAGAGTTGTGAACTTCCTGGTTGAGTGTTGAAGGTTGTACCAGTATGCACAGAGCCCATCTACAAGACTGGAAGACATTTTAGATTACAAGCTTTTAAGGAAACCTCTGTCCAATCACTAGCTAACCTTAAGCTAATAGAACAGAGATTTCAGTGGCTACACACAACAAAGAATACACACTTTACAAAATAAGAAAAGTTAACAAGCATCACTAACAAACCCTGGGGTGGGAAGGGGAGTACCTGATTACAGGGTTGCCACATTAAAATATCCAAAATGTCCAGTATTCAACAACAAAAATGTTACAGGGCATATAAAGAAACAAGAAAATATGGCCCATATCTAAGGAAATAATAGAAATAGTCCCACAGGAAACCCTGACATTAGACATAAGTATGATTCAATCAACTGTGAAATATATTTAAGGAGCTAAAGGAAACCATAAGAATATCTCCCCAAATAGAGAATAGGAATAAAGGGATAGAAATTATAAAAAGAAGCCAAGTAGAATTGTGGAGCTGAAAAGCATAACTGGAATGAAAGATTCAGTAGAGGAGCTCAACAGAGTTGAGCAGACAGAAGGAAGAACCAGTGAACTTGAAGATAAACCAACTGAAAAAGAATGAACAGAGCCTAAGAGGCATATGGGACACCATCAAGAAGACCAACATATGTATAATGAGAGTTCCAGATGAGAGAAAGGCAGAAGGTATTTGAGGAAATAGCTAAAAACTTCCTAAATTTGATGAAAAACACAAATCTACACATACCAGTTCAGTGAACTCTAGGATAAACTCAGACCTATTCTTAGACACATGATCAAACAGTTTAAAGACACAGACAAATACAGAATCTTGAGAACAAGAGGATCTACTCATGTGCAGGGGATTTTCAATAGGATATCAAATACCATGAGGACCAGAAGACAATGGAATGACATATTTGAAGAGGTGAAAGAAAAAAACCCTGTTAACCAGGACTTCAATGTCTGGAAAAACTACAAAAATGAAGTTATACAATGGAACATTATTTAGCCACAAAAAATGAAATCTTGCCATTTGCAATGACATGGTTGGAACTAGAGAGTATAATGCTAAGTGAAATAAGTCACGAATACACAAATACCACGTGATTTCACTCGAATTTAAGAAACAAGAAAAGTAAAAGAGACAAACCAAGAAACAGACCCAGCTGTAGAGAACAAACTCATGGTTACCAGAGGGGAGGTAGGTAGGGGAATGGGTTAAATAGGTAATGGAGACTAAAGAAGGCACATGTCTTGATGAGCACTGGGTGATGTAAGTAAGTATTGGATCACTATATTGTACACCTGAAACGAATACACTATGTTAACTACACTGGAATTTAAAATAAAAATTTTATAAACAGTCCCTCCCAAATGAAGATGAAAATGGCATTCTCAAAAACTGAGTTTGTCACTAGTAGACAGACATTCCCTACAATATAATAGTAGATAGTAATGCAAATCCACACAAGTAAAGAATGCCAGTAAAGGTAGCTGTATAGATAAGTATAAATGACAATACTTATGTATTTTTTTGTCTGTAATATTTTTTCTTATTTAGAAGACAACTGAATAAATCTGTTTATGGGCACATAATGTATAAAGGTTTATGACAAAAAGTTGGAGGCAGACATAGCAAAGATTTTGTACACTATTGATAGTAAATTGTTATATTAATTAAATCATAAAGAATGAAATCTTGCCATTTGCAGCAGCAGGGATGAACCTCAAGGGCATGATGCTAAGTGAAATAAGTCAGAGAAAGACAAATACCATGTGGTCTCCCATACGTGTGGGATCAAAACAAAAGCAAACAAAAAGCCTCATACAGAGAACAGATTGGTGGTTGCCAGAGATGAGTGGAGGATGGGAGAAATGGGTGAAGGGAGTCAAGAGGTAAATAGAAAAAATAAATATGGTGCATTATTGAACAACACCAGCAAATAACTATTATCTAGTAATTTGTGATCAAAAACAAAACTCAAGAAAACCCCAAATTGGATGTAAACTGTTTCTAAACTAAACCATGGCAACAAAGCCACACTCCAAATTCTGAAGGTTATCTGCTAGATAATATACAATCTATACCTAGATGGAATACTCCACAATTCAGCAAATATTATCTATAACCCTAAATGTGACAGTTTAGAAGGTGGGGGTGGGGGAGAAGCCTATTCCCATCAAAAAGATTTTTCATGTGTCCCTACTCTGAAATGTTTCTCTATCTCAGTAGCTGGAATTAGATGGGTCATATGGTGATTTCTAGCTGAAATCTGAAGAGAAAGCAACATTTAGCTGGGCATATTTCCCTTCCCTCCCTAGGCAGAAGGGAGGAATGAGGTTCTCATAGTAATAAAGAAAGAGGGGAAAACATTGGGCAGTCAACAGAGTTTTTCACATAAAATTTTTTCTCAAAGAAATAAACTGGCATAAGCACTAAGGAAACAGTCCAGTTGTAGAGATTGCAGATTGAGTTGATTCATTATGGTATCATTTGTATATGGTTGTTTCCATGTTTTTTCTGCTCTTAGCATTGACATCAGTCTCAAGCTGATAGCAAGATGGCTGCCACAATTTCAGGTGTTTTGCATTTCTATATATTTGCAATAAACAATACAAAATGAAATTGAGAAAATAATTCCATTTATAATAGCATCAAAAAGAGTAAAATACTTAGGAATACACTTAGCCAACAAGTATAAGACTTGTGCACTAAAAACTACAAAACAGTGTTGAAAGAAAAGCAAACCTCAATAATGACATTCTGTGTTCATGGATTGGAGGACTTAACATTGTTAAGATGGCAATACTCCCCAAATTAATCTACAAACTATACTTTTCAGTAGAATCCTACCTAACTTTGCAGAACAAACTGATTCTAAAATTCATATGGAATTGCAAGAAACCCCAATTAGAGAATATCTAAAAAAGAACAAAGTGGGAAGATTCAAAATTCCCAATTTCAAAACAATAGAAAGTGATAGTAATCAAAACAGTATGGAACTGGCATTTTTTTTTTAAGTTTACTTATTTTGAGAGAGCACAAATGGGGGAGGGGAAGAGAGAGGGAGAGAGAGAGAATCCCAAGCAAGGGTTCTGGAACTGGTATTATTAAGGATAGAGATTGGGATGCCTGAGTGGCTCAATCAATTAAATGTCTGACTCTTGATTTCTGCTCAGGTCATGATCCCAGTGTTTTGGGATTGAGCCCTGCATTGGGCTCCACACTGAGCATGGAGACTACTTGAGGTTCTCTCTCTCCCCCGTCCCTCTCCCCTGCTCACTCACTCACTCACTCTCTCTCTAAAATAAAAATAAATTAAAAAGGATAGACAAAGTAATGAAATAGAATTGAGAGTCCAGAAATAAACCCATAGCTGATTTTCAATAAGGGTACCAACATTACTCAACAAAGTAAAGAGTAGTCTTTTCAACAAATGGTGCTGGAATGACTAGATATCCACACGCAAAGGAGTGAATTTGGACCCCTACTACATACTATATGCCAAAATTGACAAAATGGATCCAAGACCCAAATGTAAGAGATAAAACTATAAAATTTGGAAGGAAATATAGGTGTCAATCTTCATGACCTAGGATTAGGCAATTGTTTATTAAATCTGACAGCCAAAAGCACAAACAAACAAAAATAAATCGCACTTCATCATCAAAATTAAGAACTATTATACATCAAAGGAACACTATCAAGCTGGTCAAAAGACAAGCCACATAATGGGAGAAAATATTTGCAAATCATAAATCTGATTAGTGAATTGTCCAGAATATATAAGTATCTCTTACGCTGTATGTTCTCTTATAGGATATATAAAAAACTCAACAAAAATACAAACAACCCAATTTTAAAATGGGCAAAAAACTCTGCAGAGACATTTTTCCAAAGAAGGTATATAATGACCAATAAATACATGAACAGATATTCAACATCATTAGCCATTAGGCAAATACAAATGAAAACCACAACGTGTTACCCCTTTACAACGACTGGTATGTCAATAAAAATGCCAGAAATACTAATGAGGTTGTGGAGAAATTAGAACCCTTATACACAGCTGGTGGGAATGTCAAATGGTGCAGCTGCTGTGGAAAACAGTCTGGTTAAACAGTCTGGAAAAGAGTTCCTTGAGTGGTCAGACACAGAGCTACCACTTGACCCTTCAATAACAGTCCTAGATATACCCAAGAGAATCACTTGAGAACTTGTATACAGTGTTAATAGCATTATACATAAAAGATAAAAGTAGAAATAACCCAAATTTCCATCACCTGATGAAGGAATAAGCAAAAGTTGGTAATCCATACAATGAAATATTATTTGCCCATAAAAAGGAATGAAGTACTGATACACACTGCAACATAGATAAACTTTGAAAACATACTAAGTGAAAGAAACCAGACATAAATTGCATGATTCCATGTATATGAAATATCCAGAATAGGCAAATCCAAAAGTGTATTAGTGGTTTCCAGGGGCTGGAATTAAAGGGGAATAGGAAGTGACTGCTTAATGGACATAGAGTTTATAATTTATAGGACAATAAAAATGTTTTGAAATTATGTAGTGGTGATGGTTGCATAATACTGTGAATGTACTAAACACCAATAGATTTTGTACTTTTAAATGGTTAAGTTGAGGAATCCTGTGTTATGTGATTTTGCTTCAGTTTAAAAATCTTTTACATTTTGATGGTTTTTTCATCTGATATTCAATCAGTTGGTGAAAGAAGTTTGTTAAACTTTCCCACTGTTTTTAAAAAGATTTGTCTATTTCTCCTTTTAGTTTGGTCAAATTCTGCCTTGTATATGTTAACATTATATTATTTGATCTATAACAACTTAGAACAACTTTGAAGTCAATTCTTATTATTTGTGGTAGTTATGTTCTATAAAGTTGCTGTAAACACTGAACTAGTGAATAGTTAGCCATTACTCCTTGGAAAAATAACAGGATTAGATTCCTAGAGCCTCTGGCCACATTTTCATTAACTGATCAGTACATAACTTTATGTGTGTTTCTGTTTAAAGACATAATTTAAGTTGATTCATTAACATTGAACTCACAGGCAACAGCCCTATATAACTCACACTTGAACAAAACTTATGTAACACACATTTTCTCTGTAAGGCACATCACAACCTTCTTGCACTTAGGAACACCTAAGCACTATGGTTGGGGACCATTTTAAACAGTGAAATTACCATCAAAAAAGCACAATAATGTGAAAATGTGACACTAAATAGGCCATGAAAAGGACAATTGTTTGAGACCTAAAACAAGATGGCAGAACATTGCCTTGTAATTCAGCTGGGAACGTGTTCTTTGGATGACCCAAATCTCTCACTACTCTGAGCACATCCATGAATGACTGAAAAAGCTCTTCACTCTTCAGGTATCAGTTTTGGGATTACAAATAAATGTTATTGTGATGGCAGATTCACAAATATGGAATCCATGATAAGGAGGACTGTATCTTGCTGGTGACTTGATTTTCTATCCTTTCGTTATGTCCCTTTGGACTATATTATCTCCGGTGAACCTGTGTAGTTCTAAAATTCCTTTACGCACACACAGGCACTCACTGCTTATAAAAAGCGAATTGAAAATGCTGATGGGTCAGCAGCTCAGAGTTTCTGTCCTATGAATCAAACACTCCTTTTATGGTGGTTAGGCCCCCATATTCTAAATGTATTAATTTCCTATCACTGTTGTAATAAATTACTACTAACTGGATGGCTTAAGATAATAGGAATTTATCCCTTCACAATTATGGAGGCCAGAAGTCCAAAATCAGTATCATTGGGACAGAATCAAGACATCAGGGCTACACTTTCTCCAAAAGCTCTGGGAGAAATTTTGTTCCTTGCCTCTTCCAGCTTCTGGCTGCTGCCAGCATTCTTTGACTTGTGGCCACATCTGTACAATCTCTGTCTCTGTCAAATCACCTTTCCTTTTGTGGGTGAAAGCTCCCATTGCCTTTCTCTGATAAAGTTATATGTGACTGCCTTTAGAGCCTACCCAGATAATTCAGGACAATCTCTCCATCTCAAGATCCTTACTTATATCTGCAGAGACCCTTTTTCCATTTAATATTTGCAGTTTCCAGGAATGAGGTGTCTTTTAGGAACATTTTTCAGCCTACCACACCTAATCCTGTCTACCTATGTGCTCTGTGGCCAAGAAGGCCATCGAACTTTCAAGTTTTCTCCCTGACAGTTCACAATCCAGCTGAGCCTGAGAGGCTGCATCCATTTCTGAGGCCGAGTAACCACACACTTCAGGGGTTAGAGCAGGGGCCAGGAGCCAAGAAACTGGTCCATTTCCAGCTGTACTGTGTAACCTTTGGCAAAGGTTCCAAACTCACAAAGCTTTGGTTTTCGTATTTCTAAAATGGGTGTAGTGGTATCTGCTCTCCTTCGCCGGGAGATCCCAGAGCTGCTGCAGATAGACTTAATTGCAACCCCCTCTTTAGTAAAAGGCAGTCTACAGGACAGATGTTGCCTCATTTAACTGTTTTGGATGAATCTACTTAGGCATGGCAAACAAACATAAACAGAGCACACACACTAGCCATACCAGGCTCCCGACTGGGCCCCAGGAAAACTCTATCTCAGACATTAAGGAGCTCTCAGCTGACATGGGCAGCACGCCATGAGTAAAGGGTACCAGAGAGCCCTAGCGTGGGAAGTCTCAATTATATCTCAAATATTCAGATCCACTTGTTACCTTTATAAGGAATGTTTTCAAACTTCTGTAAGTGCTTCTGAAAACCAGCATGGATACAAATAGGTTAAAATAGTGAGCTGAATTATTTGAAAAGGTCTAAGGCTCCAATGGTGAGGTCTAGGGTGTGGCTGAAGGACTCTCTGCCAACCCACTTTCTTTGGAATAGATCAGAGCAAGAATAATTCTTCACTTTAGAAAGGAATAAAAAGCCTCCAGCATGGTGGTATAAAGTGGGACAGAGCAGGAAGAGGCTGCATCCTTGGAGATTGCAGGCTTGAAGAGTGATATATAGGACAAAGTCTATACAGTTAACCTGGCAGAGAACAAAAAGCAACCAGAGACAAACATTTCCATAATTTTCATAAAAATTGAGTTGTTTCTAGTTTGGCAAGGAAAGGAGGTTTAGTGCATAAGGAAGGCCATCTAGGATTGTTCCCTGTATTCTTTAAGGGAAAGGGAAGGGCAAGTCCCATCCTCAGGTAATTCTTAACTGAACATAGAGCTTAGATGTGCAATAGGGGCCTCAGTGCACTGAGAGGCCACCGTGCCACAAAGAATGCCAGGCTGAGTCTACTGTTGGTGCCTGAGACAGGAGTCCAGAAATCCCATGTAAGTGTGTTTTGTAGACTGGGTCCAGAGGGAGTAGAGCCTGTTGTAGACCACTCTCTGGGAGACCTCTGCTTTGTTAGGATCACCACCCTTTGCCACATTCCTTAGGTAGGAAGGAATGGTGACAATAATGTAGTTTTTCCTTTCACTCCCAATTGGCTCTTTGAACATTGTTCCTACCTTCCCCAGTAAGCACTAGCTGTAATTATAAAACTAACTTTAATAGAATTAGTTCTTTAAGGAAAAGAAACTATGTTTGTTAAGATCCATGGAATATATAACACTAAGAGTAAGCCCAAATGTAAACTATAGACTTTGGTTGATAATGTTGTATCAGTGTAAGTTCACTGATGGGGGCAATGTACACTCTGGCACAGGATGTTGTGGGGGAGCCTGTGCATGTGTGAGGTCGGGGTTATACAGGAATTCTGTACTTTGTACTCAAATATGCTATGAACCTAAATCTACTCTAAAAATAGTCTATTTAAATTAAAAGGTGGCGAGATTGTGTAAGGGCTCTCTGCTAACCTTGACCTTCTTGAGCTTCTAGACCAGCATACTTCCCTTGCTTTGTTTTATATAAAGAATTTGCCAAATATCAAGGGCAAATTCAGTAGAGAGTTGAAGTCAACTATTCAATAAACCCCTAATTTTAAAAAGTGGGTTCTTTTTTCAAAATAAGTATTAGCTCATGATTAGAAAAGCAGGATCTGAGCATTGTATCCTAGTTGAACCTTACGTATTTCCTCTCTAGACCACTCCCTTAGTGTATTACAGAAAAAAAAATGCAACCTTTTCTGAAGCTAGAATATTAAGTTTTTATTATTGTCCTTTTTACATTTTCTTTGTTTCTAAAGATACTCGAATACTTTTATAAAGAGAGGCTTTTTTATTTTTTAGGTTTATTTATTTATTTGTTTGTTTATTTATTTATTTATTTACATAGAGAAGAGGCACAGAGAGAGGGTAAGAGAGAATTCCAAGCAGGCTCTGCACTGTCAGCATGGAGCCCAATGTAGGGCTTGAACTCAGGAACTGTGAGATCATGACCTGACCTGAAACCAAGAGTCATATGCTCAACCAACTGAGCCATGCAGGTGCCCCAGAGTCTTTTTTTTTTATGTTTATTTATTTATTTTGAGAGAGAGAGAGAGAGAGAGAGAGAGAGCGCTGGAGAAAGACAGACAGAGAGGAAGACAGAGAATCCCAAGCGGGCTCTGCATGAGTAGTGGGACTCAATCTCACAAACCATGAGATCATGACTCAGCCAAAATCAAGAGTCAAGAGGCTTACCTGACTGAGCCACCCAGATGCCCCATACTCAAATTATTTTAATCAAAATTCAGTTCAGATGTAATATTATAGTTATTCTTTTAAACAACAATGTTTTTCCCCTTGCCACAAAACTAATTTTAGAGACTATAGATGAACAAGAAAAAGAGAACAAAAGTTACCAATAATTCTATTACATTTATAAACGTTGTATGTTGTTTGTTCTGTGTGCAAACCTATGCATATGTTTTACATTTATAATTGAAAAGAGTCATATTTTAACCATTTTGTTTTCAGTTAATATATCATGGGCATTGTTCCATGGCTTTGCATGTTCTTCCAAAACATCAATTTTAGCTGAATTTTTATTTCATTTTATGGATATACTACAATTTATGTTAATCCTTTCTTGTTGAGCACAGAGCTTATTTCCTAACTTCTGCTTTTTCAGATAAGAATGCAGTGAAGATTCTTGGAGCTAAATTTTTGCACATATCCATGATGATCTTCTAACACATAGCAAAGAAATGGAATTGTTGACTCAGAGGGTGCACTCATATTATAGGATTCAGCACATATTACCAAATGGCTCCCAGAGTGAGGGTACCACGTCACAGTGTCAGCAACAATGCATGAAAATTACATGTCTCTGTACCCTGTCAGTACTGGCCATTGAATTTGACAGATTTGGTAATGCAAGGTTAGTAGAAAAATTAATCAGCTTAAAATCATGCCCTAACTCTTTGTTAAAGTACAGGAGAAGTACATATTCTTTCTCTGAAGAAGTTCACAGGATATGGGCTGGGTTTTTACACAGTTCAAACACTGCCCTGCTGTTTGGCTCTGGAAGAGTTACTTAATTTCTCCTTGCCTTAACCTTGCCTACCAACTATGAAGATGGTGAGTTTATGGACTAAACTGTGTCCCCTCCTCCCTCCCAAATTGATATGTTGAAGCCTAACCCTCAATGTGACTGTATTTGGAGATGGGGCATTTAAGGAGGTGATTAAGGTTAAATGAAGTCATAAGAATGGGGTCCTAATTTGATAGGACTGGTGTCCTTATAAGGAGAGGAAGAGGGGCGCCTGGGTGGCGCAGTCGGTTAAGCGTCCGACTTCAGCCAGGTCACGATCTCGCGGTCCGTGAGTTCCAGCCCCGCGTCAGGCTCTGGGCTGATGGCTCCGAGCCTGGAGCTTGTTTCCGATTCTGTGTCTCCCTCTCTCTCTGCCCCTCCCCCGTTCATGCTCTGTCTCTCTCTGTCCCAAAAATAAATAAACGTTGAAAAAAAAAAAAAAGAAGAAGAAGAAGAGGAAGAGACACCAGAGATATTTCTCTTCCTCCCACATCACACATGCATAGAGGAAAGCCCATGTAAAGATACATTAAGAAGGCAGCTACCCATAAGCTGAGGAGAGAATTCTCATCAGGAACCAACTCTTCTGGTATCTTGATCTTGGGCTTTTGAGTCTCTAGAATGGTGAGAAAATAAATCTCTGGTTTTTAAGCCACCCACAGTCTGTGGTGTTTTGTTGTGGCTGCCCTAGCAGACTAATACAATGGGGATGTGGCCACGTAGGACTGCAATTAAGGGCAGAATGTATAAGGTTGGATATTGTTTGAAATTTTTTTAACGTTTATTTTTGACAGAGAGAGAGATAGACAGAGTGCAAGCAGGGGAGGAGCAGAGACAGAGAGGGAGACACAGATCCAAAACAGGTTCCAGGCTCTGAGCTGTCAGCACAGAGCCCAACACAGGGCTTGAACTCATGAGCGGTGAGATCATGACCTGAGCCAAAGTTGGACGCCCAACCGAGCCACCCAGGCACCACTGGATATGGTTTTAAACCCTGGTTCCACTAGTTATTAGCTGTTTGACTCTGGACATGTTAAATAATTTGTGTATCTAGTTGAGGAGGACAAATGAGTATATATGTATGTGAGTGTGTGTGTGTGTATTCTTATTTACTCTTTCCAACTAGACAGAATTATAGAATTATATATTATACATAATAGCTAACAATTATATGGTAGTGTCTATCATTTTTGATAGTCATATATACATATATATCATCTATATATTATAAGCACAGTGTTAAAAATATATATTTTTGTATCAACCCCAAACACTAGCATATATGTGTGTGTGTGTGTGTGTGTGTGAGAGAGAGAGAGAGAGAGAGAGAGAGAGAGGGAGAGAGAGAGAGAGAGAGAGTATGTGTGTGTGTGTATGTATGTATATTTGCAAAATTTTGATGGCTCAGTCTGTTAAGCATCCAACTCCTGATTTCAGCTCAGGTCATGATTTCACGGTTTGTCTGATCAAGCCCTGCATCGGGCTCTGCACTGACAGCACAAAGCCTGCTTGGGATTCTGTCTTTCCCTCTCTCTGCCTCTTCCCTGCTCACGCACCTGTGCACTCTTTCTCTCTCAAAATATACATATTATATATATATATATATATATATATATATATATATATATATAGTGTTACAAAATGGTAGTCAACTACCATTGCTTCTACTACCACCACCACCACCACCACCACCACCACCAGTAATAATAACTGAGATAGCTCTTGGTAGACACTCAACAAATGTTAGTTACTACTTACAAGCTATGTACCTTGGCTTGGGAAAGTCACTTCCTCTCTCAGTCATTAGCTTCCCCGTCTGTTAATGGAAGCAATAATACCTTCTCTCCAAGGTTCCTGTGAGGATTATAGGAGATGAAACATTTAGCTCAGTACTAGGAACGTAGGAGGAATTTTTCTTCCTTTAGAAAGTGATGTCAGAAAAATAATGTGTAAGGGGGCACCTGGGTGTCTCATTTGGTTGAGCATCCAGTTCTTGATTTCAGCTTAGGTCATGATCTCATGGTTCATGGGTTTAAGCCCCACATTGGGCTTAAAGAATGTATAGGGATGCCTGGCTGGCTCAGTTGGAAGAGTGTGCAACTCTTGATTTGGGGGTTGTGCATTTGAGCCCCATGTTGGGAGTAGAGATTACTAAAAATAAATAAACTTTAAAAAGGTATTTAGAAAAGTAATGTTTAATGCCTGACAAATTAACAACCCAAAGGGCTTGTTTTGTGAAGAACTATAAAGTCAGGGTTGAATCAGTGAGACTTGGTCAAATTAAGTCTTTATTCTTGTCAAAAGTCTTTCCCCTTTCCCTTGGAAAAATAATCCTTTTAATTCCTTTGGGCTGATGTTCAGTTGCCTGTCACTGGGTTTGCATGACTGAGTGCAAAAATCATAAGAAGGCTGAAGCACCAATCTAGGAGGAAACTGAAATAAGAATAAGGATTGGATAGGAAAGAAATTCTTTCTTCCTATGATTTTGCTTAGTAAATACCTATTTGCTTCTTAAGAGATGTCAAGCATAGTTAAATAAAAATGTGTCCATACCTAGCAGTAAAGAAATTCTGCCAACATCATAAGCCCCTCTATACCTGCTCTGGCTTAATAGCTTTGGTAAGAACTACTCATTTAAGCACCTATTGTTAGACTCTATACTCTTTATAACCTGATTATTCCATTGAAGACACAGTTGACAACGCAAAGAGCCAGGATTGGGACCCATGTCTCTTAGCCTTAAAGGGTATGTTTTTCCTCCTCCACTTTCTCTTTCTCTCCTCTTTTTCCTCTACTACTTTTCAGATTCCTTCCTTTTCCTTCTAGTCTATCCAGATTTCAGGCCTACCTGTGCCCACATACCAGGAGTATCACCTATCCCTGTACCTTCAAGGTCATCTGTTCCCATGACCCTGTATCTGGTGGACTGAGAGGAATGCCAGCTACCCTTTCTTTGTAAGGCACAGAGCCCTGAGTAGAACACCAAGATGCACAGGGGCCTGGGAGCTGAGGACCTCTGAGAAATCTGAGTTACTGAAGACAATGCAGGCATTTCAGTGAAAAGGTCTCAGCCTTTCCAGGATGAATAAAGAATTTATTGGAAGTGCTGGTTTTAAAAATAGCATGTTTTGGGACGCCTGGGTGGCTCGGTTGGGCTCGGTGGCTTCAGCTCAGGTCATGATCTCGTGTTCACGAGTTCGAGTCCCATGTCGGGCTCTGTGCTGACAGACCAGAGCCTGGAGCCTGATTCAGATTCTGTGTCCCCCTCGCTTTCTGCCCCTCCCCCGCTCACACTCTCTCTTTCTCTCTCTCTCAAAAATAAATAAACATTTTTTAAAATTTTTTAATAAAAAAATAAAAATAGCATGTTTTTCGGTGCTTGGGTGGCTCAGTCAGTAAAGTGTCTGACTTTGGCTCAGGTCATGATCTCATGGTTTGTGACTTCAGACCCCACGTCAGGCTCTGTTGTGGACAGCTTGGAGCCTGGAGGCTGCTTTGGATTCTGTGTCTCCCTCTGTTTGACCCTCCCCTGCTTGTACTCTGTCTCTCTCAAAAATAAATTAAAAAAAAGAAACATTAAAAAAATAGCATGTTTGGAGAACTTGAATATTTTTAACAATAACAATTTCATATTGTGACCAAGGGAACTGAATAAATGGGTTCAGTTAAGGTACTATGTGGGGGCAGTATCACTGCATTTCAACATAACTGTGTTCTAAACATTAAAATTTTATCTTTGACAAATGAGCCAAGAATACTTAATGGGGAAAAGATAATCTCTTCAATAAATGATATTGAGAAAACTGGATATTCACATGAAAAAGAATGAAACTGGACCCCTGTATTACACCACTCACAAAAATTCACTTGAAATGGATTAGAGACTTAAACGTAAGACCTGAAACCATAAAATTCCTAAAAGAAAACATAGGGGGAAAGTTCCTTGTCATTGGTCTTGGCAATGAATTTTTAGATATGACACCAAAAGCACAGGCAACAAAGGCAAAAATAAACAAGACCACATCAAACTAAAAAACTTGTGTACAGCAAAGAAACAATCAACAAAATGAAAAGACAGCCTACACAATGGGAGAAAATATTTGCAAGACATATACCTGATAAGGGGTTAATGTCTAAAGTGTGTAAGTAACTCATATAACTCAATAGCAAAAAGAAAATAAAAACAAAAAATCTGAGCAAATAATAACCCAATTTAAAAATGGACAAAAGATCTGAACAGGCATTTTTCCAAAGAAGTCATACAGATGGCCATCACAGCATCACTAATTATCAGGAAAATGCAAAACAAAACCAAAATGAGTAATCACCTCACACCTGTTGTAATGGCTATTACCAAAAAGACAAGAAGTAGCAAGTGTTGGTGGGGATGCGGAGAAAAGGAAACACTTGTTCACTGTTGTGGGAATGTAAATTGGTGTAGCCACTATGGACAAAAGCATGGAGATTCCTCAAAAAATTAAAAATAGGGCTAATATATATATTCTATATATACTGTATAAACCAACAATTCTACTCCTGTATATATACCTGAAGGAATGAAATCACTCTCTCAAAGAGATCTGCACCTCCATATTTATTGCAGCATTGTTTGCAATAGCCAAGGTATGGAAACAATGTAAATGTCCACTGCTGGGTAAGTAGATAAAGAAATTGTGGTATATACTTACAATGAAAAGTTATTCAGTCATAAAAAAGAAGGAAATTCTGCCATTTATGATAATATGGTGAAACTAGAGATCCTATGCTAAGCGAAACAATTCAGACAAAGAAAGACAAATGCTACATGACCTCACTTAGGTGAAATCTATGTGGATTCACTATGTGGAATCTAAAAAAAACAAAACTCCTAGAAACAGAATAGATTGGTGGTAGCCAAGGAGAGGAAATGAGTGAAGGTGGTCAGAGGGTGCCAACTTCCAATTATAAGATGAGTAAGTACTGGGGATGTAATATATACGATGGCGATTACAGTAAATAATACTGTATACTTGAAAGTTGCTGTGGAACCAGAAAAGAACCTGAATATCCAAAGCAATCTTGAAAAAGAAAACCAAAGCAGGAAGCATTACAATCCCAGACTTTAAGATGTATCACAAAGCTATAATCATCAAGACAGTATGGTACTGGCACAAGAACAAACACTCAGATCAATGGAACAGAATAGAGAACCCATAAATGGACCCACAAACGTATGGCCAACTAATCTTTGACAAAGCAGGAAAGAATGTCCAATGGAATAAAGACAGTCTCTTCAGCAAGTGGTGCTGGGAAACTGGACAGCGACATGCAGAAGAATGAACCTGGACCACTTTCTTACACCATACACAAAAATAAACTCAAAATGGATGAAAGACCTCAATGTAAGACAGGAAGCCATCAAACTCCTCGAGGAGAAAGCAGGCAAAAACCTCTTTGCTCTTGCCTGCAGCAACTTCTTACTCAACATATCTCCGGAGGCAAGGGAAACAAAAGCAAAAATGAACTACTGGGACCTCATCTGCACAGCGAAGGAAACAATCAGCAAAACTAAAAGGCAACCAATGGAATGGGAGAAGATATTTGCAAATGACATATCATATAAATGGTTAGTATCCAAAATCTATAAAGAACTTCTCAAACTCAACACCCAAGAAACAAACAATCCAGTGAAGAAATGGGCAAAAGACATGAATAGACACTTCTCCAAGGAAGACATCCAGATGACCAACTGACACATGAAAAAATGCTCAACATCACTCATAATTCTGTAAATACAAATCAAAACCACAATGAGATACCACCTCACACCTGTCAGAACAGCTAACATTAACAACTCAGGCAACAACAGATGTTGGCAGGGATGCAGAGAAAGAGGATCTCTTTTGCGCTGCTGGTGGGAATGCAAACTGGTGCAGCCACTCTGGAAAACAGTATGGAGGTTCCTCAAAAAACTAAAAATAGAACTACCCTACAACCCAGCAATTGCACTACTAGGTATTTATCCAAGGGATATGGGTGTGCTGTTTTGAAGGGCCAATGTTTATAGCAGCACTATCAACAATAGCCAAAGTATGGAAAGAGCCCAAATGTCCATCAACGGATGAATGGATAAAGAAGATGTGGTATATATATGGAGTTATACTCAGCACACAATGGAGTATTACTCAGCAATCAAAAGGAGTGAAATCTTGCCATTTGCAACTATGTAGACGGAACTAGAGCTAAGTAGATGTAGAGCTAAGTGAAATTAGTCAGAGAAAGACAAAAATCATATGACTTCACTCATATGAATACTTTAAGATACAAAAAAAGATGAACATAGGGAAAGGAAGCAAAAATAAGATAAAAACAGGGAGGGGGACAAAAACATAAGAGACCCTTAAATATGGAGAACAAACAGAGGCTTACTGGAGGGTTTTTTTTGGGGGGGGTGGGCTAAATGGGTAAGGGGCACTAAGGAATCTACTCCTGAAATCATTGTTGCACTATATGCTAACTAACTTGGATGTAAATTTTAAAAAATAAATAAAAGAAAATTGATAAGGAAATAGATATTAAAAGTTCTTATCACATACAAAAAAATTGTAACTAGGGGGCACCTGGGTGGCTCAGTCTGTTAAGCATGTGACTCTTGGCTTTGGTTCAGGTCATTCATGATATCACAATTTCATGAGTTTGAACACTGAGCTGGGCAGGAGCACAGAGCCTACTTGGGATTCTCTCTCCCTCTCTCTTGCCCCTCCTCTACTCATGCTCTGTCTGTCTCTCTTAAAATAAATAAACAACAACAACAACAACAACAAAAGGAATGATGTAAGGTGATAGATGTATTAAATAACCTTATTGTGGTAATCATTTCATAATACATACATATATCAAATCATGTTGTATACCTTAAACTTCCACAATGTTTTATGTCAGTTATATCTCAGCAAAGCTGGGGAAAAATCATTAAAACTCATTAAACTCACTTTTTATCATCTGACATCAGGGAGAACTTCCAAAGGCAAACTGGAATCATCAAGGAATCAGTAGTACAGGAGGTGTCAACTGTAGTCTAATTATTTCTTTCTGGAAGTCTTGAATTTCTCCATCTTCCTAGAAATTCTTAAAGAGCAGAGAAGCCAAAATGAAGTTAAAAATCATTGACAAAGAAACTAAACTGTAGTCAGAGTTACTTAGGGTTAACAAGGAATTGTGGGGTTGCTTATGTTTTCTGTCAGGCTCTGATTTGGCCCCACTGACAAAGAATTCCTAGAGAAATGAGGGAATCCATACAGGCAAGAATGAAACCACACACAGGTTATTTAGAGTTGACTGGTGTCAAAGAGGAGCCATGAGAGCAACTGAAGTTCAAAAGTGTTTTAATTTTTATGGCTATATTTGTGGTTTCCCTACTAGCTATCAAATTCTTAGAAAGCAGAGCAAACTAATGGTCCAAATGGGGTCTCAGAGAAATTATTCTTAATATATTGAGGTAAATGATGAGTCATCTGCAGCCTTAATTTTTTTTCTCCATTGAACAATTAATTCTTATGGAGAATTTAAACGAGGGCACGATGTGATTTAATGCAATTTTTTGTTAATTTTCCCTGTCATTCTTTGATTTTCCTTCATGGCCAGTACTGGCTCAGGTGGCCAGCATTAACTGTCCTAGAAAATTGGTTAAATAATGTTTGGTTGGATCATAGAAATTTTATTGAAGTTAATGAAAGTACATGTGGTTGGCCAGTTGAGGTAAAACATTTTTGCTTTGTTTTGTTGTTTGGTGCTTTGAGTTTCCAATTGGCCAAGAGTTTCATGAAATAAATTTATAAAATGCTTGTAAGAGGTAAAATGTAATGGATTGATGAAAGCTCAGTTAGACCCACTGTATTTTAGTGGGGATGTTAGGTAATTTGTTTGTAGAAATTTTTAGATTGTAGGATTTGTAATATGGACAAGCCAGCTAACCTCTGAATCTCAATTTCCTATTCTGAAAAAAGAGGAATTACTTATGATTTCTAAGATTTCTTCTAGAAAGAAAACCTTTGGAAAAGTAGTTCCTTATAGACTGAATTGTGTCTCTCCAAAATTCAGATGTTGAAGCTTTCAATGTCTATATTGAGGATAAGGAAGTAAATAAGGTTAATTAAGGTCCTAGGGTATGACACTAATAGGATTAATGTCTTTATAAGAAGAGACACCAGAGAGCTCACTCTTTCTCTTTCTCTCCATCAGGTGAGGACACAGAGAGAAGCCATCTACAGGCCAGAGAGAGCTTTCACCAGAAACCCAACATGCTGGCATTCTGAGCTTGGACTTCCAGTCTCCAGAGCTGTGAAAAAATAAATTTTTGTTTCTTTGGAGAACCCTGACTAATATACCCACCAAAGCTTTCTAAGCATTAACTGAGTCCCAGTCACTAATTTTACAGAGGGAAATAGAGAGTCTGATCCACCCTAGACATAAAGTGCCACAACTAGTGATGGAATGGCCAAATGTTAATGGAATCCCATTTAAGGAACATGAGCTGTTCTCTAAGGCCCAGAGACTAGGAAAGGAGAGACAGTTCTCTTTTTCTGCTTTAGTTAACAAGCTATATTAGATATGTGCCACAAATTTGATTATGATTCTAGGTTTTAGTCATGTGTTAGTAAAAAGGTAATATATTTTCCCTCAATGAGTAAATTTAAATATATGCACATTGAACAGTAAATTTCATTTGTGATGTTTGTGTTGGATACACTGATCCAGGTGTGCTAGCCTGGCATTATGCAATAGATACTTACGGCAAAAAACATTTACTGTTCACTGATTATCTCACTCCTGTTTCCAGGCTGCCTTCCAATTAGACAAGACGTGTAACTAGTTCCAGTCAATGAGTTATAAGTAGAAATGACTATATCAAACCCTAGGCCAACACGCAGAAAAAGGAAAGTGAGCTCTCTATGCACTCTTTTCCCTAGTGGTAATAATGGAAGCTCTCTTGTTTCTCATATTACAGCCACAAGATGTTGATACGTGAGCCCTTTAGTAACTATGTGGAGCATAACTCCAATGGACCTTCAGTGGACATGAAAAGTAGGCAAGAAATATATATAGTTATATTAATCCATTGAGATTTGAAGGTTACATTGCTGCATCATAGCTCACCCCATCTTGATTAGATACAGCTGTGACTCACTGGGGATGGAGATACAAATCCCTGGAGTCACCTTTGGAAGTGAACCAAGGTTTTTAGAAACCAGGTTGGAGAAGCCATTTCATGCATGACTGTTTAAATACTAATGATACCGGGGATGAGGTTACACAGCTTCCAGCTGGTTTTACCTAAATCACTGCTGGTCATCCTCAGGCAATTTTCTAGAATGGTGTATGAGAGAAATATAGCAAAGTTTCTCATATATATTTTTAAGTCTGTGAGTAGGACTGGTGTGCTCCATGTTAACTATTAAGGCCCAGTCACAGATGTAATTATGAACATCACTATAGGCCATATTTTATGGAATAACAAGTCAATTGTAAATAAATTTTAACTGGCTATATTTGTTCTTATTCTCTGTCAGAGAAAATTGTCTGGGTCATAATGCCAAATTAGCACTTGAAGAAATATCTTGAGTAGATAGGACCCACCGTGAATAAACCTTTGGGAATGAGACAGATTTCAATGTTATCAGTGGCCCCAGATGAAAATTTTAATGGAAGAGCATTTTGACACCTTAGGATGCCAATACCTGGTATAAATCCTTGCCTTGGTAGCATTCTGGAGTCATGCACAGGATAGGTGGAACATGTCCAACTGGACTGAAAGTCTTGCTGGCTGATGGGTGCCCCAGGCTGTAGCATCTCAACAGACAGGCTGTAAGAAATGGATATGCCAGGTAGGAACCAAAGCCAGGAGACAGAAAAGTTCTCTGGGAGTCATCAAACACTGCTCTGGGTAAGGATGCTTCTGGTTAAAAGCAAGATTTGAAAACTTGGTTTTTATCAGTTCCAAAGCTGCCACCAGCAATGAGGCAGTGGGAAGAGGCCTGAGAAAGCTGCTGAGGTTTGCATACCATAAGGGAGGGTGGTTCTGGAACTCTAAGCCACAGTCTTGTTGAAAATGACAGCAGTAATGTGATGAGACTGATGGAGGATGAGGGTGGGGAAAAGATACCTGGAGAAATTGTCACTTGTAGAGTGTGGTAGAGGCTGCTTCAAGCCCTGGCATGAAATCTAGTGAGTAGGGTGGGCCTTACCACCAGTGAGGTAGCCCACTGCTATTGCCAGTTTACAGTAGTTACTCCCAAAACTCTGAATTCATGAAAATGTTGTTCATTAGATTTAGAATTTTAAATCACTAGCCACCCCTCTCAGTGGATTCCATTTAATGGATCACATGGGAATGCATGACATTCTTGAGAATGTCAGTTCTGAAATGAACAGCAAGTACACTAGAAAGTCTACCTCAGTCCATTTAAAATTTTTTTTCAACGTTTATTTATTTTTGGGACAGAGAGAGACAGAGCATGAACGGGGGAGGGGCAGAGAGAGAGGGAGACACAGAATCAGAAACAGGCTCCAGGCTCTGAGCCATCAGCCCAGAGCCTGACGCGGGGCTGGAACTCACAGACCGCGAGATTGTGTCCTGGCTGAAGTCGGATGCTTAACCGACTGCGCCACCCAGGCGCCCCTACCTCAGTCCATTTAAAACAGAGGCTAGGAATAGAGACCTGGGAGATACTTGTTTGTATTGTGGTAAAGGTGCATTAATAACAGCATAACAGAAAGTGATAAGACAAAGTTCAGAATGAGTCAGTTGATATGCCCTCAAAAGCTTGTACCTGGAATATTGTACAGAATTATCTAAACTGTCTTAGGTAAAAGTTGGACAGATTGTTGGTGTTGGATATGGATCCTCTACAGTGGTCTGGAGGTATAATGGAGAGGGTTCATTGTGAAGAATTGTGCTTTAGTACCCTGAATAAAAGCAAAGAAGGAATAAACTTCTCAAATACAATTGCATAGTTGCATGATACTGTGTACTAGAGTAAAAAATATTGATGAGAGTTTTGTACTGCTAAGTTGAGTAACTTTATTACAGAGAGTGCTAGTGCAATTATAGTAGGACTTTCTTTCCTGATGTAATAAGCTTTATGAGCTCATGCACATTTTCTAAGTTACAAAGTTCTGGTTGTACAGGAGATGTAGTAGCCAAGTGAAGTGGGCACTGTTGGCGCCTTACCCAATATCCCCCAGGCCCAGCTCTGAGTTCATCTGCAGCTGTGGTAAACAGTTTCTACCATGATAGCAGCTCCCCATCCAAGCGCCTGCCTCTCTGTCTGATGGCTCTCTGCAGCATCATAGGAGTTTGCTGAACCACACACAGGAGCAACTCAAAAGGCAGGAGAGTTAATTCCCCAGAAACAACTCCCAACAATAGCGAAAGGGAGAATGGTGAATTAATGCCCTAGCTTCCCAGCCTGCAGTAGAACAATTATGAGATGCCCTCCACACAATTTCTCAGAGAGTGCTCAACACAACTGAGCCCCCATCTCCCACTGCAGTAATCTGCTAATTAATGTGCCCTATCTTCCTGTCTTTCTATCTTCCTGTCTCATTTTCCCATCCCCTATATGTGATTCCTGGGATTACCTCTTTAAAAACCACCTGAAAAAAAAAAAAAAAAAACCTGGATCCATGTTCTTGCCTCAGGGTCTGTCCTCCAGAGAAATAGAACCAACAGTATAGATAGATTGATCTATATCTGTACCTAGATCTATAGCCACATCTACATCTATATATAGATATTACAAAGAAGTGGTTCACACAATTAGAGAGACTGACACGTTCAAAATCTGCAGAGCTAATGTGGGAGTTCAAATCTGAAGGCAGGCAGGCTGCTGTAAAACCAGGAAGAGTCAATGTGCCAGTTCAAAGGCTGTCAGGCAAGAGAATTCTCTCTTACTCTGGGAAGGGTTAGCGTTTTGTTCTATTTGGGCCTCTAATGGATTGAATGAGTCCCATTCACATTATGAAGGGCACACTGTTCTATGTAGTTAGGCTACTGGTTTAAATGTTAATTTCATCCCCAAACACCCTCACAGAAACACCAGAATAAGTTTGACCAAACATCTGGGCATTCCATGGTCCAGTCAAATTTATCCATAAAATAAACCATTATAAGGTCTGATTTGGGGGAAATCCTACCAAGGCAGCAAGCATAGCTCATCATTTTGGAGAACACTCCTCAATTTATAATGATAGCGAAGCCTCTAAGGAGAATGTTTTGTAACAATCATCCACCTCAGGAACTGTACATTGCACTCTTTGACTGCTTGTCCACATTCCAACACATAAACTTATGGCCCCTATTAAGGAGGCACTCTAGCCCTCTGAGAAAACCAGACCTGGTGTCGCTGTCCATGAATTTGAAAGAGAAAGAGTCCAGGATGAAATAAAAGCTTTATTTGGCATGTGCACATTCAGTACACCCTGCCTGACATTTGCCCCGATCTTCAGGTACATTTTGTCTTTCTCTGGAGCAGGCACTTAATTCCACTAACAGGGAGGTCCACGGGTTGCTTATTTCACCTACCCACACCACCCTTATCTTGCTCTTGGACAAGTCCCAAGCCGGTCCTCGGTTGGTGTCGCTGTCCGTGGTGCTGACTGAAAGTTCAGGCCTCCACGTTACACCTGTTTTCTACTCTTTGTGATGCCCACCGTGTTTTGGTTTTGTTTTTAATGCTCAAAATGATGATGCAGACTGAACGAGTGGATTTTTGAAGAATAAACTATAATTCAGGAGTCAACATGAGGTTTTTCCTGCTTGAGGTATGTTACAGGATTTAGGGCTTGGGTTTTTGTGTCCCCATTCACACTGAAGAAACAACAATTTCTTGCTGCCCCATAATCCCAGAATGAGTTCTGGGACTTAGTGCAGTTGATGGAAAAGAGCAGAGTTAAAGAGAGAGAAACCAGGGCTGCAGCTTGTAGATTATTAACCATTAAAGAGGAGACAATCTCTGGCTTGGAATTTTCCTCCTTCTGACCTACATACATTCCATCAGAAAGTCCTATGACTTCTGTCTTCTAAATATTTCTCTTGGATTAGTTTACTTCATCTGACCTCTGCAACTTCTTTGACAACAATGATCATCATCACAACCGCCATTACCATCCTCACTCTAGCAGTTCTAATTAGTATCATTGGTAATTGCTGGGATCATCCCTTTAGGATAAAATTTGTAAAGTAGAATAAGTCAAAGTATAGATATATTATACCGATTAAGTGTACCGATTTGCATTCTCATAAACATTGTATAAGTGTGCAAGAGCCATTTTTACAAGGGTGGCAAAAACTCTAAGAGGCATTTACTTAAAAAATTGTGCATTTATTGTATGTAAACTATATCTCAATAAAAAGACTAAAAGAAATGAAAGAAAGAAAAGAAAAGAAAAGAAAGAAAGAAAAGAAAAGAAAAGAAAAGAAAAGAAAAGAGAAAAGAAAGAAAGGCTAACAGAGTACTTATCATGTGCCATGTCTGGGATAAGTGTATGTAGCACTTTAAAAAAACTTTTGAGGGCGCCTGCGTGGCTCAGTCAGTTAAGCGGCCAACTTTTGATCTCAGCTCAGGTCTTGATCTCAAGTCCCGAACTTGAGATCACGAATTCACCACCCAAGTCGGGCTTTTATTAAGCCTAGCGTTGGGCTCCAAGTTGGGCGAGAAGCCTACTTAAAAATCAATCAATCAAACTTTTGAGATAGGTTCTGTTTTACAGGTGGGATGTTGAGACTCAGTTCCAGAAACTTGTCAAGTTGAAACAAGAATCTCAGAGAGGGTCAGGGAAGCTTCTTGAGACCACACAGCAAGTGGCACAGCAAGAACTAAAGCCGATGCTGTCTTCTTCATCTCTCTCAGCGGAGACGCTTCCTTCCCTGCACCCCAGGAGAAGTGCAAAAGGTGTCTGAAAGAGCAGGAGACGAGCAAGGAGGAAGGGGAAGATTTATAAGGCAGCAGGCTGCAGCTGCAAGAGGGTTAGGAAGGGGGGTTTCCGGGGCTGCAGGGTCGCCAAAGCGGGTGTGATGCAATCACGCCAGCCCCTGCGTCAAAGGGCGGCTCCAAGGATGGGGGGACTGCGGTAGAGCTGTTCCCGACTGCCGCACACCTTGCCCCGGCCTCCCACTGTGGCTAGCCTACCTAGCCAGCAACCGCTGCTAGCAATCTTTGTCCCACGCCAGGACCACCATCCAGAACCACCGGTGACCCCTGACAACGGCTCCAAGCCACTGGTAACCCCTAACAACCACCGCCAGTTATCTGCGACACCTTACAATCCCTGCTAGCCACCCGGGGGCCGGGGGCGCACCATGAAGTCTGCCTCAAGTTCCCGCGGCGGTGGGTCCGGTGGGCGTGGTGGTGGCGGCTGGGGTGGTGGCTGGGGCGGGGGTCGAGGCGGAGGAGGCAAAGGAGGAGGAGGGGATGGCGGCCCCGGAGGCAAAGGCGGCTTCGGGGCGCGGTCGCGTGGCTTCGGGGGCGGAGGCCGGGGGCGGGGGCGCGGAGGCGGGGACAGCAGGGACCGTGGTGGCAGCGGGCAGCGGCGTGGCGGCGTGGCCAGGAGCAAAAACCGCCGGCGGAAGGGCGCCAATGCTGTGACGGTGGAGCCACACAGGCATGAGGGTGTCTTCATCTACCGCGGAGCGGAGGACGCGCTGGTAACGCTGAATATGGTGCCGGGCCACTCGGTGTACGGCGAACGGCGCATCACAGTGACTGAGGGCGGCGTGAAGCAGGAATACCGCACATGGAACCCCTTCCGCTCCAAGCTGGCAGCCGCAATCCTGGGCGGGGTCGACCAGATCCACATCAAGCCCAAGTCCAAAGTGCTGTACCTGGGTGCTGCCTCGGGGACCACGGTGTCTCACGTCTCTGACATCATCGGCCCCGATGGCCTCGTGTATGCGGTTGAGTTCTCCCACCGCGCTGGCCGCGATCTGGTTAATGTGGCCAAGCAGCGAACCAACATCATCCCAGTTCTCGAAGATGCCCGGCACCCACTCAAGTACCGCATGCTCATAGGAATGGTGGATGTGATCTTTGCCGATGTGGCCCAGCCTGACCAGTCCCGCATAGTGGCTCTGAATGCCCACACCTTCCTGCGTAACGGGGGCCACTTCCTTATTTCCATTAAGGCCAATTGCATCGACTCCACTGCATCTGCTGAGGCGGTGTTTGCTTCAGAGGTGAGGAAGTTGCAGCAGGAGAACTTAAAGCCTCAAGAGCAACTGACCCTGGAGCCCTATGAGAGGGACCACGCTGTAGTCGTCGGGGTCTACCGGCCCCTTCCCAAGGGCAGCAGCAAGTAGCACTCAGCAAGGGCTGTCCTTGAGATCTCCCCAAGACTGTGCCGTGTTCAGTATAACCATATATGTGTTTTCTTTGTGTGTTGTTTTTCTTTCTTCTATTAAATGGTCTAAAGAAACAGTACCCAGGTGTATCAGGAGGCCAGACGGTTTTGCTGCAGTAACAATCAATCCCCAACTCCCAAAAAAGCTAAAGTAGCTCTTGATAGGAACCCATCAAGGGAGAGCATGGGAGCTGTGCTTACTCTCATCACCGAGGGCCCTGCAGGCCCCTCAGCTTCTCTTCACACATGCTTTCTCATCACAGGGGCAGGGAGTAGAGAGCTGGGGAATTGCTATTAAGCCTGTAAAGTCCTCATTGGAATTGAGGGGGCACTTCGGTTTACATTGGCAAAATTACACAATCAAGCCTTACTCCAGGGAGTGGCACTGGATATCGATGGAAAATAGTGTAGTGTAACACACCTAATTTGTCTGACTCGAAGCCAGAGTTCCAGTACAATATATATTTAGTACTTTACTCTTCAACTAAGACCATTTGCATTCCCTAGTTCATTAACTCATCATACCAGCTCTGAGATGGCTTTGTTAAACATTTTCCTTTTGCATGGAAAACAACAGGGCTTCTGAAGGTACATTAGTTGCCCAAGTTTGTATAACTAGTTAGGAGACAGAATCTAAATCCCAATTTTTGGGCTCTAAATTCACTGCTATTTCCTCTATGCCAGTGGGATCTTAACTCTCCTCTGCATGGCCCACACTGGACAGATCGCAAGTCCCAACATGTGGACACACACAGAACGGAGTTCTGTGGTTTCATTGTGTTCTTTCTTCCACTTCCCTGTGTTACCTTTAGATTTCAAAAAAGCAAAACAGGGCAGGGAAGTAGGAGATAGATCTACTTCACAGAGTGTTCCTACTGCAAGGCATAATATGCCCAAAGTGGTATCACCAAGTGTCTGAGAAACAACCATATAAAGGACTTCAGAAAGTACCTGTCTCTGAAAGCCATTTCCTACAGATCTTGAGTTGCTGGACTCATTACATTCAATTCTGGCTCTCTAAACTAGCCCAAAGGGAGTGGGAGAATAAGCAATCCCAGGAGGGCTGGGAATGTTCCAAAACCAGTCCTTTAAAAGACATTTTATTTATTCATTTACTCATACATTAAAGAAAATCCCCATTGCCAATTGCCAAGGTCATTGATATTGAGTCTGGGAATTATTACTCAGGAATGCATTATTAGGAGAATGGTTCTGCCTTCCTAAAGATGTGCTGGGGGCAGAGACTGAAGTTAGTCTGCATTTTCTGAGAGGATATTTCCTGAACAAAATTAGATAAATTAGATTTTTAAAAAGGCATCCATCCATCCCTCCTCACCTCCCTTCATTCCCCCACCACATGCACACCAAAGCTATACTGCAGGCCAAGAGCTACAGTTCAGATTTGTTGGCCAGAGTCACTCAGGTGAAATAGGGTGAATGGAATAGATGTCTACAAAAACCCAACTAGTCATTTCCAAAAAAGAGTGTGAAATCTTCATTACAATCCTGAAAGGCAAGGATTGTTTTTCCCATTTAGTGAGAAAACTACAGTTCAGAGAGATGACATGACTTGCTTAAGTTCTTCCCATAGGGCTTTCAGCCATAAATCAAATACACAGGAATCTGACTCAGAAATCTGTGGCCCTTCCATGGAAATCTATGCTGGCTCTTTTGCTTTGAAAAGCCCTCTTTTCAGTCCTAGGCTTATCAATTTGATGCTGGGATGAACCCCTGAGGCTGGGGATAGACTTGCAAGAAACTTCCAGAGCATTACAGGATCCAGCCTCTGTCAAAGTGAGCTCAGCCTCAAGAAGATACACTTGGTTCTTCTTTACAGGGTGTCTGTTCCCCAGGGTGGGAGACAGAACAAGGAAAACTCAGCCTCTTCCCTTGGCAGGAGAACCCTCACATGCATACACAGGGACAATTTATAGTCCATGTCTGAACCTGCTTGAGATGAGACTATCAATGGAGAAATGGCATGAAAACAGCCTCCTAAAGATTGTCTCTGAGTTGCAGATGCGTTCCTGGGCCAATGTAACAACATGGTAAGTACCAAGAGAAATATGGGAATTAGAACTAAGGGAAAATAGGAAGGAAGCTGGAACCTGATTTGGAGAATAAAGGCAGGGGAAAGTATGGGACTGTAACTCCAGGGGGCAGTGAGGCTCAGGAAATAGGCAGCAGTGAATGCTCAGGGTCACCTGAGATGCTCAAGGCCAAGAATGTTTGAGTTCCCAGAAGGTATTAAACTGTGATTTCTAGGTGTCTTAGACTGCTTGGGCCATCATTGCAAAATACCACAGTCTGGATGCCTAATTTTCTCACGTGTCTGGTGGCTGGAAGTCCAAGGGCAGGGTGCCAGCAGAGTTGGTTTCCAGTGACCCTCTCCCCTTCACTTGTTGATGGCTGCCATCTCCCTGTGTCCTTACATGGTCTTTCTCTGTGTGCATGTTGGGGGGCAGAAGGGGAGAGGAGAAGGGGATAGGGAAAGCTATCTTTGGTGTCTCTTCCTCTTTTTTTTCAATTTTTAATGTTTTATTTATTTTTGAGAGAGACAGAATGCAAGTACGGGAGGGGCACAGAGAGAGAGAGAGAGAGAGAAAGAATCTGAAGCAGGTTCTGAGCTGTCAGCATACAGCCTGACACGGGGCTTGAACCCACAAACCATGAGATCATGATCTGAGCCAAAGTCGGACTCTTAACTGACTGAGCCACCCAGGTGCCCTTCTTCCTTTTCTTCTAAGGACACCAGTCCTATCAAATTAGGGCCCCACCTTAATGACCTCATTTAACCTTAATTACCTCTTAAAGGCCCCATCTCCAAATACAGTCACATTGAGGGTTAAGGCTTCAACACTTGAATTTAGAGGAACACAGCTCAGCCTATAACACTAGGGAGGGACAGGAACCTTCAGCTAAAATGCCTCTCTTACTGGCTTGTGAAGATTGACTGAGGAAACCCACGTGCAATGCGAAATACCTGCACAGAGCTCTGCATGTTGTTCTTCCCTCCCAGGTTTCCTCTTATTGGCAATATAAGATGACAAGTTAGCTGAGAATTAGGAATTAGCATAAAAGCCAAAGGTTGCACTGGAATCGGGGGTGGCAAACTTAGTAGGGTTTCAGTTGGGCCTGATATTCAAGCTGAAAGCTGGATAGAAGTTGTTGCTGAGTTTCAGAGAATCAACTGCCTAGCAAGAGCCACAGCAGAGCCTGGCCCAAGCATTTAGTGCATGGCCTCCCGCAGTCACCTCTGCAGCAGGTGCATGAAGGTAAAAGGCTGATACTTGAGGATCAGGAGTGATGATCTCCGCCAAAGTAAGTCAGCACAAGCTGGTGCGGGGGAGCAGAGAACACACAGATCCAATCTCACCTACCCTCACCATCACCATGATGTCTGTCAGCCTCCCCCTGCCCAGATGCCTTCTGGGATAAAGGGAGGAAGGCTAGAGAGGGTGAAGACCTGTGAGAACGGAACTTTATCCAAAAGAGACTGTTTTAAAATGGAAGAAACCAACTTCCTTTAAATTGGCGGTTTCCTCTCGAGCTGCAATCCTACTACAAAGCAAGATGTACATCTGAGCTGCAGTGAGTATGTTTGGATTCTGCTTCACTCGTATTTTTCAAGCACTTATGAGGTCTCAGGCATGGAGCTAAGCATTATTTGATTTTAAAAATATTATTTTACATCTCATAATGAGAACAAATGTACCAGAAAAATACTGAAATGTAAATGTTCAGCTTAATGAATTGCTGTAAAATGAACAGTGCTGTTGGAGCTACTTCTAATATTTGTGTGGTCTGGAGAAAGAGAATATATGAAAGCCCCTGCCTGGCCCATGGCCTGCCCTTCCTCTTTCCACCCCTCATCTCCTGCATACCCGGAAAGGCCTCATGCACACGTCTGTAGTATCCCAGCCTTCAAATCCAAGGTCTGTCCCCACGCCTTTTAAATAGCCTTCTTTAAGGCACTCTGTGGGACTAGAGTTGCAAACTGGGAGTGTTATCTCCCAGGAGAACTGGCTGGGGGAATACAATAGAAGCAGGTCCAGGCTGACCAGGCTGGGTTCTGGTGTCTGATCCACGATCTAGAAGATGGGGACGTGGGCTCCTGGGGTGCATGGCACTTGTTTCCTATAGCCTCCTTGCCCTGTGGGACAAGGTGCTGACAGAGGAAGGCCAGAGCAAAGTCCTGTAAAGTATGGGGCCCAGAGCAGGTGTTCTCATTGCTTATGTCTTAGAGTGGCCCCTTTGTCTCTCTACCCACACAAATGTCAACATTCCTTCTTAAGGAGGCAAATCTAACTCTTTCAAATAGTCTTCCAGGCCTTTGGGCCCAGAGGAAATCCCTCTTCTGAAAGCTCTTGATTCATGTTCTGATTGAGACAATATCTAAGTATGCACATACTATGTGTCAGGTGCTTCCAGACAACTTTTTTAACTTAACCACCCCCCTGGAGGCAAGTTTTATTGCCCTCATATGACAGATGAGGAAACTGGGGCTCAGGAAAGTGATATGAATCACCCAATGTGGTTTGGTTAGAAAGTGGGAGATCTGGGATGTTCTAGAACAGGATTATGTTGTTTCTTTAAGTTAGTGAAATTAACATCAAATACTCTAGGGAAAGACTTGGCTTCAGTGTTTATTTTTTTAATCAGTCCCCCAGGTGATTCTAATGTGCACCCAGGGCTGATACCCACTATTTAAAATCCCATACCATTCTTGTCTTTGATTGGGAAAGGCAAATTTAGGATAGTATTTTGAATAACTGAAAGACAAACTGAACTTTTCTCCAGTACCTGCTGGTACTTGGGGCCTCTATGACAGGCCAGGATATTCCCTAAGATTCCAAAAACGAGGAGGATTAAAGTCTATGCTTGAAAACAAAGTTACCGATGTTGCTGTCCATTTCGCCCCTGAGGGCTGCATGCAGATCGTGTTTGTCAAAAGTTCAGCTGAGCTGGGAGAGCACTGAGCTGTCAGGTGTCAGAATTAAGTTTTAATTAGTGCCATGGAATGAGCAAGAAGCTAAAACTAGAGAAAGTGCTGACTCCCCTATTCCATCGGCCCTGCTTGAGGGTCAGGGAGATAAGAGCCCCATGATGGGGGTGGGCAGTCATCTCACCCTTCCCAGCATCTGGAACAAAAGGCTTCAGCAATTTTACGGACCCTAAGGTAGGTTGTGCGGGGATGATGGGAAAGGCTAGGACTGGAGAAGTTCTGAGTACTAAGTCAGAGAGGGGAAAAGTGTCTTCAATTTCTCCTGCTGCCTCCAGAAGGTGGCAGAGGTGCCTGAAGGAGATCTCTAAGGCTTCAGATAGAGACCTATATATGGAGGGGATGGGGTAGAAGAGTAAATTTACCTGCCGCGGGCCCAGAGTCCTTCAGAGACCTCAGTGTGCAGGCTGTGCACCAAATCTGGCATGGAGAGGCGGCTTCCCCCTGTGCACCCCCCAGCACCCTGTCTGCCGAGTAAAGCCTTTGTGATCACCTCTGATCAGACATGAGAGATTACACATCTATATTTAATCAGGGGCCAGAATCTGTGATGTTTATTTCCTTATCTAGACTCTAAGTAGTACTCAATACTTAAGTTGTCTTGTATGGGCTTTTCTGGCTCTTGAGCAAAAACATTTATAGATTTCTTTCCAAAATGTTGCCTTTGCATTTTCCTTCAATTTCTCATGCTTGCCATTCCCACTCCCTGGTGGCCACCAAGTCTCCAATCAGATATGGCTCTATGTCCACTGTCCATTAAACACTTTTCCACCTACTGCCTCCAGCCAAACCTCTGCCTGGAGGACCTGGTTGCCTGAAAACATCACACAAGAATTCTGGGGAGCCTCTGATTTATAGCTGGTCAGTCAGAAGCACAGGTAATAACCAGGGCTTACTGTTGGCATCTGACGTTGGGAGTGTGGAATCTTGGGGGACTGAGCCCTCAGCCTGTGGGATCTGAGGCTATCTCCAGGTAGGGAATGTCAGAGTTCAGTTGAATTGTAGGACAGCTAGATGGTGTTGGAGAATTGGTGGTGGTATGGAGGGAAAATTGTCTCCATATTTTGGAATTGGGACACAGAACCGACTTAGGAGGTGGGGACTTTGAAAAGGGATTAGGTCATGAAGGCAGAGTCCTCTCCAATGGGATCCGTGCCTTACAAAAGAGGCCCCCAGAGGCACCTGGGTGGCTCAGTCGGTTGAGCATCTGACTTCGGCTCAGGTTATGATCTCCCGGTTTGTGAGTTCGAGCCCCGCGTTTGGCTCTATGTTGACATCTCAGAGCCTGGAGCCTGCTTCGGATTCTGTGTCTCCCTCTCTCTCTGCCCCTCCTGCACTCGTGCTCTGTCTGTCTGTCTGTCTGTCTGTCTGTCTCTCTCTCTCTCTCAATAACATAATAAATAAATGTTAAAAACATTTTTTGAAAAAAGAGGCCCCAACAGGTCTCTTCCCCTTCTGCCACATGAGGGCACAGCGAGAAGCTGGTGCTCTACAAGCTGGAAGAGCACCTTTACCGGAGTCCAACCACACTGGCTCCCTGACCTCAGACTCCAGCACTGCGAGGAGTAGGTTCCTGTTGTCTATAAACTACCTTGTCTGTGGTGTTTTGTTACAGTACCCTGAATGACTAAAACGGCATCTGGCATTCAAAGCCCATCAGGGGCCAACTTCTGACAACTTCAATCTTGTTTCATACTGCTTTGAACTTTGTTTCAGAACCTCTAAATTGCCTGTATGGCCTTGTGTTTCATACTAGTGGGCCTTGCTCATGATCATTTCTTCCTGTAGAGTAGTTTCTTCTCCACATCCCCTATTTGACTTACTCCTTCCTCATGCTTTCAAGACTTGGCTCAGACATGTCCTGTAGGTAGTCTTCCCTGTCCCCTCTTCCCATGTCTCCTGTTTCTCCTATCTGTCCTCTCCTATGCTTAGGCTAGAATAGGGCTCCCAGGTGGCTCCATTGGTTAAATGATTGACTCTTGATTTCGGCTCAGGCCATGATCTCATGGGTCTTGAGTTTGAGCCCTTCATCGGGCTCTGTGCTGACAGCGCAGAACCTGCTTGGGATTCTCTCTCTCTCCCTCTCTTTCTGCCCTTCCTGTGTCTTTCTCTCTCTCAAATAAATAACTTTTTTTAAAAAAGGCTAGAATAACCCTGTTGTTCTGCATTTCTTTTGGTCAGAGAACTTACTACATCTTGTTAAAGTTGTTGTTTATGGTAAAAAAAAAAAATTCTGGCTACATGCAGTAGCCATTGTGTGTGGCCGAGTGCTCTATCTCTGCCAAACAAGAAGGCTTTCAGAAACACCGGACAAAAAAAGCTGAGGGGGAAACCAGAAGTTGTTTTTATGGAAAACAGTATCTTTCTCTTCTCTGTGCTGAGCTTGGAAACTGCTTGAGATTCTCTCTTTCTCCCCCTCCCTCTCTTTCTCTCCTCCTCTGCCCCTCCCCTACTTGTGCAACCTTTCTTTCTCTCTCAAAAAAAAAAAAAAGGTAGATCCAGCAATCATCCAACCCCATGAAGGCCCCCAACACTCTGATCCACCATCTTTTACCACTCCTTCAACTCCCTGCTTCCTTACCTGGCTAAGATCTCATGGTCCACTTTAGTTACTTCCTTGCTGAATTCCTTGTCCAATTCTTTCCTGAACCCATCTGTTTCTTGGAGTACATGATCAAACGGAAACAAAGCTGCCAATATATGCTACTAACACTCTTTTTCGACTTCCCTTAAGGCCCCAAGTTCACTGGCACATTTCCTACCTTCCAAGTTATCAGGTGACCAAAGCTTCACTTCTTCATAATATGAATCACCATCCTTTTGTCCTTTCATAGTGGTTTCTTCACCACCTGCCGCTGGCCCCTAATCCAGTGCCACATATTTTAGGTTTTTGGCATTCAGTGGCATTCCTATTTGATCCAATTTCTGTATCAGTTGGGATAGATATATCAAATGGATCATGCTATGGTAACCAATCCCCAAGTCTATGCCTAAATGAACAGTTTATTTTCTCCCTTACACCACAGCACCTTCATTATTTGGTGGGTGAATGAGGAGACAGGACCTCTGTTAATTTTCATCACTTAGAGATCAAGCTGTCAGAGCAGCCACTATCTTGAATGTTGCTGGTTGTCAAACTAAAGGGAAAAGATGATTCTGAAAGCTCTCACACAGGTGATTAAGTGATCTAGCTGAGAAGTAGTGCACATCATTTCCAATCACAATTCACTCAACAAGTTGGCCAGGACTAGTCATATGAATGTACCCAATCAAAAAGGAGCCGGGAAGTACAATCCACTATGTGTCTGAAAGATGGAATAGTAAAAATTTCTGCTGAACAACATTAATAAGAGCCACAAGAAGGTGCAATTATTAGCCTCATCTTGCATGTGGTGAAGTACACAGAGTTGAGAAATCTGCCTGACATCATGTGTCTAGTAAGTCAGAGCAGGATTAAACCCATGGTCCAAAATACTAGCTTTTAACCAGTACTCTACACTGCCTCTCAAGTCATCAGCAAATACCTAGCTTTTATCTTCTTGTTATCATCATGTAATAACATCACATAATTTAATTGTGATGTGCTCAGAGAATGTGGTCTTATTTTTTGAAATTTATTGAGACTTACTCTATGGTCTTGTATATGATCAATGTTTACAAATGTTCTATGTATGCTTGAAAAGAATGTGTATTCTTTTACTGCTGGATGCATAATTCAGTGTGTGGCCTTACTGATTTTTTGTTTACCTGAGCTGTCAATGATTGAAAGAGGTGTTGAAATGTCCAACTGTGATGGCGGTCTTATGCCTTAACATTTCATCAATTTTAGCTTTATTTTGTGGATATTTTATTGGTTGCCTATATATATTTAATAGTTATGTCTTCTGATTAGTAATGATTATGTAATGGCCCTATTCCTAATGATGGCCTTTGTCTTCACGTTTATTTTCTTGCCTTAATATCATTACATAAGCTTTTTGTAAATGTTTGCCTGATCTATTAATGATTACCTGATATGTTTTTATTGTATTTATTTCAAAATTGAAGTATAGTTGACATACAATATATTAGTTTCAGGTGTACAGCATAATGACTCTCTTTCTCTCTACATACATACATACACACACATTACAAAATGCTCACCATCATAAGTGTAGTTGCTATCTGTCACCATACAAATTTATTAAAACATTGACTATATTCCCTATGCCATGCTTTATATTACTATGACTTATTTTTTTAATTTAATTTTTTATTTTTTAAAATTTACATCCAAATTAGTTAGCATATAGTGAAACAATGATTTCATTGTTCCTTAATGCCCCTTACCCATTTAGCCCATCCCCCCTCCCACAACCCCTCCAGTAACCCTCAGTTTGTTCTCCATATTTATGAGTCTCTTCTGTTTTGTCCCCCTCCCTGTTTTTATATTCTTTTTGTTTCCCTTCCCCTATGTTCATCTGTTTTGTCTCTTAAAGTCCTCATATGAATGAAGTCATATGATTTTTGTCTTTCTCTGACTAATTTCACTTAGCTTAATACCCTCCAGTTCCATCCACGTAGTTGCAAAGGGTAAGATTTCATTCTTTTTGATTGCCAAGTAATACTCCATTGTGTGTACATATACACCACATCTTCTTTATCCATTCATCCATCGAGGGACATTTGGGCTTTTTCCATACTTTGACTATTGTTGATAGTGCTGCTATAAACATTGGGATGCATATGTCTCTTCAAAACACCACACCTGTATCCCATGGATAAATGCCTAGCAGTGCAATTGCTGGGTCATAAGGTAGTTCTATTTTTAGTTTTTGCGGAACCTCCATACTGTTTTCCAGAGTGGCTGCACCAGCTTGCATTCCCACCAACAATGCAAAAGAGATCCTCTTTCTCCGCATCCTCGCCAGCATCTGTTGTTGCCTGAGTGGTTAATGTTAGCCATTCTGACAGGTGTGAGGTATCTCATTGTGGTTTTGATTCGTATGTACCTGATGATGAGTGATGTTGAGCATTTTTTCATGTGTCAGTTGGCCATCTGGATGGCTTCCTTGGAGAAGTGTCTATTCATGTCTTTTGCCGATTTCTTCACTGGATTATTTGTTTTTTGGGTGTTGAGTTTGAGAAGTTCTTTATAGATTTTGGATACTAACCCTTTATCTGATATGTCATTTGCAAATATCTTCTCCCATTCCATTGGTTGCCTTTTAGTTTTGCTGATTGTTTCCTTTGCTGTGCAGAAGCTTTTTATTTGATGAGGTCCCAGTAGTTCATTTTTTGCTTTTGTTTCCCTTGCCTCTGGAGACATGTTGAGTAAGAAGTTGCTGCAGGCAAGAGCAAAGAGGTTTTTGCCTGCTTTCTCCTCGAGGAGTTTGATGGCTTCCTGTCTTACATTGAGGTCTTTCATCCATTTTGAGTTTATTTTTGTGTATGGTGTAAGAAAGTAGTCCAGGTTCATTCTTCTGCATGTCGCTGTCCAGTTTCCCAGCACCACTTGCTGAAGAGACTGTCTTTATTCCATTGGACATTCTTTCCTGCTTTGTCAAAGATTAGTTGGCCATACGTTTGTGGGTCCATTTCTGGGTTCTCTATTCTGTTCCATTGATCTGAGTGTCTGTTCTTTGCCATATGACTTATTTTATAACAGGAATTTTGTACTTCTAAATTCCCTTCACTTATTTTGCCTATTTCCCCATTCACCTCCCCTCTAACAACTACAGTTTCTTCTTTAAATTTATGAGTCTGTTTCTGTTTTGTCCATTCATTTGTTTTGCTTTTTATATTCCACATATAAGTGAAATCATACAGTATTTGTCTTTATTTGTATGAGTTTTCTCACTTAACATAATGCCCTCTGGGTCCATCCATATCATTGTAAATGGCAAGATTTCATTCTTTTTTGTGGCTGAATATTCCATATACATATACATATACATATCACATGTGTGTGATATATATATATATCTTTATCTGTTTATCAATTGATGGACACTTGGGCTGCTTTCATATCTTTGGTATTGTAAATAATGCTGCTGTAAACAGGGGTTCATGTATCCCTTTGAATTAGTGTTCTTGTATTCCTTGAATAAATACCCAGTAGTCTGATTTCTGGATCATAAGGTAGTTATATTTTTAACTTTTTAAAGAACCTCCATACTGTTTACTACAGTGGCTGTACCAGTTTGCATTCCCACCAACTGTGCAAGAGGGTTCCTTTTTCTCCACATCCTTGCCAACACCTGTTGTTTCTTTTTTTTTTTTAAGTTTATTTATTTAAAAAGAGAGTGTGAGTAGGGGAGAGGCATAGAGAGAGGGAGAATCCCAAGCAAACTCTGTCCTGTCAGTGCAGAACCCAACACCAGACTCAATCCCACAAACTGTGCAATCATGACCTCAACTGAAATCAACAGTTGGATGCTTAACTGACTGAGCCACCTTGGTGCCCCAACACCTGTTGTTTCTTGTGTTGTTCATTTTAGCCATTCTGACAGGTGTGAGGTAATATCTCATTGTAATTTCTGATTTGCATTTCCCTTCTGATAAGTGATGATGAGCATCTTTTCATGTTGCCATCTGGTATCTGTTGGCCATCTGTTTCTTTGGAGAAATGTCTGTTTATGTCTTCTGCCCATTTTTAAACTGGATTATTTGGTTTTTTGGTGTGAGTTGTATAAGCTCTTTATGTATGTTGGATATTAACCCCTTTTCAGATAGAGCATTTTCAAATATCTTCTCCCATTCAGTAAGTTGCCTTTTAGTTGATTGTTTCCTTCATTGTGCAGAAGCTTTCCATTTTGATGTAGTCTCAATAGTTCATTTTTGCTTTTGTTTCCCTTGCCTCAAGAGTCCTATCTAGAAGGAGGTTGCTATGGCCAATGTCAAAGAAGTTACTGCCTGTGTTCTCTTCTAGGATTTTTATAGGTTCAGGTCTCACATTTGGGTCTTTAATCAGTTTTGAATTAATTTTTTTTGTGGTATAAGAAAGTAGTCCAGTTTCATCCCCTCACTTTCAATCTGCAGATGTCTTTAGGTATAAAATGAGTCTCCTGTAGGTAGTATGTAGATGAGTCTTTTTAAATTCATTCTGATACACTATGTCTTTTGATTGGAGCATTTAGTCCATCTATATTCAGAATGATTATTGAAAGATATTAATTTAGTGCAGTTGTGTTACCTGTAAATTTTCTGGTGATGTTCTTTTTTCCTTTCTAGTCTTTATTGCTTTGAGTCCTTTTTCCCCCCCTCAAAGGATCCCCTTAATATTTCTTGCAAGGCTGGTTAGTGGTCACGTTTTTGTTTGTCTGGGAAACTCTTTCTCTCTCCTTCTATTCTGAATGACCACCATGCTGGATAAAGAATTCTTGGTTGCATATTTTTCCCATCCCGCACATTGAATATGTCCTGACATTCCTTTCTGTCTTTCTAAGTTTCTGTGGACAGATCTGCATTGAACTTGATCTGCCCTCCCTTGTAAATTAAGGACTTTTTTCCACCTTGCTGCTTTCAGGATTCTTTCCTTGTCTGTGTATTTTGTGAATTTGACTATGATATGCCTTGGTGATGGCCAGCCTTTGCTGAATTTAATGGGAGTTCTCTGTGCTTCTTGGATTTTGATATCTGGGTCCTTCCCCAGAGGGGAACTAGAGAAGTTCCCCTGAACTAGAGAAGTTTTCAGCTATAATTAACTAAAATAAACCTTCTGTCCTTTTTTTTCTCTTCATCTTCTGGGGGTTCCTATCATACAAATGTTATTCCATTTTAATAAGTTGCTGAGTTTCCTAAGTCTACCTTCATGATCCATTACCTTTGTTTCCCTCTTCTTTTCAGCTTCATTATTTTCCATAATTTTATTTTCTGTATCACTGATTCATTCCTCTGCTCTGTCCATCCTCACTGTTATGGCAGCCATTTGGGTTTACATCTTGTTAATAGCATTTTAAATTTCACCTTGACTAGATTTTAGTTCTTTCATCTCTGCAGTAAGGGAGTCTGTAGTGTCTTCTATGCCTTTTACAAGTTCAGCTAGTATTCTTATAATTGTTTTAAATTCTAGTTCAGACATTTTACTTATATCTGTATTGATTAAATCTCTGGCCCTCATTTCTTCTTTTTTTTCCTTTTGGGGTGAATTCCTCTGTTTTGTCATTTTGGGGGTTAAAAAAAAGAAAAAAGAAAAAGAAAAAATTTTTAATTAAATGAAGATAGATTCTACGTATGTTTTGGTATTCTTGTTAAGAGAAGCTTGACAGAAAAAGGTAGAAAGAAACATAAAAAATTTAAAAATAATAAAAAATGAAATGAAATTTAAAAATAAATTAATTAAAAAGTTGCTCTTTCTGTATCCAGAAACAAAAACAAAGGCAAAAATAAACAAAGCAAACAAACAAAACCCAAAGGAAGTTAGATCCTATTTCCCATAGAGCTGAAGCTTTATAGCACTCTGTGATCAGTAGACTTGGTGTGGGTGAGGGGGGGGTTGTGCTGCTCTTTCTGGGGGAGGGTTCTGCTGCTGTGATGCTCAGGTGGATTTGCCCTAGTGGAGATGCCTTTGCAGGGCACAGGGGGGCGGGGCTTGGGTTAGTGGCTCTGTTCTCCATTTGGTGGCACTTTTTAGCTTGCTGAAGTGCATCAGGTTGGTGGGCATGGGGTAAATATGGTTTACCACTCTGGAGAGAGCTGGGAGATACACGCCCACCCTTCTTCAGGATGCCCTCACATACGTGCAATTACCCCTTTTGTGTCCCCTGCTTTTGTCAGATCCCCACTTTACCCCTGTTTGTGTCTCAGCTGTCTGCCTTCCAGGCAGCACTGCCTTTCTAGGTTTTAGGGGGCACAACTGTGTTTTAAAACCCCACACTTCAGAGACCCCTGCAGCTTGGACCTGTGCTGATCCTCTGGCCATGGGTCTTGCCATGCCATGACTGGTACTGTCTTGGTCCAGAAAATGGTTGCATGACTGCACAGTGGCAGTCCCTTTGAATTTATGTATGGTAAGTTGCAACACACAGCCACCACCAGGGATTGCTGCCCTCGGCGGTCTTTGTTCCTATATTGGTAAAGCGAGGCAGCTCTATGGTGTCTGCTGGGTCTTTTGCTCATGGAGAGGCCGTATCATCTTTACAAAATGCATGCCAAGCTGGGGAACCACTTCTCCCAGTGAAGCCCAGGAGATACCCAGACCAGGCTCTGCCTGCTCCCTGGGCTCTTCCCTGCCTCCTCAGGGCATGACCAGGGCTGACCCCCCAAACTTCAGACTCTGTTCTCAGCTGTTAAAAAACTGGTGGTATTGTAACCCTCTCTTTTTTCCTAGTCAGTGGTTTTGGAGAACAGTTTTTTTGGTGCAGTCCCTTTTGTGTGTTTTCACTTTCCTCCCCCCACTCTTTCCTTCTCTTTTTCCTCCTCTCTTGCTACTCCTCCACAATCAGGGCTCCCTCCCCTGGGCAGTGCCTGAGCTCTTTTCTCCCATGAATCAACTTTCCACAGTTCCTCCCTTCCATAGGTCATATTTTGTTGTTGTTGTTTGTAGATGAGCAGCTTTGTTCTCTGAGACTTCTGATCAATTTCTTACATCTTCAGAATGATTTGATATTTATCTAGCTGTGTTTGAGGGAGGAAGCAAGCTTAGGGTTGCCCTACTCCTCCACCATCTTCCCTGAGCTCTAGCAAAGTGGTCCAGTTTCATTCATTTGCATGTTGCTGTCCGGATTTTCCAACACCATTTGTTGAAGAGACATTCTTTTTCCCATTGGGTATTCTTTCCTGCTTTATCAAAGATTAATTGAGCATGTAATAGTGGGTTTATTTTTGGGCTTTCTATTCTGTTCCATTGATCTATGTGTCTATTTTTGTGCCAGTACCATACTGTTTTGGTTACTACAGCTTTGTAATGTAACTTGAAGTCTGTAATTGTGATGCTTCCAGCTTTGCTTTTCTTTTTCAAGATTGCTGATTGGTTATTCAGGGTCTTTTGTGGCTCCATACAAACTTTAGGACTGTTTGTTCTAGTTCTGTGAAAAGTATGTTGGTATTTTGATAGGGATTGCATTAAGTGTGTAGATTGCTTTGGGTAATATAGACATTTTAACATTATTTGTTCTTCTAATCCATGAGCATAGAATGTCTTTCCATTTCTTTGTGTTATCTTTAATTTCTTTCATCAGTGTTTTATAGTCTCCAGGTACAAGTCTTTCACCTCGTTGGTTAGGTTTATTCCTAGGTATCTTATTATTTTGGTTGCAATTGTAAATAGGATTGTTTCTTAATTTATCTTTCAGCTGCTTCATTATTGGTGTATAAAAATGCAGCAGATTTCTGTAAATTGATTTTGTATCATGTGACAACTGAGTTTGTTTATAAGTTCTAGCAGGTTTTTTTTTTTTTGGTGAAGTCTTTGGGGTTTTCTATATAGAGTATCATATCATCTGCAAAGAGTGAAAGTTTTACTTCTTTACCACTTTGGATGCCTTTTTATTTCTTTTTGTTTTCTGACTGTTGTGGCTATGACTTCAAGTACTATATTAAATAAAAGTGCTATGAATGTGCATCCTTTTCTTGTTCCTGATCTTTGAAGAAGAGATTTCAGTTTCTCGTTATTGAATATGGAATTAGCTGTGGGTTTGTCATAGTTAGCCTTATTATGTTGAGATATGTTCCTTCTATACCCACTTTACTGAGAGTTTTTATCATGAATGGAAGTTTAATTTTGTCAAATGCTTTTTGTATCTATTGAGATGACCATGTGATTTTCATCTGTAATATTTTTAATGTGGTGTATCACGATTGACTTGTGGATATTGAACCATTTTTGCATCTTTAGAATAAATCCCACTTTATTACGGTGATAATCCTTTTAATGTATTATTGAATTTGATCTGCTAATATTTTGTTGATGACTTCTACATATATGCTCCTCAGGGACTTTGGTCTGTAATTTTCTTTTTTTGTAATGTCTTTGTCTGGTTTTGGTATCAGGATAATGCTGATGTTGTGGAATAAATTTGGACTTGTTCCTTTCCTCTTCAATTTATTGGAAGTTTGAGAAGGATAGGTATTAACTTTTCTTTAAACGTTTGATAGGATTCACCTTTGAAACTGTTTGGTCCTAGACTTTGTTGGTAGTTTTAAAATTAGTGATTCAGTTTCATTACTAATAATCTGTTTTTTCAGATTTTCTATTTCTTCTTGATTCAATCTTGAAGATTGTGTTTCTAGGAATTTATCCATTTCTTCCAGGTTGTCCAGTTTGTTGGCACATAATTTTTCTTAGTACTCTCTCGTAATCTTTTGTATTTCTGTGGTGTCAGTTGTAATTTCTCTTTCATTTGTGATTCTGAGTCCTCTCTATTTTTTTAAAGATAAATCTGGCTAAAAGTTTTCCAATTTTGTTTATATTTTCAAAGAACCAGCTCTGAGTTTCATTGATTTTTCTATTGTTTTTGATGTCTCTATTTCATTTATTTCCACTCTGATCTTTATTTCTTTTTCTATTAAATTTGGGTTTTGTTCTTCTTTTTCTAGTTCTTTAGGTGTGAGATGGTTTATTTGGGATTTTTCTTGTTTCTTGAAGTAGACCTGTATAGATTTCCTCCTTAGAACTCCTTTTGCTGTGTCCCAAAGATCTTGGGACATCGTTTTTCCATTTTCATTTGTCTCAGGGTATTTTCTTAAATTTTCTCTTTGATTTCTTCATTGACTTTTGTTGTTTAATAGCATGTTGTTTAGCCTCCATGTGCTTATGTTTCCAGTTTTTTTCTTGCAATTAATTTCTGGTTTAATACTATTGTGGTCAGAAAAGATCCTTGATATATGTTTTAATCTTCTTAAATTTATTGAGAGTTATTTTGTGGCCTAACATGTTATCTGCTCTAGATTAGATTCCATGTACACTTGAGAAAAATGTGTATTCTGTTTGGGGATGGAATTTTTGTTTATATACGTGTGTGTGTGTGTGTGTGTGTGTGTTGTAATATACATGTAATCTGTTGGGTCCATCTGGTCTAATATGTCCTTCAAAGATACTTTCCTTATTGATTTTCTGTCTGGATAATCTATCCTTTGATGTACATGGAATGGAGCCCCCTATTATTACTATCGTACTATTTCTCCCATATGTTTCTTAGTGTGAGATTTTATGTATTTAGGTGCTCCAATGTTGGGTGCACAGATATTTACAGTGTTCATGTTCTCCTGTTGGACTTATCCCTTTATTATTAGGTAATGCCCTTTGTTTCTTGTTATAGTCTTTGTTTTAAAGTCTATTTTGTCTGATATAACTAATGGTACCAAAGTGTTCTTGTTTGGTTTTTTTTTTTTCATTTCTATTTTCTTTTTTTTTTTTTTTAATTTTTTTTTCAACATTTATTTATTTTTGGGACAGAGAGAGACAGAGCATGAACGGGGGAGGGGCAGAGAGAGAGGGAGACACAGAATCGGAAACAGGCTCCAGGCTCGGAGCCATCAGCCCAGAGCCCGACGCGGGGCTCGAACTCACGGACCGCGAGATCGTGACCTGGCTGAAGTCGGACGGTTAACCGACTGCGCCACCCAGGCGCCCCTCATTTCTATTTTCATGGGATATCTTTTACCATCCATTCAGTTTCAGTATGTATGTGACATTAGGTCTGACATGAGTCTCTTGTAGGCAGTATATAGATGGATCTTTTTGTCCATTCAGTTACCCTATGTCTTTTTTAAAAATTTTTTTAATGTTTATTATTTATTTTTGAAAGGGAGAGAGACAGAGTGAGTAGGGGAGGGGCAGAAAGAGAGAGGTAGACACAGAATCAGAAGAAGTCTCTAGGCTCTGAGCTGTCAGCACAGAGCCCGACGCAGGGCTCGAACTCACAAACTGCTAGATCATGACCTGAGATGAAGTCGGATACTTAATCCGACTGAGTCACCCAGCTGCCCCTACTTACCCTATGTCTTTTGACTGGACCTTTTTATTCCATTTACATTTAAAGTAAGTATTGGTAGATATTTACTTATTGCCATTTTGGTTTCTGGTTCTTTCTGTAATTCTTCTCTGATCCTTTCTTCTCTTGCTCTCTTCCCTTGTGATCTGTTGACTTTCTCTAGTGTTATGCTTGGATTTCTTTCTTTTTGTTTTTTTGTGCATCTACCTGAAGTTTTGGTTTGGTTACTTTGAGGTTCATACATAACACCCCATGTGTATAGCAGTCTATTTTAAGTTGATGGTCACTTAACTTTGAACACATTCTAAATTATTTTTTCTTTGTCTCTGAAATTCTTCATCTCTCCTTCAATTCTGAATGATCACCTTACTATGTAGAATATTCTTCATTGTAGGTTTTTTTCATTTCAGCACTTTATTTATATATACATAATATGCCATTCCCTTTTGGCCTGAAAAATTTCTGCTGAAAACTCAGTTGATGGTCCTATGGGTATTCCCATGTATGTTACATTTCTTTTCTCTTGTTGCTTTTAAGATTCTCCATGTTTACTTTTTGACATTTTAATTACTGTGTCTTAGTAACCCTCTTTGGGTTTATCTTGTTGGGCTCTCTGTGCTTTCTGGATCTGGATGTCTGTTTCCTTCCCCAGGTTAGAGAAGTTTTTAGCTATTATTTCTTTAAATAAACTTCCTGCCCCTTTCTCTCTTTCTCTTCTAGGACATCTATAATGTGAATGTTAGTACAGCTGATGTTTTGCTAAAGGGCCCTTAGCCTATCATCATTTTAAAAAAATTCTAGGGGAGCCTATGTAGCTCAGTTGGTTAAGCGTCCGACTTCGGCTCAGGTCATGATCTCACAGTTCATTGAGTTTAAACCTTGTGTCAGGCTCTATGCTGACAGCTCGGAGCCTGGAGCCTGCTTTGGATTCTGTGTCTCCCTTTCTGCCTCTCTCCCGCTCATGCTATCTCTCCCTGTCTCAAAAATAAATAATCATTTAAAAAATTTTTAAATTTCCTTTTGCTGTTCAGCTTGGATGATTTCTACTACCCAATCTTCCAGACCACTGATCCATTCTTCTCATTCTCTAATCTGTTTATTCCCTCTAGGGTATTTTTCATTTCCATTATTGTATTCTTCAGCTTGGTTTTTATATTTTCTATCTCTTTGTTGAAGTTCTCACTGAGTTTTATTCTTCAACTTCACTGACCATCTTTATGACCACCACTTTGAACTCTCAGATGGGTAGATTATTTCCATTGTTTCTTTTTCAAAGATTTTGTCTTGTTATTTCATTTAGGACATACTCCTCTGTCTCCTCATTTTGTCTGATTCTGTGTTTCTATGTATTAGTAGGTCAACTTAATCTCCTGAAGGTAGTGGTCTTATGTGTGGGCCTTTGGTTCCCAGAAGCACAATTTCCCATGGTTACCAGAACCAGGTGCTCCTGCAGTGTCCCGTGTGGGCTTTGTGTACCCTCCTGTTATGATTGGGAGGTGACTGCTGTGGGGGTGCTGGCAACGACTGTTATGTGCATGTTGGTGGGCAGGTTGGTTGTCTCCCTTCCTCCTGAGGGCAGGAGTTGCTTTGGAGGGCTGCTGATTCCAAAGAAGGCTGCCTATTAGGTGTAGTATGGCAGGAGCTGCTTTGGAAGGACACCTGTCTGGGTTGGTTCATTGGGTGTGGTAGGTCCACAAGGGACACCAGGCTGAGTGGTACTAGCAATGTAGCTAGTTAGAGAGTGTCGGGAACTGTTGCCCACCAGCATAGATCCAGCTGGACTGAAAAAGGTCAAGAAAAATGGTGCCCAACAGCACTTCTGTTCCCAGAGTTCTTACAAATCCCTGCCCCTCTGGCATATACCTTAAAATTAGTCAATAGCTCTCCTACACTCATGGCCCAGGTGCTTTTCAAACTGCTGTCTCTGTTCTATGCCTCAGAGTGAGTGAGACTGTGTATGGGACCTTTAAGAGCAGGATTTTGGTAACCTTATATAGCCCTGGGCTCTCCTGTAGTTAAACCCAACTGATTTTCAAAGCCCCTGGAGCTAAGCCCTGCCAATTTTCAAAATCAGGTCTTCCCAGTGCAGATCTCCAGAGCAGGGGATCCCCAATTTGGGGCTTGAACCCCTCACTCCTGAGGAAGGACCCCTGAACCTATGGTATTCATTTATGGGTTGCTGCCAGGCACTTCCCCAACTTTTGGCTTTTGGCCGTCTTGTGTTTAGTGAGACTGTGTATGAACCCCCCCAAGAGAGGAATCTATTTCCTATAGCACTTTGGGATCCCTAGACATCAGCTCTTTTGCTTTTTCAAGCTAGATGTTATGGGAGCTTGTCTCTCTGGTACAGATCCCAGGGGCTGAAGTACCTGATAGGGGGCACAAATCCTTCACGTCCAGAAGTATCTGTGGGGAGATCCTTCCCTATTGTGTTGCTGCATTGGGAATGGGTTTTTTTGTAAAATGGTGTCTTGACCTCTCTCACACTTTAGTCAACATTCTATTTTATAAAAAGCTTATGGATGTTTCTCCCTTTAAACCCAGATTACTTCTTCAATTGGCAAATTTTAGTATACTTTATTATGAAGATATTTACCTTTTCTGGTTTTTCTTGTGTACTTATAGTTGTTCTAATTTTTCTATTTTGATCTATCTTACTTGGATGTTATAACCTAATTATTTTTAAATTTATTTGAATAACATTCTGTTCCTATATGCTACCTGCCCAACAGGAAGAGGGTTAAAACAACAACAACAGTGGAATGGGCTGAGAAAAACTAGTTTAGTTTTGGTTCTAATAATCAGCTGTGTGACCTGGCACAGTACAGTTGACTTCTCTGAGCTTTGTAATTCCCTATAAAATCCTAGGTTTGATTCGGCAGTCTGTGAGTGCCCAAACTTGGCTGGTCACTGGCTACTGGTGTGTGAGAGATACCAGGGCACCTCTAATTTGAAGTTTACTCAGATGAAATCTTTAATTTTTTACCCCGTGTCATTAAGACTCTCATCTGTGAATAACTAACTGTACTTTCTAATGATGGGAAGAAGGTGGGGAAAAACTAACAATTACTTCTTACATGACAGATAAGACACTTTCTGTACAATTGTTTATTGAACGCCTTCTCTGTGCCAACTACTCAGGATAAAGGTAAGACTTTGCCAAGTCTTTGTTCTCAGAGTTTACATTCTACTATAGGTAATTTCAGCTACAACTTTAATCAGTGAAAATGTGGGAGTACAATATATAAAATGAAATAATAAAAACATACACATAGGAAACAACTTAGAGAATTTATTTGGAAAGTAGGAAATAAAAAGTATGATTTTAACATTTATTTAGAATATGAAGAAAACTAGAAAAAGTTAAACTACAGAAAAGAAGGCAGAAAAGTACTGAAGTTGGCCTAATTGCCAGCCAATATAAACAAGCAAAACCTAAGCTTCCTTCATGCAAATAAGGATTAAGGAGAAGAGTACAAGAATGTTTATAGAACAGGCCACAACAAATATTTAAAAATTTACATAAGAAAATGTACATAAATGAAAAAATAAATTAGACGATTTACAAGCAATGTTTTATAGGTTACAATAGGCTATAACTTAGTTTATTATGAATAAAATTTGTAGCACATCATACATTTTTACATCACAGATTCATTGTTAGAAGAATTCCAACATGACAAAGCTCAGACTTGACAAGAACGATGTGACAGAATAAGGCAACTTAAACTGAAATGGCTTGTGTAAGTAAAATTCAAACATACAAACATCTAGATAGAATTTGGTCAATCACTGGGCAGAAGTAAGACAAGTGCCATTCAACTTATTTAAAAAGCTGAACTCTCAATGTAGTTCAAATAAAAAGCTCAAATAAAGACATGATAAAACTGTCTTAATATGACTTATATCCTAATTCCATTAATTATATTTGGGATCAAGAGACTAAGATATTGATGTCAGATATATAAAGTTACCCTTTGTTTCTAAATGTTGTAAACTAAAAAGGGCCCCTCAGGAAAAAAGTGGTAAATTTCAAAATGGCTTGGTTATCTGTAATCACTACTGACTGTGACAGATATGATGTCCATGATTCAGAGATACAATGTAAAGCCAAAATTATCTCAAACTATTTGCATTACTTACATATGCTTTACAAATTATGTAAAAGTTGAAATGTTCTTTGAAAGCTATTGCAACTGTTACTGCAACGAATGAAAGATGTTAAGAAATAGCAAAAAAAAACCAAAACAAAACAAAACCCAAAAAAACCGCAATATCTCAGAATTGAAATTTAGTTGCATATTTTATATAATTCAAAACCTTGAATTTTAACTTCATTCACTCCTTTGAAAAATACATTCCACCTTAGTTCTTTTAAACACAGAATTAGTGGCTGCTGCAGCAAAATGACTAACAATACAAAAGAAAAATAATCTCTTTACTATACAAAAAGCCAGAATGTAAAGATTTCTAGATTTTTTTTAAGGGGGGAAAAATTCCCCTCAAACACATCATTCAGCACGAACTCATGTACTTGAAGTCCCAGATCAACTCACTGCTACATTATTTTGTCACACACATGTACAATTTGATTATCCTCAGATAATTCTAAGGATAAAAGTGTTTTAGGCCTTCATCATATTGGATGTAGATGACTAGAATACATGACATTTTAACTCACCTGGAGGTAATTAAAACTGTTTTATACATTTTGCTACAAACTGTGTTTGACAAAAGCAGTAAGTAATTCTTGGAGGGGTTAATCTCACATCTGTTCCTACTCACAATGACCAGAAAGAAAGAACTTGAAGACAATGGCCACTAAAGAATCTCAAATATATCTAATATTCATACATTCATGAATTTAGTGGGATGTTTCTTTTTGTACAACGGAAAAGTTCTAATAATGTCCACATAATTTTAGAGTTAACTCAATAAAAATTTCTGATACTTCCACAGATTAAAGCACACACATACAGTTTTAATATATATGTATATATATATAAAACCTCTTATATTACTTTAAGATAGATCTACTTGGCCATTACAGGCAATAACATAACATTATGAGAGAAACCTAATATCATTCTATTGGTTTGGTGAGAATCCAGAATCTAGTACCTATCAACATATACAAATCAAATTAACTCCAAAACATTGACACCAAATATCTAAACAAATGAGTTTAGTCTCCAAATGCTGCCATGAATGGAGCAACCAACTGTCTTTCAGGATCTTGATGAGAACAGTGTCCTTTCCCATTGTAACAAATCAATTTCCTCATTTTACAATGAAAGAAAATAATATTCAAAGAATTTGGAAGAGTGGCTGGCACTATTTCCAATGTAATACCAAATCATGATCCCCACATCCACTGAATACACAAGAGATAACACAAGCAATAGAGACTGCTTTTAGAAGACATCTGAACTTTTTAGAAGTGGAAATTACTCAGAATTTAGATATGGTCAAAAAGCTGGGGTAATTTACTTTTCAAGCCACCATTATTTTTATCAGGCTATTAAAAATACCTTAAAGGAAGAAAAAAATTACTTCTTTTGGTCTTTGCTGATTATTACTAGGCTCAGTAGAAAATATAAGACAACTACTGTCTCAGATATTGAAAATAGGCAGTAATACAGATAAAGCACATTATTTTCTGAGGTTATCTGACAATATAAACAAAGTTGGCTGAATTCCTTCAGTATTAGAATAAAACACACTAAAATAAACTTACTAGGAAAACAGGACATCAATGATATTTCTTGGCAAATCATCTTAAATAAGGTCAAAGAGGATTACAAAAAGGCAATATATTTCTAATATTTTGTTTATACATACCACAAACCAGTAAGTTAAATGCAAAATAATGCACACTCATTTTTTCTGGTGATTATCATTTAACAGTTTTTACATGGCTTTAAATAAGAAAGGATTTCTAAACTACATTCTCAAATGCAATAGACTAAAAAGCATAAAGTGCTCAACAGAAAAAAAAAGATACACCAAACAAAATATAAAATTTTTGCATATAACACGCAAAGTGGTCATAAAGGATATCTGGGAACTATTAACTTGCTAATAAGCTTTCCACCCAAGAATGCAACCTTAGAAATCAAGGCAAGACTGCTCTCAAAGGTAAGAGTCCCACAGGACATAGAGGAAAACCTTTCCCTTCAGCTGCATCATTTTTCTTATAGAAACGGACTTTCAGGAACTGGTACTTAGAATACAGTAATCACATTTGCATGTAAAAGTAAAAACTCAGGAATTTTACAGAGTCTAATATTTGGCAAAGGAATCTGAACCTTTTGAAAGACCATCAATTGCCGTGTATATGTTATTGGCAATGGCCATTTATTTAAACTAAGAGCCCACCTATTTAAATTAGAGCAGCCGAACAAGGAATAAATACCCCTGTTGACAGTCAAGCAAGTCTCATACTAGGTCTATGGAGAAACTGGTTATAGAACTGAAGGCCATTAGTTCTAAGAGTCTCTAGTTAAAAGGCAATCTTTTTTGGGGGGACAAGGGGGTTGGTGGTGGAAAGTTCTAGACCTTGTGTTCTTTACCAAGCCCCCAAACTGGTAGTGCTCTTTGCATCTGAAAATATTATCAGTTTTTAAGAATGAAAATTAAATCCAAAAGTTATAAAGAAAATTCTCTCATGTATATACAACTCAATGAAGAATTAAAAGGGTCTCTTTTTTGTCCTTTAAAATTGTCTTCTCTAAATTCAAGTAGATGAGGTTGGGGGTGGGAAGGGGATTTACGTCAATGGAATCCTCAAATTTGCTTCAGTGAAGGAAAGACATTTTGGAGACTGTTGAGGCCAGTCAGGATGGGTCTTGAGCAACTTTATCCAGTGTATCACTGGAAAAATGATACACAGTATAATGAAATGGCAGGATCCAATGTAAGCTATTTTTTGGAACAGTCAGAAATACAGCTTGTCTTTGTAAAATAAACTAGCCCAAACAAGGTACTTCTTAATCTGTATTTTTTTTTAAAAAGTTCCATATTTTTCCCATAAAAAATAACATTTCCCATATCCCCTTCTCAAGTATTCTTTTAAAAGCCCTTATCCATAAAATTTTCATGGATACTTGATAGTGGTCATTTTTAAGAGCTGGTTCTGGAACTGAACTGTCTAGTACAGTAGCTACTACTCAAATGTGGCTACTGAGAACCTGGAATGTGGTTAGCCTAAACTGACATGTGCTATTAAGTGTAAATACACACTGGTTTTGAAGGCAAAGTAAAAAAAAAAAAAAAAAAAGAAAAGAAAAGAAAAGGTACAGTATCTCCTAAATAACATTTTATATTGATTATACGTTGAAATAGTAACATACCAGATATACTGGGTCAAGAAGAAATATATAATCAAAATGATTTTCACCTGTTTCTTTTCACTTTTTAAATATGCCTGCTAGAAAATATAACATTACATACTGCTCACACTTTTATGTTCTTAAACAGTATAGCCTAATAGAAATAGAGCTCTGAGGCATTATGCTGTTTGGGCTTAGAACCAAACCTATTTACCACTGTATGCTTACAAAGAATTTCATGAGATTATGTTTAAAAAAACATAATCTTGGCAGTCTGGATCACAACTCTGTGTTCATTCTTATTACTCACGTTAATTCTTGACTATACATGAGAATGGCCAAGAGTAACAGTGCTGAAAGGGTTGTTCACTTTATATGCATTTTAATAGGAAATTTCAGTTTCAAAGGACACAAAGTATGAACCACCTTCTCAGATTAACCAGAGCATTGATCAAATTAACTTACATGGACCCTGACCATTCCATTTTCTTTTCTTTCTTTTTTTAAGTTTTTATTTATTTCAAGAGAGAGAGAGAGAGAGAGAGAGAGAGAGAGAGAATGAATGAATACGTGAGTGGTGGAGGGCAGAGAGAAAATCCCAAGCAGGCTCTATGCTAGCAGTGCATAACCTGACACAGGGTTCAAAATCACAAACTGTGAGAACATGACCTGAGCTGAAACCAAGAGTCAGACACTCAACCGACTAAGCCAGCAAGGCAGCCCTCCATTTCTTTCTTAAACACAGTCCTAAATCTACAGCTGGTAACGTAGTTTGCCACAAGATACAATGTGAAATTATCATTTAAAAATAAAAACTTTTTGTACAAATGTCCAAATCACAAAATTTTAAAATAAACTGAACATGTAGCTTTTTGTAGTGACAGAAAGATCTAACCACAACAACGGAAACAGTAAAGTCACAGATGTTTAGTCACTGTCGGGTTTCAGAGTGGCTTACTGACTGAACATGAATGCCAAGTTCCAAATATTCTAAATTCCAAAACATTACCTTGCATGCTTTTTCCTGTAAGTATTCACTCCTATTGTTCATATGTTCATGTCTTTAGATAAATAAAACTGAATTTTAAATATTTGAGCACAAAATTTGAAAACTATAAGGAGAAATGTCCAGCACCTCTACTGCAAATTGTTCTTTATGGAGCAAAATTATGTTCTATAAAAACATACTAATACTTCTTTCTTCCTGTAATATACACAATTTTTAAACTCTTCCAAGTACATCCAGATTTACTGGTAATTTAAGGAGGTGAATATTTTCTCCAAGTCTACTTTGTAAATCATTAAGTAACGGTCTTGAGTATTCGCTGAACTACAGGACCTCCAAAATGTTGCTGCCAAAGTAAAAATCTGGAAAGATTTGTAACATTATAAAAAATGACTTCAAAATAGAGAACAAATTCCAAGGCAAAAGGACTTACAAATTTTGAAACTATAATGCCTCTATTACCAAAATGGTAAAACACTGATCTTTTTAGAATTCTGTAATACTGCCTCAGACTCCTACAGTTTCAAAACCATTCATATTTCAGATTTCCATCACATCTGTTTAGAATATGATTTGGTTGCTGTTCATAATAGATTAAAGTCTGTAGTTTTGATGGTCAGACCTAATTAAACAGAAATGACTCAGTTTGGGCCCAAGATAAATGTGGTACAGAAAGATCACAGACTTCTATCAATGCACGCAAAACATATTCTACTAGAAGAGTCCTGGGACTTCATTAAATGGACTTTCAAATCAGTAATTGAGCCTCCAATTAAAAAATATGAAACATTTTTAAATGTAATGATTAACTTAAAAAATACAGGAAGTGCAATATCACCAATTATGTGCATTTTCTAGGATTCATTTTAAAATTCAGGCTAATATTTAACAATAGTATTCTAATTAAATTATACCATTTGAAAAAGCTTGTATGTCTGGGAAAAGATCACATAAACGTGCTTTTTTGGCCGGGGGAAATGCTGACAAAACTACAATAATGAAAAATTAATATTGCCTTAACATTTCTAAAATCACATAAAAATGATCATCTTTGATAGCCATTTCAATAAGTTTGATACAGAGTATGTTACTGTCCACTTACTAGTAACCAAAACACATAGAACACACTTATTCAGATTCAATTATTTTCAGGAGCTAAACATTTCTGAGACTTTAAGATTTGTGTTTGAGCATACAGTACTGCAATGTTGGCTACATAAAATAAATAGAAAATCTTCTCAGAGGAAGCTCAAGAATCAGAGGCTGTATTGCATTTAAGGATTTAACACTGGTTATATACAGAAGGGAAAGCATTTCAATTAGAAATACTTCACATGTTACCAAGCTCTCTTTTAATATGGCAACTTTCAGCAGCTTACCATTCTGACATTTAAAAATCAACAGCAGTAGTGCTACTCTGTTATCCTTTGGTTCCCAGTAATGATGCCTCTGGTTTTCAGTTCCTCTTGGATGACATTTATTAGCAGAGAGAAACCGGATGCTTTTTAGCTGAAATTTGGCAGCCCAAGAAGTGCACCAACTGCTCCAAAGTATCCCTGTATAATTTAAAAACAATTATTAATGCAGTCTAGCTTTTAAATTAGCATACAATATTCATTATTAGGAACAGATATTTATTATAATCTATTTAAGAACATCTATTTGGAAATCTACCAATTTGTGTTATCAGTTAATATCTGAAAATATGAAATACGTGCTTTTGAGAGAGAGAGCGAGAGAGCGCGAGAGCGAGCGCGCATGGGGAAAGAACAGAGACAGAGAATTTTAAGCAGGCTCCACGCCCCTGACTGGGGCTTGATCTCATGATGGTGAGATCATGATCTGAGCCATAATCAAGAGGCAGATGCTTAACCAACTGAGCCACCCAGGTACCCCTGAAATACCTATTTTTAAAGTATTGCTCTTAGACATTAAAAAGCTTCTAAGGTTATTGCTGCAAGTCTGTACCCCTCTTGTCCCTTTTCCTCAAACGCAATTCCTTTTGTTCATGTGTCATCCTCACAGCATACAGCATGCCATGCGGGGCCTGCACAGCAGGACACCATTCTCAACTACAGGGTGAGAGCAGGGACAATGAAACAGACACTTATAAGGGAAAACTCTGAATATGTGTTATTAAAATTATTAATATGTCCACTTGACCAGAAACAAAATAATTCAAGGTAAATTTACTTAACCCAAAATATTACATGAACTGATATTTTCAGATCAGAATAAATGGATGTAGTGAAAGAATAGGAAAAAAATCTTGAATAAACTCCAAAATTTTAACAGTGGTCACCTCTGGAGGTGGGGGTGAGGTTGTGATGGGAGGATTAAGAATTTTAAAAATTTTCACTGCTAAATTATGTATTTTTGTGTTGTTCACATTTAATATTTGTTATTTCAAGGGAGGAAAAAAAAAACAAAAGAAAACAATTTAACAAAACAAATCCACTAAGTACACAAGCAATCCCAATATTTAAGGAGTTTATAAGATCTAATGCCGCTCTCTCTTGGTCAGAAGGAGTGGGAAACTCCATCTTAATGGGGTGCCTGCATTAATGGGCCATGTAACCTTTATGGGGGTTATAGTAACCCCTATCTCCCCAATTCAAACTGAAGTGTGGGACTCAATATACTATTTAGTAAATCGCAGTTTTATACTTCTAAGTACACAGCAAGAAACAATACATAAAACTTGCATATAAAAAAAGCATACTATTAAAATTCACAAAACATCATTTTCCTATCATACCTCATGTTCTAGAAACAATGCTTTCAGTTGACCTTTTGACCAATAATCCAGTGCATATGCCAAAAGTTTCATTGAGAGAGTATTGACACGTAAAAAGTTTCCGACAAAGACAACTCTGTTTATTTTCTAAAAGAAAAGAACAAATAAAATGACCTGAAATAAGAGCTATCAAGTACATTTTATAATACAGTAGGGTTTAGAAAATCTCCACTTAAAAATATAATTAGCCACTACCTTTTTTTAGTGTCTATTACATTCCTGGTACATATACCTCCATAATCCTGAATATTTAAAATTTAGTTCAGGATATATCACTACACATTTGTCACAATCCATAGAATATATACCAAGAGTAAGCCAAAATGTAAACTATGGGCTTTGGGTGATAGTGGGGTTCAAGAGTATATGTGGGAACTCTGTATTTTCCACTCAATTTTGTTGTGAAGTTAAAACTTGTCTAAAAAATATAGTCTATTTTAAAAAAGAAAAGTTCTCGAAAGACCCTAGTAAATGATTTTAGATGAGACTTGTTTTTGAAAATGGCCAATAAATAACCTATTAAGAAAGTAATTTGGAGAAATATTGAGATTAAAGGAGAGAAACCAAGGAAGAGTATTTTAAATGTGTTTAAAATTACAACACTGTAAACTTGAGGCTTCCAGCATCTCCGGCCCTGCCTAACCCATCAAGTTACGCTCTGCTAAGATGCAACTCACTAATTTAGTTCCCTAGATACCTTGAAGGGAATCTTAGATGGAGGAACTAGTGTTTCAATCTCCAAAATGTTTTCTATTCTCACAATATATTGACTTCTGAGTATACATTTTTGCACACTGAGTTTGGATAGTGTAAGCTATGGCCTTAATTACTATTAAGTGGCCAGTGAAAATCTAGATAGATCTACAGGGCTAAGAAAAAAGGTCCCAGAATATTGTCTGCCCCCAAAAGTGAAATATTCCCCAAACCTGGGTCAAAACACCTGTTAGTGGCTCTTTCCACCAACTTACTAAACTGTTATTGAGACACTTAGAACTCTGGATTTTAACACAGAATAATATGCATGATTATCTTACCTCCTCTAAATATTTATCCAAGGGTCACATTTTCAATAAAGCCTTCCTTTAACAAGCAAACTACTCAGCAATCTGTCTTCTGCCATTCTCTTTATCTTGTTTGGTTTTCTTTTTGTAAAAAGTAGCATTTATTATCTAATATATACTAAAAAATTTACTCTATCACTAGAATAGATGGAAGCTCCACAAAGTCAGGGGTCTTTGTTTTTTTCACTAATATATCCCTAGTGCCTAGAAAAATACCTGGTACAAGGTACTCCACAATGAATAAATGAATGAACAAATGAAGGATTCCCTCAAAAAGCAAAATTTCCAATTCATTTAAAGTATTTGATATTTACAAAAATTAAATGGGCAAATACATCTATTACATGAAGGCAGAACTGTGTATTTACTCTCCTTCATATAAAAATAACCCAACAGTGAGGCAAATCTACGAGGTAAATCTATGCTTTTTCATAAGTATGTATCATTCAAATTGCATGTGAAGAACAAGTCTCAATGCCTTCATAGCCCTGTACAATGCTGCTTGATCCATATGCAACAAGGCAGCACTGTAAAGAAGCCAAAGGCAATAAGAAAACTTCCAAGCACTTTGCTAATCAAATGCAACATTAACAGCAAAAAAAAAAAAAAAACCAAAAAACCAACCAAAAAATCCAAAAAACAAAACCAAACCCTCTTTCAGTAGTTACCTCAAAAATGTCCTATGTTTGAAAAAAGAATTTTCTATCTTCAAGAGATTTAGGTGGTATATTTCTGGAAAAGCTTCTAGATAAATTTGAAATATAAGTATCTATTTGTCCTCCTTCCAATTTGAATTATCTGCTATTTTCTTTACAAATAACAATAAGTGGGGACACATGACATTTAGCTAATGAGCCTTGGGATTTAACAGAGATGAGTAACCTCAATCCTAGAGACCTCCTTAAGGAACATAAAGAAGCCCTGCTGTACATAAATAAAATTTCAATCCACATTTTCCATATAGTTAATTTTTTTACCTCATTAACAGCACACATTCGTGCCACAGACCCAATGTTATTGGTGATAGTAACTAAAGTTGCTCTTGCTAGATCTTCTTTACTAACAGATTCTCGCTTCTCCTTATAAATCATATTCCCAAAACTGCAAAGAAATGAAAGACAAAATCAATTCTGCTGATAATCAACATTTTTGGGAATTTATCTTACAGATAAATATGGTATGTACAAAATAATGCATGTTAACAAGGTTACTGACTGACCCATTGAGCTATACACAGCAAAATACTGGTAACCACCAAAACATCCAACAAACTTCGATAAACCCACACAATAAAATACCAAGAAGCTGTTAATAAGGGGGGGGAGAGGGAGAGAAAAAGGGAAGGGGGAGAAAAGAAGGTGAGAAAGAGAGAGAAATGAAGGTAGGGTGGGAGGCCAGCAGATAGACTGGGGTATCTTGACAATATGCTGTATGGTAGTATACAAATATTACCTTCTGAAAGTTACCTTCTAAGTAAGGGGAGGATAAGGATATGTATTTACATTTGCATCAAGAAAAACCAAAAGGATGCACAAGAATAAAAATGGTTTCCTATAGGGTATATACCTGGGAGACTTCTTAATGTGTATCTAATTTTTAAACTACATGAATGTTCAAAACTTGGAACCTAAACTGGGTTAAGAGTAAGTAAGCCTCCTTACAACTTCCTAATATATTGCTTTCTAAAAACTAAATAGGCAACTTTCATTACAACATAAATATTAAAGTTACCTAGATGCTACAGCCCAACCTGGCAGACGAAATCTTTCATAATCTCCTCCATAAATATCACGGACCAGCTTGTCGGCTTGGGTGCTGTCACCTTTGGATGCCATTTCAAGAGCCTCTTCAAAACTTTCACAGCCAGTCAACAGACAGCATAAACCCAGAAAGGTACCTCCTCCAAGGCTAAAGAAAATAAAACTGGGTAAGTTACATTTATACACTGTATTCTTCTTCCAGAGTAAAAATAAGAGTATTCATATATTCAACAAACACAAAGAAAGAACATATTGCTAATGCCAAGTGCTGAAATATCAACATAATGAAGGTAAGAAAAATGCCTAGCAAAACCAAATTTGTCAGATGAAATAAACCAAAGGGAAAGATAATCACTTGGTGGAAGCATCATGAGGATGGAAGAGATATTTTATATCTTCTATTATCTTTACCAATTCCTTACACTTTGTAATTGCCAAAAAATAAATGCTTTTATGTGTGTGAAAAAACAGTTTAAATGTTAAAAATTACTATATGAATTAAAAGGAGAAAATTTGTAACTCTAAATGGTTTCCAGGAAATGATTTAGTGAAAGGTCTATTTACTTGGTCTGACAAGGCTGAAATCAATTCACTGTGATACATAAGCATTTAATGTGACCCAGAAATGAATATGGTGAGAAAATTTTTGTCAGTCTGGTCAATATGTTAATGCCAGTAATTTACTTGGTTCCGTTATTCTTTTGGATATGCTGATAAAATGAAATGTCTCTCTAACCCCTAAAATCAAAACCTTTGTTCCTCAGTTTCACCTCAATTTCTAACAGACTCTATTCCTGGTCACTGCTGGAATTTAGTTAACCAGACTTAATTTCTTTTAGAATTGACTGCAGTAGGTAATACTTCCCTGTAATTCTCTGGCATAGAGCATCACAATAGAGGTAGATTTTTAGCCACCATAGATATAAAATACTAATTTAAGGATCACTTAGGGGCGCCTGGCTGGCTCAGCCAGTAGAACATGTGACCCTCAGAGTTGTGAGTCTGAGCTCCATGAGGGGGGCAGTTTAATTAAAACGAACAAAAATATTAAGTATCACTTTAATAAGAGCACTACTTTAAAATGGAAATGAGTATTTTTCATAAACCCCAAAATCTTTCTTCCTCAAATAAAAAGGAGTCTCTACCCTCCTTAAAAGCTGATAAAGTATATATCAGAATCATAAGGACAATTTAAAAATTTCATTTCACAATACTTCAGGCATTATAGAAAACACTGGGATATTTGGAACATTAATGTTATTCCATAAAGAGCTTATGTTCAATTCATCCTATAAGAATTATCATAATGTTGTCTAACACAACACTTAAATATGAATCTAATCCAATCAGCATGCAAGCTAACCAGTGTCAAGCATTAGGCTTAAATATATCTATAAAATAGTGAAAGGAGAGAAGAATGCTTTGGAAAATAAAAAAGTCCCTGGAATCATTCCAGATAAAAATTCCCTCTTAGAATTGTGGAAAGTTTAGTACCAACTGTTGCTAAGCAAATATAAATAATGATTTCAGTTTGAGTCTTTACACACATACCTTATGAAACAAAATTATCTGTAACACTTTAACTTCTACTTACACATCTACCTTTTTTTTCTATTGCATAAATACATGTTAAAGGCTGGCATTAGTATGAAAAATTCACAACTTCTGTGTATAAAACAACATGAATGCTGCAATAAGAACAAAGAGGTTACTACCTTGTCCCGGTTACTCGTTTATAGTTGTCTTTGGAATGGACTGCTAAAATACTGACTCCTGAACCAATGTTCACTATCAGCAGTGGATAGGGATCATCCAAGTTAAAAGGCATCTTTTGGCATCGCTCAGGTTCTGAGGCATTAGCAAAATAATAGCACTCTGCTTGTCCATTGAAACTGACAGAATCTATATACAGCAAGCCCTTTACAAGGCAGTCAAGTTCATCCAGTTTGTGCAGGTGGAGGTTTCCAATCTGTAAAACAAAAACAAAAACAGAAACACACAAAAACACCAAAAAAGTTGTACAAAGTGAACAAGGGACAGTATTAAAAATATTTGACTCAAATGCACTGTATAATTTTCACATACTTTATAAAACTTCAAAATCATCTATACATTTCCACTTGTTTTGTGTCAACATCTCTTAGTCCTATGATTCTCGGTGATGGTGGTATTACCTCTGGAGGTATTTGTGGGGATTTTCAGTTTTCACAAAGATAGGAGAAAAGAACCAAACTAACATTTAATGGGCAGGGACTTGTGATGTCAGATGAGTGGGGCAGTTGTACAAATGAGTGGGGCACAACTCCAGTGAGTGGGGCAGTTGTGCAAAACAAAGAAATATCCCATTCCTGCTCTTTCACTGTTCTGACAGACATTTTTGTAGGTAGCAGTAGGAAAATTTGTTTATAATTATCCATGCCTATGTAAACATAAAGTATTCTTTATATGGCTTTAATATATATACACTAAATTTGCTAGGAATGCAACCATTATATAAACTGAGGAAATACTGGACTTCCATATCAATCTGTTAGCATTTGTGGCTTTAGAATTTACGGTGAATGTATATCTAAGTGCCAGTATCTAACTATTTCATTATGCCCCTTTTATGTGATCCTACTAGAGAAATCTACCAATATATAAATAACTTCATTTCCTGTCTCTATATTATACTTTGAGTACTAGTTTGAAATTATTAAACTCACTTCAGGTTAGTAAAGAATGTTATAAAGTATTTGTAATAAAATCTCAGCTTAGAGATCACTTCCTCTGGGAAGCTTTCATTATCCAGAACTTGTTAGGTACCACACTACTCTGGTGTTCCCGTGGCACTGTTTTTCACAGCAATAGCATTAATTATCAGACACGGTACTTTTACTTTTAAATCATTTGTGTGGTCTAGACTACTACATTCTTCCGGGGCTAGGACTGTGTCTTATTTCCAGCTGAGCTGTGTCTAGCATAATACCTGACATATACTACATGCTCAATTATTAGCTTAATAAATGATGGAGCATCAACAGGAAAGTTATTACAGAACTTCATCACTAGAAAATATTGATAGTGGCCAGGTGAAATGAAAGCTGGCATCAAGGACACTGCTTTTGGTAAGAATATTAAACACCAAATATCTCATGTCCCAGCAAACTGGTCTCAAATTTATGAAATTTATGTTCAAATTATTCAATAAATTGAAAACAAATCAGTATTATCCATCAAAATAAAAGAATTAATAAAACTTAGACTTTTAAACTATCCCAAAGTTTAAGGGGCTTATGTTATATGAGCCATGTAAGTGATCACTTTATGTTCTATTAAGATTTTTCTTATATAAATTTAAGAAATTAAACGGTCCACTTGCATATTTTCACAGAAAACAAATTTCAGTAGCCCCAAATGCCAACTTTCTAATCTTTACTCTAATGGAAAGAACTAGAAGCTTGGCAAACCCCCACTAGCACATAAATCAATGCTTACATTTGCCATTTCCAAATGGCACTCTTTGAGACAAGACCATGGTAATGTTGACAGATAAAATCAGGAAAAGAAGGTAATAGGGACTTTCATTCAGATGTCTACTAGTCAAAAGACACTGGCTTCAGCTGTTTTTCTTTGGGGGAGGGGGATGGCCCTAGGAGAGAGGGCTATATGAGTAATAACAAAGAGCAATGCAAACACAGGACAGTAATAGTGAAAATAATTCAAACCCCACTTGTATCTGGCTTCGTACACTACCAAATTCACTGAAATTTCTTCTTATGGTAGCTTTGTAACAGTCCCTAAACCTAGCAGGTTTTACCAAACATTATGTACAATAAGGCCAAATCTGGGTGATTTTTTACTCAGTCTATAAAGGTGTTTAAGTGCCCCAAAAGAAGGGTGCCTAGGTTGCTCAGTTGGTTAAATGTCTTACTCTTGATTTTGGCTCAGGTCATGGTCTCAAGGCTATGAGATGGAGCCCCATGTTGGGCTCTACGTTGAGAGTGGAGCCTGCTTGAGACTGTCTCCCTCTGCCCCCTCCCACCCCACCCCCCACCGCCAAAAACGTGTCCCAGATGAAAAGCTTGTCATGAATATAAACTTCCTCTGTATCCAAGCAGGGGCAACTAATCTAAGAAACATGTAAGATGGAAGGAAACCTAGACTCATGTTTTAAAAATTAAAGAGAATGGGTATCAATGTTTGGCTTTGAGTAACAGATACCTACTGTGCGGAAATCTTCTTCAAACTTGTAAGCACCACCTCCTGTAGCACATAGCACCGTGTGTAATGTTGAGAAGTTTTTATCTCTTCCCATTTGGATAAAAGTAGGCAGGTCATGGGTTGGAAATCTGATAAAGTGCAAGTTCCCTCTTCGGCCAAAAAGTGTTAAATCCTTCAGTTCAAGGTGTACATCCCGAATACCAGTGGATCCATATGCTACATTAGAAGTCAAATATTTCCGGATACTTTTTAAGCTCTCAACCTCTTCTTGTTCTTCCTCTGCTGTGATATCAATAGGTTCAAAATAGGAGAGCTTTACTAGAGTCCCCCCAATGTCCATGCCAAACCATGGGAAAGCTGTGGATTAAAAAAAAGTAATAACTTTACCTACATTGGTTTTAGAAACACAAATTAGTTAGAAACTAGTTAATTAGCCACAAATTTCGCTTACTCTGAATCATGCAGTCAGTAATATTTTTGGGGTAAGATGCATCTTCTATGTGCAACTCAACTTTTTCCATTTGAAGCATTACTTTGTATATTCTCTAAAACTCTGTAATATAGGATGCTTAGAGCTGGTCCAGGGCTTTTTAATTCCTCGTCAGGTAGGCATTCCTTTTCATTTATTAAATACTTACCATATGCCGCAGGGGATCAGGAAAAATTTGGAACAATTCTGTTTTAATAAATAGGTCACCAGCTAGGACTTGATAATGTTTCTAGTAACATTTTAACATAGTAAAATTGGCCTATAATTACTTCAAGTAACCCAAGGTAAAAGTACCTCCTTAAAAAGAAATCTTATTCTTTCTCATTAAGCATTAGGTTTCTTTGGTACATCTGGTTAATATGTACCAGTGCTCTGGTGCTCTTTCACTAACTGGACTATATGACTTTAGAAAAGCCATTAACTTCTCTGAATCCAAGTTTCTTTAAGGTCTGTTTCTATTCTCTGTATTCATCTCTATTCATCTCTTAAACAAGATGATAATCAAAATAATTTAATACTTAAATACATACATTACAAAATGCCTCAGAATAAAATACATAACAGGTTTTTACGTATAAGTTGTCAAAGACGACTAGTTCCCTCTAAAATTCTGTTTCTTAAATATTAGTGTTTTTGTTATGTGTGACTATTAGAAACCAGGAACATACAATTCAGCAAGATAGGATTCTATATATTTCTCCATTACAGAATTTTACATTTACTGAAATTAATATTAAATATGAGGAAGTATAATTCTTATCTTTTTCTGGAGAAAGAGCTCACTTTTCTTTCTTTCCTTTTCTTTCTTTCTAGCCTGTTTTTGTATTGGAAACCTAAGTTGCAGATATAGGTCTACATTAAAGACAATCTTAAAATAGAAACTTCTTTAAAAAAATTGTAAAATGATATAAGACCATAATATGGGTGGCAGTAAGACCCCAAAGAGGCATTATGCTTTTATGCCTATGTTTTTATAAATAACTAAGATGTAGTAAAAGAAACAGGCTAAAGTTTCTCAATTTTTCAATCCCTACTAGGAAGTAGCAATACTAACAGTTACAAAGGGGATATTCACAGCAACTGTTTGTCTTAAAAGAAAACAATACAGAGTAGCTTTACTGATCCAATAAATCAGAGATGCCTTCAGAATTTTCCCAAACTGTTGAACAGATATGCAGTTAGGACACTTTTCAACGGATATTAGATAAAACAAGATTATATAACCAAAATGATTGATTTGATTGATGCTTGATTCTAGATTTCATGGGGGTGGGTGTGCAAATCATTGCTGCTATGTAAAGTATATTTTGGGATAGAAAAGTTTCTACAAGGTGAGTTTTATTGAGCTAAAAACTTTTATTTTCTTCCAAAGTTCAAAATACTTTAAAAATTGTTTAAGTTTATAGTTTTTCTTTCTATGCCTTTGTCCTGTCAAAATATACAAATAAAAATGTTACTTCCACGCAAACTATAACGCTGTAACATTACCAAGTTCAAAGTTCATTTTATTTTTATTTTTAGTCAGAAGTCCCTGCCTACTCCCAGGCTTATAAGTAAGTGAACACTGCCATTTTTGAAAGAAAAAAAAAAAACCAATTAACACTTATGTGAAGAACTTTTAATTCTTACATGAAACCATAATTTTTAAAAGAACCTTACTTACTGGCTAGGAAGATACTTGAAGTTTACAGATAAAAATACTGGGGAGGAAGAAACTTTCTACTTTTCTAAACCTGTGTGGTTAGCACTATGGTTTTTGACCCCAAAGGGCAATGGCCAATTCCAAAACACGGAACTGTGGAGTAGGCAACAGAAAGGCTCACAGAATGAAATCCTGTTTGTGAATGAAACAGGATTGGGTGCAAGAAAGTGTTAACCAGTTCTTTCTCAGAGACAGAAAATGACTGTTTAGGTGTAATTATCATTAAAATGATAACGAAAAACAAAAACCTTTCACTTCTTCTTCTTCTTTTAAAAGGCTTTTCTTGATCTATTTGCATGAAACAACCAAACTTGTCCTATCTGAAAAGGAAAACTCCACACAGAAAGTAAAAAACATTTGTAAACAAAGCTGTTTTATTATTACAGTATACCAAATCCCTTATTTCTTTTAAATTACATTAATTGCTGAAGAATATAAAATATGTATGACCTAACAACCATCAACAACAACAAATTTATGAAACAGAGTACTACCGTTCAATTTTATCTTTTTAAGTAGGCTTCAAGCCCAGCACGGAGCCCAGGGAGACCAAGACCTGAGCTGAGGTCAAAAGTCAGAAGCTTAGCTAACTGAGCTTTCCAGGCACACCTACCATTCAATTTTAAATCTTTGTGTAGCCACTTTTGTACACTAAAGAAACAGAAGGTTCTTCCAAATACCTCAGATTAAGTTGGAAGAACTATGTAATTTCTTTAAGGGTTATTGCCTAGAGGTAAGCTTTTAAAATTATGAATGCAAAAAGCTCAAGATTCATCTCACATCTAGCCTAGGAGATGTCTGTTCTTAAAGGAAGGGTAACTAGATTGTAAATGATGAGTTTCTCACTCATCATCATGTGCAATCTAGAACATAACATGTTCCCTCTATTTCTTAGTAAATCTCACTTATGGTAATTCTCTTCTTAAAATCAGGAAGGTAGATACTGAAAGAGAACTCAGTTTTGCCACTGACCAAAAAAAAAAACAAAAAAACTGGTAACAGCCACCTTTGGTATTAGTGAGCCTTTCAACTCAGCAGAATTCTGGAATTCATTTCCTTATGTGGGCAGGTGGGGAGGATCACATTCAAAAAGTATGGAGAAGGCAATAAGAACACAGAAAACACAAGTTCTTCTTCTTTTTTTTTTAAAGATTTTATTTTTTAAGTAATCTCTACACCTAACATGGGGTTGGAACTCACAACCCAGAGATCAAGAACTGCATGCTCTAACAACTGATCCAGCCAGACGTGCACCACAGAAAACACAAATCCTTAATTATGACCCACTCCTATCATTTAGTAAGTGGTCAAATAACCGATCTTTACATTGTTCAGTACATAAAAAAAAAAAAAAAAAAACAAAAAAAAAAAAAACATTTTCTCACTGACCAAAATAGGAGGGGAAAGGATCCTGGAGCTCAAACTTTATTTGCAATGAAAGCATGAAGCAAATATAAGGTTATTAAGTACAACCACAGGTCCACTAATAGCTTATGAGGTAATAAAAATATCAGTTTTCTAAAAAGTCAGGCAAGTATCTATACCTATAGCTTTGTTGCTTTTAGCCAAGGGATAGGTTAAAAGTAGGTCACCAGTGCAAGAGCAGCCTACTTACTGCATATAAGCTAAATATTTTTTTATTCTTTGAGAATTAAACTCTCCACTGCCAAGGTAAAAAAAGAAAATGAACCAAAACACACATTTAAAAAACAAAGCACACACTCCATAAATACAAATACGTACTTTGATGATGGCAAATATGCATTGCCTTCCCCAGACTTTCCTAGAATCTCCTGTGATTTACTTGGACTTCAAAAAAATAATAGTTCCTAGTCTATTTCTCAGCCAAGCCTAAAAGAGCTGCCATTAGTTCCCTGTAAGTAACAAAAATATCCAGGACTACCATAAGCATAAAGTGCTACCAAGAATTATCTTCCTTACCAGGGTGGATCATGAATGAAGAAACCTGCATGTCCAGTCACTTTCTGAAATGATTAAACAGCAGGAGACATCTAGCCACAGGGCAAACTGTTAATTTCTAGTAAGTTGTGTTATGTGAGTTTGGTGTCTTGCTAGGCATTGTAAAGGGGTGGGGGAGAAGCATTATCAAAACATTTAATTGCTCTTGGCCCCATGCAGATTTCAGCCCAAAGGGATCCTATGCCAAATTAGGATTTAATTATTCTTTAGCAGAAAGAGCAACCAATGATGAAAATGTTCAAGACATTAGATTATTTTAAGAAACAAAATTCTAAAATGGGAATGTGCACTGGTAAACTCCAAGTATGCTTCAACTTCTTGGATAAAAAAGACATTTTGCTCTTCCCAATAATCACTCCAAATAAAAATGCTGGTGTTTCAAAATAGACTAAGAAAATAATCACCTTCACACCTTCAGTGTCACAATTCCTTAGAAAAGCATCACGTAAGATTTTTTTTTCCTTTGGTAAATTAGGTACATCTAAGGGAATGTTAGAAACTATCATATTAAATTGTACCTTATTATCTACTGGAAGTGATAATTGTTAAACAATGATTCAATTTACAAACAGGCCAAACTACACATATATGCCATATACTTCTCTCTGATCTTGACAACAGCTTCAGGTTGGGTTAGCAAAGCAGAGATTCAAAAACCTTTATCTCATCAAATTAAAAAAATTTATCTTTTACTGTCCCCTTGTTAATCAGGCTTCATGTCACAAAGGTAAGCAAAACAAAGACTGAATATATCTTAAGAGATCAGTCCAGGTCAGTCCAGGTAGAGAGGAACCCGTGATTGGCTTTTTAACATCTAATACTTAAGCAGTGTGAAAAACATAAGGCAAAGCAAGCAAACATTGCCATTTTTCAGGTTTTCATAGAAAACTAGAAAAATTTTCACTAGAAAAATTTGTCATGAGGTTCATGTTTGACTTCATCCTTCCCTTGGAGTTGAATTAACACTAACCTTATTATACAACTAGAGGACGAAACGGATTCTTTTTCTCACTTTCTGGTTAAATACATGCATTTGGTTTCTAACCCTGTAATATATTAGTGTTGTATCTAAAAGCAATGTTTTCTAACCCTTAGGTGAATGTAAGAGTGTGAAGCTAAAGCCACTTGTTTAATGCTGCAATGCATGTAAAGAGTGCCTTACACATAGGAAGTGCTCACTTAGTTTATAAAAAAAAAACCCTATACAAGTACTCAAAAACAACACAAATACATCTTTCCCTAATCGGAGTGGTTTGAAACGTCAGAAATGACACTTTCTAGTTCTATATATTTATAGCTCATAATTGAAATACTTCCCCCACACAAAAACAAGATGTTCTTTACTTTCCCAGTGAAGGACTGAGGAAGCAGCAAAGTCACCTTTTACATATAAGAAACGGGAAATGTCACTTTAGACTTCTAAATCCGATTAACTGACTAGTGTTTCAGCATGACTCTTTCAGCACTGTCCCCTAAGCAGTAATAAGCAACTTCTAAAAAACAGGTGCTCCTTTCTCAACTTAGTTTATTTTATAAACCTTTACGTACTATCTTTGCTGAAGCACCTTTGACAGAGGCAGCATTCATACCTGATTACAAGTGTGCCCAAATCTAACAAACCACATCAGCATCATGGCAAAAAGAAAATACCCTAAGAGTTAGAATATGAGCTTGTCAAAGTTCAACTCATTTTACCAAATGGAACTTCTAAGACAAGCAGGGAAAATGTATGTGTTAAAGGAACATGTCCAAGTGTTCGACGTTACTGCATCTGTTCAAGGTTAGTTTAATTCAGCAAATGTAAAGAAAATTAAAACTGGTTCTCTATTAACTGTCATTTAAACCTTCCCATCACTATTCTATAGACCCTTTGAGTAAGTACTCTTTAAAGATCACAAGAAATCATCGATAAAATACACATTTTCTTCAGCAGGCAGATAAAATCACCACGTCAGAAAGGTTTGTGTTTAAGTATTTAGACTAAACTATGCCCTATGGGTGCAGAAAAAAGAACACTGGACGAGGAGTTCACTTGGGGCCCTGAGCCTCATTAGCAGAGTTGGTTGGCATAGCCTTGGAAAAGTTACTCTGGGGCTAAATAAATTCAATTTCCTCACCAGTAACATTAAGAATGAATTATCTCACGTTTAAATAACAATCCATAGTTTTCAGAGTGCTGCAGTAAGTTGCCTCTCCCTTGAGGTAACAAGAACCCTGATGGGCCAGAAGGGAAGGTGTCAGTGCTCCGTTTTATCACTTGAGACGCTAAAAACTGTGAACTATCAACACAACTCTAAGAAATAAGCATGCATCCCCACATTCCTAGTTGCTCTGGGAGAATGTACTTAGTATGAAATCACAATGAATGATTAAATAAGCTATTTACAGGAGTAAAGGTTTTTAAAAGGCTAAAAATAAAAGGAAGCAAATGAAAGTTGATACGCTCGTTTAAAACATGGGAAAGAATGTTTCTTTAAAAAGTTCGTACATATATACTGGCGTAGAAAAATCTGAGTATTCACCAAAATATTAATAGTGGTTAGCCCTGAGCGGCGGGAATATCTATGATTTTCATCCTTTTATGTCTCTTTTTCCAAGCAAACACGATCTAGCTGTTAATTCTAAACAAAAACAAGCCAAAGCAATTACCCGCTGGTAGGTCTCAGGCGTGTTTTAAAAAGGCTTTAATTGTAACAGCGGTGACAACTCCCAGGAACACACCAGGATTTCAAGGACACATGCTGGAAGCTCAGAAATCAGTAAAAAAAAAAAAAAAAAAAAAAGGGGGGGGGGCGGTAAATGCCCCTGCGCAAATGACACCCATTTTCAACCTGACTTCAGAGCCAGCTGGGGCAGCGGACTGATAGCTCCCGTCTGGTCTGGCAAAACCCGAATCAAAAATTCCCCCAAGTGCCTTCCAGATCTCGAGAAGGAAGTGGGAGGAAAGGGCCAGGAGGCGGCAGGCGTTCGTCACGCGCTCACAGGGGAATGAAGAGGGAGCCTCGACCCCGATGCTGAAATGGTCCTTCCGCCCCCCCATCCCGTGCCGGGCGCCTGCGAGGGCCGACGGGCCGGGAACAACGCCGCTCCGCTAAGGCGCTTCTACACGGGGCCCAAAGTGCTCTCCCAACCCGGGGGGCCCAAGCCCCCATCTTACAGGGTTTCTTGGCATCCTTGATCTTCATGGCGTCTGCCTAAGGAACCAAAGGCAGCCTCGGGTCCGGAGCACTGGGGGTAGCGGAGTCGACTCCGGAGGTGCCTCGGCCGCGCGGGAAGGCCCGGCCGGTTCCTCCCCTCAGGCCGGGCGGGGCGGGCCTGGGGCGGGGCGGCGGCGCCAAAGGCGAGGCCCGGCCCAGGGGGCGGCCTCCCCACCCCCTCGAGGGTGTGCCGGGACCGAGCGAGCTGGGGAAGGCCTCCGGCCTCGCCGCTCCGGGGCCCCCCCGCAGCCGCTCCAAACAAAAGGCCCCGGTCCCCCGAGCCGCCGCCGCCGCACTGAGAAATAGCCCGCCCAGGCCGAGCGCCCACGTGACGCCAGCCCCTCCTCTCTCCGCCGGCTGCTGGGGATGGTAGTTCTTCGGGTCGCGATGCCCCGGTCTCTGGCTGCAGCTTTCCAGTCGGACTACGAAGCCCAGGCTGCATCGCATTCCTCCTCTGAGGCCCCTCCGCTTCCGGAGGTCGCCTCAGCGTGGTCCCAGAGAGAAGGGGCGGGGCCTTAATCACGCCAGCGAGGAGGCGACCAATGGTGGCTGAGTTGGGCGGGCTGCGGAAGTCTGGGGCTCAGGCTTCACCCCGCGGCTGGAAAAGAAGGGGAAGGGTACTATGTCTGTGCAGGTACTGTCATGGCTGTTCTGTAAGTCGCAGCCTTCCCCTGGAGGTAGAAAACCTGGTCATTGGGCGGTGGAAAGCACTAAACACAGGGCTGTAGAGCCGCTCTTTAGGCAGACCGTTGAATGCATTTGTAAATTAAAGCCATTCACAACGGGACCCTCTGGCTTAAGAGACACCTCAAATGTTATGGGGTTGGAATACTAATAATAGCAATAAAAATAATAATTAATATTTATGGAATGCGTACCATGTCCTAGGCACTCTGCTAAGCACTTTTTGTGGAATTATTTAGTTCGATTGAGCAACCTTGTAAACTGCCTACAATTATTTTATTATCTACCATTTTGAAGATGGGGTGGGACCTGAGGAGTTAAATAAATTGGGAATCACGTGCTCTTTGCCACAGTTCCGTGGTCCCTTCAGGGGCCCTGCAGTCCAGCTTCCTCTTTCCAAAGGGGGAAATTTCCAGAGAAGAAAATTAGATTTTCCAGTTCTCACAGCAAAGCCAGAGACCCCTTTCTCAATGCCCCCTATTTTCTGAGGCTTCTAGCTGGAACAGGAAGGGATGGCATTGAGCATCTTTTCCTGGCCTCCCCTCCACCTCTGTCCGCCAGTAAGCTGACCAGGAATTCAGTGACTTTGACAACAGATGGTCTGAGAGTTGGCAATGGATGATTGAGCTTTATTGCCCCTCTCTTATGGAGGATGAGACAAGGATTGTAAATATGGACAGGAAGGGACACAAACTGCCAGGGAGCAAGTACTGAGAGCTTACTTTTAAAATTTTAATTTAGGGGCGCCTGGGTGGCTCAGTTGGTTGAGCATCCCACTCTTGATTTCGGCTCAGGTCATGTTCCCTGGGTCCTGGAATCAGGCCCTCGTGTCGCTTTGCTATGGAGCCTGCTTATGATTCTCTCTCTCTCTCTCTCTCTCTCTCTCTCTGTCTCTCTCCGCCACCCCCCCCCACTCGTGCCTTTTCTCTCTCTCAAATAAGAATAGATTAATTTAATTTAATTTAATTTAATTTAATTTAATTTAATTTAATTTAATTTAAATGTAATCCTCACAACCACCCTTTGAAATACAATGATTAAGAACTGCAGACTTGAATGTACATCTTGGTCCTATACCTTGGCAATAAATTTGGGCAAATTACTTCATCTGTCTGAGTCTCATTGGAAATAATGATGTCTGTGTTCCTTGGGGTTGGATTAGATGAGGGTTAGATGAAAGAAGGGATATAAAGTAGTTAACTCACTGCCTGTCATATGGGTAGTGATCTGTAAGCGATGACTACATCTATGATTGCTGATGTTATCCTTATTGTAAAGATGAAGAAAGATTATCTACACTGTTTGCCTAAAGTAATTATTTGGGATTGGACCTCAAGTTTAATTGGTACTTTGTGGTTCCTTATTTTTTGTTATTTTGACCCCAGTTTTCACATTTGTCGTTTAGAAATATAATTTTATTTATATTTTTTATAGAAACATTTTTCTGAGCTCCCCGATATCTGACCTGATCTCTGAACCATGAGTGGTAGACTTAACCTTCTTTTCCTCTTTTTTTCCCTCTTGTCATTCCATCCCATATGGAGCTGTAGATATTCTTAAATGGTCCTGTTTGCCCACAATTTTATTGGGTGAGAATTATGATTTCTGATCAGACATGGCTTCAAAGAGTGTTCAGTATCTAATATGATTCACCCGCTGGTTTTGTAAAAATGTACATACCCTGTTCTCTACCAGCATATATCTTTCAGTTATTTCCTGCTTTTTTTTGACAGCATCAGCTTGGGAGTCAGAAGGGAAGTGATATGTGTGTCTTGTGATAGGCTGGCCAAGGACCAAGAGGAAGGAGAGCTAAAATGAGAAGCCATAAGAATTTGGGTGAGTTTTGGACACAAGCTTTTGCTAGTTTCTGTGGCCACAGAGATGAGTGTACATGTGGATGACTTAGTTCAATTTAGCTAAGTTAGGCTTACACTGGTGATGCTGTGTCCCAGAAAATTACTGAACTTTGAACAGTGAGAATTCTAGTCTCAGCTCAGCCATGGAATTTCTTCTTCTTTTTAAAAAAAATTTTTTTTAACATTTATTCATTTTTTGAGAGAGAAAGAGACACAGCATTAGTGGGGGAGGGGCAGAGAGAGAGGGAGACATAGAATCTGATGCAAGCTCCAGGCTCTGAACTAACAGCACAGAGCCCAACGTGTGGCTCGAACTCACGGACTGTGAGATCATGACCTGAGCCGAAGTCGGACGCTCAACCAACTGAGCCACCCAAGCACCCCGATCAGCCACTGAATTTCAGTGTGGTCCTGGAAAAGTCCTGTTTCCTCTCTAGGTTTCAGATTACCCATCTTTAAAATGAAACAATTGAGGTTTCTTCTGTCTCTGATTTTTGAGGTTCACTAAAATGTCTCTTTTTCAGGAACATTATGAGATGTGTTCAACTGCATTTTCCTTTAAGTTTTTTTCCAGTGGTATTGAAACTGACAGGTTATCCTGCTTCGGTTTTTGGCCAGAAACTTTCTTCTGCATCCCCTATTGACTATCAGCCCCATCCCTCCCTCCAGTACTGTTTGCTTAACTGCATTTTCTCTCTTCTCTATCATGTCCTGAAAACCCTTCCCAGCAGGGTGAGTGTGAGAGTTGGGGAGAGTATCTAAAGGGGCCAAGAGACTATGTTCCTGTTTCAATATTTATAGCTTATCACACACAATAAATTCACCCTATCTTGCGGAGGAATAGAGGAGAATGGACACATCCTCATTTTGCTTTTGCTGAGTGTGTGTCAACGGAGATAGGTGGTAGATCGTACCTAATGATGCTGATGAGGTCTCCTGGCATAAAGTAAACACACACACATACACCTTGGCTTCAAAGCCCAGACCAAGCTTGTAACAGTGGATTCTATCTCTAATTAGATGGTCAAGGACATGCTCCAGTCAGACCTTGGCTCCACAAATTCAAACCAGCATCTGACTGTGGGAGGGCGTCATTACTATAAGCATCACCAGCATCACCATCATGATAGTGGAAACACAATTTTATCCAGCAAATGTTAACTGAGATTTAACTATGTTCTAGGCACTGGAATACATGCTAGGAGAAGAGAGAAGTGAAAAAGAGAGAAACAATAATCAAGTTAACAAATCAGTGAACAAGAATAGGCTGTGGTGAGTGATGTGAAGGAAATACTCAGGTGGATGTGTGAGGGCAGAGAAGGAGGGCTCTATTTTAGTTTGGATGGTCAGGGAAGGCTTCTCCAAGGAGGTAGTGTATGAACTGGAATCCTTTCAGATTTCTGGGGAAGACAGAGGTGTGACTGGCACTGGAGGTAGGTTTGGCTTGAGGAACAGAGCAGAGTATGGGCAGTAAAGAGTAAAGTGGAGTAAAGTGATTGGAGGTACAGTTGGAGAGGTGAGCATTCGGACCTTGAGGACCCCTGGAAATTTTCAAGTGGGAGATTGACATGATCTGTGATTTTAGAAAGCCACTCTGGCTACAATGTGGAGAATGGATGGATTGGAGAGGTTCCGTGACTTGGAAATGGAAAGGCTCCTCCCTCGCCCTCCTGGCCCACATGCAAGCAGTCAACATGTCTAAGGGGCTCCGGGAACACTCTGGGAAGTGTGTGAGAACTTGAATCAGTGTGGTGGCAGCAGAGAGGGAGAGAAGTTCTGGGATGAGAACTTCATTCAACAACTGTTTACTGAGCTCCTATAGTGTGCCAGTTAACATTCTAGGTTTGGGGGTATGGTTAAGAACAGGACAAAGTCGGGGCGCCTGGGTGGCGCAGTCGGTTAAGCGTCCGACTTCAGCCAGGTCACGATCTCACGGTCCGTGAGTTCGAGCCCCGCGTCAGGCTCTGGGCTGATGGCTCAGAGCCTGGAGCCTGTTTCCGATTCTGTGTCTCCCTCTCTCTCTGCCCCTCCCCCGTTCATGCTCTGTCTCTCTCTGTCCCAAAAATAAAATAAAATGTTGAAAAAAAAAATTAAAAAAAAAAAAAAAAAAAAGAACAGGACAAAGTCCTGCCCTCCTGGAGTCTACATTTCAGAGGGACCTAGATAGTAAACAAGTAGACTCTTGTCTCATTGGTTAACCATAATATTTTAGAAAGTATAAATGTTATGAAGATAAAGCAGGACAGAGATCAGGAGTGATAGGGCTGTTTGAGATAGAGAGCTAGCGAAGTGGATTAGGGGAAGGAAAGGGAGGTAAGAGGACAGGTTTTAGGGTGTGGTAGTGTCACTTGCCAAGGAGCATGGGGAATAAGTAAGTGGGAAGTCAAGGGTTCTGCCTTGGCCTTGTTGGTCCTCCAGGACCTTCCTCTCCTGAAATTGGGGATGCAGTCCATGTTTTGTCATAGTGGTCAGCATGTTTGAACACTTGGTGGTTTGTATCATAGAACCTCCCAGCTGGGGTGTCACATACCTCTGCCCTGCCCGGGGATGGTTCCCTTGGACATTCCTTTTTTTTTTTTAATTTTTTTTTCAACGTTTATTTATTTTTGGGACAGAGAGAGACAGAGCATGAACGGGGGAGGGGCAGAGAGAGAGGGAGACACAGAATCGGAAATAGGCTCCAGGCTCTGAGCCAGCAGCCCAGACCCTGACGCGGGGCTCAAACTCACGGACCGCAAGATCATGACCTGGCTGAAGTCGGACACTTAACTGACTGCGCCACCCAGGCGCCCCATCCCTTGGACATTCCTTGTGGGGACAGGGAAGATCCTCTGGAGCTCCACTCGGACCATTGAGCCCTGCTTCCTGGCACTTTAACCTAACAAGTCCAGATATGATCTCATCATCCTCCTCCCCCTCTTCTCCTGCCTTCTCACTTTCCTAAAGGCCCTGTCTCAGCTGGTGGTGCCAGCATCCACCCATTTGCCAACACAGAAATCTGGGAGTCATCCTGGACTCTTCTCGCCCCTTCCCAGCCCACATCTGACCAGTCACTAAGTCCTCTCGCTGCTGTCTTCATGTTTGTTACTTCTATCCAACCTCACCACTCTCATCTGAGTACCAGCCTCCACATCTCCCATGTCTACTCTTAAAGGCTCTTCCTGCCTCTTGACTGGCTTTTTTCCGTCTACCTTCCTTACTGATGCCAGAGTGAGTTTTCTCAAAAGCGAACTGGACCGTATCATTTCCAGGGCTTAGAACCATGGCTCTTCCCCAGTGTTGTCTTCAGGATGAAATCCAGCCCCTTAGCCTGAGATATAAGACACATATGACTGGCTGGTGTAAACTTATTTAGCTGCTTCCCTTGTATTTGTGCACCCTCATTATGTATGCTTTGATAAGATAAAAGCTGCTTCTAGCAAACGGAGTACATTGTACTGCCTGATGGTGTCACCCCTTTTGCATGTGGAAGACTCTCTTCTTGAGTTCTCATTGAGCACCTATTCATACTTTAAAACCCAGCCCAGAAATCCCCACCTCCTCTGGAAAGACTTCTTTTCCTTCATGCTACTTCTGGTCCCAGCACAAGCTTCTCCTTGCCATTCTTTGCATAGTAATATAATGATGCCTTTACTTACCAAATGAACTCTTTCAAGGCTAGGACCGTGACTTATTCTTTTTGGTATCCCCAAGCTTAGCATGGGGGCTAACCCAGAATAGTGGCTCACAAATAAATAAATTGGATGAGTTTGGGTCCAAGACCTTCAAATGCAACCTGGAAACTCTCAGCCTTCTAGAAACTTCTAAGAACCAGTAAGTATTGGCAACGAAGGCAGTTTAGCAGGAGTGAATCATTGTCCTTTATGGGGTTAATACTGAAGAGAGTATGACCTGGGAGCCATCCTGTACTTCCTAACATTGTGTTTAATCAAGGGCACCTCTAATTACAGCTGGGCTTCTTCCTGGGCCTAGGACACCTGTAAGACTGTATTTATCAAGGCTTTGACCAGGTTAGAGTAGAGTTTAATGGTAAAAGCTAGGCATCACAATTAGGCAGAATTAGGTTTTGATCTTTGGTTGGTTGTGCAACTTTGGAGTGGTAATTTTACTTCTTTATGTCTTGGTCTCCTCATCTATAAAATGAGGATAAAAAAGGCTCCCATGCCTTTGTAAAGATGAAATGACTTCCTGCATCTGAAGTGCTTAACATAGTACCTATCATATGGGAGCAAAAGTGTGGCCTTACTGGGAACTATTAGAGAAACAAAGCATTCATGCTGATATTTGAGCCTCAGTGTAAATGTCCCTTCTTCTCTTACTAGTGCACTCAAGCTGACTACATTAAGGGTGTCTGTTGACCTTGTAAAATGTGAGTACTTTGTTCATAGCATTCATCATGAGACTATTTATGTCACATTTAGTCTGATGTCCTCATTCAGCTTAGAAAGCTCCTAGAAGGCAAGGACTCTGGTCTTTAATCCTCAACTCTTAACACAGTTACTGGCCCATAGAAAGCTCTCACTGACTATTTGAATGAATGTAAAAGCCTTCCCTACTGGCATGCTATGTTGGCATGGGGTATTTGTGTGTGTGTGTGTGTGTGTGTGTGTGTGTGTGTGTGTGTGTGTGTGTGTGTAGGGGGTGTTATTTGGTGAGATTAGCATGGTAGAAAGCCCATACTGATGGAGAATGGGGGCAGACTCTGGTTAGCAAGCTCTGTACCAATGAAACAAGACACTAAGAGCACATAAGGACAGGCCCTTCATCATAGGATTTTTAAGGCTGTCACTGCCTTAGGCTATGAGGCCAGTGTGTATGATAAGAATAGTTTGCATAGTTGTATTTTGAAAATCAGGGCTCTGACAGAGTTTAACCAACTACCCGTCAAGAATAGCTAGCTTGTGGGAACTTAGAACCTTATGAACATTCCAAAACTGGGAATAATCCACAAAAAATTATTTTTTTACTTACTTTGAAAAGCAGGATTAAGAAAACCCCACCCACCTTTTCACTATTCTCTGTATCTACAAGACAAATTATCAGACCCTTCCTGTGCACAAGCCCGCAGATAGGAGGATAAAGGAGTCAGGAACAAACCGTGTGCTTCACACGAAGTCACTGCATGAGGGATAAGGAAGAGTGAAGAGTGTAATGTGGTGGCCAGACTAGATGCCATTCAAACTGTGGCCCGCAGGGCAGTGCTGACCCCTGCCTGGGATTAGCTCCCAGTGGGGTAGGGAGCTTGCAGCAAAATGTACATCAATTGCCTCACTGACTGACACACTGTTTTTAGTTCAGTTGATAATCTTTTCCTAGCAAGATATACTCCATGAAGGTGGCATTTCACTGTTTTACATGTTGGCCCAGTTTGTCACTATCTTAGGCTTGGACTAGTAACAAGTAGTTCACAGGCCTAGAGCATGGACTTTGAAGTCGGTCAGACTTGGCTGTACTACTTAAGCAATTCCTCTAAGTTATCTGAGCTTTAGATTCCAAATCTGGAAAATGGAGATTTATTCTTGACCAACAACACTTTAAGCACATACTAGATTCTAGGAACTATTCTACAAGCTGAGGCTATTGCAGTGAGCTTGGCTGATAGGATTCCTGCTTTCAAGGGGCCTGCAGATAAGGAAGTGAGATAATTCCAGTTTACAATACATGCTATGAGAAAGTCAACTAACTCTTTAATGTGTAAAAGATTGGTTGATTAGGGAATGGTTGACTTCCATTTAAGTTTGAGAAGGAGCCAGTCAAGCAAAGAACTGAAGGATGAGTGTTCCAGGCAGAGAGAAGAGCACGTGCAAAGGCTCTGAGGCACATTGGTGAAACAAGATGACTAGTGTCTGGGAGTTGAGTAAAGGAGGTGAGGTGAGAGAGAATCCAGTTCATGCAGGTCTAGTAGAACACAGAGAAGGGTTTGGATTCCAGTCTTAAAGCAATGCAAAACCATTGGAGGGTTTTAAACCGGATTATAAAGTTTCTTGGAAACCACGTTAAAGAGTTTGGACTTAATCCAAAGCACAACAGAGACCCATCAAAGATTTAAAAGCAGGGGAGTGTCAGGATTAGAACTAGGTTTTAGAAAGTTTACTCAGGCCTGGTAAAGATAAGGTGGTGGCTTAGGTGGGGCTCAGGCAAAGATTCCAGCAGTGGGAATGAATAAATAAGTGTTAAGATTGATTGAATTAACATCATTCATTAGACCACAAGTTTCCTTATGTCGTGAGCCTTACCAACTCTTGCTTTGGATGTTTTATAGCATAAACAGATCTTTGTCAAAGTCAATTTTTAATTAATATCCAATTAGTTTAATTGACTAGCTAACAGAAAAGCAGCTTAACTTCTCCATTTACTCTACAGAAGCTGAGTCCTTAAGCACAAGGCTGATCATGTCCATGCTGTGGATGTCTGTCCTTTTATCTTGTTCACTTCTCATCTGTTTACATTGATGCTTAAGGCTAGAAGGTGAGTTGGTTTTCAGTAGCAACTGAACTGGAGCCATTTTCATCTGGAACCACATAAATGCTTAAGCCCTGTTTGGAATGTCTGCTTCCACAGTCATCCAGCCACAGAGCCCGTGGCACAAGGCAAGCTGGTAGGTACTTGGCCAGCCTGCTTAATAGAATTGTCAATGCTCCCACGTGAGAAAAGACCTATTCATTACCAGAGGCTTTGCTAGCCAACACTGGCTCAACCAATATCAAGTAACAATGATGAGAAATGTTTATGGAATAGCTACTATGTACCAGGTACTGGGCTAAGGATTTACATTTATGCTCTGATTTTAAACCTCACAACAATCTTATACAACAGATGTTCTCAATTAACTCCATTTGATTAATTAGTTAATTAATTTTTAAATGTGTGGGGTTTATTTATTTATTTATTTATTTATTTTTACTTTCATTTTTTAAAATTTATATCCAAGTTAGTTAGCATATAGTGCAATAATGATTTCAGGAGTAGAATCCAGTGATTCCTCCCATACATATAACATCCAGTGCTCATCCCAACAAGTGTCCCCCTAATGCCCTTGCCAATTTAGCTCATCCCTCCACCCACACCTCCTCCAGTAACCCTCAGTTCTCTATATTTAAGATTCTTTTATGGTTTGTCCCCCTCCCTGTTTTTATATTATTTTTGCTTCTCTTCCCATCTGTTCGTCTGTTTTGTATCTTAAATTCCACATGTGAGTGAAGTCATATGGTATTTGTCTTTCTCTGACTAATTTTGCTTAACATAATACACTCTGGTTCCATCCACGTTGTTACAAATGGCAAGATTTCATTCTTTTTCATCACCAAGTATTATTCCGTTGTCTGTGTGTGTGTGTGTGTGTGTGTGTGTGTGTGTGTGTGTGTACACCGCATCTTCTTTACCCATTCATCCATCAATGGACATTTGGGCTCTTTCCATACTTTGGGTATTGTTGATAGCACTGCTTTAGCATTGGGGTGCATGTGTCCCTTTAAAATAGCACACCTGTATCTTTTGGATAAATACATAGTAGTGCAATTCCTGGGTCATATGGTAGTTCTATTTTTAATTTTTTGAGGAACCTCCATACTGTTTTCCAGAGTGGTTGCACCGGTTTGCATTCCACCAACAATGCAAAAGAGATCCTCTTTCTCTGCATCCTCACCAGCATCTGTCATTGTCTGAGCTGTTAATTTGAGCTATTCTGACAGGTGTGAGGTGGTATCTCATTGTGGCTTTGATTTGTATGTACCTGATGATGGGTCATGTTGAGCATTTTTTCATGTGTCTGTTAGCCATCTGGATGTGTTCTTTGGAAAAGTGTCTTTTCATGTCTTTTGCCCATTTCTTCACTGGGTTGTTTGTTTTTTGGGTGTTAAGTTTGATAAGTTCTTTGTAGATTTTGGATACTAGCCCTTTATCTGATATGTCATTTGCAAATATTGTCTCCCATTCCATTGGTTGCCTTTTAGTTTTGCTGATTGTTTCCTTCACCATGCAGAAGATTTTTATCTTGATGAGGTCTCAGTAGTTCATTTTTGCTTTTGTTTCCCTTGCCTCTGGAGACGTGTTGAGTAAGAAGTTTCTGCCTGAGTAAGAGGTTTTTGCCTGCTTACTCCTCTAGGGTTTTGATGGTTTCCTGTCTTATGTTTAGGTCTTTCATCCATTTTGAGTTTATTTTTGTGTATGGTGTAAGAAAGTGGTCCAGGTTCATTCTTCTGCATGTTGCTGTCCAGTTTTTCCAACACCATTCACTGAAGAGATTGTCTTTATTCCATTGGATATTCTTTCCTTCTTTGTCAAAGATTACTAGGCCATACGTTTGTGAGTCCATTTCTGGGTTCTCTATTCTGTTCCATTGATCTAAGTGTCTGTGTTTATGCCAGTACCATGCTGTCTTGATGATTATAGCTTTGTGATACAGCTTGAAGTCCAGGATTGTGATACCTCCTGCTTTGGTTTTCTTTTTCTGGATTGCTTTGGCTATTCAGGGTCTTTACTGGTTCCATACAAATTTTAAGATTGTTTGTTCTAGCTCTGTGAAGAATGCTGGTGTAATTTTGATAGGGATTGCATTGAATATGTAGATTGCTTTGGGTAGTATTGACACTTTAACAGTATTTATTCTTCCAATCCATGAGCATGGAATATTTTTCCATTTTTTTGTGTGTCTTCTTCAGTTTCTTTCATAAGCTTTCTATAATTTTCAGTATATAGGTTTTTCACCTCTTTGATTAGGTTTATTCCGAGGTATTTTATGGGTTTTGGTGCAATTATAAATGGGATCGATTCCTTGATTTCCCTTTCTGCTGCTTCATTTTTGGTGTATAGAGATGCAACCAATATCTGTGAATTGATTTTGTATTCTGCGACTTTGCTGAATTCATGAATAAGTTCTAAGAGGTTTTTTGGTGGAATCTTTTGGGTTTTCCATATATAGTATCATGTCATCTGTGACGAGTGAAAGTTTGACCTCCTCCTTGCCAGTTTGGATGACTTTTATCCCTTTGTGTTGTCTGATTGCTGAGGCCAGGACTACCAATCCGCTGTTGAATAGTGGCGAGAGTGAACATCCCTGTCGTGTGCCTTACATATGTTCCTGAAACTGAGAGCTTTCCCCATTGAGAATGATATTAGTGGTGGGTCTTTCGTATATGGCTTTTATGATCTTGAGGTATGATCCTTCTATCCCTACTTTCTTGAGGACTTTTATCAAGAAAGGATGCTGTATTTTGTCAAGTGCTTTCTCTGCATCTATTGAGAAGATCATGTGGTTTTTGTCCTTTCTTTTATTAATGTAATATATTGCATTGATTGATTTGTGGATATTGCACCAGCCTTGCATCCCAGGTATAAATCCCACTTGATCATGGTAAATAATTCTTTTCAATTTTTTTTAACGTTTATTTATTTTTGAGAGACAGAGAAAATGAGTGAGTGGGGGAGAGACAGAAGAGAAGAAGACACAGAATCTGAAGCAGGCTCCAGGCTCTGGGCTGTCAGCACAGAGCCCAATGCAGGGCTCAAACTCACAAACTGCAAAATCGTGATGTAAGCCAAAGTCAGACACTTAACCAACTGAGCTACCCTAGTGCCCCTGTTATTTCTTTTAATGCATCATTGGATCCCGTTGGCTAGTATCTTGTTGACAATTCTTGTATCCATCTTCATGAGGGAAATTGGTCTATAGTTCTATTTTTTTTAGTGGGGTCTTTGTGTGGTTTTGGGATCAAGGTAATTCTCATAGAATGGGTTTGGAAATTTTCTTCTATTTCTATTTTTGGAACAGCTTTAACAGAATTGGAGTTAACTCTTCTTTGAATGTTTGGTAGAATTCCCCTGGAAAGTCATCTGACCCTGAACTCTTGTTTTTTGGGAGGTTTTTGATTACTAATTCAATGTCTTTACTGGTTATGGGTCTGTTCAAATTTTCTATATCTTCCTGTTTCAGTTTTGGTAGTTTATATGTTTCTATGAATTTGTCCATTTTTTCCAAATTTCCCAATTTATTACCATATAATTGCTCATAATATTCTCTTAGTGTTTTTATTTCTGCAGTGTTGTTTGCGACCTCTCCTCGTTCATTTATTATTTTATTTATGTGGGTCTTTTTCTTTTTGATCAAACCAGCTAGGGGTTTATCAATTTTGTTAATTCTTTCAAAGAACCAGCTCCTAGTTTCATTGATTTGTTTTTTTGTTTTTTTGTTTTTTTGTTTTGTTTTTTTTTACTTTGATAGCATTGATTTCCACTCCAATCTTTATTATTTCCTGTCTTCTGCTGGTTTGGGGTTTTATTTGCTGTTCTTTTGCCAGCTCTTTAAGGTGTAAGGTAAGGTTGTGTATCTGAGACCTTTCTTCCTTTTTCAGGAAGGTTGTATTGACACATTAAATGTGTGGGTTTTTTTAAAAAAGATTTTATGTTTTTTCATTTAAGAGAGAAAGAGTGTGAGTGGGGGAGGGGCAGAGAGAGAGAAAGTGAGAGAAAGAATCCCAAGCAGGCTCCTTACTGTCAACCCACAGTGTGACATGGGGCTTTAACTCACAAACCATGAGATCATGACCCGAGCCAAAACCAAGAGTTAGATGCTTAACTAATTGAGCCACCCAGGTGTCCCTAAAAGATTTTATTTTTAAATAATCTCTATACCTAACATGGGGCTCGAACTTAAACCTCGACATCAAGAGTTGCATGTTCCATCAACTAAGCCAGCCAGGTGTCCCTTAACTCCATTAAAAAAATTTTTTTTTAATGTTTATTTATATATTTTGAGAGAAAGAACACACCCACATAAAGTGGGGGAGGGGCAGACATAAGGGGAGAGGGAGAGAATCCCAAGCAGGCTCCTTCTGTCAGCACAGAGCCTGACCTGGGGCTCAGTCTCATAGTGCATGAGCCTGTGGCACAGTTCATCATGACCTGATCCAAAATCAAGAGTTGGATGCTTAACCGACTGAGCCACCCAGGTACCCTCCACTTTACTCCATTTTAAAGAGAAAGAAACTGTCAATCAGAGAGGCTAAGTAACTTATCAAATGTCATACAACTAATAGGATGCTGACCAGGATTTGTACCTAGTTCTCTTTGATCCCAAAGCCTTGTGTCATTTTAATAGTAATATTTTAATAGTAACTTTTAATTCATTTTATATGTTAGTGGTTCTTTATTATTATTAAGGTTTTATATATATATATTAAGGTTATTGTTTTAATTCAAGCAATTTAAGATTACATAAAGTAACTACAGCAAATATTTGTCCTGGTTATCTATTGCTGTGTAAAAAATCACTCCAAAGCTTAGTGACTTTAAAGAAACAGCAATAATTTAATTATCTCTCATGGTTCTGAGGTCTGCCTGGGTTTAGCTAATACTATCTCACTCACTGTCTTCTATGCGGTTACAGTTGGTTATTGGCTGGGGCTGGAATCTTCTTAAGGCTTTCTTACTTCTGTGTGGCTATAGACTGGGACCTTAGTGGGGCTGTCTGCTGGAACACAATCCCGTGGCCTCTCCCTGTGGCCTGGACTCCTTACAGCATGATGGGTGGGATCCAAAAGCAAGAATTTCAAGAAAGAGGAAATAGAAGCTGCTCATTTCTTAAGGCTGGGCGAGAAACTGGCACAGTACCACTTCTCCTGTTTTCTGTTGATCAAGCAGTTATTGAGAGAAAGAGACCATTCTTCCATAGTAGGAATGTCAAAAAGTTGCAAGGTCAGATTTTCAAACTATCACAGTCTGCCTCTGATCACAAATTATGTTCCTCCTTCACTCAAAAGGCAGTTGGGCCATCCCAAGACTCTCCCAAACAGTTAATGGCATCATGGACAGACATGAAGTCCAGAATCTCATCTTCTCTATTACTTCCAGGTGTAGATGAGGTACCTTGAGTGTTGATCCTTAGTTACAGCTTTTCAAGAATGATTTGAGTATCTGCGAACTAAAAAAGACAGGTTATTCATCTTCACCACCCAATGTACAATATTGGAATCGGCATCGGAAAACTGTAGCAAGCATTATAGTTTCCTTGGTTAGGACCAATTCTCTGTAGTGATCTCTGCAGCTCTTCCTCCCATGCTCTTGATTCTACCTTCTGAATTTAACCTTCCTTTTCCATGGAACATAAACTGTGTTTGCCTGGAGTAGTTTCTGAACCTGCTTCCTGCCCGTAGAAGTTCTGGAATCCAAAGTCCTTTTTTTCCACCTTACACTATCTCCTCCTTTTTAGTTCAACCTCATTCTAAAAAAATGTTGAGTTTTTAAATGATTCTTCCTGGAGTTCCTTCCATTGGGGAAAAAGCCATGACCACAAATCCCTTTGGCTTACATAAGTCCTTTCTATTTTGGGGGCCTTTTTAGGAAATCCTGTTGTTTAATTAAGACAGCCAGGCACAGTCTAAAGTTTTTTAGAAGGATTTTGTCTGTTTGAATTGGTCTATGAAGTACCTTCTGAAACCTTTCTGAGTGCCTAACAAAAGATGCTGTACCCACCCTTTGCTGAAAGTCATTTCAATTTGAGAAGTTTGCCCTCTGGAGAGGTTGGGCATGAGAAGTTGTTTTATTTTCAAACTCAGAAAACCCTGGCACTTTTTACGTACCATCTAAATTTTGCTCAAACCAAAAAAGTTTCTTCTTTTAGATGCTCTCTCTCCTTTGCATTGTACTATAATCAGGTTGGCCAGATGATCATATTCATTATGGAACAATTCCTTCTTTTCCACATTACAGCAGATGACAGTGTCACCAAACCTTCCACCAGCTACAAGTGTCCCCTTTCCTCCAGCTTTCAGTAGCATTTTCCTCACTTTCCTTTAAGTCATCATCAAGACCCTTTAGACTTTCACTAACATGCTCTCCAAGGCCCTTCTAGTTCTGTCTGCTGGTCAAACACAAGGGTAATTATGATATTGTGATATTTAGTAAGAAATATATATTTGGTCTTCAGACTTTGGAACTGGGAGCAGAATTATAATTTGAGACACTTTTAAGTTTTTGTTGTAGCAGCAACCCACTTTCTATACCAAAATCTGTTTCTGGTACCTGCTGGATAATAAACATCCCAAAACATAGTTGCTGAAAACAACAATCATTTTTACAGCTCATGGTCCTCAGGCTTGAAGGTGCTAATTTAGCCATTCTTGCTCAGAGTGTGTCGTGAAGTTGCAATTGTCTGGCTGGGGCCAGGGGCATCTTGAAGGTTAGCCCAGGCTATGCCAATCTCATCCCTCCTCAGGGAATGTATAATAACTGGGATATGGATAGACTAAGCTACTTAACTAAGGAGAGCCAAGCTGAAAGGCCATGGGGACTTTCAGAGTCAAAATGTTGCTGAGGCTGGTACATAGGACCATCTGCAAGATAGCTACACAGTGCAAGTCTTCTGTTGGAAAAGAAAACCAAGATGTAGACATTATAGAGAACATGAGGCACTCTGGTTCCTGGTGGCTTTCCAAGCCTTTAGTCCTGGTGATGCTTTGTTTCCATAATACCCTTGCATTTTTCCATAAACTTCCATTTTTACTTGTGCTGGCCTAGGGAGATTTCTGACTCTGACATGCAACATATTGACTTGACAGGAACCCTAGAGGGATATCGTGAGGATCTTCATTATTCTAAGGAGTGGTGGGAAGAAACAATCATGTACTTTAGGTCCACTGACTCAGATACTTATTAATTCAAAGAAGTCTTTATTATATTTCCATTAAGTATAAATTCTGCTAGGCACTAGGTATGAGGAAGTAAACAAGGTTGCCAAGGTCCCCGTCCTCATGGAGCTCACAGTTTAGTGAGAACCACCCAGAGTCAGGTTCAAATTCCTCCTGTGAAGTTGCTACCTGTGCCAGTTACTAACTGGGTGAAGTCCGCATTCTATTTTTTTCATCTAGGAAATGGGCATCACTTTGTGGACTTGGTGTAGAGACTAAATGGCATATGTGTATGTGTAGGTATATGTGTATATCATTTGGTACATGGAAGGCCCTTAAATATTTGAGTTTATTTTTCCTTGTCCTGTTTTCTTAAATCAGAGTTGACATTTTGGGCTGGATGAGACTTTGTTGTGGAAGGCTTCCCTGTGCACAGTAGGATGTTTAGCAATATCCCTGGCCCCTACCCACAAGATGATGGTAGCACTCCCTCTGACCCCAAGTGTGATAACCAAAAATGTTTCCACATATTGCGAGAAGGGCCAGGGGGATACAGATTAGGTGGGCAAGTTTGCTGCCAGTTGCAAACCATTTCTTCAGATAAAAGGCAGACATTTATGCCTAAAGCTATGTCCACCTCTGAATTTGATTTCCCAATCCACCTGACTCCTCTTCCCTGTTTTGTTTTTGTTTTTGCTTCAAAAGTAAATGTCACCAGGAGGAAAGTAGATAACAATGCCAATTTTGTAGTGCTGGCTGGCATTGAAGAAAGGAAAATCTATATAGCCCCCTCCCTCCATCCTTCTCTGAGGCCAAGCCCAGTTTTGCTGTTTAATTACCTCCAGGGATTTCAGCATTAACCATGTCTGTTGATCTACCTTGGCAGGAAAAATAACAGGCTTGGCCAGATCTGATAGCATAGAGAAATTGGAGCCTTTCCCTAGCACTGTTCACACGGGCCCCATCTAGGGGTTGAGGGTCATAGCTTTGGTGGCTTAGAGCTGGAACACACTTGTCACTGCCTGAGGGAGAGGGAAAGGGTTCTGTTTCCAGGGGTTAACACAGAATTTCACAGTAGGGGGCCATGTCTGATTTGCATAGAAGCTAAATTTGCATGGCAAGGATATTTTTTATCTATAGACTGTTATAGAACTATAGTATCTTAGTTTTCTAAAAGGCCTTTATTTATCCTTTATCTAAGTTTGGGAAAAAGTCAGTTGTTCATTTTAAATATTATGGTGCTGATAATAATGATTTTGTTTGGAGTGAGGGCTTGCTTTTGGTACGGTACTGTTAGAGCCTATGGGTAGGACTGGTGTGGCTCTCTGACCCTCTGTCTTGCCACTTTTTGTCTTGTTCATTTACTGGCCTTCTGCTGTTCCTGAATACCAGGCTCCTTTAGGGCCTTTGCACTTGATGTTCCCTTTTCCTAGAACCTGCCCTGTCTTTTTTGGCTCGGTCTGCCGTAGCAAAATGCCGTAACAGACTGGGTGGCTTAAACAACACAAACTTATTTCTCATGGTTCTGGAGGCTAGGAAGTCCAAAGTGAAGGTGCTGACAAGGTAAGTTCATTCCTGAGGCCTCCTCTCTTGGCTTATACATGGCCTTCATCTCCCTGTGTGCTCACATGGTCTTTCCTAGATGCACGTGCAGAGACTGATGGGAAGAGTAGGCTCTCCGATGCCTCCTCTGTAAGGACACTAATCCTGTTGGATCAGAGCCCCATCCTTATGACTTCATTTAACCTTAGCGGCCCCATCTCCAAATACAGCCACACTGAGGGGTAGGGCTTTAACATTGAATTTGGCGGGGTGGGGGGCAGGGGAAAACAAATGTTCAGTCCATAACACTCCCTGTTAGGTCTAAATTGGTTTAGTTCTTGGCTATCTACAACACATGTTCCCCCCACCCCACCCTTTTTTTTCTCTCACTCATTATTCTTCTCTGTTTTGTTTTTCTTCCTGCCCTTAACACTGCCTAAAATTATTATATGTTAAACAAGTTGTGTTTGTTTATTTTCTGTCCCTACTTTTTGGATTAGTTAAGGATTAAATGATCTAGCTTAAATAAAGTATTCATTTAACAAATGTTTATTGAATGCCTACAGCATGCAAAGCACTGGACGAGGTTCTAAGGTTGAGTGGTGAAGAAAAGTTCACACACTCCCTGCCCTCATATTGCTTATAGTCTTGTAGGAGCATTCATTGAATACTTACGACGTTAGGGTTAGGGTTAGGGTTTGGGTTAGGGGTTAGGGGTTAGGGTTAGGGTATGGTGCTGAGAATTGGTAACTTATTTCATTTGATCTTTGTAAAACTCATATGGCATAGGTCCTATTGTTGCATTAATTTTATGATGCGGACCTGTAAGGTGGTGTTTCAGGGCCATTCACCTAGTTGGAGCGAAGTCTTGACAGTCTGATGCCATAGATCTTGTCTTGACCACCATGCTGAACTGCATATGGAAGGCACAGTACAGGACAGAGCACATTTGAGTGGATGAATAAATATGCTTGTATGTCTGCAACCTCATTGTCAGAAAGCATTCGATACTGATTTTTCTCATAAACCATCAGAATAACTCATAGGTACACTGTACTATAAACAAGTTTGAATATAAAAATCTACATGCACAAAATTGACATTCTGCGGCATTATCAAGAATATTATAAAAATCACTGCTGTAGGGTTCCTTTGCTTTAGTGTGTGTGAATAGAAAACATAATGGGGGCTTTGGAGGCAAACAGGCCTAGATTCAAATCCTTGCTTTGTCATTTACTGCCCTTGGAATCTTGGGCAGTTTCTGAGACTCAGTTTTCTCAGCTGCAAAATGGTGATGATAATACCCAGTTCATAAAATTTTAAAATATCCCCGCAAGTAGAGGATACTTAATTAATGGTAGGTAGCTTTTATTATATTATTTTCACAGTGTATTTATTTTATTTTATTTTTTAAACGTTTATTCATTTTTTAAGAGACAGAGAGAGACAGTGCGCGAGAGAGGGGGAGACGCAGATCCTAAGCAGGCTCCAGGCTCTGAGCTGTCAGCACAGAACCCAACATGGTGCTGGAACTCAAACCATGAGATCATGACCTGAGCGGAAGTCAGATGCTTAACCGACTGAGCCACCCAGGTGCCCCTCACAGTACATTTAAACTATAATTTGATATTTAAAAAATTACCAACCTGTACAGAATCATGTATGTTATGTAAAGTGAGGCCTACCTGGAAGAGTGACTTGTGTAACCTGATCACTTGGAAGGAGCTATTTCTCCATCAGTTCCCCTGAGTGCCTCAAGATAATCCCACTAGTCCTGGGTTGTCTTTCCCCTGTAAGGAGTGTCTTTGGGATTGGTAGTCTTCTCAGGTTCTGGGAGGCCAAAGGAATCCAGGTCCCTTAGTATACCATGTGTCTTTCTCTCTGCCTCTGGATTCAACAGGAAGGAGTCTGGGTCTGTGTTAGTGGGTTGGATAAAGAAGAAATGAAAAGAGAGGAAAAAGGAAAAAAATTGAACATGAGTCCAAGTCACAGTTCCCACTGGAGCCCCAGAAACCATCTTTCTCCCTTGGGCAGGACAGAAAGAATTAGAATCTTGCCATCACGGGGCTTGTCAGACCACATGGTGTCATGCTTTTGGCTGTGGGTGTTTGGAAGGCATCTGTGGGTTGTGCCTGCTGAATATTCATTCTCATGTCTTATAAAAGTAACTTGACTTTTTTTTTTTCCTTTGGGAAACTAACCTTCTCCCACTCTTTTCCCTGTTCCAGGTCCAGGTAAGCCTCTAGGTAAGCCTAGCAATTAGCATGTTCCATTCCTCTGGCCACAGTGATTGGTTCAAGGTTGGCAATACAATCCAAAGCTGGACCAATGAGGCTCAACCTTAGTGCTTTTATTGGCCTTCTTTCCCCCTCAGGGATGCTAAGCTCTGGGGATGTAAGCCTGCTTCTTCTGCTTCAACCCTCTAGAGAGAGCTTACCGCAGAGTGGAGTACACAAGGCAAGAGACTCCATGCTCATATATCATTCCAGTTCCTCCATCTTGTCAGGCTTCCATTTTCAGTTACTTGAGCCAATAAATGCAGTTCTTCCAGTTTCTCTGTTTTTTTAATCAGGTTGATTTTGCTTTTTGACACTTGGAATCAAGAGAGTCTGCCTTTATGGAACTGGAATGAGTGGACAAGGCAGCCAAGATGTGAGGGGGGTTGGGAAACCATATCCTATAGAAGTCATAGGGAGACCAGCAGTGTTCACCCCTGTGTGAGGGGCTGTTGCTGGTTGGGGCTGTTGCTTGTCTTTTCTAGTTTGTGCTCTCAGGAGTAGAGCTAGACCAAAGAGAAATAGTTACAAAGGAATAGATGGTAAGTATGTTCTTTCCAGTGGTGATTACTGGAGAAAATAGGTGGAAATTTCCAGTGTGGGAGTGAGCATCCCATCACTAGAGCTGTCTGATTCCAGGAGGCCATACTGACCCTCCTGGGAAGGCTAGCTGGCTAGTGAAGGGGAGACATATTTAGACTTACTTTGAGCCCCCTTTCTATTTTGGGACTTTCTGATTAGATGCAAATTGTTTGTAAATATCATTAAGCCTGCAATATGTATAAATAAGCCAATATTTCACTAACAAGATGTGCTTTTGTAAGGACTGTGTCTTGCTCACCTCTCTAGCTCCAGTACTAGCATAGGGCAGACAGAGGATAAGTAATCTGGTGATGAAAAGCAGATGCCTGCAGTCTAATCCTGAGTCTGTCACTTGTTTGATGAGTGATCTTGGGCAAGTGACCCCATGCCAGTGAGGTTGTATCCTGTCTCTAACATGGGGATCGTATTACCTGCTGCCTAGAGTTGACCTGTGGATTGGCCACAAGGCATGGTAAGCACTTGTCTGATAGCTGTTATTATTAGGTGTTCAACCCCTGCCTGTGGAGTAAATGAACAAAGGTGCTGGGGGAACCCCAGAGATAACCCTGTCTACTGGTTTTAGAGAGGAACTCGGGGTGAGTTTGGGAGGAAGAGAAAGTGTGACAGTTGAGGAGAACTCAGTTCTGCTCTTGCTACAGGACACAATGCCTATTTCTTACTGCTCCCATGTTTTTTGGCGGAATTCTATTTTCTTCTTTTCTGGATAAATTGCCATGTGTCTTATGTTAGGTTTTCTAATAGCTGGGTGGGAGAAGGATAGGGATCCTGTTCAAGTGATTTATGGGGGGCAGTGCTCTCAGGAGATGGGGAGTGAGCAGAACTGGTTACATAATTTTTTAGGTCCAGATACTAACATATATTTAGTATGAGCCTAGGTGGCTCAGTCGGTTGAACATCTGACTCTTGATTTTGACTCAAGTCATGTTCCCAGGGTCATGGGATTAAGCCCCACGTCAAGCTCCATGCTGAGCATGTATCCTGCTTAAGATTCTGTGTTTCTCTCCCTCTGCCCCTCTCCACTGCTTGTGCACACTCTCTCAAATTAAAAAAAAAAAAAAAAAAGAGATAATAACATATAAAACCTTTTTCTTCTTTCTACCATTTTTATTCAACTTGCCATGGTATTTTTATTTGCTATTTAATGTGGTTCTAAGTAAAGGAAAATGAAAAATTTTAACTATTAGCATGAATTTTACCATTTATCTTCATTTTGTGCAATGCCAATTTGAAAGGCAAATATCACCAAAATTACATTAATTTGTATTTCTGTGGTTCATCCCCAGAAGGTGCCTCATCAGAAGACACAAACACAAGCCAGACCCAGGAAGATTGGAAGGGAGGGTGTGCAAGGCAGAAAGATACACCAGCACCTGCCATGATGCATCTTGGCTGAGAAATTTGAGCCAGGAACCTCCCCTTCCCACAGGCTACCCACTCCAACCCACAGTGGAAGGAGACCCTAAGCTTATTTCAACCTCCATTCTGGGACATACGGTTACCTGCATGGGGGATAGGTGAGAGGCTTGTTCTTGTCACAATGCTTGCCAAATGTGCCATGGCATTGCCAGCCAGAAGAAGGGACAGCTACCATTTTGCCCAACCCCACCTTTCCTAATGTCTGCACTCAGGCCCCTGCCAAGGGCAGAGGGCTTTTACCATCACTGGACAGGGCAGGGAGGGAGAGGTGGGGGAGAATGAAGGGTGTTAGGAAGTAGAGGAGGCAGAGAGGTGCTGGGAAGTGGCACTACCTGTGAACCAAGACTCCCAAGTCTCTGTTCATCTTTACTGTCTTAATTTAATAGGACTTCCCCTACAAAGCAGATTCAAAGATAAAATTATTAAGAAGTTCAAGATGGCAAGTGCAGAGCATTAAACTCCAAGCAAGAGGCCCTTCTGAGCATTGGACCCTGTGTGATTGCCTTGATCTTATACTTGTGAGTATCTCTGATCTCATTCTGTGCTTCTTCCATTCTTGATCTCTTCTGATTGTGTATACCCTAGGTAACTATCTTAATTTGCTCCCAACATTACTATATTCGATGAACCAGCTATATAGATGCCTGCAGGTCCAGGAGCCCTGGCCACTATTCCACCCTTGTTGCCTTTTATGGTAATTGTACCCATCTTGTTTCATATGGTTGAGTGCTTCCATTTGTCTTTGGTATTCTGGAATTTCACTTTTTTATTTTTCCTGGGGAACACAGTTCTGTTACAGCATCTCCTATAAAGGACAGCCACGATGGAGCTTCTTGGGGTACTGTTGCCAACCTCACTAATACTTTCTGATCTCATTGGTAAAGGGGGAGTCCTCCAGGCCTTCCCAAGGAGCATGGTTGGCTGGTGGGTTTTCCTGTCTTATATGGTAGGCCCATTCTAGCATGCCTACTTCTCTGAGCTCATCAGACCTCCCCTCCAGTTTGCAATGGCAGCTGTGGCATCTCTGCATTGTTCAGTTTGGCTCATTGCTTTTCCTAATCTTTCAAGAGCCTCCCACCAGCATATTAGAACCAACCCCTCGGGCCATCCTGTGGCACTGGAGAGAGGACCCCTTCACATCAACAAACTACCTTATCGAGCTTATATCTTATCTTATAAGCTTATATCGAGCTTATATCTTATCGATCTATCACCCTTGGAATCCTCCACAGACATTCTCCCTCAGTTTGGTTTATGAACATTGGCCAGATCTGATATATAATCCCTTTCTTTCCTCAGTAGGCCTAGCATTTTCTGAGTTGGTCCATGCTAAGGTTTTACCCCCATGATCAGTCTGGTGGCCAGGAGTGGAGGTGGGACAAATCTATAGGAGGGAAGATATTGTTTTATAAAGCACCTGACTCATTTTTAAGCAAGGTAGAGTGTTTATCTTCCAGTAAGGGAACAGGGACACTTCAGCAGGTCCACAGGATTCAGGACTCTCTTGGTTTATCTCTACAGATAGCCTCTCCCAAGGATCAGTGTCCCTTCTTTCCCTGTCAGGGCCTTGTCTTTGGTGTAAAGGGATGCACCTGGCATTCTTTGAAGTTCTGCCATTCTTAGAGTGCAGTCCTGTACCTGCTCTTCAGCTCTGGTAGCCCACAAGCTGTGGGAGGTAAGTATCTCTTTAAATTATTGCCAAATAGGCCCTCTGGAATTGTTTATCAATGAATCTGTCATCTTCTTTCTTCAACACATTGAAGAACTTAGCAAGAACCACCCAATCCCATGGTCTGTTTGGTTAGCATTTGCCCCAGACCTTTCAGATGCCAGAGGGATTGTACTATCTGGTGTTCCCTTCAACTTCACCACTGCCTCTTCTTTGTAGGTGGAAGTCTTAGCAATGGCATTGCTGTGGCAAGCATTTTGTTTCTTAGGACTCTTTCTGGTACCCACTGTTTTGGACTGGTTTCCTTACAAGCAGAACCTGAGATGGGGTTTATTGTTTAAATAATTTTTTGATCTCAAAAATAAATAAACATTAAAAAAAATTGGGGCGCCTGGGTGGCGCAGTCGGTTAAGCGTCCGACTTCAGCCAGGTCACGATCTCGCGGCCCGTGAGTTCGAGCCCCGCATCAGGCTCTGGGCTGATGGCTCGGAGCCTGGAGCCTATTTCCGATTCTGTGTCTCCCTCTCTCTCTGCCCCTCCCCCGTTCATGCTCTGTCTCTCTCTGTCCCAAAAATAAATAAAAACGTTGAAAAAAAAAATTAAAAAAAAAAATTAAAAAAAAAAAAAGGGGGGGGTGCCTGGGTGGCTCAGTCGGTTAAGCATCCGACTTCGGCTCAGGTCATGATCTCACAGTTCATGGGTTCGAGCCCCGCATCAGGCTCTGTGCTGATAGCTCAGAGCCTGGAGCCTGCTTCGGATTCTGTGTCTCCCTCTCTTTGCCCCTCCCCAGCTCACACTCTGTCATCTCTCCCTCTCTCAAAAATAAATAAACATTAAAAATAATAATAATAATTAAAAAATAATAATTTTTTGAGGGAGCAAAAAAGGAAAAGGGGAATGAGGAAGCAAGACAGGGTGACAAAAAGCTAAGTAAGAATATGGTCTCAATAGGAGTCCTATTGTAGCCTGATGTCCCCAGGGCATTCTGGAGCCCTCACAGGATCATAGAGTTGACCCCACCCTGGCAACCTGCCTGTTACATCCTCCCCTGTCAGTCTGTGGCCTCTTCTTTGATCAAGGAGCACAGTCTGTTGTTCTTTTCAGAAAACTGTCTCAGGGGAATCAGATCCTCAGCCTCAGGAGAGAGAAGATCAAAGTTTGGCCTTTGGCCCAATTTCTTTGGAAAACAGTTTCAGGCTTGAAGATATTTTAATTCATTGTAATGCTTGATATTGTCTCTACTGGGATGGCTTTTGGCACAGGGACAATGAAGAGACCTAGCAAAGTGTGACTGTGGAGCCAGGTTTGCTTTCTGGGATCTCATAGTTGGATAATTATGGACACAACAGGAATCCTGTTACAAAGGACTTTGTCTTTGCTCCCCTTGGTTCCTGGGATGTTCACTCCATGTTCGCTAATTACGAACTGAGTTAGAGAATCAATATGAAGAACTTGGGGTATAAGAATTGATTTCCTTTTTTTCAACCAGATGTTATGAGTGGGCAAGAGAGGGAAGGATGACAGGGAAGGAGGAGGGTGTGGTGGTTCAGAGCCTGCTTCCAGGAGTCACATGGACCTGGGTTAGAGTCCCAGCAATGACTCTTCATAGCAGCATGGCCTCAAGCATGTGGCTTCAGTTCTCTGAGCCTCACTTTTCCTCTTCAAGGATGATACCTGTTTTTACTTCATGATGCTAACATAAGGCTTAAATGAGATCCTGCATGAAATAGATTGAGCACTGGGCATCTAGTGACTGCCTAGTAAATATCAACTATTATTGATGGTGGAGTGTTTTCTGAACTTTTTTGGGCAGTGCACATTCTAGAGGTGGCATGGTAGTGTGGAAGATGCCAGATCTTTGAAATCTGAGAGAATTCGCTCCCATTTCTAAATCTGCCACTTCCTAGCTCTGTGACTGTGGGCAATTTGCTTTCCCTCTCTGATCTGCCAAGAAGGAGTAAAATACCTGCACTGCAGAATTTTGGTGGAAAAAGCATACAGCCCAGGTTATGGTTCACTCAGAACTTACTCAGTTCTCTTTCTTCTTTTCATTTTACAACAAAGAATGTTTAGCCCATGCGTTTATTTTCTCACATGTGGCTTGCGGCCAAAGTTGGCAGTTAGATTTTTAACATTTCTCAAGGATAAGAGGGTAAGGCACAGAATGGGTGAAAGCATTAATTAAATGCTGGCTTTGGAAGGCAAAATGCTACAGCATTCCAAAAGGAAACTAAGTATTAATTGGAACAGAAATATTCAGGATCAAATAAGCAAAGACAACAAGCTCTGAGATGCTATTTTAACCGCAGGAGATGGAACCAAGCTTTAGGAGTGTCTGCTTGTCTTAACCCTTAATTAGGATGACGATGGAAGGAAGGAGACTGATGGCAGTTGGTATTCATTGGGTCCTTACTCTTTTCTAGGTGTGGTGCTAAACACTTGACACGCCATATTTCTTTTAATCTTTCTAATAACTCTGTGAGGGAGATATCATTATCCCCATTTTACAGATAAGGAAACTTCCAAGGTCATTGGCTAGTAAGAGGCACACTAGTATTAGAATCAAAGCCTGAGTGTGGAGCCCCAGGTGGTAAAGCCTCACCCCAGTGTATCACATGGACTTCCTCCCACGGACCAGCACTTTGAGGAAATATTCTGTTCCCTTACCGTTTTTATAAAAAGGGGTTTTCCTAGCAGCTAAAATGCTCTTTTAAGGGCAATAAGTTTGAAACAATCTTTCATATTGCTTATAAGGTTTGTTTTTAATGATTGGAGAAATGCTTATTTCCGATGGTTAATAAACTAAGCATGAAATAATATTAACAATAGTAAAATCTGAATGTCAAGAAGAAAAAAAAGGGGCTCAGAAAAAAAATGTTTAATAGTGTTATCTCTGGTTATTTGGAAGGATTACCTCTTCCCCCTACCTCAAATTTTTATTTAAATTCCATTTAGTTAACATCTAGTGTATGGAAGGATTACTTCTTTACATTATTTTTACTTTAATTTTACTTCTTTTTCTTCTTCCAAGGTTTCTGCAATCTTTATTTATTATGTTGATAATCAGAGGGGGAACAAGGATAAACATTGGGAAAAATTATGTTGTATGTTGTTAGTGATCAGAGATCTACAATTGTGTAGAAAATAAACACTTGTAGAACCAAACTATGCAGATTGGGGGGGAAGGGGCAGAATCCATCAGAAACTTTTCTTGTCTGTTAACATAGGCTAAATTCATTTGGAACAACAAATTTGCCCCACCAAGAGTGACTGACATAGCTTCAGATCCAATGTATCAGTCTAATGGGTGCAGCATGAGCGCAGTGTGACCACCAGCTGTGAATATCCAGGGCTGGGACACCAAGATGGGACACTGATGAGTGGGGACGGTCTGTGAGAACACGTTTTTACATGGATGAGGTGCCTGGGAGAATGGCAGTCTTCACACCACCAGCTAGTTTTCTGTATGGCCCCAGGAAGTCTCGCATTAGAGATCTTTAAAACAAAACAAAACAAAGCGAAACAAAAAACAAAACTCTGTTAGCCTTCACTTAAAATTTTGAGCTCTAAATACTATCATTAAAAACAAGATACATCGTTTAAACATTTCCAATGTACCAAACACTGTCCTAAATACTAGGATATAATAGTGACTAGGATGAGGTTTCAGTTCTTTTTTTCTTTTAAGATTTTATTTTTAAGTAATCTCTACACATAACATGGGGCTCGAAAAGCCCCAAGATCAAGAGTCGCATGCTCCACTGACTGAGCCAGCCAGGCACCCGGGTTTCAGTTCTCATAAAGCTTACATTCTACTTCTACATCAGTTTTTAAGTCAATAGGCAGAGTTTGTATTATTCTGTATAAATACTGTTCTTTGTTCAGCCAAAAGTTATGCTCTGATACTTTTTTGTTTCTTGTTTTTTATACAACTGCTGTTTTTTTTCTAGTTGATGCGGTCCTTCAGTATTTGTCATTTGCTTAGTTTTCAAAGTACTTATTGCTCTTTATTCCCATTGCTGCTAAAATCTGTCAAATGCCTATCAATAATATTTCTAAATGTTCAGAGACATCGGGTACTCCTTTCAATACTTTGTTTCTCCTCTCCTCTCTCCCCCTACCAGAGACATCTCTTCTGCTTCCTTACATCTTTCTTCTCTCATCTGGACAGCTGATACTTGCCCACACTTGTGGGTTGGGCCCTCTGTTTCCTGGATTCGGCGTCTTCCCTTGTGTTACTGTGTTCCTTATATATTCTCCACTACCTCCATAAGAAAGATTGCTTGGGAGATCTTGCATAACTGATTATGTAGCTGGGCTTCCCTCATACTTGGTTCATAGTTTATCTTTGTACATAAATGTCGACTGAAAATGATTTTCCATCAGAATTTTGAAGCTTATTGAAAAATCTGGTGCAATTACAACTTTCTTTGCTCTGTAGGTGAATATTGTTTTTTTCCTCTCTGGATTCTTTTAGGGTTTTCTCCTTATTTCAGCACAGTGACATTTCTCAATGATGGATTAAATTTATTTTTCTGGGTGCTTGGTGGGATTTTTCAATCTGAAAACTCATGTCTGTCCATTTGGGAGGTTTAATTTCTAGCAAAAGCTCTGTTAACTGACTTCTACTTAATTGCATTGCTAGATTAACCCACACTATCCATTCTGCCTGAAAAATATATTGACAAATGCTCACAGCATTCTAAATGCTCATACATAGGAGTAAATAAAACCCATAGTTTTTATTTCCATCAGTTGACTTGTGTGCTAATTACCACTATCAGTCAGTTGCATTTGTTCCCAAACCTGCTTATGCCAGTTGCACTTGCTATTAGAATTATATAAATTAGTTAAAAGTTGTACCTACCAATGAACTTAAGTATGAAAAGAGAGTTGTTACCAGGAAAACCAGGTTGAAAACTGGGAAAAAATGGATGAAGTCAATTTGCTTAAGTAAAAGACTGGGAAGGGGCGCCTGGCTGGCTCAGTCCGTAAAGCAGCCGACTTCAGCTCAGGTCATGATCTCGCGGTCCGTGGGTTCGAGCCCCACGTCGACCGCTTAACCGACTGAGTCACCCAGCACAGCTGAGCTGTCAGCACAGAGCCTGGAGCCTGTTTCAGATTCTGTGTTGCCCTCTCTCTGACCCTCCCCTGTTCATGCTCTGTCTCTCCTTGTCTCAAAAATAAATAAAACATTAAAAAAAAAAAGTAAAAGACTGGGAAAATGCAAACTCTAGAATAATTCAGCACTCAGATTGCTTTGACAGTGGCTTTAAGTTCTTGTTCTTTTTTTTTTTTTAAGTTTATTTATTTTGAGAGAGAGAGATTGAGAAATTGTAGAGGAGGGGCAGAGAGAGAGGGGGAGAGAGAGAATCAAAGGAGGCTCCGTGCTGTCAGTGCAGAGCCCACCTCGGGGCTCAAACTCATGAACCATGAGATCATGACCTGAGCCTAAATCAAGAGTCAGACACTTAACTGACTGAGCCACCCAGACACCCCAGTTATTGCTCTTCTTCAAAGAAATTGAAATCGGAAATTTTAGACAATGCATTCTAGGAAATGCATTGGAAATGGCTTAAAGATCCAGTTAGCAGACCGATACTCAAAGAAAAATCCTTGGCCTGAATGAAAAGATCGGTGAATGAGTGCATATTTATGTTTAAAGCAAAAATAAAATGGCTAAAAACTTAACTTTAAAGTGTAGAGACCTGACAGTTGTCACTTAATCAAATGATAAAGTTGACATCACCAATACTGGATCAAACTGTACCTCCTGATGGGATGCACTGAGAAGGGATACCATGTCCCTGCAGTGGTATTTTGCCAAAAATGTAAAATGCCAATCTCTTCATAAGGAAACACAAGATAAACACAAGTTGGGGGATGTTCTACAAAATAACTGGCCTGAACAATTCAAACACGTCAAAGTCAAGAAAGACCATAAAAGGCTGAGTAAAGGTGATCAAAGAGACATAAGAACTAGATGTGTGGCTCTGGATTGGGTTCCAAACACGCAAAACGTTAAGATGTTTTTAGGACAGGGCACCTGGGTGGCTCAGTCCTTAGGCATCGACTTCAGCTCAGGTCATGATCTCATGGTTTGTGAGTTTGAGCCCCACATCCAGCTCTCTGCTGTTGGCACAGAGCCTGCTTTGGATCCTCTATCCCCTGCCCCTCTCTCCCCTCCCTGGCTCTCACTCTCTCTCAAAAATAAATACACATTTTTTTTAAAAAAGATGTTTTTAGGACAATTGATAAAATTTGAAAATGGACTATAGATCTGTAGATTAGATAATAGTATCGTATCAATGTTAAATTTCCTGATTTTGATAACTGTACATGATTGTGTAAGACGATGTCCTTATTAGAAAATATACTCTGAGATATGTAGGGATAAAGGGCCATGATGTCTCCAACATATGTACTTTCAAATAGTTCAGGAAAAATGACATGAAAAAAATACAGAGAGAATTATGAAGACAAAGCAAATGGGGCTAAATATAAATAACTGATAAATCTGGGTAAAGGGTATGCAGTTCTTTGTATTGTTCATGCAAATTTTCTCTAAGATTGTAATGATATAAAAATACAAAGTTACAAAAATATATACAGTAAAAAATAGACATTTATTTTGATAATCTATTATAATTATTTCTATAATCAAATTTCCTTGTAATTGGCCAACCCTGGAGCTTCCCAGGCAAGAACAGAGTATGGTGTCACCAGGTTGGTGTTTCAGGGTCATGGGTTGAATGTGGAAGAGCGGAAAGCATTGAGGCTGGAGAGAGGCAGAAGGCAGATGGTGAAGATGTGCTTTACAGCTTAAAGGACTTGAACTTTGGGAAATGGTGAAGGACTGTTAAGGAGAGAGTTCTGTGAACCCATTTATATTTTAGAACGGTCACTCTATGCACTGTGAATAGAAGAGGAAAGGGGAAGATGCAGGACTGAGGCTACTTTAGTTACTTAAAAGGGGAGTGACCAGATTTTGTATTACATTTGTGGCAGTGAGGATGGACACAAATGGAGGGATTCAAGACCACTTTAGAGGTGGAATCATCAAATGGGAGAACTGACCAAAGTCACAGGGAGTGGGAACAGTACAAGTTGACTCAAGTTACCTTCTTTAGGTGACTAAGTAGATGGTGATAGTATTAACCTGGCAGGGACTTTAATGCAAGAAACAGAGGAGGAGTGGAGTGAGAGGGTAGAGCAAGATGATGAGTTACATTAGGTCATGATGAATTTAAGCCTCAGTGGGAATCAGATAGACAGACATATGGCTATGTGCAATCACCTCCCCCTCAGTTCATAGCACACAAAAAACATGTATCTTAGAATTGGTCAAGTATGAAAACTCTGGCAGATTGCTTTCCAGTTTAGCTGTTCTGTTATTCTCTCCTATCAGCAGTGCAAGAGGATTGGTTGGTGTTTTCCCATATCCTTGCCAACACTTGGTATTTCCTGACTTTTTAATTTTTACTAATTTGATGGGATATCTAATGACAGTTTGTAATTCGCTTTTTACTAGTAAATTTAGGCTTTTTCTTAACTTTTTCTTTTTTTAAAACTTTTTTTTCATGTTTATTTATTTTGAGAGGGAGAGGGCTCTTGTTGGGGGGGGGGGCAGGGAAGAGGCAGAGAGATAGAGAGGGAGAGAGAGAATCCCAAGTAGGCTCTGTGCTGACAGCACATGAAGTGGGATACCATCTCACAGACCATGAGATCATGACCTGAGCAGAAACCAAGAATTTTGAAACGCTTAACCCACTGAGCCACCCAGGAGCTCCTAGGCCTTTATCCTTTTCTTTTTTTGCTTATTAGCCATTCAAGTTTCCTCCTCGGTAAATTTAAGTGTATATCATTTGCTCATTCTTCTACTGGGTTTCCAGTTCTTTTCTTGTTGATTTTGAAGGAATTTTTGAGTGTTGTAGATATTAATCTCTTACCAACTTTAAATATTGCAGGTATCTTTTCCCAATTTTTCATCTGTATTTTGTTTATGAAATCTCTAATTAAAAAAAATTTTTTTTAAATATTTATTTATTTTTGAGAGAGAGAGGTAGAGAGAGAGAGAGACAGAGCATGAATGGGGGAGGGGCAGAGAGAGAGGGAGACACAGAATCTGAAGCAGGCTCCAGGCTCTGAACTGTCAGCACAGAGCCCAACATGGCCTCAAACCCAAGAACCGTGAGATCATAACCTGAGCTGAGGTTAGATGCTCAGGTGCCACCCACGTGCCCCTGAAATCTCTAATTTTGGTGTAGTCAAATGTAATATTTTCCTCTGTGTAATGTCTGCTTTTAGAGTGTCAACAGGTTCTTTCTCACAGGTCACACAGATAGGAGTTTCTATTAACTTTATAATTTTACTTTTTATATTTATGCCTTTACTTTTTTGTAATTCACCATTGTGTATGGTCTGAAGTAGAGATCCAACTTTATTTTTCACATATGGTAAACTGGTTTTTCCAACATCATCTCCAAGAAAATCCATCCATGTCCATTTATTATTATCTAACAAATTGCTATGTATACCTGGGTCTATTTCTGAGCTCTTAATTCTGTCCGTTGGTTTATTTGATCCTTTATATCAATGCATTGATGACTTATTGTGGTTTAAAATATGCCTTAACAACTAGTAATATGGATAGTCTTTCTTGGTTCTTCTTTTTCAAAATTTGCTTAGCTGTTTGTAGACATAAATTCTACTAGTAACTTATAAGAAATATATTTGATATAGATATTTCAAAAATAGAATCTAATAGTCTCTTGAGCAGTGAGTTTACTTTTGTTGAAACTAAGATTCATATTATATATGAATTATTCTTATTTTATGTTTACTACACTTTATATTTTATTCTTTTTTTTCTTTTCCTTCCTTTCATTAAATTGAATTTTGTTCTGTTGGCTTGAAATACATGCATTCTATTTTTATTTTATTTATTTATTTTTTTTTAATTTTTTTTTTTATTTAAATTTTTTTTTCAACGTTTATTTATTTTTGGGACAGAGAGAGACAGAGCATGAACGGGGGAGGGGCAGAGAGAGAGGGAGACACAGAATCGGAAACAGGCTTCAGGCTCTGAGCCATCAGCCCAGAGCCCGACGCGGGGCTCGAACTCACAGACCGCAAGATCGTGACCTGGCTGAAGTCGGACGATTAACTGACTGCGCCACCCAGGCGCCCCTTTTAATTTTTTTTTTAAGGTTTATTTATTTTTGAGACAGAGAGAGACAGAGCATGAATGGGGGAGGGTCAGAGAGAGAGGGAGACACAGAATCTGAAACAGGCTCCAGGCTCTGAGCTGTCAGCTCAGAGCACGACCCGGGGCTTGAACTCACGGACCGCGAGATCATGACCTGAGCCCGCGAGATCATGACCTGAGCCCATGTCGGACGCTTAACCGACTGAGCCACCCAGGTGCCCCATGCATTCTATTTTTAACGAATTAAGACAAATATTTGTAGTTATCCTCCCTAATAATGTCTTAAACATAATACTGTCACTATTTTCCTCCTGAACAAGACAAAAATATTAGCATGTTTTCACATCCCTTATTTTTTCTTTTGTCTCCACTCGACAACTCTTTTCTCTTTTGTCTCCACTCTTTTGTCTCTAGACTTTGTGTAGAATTTTCATTTTGAATTGTTAGAGGTTGCTATGGTTAATTTCATGTGTCAACTTAGCCAGACTTCAGTACCCAGATATTTGGTCAAAAGCCAGTCTAAATGTTTCTGTGAAGGCATTTTTTACAGGTTAGCATTTAAATCAATAGGCTTTGAGTAAAGCAGATTAGACTATATAGTGTGGGTGGGTCTCATCCAATCAGCTGAATGCCTTAGGAGAAAAATGTCAGAGGTCCTCTGAAGGAGAGGGAATTCTGCCTCTAGACTACCTTCAGACTTGAGCCCAAACATTATCTCTTCCCTCAGTCTCCAGCCTGCTGGCGTTCCCTGCAGAGTTTGGACTTGGCAGCCCCCGACAACTGCAGGAGCCAATTTCTTAAACAAAAAATTGCTCTCTTCCTCTTTCTGTCTCTCCAAACACATCCTATTGTTGTTCCTCAGAGAACCCTGACTAACGTAGGGATATACTTAGATTTTTTCTTCAACCATTCTCGAGAATGGTGTAACCTTGAATCTAGAATTGAGATTTAGGATTCATTCTCTTAAATCTGACTGGCTAGGTTTGAATCCTGTCTGAATCACTTACTGCATGATTTTTTGAAATTTTTAATTGAAATATTATATGCGTATACAAAGGCAAACATATAATTAAGGCACAGCTCAACGAATTTTCAGAAAATGAACACACTGGTGTAACTAGCGAAATAAAAAACCAAAACATTACTAACACTCAAATTTTCCTTATGCCTATCACCAATCACTCCTCATACCCTTACTAAGGTAAATCACAATTCTTACTTCTAAAAGAGTAAATATTTTTTTATTTACTCTTTTTTGTCCTATCAATTTTTGCATTTTATATACAAGGAATCATACAGCATGTATGTTTTTGTATGTATCTTATTATGCTTAACCCCTTTTTTTGGTATGATTAATTTCGGTGGCTGTATGTAATTGTAGTCTGATCATTGTGTAGTATCTTGCATAGTGTTTCATGATATGACATACTACAATTTATTGATTGATTTTACTTTTTATGAGCATTTGGTATTTTCCAGTTTTCTGTTTGTTTGTTTTTCCTATTATGAATAGAGTTACTATAAACATTGTAGTGCATGCCTTTTGGTGAGCAGAGGTAGGCATTCCTGTTGAGTATATCACTGGGGGTGGAACTGCTGGTTTGTCAGGTATGTATAGTTCAGCTTTGGTCAATACTGCTAACCAAATCTCCAAAGTAGGTGTGTCAGTTTAGACCCCCATCACCAGTGTCACCCGCACATGATATTTTTCTGTTTCTTTTAGTTGTCCTGGTTCTGGTTGGTTTGTATTACCTTGTGGTTTTTTGCATTTTCCTAATGACTAGCAGAGCTGAGTACCTTTTATCAGACATTTGGTTATCTTCTTTTGCAAAGAGATCTTTTGTACCTTTTCCTAAGGTGTTGTTGGCCTTGTTCTAGTTTATTAGGGTGGAAGATTAAGTTATTGATTGAAGTCTTTCCTCTTTTCTGATATAGGTATTTGAAGGTATGCATTTCCCTCTAAGCATTGTTTTAGCTACCTCCCGTAATTTTTTTAAAATATTTTTAACACATTAATTTTTGAGAGAGAGAGACAGAGACAGAGACAGAACGCAAGCAGGGGAGGGGCAGAGAGAGAAGGAGACATAGAATCTGAAGCAGGCTCAAGCTCTAGGCTCTGAGCTGTCAACACAAAGCCCAACACAGGACTTGAACCCATGAACTATGAGATCATGATCTGAGCGAAAGTTGGATGCTTAACCAACTGAGCCACCCAGGCACCCCTACCACATCCCATACATTTTGACATTATGGTTGTGTTTTCATTCAGTTCAAGATGGTTTTTAATTTCTCTTGGGAATTCTTCTTTGACCCACGGATTATTTAGAGATATGTTGTTTAATTTCCAGATATTTGAGCAATTCTGAGATTTCTTTCTGCTAATAATTTCTAACTTAATTCCATTGTGGTTGGAGAACACACTTTGTATAATTTCAGTCCTGTCACATTTATTAAGACTTGTTTTATGGATTAGCATATGCATCAGATTTTATTTGACTTTCAGAAGCTTTTAGCCCAGCTCATTCAGCATCCTGCCCTCCTGCTTTGGAGTCTGCAAACCTGTGGTCAGGAAAATCAAGCGTGTCTGAAGGCTCCTCATTTCTGTTTTTTCCACTCTAGCCACCAGCAATAGAAGAAAGCTTTGATGGTTTCCCTTTCCCCCAGTAGTGGCTGTCTGCCTGGGCCAAGTCCCAGTCCTCCACCCATGTCCCGATGTGGCAAATGCCACCAGGGGAGTGTATCAGCTGCTGATCTGATAGCTCTCCAGTGAACTGTTCTCTCCTCTGTGGGGTGTTTAGTCCTTTCAGTCCTTATTCCAAAGTCCTTGACATCTGGAAAATGTGATTTTTTTTTTTTTTTTTTTTTGGGTAATCTGTCTAGGTTTTAATAGTTGTTAGTGTCAGGGTTGGCCTGTTTCAACCTCCTACATTCTACCCAGAAGTGGAAGTTGTTTTTCCTATTTTAGATAACAGCATACTTTGCTATGCTGTTTACTCACCTTTATTTTACATACGGCTTGTAGCATTCGTATAGATTTGTTTCTCCTCTCTTTATTCTCCTCCTCCTCCTCCTCCTTTTCCTCCTCTTCCTCTTATTCCTCCTCCTCCTTTTTTGAGAGAGAGAGAGCAAGAGCGAGAGCAAGAGAGCATATGAGTAGGGAAGGAGCAGAGAGAGAATCCAAAGCAGACTCCATGTTGTCAGCACAGAGCCAAATGTGGGGTTTGATATTGCAAACTATGAGATCATGACCTGAGCTGACATTAAGAGTCGGATGCTTCACTGACTGAGTCACCCAGGTGCCCCTTGTTTCTCTTCTTGCTGGAATACTAACTACAAAAGAATTTTCAAAGAATATTTCCAAAGAGAATATTGTTTTGAGTGATAAAACTGGCACTTTTTATATAGATTAAAATTCTGAGGGGTGCCTGGCTGGCTCAGTTGGAAGAACATGTGATTCTTGATCACAGGGTTGTGAGTTTGAGCCTCATGCTGGGTCTGGAGATTACTAAAATAAATAGGTGGATGGATGGATGGATGGATGGACGGATGGATGGATGGACGGATGGATGGATGGACAGACATAAACTTAAAAAATCCAGTTTTGATGCTCTTTTCCTTTAAAACTTTTGAAAATACTGCTTTTCTTCATAATAGTATTATTCATAATAGTCCCAAATTAGAAAACAACCTAAATGTCTATCAACAGTAGTACAGATAAATAAACTTTTCCTATATTTCTACAATACAGCAATGTTTCTAACTGGAAACGATGTTGCCTCCCAGGAGACATTTGGCAATGTCTGGAGATATTTTTTTGGTTCTCATAACTTGTTGGGAGAGGGAAGAGGATTGCAATTGGCATCTACTGGGTAGAGACTGAGGACGCTGCTAAATATCTTGCATTGCATAGGACAGTCTTCCCATAAAAGAATTATCTGGCCCAAAATATAAGCACTGCTGAGGTTGAGAAACTCTGCTCTATTATCAGTGAGAATAGATGAACAATTGCTACATGGATGCAAACACATAACTCCCATAAACATATGTTGAGCTAAAGACGCCAGATACAAATTAGTATATACAGTGTGCATATATTTATGTAAAATTCAAAAATAGAAAAAAACTAATTCATGGTGTTAGCAGTTAGGATGGAGTTGTCTGTGGGGTACAAATGGTGACTGGTAAGGGCCAATTAAAAGGGCCTTTTAATATGAGGGTTAGTTACACAGATGTATTCACATTGTGAAAATCAAGCTGTGTTTTATAAATGGTGAGATAGAAATATATAATTATTTACATATATAATTATACATTATGTGATATATAAATTTTATATATGTATATGTATATATACATACTTATATTGGAATAAATGTTTTTCAGAATTCCATTGTCTGCTTTTAAGAGATGATCTGTTCTTCCTCTTTGGAAGCATTTTCTCTTTGTTTTTGATATCCTAAGCTATCATTTTAACGTGACTAAGAGTGGGTTTATTCATACATATCTGTTTGTCACTCTACGAAACGTTTTTTGTAAATTTTTAAATGTTTATTTATTTTTGAGAGAGAGACAGAGTGTGAGCCGGGGAGGGGCAGAGAGAGAGGGAGACACAGAATCCAAAGAAGGCTCCAGGCTCTGAGCTGTCAGCACAGAGCCCAACGTGGGGCCCAAACTCACGAACCACAAGATCATGACCTGAGCCAAAGTTGGACACTTAGCTGACTGAGCCACCCAGCCACTCCACTGTGAGATCTTTTAATCTAAAGTCTATTCTTTCTTTCTAATCTTGGGAAAAAATTTTAGTTATTGTTTCTTCAAATATTTTCTTACCTATGCTCATTTTTTACCCCTTCTGGGATTTTTATTATCTAAATGCTGACAGGTCTGCTTCTCTCTTCCATATATGTCTCGTAGCTTCTCTTCTATAGTTTATTATTTTTTCATCTCTTCCCAGTTATTCCTCTGGATGATTGTCTTGACTGGAATTTCCAGTCTCACTAATTCATTCTTCAAGTTTATTCAGGCCATTGAATGGGTAGGAACAACCGTTGAGTGGTCTTGAGCTATTTTCCCATAAAGGCAAACAAAATGGAAATAAGGTTGACAGGAAATACACAGTTTCTTAAAAAAAAAAAAAAAGTAAAAATAAATAAAATAAGTTTCTGCATTCTGTTATTCAACCAATCTATAAAGTTCCTTTTTAAAAAAAAAACAGCATTGGTTTTTAATTTAATATTTTAATATTTAATTGATATTAAAACAGTTAATATTTTGCAAACCAGCTTCGCTAATTTTTTTTATTATTTTTCAACATGAGTATTTGTTCTTGAGTCATTTTATAAACTCTTCTATATTTTTGAAGATATTTGTTGTGCTTATTTGAATTGTCTGTTCTGGCCCTTCAGCTGGGCTTTATCTGATATTCATTGGCTACCCTTTTGACTTTCTTTTGTGGTGTTGCTCGCCTCGGTTATTCTAATTTGTGATCACACACACCAGCTTTCCCCTTGGGGGCTCATCGCCTTGGTTGGGAATGTGTGTCCAGGCGGAGGGCTGAAAGGACTGGCCCCTGTTGTGTTCTGCAAAGTTTTAAGAATGTGAGTATGTGTGCTCGGGTGTACACCTCAAGATGAGTGCCCTGGCCTTCCATCCTGGAACTAACCACTGCTTCTTTCCCTGTCCCTGAGGAGCCTGGCTGTACTTACCCTTGGGCACTGCTCTTTCCAAGAGCTGTCTTCTTTGGCTGACATCCATCCCCTTGTCCTCAGGCTGTGGGGCAGGGAGGAGTGTCCTGAGCCAGGCCATTTGTGTGCACCTGCTGTTCTCAGTTCCCAGCCCAGCCAGTGCCCTGCTGCTCCTCTGTCTCCAGGCACTGGCTGGCAGGCAGTCCCACCCTCAGCCCCCATGGAAATGCAGGAAAGAGCAGCTCTAAGGCCCTCTTCAGAATCTGTTACCTGGTTGGCACTTGGCTGTCCTCCTATTCCCTACGCCACTGTTTTCCATCTCCATTGGGACCCAACCATCTTCTGGCTTTCCAGAGGGATTCCTCACAGTTTTGACAGGACCTCAGACTCATCCAGCTCCTTATCACTTTCATTTTTCCTCCAGGGTCGGACTGTGGTGAGGGAGCCAGCAGCCCTTTGTTAGTTTATCATGTTGCTGGAAACCAGAAACAGCAGTGAGAATGGACTTTAAAAGCAGCCTCTTGAAGACTCTTAAATATGGAGAACAAACAGAGGGTTACTGGAGGGGTTGTGGGAGGGGGGTGGGCTAAATGGGGAAGGGGCATTAAGGAATCTACTCCTGAAGTCATTGTTGCACTATATGCTAACTAACTTGAATGTAAATTTAAAAAATAAAATTAAAAAAAAAAACCCAGCCTCTTGATAACCATGTGACCTCAGGCTAGTTATTTAAGTTTGGACATCTGTGAAATATGGCTGATAGTGGGTTGCTTCAGAGGGTTATTGTGGGTTGGCACAGCACTGGCACATAGTATCAGTTCATCATATGAGCTATTGTTATTATGACAGGGTGTAGGCCATCATCAGTGGGGAGCTGAGGCTGGTAGTTGGAATTGTGGATTTGAATGTCACATCCCTGTGGTAATGAAGAGTGAGGAATTAAGATGGTATAGGGAGGGGTCCTGGCATTTAAGGGTTAGTGGACAAAGAAAGAAAAGGAGAGGGAGAGGGAGGGTGTATCTCAGGAAGAGATTGGGCCACAGAGCCAGGGGAAAGGAAAGTCTCAAGAAAAGGAAGGGGGTCATCTGCAGAACCAGAGGCTCTGGAGAAAACAAATTTTTGTTTTTATTTTTTTTTTTTAGCAGTCAGATACTCCTTGGTGAATTTAGATCAGTTTTAGTGGAGAGGAGGGGACAGAAGCCAGATTATAGCCAGTTGGGAAAGAAAGAGGAAGTAAAGAAGTAGAGACATGTATAGACCTTTCTTCCCAAATATTTGGCTGTGAAAAAAAGGAAAGAGATTAAGGCGATGGCTGGGAGAAGTGTCCAGTCAGAAGAAACACAAGTGGGTTTGTTTCTTGTAGGTAGAGAGCCAACTCCATCTCTCCCATATCTTTCCCCTTCCTTCTTCCCTTCTCCTTCACCCCTTTCCTCTTCCTTCCTTCTAGTTCTCTTCTCTAAGCTAAACTTTGGATCATTCTGCAAATGAAGCAGGTGACTAGGAAGCTCTGGGAGAGAGAGTGCAGCCAACTTGAGGAGGGCAGGGTGAACAGGGAACAGCACTTGCCCTGAGGAGCAGAGCAATGGGGTCCCAAGCCCAGGTGTGCCTTGGATCCTTGCCCGTTGTTGCAGGTGGGGAGGAGCCGTATCAGTGTAGGTAGGTTTGCGATGGGGAGAAATGGGGTAGGGGAGGAAAGTAATCAGGGTTTCTGCCAATGTATTTAGTTTGGTTTATTAAGAACCTCAGGAGTCTTGAAATGGGCATCTTCATCTTTCCCAGAGATGGGTAATATTCTCCTCTCACAGAGCTCTGCACAAGACTGGGATAAAGTGATGTGTGTGGAAGGCCCTTGTGAGCTGTGAGCTGTGCATTGCTGGCAGAGGAAAGGCAGTCACTGAAAATATCTAATTTTGCCTGATTATTGGCTCAGATGATGCCAGGACTCCATTACACAGTGATGACCCCTGGGGGCACGCAGGCACAGGGTCCATGGTGTGGCCCATCCTTTTTGGAGTGATTTTAAGTATCAGCAGACTATTATGAGGTTCCCCCTGATTACTTAGAAATGAGGGAATCAGACTGCCTCCTACAGTCCAATACTGAAATGAACACACATTGAAGTGCAGGTGGAGGGGGCTGCGTAGATCCCAGCCTCAAAACCTTTCACGCCCACTAGATGTCTTCACAGGTTGACTCGTGACAGGTATTTTGGGCCCAGATGCTATTTGTGGAGATAACATCTCTACCACTTGGGTCTCTTAGATTCTGTTTTCAGCTACTTGTTGTATTTGTGTGTGTGTGGGAGATGCATACGTGTGTGTGTATGCATCTGTGCAGATGTGCACATGTATTTAGGGGGTGGGATCTATCCGCTATATGCAGAAGTGCCAAAAAGAAAGAATGGTAGGTGGAGGGTGTACAGCATTCTTGATCTTCTAATATTCTGATTGAAAATACCCATAAAGCTGAGAACAAAAGGCATTAAGAGCCCTCAATTTCTAAAGGGAGGAGCTAGACCAGTTATGCAGAACATGCCAAATGGGGATCAAAAAATCTGGTTCCATTGCTGCTTTGGGAGTATAAAGAGGCATGTAAATGATGGAGAGAGAGTGACCAAGAGCAGGAATCCCTGCCCACACATACCTCAAAGGAAGGGCAGGAGGCTCCCTGAGAACCACTGAGAGAATGTGGTATCACCTTGAGTTCAGAGGGCAATCTGGAACAGATGCCTATTCCTTCCTAAAACTGAAAGCAAGAGGTCGTCTAGGGGTGCCTGGGTGGCTCAGTTGATTAAGCATCTGACTCTTGATTTTGGCTCAGGTCATAATCTTGTGGTTTGTGAGTTCAAGCCCCGTACTGGGCTGCGCGCTGATAGCATGGAGCCTGCTTGAGATTCTGTCTCTCTGTCTCTCTCTGCCCCTTCCCTGCTCTCTCTCTCTCTCTCTCTCTCTCTCTCTCTCTCTCAAAATAAATAAACTTAAAGAAAAAAGAGGTTGGCTAGAGCCTGCCTGAGGAATCAGAGCTACCATGGGTGTGTGGTGGGCTTCCAGCAAGGACCCTGAAAAGGAAACCCAAAGGATACTGTCCTTGGGATTGGGTCTCAGGGCACAAGACAGAGACAGCAGTGATTAGGTTGGCTGGTGTGTGTGTGTGTGTGTGAGTGTGTGTGTGTGTGTGCATGTACACATGCATGCTTGTGTGTGAACTGGAAATTTATTCTCCCTAGGCACTGTTGGGAGATACTCATTATGCTCAGTTTCTCATTCAGAGAGGTGCATCTTGCAGTGGCCTCAACGCTTCCCACTAGAATCGTCTTCTGCCTCCAGAATTCTCTGGAGGTGACTAGACTAGAAGGAAACCTGGTGCCTCAGAGCCTACGCATTTCAGCAGCTTCTCCTTGTCTTCCAATCCTCATATAGAAATAGAGGCAGGGTTGTTGGGCCTGTCTGGGCCTGGTAGCCAGGGATATGGCCCTTCCTGACCTCCACTCTCCTCGAACCTCCAGACGTCCTACTCTTGCTCACCAGTTTTCTAACCTGCTATCCCAGGCCAGAGAAATGAGGTAACACAGCTGCCACCAGTGCTGCCCAGTGCTGAGCGCAGGAGCTGTGAGGTCGGGGCTGCCAGCAGAAGTGCTGGCCCAGCTGAAACAAGGACCAAAGAGTGGGAAGGGTCACCATGTACCACACTTTGGACAGAGAGTGTGAAGTCCCAGTACTACACAGAGAGGGCTGCTTCCTCGAGATTTCTCAGCCCTCTTTGGAAGCTCTCAAAGAGCCCAGGAGTGCTGGCACATGCTATGACTCGGGCTCCCCTTCTGTAGCCTGCATCTCAGATCGAGTGGGACACACTCACATTATTAGGCCTTTTGTTCAGAAAGGGTTGCACATTTCATCAGCCTACAGGATTCTAAGCCTGGCTTTATCACTTAACAGCTGTGCGACTCTGCTTACGTGTGTGTGTCACTTCCCCTCTCTGAGTCTCGCTTTCTTCATCCTTGATCAGATCTATTCTAAACGGTTGCTGGAGGAATAAAATGAGATAACACACATAAAGTGACTTGCACAATGTCTGGGAAAGGGTAGGACATACAAATTGCTTTCTTTCCCCATCAGCTTTACCTGAAGCCTCGTCCCTAATGTGGTAGGGTCCCTTCCCTAAGGAAAGAAAAAACAAAAAACCTCAAGGTAATCTATGTGCATATGTGACAACATCCCTCATGACCTTGTAACAACATGAGACCACTTAATCAGACTGCATGTTTGTATGTGTTACCATATATGGGAGACAAAGAAGAAAATATATAAAAAACCATGCCATGTGGCATTCAGGGCTCAGTTCTTCGGGTATGAAGCCAACTGAGTGGTGCCGGCAGGAATAAAGTTGCTTCCTGGAAAGAAAAGCCTTGGTGTCATGACTCTCTGTGCGAGAATCCTGCTACATTACTTGGGGGCTTGTCCAGGATTTGGAGATGGTGCATTTCCACCTCCTTTGCTGCAGGAGATATGAATCCCGGAGGGCCGGGAGAGGCAGCCTTACCTGGAGCCAGCAGATGGCTTGATCCACAGGAGACTAGCCCTCCCAGTACCAGGGTGAGGACCCTGTGTACGTCAATGGAACCCATAAGGCCCAGGAACCAGCTCAGGGAGCGCTGCCCATCAGACTGGTAAGAACCAGGGTTCATTTTGGCAGGCTTGCCCCTAAGAGGCAGAAGGGGAGCCTGATCACCTCCCAGAGTTTCCCTAGTAGTTCCACAAGGGATGAGGAACAAAGCCGCAACTCTAAGGCACTGAATGTAGGGAGATCGATGGGTTGAAGTTGCTGTGTGACTGTGTGTGGGGACTTGTCTCTCATTCATTTCCTGGGTCAATGACTATGATAATTAGAGCCAACTGTCTTTGGATAGTCTACCTAAGAACGGGGACTTTGAGGAATATTCCCAAATAGCTGTGAAACTGTCTTCATTTTGGGGAAATTCCCCGTCTTCTCTCAACTGACATTGACTGCCTAATTCCACTAATGGAAAACAAAACAAAACAAAAGAAACCTGGAGTCTGCTCCTCAGTCTGATCTGACAAGGTTTAAAACTGGGAATTCTTTCTCTGCCTTTTGCTGGCACCTGGCCTCTTCTGCTTTCCCTCCCCCCCCCCCCCCCCCCCCGTTTCTGCACCACCTGGGGGGCAGCCTGCATAACTGCTCTTTAATGCCTCAGACACCATCAGCTCCTCCTCCCACCCTAGAGGCCTTGGAGCAAAGACCACTCATTTCAGATTTCCCCACCAGTGCTCTAGGTAAAAATTAACCATGGAGAGCAAATTGTCTTAAATGGATCCAAGTAAAATGTATTCAGTGTTTAAGCTAATTTAAGTTTGTTGGTTTGAAACAGACAATGTTTATCAACAACAACAAAAACTTTTATTCAACAACAACAACAAAAACTTTTATTCTACCTAGATTTGCTGAAGGTCAAATATGCCTATGTTATCTCTGTTCAAATTTGTTAGCAAAAGGATGACCTAAAGTAATGGTTAACTTTGTCTGCCTCATAGTTTTCATGGGTAATTGTTAAGATAGCTTTCAAAGTCTTTGGTAAACTAAAATGTTAAAGTTTAAATTGGGATTAAATTCATTGGAGATCTAACAAGATAAGAGGCTAAAGCACTAATTACTAGATGTAGGTGTGTGCTTTTGACTTGTTGCAGAGAAACTAAAGATATTTGGACCTGTTGGAAAACATGCTTTGTGCTTAATTGATTCATAAGTTTGGTGTCTAAAAAATTCTGATGTAACAGTTCACAATTGGTTACTACTTAGTTTTCACTGGAGACTAAGGTTTGTAAGAGTTAAAAATCTGCCAAATATAGTTAAGACTAATGAAAATAAGAAAAGCAACTCTGCATGTAAAAGAGTAGATACATAAATATATATGTAAGAAATGATAATTCATTTTTTGTTAAAGTTAAAAAAGTAATTTTATCCTAAATGAGACTGGTTGTTTATATATATATATATATATATATATATATATATATATATATATATAAAGGCATAAAGGCTTAGGTCAAAATCTAAAAGCAAAGTTATAAAAGGTTTGTAAAGAAAAATCTTAAAAAAATTTTTATATATGGTCAGGAGATCTAAGGTTATGCTAAATTAGCCACTATCTTACAGACACAAAATAAAACCCCGGTGGCCTTCCTGGAAAGGTTAAGGGAGGCTCTCATTAAATATATGGCTATCTCCCCTAATACCCTTGAGGCTGAGACGATTCCAAAAGACAAATTTGTCATTCAGTCGGCCCTGGATATTTAGAGAAAACTGCAAAAACTGGCTGTTGGTCCAGAAGGGACCCTGGAGGAGCTCTTACAAGCTGCCAATTGGGTAATTACAACCAAGATCAAGAAGAGAATTTAAAAAAAAAAAAAAAGCAAAAAACAAAAAACAAAACAGAAAAAGAGGCTTAAAAAAAAAAATCTGAGGCCTTAGTTGTAGCCTTACATAATATGTCAGACTGGACTTCCCGAGGTTCCTGGCACCAAGTGCCATCTGTATGGCCGTTCAGAGCACTAAAAGTAAGAAGGTCCTCAGAGAGGACAACCAAAATGAAAACCCCTTAAGCCATGCCCCTTGCGTGGAGACAATCACTGGGGATCTGAATGCCCTTGGGGACCTCTATCTGTGAGGGCTCAGATTACCAGTGTCCCTGGAAGGGACTGATGGGACCTGGGGCTCTTCATGGTGGCTCCCCTAAACCAACTATCTAGCAGAAACCCAGAGCCTCAAGCAATTCTAAATATAGAAGGAAAACTGGTTGATTTCCTTCTCTTTTTTTTTTTTTAATGTTTATTTTTGAGAGAGAGACAGACAGACAGAACATGAGTGGGGGGCGGGGCAGAGAGAGAGATGGAGACACAGAATCTGAAGCAGGCTCCAGGCTCTGAGCTGTCAACACAGAGCCCAACAAGGGTCTTGAACTCAGAAACCGCAAGATCATGACCTGAGCTGAAGTCGGACACTCAACCTATTGAGCCACCCAGGCACCCCAGTTGATTTCCTTCTTGACACCAGAGCTACATTTTCTGTCCTCCTTTACACTCCAGGCCAACTATCCAAACTCAGCATGACGATTAGAGGCATCTCCAGAAAACTTATAACTAAATTTTTCTCTCAGCTCCTGGGATACATATGGGAAAAACTAATTTTTTTCTCATTCTTTCTTGATAATACCAGAGAGCCTTACTCCCTTGCTAGGAAGGGACATTATAACTAAATTAGAGACTATAATACTACTAACTCCAGAACAAATAAACAATTGTGTAAGTTTTTGGGAATTACTGGATTTTGTAGGCTGTAAATACCAGGGTTCAGGAAAATATTTTGCCTGTTATATCAATTATTAAAGGAGACTCAATCCCACCTATCCCCGTCCCCCCCCCCCCCCCCCCCATATAAATAAACTAGGGTCTGACTCCGAGACACTGTCTCCAGCCTTGGAATGCTTACAAACAGATCAGGGCAATTACTATTACCAAGCTCACAAAGCTAAAAGATCATTAAAACACAGCATCAGGCCTTTCATTTAGAGGGGGACAAAACTTATCAAATGGCCCAAAGGATATTTACTGGAAAAAATTTGTCAAGGACAGTTCTGCAAGTAGTATCAGCCTGTGAAGTATGTCTTAGAAACAATCCTCTCAACCACAAACTTGCTCTCCCAGGCAGTCAAGAAACTGGAGGCCATCCAGGAAAGACTGACAATTAGGTTTCCCTCAGATGCCAAGGTCAAAGGAATTCCAACATCTGTTGGTATGGATTGATACTTCTACTAATCGAGTAAAGGCCTTCCCCTACAAGACAGAAACGGCACAAAAAGTAATAACAGTTCTGCTCTATAAAATAATACCCAGGTTTGGCTTACCTAAAGATTTGCAAATTAATAATGGTAAATGGCTGCCTCAACTCTTTCTCTAGTAGAACTCCTGGCTCTTGAAAAGGTTTTACACCTCAAAATAAAGCAAACTGCCTGCTTATACTCAGCAAAACTCTAAATAACACCTCACAGGTATTAGATGCTTTAAATTTTTTTTTAAATTAAGTTAGGGCCAAACTCTTGGCAATAGAGCCACCATTGATTACTTACTGTTCCTCCTCCTCCATCACCTGGGTTATGAGAGGTTCCCTGACACATGTTGTTTACAAAGTCAGGGTCTCTCCTAGATTGTTTGACAGGTTTGGGAACTGGGGACATTATCTTAAATGCCATCTGGTTGGTCAATATAATCTTTGTGTCTTTCTCCTTGTGTCTGCTAATGTTTATGCTGCCTCATGCCTGCCAGCCTTCCTGTAGAACCATACTGTGGGCCACTCGACCGACCCTTGGGTAGACTCAAACTGCTGTACCTCTATATCGTCCCTAATCAGCTTGAAGAAGCCAGAACAGTCGTCATCCCTGTTCCCTAATGGGAGTTAGGGGCCCTATTCCAGGGGGAGAAATGAATAGGGAAAGGGTTAACATTAGGCAGGGAGAGATAAGAACCTTCAGAGAGGCAGCTGCAAGTGGGAGGCTAAAGAACAGATGGGGTTCTCTCTTTATAAAATCCTTTATGGGCACCCTCCTCCCATTATTAAGGGCCTAAGGGGGTGTCTAAATGAGATAGGCAATAAGACAACAGATGTGGGCCCTTGGCTTTACCCTAACCACCTTATGCCCCTGGGTCAGGGAGCGATTACCTGTGAGTCTGACCACAGACACTCACCCCTTTAAACCAGGGGATGCAATATAAATAAAGGAATGAAATGTCCAACCCCTGAAACCCCATTGGAGGGGCCTGTTCACTGTCATTTTGGCCACCCCTACTGCAGTTTAGCCGAAGTGGGTCCCTGGATTCATTACATCAGAGTGAAGCTAGCATCTCGAAACTGGGAGTGCATTCCTGATCCATCAACACCATGTAAGCTGACCATACCGAAGAAGCAATCTGCAACTCCAGAGGCTCTGGGAGACTGCAGCCCTGCTTTACTCACTCCGGAAGCTGACTAATCTACGTGTGGCAGAAGCTTGAAGAATCGACAGTCCGGCAAAACAAAAGACGGTCCTTGTTTTCTATATCTGTTTCTTTACTGTGATGCACTGTCACACCTTGTTTCTCGCTATTATGATTCTTGCTCTGCTCTTTGCCATAGGATTGGCTGAGGCTGCCCAGGCCTGCTAGAAAAGTGGTGAGAGGTTTCTGTTAGCACTCACCTTCCTTTTGTGGATAGGATACTTCGTTGGTACCAACATGGGGAAACAATGGCCATAAGAGATTAGAAAATTAGATCCCCACAAATTTTCTAGTAAAACAAAATACCCCAGTCCTACTACTGGGGTTTGGGTTCTCAAAAGCTCAATTATTGGGAAAAACTGTCTTGTCTGGTAGGGTAAAAGTTCATCATCATCTCTGTTAAAAACTTAACATGCCTAGGCCAAAGATTTTATAACTGAACTGCTCAGAAAACCCAATGGTGGGGGACCCCAAATTACCTTGAGCCAGGTCCCCACCCCTTTTCTAACTTCTCTCATCTCTGAGAGGCCTGGGACAATGTCAACACAGCATGAAATGGTGGGCCCCAGGTGGACTATACTAGATATGTGGAAGGACAGCCTATATGGTACTTCCCTCAGTCTGGTCAGGGTCATATGTGCTGGAAACCGTTCGTCCATCTTTCTTCCTGCTCCCACTTGCCAGAGGAAAACATTTCGGAGTCCAAATGTATGGGAACAGGGAGACTTAAAGGAAACAGTGTGCCTTACAAATTGGCAATTAAAAAGATGATAAATGGCCTCCCAAGCATATAATCCAATATTATGGCCCTGCCACCTGGGCAGAGGATGGGTCCTGGGGCTACCACACTCCCATTTACATGCTAAACCACATAATCAGACTACAAGCAGTTATAAAAATTATAACTGCCAATAAAACTGCCAGAGCTCTTAACTTACTAGCCAAGCAGCAAACCAAAATGTGCAATACTATCTATGAAAATCGCTTGGACTTAGATTATCTGCTTGCTTCTCGGAAAAAAAAAAAAAATTTATAAAAAGTTTAACTTAAGCAACTGCTGTTTTCAGATAAATAATGGGGGGGAAAAGTCATAAAAGAGATCACAAATCAAATAAAAAGGATTGTTCATGTCCCCATCCAGACCTGGAACAGTTGAAACCTGGGGAATTATTTGGAGGATGGTTTTCAACTTTTGGGGGATTCAAACTCTCGTAAAAATATCCTCCTAATTCTGGGAGGTTGCTTAATCCTCCCTTGCTTGGCTCCCTTGGTCTGTCTCCAGTCTCATTGAGGCCATGATTTTAAAAAAAAGGATGGCCATTCATGTAATGATGTTACAGAAATACAAACCTCTAAACCAAGATGATGCTCTTTGATCCAAAATAGAGGCGTCCGAGCATCAATGGGGTAGGGTCCCCTCTCTAAGGAAAGGAAAAAACAACAACAAAAAACCATTCAAGGTAACCTGGCTATGTGCGTACGTGACAACATCCCTCATGACCTTATAACATGAAACCATTTAATCAGACTGCATGTTTGTGTGTTAACATACATGGAAGACAAAGAAATAGAAAATATGTAAAAAACTACGCCATGTGGCATTTGGAGCTCAGTTCTTTGGCACAAACCCAACAGAGTGGTGCCGGCAGGAATAAAGTTGCTTCCTGGAAAGAAAAGCCTCGGTGTCACGACTATGCACGAGAACCCTACTACACTAATAGTGCACATAAGGCGAGCATTGCTTGCTGGGAAGAGGGAGGGCAGGTTCTGTCCACACCCTTGTATGCTGGCTGTAATGGTGGGGAGACTGGGCCTGTTCCTCTTAGCCACCCACTCCCTGGGGGGATGCCACCTGCAGGACAGGGTGGGAAGGAGGTCAACTCTGTGAACACTGGGGCCAGGTGATGCAGGGTGAGAGGTCTGTGCAGAGTGCAGACAAAACCCCACAACCTGAAAGAAAGACCCAGCTCAACAATGCTCTTTTCAAGTGCCCATGCTCAAACCTAACAGGCCTTCACCTGGCCCTGCAGCTCCAGTCTCACACCTTGAGCCCACCTTCCACTTTACACCAGAGGGCACTTCCTGAAACGCTAGCCCATTTGCATCCCTCCTCTTCTCAAAATCCTCAGTGGCTCCCTCGTGGTTAAATCTGTGCTTTTCAAATAATGAAAAAAGGACCTTTATTGAGTTCTGAAATCAATTTAGTGAATTGCAATCAGCATTAAAAAAATTGAATGGATGGGGCGCCTGGGTGGCTTGGTCGGTTAAGCGTCCGACTTCAGCTCAGGTCATGATCTCACAGTTCGTGAGTTCGAGCCCCTCATCGGGCTCTGTGCTGACAGCTTGGAGCCTGTTTCGCATTCTGTGTCTCCCTCTCTCTCTGCCCCTCCCCTGTTCATGCTCTGTCTCTCTCTGTCTCAAAAATAAATAAACGTTAAAAAAAAATAAAAAAAAAAGTGAATGGATTAAATGTCAGCCTCAGTCATATATAAGTATTGTTTTGTGAAACATTTATTTCAGATTATTTTAAATGTAAGCATTTACATTTAAATGGTAGCTCCTCTTGGGAGCTACCTGAGTATAATCTGAACCTCTCAGCCTCCATGCTTGAAGGACAGGGAGGAGCAAAGAAATGCAGGCTTTTCCAGGTGGGTATGTGGCACTTTTAATAAGCAAAGGGATCTTATATAACGAGGCTTCTCTTGGGCAGCTGCAAGATGAATGGACCCCCATATCCACCCCTTAAATCTTAAAAGCCTATAGAGAGGACTTAACTGGGCTCAGTCACATGTATGGTACAGGTATTCTCAACTGTCTCACCATCTTAAGGCTATGTCCTAGGAGCAGCCTCCAGGAGGGAAAAAGCAAGTGGAACCCACATTCCCAGGGCAGGGGAGCAGGTGAGGAGCCTCCAAGTGCCCAGGTCCAGCTCATGGGCCAACTGGCAGTCATATCTTTTTGATGACACTCCCCAACAGCTATAACATATTCAGTGAAGTGCACAAGTATTGAGTGTGCAGCTTGATGGATTTTTATATGTGCATACTCTCATTTAGCCACCACCTAGACCAAGGCATAAAACATATCTGGTATCTCAGAAGGCTCCCTCATGCCCCTTCCCAATCCAAACTAACCCCCCTCACTCCCTGAGAGTTCATCACTGTTCTGACTGATATAATCATCAATTAGTTTTGCTGGTTCTTGAACTGAATGGGGTTTTGGGGGTTGGCTTTTTTTAGCTCAGTATGTCTGAGATACATTCGTGATGTTGTGTGTAGCAGTAGTTTGTCTGCTTTCATTATTCTGTTGTGTGAATGCACCACAATTTCATTATCCATTTCTCCTGTTGATGGACATTTGGGTTGTTTCCACTTTTTGGCTATTATGAACAAAGCTCCTGGGAATAATCTTATACCTGTCTTTTCATTTCTACTCATTTCTTTTAGCCATGCTAATCGGAGTAAAATTTGTGAGCCTCAGGGTAGATGTATGTTAACTATTAAAACTTCCAGGCGTTTTCTTTAAAATGTTTATTTTTTTTTTTTTTTTTGAGAGGGAGAGAGACAGATCGTGATTGGGGAGGGTCAGAGAGAGAGAGGGAGACACAGAACCCGAAGCAGGCTCCAGGCTCTGTACTCCCAGCACAAAGGCCGATGCGGGGCTCGAACTCACAAACCGTGAGATCATGACCTGAGCCGAAGTTGGATGCTCAGCCTACTGAGCCACCCAGGAGCCCCTAAAACTTCCATTTTTTTAGAATAGTTACATTTGAGATTTACACGTGCATACGTTCACATACACATACAATGTCTATTGCTATAGTTCAGGTGGCCATGTAAAATGATTTTATTATTGTGGATCTTGGTATAACATACACACACATACACAATACACACAATGAAAGCCACTCATTAGAGGAGAAAGTCAAATTCCTTAGCATGGCTCACAAAGCAGGACCCAACCTGCTTCTGTCTCTACTGCCTCAACTCCCACCGTCTCTTCAAGGTCTTGGCTTGCCTTAAAAATCTTCTTCCTCTGTTTTGGTTGTGGACTCCTACTTTTCCCTGAATATTCATTTCAAATGAATAGCTTTTTAAGAAGACTTCCCTGATCACCCCTTTCTCCTCTCCCTTTTTGCCCCTTTAGAACCCGTGCATCCCTCTATCACAATGCTAAGTGCCTTGTATTCTGTCTCCTACTGAATTATTTCCTTATACGAGAGCTCCTCGAGGGAAAACTGTGACCCACCTTTAGCCTCTAGGGTAAACATTTGTTCTTTACCTTCCACCTCCATCATCCATTCTTTTAGTGACAGCCCCTAGTATTAATCCAGGGAATTACCATTCCTGCTCTCAGTCCTGGTAGCTCACTTGTGGTCCCATTCATTGAGGTGCTTGTGACCACAGTCTGGGCCCTCACCATATCCAATATCTTTGGCCATAGAGCTCAGTTGCCTAGCTGGTTGGAAAGGACTTTGGGAGTCTTGGACCCCATTGTCTGTTTTCCCCATCCCCAGTCGCTCTGTGGTCTATAGCCCATTATATACTGGGTGTTGTACTAAGTGCTTTACATTTACAATTTTATTTAATTTTCACAGCAGCTCTATGAGCTGAAGGTACTATTATCATCGCCATTTACATATGAGAACTCTGGGTCAAAAATGTTAGATAGCACTTACCTAGTATACTTCCAGGACTGGGCCTTAGAGTAAAAATTCAGGGCTGCCTTTGTATCAATGATAAAACATTCAACTTTAACTCTATTGAGAGCAGATGCTTACAGAAAATAATTTTCACGTGTAAGTAGGTTTTTCACAGGTGTTGCAGAGGTGACCCACTTTTCTCTAAGCATTTTAAAGATATCATCCCATTGTCTTCTGGCCTCCATCATTTCTGATAAGTAGTAAGCTGTATTTCTATTTGTTCTTCTATTTATTTCATTTGTCTATATGTATTTTTTTCCTTCTGGATATATTAAAGACTTTCTCCTTATCTTTAGTCATTAGTAATGTGATTATGATGTGCCTACTCATGGTTTTGTGTGGATGTGGGTGTGTATTTATCATGGGCACGGTTTTCTGAATTTCTTAAATCTGTAGATTGCAGTTTCTTCTATTGAATTTGCAAAATTTTCAGCCATTATTGCTTGCTATATTTGTTTTCTTCCTAGTTTTCTGTCTCTTTTTGTTCTGGGATTCCAATGACACAGATGTCAGATTATTTAATGTTTCTTATTGAGACTCTGTTCATGTTTGAAAAATATTTCTTTATTTTGTAGTTGTTTGGATAATTTCTGGTGATGTGTCTTTACTTTTACCTCTACTTTTAAAGTGTTCAGTACTTAGTATGCTGTTATCTAGTGTTTTTTTTTTATTTCAAATATTGTATTTTTTTAGTTTGTGAGGTTTCATTTGTCTTTTTAGAATTTTCTTATCTATCCTGAAATTCACCAGCTCTTTAGCTGTTACATTCATCTTTTCCTATAAAATATACGTTTAAAATGTTTATTTTGAGAGAGCGTGTGAGCAGGGGAGGGAGCAGAGAGAGAGAGAGAGAGAGAGAAAATCCTAAGCAGGCTTCGTGCTAAGCATGGTAACACTATGCTGAGTGAATGAAATGATTCTAAGAATAGAAGACTGTCTTTCGATTCTGTGGTCTTTCTCTGAAAAGTATTAAGTTTTGTCCTAGTGAATGATTCAGTTGTTAACAGATCACCTTAATCCTGTGGAAGTGTAGTTTCAGCCTTTATTAGGGTTGTCCCTTCCAGTTCTATCCTATTCCTAGGGTGTAGACCTTAGTCCTAGGATGTGGTCCTTACTCTTAACCTATGGGTAATTTACAGTCTCACCCTATGTATGAACTGTAAGCAGTCAGACAAGTATTGGAGGAGAATTAGCACACAGATTTTAGGGAAACTTTTCTGTGCTTCCATCATTTGCTGGATTTCACGCCTCAATTTCCAGTCACTCAAGCCCTCTGCACATTGTAAAAAAGGGATGTGCCTTTAGGGGAAGATCTTACTCAATGTGTTTCCTTTATTTCAAGGATTGGATCCCTTTAGGTTCTGCCTGCTTTGGCTGCTGTCTAGTGCCTTAAGGCAATTGTTTTTTAAAAAATTTTATCCGGAGTATATAATTGTTATGTGGGAGGGTTAGTTTTAGACAGGCTATTCTGCTCCTACCAGAACCAGAATCTTTTCCTCACTTTTCTTTCTGCTAATCTCAACATGAGTGAATATGGAAGAACTAAGAAGTCAGGGAAGCAATGACACAAAGCCCTGAGGTACACTCAACAGGGCTAATAGGAAACGGGCTGTATGATATAATGGTTAAGAGCACAGACTGTGGAGACAATCTTGGGTTTAATCTCAACCCTGCCACTTATCATCTGTATGAGATTACACAAAATGCTCCACTGATTGGGTCCCTATATTCTTACCTGCAAAATCAGAATGATAGTGTTGTTTTCATAGTTTTTGAGGGAGTGAGGGCACCATATCTGGCATATAATCATAACCAAAGGTGGTCACTACTGTTAAGAGAACAATGTGTTCTTTCACAGAGGGCTTGAAAGAGAGGGGACAAAGCTAGAGGAATCTCTCTTCCAGACAGTATGTGGATGACTTCTATTGGGGCTTTTCAGACTAGAAGTCTATGCCTCCAACTGTAGACATTCACAGTTGTTTGTAAATAAGCAAAGTCCCAAACATTAGAACATTAGAACATTTTTGCATTCCAGGTAAAGCTTATCAAGACGGGGGGGGGGGCATCTGAAATAAATCTATCAAGAATTTTAAAGGGAAATTTAAAGAGATGATGGAGTTAAACAAGAAGCTGGTGGAAATGCATATCAAGGGCAGAGGCTAGGAGATGATGCCTTCCCCCAAACCCTATTGCAATATAGGTCTCTTTCCTGAGCACTACAACCAGCATAAAGTAGTCTTTTTTTTTCTTAATTTTTAAAATGTCTATTATAATTTTTAAAAGAGAGAGAGAGATAGAGCACAGGCAGAGGAAGGCAGAGAGAGAGACACACAGAATGTGAAGCAGGCTTCAGGCTCTGAGCTGTCAGCATAGAGCCCAATGCGGGGCTTGAACTCACAAACAATGAGATCATGACCTGAGCCGAAGTCAGATGCTTAACTGACTGAGCCACCCAGGCCCTCCAAGCATAAAGTAGTCTTAATGACCAAATCCAAGTATGTCTGGGAAGATTTTTTTATTGATGTAAAATTAACAGAAAATTCCCAATTAAACCATTTTAAAGTGTGTAAGTCAATGATTTCCCATACATTTATGATGTTATATAATCTTCATCAGTGTCTAATTCCAGAACATTTTCATCACCCCAGAAGGAAAACCCATTCCTGTTAGTCTGTATTCCCTCTTCCTCTCAGCCCCTGCCAACCACCAGTCTACTTTCTGTTTCTATGAATTCATCTCTCTGGACATTTCATGTAAATGGAATCATACAATATGTGACTCCTTGTGTTTGGCTTCTTTCACTTGGCATAATGTCTTCGAGTTTCGCCCATTGCCTGGAATTTTTTAGACACTCATTTTTGAATAAACTCCTTTGTCTCTTGACTTTTTCAAGTTAACTCCATGAGGGTTTCCTGTAGGGAACAGGGAACCTTGAAGTGTAGCAGGTTCTCGACAGAGTCATGACACAGAGGCTTTTCTTTCCAGGAAGCAACTTTATTTGTGCCGGCACTGTTCAGTTGGGTTCGTACCTAAAAAACTGAGCCCCGAACGCCATGTGGCCTAGGTTTTTAAATTTATTTTCTACTTCTTTGTCTCCCATATATGGTAACACACAAATAGGCTGTCTGATTAAGTGGTCTCATGTTACAAGGTCATGACGGATGTTGTCACATAAGCCTATAGCCAGGTTACCTTGAGGGTTTTGTTTTGGTTTTTTTTTTGGTTTTGTTTTTTGTTTTTCTTTCTTTAGGGAGGGGACCCTACACAGTGGGGCACATTGACCCATTGCCAAGTTTCTGTTTCTACACCCCATTGACAGTGCTTTGAGGCTCTTCTGTAGGAGTACCTAATTCAGTTTTTCTTCCTGAAAGTCCTTTCACCTCGACTACAGTCAAAAGATTGATGTCTTTCTAAGGCACCTGGTTAAATGCAACAAGGTAGTGTTGTGTAGGAGGAAGTAGGTGTGTTTTAAAGTCAAATTGGGGGGCGCCTGGGTGGCGCAGTCGGCTAAGCATCCGACTTCAGCCAGGTCACGATCTCGCGGTCCGTGAGTTCGAGCCCCGCGTCAGGCTCTGGGCTGATGGCTCGGAGCCTGGAGCCTATTTCCGATTCTGTGTCTCCCTCTCTCTCTGCCCCTCCCCCGTTCATGCTCTGTCTCTCTCTGTCCCAAAAATAAATAAACGTTGAAAAAAAATTAAAAAAAAAATAATAAAGTCAAATTGGATTTGAATTCCACCTCAGGGACTGCATATAGGTTTGGGGAATCCCAGAGTAGAGAAGACCTGTGTCCATTTAGGAGGCAGAGCCCGGGAAAGGGGCACATCCCTAGGGATATTGCATATACCATAACATGCTGCAAAAGAAGTAGAGTAGAAATAGCTGCTGGTCACCATGACTGAGTCAGCCTTGAAGAGTTCCCAAACCTCTGTGCAGTGGGGGAGCAATAAAACGACTCTTCTGTGTGGCTAAGAGTAGAAAGCAAGTAGGTGAACAGTCTTAGCTCCACCTAACTTCTTATGATGGCAAATTCCCAGACATTCGTGGGGAACAGACAGGTGGCATAGAGAAGTGGCATAGAGAACCTACAAACTTGAAGGAGACCTGCCAGACAGATTGAACAAAAGTAGTCAGGACAGTTGTCCAGAGGTCCAGAGTATGGGCACATTTTGGCACCTCACAGGAATACATGAAGACAGCAACGGCCAGATGCTAAACCGAGATTAAGTTTTTGCAAGTGAGATAAAGTTTTTGCAGTACTACAGGATGGGGGCTCAAAACAGCAATTCCGTTCAATTTAGAGAAGGCAGTGTGCATTTTAGGCACTTCTGAGTAGGGAAGCAGAGAATCCTAAACTTAAAAAAAAAAAATTCCCCCCCCTCCCCACTGCGTGTCATTCCACTTAATTTCATTTTAAGCTCCTGAAATAGGTAGGGTCCCTCCTCTCTCTCTTTCAAAACATTACCTATTAGAGAAAAGAGCCTGTGATTGAGCCGAAGCATTGAAGAGGCAGAACCTTTTAGCTTTAAGGGGCTGACCAGCTGGCTCAGGGCAGTTTCTCAGCTGAAGCTTCTGGGGAAACTGCAGCAGGCACTCAGCTAGCAGCTTTGTCCTGGAAAGGGAGGGGTTAACTTAGACTTGGCCCCTGGCTGTTCTTGAGGCTAGCTCTTCTCAGCTGCAGGGCTTCCTTCCTCCTCCTCCTCCCACCCTTCTACCCTTCCTCTTTTAATGTTTTTTAAAATTGAGGTGAAATTCACAAAACAGAAATGTAACCATTTACAAGTAAACAACTCAGTGTCCTTTAGTACATTCACACTTGTGCAACCGTCACCTCTATCTAGTTCCAAAACATTTTCATCATCCTCAAAAGGGACTCCCCAACTCAAGAAGTCACTCCCCATGCCTCCTCCCAAAAGACCCTGGCAACCACCAATCTGCTTCTGGTCTCTTTGAATTTACCTATTCTGCACATTTCTTACAAATGAAATCACGCAATATGTGACCTTTCGTGTCTGGCTTCTTTCCTTATCCCTCTGGTAACTTTCAGTCCTATCTCTTCTCCCTGAAGATTTGGGGCCCACCCAAGAAATCCCCCAGGCATTTCCAAACTCTATTTTCCAGGACTTAGGCCAGAGAAAGGAAAGAAGGTCAGAGGGCAGGGGTGGGCGGTGGGAATGAAATTAGGTTAGGAAAAAAGCCACCAGCAATTTCTGATCAGGTCCCAGCCGCTGAATTTGTTTTGGAGGCCAATTATCTCGGGGCACTTAGGGTTTAAGTACCATGGCTGGGGCTTCTAAGCCATGCCACGTGTGAGACAGGCTTGCCCTGGCTTCTGACTTGAAACAGATGCTCTGTGCCCTTGAAGGCAAGTTGGGTTTTGGAAAAAAATGCAGCCCTATTGAAACTGTGGTGTGGCTGGATTTTCACCAAGCTGTATTTATAATCAGACAGAAAAACATGGGGAAACAGCTACGGTTCAAGTTGCTCCTTAACATTCCACGTGGCTGCACCTGGCCATAAGAACCAGGGATGCCTTGGAGACGCACATCATAAACTTGTGGGCCAGGTCCGTCACTTCTCTGATTAATATTATGGCGGAGTTTTGAAACTTTAAGTGGAGGAAATTGTAGAGGAGGAAATGGGAGGTGGTGGTTTCTCTCTTTGTGTCTGGTAAGAGCTGGCTGGTGGCTGGTTCTGTGGTTTCTCTCTCTGGCTTCAATGGTTTTTCTGTGGAGTGAGATGCCTACTTCTGTTTCCTAGGAGGGGAAGATACGGGTTGAAATTATAGACCATGTTTTGAGTAGGCTCCCTCTGGTTGTCTTCATGTAGGATGGGCTTATTTATCTTGACCTATGAAGGGCTGTCCACTTATGAAAATCATAGTGCCCATGCCTCTCCTCCCTCCAACATCTGTTACACATGTGAAGCTGTATGGCCATGGGTTAGTCATTTCCCTTTAAAAAACTTCAGGTTTCTCAGCTGTATATCAAAGTATTAGATTGTGTAGTGGGTTGAATAGTGTCTCCCATCAAATTCATCATATCCACCCAGAACTTTAGAATGTGACTGTATTTGGAATTGGAGTCATTGCAGATGTGACTAAGGTAAGGATTGACATGAGATCCTACTGGATAGGATGGGTCCTAAATCCAAAGGAGAGTCTCCTTATTATGTAGTTGGGGTGCACCTGGCTGTGGGGGTCCCAAACAGACCAGGTTCGGCCAGTTGCTGCTGACAAAATCCAAAAGAGAGAGGCGAATGGTGGGGAAACAAAGATTTATTTCAGTGAGGTTGACACCAGGAAGACAGTCTCCAAAGTGCTGAAAATGTTTCTAGGCTTATATAAGGAAAATGTGGGACAAAGGTCCGTGGGTACATGCAGGTGGGCAGTACAGGTCAGGTTCATTGTTGTCTTGGGGTCATCACTGGCTGGGCCTTGCTGGCTCAGGACGGTCCCTTACAGCATGATGGGGTAGTATCTGTTCCCTCATGACATGCTTTGCCCACAGGGCTCTTTTGCCTGAGTTAAGACATGAGCTGCAAATAACTTAATCAATTAGAAAGTTTGAGGTCAAAATGAAGGTAGTTGAAGTCCTCTTTCACTAAGATACAGAAAAGAGCATATAGCCACACAGGAAAGGCCTTGTGAAGGTGAGGTAGGCAGAGATTGGAGGGATAGATCTGCAGGCCAAGGCATATCAAGGATTGCCAGCAAGCACCAGAAGTTAGGTGAGAGGCAGGGAATTTCTCTCAGCCTCCAGTAGGAATCCGTTTTTCTGACACCTTTATTTTGCACTTCTGGCCTCTTGAAGTGTGGAGAGAATAGATTTCTGTTGTTTTAAGTGAGTATGTGGTACTTTGTTATGGTAGCCCTAGAAAATTGATACAGATTGGGTACTGTTTCTAGGATTAATCCATATCTTCATGGTGTTTGTAGTTTTTACAAAGTGTAGGCACATAATTTTTTTCTCATGGTAAATGTTTTGCCGGGTGTGATACTGTGATTTACGGTAAGAATTACACATTTGGTTTTCTTGTTCCTGGCACAAAGCTCCTAAAACCTTTGAAATTCCCTGTGGTGAAAGCCATAAAGGTGGTTTTTGTTATGCTAATGAGGCGACTTTCAGAGAGCTTGGAAGGATGAGGTCTGGTTGCCTGTGGAGCCAATCAAGTGATTAGAGGGTTGGAACTTTCTGTTCCACCACCTGACCCTCCACAGAGGGGAGAGGGGCTGGAGATTGAGTTCAATTACCAAAGACCAATGACGTAATCAGTCACACCTACGTGATGAGGCCACCATAAAAACTCAGAAGGCCTGGGTTTGGAGAGCGTCTGGGTTGGTTGAACGCATGGAGATTTGGAGAGAGTGGTATATTCGGAGGAAGCATGGTAATTCCCTGTCCTTTCCCATACCTTGCCCTCAGCGTCTCTTCCATCTGGTTGTTCCTGAGCTACACCCTTTCATAGTAAACTGCTAATCTAGTAAGTAAAACGTATTTCTGAATTCTGTGAGCCACTATAGCAAACTTATTGAGCTTGAGGAGGGGGTCGTTAGAACTTCCAGTCGATAGCCTGTTGGTAACAACCTGGACTTAAAAGTTGCTTTAGAAAACAGTGGTGGTGGGGCAGTCTTGGAGGACTGAACTCTTGTGGAATCTGATGCTATTGCAGGGTAGAGTCACAACTGACTTGGACACACAGCTGATGTCCAAGACTTTTTGCTGGTGTGTGGGCAAATCCCCCTCTTCCCACATTGGAAATTGGATTAATGAAGAACCTATTAACCAGGTAACTTTTCTGGGCTTTGGGTAGCTTTTACCAACCCATTCCCCTGTTTGCAGGTGCTCAGAAAGATGACCTATTTACTAAGTGACCTAGCAAGTCAGTGGTGGCCCTCGGGCTCCAGTTTGTGTGCTTTTTTTCTAGTGCAGTAGTCCCCCTCAGCTGAAAAGTTCTGAGTCCACGAGAATGAATGTGGAAATGCCTCTCATAGGCCTAAGCTGAAGGCTCTTTGGGGGGAGGACCAGCCTTACCAGCTACACCTGGGTTACTATGGCTGAGGCCTGCCAGTTAGACTCAGGACTCAGCTTCCAGGGACTCACGGCTTCCTTGGACTCATGGCCTCCTCCTATCTTCAGAAACACTTCCTTCAGTCCCTTCCCCCACCCCTGGTAAATAGAGATCTCTGTTCTTTAGGCCAAAGGTGGGATAGCATGGTGGAGTGAAAAAGCATAGCAGGCCCAGGTTTGAATCCCAGCTCTGCAGTTTATTAGCTGTGGAACCCCTGGGTAATGACCTCACTTCTCCAAGATTCAGGTTCTTCAGCTACGACATGGAGATAACAATCCCTACCATGTAGAGTTTTTGTGAGAATTGGGGATAAATGTGTAAAACCTCTGGCCCACAGCCACCGCTCTATAAAAACTGTTCCCATTATTTCCTCCTAATAGTTGCATTGGCTTTACTCCAACGTTTACATAAGGTCTGGTTTCAGTCTTGGATTAATTAGCTCTGCAGCTTTCCTTAATCCCATGAGCTCCAGCATCTTGCACAAGACCCCCTGTATGTGGGAAGGCATCCAACAAGAGACATTTACCAAGGGCATGTGCAAATCATGGTGTAATAGTGGAAAGGACATGGGCATTGTTCTTAGTCAAACCTGATTCAAATCACCCCTCTCCCACTTCCTACGTGTGGGATTCAAGTCTTGCTCATTCATTGGTGAAGTGGGGAGGACAGAACCTGCAGGCAGCATTGCTTGGGGCTTACACAAAAGGATGTGTATAAATGTGTGATAAAGGGCATGTGCTGCCTGAATGTCAGTTTTGTCACCTCATTCTGTGAATCTACCTTCTCACCTGTGACTAGGCAATCTTCAAACACTGCTCCTACAGCTTATTAGCTGCCATCACAAGGAGACGAAAGATGAGGTCATTTTCAAAACAAGGTCACCGGAGAAGTGGTCAGCCTGAGCCTCCCTCTTCAGCTAATTATATTTTATTCTAGGACTCGGAGCAGGGGTCAGTGGCTGTTCTGTCACCACCACCCCCACTCCAGTGTAAGGAAAGATGGATTTTTAGGCTGCATTTTTAAATTTAATTTTTAAGACTACGTGAAAATAGCACTCTGAGTCCAATGATGAAACTTAGAGACATTCAAAAATCTTAGTAAGAAACTTCATGTTATTTTTTAGCTTCTAAATGTTGGCCTCTGCCATATATTTACCTGGTGAGCTGGAATTCACAAAGTGGATTCCTAACCTTAGCTTATCACATCAATATTTTATCATATTTGTTATTGAGGTAATTGACATATAGCATTACATAAGTTTTAGATGTACAACATAATGATTTGATATTTGCATATACTGCAAAATGATCACCCCAACAAGTCTAGTTAACAGCTATCACCATACATGGTTAACACACTTTGTCTTGTAATAAGAGTTATTTAAGAATTAGCAACTTTCAGTATTATTTTCAACTTCAAATATACAATGCAGTCCTACAGTCGCCATGCTGTGCAATGCATTCCTAGATTTATTTATTTTATAAGTGAAAATGTGTTCCTTTTGACCACCTTCTCCCTTTTCACCCACGCCCACCTCAGTAGCCTAAAAATGTATCTTATCCTACCTTGGAGGGGGGATGGTGGTGACAGGATAGCTGCTAATCCCTGCTCTGAACCACCAGTCTGTTCTCTAGTTCGGTTTTTTTCCTTAGATTCTACATGTATGATCCTATGTTATTTGTCTTTTCTGTCTGACTTCTTTCAGTTAGCATAATGCCCACAAGGTCTATATGTGTTGTTGCAATGGTGAGATTGCCTTCTTTTTAATGGCCATATAATATTTCATTGTGTGTGCATACATATATATACATATACACACAAAGGAATATTATATATTTATAATAGTAATGACTAATTACTAGTCATTATATTAGTAATTATATATTAATGATACTCTTTTTCACGTGTTCTTTATCCATTCATCCATTGATTGACATTTATGTTTTTTCTGTGTCTTGACTATTACAAGTCATGCTGCAGTGAACATGGGATAGTGCATATATCTCTTTAATACAGTGTTTTTATTTTGTTTTGATAAATCCCCAGAAGCAGAATTGCTGGATCTTAGGGGAGTTCTACTTTTAATTTTTTTTTATTAAAAATTTTAAAAAGTTTATTTGAGAGAGAGTGAGAGCAGGGGAGAAGCAGAGAGAGAGGGAGAGAGAGAATTCCAAGCAGGCTCTGCATTGCCAGTGCAGAGCCTGATGCAGGGCTCAAACCTATGAACCATGAGTTCATGACCTGAGCTGAAACTAAGAGTCTGAGGCTTAACTGACCAAGCCACCCAGGTGTCTCTTTCTAATTTTTTGAGGCACCCCCATTTTGTTTTCCATAGTGGTGGCACCAATTTATATTCTCACCAATGGCACACAAGGGTCCCTTTTTTTCCACATCCTAACACTTGTTATTTCTTGTCTTTTTGATAATAGCCATTCTGACTGGTATGAGGGGATACCTTGTGGTTTTAATTTGCAGTTCCCGGATGATTAGTGATGTTGTGCATCTTTTTATGAGCCTGTTGGCCATCTGTATGTTGTTTGGAAAAATGTTATTCAGATCCTCTGACCATTTTTTAATCAGATTGTTTTATTACTATTGAGTTGTTGTATGAGTTCTTTATATATTTTGGATATTAACCCCATATATATGTGACTTACAAATATTTTCCCTCATTCAGCAGGTTGCCTTTTCACTTTATTGATGATTTCCCTTGCTGTGCAGAAGTGTTTTGATGTAGTCTCCCTTGTTTTTTTGTTTGTTGTTGCTGCTGCCTTTGATTCGGGTGTCAAATCCAAAAAATGATTAAGATCAACATCAAGGCATTTATGATCTGTGTTTTCTTCTAGTTTTATGGTATCCTGTTTTACATTCAAGTCTTTAATCCATTTTGAGCTAATTTTTGTGGTATAGAATAGTAATCTAGTTTCGTTCTTTTGCATGTCTGTCCAGTTTTCCCAACAACATTTATTAAAGAGATTGTCCTTTCCCCATTGTATACTTTTAGCTCCTTTGCTAAAATTGACCATATATGCATGCATTTCTTTCTGGGCTCTCAATTCTGTTCCATTGACCTTTGTTTTTAATGCTAATCTCATAGTTTTGATTACTATAACTTTATAATAGTTTGAAATCAGGAAGTGTGATGCCTCCAGCTCTGTGCTTAAGATTGCTTTGGCTATTTGGGGTCTTTTGTGGCTTATGCCAATTTTAGGACTCTTCTATTTCTGTGAAAAATGCCATTGGAATTTGGATAGAGCTTGCATTGAATGTGTGGATTGCTTTGGGTACTATGGACATTTTAAGAATATTCTTCCGGGGCGCCTGGGTGGCGCAGTCGGTTAAGCGTCCGACTTCAGCCAGGTCACGATCTCGCGGTCCGTGAGTTCGAGCCCCGCGTCGGGCTCTGGGCTGATGGCTCAGAGCCTGGAGCCTGTTTCCGATTCTGTGTCTCCCTCTCTCTCTGCCCCTCCCCCGTTCATGCTCTGTCTCTCTCTGTCCCAAAAATAAATAAACGTTGAAAAAAAAAAAAAAATATTCTTCCAATCTAAAAGTATGGAATATCTTTCCACTCCTTTGGGTCTTCAGTTTCTTTAATCAGTGTCTTATAGTTTTGAGTGTACAAGACTTTCACTTCCTTGGTTAAATTTATTCCTACATATTATTTTTGATATAGTTGTAAACAAGATTATTTCTCTTTCTGATAGTTCATTTTTAGTGTATACAAACACAACTGATTTTTGTATGTTCATTTTGTATCTTGCAACTTTACTGAATTTATTGATTGGATCTTTCTTTCTTTCTTTTTGGTGGAGTATTCAGGGTTTCCTACATAGGATGTCATTTGCAAAGTGACAGTTTTATTTCTTCCTTTCCAATTTAGAGGGCTTTTTTTTTTTTTCTTGCCTAATTATTCTAGCTAAGATTTCTAGTACTGTGCTGAAATAAAGGGGAGAGTGAACATCTTTGTTTTGTTCCTGATCTTGGAAGAAAACCTCTCAGCTTTTCAGTTTTGAGTATGATGTTAATTATAGATATGTATGTGACCTTTATTACGTTGAGATATGTTACTTTTATACCCACTTTGTTGGGAGTTTTATCATAAATGGACATTAAATGTTGTCAAATGCTTTTTCTGCATCTATTGAGATGATCATATGATTTTCATCCTTCATTCTGTTAATGTGGATAATCACATCAATTGATGAGATTGAGCCAAGCTTTTATCTCTGGCATAAATCCCACTTGATTATAATGATCCTCCCGTCCCTCCCGTCCCTCCCGTCCCTCCCGTCCCTCCCGTCCCTCCCGTCCCTCCCGTCCCTCCCGTCCCTCCCGTCCCTCCCGTCCCTCCCGTCCCTCCCGTCCCTCCCGTCCCTCCCGTCCCTCAAAATTGAGATATAACTGGGGAGCCTGGGTGGCTCAGTCGGTTAAGTGGCCGACTTCGGCTCAGGTCATGATCTCGCGGTCCCTGAGTTCGAGCCCTGCGTCGGGCTCTGTGCTGACAGCTCAGAGCCTGGAGCCTGTTTCAGATTCTGTGTCTCCCTCTCTCTCTGCCCCTCCCCCGTTCATGCTCTGTCTCTGTCTCAAAAATAAATAAACGTTAAATATTGAGATATAATTGATAATAGCACTATATAACTTTAAGGTGTACAGAACAATGATTTGACTTACATATATTGTAAAATGATCATCACTGAAAGCTTAGTTAAAATCCATTATCTTGTAAAGACTTACAATCATGAACATTATTTTTCCTTGTGATGAAAATCCTTAGGATTTATACTTTCATAAATACCATAGAGCTATGTTAACTATAGTCGTCAGGTTGTACATTACCTTCCTAATACTTATCTTAGAATGGAGTTTGTACCTTTTGACAGCCTTTATCCAATCCCCCATCCACCCACCTGCTAATTCTGGTAAACACAAATATGATCTTTTTTTTGTAAATTTGATTTGTGTTTAGTATGAAACAATATTCAATTATCCACTTAATCAAAATAACAATAAAAGATATCAAAGACAAATGCATCAGACCATATTTCTATGAGCAAAATTTAGCTTTTTTAGAATATTAAGACTTTTTTTTTTTTTTTTTTTTTTGTAAAGTAAATCAAAGACCTGATAAACACAGGTAATTATTTTGGGAAAATACAGAATCCTTGTTTTCTGGGCAGATAATGTTAAAGATAAATATTTATAATGTCTTACTAAAACCAGATCAATAGTTAAAAAAAAAAACTAAAAAATTTAATCCTAATTTGGTTAACATAAAGTGTTCTATTAGCTTCAGGTGTACAATAATGATTCAGCAATTCCATGTATTACTCAGTGCTTATTGTGATAAGTGTACTCTTAATTTCCCTCACCTGTTTCATCCATTACACATCCCACCGCCTGTCATCCACACCTCCCTTTTGATGATCATCTGTTCGTTCTCTGTAGTTAAAAGTCTCTCTATCTTTCTCTTTTTTTTCTTCTTTATTTTGTTATTCTACGTATGAGTGAAGTCATATGGTATTTGTCTTTCTCTGGCTTATTTCACTTAGCATAATACTCTAGATCTATTCATGTTGTTGCAAATGGCAGAATTTCATTCTTTATGGTTGAATGATATTCTATTGTATGTATGTACCAAATCTTATCCATTCATTTGTCTATGGATACTTGGACTGTTTTGATAATTTAGCTATTGTAAATGATGCTGCCATAAATATAAGGATGCATATATCCCTTCAAAATAGTGTTTTTTGTTGGTATTCTTTGGGTAAATACCCATTAGTGCAATGACTGGATCATATTGTAATTCTATTTTTAATTTTTTGAAGAACCTCTGTACTATCTTCCACAGTGGCTGTGCCAGTTTGCATTCCCACCAACAGTGTACAAGGGTTCCTTTTTCTCCACATTCTCACCAACATTTGTTTCTTGTGTTTTTGATTTTAGCCATTCTGACAGATGTGAGGTGATATCTCATTGTGATTTTGATTTGCATTTTCCTGATGATAAATCATGTTGACCATCTTTTCATATGTCTGTTGGCCATATGTGTCTTCTTTGGAGAAATGTCTGTTCATGTCTTCTGCCCATTTTTAAAAAATGATTTTTTTTTTTTTTTAAATTTGAGAGACGGGGGAGTGTGTGAGTTGGGGAGAGGGGCCCGGGAGAGAGGGAATCTTAAGCCGGCTCAACACTCAGTGCAGAGCCTGCTGTGGGGTTTGATTCTATTACTTGGGGTCATGACCTGAGCTGAAATCAAATTGGACAATCAATCAACTGAGCCACCCAGGATCCCCCTGCCCTCTTTTAAATTGGATCATTTGTTTTTTGCTTTTGAGTTGTATAAGTTCTGTATATATTTTGGATACCAACCCTTTATCAGGTATGTCATTAGCAAATATCCTCTCCCATTCAGTATGTTATCTTTTAGTTTTATTGATTCCTTTGCTGTTCAGAAGCTTTTTATTCTGATGTAGTCCCAATAGTTCATTTTTGTTTTTGTTTCTTTGCCTCAGGAGACCTATCTAGAGAGGTGTTGTTATGTCCAGGGTCCGAGAAATTACTGCCTATGCTGTCTTCTAGGATTTCTATGGTTTCAGGTATCACATTTAGGTCCTTCAACCATTTTGAATTTTATTTTTGTATATCATGTAAGAAAGTGGTTCACTTTCATTCTTTTCAATGTAGCTGTCCAGTTTCTCCAACACCATTTGTTACGGAGAAACTTTTTCCCATTGTGTATTCTTTTCTGCTTTGTCAAAGATTGACCATATAATTGTGGATTTATTTCTAAGCTTTCTATCCTATTCCACTGATCTATGTGTTTATTTTTGTGCCAGTACCATACCGTTTTGATTAGTACAGCTATGTAATGTAACTTGAAATATGGAGTTCTGATACCTCCAGCTTTGTTTTTCTTTTCCAAGATTGCTTTGGCTACTTGGGGTCTTTTGTGGTTCTATACAAATTTTAGGATTGTTTGTTTTAGTTCTGTGAAAAATGCTGTTGGTATTTTCACAGGGATTACATTAAATGTGTAGATCGCTTTGGGTAGTATAGACATTTTAACATCATTCTTCCAGGGTGTCTGGGTGGCTCAGTCAGTTAAGCATCTGACTTTGCCTCAAGTCATGGCAGTTTGAGTTTGAGCCCCATGTCTGGCTCTGTGCTGACAGCTCAGAGCTCGGAGGCTGCTTCAGATTCTGTGTCTCCCTCTCTCTCTACCCCTCCCCTGCTTGCACTCTGTTTCTCAAAAATAAATAAATATTAAAAAAAAATTTTTTTTCTTAATTTGAAAAAGAAACAGTATTCTTCCAATCCATGAGCATGGAATGTCTTTCCATTTCTTTGTGTCATGTTCATCAATGAATATCAATTGATATTCCATCAATGTTTTATAGTTTTCAGAGTATAGGTCTTTGACTTCCTTGGTTAAGTTTATTCCTAAGTATTTTATTATTTTTGGTGCAATTGTAAGTGGGATTTTTTTCTTAATTTCTCTTTCTGCTTCTTATTATTAGTGTATAGAAATGCCACAGATTTCTGTACATTGATTTTGTATCCTGAGAATTTACTTAATTCATTCATCAGTTCTGCCAGTTTTTTGCTGCTAGTTTTTTGCTTTAGGGCTTTCTATATAGGATGTCATGTCCTCTGCAAATAATGAAAGTTTTACTTATTTACCAATTTGGAAGCCTTTTACTGTTTGATTACTGTAACTAGGACTTCCAGTATGATGTTGATTAAAAGTCTGTTCAAATTTTCTATCTCTCTCCCTGATTCAGTTTTGGTAGGTTTTTGTTTCTAAGAATTTATCCATTTCTTATAGGTTCAATTTGTTGGCATATAATTTTATATAGTATTTTTTTATTATCTTTTGTATTTTTGCGCTATTGGTGGCTATTTATCCATTTCTGATTTTGTTTATTTGGTTGTTTTTTTTTTTTTTTTTTTTTTTTTTTTATGTTTCTGGCTAGTGGTTTATCAATTTTGTTGATCTTTTCAAAGAACCAGCTCCTGGTTTCATTGATCTATTTTATTTTTCAGTTTCTGTATTCTTTATTTCTGCTCTAATGTTTCTTATTTCTTTCCTTTTTGCTGGTTTTGGGTTTTATTCTCTCTCTCTCTCTTTTTTTTTTTTTCCCAAGCTCCTTGAGATATAGTTAGATTTTTTGGACATTTTTCTTCTGAAGTTAGGCCTATATTGCTATAAATTTCCCTCCTAGAACTGCTTTTGCTGCATTCCAAAGATTTTGGACCATTATATTTTTTATTTTCATTGGTCTCCATATATTTTTTGATGTCTTTGGTTTCTTGGTTGGCCCATTCATTGTTCAGTAGCATGTTACTTAAACTTCATGTATTTGTGCTCTTTCCAGATTTTTTTTCTGATGGTTGATTTCAAGTCTTACTGCATTGTGGTCAGAAAATATGCATGGTATGACTTTGATTTTTTGAATTTTTTGAGACTTGTTTTGTAGCCTGTTATGTGATTTATTCTGGAGAATGTACATGTGCACTTGCAAATAATGTGTATTCTGCCATTTTAGTATGGAATGTTCTGAACATAACTATGAAATCCAGCTGGTCCAATGCGTCATTGAAAGCCACTACTTCCTTGTAGATACATTGTGCCTTGTTTTTTTTTATCTGCCTGTATTGTTTCTGTTGTGATATCTTTTGGTATCCATATGCTTTGACTTCATTTTCGTTTGTGTAATTACCACAGGTTTTTTTCTCTTGTGGTTACCATGAGGCTTACATAAAATCTTAAAATTATAACTCCAATTTTAAACTTATAACTTCAATAGAATTCCTAAACTTTATGCTTTTTACTTCTCCCTCACATTTTAGACTTGATATTAGAATTTACATATTTCTCATATTGTGTAACTAATAGAGTTTAATGTAGTTATGGATATTTTTACTACATCTGTTAAACTTCTAAGTTAGACTTATAAATTATGCCCCACCATTACTGTATTACAGAATCTAACTTTGAGTATATATTTACCATTACCAATAAACTTTACACTCCTTTCTTAGGGTTTTACCTTTCATTTCTGGTCAGAGAACTACTTTTAGCACTTCTTTTGGGCAGATCTTGTCATAAATTCCCTCAGCTTCTGTTTGTTTGGGATAGTCTTTATCTCATTTATTTCTGAAGGATAGCTTTGGTGGGTATAGAATTCTTGGTTCACAACTTTTTTTCAATATTTTCAATATATCATCCTATTCTTTTTTGGATTGCAACATTTTTGTTAGGAATCTGCTTATAGTGTTATGAAGTTCCTTTTATCTAATTTCTCTTTTGCTGCTTTTAAAATTCTTTGTTTTTGACTTTTGACTGATTTTGATTAATTATAATGAATCTTGGTTTAGCCCTATTTGGATTCAACCTACTTGAGATTTTTTTGGGCCTCATGGATCTGGATGTTCATCTCTCCCTCAGGTTTAAGCAATTTTCAGTCACTATTGCTTTTATTTTCTTTATTTTTTTTATTTTTAATTTTTTTAAATGTTTATTTTTGAGAGGGAGAGACAAAATGCAAGCAGGGGAGGGGCCGAGAGAGAGGAATACACCACAGAGTCAGAAGCAGGCTCCAGGCTCCAGGCTCCGAGCTGTCAGCACAAAGCCCAATGTGGGGCTCAACTCATGAACTGTGAGATCATGACCTGAACCAAAGTGGGAAGTTTAACCAACGGAGCCACCCAGGTGCCCCAATTATTACTTTTAAATATACCTTATGTCCCTTTCTTTCTTTTCTCCTGGAATTCCCATACTATGGATTTTATTTATTTTGATTATGTCCCATAAATCCCATAGGCTTTCATCACTCTTTTTCTTTCTTTTTTTTTCTTTCTTACCCTTTCATCACTCTTTCATTCTTACCTACTGTCTGGATAGTGTCAAATATTTTTTCTTCTAGATCATGGATTCTTCTCTGTGTTCAATTCTGCTTTTGAAGCTCTCTATTGAATTCTACATTTCAGTCATTGTATTTTTCAGCTTAAGAATTTATCTTTCGTTCTTTTATTTTGTTTTCTATTTCTTGAACTACTTGTTTTTATTCACACACAGTTTTCCTAATTTCATTTGGTTGTGTGTTCTTGTAGTTCACTAGACTTTTTTTTTTTTTTTTTTTTTTTTGGTAGACTTCTTTAAGCGAACCATTCTGAATTATCTGATAGTTCATACATTTCTGTTTCTTTAGGGTTAGTTATTAGAGCTTTACTAGTTTCCTTTGATGGCTTCATGTTTGTTAGAGTTTTCTAGGCTCTTTGATTTCTTCTATTGGTATATGTATACTTTTTTAAAATTTAAATTCAAGATAGATAACTTACAGTGTAGTCTTGGCTTCAGGAGTAGAACCCAGTGATTCATCTCTTATATACAACACCCAGTGCTTATCCTGAAAAGTGTCCTCCTTAATACCCATCACACATTTAACCCATCTCCCGCACCTCTAGGAACTCTCAGTTTGTTCTCTGTATTTAAGTCTCTTATGGTTTGCCTCCCTCTATTTTTATCTTATTTGTCCTTCCCTTCTCCTATGTTCATCTGTTGAATTTCTCAAATTCCACATATGAGTGAAATCATAGGATATCAGTCTTTCTCTGACTGATTTTGCTTAGCATAATATTATCTAGTTCCATCCACGTTGTTGCAAATGGCAAGATTTCATTCTTTTTCATCACTGAGTAGTATCCTATTATGTGTATGTATGTATATATATGTACACACCACATCTTCTTTATGCATTAGTCAATGGACATTTGGACTCTTTACATAATTTGGCTATTGTTGATAGTGCTGCTATAAACATTGGGGTGCATGTGCTTCTTTGAAACACCTGTATCCCTTAGATAAATATCTGGTAGTGCAATTGCTGGGTTATAGGGTAGTTCTATCTTTTAATTTTTTGAGGAAGCTCCATACTATTTTCCAGAGTGGCCACACAAGTGCAAAAGGGTTCCTCTTCACATCTTTGTCAACATTGGTTGTTTCCTGAGTTGTTAATTTTAGCCAGGTATGAGGTGGTGTGTCATTGTGATTTTAATTTGTATTTCCCTGATGAGTGATGTTGAGTATCTTTTCATGTACACTTCTTTTTAAAGACTTTATTTTAAAGTAATTTCTATACCCGTTGTGGGGCTTGAACTCACAATCCTAAAATCAATAATCATACATTCCACCAACCGGGCCAGCCATGAACCCTGGTATGTGCACATCTGAGTAAGTAGTCTCCATTTCCAGATTTTACAGGTTTGTTTTGGCAGAGACCCTTTTTCACCAGTCAGATCTGTTTGGGTTTCTGGACATGTCTGCTGGTAATGTCTTTGGATATGTGAGGCTTTCAGTCAAGGTCTTTTTTTGGGCAAGGCCACTGCCCAAGCTCAGAGGTCAGGGGGTGGGTGTGTTGTTGGCTGAGAACAGTTGGCTAGCATTGCTGTCTTGTTTCCCTGCCTAAGTGAGACTGTAGGATGTTAATCTGCTGTTGACTGGGTTCTCTACTCAGGCTTAATAGATGGTTCGGATGGGGTAATATACTCAGTAGTGGTTGGAGCTATGAATTTGCTTCTCTGCCCTGCTGGGGCAGTAGGATGGGTCTGAGGACCTGCATGGCTTATTTTGGGGGGGAACCCAAATCAGACAAGACTGTGCACTGAATTGCTTGATCAGACAGAGCCCCTGGTTTGCTCAGCAGACAGTGAAAGCCATGGGCTATGTTCTGTGTTCAAAGCCTCTGTAAACAGTGCTGTTGGGTGGGCTATGTAGTTTCCTGTGTATGTGGGTTAGGTTCTCTGTTCAGGTTGGCTGAAGTCTATATTCAGCAAATAATGGGGCTACAGATTAATTTCCCTGCCCACACACAGCAAGAAAACTAGTTTCAAGCTTGGAAAGACTCTTTATGGTCTTGACTCTAGGCAAGCTGCACCCTAATTTCCCTGGCCTAACTAGGCCACTGGCTTTGCTCTGGAGACCATTAGTCCTGCCTGGTAGACTCTCTGCTTCAGCATCGCTGGGCTACATGGCTTTCCAGGTGTTCTGGCCAGGCTTTCTGTTTGGGTGGGTCTGGAAGCTTCACTCAGCTGTGGACAGGGCTATGACTTAGCTACCCTGCTTTGGCAGGTTGGGAGGGCCAGATCCAAGAAGTTTTCAAGGAGATCCATATGTCAAGCTTTGTGGTTGGGAGGGATTAGGAGCTATACTCAAACAGTGGGCAAGGTTTTGAATTAGCTCACCTATCTTGTCTGAGCAGGATAGGTGGCTTCAAGTCCAGCAAAGCCCTTTCTGCTTGAGAATGGCCAGGAGCTACACTTAGTAGCAGGTGGAGATAGGACTTTACTCCTCTGCCTGCAGGGGCTTGCAGGGGTGGGGATTGGTGGGGCCAGTATATGAGGCTCCATGGCTCTTCATTTAAGGTGCCAAGTCAGGAGGACCTGTGCTCTGCTGAGGTCCCTGATCAGACTTTGCTACTGTCCTGGCTCTTCAGATCAGCAAAGGTGCTGGTTGGGACATCTGTTTGTGCACTGCAGGTGGGAAATTGGTCTGCAAACATTTGAGTGCTGTTGTTGCAAGCCCCTTCCACTTTCTTCTTCACAATCAGATTACCAGTGGTTAGTGCTTGCAAATTCCCCTGAAACCCCCATGGTGTGAGACTAAAATGGGAGTTCCCAAGAAGCAGACTACAATGTTAAGGGAGCTAGATCTTTATGCTGTGTTCCCTTTTCCTACTGGAGGAATTGTAGGCTCTGGGGAGACCTCTTGATGGATGTTGCAGTGGCCTGGGGAAGTGGCAATGCAGTCAGCATGTAACCACTTTTCCTACCCTTCTAATGCTGTCTTGGTTTCTGTGGTGGAGGAAGATGCATTAGCTTCACCCCCATGTTTTACATGGTGTCTCAGTAGTATCTTGTTCATGAATAGTTGTTGGTTGATTTTCTTGTGATGAGGAGTGAAGTCAGGAATGACCTATGTCTCTACATTGATGACATTCTTGTATGACCCTTTTAATGTATATGTGAATTTGGTTTGCTACTATTTTATTAAGGATTTTTGTATGTTCATCTAAAATAATGGCCTATAATTTTCTTATAGTGTTCTTGTCTGTTTTCAGTACCGGGGTAATGCTGGTTTTGTAAAATGAGTTTGGAAGTGTTCCATTCTCTTCTAGTTTTTTAGGAAGAATTTGAGGAAGATTGCTGCTGTTTTTTAAATGTTTGGTAGAATTTACCAGTGAAATTATTTTGTCCTGGACTTTTGTCTTTTGGGAGGTTTTTGATTACTGATTCAATCTCTTTATTAGTAATTCTTGGTCTGTTCAAATTTTATATTCTTCTTGATGCACTCTTTTGTAGGCTATATGTTTCCAGGAATTTAACCATTTCTTTTTTAGGTTGCTCAATTTGTTGACTTATGATTGTTCATAGTAGCTAGCCTCTTATGATCCTTTGTATTTCCGTGGTGTCAGTTGTAAGGTGCCCACTTTCATTTCTCATTTTGAGTCCACTCTTTTTCTCTTGGTGAATCTAGCTAAAGGTAGCCTATTTTGTTGATCTTTAAAAAAAAAAAAAAAAAAACAGCTCTTAGTTTAATATATTCTGTTTTAGTTTTTATATCATTTATTTTTGCTCTGGACTTATTTTCTGTTTTCTATTAACATCAGGTTTGATTTATTCTTTTTTTTTTTAATTTTTTTTTTCAACATTTATTTATTTTGGGGACAGAGAGAGACAGAGCATGAACAGGGGAGGGGCCGAGAGAGAGGGAGACACAGAATCGGAAACAGGCTCCAGGCTCTGAGACATCAGCCCAGAGCCTGATGCGGGGCTGGAACTCACGGACCACGAGATCATGACCTGGCTGAAGTCAGACGCTTAACTGACTGTGCCAACCAGGCGCCCCCTTTTTTTTTTTTTCTAGTTCTCTGTGGTGTAAAGTTAGATTGTTTGAGATCTAGTTTTTAAAATTTTAATTTTTAATTTTTAAACTTGCATACAAGTTAGCATGTAGTACAACAATGATTTTAGGAGTAGATTCCTTAATGCCCCTTACCCATTTAGCCCATCCCCCCTCCCACAACCCCTCCAGCAACCCTCTATTTGTTCTCTATATTTATGAGTCTTTTATGTTTTGTCCCCTCCCTGTTTTTATATTTTTGTTTCCCTTCCCTTATGTTCATCTGTTTGTCTCTTCAAGTCCTCATATGAGCGAAGTCATATGATATTTTTCTTTTCTAATTTTACTTAGCACAATACCCTCTAGTTCCATCAACATAGTTGCAAATGGCAAGATTTCATTCTTTTTGATTGCTGAGTAATACTCCAGTGTGTGTGTGTGTGTTTTGTATACATATGTATATATACACACAAACGCGTGCAATGCGCCCCACACACATGCGCATGTATACACATATATACGCATATATACACACACGCACATACACGCGCACCCGCATGCAGGCACGCACACGCACGCAGGCACACATATAGACACGCACATGATGTGCACCACGCGCATGTGCATATACACATGTACACACGTATGTACACATGTACACACACGTACACTATGTATATAATACATATATATTACACATATATATTTTTGTATATATATACACACATACACACACACACACACCACATCTTCTTTATCCATTCATCCATCAATGGACATTTGGGCTCTTTCCATACTTTGGTTCTTGTTGATAGCGCGCTATACACACTGGGGTGCATTTGTCCCTTTGAAACAGCACTCCTGTGCCCTTTAGACAAATACCTAGTAGTGCAATTGCTGGATCATAGGGTAGTTCTATTTTTATTTTTTGAGGAATCTCCATACTGTTTTCCAGAGTGGCTGCACCAGCTTGCATTCCCACCAACAATGCAACAGAGATTCTCTTTCTCTGCATCCTCGCCAGCATCTGTTGTTGCCCAAGTTGTTAATGTGAGCCATTATGACAGGTGTGAGGTGGTATCTCATTGTGGTTTTGATTTTGTATGTACCTGATGATGAGTGATGTTGAGCATTTTCCATGTGTCGGTTGGCTATCTGGATGTCTTCCTTGCAAAAGTGTCTATTCATGTCTTTTGCCCATTTCTTCACTGGATTATTTGTTTTCTGGGTGTTTATTTTGATAAGTTCTTTATAGATTTTGGATATTAGTCCTTTATCTGATATGTCATTTGCAAATATCTTCTCCCATTCCGTTGGCTGCCCTTTAGTTTTGCTGATTGTTTCCTTTGCTGTGCAGAAGTTTTATTTTGATGAGGTCCCAATAGTTCGATTTTGCTTTTGTTTCCCTTGCCTCTGGAGATGTGTTAAGAAGTTTCTGCCTGAGTAAGAGGTTTTTGCCTTCTTTCTCCTCTAGGATTTTGATGGTTTCCTGTCTTATGTTCAGGTCTTTTGTCCATTTTGAGTTTATTTTTGTGTATGGGGTAAGAAAGTGGTCCAGGTTCATTCTTCTGCATGTTGCTGTCCAGTTTTCTCAACACCATTCACTGAAGAGACTGTCTTCATTCCATTGGATATTTTTTCCTGCTTTGCCAAAGATTAGTTGGCCATACGTTTGTGGGTCCATTTCTGGGTTCTCTATTCTGTTCCATTGATCTGAGTGTCTGTTTTTGTGCCAGTACCATACTGTCTTGATTAAATTTTTGTAATACATCTTAAAGTGTGGGATTGTAATGCTTCCAGCTTTGGTTTTCTCTTTCAAGATTGCTTTGGCTATTCGAGGTCTTTTCTGGTTCCATACAAATTTTAAGATTGTTTGTTCTAGCTCTGAAGAATGCTGGTGTTATTTTATTAGGCATTATGCTGAATGTGTAGATAGCTTTGGGTAGTATTGACATTTTTAACAATATTCCTCCCATCCAGGAGCATGGAATATCTTTCCATTTTTTTGTGTGTGTCATTGTCAATTTCTTTCACAAGCTTTTTATAGTTTTCAGTGTGTAGATTTTTAATCTCTTTGGTTAGATTTATTCCTAGGTATTTTATGGTTTTTGGTGCAATTGTAAATGGGATCGATTCCTTAATTTCTCTTCTGTTTCATTATTGGTGTATAGGAATGCAACCGATATTTGTGCATTGATTTTTATATCTTGTGACTTTGCTGTATTCATGGATGAGTTCTAGCAGTTTTCTTGGTGGAATCTTTTGGGTTTTCTACATGGAGTATCATGTCATCTGTGAAGAGTGAAAGTTTGAACTACTCCTGGCCAATTTGGATGCATTTTATTCCTTTTGTGTTGTCTGATTGCTGAGGCTTGGACTTCTAATACTATGTTAAATAACAATGGTGAGAGTGGACATCCCTCTTGTGTTCCTGACCTTAGGGGAAAGCTCTCACTTTTTCCCCATTGAGGATGATATTAGTGGTGGGTCTTTCATATGTGGCTTTTATGATCTTGAGGTATGATCCTTCTATCCCCCTACTTTATTGAGGGTTTTTATCGAGAAAGCATGCTGTGTTTTGTCAAATGCTTTCTCTGCATCTATTGAGAGGCTCATGTGGTTTTTAATCCTTTCTTTTATTGGTGTGATGTATCACAATGATTGTTTTTCAGACATTGAACCAGCCCTGTATCCCAGGTCTAAATCCCACTGGTCGTGGTGAATAATTCTTTTAATGTATTGTTGGATCCAGTTAGGTAGTATCTTGTTGAAGATTTTTGTATCCATGTTCATCAGGGAAATTGGTCTGTAGTTCTCCTTTTTATTGGGGTCTTTGTCTGGTTTTGGAATCAAGGTAATGCTGGCTTCATAGAATGAGTTTGGGAATTTTCCTTCCATTTATATTTTTTGGAACAGCTTCAAGAGAATAGGTGTTAACTCTTCCTTAAATGTTTGATAGAATTCCCCTGGAAAGCCATCTGGCCCTGGACTCCTGTATTTTTGGGAGATTTTTGATTACTAATTCAATTTCTTTACTGGTTATGGGTCTGTTCAAATTTTCTATTTCTTGCTGTTTTAGTTTGGGTACTTTATGTTTCTAGGAATTTGCCCATTTTATTGGTGTAGAGTTGCTCATAATATTCTCTTATTATTTGTATTTCTGCTGTGTTGGTTGTGATCTCTGCTCTTTCATTTTTGATTTTATTTATTTGGGTCATTTCCTTTTTCTTTTTGATCAAACTGGCTAGTGGTTTATCAGTTTTGTTAATTCTTTCAGAGAACCAGCTTCTGGTTTCATTGATATGTTCTACTGTTTGTTTTTTTTGCTTGTTTTGGGGTGGGTTTTTTTTTTTAATATTTTTTAATTTTTTAATTTATTTTTTATTTTTTTATTTTTTTTAAATGAAATTTATTGACAAATTGGTTTCCATACAACACCCAGTGCTCATCCCAAAAGGTGCCCTCCTCAATACCCATCACCCACCCTCTCCTCCCTCCCACCCCCCATCAACCCTCAGTTTGTTCTCAGTTTTTAACAGTCTCTTATGCTTTGGCTCTCTCCCACTCTAACCTGTTTTTTTTTTTTTTTTTTTTTCCTTCCCCTCCCCCATGGGTTCCTGTTAAGTTTCTCAGGATCCACATAAGAGTGAAACCATATGGTATCTGTCTTTCTCTGTATGGCTTATTTCACTTAGCATCACACTCTCCAGTTCCATCCACGTTGCTGCAAAAGGCCATATTTCATTTTTTCTCATTGCCACGTAATATTCCATTGTGTATATAAACCACAATTTCTTTATCCATTCATCAGTTGATGGACATTTAGGCTCTTTCCATAATTTGGCTATTGTTGAGAGTGTTGCTATGAACATTGGGGTACAAGTGGCCCTATGCATCAGTACTCCTCTATCCCTTGGATAAATTCCTAGCAGTGCTATTGCTGGGTCATAGGGTAGGTCTATTTTTAATTTTCTGAGGAACCTCCACACTGCTTTCCAGAGCGGCTGCACCAATTTGCATTCCCACCAACAGTGCAAGAGGGTTCCCGTTTCTCCACATCCTCTCCAGCATCTATAGTCTCCTGATTTGTTCATTTTGGCCACTCTGACTGGCGTGAGGTGATACCTGAGTGTGGTTTTGATTTGTATTTCCCTGATAAGGAGCGACGCTGAACATCTTTTCATGTGCCTGTTGGCCATCCGGATGTCTTCTTTAGAGAAGTGTCTATTCATGTTTTCTGCCCATTTCTTCACTGGGTTATTTGTTTTTCGGGTGTGGAGTTTGGTGAGCTCTTTATAGATTTTGGATACTAGCCCTTTGTCCGATATGTCATTTGCGAATATCTTTTCCCATTCCGTTGGTTGCCTTTTAGTTTTGTTGGTTGTTTCCTTTGCTGTGCAGAAGCTTTTTATCTTCATAAGGTCCCAGTAATTCACTTTTGCTTTTAATTCCCTTGCCTTTGGGGATGTGTCGAGGAAGAGATTGCTACGGCTGAGGTCAGAGAGGTCTTTTCCTGCTTTCTCCTCTAGGGTTTTAATGGTTTCCTGTCTCACATTCAGGTCCTTTATCCATTTTGAGTTTATTTTTGTGAATGGTGTGAGAAAGTGGTCTAGTTTCAACCTTCTGCATGTTGCTGTCCAGTTCTCCCAGCACCATTTGTTAAAGAGGCTGTCTTTTTTCCATTGGATGTTCTTTCCTGCTTTGTCAAAGATGAGTTGGCCATACGTTTGTGGGTCTAGTTCTGGGGTTTCTATTCTATTCCATTGGTCTATGTGTCTGTTTTTGTGCCAATACCATGCTGTCTTGATGATGACAGCTTTGTAGTAGAGGCTAAAGTCTGGGATTGTGATGCCTCCTGCTTTGGTCTTCTTCTTCAAAATTCCTTTGGCTATTCGGGGCCTTTTGTGGTTCCATATGAATTTTAGGATTGCTTGTTCTAGTTTCGAGAAGAATGGTGGTGCAATTTTGATTGGGATTGCATTGAATGTGTAGATAGCTTTGGGTAGTATTGACATTTTGACAATATTTATTTTTCCAATCCATGAGCAGGGAATGTCTTTCCATTTCTTTAAATCTTCTTCAATTTCCTTCATAAGCTTTCTATAGTTTTCAGCATACAGATCCTTCACATCTTTGGTTAGATTTATTGCTAGATATTTTATGCTTCTTGGTGCAATTGTGAATGGGATCAGTTTCTTTATTTGTCTTTCTGTTGCTTCATTGTTAGTGTATAAGAATGCAACTGATTTCTGTACATTGATTTTTGTATCCTGCAACTTTGCTGAATTCATGTATCAGTTCTAGCAGACTTTTGGTGGAGTCTATCGGATTTTCCATGTATAATATCATGTCATCTGCAAAAAGCGAAAGCTTGACTTCATCTTTGCCAATTTTGATGCCTTTGATTTCCTTTTGTTGTCTGATTGCTGATGCTAGAACTTCCAGCAGCGGTGAGAGTGGGCATCCTTGTCATGTTCCTGATCTCAGGGAAAAAGCTCTCAGTTTTTCCCCGTTGAGGATGATGTTAGCTGTGGGCTTTTCATAAATGGCTTTTATGATCTTTAAGTATGTTCCTTCTATCCCGACTTTCTCAAGGGTTTTTATTAAGAAAGGGTGCTGGATTTTGTCAAAGGCCTTTTCTGCATCGATTGACAGGATCATATGGTTCTTCTCTTTTTTTTTTGTTAATGTGATGTATCACGTTGATTGATTTGCGAATGTTGAACCAGCCCTGCATCCCAGGAATGAATCCCACTTGATCATGGTGAATAATTCTTTTTATATGCCGTTGAATTCGATTTGCTAGTATCTTATTGAGAATTTTTGCATCCATATTCATCAGGGATATTGGCCTGTAGTTCTCTTTTTTTACTGGGTCTCTGTCTGGTTTAGGAATCAAAGTAATACTGGCTTCATAGAAGGAGTCTGGAAGTTTTCCTTCCCTTTCTATTTCTTGGAATAGCTTGAGAAGGATAGGTATTATCTCTGCTTTAAACGTCTGGTAGAACTCCCCTGGGAAGCCATCTGGTCCTGGACTCTTATTTGTTGGGAGATTTTTGATAACCGATTCAATTTCTTCGCTGGTTATGGGTCTGTTCAAGCTTTCTATTTCCTCCTGATTGAGTTTTGGAAGTGTGTGGGTGTTCAGCAATTTGTCCATTTCTTCCAGGTTGTCCAATTTGTTGGCATATAATTTTTCATAGTATTCCCTGATAATTGTTTGTATCTCTGAGGGATTGGTTGTAATAATTCCATTTTCATTCATGATTTTATCTATTTGGGTCATCTCCCTTTTCTTTTTGAGAAGCCTGGCTAGAGGTTTGTCAATTTTGTTTATTTTTTCAAAAAACCAACTCTTGGTTTCGTTGATCTGCTCTACAGTTTTTTTAGATTCTATATTGTTTATTTCTGCTCTGATCTTTATTATTTCTCTTCTTCTGCTGGGTTTAGGCTGCCTTTGCTGTTCTGCTTCTAGTTCCTTTAGGTGTGCTGTTAGATTTTGTATTGGGGATTTTTCTTGTTTCTTGAGATAGGCCTGGATTGCCATGTATTTTCCTCTCAGGACTGCCTTCGCTGCGTCCCAAAGCGTTTGGATTGTTGTATTTTCATTTTCATTTGTTTCCATATATTTTTTAATTTCTTCTCTAATTGCCTGGTTGACCCACTCATTCGTTAGTAGGGTGTTCTTTAACCTCCATGCTTTTGGAGGTTTTCCAGACTTTTTCCTGTGGTTGATTTCAAGCTTCATAGCATTGTGGTCTGAAAGTATGCATGGTATCATTTCAATTCTTGTAAACTTATGAAGGGCTGTTTTGTGACCCAGTATATGATCTATCTTGGAGAATGTTCCATGTGCACTCGAGAAGAAAGTATATTCTGTTGCTTTGGGATGCAGAGTTCTAAATATATCTGTCTAGTCCATCTGATCCAATGTCTCATTCAGGGCCCTTGTTTCTTTATTGACCGTGTGTCTAGATGATCTATCCATTTCTGTAAGTGGGGTGTTAAAGTCCCCTGCAATTACCACATTCTTATCAATAAGGTTGCTTATGTTTATGAGTAATTGTTTTATATATTTGGGGGCTCCGGTATTCGGTGCATAGACATTTATAATTGTTAGCTCTTCCTGATGGATAGACCCTGTAACTATTATATAATGTCCTTCTTCATCTCTTGTTACAGCCTTTAATTTAAAGTCTAGTTTGTCTGATATAAGTATGGCTACTCCAGCTTTCTTTTGGCTTCCAGTCGCATGATAAATAGTTCTCCATCCACTCACTCTCAATCTAAAGGTGTCCTCAGGTCTAAAATGAGTCTCTTGTAGACAGCAAATAGATGGGTCTTGTTTTTTATCCATTCTGATAACCTATGTCTTTTGGTTGGTGCATTTAATCCATTTACATTCAGTGTTATTATAGAAAGATACGGGTTTAGAGTCATTGTGATGTCTGTATGTTTTATGCTTGTAGTGATGTCTCTGGGACTTTGTCTCACAGGATCCCCCTTAGGATCTCTTGTAGGGCTGGTTTAGTGGTGACAAATTCCTTCAGTTTTTGTTTGTTTGGGAAGACCTTTATTTCTCCTTCTATTCTAAATGACAGACTTGCTGGATAAAGGATTCTCGGCTGCATATTTTTTTCTGTCTAGCACCCTGAAAATCTCATGCCAATTCTTTCTGGCCTGCCAAGTTTCAAAAGAGAGATCAGTCACGAGTCTTATAGGTCTCCCTTTATATGTGAGGGCACGTTTACCCCTTGCTGCTTTCAGAATTTTCTGTTTATCCTTGTATTTTGCCAGTTTCACTATGATATGTCGTGCAGAAGATCGATTCAAGTTACGTCTGAAGGGAGTTCTCTGTGCCTCTTGGATTTCAATGCCTTTTTCCTTCCCCAGTTCAGGGAAGTTCTCAGCTATTTCTTCAAGTACCCCTTCAGCACCTTTCCCTCTCTCTTCCTCTGGGATACCAATTATGCGTATATTATTTCTTTTTAGTGTATCACTTAGTTCTCTAATTTTCCCCTCATACTCCTGGATTTTTTTATCTTTTTCTCAGCTTCCTCTTTTTCCATAACTTTATCTTCTAGTTCACCTATTCTCTCCTCTGCTTCTTCAAGCCGAGCTGTGGTGGTTTCCATTTTGTTATGCATTTCGTTTAAAGCGTTTTTCAGCTCCTCGTGACTGTTCCTTAGTGCCTTGATCTCTGTAGCAAGAGATTCTCTGCTGTCCTGTATACTGTTTTCAAGCCCAGCGATTAATTTTATGACTATTATTATACATTCACTTTCTGTTATATTATTTAAATCCTTTTTGATCAGCTCATTAGCTGTTGTTATTTCCTGGAGATTCTTCTGAGGGGAATTCTTCCGCTTGGTCATTTTGGATAGTCCCTGGCGTGGTGAGGACCTGCAGGGCACTTCCCCTGTGCTGTGGTGTATAACTGGAGTTGGTGGGCGGGGCCGCAGTCCGACCTGATGTCTGCCCCCAGCCCACCGCTGGGGCCACAGTCAGACTGGTGTGTGCCTTCTCTTCCCCTCTCCTAGGGGTGGGATTCACTGTGGGGTGGTGTGGCCCGTCTGGGCTACTTGCACACTGCCAGGCTTGTGATGCTGGGGATCTGGCGTATTAGCTGGGGTGGGTAGGCAAGGTGCACAGGGGCAGGAGGGGCAGGCTTAGATCACTTCTCCTTAGGTGATCCACTTCAGGAGGGGCCCTGTGGCAGCGGGAGGGAGTCAGATCCGCTGCCGGAGGTTTGGCTCCGCAGAAGCACAGAGTTGGGTGTTTGCGCAGAGCGAGCAAGTTCCCTGGCAGGAACTGGTTCTCTTTGGGATTTTGGCTGGGGGATGGGCGGGGGAGATGGCGCTGGCGAGCGCCTTTGTTCCCCAGCAAACTGAGCTCTGTTGTCAGGGGGCTCAGCAGCTCTCCCTCCCTTTGTCCTCCAGCCTTCCCGCTTTCTGAGCAGAGCTGTTAACTTATGACCTCCCAGACGCTAAGTCGCGCTTGTTGTGGGAACACAGTCCGCCAGGCCCCTCCGCTTTTGCAAGCCAGACTCAGGGGCTCTGCTTGGCCGGCGAGCCGCCCCTCCGCCCCGGCTCCCTCCCGCCAGTCCGTGGAGCGCGCACCGCCTCGCCGCCCTTCCTACCCTCTTCCGTGGGCCTCTCGTCTGCGTTTGGCTCCGGCGACTCCATTCTGCTAATCCTCTGGCGGTTTTCTGGGTTATTTAGGCAGGTGTAGGTGGAATCTAAGTGATCAGCAGGACGCGCGGTGAGCCCAGCGTCCTCCTAAGCCGCCATCTTGCAAACCTCCTTTTTTTTGGTTTTGATAGCATTGATTTATGTTCTAATCTTTATTATTTCTGCCTTCTTCTCGTTTTAGGTTTTATCTGCTGTTCTTTTGCCATCTCCTTAAGGCATAAGGTTAGGTTGTGTATCTGAAATCTTTCTTCCTTCTTCAGGAAAGCCTGGATTGCTATATACTTCCCTCTTATGAGTGTCTTTGCTGTGTCCCAGAGGTTTTGGGCTGTGGTGTTATTATTTTCATTGGCTTCCATGTACTTCTTAATTTCTTCTTTAACTTCTTGGTTAGCTCATTCATTCTTTAGTAGGATGTTCTTTAGTTTCTAAGTATTATCTTTCCAAATTTTTCTTGTGGTTCATAGCACTGTGGTCTGAAAACATGCATGGTATGATCTCTATCTTTTTGTACTTGTTGAGGGCTGATTTGTGTCCCAGTATGTGATCTAATCTGGAGAAGGTTCCATGTGCATTGAAGAAGAATGTATATTCCACTGCTTTAGGATGAAATGTTCTGTGTATATCTGTTAAGTTCATCCAGTCCAATGTGTCATTCAAAGCCATTGTTTCCTTGTTGATTTTCTTTTTTTTTTTTTTTAAGTTTTTTTTTTTTTTCAATGTTTATTTATTTTTGGGACAGAGAGAGACAGAGCATGAACGGGGGAGGGGCAGAGAGAGAGGGAGACACAGAATCAGAAACAGGCTCCAGGCTCCGAGCCATCAGCCCAGAGCCTGACGCGGGGCTCGAACTCCCGGACCGCGAGATCGTGACCTGGCTGAAGTCGGACGCTTAACCGACTGCACCACCCAGGCGCCCCAACCTTGTTGATTTTCTGTTTAGAAGATCTGTCCATTGCTGTAAGTGGGGTGTTCAATTCCCCTACTATTATAGTAGTATTATCAGTGAGTTTATATTTGTGATTAACTGATTTATAAATTTGGGTGTATCACATTTGGAGCATAAATGTTTACAATTGTTAAATCTTCTTGGTGGATAGACCCCTTAATTATGACATAATGCCCTTATTAATCTCTTGTTACAGTCTTTATTTTAAAATCTGGATTATCTGATATAAGTATGGCTGCTATGGCTTCCTTTTGGTAATCATTAGCCTGATAGATGGTTCTCCATCCCCTTTTCAATCTGAAGGTGTCTTTAGGTCTAAAATGGGTCTCTTGTAAACAGCATATAGATGGATCTTGTTTTTTTATCCATTCTGTTACTCTTTTTATTGGAGTGTTTAGTCCATTGACATTTAGAGTGAGTACTGAAAGCTATGAATTTATTGCCATTATGTTGCCTGTAGAGTTGGAGTTTCTGGTGGTGTTCTCTGGTCCTTTGTAGTCTTTGTTGCTTTTGGTCTTTTTGTTTTTCTGTTTTTTTTTTTTTTTTTTTTTTTCCTCCTCTCAGAGTCCCCCTTAAAATTTCTTGTAGGGCTGGTTTGGTAGTCAGAAACTCCTTCAATTTAATTTTTGTCTATCTCAGAAACTTTATATCTCTTTCTATTTTGAATGACAGCCTTGCTGGATAAAGAATTCTCGGCTGTATATTTTCCCATTTCAGAACATTGAATATATTTTGCCACTCCTTTCTGGCCTGCCAAGTTTTTGTGGATAGGTATGCTGCAAACATGATTTGTCTTCCCTTGTAGGCTAAGGACTTTTTTCCTTTGCGGCTTTTATGATTCTTTCCTTGCCTGAGTGTTTCATGAATTTGACTATGATACTCCTTGTTGATGGTTGTTTTTTGTTGAATCTTGGGAGTTCTTTGTGCTTCCTGGATTTTGATGTCTGTGTCTTTCCCCAGGTTAGGAAAGTTTCCCACCATGATTTGCTCACATAAACCTTCTACCCCTTTTTTTCCTCTTTTCATCTTGTGGGATCCCTGTGATTCTGATGTCATTCCTTTTTAATGAGTCACTGAATTCTCTAATTCTTATATCATTCTCTTTTTGCCTTAGTCTCCCTCTTTGTTTTTTTCCTGTTTCATTGTTCTCCATAAGTTTTTACTCTATATTGCTGATTTGCTGCTCTGCCTTATCCATCTTTGCTGCTGTGGCATCCAATCAAGACTGTAGCTCAACTATAGCATTTCTTATTTCACCCTGATTAGCTTTTACTTCTTTTATCTCCTCAGAAAGGGATTGTAATCTATTTTTAATCCCAGCTAGTATTCTTATTATCTTGATTCTAAATTCTGGTTAAAACATCTTGCTTGTATCTGTGTTAAGTCCCTGGCTGTAATTTATTCCTGTTCTTTCTTTTGGTGTGAATCCTTCATTTTTGTCATTTTGAAGGAAGAAAAGGAATTAATAAAGTTGAAAAAAAGTTAAAAACAACACAAAAAATCAAATAAAGGATGCTAGATCCTAGGTGTGTTTTGGTCTGGTTGTTGAAAGAAACTTGATAGATTAGAGAAAAAAGAGCAAGATAAGAAAAGGAAAAAAGGAAAACGTTTGAAAATTTGAAAAAATGAGTAGAATAAAATAGAAAAAAATGAAATGGAAATAAAATAGAATATAAAAAATTTACAAACAATAAAAATATAGTAGATAAAAATTTTTAATAAAAATGGAAAATAAAATTTTTTTCTCTTTCTGTATTCAAGTATAAGAAAAGAAAAAAACAGATGGACCAGCAAACAGAATCAAATATGATTGAAATTACATCTGGTTTCCCCTTCATAGTCAAACTATGAAGCACTTTATAGTCCATAAACTAAGCAGGCAGAGAGACTTGTGTTCCTCAAGATCGTGGTTGACCCAGTTGGGTGGGACTTAGTGTAACAGCTCCGTTCTCCAGTAGGTGGCGCTGCTTAACTTACTGGGGTGGATTGTTGTGGTGCCTGTAGGCATGTATGCTTATGTGCCGGAGGTTTGAAAATTGTCAACCAGCTACCCAGTCTCTAGTATCGACTCTGTGCTCTTCCCGACAGGCAATTAATCACCCCTCCTTTGTCTCCAGCTTCCATCCACTCCCCTCTTCTACACTGTCTGTAACCAAGCCATCAGGCTGCCAGGGGGCACCTCCCTCCTGACTTTTATCTCAGATGGGGCTGCGTTTCCCAACACCTCACTTCTGAGGGACTGTGACCTGTTCTGACCCTCTGGGGGAGGGTCTTACTGAGAAATGGCCAGGTGCGGGCCCACCCCCAGGAACATTTGGGAGACTGTGCTGCTGATGATGCCCAGAGACTGTGGCCAGGCACCATCCTGCCCCAGAAAATGTTCATGTGATTGTGTAGCAGCAGTGTTTCAGGGACTACGGCAAATCACAACACTCATCTGGTGCCAGGCTTCACCCTTAATGTCCTCACTCCAACACCAGTGAATGTGGCCATTCTCTGGGGTCCACTGGGACTTTTGCCTGTGGGGAGGCTGCACTGCCTCTACCAAATGTCTTCCCAGCAGGGGAACCGCCTCTCCCTATGTGGCTCAAGGACCTCTCGGATCTCGCACTTTGCTTTCAGGGATTTGTTCTTCCTACCAGAGCGCTGCCAGGTATTGAGCTGTGGAGTTCCAGGTTCTGCACTTCCCCTGTTTAGAGTCTTAATGGAATTTAAACCATCTCCTTTCTCCTCCTTTCTCCTCCTTTCTCCTCCTTTCTCCTCCTTTCTCCTCCTTTCTCCTCCTTTCTCCTCCTTTCTCCTCCTTTCTCCTCCTTTCTCCTCCTTTCTCCTCCTTTCTCCTCCTTTCTCCTCCTTTCTCCCTTTTTTGTTCAGTCCCTGCCCTGCGGCTGTTTCCACTCTTACTTTTTCTCTCTAGCTGGTTTTGGGGGGAGGTGCTGCTTTTCCTGTACTTTCCCCCATCTCCCTCCTCTCTCTGCAAGCAAAATCCACTCCCTGCGCTCTGTGGCTTCTCTCTCTCCCAGTTCACAGTGTTGCGTTCCTGCCGAGTTCTGTGGTTCAGGTTGTGCAGATTGTTGTGTTAATCCTCAAATCGGTTTTCTAGGTGTGCAAGATGGTTTAGTGTTGATCTGGCTGCATCTCAGAGATGAGAGATGCAAAAAAGACTTCCATCTTGTTCCACCATCATGCCCCCCCCCCTCTTGTTTCTTAACGTAGGCATTTATTGTCATGTGCTTCCCTCTTAGAACTGCTTTTCATGCATCCCTAAGTCTTGGCATGTCGTATTTCCAATTTCATTTGTTTGAAGGTCTTCTATTTTCTCCATTGATTGTATAATGTGGCCTGTGGGTTGTTCAGTGGCATGTTGCTTAATGTCCACATTTGTGAATTTTCTAACTTCTTGTAATTGATTTCTAGTTTTGTGCCATTGTGGTTAGAAAAGATGGTTGATATGATTTCAGTATTTTAAACTTATTAAGACTTGATTTGTGGCCTAAACTGTGACCTGTCCTGAAGAATGTTTCATAACTCCTTTAGTAGAATGTATAGTCTGTTCCTTTTGGATGGAATATTCTGTATATGTCTGTCAGATCCATCTGGTCTAATGTGTGATTTAAGGCCAATGTTATTGATTTTTCTCTCTGGATGATCCATCCATTGATGAAGGTGAAGTATTAAATCCCCCAACCATTATTGTATTGCTGACTTTTTATCCCACTAAGTCTGTTAATGTTCACCGTATATGTTTAAATCTCCTGTGTTTTGTGCAGAATATTTATAAATGTTCTACCTTGTCTGATTTACCCTTTTCATTATATGTAATGACCTTCTTTGTGTCTTATTACAATCTTTGCATTAAAGTCTAATTTATCTGATAAAAGTGTAGCTACTCTAACCCTTGGTTTTCATTTGTATGGAGTATCTTTTTCTATTCCCTGCACTGTGTGCTCTGTATAGAGTGGCTTAATGAATAAAAAAATTCTTTTGATCAGATAATTTAGTCCATTTATATGTAATTATTGATGCCTATTGGCATTTTTGTTTTCTGACTCTTGAGTAATTCCTTTCTTCTCTTGCTCTCTTCCTTTGTGATTTGATGATTTTCTGTAGTGTTATACTTAGATTCCTTTATTTTGTCTGTCTACTATAGGTTTTGCTTTGTGGTTACCATGAGATTTATATAAAGTGATTTATAATCTAAACTGAAAAATTTTGAATGTATTCTAAAGTTGTACATTTTTACTCCCCCTGCTCCCATCTTTATCACTGTGATATCACAATTTACATTTTTTATCTTGGGTATCCATTAATTATTGTAGTTACAGGTTTTCTATTATTTTTGTCTTTTTACCTTCATGCTGGGTTTATAAGTGATTGACCCACCGTCTTTACAACATCACATTATTTGGAATTCTATATATTTATCCTTCCCATGAAATTTATACTTTCATATGTTTTCTTGTTGCTAATTAGTACCCTTTCATTCCCACTTGGAGAATCTCTTTAACATTTTTTGTAAACTCAGTCTAGTGACAATGAATTCCTTTGAGCTTTTGGTTGTCTGGAAAACTTTATTTCTCCAATTCTGAAGAACAACTTTGCCAGGTAGAATATTCTCGGTTGGCAGATTGTTACTTTCAGCACTGATAGAACTGCAAATGTAAGCCCTGCTGTCCACCAGAGTCAGGTGATCGAGGATCATCCCCTGGGTGGTAGCCACAAAAAAACAAAAACAAAAACAAAACAACAGGGCACCAGACATGTGCACCAGCTCCTTTCTGGGAGACAATGGTGGTCTGGAGCACCTGCCCTCCAATGTCTCTGTAGAAGGACTATAGACAGCCCTTAGATGTGTGTTTAATTAGAAGCTTGCCCTTGAGACTAAAGCTATGAAGATAAGCTAATTGGTCTCTTTCATAGAAAGATTGGGAGCCTCAATCTATTGCCTCCCACTGTGCCCTAGTGTGTAGCCAGTTAAGAACTCTTTCTCCATTTGTTACAGTCCTGTGGGACCCATGAGTGAAAGCCCCACTGACCAGCAGAGTCAGGTGATCAAGTTGTTCCCTGGGCAATAGATGCAGAACTGGGGTACCAGATGGGTGCATAAACTCCTTTCCAGTAGATACCGGTGACTTGGAGGCAAGCAGAGGGAGAGTGCAAAGATGGTACCTATTGGCCTCTGTCTTTGGAGAATATATCAGTAGGTCCCTTACATATGTTAAATCAGATGCCTGCCCTTCAGGCTGATGCTTTAACATAAGTCTCTTACACAGAAAAACTGGTCACTTTTCTGTCTCTGTGCTAGGCACTGGGGTGGGTGGGTCTACAGGCACGAGCCCTTTAAGAACTATTTCTCAGTTTGCTATAGCTTCGTGGGTCTTGTAGATGTGAGCCCTGATGCTTTTCAAAGCTAGATGTTTTGGGGACTCACCCCTGGAAGGTGTGCCAGGTGTCAAACCCTTCACACCTCAGTGAGAAGCTCAAGGTTGTTACTTTCCTCCTGATTGTGGGTCTCTGTGCCAAGGGGTAGAATTTATGGTAAGATTGTGTCTCAGCCTCTTCTACTTGTTTGGATATGGGTTTTTTTCATGTTCACCTGATGTGAAGGAGTGGGTCAAGTAATTTTTGGGTTTCTCTCAGTGGAAATTTTTCCCTATGTAGTTGTAGATTTATTATGTCTGTGGGAAGAGATGAGTTCAGGATCCTTCTGTGTTGCTATCTTGAACTGGAAACTTGTCATAGTTTCTAACTAATTCCTTGTGAGTAATTATTATCTGCAATTTTTGCCCACCTAGCATCTATTACTTCTTTTCTTTGGGGGAAACACCTGTCCTCACCTTCAACTACCTGTTTTTGGCTCCAGGGATGATCATGTGATACAGGCTTGGCCAATCAAGAAGTCTTATTGTTTTGCCCATAATGTCTGGTTCAGTGATGGACATTTACCTGAATCCAGGCCAGTCAGTGGCAGTGACTTTGCTGAGATGTCTCTTGGGATTATTGGAAAAGAGAAGCCCTTTTCTTCTCAACTTGAAATTAGTAGTTTGTACTGCTTTCATTGTGCAGTGGCTGAGAGTCACTTTGCCAATTCTCTAGGGAGACCTTCATGGGAATGAAGCCAATACAGAAGAAAGCCAAGCATGCATGAGAGACCGGAGCCCTTATGACATTGTATTGAGCTCCAGGATACATACATCTCTGTCTGATTCAGTGAGAATGATCTTAGATTTTCCAATGACTTGAGCCTACATATTCCTTTTGTGGCTTAAGTTAATTTGAATTGCTTTTTGCCACTTGTAATCTACAGAGCCTTGATTATGTCAAGTATTGCCATCTTTGTTTTTTTTAGAAGGAGAAACTGAATCTCACAGTGATATTGCTAAAATCAATAGCAAGGTAGGGGAGAAGATGTGGAGCTTTCTAGGGCCAATGAGCTGGAGTTGGACAGAGGCCTGCTCTTATCACCTAGACCTTACTCCAATCCCTGCTCTCAAGGATTGCCTCTCCTCCTCTCTTCCTGCAAATGTGGATATTTACAGGGTCCATTTACAGAGCTCTGGTTGGGCAGAGAGCCTGTCCTATCCCTGTAGCAATTTATAAGATTACTCTGAGTGAGCAAGGTTACTCTGACAACCAGTTAATCCTATCATCCTTACTGGGAGTTGGCCCAACATCCCCTGCCCCATCTTGAAGTTGGGCTGCTTAAGCCTTTTGACCCACACTTTCTTTGCTCACCTTTGACATTCCACAGACACATCCATGGTCCTCATGTCTTTATTTGATAACCTTTGCTGTTCTTCCTGCTGGGACTCAGCTGAGGGATAGAGTTCCAAGAAATAGAAAAAACATTTTTATTAATCTTATTCATTTTTCTGCCTGTAGCAGGTCCAAAGGTGAATGTCCCCTGCTCTGCCATATTTTATGTGTCACCTAAGCATAATAAATCCATAATCCACTGTTCACCCATTTGCAGTGACTGAATGGTAAGGACAGAGTGGCAAAGGAAGGATGATGGTGGTACCTCGTTGCCAGGAATGTTTTGGTCCCACATCAATAACTGTTTTAAATACAAGTATACATCACTAGCTTGCTATGTATTCTCACCAAGAGATCATGTTCCCCTGAGGAGGCCTATTTGTTACCTATTTAGCATTTTTGCCCCTTTCTTCCCCCCCCCCCCTTTTTTTTTTACCCCCTTCTTCCTTTGTAAATAATTCCGTTCAGGTGTTACAGGAAGGAGGTGATTAGTCCAAGCCAGAGTTTCTCAGTCTTAAGACTGTTGATATGTTGGCAGGATAATTCTTTGTTATGGAGGCCATTCTGGGCATCATAGGGTGTTTAGTGGCACCTGTGGCCTCCCACTAGCTGCTAGTAGCTCCCCTGTTCTAGTCCTACAATATAAAATGTCTCTAGACATTACCAAATGTCTCCTTGGGGGCAATATCTCTCTCAGTTGAGAAGCTCTGCAATTGACACAAAAGGGAAATTTGACAGATCAGTAGAACTATAGGCCCCCAACCTGGGAGGAGGGGCTGTTTTGTCTAAGCTTGGAGAGTGGAAGCTGTAGGTTCCTGGCCAGCAGCTTCTTCTGGCAGAGATGCCCAGGCAGCCTGACATAATATGTGTCAGCACAAAATCTCCCCGCTTTCATTTCAGATTCTTTCAAGCTGAAAGCTTTGAAGCTAATATCAAGGGCATCTTGGTAGACACTCAGGGCCTCCAGACTGTATGGCCCTGCTTGCTATGGCCCAGGAACAACAGGCCTGGGCCCTTTCCTATATTTGGTGCATCTGTTGCCCACCAGCGTCTTGCTTCCTAATGGTGTTTTTCATGGAGATCTAGGTCTATCTTCTAGGGAAGCAGAAATGGTCCTCAGTCAGTTGGTAGTGGCCTCTAGATCCATGACATTCTTTATTTAGAAAGGCCATTGGCTCCCAAGGTTGTCCCAGGGCTGGGAAGCTGAAGGGTGAGTTCTGTCTCCACCCTCACCCCTGAAAGCCCTCTCATAGTGCTGTCTCACTCATGTCATCACCGCTGGCCTACTAAGATGCTCAAGCTCTCTACCTCCCTTGGATACACCTGTGTGCGGGCAGATTATCTAGTGAGCACTACGGGGTCAGGCTTCCTCCTTCCATTTCTTGGTACTTCATCCACCCCCGTCTCAATTTGTCACAAAGGCTTTCCTTGACTTCACTGTGGAAAGTACCCACCAATACATCTCTACTTTTTAATATTATCTGATATTATCTTTACTTATTTGTTGATACTCAGTTAAGCTCTAGGAGAACAAGGACTTTGTCTTGATCATCTTTTGTGTAGTCTTCAGTGCCTAGACCAGTACTGGGCACATAGATGTTCAGAAAATGCTTAAGAAAGAATGAATAAAGGAGGGGATTTAATTAGGCATTGGAGTGCCCAGGACAAATCTTCCTCCACATCTTAATAAGTGTTCTCCGCACTGGAGTGGCATCTTTCCCCATGACCCTTGGCAGTCTGTGACCATACAAATCACATGCCCTGCAGACTTTAAGCCATGTGTTGGGCCTTCTCTCCCATGTCTCTTGGGAACTCTGGATCTCTTTTTCCCCACTTCATGCTTCAAGAAACCAACTGTTTTCACTAACTCCACACCAGACTTGCCCAAACCCCATGAATTACAGTAATCTTTGCTCCAGGGAGTGAAGGTCATTAGTAAAAATAAAACACACACCAGGGAGTAGGGCTGAACTTCTGGTATTCACAAGAGCATCTGAAGGCTCTCCTGTGACTCATCCATTTATTTTAATGACATCAGAATATGACAGTCTGTTGCATAAAAAATGTACATTATTTATCCCATAGCGGTGAAGTGGCACTATAGCATTGTTTTTAAAAACATCTTAAAAAATTTTCCTCTTAGAATCTATTGTTGGGTTAGAGAAATAAGCTTTGCCAAATGCCCAATTCTGTCTTTGCTTCTCTGGCTAGCTGGCATCTTTCACCAACTTTCCCCAAGCATTTCCTTTGGCACTAATCCAGAATAGAATATATGGGTAAGTGTCACCAAACCATGCCATGCCCCAGCTTCCCAGACATCTGAGTGCACTGTCCAGGAAGGGTGGGCGGGGGGGGGGGGTACTTTCCTGGCCACCTAGAAGGTATTACAGGGTCTTTCTCAATTTCAGTCTTCCTGGATGCCCATGGTGGAGTAGCAAGAAGAATGATGGCCTGGGTAGACACCAGGGTCTCTTCTTGTTTCTGGTGTTAATTTGTTCGATGACCTTGGTCTCTGGTTTAGACCTTCCATTTCTCTGATTCTCAGGTTTATCACTCATCAGGGATTCCCTCAGGTTCCTTCAGCTTTAATACTGAGACCCCGTGAATTTTGAGGGGCAAGCCCATTTATGCTAGGGGCTTCTTACAGCAAAGTCAATGGGTGGCTGTTTGGCCTTAGGGTTCAAAGTAGCTTTGTATATGGTGGAAGGCAAGGTTGGCTCCAGCCCCATCCTGGCCACTCCTGGGTTCCTAAGGGTCATTCTGGGGGATTACCTCTCATTCTCTGGCCTTAGGTAATCTCTTTCCCTTTCCTTGCCCCCTCTTCCTTGTCCTTTTTCTGAAGTGTCAGACTCCGGTTCCTTTCTGAAATTGAAAAGGCAAAGCCATCTTCTACATGGAGCCTGTTGGCATGTCAATAGCAGCAACAACAATGGTAATAACATCTTACATTAAAGGTTTTTAGTTTACACTTTACAAATAACTTTTAAATACATCATTTCATCAGCCATTTTAGGATCTCTTGGTTGAGTCAAAGGGATTCTCCCTTCTCCTTTGCCTGATTCCTGCTCAGGGCGAAACAGAGCCTAATCCCCCTTTTCACATGTGTACGTATCCACACACAAACACTGAACCATACTTTTAAGCATGCAAATTACCTCACTGAATGTTTCTTGCCCTCTGGGACTCTGCTTCTAGAATTTGGCCATTGAAATAAGAGTTTTAATCTCTATTTGTTAGAGAAACTTCCTTTTGGGGACAATTTTCTTAATGATATTGTTTAGGCATTTCATAAAGTCAGGGTTTCCAAAACTAAGGGGAAGACTCAAAATCCCCCTCAAGCTACACTAAGAACCTGGTCCTTTGTGGCTGACTGCTGCTGGATTTAGGATTGGGCCCAGGGCATGATTGACAGAGGCAGGACTTGGGTTTATTGGGGGAGCCAGAGGGAAAGCTTGCAGCCTGGTGAGTCCTCCCAGAAAAGTCAGTGACCCTGGGGTGGGCTCTCAAGATGGCAGGCTGAGTGGGCTTTATGTCATGTGGAGAGAGGCCAGCTAGGAGTATTGGTGGTAGAATAAGCCTAGGGTTTACCTGCCTGGGTGGAGTGGGCTGGCAGAGCATGAGGGATAGGGAGGGGTGTTGGGCAGATCTCAGGACAGAACTTTTGAGCTACCACAAAGACTCTGGGGACCCACCTGGAAATCAGCATTGTTTAGCCACAAGAAACTGAACAACTGGGAGCCCCCAAGCCGTTCTGGGTGGTGGAGCCTTGTCTCTCCCAAGCCTGTCTTGACTTTGCCCCCAGTTCTCTTCCTAAAACACAGCATGTCTTTCCTTCCCCCTGCTCAAAAACCCCGCTGGGTCCCTGCATTCTAGCTCGCCACACGTGGCTCTTAGCGGCTGAACCTCTGCCTTTACATCTTCCCCACTGACTCCTATTCCCCAGTGAGCATCCCACCCTCCTGCCCCCCCTGGACCTCTGACTGTTCCCGACATACCGGGTCTTTTCCTGTCTCACTCCTTTTTAACAGGCTACGCCCTGGGCGATTAACTCCCTTTCTCAACCCCCTGGCAAACTCCTGTTCATCCTTAAAGATCCAGAATTGGAGATTTCCAACTCTGGACAGCCACTTCACTTGTTCATATTGCCATCAGGGAACTCCTATAATAAAGCAGTTGTCCCGTGATTGTTTTTGCCCTGGACTGTAGGATTCTTAAAGGCAGATGTTTCTTTCCCGTGAGGAGTAAGTTCTGGAGTTAGGCTACCTGGGCCTAAATCCTGGCTCTACAGTTTATTAGGTGCCTGCTCTTGTGCAAGTTCCTGAACTTCTCTGTGCCTCAACTTATTCAACTGGAAAATGGGTTAGTAATGTCTTTGCTGCAGGGTTGTTTTGAAAATTAAATGAATATTATATACATATACACACATATACCTATGTGTGTGTGTGTGTATATAATATAGAATGGTATCTGATGTATAATGTAGTAAGTACTAAATGAATCTATTATTTGAAACAAATCCATCATGAGGTACACTAAGTACCTGGAATATAATCTAAGTATGCATATTTTTAAGTAAGTTCTTCCATTTAATTTCTCCCTCCCTTCTTTCCCTCCCTCCCCACCCCTTCTTTCTCTTCCTCCTTCCCTCCTTATTTGCCACTTGCCTTGTGCTCTTCCATCTTTTCTTTTTCCCTCCTGATTCTTGGAGACTTTGGCCCACTGTTGGTGCTCACAGAACCACTAGGCTCCTCTGGGGACACTCGATGCTGGAAGGTCCTTTGAGCCCCACACTCTCCTCCCTGACACTTCTGCAAGGGAGGCTCCCAGGGGAAAGGAGGGATGAGTGAGAGATGGGCAGCTGAGCCCTGGAGCCCTCTGCACTAGACTGAGTAGGGAGAGAGGCCAGGGCAAGTCTCCATCAGGAGGTATGCCTTTGCTCTCCTAGAACTCTGTTTAGAAACTTTGGATACCGGGGGAACAGAACAAGGAATGGACATGAGCAGGAAAAAAGCAGTAAAGAACATCTACTTTCTTCTCCTGGTAGGGCTTGTCTGATGAACTTAAACTACCTGAATTTCTCCTGTTTACACCATTCTGGAGAAGGAATCTAGAACTTTTGAGTCTGGCTCTTCTACTTATCAGATATGTGGCTTAAGACACAGAGTTTGAGAGAGGCTTTGGTTTCCTTGTCCGTGAAATGGGGCTAAACGGCTTTACCCTTCTCATGGGGGCAGGGGTTGCATGGATAAAATAAGGTGCGGTATGGATATGCGTTGGGAAGTGTTGCAGATGGGCAAGGACTTGTCATCAATATGACGGTGGTCTGGAGGATCTGGTGGCAGAGGCTTGTGCTTCCCATAGGAAGATCCCCCAAGAATTTTCCAGAGTCATACTTGTACCCAGGCTGTGGGCAGGCTGGGCTCCTGGCTGCCTGCTCTCCCATTACTGCATTCTAATGTGAAATTCGTGGGACATTGAAGGGAAGAGGATGGTGCACAACTTTCCAAAGGAAGGACCGGTGGCTGGGGCCTGAGGAGACTGCATAATCCCTTCTTCCCTTGACTCACCTGGAGAGGGTCAGGAAGAGAGGCGGTGTTTTAAAATTTGGCACAACAGGCTCAGATGAAGGCTGTGGCAGAGTTTCGGATAGCCCTGTGGTGGAAGCCAGGGCCAGCCTGGAGGGAGAAGAGGGCCCAGACCCCGCTGGTGGCCTGGGGCAGATGGGGGCGGCAACTGCGAGTCTGAGGTGGCCGGGGTGCAAAAGCTTGTCCTGGAAGGATGGGCCTCGGCAACCAGGACTTAAAAGCTGGGTGCTTTTAGGGAAGAGAAAATAGTCATTAAAGATAAGAAGAAACAAAGAAAAATCTTTTCCTTCTCTTCCTCTTATCATTCCTTTTCCTGAGCTCAGTAAGCAGGTCTTGGTATCTCTGCTGACATGATACTGTTTCATCACATTAAAAACTTCCTTCTTCCTCGGACAGGCTATCACTTCTTTATTCTTATCCTTTTGTTTTAAAACATTTTTATTAGTCTTTTTTTTCTTAAAATTTTTAACAGCGGTTTATAAAAACACAACAAATACACAACACAAGACTTGGTAAAAATAACTCACTATATGGTACATATACTCAGACGGTGTGATATATTTATATAATAAAAGATGAAAATAGTCACTTTCCATAATAAAAATAAGTTCTATTTTTTGTTTATTTTACAATATACTTAATATTCTCTTCTTCTTCCTTTCCAGCGCCCACTTCTTCACCTCGGGTCTCGGGGGTCCCACGTGGCTGTCGCAGCCCCACGAAGCTGGAGTCTGAGAGGTGGGGGGCAGAGGGCCTTAGGAACACGCGCGGCAGCCACACTCCAAGTGTCTCTCCACCTCTTCCACAAACGAGGAGCCGTCTGTGCACTGGAAGACGTACTTCCGCCGCTTGCTGCGGGTGGGCCGGCAGCACTGCAGCCCACAGCCCCCATGACACTCCATCACGGGCACTTTGGAGGCTGTGGCGCAAGATGCATAGCCTTTCTGGCGGCGGATCACCTCTCGGACTACCTCCCCCAGGCACAGGCTCTCTGCAGAGGGTAGAAAAGGTAAGGTCAGGGCATCGGCGGCATCGATGACAGGCCAGGGCCATTTCCTGGGTAGGCTGTTGGGAAACACTTGAGGTGTAAAGACCATTTGAACGTCTTCAGTCATCCCTCTGTCTCCCACCTGTTAACTGCCCAGTGATTCCACAACTATGAAGGCCTTTCCTGGGCCAGCTCTCTACAGGATTTATGACTAAGCCCTGAGGATCTAATGGTGACAAAAGCCCCATCCTTTCCTTCAAGGAACTCCAAGACCAAACTCGATGTGGCAAAGTAGTAGACGGGGGGCTAACTCCTGTGTCCCAGTTTTGATGTGTCACCTAGACTTAGAAACTGAGCTAAATGTCACCATTAAAAACCCCAGGAGCTTAAATATTGGGATTTCTGGCTTCACAGAAAACCAGGAAGTGTCTGGTTTGCCCCAGTCCCCACTGGTGCAGCATCTAGGTCTGTTCACTTCAGCGATGACAGAATTAGTAATGATAAACAGAGGTGGATGCTCTATAGGAACAGAACGTGGCAAACAGCCTGCTGCAGCCCAGGGGTGGGGCTCTGGAAAGTGCTGCTGGAGGTGAGATCTGCTTGGAGTTTCATCTTCTCACTGCACTGTCCCTACGACATTGGGAGGAGGGCTGCAGCAAGGCACTGAGGAAGACCGTACTGAGCTTAGAGTTTGGCTTTGGCCATCAGCCAGACCCTCACTATCCCTGAGCCTGTCTCCTTGTCTGGAAATGGTGATACATTTCCCTGTCCTTCCTATGCCTCACAGCTTATGAGCCTCAGAGGAGACTGTGAGTGAGAAAGGGCTTTATGCATTTTAATGAATTTTGTTAAGCTTGATATAATTCTTCTAAATTATGAGATTGTTACAAGATAATGAGTGTATGAGTGTAGGAATGTGGTTGGCGAGAGACCAGATGTGGCAACATGTTAATTGGGCAATCTGGTGAAGGGAAGGTGGGAGCTCTTCATATTCTGGCAATTTTTCTGTAAATCATGTTTCAAAATATTTAATAAAAATTATAAAAACATCAGTTTTGGTTGAATAGTATTTCAACTAGATATAAATGTGAGTGTCCCTTAGAGACAAGGTGGTCTGCCTAGGACTCCAGTGGCAGGGAGGAAGACTTCAGTTTCTGCGCAGGAAAATAACCCCCTGTGGGGAGGTGGATTTGAATTCTAATACAATCTCGTCTTAATTTTCCTGTTTGAGTTTACTTCAGTATTAGCACACTACAGGGGTGCCTGGGTGGCTCAGTTTAACCATCCAACTTTGGCTCAGGTCATCATCTCACGATTTGTGGGTTTGAGCCCTACCTCAGGCTCTGTGCTGAAAGCTCAGGGCTTGGGGCCTGCTTCGGATTCTGTGTGTCCCTCTCTCTCTGCCCCTCCCCCACCTGCATTCTGTTTCTCTCTCCCTCTTAAACATTAAAAAAAAATTTTTAAATGCACTACAGGGGCTGGGGGAGGGGAAGAGAGTAAGGAGGGTTTGAACTGCTGTGTTGGGGGGCTAATTTGTTACAGAGCAATAGACAACTGCTGCAGCAATGTAGGGTATTGCCCCTATTTTCAAAGTGAAAGAACAGAGGCTTTTCTAGAAAGCGGCTGACAAAGGTCATGCAGCCTCCAGGTGGCACAGCCAGAATTCAAACTTCAGTCTGGCTCTGGGGTCCAGTTCTGACCCCTGCACCCTTCTCAGGTTCCCCCTCCTGGGCACACAGTAGACCCACCTTGCTCGCAGTGCTCCCCACTAAAGCCAGGCTGGCACAGACAGTAGGGCTCCCCTCGATCTGAGATGTGGCACTGCCCCTGGTGACACTTGAAGGCCAAGCAGGCGTTGGTGGATTCGTTCTTGTGGTCACACGTGGGCCCCCCGTAGCCCTCTGCACACTTGCACACATACGAGGTCCCGGTTGCTACACATTTCCCATGGCTGCAACTGTTGGCAGAGGAGAGAATGAGAAGGGGCAGAGACGGTGCTGCTGGAGGCTTTCTCTGTCCAGCCCAGCCAGGGACAAGGCTCTGACCAGCAGGTCCAGAGCTGTGGAACCTTAGGTCTTCTCCATCCCATGGTCTGTCCTCTGCTAGCCCAGCGGCTGAGCAGCAGTCTTGTCTTACTCTGCCACAGCTGGAGGCTCACATCACCCAAACTCCACTGCCAACTGTGACCATGAGGCTGCCTTGCTGTTCTCTAGGCATTAGAACTCACATATCCAAGCGGAAGGTCACAGCTCAGAACATTTTAATTGCCCTATCTTAACTGATAGCAATGGAACATTACCAACACCATCAATGGTGCCAGGCATGGGACTAAGTGCTGTTTACCTGGCATCATTCTTATTTTCTACAATCACCTCTCCTCTGCTGCTTCTATGTAGAAGACAGTCTTATCCATATCTCCTAGATGGAGAAGTTGAGGCTGAAATTCACCCTCAGTCCACTTGCCAAGCCAAATGCTCATGGGGCTGCATCTGCCCAGAGTCATGTAGGTATGTGCTGTGGCTCTGGACAGGTTCCAAAGGGTCACTTGGCAGAGACTGGTGTTCTCAGCAAGGTCCTCACACACGGAGGTCTCTAAGTGGGACCTGCTGTTTGGCTGTGTAAGCTCCTGACCTCTTAAGCAGGACCTGTGGACAGTCTGACCACACTTCCTCCAGCTTTTATCGGTGCCGCTTCTTGGGTGGGGAAGGGGTGGGGGGAGGGACTGAATCCAGGCAGGGAGTCTAGGCTCTCGGGACACTGACCTGTGGCCCAGGCAGGGGTCGCGGGCCTCCTGGTCACACAGCGGGCCGGTCCAGCCCGAGTGGCACTCGCACACCACGCTGTCCTTCTCCACGGAGCGACACAGGCCGTGCTTGCACACGGTGCAGGACTTGCAGCCTGGTGAGACCCCCAGGGACTGCGGTGGGAGGGCCTTGAAGTCTTGCAACTCATTGTTGATGCGCACCTCGTGGATGCAGCCATGGAAGCCGCCCAGCGGCCGGTCCGTGCCCTGGCGCAGGGCTGAGAGGCCCGTAGAGGTGGGGATGCCTGGGGGAGGGGCGCCAGCACAGCCGCCTGAAGATCCTTCCCTGCCCACCAGCCCAGACTTCCCCTCAGAGCAAGGAGGAGGTCTCTACGTGCTCACAGTTAAGTGCTCACAGCTCTGGGCCTCTGCTGTTCAGATGGAGGGAATGGACCCAAAACCTGGGACCTTGTCCACAGAAGGACTTGTGTCCTTTTTCCTACACTTTGACTCTTAAAAATGTGAATTTGTTACCAACCTATTTTAAATATAGAAAATTTCTAAAATCTCTATTTTGGGCTCGTCTAGAAAAAAGAGCTGGCTAGTCACAGGGCCACAACTAGCTGGATGGAGGAGGCCCACTCCTCTAGGCAGGGAAGGGATGGTGCCTCCCATTCCTCTACTGTTCCCACCAGGTCCTCCTGTCCCCATCCCTTGTTCTACCCTGCACAGCACCAGGCTGGAGAGCTAGAGTTTGGGAGAGAAGGGGTTTGGGTGAGCAGCCTTGATCTGTGGAAACTTGGGGGTCTTCACAGGGGGACAAACTGTGTCCCTTCTGGGACTGCCCTTGCCTGAAGACTTTCCCTGGACCCCTGGCACCTGGACTGGCTGTTAATACAGATTCCTGGGCTCCTTGGCAGGGATGTCTTGGGAATCTCTGTGCTGAACAAGCTGCTCTGGTGACTTTTTTTTTTTTTTTTTTGCACATAACCCTTTGACATCTACAGGTCCTGGGCTGCACTTCAGGTCTAGGCTCTGCCAGAGAGGTGGCTACTTCTTTTTGGCCTTTGTATGACTTTAATCTCAAACATGTCCTACATGCATCACATGAGCCTCCCAGTATCTGACATGGTGGCAGAGCAGAGGGAACATGACCCCTGCAGATCATGGGGCTTGGACTTTGTCTCTATTTCCTCCCTCCCCATTCCATCTTTGCCTCTTCCCACCATCATTCCTGAACCACTTGTGCTTCCCAGAAGGAGCCCTGTCTTCTCTCCTCTCCTCCTCCCCATGATCTGGCTTACTTGTCACTTCCTCCAGGAAGCCTTCCGTCATTTGTTTTGGCAGTGGATGCTGAGAGTAGGGGAACCCCAGCCAGTGGGCCTGGGTGTGGGTACCTGAGCACAGGTGGGGGGTGTAGGTGGTGGGGATGGGAGGCGAGAAAAGCCTTACCTCCGAGGTAGAGGGGGCTGTTGATGCCTACTGCCGGCTGCTTCTGGAGCTTTCCCAGGCTCTTCGGGGCTCCTTTATCCACCACCAAGTTCAGGGTCTGATTTAGCATCACCAGCTCCACACTGTGAAACTGTCCGTCATTCACTGTCTCCACACTGGGCAAGAGAAAAGGGGTGAGAATCAGAGGGATTGCTTTATGCTTTCTGTAGCCAGGCCCTGGGCTGTGAACGTGGCCAGCATTTGAACTTGGCCAACTATGAAGCACAAGTGGTTTATGGTTATCATTATTGGTTTGCATTCCTTTCCAGTGTTTTACAGAGGTAAGGTAAGCAAACTCCATCCTCCGACCACCTTCTCAATTTTTGCTCTACTGCATGCCACTGGAACCATTATTTCCTTAAATTTTTCTTCAGTTGCTCCATTTCCCCCTTAAACACCAGTAAGGATATAATAAGGCCAACGTTCTTGGAAGGAATACTGTCCACGAAAAGACTATTTCAGTATGATGTATATATTTTTCCTAGTACATATGAAAAAAGTGATCTCTCAGTTAAAATGTCGCCAGTGTCTTTGTCCCACCTAAATTCGTCTCATGCACCATCAGAAGTATGCACGCCATATTTGGATTAATATTACCACACAACACTGCTTCACGTGTTTACAGAATTATAGAAACGAGGAAACAGAAATTCAGGGAGGTTAAATAATGTTCCTAAGTCCCCACAACTAATAAGACATAGGCTAGGGATGTACACTGAGGTGCATCTAGCCTCAAAGCCCACATGCATGCCCGTTTCCCATCGCCTCCCTCAGTACCAGCAGGCAGTCACCAAGGGCTTATGAGACACAAGAGCTAGGCACAGGGCTAAATGGTTCTCTGCTATTATTTGAACCTCACCATCATTCTATGAAGTGGTGTCAGATATCCCATTTCACAGCTAAGATGACTGAGGCCCAGAGAGGTTAAGGGGTTTGTCTGAGGTCATCCAGCTAGTATGTTCCAGAGACAGAATTCATAGGCAAAACATTTGACTCCATAAAGTTCTGCTCTTTCCACTACTTGATCCCCGGCTGGGCCTGGGAGAGAGAAGTGAGCGCAGGTGATAGGTATTGCGGGATATGGTACTCCTTCCCTGAAAATGGCTCTCTGAGGAGGACGCCGAACTCTGTCTTAACCATTCAAATGTGGGTGGTGAATATGGAGACTCCCTCTCCCCTTGAGTTCTCCCTGGCAAATCCCCAGTAAGTTGGATCCAACAAGAGGATCCTATGCCAGAGGTGGCACCGATTACCTGGGAGGCAGGGACAGCTTCAACGACTGACCTGGAGTTAGAAATCTCAGCGAAGAGGTGAGAGAAATGCTTGGGAGAAGAGAGGATAAATTGGGGTGGGGTGGAGAAAGCATGGGGTCTGTCCTAGCCCCTTTTTCAGTGGGTGTGGCCACTCAGAAACAGAACCCCTCTGGGTTTCCGGTCTTCTCATCTATAAAAGGGGGAGAACAACCTGACAGAATTACTGCAATGATCGAATCAGAGGAGGTACTTGAAAGTCCTTTCAAGACTTTGTAATTTACACTGTAAATTATTGAGAAAATGTGACCCATTATCACTAGTGTCAGAGTATTAATGACGATAAGAACCGACCATTGCCTGCAAACCTCCTGACTCCTGCTCTTGTGCTGATCTCTGGGAGAAAGTGCTCGTAGAGGGGGGCACGCAGGAGCCCAAGACCTTCCCAAACCCATCATGAACTTTCTTACTCTTCCATCTACCTATCATCCAACCATCATCTATCCTTCCAACGACTTGTCTCTCATCCATCCACCTACTCGCCCACCGAGACCAGTGGCAAACAGTACAGACATGTACCATCACGAGCCCACATTTCCTTAGCCTTTCCTTTAAATCAAACCACCAACATAGTAGTGTCAGGTCAGGTCAAGAAATAGGGCAGTGGGGGGTGGAGTGATAGCTAAGAGTCCATTGGAGGATCTCATTTGTGATGGGGAGCCAAGAAGCCATAGAAGATGGAGCTGTTCTATTTCAGTAGCTTCCAGCTACTCTAAGTAGTGAGCTAAGGATAAGGCAGAGACCTGTGTTCCTGCAGATGAGTTGATGATGGTGTCAGTGGGGGAATGAGGGCTGGTGTGCAGAGACCACAAACTCTGACCTTGAGCCCTAACACAGTTTTTTAAACATACATGCAAGAACATGCAGCTGTATCCCTAAACCATTTGGTAAATTGATGCTGTCCTGAAAGAGCTCCCCCTCCCCTGAAGTGTGTAACTAATGCTGGGCAGCCACCTGTTAGAGAGGAGTTGTAGAGAGGCTGCAGCTCTGGGTGGGTGGTCTTGGCATTCCCTTCCAATATTAAAATTCAGGGAGTCTGAGGCAGCCGCTATCCCATTATAAACACTCACAGACACAGTGAGCAAACACATACCACTAACCCCTTCCTGGCCACTTGCTCCAAGTCCGTTCCTTTTTTCCTTCCTGCACTCCATGCGCTGGTCCAGGCCCTGGTGCTCCTCCATGGAGGGTCCCAGCCTGGAGACAGTGGTTTGGCAGGAGCCGCAGGAGCAGAGAGGACTGTGAGACCACTCTTCCTGCCCCAGTTAAGTGCTAGGCTCCTCAGTGCCCTAGCCACTTGGCTGTGTGGAGAGCCTCTCTTGATTCCCATAAGGCAGGCCCCTTCCTCCAGCTATACCGTTCAGCTAGTTCATGCTCAGGAGTTGGAGAGATCTGATATCACACTGGGTCCTCCAGCGGAGGGACTCTTGGCAAGCCCACTTACATGCTATGGGATTGGTGATGATGTTGACCTCACTGAGTTCTGATTGACAACACAGGGCCCCTGACACCTGGCAAGCACTCAAAGGTGGAATGATGATTTCTTCCACCCTGATCCTGGGCTTGGAGGAGCTGGGTGTGGCAGGAGAGACGAAGTTGGGGAGCAGGTTACTGGACCTGAAGGAACTCTTCTACTGATTCTCAACCTTCCAGCTGCCCAGGGCTTTGGGTTTCCGTCTGCTTCCACTGGCTCATAACCATCTCTGAGGAAGGCACTCATGAGAGCCACATTTTACAGAAAGGGAACCTAAGTAACTTGACCAAGGCCACATTGCTAGAAGTGGTGGAACTGAGGTTCAAAGTCAGTATGGATTCCAAATCTAAACCTCCCATAACCCACGCCAGTAGGTGCTCATGGGTTGACAGGTTGCCTTCCTGGCACATCTTTACTAGGATCTCCTGGAAATGATGCTAAAGCCAATGGTTTTCACACTGTAGGTCCCTGGAGGGGACTGCAGGCTGTGATTTCTCACCGCCATCTAACAAATCAGGATGGCTCCATTTCTACCTACTTCCCCGCCTCCCCCCACCTTTTAAATCTTGGCCTTTGAAGTATATAATGAGAAAAATGACTCTGCTGCTATAAGAAAAAAGATTGGGGTAAAAAAACAAAACAAAACAAAAAACTCCAACCCAAACCACCTGCTGTTAACTCTAAAAGAAATGATCCCACTGTGGTTCCAAGCCTCCTAATTCGTCTCCTGGAGAGAGATTTGGGGATTACAGGGAAGACTCAGTGGGGCTCTGAGAGTCTTTCCCAGTATGCACTGGGCCACATGAACCAGCATCCAGTGGGAGGTAGAGAGCACTGGAGGTGTCAGAGCTAGCTGGGTGGCTTCTGTGTGGGACCGGCATGAGGACATGTGGAGTTCTATTCTGCTTTTAATATCAACAGTGGGAGTGTGTTGGGTGCTACAGGACTATGCACTGTGCTACTCTGTGCTAAGCACTTGACCTGCATTCTCTCATTTAACCCTAACAAGCCCCTAAACGAGACATACAATTTTTTTTTGCCATTTTAGAGATAAGAGGCCTAAGGCTTGGAGACTTAAGGTGTCCAGCTCAAAGACTTAAAGTGGAAGTGGTGGAGGCAGACTGAAACCCAAGCTCCTAAACCAGGGACCGTACTTCCCTGGGGAGTGAACGGTTGGTGGGCCATTCCTCCAGGTGCTGTTGGGCCTGCTCACCTGGGTGCTGAGTTGTGGCCACTAGGTGGCAATAGAGCCTCGCAGGATCAAATAGTCCCTGGGATTTCAGTTAAGCCGAAGTCAGAGACTTCAAAGTCAGAGACTTCAAAGACTGCAGGGCAGCAGCTCCCCAACTCCTGGAGCACCATGGCCCCAACTCTCTCTTGCTCTGGCCTTCATGCCCCAGCACAGTGGGAACATGGGTTCTGGTGGGAGCCTGACCTGGGTTTGAATCTCAGCTCCGCCATTTACTGGTTTGTGTGCTTTAGGGCCAAAAACTTCACCTGAGCATCATGTTTCTCATCCCTAGAACAGGAATGATGACGCTTACCCTAGGGCTTGTGGTGAGGAGCAAGTGAGACAAAGACCTTGGCAATGGATGGGACTATGGTAAATAAGACTCAGGGAGCATGTGTGATGGTCCAAAGAGAGCTCTCTTGTGGTGTTTGGCCAACCTTTGAACACTGAGCTATTTCACATGGAAACCCTGAGTTTCTAGTGCTCCTTGATGATCTGCATTCCCACGGGGCAGCATCTGCTGGGGCAGAGGTCAGCTGTCCCTTTGGACAAGGCCTGTGCTCCCCAGGCTACCACACTCCTCACACTCCCACGGAGACCTCAGTCTGCTTTCCCCAGGTTGGTTCCCTTACTTGGCCCCTTGGCCTCGCTGGTAGGAAATAGTGCCTGAAGTTCCTCTGACAAGTCTCAGAACTACAGAACAGTGCAGCCTGTTCCCGTTCTGGGGCAGGCAGGCAGGGGCAAAGACAGGCTTTTCTGTGTATTTGCCCTGGAGCCTGGGGTCAGACCTTGAAGCACCAGCACTCTCCTGTGGCTATAGTTAGGCAGATGAATCAAACCAGGCTCCCACATAGAGGAGGCTCAGAATCCTGCTGCTCCAGACCTGTGGTTCCCTGCTGGGGGCACTGGTGGTTCATTCTCACTCTGGGGCTGTCCATGGGGCCTCAGTGGGCAGAATTTTGCAAGCTGCCAACTCTCCTGATTATTACCTTTGGTTTGGCACCCTGGCCCTGAGGCTAAGGAGGCCTTCCTAGGTGGCCAGGGGTCACCACAGTGATCCTGTGCCCTCTATTAACCCCAGTCCCACACCATGTGGCTTCTGTGCATGCTGATGGGCCTCCCCCAGCCCAGTGCCTTCTGGAAAGGCAACCTGTGGAAATGCTTGTCAGCCACAGCTGAAGCCTCAGCTCAACATTACCACTTCCTCCAGGGAGCCTTCCCTTGTCCTCCAAGCAGAAATGTCTGCTCCCATAGCATGCACCCATATCTTCTGCAAGACCTATTTTATTCTGCCCATGTGACTATTGCTTGTTTACACACCTGCCTTCTTCCCTGGACTGTGTTTTGCTTAACTCTGGGTCCCCCACACTTAGTCCAGGACCTGGTCCATGCAAGGTGCCTGGGAGAGGTTTGCTGAGTGAAAGAGTGCACAACTGGGGGCAAAGCCAGTGCTGCCACACAGAAGACTGGAAGCAAACCCATTTTAAATAATGGGATTTCTGGAGACTTGGGCCCTTCAGGATTGTGAGCTGAAGGGCACTAAGAGTCTGTCACTAGGTTTTGCCTGTGGGCATGGGCATACTTCACTGGGTTCCTCCTGTGGATAAAAGGAAGAGCCTGGGGTCTCCCCAGGGCCCCTTATTAACCCTCAGCCGACTGACCCCCTGACAAGGGGAGAGAGTAGTTCTATAGGGGAAAGTAGTTCTCTGGGTTCCTATTTCACAACCTGGTTCAGACAGCAGAAAAGCATTCTAACATTCTTACCAACAACATCACCCTTTTACCAAACCACCCCCCCAGCAGCTAACATCAGTGTGAGGGAAGAGCTAGGCTCTGCTGGGATGGGCTCTGGACAGAGCCCAGCCCCCTCCCCAAGCCTGGCTGCCACCTTCTGTCCTTGACATGCTCATGTAAAGGCTCAATTTGCCAAGCACTTTCTCATCTGCCAACCCTCAATATCCAAACCGCTCCCCCCACCCATCCTGCCCTCCTCTTGCAGAAGTATGTCCTATTATCCACAGTACACAGGGAAGGAGACTGAGGCAAGAGGTCGAATACCTTGTTCAAACCTGGATGTGTCTGATACCACAGGCTGTGTGACAGGCTGCCCCAGGCCCTGCACCCAGGCTCTCTGTCCACTTGGCCCATGACCAGCGGCTCCAGAAACACAGATGTTGGGAGGCCCTGACTCCAGGGAACTCGTGAAGCCACTGGTGACAGCTCCTTCTCCTGGCATCTATTGTACCCAACTGTCCTAGCCTGGTCAGTGATCCCTCCACCCACCCCTGCTGTGAACCTCTGCTCTGGTCGAACCCCCTGTGTTTTCCCCTAGGCTTGCCGGGGATGTCCCCTCAGCCTGTTTGCCCACCTGTTCTCCTGCTCATATAAATTCTCCCTCTCATCAAGACCCAGCATAAATGGTTCCTTCTCCAGGAAGGCTTCCTGTGTGAGCTGGAAAGAATCAGCCTTGTGCAAAGAATCACCTGGAAGCTCCCTGAAACAGATGGCTGGGCCCTACCCCAGTGCTTCTGTCAGTAGGTGTGGGGTGGGGTCTGAAAATGTGCCCATCTCACAAGTCCCTGGGTGCGTTGCTGCTGCTGCCCTGGCACCACACTTTGAGAACCACTGGTTTAAACCAATGGTTCTCGACTGGGTTTGTAGGTGCTGTTTTGGGGGTTTTCATGAGAGGAAGTGTGAAGGAAGAAGCTTGGCTCTCTCCAGCCGCTGCAGGACAGTTTTGCTTCTGTGTATTTAATATTCTTGAGTTCAATAGAAAAGTTTTGATTGAATAAATGATTTAGTCTGAAAACTGCTGCTCTTCCCCACTCCTAACCAACGTGCTCCTGCTTGCAGAGGGGAAAGGCTGGCCTCGGGATGTGGGCCCTTCTCATGCACGGTGCTCTCCCCCCAAGGAATGGCTCTCCTGCCTCGGGCAGTTTTATGTGATTTTTAGGTGTAACACAAACATTTCTCATCTCAATGGTTATTTTTATAATTATTACAAAATATTTATGACTACAATGATTTTTTGTGTTTAGTACTTATTCCGCTGAGAAGTAGAAACAAATCTAACGTTGAGCTAGCATATCTGTGATTTCACAGACCATATTCCTTGAGATGAAGCTCAGGGTAGAGAGTGAGCACATTTAAAGCCTATGTAAGGTAAGCTGCTAAGTAACAGTATAGCTGACATACCATATTTTTACAAGCTTTTTGTAAAAATCAGGGCGATTGTTGGAAAGACTGAAGTTTAGGAAAAACCACCCTTCAGAACAGTTTGAAAGTCACTTAAGGAATAGTCCTGCTCCCTCGGTGCTCTGGAATTTCTTCCCCTTGAGTTGCATGCTAATCTCCCCCTGTTTTCTTTCTTAAACTAATAAAAGATGAGGATGACATTTTGAAAAGGGCACCTCATTAAGCAGCCTCATCCCCATTGGCACACACAGCTCTGCACAGTAGCCAGCTGGCCATTTATCTTATGGTAATGAGGTGTCATCTCCCTGTGGGGTCAGCCTTCATCTCCTGCCTCTTCCTCCAGCACCGCCCCTCTCCCTCCCACCAGCCGCTCTGAGTGTGTGTGTGCATGGAGGGCAGCAGGGAGAAGAGGCATCAGAGTGGCCCTGGCATCTTCTCTCAGGGCAGGAAGCAGGAGGGAAGACGCAGGACCCGTGTGCATTGGCGGGAGGGGCTGTGGTCCTTACCTGTACACTGTGGTTGGTGGGGAGCTCAGACTGTCATAGACGAGCCTCACGTGGCCCTGGTACAGCTCCAGTGCGAGGGGATCATTGTCTCCCTTGTACAGAAGGATGCCGTTGTCCTTGTCAGTGGCCACCTGCAGAGGCATGTGGGTTAGGGCTCCCCTGAGGACTAGCCTCCCCAACCCCCCCTCACAGAGACCTCTTTCGGGAGGCATCTTCTGAATGGACCCCAGATCTGAGTTCATGTCCCTATTTTTTCCTTTGTCTGGTCTGGAAATTGCTAGGAGGGCATATACTTCTACTCCAGCAAATGCTGATGGTGCAATTCAATTCAATAACTATTTAATGAGCACCCACTGTGAGCCACTTTGTTTATGTATACACTTATAAGATAAATATAACACACACTATTTTAGTGTGCATGTGTGTGTGTGTGTATGTGTGTGTCAGGAACCCCAAGCTCTACTCTGGCCTCTCTCACCGGCATACAATGTAATCCCACCCAAATCCTTGCCCCTCTCAAGGCCTCCGCCTCTCTGTATAATCTCAATCATAAACAAAATGCTAACAATTACCATTTCATTCAGTGTTTACTATGAACTAGGCGCTGTGTTAAGAGTCATCTGGGGAATTAAAAAAAAAAATCATTGTCTAGGCTTCACCCCAAACCAACTACATATGACTCTCAAGGTGGGGGAGGGGGCAGGCAAAGACAATTTTAGGCATTCTCCAGGTGATTCTAATGTGTTGCCAAGGCTGAGAGCCACTGGTTTCAGAAGTTGCTGCCCAGAGGGCACACCCCGCTGCGGGGCTGGGGTTCTCTGACTAGCCTGTCCACTCCCATCGCCCAGCACAAGTGCAGCTTAAAGGAATGGATGTGGAGCAGGTGGTCTGATGGACCCTCTGGATGTCTGGGGCACAGGTGCTGCTCTGGTTAGCTGGGACCCAACATTCAGGTCCCTGGGTGGGTGGGATGCAGGGAGGAAGGCAGGAGGGCAATGAGGAGGACCCAGGAGGGGCTGACACACCCAGAGCTTCCTTCTTGTGTGTGTGTGTGTGTGTGTGTGTGTGTGTGTTCAGGGTCAACGCTCATCTCAGATGCCTGCCCACTGGACTGGAGGCTCCACAAGGTGAGGCAGTTTGAGCTTTCTGTGCATTTCTGCAGCCCCAGTACCTGCAATGGTGCCTGGCATGCAGAGGCATGCAACAGATCTGTGTTGAACAAGTATTTTCACCATAAGCTTAAAGCTAGAGTGTCCATGAGCAGAAGGAGAGCAGGGCCGTAGTTAGTGCCATGTGGCAGGGGCCACTCACTGGGCTGCATCCTCCAGCTGTGTCTCTGGGGTCTTCCTCCCCAGAAAGCCTAGGGGCCAGGGCCTGCTCTTTCTCAGCCATATATCATCCTTGCTCCACCCTTCCCAGTTGCATTTGGGTCACCCAGAAATGCATTTTGGAATAACTTTGCTCAGGTCCACAGGTAAGGAACCTGAAAGAAGTTAGCTGGAAAATAATTTGGTTCCTACTAAGTGGTTTTTCATTCCCTGAAAAAGGCCCTGCTTGTTTGTGCCTCTGGGCCTTTGTACATGCTGATGTCTCAGGCTAGATGGCATCCCCTCTTCATCCTGCTCTGCCAGCCCCTCATTCTTCTATCCTTCTCCAGGCAAACTCCTACTCATCCTTGAGATCTCAGTTTAGTTACCACTGCCTCTGGGGAGCCTATCCCATTCTTTTCAGCGGGCGAGGGAGCTCCGTCCCACCTATGTTCTCCCACAACACCCAGAGTTGCCACTGGCCCCTCTGCTTGTCAACTTCCCCTGGGCAAGGGGCTCTGTCTTGTCCATCACTGAATCCCCGTTGTTAGCAAAGTGTCTGACATATAATATTTGAGTGAATATTTTCTAGATAAATGAATGGAAAAGGCTGCACGTGGGGACTGCTATTAGCAGTGAAAGCCAGTCAAGAGTTGTCTGTAGAACAACAGCTGTTCTCAGAACAACTGGAGCTTGGGGGGCACATAGGGGCGGGGCGCACCTGCAGGGAGATGTTGGCCTGGGGCCGGACCTTGGCGGAGGCTAGTTCCACGTAGGAGTCTTTGCCCACAAAGTTGACAGTGATGAGTTTCTCGCACCTCGGGCCGGCGAAGCCTGGGGGGCAGCGACAGGTCGGCTCCTGCTGTACCACGATGCACTGGGCCCCGTTCTGGCACTCATACTGGTCACAGGGACTGGTCTGAAGCAGGACCATGGGTGGGGGGTGCTCACAGAGGAGCCCGCTGTGGGGAGGGGAGAGGAGGGACGGAGGAGGGATGAGGAAAGAACAGTGTGGGGAGACAATCATAGTTATTTGGGCCAAAGAGCCACCAGCAGAGAGAGGGAAGAAAGATGGTAACTGGGACTTGTTCCAGTCCTACCACCAACTGGGGAAAAGCTTTTCCTTCCCTAAGCCCCAGTTGCCCCATTTTTAAAATAATAGGGCTGCATGAGAGTGCTGGCCCCCAAGTTTCAGTGTCATCAGAAACATCTGGATGAATTTGTTAAAAGCCCAGATTCTCATCCATCCATAGATGAGTGGATACACAAAATGTGGCACATGCATACGATGGGATATTATTCAGCCTTAAAAAGGGAGGACATTCTGACACCTGTTACGACATGGATGAACCCTGAGGACGTTATGCCGAGTGAAATAAAGCAGTCACAAAAACACAAATACTGTGTGGCTCCACTTTTATGAGGCACTTAGAGCGGTCAAATTTATAGGGTCAGAAAGTAGAATGGTGGCTGCCAGGGGCCATAGGGAGGGGGAATGGGGAGTTAGTGTTTAATGGAGACAGAGTTTCAGTTTTGCAAGATTAAAAAAGTTCTGGAGATGGATGGTGGTATTGGCTGCACAATAATGGAAGTGCACTTAATGCCTCTGAACCGTACATGGAAAAGTGGTTAAGATGGTAAATCTTATGTTATGTATATCTTACCACAATTTAAAAACATTAAAAAAAAACAGTGCAGATTTCTAGCCCCTTCTTTCCGCCCCCATTCTAATTTAGTAGCTCTGGGGTGGGCCTCAGGAATTTATATGTTCCCAAGCCTCAACATGGTCTCAATCAGGCTTTGGAAAAACTGGCCTTTTCAGAGTGGTTCCTTCTCAGAGTCTATGACCAAGGCTCATTTGCGTAGTTGGATTTATGTCATGCAGCAAGTACTGATGTACATGGAATTGTCCCCAGGCTGCCCCCTCCCCCGCCACTTCAGGTCTGGTCCTTGCCTCCCCTCCAGTGCCCCCTACACCCTTCCCTTCCAGGCAGTGTAGGTGTGAGGGCTGGAACCCAGTTTCTCCTTGTATATACCCCATGGACCTCTCCTGACCCCCTGGCCAGTGCTTCCCATCCCCTCCTTTTCTTCTGGCTTCAGTGATTCCAGAGACTAACCCCAAGCTCTCCTATTTGCCTCCATTTTTTACCATTAGGGCACAAGGTTTTTGTTCTCCAGCCTAAAAATAAGATTCCTGCCAGTGTGGCCATGTGGCTACCCCTACCCTGTAAGCTGAGCTCCAAGATGGTAGCATCTTCCATTAGAAGGAATCATGCCCAAGCTTGACATTATGTGAGCTGGACCCTAAGTCCAACTCCCACATGGGTGCCCTGGATGGCTCTTCTGTCTATAACACGGGGTTGACAACATCCGGTCTTTGACAAGGAAGGACTGACCTTCCAAGGAGACTCAGGAGGCCCAGGGCTAGGGCTACCTGGGCATGGGTGAGCCTGCCTTAGCTCACCAGTCCCCAGCCTGCAGGCCCCTTCCCGAGGGGCCCCTCCACCATACCTGAAGCCCTGGGGGCAGATGCATGTGTAGCTGTTGACTGCATCCACGCACTGGGCCCCGTGGCGGCACCTGTGGTTCACGCAGTCATCATTGTCCACCTCGCAGAGCTTCCCACTGTAGCCAGGGGGACATTCACACCTGGAACACAGCAGAGCAAGGCTGTCCATGTGCCAGGCTGCTTCTAGGTGGCCCTGTGTCGTCTCTGTCTACCGATGTTCCTAAGTCTCTCTCAACTCTTGAGGACTCCCCAAAGCCTGGCCCACAGTTGGTTTCACTGGCCATCCATGGGCTCTGGGTCCCTGCAAGTTGACGTTTGCTTGCTTCATGTGGTGACTCCCGTTTTCAGGAGTGGGTGGTGGGGCTGCTGATGTGCTGCTCCTCAGGGAAGAGGATGGGAGCTGCAGCACCCTCTCTCTGCCCCCACCGGCCCTGCTGGCCCAGGTGCACACCCGAGAGGTGCACCTCACGTGGGGCCTCCCTGAGCATGCGCCTGGAACACGCATCCCTGGGCTCCTACACCTGGGTGACACTGTGCCAAAGTTCCAGCAAGAAACAGACCTGAAGGCACCGTGTTACCTACGGGCACAGGTGGACACAAACACTTCCTGGCTCTTCTGCCTCCTGCAGGCTGGAGCCTGCGCACCTCTCTGGGCCCACCCACTGAATTCTACTGGCCAGAATAGAAATAATAACTATAGTAGAGGCAGAGGAGGAAGGTGGGACAGGTGGCCAAGATGGAGAGGGAAGCAAGACCTCTGAATACACATGGGACAGAGGAGACTGACAGGGGAAGCATCGGGACAAAGGGATGGTCCTCCCTCCCCCCTCTCCTTGCTCCTCCCCCGCCTTGCTCCTCTCCCTGCAGTTGTGGATACAGTGGAATCATAAGTGGATCCTGGCATTGCTGGGGTTGGTTGGCAGAGCATAGTTTGTGCTGTGGATTCATGGCTAGGTAGACACTTGGGGGGTGGGGTATCCCTGGAGAAGGACAAGTTCTAGAATCAGAGGACTTACTGAGCCTGCATTCAGAACTGATACCTGCTAAGATCTGACCTGTTCACCTTTACTTATTTTTTTTAATGTTTACTTTTTTTTTTTTTTTTTGAAAGAGAGAGAGAAAGAGAGACAGTACAGCAGGGGGAGGGGCAGAGAGAGAGGGAGACACAGAATCCGCAGCACGCTCCAGGCTCTGAGCTGTCAGCACAGAGCCTGACATGGGGATTGAACTCATGAACCGCGAGATTGTGACCTGAGTTGAGGTCAGATGCTTAACCGACTGAGCCACCCAGGCGCCCCTCACCTTTACTTATTTGAAGGGTAAATTTGAAATATGTGACCTACTACTGCACCAGAAGGTGTGAACTTTCATGTCAGAGCCCACACTCCACCCTAGTCTTTTAAAGAAACAGATTGGGGGCACCTGGATGGCTCAGTCGGTTAAGCGTCCAACTTCGGCTTAGGTCATGATCTCACAGTTTGTGAGTTGGAGCCCCGCATGGGGCTCTGTGCTGATAGCTCAGAGCCTGGAGCCTGCTTCAGATTCTGTGTCTCCTTCTCCCTCTCTCGCTGCTCCCCTGCTCACGCTCTGACTCTCTCTGATTTTCAACAATAAATAAACATTAAAAAAAATTAAAGAAACAGATTGGGCAAGGCTTTGTCAGGGCATGTGGTTAATACACTCTGCTAGTGGTAAGCCTGGCCCCTGTAGGCATTTGTCTTTGTGTCTCCTGAATTCTAAGTACCTGCAGAGCAACTCAAGCCTTATGAGCCTCTCCAAGGCAACAACTGCCGCTCAGTGCTTGCAGGGTAAAATCTAGCGTGTTAGGCATGGAGTCAAGGTGGCTGAGGAGGTCTTCACGAGGAATCAGGGAAGACCTGGTTCCTCGCAGACACAGATGTGCAGAAGGAGCAATGGAGGTGTGGAGACTGTCAATGCTATAGCCCTCTTCACATCCTTGCTTTTCAAACAAAGCCCCTGGGCATTCTGTGAACGTACAGCTTCTGATCTGGGAGTTTGGGTGGGGTCTGGGAATTAGCACTCCCAACAAGCTGCCCTGTGATGCTGCTGGTTCCTGCACCTCCCTCCCAAAGCAAGGATCTACCCTACATTTCTTCATCTGCTAAAGAGAAGCGTCTGCTGGTACAACCTGCCTTCCCTGGTGTTCTCAAATGTTCTCCCCTTACCTTTCCTCGAAAGTGTAAGGCTTATACGATTTTGTTATGTATATGACCTATTGATTCTGGACAAGGGGGTGTAACCAAGTGATGTGCTTGGTTCCAGGACTTTGGGAGTCTCCAGAGTCAGGTCAGGATTGGCTTGCAGCCCCAGCTGTTTCTGTGTGTGCGTGCACAGGGAGCTTACTTAACCTCGCCGTGCCTCAGCCCCTACCCAGAAAGCAGACGGCTGTTTCTACAGCCTAAGATTGTGGAGCGTTACAGGAGATAGGCCAGTGTGCCTGACACAGAGTAAGTCTTCAGTGCATGTTAATCATCGTGATCTGTGTTTTTGTCATTGTCACTTTCAGTGTTCATGGGAGTGTTCTTCATTATTGTCAGGGTTTTGGTATATTATGATTTCAGTGTTTATATCACGGATAGTTATACAGTTTTATCTGTTATGTTGCATTCCAGCCTCATTAAAACATACATAAGGAAATCTTCAAGGATAAACATCTTCAAACTTGGGCAAAGGTTGCACCAACTGACTGTCTCTTGTTACTGTCCCTGCAGCCTGCCTTGGGATGTAGGTGATGAGAGGGGAGGGGAGACGAGGGGGATAAAATTAGGAAATGTTTCATTGGGAGAAGGGATTTTTTTTTACCTAAATGTATTTTAATAAAACAAAATTCACATTATTGAGGTGGCCTGTAGACCTCTTCAGGATTCTAGGAGACACTGTGCATAAATACATTATCTCAAGAATATGAAAGCAAGACTGGTTTCCTTCTACATTCTATATTCTTTCTATTCTGTATCCTATTCTGTATTCCCCTAGAACTCAAGTAGAGTGAGGTTTCTAGGGAGAAGTACCAGAGGATCATGATCTCTGGCCCTGCTTATGTCTCTGGTCCCAAGCTCCTCGCACCCCGACTCCAGACCTATACCCTGGACCACTTCTGACCAGTTTTCATGCTCACTGTGCTCTGTCAGGCCAGCATCCGCTGAGCTTGAACAATGCCACTGATCTCCTTTCCAGCTATGGATACTCTACCACTTCTTCACAGCTCAGATGCCTGGTCACTATTGTTGCCCCTCGTAGGCATGCCCAAAGCATGCTGCTGGTCAGTGCAGCCTACTGTGCTTTGGGTTCAAGTTTGTGTTCCATGCATCTCTTCTCCCCCCCTTCGCCTCTTCCTTCAGTTAAAGAGCAGCCCTGAGTTGAAGTCAAATCTGGAAGTGGGAAAATGGGGTTGGGAGGCATCCCTCACCCTTACTTATACTCTAATAGCTCAACTGCCTAAGAGCCCACCTAACCCCTCTCAGAGGGGACCAGGGCAGATAAGGGAGATTTGAATGACGGTTCATGCATGGAAACACTGAAGTTTCCTTTGTTCTCAGCAAAACCAGAGCCCCTAACATGCCTCTTGCATTTTCCCTGGTGATGAACTCCAGACTTGAGATGTCAAGATAGGGAAGGAAAACACCAGACAAGACATGCTCATGTCCCCCTCTCACCTGCACCTACTCTAGATTCTTCTCCCACTGGTGGGGCCCTCCCTCCCTTTCTCAGCTCATTCAAATCTCACCCATCCTTTGATGTTAATGTCACAGCTCACCTCCTAAAGTATGTGGAGGGCTTCTCTTTGCTTCAGCAGGTTCTTCCCTCCCCTCCTCAACACCCCGGCAGCACTCAGAGCCAGAGTTGAGGGCTCCAGAAATTTCTAAACATTTGTTTTGTGTCAAATCCCAACCCCCCCCCCCCCCCACCGCTGCCCCCAAGTCCATGTCAAGGGCCTTGAAAGGGAGGGAATCAAAAACCTCTTATAGTACCCACTACACTCACCACAATGAGAATTTGAGGACTGAAGGATTGGCTCACCAGGGGACAACAACTAGGACCCATCATTCTTAGATTCTAGGATCCTAAGAGTTCTCAAGTTCAAGTCTTAGAGATTTATGAATCTAAGAGTCCTAAGATTCTGTGACTTTATGATGTCATTAGTCTCAGGCTTTCTAAAATCCTTGTTTTCCATAAAGTGCTAAGTTTTGCAGTATAGCATCATAGTCTCAAAAACCCCGGAATCTGGGAACTTTCTGCCTTATGACTGAAGCTAGACAGACTCAAACTGATGACAGATCCTGGAGACATTTTAGACCCAGACCATGAGCTTCATCCCTCAGAGGCTGAAGAGGCTACTAGACGAAATGCTGGTCAGGATTCTCATTAAAGACTTCTCAGCATAGGCATTGAGCTTCAGACCCACATCCCTCATCTTTAGGGTGACTCTGTAGAGTCACTTCAGGTATCTTTGCTGAAAGCTCATCTGGGGTTTCCCCAGATGCTCTGGTCTTTGCCTGCTCCCCCAAACTCTCTGGTGCTAGAAGCTTCCACCCACCCTTCAGTGTTGGACTGAGCCTGTTGGAGATGAGGGGAAGCAACTGTGTGTGCAAAGCAGCTTTGGGAGAGTGTTTAGGGGAGACTATTTTGGCTCCCTGGGATGTCCCTACTGTAATCCCAGGACTCAAGGGTCTCAGGGTTTTCTCTAGAAGAGGCAATGGCACATGCTTTCATGAAGGAGAATGGGGGGAAGAAGTAGGGACAGAGCCCAGGAGTGATTTCCCAGGGGTGTTGTTTGAGTCTCAGGCTCTGGAACTGGTGCCTTCTCCTGAGGCAAATTCTTTTTCCACCCTTAGAATTGTTCCTGGAATCCCCTAGCTGCTATAGGCTCTGCTGCTTACCACGGAGACAGCTCCACAAATGGCTGTGGCTGCTGAACTGAGTCAGTGCTCACTCTCCCCGACCCCCTAACATACACAGATGCATAAACTGGCAAACTTGCTGGAGCCACAGAGGGCACAACACTGGGAAGGATGCACACAAGGAAGGTGACCAACAAACCTTTGGACTCAGCTTCATCAGTGGGATTGTTCTATCATATTAGCTCTGGAAAGGAAAGCTATGCTGGTGTGCGGGGGTAGGGGCAGAAGTGGGGAGAGTAGGAAGGAGAGGTATAAAGGAAAGAGGGATATCTTTATTTCTATATATCTATCAACACAGAGAGAGAGAGAGAGAGAGACTTACAAAGAGAAATAATCACAAAGAGAGGCACGTGCATAGAGACAGTGAGACAGAGAATTAGACTATGACTAGTCAGAGACACAGAGAAGCACATGGTAATATACAAGTAATAGGCAGAGAGAGAGGTTGGGAGAGGGAAGGAGAAGGAGAATGGAAAGGGACAAGTTTGAGGCAGAGTCCTCAGGAGCCTGTGCTGCTGGGGACACAAAGCCAAGCCTCACCTGAATCCTTTGTCCAGGGAGATGCACTTGGCCTCATGCTGACAGAGGTTCATCCCAGGCACGCAGTGGTCAATCACCTCGTCGCACAGCTCACCTGGTGGGGGTGGGTAGAAAGCTCAGGCACCTGGGAGGACCTGGGGGATACCCTGACTAGAAGGTCAGGTCCAACCAGCCCCCTGTCGGGAGGTCATGGATCTCAGGCACCCTGCATTTGCTCTCTCGATGTATCCTTTCTGCTGTACCTCTTTTTCAGTCTCCCTAGTGGTAACAATGGGAAGGTTCTGGGATTTTCCCTGGGCACTGTCATAGCACCATCATTGGGCTGTTTCACCTGACCATTAAGGGGCTGCTGCAGCTGAAACTGTAGGACATCAGCCCCTGACTTTGGGCTGTGTTTAGTTGTTTTTTTCATTCCCCATCAATTTACTAAGCACCACTTGTGTGGTAGACACTGTGATGGGTACTAGGGACACAACAGTGACCAGGTCTTGTCTTCCCCCTAGCCTAGTGTGGGAGATCTATAAATCAGTAGGTGACTGTAACATAGAGATGTGTGACCACAGGGATAAACTCTGTGGAAGCCCAGAGGCTTCCTGAAGGAGTGGACATGGCTTAGCAGCACAGTGCACCTGCTGTAGATAAGTAAGCACCCTGGATTTTCTCAAAGAAGAAAATATGAAAGGAATTTAATGTTTAGGTCTCTGAATACACTCCCTTTGAAATTCATCATGCCAAGAAATGAAGAATGGGTCATAAATACCCAGGGAGGTCCTTGCATGTCCAAGCTCCCCAAAGCTCACGCCATTGGAGATGTGTTTTGGGAATGTGGAGGGAAGTGAGACAGGATGGCAGGGGTGAGGGCAGTGGCAGATGCACCCCTGAGCTTTGGGTTCCCTTAAATTCCACCTGGCCAGGTGGACAGTGATATAAGAGAGGAAAGCTTCACCCATGGAATTTCTCTCAGAGGTTGGGGTAGGAATAGGGGCAGAGAAGGCTGCAGGGACAGGGCAGAGGAAGGTCCTGAGGGTGGCTGGGGAGGAGATGAATGACATCCACAGCCCCAGAGTCTGTTCTCTGCTGTGGTGGGGTCAAGTCCACCCTGACCCTGTCCTCATTTTGCCAGCCTCTCAAGACCACAGAGGGCATTGTGTTCTTTATAAGCCTTTTCCTCTTCCTCACTTCCTGGAGATACCCAGAGAGGCACACAGGTGTTTGTGTGGGACTGGCAACATTTTCTGGGACAGAGAAAACCATGACAACCCATTCTTGGGCAGAGGTGCACTTCAGTCACCTGCAGACACAGGCTAGGCTATTCCACTGGGGCAGGAAACCACCTCAACAAGTGTGTCCTCAGTCCCCCTTCCACTGCCCATTGCCCCAAAGCCTATTCTGAGTCCCTTTGCCTTCTTTTTTTAACTGATGGGATTTTTACTGTCTCTCTTCTGGCAGTGAGCAGATTCTTCCAGACCAATGATTTGGCCCTACATGACCCCTCCTCTCATCTTAGGTAGACCAGATGCCCCTTGTGGCTGGAGGGTATACTTTAGACTTCTTGGTATCCCTGTTAGTTCATTCAGTGCTCTGTATAGGTAGGAGCATAATAAGTGTTGCCTCTTGCTACTTTAACTCTTGGCTACAACTCCTCTCTGCAAAGATGGAAGATGTAAGGGGTAAGGGAAGTAGACCTTCAGCAGATTTCCCTGCACTTTCCCCAAGCGTAAAGCCTTCTCTGGGACCCCAAGAGGCGAGGAGTAAGCAGAGCAGGTGGTTTTCTCAGTTGGTCTTGGCACGCTCCACCACAGTCCCAAGAATGTGCTTGGGGAATACATGGCTAATGGGCTTGAGGTCTGTGTCAGCCACAGGACCCTGAGGAGCAATGGGGGCTAGCTGGCTTCCTTCTCTGTAGGCTTCTAATCAGCATCTGTATATCCCATCCCCTACCTCACTCTTGACATCATGCCAGGTGCCAGCAGGGTAGGGTGTGGCAGTCCCTGGGTTGCATGGTCCTTATTTTCATCCTCACCTTAGGTTGGTATTTCCTAAAATATGTTTCTTGCAACACAGGATGTCCGGGGTTGGGAAGGAGTTTGGGGGTAGGGTAGGTGGGAAGTTCTGACTTAAAATAAATTTGAAACTTACTGGGTTAAAAGAAGTTAAATAGCATTGTTTCAAACAGGAATTGTGAAAACCTCTAATAGGCTCATTTGTATCACGTGGAAGAGAGCTAGTATTACACACAGCGCTTCCCCAACTTTTTGTTTATGGAGCCTTTTCCTCAAAGAACTCATGGAATTCCATTTTGGGATATGCCACTTTAGGTGGATCCTATAACAAAGGAGGTTGTGCTTGCACCATTGAGGTGCATTTTGCTTCATAATCTAGCGGTATATTTAACTGTCCTCATTAGGAGCTGTTAATATAGGAAATAAAGGTGTGTTTTGGGGGTGGGTGGGTAGGATGATTATCCTGAGGAATAACCTGTGAGGAGCCTTCTTTTTTCCCCAGCTGGGTTAGGTTCATCCTCTGTGACCCCACGACCCCCCAGTCTTCCAGGTGTTATAGTCTCGTTCTACTGAATACATGTCTCCCTCTACTTGACAATGAGCCTTCTGATCACAGGGGACTTTGTCTTGGTCATTTTTGTGTCTCCAGTTCCTAGCTGGAAAGTGTCTGGAAAGTAAATTTCTAGAGAAAGCAGACTAGAACTGAATGAAGATTAAATGTAATGCAAGCCCCTCTCACTAGCTTCAATTGCCACTGGGTCTCCAGTTCCCGGAGGAGGGGAAGGCTAATGGAATGGACAGCAAACTTGCCCTGGGAACCTGTCTCAAAGTAGGGAGGAGCTAGAGACGTGCAGGGTTGGGGCAGGTGGTGAGGGTGGACAAGCAAACAGAGAGGGCCTCTGGGAAGCCTGTCATGGCACAGCACCAGGTTTTGGGGATTCACATCTCTGTCCACAGGGGAGTGGGTGCAGGCCCTGAAAACTAAGATAACAGCATTCCTAAGTGCATGACACCTGGCCCGCCACCATGCACAGGCACCAGGGGACCTTACCCGTGTAGTTAGGAGGGCAGACGCACACGTAGTTGTTGACCCCGTCCACACAGGTGGCATTGTTCTCACAGTCGTTGTCCTCGCAATCATCTGGATTGATCTCACACCGCTGCCCCTCAAAGCCCAGAGGGCAGGAGCAGCTTTGGGGGTGTGTGGGGTGGGGAAGAAGGGGAGCCAGGGGATAAGGAGTGTTGGGTGGGGTTGGAGTGGCAGAAAAGAATGTTGGGGGGATATAATTAGTCAGGTTTCTCTCTGGATGGAGGTCCGAGGCAGCCCTCTGGATACTTGAAGCCTTGGGGTCCTGAGCAGGAAGACCCTCAGGAACCCGAGAGGTCATTTCATCTAGACCCCTATCTCTGGGCAGAATTCCATCTCCCCTGGCCGTGGATGGCTGCGTTAGCTCTGGGGAGTTCTCACCAGCAATGCCCCCTCACCATCCCCCCAGCTGGAAGTGCTTTCCCCGGGATAGACTTTAAATTCCTCCAGCTGTCTTCCTTCCCCTCTTCTCCAGGGAGTGGTTTGTAGACAAAGGGATAAAGGGCATAACAAACACCCCGCTTTGAGCAACTTCCTACTCCAGGAAAGCCTCTCTACCTTGAACAGGAATAGGACAAAGTGGCCAAGATCAGGATCTGCAGCCGAGTTTCTTGGGAATGAAGTCTGAGTCTGCCACTTCCTAGCTATTTGATCTTAGGAAAATTAGTTAAATTCTGTGTCTCAGTTTCCACATCTATGGACTAGGGTAATATCATTTACCTCCAGGTTGGTAAAAGAAGGGGAATAAAAGAAGATTATATAAGTAAAAGGCTTAGGAGGAGACCTAGTACATAGAAAAGACTCAGAATGTGTTAGCTTCAGTTCTAGATGACTTCCACACTCAGCCTCCTTAACCTTTCTCAGAGATGCCATTGTTCCCTCCAGCTTCTTCAGGATAAGGGGATGGGGTGGGAGGATCTGGAGAGCTACAGCTCTTAGATACAAACCTCAAACTTCCTGCATCCTCTGCCCAACCCTGGCCACACCCCAGGATTAGGCTTGCAAACTAAGTCAGGATAGATAAAGCTGAGCAGATGAGAAGGGGTCAGGGGAGTTTAGGAAGGGGCACGCGGGAGACAAATGCTGACTAAACGAGCTGCAGGCACTTACTTACTCCCTCTGTGGCCCAGCCCCCTGGTCAGGGATTTACACCCCATTCACGAACAGAACATACTTCCAGCTTCGGGCCCAGAATTCCAGGCCTCTCTCTGTTTTACAGATTCCTCCGATTTGGGATTTAGCTATAAAACTAAACTAATAGGAAGTGGATTTCTGGAATCTTACTTAACCTCCTTTCCTCTACAACCTGAAAACCATGTCACATTTTCTTTTCTTTTTTTTTTTTTTTTAAGTTTTTAAATTTATTTTGAGAGAAAGAACAAGCAGGGGAGGGGCAGAAAGAGTGGGGGACAGAGGATCAAAGCAGGCTCTGTGCTGACAGCAGAGAGCCCAATTCAGGGCTTGAACTAAGGAACCGTGAGGTCATGAGCTGAGCCAAAGTTGGGCACTTAACTGACTGAGCCACCCAGGTGCCCACCATGTCTTGTTTTCTACAAAAGGTTCTTCGGTCTGAGCTCTTGGGGTGGAGCAAAATGATGTATTTCTTTTTTCTAGGAGGGACCCTGGAAGTTCAGGAAAAGCGATTTCTTCAGAGCTGGACGGACAGTAGGTTTTTAAGGGTCTGAAACCATAGTGTTGCCTATTTTCCTGAAAGGAGTTACTCTGGCTGTCCCCAAAGTCTTAGGGTTGCATGAAAGTGGGATGTAGATGGCTCTTAGGGATTGGGTTGCTCATGGAGTAGACAGAGGGAGGGAAGGAGACTAAAGTCTCCTCTGCCCTCCCTGGAAACCTTGGCTGGGGGGTGTCAAGAAAACTCCAGGGGCACCCAGTGAGCTGTGGGGCCATCTTAGTCTCCTGCCCGGCCAGCTCTGCCAGTCTTTGCTCTTTTTGTGATCAGATAATGCATCAAGATGAGCAAAGCATCTGATGAAGAGGTAGGTGAAACTTCCAAAATTATCACTCACAAGACATGTTATGGGTTGAATTGTGTCCCCTCAAAAAGGTATCTGGAAGTCTTAACCCCCAGCACCTCAGAATGTGACCTTATTTGGAAATAAGGTCCTTGCAGATGTCGTTTCTGATGAGGTTATACTGGAGTAGGGTGGGCCCCAGATCTACTGCCATCCTTGTAAGATGGCCATGTGGAGACAGAGACACAGGGTGAATGCCACATGAGGATGAAGGCTGCAGTGAGGAAGGCCCGAGATCACTAGCCACCACCAGAAGCTAGGACGGGGCAAGGAAGGATCTTCCCCTACAGGTTTGAAAGCCAGTGTGGCTCTGCTGACACCTTGAGTTTGGACTTCTGGTTTCTAGAAATGTGAGGGAATACATTTCTGTTGGTCCAAGCCGCCCTGGTGCACTGCTTGGTTATGGCAGCCCCAGCAAATGGACACAGGAGGGAAAAAGGGAGCAAAGCTTCCCTGATAGGTGTCCCTCCCTTTGCCAACCTATCAGGTGCTAACCTAGTGAGGGGGAGTGCTCCTGCCCCTTGGCAGGCCCACACAAACTATGCTTTCCCCAGCATGTGGGCCTCATTGCTTTAATCCTCTACCCCATTACCCTAATCCTGTAGATTTGGGCCCTTTTCCTTGAAAATTAAATTCTAAAAGTATTTCCAGTTCATTCAAATCTCAACAACGGAAGGTGGAAACCAGGAAGGTTCCTTCTGCTCACCTGCAGTTCCAGAGACGAAGAGAGATACCCCATAAAGAGACAGAGAGGGGGGCACATGCAGAGGGGGACAGGGAGGGGAGAGACAGTCGCCTGCAGGGGACACTCCTCACTCTTGCAGACCTCCATTTCTGGGCAGGGTGGGCAGAGCCAGGCTTTTACCCTGGAGGTGTGTTTCTTGGCTGGGGCCATGTGGCCACCTCTGTGAAATTTCTGTGTGGTTTCTCCTTACCCCTGCTCCCAGTGAGAAGGTGGGAGTGGGTGGTTTGGCCGACTCCAGGCAGGAAAGCAAACCTGGCCTTGAATTTATTTCACTTTTTAAGAGCCAGAGTTTGATGGGGCTGGCTTGGCAGGTGGACACGGGGGCAGGCTGGGCTCTGTCGGAAGAACTAGGGCCCAGAACCTGATTTCTTTCACAGACGGCACAGCAGCCCCTCCTTCCCCCCACCCAGAGTGCCTTTGCTACTTGTTTGCAACCTGTGCTCTAAGACATCCACACACAGCTCTGCACTGGGTGCCCCTGCTTTACTGCCTGACCCACTCGCTCACTGGGGTGCTAAAGGAACCAGTTTCCACAGGTCTGTTTTTGCCAGGGCCACGGGCTGGCAAGCTGGGCACGTGAAAGCAGCTGGGAAGGGGGGTGGGGGGAAGCAGGAAGGGAGCCTGAGGTTTGGCAGAGGCCTCGAAAGTCCACCTAATTGACAGGGACGGGGAAAACTTAAGTGGCTTCTATCCCTTTTTCTTCTTGAGCTCTGAATTCCTGGGAGGAAAGCAGTGGGGTTGGAAGATCCAGGAATGTGTCAGGATATGTGACCTAGAGCAAGTAAATCTCTGTGCCTCAGTTTCCTCATCTGTTAAGTGGGGATAGTACCAGCTTGCAGTGGGTAGGCTCATTGTGAGCATTTTTTTTTTTAATTTTTTTTTTCAACGTTTATTTATTTTTGGGACAGAGAGAGACAGAGCATGAACGGGGGAGGGGCAGAGAGAGAGGGAGACACAGAATCGGAAACAGGCTCCAGGCTCCGAGCCATCAGCCCAGAGCCTGACGCGGGGCTCGAACTCACGGACCGCGAGATCGTGACCTGGCTGAAGTCGGACGCTTAACCGACTGCGCCACCCAGGCGCCCCACTCATTGTGAGCATTTAAATTAGAGGTTGCACGGCTAGTTCATGCCTGGCACATGATGAACATGTAGTCAATATCACCTATGATCATTGTTTTTAGCACACAGGAAACAGAGGTGGAATTGCCATGCTGCGGGGGGCGGGGGGGGGGTTGGGCCATCATGCCATCCTTCTCTGACTTGTGCCAGCAGCTTTAGCCTCCCTTGGTATCCTCCTGGCTCTGGAGACAGACTCTCTGAATTCCCCATAGGAACGCTCACTAACTGTGTCACTGTGGGCAAAGAATAGCTCCTGTTGGTGCCTCAATCTTCTCATTTGTATAGTAGGGATCACAGTAGCTCCCTTACAGGGTGGGAAGAGCCTTGAGATGATCTGTATAACAGACCTGGCACAGTGTGGACACACAGTAGGCCCTCAGTGAACAGCTGTGCATCAGCCTGCCCCAGTGGTCTGCCTATAAAGCCCCCTGAGGGAGGGAAGGCCCAAGGGTGAGCTGTTACCTGAACCCATCCTTGTGGCTTTCGCTCAGGTGGCAGGTGCCTCCATGCTGACAGGGGTTCTGGATGCAGGTGTTGATGGGCATAGCGCAGTCTTTGCCCTGAGGAGCAGGAAAGGGAGAAGCACCTGGTTAGGGAGGCTTTCAGTGGCTGCCTTGACCAGGAGGCCCCCTGGAGTTCCCAGCGTCCTCTGGGATGAGGCCGGGCAGAAGGCCTCTCTGTGGCCTCTGCTGTGTGGCTTGGAGGACGCCAAAGGGGGCCCTTGCTTTTGGCCGTTCCACACTGAGAGAAGGTTGAGAACTGAGGAGTTCAGGCCCCAGCTTCCCTACTTCCTGGAATTCACATCCTTTTCTTTATCCTGAACTGCAGGGCAAGAGCATGGGCTTTGGGTACAGGGAAACCTGGTTTCATATTCCAGCTTCATCTCTTCCTGGTTGGCTGGCCATGACCTCATCTAAGCCTTTTAACTCTCAGCCTACCTCACAGAGCTACCTAGCAGAGGACACGGTACTCTTAGCTGCAGTGAGGCCTCAATATAATCCACAACTTGAGTAGGGAGGGCTGGGGCTGAAGTGTGGCCAGAGGACCTTGCCCCTATAGGGTGACAATTCCACAGAGATCTACCTTTAATTGGTCTGGAAGTGGGCCCAGGTGTTGGTATTTAGAGTTCTGCAGGCAATTCTAATGTTAGGCCAGATTGAGGACCTCTGGGACAGACAATTTTGTGTGGGGTGGCATTCCTCTGGAGCAGGCCCCTCTGGAGGGGACGTTTCAGCTGAGGAGTCAACTGCAGTAGGTGGGGAGGAGCATGCCAGGCAGAAGGACAGTGAAGATGAAGGCACTGAGGAGGGAGGCCAAGGTAGAGGCTGTGGACATTAAGACCGGGGAGCAGCCTGCTGGCCCTCTGGCTCTAACTCCCCCCTCCCCTGGGACTGACACACCAGCGCTACACCCAAGTCTTGGCAAGCAGTCCCTTAGAGGACCTGCGGGGTCTGGGGAGGCATCCGTTGTATTTGTTTCTGGGCTGTGGACTTGGTGTGGGCACCATGCCAGGCGGGGGTGATCACGGGAGCCCTCCCACTGCCATACCACCTGCTCGCCATCTGCTTGAGAAAATCCTCTTCCCGCCTCTGCTGCTGCCAGTGCCTGTGACGGAGTGGGGCTGGGCTCCCTGGCTCGAAGGTCGCTGCCAACTGGGCCTACGACTCTCCCTACTGTCTCCAACCCTGAAGCCCTTGCAGTATCCAGCAGCCAGGAGGCATGGCCACGTCTGTCTTGGCTCCCTTCATGCCCCCTCACAGCTAACGGCCAGTCAGAGTTTTCTTGAGGGGGAGAAGGAGAATGCAGTTTGATGTGGGATCTGGGCTTATCCTAAAGCAGAACAACACGGGATCCCTTACACAAAGTCATTGCGTGCAACGGAAACTGCAATACTCATTCTCAATTTATTGAGAACATTTTCCATTCCAGGCCTCACGCTAAGTGTTTTATATTCACAATCACATATAATGTTCACAACAACCCTATGCGATCGGTAGGATTGTTATTACTGCCCTTTTCAGATTGGGAAGGCAGACTTGGAAAGTGAGCTAATATGTCCAAGATTGCACAGCAGTTAAGTGGAATAGGCAGCAGCTGAACCCAGGCATCCAGTCCAGAGCCAGCACTGGGAACCCCTCTGCCGGGTCACTGATGCTGCCCTCTCAAAACATGGGCTCCAGGGGTAGCACATTGGAGCACACACTCCAGTCTGGCTGCTGTGTGCCTTGGGGAAACTACCAGTTCTCTCTGAGCCTTGTTTTTATCATCTGTAAAATGGGAATAATACCTACCCTATGGAATGAATATTAGAAATCACACATATATAAAGCACAAGGCATGTATGGTAGCAACCTAAATAAGAGCTATTCGGATGATGAGGAGGCGGATTACTACAGGGGTCTGAGGCAGGGCTGAATGTGGGAGCTCAAAAGACTTTTTTCAGGCATTTGGTTGGTACCGAATTGTTCAGGAGTTTTTGTGTGTGTTAGATGGATGAGCCACAAAGAGCAGGACAAGAGAACTTGATCAAGTCAAGGCAGGGCCTCCCTGGCCCCTGCCTGGGCCAGCCTCTTTGCTCTGGGGGAACTCTTGAGTATCAGGGACTCCAGCTGGGATCTTCCCCTGGGGGTGGGGTTGGTGACGTCTACGTCTACTCGGGTCACTTATACTGAGCTCAGAAACCAGGAGGCAGACCGTAGCTCTTGGTGATATGCTAAATGGGCCTGGAGGTAAGGATTTCTGTCACTTACGTGTCCTTGAGAAATAATCACCATTCTCAATACCTGGCTAATTAGCTCAATTCAACTCTCTTCAGCCTCATTTTGCTAAAATCTACTAGATTTATGATGTTCCTTGGTCCCCACTGCTGTGTGTGTGTGTATGGGAGAGAGAGAAATAGAGAAAGAGAGAGAAATAGAGAGGGAGGGAAGGTGGGAGACAGGGACATGGCTGGGGCTTCTGGCTTCTTTTAAAGGAGCCGGGGAGTAGCTGTCCCTGTTGGAAACCTCTTTCTGAGATAGCCAGGAGGGCTGCTCCAGGACCTTGCTACTCAGAGTGTGGTCCTCAGGCTAGTAGCTCCGGCGTTCCCTGAGAGCTTGTTAGAAAGGTACAAACTTGGGCCTGACCTCAGATCTAATGGATCAGAAGCTGCATTTACTAAGACCTCCAGGTAGTTCTCATGCCAGTACAGCGTGAGAAGCACTGCGTGTAGACACTGAACATGCACACGTGAAGCTAAATGGCTGAAAAAGAACGAGCCCAAACATACATCTTATTTCCCCCAACGCGAAACAGCTGTAAAACAGGTCTCTCTGTGAAGTGCCTACTGAATCCTGGCACCAAGGCGGGCGAAGCACAAACATGACACTCGGAATCCTTCTAGGAGCTCTGCAGGTGAGTGTGATGCTTCACATCTCCAGGTGGGGAGTGAGGCTCTGAGGGACCTGGTCCCTAGTGGAGCACTGAGTGTGGGGACTTTCCTGTGAGAGAGGAGGGCTCTGGGTTTAGTTTGTGTGCTTCCCTAGGTGTGGAAGCTCGGGTAAGTTATCTGATCTTTTTGAACCTCAGTTTCCTTATCTGCCAAAAGAGGTTAACAGACCTTATTTCAGAAGGTGACTGAGGGTGCTAAATGAGGTAATGTGCTCAAATTGCTTCACAAAAGCCTGCCATTATAGATGACCAGTAGCTGCCACCAAACACTAAACAGTGGGGGCCATGCTGTTTTGGATAATACTGTGGCTTCCCAAGGTCACTCAGCTAGTCAATGGAAACGCTGCGGTATCTGGAAATAAATGGAGAAATGCCAGAACTTTGAACTTGGTTTTGTGGGTGTCTGGTGATTATTGTCAACTTAGCAACTCATCCAGAACTTACTACCTCAGTCACTCTGCCTGGGTGCGCTCCAATCCAGGAAGAAGGGAAAGCCAGGGAATAAATGCAGAGCAGGGGGTATGATGCAACCCAGGGTTAAAGGTTAAAGGACCTCTTCGTTTCTACCTGCTGCATTTTGAGATTGAACCTGATACGGGGAGGAGAGGAGGAGCTGTCCCAGGCCACACAGTCAGGTAGGGACAAGTTCCACAGCGTTCTTTCCATTCTGCTTGGTGTTCTTTCCACCAGCATAAACTACTTTCCCTATTCTGGATACTTAGGTCCCAAATGGCTAGGGACCCTGCATTCATGGTGCTTCTCAATGGACTGTGAATACAGTGGTCAAAAACATGGGTTCTAGAATCCATTGGTTCTGAGCTCTGAATCCCAACTCCCTCACCTACTATCTCAGTTTCCTAAACTGGAAAATGAAGGTCATTTTAGGACCTGTCTCCTTAGGCTTTGATGAGGAGAATGCAGGATAATGCTTGCACCTTGTTTAGTATACTGTCAGTATGTAATAGGCACTCAGTAAATGCTGGCTGCTCATATTCCTTCACCATCATCACCATCATCACCATCACATACCATCACCACCATTATCATCCTCCTCCTTAAGGTACTCCAGGCCTGCATGAGCCCGATAGCTTCGTAAAGGTCAAAATCTCAGTTCAGATTCTTCTGCTAGACCTTCAGAATCTTACGAGCAAAGTCTGAACAAGTGGCCTTATCTTTCAAATAGGGATGATCCCGCCCACCTCAAAGGTTGATTATACAACTCAGAGAAGGGAATAAATGCCAATGTCCAGCTGAGTGCCTGATCCACAGTCGACGCATAGGTATGGTATTGGGGATGTTATAAATGCACATATCACCGTTCCAGGAGAGCAACTGATGATCTCTGCCAATTCACAGTGTCATGGACTGAGAATCCCTAGTGAGACCAGCAGCATACTGCCTGTTAATGGCGGCCCATCCATATCCTGGTATCAGGACCAGCATGCAAGGGTAAAGAGAGATGTAGCAATGTGCCAGTGTACAGAGTGCATACTGAACAGCTGTCCTAGGTGCCTTGCATATGTTATTGCACATTTGATTCTCACAGCACCCCTGTGAGATAGGCCCTGGTTTGTCCACGGGAAGGCTGAGGCAAAGCCACTGGCCATCACCACATAGCTAGTAAACAGCAAAGCTGGAGTTCACATGTGCCCTCTGTATAATTCCACAGCCTGAGTTTTCTCCACTGAATTAATACAAGTGGGTTTGAGGAGCTAGGCCTCCTGAGTATGGTATCTTCACTTCTACACTTCCCCTGCAATGTCTGTGCGTGTGCACATGTAGGATGCATGGATCTGGGGTGGCTGCCTGGGGCAAGGCCTTCTGGCTGGCTGGCTGCAAAGGGAATCCTTGGGCTCTCCTATGGCAGGCCCATAGGTGGCACTCTGACACTATCTGCTGGAGACACAGCTACAGCTGAAAAACCACCAGGGAGCCCTGTTCCCCAGAGTGATTCTGCCCCTCAAGCTTGTCACTACACATACAAATCCCCCTGGGGACAGGAGACCAGTGATGCCAGCTCCCTTCCGCTCTGCCTGTACTAGGCATGTGCAGTAGATGGGTTTTGGGGTGGTGTTGGAATGCTTGGCTTGCCCACTGTATGCGGATGGGTGCCTTGGCGAGGCTGGAAGCTGGGAAGGTCCTGGGGAAGAGGAGTGAACCACTGTTTTGTTGACCCCAGCGAGCCACGGCAGAGGGCTTGGCTATCCAGGAGTAAAGGTGGGGACTTTGGAATCATATAGCTCTTGGTCCTATCCCAACCCTGCTGCTTATGAGCTTTGAGACACTGAGTCAAGCCTTTTCAACAATCTGAGGCCCAGTTTCCACATCTATAAGTGGGAAGTAATGAGCCTTCCTCATAAGGGGTGTTTAAAAAGAAAAGGTGAATAGGATGTCAAGCAGAATGTTGGCCATGTAGTCCATACTCTATAGATGTTAGTAGGGACTTAGGATAGATAGTGTTGGGTGAGAAGAAAGGAAGAAAAGTTGCTTTGGAATTAGCCTGGATTTCTGGAGAGGACACCCAGGAGAACGAGGGTCTCCATCCCCTTCCTGGCTGACCTGAGCCTGTCAACAGTGCATTAGCTTGGCAGCTCCCAGGCCTTTCAATCCCTCATCCCTGTACCTTCTCAAACTGGAGCCCACTTTCAGCACTGGCCCTCCTGAGGCAGAGTTAGGGAGGGGATGGGGAGAGTCTGGAAATCCCCTTGAAAGGAAGCCAGGATAGTAAGTTCAAGGGATGCCTCTACTTGGAAGCATTTTCACTCTCTGAGACTTATTTCCTCATGTTTAACAAGGAAAATATAAATATTACATTTCCTCCTTAGAGTGTCACTGCCAAGATGGGATTCTCTGTGTTTTGCATGAGTGTGACACAACTGGACAGCCCCCACCAGTAGAATAGCAGTGTTACTGGCAAGTGCCAAGTGCCACTCTGGAGTGACCTGTGAAATGCAGTTCTCCAGGCTGCCCTTGGAGAAGGGAGGGTCAGCAGGGCACAGTGCCTTCCTTGGGCGGTGAATGGTGGGGGCGGGGCTTCCTATCTTACCTTGTAGCCATAGGGGCAGGTGCAGTGGTAGAGCTCCACAGGATCCTGGCTGCACGTCCCATTGTTCTTGCACGGGTCTGAGAGGCAGGCATTGCACTTGGCCACAATGTTGATGTCCACTGGCCCTGGACAGCAAAACCAGGATGTTGGTAGCAGGTCACTGTCACCCCTCCCTCCCTTTCCCTCCTCTCTGGCCCCTTCCTCAGCCAGCTGCCGGCCCCTCTCCATCTCTACACACAGAGGGTGGCTCCCCAGCCAGCACCATCCAGTCTAGCTGAGTCCCATTAATGCAGCCATTGTCCAGTGAGGAAAAAATCACAGTGGGACATCATTCAGAAGCACTTCTGCAGTCAAATAAATTACTGTAATTAGCCTGATCCGATTTTGGAGCTAATCTATAAACAATACACCATAATTAGAAACCCCTTGTGTATCTTTTCATGTTCGGGGAGCTCTGGTCCCAGGCTCCATTTGGACCTCCCACTCCTCTGCCCCTAAACACCCCTCCCCATGGAATAGTCTATGCTAGGCTAAGGAAGGCAGGGTGCCTGGGCCAAAGACACACATAGGAAGTCCCTCTTGTGGAACCCTTGATTGGCAGGAGGAAGTAAGAAGTGGCCCCAAAAGACACAGCAATGATATTGTTGACAGATGGTAAACTGTGCTCAGGCACACTGTGCATCTATGACAGTTTTGACAGTGTCCTGTTCTCTTCAGCTACAAAGGCTGGAGGGATGGAGGTCATGGTCCTTGAACAGAGCTTTGGAGATTGGGTTGAGAATGACCCCAGGGCAAGTCTGACCATTTGTGGGTGGGGTGAACAGAAAGGATGGCCTAAGAATCTGTACAAGCTGGCTTAACCCTGGCTTCCATTAGAACAGGGACACTATCTGTCCTGTTTGCCAGGGGCTGAAGGGATTCCCAGGACACAGGACTTTCAGTGCTAAAACCAGGAAGGGCCCAGCCAAACCGGGATGAATTGATCACCTTACAGCAGAAACAGCGAAGGTGCTTTTAAATATCTTCAACACGGCCAGGCTGTACCCCACACCGATTTAATCAAAACTTGGAGTGTTGGGCCAGGGAACCAGTAAAAAGCTCTGCAGGTGATTCCAAAATGTGCAGCTAGGATTGAGAAACATTGTTTTAGACTGATCTGGGCCTCTTTAGCATCAATCAAGTGAGATGACTTGGAAGCAGGAGGAGAAAATGAAAAATTATCTTAAAGCCAAAAGAATGTTTTCCTGCTTTAAGCAGAAATGTGAGACACAGGAAGTTTATAGGGTAATCAAAGTATATATATATAAATCAAAATAAACTCGAGGCTCTAAGAGATGGGCAAAGGACACTACCAGACAAATGTATGACATAAATGGAAAGTAAATTTTTGAAAAAAATGCAGTTTCCCCAATAAGCAAAGACACAAAATAGGAGACATACTTTTTTAAACCTATCTAATTAGCAATGAGATGAAATGAGATAAAATAATGTAAGAGTCTGGTGAAAAATGCACTCAAATGGTGCTTACTGGGAGCATAAAGTGGTTTATAACCCTCTTTTAGACACCAAATGGCAGGGCAATATGTGTAAAGACCTTAAAAATGATCACATACTTTGGCTCAGTAGTTTCTATTCTCTGAATCTTATCTAAGGAATAATTTTCAATAGAGAAAGACCTTTATGCATCATTGGTAAGAAAACAACTGGAAATACCCAGTGAAGACTAAAGGTTCAGGGCCAGGAACTGACTAAAGACGTTACGGTGGAATTATTAAAGCCTGGTGGCCACAAGTAGGTACAGGGGAATCAGAAAGACCTGGAATCATCCTAACTGTGGACTTGAGAAGTCTCTTAACCTCAGTAAGCCTCAGCTTTGTCATTCTTAAGAATAAGGGTGATACTGAAGTCTAACCCAGAGAGGGTTGGGGAACTGAATAAATACTTGGAAAATGAGAATTAAATGAAATAACACACAAAAAAGTGCTTAACATGATGTCCAGCACATAAAAACCCAGTAGCAGTTTGTTGTCGTCAGTTAAAATCTCATGTACCTAAAGCTTGCTGTAGTAAAAATGGGAAAAGGCTTAGGCTTTAAGAATGTTGGGTGAAAAAAATGCAAGTTAAAGATTTTTCTCTGTGCAAAATGATATAGAGAATGAAGTCAGAGAGGAGCATGTAGGGATGCCAGCAGAGAAACTTGGAGGAGATAACAGCATCTGAGTCTCTCTGTGCAGCTTATGGAAGAGACAGGGCAGTGGTTTAGAAGTCACGTCTGTTGAGACACCCAGCTCTGGTGGGCTGTTGGAGACAGAGCAGACCCCTCAAGAGGTGGGGGAGAGTCAGCATGTACCTTTGCACTGGAATCGGTGGGTGGGGGTGGTGAGCAGGAGTCTGTCAGCCATGGACTCAGGGCTACTGCAGCGGGCGATGCCAGGCTCCTTGTACCCCGCCTTCACCCACTCTGACAGCCAGCGCAGACTGCAGTCACAGTGGAGTGGATTGGTTCCCAGCGCCCTAGGAGGCAGAGCAGGAAGTCAGGGCCCCCCTTGCCCAGCTTGGCCCATAGGCTCCATACCCTTGGCCCTCTGGAGAAACAGAATTTTCAGACTCTGACTAGATTGGGGGTATCTGACATGAGGACCAGCAGAGAAGGAGTCTCCAGGAGGAGAAGGATGGACCTTTGGCCATCTGATTATCTGGCTCCCTTGCCCTACTGAAGGGTCCACTGAAGGATGCACTCTTCAGAGAAGGCTTTGATACACAGCAACCTAGGGAGAAGCTTCAGGCCACAGAAAGGGTTCAGAGCACTCCACCCCTAAATATGCTGCTTTGGCATATTGATTATTTCAAGCTAAAGGTACTTGAAAAATGGCAGGTGCAGAAGGGGCTCTCTGACCTCCCTGTCTCTACCTAAAAGCAAGTCAGAAGTTTCCTGTGAGAAAGATGCCCTCCCTGCACCAAGAAGGGAAAAATATTCTTATCACTAGAGACTGGGAATGAATACTAAAATGGACCAGGCCAAACCTACCTGCTCAAATAACCTTGACCTTCCAGTGGTCCCTCTCCATATATTTCCTAGTCACTGCCACACAATTGCTGCCCTAGCCCAAGGCCCTTTGTCTTGTCACATCCCTACAATTTATCATTCCTTGTATAAAAAAGTATATAAGTTTTTGGGTCCAATGGCTTCTTTGGGTCTTCATTTTCCATTTGAACACTCCCACATACACATAAAAACATCAAATATATTTATATCCTTTTCTCCGGTTGCTCTGTCTTATGTCAGTCTAATTCTTAGACCAGCCACAGAAACTAAGGGGGTAGAAGCAAGTTTTTCCTCCAGCTACACCACTTAGCTTTAAAAAAGCACAGCTGGGGGACGGCATGGGCTGATGCAGACCTCTCAACAGTGGTGTCCAGAGAGAAAATACAAGGATTTTTGCTTATTTTAAAAATCGTATCATTTAGAATTTCTATTTTTTGGATGTTTTATAAGGTGTATGCATAATGTATCAGTATCACAATATATGCATGCAATCTGAAAACAATCAAATATACATAGAGTTGTATACATATAGACTCAGAAATGTTCCTGGCAAAGGTTTGTAACACCTAATTTTTACAGACCTCGGTTTCCCCTGTGTGCAATGGGGACAGAATCCCTGACGCAGAGTGGCAGAGAATATGTGCTTTGGAGCCAAGGCAGACCTGGGTTGGAACCAGGGCTCTGCTGCTTACTAGCTGTGTGACCCTTGGACCAATTCTTTGGTTCTTCTCCATTCAAGCTTCACTGTGTAAGAAGGGGATAAAAATGCTTTATTGCTATAAGAAGTAAATGAGATAATTCATCTAAAGTGTTTATCACACAGTAAGAGTTTTATGTTAGTTCTTCTTATTAAACATTTACATTGTTTACATAATTGATGATGCCTTTGAAGGCATCTGAAGTAGAGAACACACAACGTGCACAACGTGGGCACATTTTCATGGAACATACACTATGCATACGGAAAGAATGGATACTGAAATGTTAACAGTCACAGCATCATCTCTGGCACTCTAATGATATTGCATTTTGAATGGATCCACACCAGGCAGAAATATGGCTACTTACAGATGGGAAAGAGATGTCAGGTCACTGAAGGAGCCTTCGGGAACGCTGGAAATGTCGTTGCCATGGAGGGTTCTGAAGCAGAAACACAGGTCAGAGGTTAACCCCCCAGTAACAGTTCTGAATTCAGTACATTCTTGGGGTCCCAGGCTGGCCCAGATGCCTTTCAGCTGTGCTCAGAGCCCCAAAGCTCACAGTGGGGGGTGTGTCCTCCTTCTCGGCAGGTGTGTGAATGTTTCCATGCCCAGCTCAGCAGTGGGGATGTTGGGGGAAGAGGGTGTGGGAAAGAAGAGGATGGGTTTTTGAATCTGACAGGCCTGGGATGGAATCAGAAACCAGCCCCTGTTAACTGTGGAACATTAGGTAAGTTAACTTTACTCTTCCGAGCCTCCGTTTTTGCACCTGAAGCATGGAGAGAGATACCCAACAGAGGCATCCGAGAGAGAATGTGAAGAACTGGCTGAGACTGTCTTAGAACCAGGCTGCTTGCGTTCAAATCCTGACTCTGCCACTTACAAGCTGTGTGACTGTGGCCAAAGTTATTTACCTGTCTGTGCCCTCAGTTTCCTATTATAAAACGGGAATAAAAGTAAAAAGATTTGTCATGGAAGGTGGTTGTGGGTGCATTAATCCATATAAAGTCTGGCATTTTCTACGCGCTGAATGACCAACCATTATCAATATTTGTGAAAGGGTCTCAAAGAATGTCTGGCCCAGCCAGATCAATAAATTAGTTCCCTTCATATTCACCTAGAGAGATTCTGGGAAGATTGAGAAATGTTATCAATCCCAGCTTAGGTGATAGACGGGGAGAGCACTCAGGTCCTGGGGAGACTGCCTGGGGCTGGACTCTCATCTTTATGGGGAAGGGTTTGGGCCACACACGTATGTATCTGGCACTGTGTGCATCTGAGTGCATTTTCTGACTGCGTGTCCAAGGGGCCAGGCAATCTACTTGGTATTAATTATACCTCTCTCCACCCTGTGGTATAGGGGCCGGGAGCTATTCTCACTTGCAAAGTGGTGGCATATACTGTCCTTCCAATAAATGCCTGGAGAATAGGTCCACGAGAAAAATACCAAATGAACATTGTTCCGGTGCTCAAGTAACAATGCTAGTAAATCCTCAATTCATGGATTATACCCTCCTTTGAAGGATTAAGCCTCAACTGCATACAAAAATATCCCCACACCGATGACTCACTTTGGGTCTGAGCTGTGAAATGCAAGGTAGGTGAAATTCATAGACACTCAAAGCCTTCTTTAGTGACTACTGCTCACTGTCCCCTGTGCTGTGAAGGAACCCTAGTAAAACAAAGGGGTGATTAGAGTTGACTGGGGAAGTGTAAACAGGATAATAACTAATGAATCTGTCCTTTTGTTTTCCTTTTGGCTGATGTTAGCCTGCCCTGGGTTTTGAGCTGAAATACAGACAGGAACTTAATTACATGTAATACAGACTGAGTGCCGGAGCCAACACATGGGTGGATTTCTGACACCCATTCTCAGGGGCCCTGGTTCAGTGGGTCTGGGGTGGGGCCTGAGACGCTGCATTTCTGACCAGCTCCCAGGTGATGCTGATGCTCTTGGTCCTCCGGACCACATTTAGCTGCCCCAGGCTGTCATCCTCATCACCTCAAGCTCCTTGCCCTTCTCGCTCCCCAGGACAGCAGGAAGAAGGTAACCAGTCCTCTAGAGAGTGTTGGAGGTAGCTTCTCACCGGCCTGCGTAAGAAGGAGCTAGAAGTACTTCCTAACACTTATCAGTATCATTTAGTCTCGAATGCATGTGGTTATTTATGAATCACACCGGCTCCTGCCTGCTATTAGCTTGGATGACTTCATGGCTGCTTGCTGTTTGGCAAATGCACCCAGCCCTGTTGTTAATCATTTCTGAATGAGGCCTGGGCCCCTGGAGAGGCACGAAGCCCTAATTTAAAAACACCAAATGACCCAAAGGCAGCTTTGGCGCTGTGACTCCTGTAAGTCACGCTCCCATTTATTACGAGCTGAGCCGCTGAGATCTCCATAAACTGCAGAGTAACTGGGGCTGTAATTTACTGGGACAACGCGAAAAGAAATCTGCCTACACTGCAGGTTCTCTCTCCTGGTTTGCCCCCAAAGAAAGACTCTTGCGTGTCCAACCACCATCCTAAAGGATGCCAGGGAAGTGGGACAAAGGTTCCCTCCCAGGAAGCACTCCCTCCTCCCTCCCCCACCGCTGCTTTTCCTCCCCTTTCCCCTTACACCTCATGGGGCTGGTGACGGCAAGCAATTTCCAACTCAGAATGACCCATCTTCAAGCGCCTGGGACTCCTTTTCCCTGCTGACTCTTAATAGGTGTTAAAGCAAACTTGGGAATGTTGGGATGAGGATGAGGGCATCATTTAGAGCAACATGAAGGCAGAACCATCTCATGTTAATTCTGGGTTGCCTGAACCTTGGGTCTGTGGATCCCCAGGTGCTCACAGAATGTGTATATTGCACAGGCGTTCCAGTGTGTATGATAGATGGCAGGGAAGATCCTCATCCCAGATGTGGGCTGGGGTGGGTGAAGTCTCTTTTCAGCAGGCTAGGTCACTCCTAAGGGTTAAATGATCCTGGATCAGACCTCCTGGGTGTGAGTCATTGCCGGCTGTGTGATTATCTGATTCAACAGACTCAATCTTTCTGTACCTTAGTTTTCTCATCTCTAAAATGGGAGTTCTCAGGATCCACTTGCAGTAGATATCTTTTTAGGAATGTGGATTAATTGGCACCAATCTCTCTTCTGTAACAGAAAAAAGTCCCTTTTTCAAGGGGGACTCACCGCTCCCTCCCCTCAGTCCAACTGGTTTGGTCTCAGGGGCAGAACCATGGCCCAGGTCAGCCCAATCAGTCACTGAGATTGGTTTGAGGCTGAGCAGGTGACCTAAGTGGGCCAGTGAGATATTTCTGGGACTTTCTCTGGAACTATTAGGACAGAGGCAGTTTTGAGAAGCAGAAAGAGGCACATTTCTGACACCACTGGAAGTCCCTGCACCCAGCCCTAGAATGTAATATCTACTACTGAAGTTTTCAGTAATATGCTTTGATAAATTCTCTTCATGCCTAATGTGGTTTGAGCTGATTTTCCTATCCTTCAGCCAGGAAGGGATCTAACGTACCGCTTCATAAGCTAGTTGTGAAGCTTAAAAGACACAATGCAAGTGGTTCAGATGGCGCAGGGCTACATGCAGGGCCTGTACTTGATGCACACTCCTTCATGTGAGCTGCGGCCATGGCTAAGGTCACCATGACTCCTTCCCCTCTAGGTTCTGGGATGTGTTTTGGGGCTAGTCCTCTCAAAGCCTTCCCCACACACAGAGGGGAAGCCTGAAGCTATGCAGCGTGTATGTCCTGTGACAGACTCCAGGACTGGAGAAAACGAACACTGGGTTTCGGCAGAGTGACCCCGTGCCTGTCACCTTCCTGTTCAGGTGTCTTTCCACCACATTCCTTAATTCTCATCAGAGGCATCTCTGGGCCACATCCTTCTAATCCTCAAGAAAAGTCTGAAATGGGTGGCAACAAAAAGAGAGAATCTCTGGTGGGAAGGATGGAATGTGGTGGAAAGAGCACTGGGCTAGGAGCTGGAAACCAGGGTCCAGCCCTGCGTCTGCTCCCACCTTGTGGCATGTCTGCAGCACAGCTTCCTGCTCCCATTCCCAGAAGCCACATCCATCCACACCTGTAGCTCCTTGAGGTCCCTGTGCACATGCCCTTCCTGACTTCAGGGACTCTGTCTAGGGAATTTATATTCTCTCTGCCTAGAATATTCTCCACTCCCATCACACAGGTAACTCCCCCTGGCTGCGCAGACTCAGCCTTGGGAGTACAAGCTCAGGGCAGTGATTCTAAGAGCCAACAGTCTTGGGTTCAAATCCCAACTTTACTCTGTAGTGGTTACATCCCTTTGGCAAAGTGACTCAACCTTGCTGAGCCTCTGTTTCCACATCTGGGGAATAGGGCTAATAGTGGTACGTTCTTCCTAGGGTTGATATGAAAAGTGGATATGATATGATAATGTAACTAAAGTATGTAGCCCAGTATGTCGTACATGGTCAAGGTTTAATATATGTCAGTGGTGATTACCATCTTTGTCTCAGAAAGCCTTTTTGAGGGCCCACGCTGGGTCCCATGGCTCTCCCACAGGTATGGCCATGTGTGGCAGTGGCTTATATACTTGTCTGTTTCCTCTTCTAGACTGTGAGCTCTCTGAGGACAAGAACTTGTTTCATTATTTTCCTGTCTAGTGTTTAGCATTGAACCCACAATTGGCATTTAGAAAATAAGTGAATGATTGTGGGCAAGTCACTAAACCTTTTTGAGTGTGTCTCCTTACCTTATAAATGTAAGGTTTGGATAGGATAATTTCTAACACTCACTTCCCATTTCTAAAATTCACAATTAATTCTATTTTTTTGGTAGCACCAAAGGGCCAAACCGGGACCAGGGTTTAAGTCCCCAAGGAATCACCTTTTGGCTCACCAGAATTGTCTAATGTTCAACGGCTGGTCAAAAATGGAGTGGGATTATCTGGGAAGGGAGCAGGCTCATGGTATCTAAACATAATCAAGCAAAGGGCAATGAAGCCCTTTGTAGGGATGCTGTAGGGAGGATCCATGCAATCGGTAGAGCAGAGAGAGATGAACAGCCCCATATACATAAATAGTAAGCACAATCTTACTTCAGGGATGAGGGGTTAAAAATACTGAGGATGATGAATGATAATCCCACCCCACATCTCTTGAGCACACACTGAAATAGCCCTCCCACAGCTAACTGATTCCAGGTGGCCCTCCTGTGGCTGGGGCTGGGGAGTGACAATTGGGACCACACACGCACAAGGCATGTGGCTCGGTGTGGGGCAACGATCAGGGAACACACAGATCCCTGAAAAGAAGAACTAGAATGTCCATGAGAATGTTCCCTTCTAGCTCTTTTTCGATTAAGAGCAAACTGGTAAATCTCACATACTTTCACCCAATGTTTTGTACTCAGGGGTCCCTGATAATCCTTCTGTCTCAGAAATGTATTCATACATATCTACTCACCAACACACACTCACTCACTCACTCACTCACTCACTCACTCACTCACTCACTCACTATTAAATGTCAGGTCTTTCTAGAATACTTTTTGGCCTTTGTCTATGGCTAAACCTGATACTCATTCTCTTCCCCCATCCCAAACTGCCTGCATCCCTGACCTCTGGTCATTTCTGAAATTTTCACTAAAATAATGAAACCCTTTAGAACTGAGAAAAGAATACACGAATGCTCAAACGCAGTTGTAGATACTGATTCAAAAAAACCTACCTTTCCCCCCTAACCCTCTAAATTGTGACTATCCTACTATATTGTCATCTTTAACTTTGCCTTCTTTTATTACATAAATAACTTCACATTAGCAGTTAGCTATCAATGATTTTTTTAAAAGTTTCCTATGTTCCTTTAGAACTTCATAATTATAAATGTATGCAAGTTATAATTATAACGTAAAAAATTAGGTTTACTTTTCCACATAAGGCCGTGTGGTCAACACTTCCCCACACTGCTACCTAGTTTTCGTCTTTACCTCTTTTAATAATTGCCTTTCACTGACTGGCTGCATTATGCTTTCCTTAAGCATTTCCCCACTGTGGCACTTGTAGGTAATATTTAAAATGGAGGTTAAAAATAACAGAGCAACCAATATTTTAGCACAGAGAATCTTTCCCTCATATCGGATTATTCTTAGGCATAAATTCCTAGATGTGCAATTACTGGGAGAAAGGATACAAATATCATAAAAGAAACGTACTCCATAAACATTTTTATTTTTCCTGAATTGGCCTTTATGCAGAAAATAGTTGCTCCCCACTGAGGTAGGTGGTTGGAATGAGGGCCTCTAAGACCCTTTTTTATCTCCAAGAGCCCATGATTCTAAAATGATGATGCTAAAAGCCTACTAATTCTTAATTCAAGAAGCAAGCACAAGCACATGGTATGTTGAGGTGTGCTCCTGGTGGACTAATGACAGTGATCTGGAACACGGCGGACAAGGTGCCTAGGAAGCAGAAAACCTGGTGGTGTTCATGCCAACACCATGGGAGACCAGACAAATGGACAGGCGAGCATTCTCCACTGTCCTCCCTTTCCCGTGCTGAGCTGCCCTGCCAGAACCTCTCTAACTACAAATATATACACATGGGTCCCACGAAAATTGTCAGGCCCAGCCCCTGGGAGCAAACCCATGCATAGAACCAGAAGACCAGGATGGGAGACAAGGTGGGACTAAGGGAGGATGGTGGGAAGTGGGAGGGGGGAGCAGGTCCAGCCTCAGCCCCGGCCAATGAAACAAGCCCATCTCCCGTTGTGTTCAACTGGAAACAGGGAAATGGTTCTGCTGATGTTTCCATTCTCAAACTCCCCAGAGAAGGTGGATAATAAATAAGTGACAATAACAGATTGCACACTGTCAGCGCGGGTACTTCTTTGCCTCCAGAGAATTGATTTTTAATAACAGCGCAGATGACATGTGGCGGGAGTTGTCGCTGACACCAGTGTTTTGTGGGCTTCGATAAATCACATCAGCCTGGAGGCTCTGAAATGGACAGGCTCATTGGGTGCTGTTTGCTGGTTGCTACTGGGTCCTGAGAAGGGTCAAGGGCTCTGAGTCAGGAGGCTGGATTCTGCAAGCTCCTGACTGCTGGATTTTGGGCCAGTTACAACCTGGGCCTCAGTTTTCCCATCTTTAAAATGGGCCCAATCCCCTCAGTCTTACAGCACTGTTGCAAAGGGTTATATGAGGCAACGGCCACAAAAAGTGGCATTTCTGTTCTCATGGCAATATCATTCAGAGAATCCTCCTTTCCCGACAAAATGTGCAAGATGAGAAGGCACAAAAATCAGGCGACAACAGGACTAAGGGTTGGGGGTGGCAGTGAGGTGCCATTCCTGCTCTTGCAAGGTAATAACAAATAACAGTAATAACAAATATTTATAACGTGCTTACTGTGGGCCAGAGCTACGCTAAATGCTTTATATACAGCATCTCATTTAATCATTATAAGACCCTGTGAGGTAATTACCATCTGGATTTTATTGAAGACACACAGCTAGGGAGGGGCAGAGCCATGATTGAAAAGCAGGTAGACTTCATGGTCATCGTGCCTTTGCTGGGGCTCATCTGCCTCAGTGGGCTGTCCTCTACCTTGTGTAGGACAGGGTGAGGCAGGTGTCATAAGGTGATGGGGAGGCAGTTGTGGAGGCTGCAGACTATACAGTCTGGTCTAAAAGGGCAGGGCTGCTCAGCCATGCAAGAATGTAGATGGGAGCCCTGGAATGACCAGGTCTCTCCATTTTCTAAGAGAGAATAGAAATTAGGATTTTGTATGAGAAGCCTCCTGATATTTAACTGTTGGCAACTTATTAACACTTTTTTTTTTTTTTTAATTTTAGAGAGACAGCAGGAGTGGCAGAGAGAAGCACAGGGATAGAGAGAGAGAATCTCAAGCAGGCCTCAAGCTTAGCACAGAACCCAGTGCGGGGCTCTATGCAGAGCTTGATCCACAACCCCGGGATCACAACCTGACCTGAAATCAAGAGACGGATGCTCAACTCACAGAGCCACCAGGTGCCCCCAAACTGCTTGATTGAAAAGATACTCTATGAGCCAACTAACTCTACAATTGCTAACTAATAGCTGTCTGTGAGCTGAGCCAGGTCTCTGGGCTTCTAGTTTGTGACCTCTGATAGATGCGTTTGGTTTCCTTGCAGAGTTTCACAGTGTTTACCCTGCCGTTCTAAAGTCAGAGGGACCAACAGTGGAATGATCATCAAGATAGTGGCCATAATCCACACACTGTGCTCTACTAGGGTGCAGAATACAGTTGCATATGCTAATCCTCACGAGGGAGGTGCTAGTGATCTCACTGGGCACAGAAAGAAGTAGAAACTCAGACTGGTCTGTGATTTGATCCAGGTCCACAAATGGTAGCAGCTGGCTCTCTGCCCTCCCCCCTCCGCCCCACCCCACTGAGCCAGTAGGAGTGCCGGGTTGGGGAAGTGTGTGTGTGGGAACTGTGCTGAGTATCGCCTGCTGTTACATGGTGAAGCAGAAGCTGAACTCAGGGCTCTGGGTACTCACAGCACTCGGAGAGACCGCAGCCCGTTGAAGGCGTGGATGGGGATGCACCGCAGCCGGTTGTAGCTCAGGATCCTGTGGACAAAGACACACGGCCATTCCTATTCTCACATACATACGGGCGTATGGTCCACACTGTGGACCACTCAAAGCAAATGATTTCTTTATCTTCCCAATTTTAATATTTTGACAAAAAGCCTCCCAACAATAAAGGGAAGGGGAACACCCTCCCCCACTCTAGGACATTCACTGGCTTCTGGCTTCGTTTTCCCAGCTTCCTCTCATCTTCCACAGCAGGCTGGCTTCCTAACCAGCTTTGCCATCACCTCCCTCTGTTGTCAAATGGTCAGTGCTCACAATGTGCAAAGCTAATAGGAAATAAATGGATCTGAGCAAAATATAATTGTGTAGGGAAACCCTCCACTGGGAAAGAAAATTCACAAATCACAGAAGGTAAGCTAAAGAGGGCCTTCTTCAGAAGTAATTAGGTGTTAGTTCCTCTCTAACTGCCCAGACAGTAGAGTTCTGACCTACTTTACTTTTCTTCTGCTGGTTAAGGTCTGCTCTACATGGGGGCAGCCATAGCCCAGAGGATCACTAGAGCAGAGAGCATACGCATGAGGGGACAGGGAGAAAGGATGGCCCCAGGCCACTGACTGCCAGGCCCATATTGAACACAGTGCCCCATTGTACTCACAGGGTGGACAGGTGAGACATGTTACTGAAGGTGTAATTGGTCAGCACACCAATGCTGTTGTTGCTCAGGTCACTAGGACAAATAGAAGAGTAACACTTTACTGTTAGTGGCAACTTTCATACATTTGTGCATGCTATCTATCTATCTACCCATCCAACCATCCATCCATCCATCCACTCACCAATCTACTCACCTACCCACCCATTCATCCAAATTTTCATTTTTTCATTCAAGATTTCTTCAATCACTCATTCAAGCATTTGTTGGTCATCCATCCATCCATCCATCCATCCACCCATTCAACCATTCAATTACAAGTTTATCTGTCCATTTCATTCTTCCAGCAAAACATAACACATAAGATCTCTCCTTATGCCAGTGCCATTTCCTCCCAGGTCAATCCTTCCTTTCACTGTTCCTCCCTCTCTTCTGGCATTCATTCATTCCATATTATCAGATTCTCTCTTAGGGGGAATGAGATTGGTAGGGGTATAGTCTTCTCCCAATTACAACCTCCAGATTCTCTTCAGGGATAAATATCCTAAGCAGTGGTTTTCAATAGTAGCTGCACATCAGAATCACCTGCAGAATGTTTACAGCCTCTGAGGCCTGGGTTCCATTCTGGCTTGTAAATCAGGTATTCTGATTTAATTGCTTGAGGGTGGTTTTGAGCATCAGTATTAAAAAAAACAACAACAAAAAACCAAACTAATCAGCTGAGGTTCAGAGCCATTGCTCTAGAGAAGGGGTTCCCAGCTCGGGGCACTTTTGCTTCCCCAGTGACATGTGGCAATGTCTGGAGACATTTTTGGTTGTTCCTACTGGCGGAGGGGTGCTGCTGGTGTCTAGTGAGTAGGGGCCCCGGGTTGCTGCAAAATATCCCACAATGCCCACCACAGCCCCACAACCAAGAATGATGTGGCTCTAAATGCCCACAGGGCTGAAGCTGAGAGATCTCATCCAGAGGCTGGTTTGGGGGATATTTAGGAAGCAAGGCTGAATGAGGTGACAGGTGGCTTTCCTCTACCTTTCTTCAGCAGCCCCATTTTTCCAAGGGCAACAGTGTTTTGTTGTGAAAGAACTCTCAATTCCCCCCTGTGGACCAGCTCCCCGCCCCCTAATCAGCCAGGGTGATCTTCCAATGGCCACTCGCCCAAGGAATTACTTTGTACTCTCACGGGTCCCACTTTGGCAAGGCAGCGAGGCGGTCAAGGGACAAAGCTTACAGACCACCCGGTTTCCTGGGCCTCATTCATGCCCCACATTTCCTCATTCGGGAGTTTTCCTGGATCTTGGCAGACTTGCAGCCAGTGGCAGTTACCACCCAAAGGAACCTCAATTTCAACCATCTACCTGGAACATTTTCTGGGCAACTAGAGGAGGAAGAAAAAAACGCCCCTTTAAGCTTTTGGCAAACCTCAGTGCAGCCACAGCTTGCAAGAAATTGGAGACTGAGGAGGCTTGGGGTTTCACTGGGGCACCAGAAAGTCAGAGGCTGTCCCACCTCTCTCTATCCAAGGAGGAAGTTGATGTGGATGGACAGTCAGTGATGCCAGGCTCTGGGTATTTCTGTGTGTAGCTCTCACTGGTAAGACCTGGCCCATCAGGCCGGCTCACTCCTCCCAGCTGCCTCTCTCTGCTCCACCCAGGGAGAAAGTGCAGGAACGTGGCGAAGCCTGCAGATCATCCTCCCTGTCCCTCCATGTCAGTTTCCTGAGCTCCCCCAGGCAAGAAAATTACATGTCCCACCCGATGCCGGGCTCCTTACATAAGTGTCAGGTGTGGGAGGGCGGACAGCTCCCTGGGCACGGCTGTTAAGTGGTTTCCTTCCAGGTACCTGAAAGAGAGGGGCAGAGTGACGCTTGGCCAAGAGACACTGCACAATTTGTCATTTCTCAGAGTCACCTGCCCCGGGCTAGGTTGGGCCTCTGTTTTACTCTCTCAGCTTCTTTTCTCCCCTACATCAAAACACATACTACGTTTGTCATTTATATTTATATGCGTGATTATTCAACTAATGACATTTTCTCCCACTGGGCTGCTAAACTCCATTGATGGCAGGGCTGTTGTCTAAAATTGCCCAGTGCTGGATCCCCCAAGAGTATGTACAGAGCTGGCACACAGTAGATGTCAAATAAATATTTGTTAAATAAAGCACTCACTCTGTACCCAGCCCTCACAATTCTCTTGGATTCACAATTGAGGAAACAGAATTTCAGAGATGTTAAAACACTTGCCCAAGGTCACACAGTGAGTGAGTGGCTGAGCTAGGACTCAAACCCAGGTCCCTCTGACTATAATCTTACCACAGTTCCATATGGCCTCTACTTAGCTACTGGAGGGCATGGGATTCCTGAGCCACGATTCGTGCTAAGAACTCTAATTCATTGTTTTGTTCTCTAGTGTGCCTCTGAAAGCTGAGGAAAGGGGGTATGTTCCTGGAGCACTGTGCTAAGGTTCCCAGTGGGATGACTGCCTGTGAGAGGGTACAGGGGTTCAGACTGGGGACGTACCAACAGATGGAGACTCCTCCTGGACAGGCAAAGGCTGAACCTAGACCTGTCTGGACTTCAGGGTCCTGCACTGACCTGCTCACCTAGGAAGAGGCCACCTCTTTGGACACTTGAGTGAGCTTGAGAACAAGAGAAGGAAGTCTCGTTTTAATCATGAATTACAAAAGTTATCACTACCTTTAGGGGGTGACATGGGCCAATTTATTTATTCCCATCCTTGCTGGAAACCCCTTCACCTGGGCTTCTTATTGCTTTTGGGTCAACATTACAAAACCTTTAAGATGGCTTACAACACTGCCTCTGGTCTCCTGGGTGAAACTTTCTTGACATAAGCCTCCCATAGCTTCCTCTTGGAGTGGTCAACTCCCAGCGGTGATGTCCACCGGTGCTGGGTTTGCCTTAAACTCCAAGACAGCAGACTCTCAGTCTCTATCTCTAGCCCAGTGCTTCTTAAACGTTAACATATGTACACATCACCTGGGATCTGGCTAAAAAGCAGATCCTAATCTGGTAGGTCTGTGTCAGTTCGGAGTCTGTATTTCTAACAGGCTCCTGGGTGATGGTGGGAACTGCCAGTCTGCAGGCTGCATTTTGAATAATGAGGTGCTAGCACATTGCCTGGCATCCAGTAGACCCACCGCCAAATGACTGAATGGGATGAAATGGGTTAAAACAGGATATGAGTCAGTTTGTCAATGACCAAACCAGGCTTAGCTTTGAGGGTAAGTTGGAATGGTTATTACTGTAAATAAGGCCAAGCAACTTTATTTCCAGGGCTGGTCCCTGGGAATCCTCAGGGCTCAGAATACCGGGCAGGCCTGCATATGGTCTTAGGTTGCTGTGGCATGTTGGATTAATGTCCTTTTGGTCCTTAATCCCTTGCTGTATACTCATTATGTGCCAAGAACTATGCTAGATGGGGGGGGGGGGGGGAGGGTAGATACAAAGATGAACCAGACTGCATTTTTGCCTTCGGGGAGTTTGATCATCTGGCCTAAAATTCAGCCACATACACTTAGATCATGCCCTCGGGCAGAGGAGCTGAAACGTATTCACTGATGCATTCAGTTATTCAGGCAGAAATATTTATTGGGCAACTGCAGTGTGCCAGGTAGTGTATATACTGGTGAAGAAGACAGGAGTGATGCCTACTTTCGGGAATTTAAAAATCTAATGTGGAGGGGGAGGGAGAGGGGAAGAGGCGGGGGGTCAGAAGGAGAGGACACACACAGAAAGCCACATAAATGAAGAACTGTGATGTGCACTTTGAAGGAAAGGAGCAAGGTGCTAGGATACGGAATGCCCAGGGACTTAGTGCAGAAAGATGTAGCTGAGAGGGATGTTCAGGATGACAGGAGCAGGGGAAGGGGGGTGCTGTCTGGTAAGAGTGAGGCCTGTGGAGGGCTCTGAGCTCTGGGGCTGTTGAGGCAGGGAAAGAAGGCCAGGAAGGTCAGTCTGGGGGGCAAAGGGAGATGGGCGGATCACACTGAAGCCTTGGAGGTGGGCTCATTCCAAGTGCAACGAGTGACTTCAGACAGGTGCAGGGTGCTGGTATTGCAGAGAGCTTACCCTGCACTCACCCTTCTGCTGTGCCCTGAGGGACAGGATGTAGGACATTCACATTCCGTTTGGACACTGGCCCTGTGCCTCAACAGTGGTGGCCAGGGGCAGGCCTGTGAAGGAGACCTTCCAGCTTTCTCTGCTGGGCAGCGAGGTTCTGTGGAGATGGCAGGATTCTGGCATGTGTGCGGGCTGATGGAGTGGGGCGGGGGGAGGGGCAAGCCATGCTGGGCCACTGCCTGCAGGAAGTGTTTTGTGGATAGTGTGGCATGGAGGGAGGGAGGGAGGGAGGGAGCAGGAGCTGGATGAGTGAACAGGCCCAGTGGGGAGGCACTGGTCCAGGGAGCATCTCTGCTGGAGGGAGGCTAATTAACCACGAGGGAGCCACTTGAAGGGGTCTGGCCTCAGGCTGGCAGTGATGGCTCACCCTCTCCCATGCTGCTTATTCTTTCATTCTTGTTTGTTTGCTATGACTACTTAGCAAACTTGAGGCATCTAAGATGAAACCCAGAACAAGACACCAAAACCCCAAGTTTCCCTGCTGGGATATTTACAGAAGGTCCTGTGACAAGCATATCTGAAGCATGTTACCTAACCTCACAGACAACATGGTGACAAGGAAAATAATGAAACAGAAACAACAGGTGCATACTTCAGTGCGATGAGATAGACTCTGGTCTGTTACCTCATCTAATTCTCTAAACAGGGGGCCGTATTTTGCTGGGTGTTTTGTGATTTTTGTCGACAAGAACACTGAGGCTCAGAGAGGGGAGTAGTGAGTCCAGGAGGCAGGGCTGAGCAGCCCAAGAAGTCAAACACATGCTATTTCCTCTCTCCACCTGGAGCTCTTTATTTTGACATTTGGCCATCTCTGTCCTGACAGGATATGTTCTACCACGTGGTGAGCAGGGATTCGGGCTAGGTTTGTTTCCTGTTGCATCACCAGACCATACTGTAGGGCTTAGCGAATAGTAGGACCTCAGATATTAAAATTTTTTTTAATGTTTTATTTTTGAGAGAGAGAGAGTGTGTGCGCAAGTGGAGGAGGGGCAGAGACAGGGAGACACAGAAATGGAAGCAGGCTCTAGGCTGTGAGTTGTCAGCACACCACCCGACATGGGGCTCAAACCACAAACTGTGAGATCATGACCTGAGCCAAAGTATGGTGCTTAACTGAGTCACCCAGGTGCCCCAGGACCTCAAATATTTGAATGAATGAATTAATGAATGAGTGCAGAGAAGGGCTGTTCATAGGACCCTGGATTAAACAAAAACCTGCAGTGGTTTCAAAGAATGCCCTGGGTCTGGCCCACGTCCACCCGTAAGGCAGGCCATGCTCTATAGATGCGTGTATTTGCTCAACAATTGAATGAAGGCATAGAAAGACCACTGGAATTCAGGGATTCGAACAGTGTCCTCATCTGAGATGGGGAGGTTCAGGGGGCCTTGGAGGATGGGCGGTATGTCACAGATGCTTTTGGAGCCTCTGGGACTGCTGTGCCAGTTCCCCAGATTCCAACCTGGCTTGACTGATGTTCTGCAAATGCTGACTGGATCAGCCTTGCTCCCTGCTTAAAATCCTTCCTGGCTTCTACTGCTTGCCAGCGAAGGACTACCCAAATCCTGCCAAGCTGTCTGTGGTCTGCCCTGGATCAGTCAGTGTTCTCTAGAGAAACAGACCAATTGGACACACACACACACGACCCACATATAAATATATGTACAGAGGGAGAGAGAATTTATTTTAAGGAAGAGCCAGCAGGCTGGAAACTCAAGTAGAATTTCTGTGCTACAATCTTGAGGCAGAATTCCCCCTTCTACAGAAAACTCCAGTTTTTCGTTCTTAAGGCCTTCGATTGATTATATGAGGCCTACCTCCACATTATCCTGGGTAATCTCCTTTACTTAACTGCATCTATAAAATACCTTCAGAGCAACATGTAGCTAGTGTTTGCCCAAAAACCTGGGACCACAGCCCAGCTGGGTTGACCCATGAAATTAACCATCCCAGTCCCTGCCTCCCTCTCCTGTTCACCCCCACAGCAAACTCTCTCTTGCTTGGCCTCAGCCCTCCCTGAATGCCTCATGCTCCTTTTGGGCAGCCAGTCTCGAGCTCATGTATGTCCCTCCCCTTCCTCCTTGCCTAGTTCACTCCTACGGTGGCTCAGAACTCAGCTCAAGCACCGCCTCCGACACCATCTCCCACACCCCCTGGGGACGTGACAGGCTGCTCAATCCAAGCTTTCAGTGCGTTTTCTTCACAGCATTCCACCCCCATGTGACATCCAAGTGTGGTTCTGTGATTAGTGGGGCAGGACTGTGTCTGTTTTGCTCACTACAGCAGCCCAATGCACAGGCTGATAGCAGTAGATGTTCAGGAAACACCATCTGTATGCTGCAAACCCCAGAACTCCCCAGGTGGAGCTGTGTGTGCCACTGCAGGGCTGAATAGGACCCGTGTGGCAGCCACTTTAAGTGCACAATGTCCCTGGCAACCTGGTGTTGCAGCCCAGAAGACGTGGAATGAAAAGGCTTCACTTCACAAATACAGATGTGGCTGTGTGGGAAAACTCTCTTTGTGCAAAGCCCTTCATGAAGACTCTGAACTCCAAAGCTGCCTGTAGCCTGCAGCCCAGGCCCCAGAGGGACCCTTTCAGAAAACTGCACTCTTGCCCTCCAGCCTCAGAACTATCAGAGCATCTCTAGCAGGTCAACCTTTGCGTTGATCTGCATTTAAATGCTCTGTTTTAGCCCCAGCATGAGCACGTGAGGAAGTGTCTGCCTCACACACAAATCCACACAGAGCTCCCCATCTCTGTTAGCAGCTTTGTGGTGCTGTTAAGTGCCCCAGGGACTTTCAAACCTGCTGAATGGTGAAGGAGACTGGCAGCCACCTTCCAGGAGCCCCCACCATGGCTAGGGTTTCCACCAGGGGCCTGGGATGATGGTTGCAGCTCTGGAGTCAGGCAGCCGCCCAGGCTTGTATCCTAGCTCCACTAACTAACAGCTGTGTGACCTTGGGCAAGTCACTTAACCTCTCTGAGCTTGCATTTCACCTGCAAAAGGAGGCTCATCATCATCATCACCTTGAAGTGATTTTGAGGATTCAATGAGTCTCAGTGGAAAGCCCTTGAAGCACTGCTTGGCACAGTGGTGTTTAACGTGCTTTGAATACACACACACACACACACACACACACACACACACACACACACCCCCCTCCATCCAATAATACATATGGATATTAGAAAACAGATGATTCCCTTGCTGTCTATTCTCTATTCTTCTCCCAGAGTAACATTTCTAAAATGTGAATTGGACCACATCACTTTCCTGCTTACAATTCTTCCTCAGCGTCCGTATTTCCCCGGGGATGAGGAGCCAGCCCTCACCACGGCCCGACAAAAACTGCACACCCCTCCTTGAGTTTTCAGTGAACACCAGTCTCTTTTCCATTCTGTTTGCTCCATCTCACAGTCTGCGTGGTTTCCCGACTTTATGATCTTTCTACCTTCGGGTCTTCACAGAACATTTTCTTTCTTTTTACTGCTTTCCATGTCCCACACCCACCCATTTCCCCTGGGAAACACTATTCTATCTGAAATGCCTAATTTACTGATTAGCTTTCTTATTGTCTTTCTCCCCCATTCTAAGTTTCTGACATCAGGGGGGCTTATCTGTCACATTAGCTGCTGTGCTCCCAGCTCCTATGACATTATCTGGCACAATAAACTCAGCGAACACCTGACTGAATGAAGAGGGCTCCCTCAGCTTGTGGCCTGTGCTCCAGCCTCCCCTCGTCCCTCCCACAGATGGCCATGACTGCCTGATAGCCTAGAAGTGTCCTCTACTGAAGCCATCTGCCGAGGTCTTCTCTGGGCCAAGGCTTGTGCCAGGACTCCTAAGTGCTGATGTGCCCAGAGCCAGCTGCCCTCCAGCTGGCTGCAGGCAATTTCTGTCTCTCTCCCCAGGCCAAAGAAAGGCAAGAATACAGTCAGTGCCGGGCAGTTTCTCTAGAAAGTGCTCTTGGGAGCCTGCCTGGTGAGTGGGGGTGGGGGTGGGGGTGGCAAGTGTGCAAAGAAAGCAGCAGCTGGCATTGCTAGAGAAGGTCCAGCTGTCAGGACCCACCCAGCCAGAACCATTGACAGGTACCTACAGCATCATGGCAGGGGTGCCGTTTTTGCCTTCTCCCCGCTTATGGGCAGATGGCAGGTTCCAAAGAGACCATGACTGTCTACTGCAAATCACCGACGAGCCAGGCCACCGGCCAGAGCACACAGGGACCCAGGCCTCTGCCAAAGGAAGAAAGTAGTTGAGTTGCTAAAGGACGGGCCTTGGGGTCAGACAGCCCTGGGCTCGAGCCTAATGCTCTGCTGCTCCTTGGCAGTGTGATCTTAAGAAATCATTCAACCTTCCCAAGCCTCGGTTACTTCATGTGCAAAATGGGATTATCAATGCCTACTTTACAGGATTGCTGGGAGGATTAAATGAGATCACATAGGAGAAAAATCTAGCATAGCACCTGGCACCCAGTAAATGCTCTAGGAGTGCTGGCTGTGGTGGACTGCACTCACACAGGACATCTTCCCTTGCTTTCCTAAAGGCCAGTGTGGGCAGAACTTCCTGGATTCTTCCCTATCCCAGAGCACATACTCTCCATGCCACTCCTTTGTGCTTGTCACCTCCTGCATTGCTCTGCCCCTTCTCTGGCATGCACCTCTATCGCCCTGGACTTGAGATGAGGAGAAAGCTTCATCTGAGTTGCCTGCTGTATCCCAAAGCCCCATCCTGATGATCTGGAGCTAACCAGTGCAGGGTCAGGTCCCACCGTCTCCATCAAGCAATGCATTCTTATCATCACCTCCTGCCACACTCAATCTCACAGAGCTGTGTCTCAGCCTGTGCTCTGCTGGTCAAGCCCCAAACCCTTTCAAGTCTCCTATCAGTGCTGTGTGTGTGTGTGTGTGTGTGTGTGTGTGTGTGTGTGTGTGCATGTGCATGCACACACTGCCAGCCTGATGTCCTCAGACTCCGCATCCCAGCAGAAATCCCTTCTTCCAACAGCGGTGCCTGGGGGACACATGTCATCCTTCCCTCTCCTGTCCTTGGGATGTCAGTGGTGGGACAACAAATCCATGCTCATGGCCCTCAGACCAAAATCAGTTTCAAAATTTCCTCCATTCTCAAAATGGAGCCTGACATGGGGCTCGATCCCAGGACCCTGGGATCATGACCTGAGTTGAAATCAAGAGTTGGATGCTCAACCGACTAAGCCACCCAGGTGCTCTTGTAGGCTTGGTTTTGAATCAGGAACTTAGCAGATGTCTCTGTATTGTTTGCCTGCTAGTGTGTAAATTACCTGAGTGGTTCTTAAAGTGTCGTCTACTGGCCACTGGGGGTCCTTTAGACTTTTTCAGGGCTCTCTGAGGCTGGAACTACTTTTGTGATAAGATTAAAACATTTTTTTCCATTTTCACTGTGTGAGTGAAATTGCTGGCACCTCAGTAGGAATCAAGGCCATGGCACCATATGATATCAGTGGTCATTATGTTCTTCCCCCTGAAGCACATGATGGTAAGGGGAAAAAAAAAGCCAGTTTCACGGAAGAATGCCCTCCATGAAGCAGTAAAAAAACTATTAATTGCATTAAATATCAACGCTTGAGCATACATCTTTTTTTTAATATTCTGTGTGGCAAAATGGGAGGCGTGCACAAAGCTTTTCTGCTTTGGTTGTCTTAAGAAAAAGATCTGGTGTCACTGACTTACAAGCTGAATTAGCCTCCCCCCCCCCCCCCCCCCATAAAACACCATTGTTACTTAAAAGAATGACTAGCAAACAGGTTTTTCAGGGATAGGTATTTAGTAAGTAATTTCTCAAAAGTGAACAGAGTGAGTCTGTCACTTCAAGGAAAACAACGAACTAGTACTTACTGGCAATGATAAAAATTCAAGCTTGCTTCCAAGTGAAAATTAAAATTTTAGAAAACCCATAACGGCTACATTGAGCAGCATCCCTTTACTGAAAGACTTTTCTGCTGAGATTTCTGGTGATGCATGTTAATGGCTATGACATTTTGGATCCGACATTTTTGATACGGTATAATGCAATGTGTCAGCATCCGAAGATCTGTGTAACTTTGTGAACCAGTATTTACTAAAGGACCAGGGCACAGTGTTACAAGATCATGCACGGGGGCAGGGAAAGCTCCATTCAAAGCACAAGATAGACCCGTGGGTTGTAACAGAGTATAAAAAGTTCATTGATAAACTTTTAGGTTCCACACAGCAACTAGCCTGTAACACCATGCAGTTTTGGCATATTATCAAAGAAGAATCTCCACAATTATTTGGAATGGCTATTAAAATTCTCCCTTTTTCAACTATGTGTCTATGTGAAGCTGGATTTTCTTCTCGTACTTGACCCCAAACCCTGTCACAACAGAGTGAGTGCTGAAGTAGGAAATGAACACCCAGTTGCCTTCAACTACATTTCTAAAAATGTCACTCTTCTCAGTTAAATGTCTTTTGGTTTGGTTTTCATAGAGGTATGCTTTTTTTTAATACAAACATATAATGTGTAAATTTTTATTTCTAAATGGATTAATAAACACATGTTTAAAAATATTTCTCAGTAGTAGTTTCCAATGTGCTATCAACAGATTTAAGCATGTGAACAAAAGTTCAATGAGAGTCCTCACTGCTTTTGAAAAACATAAAGGGGTCCTGAGACCCCAAAGATGAAGAGCTTCTGGGGTAGGGGGCTACAGCAGGGGGGTGGGGGTCAGACCAAAGTGCCTTCTGATCGTGACTCGGCTGCTTACCAGAGGTGAGGCTTGGGGGGTGACTTAGTTCTCACCACTGAGGTGAGTCAGGGGTACTGAGTGAGGGCCTAGCTCGGTGGCAGCTTGAATGAGCAAAGGGGAGAGCTACAGGTCTCGGGCGGCCCTCCTCCCAAGGAGAGAGAAGGGCCAGGGGGTTGCAGACGGCTGGCAGGAGAACTGACTTCCCTCTGGTCCTCATTGCCTTGCTCACTAGTGCCTACACTGAACTACTCCCACACCCTGCCCTTTGGGGAAATGCTACGGAGCTTTGTTTTTGTTTTTTTCGTCTCAATGAATTAACCTTAATTTTGTTTTGTAAGTTGGCAGCTCTGCCGGAGACCACGGATGATGCCTGAGGGAGCTGGAAAGCCAGCACTGGATCCAAACACTGCATCTAGTCCTTGAAAGCAGAGGCCTCCAAGCCACTGTTTTCTGGGCCTGGCAGCTTTCACTTTCTCTGGCATCAATTTTCCTGCCTGCCCCTCCCTGGACACTCCTCCTCCCCTCCCTCCGGGAGGTGGTCTGGGCTCAGAGGTGAGGGCTGCCGTCCTTGGTGCGCTTTGGAAACCAGTGTGGCCAAGGGAAGCACCATCATTTCCAAAGCAGGAAATCAGGTTTCCCCAAGCTCTGAAGTTTACTTATAATTACAGCCAATTATCTTTGTTATTTCAATCTCTGTGTCATGAACTTTGGGGAAAAGCCTCTGTGGGCCTGTTTTCATGGCATTTCCTTCTCTTTAGCACGTGTCACTTGGCATTCAACTGACCCAAGAAGGAGGCGAGGACCTGGGTCATTTTTGGCAGCCCCCACCCATCGGCACTGCTGGCTGAGGAAAGGGCTCGGAGCTCACTGCACTGAGCGGCGTTGCTCATGCAGACCTCCAGCAGCACGGCCAGGGCCCAAACGCGGGGCTGTTGTGGACTTCTTAGTGACCACCAAGACTTCCTTCCTTCCCTGGGATCAGCAGTCCTGGTTGCAACCTCCCTGGGTGTCAGGAGATGGGGGAGCCACAACTCACACCCAGGAACTGACCCGCTCTTCTCAGACGGCGCCCTACTCAGCTTCCTCCCCAGCAAGCACGGGCAGTGCCAGACACACACTCCCTGCTGGTGTCTGGGATCCAGGGAGAGAGTACGAGCCTGAGATGTGAGTGGGTGATGGCGTGTGAGTGTGTCTTCTCACTCAGGCAGCCTGGGTCCCGTCACATGTCACCCAGCTCTGCTTGCCCCAACCTGCAGCAACTGCTGTGGGGCGTGTGGGGCACCCCCCTCCCCTGCTCATTACCTTCTCCTGACCCTGTAGGTTTCAGCTCCAGCTTAATCTCCCCAGAGAAGCTTTCTCTGATCTCCACACCCAAGTGACGCCTCTCTAGTTTCGGGCGTCACTACCTTGTTCCTCTCTTGGAGCACTTTTCAAGGTTGTCATCCCACATGTGCTGCTGAGATGATGGAACAAATGTCCACCTTCCCCAGTGAACCATGGGCCCCACATGGGTGGGGGTCACACCTGTTTTGCTCACCATTGGCTCCCGGGTGTGAGCAGAGCGCCCGACACACCAGGCACTCAATAAACACACGCTGAGTGAATGAATGAACGCACGCAAGAGTGAGTGTGGCTTGTGCTGGCTGTGCTCACCTGCTGTGGCCGGGCTGCTTCTGCGCGTTCGAGAGAGGCCTCCCTGCCCAGGGACTGGCTGAGCTTTCCGGGGGGCAGAAATGCAGTTTTCTGCACCATAGGAAGAGCCCTTCAGGAAGGGAATGATCTGTCTTTTTTATTTAAGTGGGAGCTTCTGGGGCAGGAACAACCCTGAGGAATTAGTGTCAGGAGCTTGGGCTCTGGAGTCAGATGGCTCCTGGCTGGAGCACGAACAGGATACAGAACTAAGATGACGTCTGCAACATGGGTAGCTTTAAGGTGGAAAAGGATCATATTGGTGGAAGAGCTCAGTAAGCCACAGTGCCAGCTGGGCAGTGTTTTTACGATGATCCTGTGCCATTTCTGGTGTCAGACTGAGAGACTGCTGGGGAATCTAGAAGGTGGAGTCAGAGCAGGGGGCCTGGGGTGATCTAGAAGACGAGACAGGAACCCTCCCGCTTGCATTCTGGAGGGCTAGGTTCTGGTCACCTGCCAGGCAGAGGCACTTGGGAACAAGTCCACGCTACTGCCCGACCCACCCTTGGCCGAGGCCCTGCTGCCATTTTGCTGGGACCCCCTCAAAGAGGGGCATCCCAGGCAGTCTTGCTTGAGACACTGGGGACAGAGCTGCTGGTGGGGGGGATCTAAGGGTGCTCAGCGGGGGGTGGCAGTACTCACAGTTCAGTCACGTCCTTGGGGATGCCTCTGGGTAGGGTGTGTAGCCCCCTGTCGCTGCACCGCACCACTGTCTCCACGCAGGTGCACTGCTCCGGGCAGAGTGGGCCCAGCTGGCAGCTACTCTCGTCATTGCCTGCGGAGAGCCCCAGAGTGAGCAGGGCGGGAGACAAACCTCTCTGCAGAGGCAGGTGAGCAAGGCCAGGCACCAGGCACCGCGCCATCTTCAGGGAAGGGAAGCCCTCCATTTTGAGCCAGAACCAGGAACAAGGAGCCTGCTGGTCTCACCCACGGTTAAAGGGAAAAGAATGTGTGCTTGGGTTGGGGAATAGGGTCACCTGTCTTCTACCACATTCAACATAAAATTAAGGCTCAAAAAAACCCCCCAACAAACAAACCAAACCAAAACTTGACCAACCAGAGTATTAGGCAGGAAAGAGGTCATGGTTAACTGAATCAGGAATAATTCAACCTTACTGAAGGAGAGGTCTGGGGGAGGGGGAGAGCCTGGTCTCCTTCCTTCCTCTTTCTCCTCCCTTTCTCACTCTTTCCACTGCCATAATCCCTCTGGGGTGGTAAATTTGTCCCCAGCCCCCATTATACCTTAACCTCAGTTCATCTACAAACCTGTTAATTTGTCTCCAGATAACCTATAGTTGACCCAAGTACTGGCTTGAATTTATGCAAATATGCCCTTTGGAATCCTGACACTCAAAACCTTGGATCTCCAGGTATTCATAACTCCCTAGCCAGTGACAGAAAATTTCCAGGAGCCCATGTTGAAGTCTGATACTCGGAGCCTCATCACGGTGCAGACAGGAAAACTGAGGGCCTGGGCTCCCAGGCACAGCTGTGTAGGTTACATACTGCACAAGGGTGCCTCATCATTCAAGGGGCACTAATCTCACTGACATGATAGATTAGGATATTGAGTACAACAGCGTTCTCATAGTCATAAGTCATCTTGTTTTAACAAAATCAGTGTATTACAACACATTTCTGATTGACAGAAGTAAAGTATCTTTAGAAAGAGACTCCTTTTCTTAATTTGTAAGAAGGAGCCATATGGCTAGCAGCAGACCTGCAGAGGCCTTCAGAGCCGCAGATGCATGCCTGAGGGCAAGTGAGATCTCAGGGGGTCCTGACCTTCAGTCCCCTGCTGCACCTCCCCTCTCTGGTGTCTTTCTTGCCTTCCCTGTCCCTGCCCCTCCTCCACCCCGCCCCCAGCCTTCTCACCTTCACAGGTGAAGTCCTGGATGGCCACATCCTGGATGGGTATCTCCTTGAGGAAGAAAGGCTTTTGGCACCGGGGGTTCCCGCTTACGATCCGCCTCTTCCTCAGCCACTTGCCCAGCCAGGCCAGGTGGCAGTTGCAGTTGAAGGGGTTGGACAGGAGGTTTCTGAGAGGAAAGAAGGGCTGTCTCTGAGTGGTCAGCACCCCCACCCCCCACCCCCGTGGGAGCGGGACTTGGGATCCAGGTCTGCAAGCCTGGGGCCCAGCTCTCCAGGCAGGCCGGCTCTGGGTTCTGACAAAGGAGGAAGGAGATCTGGGGAAGGAAGTGCAGACTCTCTTCTAAGATCCAGATGCAGTCTTTGCAAGGGCCTTGTTCCGGACCTCCACACACAGACCCAACCTCGGTCTCCTGACACGCCCTCCCTTCCTCCCTGGGCTCGGGCTGCTGGCTGTCTTCAATCCCTCGGCAGGATTCTCTTACACTTAGCACCTCCACACCGCTGCCCCCTCTCCTGGCATAAATCTCTCTGTGTTGGCCTGGCTTCATTCCTGGCTCAGATGGCCCCTCCCCTAAAAGGAAATGAGGAGTCCTGCCTGTCCCAGTCTTCTCCCACAGTTGTCTGCTGCCTGCACAGAACCCACAGGCAATGTTTGCCTCCCTCCTTAGACTCTCAGCTCTCCCAGGTGGGGGTCAGCCCTGTCTGTCTGCCCGATGTCTCCAGGATCCCGCATGGCACCAGCACGGCCTCTTTACGGGTACCTATGGAATGCAGTGAGTGGATTGGTGGAGGAATCGGGGAGGGCAGCTGTCAGGCTGTGAGTGTCGCCCAGAGGACTGCAACCGGGCTAAGCAATTCATAAAGCTGTTCTCCCATGCAGATTTGTCACAGCAGCCCAGGGGAGGAGGTAACATTATTCTCATTTCACACATGAGGAAAATAAAGCTTAGGGAGGTGACACAAGAGGCCAGACAGCCCTGAGTGGCTGTGGTCTGACAGGACAATTAAGAGCTTGGGAGTCAGACATCCCGGGTTTGAATCCTGGCACTGATGTTCAGCAGCTGCGTGAAGTCAGGCAAGTTTCCTCTCATGTCGAAGCTGGTTTCCTTAATGCTTTGTGACTCTACCTCTCTTGACATCTTTTGTGTCTTTGGATTCCCAGTTTGGAGGCAAACAGGAGGAGTAAAAAGAAGGCTAAAATAAACCAACCTGCTGGTGCTAGTTCCTAACCCACAGTCCCCGGTCTGGCTGTCACTCATTCATTCAATGCATCGGTTTATTCGCCAGTTATATAATGGGCATTTACTTAGTGCCAGGCACAGATAGAGACACTGAGATATAGCAGTGCACAGAAGAGCTGCACATCCCTGTCCTGGAACCTACATTCCAGCTGATGGGAGGCAGACAGTGCACAATCAACAACACAAAGATCAATTGTAATAGTATATTGGGAATGGTCAGTGCTACGGAAAAGGTTAAGGAGAGCAGGGCTGAGGAACTGGGGGTGATGGCACAGGAGGAGAGTAGGGCGAGGCGATGGACACTTAAGCAAAGAATGGATGGTGGGGAGGGTGGCCAGGGGAAGGCCGTTTCAGGTAGCAGGAGTGGGTCCGGGGTGCGGTGGATGGGGGGGGGGCAGTAGGGAGGCTGGTGGGGCTGGCCTGGAGGGAGCTTTGGAGGGACTGGATGGCGTGGGCTTTTTAGGACCCCTACAATTTGGCTTTTATTCCCAGTGAGGCAGGTGTATGGGAACATAACAATGGGCAGCAATACAAATGCAGCAAAAGCCTTTCTCTTCTGACTTCCAGAGTCACTGGGGAAGGAAAGAGTGAATGGACCAGCACCTGAGGTTAAAGGAGTCACATAGAAGTACTAGGAACAACCATAAAGGCTAACGTGTTCAGGCCCCTGCTGTGTGTTTTACAAATATTAGCAGATTCGATCCTCATAACAATCCTACCAGACAGATTTTACCGAAGGAACAACTGAAACACTGAGAGGTGAAGTAACTTTTCTAAGGTCACATAGCTAATAGGAGGTAAAGCCAGGATTTGAACCCAGGAGCTTTGGCTCTAGAGCCCATCACTTTATCACTATTCTAAACAGCCCCTTTTACCAATATAGTAAAAGTGCTCCTGGGCAGGAGCACTCATTAGGTGTCCTGAGAGCTAGAGTCTAATTCTGGTTCTGGTATATATTTAAGCAGCCAGAGGCATCATTTAAAAATCCCTGTCAGGTCATGTCACTAGCCTGCTTAAAACCTTCCGTGGCTTCCTGACATGCATTGGATGAAGGTAAAAGTAGTCCATGGCAGGCCTGTAGCCTGGTCTCCCAGAGAGAGCAGGGCAGGGGCAGGGAGAGAGAATCCCAGGCAGGCTCCACGCTGCTAGCACAGAGCCTGACACGAGGCTCAAACTCACGAGCCATGAGATCATGATCTGAGCTGAAACCAAGAGTTGTATGCTTAACCAACTGAGCCACCCAGGCGCCCCATATCTCACCCTCTCTTACTCTGTGCTCTGGACCATGTTGGACTTTGCTCAGTCTTGTACATTTGCTCTGCAACAACCTACCACAGGGCCTTTGCACACGTTCTTTCCATGGAAGGAAAGCACTTTCCATGGAAGCACTTCCCACTTTCTTGAACAAGTTAACTCCTACCCACCTTCCAGAACACAGCTCCAGTGTTCCTTGACAAAGCCTGTGTTGGGTTTTCATATCACTGTGGACCTCCCTTCTGTGTCAATTTACTATTCTGTGAGCTCCAGGAAGGAGGGACCATGTCTGTGAATCCTTAGCACCTAGATGGTGCCTGGCACATGGAGGGCGCCTAGCAAATGGTTATTAAGTTGAAAGATGGGTAAATAACCTTGGCCAAAGATAGTAGGGAGCTGCCAGGGAAGAGGTCTGCAGGAGAGGGGCCCAGAGTCAGGGTGCAGTGGGCACAGGGGACTTACATGGTGGATAGGGAGACAAGTGTGGTGAAGGCTCCAGGGGTGATGGTGGTGATCCGATTGTCATAGAGGGACAGCAGCCTCACTGAACTCAGGCCAGCAAAGGTGTCATTGCTGACACAGTTGATCAGGTTACTCCTCAGCATCCTGCAAGAAGAGGGGTGGAGATGAGGGGGGCACAGGCATTATCTTCTCCTCCCTACCACAGAGCCACAATGTGTGCGTGTGTGTGTGTGTGTGTGTGTGTGTGTGCAGGTGGGATGCCAACTCCAAGCCCAGACTAGTCATGTTGCTGAGGTTTGTTCTGTGATAGTAGGGTCTGGGTCTGCACTGGGGCTGCATGTATGTAAATGTGTACGTACATTCTTGCCTGTGCTTGCTTTGTGTACAGTGAAACTGGGTGTCAGGAGTGTATGTGTGTACACATGTATGTTGTATGGTGGTTAGTGTATGCATGTATATTTCTGAGAGGAGAAAGGAGAATCAAGATGTGGCTGTAGACATCAGCTTGAGTGTGTGTGTGTGTGTGTGTGTGCACCTGTATGTACATGCTTATTTGTGTATGTGCTTATGTGCATACTGTGTATCATTGTTATGCATATGTGTTTATGTGTTTATGTGGGTAAACGTGCATGTGCCTCTATCAGCATGTTTCCAGTACGAATCTATATATGTGTACAGCTTAGGGCAAGTATCTTTCAGTGTGTGTGTGTTGAGGGTGCTAAGTTCTTTCCCATCAAGGATTGGGAAATGTATAGCGCCTCTCTGGCTCCAGGAAGAAAGGCACTCAACAGGTCAGGACAGACCCGGGCCCAGGAGCTGCCTGGCAGCCTTTGTAATCCCCCTCTGATGCCCTTGCCCTCCCATCCCCTTCTGGGACTTGGCCCAGGCCCTGGGCACTCACAAGGTCTTGAGGCTGCTGAGGCCACGGAACATGCGCCCATGCACTGTTTCCAGCTGGTTCCCGGTCAGCATCAGCTCCTGCACGTTTGCCGCTCCATCAAAGGCACCCTCTCTCACCTCCTTGATCTTATTGTTGCTCAGGTTTCTAGAAGGAGGGGACAGAGTGGGGCAGGGTGCAGGAAGGGAATCGTCAGCCCTGCGGCCAGTGGGGACTCTCAGGCACCTCTGGACAAGGACTGGATGGTGGGGCTTCCTGAGGTATGGTCTTCAGCACCTGCGGCCGTGGAGCAGGGACCCCAATCCACACAGGTGGGGTTGCTGTGTGAAATGGGCCGTGCGGAGCTTAAAGTCTTTTCAGGGTGTTCCTCTTCCCTGGGGATGAGCATATTTAGAATGGTGCTTCTAAAACTGATTTTCTCCCTTCAACAGAAGCTCTAGCCAAGCGGTGCTTCTCAAGTGGGGGGCAGGACAAAAACACAAAATGTGCCCTCAGTGGGGGTGGGACATCTGCAGAACTTCCAGCTCTTCAGTTGAAATCCTCGATGTAAATGGATACCTTCTGGTTACTACTTTTTCAGCATTGATTATGTATTAGGTTCTGTGTGAGGGGTTAGGACCACGGATTCACATCGAATCCTTAAAATAATGCCTCTCAGAGGAATATTAATGTATATTATCATTGTCTCAGTTTATGGATGAGGAACTGAAGTTCAGAGAGTTTATTAAGTAACTTGCCCAAAGTCACGCGCTGATAGAAAAGAGATTGGGTCCCCGCTTTCTGGTGCATAAAAAGTCCTTCAGGGAGCTGCCTCTTTCTCGAGTGAATGTTCCTTTGGTGATATGGATACTCACACCCATCCTTACTGCTTTGCAGAATTCAGAGCTTGGGGTACTGGATTTTCTTACAGTCCTAGCAACCTTGGTCCTATCAAGTCTTGGGACTGCCCCTTCTGAGTCTGCCCCTGAGCTCTGAAAGATGGTCTTTCCCTCAGATGTCTGATCACCACATGCCAGGCCTCATGAGAGATCCTGCAGGGCTGCTGATGCTGGGAGTCCCTCCGGGCTCTTCCTGGCAGGCGGTCTCCATGGACCACCCAAAATGGTCAGGCCTGAAATGCATTCCGGGCAGGATGGATGGAGTGGAAAGTGATGGTGTTTACACAAACTGGGGGAAGAATCCAGTCTCTGGAGCAAATGCCTGGCACAGGGAATAGTGTTTTGTGAACAGTGACATCTGCAGGTGCAGAAGAAGCCTACTAACCCACTAAGCACACTGATGTGGTTGGGACTGAGGGCTCACCGGAAATGAACAAGCTGGTGCATTTTACGGCTGGGAATACTGAGGCCCAGACAGGTGAGGATGTGGCTCCAGGTCCCGGAGTAGCACCCTGAGCTCCTGGTACTTGTGTTTCTCTCCTGCACCGGTCTCACGCAGCTCTGGGCTCACCCATGGCAACCCCAGGGGATGAAGCCTCCCTCATCAGTTGGCTCCGAGCAAGTGATGGAACTGGGCACCCGTGGGCTTGACGCCAGCCCCTTGCCTTCTTTCCAGGCAGGGACTGGTCCCGCAAGGCATGGCAGTGCTCACACCTGTGCACAGGTGCGGAAGAAACAGCTGGTGCTCTGACTGCTCCCTTGGTGCTCCTGTCATAGCCCTGCTCTCCTCCCACTTTCTGCCCTGCCTGGGAACCAGCAGCAATACTCCTCAGCATCCTTCCCCCAAGGTCTGAGAGAGCTGGGAGACTCTAACTGGATTTCTGCTCTGTACCCTTGACTGGCTCTCCTTAAATTCAGCCTGTTTTCTTATAAATCCTGGTAGTCCTGGTCCAGGATAACCCAGGAATGGAGGTAATGCACTGGGGAGACTGCAAATTACCCCCAAATTAGACATGGGAGGAGAGATAAAGGCTCTCCCAGCAGCTATAACTCATCTGAATGCCAGAGGAGTGGGAGTTTGCTCCAGAGAGTTAGGCTCCTTGGGGAATTAAAGTACACAGGACGGGCAATGAAGATGAGTTAAAGCAGCCATGAAGGGGGAGGGCTCCCATTTCCTGACATCTGTTTCTTTAAATGAACAAAATTAACATCACATTACTGTAAGGTTTGTGAATTGGATTTCCTCAGGCTGGGAGAAGGGAAAACATAAGGAGAGCACAAAAGGAGGGGATAGAATTTTCCAGAAGACCAGGCTGCTGTTGTCTCTCCATTCATCAAAGCACTGCTCAAACCTATAGGCAGCTTGAGGCAAGCACTCCATACACAAAACAAGGACATCAGGGTTTTGTAGGAACTCTGTCTTACTCTCAGAGCAGGATCTTCCTGAAGACACCCCAGATCCCAGGAACCCCAGGATGTAAAACCAGGACCACTCAGGAGGCTTCTCTCCATTTTTGTCTCCACCAATGGACCTGAAGGAATATGGCTACATCATGGCTTTGACTCTGATGTGGATGGGATATTACACTTGAAAGGGTCCAGCCTTGGACACTATGCAGACTTGGGGTCAGTTCAGAGGGGCAGAGGCAGGACAGCCCCAGTGAGCCTGTACCTTTCAGACCTTCTTCTCATCTTCCCAAGAAACACTGAGGCCCCTGTAGGCTGGGGTTCGTCTAGCTACCCCTGGGAAGCCTGAGTCTGAGAAGGCAAGCCCAGGCCTCTTCTAGCCCATGGTTCGTAAGACAGTGCATAAACTCCGGCAACAGGCAAGCATCTGTAATCCTGTTTAAAGCCCAGTCCCAGACAAAAACGTAGTGGGGAGAGAGCTATGTGGATTTTTCTAGAAACTGAGGACACTGGGTCATAATGAAAGAGCACTCTGGCACACTGTCAGGTCACGGAGGTCCTATCCACCTTTTTATGAACCTCTCCCTCCCCCTGAGGTAGAAATTCTATTTCAAGCTGGGGTCACAAGCTCAAATGTCCCCAGGGCCCAGGATGGTGACTTAAAGTAGAAAGCAAGTCCAGTGGGGACAGCACAGGCCACAAGCCCAGCGACCAGGAAAGCACAGGCCCTATTTAAGGGGGAGGCTGCCCCTCACTTCAACTCCACTTCAACAGCCATTTGGGAATGCAGGCCATGTTTTGCCAGATCTTCTGACTTTCCAAAAGATGCCAGAAATTTGGATTTTTATTTGTGTGAACAGTCCTGATTTTTAAAAGTGGGCAACTAATTCTTATTAAAAACACAACTAGTGCCAACAAATCCACCTGTGTATACCTGATTTAGGCTAGAGGGCTGCTGGGCATTAGCCTGTGGCTGAGATTCTCCTTCACAATAAGGACTGACATAGAAGTCTGCCTGAGGACTGTAGTCCATGTGACTTCCTTCATTTGAAGAGTCACCTTGAATTATCACAGTGCTAATAAACCTTTTGGGTAATGGCTTATACATTTTTTTTTTCTTTTTGGTATACTTAGTACATGTGATACTCATAGAGATCTCATGATTCTAACAGGACAGGTGAAGGCACAGAGCTTCAGACAGGGTTTGGAAAGGCACGCACCATGGAGCTTAAACACCTGATTTTATGTTCCTTCTCCTTGGCCCCTGTGCCCTGTCAGGGTCAGGTCGAGAGTGTAACCCCACAGTCCTTAGGGGAGCTTAGCCGACTTGGGCACAGGCACTGCTGGCTTTAACCTTACTCTGATCCAGTTGAGAGCCACAACCTCTATGGGGATATAGGGATGGTGATGGGTCCCAGTTTAAGGGCCTTAACAAAAAGAGTTGCTGTCACATTATTTTAAATAACTCGTTGTAGCCGGTGGTCTTTGGGATCAGATCTGCTCCACGGGTCATTTGCTTGGTTGGCTAGCACTATGCATATGCATTTATGCACACATACATGTGCAGACATGCATTTATGGCCTTCAGAGATGCATGCATTCCCCACTGTTACCACTGCTGGTGTTGCAGCTTCAGTTTTTGTTTTTGTTTTTAAATGTTTATTTGAAAGAGAGCACTAGCACGGGTCGGGGGAGGGGCACAGAGAGAGAGGGAGATAGAATCCCAGGCTGCATCTGCACTGTCAGCACAGAACCAGACACAGGGCTCAATCTCACGGGCTTGATCTCATGAACCATGAGATCATGACCCGAGCTGAAATCAAGTGTTGGATGGATGCTCAACTGACTGAGCCACCCAGATGCCCTTGCTGCTTGAGTTTTAACCTTGGGTAAGGTGCTTTCTATGTTTCAGCTTCCTTATTTGTAAAAGGAAACAATCTCAAAGCTTTTTTGGTTCTCTTGGTGGGAGTAAAATGGATTAGTATCAGTACAGTCTGGGGCAGAGTACAGTGTTTAGTAACCATTAATGGCTAGCTATTATTATTGTTATTATTAACACTGCCCTGTACCCAGCTCCTTTCCACATTTGTGCTACTTCCTGGGTCCTGAAAGGATTTGAATTTGCAACTCCTGTTTTATTTAAGTATTTTATTTTATTTATTTTATTTTATTTTATTTTATTTTATTTTATTTTATTTTATTTTATTTTATTTTATTTTATTTTATTTTATTTTATTTTATTTTATTTTATTTTATTTTATTTTATTTTATTTTATTTTATTTTATGAGAGAGACAAAGATAGTGTGAGCGGGGGAGAGGCAGAGAGAGGGAGAGACAGAATCCTAAATAGGCTCTGTGCTGACAGCAGGGCCCAAACCCACAAACCCCCGAGATCATGACCCGAGCCAAAAACAAGAGTCAGATGCTTAACTGACTGAGCCACCCAGACACCCCTATTTATTTTTAAAAAAATGTTTATTTATCCATTTTTAGAGAGAGTGAATATGAGTGGGGAAGGGGCAAAGGGGGAGAGAATACCAAGCAGGTATTCTCAGCTCTCGCTGAGCATGGGGTTCAATCTCATGAACCCTGGGATCATGACTTGAGCTGAAATCAAGAGATGGCCCCTTAGCCGACTGAGGCACCCAGGCACTCCCATACTTATTTCTGATCCTCATCATAACTTACAAGGAAGGCGGATTTATGTCTATTATGTAAATAATATAACTAAGGCTCAGCAAGGCTAAGGACACTCCTAGGGTCACACAGCAGGAGACGGACAGAGCTGAACTCGGAAGAAACACAGGTCTGTTCTTTCCCCACACATGGATTTCTGGCTGCTGAAGGGATTATCTGGCAACCCTGAGCTTCATTCCAGCAAGGCAAATACTGGGACAAGCCAAGGAACCGGTGCCTCCTTGGGCGAGAACTGGGTCTGTGTTTTGTCATAGTCCCCACTACTCTCTTGTTGCTTGGATGTGGATGCTAGGAGTTGGTTGCCACTTATCATTGTGTTTGTGCTATTGTTTTCTTGGTGCACAGAAATGGTTCTCTGTTCTCCCATCCCTGTTACAAATGGGAAGATGAAAGATCGACTCAAAGTGCATGAGCTCCACTGAACATGGTGTGTGTGGGCGTAATATTTCTTTATGGAAGCAAATACTACTTGATCCTGTTTACTGTGCAGATATGTACTTGGCTAGCCTTACTCATTTTAATACCTGCCTTATCTCCATATACATGGAAGTTTCTGTTTTGAGGTTTAAAAAAGCACACCTTTCTCAAGTTTGAATTCAAAAGGGCATTTCCTTGCAGGTGATGGGTGATGTCTATGCTTGGCCTCTGAAGCTTGACACACAGGCAGCCACAATCCTCACCAGGACCCACATGTGTCCCTCTCTCATCTGTCCCTTCAGAGTGCTACTGCTCCCAGTTACAGAGCAGTTGCCAGGCCATGGGCAAGGTGGTGGCCGTGGGCAGGGAGGGAAGGAGGAGGGTACTGCACGGGGCAGGGGAAGGTCTTTCTCCTCTTTGCCTGCAGGGGACTGATGGGGGGGGAAGACTGAAGAACAAGACAAAAATTAAGGGTTACAGTCAGTTCCCATTATTCATGGTGGCTATATTCTATAAAGTCACTGGGGAAAAATGAATTAGGGAATGCTGAACCATTGCTCCTAGGGGAAATACAGGGTTAGGTTACTGTGAGTCTCTGGTCACAACACTTTCATCAGCTGATCAATACATAACATTGTTTGATATGTGTTTCTGCTTAAAGACACCTTATTTTAATATACACCGTTGATTTATTTACATTGTTCTCACAGCCTACAGCCCTATAACTCATGTCTGAACAAAGCTATGTAACACGCATTTTCTCCATAAGGCACATCACAGCCTTCTTGTGCTTAGGAAGGCTAGATAGCACTTCAGCACTATGCAAAGATCTAAAACTAGGGCCCTTTAAATAGCAAAATCACTGACAAAAAGCATAAACATGTGAAAGGACGTGGCACCAAATATACTGTGAAAAGGACACCTATTTACAGTCCGAGAGCCGCAACAAGAAATCAGAGCATGCGTGGCCATTTTTGATTTCAGCTGAGAACATGCGTGTAGGGGGCTCAAAGTTTTTTGCTGTTCCGTCCATGTCTACAAATGAGTATGAAAGCACTGTATTGATTTTGAGATTACAAATAAGTTTCAGTGAGTAAGCCAATTAGCAAATATGGGATTTGTGAGTAATGAAGCTTAATTGTATTTCCTTTGTTCCACAGGCAAACCCAACTCTGGGGCCAGGAGATATGGACTCTGGGGTGAGAGTAGGGAGAGGGGCCAAGGAGAAGGGAGTTAGATGGTAGAGAGTTCCCATGTGTGCTGGTTCCTCTGCTAGGGCACGTGGGAAGGGAGGATGAAGGGAAGCGAGCCCACCTGCACATTAGTGCGATGACAGATGAACCCACGTATGAGTGCCAACTCTGACATTTATTGGCTGTATGGTCTCAGACAAGTCATAAAACCTCTTTGAGCCCTGCCAGCCTCCTCAGCCACACAAAGGAGTGTGAAGCAGCAGCAGGCAGGTATATAAGGTCTTCATGAGATGATGTGCATGAGGCAGGGAATGTGGCCCCTGGCCCGGGACAAATACTCCCTTAGCTCAGCCACATTATTCTTGTCTGGCCCAAACTCCTAGGCAGGGAGAGGGTTATGAGGACAGGCAGCCATGGCATTGGAGAAGCCAGCATAAGCACGTGGACCCTTTGCCTGATGTCAGGCTCCACTCAGGCCCGGGGACACCGAGACTGCAGCTCGGCATACAAGACATCTGGCATTTCTGCTCCAAGGTCTAATGCAGAAGCCTCTAGAGGCCATCTAGAAACAGACCTTTCACCTGTCACCTTGTAAAAAGTACGAAGTGATGTGCACCCTAGACCTCTGAGTTCCATTGCTGGACCTTACCTGAGTCCCTCTTAACCCTCCTTGGGGTAGGTGTTGGGTGTGGGGGATCAGGATGAACAGAGGGGACCTGGAGACTTAGGGATGCTGTAGAATGCATGATCTGCAGAATAACTGACAATGTAAAAACAGTGAAGTTTCAATTTGGTCTGTCTCTGTATGGCTGTGCCTTCCTGTCCTACTTCTAAATACATGCCCAGTGTGGGGTCAGGAGGAGGCTGAGAAGGGCTGGAGCAGAGGTGAGGGGGCCACCAATGCCTTGGCACACGGCTGTAGTCTGCAGGACAGACCCTGGCCAGGGCCTGGAGGCTGCTGCTAAGTTCCCGAGGCTGACTTACATTTTCCGCAGGTTGGGCAACTTCTTGAAGATCCCAGTGGCCTCTAGGACAGATATGTCATTGTCGTTCAGCCGCCTGCATGGGAAATAAGCAGACAAGGTAGTGGGATAGCTGAGGATGGGGCACCTCCTTTGCTGCCCTCCATGGGACCCTCCCACAGCTCCCCCATGGCTTGAGCTGAATTGACACCAGGACCTCACACTCAGCTGAGGTCAGCGGAGCTGGGGAAAAGTCAGAGAGAAGGAGGGGCCGAAAGGCGCTGCCTCACTGTGTGCCCCTGGGATGTGTAAAGTCAAAGAGAACCCTCACACTAACAACACTAATAATGAAGACCACCATCATTTATGCCGGGTTTGCCCATGCCATGCATGGTTCAATATGAATTCTGTGCTTTGCATTCTCTTACTTGATCCTCTTAACCCCCCTAGGAGGTAGGCACCATCACTTCCATTTTATAGCTAAGAATCGGACACTCAGACCTGAGAAGCAACATGCTTGATGTGAGGAAACTTGGAGAAGACCGGACTCAGACCCAGGTGTGTTGGTTCCGCACATGCTGTGCCCTCACCCCGACCATGCTGTAGCTTTTTAGCTCTTCCATTTGTGGACCAACCAACACATCCTTTTATTAGCATGGATAATTGGAGGCTCAGATAGATCTAATCATTTTAGTGTTTTCTCGCTTTTGACAATTACTTATAGCCATCTTTCTATTATATTGTAAGCTTAGTAAGGAACTGGGGGGACCATCTGCTTTGTTCATTGTGGAGGCTGATGGGCCTAGCACAGTGTCTGGCTCACGGAGGGTGTTCAGAAAATATTTGTATAATGAATGGACTGTCTTTATGTTTGAGGAAGCTATTCCTGGGGAGCGGGGTGGGGATGCTTAGGTGTTTATCCTGTGCCAAGGATGCAGAGGACAGCCACGGAGTGCCCATGTGACTGAGCCGGGAGGGAGCTGCCTCCAGAGGACCCTGCTTGGGCTGGTTCAGGGTGATTGGGTGTGGGGACATGTAGGGAGTTCCAGCCCAGGTAGTACTTACAGATCAGTGACGTATTCAGGGAGGTGGCTTGGGATGCGGGCCAGCTTCTGGTTGGAGCAGTCCACAATGGTGCCCTCACAGCGGCACTTCTCAGGGCACACAAGGTCCATGAAGCACTCGCTGCTGAACCTGCTGCGGTAATCCTCTGAGCCTAGGCGGGGCCAAAGAGGGGGGCGTCAGGACCACTGGGGCTCCTGGCCCAGCTGAGGTTGTTGGCAGGGGGATGGGGAGGCACGTGGTGGGGTGGTGGTGGGGAGGGCCCAGTGACAGCATTGCCTTCATGCGTGGCCACCTTGCTGGTGTCCTCTCTACCCCAGATCCCCACTTTCCATTTGGTCTTTGTCATTCATGATTTCAGTCCTCTGGGAAACCAGGCTCAAGCTCTGTGGGCTCTTAAGCTTTGGTGGGTCACGGACCTTTTTGAGAAGCTGATGCAAACTTATGCTCTCCTCAGAGAAATGCTCTTAGGTGCATGTGTGCAGAATTTGTCTTATAATTTGGGGTGGAGAGTACTGAGTCCATGATGCCCATCATCTGTGGACTGTCTAAATGTCCATGAAAGTCCAAATGAAGAGATTCTGATGGGGTTTTGATGAGGGCTGTCAGGGTGAGGATGAGGTAAGGGAGGGGGATTCACACTCAGTTATCTTCAAGCAAGTAAGGAAACAATAAAGGAGGCCCAGCATATGGTGGTCAATGACTGTTGACACTAGATTTCACCATTGAAGCCAATAACGAGGGTTGGGGACCTGGGGATTTGAAGCCCACTGCCCTAACGCTCGGGAATTTGGCTCAGAGTTGCCTGATGATCCTCTTTAAAAACACAGTAGTAATAGGGGCGCCTGGGTGGCGCAGTCGGTTAAGCGTCCGACTTCAGCCAGGTCACAATCTCACGATCTCGCAGTCCGTGAGTTCGAGCCCCGCGTCAGGCTCTGGGCTGATGGCTCAGAGCCTGGAGCCTGTTTCCGATTCTGTGTCTCCCTCTCTCTCTGCCCCTCCCCTGTTCATGCTCTGTCTCTCTCTCTGTCCCAAAAATAAATAAAAAACGTTGAAAAAAATTTAAAAAAAAAACACAGTAGTAATAAATTAACATTTAAAAACTGTCAAGACAAGCACAGCTCTTGTGAGGGTCCAAATGATTTGCCCGATCTTTTGAGAATAAGCTCTGTTCAACCACAGTGAAAGGCCAGTTCTTAGCTGGAACTAAGATTTATTTTTTTGACATTGACTTTCTCCTGAGGTCACACAGTAATGGCAACAGTATCAATAAGTGATGTCTCACAAGATGTCCAGGGGTACTGCTTTATTGATTGGAAATAATCCCTTGCTTGGTACCTGGGCAAACCTCGTGAGACCAGCAATCACAGTGGAGGTGACTGGGGAAACCCTGGCTCTTCTACCAGCCACCAGCTAGTTGGCAGGGGCCAACGTTTCATTAGCACCATGCTAGGTACAAAACATGGGCTTGGTCCATGTTTGCCCGAGGTGTAATAGCACATCAGTTGTCCTGTAAGTATTTCTGAAAGTGTTTCAGAGAACATGGACATCACTGGAGCGCTTAACTGGTTGAGACAGACCTTGGTGATCTTATCTGCATTAGGGGCAACGTGGGGCACTAGCAGCTCAGAAGTTTTAGCAGTAGTGGGTTTGTCCAGGCTCTGGCACTCACTAGCCTCAGTCTGTCCACATGTAAAATGGGAATCTAGTACTTGCCCCTATCTCACAGGGGTGGTCGTGAAAATGCAAGGAAGAGCGAGGCAGTGAAGAGTCTCTGGGGAAGGGTAAAGAATCGTATAAATATCTATGATTCTACTACTATTGCTTTCAAGAACTTAGTGGAATATTTGGCATATCAGAGGCCATTAAAATATCAGTGTAGCTAGTGATAATAGCTGACATTTATGGAGCACAGACCATGAACGAGGCACTATTCATCAAACTTCAAATGAGTAAGTCCATTTGATCCCTGCAACACTCTCGAGATCATTGTGAGTCCATTTTCTAGAAGAGAAAACTGGGGCTCTCAGGTCAATTGATATATGACAGAGGGATGAACCCAGTCAGGCTGAAGCCAAGGCTTGTGTGATTAATACTATGCTTTCCTGCAGATGTGCATTTTGACAAAACCTTTATTCCAGTCCTTCTAGAACTGATCATAAAGTCCAACTTGGCAGAGGTAGATTGGTTGGCACTTTCCTGCAGAGGGCTATGGGAGGCAGGAAGCAGACATCTTCCATGCTCTTGGTTTCTTCCCCCTCACCTTATCACCCTATGCCAATTCCTGACTGGGAATGAAGTCTCTGATTCTGAAGTGTCTTCTACTTAAGACAGAGTATCAGAGGCCTGGACCTTTCCCTCTGCTCCCTCCTTGTCCCCCTCCTTCATCCCACCCTTCCACTCCCAGGCTTGTGTGAGCACAATCTGAGCACGTATCCCCGCAGTTATTTGGGCTGCTTCCTAATCCAATGCATTATGCAAATCTCTTGCCCTTGGCTTGCCAGGATCCCTCCCACTGAATAACTCTGACCTGGGCCATCTTCCTCCAGACACATCAGCATGCTGTGTCCTGGATGAATTTCATCTTGCAAACCCTGCTAAATGACAATCTTCTCTTGCTCCCTGCCAGTGGTTCTACACGGTGATGGCGTGAAGGGGCATTTTGCACATATGCATATATTTTTCTTTCAGAAGGTGTCTACAATGGAATCCCTGCAAAGTGGAGGAACCCTGGGCACTGATCAAATGCCTCTGAAAGACAGGAGGGAGCACAGTGTGCTGCTCTTCAACACGATGAGCTTGAAGATGTACCCTGGCTGGGCTGTGGCTGGGGACTGCCGCCGATTAAATGCGTTTTCGTTTTAATCAAGGTGAGGGCGTCTGTAGTTAGCAGGAATCGCTCTCTGTAGTATAGTTAGATTATAACTGGTGGACCTCTGCGATGGAACCGCTGACCCATTTTAATGAAATGATTTTGCAATTAGATTCAATGGACTAATATGTTCTTTCCAGCATCCCCCCCCTGCTGTTTTTGTTATTGCCCTGGTTTGTAGTAATGAGGGGGTCGGAGTGTGATATTTTATTTGAGTGGCAGCCAGAAATGTTAATAACGGCGTTTGCACGTAACCCAAAGAGTTCCTTCCCCAGTCAGAGGCAGCCTGAAATGCCACCCCCATCACTTCATATTTCATTACCGAAACTACCCTGGGTTTCTCGGAGCCATTTGTTATGCCTAATGCTCATAACTACCCAAAAGTATTTTTAACTTTTCCAGAGCTTTAAAAGTCAATTTCAATCTCAATGCATATTTGTCACTGCCAGAAATACTTAGGAGGAGGGGAGTAACTGAAGAGGCCGCTGCTTCTTCTCTTTGGGGAGAGTTCAGACAGCAGAGATCTCGGAGGACTTGAAGAAGGACCATAAAACAAAACCCCGGCTGAAATGGGTCATGGGAGAGCTGATGTCATCTGGCATTTCGCCTGTTCCTGCCCCTGTAGCCCTCCTCCCTCTACGCGGGCAGCTCAGAACAACGACACTTGGTACGTGATCACAGAGAGCTTTAATAGACCAGGGGGTGGAAATCCATAGCAATGAGATTTTATTACGAATCCCTGCCCTGTGGCCACTTCCCAGGAGAGCATGTACTTAACATCTGGATGGTCATGGGATTGGGGCAGGTAGGGAGCCACAGCTCCCACTCTGTGGATGGGTTTGGCTGCAGAGGCCAGTGCTGGGCCCAGGATGGCTGCTGTCCTTAGCGGTCTGGATTTGTGTCATTCTTTGGGCAACCAGTTTGTCGAATGAAAGTCACAGATTCACTGTTATCTGATGACCATGGCCCTGCCAATGCACGTGTGTCCAGAGCTCTCCTCTTCTACCTCCAATATCCCTAACGTGGGTGGGATGAAAGGAGGAAAGGAGCAGAAAGAGGAATTGGGGGGGAGATCGTCAGCTTGAAGAGAGAGCCACGTGGACAAGCAAAGGGTTGTAAGTAAGGAATGGAATCAAGAGAACATTGCCAGGCACACAGTTATCCACTCATGGGCAAAGGCTGGGGGACTAGATACCAGTGACTAGAAAATGTCAACTGTTTTACCAGGAGTTTGGTGATCAGTTGGGCAGACAGCTGTCCTCGTAAGCTATCCCCATCACAGTCTATTATGAATGCAGCCATCTGCCTGAAACCAGAGGGAAATGCCCATGGCCTGCAGCTGGGCACTGCCTGGTCACAAGCCTGCTGCTGCAGAACCAGGGAGGTGCCCGTGAAGGTGCCATTGTGGACCAGAGGCCTGGCCCCTGTCATGGTGGGGGCAGTGCCAAGGCACTCAGAATGCCCCCTCTGTTCAGGATAGGGGACTGCTCCAGGATCAGGGATTTGTTGTGTACCAAATGGATCTTGGTATATCCATGCTGGAGGGAGGAGCCATTCAAACAGCACTGCTTGCTCATGTGCTTACTCAACTTTTTTTCCATTAACAGAAGCAAGCTTGAGGGGGAGTGTTAAAATGTTTTTCAACTCCCTATCCATTCAAGTCAATCTTATCATTCTTTTTCATTTTCTAATTCAAGGCGATGAGACTGTCCGTAGCTAGGAAGGGTGAGTATTATAGCTGGAAAGAGCAGCCATCTGAGCCTGGGCAAGTTAGTTAACCTCTCTGACTTGATATCCTCATCTGTGAAATGGGACTTATAAGGTTGTTGTAAAAATTAAAACAAGGTAATGATCGAAATAGTTCAGCACCTGACCTAGAGTAAGCACTCAGTAAATGGTAAAAGCATCCAGAAAGGCCAACAGGACTCTGTTACTCAGCAACGGCTGGGCCCTGGCTCTGAGGGGTGACCTGAGGGAGACAGTCAAGTCACATGTTACCATGAGAGGCCAGAGCTGGCTTCCAGGCCTATGCCAGGATTTGGTTCCCAGCATGGCTTTCTCTCATTTGGGGTGGGACACAGACTTCATGGCATGAACCAAAACCACAATCTTCTAGTTACACTGAGCCTAGGATTTACTAAGAAACAAACAGAACGGGGGTTGCCAAGATCCCTCTCTTGATTATCAGAGATAGCAGATCTCTGCACAGCCCTCGTGTGGCACTGGACTAGCTCCATGTGAGGAGCCCAGCTCTTGGGCCACATGTTAACTGTTCCCGGAAGGTCAAGATAACAGCCTGGACTTTAGGCTACATGGGGACCAGGGCCAATGTACTCATGAGGAGTGGGGGTTGGGTCCAGGAGGAGGTGCGAGTTAAATCCAAAGTCTCAGACTCATGCCACTCTCACTAATTCTCATGCTCACATTTATCCCCGATGCTTCTGGTAAAGATAGAGGAGAGGGAGTAGGTCACAAAGCAGTATGACCTTTGGGTTAGCTACCACTTGGGAAGATGACCTTGCACTGGGACTTTTCCATGAAATGACGGGGCACAGGCCTTGGGTGTACCTGTTCTCTTTGAACAGAAGAAAAACAGTGGTTTCTGAGCTTCAGCCTAGCTACTTTACCCTTTGGCCGGCATCCAGAGTAGCCTGGGGGAGGGGGTGATGCCTCCATCTGGGGTAGGAGATGTGGTTCTAGATCTTAGCTTGTCCCCAGTGTGCTCCTCCAAACCCATTTCAGCCCGTATCCGCTACCTGGAGGTGGAGGTCTCTGCGGATCCTCCGAGGCTCCCGCCCCCCGCCCTCCGTGAGGCTAGACCAGGAGAGGTGGGTCTGGCAGATGGCGGGCTGCGGTGCTCCAGAGCAGAGAAGATGTCCAGCGGTGGTGGCGGTGGCGGCGGGCCATGCTGCAGGAGAGCGCGGAGCTTTCCGCGGTGCTTGACAGAACCATGTTCCGTTTCCATCGTTCCACCACATGGTTAGATCAAGCACAAAGGAAAGCCCCGCGGCGACTGGTCAGAATCAAGGTCAGGAAGCAGCGTCAGAGAGAGGACAGGAGCGCTCAGAGGAAGCAGCGTGGAGAAGCGGAAGCCGGAGCAGGCCCCCACGGAGCGTGATTAGTACCAGGAGCAGGGTTCCACAGGAACACTTCTGAAGACAGGAGCCCCACTGCCCTTGGACCCCGCCCTGGGGCAGTCACAGGGGAAAGGGAGGAGATCGGGCGGGAGACTACTGGACACCCCTGCTCAGGAGAATCAGGGCACAATGGGTTATGACCGCAGATGTCTCCGGTCATATCACGGGCCTGAACAGAACCTCTAAATCCCGCTTGATCGTACCACTGATCTGCCAAGACATCACACTTAGCAGAAGCAGCTTCTGCACACTCTGCATCCTGGGGCCCATCCCCACAGCACAGTGGATCCATAACAGTCTGTTCCCCCAGCCCCTTGCATGAAGAGACAAGCCACAACTCCCAGTGGCCTAACGAAGCTGCAATGCTCTTCTTTAGGAAAAGCCCCTTTCATATTCCATACCTCAGAAATTTCCTCAGTATCCTTCAAGGACCCCCAGAAACCCTCTGGCTGACAGACATTCATTCCAGATGACTCAACATGTAATGGAGAAGGCGGGGGCGGGGTATGGTATCAAAAGAAAATACACGTCCCTAGCCAAGGAAAAAGATGGGAAAGCCAATGGGGCCCTGCATTTGGGACTGGAAAACCTACAGTCACAACTGTCTGAGAACAGTGACCAGTTCCCATCACGATGAGTAGTCTCTTTCAGACTAAGAGAAGGAAGGAAAGGGGGAAGACACCAGATTCTAGGGTCCTTCCTGATTGCAGATTTCCTCCATGGTTGTGAATCATGGCAGTGGGTGGAGGGACCAACAACCAAACTTTCTGGGTGCCATGGGACCAGGTGAGGGCGTCCAGTCTCCATGTCCCTATCTGCAACAGATCAGCGACAGTTTTTATGAACTTCCTCCCAAGCCACTGGGAGGAGATATGTACTTCTTGAACAGACCAGAAGTCAGGGCCAGGTGACTGGGATCCTCCCTGCTCTTGGCCTCTGACAGGAGGAACGGAGTCACTGTTCCCCTACAATGTGTTTTTGGGGCGAGATGGTCACAGCATCTTGACAGTGCATAGGTTATCTGCAATGGTTGACCAGTGAGTCAAGGTCACTCCACAGCCCCAGGTCTGACCTCTTTCAAAGCCCTCCCATCTGACCAGCTAGAGTGGCCGTTGTACTCTAGTCTCAACTCTGCTCTGATGTCTGGACATGCAGGGCTCTGTAACACCCTGGTTGTTGGGATTTCACATTCAAGTTGGATCAGGGCCTTGGTACCAGAGCAGGAAAAATCCATCCCTTTCGTGCCCCTGCCCCCAAGCCTTTAACCCTTCTCTTTGATTTCCCTCAACAACAACAACAAAAAGGAGGGACAAGAGAGAAAATCTTCGCAGCACATTGAATGTCCTGGGTTTCAGATCTCATCTTGAAAATCCTACTCTATAACCTCAGACAATACTTTCCTGCTGTGTAGGCCTCAATTTCTTCATTTCTAGCAGGGACTGTGTGAATTCTGAGTTCTCTAAAACTCTGTGATGACCTGAGCAGTATCTTGCTATTGGCCATCTTTTCTCATATTGTGTCATCACCCTCTGTACTTTTCACTGTGAATTTCTTCTTGCCAACAGATCGCTACACACAAAGGAAGGAGGTGTGATGGAAGATATCTTCCAACTGCCAAGTGCTCCCCTGAGGATGGACTTGGGGTCCCAGGCAGCCAGACGGCGGCTTTTCAGGGGGACTTAATCTGATGGTCAGATTACCCCAGCTGGCAGCATTCACCTCTAACCAGATACTGCTGCCCAGGGCGGCGGATGCAGCTGATAGAGGCAGACACAGGGCAGCTGGGAACCAGACGCCCTGCCTAAGGAGGGGCTTTATGCATTGCAGGAGCAGCCCTCAAATTGGCTTCTAATTACATCAGCTGTCTTTGCAATGGGGGTGCTTTTAGGGGAAAGTAAAATGCAGAGTTATTATCTGTCAACTCCAGTATGCATCACCTGACCCTCCTTCTGGAGCTTCCTGGAAACACAAAGCTTTAGACCTATGGCTTCTGTATCCCCTAAAGCCAAGGCGGGCCTGGACCCCAGTGTCTGTCAAATCCAAGGCCTTTGATACTCACCAGTAGGTCTCTCTACCTCTCTTCTCTGCAGCTACATGAAATAATGGCACATAGAATGCTATCTGTCAGGCATCAGCTCTGACATTCCCTACCTTTACAGGAATAATCTGCTTAGTATTGATTTAAAAAAAAATCTTTTAGACAGGGTCAATCCAAGAACCCTGTGCTTCTGTTTCTTTTTAAAATTTCCAAGCACTCCTGCCCTCCGCAGGAAAAGCAGCCAGGATCTCTCCCATGCAAAGGTAGGCAGGTAGTGGCACAGCAAGAGAACTATGTGTTACTGTCCCCTAGGTCAGCTTGCTATTTTCTTTCTCCTACTTCATTCCATCTGTACCCTCATCCTGCCACCCCTAGTCCCAGCCCACAGTCATTCCTAGGCACCTGCCAAGATTTTGTCTCCGGGAGATGCCATCCTCAGACCCTGGGCCGATCCCCCTCCTGTTTTGTGTGGCCCCATGGTCTTGGCATCAACACAAATCCTTGAGCTCCTGACGGGTCCCCTGTGAGCCTGAGGGGTTGGGGCTGGGAGATGGCACTCTGCCTTCCCCTGCTTCTTATCGCCCCCTCTTCTGGGGCACAACTGCTTGTTACAGCTAATTAAGTCAGCTCCCCCCCCACTCCCAGACTTGGATAGGAACAGAGGGGACAGAGGGAAGAAGAGGTGTGCATTATGAGAAAGGCCCTGAGGAAGGATGGTTGTGCCTCAGGTGACACTCCAGGGCTGGGAGAGGGTTTCCCTCCCAGAGATGCTGCTGGCCCAAGAAGGAACTTAAGGAAAGAGTTTTGGGGAGTGGGGGTAGGACCATAGACTAGGAAGAGAGTCATCCAAGCAGTTGGACTGTTTTCCCAGTGCTCCTTCTCTCCTACATGCTGCGTGGTGTCGAGGAATGAGCCAGACCTGGGGGTTGCCTCCACTGTTTGCTTGCTGTGACCATGGGGTGCCCTTTACCTCTGAGTCCCTGGCTCCCTCAGCTGCAGAATGAGGACTCCTCCGGGTGATCTCACAGGACTAGTGGAAGAACCAAGTCAAACTAGATGCACTCAGCACAGAGTTCATCACAAGTAAGAAACTGACATTGTTATTCTGAGGCAGGCAAATTGGGACCAACGCCTCATTTTGCCACAAAGTCCCTGTGGTATCTCCAAGCCCTCTCGAGGTATTAGGTTCTATTGAAGAAGATAAAATAGCTAAAGTTTATCACTCTGGAGACGTGGACTAAAGGATTTGACTTAGAGGCCAAGAACAACATGAAAGGAGAAGTCTGTCTGCTGCTCTTCTCCCAGCGACCGGTAACCATGCTGTCATTCTCCCTGGGAGAAGTCGCTTACATAAGATGCTCTTGGGCAGGGGAGAAGAAGGGCTCTTGCTGACACACAGATTGTGACGGTTGGCACCAACCCATCTCAGCACATTATACCATCAATCTCTCACCATTGGGAGCACAAGGCAGTGTGGTGATTTTTTTCCAGTAGCAAATGGCACAAATGCTCGCCATTTTTAACTGCCTGTTTATCTAGCTATCAGGTCAAGGACAGCTACTTCTCTTTTCAAGATGACCTGAGAACCCCTCTGGCATTCACCCCCAGTGTCTTTCCTGGGTGCGGTAGGGAGGAAGGATTCCAGAACGAGCTTGGAAACTGGTTTGAGGCTTTGCTTTCCTAGAGAGCACAACTCTTTGCTGTTTTCTCCATGAACAGACTATACCAGTCTAGGGTGGAGGAGACAGCTAGCTAATGTCTGTGAAATCTGTAACAAACTGTGGTCTGAGGGCTGTACCAAAGGTGGTCTTAGAGGGGATGGGAGCCTCCCAACATTACATGCTGCTTGCAGCCTGGCCTGGGACCCATTTCTTTCCCTATCTGCCACTTGGGGAGCACGCTTTGGAGACTCAAAGAAAATAAATCGCATCCTCTAAAAGGCACGTGTGTAAAGGCTGCCCCTCCCCTAGCTTCCACCTGACCCTGGAGATAGGCTGCCACCTGGGTTCTGTCTCTCCTGAAATTGTGCACCACCCCCCGCCCCACCCCATGCTTTTATTGTGTGTGCGTGTGTTTTATTTTAAATCCATAAGGTAATTGGTTTTCTGCAGGACTAACTGAATTTTCCCAATTTAATTTGCAAAGATGCTCCCTAGGAGCCATTACAGCGCTCGCTGTCCTCCAGATTGGATTACTGGCCTCTCTGGGGCTGCAGTACTGAGTCGGAAGGTGGGGCCCAGCCCCGTAACCTGATTACCTGAGCAGCGGAACTTCTTGCTCTTGATCTGGCTGATGCGTTTGTTGGCCAGCCGGCGCGGGCTGCTGCAGCGGGCCCCGCTCGTCTCGATGGGGTTGTCCTGCAGGTAATCGGCCAGCCACTTCAAGTGGCAGTCGCACACAAATGGGTTTTGGGCTAAGTGGCTGCGAGAGGGATGAGAATTGATCAGGAGTGACCCGGGGTGCCACTCTCCACCGCCACTGTGCCTGGCGCTGGGCCCCTCCTCATCGGGCAGAACGCAGAGCAGGTGGGGCCTGAGGCCTGCTATGTGCCAGAGGGGGTCACAGGTGTGGCTGGCATCAGCTGGTGCCATCTCCTTGCTCTCCTGACCTGGGGCAGGACCCACCACTCACCTCGATTCTGACCCACACCAGCGGTGATGGGCAAAGTCACAGGCTCAGGGTATGTGCTTACAGCAGCCTGGATTTTATTTCTCTAAGCTCAGCAACGCCAGGCACATAAAGCAGCTGGCAGGGTGACTGGCTCATGGTGGGTGTTCCACATACAGCAGTGGGTATTGCTGTTACCCTCATCATCACCAGGGCAGCACCGTGGGTCCGGCTCTGCCCGGCTTATAAGAAAACTCCACAGGGCCAGCGCAGCGCTCAGCGCATGGTCGGTGTTCAACACGCAGCAGCTGTTCTCAGCTCTTTATCGGCGCCTGTCTCTGGCTAGGGGCAGTAAGTGCCAGGTGACTTAGAAGACATCCAGAAGCCCCAGGTTCATGGTCAGGCCTGGGATGGGCTGAGATCTGTCCTCAGGTGTTATTTATCTAACGGAGTTATTTATGATCCTCTGCAGTGAGGAAGTGCTTCCTGAAGGGAAGGTGAAAAATTCCGAGTGCCTGTAGCAGAGGGTTGATTTTGCAGGGTGGTGCGGGGTGTTGGTGGGGAGGATCGGGCTATTAGCAGAGATGGGGCCTGCTCAGAGTACAGTGGTTAAGCGAGCAGGGGAGCCTGTTCGAATCCTGTTTCTTACTAGCTGTGCAACTTTGAGTAAGTTACTTAACCTCTCTGCCCATTGGTTTGCTCACCTAGAAATGAGGGATCTTCACAACACCTACCTCACAGGGTTGCTGTGAGATCTAAAGGTTTGAACACGGGGAAAGTGCTCAGCCAAGTGTTGAGCACCGGGTACAGGTGAGCTTACGGCCATTCTCACCGCAGCCTCCAGACATGCTCTGGGACACGCTCACCTAGCCTTCATTTTGGGGGCTGTCTGTGCCTGGGTGTTTGGGGTCACTGGCTGCCTGCACGTGTGCTGGCATTTGAGGGGGCATACTCACAGGGTCTGGATGGCCTGCAGAGGGGCAAAGAGTCCCTTGCTGATGGTCTGCAGCTTGTTGTCATACAGAGAGAGCAGATTGAGGTTCTGCAGGTCCTGAAACGTGTTCACTCGCAGGCAGTTGATCTTGTTGGCATTGAGGAGGCTGTAAGCACAAGAGAGGCCAGTGACTCACTGATCCTGGGAGTCACCCACGGAGCAAGGGCTGCACATGCAGGAGACAGGCGTCAGAGCTCTCCTCCAGAGACAGCCTAATGCTCTCCTGAGAGCCATGGGCCCCTGCCGCTAGAGTATGTGTGTGTGGGGGCGGGGGGGTTCTTGCATTCCCGCGGCCACCGAAACTCCAAACATGTCCAGGCACTTGTACACCAGCTACAGAGGATACTGGGCCACATACTGAAATCCCCCGCAGCCTTCCCTGGTACCCAGGCCCTCAGAGGAAGCCTGGAAATGGCAGCACACATGCTTGACTTTCTGCTTTAGAACACAGAGCTTCCAGGAATGGGGGAAAAAAATTCATTTGGCACAACTGTTTCAAAGCTTTAGTTGACTGACGAAGGGCAATTTTGATTCAGAAGTCTTCTTAGAGTTCTGTGAAATCACTGATCCCATTGGAAATGTGATGGAAGTTATAGGTCATCCAATCCTCCCGGGAAAAGATACATCCACGGGCAAGCATGGGTGTGTGCACATACACATTCTCTGTCTCTGACACACATGCACGTGCTCCCACACACGCAACATGGATGGAGCCCCGTGTGATCCAAGCTCTACCCCTTTCCCCTCCTCCATGCATCCCTGCTCACTACACTTCGTTCCTCAAACGCCCCCATAAGCATTTTGGCCCAGGTCCTTTGAACACGTTCTTTACCACCTTTCATAAGGTGGTTCCTTCTCCTCCCCCACATATCAGCTTAAATGTCACCTCCCTAGAAAGGCCTGCCCTGATCCCCTCACCTACAGCAAGACCCCCAGCCCCCCATGACTGTCTCTCCTAGCTCCAGTTTATTTTCTTCATAGTACTTCTCTCCATTTGTGATCACAGGGTGTTTGTCCTTGTTTACCACTGGCCTCCTACCTATGATGACTGTAAGCCCTGATGTCACAGATGACATCACTTTCATTCCCTTTATTCTTGGTGCTCAGCAACAAGCATTTATTATGAAATATACCCAACCCCGTACACAACTCCAGGGGACCACACTCTAAGGTGGCACCTGTCTTCCCTGGTTTTAGATCTGCATACCCCTCCCTCCACCAAAAAAAAAAAAAAAAAAAAAAGCATCAAAAGAAGCTGCCTTTCAGGTGAAACTCTGGTCCAGCATAGGTGATGCCATGAGGGTTATAGAAGAGTTCTCCAGCATGGGGCTGGCAAGTCAAGCAAATCTGAGTCCTGAGAATTTCCTTTATGATCCTAGACCAACTGTTTGTACCCTCTTAACTAGTATAAAATCATTTCTCATTCCCTCGTCAATAAACATAGGGGAGAGGAGAATTAGACGAACCAATAAAAATGTTAAATTTTTAACATTTCTCTTTCAAGGCTGGCTCAGAGCTTCTCTCGTGGAGAGTGGCCCAGGAGACTCGTAATGGGCTGGCCTCCACAGGCTCTGATGCCAGGGTCTAGGGGACTTGAGTTGGTGATGGGGGGTTGCCCCTGGGAGCTCAGCCTTCTATAGCACCTCTCCCTTGCTGGAGGCCCATCCTCCCAGTGGGGCCCCTGCAGCCTGCGTGCAGGCAGGCAGCTGTGGCAGTGACAAGTACAAGAGCTGCGTGTTTAATCTGGCTAATAATGGGCAGGGTCCCAAGGGTTCGCACAGATGTCCTCCTGCCTTGCAGTAGAGAAAAGCTAGAATACTCTTGTTGTTTTCCAAAGTGCTTTCCTGACATCCAATTGTTCTCACGGTAACCTAGGCAGATGGGTACAGCCAGCCTCCCAAGTTTAGGTGACAGAACTGAGGCTGAGAATGTGGTGGCTTGGTCAAGGTTGCATGCGTTTCCAGGGAACATGCTGGAGGTAGTTACGAGAACTGATGTCTCTGGAGGGTGCACTTTTTTCTTTACGAACACCTTATATACCCCACCCATCTGTCTATCCCCCAGTGGCATTCCCCCCCAAGAATGTCCTGTGCTTTATAGATTGCATTTTAGTCAAGGTCAATCCATTCTGGGGACATTCCAAGGAGGACACCAAGGGGCAAAGAAACAGGGAGAAAAGCCGGAGGGACCCAGCAGGGCTAAGCACCCACGGGGCAGGAATGGACCCTTCACACATGGGTGTTTGGTGTGCTTGTTTACAAAGGAAAATAAAGTGCATGGTAAATGATTTATTCCAAACCTTGATATTCAGGGCCTTAAGAGGGGATCCCTTTGCTAGGAAATACTGAACAATTCAGTAAAGAGACCAAGTCAGAGGTACCAATCTGATGCCCTGAAGAAAGAATCTTCCCTGCAATATATTGTGACATCCCACATGCAAATCTGTTCATTCACCCTCCCAGTGTTTTAAAATTGGGAAATTTCTCTCCCTCTCCCTGCCTCCCTCCCTCTCCCTCTCCCTCCCTCTCTCTCTCTCTCTCTCTCTCTCTCTCTCTCTCTCTCTCTCTCTCACACACACACACACACACACACACACACACACGCACACACACACACACACACCAGATTTCTATTTCCTCTTGGAAAAAAATTTCAGAAATTCTAGCAACATGGAGTCCACTGGAGGCAGCTATGGGGTGGCTGTCCCCTTTTGATAGGACCCATGCTCCCTGTTTGCCACAGTCCTCACTCTTCCCTAGCGTGCCTTTCACCAGCTTCTTCGCCTGTCTTGCCTGAGTGGGCACTCATACCTGAGACCCTAGTGCAGATTAAAGAGCCCAGCTGCAGTTCTGGGGAACGCTAGACCCTGGACAAAGACAGAGCCCCCAGGGATAGAGCAGTGGTGACTCTGACCTGCCTTGAAAGGGTAGCCAATCTGCGTGCTCCTGGGGGCAACCCTCCTCACTCATCAGAACTACTGAGGCTTCTTTTTCTGATCCAAATGCTTTTCCTTGTTCCCTACTACTTCTAGATGTCTTAGCATGGGGTGTTATCTCAAAGATGGAAGGCATCAAAACACCCCAGGCTGGCGGAATTACTAGGCAAAGACAGCATGAGGCACAGAGTGCATGAAGCAGGGAGCAGGCGGAAATACAAAAGGGCACAGTCTCTTGGTCACTCCCTCCCTCCCAGGATGCTTGGCTCCCTAAGGCAAGACACGTAGGTGCAGGAAGAGATAAAATTAAGCTGCTTATCCCGATTTAGATGCTGAGGACAGCCTCACTGATCCCTAGCACCAGCAAGATCTAACAGCCCGTCCTTCTGTCCTCTCTCCTTTGGGAGGAAGGCTGGCAGCTACTCAACTCCATCTGTCTTCCACGAAAGGATCCCTGAGCTACCTGGTACATGGACAAGAGTTGGAGGGGAATTGAAAAAACATGCTGTGGAGCAAACAGAGAGTAAACAACTATTTGTAATGGGGTTCAGCATTTCCATAAGAACTCCTGAAGACAGGCCTTCTGTCTCTTTCCCTGGAGAGATCGATTTTCCCTCTTTTTCCCCTCAAGGCTGCTGGGTCTGTCCTATTTCATCTCCCTTTGAGGAACAACAGCAGTGCAGCTGCTGAAATGATACTAATAATGCAGTGACATCTCTAGGGACCACGGCTCTGTGCAGCCCCGTGCCAAGCGTTTTCCAAAGCACTTTCCATGCAGTATTTTATTTCAGCCTCACAGCAGCACTAAGATTGTCCTCATTTTGCTGGTGTGGAAACTGAGGGTCCAAGTGGTGGCAGATTTGACCAAGCAGCAAGTGAAACATACCAGCCTGACTCCAGACCTCAGCTTTTATCCACCACAGAGAATCCATACTCTTTCTTCCATGCTCAGTGAAGCATGTTCCTGGTCTCTGGGAGTGGTTATTTTTGCTAGCTTTGGAATGCACCTGGGCATGGAATGCACCAGGTGGGCAGAGGTCTGGTTGGGTCAGGAAGACTGCTCGCCGTTTGGTTGTCTGGAGCGATCAGGAATCCTGCCAACTCTTAGGAAGGACTTGGCACCAAGTTGTTGGAGATGGGATGCTTTTTGGGATGCTCACCAAACTGCCATTGGCACAAAGTGGAAGGTTCTTCACTGAGGGGCTCACACACACACACGAAGCAGCATTTCAACCTTCAGCGATCATTAACCACATGCTGACTTGGGAGCAGTATGCGTGGCTCCTCTGAATTCTCACTCTACCCTGGGCAGATCAGGGGACAGTGATGAAGCAGAGACAGCAGCAACCCTCATGCAAGATGAGATGCTCCAGGTTGCCTCATTTGAAAGGCTGCCTGGTATTCAAAGCCAAAACTTTGACATCCCAACTAGACCTTCAGCTTGATCTCTTGTTGGATCCAGTGAGTTGGGGGTTGAGGGCATCTTGTGCTCATAAATATTTCCCCCAGAAGCAAATCCAGCCATCTTTTGGGGCCACCTGCTCCCAGACCCACCTCCCAAAGAACCTCTTTTGAAGGTTTTATAAGCAAAAGAAAAGAGAAGGGCTGAGATGGACAGGCCAGATGAACATCAGGACCACACGACGTAACATGTAACAAGCATGATGTATGATCAAACACCCACCAACCACCTTACAAACACTAACCCACTGAATGTCCCCACTAGAGAGTAAGTGTTATCTCCATTGGACAGATGACACAGAAAACTGTTGGGACGCAGAAAACTTAAGTACCAGTGACCAAAGTTGCACAGTAGTAAGTGGCAGTTTGAGAAGTGGATCCATGTTATCTTAGCACAAAGGCTTTGCTCCCACCCATTATGCCACCCTGATGCCCATTAATGGACCTTGGGAATCACCCAATGCTGATGGGAGGAGATGGCAGTATGTTTTCTGTGGCCACTCCCATTAAGCTAGTGACGATTCTACAACATAACAAAACAAAAAGCCACGCTCCCTTCAGAGGGGATTAAGGAGAATGGCACATCCAGCAGGAGTGCACAGACATCACCTTCTATATTTACTTCCAAGTGTCAGCCCTACGAGGCCTTCTCCCAACCCCTCTTCCATGAGCACGTGCAGCTTCCACATATGTTCCATGTCAAGAGGTATTAGCACTCAGTCCACTGAATAATCAACATAACGATGCTGCTAAGAGATAATCCTTTCCAGAACCATTGCCTTCAGAAAAGGCCAGGCAGGAAATAAGCCACAGAGAACCACAGAGCTGGAGCTTGTAGAGGGGGCAGTGAAATACCCTGGGTCTGGGCTAAGGAGGGCTCTTGTGACTCAAGTCCTCCTGCTCGGGGACCCGGCCTGCCCTGGCCAGAAAGGTCCCAGATGCTCTCAACACAGGAGCAGCTGGCAGCTTCCTTCCTTCAAGGTCCAGGAGATACAGAGAGAAGAACCACAGGAGGGAGATGAGGTCCACCCTCATCAGTGAAAAGGCCCTACCACACCCACTTTCTCTAAAAAGGCCAACAGGGCAGAAGACCACTGAGACCCCATTTTTAGCTACTGTCCTTGCCCACATCTCCTCCTCAGTGAAGATTCCCACAGAGCTCACAGGCCTTCGCTGCACAGTTCGGAAAAACACAAACATCGGGAGTCAGCTTTAATGATAAATTGCATTAAAATCACCTTGGCAACTCTAGCAATTCACATGTTGATTCAGTGGCCCAGAGCTAACGTTCTGGGTGGTATTTATACTCTCCACACCTGCCCGTGGGTCTGTGGAAGACAGCGGTTATGTTGCCACTCCTACTTGAGTGGTATTTGTCTGGAAATGCCAAAAGCATATTCTAAACTCCAGAGTACAAGGTTTGCTCAGAAAACTGGTGCCAAGAGAGAGCATAGTGACCCTCTTCCTGGAAATTAGTCAAGTCCTTGCAGGAAAGACCATGAGATGGAAAGCTGGCCCAGGCTCCTGCCAAGGGGGCAGGTGCTTTGGGGAGCTTCCTTTTCCTAACACAAGGCTGGGGAGTCAGTTTGTTTTATAAATACTCAGATGTAGATACGGAGGAGAAAAACGGTACCAATAACTGCCTGGCATTTTTTCTATTGCTCCTCCTCAGAAAAAGGTCTCTCCCTGTGAGTATTTACCACCATTATGCATTGGCATAAACTATTCGTGAGGACACCAATCTGGGGAGGTATCTTGGACCCCTGATTAAGCTGCAGGACACAGAGTCAAACCTCTCTCATTAATGTCTTCCTCTTTTTTCTTTTTTTAAATTTCTCCAGAATTAACCCTCTGTCATCCTGAACTTTTAAAAAAGATTTTTTAATGTATTTATTTTTGAGAGAGAGAGAAAGAGAGAGAGAGGTGGAGGAGCAGAGAGAGAGGGAGACACAGAATCCCAAGCAGGCTCCAGGCTCTGAGCTGTCAGCACAGAGCCCAACGTGGGGCTCGAACCCACAAGCCGTGAGATCATGACCTGAACTGAAGTCAGACGCTTAACTGACTGAGCCACCCAGGTGCTCCTGACTTTTTTTTTTACACATTAATTTTAATAAGACCTACTCTCTTGCCTTAGCACAGATACTATGTTCTCATCATTACCATATGATATGGGGAATTTACTTTGACATTCAGGAACCTACTGAGGCCAGACAATGGGAGAAGCCTGGTGATATCTGGTGCCACGAGGTCAAGAAACCCTAACGCTGCCCAGTCTTGCTCTGGGCCACGTCAGGCTCAACACTCAGGAGAGGAAACAGGAGGAACCATCCCAGGCCCAACTAGGGACAAAGAAGACTCTTCCATTCCCTCCCAATAATGGCTGCACTGCTGGTCACAGGCTGTGGGTTGTCATGGTGATTCCTAATGCCCAGGAAACTGCAAATGTAGCAATGCCATTGGATGGCCTGTCTGAAAAACAGGACCTCCCTGGAGTCCACAGACAGAGGAGAACTGTAGGAATAGGGTGCAAGCAGAGGGAAGCGGAGATTCTGAGAGACTGGACACGGCAGCCATCACCTGCTATTGGGGGATCAAAGGCCTCCCCTAGTGTGACCTGGCTTGCTCCTTCCCTCCCTCAACAGCTACCAGGGTGGTCACTTGCCTTCTGGTTACCAACTGGTCCTTTAAGAGGGGTGAATCATTCACTCAATGGCCAAGCATGGGATGACTCCAGATTTTACATCTCCCTGAAGGCCTCCCTTGGGAAGCCCTGGGCGCACAAGGAAGGGAAGAAGCCCTCCCTCAAAAGTGCATCACAAAGTAAGTCTGCTTCCACTGCTGGGAAGTTCTCACCATCTGCCCTTAACCCAGTCTTTACAGACGGGCAGCTCCTTCATGCCCTCTCACAGGGGTTAGTGGGATGACAAGGGGCCAGAGGAAGTCCCAGGGAGACAGCAGCCTGTGACGGATACTGAGGCATAACGAAAGGAACCAGAAACAGTCGGTTCAGCAGTACCTCCTCCTTGGCACGAGCCTGTGAGGAACTCTTGCTCTGTGGATAACAGAACTAGTTCTGCAGATCTGCCTGTGACAGGGCCTGAAGCAGAAGTCTCTTGCACGGACTCTAGAATTAGCCTGCCTGGATGCCAACGCTCCATCGCTTACACGCTGAAAGACAATGGCCATGTTACTTAACCTTTCGATGCCTCAGTTTCCCCATCTGTAAAATGGGCCTTTTCACAATACCTTCCTCTTAGCACTGTTGCGTAGACCAGAGAAGCATACAAGCACATAACATTGCTTTGGCACGGGTTCTGGAGCATATTAAGTAATTAGCAGCAGTAGTAATACTTGCGAAACAGCTGGTGAGGAAAAGTGAGCTACGGGGGTGGAGTTTTGCTCACTGCCCTGTAATTGGCATGTTGCTTGGCAGACTCCAAGATTCTCAAAGGGTCTTGTCTGCCTTCCAAGAAAATCAAACAACAGGTGCCTGGGTTGTCTTAACTTATTCTAGCCCAAAGGCAGTCTGGTTTGGGTTCAGACCTCCTGGAGCAGGCTTAACATTGACTGCCCAGCATTTACGTGAAGGCTTCTACCTCAAAGGACCGCCTGCCCTACTCGGGCCACTTTCCTACGCATCTGCCATGCAATCAATGAGCACTAAATGAATGCTCTTTATTTCCTGGGGGAGCTGGGACAGCACACCTTGCAGCTGCCCGTCAGAGGGGAAAGTGATGGCTCTAGAGACGCACTGACGGCTTTTCTTGTTTTGGGAGAGGTCGACCTCTGAGCTAAAGTTTCTGGTGAGGAAAGGGATGGGCACAGCCAGGAGAAGGGTCAGTTCTCTGGTAATCCAGCTGCTCCCATCCCTGGACCTGGGAGCATGTGACATATCTTGTCCTAACCTTACATTCTGAGACATCTTCACATGGGATATTTCAGTTCTCAGCACATTAGCAGGCAGTGTCTAACATACTTCTTGTCCAAATGGGTGTGGGACTCACTTCCCAGCACTCTGTTTTAAGGAGGGATGGGCATACAGACCACCACGCACACCCCCAAAGATAAATAAGGACTGTCACTGCTGATAAATAATGACCAATGAATGTGTGTTTATACCATGAATGTCTGCAGGAATGGAACCTGTTTAGGATTAATTACAGGGAGACATACTAGTTACTTTGAAACCTTTGAAGATTTTGAGAATAGCCTTTTCTGAGTTTCCCCAGAAGCCATTACTGAGCTTTAGTATAAGAAAGAACTGCCTAACTTTCTAAGTACACAATGATGACTTATCACAGACACCATCAGCAAGAACAGATAGAAAAATTTGTCACAGAGGGCGTGGGAGGGGGTTCTGCACTAGCTGGGTAGGAGACTGTGCTTGGAGCCCTGATGTTCCTTTGACCTCTAAAATTCTGGAACTTAAACAAAAGGAGGTGACTCTTTGGAGGCTGACACCCAGAGGACAGGGCATCGGGTTTAGGGGATCATTCCCAGGACTTTTAAGTGTTTCCATGTAGCCCATTTTTAGTGGCCTCCAAGAAACTCTGAAGCCTGAGATATTCTATTCTCAGTGTTGACCATCTGCTGTAATAAGCATCTCAAGAACGGGACCCAGGAGGACTGAGTACATGCAGGGCCTGGGAAAATCTGGCAGGATGGCTGGAAAATGTGGAACAATGGGACAAGGGGGCGCAGGCAGGACAACTACAATGTACCCCCTTTACTACCGACAACACCGTGAGTTGTGCCACAGAGGAAATATCCGAGATCGCTTCACGTGGCAGAGACAGCTTGGCTTTGTGATGCACCAATAATTTGAGAAACAGGGAGAGAGAAATAAACACGAACCTCTTACAAAAAGCCTTGGAGTCAAAGGAGAGGAAATTACCCAGACTACCAGGGTATTCTAATCAGAGCCTTCTTATCAGAGTGTCTCCAGTCTAACAAGGAGAAATCCAATCTACAGCGGGCTGGACGCTAAATTAGATCTAATCAGGACCTGCTTTCCAACAGCTCAGCGGCAGGTCAAAGCCCAATGACGGCTGCAGTTGCTGCTTCTTTCTGGAGAGCAAGCTTGCCTGAGTTGTGTCAACTCCTGGTCACGCGCAAGGCAGGGATGCTTTGTCTTTACTCCTAGTTTACTCCCAGCTATTCCATTCCATTTGCTCAAAATTTTGGTGAGATTAAACTAGAGTTCCTGGCCCATGCAAATCCTGTGAGTTCTATTAATATCGTCACTGCTGTCTGCTCCAAGCTGGGAGACATTTCCTTTTTTAAAAAATATGCAACCCCCCCCAGAAATAAACTCCCCCAAAACCCATGCATTTATTGAATCTTTGCAACATGCCATGCGCTCTGCTAGGCACTTTGATGCATGCTAGATTTCTCCTTAATGCATGCAATGACATTTTTCTGTCTACACTAGACAAGCAGATTGTAAAAGGATACTCACCCCAGCCCAGTACAACACAACCACCCCCAAATCTACCTCAACGCCAATGCTACTGTTACTCTTCTTTCAAGGGATTAATAGCTACAGTTAACTAGCCTTATGGAGGTGGTTACGATTTAGTTTCTTTGCTACAAGCAAAGAATACCATCTGTGAAACACCCCGCTCCCTGCAGAGCCCTGGTGGGTCACTGTAACAAATAGCTTTAAAGGCTCACCCAAGGGCTGGGACCTCTGAACTCAAAGATGCCCACACAGAGATTCACAGAGTGAGACAGACGTGGAGATGGAGGTGAGAGGAGATACAGAGAAGAAAAGACACAAAAGAATCTTCTTTCTCTTGCTCTCAGCTTCATTGAAACAAACCTGACTGCTGCTTGTAGATGGACATGCTGCCTGGAAACTAGCATGATTTACATGACTGCATTGTCTTAGAACCATCCAAGCCTGAGTCTTACAGGACATGGGAAGGGGAGGGAGTTAAGATGTGAGAAGGTAAAGGCTGAGGACAAATCTCATTTCCTCTTTCTTGAAGAGTCTCTGGGAGTCACCGGGCCTACCTCTCTCTATTTTTGTGCCTGGCCTCCCACCCACCCGGAGACCCAGCTTGCCTACCTGGTCTGCAAATTCCTGCTGCAGCTTTGTTTAACTGCACACAGGAAGTCGGGAGGCCCTGGGCCCCTTCCTCACTGCCTGTGACTTGGGAGATAGTTTTACAAAGACACACATGCTCACTCACTCATCTTTACTCAGATATACACCTCTATTCGAAGGCTGAGAGCCTTCTGAGGCACAGGGCCATGTAAACTCTTCTCCAGTTTCCACACCTATTTTGCTGTGTGATTGAGGGCAAGGTGTTTACCTCTCTGAGACCTGGCATTCTCCAGTGTTCCCAGGATACTCAAGATCAATTCCTCATACTCCTAAGAATTGTGATGGTCACCGAGCAGGATGTGTATGTGCGCACATGTACTCCCATGCCCACGGCACATGCGTGTAGATCCCACGGCTACCTAATCACAAACTACAGATAACTCTCCCCCATCATAGAATCTTAAAATATATGACAAGCTAAATTTCTTTCCTTGCCTTTCCACATCAGAGTTCAATTATCTTCTTCAAACATTTAAAGCTCAAATGACCAGAATGAAATAAATGCAAATAAATAATCCTAGAGCTTAAAATTTGAGGCAACAAGTCTTCCTTTAAATTAAATAAACTCTGGGGTGGCTGGGTGGCTCAGTCGGTTGAGCATCCAGCTTCGGCTCAGGTCATGATCTCGCGGTTCGTGAGTTTGAGCCCTGCGTCAGGCTCTGTGCTGACAGCTTAGGGCCTGGAGCCTGTCCCCCTCTCTCTCTGCCCCATCTCTGCTTGTGCTCTGTCTCTACCTGTCTTTCAAAAATTGAATAAACATTAACAATAATTTTAATAAATAGTTAAATAAACTCTTACCCCCTCAGTTATATCTTACCCAGATAGAGTCATATTGGTGACTGATTATGTTCTTCTATAATTATTTCACCATCCCACCCCCAACCCTTCTTCAAGGTCACATGTGTATCAGCAGCTGTTTCAGCTTTATCAGAATAAGGTGTGAATGTTTTAGTTCCCTAAATTCCTAGCATGCTCCTGCAAGATGCTTCCCCTTGTAGGATTCCATTCAGCCTTAATTTCTAGCCTCCAGACCTATGGTTAGTGACTCATGCCCCGTCCAGGTTCCTGAGCTGTAATGTATCATGTAGGTCTGTTCACATTGACCTTGGTCTCCCTCTGCCAACTCCCTGGTTGTCCTTCCATCAAAAAGAGGTGGTGGAAGTGTGGGGTGGACAGCTCAGAATCCCCTCCCCCCTTTTGGTGTGTGTAAAGTCAAAAGAACTGTACTGAGCATGGCTCAAAGTCTGCAGGTGAAGAGCCTGTAGACATTCCTAGAGACACACATAGTGACAATATGCCTACTCACAGCAGCTGTAGGGATACCAGCCCATCAAACAGTCCCTTGGCAATCTCGGTGATCTTGTTTCCATACAGCACCCTAGAAAAGAGAAGACAGCAGTCTCTGTGATGTGAGGCCACTGAAGCCCACTCAAGTGAGAGGCCATCGCCTCTGCCAACTCCTGTAGGTGGGTGGGGCTTCTCAGAGCATCTCCTTCCCTGGCCGGCCTTACCCTTCCTCCTTACCAGTGAGACAGCAGGCAAATGCCACAGGGGCTGCAGAGACAGGCTGTCTGGGAGGCAAGGAGAAATCAGCTCCATCCTGTTTCATTACTGGGCAGCCCAGCTTAATAAATAATCCACAATAGGGCGCAGCGGTCCCCTTGTAGTGTCTCCCTGAGCTGCTAATATGACTCACACCTCGGCAATAAATAAGATGTGTAGGAAGCTGGCCGGCCCTGTGTCTTCTTGTCTTCAATGGATATTGATCAGGCTGAGTCCAGCCTACAGAACGTTTCCTTTTAATATCCCGTTGTATCCTAGGAATTCCTGAGCTGAGTTCTTTAATCATCCCTCTAGGCAGGGCTTTGAGTTTTGGGGGTCCTATCCAGATGGCACAGGGACCGCAGAGTCAAAGACTGGCTCACAGGAAAAACTGGAGAGCAAGGAATTGTTACCTCAGAGCGATGGCCCCCACACTCCAGCCCCTTTGCCTAGTCTTTGAGCTCTAGGAACCAAGAAACTCTGAATTATTTTACTCTCCTCTCTAGTAGGTGTACAGATCCCTCATACTGGGCCTCCTATTGGCGGGCTGGGCTTTGGTGACTTGGGAGTGCTTGGGGAAGAATTCTACTGTCTGCTTCTCCAGCCCAGCGCCCAGGGGGTCCTGTTGGCCATCCATGTAGGTGCTAAAGACACTGCTGGCCGCTCTCTGCTCTCATCCACGGCACAGACTGCTTCTCCTGGGCCCAGCCTCCTTTGAGATGGAGAGAACTGATTTGGGAGGGTTGGTTTTTTTTTTCCCCCCCCTTCAATTCCCTCTTGGGCCCTGAAGTATCCTGAATGAATGCAATATCCAATTCCCACTCAGACCGCAAATTCAGGCTGTTATATGTCTTTGAGGAGACAAAATATTAGGGTGGGGAAACAGGAAATGGGAATGCTAAACCAAACCCCCTATTTTCCAGACACCACCAGGAAAAAGCGTGAGTGTCTCACTCAGCCTGCGGGTGGGTTTCATTAATGTTTCAACAAATTAATGAGTAAATAAAAGTCAGCATGATGGCTCAGGCTCAATTTGTAATTCATATGAATGTCCCCCTGCTCACTGTGCCAAATGTAGTAGTGTCCCTATCTGCTTGTCTTGGCTGATGTCAGAAATTGTGGTGCAGCAGTAGCTGGTGGGGCGGAGGGGCCCGGGACTGGGGCAGGGGATCCTCACATGACCCATCAGACCTCCCTATGGGACAGCTCTAACCTCGTGGGTCCAAACCACCCTCCGGCAGACTGAAGAGGGCTGTGGGTCTACTGTGGAGCAATCTGGGTGTAGACCCACCTGGCTTTCCCCCAAAATCTTTCCTTGACTGCCTTCTTCACACCTTTCATATCTGAGCGCAAACATCTCATCCTTGGGAAGTTTCTCCAGAATATTTTAATGTTTTTCACCACCTGTCACTTTATTTTTATTTCCTCATTACTTTTCATTATGTCATGTTCTACTACTCATGTATTTCTTTATTTTAAACATTTTCTGTGCCCCTACCTCTCAGCTCACTTGAACGTAGGCTCCATGCATGTGGCGATATTATGTGGCTTGCTCATGGCAGGGTCCCTAGAGCTGAGAGCTGAACAGGGTTCAGCACAGTATTTGTTGAAAGAATAAATGAATGAGTACGGGCAATGAGTTCCTGCCCTTTAGCTTGGCCCCTGGTGAGTTTGGATTGGGTATGTTTGTGTTCCAAGCTCCATGAGACCGAGGGTCTTGTCCGTCCAGTTCACTGCCACATTCTCCATGCCTGTAAGACGATGCAGTACCTAGCAGGCATACTTGGAAGGATGAATGCATATATTAGAGGTCAGGGGGCACTTCACTTAATGCCCCAGTGTGTACTTTGGCACTGGCTAGTGGGATGCCATTTCATATATGACAAACAGATTCTGAATTTTGTTTCCTGTAGGACCAGAAGCATCTCACTGTCCTCGGATTGTTCCCAAGTCCCAGCAGAGGGAAACTAGATAAGGGGAATAGGAGGGTGGGGGCAGGGACAGGATCCTGGCAGCCCACAGCCACTCTCCCTGCTCCTCTGTGATCTTCGGCATAATACGCAGACACTAATCTCATATACAATCCTGTCTTTGATATCCCAGCCAGATGTTCTGTTCGATAAATGAAACTAATTTACTCTGCAAGCAGCCGGCAACAGCTGAATCAAGACACTTCCCTGTCCTCAGCCCCTTCCCAGTGGGATGGGGCCAGGTGGGGACAAATGTGGATCTTGTTACCTGCCCACTCATAAATTAAGCAAACAGGTTACAGAGAGAAGGAAGCATTGACAGCTTGCTTCTGAGCGTCCTCACTCTTACTCAGTGGGCAGGTCACCAAATGATATAAATAATATCAACTGAGGATGCTTTTCTTGTATCTTACTGTATACTTTTTCTTTCATATTATCTCGAGAGGCAGCATAGCATTGGGGATTGAGAGCATGGGTCCTGGAGTCATACTGCTTAGGATCCAATCTTGCATCTCCCAGTTGTGGATTTCAGATAATTGCATTCATTCAACACGCTTTAGCTTTGTGCAATTATCATGTGCCAGGTACTGTTTGAGGTGCCAGAGATTCAGCCAGGATCCAAACAGAGAAAAGTCCCTGTCTGTGTGGGGCTTAGATCACCCGATTCCTTCTACTGTAAAAGAAGGAAGTGGATAGAGTCTGTGTATTAGGTTGTTATCAGGATTAAAATTGCAAGACTCCTAGAACAGTATCTGGCACACAGTAAGTGCTTAATAAGTGCTGCCAATTATTGTAATCGTGGTCACCATTGAATATGTGGTAAGCAGAAAAGGTATCGCTATCCTCGTTTTGTCTGTGAGGAAAATACACAGTAGGCTCAAGTCACATTACCCATGCCACACGGTGAGCCACAGGACAAAGCCCCATGCCTTCTTGCCCCTGTGGGTCTCTGACTCCCTGGTGGATGAGGCTATGGTTCCATCCAGTAGGCTGCCCTAGGGTTGCAAAACCCAAGAAAAGAAGCCTTTACAGGATGGCGAGTGTGCTTTCTCAGAACAAAGGCCATGAGGTTGGTTTGGAGAAAAAGCCTGAAAATCAGGGGAAGAAAATTAGCTCCTCCCTTGACAAGGTCACATAGTTGGGAGAAATGGGCACGTTGGTAATAAACATACATTACCATTCTGTCCTTCCATCTCCCTAGAGAGCGCTGCTGAGGCACGCAGGGCAGGAGGGGGACGTGTGGGTAGAGCTGAAGATGCATTTGAATTAGAAGCCAATAGCTAGGAAGGCTGCTGGGCACTTAATCAATAAAAATAATGCATTTGGGTTGTAGAAATATTCCCTAAGATCAATTTCCCCTGAAGAAATATTTGTTTCTTTTACCAGGTTGCCACAAGTGTGTAAGGGAACATAAAGCCTTGATAAACACCTCCTGAAAAATATGGACACATTCCCCACCCCCCCCACCGCCACTCCCCCATGACTCTGCTCCCCACTTACAGCGACGTGAGTGATTTCAGACCCTGGAAGGCATCTGGAGCAATGTCCGATATCTGATTCTTGCTGATGTCTCTAAAAAACATTAATGGGAGAGTCTGAGAACATAGCTCAAAGGTGTGATACGACCATTCTTAAGTGTGAGTCAAGCATTTCAGATATTGAAAATGGTGAGAATTAATCAATTTATGTATTCATCGTACAAGAGAAGGGGCTTAAAGACCATTCAGTTCAACTGTCTCTTCCTAAAATATACCACATGTTTTCACTCTTCTTGGCTTTCAAAGAACGCCCACCCACGGCACCCTGACTTTGACATATGGCTTTGCACATGTGAGCCCTTACTTTGTAGGGAAGACTGCACTCAGTCACATTAGGGCCTTGTCGCATTACCAAGCAATTATAGCATAAATGAAGCAGAAGCCTGCCTCACCCAAACACAGGCCAGGGTTCTTGCAAGCATCATCTTCTTGTCTCATGCCTCAGCCAATGCTTATTTTTTCCCCCAAATAGTCCTGAGTCATTTCACCTCCCCAGTGACCTTTCCTTCCTGACCTGAAAAGAGGTTTTGAGCAGGGACTTAAGTCTCTGTCTGGTTCAGGGCATCCTTCAGGTCGTGTGACGTAAGCACATCACGCGATTCTCACGGGATGCCTCTGAGATGTGGATTTGTCACGGGAGTGCTCCTCAGAAAGGCACAAGCCTGGGGAGTGATGCCTAGGACTTTGGGGTAATGTGGATGAGAGGGACGCTGTGTAATAGAAGGCAGCTCCCCTGGCTGGCCGGGCTGGCGCAGAGGAATCTCCCTGACCCGGCTTCTCCCCAAAGCCCAGAGGCTGTCCCCTTTCCTGCATCCCAGTGACTTGTGAGCACCCGGCCCTCAGTTCTGAGGCGGGAGACATTCTGAGCCATTAGCTCAGGGGCGGCCTCTGGGCTCCTGTCACTAGAAGGTGAGATGCTCCAATTTCCAGAGACAACGTACCTCTCCAGTTCTTTTCCTTTAACAAAATAAATCAATGGATCTTTGCTTTTGTGCAGAAGAGAGAGAGCTGAGGTCTTGGAGGGTCAATGAGGAGGAGACAAGGGGATACGGAGAAGAAAGCACATCTAAGCAGATCCTTAAGCAACTGCCTCCAGCGAGGCCAGACACCCCAGCCCCCAGCCTCTTAAGCATCCTCCCCCCGTCTGTCTCTCCCTTCCTTCTAAAGCGTTGCGCAACCACTTTTCCTAGGCCTCTGCTCTCTTCCCTCCCTGCTTCTGAAGCCGGTAAGTTGAAAGATATTTCACAGGTTAAGGCTTCTTAGGCACAGCTGTCGAGCTTATCCCTTTAGCTGGCAAGATCGCCTCTTACAAATCCACAGATTGTGCTCACAAACTCGTCAGTTTACACCAGGCTTTTCTTCGGCGCTCCACTTTTGTAGAAGGGTCTTAACAAGCAAATGCCCTGGATTATCCTAATCTTGCTCGCCCTTGGCCTGCCTGCCTAGCAAGGCATTCCAGGCAGGCGTGCGGGGTCTGTGCTCAGATCAGACTAGTGAGCAAGCCTGGGTTTTTTATTTTGTCTTCCTGATCACGGGACGTCTCTTCAAGCTACTGAGACCCCCCAGTATGCAAGAGGAAGTTCTGGGACGTGGGGTGGAGGGAAAGTCCTCTGCTTTAGCCTTGTCAGGGCAAAGTGGTATTCAGTCCACAGCTAGCCTTTTGGATGCACTCCTCTCTGCAGCACAGGAGGGATGTCTTGTGGTTTTGGAGATGATGGGGAGTAGAACTGGACAAGTGATAGTTTAGCTGGGAACTGCTCCTGGAGGGTCACTTCATCTTAGTTCTTAATACTGCAGGAAGGAAACAGCAACCCTCTGAGGGCAAGGACCCAGAGCCAGAGGGGACTTGACATGGCTCTTCAGGGAGAGGGCTGGCATCTCAAATCTCCCCTCACTTCACAAAGATGGATGCAAAAGGTAGTGGCACTGGACAGAAGGCAGGCTGGGAAAGGCTTCTGCCGCCTACCAGTCTCCATGCTTGACCCCTCCCGGTCCATAGCAGGTGGCCCTGAGCTGACTCCAGGCATCTGGGTCACTATAGATCAGTGGTTTTCAAAGTGCACCCACAGGGAGTCTGCTCTGGCTAGCCTGGGGAAGGGAGCTAAAAAGTCTGCATAGGTAACACATCTCTATGTGATTCCCATGCACGTGATCCCTGGGTCATACTTTAGGCCACAGCATTTTATGGCCTGGTTGGTCTCTGACCCACCCCAGTCCCCTGGGGCTTACAAACTCGATGGACAAGAGGCAGCGGACTTTCTAGACTCTTCGGAGCCAAGGTGGCAAATTCCATGCGGGCAAGGCTCAAGTGGGGAGGTGCTGGCACCTGTGGATTCTACTCTACCTCAGAGCATGGAGACGAAAGAACACGCCCTTCCGGCCACACCACACAGCTCTGGTCCCCATGTGTCAGCGCCATCAGTTAACCAACCCTGTCAACTGAGGGCTTCTTTCTAGTGCCCTCTGTTCTCCTCTCAAATGGCTCTACCTTGATACTAGTTTTTACCTGGAAGTATTTTTTTCTACTAAGCTGGACACAAGAAATAGGGACAAAGTCATTCATTCCAGGGGCTTTTTGTTGTTGTTGTTGTTGTTGTTATTAGAAAGAGGAGGAGGGTGTGGTTCATTCACAGTTGAGGGGAAACTTCTCTCTGTTAGAGAGAGAGAGAGACTGGTTCATGTACACCTATGAGGAATTCACACTTAGGGTTTTAAAATCCATTCTGACCAGGGGCCCTATTTCTCCCAAGCCGTCATACTTCCATCTTGATTTGTGAGGTTCTGTTAGCTGGAAAAATCTGTAAGTGGTCTCTTTTCCCTACCGCCATCCCTTTGGTGGGGGGGGGGGCGGGCAAGGGGGCATCATAATAAATATCAGTAACATCAGAAGTGATCAAAAATTAAATTCACTTCCCAGGTCGTGACTGAGAAGGTCTTATGAATTTTGAATGCACAGATCATGGCAACTCCAATGGGATGAAGAAAGGACAGTAAAACATAGCCAAGCTCTAAATTACCTGGACCTCACAAAAAATTAGAGCAGTAACTTAAATCATGCAAGAGATATAGGTTGGGGCAGTGACTGAACTTGTCATTTTTCACTGAAATTACTATCTGGCTGCATAATCAAGTTAGGCTTTAAAAATGAATTGGGGGGGGGGGCGTATGGAGTGAGCTGGGGAAGCAGGGAGACCAGGAGATTAATGGCCTAAGGTTTTAAATATTAAGGCCTATATTTATACAGCTCCTCCAGCAAGAATGCTGCCAAGGGGAGGGGAAAAGTATGTGCTCAGGGCTGGCTCATTAGGTTGGTTTCCACTTCTGGAATTGTACCAGGAGAAAATCTTGTTTGGTTTGGATTTCCAGGGAGATGGGAAGTTGCCTTCCCAAGATCTGAGGGTAAAGCCAACCAATGCCACTGTTTCTTGGGGATGTTTATTTTTAACATAAAAAGGAGTCAGCAGACACTTAACCTCTTCAATGTAGGCCCTCCTACTCAAGGGAAACCGATGAATCAGCCTTCAGTGGAAGGGAACAAGATCGAGCCTGTGCATATTTCTACCTGCTCTCTTTTTCCTCCGTGGGAGGCCAGAGACAGTAAGTAACTGGGATAAGAGCAGCATTTTGATTACTGGACTGTAAGAAATGATTTCTCAGCTCAGAAAAGGGAAAGGAATCTCCCTCCCAGATTCTAAATATCCAAGCTGGCAATGGCTGGGCCATTTCCGAATCCTACTTGCGTCCCCTCGGAGTGCCCTGCTCTGCGTGACTCACAGAGTCATGCTCAGGGCAGTCATGGGGCTGGGGAAGGCAGTGATGATGACATCACCACAATGGCGGGGATGAGGACCATGGTACAGGATGCTGTCAGTGGAGCTGTGAGAGGGAAGGAATGGCAGCACTGGCATAACCAGGGACTGATAGGATGTAGTGGTAGCAGTGATACCGGATGCAGCGGTAATGGGGGTGGTGGGGATAATCACAGGCAAGTCATATGTGGTTGGAGAATAAGGAAGGGCCCAAGGCTTCTTATCTCACTTAGAACAGAAAGTCCTTGTCATGGTCTAAAGGGTCACAGGATCTGGCCTCTACCTTCCCACCTCTCCAACACAAGCCCTGCCTCTGTCTCCCTCCCTGATCTGCAACCCATCCATGCACGCTCCCCAGGGCCTTTCAGCTGCTCTCTCTCAAGAGCTCCTCATTCCCACCCTTTATGTGGATCACCTGTACAGAGAGGCTTTCGTGGGCCCGCCCTTTGTTTCACTTTCTAGTACTTAGCAATTTCTGATATTTGTTTCTTTTCTGTGTTCACCCACTCAAATGTGTGAGCTCCATGAGGGCAGACTTTATTTTAGAGCATGCTCTATCCACAGACCCTGCAATTCCTTGCAGGTGGTGGACAGTCACTCTTTGTTAGGTGAATGTGTGCACAGTTGTAGGCATGTACCACAGCCAACATGTTAGGGTGCTGGAGATTGATACAAGGCCATTGCCATCTCATTTTTACTGAAGTTCCTACTTTAGGTCCACATCATGAAAGCCAGAGGACAATAAACATGGTAGTATGGGCTTTTTTAGGCCAATGCAGCTGCACCTCTCACCTAGATAATTTTACTTCGCTCTAGTTGGAGAGGCCCTCAGCTCTGAGGTGTCTACATCGCTACACCTCACCATCTGAAAGCAACACTCCTGAACCTTACCTCGCAATCTCAGGAAAGCATTCCAGGCCTGACACTGGGCTCTCCATGAGGAATGTGATGTGGGCTATCATCTGGGCAGGTTGCCTACTACATAGGGCATATTACCCCCCAAACTGAAAACATCTGGTTCATTCCTCCCCAGGGGAAACTCACATTCGCTTCAGTTTCTTGTACTGGGTGAAGGCTCCAGCAGGGATGGATTTGATGGAGTTCTGTTCCAGGCGTCTGGGAAACAGAGCAGAGAAGAGTCAGTTAACCATCCACCTGTCAACAGGCGGTTGCTGAGGGCCTTGGGGGACAGGACGTCCCCTCCCATCACGTGGCACCCGATACTGGTTGCGGGACACTGGGCAAACTTCTGCAGGATTTTGGTTCTTGCTTATTCTAAGTGGTCTTTGAAGGCAGATGTCTTCTTCACAAAAGCTGTGGGAAGTAACTGGCATGCTGAAAAAGTCAAAGGGATAAAGAGAAGAAAAAGAGGTGGCCTATGGGCCAGCAATGCCCATCTGCCCTGGAAGCATGTCACCATTCTGTCAAAAATTCAACCACTGGGGAGCCTGGGTGGCTCAGTTGGTTAAGCGTCTGACTTCGGCTCAGGTCATGATCTCGCAGTCCGTGAGTTGGAGCCCCGCGTCGGGCTCTATGCTGACAGCTCAGAGCCTGGAGCCTGTTTCAGATTCTATGTCTCCCTCTCTTCTGGCCCTCCCCCGTTCATGCTCTGTCTCTGTCTCAAAAATAAATAAACGTTAAAAAAAAAAATTAAAAAAAAAACTCAACCACACTGCCACTGGGGTATTGTACAGGCAGAAATGACAATGGCTGACTTCATTCCTGGCTTTTTTAAAAATTAAGGTATAACTGACATATAATATTAGTTTCAGGAACACAACATACAATAAATAACATTTGATTATTTGTTTCTGGGTTTTTCAATGGGCTGTTCTAATATGCTGGAGAAATGGCCTTCAAGTCTTTAGGCTCCCAGCCTGCCATTCATCAAACTGACTCCGACACCCTGAGGCCTAGGGGCCCCGACTGGACGACTCCCCTGGGATGCTGCTAGAATCTGTGGCTTTACTATGTTACAGACTTTCCTGAAGACCTTCCTCTCTTGTAACTCTGGAATGACAAGAGATGTCATAGGCCCCAGGCCCAGGGCCGAGAACTTTCTTGAAGAGAAGTGAGTAAGCATCTCTGTTCTCTCGCCTCTCAGGTGACTTCCTGTTACCAAGAACAGGTGTGGTGGGAAACAGGCCTGAGTAGGAGGCAGGGCCCTCTATTAGAGGTGATGAGTGATGCCCTCAGGCCTCGGCTGAGGACTGAGAATCTCCTTCTCGTCCATCTCCCTTGTCTCCAAGGCACGGGTCTTGTCATCACCTTCTCATTTGGCGCGGATGTTCCCTAACCTCTCAGCTGGGAAGACACAAAAAAAGGTGTGCGTGGGGGCGGGGGGTGGGGGGAGAAGAAGGAACAGACGGGCGGAAGTGGCTCCCTCAGAGGCTACATCCAGTGGCTGCACATTTCTGGCTGGGATGAACCCATTCATCTTGAAGAGTAATCCCCGCTGCAGAGTCGGGGAGACAGTCGTATTAATTTGTGCCTCTGCGATCTCATCTTCATTGGGGGAAGAGAGTATTTGTTACTGGAACCGCTAATGGAGCAGTTTGCCAGCAATTTTCCCATTTCAAACAACATCTCAGCTGCTAATGTGGAATGGTTTGTCAGGCCTACCCATAACACAGACAAATCACTCTCTAGGCCAAAGGAAGGGTGGGTGGGGGAGAGAGAAAGAGGAAAGGCGGGTGGGAGGAGAGAGGGAGCATCAGGACAGATCATTCTTGGCTGCTAGATGAATAGAGTCTACAAATGAGACTGCCACGGTCTATTAAGAAAGCCTTTGTGGCCTGTTGGAGGGGGTGGGGAGCGTGTTCTGCTGGGCACATGGGCACAGGCTGGCCAGACAGGGGCCTGGCTGTTCTTGGTAAGGCACAAGAGCGCGCCACAAGGTCCCAGAGACTGTGGGCTACCCGATACAGCCAGCCGCAGAGGCAGCAGGGAGGCTCCAAGGACATTCTTGTTCTCCAGCTGAGCAGAGTTCAGCAGGGATCTCTCAGCCCAGGCAACAGCTCCATGGGTCTCTGGGGCTGCCAGTCAGGTGGAAAATGCTCTCCAGGAATCCTGTGATTCACCTGCCACTTTGGCAAGGGATTGCGGCTGGATGATGCCTCTGGGGAGAGCCACTGTCTGTAACGATGGTAACCCCCTCCGTTTTCGCAAGAGGACCCACTGCTTCCAGCTGCAGGCCAAGAACCTAGGCAAGTCAGGCCAGCCGGGGGTGTGTGGTCGGCTGGCTGTCAGTGCAATTCATAACCAATTAACCTACACTTTAGTGAGGGGTGTAAGATTCAAGGGAGGGATGAATCCATGAGCAGTATGTGGTACCTGTCCCTGAGGAATTTAATCATCTGGGGATAGAGACAGCCCAAGATGGTCCACCACAGAACCAAATTCTATTGCTATCATAACAAACAGGAAGAGCGATCATTTATGAGGCCAAGTTGATTTATGTCTATTATCTCTTTTAATCCTTACATGTATGAGGCAAGCTATGTTGGCCTCATTTGGTGGATGAGGAAAATAAAACCTACAGGGATCAAATAGCCCATCCAGAGTGACAGAGCTAGCAAGAGGCAGAACTGACACCTGTTTCTACACATCGGACATACTGCCTTTCTTTCTGAAAACAGAGAAATTGAGGCCTAGAGGCTAAAGTGGCCTCCCCAAAGTCACAGAAGAGTTTAGGAGGTTATGACCCCAATGCTGATTCTGAGACATCATGCAGCCTCTGTGTAAGTGGGTATTTTGTCTTGCCATTTGCAACGCCGTGGACAGAACTAGAGTGGATTATGTTAAGTGAAGTTAGTCAGTCAGAGAAAGACAAGTATCGTATGACCTTACTCATATGTGGAATTTAAGATACAAAACAGATGAACATAAGGGAAGAGAAGCAAAAATAATATAAAAACAGGGAGGGGGACAAACCATAAGAGACTCTTAAAATATAGAGAACAAAATGAGGGTTGCTGGGGGTGGGGGTTGTGGGTGGGGGATGGGCTAAATGGGCAAGGGGCATTAAGGAGGACACTTGTTGGGATGAGCACTGGGTGTTATTATGTAGGGGATGAAGTCATTGGCTTCTGCTCCTGAAATCATTATTGCACTATATGCTAACTTACTTGGATGTAAATTTTAAAAAATAAATAAACTTAAAATAAAATTTCATAAGGAAATAAAAAAAAGACATAGGCATTTTGTAAAAAGGCTGTAGGAGTTGAGGGAGATGCAATACAGATGCGAATACATACAAATATGCAAACAGAGTACAAAGGTGTGGTTTTGAGCAAAGAACTTCAATCTTAGCAGGGACGGCTCTGTGCGTCCTGTACCCATCAGACTAGTACACTCTGGGGATGGTATTTGTCTCTGCAGTCTCTCTGCTTCTTATGCTGCTGTGGGTCCTGGCTAGACACCTGATCCCTTATGGAGTGCCAAGGCCATGCCATGATGTGGGTTAACCTCGCTCCAGGGGGGATCAGAGTTTGTCTGGGGTGGTACAGTTGTGAATAGTCAGTGTCCTTCGAATGTGAGGTAAAGGCAAGGGAAGGGGTAATAACAATAGTAAGAGCTATGAGGTGTCAGGTGCTTGTAAGTCAGGCATTAGGCTAAGAGTTTTACATGGCTTGTTTATCTTAATATTTACACCATGGTGAGGCAGGTCCTATTCATCGTTTCCATCCCCGCTTTAAACGTGAGAAAATGGAGGCTCGGAGATGTTAAGTCTCTTGTCCAAATTCACAAAGTCAGGAAGAGCTACAGCTGGAAGGAAATGCAGGCAAGTTTATTCAGTTCAAAAACCTGAGCCCGCAGTCACTAAGCTTTGTTGAATCCCTTTTGTAGCTGAGGCATCTCCATTTTTAGTTGCCGGCAGCTCATCCTCAGAGAAATGGCCCCTTTGTCAAGGGAGTAAGACTACAGTGCCTGTGCACACACAAACTTTCTATGTAGCAAACAGCCCCTGGTAGGTTTTATATAGCCTGGAACAAGCATGCAAAGATCCATACTCCCAGTGACAAGAATTCAGTGTGAAGAACAAAAAGAAGCATTAGCATCAGCAAAAAACTGTCACATTTAGAGAGGTGTCTGAAGCCAACAGCTGTTTTAGGTCTCTCTTAAATGGCACATGTGTCTTTCTTTGTCTGGCAAACATTCTTCAGGCTGCAAACTGATTTAATAGAACTAGCATAAAAACAAACATACAAATCAAACATCTGAACATCTTCCGGCACCAGTAAAAACAATGGGAACAACTGATGGGGATTTCAGCCGTTTGCGCTCTGTATTGATTTGCCCTAGTTTCTCGGTGCTTCCTTAATGATCTGTCATTTGCAAACATGCGACTGAACGCAATATATTTCTTGCAATGCATAAGTCAACATGATGCCAGAGAGACTGGCAGGGGCATGGCTAGTGCGAGGGCATGGCTACAAGTCACCTGATAAAGACGTCCTGGAGCTGGGTTGGAATATTGGTAGTGGTGTGGCTGAGGTGGCAATAACGATGAACATCTACCATTTATCGAGGGCTTTTTCTATGTCAGACACTGTGCTCTTTGCATACTGGCTCATTTTATTCCTTCAGCAAAACTACAAAGCAAGTGTTATTAATAATATAGTAACAACGAAGTTGAGGGATGCAGGCATATGTGACACGAGCCGCTCCTAACCTACTCTGCAGAATACCTGGCACTGCCTGCAGAAAGCAGAGAGAGCCAGATTTGCTCTTCTTACTATTTGCATATGCCCACATGCCTCCACCACAGAATTTGTTTTTTTATCATCTTAGAAAACAATGAATGAAAAATAATATGGGAACTTGAGACCAAACCATTCTATCATGTTGTCCATGCAACACATGCATAGGCTTTTCTTTTCAGATTTCATTCAGTGCCTTCCAAACATCGTGCTAATTTTCTGTGCAATTGTGTTATTTAATCTTCATGGAGAATCTCTAGTAGGTCTGATGAGCCCCATTTTGCAAGGGTCGGGGGGGGGGTCGGTGGGCAGTGGCGGACCAAGTGAAGCAGGAGATGTTAAGAAAGATGCGCAAAGTAAGAGGCGAAACTGAGACTCAAACCCTGAACTATTTATCCTAAGGCTCTGTTCTTCATTATTCTCTGTGCTTCAGCGGCTTCCCCTTTAGACTACTGCCCCAATCCACCCCATCTCCCTCCTTCCACGTGGCAATCCCTCAGAAACCTGGTGCTCTCAGAACATTTAAGAATCCTGATTGTTGACGGCTTCCAGAACCCTCCAGTCCTTTTGTTCTTTTGACTGTTTTTTTTTTTTTTTGGTTTGTTTTTTAGTTCTCTCCTTTTAACATGCCCTGGTGACCTGTGTAATGGGAAAATACTTGCTTTTGTTAAACAGATAAACCACTATTTGTCTCTCCACCCCAGATAAACAACAGGGGTGAGGTGAGACTAGGTGGAGAGTGGGGCTACCGTTCCTCTCCCCCAGATGCTTTCACTTATGACTTGACATTCAGTGCATCCACACAGCCCTTCTCCATCACCTGAATCTATGTGCTATCGCAGAGGGCATGAGACACACTGGATGGCACTATGTGGGGGTGTAGAGCAAACTGGAAGAAGATGGGCAGTGATTAAGATGGGGCTCTAGGCACAGATGGTCCCTCTGGAGGCTTGAGTACTCAGGGGTGAAGACAGAAGACCACAGAAGAGAGGAAGGTGTGAGCCTCTGGCTCTTCCCAGAATCTATCCCTGCTGGAGGCTGGAGCTGGTTCAGAGAATCAACAGGGAGCAGCAAGAATGGTGATGGTGGGAGCTCAGTTTCGAGGAAAATCTGCAGGGAACTGTCTCACTGTGGGTTCTCTGGAAGAAAGCTATTTTTAGAGGAATTGGCTCTGCTATGCGGGGAGACCAGCAGACACTCCTCTGAGCTGCCTTGGCTTTGAAAAACATTCTAAAAGAGTTTGCCAGATTGCTTTGCATGAGAGATAGTCCTTCCTCCCCCCAAATGTTGGGGAGTGCAGAACCCCTCCTAAGGTGTTAACGCATCACCACTGGCTAAGGATGGCCCATGGGATCTGAAGAACCTGAGATGGTGCCAAGCATCCCTAAGGAGAAAGGGGAAGTCTGGATTGTATGGGTGGCCATGGACACGAGTCAAAATTCTTGATGGGAAAAAGGAAAAGTCACATTCAGATGTCTTTGGGATGATAAATCAGACACTTCTATTCATCCGGGGGGGTGTACTTCAGTTTCCACTCTCTGTCTCATCTTTCAACCTCCCCCACCTGCTGGTCTTCTCTCCCTAAGAGGCTGCGTTTCAGCTGCTTTCAAGACTTTCAGACCAACACACAAGTCCCCAGGCACGGGTTTTGTTGCCTTGAGGAACAAGCAGGTTTCTTCCTCAAAGGTCTCTCTTACATGTCACTTCTGCCTGTAGCCTCCTAACCACAGAGTCTTGCTTCGTCTGCTTTAATGTCTCAGCTTCATTTCATCACAGAGGAGAAGGAGGTGGGCACAGCAAGAGAAATCCTGGGCAATCTGTCTGGTGGGCCGTGGGAGCTCCACAAGCAGGGGCGGCCTTATTTCCATGTCTGCATACATTTGCATGATGATGAGCTACCGCCAGGCTCAATTCATAATGCAAGTGGCTAGCCCGGTTCTTGAACCTCTTCTGTCAACCATCACCCTTAAAGTCCTGACTTAGTTCTATGGAAGGATCTCCAAATGCAGGTAGCTTCAGCTCCTATGATATGGTTTCCAACCTTTCTCACGGAGCCTAATAAAATGGTAGTAGCAGCAGCAACAATAGCAACACAAGTACTAGCAGTAGTAAAATAATAACAATCACGGCCAGCAGAGTATATCCTATGTGTCAGACACAACGCCAAGCATTTGACAGCATACATTTCATTTAACTTTCGCAAGAGCTGTTCAGAAGGTACAGTTGGCCTGTGAATGTTTCAGTTGAGGAAAACAAGACACAGAAAAGTTATTTTCCAGAGTCAAAAGGCATGGCCAGAGCTAGTATGTGGGTCTCCCTGAATCCATAGTCTACCCTTGATGGCTGCTGTTTGTGGCTGTTTTTAGAAGCACTGTAGCTAGGTTGGTCATTCTCAGACTTTTAGATTTCACAGGCTAGGTGGTTACAGACCTTTTATTTTGCTAGTGAAAGGGCTCTGTGTGTTATATATAATGTATATTATATAGAGACATACATTTATACACGTGTTAATTAAGCACATATTTAGCACATACATGTGCATGCACACCCAAACATATATATTCTGCCTCTAGTGGCCATCATTTTATAAGATGAAGGGCATTTTAAAAAATATAATTTATTGTCAAATTGGTTTCCATACAACACCCAGTGCTCATCCCAACAAGCGACGAAGGGTATTTTTAATAACAACAATAGAATAAGGAAGTTCAAGAATTTAAAATAAAGTCTCCTTTAAATGGAATATTTTTGCTCATCAGAAAAAAATCACATTGTTCTTGTTTTTCTCACTTTACCTCACATTGGGAAAAACATTCCAATAATCAGACAGCCTTTCAGAAATCACTGAATCAAACTATTCTAGTTTGTTAATGTCCCTTTAAAAATTTGATGTCCAGGTATGAGCCCAACAGTCCAGGTATGGCTTGGTCTGCATGGGTCCCACCTCCAATGTACAATTTCCATCTGCAATTCCTCTCTCCTAGACACCTGAGCTGTGTGCCTGTGAGGCCCAAGTTGGAGGTATAATGATGTGGAGGAGAGGAGGGCGAGTCGGGGGTTGGTGCGGGTCAATGGTTATAGCTTATCTACTAGACTGGCCTCTTTCATCACGCTGTGGTTTGAGACCTGGTCAAGGAAAGAGCTATGGCTGCCAAAGACAGAAGATGAAACCTGGCAGATGGAGGGAGAAAGGAATGAAGTGGGGCAGAAAAAGTGGGAATCTGAAAGGAGATGAATGTGGGCAGGAACTCCGTCTTGCACATCTGTTTGAGACAGTCAGTGTCCTCCCCTGTCATGGATGGAGAGGGAAGGTGGAGGGGCTCTTACAACAAGGAAGGAAGAGCTGACTGGGTGAAGAAAGATGGCACTGGGAAGTGACATGGGAAGACCATGGGTGGGGAGAGAAGGGAGAAAATGAATGAGGGGAGGAGGATAAACACAGGGGGGAAATGGTACGGAAAGGGGAGAGAGTAAGGCCAGGAACAAAAGGAAATGGGAGAAGAAGAGAAGCAAGGGGGTGAGCAGGAGAGGCATGAGGTTGAAGCGAGTTCACGAAGGAAGGGATCTTCAAGTCTAGAGCAACAGACTGTGAGGAGCAAAGAGAAAACAGCAAAACGTGAACAAATTAACTGCTGGTTCTTGACGAAAGGAAGACTGAAGGGTGGGCGAAGAGGGATGGAGGCTACAGAAGGTGTGGCTGTCAGGCCAAAAGGAGGCTCTGCTGACGAGCTCCCGCCTACGGGAAGAGGTAGAGGCATGAGTTGTGTCTACTGGGGCTGGGAAGACAGTTTTAAAGGGAATCAGGGAAAAGTTGACAAAACCAATGAAAGAAGAAATGAAGCCTCCACTGTTGTAAATCCTATGTTTCTTCTCAACTCAATCAGGGTGAAACCAGAGTCCTTAAAATGCCCCCATGATTTGGCCCTTTGTTGCCCCTCTACTTTTATCCCTTAATTCTGCCCCTTATGTTTGCTTCACTCTAGCCACACTGGCCTTCTGGTATAGCAGGCACTCTCCTCCCTCTGGGCCTTTGCACATGCTGTGCCCTCTACCTGCAACACTCTTCCTCCACGTATCTGCTTGCTTTTTTCCCCCTTAACTGACTTCAAGTGTTTTCCTTGCTTTATTTTTCTCCACAGAAGCTACCCCCTTCTATCATATCATATAATTTACATTGCTTTGTTTACTGTTTCTTACCTCCCCGCACCCCACCAGAATGCAAGCACCATAAAGGCAGAAATTTTATCTTTTATTCACTGATGCTCCTGGAGCACAGAACTATGACTAGAACATAGGGGGCTAACAACAGACATTTGTTGAATGAATGTGTGAATGGCTGAAAGAGTTAATGGGCTATCTATTGGATCGCATCAGGAACAGAAGGGATGCAAAGGAGGAGGAAGAGGGAGAGGAGGAGGAAGAGGGAGAGGAGGAGGAAGAGGGAGAGGAGGAGGAGGAAGAGGGAGAGGAGGAGGAGGAAGAGGGAGAGGAGGAGGAGGAAGAGGGAGAGGAGGAGGAGGAAGAGGGAGAGGAGGAGGAGGAAGAGGGAGAAGAGGAGGAGGAAGAGGGAGAGGAGGAGGAAGAGGGAGAAGAGGAGGAGGAAGAGGGAGAGGAGGAGGAAGAGGGAGAGGAGGAGGAAGAGGGAGAGGAGGAGGAAGAGGGAGAGGAGGAGCAGATGAGCAGAGGGGCTACGGAAACGCGTGTCTTATTTGAAGGGATTTTATCTAATGATATTTTGACTAGGAAGATTCTATCTAAGCATGTTTTTAATAAAGCCACCTAAAGGTGAAGGTAAAAAATGAAAACATTTGTGGTCATGTAAAGAGTGATCCTGGGGCGCCTGGGTGGCTCAGTCGGTTAAGGGTCCGACTTCAGCTCAGGTCAAGATCTCGCGGTCCGTGAGTTCGAGCCCCGCGTCGGGCTCTGGGATGATGGCCCAGAGCCTGGAGCCTGCTTCTGATTCTGTGTCTCCCTCTCTCTCTGCACCTCCCCCGTTCATACTCTGTCTCTCTCTGTCTCAAAAATAAATAAACGTTAAAAAAAAATTAAAAAAAAAAAAAAGAGTGATCTTGAGGTTGGTGTTGACTGACCCCTCTACTTGACCCAGAATGAGAAACTGGCCATTTTCTAATGTATAAGGCAAGAGTGGACAAGATTGAACTATACGGTCAAGAAATTTTTAGTGGTATTATGGACATCTGTGCACACACACAGACATACACAATTTTTGTACCTACAGTTCTAATCTAGAGGACAACGATCTGATTTGAAATGATTAACAGTTCACTCTTGCTCAGATAATGGTAGCTATGAAATGAGTTCATCATTCATGTACCTTCTGCCAATACTACCACCAGTACATAGAGCATTTGCCCACGTGCCAAGGACCCTATTAAGGGCTCCCATGCAGCATTTCATTCTGTTTCCACGATGACCCATTGACAATACTGTAATTATCACATTGTTATAGATGAGAGAAGTAGAGATGAAAAAGAGTGATTATTTTGCCCAAAGTCACACAGCTAGTAAATGGTAGAGCTAGGATATAATCACAGGGTGATTCCAGGGAAGGGACTGACAAGCTTTTATTGTAAAGGGCCAGATAGCACATATATCAGGGTTGGTGGGCTAAGTCACAACTACTCAATACTGCCTCACGAGGACAGCCATGGACAATCCGTATGCAAATAGCTCTGGATGTGTTCCAATAAAACTTTACTTATAGAAATAAATGGTGGACATATTTGGACCACTGAGAAGTTTGCTGACTGAGCTCTGGAATCTATGCTCTTGACAACTGAGGTATCACACCTGGGAAAGCCTGGACAGTTAGCAAAGGGATCTCTGAGTGTTTTTTAATAGTTAGCGGTAACAGGCCCACGCGCCACCAGACTACTGAGGGATTGGCTGAGGCAGAGAGATAAACTCACCAGGGACAGAGGGTAGCAGATGGGGCACTTACATTTCGACGATGCCCTCTGGCAAGTTGGCAGGGATCTCCGTCAAGCCCTTCCCTCGACAGTCCACGACGTTATTGCTGCATGTGCAGGCCGAGGGACAGGAGATGGAGTTGGCATTGCAGGACGGAGGTTCTGAGTGGGGTCCTGGAGGTCCAGAACACATGGTCAATCATGACAGTGTCAGGAGCCACTGGAGCTTTTGTGCCCCTTAACCAGCTTCCAAGGAAGCAGCACCTGATAAAATACCTGAAAAATTTTCACCAGCTGACATCTCCTCTCATCTGGGAGACATGGCTGCAACTGGCTAAATATTTAGCCAAGAGGAGAGATTCTGACCTTGACCTGTTTCTGGATTGTTCTACTGGCTCTGTCATCACATCATCCTCGTCTTTCAGAGAAAGGGTTGCTCTCAGAGTCAGTCCCACATGAAAATATGCCACCAGAATGCAAAAAAAGGCACATTGGGACTATTTGCTCAGGGTGCCCAATGTCTGAACACCTACGATTTTTGGCTTTCATTTGGGGATTGGATGCTAGGTATAGGCACGCTTTCATTCTTTTCTCTAGAGTTTTGAACACACTCTAAAACCAAGTTGGGGTAGGGGAAGCTGTCAGAATTTCATTATTTGATGTTCTCAAAGTGTCTATAGTCATCAGCAGTGACATCATCCAAAACATTTTCAAGCAATTTTTATGTCCAGAGAACATGCAAATAAAACCTATCTTATTAGAAAAAAGGCAAATAAGTTATTACGTATTTTGGAGTCAGCTTTTAATTTTGTTTGAGGTGAGAACCTGCGTGAATTTAAAGCAAAGTGGTAAAAACCCAAGTAAATGGCATCTAAAGAGCATCTTTAGAAAACCACACAAAGATAAAAATATATATTAGCAAACTAACCCAGGATTCAAAGAGTCACAAGAAGTACATTCAAATGTTTTAAACACATAAAAGTTTTCATGCTATCACTACTTCTTCAAAGTAAGGTAAGAATCTCAGACCTGTGGTTTGTTTTCCAAATGTGGACATTTTGTGGTCCCAAAGGTAAACCCGACCCCAGAGCCTCCTCAGGACCTCTCCACCGCCTGCGAGATCTAGCCAGCAGGGATTACCTGATGTCTTTCCAGATGCCCACCCCCAGAGCGGAGGACCACAGGCTCAGACCAACTCTGCCGATCTCTCACTGCCTGGACATGGGATTCTGACTGGGAGCCCTTGGACAGAGATTCAATATGAAACCTGAAAATGTCTGCAGGGAAACACTGACTTTGGTTTGGCCAAAGTGGATGCATCAGAGAACCAAGGGGGCCTGGGCAAATGCTTGTTTGGACATTGAGACTCAAAGTGGAGGATCCCCCTCTTCACGCTCAACAGTCCCTGTGCCTGGGGACGGTCCTTCTGCAAGGGCTCAAATGGATGCCAAAGGCTCGTTGTGGAACATTTACCTTGCCGGAAAGTGCCGACTCAGTAATCAAAGATTACTTCTCTTGGCCTCACCATCTCCTTCTCTCTCTTTTTCTCCCTTTCTGTCTCTGTCTCTGTCATACACACACACACCTACAGACACACATACACACATACACACATACCCCAAATTAAAAAATATCCTCCTTTCTGGGACATTTGAGAAAATATTCATGTCTAGGGCATAGGGACTTCAAACTCTTCAGTGTTACTCACATTAGCAGATCTCATGGAGACCATGAAAAATGCCAGAATGATGATGACTTTCACTAAAATCCCCAACCGGAACATTCTCTGGGAGAGGTGATACAAGCTTTGTTCCAAACTGGGGAAGTTTTCCATTTCTAAGGAAATGGCAACCCCAGAGAATCAGCTTATAAGAGCCTCAGATCAGGAATGAGAGTGTTGTGGCTCAGGGAGTGGGGTCTGGAGTCCTACTGCCTCAATTTGAATCTTGGCTCTGTCATTTCATCCCTATATCCCCGTGCCCAGTTTTCCCCATCTGTAAAATGAGAAGAAATAACAATACTTATTTCACAGCATGGTTTTGTTGTGAAGGCAAAGAAAGTTAATGCATATAAAGTATTTAGAAGAATGCATGGCACAGAGTCAGAGCTTAGTTGCTGTTATTATTACTGTTAATGAGTCCACCTCTGGCACGAATTGCCTGTAAATCATAATATCCCTCTGAGCTCTTTTGTTACCAACTCAGTGAATAAGAAATTTGGACTGCATGACTTCTGAAGTCCTTTTTGGACTGAAAAGATCAATTACTCCTGGTCTTCAGAAGAATCAAAGCAGAGAAGGAGTAAAACACCCAACAGCACCTGTCCATCCTGGCTCTGCTTCTTTGAAGGGGGCCAAGAGGATATGCAGTGTGAAGAGCTCCCACCCTCTCCCCACATGTGAGAGAGGCTGGGAGTGGTATGGCTTCAGATGTCAGGGCTTTTGAAGTGCCTATGACGCTCCCCAAAGAAAACTGCCAGGCTTGGCCCTCCACGTCAAGGGGCTAGGGTGCCTAACAAAGCCAGGGAGAATCGCCACACCACGGGCACCTTCCTGTTTGGGAAATGTCAGGGATTCCGTGGAAGGATGAAGTCTGTGCTCCTCCTGTATTTCCATCCATTGAGGCAGACAGTAATCGGATGGCTGTACTTCTTCTGATTTGTCAAATTGTTACTTGGTTGGGGTGTGTCAGGAAGGGAGAGGGGGAGAAAGACATTACAGTCAGGGCTTCTACGGGCAACAGGAAGTTCTGAAATGGGAGTTTTTTTCAAAAATGCCCCTTTGACTTCTGTGCTAGAATTAATTCTGTTTAAACCAGCCCTAGGTTGTAGCCTTGAATCCCTCTGGGAATGAGCTGGGTCTTTCACAGGGTGGCTCTGATTCTGTAGGGAGTATGTGCTACATTTCAAGGGATGTTGTCAAGGTAAAAAAAGCCTTTGAAAAAGATTCCATAACCAGGTCACTAACAACACCTTTAATTACGCAGAGAGAAACAAAGGTAATTATAGCCTCTGTCAGCATCCTGGGCTGGTGGCTCCCCAGCCAGGCATTCACACGTGGTAAGGGTGTTATCCTCTTGTTGAAACAAAACACTTCAGGCTTAAGATGGGGTTGAAAGATAGGTTCATTTTCCCTGGAAACATTCCCCTCTGCTCCATGCCCAATGGACCGAGTGCATTTCCCTTTGAACCTCTGAGTGCTATGGTGTCAGAAGTCCCTCCCCTTTGCTTTTTGTCTTTGGATAGACTGAGACTAGCATGTAAATTCAACAAGGGCAGTGGTCTTTTCTGTCTTATTCCCTGTTATGTTCCCAATGCCTAAAGCAGGGCCAAAGCACAAAACCCTGTAAACATACCATGGGTCAGCGGAAGGATGAATAGATGAATGGAATTGGTCTAGAATCCTGGCAGAGTGGGGGCTGAATGTCACCAAGCTGTGGGGGCGAGTAATCCTTCTAGAAGGGCCTTAAGGGGAGACCCCTGAGCTCTGAGTGCCCTGGGCTCTGGTTGCTAGGACCAGCCATAGTGTGTGTGGGGGTGGGTGGGTGGGGAACGAAGCGGTTATGGGTGGATGGGACCTTCATGCCTGAAGCTCATGTCTTTCTACCACAGCTCAGTGCTGGCAAAGGCCATCTGCTACTCTGCTGAGGCTCCTGCTGAGCCCTGCTCACCTGCACAGCTCAGGGTGTCCTAGGCACTCGTCTTAGCTCTGTCTGCAAACCCCTTCCTCTCAGCCTTTCCTGTCCACACATATTGAGAGTGAAGGGGGTGGTGCAGGTGACAGAGAATTTCCAAGGGGGGCAAAGTGAGGAAAAACCCATGGTTCTACCCAGGAAATTCTCTGAGCACTGTACAAGCTGAGAAGCAGATGAATGGGAACAGAGTGTTTTGATCGAGGTGGAAAGTCTCCACACATGTTTGAGGGGAGAGGACTATGTGGGCTTGTGCCTACGTGAACATGTGTGTTCCTGTTGTATAACACGTGCTCATGGGGCTCGTGAATACTCATTATCCCCAAGCAAGCTTGCCTGCTGGTACCATCTCCTCCTTCTCCTGGCACAGAAAGCAGCTTAAATCAGAGTGTAGTGATGCACTAGCACACAGAACCCCTGTAATCCATGTTCTGAGATGTTTTGTGAGGAACTTGAAGTGGATGTGGACTTGCTCTTCGTTTTTAAATGGGTGCCCAAGCTATCTGCCCTTGGAACTCTTCCTGTGGGACAAAATGTTGCTGCACTGAGGTGGAAGCTAGTTCTCACACAGAACAGGGAGACGAGGATATGGGCCAAGTACCTGTCTCCCCTCTCGGGGCCTGTCTCCCCTTTCCGGAATCACCACTTCAGCTCAGGAATTTCACTTTGGAGCCAGAGCCACCTCCGTGTCACCCAAAGAGGACACTGAGATGTCCAGCCTTCTGATGTCCCCTGACTCCCACTCCCGGGACTGTGGCCTGATGTCTTGAGAGAGGGCAGAGCACAGGGCAACTGAGGTGCTGATCCTCCCCTCCCTGATTATCAGGCTGCTGTCCCCTCAGATGGGGGGGGGGAGGTGCTCAATGAGCACAAGGGCAGGGCAGGAATGTGTCCCCGACCAGACCTGTCATGGCAAAGTGCCTGTGATGGCTGGCACGAACAGCGATCACGTCATCGTGTCTCTGGTGACTGCATGATACCCCCTCCAGTCTGAGAGACAAGGAGGAGGAGCAATGATCAGGGACACTGGCTCCTGCCAGGCTGCTTCCTCAACTCTGTTCTTCTATTTGGCATCACGCTGGAAGTGGAAAGTCCTAACTGGTGTGTCCAATTGAATGGGGAAAAGCTCGCTGAACTTCAGACCTAGAAAGGGCTGTGGAGCTGATGAGGAAACAGACATCTTGGAGGGAGAGAACTTGACCAGGGACACAATGGTGGCCCAACTAAGAATGATGTCATTGTCGTAACAGCAGCTAACGCTTATGGAATGTTTCCTAAGTGCTAGATGCTGCACCAAGGGCTTTGCATGTGTGAGCTCATTTGGTTCTCATAAAACCCATGACGTACGTTCTTTTATTATTATTATTTCCATTATACTGATGAGGAAAGGGAAGAACAGGGAGTCAAGCAAACTGGTCAAGATCATGGAACTAGTGAACCACAACATTCTAAGTTCTGGTTCAGCGTTTTTTGTATCATCTCCTTTGCCAAGAAGATACCCCAAATGCCTCTCTTTATTGCCATGACTTTGAAAGCCATCAGAGCCTGGGAATCTCAGGAGGTAGGAAGAAGAGCCTCAGGGGCCAAGACACAGATTGTGTAAGCTACAGTGGAGATAGCAGGACACTCTTGTTAGAGCTGTGTTTATTTCTTTCCGTCTTTAAAGGGAATCCCACCCAGCAGAGTGCACAGAACCGAAAAATCCAATGGCCTTGTGAGCATGTGGAAATAAATTAATTCCAGCATTCAAATTAAGCATCCCTGTTGGCCTCTGGCCTTTCAAAAGCCAACAACAGACTGCAATGACAATGGGGTTTGAGCAATTATGATGAGAATATAAATGAACGTGATTTAAATACCAGAGGCATGATAATTTTAGGAATGGCTAAATAAACCTAATAATCTCATTCTTGCAATGTCCAATTATGGTGTTTTAATTAAAACCTCCTAAGGAGATGGGCGGCTAGTCATGGCTTACCTTAATTATCTTTATACTTAGTAAGTAGTCCCAAATTAAAAAAAAAAAAGGGGTGGTGGTGAAAATTTCTTGTTTCCAGGGTTATATGCCGATTTAATTTTTAGTAATAAATGAGGAAGTGTTTCTTGAGAGGCTTTTAGGAGCAAGCATTGTTCCAGGCATTGGGGCAACCTTAAAAACGTGACCCCTTAGTACTAGAAGACAAGATCGATCTTCATGAAAGGGTATCTCTATCTCACACTCAAAGGCTATGGGCAGATAAGTGTAAAATAGGTGGACAAGCCAGTGGATACAAAGATGTTTAAAGGAAAGAGATAACTGACTCAGGAGGTCAAATATTTAACTAATACCCTTGAATTACGAATTGTGACTGGAAGAAACTTCTTCAGATTAAGGTAACCAGAAAATTGACACACGGAAAATAAATCCTGGAGTTTAAACCCCAGCATAAACCCTTTAGGTAAGGATGGGCAAAAACCCAAAACTTGCAACTCACATGAGTCAAGTAGTGGCCATAGTAGAACCTCTTCTGTGGTCTAGTATCATGAACTCGATAAAGTCCCCGTCTGGTACAGGCAACAAGTGGGGACCACAGACCCTTCTAGTCATAGGGCCCTAACCTTCCTCTCTAAAACAAGAAAAGTTAACAGAAATTTTTGCAGCAGTGGCTGAAGGAAACAAAGAAGTCTAGCTGCATACTGTACGGAAACAGTAATAAAAAATAAAATAAGGATATAGTCTCCCACCCTTTGAAAAATTCTCAGATGCCTCTCTAGAGGAAGAAAATAAATACCTTTGATTGGCGGGGTACGGGTGGCAGAGGAGATGAATTCTGTCAAAGTGTGCTGCTAGCAAATTTCTGGGTTAGCTGGAGTGATAAGGAGCCTGCAGCCAAGGCTTTTGGGGAGAAGGGGATGGGCTCCAGCCGGCTGGATTTAATTCACAGGGAGATAGCAGGGACTTGGGCAACCAGGGCCCTCACAGGCTGAGAGAGATAAAACTCTTTCCTGTCTCTGGAGTCATGTGTTTGGTGAATTTTGTGATATGGTTTAAGGTCCCAGGAGGTTTTCTGATGCTTCCCTGACAGGGGCCACTGGTGATGAAACTACATGCAGGGATGGCTTAATTGGTACCCCATGCCTTTTTTTCTCCTGAGCAGATGACCTCTTGTTTTACAGAGATGTTCTTACTCCTGCCTTTCTTGACTAAAGCCCTCCTCCTGTGAGTCATTGGGGGGAGAGCTGGAACGAGGAACACTGACAATTTTGCAGCGTACGACCAATGTGATCCATACAAAACTGCCTCATGAGGATGCCCTGTGGACTCTGCCATGGGTAGAGCCTGCACATGGTGGGGTGTGTGGGAAGGATAGTCAGTGCGTGAAAACAGCTGTCCTCTTCCACCTCCCAAGTGTGGAGTCTCACTCCACATGGCTTCCTCTGGCATCCCTTTAACATGGCCTCACAAACCACCTTTAACAGTTATTAAAGGAGTAGTACCTTCTGGAGGGGGTGCTACTCCTGCACACCACTAATGATGATAGGGCCCCATTCGTCAGGGATATTCAGTTTGGCCAAGCATTATATCCGACTTAGATCTTTACAGAAAGCAACGCTGCACAGCATTCTGTCCCTAACCCACGAGAGCCTGGAAAGCATCGAAGAATCCCTCCCACAAAGGGGTTCCACTGTCGCCCTCTTGAATTTCTACTACTGGTGAGGCAGGGTGTAGATTAATAGCACAGTCATGTCTGGAGTCTGTGGACCTGATTCCTGTGTCCTCAGAAGACACCTGGCTTAGTACTGAAAAGTGTGAGGGATTATCACAAGCCACAGGCTTAATTGACATAAACAGAGGAGGTGATAGGGATGCTTCTATGTTAAGTATTAACCTGCCCGCTAGATCCAGCCTTTTCCAGGCAGGAGATTTGGGACACGAGCACTTCCGGGACCTAGGAGCTTCAGCCTTCCTCCCTGGGGTTTGGATCCTAACTGCTGTCGGAGAAGCAATGTCTCGCCACTCCTTTGACGGGAAGGTGCTTTTCTGACGAAGTCGTATTTGTGTTCGTGCAGAGCATTAAGCCTGGCACCCACCTATAATGATGTGTTTTAACATTCTGTCTAATTAGTTTTTCTCACTAGCTCTTGGATGACTCCTGCACTCTATAATTATTTCTTTCACTGGCACTTATGCCGATATTGTACTCTTTGCCTAATAATTACTGTAATTATAGTCACTATATGTGAGGTTGGTGCCTGTGTGATAAACGGTTTTATTATATGTGGTTGACGGGAAGTGATTTCTAAGTGGGCGTCTATAGGAAATTATTAAGGTACTGCTCTGAGACATGTTAAAATGTTTTTGAATAATAAATAACTTGATGAAGTAGTAACATGACAAGAGAGAGTGGCAGGGAGCGAGATGAAGTTGAATTAAAAAAAAAAAAAAGTCTTCCATATTGCAAATGCAGCCTAAGAGCAGAAGGGGGCCAGTCTACACTGCTGACTGGTTTGGGCCCTCCCTGCAGCACACATGGAGCTCAGGTGATCTTCAATACTGAAAACACAACAGTCAAGAAATGTGAGGACTGTAGCCCCAACCAGTGTTGAGCAATCTGTCCTTCCTTTTTCCTGTAGGCTGACTCCCAACATCAGCTTTCAGAGGCCACTGAGCCCCAGTTCCAGGACTGGGTTCCTGGAAGTCAGAAATGCTTCTGTGGGAAACTCCTGAACTGAATACTTCAGGGATTTCCCAGAAAGAGGGAGTCGGTGGGAATGGAGGGTGTCAATGAAAAGTAAAAACAAAAAAGCAAGCGTGAAAATGAGGACTCAGTTAAAAGCCACTACATCAACTGAGAAGATTTTTCTCAGGTCAGTCAGGCATCTCCCATCCCTGGAGATCTGCGCTGTGTTCAGTTATGTCTGTGCACAGTTCTGTTTTCTATACTACGCAGGCGATCTGTGCTTCTATTACACTTCAATTACCCACAGATCAAACTCTTATGTTTGCTCAGCACATTTTGTGGACCCACTAAACTATAATAATTAAGCTCCACTTATTAGCTCTTACCAAGTGCTATGTATTATGCTAAGTGCTTCATATGCATTATTTCATTTAATCCTCCCACCCATCCCTTGAGTTATGTACTATGATTTTCCCATTTTGCAAACATATGGGAACTTGCCAAAGTCACACACTACTAAGGAGCAGATCTAGGGTTTCCAGCCAAGCAGGCTGACCCTACTGCCTCCATTAACTTGTCTTTCAATTTCTATGGCAATCAGACGACAGGCACATGTTTAGGAAATGCTAAACAATGTACTTAACACTTGGTAAGTTTCTTAGCATCAGTGGATGATGAAGCTTAACAGAAAGTGATTCATTACTTCCTTGAGCATTTTCCTTTACCAGATGACAAGAGCTGCTTTTTCAGAAGCCTCTGAGGCACCCCAGAGCCCAAGTGACTATAGAGTGCTGAGGAACCCAGGAGAGTGCACACCAAGCTCTGGGCTAAGTGTGGGTTCATGCCCAGGGTGATGTCTGGGAGAGCTCAGGGGTGGGTGAGTCACAGTACAGAGGGGGAGAGGGTGGGACAGCCTCACCTGGGCATATATACTCCTTTTTCTGCACATCTGCCACATTGAAGCCCCTCAGGTGCACAGGAGCCATACAGAGTGTGAACTGGCCAATTGTCCGTCGCTGTCGCAGCCAATCTGAGAGCCAGGCCAGGTGGCAGTCACAGTACAGGTGGTTGGAGTGGAGGCGCCTAGGAGAGGGAGGGACTGAGGTAAGATGCTGTCACAGAGTGAAGTGAACAGAGTAGGCCAAACCTTCTGTGCCCCTTTGCCCAGTGTGATAACCCTCCGGAGCCCAGGGAAGCATTTCCCGCTGTACGAGTGAGTTACCATGGGAGCCTCAGCCCTTTTATTGCCAAACCACAAATGACTTGTTATCTTCGCATGCAGGCCACATCCAACTGATACCTCCAGGGTTCTGAACAATTCCCCATTTCTTAATAGTAATTCCACCCTTTTCTTTCCCACTCAAGAAAGCCTCAACATGTAGGAGGAGGAGAGTGACATTATTAAAGCAATGCTTCAGATTCGAGTCAAATTTTCAAAGGGGTGACTGACTTGCAAATTTTAGTACTGTAGTTAGCCTGGGTTCCAGATAGCTTCAAACAGCTTCTCAATCTCAATGCTTCACTCTATGGTGGCACTGTGGCCAAAACCTGCCGTTGCCTTCACTTTCTCCTTCATCTCCTCCCTAAAGTGAATGAACCCCTACATGGAAAGCTGGAGGGCTTGTGTGCAGTAGCCCAGTGAGCAAAGCATGAAGGCAAGGGTCCTATACCTTCTTTCCACCCACCCCCATTCAAATAAAGGGCTGTCCATTCCAGACCCTTGCAGCCCACAGCAATGTCTCCACCTTGCCCTCCTCTCCTTCCCAAGTTAAATTCTACCAGGTGTATTTGCTATTCTGGCTTAGGTGCCCCTGTTAAGACCCCCTAACCAGTTCCAGGACTCTTTGGCTTTTCATTCTGCAGTAGCTGTGATTCCAGATCAATTTCTCACCTCTGAGTGATTAAGATTCCCTAGAGGGATCTGTATGTTCTACTTCTGAAAGGAATCCCATATGGTTAAATGACTTGAATTTACTTTCCACGAACTGAGGGGCAAACTAAGGATATGTAGGGGCTTGTACAGGTTTTTCCCCAAGGCTTCTCTATCAGGGTCTTCCTATTAGCACATTCCCCCCAACCCTAGGTCATTAGAAGTGGTGGTAGGAGAGTTGTAGTTACATCAGCTTATCACACACTTGGGTTTCTGATGCAGACTTCAAATGCCCAATCCTGGACATGCTAATCAGCCAGCGATATCTTGGGACTTTCAAGTGCTCTGTGTCAAGTTGGTTAATATTGAGTGGCAGCCTAAAGCAGTGGCTTGGGCTATCTCCATGCCCGAGATGGAGAGCGCTGAAGGGCTCTTGACCACACTCGACTGAGTATAAAGTCAGCATTGCTGAACACCGGCCAAGTGCAGCTAACTTGAGGGGCGTGCCGGCCGAGCATTCCTGCCATTGCACAGGTGCAAACCTTGGGCAGGCCAGGGCCACTAGGGGCCTTGACAGCCTCAGGGGGTCCCAAGATCCCATCATATCTGCCAACTAAATGAACCTATATCCCATGTAGAATGCAATTATTTTTTCTGCTGAAAAACAATTTGAAATGGTGTTTATGATTTTGTTTTTCAAAATGATGAATTTTGATGTTGTAATGCTCTTTTGGATTTCAGAGCCAATACTTTAAGGTTGAACACATTTTCATAGGTTCCTAGGCCTAAGATGCTATGTCTGTAATGGGCTCCAAGAAATTCTCCCCTTTGAGTTTCAAAGCCCAGACTCCTATGCTGCCTTCTCTTTGTGTGGCACTTCAGAAAGAAGTGCTGTAGGCGGGAAGGGGGAGGGGAGGCAAAATCCTAAACTAGGGGAAGAACATGAGGGAGAGGAGGGAATTTCTCTTGTATACTGGGCCTTCTTGGGAAATTTCAGCATGAGTGAAAATGATTTGTTTCCTGATCTATCAGTGAGTTGTAGAGACAGACAGACAGACACTCAGACACACACACACACACACACACACACACACACACACAGAGAGAGAGAGAGAGAGAGAGACAGACAGACAGACACTCAGACACACACACACACACACAGACACACACACACACACACACACACACACACACACACAGAGAGAGAGAGAGACAGACAGACAGGAGGGAGAGAAAGAGAGGCAGGGGGGCGGAAAGAGAAGGAGGCATGGAGTGTTGGTTCTATGGCTAGGAATAGACCACTGGGTATAAAGGCTGCCTAGGAGAACGGCAACGGTGGGTTGGTTCTTAGGGACAAGGTGGAGAGAGATAGGCTCCAATGGTAGCACAGGCTGAGGCGTTGGGGCTCTTTCACGTGCCAGGAGAATCAGAGCCTTCTGATGAGAGTCTGGCTTCTATGAGGAAAGGCAGTTGCCTTCTTTGGCAGTGAGGCATGGAAGCTGAGGAAACGGGATTCCCATGAAGCACTGAGCACGGGCCCACAAGGCAGATCAACATCAACCAATTCCCCATCGGGGGTAAGACATCAGTGGAATGACAAAAATGAGGGTTAAATAAGTCAGATCCTTAACTGATTAATTTCTGGGATAATGAAAATGTCGAAGACTTCCTTTTGGAAAATTACATTAGGATGGTTCTTTTTCAATCCCTGTTGGCTGGCCCCAAGCTACCTCTCTTCCTAACCTTGCTACAGATGGTTCCTAACCCTTTGTCCACCTTTGTAGGAATTTTTCCCCTTCCACGTGGGACCATGGAAAAGAGGTGACCAGAACTGACTCGGAAGGTACCTGAAGGCTCTTGTCAAAAGCCCAGGGCAATGGAAGGGCTCAGATCCCCACTCTTGGAATTTTACCCACCAGAAGCGCTGGCAGAGTTGAACTGGGCAGATTCTTCCAAAGTGCAGCCTTTCCTATCATGTTTGGGAGATTAAATTGAGCAGTATGATCCCAAATAGTAACATTGAAAGAAAAGTAATCACATTGATCATGAAACATGAGCCTGGACACTGCCAGGAGTATTCCTAATCCCCTTGATTGAGACGGAAAATTATTTTAATTACTTCCCATAATTCTGGTGAGTTGGGATAGCAATGACCTGGGGGAAGGTGGCCTCCAGTGGCCTTTCTCTCCTTCCTCGGCTCACCTGGAACACACCCTTCTGCCTTAGTTTCTGGTGAACGGAATGAGCTCTGGCTCTGATGCCAAATTGCCCAAATCTGACATTGCCTCTCTGCTTTCCTACTCTGACTTTGGGCAGGGATTTAACTCTGGGCCTCAGTGCTCTGATCTGTAAAATGGGGATATTATTGGTGCCCCCTTTCCAGGGCTGTTGTAAGGACTGAAAGAATTCATGAGACAAGCTTGGCATAAGGCCCTGCAAACCATGAGCCACCACAGTGATGTCCGTGGTCATTACTGTCATGAGGATGCTAGGTCCACACTTCTGTCTCCTCTCAACCCATGGCCCTCCCCTGTACAAGGCTACCATTTCTAACTTAGACACCAAGGCATCAAGGCGCCTAGGTGGTTCCCGCATGTTCTGCCGTCTTTTGCCGCTGGAAACACCATATTCCATGTTGGCCAAACCACCTTCACAAAAGATAAGGTGAATGAATCCTAATGCCAATTTGTAAAAGGTGCCTTTTAGCCACAGGCGCTAAATTAAATTTCCAGCAAATCCTTTTAGAGAGGGTCACTGTTCATTTTCTATAAAATGTGGCTTTCTGAATTAAATATAAAAGCTTTCCTTTAGAAATCCCATTTATGACTTCCTTCCTCTCTCCTCTTCCCCCATCTCCCCTCACTAGTCTCCCCCCACCCCCACCTTAATTACAGCAAAGGGGGATTAGTCAGCGCAAGTCTCTGGGGAGTTCTGTACAGAGCCGTCTCTGAAATTAAACTAAAGAGAAAGTGGCAGCAGGCACGGAGCAAAGAGAACAGATGAGATTGATTGATCTGAACTCATCAGATGAGTGTTCAGGACCACAGGCAAGGATGACAACAGAAACGAGAGGAAACTCTTCTGCCCTCCTTTCCCACCCGACACAGCCGAACAAAGCACCTGAGATCCAGACCTAGCTACCCCCGGCCCCCATCCCGTGGACCTGGCCCAGCTTCTGTTATTGCTACTCTTAGACTGACAACAAGAGGGGCGGCTGAAGTCACAGAAGAGTAGCCACGGGAGCTGGACTCTGGCTTTCTCTGTAGGCGAGGGCCATTTTTCTTCTATTCAACCAACCTGTCTGGGGAAATGCAGGCCCTGTACCTGGACACTCGCTTTCAGCTTCTTGGCCAGGGGCCCTCGGCTCGCTCTCCTGAGGCTCATTTGTGGCATGCTGTGGACTTTGAAGGGGTCTTTGAAGACCCCATGGTTTCTCCTTAAAACTCCATGACTGCACCATCCCATTTTAAAGTGGAAGCAAAAGGGTAGATTTTCTTGGTTGAATTATGCTATCACGCGAGGGATCGGAGGGAGAGACGGGGAGCAATGATGAACACCAGGCTCAGATTCTTCTTCATAATAACTAGCATTTGTTGAGTGCACACCATGACCGGGCCCTTTACATGCTAGTGCACTTCATTCTCACAACAACTGTGAGACAAGCATTTAATTCACTGTCCCTGCAGGGCAGAGAGACAAAGAAACTTGCCCAAAGTGGCAGAGCTCACCTTTAAACTCGGGTCTGCTTCAGGTTCTCTGTACTGTCTCCTTACACAGTGCCTTCACTGGCTTCTGCTTCATTCTCCACCCCCGAGATAAGGTCACTTTCTCACTAATGCAGGGGTTCTCAAACCTTATGAGCATCAAAAGCTCCTGGAGGGCTTGTTAAAACCCAAAGGCTGGACCCACTCCCAGAGATTCTGATTCCATGGGTCTACAGTTCCAGGTGATGCTGGTGCTGCTGGTCCAAGGACCTAATTTTGGGAACAACTGTTCTAAGGATTTTTAAATCTCTGTGGATTCCATGTGGTTCAGGAGCCATCGATTAGCTGGCTGCTTGGTACTTCTAGTCCAGATTTCTGGATAGAGCAGTTATAACAATAACAGTCAGTACCATTTATTGTCTACTCCTCAGGCACTGCACATACCTCATCATCTCATCTGATCCTCACCACCGCCCCCATTTATAGAGGAGAGAACAGAGGTCCCAGAGCTCACAAAGGGTGCAGCAGGAATTGCAGCCCTTTGCCTTGGCCTTAAATGTATTTAGCTGAAAACTCTTGGGGGCTGGCTCTCTTCTATTACTGTAATACAAACACCAATGAGGTTCCACCAAGACAACCATCAATATGAACCTCTGGTGGAAAGGCGAATGGAGTCCATTTGCAGAGAAACTCACAAAAGGGTTTCTGGCTGAGAGGAGAAAAGAACTTCCCAGGTAATAAGCAACTGCTCTTGGTATGGGGTGTTATGGGGAGATCTGCTTTCTGACTACACAGAAAAGGAAGGCTTGAGCCTACCCCCAAATTAAAGGTAAAGAATCAAGTTCCTGCATTCTAATATCAGAATACCATCAAGGGAGCAGGGGAGAGCGCGTTGGGTGTGGGCTGGGAGGATGGGGAGAAGCAGGGACTAGGACTCCTCCTCCTCCACTGGACATAGCGGGAAAACATAACCACAGCACTATGATGGAACTGCCAATGGTACACGACATTAGCTAAGAAAATAGTAAGTCATTATGTCCCAGTTCTATATGTTTTGTGACACTAATAGACTTTCCATCAGGGTGAAGAACACGAGGACGAATCCCCACGTCCTAAGGCAAAGAGAAACGAATCTGTCCACTGTGGAATGGGGGTTCAGAGCCGTGGATGGCACTGTCACACTTCCCCCTCTTCTGTTGCTCCCCAACACCTCTTAGTTAACAGTAGAGAAAGGCACTGTTTCCTCCAGGACCTATCTGCAGAGCAAGCACAATAGGTTTTACTAGCAGCTCAGGGTGCAGCATGTAGGGCTGAGTGAGGCCGGTAGTACATGGGGGCAGAAGCAGCGATCTTTACTTACAGCGTTCGAATCTTCGGCATGTGGTTGAAGCTAGTGACCAGGATGCGGCTGATGTTGTTGTTGTTGAGTGTGCTGTGAAGGTAGAGGAAAAGGGAAATGGTTAACAAGGAAGTAACATGGGGGGAAGGCAGCACCAAGATGCTTCTAGAAGGTGGCGGGAGGAACAGGTGTGACTGCCGGAAGAATCATAAGTCAACAGCTATGGAGCAGCTGGAGATAAGAGGTCTGATCTCCAGATGATAAGAGGATCCCTGATTCCTTTTTTTTTTTTTAATTTTTAATGTTTATTTATTTTTGAGAGAGAGAGACAGAACATGAGCAGGGGAGGGGCAGAGAGAGAGGGAGACACAGATCCAAAGCAAGCTCCAGGCTCTGAGCTGTCAGCACAGAGCCCGACGCAGGGCTCAAACTCACAAACTGTAAGATCATGACCTGAGCCAAAGTCAGATGCTTAATCAGGCTCCCTCCCCCCATTCCTTTTTTCAGGTGGCTCTTTCCTTCCCTCTGTTGTCCTTACCATACTTATGGACCTACCCATCTGGAGCCACAGTATCACTTCCTGAAATTCCACTATGTGCTGAGTGCCTCATTATGGCATCACTAATTCACACAACCACAGTGCCAGTTACATACGAGTGTCCTCATTTTAGAAAGAAGAAAACATATACGTATCATCTTTTTAGTAATACACGTACCTACCAGGTGGGCGTTATCTTTGTGCTATAGATGGGGAAGCTGAGCAACGGAGGGGTTTTCCCAAGGACCCCTAGCTGCTAAGCGTGAGAGACGGGATGTGAATCTAGCACTATTCTTGCTCCAGTTTCCCTGCTCTGTCCATTGTACATGCTGCCTAATACAGGGTCTATGTGGACAGTTCATTGTTAGTGTTTTCTCAGTAGCTCACCTTGTCTTACTCTGCCATAGGCCCACACTAGCCCAGAAAGAAGCCTTTCTTTGGAAACTAAGCAGACTCCTTTTGTCCTTGGTTCTTGGTAAACACATTGCCTTTCTCTTAAAATGACCTCCAACGTTTTCTGTCCTGTGCCTTACTATAGCCCCATGACTTGGTCCATACGTGTTTCAAATTGAGTCGTATATATCCTAGTTGAGTGATCTTAGGCAAATTATCAGCATCTCTTATCCACAGGTTATTCATTGGCAGGAGGCAGGTAATGGTACCTCACAGGTTGGTAAAAGGCTTAGTGTGGAGTATATACTCAGTAAATGGAGGCTACCAGTTTACTGATGTTGGTGGAGACAATGTAGTCCTCTCCTGGTCATTCCTGTTTCCCCCTACCTGGACCTCCATTGAAGCAAAAATACAGCTGCATTCAGCACAGTGGCCCCCAAACCCACTGCACCCTAGGGGCCTGTGTAGATTCCTTCTTCCCCCACCCCAGGCCACAGGAGGATTCTAGTGATCACACCCCCTTGCCCCAGGCTATCCCTCAATTCCTTAGGGCCTTATTAGCATTTGTTTGGCTCTTGGGCCAGAAGGAAATCTATTTACCTCAAGACACAGAACCTAGTACTTTTCCCTCCCCCCCTTCCCATATTTCCCATGTGTCCAGCACTATTTTAGGCACATGGTAAAGAGCAAGGAGTAGACCACATTTGTGTTGCCTGCTTCTGCCTCCTCCATACTTTACCAATGCTCCAGTGCAGACACTTGGCATTTTATGAAGTTGAACCTAAGTAGTTGTTTTGTTTCATGTGGCCTAACTTTTCTGTGAAGTGTGCTAACCCATCCTGTCTCCACACACCCAGGAACCTTCTGAATATCTTATCTGACAAGGCTGAAGAATCCATCACTCCACTTCCTTGGTAGGAAGCTTCCTGGAAGTAGGGACTATGCCTCACTCCAGTCCTCCGTAGGATTAGGAATGCCTCTGGGGCAGAAATCATGGCCTTTGTTTCCCTTTCTATCTGTCCCACAGTTCTAGGCTCTACTCTTGGGGCAATACCTAGTTATTAGGATCAATGTCTCACTACCAGACTTTTTCTCTCAAAGGTAAAAAGCAAGAAGCCTTTGCAGAAAAGAGGCTTCCTTCCAACCATGCCCAGCCATTCACATCAGGTTGAGTTCACAGCCAGCCCTAATTTAGCTGAATACACAGTGCAGTTATATGCAGGGCTCGACTTTAACTGCATCCGGCAGTAGTCCGGCAGCAATGACTTATTAATGTATTACTACACTGATATTTAAATGTGAGCTGTAATGAGGGCTATAAAACATTTACGATAATAGCAATTATTCCAGAACCAAAATGACTAAACACAGTATTCAGACTTTCATGATTTGCTGCGTGCGGCTGGCCAGCCCAGGAATGTCAGAGGGCTGGTCACCTCTTGGATGCTGATCTCCATTGCAGTTACAGTTTTTGTTTCCCCAAAAAACACAGATTTATTTGATCTCCAGTCTTGGTGGCCTTTGCCCATGTATGGAGCACAGTGCTCTATCTGGTTCTCGCATCCCTAAGTAGCTGGCCTTCAATGGAAGTGGTGTGGTCATAACCCCAACATGATGGGCAGGGTTGGGGGAGCATGCGCGTGGAAGGCAGAGACCTGGTTCAGATTCTGGCTCTGCCACTTATAGCCTGTGCAACCACGAGGAAGTTTTCTTAATCTCATTAGGTTTCCTCCTTTGTAACACAGAGATAATAATAGCACCAATCTCAGAGAGCTTTAGTGGCGATTAAATAAGATGATACTAATAATTGCCAACTTGGACTGAGAGCTAATGTATGCCAGGTAGGAACTGAACTGAGGGTTCTGCATGTACCATCTCAGTTAATTGCTCCAAACAGCCTATGAGGAAGGCATTTTTGTTATCACCTCTGTTTCATGGATGAAGCAAGTGGTAGGACCAGGATATGAACCTAAACTAGCCTGACTCCAGGAATGATGCCTGGATTTGTTGCTTACCACTAGGATAACAGATTACTAAAGTTTAGTGGTGTAAACACAAATTTATTCTCTCACAGGTCAGAAGTCTAACATGGGTTTGTGGGACCACGTTTCTTCTGGAGGCATCAGGAGGAGAATGTTTCAATGTCCTTTGCTACTTGTAGAGACCACCCACATTCTTTGGCCTGTGCTTCCCTTCCTTGCAGTACTCTGAGCTCCTGCTTCTGTGGCCACATCTCCCACTGTTCACTGTGATCCGTTCCTGTTATGAGGACCCTTGGGAGGACATTCAGAGCCCAAGTGATAATCCAGGATAACCTGCCCATCACAGGATCCTTATCTTAGTCACATCTCCCAAATCTCTTTTGCCATATAAGGTAACATTCCTAAATTCCTGGGATGAGGACAAGGACATTTTTTTGGAGAGAGGGGCATTATCCAGCTGACTACCACACCCTGAAACAAGGCATGGGAAGTGCAGTTGTTACACACAGCCTGGCTCACATGCAATGCCCAGTAATGATCAGCTGTTATTTTAGCTTGGGTTTGTTAGTATTTTATAGTTTACAGTATGCTTTCACATTCCTGTCATTTGATGCTTGTAGAACCCTGAGGTTGGGATTCTTACCCTTACTGTATAGATGAGCAATTTTAAGCTATGAGAGGGACACCCAGGGTAGCACATCAGCTCCTGGAGGGTTCAGGAATTACTGTTCTCTTTTACACCACAGTTTCTCTCAGCTTGCCCACTGCCTCCTGTTTTCAGGGCAAGCTTACTACCCCACCATAGACATTCTCTGTCATGTCTACCCTGGCACCCAAAGTTAGAAAGAACTGCACAAGTATCTCCTGTTCTGTAAACTTCCTTGAAAATTAACCAACAGGAAAATAAATGTTTGGGTCTGACAATGCCCCCCATGCCTACTGCATGGCTGGCCCAGACTAGGCTATGGTGACCTCATCCCTCATCTTTCTTACTTCCATCTCTTGGAGGGGTTCCGCCATTTCCATAGTCTAGTCTCAACCTCACTGCTCTGCTCCTTTGGACAGATTCTGAGAAAATACACTTTATCCCCAGTCACCCAGGTTGGAGGCTACTCCCAAATGAATGCTCTCAATTCAGCATTTTCCATCAGTGTCAAGATCAAGCCAGGCTCAGATCAATTCTGTAAGACTTCAGTTCTGGTCTCCCCCTTTTGCACTGTCAGAGCTCCTGAATGGGCATTTGAGTCTAAACTAGAAATAAAGCCATTCCCTCCCCAATGCCCATGAGATCTAAAGACAGTCTGTCTACCTCCCATTTCTCTTTTATAAAACCCATTACCCCATTATACTATGTTTATATTGAGACTAAGTGTGGCCAGTATACTGAGTAGTCGCTCTTCTGTTTTGTCATAATCAGAACATAAATGTTTAATGAAAAAGGATCATTCTCCCTATTAAAATGATCCATGTGGACAATGCTAGTTTTAACAATGGATCCCATTCTCTCTCAGTTGTGAGCACCAGGAGGAGGGCTTTAAACTTTTCTCCCCCAGGGCACTAAGGGATTAGTGAATTTATTGTTGCTCCTGTTGAGCCCAACTAGAACCCTGCTACCCTGAAAAAAGGTGCTTGTGTTCCTCAGCTAAATACCAGGGCACTGTGGCAAGACAAGGGCTCCCAGTAATGAAGAATGCGTGAGAAGCTGTGCACGTACTGGGATTGATGAACTACTGCCCACAGGTCAAACACCATCCAATACAGAATGTTTTTTGTAAATAAAGTTTTATCTACCTGTTTATGTATTGTCTATGGCTGCTTCCGTGTCACAACAGCCGAGGAGACACAACAGAGACCACAGGGCACAAAGCCTAAAATAATTAATATCTGCCTTTTTATAGAAAATGTTTGCCGACCCTTGGCTTTGGCTGCTCTAGAACTGGGAAATTCCAGTCCTGCCTTTGTCAGTAATTAACTGTGATCTGCTGGCAAGTGGCATAACTGCTCTGTAAGAAGAGGGGATTAGGTCAGAGACTGTCAAAACACTGGTAGGAAAGCCCAAGTAGCAACTGGGAGGGCTGGGAATCTAAAGCCGGTGGTCTAACTCTAGAATCCACACATATCTGGCCTGCACCACAGTCCCACCTGGAAGATGGCTCCCACTGCGTCCAGAACCTACAATGCTGTGATGAAATCGGAACCAAGGAGAAGGCCCTGTTCAAGGGACAGGGCAGGTGTACCCAGATTGGGTTGGGTGTGGGATGAAAACTTGGGTAGTGGTTCTCCAAGTGTGGTCCCCAGACCTGCAGCATCACCTGGGAACTTGCTAGAGATGCATATCTTCAGGCCCTACCTAGGCCCACTGAATCAGAAGCTCTGTGGGAGAGGGGGGTCCCAGCCATGTGCGTTTTAACAAACCCTCCAGAGGATTCTCATGCAAGCTCAAGTTTGAAAACCATTGAGCTAGAGGCATAGCTAAGAATAGAGCCTTTACCTAAGTGTAGAGGACAGAATATAGGCTATCTTCTTGCTGACTCTGGGACTTGAAAGCCTCTTTTGTGGAGGGCATGGTGCTTTCCTGCTTAGAAAGAGGCCCAGGCTCTGAAACAGTACACAGTCCTCCATGGAGGTAGCTGTAATCACCCTGGGAAAGCTCCAACTTGGCATCTGCCCCTGGCTCCCTACTGTTCTCTGCTGAGTGCTGGAGTGTGGCTCTCCTTCACATCCCTCAAGATAGCCATCTTTGATCTGGAGGAGCTAAGTCCAGATGTAGCCACACCACCCTGGCAACCTTAATAAGGCTGACATTTCCCTCTGTCTCCTCCGATTAGGCCATCGCTTTATCACTCTGTGCTTTCTTGGCTCTGGGTGTAATCTGCGTGTTGTGTGTCCATAACACTATGTAATTGGCTCTAATGCAGCAATATTATCTGTGAGCATGTATCACATAATTGCAAAACCAGGCATCCACAATAAGTGCCACTGCAGTTTCCCAGTATGCCAACCTTCTTGGGATACTCTTTGAGCCCCTCCTATTCCCCTTTGGGAATCCAAACTCCTTGGGCTAGATAAATCCTCTTGGAAGCCTGGCCTGTTTCCCTTGTCTCAAGGCAGGTTAATTGTTCCTTAAGTCTAGGTTCCCTCCTTAATAATCCCCAGGAAGGAGACTCTTGGTGAGTCACTGGCAGCCATGGCAGCAGAATATCTTTTTAAAGTGAGCTTGGAGATGCCCTGACTTGTACTTACAGACACCAGGGTCCCAATGGCCAGCACTCTAGGCCCTGAAGATACCACTTCTCCAACAGTGCCTATATTGAATTTACAGGGGCAAACACAAACCAAAGTAGGCAGCATCATTTTCTGAAGAGCAGCTGAGTGCAAATAGTGTGGCTAGACCCTGTAGGAAATATCTAAACTGCTGGCAGGGGAATGAGAAGCACAGAGGGATTCTGGCAGCACCTCTGTGGTGGACCTCAAAGGGAGGGACTGAGGGCTCACTTCTCCCTCTCCCTTTTGCTGGCTCAGACAGGGAGGGGAGGAATGAAATTGAGGATGCTTTAGGTGCCTGCTTTCTTCTCTGGTTTACATGTCAAAGCAGGACTAGCCTGTCCTGGTCTTGCTTAGTGGCTGCTGATTGGACAGCCATCATGGCACCAGGAATCAAGGCCTATTGCTGATGACCAGGCCCTTCCACATCCTCCTCAGTCCTGGGAATGTGAATGCTGCTGGCTGGCTCAGCCCACTAGGATGTGTGTAGGTGGTGTCTCTTTGTGAACTTGGCTGCAGGAGAACACATGCCAAATGCCCACTAAGTTTGAGAGAGGCATCCCCAAGCCTTTCCCCCAGCCCAGAATTGCTTCCCAACTGATTGACTCAGTCATTTCTGGTTGAAGCTTCTCTGCATGTCCCCCTCCCATCCAGGTTGAACTTGCCTTTCTCACCCAGCTGTGCACTGTTCTAATTTGGCTGGAGGCTCTAGGAAACTCCAGAAATCAGGAAGAATGTATAATGACACGCCCTTTGAGAAAACCTAAACTGAATATTATAGGTTCTTCCACGAACTCTGCCTTCTAATGAGTGAGACTAGTAAAGAATGCTGCTTTGGTGTGAGCTTGCCAAGAGCTTCCAGTAAAGATGTCAGTAATAACAATACTATTAAGTATTTGCTATGTGCTGGCACCAATCCTCAGGTAGTCATTTCCATTTTGGATCCTAAGAAATGAACTCACTTAGAGATGAACTTACTTAGAGATGAACTCTTCAAAGAGTTGAACTTAGAGATCGAACTCTGCCCTGATCACAGCTAGTAAGTTGTGGAGCCAATGTTCAAATACAGGCAAAAGGGACACCAGGGCCCTATATTTTTAACTGTTACACAAAACTGCCTCTTACAGGATCATCCGACAGATGCTGGCTGTCCAATTTCCATGTCTTTCCTAAGGCAGAGATGAGTCCTATAGGCTAGTGCTGGTCTCAGCCCTCACAGACTTCCATGTGGCAGTGACTGTGGAGTTTGCCTCACTGCCAAGGCTGCTCAAAGACAACAGCATTACCTGACCCTCCTCTCGTCCTCAGAACAGAGAGCCCAGCATGGAGAGTGAGGGCAGTGGTAGAGCCTACACAGAAGAGAGAGAAATTGGGTCTTAAAGCCTCTGAGGTCAAGGTTTGGCTAACAAGTCTAATCGCTGCCAGAAGCCACCTTTACTGTTGGATCGGTGGACTGGAATTTTTAAGCATACCCCCGCAGAACTAAGAGTACAGGTCTGCTTCTTAAGCAAAGCTTATCTTTTGGCTATTTGCAGCAGGTAGTGAGTCTCTGAGGGCAGATGGGGCAGGAGGGATGAAGGGAGAGAGGAGAAAGGATGGTGGGAAGCCACCTCTCACATCACCTGCTCTCCGGGACGATCCTGGGTGCCGCCAATTACTGATTTCCTTGATCTCCCTGCGGACCGTTTAAATTAAAGCTCATAACCATTGTGTGGGCATATAATGAAAACAACTGATGCTGCACTGATTAGTCCATTACTCTCAACTGTTAGAAAACATAATGATCTCACAAGGGGCCTTATTCACTGACGTATAGCAGGCGAGCTCTCATTTGACACCTCAAATTAGCAGCCAAAGCAATAACAGCTGGGGTTTTTGTCTCAATATTTGTACCCGACTCTAAAGTGATTTGGCACCGGGTGAGCGTTATTTTTAAACACAGAGCTCTCACCGCCAAGTAACATTTTAAATGGTCTCCAGGTGTCATGTAAAACCTACAGAAATAAATAAAAACAATCAGCTGCCAATTTGAGCCTTTGATGGTACGGATTCCTTAACAAAAGGGCTTGTCTTTGGTTCTTCCTTCATTATATATTCATATTGTGACAGGAAGAAACTCATCTCCTTCTACCCGGCAGAGCTTCAGTGTTAAAAGGAGGAAAGAAAAGATGCCTCCAAAATAAATGTAAAAAGTGGAAGATCAAAAGGGAAACATGAATCTTCAAATTGTGCCAATCATCAGTCAGATGGCTGGTAGTGTAGGCATTCCTGATGCTCCAGTGTTTTACATCCCTTAATTCTGAAGATCTCCTTACCCAGTTTTTTTGAGATCATCACAGACACTGCCTAGTGGTGATTCAGAAGCATTCAACTGTCTCCCAATGACCGATTTAATTGTAAAATGTACTTAAACGACAACATGAATGAGGTGGCCTCTGCCGATCCTGTTTCATCATCCATAAGCTGGGAATCTGGACGATCAATCTTGTCTACTACATTATTTAGAAATCAGGAAGTTGCCAGTGTGCCAAGATGTCTGCAATGGACTGAGAATGGAAGAACGGGCTCCAACTTACATAACCGAACAGGTGAGTTTGCAGGCGAGAGGGGGAGAAATGGACAATTTCCCCCTCAGCTGCATTTCAGCCTGTAAGAGGGGAAGAACAGGAAGTCTTGGAATGCCCACTGATGTGTGCGCAGTGAGAGGGCAGAGAACACGCCAGTGTTGCACCCTGTTGTATAGGCAGGGCTTAGCCCAGAGTCTGGCACACAGGACAACTCAATAAGTATTTACTGCATGGATGGATGAGTTTTAGAATGTGAAGGGTCATGCTTTTGGCATCTTTTCATAAAAATAAATTTCTGCTCTGAACAGCCGCCTGGGCTGATCCAGGAGTACAAACTCAGTTGCCTGCAGGAGCCAGGCTTTTACATCTGAGTAAGTGGGTTGTATGGAGTCTGCAACAAACCCACCTCTGCCACATGGGACGGTCACTTCTTGTTTCAAAGGCTTGTCGCTATGCTGGAATGTGGGTGCAAGTGCTGCCACTTATTCCTTTTTTTTTTTTTCAAGAGAAAGCCAGACATCTAGAATTCTTATATGAAGTCTCCTGGTTTTTCAATATTGGTGAATAGATCATCTTAGGTAACAAAAGTCACAAATGAGACATACCTTGGATTTGGATTACAGATGCCAGCTTTTAGTCTCTGAACCAAAAAGATCAATTTAACAATCTGAATCAAATATATATATATATATATATATATATATGTACACATACGCACACACACACATATATTCATATACACACACAGATATATATACATACACACACATATTTAACACATACATATCACATATGTCAAATATACATATCACATACATAACATACTTTGATACATATGTGTGTGTGTGTGTGTGTGTGTGTGTATATAAAATCCAAAGTATTTGGGGGCACCTGGGTAGCTCAGTCGGGTAAGTGTCTAACTCTTAACTTTGGCTCAGGTCACGATCTCACGGTTCATGGGGTCATCGAGCCACATGCTGGGCTCTGCGATGACAGTGTGGAGCCTGCTTGGGATTCTCTCCCTCCCTCCCTCTCTGCCCCTTCCCCTGCTCACACTCAGGCTTCTCTCTCTTTTTTAAGATAAATAAAAATTAAAAACTTAAAAAAAATAAAGAAGTATTTTAATAGTGAGACGTAGTTAACGCCTTCCTTCTATACTGCATCTCTGGGAGGACAGCCACTGGGAACCTACTCTTTAAATGAACTATCTTAAATGACAGAAAATTATTCAAGGTTCCCTCCCCCCATCTCCCATCCCACTATCATTATCTGGAGACAAAGAGCCCTGAGGAAGTTTCTGTTTCTAAGGGTAAGACTGTGTCCCACCAGGCAAGTGTGTCCTTGCCAGCTTCCCACACACCATGCATGCATCAGTCCTGTGGCTAAACCTGTAAATTGTTTCTTGTGAACAGTTTGGAACTAAGCTACAGTGTGCACGAGGCTCTGTTTCTCAGTGGAGATGCTGGCAAGGTCTGGGTTCACCCTGTGATGTTTGCAAGGAAAGGGCTCTCTTGGGGAGCTAGGCACAGTTTACTTGGGCTATTTGGGCTCAAAGAGGGGCAGGGACCCCTGTGCTCACTCATCAGGCCTCTGGTCACCACTGGTAGCCAGGATCAACGATGTAGTATTCAATCTCTTCCCAGATTGCCTTCCTAACAGATAGCAACCTGGTGGACACTGGGGTGGTCAACACCCCAGCAGTGCCTGCAGGACTAGAAGGCCCTAGAAAGGGAGGGTGTTGGTCCCCATACTGAACATACACTGTTCTCTCTGGAAAAATGCTAGAGATTAAGAGATGATGGGCTGGACAGAGCATAGAGGCTGGCTTCACTAGTCTTTGTTTCCCTTTTGCTAATACGGGGGAAAGGTAGACGGTAATACAGAGCACTAGACAAAGAGCCAACAGACTTGTTTCCTGGCTTGTTCTTCTATGAAGTTTTTCCATGGCTATGTGTAACTCACTCAACCTTCTGGGGAGTTTCTTTCTTTTAAGACAAATTGTAGGACTGGTTGATCTCCAGGGTCTTTCCAACTACAGTTACATTCTCCGATTCCCACTGGGCTGGTGCTGGCTCTAAAATGGCAATTTTGGAATGGGAACTGTTTTCCAGACAGCAGTGGAAGAGGTTGTGGATGTCCAGATCTGTATAAAGATAGGACGTCTGGCCCGACTCTGAAAGTCACAACTAACCCCCACTGCATTTGAAAAGTTATGCAGGGTCAGCTCTTTTTCTTTTTCTCTTTATGGAAATAAAGCTTCGGCTTCTGTTGGGTTAATGGGCTGGCTTCTCCAACTAGCTGCCGCATATCTAGCTTACATATGGAGAAGGGACGGGTCCAGACATGGGAGTGATTTTCCTACCCAGTTGACTTCGTGGAAGTGATTTGCAAGGCTGAAAGAAGTGTATAATTGGGATCAGGAAACTAATTTTCACAGAGAGAGATTTCACTTTGGGGGGAGACGGTTTTAATAATCATACTCCTGGGTTTCAATGAAAATGGGTCTTTTGCAGGCACAAGATCCAAATGGTTAAATTCAGATAGAGAAAGGACAGAGTGGAGGGTGAGGGGAGTGGCAGATATCTTAAAGTATTTAGTTTCAGAAAATACACTGTTTAAATGTGCTTCTTAATGAATGTGAAATGGCTCCAGTGGTTTGGAACAAAGCAAATAGGAAAGCAGGCCCCGTGGGAGCGATGGAGATGTGTAGAGGGCAATCCCTGTCCAAATGGGGTACTCGGCACTCAGCTTTAAACCTGTGCTGTCCAATAAGGTAGCCATGAGCTAAAGGTAGTGATTTCAATTTAAATCAATTAGAATTAAATAAAAGTTCAGTTCCTCAGTTGTACTAGCCACATTTCAAGTGCTCAAGAGTCACACTGTGGTTAGTGGCTGTCACATTGGATAACACGCGTAAGTATTTCTTGCATCACACAAAGTCCTACTGGACAGTGCTGCTCTAGATAATCAGAGACAAAAGCATGCCCAGGGTTGCCACAGCTTCCAGATATTCTGGGAAAGTTGAATTTAGACACTTACAAATAAGTGTCTTATTTATAATAAATAATGACCTGAGTTTTACACACTGGCAACTAATTCTAATTTTTTAAAACACCATAAAGACTAAAACAATTTAAAAAAAATCAAATTCCACAGCTGAAGTTTTCAATCAACTATTAATCAATAGTTGGGGTGCTCTGATTTAGTTATAAATCAAGATGGAATGGGCACGCTACAGCTTCTGTGAGTCCAAAGATTACAAACATGACACTGGAGAAACAGAATCAGATTCCTTCCACCCTCCCTCCTCCTCATCCCTTGCTCCTGAGTGGTTTTGCATACAGGAAATGGAAGCTCAGAGAAAGGGAGGATGTTCTGATTCTCCCCAGTACTGCATCTCCATGTCTTCAACATGCCATCCTCTCCTCCATAAAGCCAGCTAACAGGAAGGGGTCAATATCCTGCTTGAGTTCCTAGGACTTGGCTTTCAGGACACAGTTCTTGCAGAGTAATGGGCTCTTGGCCATAGGTGAGCCAAACCATCCGATATTCTGTATCCTGGATGGAAGTGGCAGCTCCAGCCAAGAGGCAGGTTAGGCTTTTCAAGGCATCATGGTTCTTGGCCGGGGGGCCCTTGAGAGCCACGAGATGAGAAGTGAACAAAGGGCAAGATACTCACTGAAAGTGCTCACACACTGGTCACCAAAGTCATTGCTGGCTGCTGGGGGATAGAGATAAGGCAGAGGCTGACCATTGGCATAGGAGCACATTTGCAAATCAGTGTAGAAGCTGCATTTTAGAAGTGAACTGACCCCACTGGCCTCTGCATCTTGTCCCAGAGAAAAAACCTCTCTGTTATCTTTCTGTTTTCAAAGATGCAGGGCTATTTTTCTAGTTTGTTTTAGGTGGGATAAAGAAAACCAAAAGGCTACTCTCAAATCTAGTTTGTCAAGACAGAATTTCAGCCCAGGGTCCTGGTGGCTGGAGTCTGTGGCTCCCTCAAGCAGCAAGACTTCCAACACCCGATTCCACCCAAGTGGTGCTCATAGAAGCTGAAAATGGTACTCCTACCAATTTACAGATCCTCTGTGATCAAGAACAAATAGTTCAGTGACCTTCACCACATCCTCTTAACCCAGGAATGTACACCAACACATTTTCTTTTCAGAGACTAAACTAGCCTTTAGTTAACAGAAACATGAAATCAAATGGAAACCACTAGAATATCTTCCCCCACCTGAATTCTAGCTACTTGAATTGTTCAAGGGCTGCTTATTTAAATGGAAAAAATTATCCTGTATTTCAGAGAAAATTTCACTTTTTCCTTAAGTTGATGTTCTCAAAACCAAGCTAGTCATTTTAAGAACATGACTATGATTGAGCCTTGAGTTTGGGTGACTACAAAGGAGGGGGGTGTGTTGTGTGGCCCACGTGAGCATTTACAGAAAACCCAGTTCTTTTCCTAGTATTCTGGGAGCTGAACAGAAGTTACTGGTGCCCTCCACAAAGTACAATTTTAATTCTGATTTCCTGAACAAATCACAATTTGTAGCACAGTACCAAAAAAAAAAAAATCATATTCTGTAGGTATTTTAAGACTTTCATTAGGCAATGACAGTTCTATTCAAAGGTATGTCATGACTAAATACCCTGATTCAAAATTCAGTTGAAACAAATGTTTCCAGCTCCCAGAGAAACCCAGGTGAAACACTTTGTAAATAAACAAAAACAAGTCTTGTCTGTTAGAAACACCAATTTTCGCTACGGCTCTAATTTTTTCATTGGTAATAAAAAAAAAATTGCCATTGCTGGAGGAATGAAACACCAAAGACACTGTTTTGTTCAATATTTAGAATAATTCTGGGACAACCACAACCTTAGTTCTGAGTAGGACCGAGACATAACATAGACATAATAGGGTGGAGTAGGCTTCAATTCAGTTAATTTCCACTCGATTTGGGTTCTCTGTCTTTAAATGACTACCTATGTTCCAGGTTCATGTGAAGTTCTGGAGATAAGGCAGTGAAACAGTATAGGTGTATCCTTCAACCTTGACTGTGACGAGTGTCTGGTTGGGTGTGTGCTATTTGCTAGACACACACCTATGGTATCTCCTTTAATCCACATAATAGCCTAAGGGGTTGGTATTACTGCTACTATTTTTTCAGTGAGTAAAGGAACCCCAAACCACCCAGTTTGGTGAAGCCGGCCTGGAGGCCAGTCCTATGGGAGGACTCTAACACCCCCAAGGTCAAATGTGGCCTCATGCCTCCAGGTCTGGGGCAGTTTTGTAGAACTGGATGTAAGTCTGATTAAGCTGAGGTCATAGGTTTAGATCTGAGTGCCTTATGGGTCAACTTTTCAAAAGGAAAAACTATCATTCCTGAATCACTGTGGGCATTTACAGTAGCCTGTAATCTTACTAATGCATATAATTGTTTCTCTGGTATGGGTGCTGCAGAATGCACTTTTTAATTTTAATTTTTTGTAGCAGAGCAGGGAAGTGCAGGGGCTGGATTTGCTACTTGAAGAGCAGTCCCGTGTACTTGCCGGTGTCACTCTGGACAAGCCGTGCAGCTTCTCTAAGCCTCAGTTTCCTCATGAGAAAAACAAGATCAAGAGGTTCTACCTTGTAAGGTTGTGGTGAGGATTTACATAAAATGCTGCATCCTAATCTCATAGCACTTGGAAGATAGCGGACACTAAGAACTAGAGGCCGTAACAGTAATTATAATATCTATAGTGACTATACTAATAATTGTTATAACATCATTGTATTATATATTGTTAATTATTATTTGTTAATCAGAGCATCTAGTTCTACATTCAGAGGAAGCTCAGTTGAAGTGGAGGATAGACCTCCACTTGTATACAGCTCTGAGTCTTCTTTACCGGGCCAACAGTGTCTATGAAAGTCCTTACACCCAATGCCCTGCACCCTTCATGCAGGACAACAACCCCATGCTAGAGAAGTGAGCGCACCCTGACATGGGTATCAGGATTGCCAGTTTCTTGTCACTGCCTTCTTCTTATACCAGCAAAGGACTTTCTTCTCTATTCTTCTGTGTCTACAAGTGGGACTTGGGGTCCCATGTCGTACCTGCCCAGATGTGGCAGAACTAAAACAACCCTGAAAGTCTGGCCAATTTCCACACACCACTGCTTTAAGTCTTGAATCTCTCTTCTCTAAATGTGGGCTAAGCAAGAGCTCAGTACATGGGATGACAAAGGGGTCTAGGGAGCATGAAATTGGGTGGGGGGTGTTTATCTCTTATTTCTCATCAATTGCATAAATCCAATGACCACTGCTTTAAAGTCAAAGAGAATTTGGAAGCTAGTTCAACTTTTGAGAAGACCTTCCCAGAAGATGAGAAATGAGAGATTCCTGCTTGCTTCTGTAGTGTCCCTGCTCGGTTTGGGACTTCTGGGCTCCACATCACTTAGCTCTGCTTGTACATGTCCACTCAACAATTCTGGTAAGCTCTGGCCCACAGTGTTTGGTCCGCCAGAGACTCTTCTTCTAAAGCTTTATTGTCTCTGGCATTTGGTGCCATGCTGGCACATAGGGTGTCCTTGCATCTTGGATGGATTAAAGCACGGGCCACCTGGGCTGGTGGGGAACTGAAATGAATGGAGGTTGATGGGAAGGTGGAGTCTATACATCCCATCTAGGGAGGGAACGTGCTCTGTAGCCACAACTGATTGTATTGTCACATTGGCAGCCCAGGGTTGCCAATGCTTTTGGCTTGCCAGAAATCCTAAGCTGGGAATCTATACTTTTATGAAGAATTTTGTAATTTTAAAATACAAAATGCTGATTTCAATGAAAAACTACTCAATGGGATTTTAAAAACTCATCTGTGGCTGCAATATAGTCTGTGATCTATCTAGTTTGCAACCTCTGGTTTTAAGAGAGCTGAAAGCAGAATCATTCCTTGATTCTGTCATGTACTAGAGTTTGCCCCCCAGCCCCAATCTCCTAAATAACAGCAAACACTTAATAATGGTTTTGAAAGGACAGCTGTGCTTAGGATCCCTGATCTTACTGAGGGTTTTTTTTTTTTTTCTGAATAGCCTAGTTGCATGGAGGTGTCCAATGTGGAAAAAGAACATAGGATCAGGGGTCTGCAGACCCAGATTGTCGACCCTTTGCTGCCACTAACTTGCTGTTTTCCCTCGGCAAATGTCCTAGCCAGAGCTTGGACAAGGGTAAGGGAAGCGGGGTTCCCGGGCCAAACGTTATGTGGCCTGGTCCTCGCTCTCACCTGCTCTCAATCTTTCTGTGCCTTATCTCAAAATAAAAGGTCATTCTGGAGACAACTAAGATCCTTCCCGGCCCCGCCTACAATAATTTCGCTGAATTTCAAAAACTGGCAAGTGACATAAGTGGAGCGAGCCCTTCCAAACAGCACACATTAGTTATCTGCAGATGTGCTGGACCTGCATACAATTTAGCTGGTACCAGGGGTTTATCAAGGGCAGGCTACTCACTGGTATGTATGAGCATTTTCAGGCTGTGCTCCTGACATCTTTGGTTTGGCATTTTTTGGCAGCACATCTACTAAACTTCTGATTTGCTGCATAAAGTCGGGAGACAATGTCTGAAAATCTTTTTTCCTCTCCCACAGTACTATTGAAAAAAGTTAATTACTTTATTAAGTAGGTTTTTTCATTTTGTTTCATTTTTCCATATGCTTAATTTTTTTTTTTCATTAAACAGATTTCTGACCCAGGATGGCATGTTGGGCAGGGAGGTGACTGGTATTACTGGCGAAATGCCTGGCTGTCCTCAACCTGACAGTCAGGGAAACCCACGGCTCAGGGTACCGCAACAAATGATTCCTGACCACACAGAGTCAGAAATGCAGTCTTGGCATATTCGACGGCAGTGTAAACACACCAGAAGGAGACGGACTAAGTGAATCGCCAAATGTATAGAACAGGTGGAAATGAAAGGCCAGTGATTTGGGTAACAGAAGGTGTCTGAGTCGTAGAAACTCTCAGTTAAGGACCTTAAGGCCATAGAGAAAGCTGGGGCTATATCGTGGGAAGGTCTGAAGAATGGAGCCAACAAACCACTGAGTGTCAAAGTCAAATGGTGATGTCCAGAAGTGAGAATAAATCACACCTGGGACCAGAATGTGAGTCGGTGAGAAAGTGGGATTATTTTCTTTCCCTGGCAAGTCTGATTTACCTTCAACTTTGTGGGGACCCATTCACTGGGTAAAAAAAAAAAAAAACAAAACGACAATTTCACAAGCATGTGGGAGGCTCCAAACTCTCTGATAGCTCGCCTAGCCTGGCTCTGGGGTCCGGTTCACATCACTGTGTGTCACATGTTGGCCATGCTTCAGGGAGCCAACACCACAAGGGCCTTGGCCACACAGATCAGTAAAGCAGCTTGGTAGAATGGTTAATCACACAGGCTCTGCTGCTTACTAGTTAAGCAGTTACTTGACTTCTATGAGATGGGTCCTTTGCAGAAGGAGGGAGATGACAATGGCAGCTTCATGGAGGGTTGTGAGGATGCAGAGAGGCAAGGTATGTAAAAGCACGGTTGGGCACGGATAACTGCACAACAAATGCTACAAAGGCAGTATCATGTGCACCATGATTCTTCTTTGGTGGCACTGGAGCCTTGAGAAATTTCACTCACGCTGTGTTTTTTTGTTTGTTTGTTTGTTTTTCCTTAGCCCCTTTTCTGGTTACCTGTAAAGGGGAGAAGGGTGGTGGCTCTTTTCCTTTGTTCACCATATTCTCTGCTAGACCTTCCTCAGGGGTATGAGCCAAAAATGAGGATCAAGAGAGCAGGTGTCACAGTCTTTTCCAGCCTTGTGCCCATTCCTCTCTTCTTACTGCCAGTGTTTCTCCCAGGCTCACCTCCTAAGTTCCCATTCAGTGTATCCTGTGAGACCAACCCCAGCCTGGATGGGAAGAAGTTTTACAGCAATTTTCATCCGCAGAAAGGATGAAATAACAGGGGGATCCCTTGTGAAATATTTCCACTAGTTGACATCCACAAAGTTTCCTTAAGTTAATTTTGAGAGAGCTTTGCATGGAATAATCGTGGGCTTTCCTTGTTTTTGCCTAATGTCAGAGAGAAAATACACCTGAAGTTACTCTATTTTGTCTTCTTAATCTGCAGACTTTTAAAGCTTTTGATACTTAAAGATGAGTTTTCTGGGGATAAGGTGTTTTGAACCTCTCTCTCTCAAAAACTTACTAAGTTAATATATGATGCCTTCACTTAGTTCCTATTTATTATTTCATTGTCAAGGTTCTTTATGATGGCTAAGTTGTGATTATGGAGAAGTATTATAAAATGTCAATGTGCAAATGAGATTTGGAAGGTCTGGGGGTGGGGAGAGGAGATTCTTTAAATGGAGATGTCGGCTCCAGCCAATTTCAGAATGGCTCACCATTAAGATAGATGGTTCCAAAGCCGTGTGCCTCTGCTGGAAATTAAAAACCCATGGAATAAATGATTATGATTAATTTTAAGTACTTAGCCATGTGAAGCCAAATCAGAGCGTCTTTAAAACAAAGCTATTGATCTGGCTTTGTTTGGAATTGAGATAAACTAATCAGGTCCTATGGGCTCTTTGCAATAATAGAGAAGGAGAACTACTCCCCACCCCCCCCCCCCAGAGGCTTTTAAGCTTCAAGTTTGAGAAACCTGGTGTACCAACATGCTATAATATACCAATGTTTTAAAAATAGCAAAGCACTGGCATAGAGAGGAGCAGTTCAGTTCTGTCCCAGACGGGGTTTGATGGGGGTGCGGGCATGATGGAGAGTTAGGGGAGTGGATGGGACGGCATTCAGAAAGCCACTTCTATGTGTACAAAAGCTGACTCTTTTTAAAGTTGAGGAAACAGACTCAGAGAAGTTGAGCCATTTGGCCTGAGTCCCACTGCACCCAGGACCCCAAACCCACGGTATCTGACTGTCCAGCCCTATCCTCTGCCCCAGACAGGTCTCCCATTGAGACGAGGCATCACCACTCCCAGTGCAGAGAACTACATGCAGGCTGTCAGGTCATCACAGCTGTTTCATGGCAGCTGGTGATTTCCATTTCCTGGTCTCTTCCCAAGGAATTTTCTCATCCTTCCCAAGAAAAGGGTGAAATTCTCCTAGCAGCCCTTTCCCAAAATGCCTTTTTTGCAGGCTGGGAAAACTGCGCCTACCCTTCTCAGCCTCAGCCTCTTGATAAGAGAAGTCCTAAGTCACTAAATTGGGCTGGCACCCTCTCCCTAGCAGACCTGCATTTGTTGCCGGTTCCGGGGTCAGAGTTTGGGTGAGAAGCCATCATCCGTCTTAGGACTGACAACCTGACCTCCCCTGGCTGTGGGTCCTGCCGTTTCTGTCCCAGGAATTCGCGGCTTTCGTCAGATTTCCGGCACCTTGCAGCATCAGCATCCCCTTTGATTTCCCGTGATTCCTCTTGGAATCACCTTCCTCTCACACAACGTGGAGAGGCTTTCTCCAACCCATGCCTACTGTCTGCAGGGGCCAGGTGGAAAGAAAGGTAGGAGGAGGACCTTCCTTCACGTATAAAGGGATGTTTTTACATATTCACTCATTCATTTGTTCGACATTTATTCATTCTTCTGGAAGTCAGAGATCTGTAACCTGGCGACTATGTAATTTTTGATTTTCAGGGGAATGCTCGACAAATCCTACCCTATCATTCACTGGACAGAACTGTACCATCAGAATTATTTTTAGAACCAAGCAGTGACAGAGCTTGGAAAAGGGAAGTCGCCTGCAAGATATAGCAACAAACCCTCTATTTTCCAAACGGGAAAACTGAGATCCCAAGTGCAGAAGGGACTTGCCCAAGGTCACACAGCTAATTAGGGGCTGAGTCGGGACTGAAGCACACATCTCTTGACACAAGTTCTACTAGGCTTTACTGCCTTCCTTTCCGGGCTTTTCCAAATCAGGGACAGCTAGAAGTGTCGCTCTGGGGACAACAATCAAAATGTTTTCTTACACATTCAACTTTAGTTTGAATGACCCCAAGATGATTCCTAGCTGAGTTCCACCCTCCCCCCCATCCCCACTGACTCCTCGGAAATCAGGTTGGACCCATTTGAAAATCTGGGCACACAAAGGCACCTACAAATTTTTTTTTTTCTAGACAAGCTATATAGGGTGGGATTCCACCTCTTCTCATCTTGCTCCCACCCTGCCACTTTAAGGTTACTGCTTAAAGTTTGGATTTAAACCCGAGATGAGATCCCAGGAGCAATGGCAATGACCAGATTTCACCAGGCTGTTTGGCATTCCCCCCTGCCCCCTGCCCCCTGCCCTGTGCCAAGGTCCCTTTGTGATTCTGGGTGATTCCTACTGACCCCTTGGTCTTACCCCTCTCTCATCTCCCAGACCTGTAACCTGTCTCTTCCCATGCCCACACTCAAACACACTCTCCCTGAATGCTCTGGCAGGCGCTGGGGGGCTATTCCAGCCCATCTGTTCCACCCAGCAACAAATACCGCGGGAGCACCGGGGGAGAAAGGACTCAATTGAGACTTAATTAGCAGGAACCCCAGTTTGTGGGAGGTGAGAAATCACACTTTGCTGCCTGCGAACACTTTGGCCAAGGTGAGCCAGAGGGATCTCCCGGTTCCCAATTTTAATAGCACTGCAGCAGAAGACACAGAAAGGCATCCACACGGACCCCCCTGCACACACACTCCCCCTCTTTCCTCCTCACACGGACAACACACACACGCACACGCACACAAGGCAGCGGTCGCAAAATCAACTCACAGGATCTCCAAATCGCGCAGCGCTCGGAAGGCTCCATCTTCAATGCAGCTGATGTGGTTGTTGTCCAGTTGCCTGTGGAAAAGCAAGGGGAGGGCATGAAGGCTGAGTGGGGGCAGCGCCGAGGAGCCGGGCGGCCCGGGCCGGGCGTCCCCGGCCACCCTAGCGCCTGTCCCTCCACCCCTGGCAGGCTCTGCTCGTCCCCGCCAGGAGCTCGCGCAGAGCCAGCTTGTCTGCCACGCTGCTCCGTCTCTGCTCTCTGACTGTCTGAGAGAACTACACAGACGAGCGCACCAAAGGCTGTCAGGTCTCAGTAAATATTAATTGCGCTTTTTTTTTTTTTTTTTTTTTTTTTTTTTTTTTTTTTTAGGCAGAAGGGAGTAATTTCATTACATTAGGGCATCCAATCCATTACGAGCTCTTACCGTCATGTCACTGAAACAATTTCATTAAGCTAAAGGCCTGTAAATCATTGGAGGTCACTGCTCTGCCCTCCGCGACCTCCCAGAATGCTTTTTTCCCTCTCTCCCTCTCCCTCGTCTCCCTTTACTGGAAGTTGCAGTCTTCTGCTCTGACACAGTGCTAAATCTCAAGGCTTTATCTGCCCAAGAGCAGCGAGGGTGCATGGGGAATATACCAATTCCAAATTAGACTCAACTAATCTAATTTTATAGTCTTTTTATTATTCTAAGCACCAAATGTCTGTGGTGGTTTGATGCCTCCGTGCTTTGTTATGGGGCCCATCTGGTAGGTCATTCTATTGAAGCATTTTCTGACTAAATACAGATTCCCTCAAACTGCACCAACCACCATCAACATTAAAGAAATCCATTGATGGAAGCATTCCTGATGGGGGAAAAAAGGAATATTGTTATTGCCTTAAAGATGTACCACTTAAATTTAAATTGGGGAGAATTAAATGCACCTATTTCAGGATTCCTTTTTTTAAATTTTCCTTTCCATCTTATGAGCATGAAAATAATGTCTTTTAAAAGGATGTCTTGACTAATGTACATTCTAGTTGGCAATTGAGGTATTTTAGTTGAAGGATAACAAATATACACCATTATCTCTAAATCAAAATAGATCTGATGTGTAAGTCAAGACCACATTCCAACTCAAATATCATGTTATATATCAGTAATTTGTTTGCTAAAAGACAGGATATAGAAAATGTGTATTAGCACCAGATTGTCTATTGCATTTTGTGTACAGAACATACCACGGTCTTTGGGGGGAATGGCCTAAAGAAGTATGGCTGTACTGAGAAAACTCCCTTATAGACTTTTTTTTTCTTTTGTCTTAGAAAAAATCAGCCCCTCTCAGGTGGAGGGATTGCCTGATGTTGGCATTTTCACTTATGACTTGTACTCATTTATCCCAACAACTCCGTGCAAAACATGTATCAATGATAACACTCGGTAACCCTCACAGAGGGTTTTATATTCTGCAGCAGGAAGGAGGATTTAAAATACTTTTCTCATCGAGAAACCAGATAGATACAGGATTCTGTACGTGCACGTGGATGAAACACATACAATTAGACTGATGTCGTGTGTCACAACAGATGGGCTCTGTCACGATATTACAGGGAATGGAATCATCCCAATAAATGCTCACGATATGAGACTTAGACATTTAGGCCTTAAAAATAAACAGGAAATGGGTATCTCATGAAGCAGAAGCACTCTTTAGGTCGGCAACTTCTACATCGAGTGTTCAGAGTTCTCGCTGATGCCTACTCATGCGAAATCTCAGTGTTCTTGCTACCCGGAATTCTTCCGGAGTTTTTCTTCACATGAGTTTGCTGGATATCCTTTCCAAAGATTTCCCGTAAGTACTGAGGCTGCTGATTCCCTGAAAAGGTTCTATTAAGGCAGCCTAGTACTGCTGCCCAGTTTCTAGATTTATCATCAGTTTAAGGGCCGATGAATCAACAACCCCCGCCCCATACCAAGGCCACCAAACCTTACCAAGCAGAAATACAGTGGAGTTGGCTTTTGGCTCCAAGAAATTGTTCAATAAATATGCTGAATTCGGCAAAAATGGCCGCATCCTCCTAAATAGAAAAGTTTCTAAATCATCACATTGAGAAGTCTAGGAGAGTGTCGTAGAGATGGCAGTTTGTCGTGCATCTATCTGCTTTGGGGCAGACATTTCAGAGAGAGGTCCTTGCTTTTAGAATGTTATTTATTTGCTGGATCTGTCAGGTATGTTCTATTCCTTTTCTTTTTGAGCACCAGAAACCAAACAGGATGCTCTAAGTATACAGAATGTTATATGGAAAGAATGCAATCTGCAGGGGAGAAGAGAAACTCCTAGAAAAAAAAAAAAAAGGAGGGGCACCTGGGCTGCTTAGTCAGTTAAGTGCCCAGCTCTTGGTTTCGTCTCAGGTCATGATCTCATGGTTCTGAGTTTGAGCCCTGAGTCAGGGCTGCTGGTGGGGAGCCTGCTTGGGATTCTCTCTCCCTCTCTCTCTGCCCCTCCCTGCTCTCTCTCTCTCTCTCAAATAAGTAAAAAACTTCAAAAAAAAAAAAAAAAAAGAAAGAAAGAAGGGAAAGAATTAAGTGGTGGAAAGAGATTAAAAAGGGTGAGGGAAAGGACACGTGCGAAAGATGAAAATCAAAACCCACTAGTCAGCGTCCCATTGGAGCCTGGCCACCAAGGGTACTGGCACAGTGGGGACAGAGTCTTAGGTGGGGCTTGGTCGCTGTGAGGCTGAAAGCAGAGAGGTGTCACACATGATCAGTGTGCCATGATGTTTAAACAGGTTCAGTGGGTGGCACGAGTTGGCACCTACTCGTTTATTAGTAATGGGGAAAACCGAGCTTTAATATCAGAAGCATCTCTGTACATGTATTTTTATAGACTGGTTTAGAATGTATGAAATGTATCAAAATTTCAAATATTTATGCAGAAGTGTGCTCTTCTGGAAAACATTTATTATAACCAAGATTGTGTCCTTTCACTCTACTCACAGATAAACAGTCTCCCAGCCTCAGTTGTCAGTCGTTCCCCATCTGCATTGTTCATCAGGGAAGTCTACAGGGGTACAAGGCCTAGGAGGGTCACGTCAAGCAAACGAAAACCTGAGAATTACTTCACTGTCCAGCTATAATATCTTTATGGCACCAAGTATCAGAGTGTTCATAAAAAGGTCATTAATTGTCTGTAATCAATCCTGGTATTTCATGCAAATAAACTAGCCCCTAAAGCAAAGTAAATACACGCTTGGTTCAGATAAGGGTTCTTTTTCTTTCAAAATTACATCTCAGACATGCAAAAGTTAGTCCTGAAGCATGGAGTAGGGAGTACAAAATAAATGCAAGCCCAGCATTTCTTTGCAGGTGTTAGGAGTGGAGCACGACTAAACACACAGAGAATCTGCCAGAGCTAAGGCCAAAGCCTTTGACTTAGCTAGCAGTTTGTTTCTGGGGGTTGATGGAGGCTGCTGAACTGTGTTCTAAGCTCTCAGGTCAAAGGTCCAATTCATGGCTTTGAAAGGACTCCTTCAAAGATCCTCTCAATAACAAAGCAAAAAGCCCATTGCTCACTCCCTACTCCATTACTCAGGAGGCTTGTATGTGCAAAAGGAACTCTAGAAAGGGGAGCACAGAGAACTCGGCAGTCTTAGGATGCCTGATGGCGCTCTATTTTTCCCATGGCAGTAAGAGGTATATATTGCACTGTTACCGAATCCAATTTTACCATACAAAACAGCCTGCCCTGGTGCCTAGCACACTGCCAGGGACTTCCCAGCTGGTCACGCGTGGTTGCAGGGGTAAGTCCTTGTGCTGAAGTACAGCAGGGCTGGGCTCAGACTACATGGTGGGAGACGCTAAGCCATGAGCTCCACAGTCCTGGCTGCGGCCCTATGGCCCTATTAACAGGGGGTAATGGTGGTAGCATTCCCTTTACGACCACACTGGGAGCTTTCTGCCACACAGACCTCCCCTGAGGGAGCATCTGGGGAGAAGGTTGGAATAACGTGAATTTCTGTGGGCCCAGCGTGAAGATGAGGAGCAGGAAGGCAGCAGATGGGGGAAAGCTGGGCTGGTTTTTGGAAGCAACTTTCATTGTCATCTACTTTATACAGAAAACTCAATTTGATTTACACTTTTCTGCCTGTGACTAAGCCTGGAAGCCCCAAAACGTTCACAATATTAAATTAACTGCTCTAATTTCCCTGGGCAGCTCAGATTTCAGCAAACAATGTGTGCTAAAATGATACCAGAGTCCATTTAGAAAGGACTCCTCTGACAAGAACTAAATGCAGACTCCCTGAGAGGAGCTTTCTGACTACTGTATTTTTATACTCTGAGAATATAAACAAGTCAGAAGGGAAAGCCAGCGTGAGTGAGGACCTAAAATAATCTTCACCCACAGCAGACAGGGAGATAGTGCTTTTGTAAGAATTCCCATTCATAAGCATAACATTATCACGATTCATCTCTTTCAATCACAGTTTCAAATTTCACAATTGAGGCAGGACAGAAATATTTTTGCACTTCAAAAACTTAAAGAAGCAGATCTAAATCCTTTAAAAAGGGTTTAAAAAAACTGATTACAATATTAAGAGCAATGTACCTATCTCCTAACCACCACCACCATCCTACAACAAGAACAAAGGCAGAAAGAAAATCTCATGATTTCCCTGATGCATTTGAGTCCCCATGAGGAAGAAATACCTCGAAGACAGAAATCTCCAGAAACAGGCTTTGGATATCTGGAAGAAAAGTAGAATTCTCAACTAGTCATCTAGATACAAGGTCTACATACCAAGGCACATCCATCCAGATGTTTCCTTTTCATCCAGATGTTCTGGGCGACCCCAGCATCTCCGCCCTTGGATGGTTAAACTTAGCCTAAGGGCACTGTTGCTCCGGCCCCCAATCCAGCCGCAGTGTTTGCTCCAGGACTGCAGCTGCCGTCACTGCAGCCCTCACGTTAAATGGGAGAAGTAGCTAAGGTTCAGCGCTCTTTGGAATTAAACGGTTTGCTAATTTCCGAGCAAAACTATCTCCATAAAATGCGCACAGTAAGTAGAAGGACTTCGCATGAAATTCACAAGAGAAATTCAAAGCAAGCCTATGGTCTCAGAATCCAACAATTAATTAACCCATAAGAGCAACTGAGTGTTCGTAGATGTTCATACTGTATTAGGTGCCTAGGATACAAAATAAAGTGTACGACATCCTTTGAAAATATTTGGGAGAAGCGACACATGCGGTTTTTACATCTTGACTATCTTAAAAGATATAAGAGGATTCTAAAAACCAATTCAGATTTATTTTTGATGAAAAATATATGTTCCTATGCATACGTACTGGGAGTGTACTCAAAGTGTTGCAACTATTAAAAAGAAAGAGAGATACAAACAAAAAACCCCCAGGGAATCCCTGCTTTCTTAAAACAAGCCAGAAGACAAAACATGAAGTAGCCCTGACATGCTGTTTCTTTTCTTCTCATTATCCGATTGTCCTTTAAGCAGAAAACAAGAAATCTAGTAGCGCTTCAGAAGGGTTTTTTTTTTTGTTTTTGTTTTTGTTTTTTTTTTAATGACAGTTTAAGATTCTAAAAAAAAATCATTACTGAAGAACAATTTGTCTGCTGCTGGCTGGGGTCTTCAAAAGAAAAAAAAAGCTCAAGGTTATTTTAACTGGCAAAGGGGAAAAAATATGTTCAAAAGGAAAGCATACACTCCATATAATTGAGTACTGGCCACACTTTGTAGGCAAACCAAACACTTGATCTAAGCCACAGTCTGCTAATGAATTGTCACTACTTCTCATCATTAAGGAGCTACTGTAATTCCACATTAAAATGACATCTCAAATGAACAAAAAGAGGTGAATCTATTATTTTGCACATTTGGTACACTTGTCCACCAGACCCAAGAACACATGCATATTGATATGTTTACCGATCCATGCATTATTTATGTATCCACAAAGATTCCTGTCTACAGATGACAACTTTATGTCTATTTTTCTTACATAATTATTACATGTAATATCTCCTTATTGTATGCATATAAATGCAAATGCATATTATAAAATGGGTAAAGTGACTGCCGACCTCTGAAATTTAATGTGCCCATCTCCAGTCATATTTGCGGATATATTTAGATAATTAAGTGATTGTTAGTATTCCAAAGATTTTAACCAACCACACTTACTCTGTAAAGGACAGAATTCTAGGTTAATTAAGCTCTCTGATCAGAACATCCTGCTTAGAACTTAACTTAAAAATTGAAGCAGAATCTATTTCAACAAGCATCCTTACGCACACTTTGCCACATGCCTAGCATAATACCTTTTATTAAGTATGTATCACATTGCTGTTCAACACATGCAACTTCTCAGCAGGAGAATAACTGCATCCACTCCAGTACATGCTCCTGAAACCAAGCTCTGCAATAATGCAAACACAGATGATGGATTAGCACCAAAGAGGCACGCCAGACCTTGGAGAATAAAGGGGTGTTTTACACATCACTGGGAAATATCAATAACTCCACTTCTGTGTTTACATAGTTTCCGGTTTGTTGGGGATTTGGCAAATGAATTTGTGCTGAAAAATGCAGGGGGAAAATCCCTGCAAACCAATTTAGCATGAAGGATAGTTGCTAGGAAGAAGCTGAGCTCTCATTTAATTTGGACGAGTATCCATTTGAAACCAATTTCTAGCATTTCTAGATAAATAAAACAACAACAAAAACAACCAACCGACCAAACAAAAGCAGATCAAACAAAAACACCCTATATTCATGTGGAGGAGAGTTTCATTCACTTAGTGGCCACTCGTAGACCACAGGATCAAGGAAGTTTGGTGTTTGTTGCAAAATGTGCTCTCCTGTTTTGAGGTTGATCTCAAATCCGTCCTTTTTTTGTGTCCCTTTCTTGTGATACTAGGAACAAAGTGCTTTTATACCTAGGATGTCCAGCTTGCCAAGGTGTGTCTGGAACTTTCTCATTTTAGCACTGAAACTTCTGACACCCGTCCTGGGGAACTCATCCATCCCAGCAAACTGTGGTGGTCATTCCCCGGTTGTATCCCTGGGGCTGACTCCACCGGAAACAGATTTATTCTCTGCACATCAATGACATCAACTCAAGGCTCCTCACTGCATCTCCTGTAAAATGGGCTGTCCCTTTACAAACACACCTATACCCACAGCGGGGTTGGTGGGAGCCCTGAAAGTTGCTGAGAGGTCCTAGTGTGCATTCTTAATTTTCCTCACTGGGAATTAAAATGCCTTTGTAAGAAGCACCCGTGTTTTTCTTGGCCTCCTTGCTGATGTCATGAATACTCAGAGGCCAAACAAATAAAAAAGGCTGTCTCCATAGCAATTGGGGCAGGTTTGTGGTTTCCCTAGTTACACTCTGGAGTGATAACCATCTGGGGTTCCTCCCTGGTGGAAGAGAAAGGGAGTGAGAAACTGGAAAGATGAAAAGTACTTTTGTTAACAGGCTTGAAAGTTACCATCCACATCTCTGGCTTTTTATTTCTGGTTTCAAGTCAATCAGCATAAACTGTTGGGAGTTTTTAAATTTTTTCATCCCCACAGGGGTTTCAGAAATTTTCCCATTGGACTCTAGAGAAACTATTCCAGCCATGTGAATATGAGCAACACACGGCAGCCAGAGCTGAGTACTTCTTCCTGGACCGAAACAGCTTCAGGCATAAGAGCCCAGGTGGGATGCTGGGTTCCATTCAAATACAGGATGTAAGCAGCTCTACTCTGGGTTGGTCCAGGATTTCTCCCTGACAGTCCGTCAAGGCCATATCAAGGAAACACAGAAATGGCCTGCTCAGACCTCCAAAGAGCTTTGTCTCCCTTTAGGAGAATCACATGAATCTCTCATGTAGAACTTTAAAATGTTCTGAATTTACTCATATTTCCAACCCATGTGAAGTAACTTTTTGGAGGGTCTCAACATTTGCTACCCTTTTTTTTTTTTAAATAAAATAGAAGACTGGGGTGCCCATAAATTTCTAGCCGATGAATGAAGTGACTCACACCTGTCTCAGTGGACCTGAAGGGCAGAGCACAGAGCCTAAGATTATTATTGAGTTTTAAGGTTTTGGGCTTGCTCTGGACCTACTTGTCATTCCTCTCTTCTTTACTATTGTTCCCTTTTGGAATGGGAATGTTGGTCCTAGGCCTGTCCCACCATTGCATTCTGGAAGCACATGTTTGATTTCCCAGGCTCCTAACTAGAGAGGAATTCGCTCCAAGTGAGTTATACCTTGAGCCTCGATTTAGATGAGACTTCGGATTTCAGATTTTTAAGTTGATGCTGGAATGAGTTTGAGTCTATTAGGATGGAATGAAACATATTTTCCTTGTGAGAAGATATGCATTTTGGGGGGCCAGGGGTAGAATGCTATAGATTGAATGTGTCTTCCCCCCTCCCAAGATTTATATGTTGAAAACTCTCCTCTAAAGTGGTTATTAGGAAGTGGGGCAGAGCCCTCATGAATGAGACTAGTATCCTTACAAAAGGGCCCTGAAAAGATTCCTTGCCCCCTCTGCCACGTGATGTCACAGCAAAAAGACCGCCGGCCCTCTGGGAAGCAGGCCCTCAGCAGACACAGAATCTGCTGGCGCCCTGATCTTGGACTGTTTATAAACCACCCAGTTTACGAACAGCACTCATGTTCCCACGTCTGTTTCTTCATTTGTAAAATGGAGGGAATAACATTTAGCCCAAAAGGAAGTTTTGAGTATGAAAGTAATGAAATGTATGTGCTCTGAAAATGTCTTTGTGGCATTAGTTTTCTTTCCTTTGAAATAAATAATAGTAAATACAGGAATTCATCTTATATAATCTCTAAAGTCTCCTTCAGGTCTGAAGTTACGTGGCCTGAGGTCAATTTCTTATGAGATTCTTAAGAAAAAGTTCCTGTTCATCTTATTCAGATCCTTCTGTGCTTTGAGCCTATCCCTTTATCCCCTCTTCTTCTGTCCCAGACCAAAGAATCTATTATTTGAGATATTCAATATATTTTTTTCTGGACTGAGGGCAGCAGTTCAGACTCATATGCTTTTTTGTACTTCTCTAGCTGATAGGAGATTGAAATATGAGAAGCCATCAAAAGCCTACATGAAAGAAAATACAAATTTTTCTCTTACTGGGAGAATGTCGTCAACATGGGCCCATACTTACAATTCCCACAGGTGAGAACCTTTAGGGAGAGTGATTACAAAATTGAGCCCCATTCCTTGGTGGCCATTTTAAATTAATATTCAGTCAAGTTACCTGCTGAGCACCAAAAATAGCCAAAAGCCACACTACTGTCTATAATTTTTTTAAGATTTTATTTTTAAGCATTCTCTACACAACACGGGGCTCAAACTCATAACCTTGAGATCAAGAGTCAATGCTCCACTGACTGAGCCAGCCAGGTACCCAGTGATGTATAATTTCTTAATCTTGACACTCTTTCATCTGGACATGAGCCTTTAATGACTCCTCATGGCCTACAAGTTATAACAATAACACAAGCACAATCATAACTGCACATAGCACCTAGTCACCATTTACTGAGCTGGGCATCTTCAATGTCTTATCTCTGCTGGGTCTCAAAACATCATGATCCATGTTTTACAGAAAAAGCAAGTGAGACATTGAGAGTTCAGTCTTAGCTTGGCCTTGAACCCAGGTCTGCCCATGCTCATAATGATAATAATACAGGTGGTGCTGTTTCTCTGTACACAGCTCAGACCTCCTCAGCATGGCACCACTCCACCCACTCTGCAGGCAATATGCAAGTGTACCAAGTGCTTGCATGGTTCCATGCCTCATCGTGCTGGTCCTTCCTGCCTCTTCTGTTTGGGGAATCCCTTCTCATCCATCAAGGCCCTCCTCAGAGGCTACATCCTCTGGGAAACCTTTCTGTGCAAACTCAGCGAAGTGAACTCTCTCCAAACCTCCTGACACTTTGGTCATCCTTCCATTAAAGCACTTATTTCACAGTAGTAGGGCTAATTGTAAACACACGAGGAAACCAAAGTTCAGAGAGGTTATATAGCATCTTCAAGGTAACTCAGCTAATACATCAGAGAGTCAGAGTCAAACCTGTCTTCCTGATCCAGGGGACTCAGGGCTTACCCTCCATTGCCATCCTTCTCTTTGCCTTCCAAAGTGCAAAGGTAGGGGGCATGTATTAGGACCATGTGGACTTAACTCATTTATATTCAGTTGGGAAGAGGCTAGTGAGAAGAGTGAAGGTTTGGTCTTGGCATATGTCACTGGAATCCAGTTACTTTCATTGGCCTGCAAGCATTCTTACCCAGAAGATGGTATGTAAGGGCAGTAATTCAATGGTTTCCCCTCACTGTCCCCTGTGTGTCTCTCAATTAGATTCCCTGGAAGTCCCACGCCATTTAACTGGGGGAAGCAGACTGATTTGGGTTCCAGTTGCTGAGGATAACGGGCAGGCACCTACAGCTTAAGGAGATGCTATAATTTCAAGCTGCCTATTGGGACCTGGGAGGTGGCCTCTGACCATGATGGGACAGCTTAGTGCTTTCTTGAGCAAGGTTGAGGCACATTCAAGGAAATGGCTCTCTTTGCTCCAGGCAACTGGCAAATTGCACAGATTTTAATCAATCTTTCCTGGACATGGCCTTCCCCAGTGGTGACACAGGCTTGTCTTCTAAAGTTGTACAACCTGAAACAACTGAGCAGTACTAACCAGGTCATGTACTGGGATGTGCAGGGTCAGTGGCCATTAGTGAGGTGTCATTCAAAGGTGTCTTTGTGGCAGCAGAAGCCAATTAAAATATGTCTTGTAAGCTCACTGTAATGGGACATCAAGGTCCCTGTAATTAACTGCTGAAAAAGGGGGCATCAAAACTCAGCAACATGGGCAGTGCTGATAACCACATTCAATCCAGCTAATGCACCAAACTGAAATACTCTAGGAAAAGGCTGGCTTCTTTTTTCATTACCATTACTTTTAATGCATAATGAGTGCCTGGACTCACTGGCAATGGGAGAGCAGGGCAAGGTCTGTCTTGCTCACAGCTGCACCTGCCCCATAGTGCCTGGCACACAGGAAGTACGTGGTACACAACCCTGGGGGTGTTACAACAAGCTACCACTTTATACCCACTAGGATGGCTAGAATCAAAAAGCTAGAAAGTGATGTGTTGAAACAGGGAGGCTTTCACGGTGATAGTGGGAATGTAAAATGGTGCAGCCTGGAACAGTTTGGTAGTTCCTCCAAAGTTAATCATAGAGTTATCTGATGGCCCAGCAATTCTACTCCTAGGTGTGTGCCCCAAAGAACTAAAAACTTGTTCAAGCAAAAACTTGTATAAAAATGTTCATAGAAGTGCAGTTTGCAATAACCAAAAGGCAGAAACAACCCAAATGTTCATCAGAAGATGAACAGGTAAGCAAATTGTGACATATCCATACAATGGAATATTATTCAGTCATAAAAAAAAAGAATGGGACCCTGATGCATGCTGCAGTACACATGGAGGAAGTATGAAAACAGTATACTAAGCGAAAGGGCCAGACATAAATGCACACATATTATGTGACTCTATGTGAAATAATCAGAACAGGTAATCTACAGAAACAGAAAAACAGATTGGTATGTGGCAGGAATTGGGGATAAGAGGGGTGTGGGGAGTAACTGCTTAATGGGTATGGGTTTTCCTTTTGGGAGGATGAAAATGGTTTAGATAAAAATGATGGCTGCACAACATTGTGAATGTACTAAATGCCACTGAATCGTGTATACTTTAAAATGCTGAATTCTGTTATGTGAATTGCACCCCCCACCAAAGAGGGGCTTGCTCTTCCTGTGGCAGGGAGGAGCTTTAAGAGAGCATCACACTGTGAGGATAATTTTCCTGCGACATCATCACAGAGGCAAGGAAGCCCAGGGCCAGAGCTTATACTAGGTACCATCAGGAGGCAAACACAATTCCACCTCACGTGGAAAGAAGGATCTTGGCATCTGAAGAACAAAGAGAAGGAAGGAAAGAAACATGGGGAGACTTAATCCACCTACTTCTGGGGGTTATTTATAGCAAATTTAAAAACTCTCTTAGCTGGCTTTGGGGACACTACCTGTCACTTTGCACTCAGCAAAACAAAACAAAAAAATAAAAACAACAACAAGACAACAGTTTAAGCAAAGAGAATGAGGATGGTAAACTCGATGCAAGGGGGAGAGATCATTTGCTCAATTCCCAAGTCAAATGTAAAATGTTGTGGGATTAGCCACTAGTTTGTATTGTCCACACCACTGCACCCTCTTCTCCACTGGTACCCAGCACAGATAACTCAGTAGGCTGCATTGAGTTTCCTTCTTCCCATTCCTCAGATTGGTTCTTTAGTGCCCCTAAGAAGGCTAGCAAGGAGGCCATGATCTTCTCCTTGGCGCAGAAAGAGAAGTGTTTCTGACCAGAAGTTCTTCTCTGCTGGAGCCTCTGGGAGCCCCATGGGCAAGGCTCCTGGGGAAAGAGAGGAGGATGAAGGCTGGGTAGAAATAGGGAGTCTTCTTCATTTTCCCTACTCTTCCCTCTCTAACTTGGACTCTGGAGCAGCCACATGGTCTCGGGGAGCTGAATGAAACCAAACAAGCTGCAATGGAAGGAAGAGGCCAGAAAAACAGAGGACAGAAAGGGCTAGAAGCCAGAGGGACCCCACTGAAACAGTTCCCACCCGGGTGCATGGTGAGGCCCAGTTCTATCAACAAGCTTCCACGTCAGGATTGAAGGTTTCTGGTTTTCCACTGTGGTTGCTGCCACTTGGTCATGTCAAACCTGAAATCAGCTTCTAATTCCTCCCCTGATTCCAGGAAAGGGAAATGAGAGTGTGGCTTAGGCTTCAGAACTGAGGATAAGAAGTACCGTGCTGGGGGAAAAAGGAAAAAGAATGATTTTCTTTTACTCATTTGCCAGCAGTACAGTTTTATCTAAGATGGTATGGTTGAGTGGGAAAAAATAAAGGTTGCTTGGGAATCAAATGACAAAGATCTTTGACCTTGCTGGGTCGTGGCCTAACTTCTCTGGGCTAAAATTTCCCTATCAGTAAAACAAAGCTGTGAAATAGATGATTTCTGTGCACCCCTCCAGAGCTGATATTCAGGGCTGCAGAATTTTAATCCAGCCCCTGAAGTCCTCACATGAGAATTTTCTCATTTTGTTGTTACAGGTACTATCTGAGGAGTTGATTTTATTTTTAATGCAGCATGTTGAGAATGCAAATATGAGTTTCCTCTGCCTGGAGCAGTTAGGACGGGGGCCCTGGAGGTCTGAACAGGTTAGGAAAAAAAAATACAAGAATGAACAAAAAGTGGTATTAACGTCTGCCAAAATGCTCCCCGGGAAACCCACTGAGCTCAGAAGGCCACAACAGTGCCTAACTAACGGGCTGAGATTCACGTAGCATTTCTTAGTTAGAAAAAGACCTGCTCTCTCAAGCTTTTGCATGTTTATGGGGTTAGAAATAAGGAATCAGGCTGCTGTGGCTCCTTCTACCTCATCTCTGTGAAACGTCTCCTCTTCCTGGTCAGAAACGGCATCTTTCCCCATCCTGTTAGTCCCAGAGGCAACTTTTGAAAAGCTTTCACTAATTTTTCTGAGTGACCTCAGAAAGCTAAGGCTAGAGTCCCCCCATGAAATTGGGGACTGGCAAAGTGAAAGTGTAGAAGTGGGAACACAGCGTGTGAAGGCAGAAGAGGACAAGGCCATCCTGGTGACACCCTCCAGTTGAGTGATTCACTGATAAGTCCCTGGGAGGTCCCAGGGCAGACAAGCCGTTTAGGACCTTCCTGGATTTGCCCCTAAAGCACATTAGAAATGGGACCCCTCTCCCCTCCTGAAATGATCTTTGGACTCACATTGCTCTTTCTGGTAACTTCACCCTATTTTATATCCCGCCTAAAGGCCAGTTCTCTTACAACCCTTGCTTTGGGAAAAGCAGGGTCCTTTGAAGCTGGACCTGAAAGGGAAAATGCTCATTCCTAGGTCAAAAGTGCTGTTTTCTCAACTGTCCCAACTCCACCTAGATAGTGTCCTGGCCTTTGTCCACAAATTGCCGCAAAGAAACTCCCTTACTTATGGGGTGCCCAGGACCTTTCTTTGTTCCCTCAGCTGCTGTTGGCTTTCTGAAGCTTGTGCCTAATGGATACAAATGGATAAGCTTGTGTCTTTTTATATTTCCCTGAGCTCTCTCATTCTATTTTTTTTTCCCCCTTAAAAAATTCCTTTTCAAATTCACCAGCCAAGGTTTCAATTTTCCAACCTAGGTTCCACACTCACTCTTTGGGTACTCACACCCTGGGACTAAGCTCAGCATAGGACACAACACATTTATATCCCAATACGCTTCGGCCCCTTTGCCCCTGGCTGGACTGGGTGCAGCAGTGTCGTGTGTGAAATGTGGAAGGCGGTCACCGCTGCTACAGGTCTTCTCTGAACAGAGGGCACGTGTGGCTTGGGGTGGGGTGAACCCAACAGTCCTTCCACAGTGAGCGATGTCATCTCACAGGACTTCAAAACAGAAAAGTCAGAACCCATCGGATCAGAGGAAAGGGTTGGATAATCAGAGCTAACGTTTCCTTTGTCTGTGATGGATAGCCACTTTGGAACTATTTCCCGTCCTGATTTTTCCTTTGGTCAGCACTGCAGTGGAAGCAGGGGTGGAGGGATGGGGTCTCCTTCGGTCATGATGTTCTATGCGAACCCCTCCAAGAAGAGCGCAGCACCAGAATTGTGTCTGTACAAAAGGTTTGCATTAACTGTAATGAAGCAAATGACAAAATCAATAAAGCGGGAATTGCGTGGCTGTCATAAAGATGATGTAAATCCAGGGTTCACGATGGTTATGAAGCTATTTAGAATTGTAATTAAAACCAGCACCATTTTTTTCAAGATAAAAGCCCCTTTGACAACCATAAATGCAAGCTACAGGAAATTTTCAACAAATATATTCAAAATTAATGTATGGCACAAAGATGGCATAAATTAACTGAGGATAATCCATAAGCCCAGGCTTCAGAATCTAAGAGCACTGAGTAAAGAGATTTCGATTTTGCGTTTGGTTTTCAAGCAATGTGGTTTTCAATTTTAATCAAGTTAAAGCTTGACAGAGCACTTAGAGACTCTGAATGAATGGCATATTTCTGACAACTACTTTTCAATGAGACTGAAAATGCTGTCTCTGTATTTGCCCAACTTGAGATCTGACGGCATTTGCTATTTTATGCATCCCACATATTTCAGAAAAGAATCTGTGTGTGTGTGTAGGAGAAGATGACCTTTTTGTTTTATTCGGGAGTGGGGGCAGGAGGAGGTGGGGGAGAAAGGGAATGGGATCGCCAAGACTTTCAGTCCTAATGAGCTCTCTTCCTTCGAGTTATTTTCTGCACCTTGATAGCAAACCGTAACATTATTTCTCGGGCAACATCTACCTGCCTACTGTTCCATCCCCCTAACTTCAGAGCATCACTGTTTGCTTCTAGGTCATTAACAATATCACCTACTATGACCGGCCCTCCACCCTGCCGAAGGAGATTCCAGCTCTCTGGGTGAGGACAACCATAGAATCATAGAATTTCGTACTGGAAGCAATCTTAGATACCATCCAGTCCAAGTCCATCATTTTTAAAGAAAAGGACAGACAGGATCAGAGAGAAATAATTGTTTTAAATCCTAAGATAACTTTCAGAATAGCCAGGGCTTGATCACACATTCCTTAGGTCACACTACTTGGGACGAGAAGAGTGATATAAGATACACGAATGAAAAAAATAAGACAGTGAATGATGATCAAATTGTATTGTCAAGTCTGAAGGCCCCTAGAATCCAGGGATGCTTGATCCTTTCAATCCAAGGCCCTTTCAAGTCCAGGGCTTCAAGTATGATGAGGAGGTGGGGGACTAAAAAGGATTGGAGTCCCAGGGACTTAGAGGTATATCCATCATAGTTTTTTTTTTTTTTTTTTTTTTTTTTTTGCATTTTATGATTGTTTGACATCTGGGGGGGGGGGAGGGAATCTTGCTGACTGAGGAGAGACAGCCTCTCCCAGAGCTAGTTAATTCCTGAAGGTAGTAAACAACTTGTCGGGGAGCCTGTTTTTCATACACAAACCACCTGATCCTGAGTCCATCCCTGCAACAGCTGCCTTTCTCTGTCTCTGTCTCTTTCTCTCTCTCACATACCAGGCCAATATCCCCTTGTCTTAATCACCCAGGCAGCAGACCACTAGGGACAGCCCCCATATCCCAAGGCACACTGGAATGATTCGAACTAGGCATACTAAGGTGTTTACCCTGTCTTGACTTGCCTTTCCCAAGCAAACCTCAATCGAGGCTCAGGCCTCTGCTTCCCCTCTGCTCCTGCTTCTGCCTCCTGATTCTGGTGCTTCCCTATGTGGCTCTCCCTGCATGGTGAGCCTCTCATTTCTAGGATGGCTCTGAGTAACAGAAAATGAACTATTTTCCCAGTGGCACTGAACCTCCCTGTGTTATCACTCACCCACCTTTACAAACCAAGACCCAGGCAGAGGTCAAAGGGACCCAGGTTTTGGTCACAATTCCTCCTCATTGTCTGAATGGTTCTGGACAAGTTAAATCGTCACCTCCTAAAAAAGGAGACGTGCAGACTGCGTTTTCAAGTCCTTTCTAGCTTGGCTAAGTCTAGGAGTCTAAGTAGAGCCACTTGAATTTCAGGTCCTCAATTCAACAGGCAGAGAGGCTGGCTGCAGTAGAGGAATTGCGTGCTAGCCAAACCACTTTTTATAAAAGCACAGCTCATACTTGTCTCAGTGGTAAAATGGGCAAAGAAAGGAATTCATTTTAGGAAATCTAATTGCATTAAGGAGCTGATTCCAGAAAAGGCATTTGGATTAATAGTCTACTGAGAAGGCTCGTCTTCTGTGATGAACAATCCAGCAGAGAAAATTTGCACATTCACAACTCAATTATACTGGTTGACAGCAGGTTCCCCCAACTGCACATGGGCCATCTTAATTGCTAGGAAGGTGCAAATGCTATGAAGGAATTTCAGAGCGGAGCCAAAAGAAAGTTGAGTGCCAGTGCTCATTCTAAAATGGCCCAAGACACGTGAAGAGGACCCGGAAAGGCTTGACTCAACCATTTAACCTCTGAGACACACAGTAAGGAAGCCCCTCAAAATTCAAAGCAGAAGTCCTTAGCTTGGGGCCCTTGGGATTTTTGTGTACAGGGCAGAGATGAGCCCTTTTAAACAGTAGCAGCTGGTTATTGACAGTGAGAACATCACTTAATGGGCTATGGATGAGAGATGTAACTAGCGGAGACTGGCCTTCTCTCTGGAGGACACAATGGGACCATTTCTAAAGTAGAGTTCGAGTTCAGAATCTTGGCTTTGTGGTCTGTATATTTTCCCTGTAGCTGAAAAACAGGCCTAAGGCTGACTCGGGACCAAAGGAATCCCCTGGGCTATTTGAAATAAGGCATGGGCAGTAAAAGGCAGATAAAAGGGAATGTGGGCAGGGATATTCTGCTTAAGGAAATTTCAGGAAAACCCCTTGTGTTTCAACCCCAGTGAAATGTGCTGGAGTCTAGGGCAGAAGACTCCAGAAACTGGTCACAGTTAATTAAGGTTTTACTGCCTGGCAGTGTCTTCTTACTCTATGGTTCTGGGGTGAATCTCCCTTGCTCAGCCCTCTCCTCTTCCCCATTCATTTCTTTCTTGTCTATAACTCCTAAAGATCATCTAAGTTGGGTTTTATCTTCTTTATTCATGTGGTTTAGATAGCAGTGCAGGCTGGGAGTGAAGGAGGAGAAAAACGCTGTACATAAGACCCCCATGCCATGAGACCAGAGTGTTCACAAACCCAAATTAAATGCAGGCTGTTCACAACACCATACCATTTGGTTTGCCTGACAATTGAATAATGACTCAATATTTGTATCTTCCCAATGAATCAATACATTGGTTCCTTTCAGTGACCACACAGAGCCAGAAGCACACTTCGAACTTGGGTGTGGAATCTTTTTTTAGAAGGAATCAAGCAAACATTTGCAGGTTTGTGAGCTGAATATGCTTAACTAGACAAAAGCGATATTCAGCCAGTGATCTAATTGACATTTTACTTGGGCAAGAGAACTGGGGCCGGCCCAACGGCGGGCAAATTCATTTTCCAAAGGTCATGGGGTTGGCTGCTGGTGATTCGTTGTTGAAAGATATCTCAGGGCTGGTCAAGGCCACAATCAGAGATGCCTATGGAATACAAATAATTCCCCTCATTCAAAACTGGCAGCCAGAACTGTGGGTCAATGTGGTTGTACTTATGCAAATGGTAATGATCATAGTTTCCAGTTACGGGGGGTCAACTGACAGAGACAGGTGGCATGGGGCATGGCTGGCTCATAGTCTTGTGAGTTCTTGCTCAGAAAAGCACTCTCTATTATCTATGTCATACCACGGAATCAAGTGAAATGGGAGAGCTCCCATTCTTTGGGCTGAGATCAGATGGATTTAACCCACAATTTTTTAAATATGTAAATATATTCACATTATGAAGAAAAGGTCAAAGGGCATCAAAAAGTCTAGAGTGAAATGTAATACCCTTCCTGCCCTAACCCTCCTGTTCTGGAACTTAGCTTCCCCGGCAGCAACTATTAGAGTTTCCCATAAATGTGTCCACAAATACCTCACATATAGAAGAGCATATGAGAACAAATACAAGCATACGGTTTTAAAAGCACAAATGACAAAAACCGTACTGACCTTCCTGCATCTTGTTTTCTCATTTGTCAGCTTTGGACGCTGTTCTGTATAATATACAAAGATCAATCTCATTGCTTGTAACTACTCTGTAATAGTCCAGTGAATGACATACCATGATTCATTTAACTAGTGGCCTACTGATGGGCTTTTAGGTGGCTTCCAAGACATCTTCGTTGCAAATGACGCCTACCTATACATCATTTGGGGACTTGTGTAAGTTTATGTTTAAAGCAAATTCATCAGAGTTAAAAGGATAGATTGAGAGGTATGCATATTTTCACGTTTGATAGCGGCTGCCAGATTGCTCGTTAAGGGGGTTATACTGGTGACACTCCCTCTGTCAGTGTAAAATATTGCTCAACATCCTTGCCAGTTCAGTGCCCCATGAATTCTTAGCAAGCACTCAAGAATCTCTCTAATCACATCTAAATCTCATAGGGAGCAGTTGGATGTACCACCCTGGAATCAAGACAGCCATGGCCTAAATATACTAAGGTTTGCTTTTCCAATTTATGTCACCTTTATAAAACAACAGGATATGGTGTATATACTACTCTGGTATTTCTTCTGATTGCTGTTAAGTAATGTATGTTCACTGTAGAAATATTGGTAAATAGATAAGGTAAAAAAAAAAAATAAAACAAACTCCCTCTTAGGTATTTACCCAAGAGAAATGAAAATGTAAGTGTAAGGTCATAGCAACTTTATCCATAATAATCAAAACTTGGAAACAACCTAAATGCCCATCAAGAGGAGAATGGATAAACATATTGTAGTCTATCTGCACCACGGAGTACTATTCAGCAATCAAAAAGAACAGATTGGGGGCGCCTGGGTGGCTCAGTCGGTTAAGCGTCCGACTTCGGCTCAGGTCACAATCTCGCGGTCCGTGAGTTCAAGCCCCATGTTGGGCTCTGTGCTGACTGCTCAGAGCCTGGAGCCTGTTTCAGATTCTGTGTCTCCCTCTCTCTCTGACCCTCCCCTGTTCATGCTCTGTCTCTCTCTGTCTCAAAAATAAATAAACGTTAAAAAAAAACATTTTAAAAAAAGAACAGATTGCCAATAGACAATACAACGTAAGATGAATTTCAAAATATTATACTAAGTGGGAGAAGCTAGTTACACAAGGCAACACACTGTATGAGACCAGTTATGTGAACGTTCAGCTCCTCAATGTTAGTAGCTGAAAGCAGGTTGGTGTCTGCCAGGGTCGACGTGTGGGTAAGGGGGAGTGGGAGCTGCCTGTATACAGATACAAAGCACATTTTGGGGGATGGTTACAGGACTATATCCTTGTCAAAATGCATTGAACTGTATAGCTAAAATGAATGCATTTTAATGTAGTAAATTATACCTCGATAAAATTGACTAAAAATTTAACAACACCTAAATGCCTACCGTTTACAGATAACCATTGTTGGCATCTTGGTTTATATCATTCAGACTTTACTTCTCATGTGAACATGCACATACATAAAACTGTATTCATATTTCTAAATGTACCTTTCATTACACTTCTTAAAAAAAAGAGAACATATGGTTTGGTAACCTAATTTTACAAGAAGTCTTAATGATATATTAACTAGATTCTTTACTAGCTTAATTCCTTATCTCAAGCTGTTTTTTCTTTCCTAACAGCAATAGTAGTGGGTTTCACCTGCCCACCACCCACCATAGGTAAAAAATCATCTTCATGGAGTAACCAAGTTTGAGGAAGCATGATGAGTTTTGACATCGTTTTTTTTTTTTTTTTTTTTTTTTTTTTTTTTTAGATGCCCTTTTCCTTCTCCCTACAAGATGTGTGCATTATATCGGCCTCAGGCAGATGGCAAACCTCTCACGGCCCAGCCGCCGGGGTCACAGTTTACTGGTGCAGTGTAGTCAGCATAAACTGAAAACTGGCCAGACTCATCCCCCAGCTTGTATGGCACTCACAGGGAGAAGCCCAGAAAGGCTCCAAAGAAAACCAGAGGTCCTCCACTCTACACTGTTTTGGGGAGACAAAGGCCTCAAAGTAACTGAAAGGAGGCTTTGTTCTCTGGGTTGGATCCTGATGAGGCCCTCCCAGTTCTCCAATACATTGTCGGGACAGGGCACCTCCTCCACTGACAACATTCCAAGGGGTTGACAAATTAAGAGCAACAAAGGCCAGGGCATTAGACACAAAGGAGTCAATGGGAGCCACAACCAGTGCCTCTCACAGACATCTCCCAAGCAAGGCTGGGTCCCCCACCCTTTATGCTCCAGGCCCCTAGTTCTTATTTTAATTCTGGGCTGATTTCATACTATTGTTTTAAGAACAGTTAGTTGTTTGAGTCAGATTGATTTAGGTTCAAATTTCAGCTCTGCTGTGTGATTTCTGCATACTGCTGAACCTTGCTGAGTGTAAATTTCATCTTGAAAAGAGGAATAATCCCACCTACCTCGCTGGGCTGTTACAACAATTCCATGAGATAATAACTCACATTTGAAGTGCTCACTATGTGTGGTTTCTACAGGCACTGCCTTTAGTCTCCATGGAAAAAAAAAAAAAGGCTCGGAGAAATTAGCAACTTGCTTAAGATCAGTGGGGAAGGCTGGGACTCAGACCCAGATTTCTCTCATGTCACTGCCAAGTCCTTATCCAGCATGCCATGGTTCTTAAACCTTATAGAATCAGCCCTGAGTGGGCTAAAATGCAGATTCTAGGGACTTGACCGGAAATAAAGATGCATTTAGTCATTAACAGGGCTCAGGAATCTGAATTCTTAATGAGGTCCAGATCTGGAAGCAGGGGGTCATCATGTCACATTTGGGAGACATTACACATGGCCATAATGAAGCAAGGCAATGATTACTTTACAATTATGATTTTAAAAAACAAACAGAGAGAAATTATGGGGGTTGGCTAGGGAGAGGGGAAGGAGGGGGGCTACAGGACTCATGGGCTCTGAGAGGACAGGAGATCAATGACAGCGTTGAGATGATGCTGGTGCCGGTGGAGGCACACAGATGGGTCTGCATGTATTGAGTAAACAGTCTATCCAAATAAATAACCCAGAGTCAAGCTAAAGAATGTGTCAGTCCCTCGAGGTTTGGAAGCTTTGGGATGCTTCAGTGAAGATGACCACTGGGGTGTGACTTTGAAAGAAGCATGGCAAAGTCACTCACTTCAGGAATGGGCCAGTGCCATACTCTGATGCAGCAAAACCCAATTCCTGGCAGGGCATTCGGCCTGAAAACACTATGGGTTGTGGTCAGAAGGAAAGTTCAAGTCCAGGGACAGTGCCCTGCTCAGAATGATTAGCAGTGATCTGTGTGATGTGGTTACAGGACTACTGTTCTCAAATTTATCCCTCTCTAGCCATACTGACTGCCACTATCAGAGTCACTCTCTCAGGGCCTTTGGAAACTGGTGGACTTTAACTGGCTTAAGGAATTATGGCACTGTGGCCTGCCAACACATTAGCAAGGATCAAATTATTGACACATGGGGCTTTGGGACAAACCACCAGAACCTTCCATTCACTCCACTCCTGTAGCAGGCTCTCTCCTCAGGGAGTGGGAGCCGCCAGATATCTGAGGTTGAATCTGACCCACAGGTGGTGTTATTTAGCCTGCACAGTGTGGACATTCAATATTTAAAAGGATTTTGCATTAGATGCCAGCATCTCGAAATCAGATGATTTTACACAGAAGTCTAAATTTCTTGCTTCTTTTAGGAAAATGAAAAAAAAAATTGTTAAAGGTGGGCCTATATGCATGTGCTGGAGCACTCACTCTCCAGTTAGCCATAGTGCCTACGACTTCCGGTTACTTCTTCAATAATGCTCAGGCTGTGTCCATCAACATACTCCTGGTATGTGAGCTTACAATCCCCTACTGAAGGGCTTGTCTTCAAGATTCAGGAACAGAGAGAATGCCCAAGACAACCAACCAAGTCCCCAAACCCCTCCATCTCCTCCAACCCTTCATGCCAATAGGCCAGCTGTGGGATTATCTCTCCTGGCATCAGTGAAGGTGAAGAAGAAGAACGTGGGGAAATGGGGTGCAGAATACTAATATTTACTGAGGATCTACTCTGTGCCAAGCTCTACCTTCGGGCCTTTCCACTTGTCTTCTCATTTAACTTTTACGAGAAAATGTATGGCTTGGTTAAGGGTTTATTATATTCATTTTTACTGAAAAGGAAATGAAGGCTCAGGGAGCAGAAGTAGCATACGTAAGGAGCAAAGCACAAACTGCCAACCCCTGGAGACTGGGGATCCTGCTAAGGGAAGAGGTGGATCGGTGACTCTTCCTTAGAGATGGCCGTAAACAACCATGAGATTCATCAGAAGCCTGCAAGACCGGGGAAGCAGGCCTGCAGGGGACAGGAGAGCACACTGTTTCGAAGAGGGAAGCTTCAGTCTACTGTTTGCCATGCAGGACTCAGCGTCCAATATTAACACATCTGATTTTTCTAAAGAAGCTGGAAATCCAGATTTCTCCAGCAAAATGTATGGATCTTTGAAACTCCACAAAGAGGAAACAAAACCTGTCTGGAAGTGGGATGTGTTTAATTGGTTTTGATTTTCATTAAATTCTTTCCAAGTGTTGGCAGCCCTGCATAGCAGTTACAGGTGCTAGATTTACACTCTCTGGGTTCACGTCCCAGTTCTGCCACTTATTAGCATATGACCCTGTGATTTATCACTTTCTCTGTGCCTCAGTTTTACCATCCGTAAACTGGGGATAATAATCATAAGGTTTTCATGGGCATTAAGTGAGATAATAGGTAGAAATTAATCAGATTAAGGGTTCTTTAAGAACTTATTAGTTACCAAGAACAATGAGTGTCTGTTTGAAGCTACTACCCCTTTCTTGAACCAGCCTCTAAAGTCACAGGCTTTAGAGGGATGTCAGCACATATACCTCATTGCTGAGCCCAAGAAATGGTATTCCTTCAGAAAGCAGAAAAAGAAGTGCAAACTTCCATAATAAAATGCTAATTAGCTATAAAATCTCACAACTGCTGCTGGGCCGTGTGCTGTATAAACCAAATCTTATCTAGTAGATACTTATTTGTCTGGCTAGGTAGTTTTCCTGGCAGACACAGTACCTGAGAGCTGATCACTGGCATTTAGAAGTCATTTAGCTTTGGGCACTTGCGCCTGCGGGCTGGTTATAGAGACAGCTTTAAAGAAGATTGTTAACAATGGCAAATAATGGCTGTCATTCTAAATGGACACATTGTAACACACTGTCCCCTTACAGAGCTGAACACTGGTGGCGGACACAGAACTGCTCTGCTCTCACGTGGCAAGCGCTGTGCATGTGGATTTGTCAGTTCTGATACTACAAGGCACTCTGAAACACCAGCTCCAATAACACACCCGTAATCATCATGAGCAGTGTTGAGGCTGACTTCTCAGGCTCTGAAAACCACCATTCTCACCCGCTGCACAAAGGACTTCTTTATTTATCCAGCAAATGTTTCCTGAGCGCTGTGGCTGACCAAGTCTTCTGTCCTGCAAGTCCTTAAAGAATCCTTTTTCCTGAAGCAGCCATTTCCCTGACATGCAAACCAGTCTAACTGGTACAGCAAGTAGGAAGAGAGGCTGTGCAGGAAAGCTGGTTGAACTCAGACCTGCTGCAGAAATCTGTAACCAGTCACAAGGATGCCCCAAAGATTTCAGAGACCTTCAGCCCCGTTCCAGAAAATCTCTCCCAGTCAACATCCAACATTACCTTTTCTTTTTCTCTGAAGGTGAGCCTATCCCAGACCCTCAACCTGGGTAACCAGTTTCCAGACACTGACATATGGTATTATTCTGATCTTCTTTTCTGGTCTCCACCAGACCCTGGCTTCTTGACTCTGCTGCTGAGTTTTGTCTCAAATGACACAACCTAGCTCCTCTCTGATGGATGATGGTCTGAAAGAATCATTACACTTTACAATCTGAACCTACCTGAAAGATCATCTATCCAGTCCAGTGATTTTTCAAGTTTTTTTAAAGTAGGTCTCTTGGCTATACAAAATCTCATGTGGAACACCAAAGTCTAAAAGGCAGAATTTAAAACTTTATCATTATTAAAAATAACTTTTTAGGGGTGCCTTGGTGGCTCAGTCGGTTGAACATCCAACCCTTGATTTCGGCTGAGGTCATGACCTCACAGTTCGTGAGACTGAGCCCTGCATTGGGCTCTACGCTGACAGCAGGGATCCTGCTTGGGATTCTTTTTCCCTCTCTCTTTTCCCCTTCCCATTTCAAGTGTATGCATGCTCTCTCTCTCTCTCAAAATAAAGAAATAAACTTAAAAAAATATTAAAAAAATTTTTTTATGTTTATTCTTGAGAGAGAGAGAGAGAGAGAAAGAGAGAGAGAGAGAGAGAGAGAGAGAGAGAGAGAGAGAGAGAGAGACAATATGAGTGGGGGACAGGCAGAGCAAGATAGAGACACAGAATCCGAAGCAGGCTCCAAGCTCTGAGCTGTCGGCACAGAGCCCGATGCAGGGTTCAAACCCACAAATCATGGGATCATGACCTGAACTGAAGTTGGATGCTTAAGCAACTGAGCCACCCAGGCGGTGCCCCTTAAAGAACATATTTTAAGAGTAACTTTTTACTTGTAGGGTCTTGTCTCAGACTACACACTGAAATCCACTGATCACAACGCACCAATTACTTATTTTAACAGATGAAGAAGCCAAGACCAAGAGGTTAAGTAGCAGCCTAAGGGTAGTATCAGTATTGGTTTCCTATTGCTGCCATAACAAATTATCACAGATTTAGAGGCTTAAAATATGCATACAATTTCTTAGCATTCTGAAGGTCAGAAGTTCTAGGTCAGTTTCACCGGGCTAACATCAAAATGTAAGTAGGGCTGTGTTCCTTCCGGGGGTTCTAGGGGAGAATCTGCTTCCTTGTCTTTTCCAGGAGTGGTTCTGTCCTCATTTGCTGCATCACATGGTCTTTCTCCCTCTGCTTTCAGTATGTGTCTTCTTTCTCATAAAGACCCTTCTGATGATATTAGGCCCACTTGAATAATTCAGGATAGTCTATCCATCTCAAGATCCTTCATTTAATCACATCTGCAAAGTCCCTTTTGCCATGGAGGGTACATAGTAACATATTCCAGGATTAGGGTGTGGCCACCTGTGGGGAGCCATTACTAGCCCATCACAAGTAGGCAGCAGTTAACCGGAAAGCTGTGACTGAGACTAGAACCCCTGGGCTCTTTTGGTACTTTCTGTGTCTTGATGGGTACAGGAAGAGGGATCAGGGTGGGGAAGGTACACCTCTTTTTCTCTGACCCATTTTGTAATTTGCCTATTACAAGCCATAGACCAGAACAGGACAGCCCCACTGGAAGGAAGAAGAGAAGGTGTGATGAAGTTAACTATTTTTAAGAGTCTGAAGCAGAACACTGGAAGTCTACGCTTTTTCTTCAGGCAAGTATTTTTTCTAGGAGGAGAAGATAGTTCATCAGAGGTGTTGGTCTGATTCAAATAGAATCTCAGAGATGAGATAAAGGAGCAATAATTATTATTAATCTTCATAACAACACTATGATGAGGGTAATATTTCCACTTAACATAACAGGAAACCAAGACTAAGAAAGTTACATATTTTGCTTAAGATCACATAGGTGGTAAGAGCCAGGGCTCATTTGACTCCAGGAAGTCTCACTTGGAAACCTAAGAATTCAACCATTATTGAAACACCCTCAGAGTTCATGCGGTCTATACAGAACATGAGGCCTGGGCAGGTCTTTTGAATTACAGGTCTTCTGTGAAGGAGAGCTGTCCGGAGGCAATTCTAATGCTCATACCTCAGGCTATGGGTGGGGAAGTTGGGACTGGTCCTGGCTTTCTTGCTGATTTTCTCTATGGCACTTAAACTTGCAGGGTGTCACTTACCCTCTCTCAAAGAAGGAAAAAAAAAAAAAGACTTGTGCTGTTTGGGTCTGAATAAATATTGGCAATAGCTGTGGGGAATAGCCATTGGGAAAGGCTGTGAAAAATGAAGGGATTTCCTTGTATATTTAAAAGCTCACACTCTGGGGCTTGAGAGAATGGAGGGAGGGATAAATGGGGGAGCACAGAGAATTTTTAGGGCAGTGAAACTATTCTGCACCTTACTACAAAGGTGGATATGTATCATTATACATTTGCCAAAACCCACGTCCCACACCAGGAGTGAACCCTACTATAAACTACAGTCTTAGTCAAGTGTATCAATATTGGCTTAGCAATCGTAACAAATGCACTACAGTAGTGCAAGATGGTAACGGAAGAAACTATGTGTGGGGGTAGGAGGTGTAGAGACTATGCACTTTCTGCCTAATTCTTCTGTAAACCTAAAATTGCTCTTAAAAGAATTAAGTCTATTAATTAAAAAATGAACTCACACTTTCAGACATCCTTGCTGGTTTTCTCAGAAATTCTTTCCCAGTGGTGACCATCACAGCTTATTCTTACCCAGGGTCTTGGCTGGTGCTGGAAGCCAGAAATGCCTTCACAACATTCTCCACTGATCTGCACCTGCTGTTTTCCTACAAGACATCACTCCATGCTCACCAAATCTCAGAGCTCTTCCTGACTTAACCTCTCAGAACAGCAATGATGCATCCTGAGATCCTGTCCCAGCCTTGCCGCTGACCAGCTCTGCTGCTTTGGGAGAATTCCTGCATTTCTTTGAGCCTCAACTTCCTCATCTATACCTAGAGGCTAATAAACTTTTCCCTAATGATCTGGCAGGACTGTTGTGGTAATTAAATAAGATAATACCTATGAAGACTTTAGGCAAATGATAAAGCATTATTACTCATACAGGTAAGGGACATACTTGCCCTGTTTAACTCCTCACTAGTATTTTCCCCATTTTATAGGTGAGGAGACTGAAGCTCAGAAAGGTTAAGTAACTTGCCCAAAGCCACACAGGTCATAAGCAGCAAAGCTGTAGTAGTAATAATAATAATAATAATAATAATAAACAATAAATTAATCAAGCCTGATTCCAAAACTCATACTTTCCATTTATACCTTATATTCATATTTTTCAAAACACTACATTGACTCCAATGAGACAAAGAATCAGAACATCAATAGTTACTAGAGTCTCAAAGTGTAATCTTTACTGTAAATACTCATCTTGACTCTTCTGATCACACCCTTTCATTTCTTTTTAGAGCTAAAAATCTCCAGGCAAAAGCTCAGCCCGATGGTGAATTTCTCATAAGACCACTAAGCCCTACTCTGAGGAGCCCAGAATCACTATGCCTTTTGCCAGTGTGCAGGAAAGATGAGATTCTATTTTACATGCCTGTTTAAACCCCTTATTTCCTGTGGATTTAATGCTCGGGGCGGGGAGGGTTACATATCTGTGGTGAGTTAAAAAAGAATATTATCCACAAATGAAAATACTCCAGATAGTAAATTTCAGTGCTGGAGTCAGAATAGCAGGCTCCATTATCCTGAGGGGGAAAAAAAACATGAGCGTTTCTCTGGGTTGGTTCTTGGTGCTTTGCTTTAATTTTTCTTTGTTCCCAGATGTAATCATGCTCTTTCATTCAGGGTTTTAGTAATTCTTGAAGTGCTGGAGTCTTTTTGTTCTGAAAGTCATCCACTTATTCATTTCCATTGTTTGAACACCTATCATAGGTGCCGGGCACAGGACTGACTCTTGCAAACAAACAGACGGTGAACAAGACAGACTTGACCTCTCTGTCTATATAGCTTCAGGCCATTGGAGGAGAAAGACAACTGAGCCGACAGTTATAACTTAGAGTGAGCATAAGAAATATGCAAAGCCCAATAGAGGATGGCTAACAAAGACTATAAAACTGTGTGATCGTGCCAGCAAGGGATTCTACTTGTCACTTACACAATTGCCAATTCCAGGTATACTTCCAGGACGGGGCACTTACCACCACCACCTCCTTGCCTTTGAACAACCCAGTAACATATCTTTTCCAGACTAATGGGATCTAATTCACCAGTGTTTTCTACTATTTTTCTCATTTCAGTGGATTTACTTTAATAAATCAACTGGTATTTATTGAGCACTTGCATTGCTGGCCATGGAACAGATAAGAAAGAGTGCTCTAGGGAAGAATTTATATATGTTTCCCTCCCTCTGAAGATGAAATCTGTCAAGAACAGGGACAATGTCTTACTCATCTTTTTGTTTCTAGGAGCTGCTTCAGGTCTGGTAAGGGTATGGGCTCAATGAACGTGTGGAAGGAAGAATGGAAAGATGGAAGAGCAGACAGAAGGCAGGAGGGAAGAAACGAAGGGAAGGAAGAAAGGGAGGTGGGCTGACCATGAACCCCCCCACCCCTTTTTTGAGTAGGTTCCATGCCCAGCGCAGAGCCCAACACAGGGCTTGAACTCATGACCCTGAGATCAAGACCCGAGCTGAGATCAAGAGTTGGACACTCAACCAACTGAGCCACCCAGGAACCCCTGATCCCTTTTTAAAGACAGCTTATTTGGGTAGCACTTAGCAGACTGGGGTCCAGTCCAACTTCCTCCATCAGCACTTCTGAACCTGACATACTCAGAGCCACGAATGCAAAGGAGGAAAGGCTAGAAAACTGGCTGTACCTTGGGGAGGTGATAGAGCAGTATCGGTGTGCCCCCTTGTGAGCAGATTTCCCAACCCACCTTCCAAAGGCAGCATGGCTTTCCTCACAAGAGGCAAGCACTACTCCTAGGTACAAGTTGGCAGAGATGCCTTGTGTTGAAAGCCGCCTCTGCCTCTGGCCTGCTAGGCCCTGGTGACACACTCAATTCACCCACCCAGTCAGTCCCTGCAGGTCTCTGAAGTTTGCTGCTGCCTCTTTGGGTCCACTGAGCCCAGCTTCAGGGCCCTGTCATCTCTTAATAACTGCACAAGTATCCCCACAGGCGACTGGACTTGAGTCTCCCCTTGGCAGTCTGTCCTCCCCACTGTCACCGGCATGGTCTTTCTTAAATTAAAATCTGATCTTGCCATTCCCTTATTATAAGCCCTTCCATGGATCTCGTGCTGTGGATCATGACATTCGAAGTCCTCCCTACCTCCGGCCCCAACTCCCTGCCTCACTAACCTCATCTCTCTCCACTGCCTCTGTTGCTCATTTTCTAGCTGTCAATCTCTCTGACAAGCCTCAACTCTTTCACACACCTTTGTGCCTTTGCACAGATGGGTGATTTTTTTTTTACATGCAGTTCCCCTTCTGTCTGCAAAGTCCTTCCCTTGCATGAACTCCTACTCATCCTTCAAGACCCAACTCATGTCACTTCCTGAGTGAAGCCAGAATCAGGCCTGTCTGGGTGCTTTCCCACCTCTTCATCCTTACGTCCAATGGAGTCTTGGCCCATGTTCTGCAACTGCTCATTTACTAGTCTGTCCCCTCATCTGACTGAGTTGTTGGAGTACAAGAATGGTATCTTGTTATTTTGTAATATTATTTTCATATTAAATGTTATAATGATCGTGCATGATTTCCTATATGTAATAGGTCAACTGCAAATACTTGAGAAATGAATGAACAAACATTGATTTGATGCATTTTAGTCGACCTTACTCTCTGCCACAAACCACTGGGGCACTGGGGATTCCACGGTGATAGAGGCAGCAGGGTCCCTGCCTATACATGTTCATTCTGTGTGACATACAGAGACAGGTTGACAAATTAATGAACAAGATAATTTCAGAGGGCAATAAGTACCCTGGAGAAATATAACTGGGTAATGGGATAGAGAGGAGGGACAGTGGGGGCTGGGGGAGCTGCTTTGGGTGGGTCAGTGAAGGCTACTTTGAGGAGGTGACGTTCAAGCTGAGACCTATAGGATCTGAAGGAACTGACCCTATAGAGGTCCAAGGGCTTGGTGTCCCATGCAGGGAAGGAGCTTGGGTTGTTCAAGGGATGAAACGGAGCACAGGAAGCATGATGTGGGTGAGGGAGGGCCCAGCCATGTAGAGTCTTGCAGGGCATGACCAGGAGCGTGAACTCTGTTCCAGGCACAATGACAGAATGAATGGTCACCGAGATTCGCAGACAGGGATGCTACCAGCGGGTGGGTGCTTCATGTCCCTCCACACACCTCCCTCACCCTCACACAAGATTACTGGCTGCTCACCGGGCGGGCGGAGACAGCCCTCATTAATCTCAGGAAGCGGGAGGGCAGACTCGGGCAGTGCGGCAACCCAGACTAACTAGAGAACACAAAGGCCGCCTGCCCAGCTTTGTTTTGAAACCGTCAATTCCAAATTCCACTAGCTGGCAGAGACAGGGCTTATTGATTTTCCCTTCTGGAATGCATGTCCTACAGAGTCATCGCAAATAGAAACTGAAAAACAGAGGAAAACACAACGGCTGAGAAAGATAGGGCAAGGGGACATTTTTTTTAAAAAAACAATCTATACTGGATTTTGTCTTTTTCTTATGCTTTGTTGGATTGTGGCTTGTCATCTCTGTTTTTTCCCAATTCATTCCTTTTTCCCTATCTCTGTGTTTTCCTGATTATCTCTCTCTCTCTCCCTCACTATGCCTTTGTCCCGTAACCTGTTATGGCATGTGCATACGGGAGGCAGTTGCTACCGCTGTGTTAAATGCTGCTCTCTCTACAGATCGGTTTGTCCAGCTGACTGCTTCTCTTTAAATATACCGCCTCTCCCTCTTCCAGACAGGCAACAGAGTGGAACCATCCCATAAAACCAGCTTTGAGTAATTGCATAGAGTGGTATCCCCAGCTAATTACCTTCTCGCCCTTCTCTTGAGGAGCAGGAAGCAATTAGAGACTTCCTTCCATTGCCTGGCTGGGTCAGGGGCAGGATGCCAAGTCCCTTTAGCACCCATTCCCACTGGGTTCAAACACCACCTGTGTCCTGCCCTCTGGCTCTGATAGAAGCTGCACACCTGCCTCTTTGCCTTCATTTTCTAGCAGCCTCTTTGGTTACTTTTCCTTTCTTCCTGTTGCTAGCATGGCTGAGGGGAGAGGAATCTGAGTAGACAGAAAGGTCTATGGACAGTGTCTAAAACCTGGTTGGGTCTGTTACTAAGGATAGGGTAGGTATAGGGTAGGTGGGGAGGCCTAGGCCCAACTGTTGTCTGCTGACTTTTGCCAAATGACACACTGATCAAAACTTAATCTTATCATCTGGAAAATGGGTGTATCACAGTTTATTCCTTCTTGAAGGGTAATGTCGGGACAAGCAAAGAAAATCCATGTCAAAACGACAAGATTATAAAAAAAAAAAAGTAGATAATCCTTGACTTTCTCTTCTCTTTTTTTAAATGTTTATTTATTCTTGAAGGAGAGAGAAACAGAGTATGAGACAGGGGAGGGGCAGAGAGAAAGGGAGGCACAGAATCCAAAGTGGGCTCGAGGCGCTGAGCTGTTGGCCCAGAGCCCGACACGGGGCTCAAACTCACAAACCGTGAGATCATGACCTGAACCGAAGTTGGATGCTTAACTGACTGAACCTCCTAGGCACCCCCTTTCTATTATTAACATATGGTATCATGGTTAGGCCCAATTATTGTCACTTTGTAGCCTGATATTCCAGTAATTTATCTTCTATTCCTATGTTACTTAAGGAATAGAACAGTGTTATATTCGCTGAGCTCACACAAGGCAGTAGAGAAGGCTGGGGATGGGGGGTATGGGAGGTGGTTCTCAAACAGACTGATGACAGGGATGTACATTCCTGAGATTTAAAATTTGTCACAAGAGAGACTATCTACATGTGGGTAATTGAGGTCTGGTAGGAGGAGGAGTGTTTCCTTAATAGGTTTGATACAAACTTAATTTCTGCAAAGCATCTTCTATTTTACATGTACCAATGCATATTTAAATGTATAACTTCAATTATCACCTCTAGGCAGATGCTTCCCCTCCTTGAACTTGCTCTTCAGCTCAGCTCCTATATCTCCAATTACCCACATGATATTTTCTCTTAAGGCTGTAAGATTATTTCACCTATATCCCTCTTATTAAAACCATGGAAGATGGGGACTGTAGACATGGTTGTGGCCCAAAGACCAAAGTCATTTCACCAGCAGGGTCAAGAGGATGGGATGTCAGGCTCACCAATTTCCAAGCACACAGAAGATGCTCCATCCACACTGCCCGTGGAAGGACTTGACATCACTTCACAGCCAACTTATGATCTTCATGTCTGGCTCTTCCTCCTGGCCTTTCAGTCTTCGTGGACTGGAAGCTCTAAGAATCTCACAGATCTCTGTATCTTACTTCCTACGGCTTCCCCCAGAGTTGGCATTTAGTAGGTTCAAAAAACATTTTGATGGCTGCAACGATGAATGACTATGGAGCTTTGCTATCATACCTTGTATCATCTGAGCTTGAAACTCATCATTTTCTAGTTTTTTTCCCCCAGCCACTAATACCTCACTGATTGCCCATTTCTGTTGACTTGGCCCCTATTGGCATCTTTGGTTCCTCCTTCACTTCTGACTGCTCTCTTTTACAAGCATGAGCCCTGACCCCTTACATTGGACTCAGCCTCATCTTCTGCCCCCAGCCTTTACTTTTTCCACCTCTTCCCATCCTAGGCTCCTCTTCCACAATAAATATTTTCATCATGACTTTTCCTGGGTTGGAAGCCATCTACATTCTCAGTACCTACATCTAAAATCCATATACCTTTCAGGCAAGGCTTGCCAACTCTTCCTGATCTTATCACCTGTTGTTCTGCCTCACAATCCCGCACCTCCACAAGATGGCTCTGCCTGTGTCCTTGAAATACACCTTATACAGGTTTACCTCTGTATTTGCACATACTATTTGCCTTGTTGACTTTGTGAATTCCAATCATCATTTAGGCCCAGGTAAAGTCTTTACAATTATAACAGCAACAAAGAAATGCAGCAGTAACAGTAGCTAGAACTTTATGTCCCATGTGCCAAGCATAGTACTAAGTTATTCATACTCATTATTTTATTAACTTTCACAAAAACCCTAGGAGGTTAAGTACAATTCTTATCCTCATCCTACAGTGAGGAAATCTAGGCTCAGAAGCATCAAGTAATATGCCTGAGTTCATAGACTCAGTATGCACAATAGCTGAAAATCAGACCTAGATCTATCAGGTTGCCAAAGCTATGTTTCTAACCTTTAGGCTAGACTCCCTAAAGCCATTTTTCTTCTCTGAGCTCTCAAGCCTTTACTATGCATCATGGCCACTCATTTGCCAATTTTCTTTTTCTTTTTTAAATTTTAATTTTTTTATTAAAATATTTTTTAACATTTATTCATTTTTTGAGAGACAGAGAGAGACAGAGCACAAGCGGTGGGGGTGGAGGGTGCAGAGAGAGGGAGACACAGAATCCAAAGCAGGTTCCAGGCTTTGAGCTGTCAGCACAGAGCCCAATACAGGGCTTGGACCCACCAACTGTGAGATCATGACCGGCGCCAAAGTCAGACGTTTAACCAAATAAGCTACCCAGGTACCCTTTTAATTTTTATTTTAGAGAGAGAGCAAGCATGCATGAGTAGGGGAGAGTGGCACAGGAAAGAAAGAGAATCTCAAGAAGGCTCCAAGTCAGTGCAGAGCCCGACGCAGGGCTCAATTCCACGACTCTGAGATCATGGCCTGAGCTGAAATCAAGAGTTGGACGCTTAACTGACGGAGCCACCCAGGTGCCTCTCCCCGCATTTGCCAATTTTCATGTGGAATGTTAAATCACTAAAAACTCTCTTGTACACATGTGTTTCTTGTCCCTAGTTTTACCATAAGCCACCTGAGAATATGAATTATACTTTTGGGTCTTATAGGTTCTGCCCAATAAATGTATCCTGATGAAATTGATTAGAAGTATAAAGTAATCGACACCCCCCACACACACACACACACTTAGTTCTGTTGGCTAATTCATCCTTTTAGCAGTGGGTTTATTTGCCCCTCCTCTCACCCTAGGACCACATGCTGACACTGGGTAGAAATAAAAGAGAAGATCAGAGCTGAGTTCAGGCCTTCGAGTAACAAATATATGCATGGCCTGGAGAAGGAGGGTCTGACAGTAGTTCCTGAGTGATTCAGGAATCTGTGTCTGCAGAATCTTGAATCTTTGAGCTCCTGAGGTCTTTGTGAAGTTAGACATATTACAGGAAAACAACAACAACCCCCAGATTCAACAACTATTGTGGACCACTATGAGATTTAATCACTTTCTTGAGAACCAAAAATGAAGTTGGTAATTACACAGCCCTGCTTACACATCACTGCAATGTTTTGTTGTTGTTGTTGTTAACTGGCCCATTTAAAATCAGAGCCATGAGATAGAACAGATATACCACTTTACATATGTAAAATGTTAATCTGGGGTTCAACCATCATGAACCTTATTGACCTTGAGTTAGTCACTGCCCTTTCCTGGTCCTCAATTTTCTCACTGTTGACTTGTGGGGTTTTAGAGGATCTCTAAGCTTCTCTCTTGCCTTGCCTTTCTGGGATGCTAATTAGCACAACCTCTTAATTTTGGTTTATATGCACAATGTTGAGTCATATTCTCCATGGCTTCGTCTGCTCCGCCCTGCTCTCTCCTGCTTCTGGGCAAATGCCCCCAGATGAAGCAGTGGGAAGTTTCCTATGTGGGATCCCCTTGCAAAGTCCTCTCTGCCCTAGGCTTCCTTCACCTTGAGATGCCTCTGCCCTCTTGTGTACTTTGCATGTTAAACACCAAAGGCTTTCCGGTAAGTTCTCAGGGACAGGGGAAGCAGGTAGCCTGTATCTGGAAGCCATCATCAGCATCCCAGGACACTAATATCCCTACAGTCCTTATAAGGAAAGCTGATAGCTAAAGTAGTTAGTTTTAAAGAAACCTCCTCCAAGACTTCTCAAGTTGAATGTGAGCCTGCGTAGGAGGCCAGTGGACAGAAATGCCTGCCCAGACAAACCATCTCCCAACACATGCTCTAAACACATGGACACAGTGGTATGGGTGGAAAACTTGAAAGGCACACTCCTTGTGAAAGTAATGGTCCAGGAATCACTGTTAAACAGCAAACAGTAGAGACCAGACAAAAAATGGCAAGGGTTATTTGGCAGGTTAAAAAAAATGTAGTGATGGAATAGTTCTGCACTGACTCTATCAATGGGCACAAGAATCTGCATGTGATAAAATTACACAGAACTGCATGTGCATGTACACACACAAATGAGTGTGCGTTATACTCTGAAATCTGAAGAGTAAGGTCTGTGGATTGTACTGATGTCAGTTTCCTGGTTTTGAGATCATACTGTTATGTAAGATGTTACCATTGGGAGGAAACTGGGGTAAAAGGGCACATGGACCTATCTAGTATTTTTGAAACTTCCTGTGAATCAATAATTACTTCAAAATAAAACTAAAAACACCCCCCAAAACCAAGCACCTAGTGCGGTGAGTGGATCTGGCTATGTCTCCCCACCAGCCTGGGACACAAATGCCAATGCCCTCTCCAATATCTTATTAGTAACAGCCACCCCTTTACCATCAGGATCATGGTCATGATCATCAAGGCTCCCACTTATGGAACACTTATACTATGTACTAAGCACACTTTCTCATTGGCATCAACACCCCCACCAGAATATCATCCCCATTTTGCAGAAGATCATGACCCTGGGAAGAGCTGAGTAGAGCCCCAGGCCATAGAGTTACTGTAGGCCAAGCTCTGACCCAGGTCCGGGACTCTAGTGCTCACACTTGGGGCTGAAAAACCAGAGAGGAACAGGACTCTGTGGAGCTGTTGTGGCACTTGATGCATGTTCCCTGGAAACCACTCAGGCACATCCCTCAATCTGTCTCAAAGGCGTCTGCACCAAGGCAGCACATAGCACAGTGACACCACCTTCCTGTCCCGTCCCTCACCCCTGTTCTGGCCAGAAAGCCACATCCGTAGAGAAGCAAAAAAAAAGCAAACCAAAAAAACCAAACCAAAAAAACATCACTTACAAGTTCTTCACGTTGGTGATGCCACGGAATGCCTTCCTCGGGATCCCTAGGATCTGGTTTTCGCTCAGATCTCTAAACAAGAAGAGAAGAGGCACATGCATTAACGACCAAGGCCCGGCTTTATCTGCATCTCATTATGACAACAAAACCTCTCACAGGCTGCCTCTGCGGTCAGGAGTGTTGGAGGCACTGTTTAGTCTCAGGCCCCAGGCTGCTATGAGCCTTCACATTGTTCCTCTAGTGATGGCCTTTGCTGAAATGGTTACCAGGCGGGAGCAGCTCGCCTCCAGGGCGGGCTCTGTGGGTGGTCTCGCACCTCCAGGCCACGAGCCAAGACGCTGGGTTATTTGTTGCACACAGACCGCACCCAATTCTGTTTTGCCACCTCCCAGAGAGACCCCTGGCCCCCCTTCCCCAGGCCGTCCCTCCCCCACTTCAGGGTCAACAGCACTCAGTCTCCCATCTCTCAGGGACTCTCCGCCTTTGTCATTTGGGATTGGAAGGGAACCTGGCAACCCTGATTTTCTGATGGGGGATGACCATCTCTGTTTATTCTAGAGACCCAGACACCCTGGGGGCCTCCTAGATCAGCTAAGTGACAGCCATGGTGAATTCAGATTGCATTTGCACAAACCTGTCCAAAATGGGGGTCCCATGGGCACCCCATCTAGCATTAAGGGTGCTAATGTGTTGCTTTGAGGAGGAAAGGTAAGGGACAAAGTGTCAGGTCTTGAAGCTGGCTCAAACCCGGGTCTCATACCAGGGTCCTCTTTAAGAATCCCCAAAGCCTCAGTTTTCTTTCCTAAGACCTATGCAGCTTTTTTTCCTTTTTGTTTCCCCCTTTTCCCCCTAAACAAACATATACACTTGTTTTCATTCATACCTCAAGCTTGCTTGGAATTTCAGTGAGTAATCTGTCATAACTGCATGTCTCTACACACATACACACAAACATATACATACATATCAATCATATGGACATGTATCTATAGATACGGATATATATCTCAATTATTTTGAAAATAACACAAAAACTTTTCGATATTAAGGTACAAGACCATCTACCCAGACCATAACCACTGTTACCAATTAGGAGCAATATGTATAAATTTCACAATATGATCTCATAGTATATAGTCAGTCATAAACTCTTTTTTCACTTATTATATTGAGAACATCTGTTCATGTCATTAACAGTACATGTATGCCAACATTTTTAATCACTGTATATCATCCAATTGTATAGAGGGCTGTGCGATCCCACATTGTTGGGTATTTGCCATTTAAGGAAACATGAGGATGGGTTTTCCTCCCCAGACATTTTTGGGACAATTGTTCGACCACTTCCTTGGTATAAAGTCCCATAAGGAGCATGTGCTGGGTCACAGGGTAAACGTCTTTAACTGCTGAGTCGTCCTAGAGGGAGACTGTGCCAATGGACACTCCTACACTTAGGTTTCCATGGGAACCTAATCAAAAGCTAAAGAGGATTCCAAATAAAGAGAGGTCAGACAACCATCCTTCACTGAAACTTAGGCCATCTAAATTAACATTTTGTGAAGGGGCAGGAGGAAAAACAGAAAGCAGAAGAGAGGCATCACTTTCCTGCTCTCACCTGCTGAGAGGAGCTACCACACTCTGAGTGGGTGACTAGAGTTTCAGACACTTGGGGATTGTCTGGGGCCACTGTTAAGCCCCAACGCAAGGCTCAGAGTTGGGGTAGGGTGCAGACATAACTACCAGTGGCTTCTGGGGCTGAATAACAGGGTATTCCCCATCTCAAATCCAGTTTCCTCTGTCTGCAACGGTGTAAATAAATTTAGATGCACAAGGAGCCCCACTGCAGGCTCCCCCGGCCAGGCCTGATTCAATGAGCAGGGCTCCAGCCTGGAGTCGGGGCACCGAACAAAGCCTATGGTGACAGCAGAGGTCAGGCAGGTTCACCAAGGTCACTCCTCTGCTCTCCATCAGACTCCAGGGGAAGGGGGTGCAGGTCCTGTCATCTGACTAATGCAATTTCCACCAGGCATCTGGGCTGTACTCAAGGCTCTAGCAACCACAATGGGTCTAGTCTTTTCTGCCAGGTGAAGGCTGGTCTCCAGGACAGTGAGCCCCTGCCCACTATCCTCCCAGGCTTGGCCGCTATCTTTGGCCACTCTGGGAAACAGCTCGGGCCGCTGTGCCGGCCAAGGGGGAATGATCAAAATCAGGGGCAGGGGAAACAAACAGGAGAGAGGTCTGGACTGTCAGCTCTAACCATGTCTGGAAGCCAGGTGAAGGGGCACCTACTCCCGTAATGCATTAACCCTTTGACTTTAATGTAGCCTTTGAGTTTAATGAGTTGACATGTAGCCTCAAACATCCTGAAGAAATAACAATTGTATAAAGGTTCCAACTTGCCATATGGTGGGCTGAAAAGAGGAGAGCAGCATTTTAGCTGAAAAATCTGGCCCACCTCCTGAGAGACGCTCCACAAAAGCCATCACACAGGCAAAACCCTGCAACTGCACGGGGCAGCCTCTTGGGTTTCTGGTCACTACTTTCTTGCTGGAAATACACCCAGTCTTGCTCCCAGTTTAAGGGACCCCATTTAAAAGCACAGCTTTCTTTCCACCTCCTTGCCATGGCTTTCCTCCTGCTGTAACCGAGGAAAACAGTGGATTGTAGGGAATTTATCTGTTCCCCATGACAATCTGCTTGTAAATTTTATTAATTTTATTTTCCATTGAGCCTCTGTTCTCCAGCTAACAATACCACTGCCATCCATCTGCAGGATTGTATATTGATTTCATAAATACCTCCAGTGGGCTGACAAACTGACAGCTTTAATGGTGTTACTGATGGGGCGTGGAGGAGGGTTCAGGGCTGGGTGCTTCATTTTCGGTAACTGTCCCTTCACAATTATCTTGGGGCCTTTGTGAGGGCTCCTAATAGTGTGTTTATCTCAGCGTGATGCCAGAGCATGGAGCTATTGCTAAGCACCACCCATGAGAGCCACAAGAGCCACCATTTTCAGCTGACACTTAAGTAAAAATAACAAAATCTATCCGTAGTGCCCAAGAGCCTAGTTCCGGCCAATTGCTTGCTGGGGGTTTAGTGCCTTGCCCTTCCTGAGGGAAAATGTTCAGAAATAACCAGGGAAAAGGAACTTTTTTAAAAAAACATTAGATATAAGGTATGAGGCTGGAGCACAGTGAGAGGGTAAGGGGCGTGTGCTGAAATTTTCTGGGGGAAATAAAGGAAGATGGCTGGTGGGAAAGGTTTTCTTGGCTGGCAGTAGGGCTATGGATTGGGATGCCTTTTTAAATAATTAGGACTCTGAAAGAAAGGAGGACTGCATTAGCTAAAGTGCATTTTCCTGCTTCCGGAAAATGATTAACCGACGGATTATTCCATCCAAAAACACAAGACCAAAGAGGACTTATTAAGGAGACAGTAAGTCAAATAGGAGTTGGCAAGCACCAATATATCCCCCTTCCAGCCAGCACCCCCCCCCCTTTTTAATTTACTAAAATGCTTTGGACACAGATTAACTTTCTTCGCAAATTTATTATTGCTTCATCTACCTTGAAACGGGAACTGCAGACACTTTGATAAATGGATTGAAAGGTTGTCTAGTTCCAGTGGAGCTTTGAAATGCTTCCCAGTGCTCTCTCTGCAATGTCAGGCAGGCTTTGTTCTCAGAGCAACAGTGAATGACAGTCCCCACCTTCACCCCCACCCCTGCCCACCCCATGTTTACCAGGGAAGATGGCAAGGCGAGAAGCAGGAAAACAGTTTCCTCTGCTCAGTGGGGACAATGCACTGGTCTCAGTCACATTCACGCTACCCGGAAGTCTTGTCTGTGTTAAATGGCAGTTTGTGGGAGGTGAAATTTGTTCCTAGATATCAATCTTGAATTATTCTGAATGTACCAGAAGGGGTTCAGAAGCTCCCCCAACCTTGGTGAATTCTTGTTTCTGAAGTGGGGAGGGCCACTTATTAGCGGTATGATCATGCTAGGTACTGAAATGCTCTATGCCTCCGTTTCCCCATCTTTAGGGCAGGGGCTTTACTGACTTCCTAGGTTAATCATGGGGATGAAAGGAATTAATATATATGCACCTTGCAAATCACCTGGAATCCTATAGGCATTCAACGAATGGCTGCATTTATTTCTTGGATTTTCTGCCCAGTTAGCCCTGAATTTTACATTGCCGAAAACGTCCTTTATCATCCTCTTCAGGATATATGCCTACAACTATGCAAAGAATAAAACACATAAATGTTAACTAATATTCTTTCTATAAAATCTGAGCGAGGAATCGAAGTTTCCCTCATCTGTCATCTAGACAGGAGTATCCCTATTTGATTCTAGAGTCTTTTGAATGAAAGAGGAGAGCTTGATTCAGGAGAGAAGGTCTGTCTCAGTTTGGGCTCTCAAAGAAGTTGACATTTAGCCAAGTGATGGATTCATACTTGCATCCTGGGAGAGACTAGTAAAGGATGCAGGAAGCAGGATGAACAAGGGAAATAATTATAGGTCAGTTAGGTAAAGTCCTGGCCTTGTCTCTAACCAAGGGATCTGGGTCATTGTAGCCCTGCATCAGACAGTCCTTGGTTAGCGATCACCCAAGAGAAATACAAATTGCTGGGCTTTGCCTGCTCTCCATAAGGCTAAACACGGTGACTCCAAGACTCAATGACAGATTGCTGAGGAGGTTCCCAGTCATGACCTTTACCAGCAAAGTCTAAAGAAGCAGGAGATAGGAGCCAGAGTCAGTAAAGGGACCCAAGGGATCCATCTCAAAGCATTCATAAGAAGGCTTCAAGGACAGTTCTCCTGATTCAGGAAGTTCTCAGAAGATTTAAAAAAAAAAAGATCACTCATGAAAGATGACATATCCAGGACCAAAGATCAGGAGGCCACAGGGAGAAGCTTAGTGACCAAAGGAAATTAGAACAATGCAATCTGATGCCTTCTTTGTCTACTTCCCCAGACCTTGCACTGAGACCAACAGGCACTTTTTTAGTAACTTAAAAAAGAAAAAAACAAAAACAAAAACAAAAAAACTACCAACCCTTGATTAGCCAAAGTAAATGAGGGGATGATATAAAAGCATTTCTATTTGGAACCATTATTGGATTTGAGATCAGGGAAGTGGATTACTATTCTGATTCTCTTTGGCCTGAGTATGTATTAAAATTACTTTCCCACTCACTGCCTAATAGGAGGAAACCTGCCCACTGATGCAGTAGGTATCAATCAAAACTCATTTAGGGATTTAAAACATTTCTGATGGATAATCCGTGAGTCTAAAAGTTCTTGTACTCGCAATTGCTGCCTTCTTATACAAGGCCTGCTCCCCCTAGCCCCAACTCCTATAGTAACTGTGACATTATCACTCTGCTCTCAGAACAGAAGAGAAAGATGTTGTTTTGCTTACCTTATTTTATACAGTGGGAGGGAGGGACAAACATGCAGGAAAAATTATTCCCTGGGGATTCTACAGTGTGAACTTTGGGGAGGATTTATCTTAAAAGGTAAATCTCTTCTGCAGGCAATTTATCTTAATAAGCAAGATTGTATGTCTTCAGTTGGGTCACTGTCAAAACCAGGTGAGCCCCAAGCATATGTCTCAGCTGAAAAGTCCTGGTACCTCTGGCTGGGTGTCTAGTCAATGGTATCCTTTGTCCAAGAGAGATTATGATGGAAAAACTGAACCATTTCCTGAAAGAACTGCCACCTGCCTCAGGGATCCAGAGGATCAAAGTATCAATGGGGGACAGAAAACCAAAACATGACCAAAAAATTATTTTCCACTGCTCCAACTAGTTTCTAAATATTTCATCACACCAGTTTATGTGCTTGTTTCCTTGATGTTAAAAAGTCACTGAATGAAAGAGATCAGTAAGAGCTCCTTTCATTCTGCCTTCTCCGACAATCTCATTAGAAAAGTCCTAATCATACCATTCAGATGTTTAAGATTGGCAGATTAAATGTCAGCTCAGACTCTTCAGGCAACAAGAAAATAAATTTAGCACCTACTGTATGCTATTCTATGTCACATGTTGAGGCACAGATGTAAACGGAACCAAGTTTCTGTTCTCCTGGAGCTTGTATTCTCTTCGGCCCCCGATACAAATAAACAGACCTTTTCATACAAATGACTGGAAAATAAATACCTAGACATCTCCAAAAGTAAGAACTGCAGTTTCACTGTTTTTTCCTTTTCAACAAGAAGACACCCTATGTCTAAAGTTACACTGAGGATTATTGCTAACCAGCAAGGAAAATAATTCACAGCTTTGTTTTACCCATTCAAGGCTCAAAATCTTTTTAGTTTTGGGGTGGCAGTGCAGGGGAAGGGGAAGGGAAAGGTGCCAATCGAATCACTGGGACTTGCAGGGATCCAGTCTTGTTTCATCAAGTACTTTGATTCTGTCTTTCAAAGTGGACAGTCTGATAAAAATCATGACAGTTTGAAGATGTTATTAAGAGTTGGCATGGCACGGGGCAGCTGTTCTCACAGTGGGGCTCATGGTCTACCTAATCAGAATTTAGTGATGATGCTTCAAAAAAAAAATACAGATCCCTGGTCTTAAAATAATTTAGATAGGATAATGGTATTGTGGGTTATGTTTCCCTTCATTTAGATCTTTGTCTTTGAGAGATACATACTGAAATAATTAAGGATTAAGTGATGATGTCTGGATTTTGCTTCGAAATAATGTAGAAGAGGGGGAAGTAGGTGGAGGTATAGATGGACTAAGATTGGCCATGAATGGATACTTATTGAAGAGCTGAGTGCTAGGTGCAAAGGAAGTTCATTTATAATTTGTGCTTGACTTTTATGTATGTGTGAAATTTTCCATAATAAAAAAAATTAATGCAGATTTCTGGGACCCATCCGAGATCTACTGAATCAGAAACCCTAGGGATAGGCTTTAGAGTGTAAACTTTGAACAAGTTTGAGAATGTGGATAGGATGATTTGTGCATGGGATTAGGTGGCAAGTTCACACCCCAGCTGTGATACTTAATGGGCTGTGTCTTTAAGAGCATCAATCAATTCTGAGCCTCAACTTGTGCTTCTGTGAAATCCAGATAAGCATCAAGAGTAATGAAAAATCAAGTGCTTCTTCTATACTCGAATGCAGTATATAAACGCAAATCAGTATCTTCATTTTTTTAGCAGAAAGCTAACAAATATAGCATCCTACTATCTTAAGCGTCTAGGGGAAATTTTGGGTCCAAGATGCAAAGGTCTCCTGTGTCTCAGGTGTGAGCCTGCTGGATTTGGGCAAAATGCTTACAGGACACTAGTGTCACAGGAGAAGGCTGAAGGGGAACAGGGTGACAATATCTAATCCACACTTGACAAAGCCACCCAGGGGCCCAGTTGGAAGCTGAACTAGCAGGGGGAAGAGTCCATGGATGCTTAAAACTTCCCCCAGGACCCCAGCAAGAGTCCATGGATGCTTAAAACTTCCCCCAGGACCCCAGCAATTCACGAAGAGGAAACCAAGCATTTTGTCCCGGGCCTCTCCTAAACGTGCAGGGAAGACTCTGTCGATTGGGATTAGCACGTTCTGGTGGGGCCTCACAGACAAATGTTTTCCCAGGTTTCTAGGAGGGTTGCAGTAGAGGGGAGAGAGCACTGGAGGGCAGGTAGGTAATGAGCAGCCAGGCCCTGAGGCAGATCTCAAGCTGTGACCATTCCAAAGCAGATGAAGGCCTGGTGTTTGAGCACCATGGAGCTAAGTATCACTTAGACAGGGACTGAGGGCTGAATGTAAGGTTAGGGTTATTGGTTTGCTCTACGATTAGTCACTAATGTACATCCTTCCTGTCTCTTTATGGACAGATATTCTAAAAATCACAAATTCAAATGCATTAGGATCATGCAGGTTAAAGGAAATGAGCAAAGCAGGCTGACTGTGGACACAAAGGAAGTGAGGGGTGAAATGGGGGATGCAGGGCCCACCCCAATGAATTTCTCCCAATTAAAAACAAATAACCCTCTATGCTAGTCAACAGGACACTTCATCCCAGGGCCTGAAGGGTACAGAGGCCAGCACCCCCCCAGAAAGGATCTGCTAATTCTAGGACAGCATTCCTCCACAGAAATATAACATGAGACACCCAAGCAATTTAATTTGTTCCATTAGCTGCATTAAAAACAGTAAAAAGAAACAGGTGAAATGAATTCAGTAAAGTATTCTACTTAACCAAATATATCTAAAAAATATTATTACAACATGTAATAAATATAAAAATATATTAAAGAGATACTTTACATTATTTTTTATACCGCATCTTCAGAATCTGGTGTATATTTTATATACATGTCAAGTCAGACCAGCCACATTTCAAGTGCTCAATAACTACACATGGCTAGCACCTATTACATTGGACAGTGAAGCTCTAGAATAAGGCTAGAAGCTGGATGTTGTACTTCTGCACCCACTCTCTGCCAAGAGAGGAAAAGAGTATTAAATGTTGGAACTAATCTAAAGGAGCCCAATGTGGGCCTCCTTGGGGATGGGGGGTGGGTATACAATAGGAAATGTGAAAGGGAACAATTCAAGATAGAAACCTTTAGATTTAAGGAAGCAAACCATGGCTTGAAATCTCCCAGTCATTCAGCCATCCCTCCTATGAGCAGAGAACCTCCTTCCAGCCATTAGGATTTAATTTGCGTCTTTCTGAACCAACACCCCTCCAGGGCTGGCAGGGTTAACAAATGCTTCCAGTCCAAACAGAAGCTTTCTTAATTTAATTATCATATGTAATGCCAACTAAGGCTCTTTGTGTTCATGAGACAGCATTATAACTGACTGATGATCTCCAGCAAATGGTACAGAGGCTGAGCTGCTCAACAGCTCACTAATTCCTAGAATTATCACAATTTAGCGACAAGGTAGTTACATTAGACAGGTATGAGGAGCTCTCAACAGTCCAACTGTGCCTTCTGTTCTGGTCCAGACATCCCTGCTTAACTAACTGGTTCAGGAAACATCATTAGGATTCTCACTATCATCATCTGACTCCAGCTTGTGTGTCCATTGCCATGTACCATTCAGGAGGTATAACTGAGATTTTGGTGTTTTTACATCGTAGGCAGAAATCTGATGTTGAAAATCACTAGAGTCTAAGGATTTAATTATATACCTGAGATAGCCCTCTGCCAATTTTGAGGCCCAATGAAATGTTTTGATTTAATTTACCAATCCTGGTGTGAGTATGCGGTGTAGGGTATCCACCTGGTTCCAAAGCATGGGACCAGGGTTTTCTTTTTCCCTTGTCTGAAGCTATGTGTCTGCCCAATAGAGTTGGGGAAAGGGAGCCCATTTCTTTGCATTCCATCCTCCTCCTGGCTGACATACTGTTCCCACCCCCTCCTTTCCCTCCGTCCCTCTCCCTTGGCATCCCTCTGAGGCTTTCATCCCTAATTTGATTGTCGTAGCTGACACTGTCAATCTGAAACCCAGTAGCACGTCTAATGCTGGCTGGACAAGGGGAGTGCACGGGGAGCAGAGGGGGAGGCAAATTCATCTTGAGAATAGCTTTATGTAAATCGATCTTCTGGCCGAAAGCTGGAGCCAAGCATTTGCTGATTAATTGGAGAAGCGTCCTTGTTCCCGTGTCTTCTTCAGAGAGATGGCCCAAATTGAGTCCTCTCCTCTTCACAAAGACATTCCCATGCCAAAAAGCTTTTGCAATTAGGAGATGAAACCTTGTGAGCGAGGGGGAGGCAGAGGGGTTGGGGGAGTGTTTGTGGAATTGTTCTGAAATGAAGTATGTGCATTTGGGCTGCTTCATGATTAATTGCTGACCTGGGCACCTTCATTTGCCTCCCAGATGGTGGTCTGGTAGCCTAGGTTCTGAGGCATAATATCCCATAGGTGAAGATCTGCTTGTACAATTAGCAAAAATTACAGGGGGTGGAAAGTATACTTTCTGACACGTTCTTTCGGTGGATTCCAAATTTATATTTTCAGTTACCACTTGGGCCCATTCCTGTTAGCATCAGGAAGGAGGGAGTATCTGTGACTGACTCAATCTCTTTTCCAAGTACCTCTTACTGCCTTTGAAAAAGAAAGCTCTAACAAAATGCTGGATCATCCACATTGGTGGTCCTTTAACTCAGTGACTATTCCAGGGCACTGCTAAATCTGACCTTACCAAAAAGCTAAAGGCAGATTAGGGATTTAGGCACAGGTAAAAGTGAGTTTTGACCTAGACAGATTGCTCGTTTGCTAATCTATGTGCTGACTGAAGGTCCAGTTTATATGGAAACATGGTCGTTTCTGCTGGCTTCTGTGTAAATTATTAGTTTCGTGTGGTCAGAAACTTTTGCTGAGCAAAAGCCCTGACATACAGCTGAAAAACATTTTTGTTGAATGGATTAAAAGTAAGTGAAAATGATTTCATGCTATTGCATATGGCTCATGGATGATCGAGAATAAATCTCAAGATATAGGGATTTCCCCCCACCCAAGTCTAGTTTGTCCCTTTAAATTATAAAGAGCTCTCCCGCTGTTGCCCCTACCCTTCTATCTCTGCCTCTTGGTGGAGTACTGTGCTTGAGGAGTAATGTCACTAGAAAAGGCTTGCATGCTAAAGAGCCACAGATAAAGCCTTTAACTGAAAAGGGTTTAGTGAGCTAAACTGAAGTATGGGAATGAGCAGTTACCTGGGGAGGGAGGCTAAGCAGACAAATAATTTGGTTTTTCGGGACAGAGTTTAAACATGGTCTCAGAGGGTACAACAGATTTGGAAAATGGATTCCATCTAGAAAAGGGCTGTGTGCTGACAAGAACATGTCTCCAAGAACATCTTCTCCTCCTCCTCCCCGCCATTTCTAAATTCTGGAACTCAGAGACTAGGAGAATACAGATAATGAAACTCTGGGTGCAAAAGGAGACACTTTTTTTCCCCCCCAGGAGACACTTTTAGCATCAAGCTAAGGAGATGTTAGAAAGGCATGGAAAGTTTAGATTATCTGTGTGATAATTTGCTCTGTGATCACTCTCCTTTCTGCCAAAGGGTCTAAAAGCTGTGGATTAAAAAGTCCAGTTGGGGAAGGTGGGAAGCAGAGAGGCAGCCCAAAGGGCTAAGGCCCTGTAGTCTGGGAGCAGGTGAAGCCATTTCCTGATTTCTATCCCCTGTAACCTTAAATGCTCAGGTTGGCCATGAAGAACACTCCTCTGGGTACCCTACGTGTGCCTGACCCCAAGACTAATGTTTGTGGACTGAGCAACCCCTCCTTCCTCCACTGGGGAATATGCCACTGAGGTCCCTCTTCTGCCGTCCATTCTATTTCACTGAAGAAACATGAGCTCCCAGGAGCAGGGTAGGGGAGGGATAACATATGCCTTGGGCTGTAGCTGCCTTGTGGCTGGGGTCTGGAATGCAGAGCTGAGGCTCAAGAAAATGGGGCTTGTATATGCCTGTTCTTTCTTGTAACTTTTCAGAACCCCATTAAATAAGTGAAACCTCAGGGATGAAGGTGAGATGCTATCCTGAGGCCATCTGCTGATAAAATCAATGCGGCTTCAGAAAGGCTCAAAATTATCTTCTCCCCAAGCAGGAAAGCAATTCAGCAAGAGCTTCATATCCTGAGTTGCAAGGCCAGCCTCTCAAAGCCCAGTGTTGGATGAAGCATATAGCGGCAAAAGCTATTAAGCTATGTTAATACTATAGAACGACATTTCTCCTCGTGACCCCCTGCACTATTTATTGTTCCATTCAAAACAATTACAGTTATTGCTAATAACTCACACCTGTGGGTGTCCTGGTATCGACTAAAGCAGGATAGATGCTGTTTTCTTGCTTATTTATGTAAAAATGGATGCAGTTCAATAGGTTTACACCAAGCTTGAAGTTAACACTAATGCTTAATCCCAGACCTGCTTCTGGCCATTTAGCATGAAAGGCAGTGGACAAGGGGTGCGTGGCGGGAGAACCCAGTGAACTGCACAGATGAGAGTAATCGGCGTTGAATGTGTGCTTGCTGCTACTAGTCTTAGGACTACAGCCCAGGACAACAAACTCGCTTGTCCCAAAGAGGGAAGGACCTCCACAGCAGGAGGTGGGGGCACAGAGGGACAGAAGGGCCACTCCTTCTGAAACAGCTCCCTTGCCTCTCTGAGACTGTTCATTAACTATAGCCTGAGCCACACTCTGCCTGGTAACTCAAGTCCCCTTCTCTCACACCTGACCCCAGAGGTCCTGCATATGCTCAAGACTCCTGGACACAGTGAAGCACAGTGCTGGAAGCATGGCTTGGGGGCCTGGAAGATCTTGGTGTGAGTTCAGACTTGGCCTCCTGCCAGCTATGTGACTTTGTATGAGTAGTTTATTGCCCTGTCTGGGCCTCAGTTTTCTCATCTGCAAAACGGGGACAATGAAAATACTTAGGTCAGGGAATTATTATAAAATGGCTAATGACTTTAGAGCTGTCTATATGTTACCTGGCTGATAATAAGCACTTTAAATAAAAACCAATTATTATGAGTGCTTGTAACTGTTCAAGTGTGCATTCATACACTATGGCTAGAAGAGAAAATCCCCACAAATTCCTTGTCCCAGAGAATATTACAGAGGAACTCAAACTGTAAAGCAGCAACTCCCAGTCAAATTTAATACCAAAGAAAGCAATACTTGGGTTCCACTCAGCCTGCTGTGCCTCAAAGGTTCTCTGGGCCCTGCAGGGAGGTCCGACCTCATGGAATCGACCAGGCTGTCCTTGGATGGATGGTCAAGATGGGCATAGAGTTAAAAGCTCCACAGCTCTCTGCATATGCCCTAGGAAGCTGGCTGGAACTTTGGACTGTGTGCAGGGAAGCCAGCAGGAGGCGCCACAAAGAAGAAGGACAAGGAGGAGGCCTGGAGGCAGCTGGTGGGACTATTGGTATGACAGCAGGGTTTAGACAGGGGAGTGGCCTCAACCCAACACAGGCTCTGGGGCTGAGAGCAGGATGGTGACCACTGATCTCTGTACACACTCAGGACAAGTCAAGGCAGCCTTCCACCTTCCAAAGGAAGCTGGGGAACAGCGAGCTTACCTCGGGTGCAGAGCCATGCAGGAAACAGCCAGAAGAGGAGAGGCTGAGATCACTCAAGATGGAAGGTGAGTGGAATTTGCTACTAAAGCAAATTCCCTGGCTGTCTTTCCTACTCTGTGAAAACTGTCCTAGGGCTTACGTTTCAAAGAAAGGTCCTCATTAATAAGGTGACTACAGTGCACCCATGGAGTTAGGTGCTATGGGTCAGAGCTAAGAAAATGAAAAGACACAGTCTGGGGAAGAGGACAAAGGGGGACAGCAAGTATGACGTCACCTCTTAGGGAATGAAAGTCACCTCGGCAAACAGACCTGGCTGTATGAGGCAAGACACATCGGGCCTCTGTTCTCTTTCCTATTCCCAAACCTATCCTGGAGGCTGCTCAAGGAGTGAGAGGAAGTAAGCAGAAAGTCACTCTCTGAGTGCTGGTGTGGAGGGGCTGAGTCTGTGATCTGTAAAGTCAGCTGTGGATGGGTGGGAGAACCCAAGCAGAGAGGGACAGAGATAGATGAGAGAGAGAGAGAGAGAGAGAGAGAGAGAGAGAGAGAGAGAGAGAGAGATGGAGACAGACAGAGGGGCAGAGAGAGAGAGAGACAGACAGAGGGACGGAGAGAGAGAGCATGAGCAATGGAGAAGGAGAGAGGGAAAAATGGGCAGAGACACAAAAACAAAGAGGAAGAGAGACTGACACAGTGAAACAGAGAATAAAACTAGAGAAAACAAAGAAAAGCGAAAGTCAAAGAGAAACACACATGCACAGAGTTATTTCCCAGAAGTGACCATGAAAGGCAGAGACACACAGAGAAAGAAGCACAAATGTGAGACAAGGGAAACAGGGTGCAGACAGGTTCACACACACAAAAGAGACACACAGAAAGAGCCGGGTTGAGAGGACAAGGGGCAGAGGAAAGCAAGAGGCAAAGATCAGGTGGAACCTGGCCAGGGGGTTGTGAGGCTGGCCCACAGAGATTCCTCTGCAAAGGATCCATCGTGTTTGGGCTTTCTCAGGATGAGGGCACCAAGAAGGGGAGGGGATCCAAGGCCTCTCTCACATCTGACTTAGGAGACTGCTCTGGAGACCAGGAAGTGCCATCCTCACTGTCTGGACCCTGCACTGAGCTCAGGCCTCCACCCCCTCCCAAACCTTGTCTGGGAGACCAGCCCCGCACAAGGAGGGGAGCTACCCAGGGCAAGGTCTCCTAGAGCTCCCATCTCTAACAAACTGCCCCAGTCCCTGCCTCCCTCAGCTCCAGAAGGCAGGCACTAGAGGTTCTGGCAGAGGAAACTTGTGAAGGTTTCAAACTTTTTACATTACAAAGCGAGTTTTTAAAAGCTCCATAAAATTTCAAGGCACATACTTAATGTTCAAATGGCAGAATATATCGATCCCTGCCCATCCTCTAGTATCTTAAGTTTACCCAGAGGACCATTTTATTTAATTAACTTGGTGCTTTATTAATATAAATATTCTCCTATTGATCATAAGAGGGCCTGACAGGCACTCAAGCTGGGTATACATCACCTTCCCTCTGAGCAGCGCCACTTAGAGGAGTAGTTGGCTCAGAATCAAGAAGAGTGGCAGGAAGTGGTCCCCTGGGATGTCAGGCACTGATGAATCTATAGCATTTTTTATGGAGGGAGTTTTTTTTTTTTTTTTTAAAGTTCCAGCTCCTTGATTCTCTTAAAGCAGAAAGCATATGGAAATGAGATATGAAAATGGTCTTGGCTTACACGTATCAATTAAGCACGTCAATACTTTAATTAAATCACCCAACCTAATGAGATTTATACCAATGAATATGTTTTATAGTTATAATAGCTTTTCTGGCCACTGTTCAAAATGTCAAATAAATTGTCAAAAGAGGATTAAAAAAAGACAAAATTGACGTTCTGAACTGAAGCCAGTTTTTTTCCTCCCGTCTTTTCTTTCCCCTTTATTCATGTGATTTTGGACGATATATATAAAGTAATGGACCCTATAATGAATTGGTTTTTTAAGAGTCTTTTTCATTTTTCAATTCTAATCCTTCTTATCAACTTTTCTAAGCTTCACACCATTGAACCTGCGAACGCCCTCACTTTCTTCTGGTCCTCTGCAGCTTGCTTTTTCAGTCGTCTGCAGCTGGACCTCCTTGGTACACCCGCAGAGAGGGAAGCATACCCTCTTCCTTGACAAACAAAACCCCAAACAGGGCATGGGGTTAAAAGGCATGATTACTGAGAAGGCTATTACCAGAACATCAAAACATCTGGGTAAAAGTATTCTTAATCTCCTATGTAAAAGCTAGGCTAAAAGCCTATTTTCTCTAACTAAATAATGTGGCAAAAGCAAGCCAAGATTCTTGCTTCTCTCTTCTTATGCTTGTTTGGCTTCAGCTTTCCTAATCAATTTATTTCTGTATATAACTGTAGTCTGTGTCCCCAAAGATAGAAAACAAAGAGGCCTTCTAGACAAGCACACACACACACACACACACACACACACACAGTGAAGGCGAGACACTTGAATGATAGGGAGCATTTTTACTGCTGTAGTGGATTCCTCCAGGTAAGTCCCAGGCAGAATGAGCAAAGCTGTATGTTTTACAATGGAGGTTCAGAGTTACTATCGAAAACTGTGATTGCAAAAAAAAAAAAAAAAAAAAAAAGAAAAAGAAAGAAAAGGAAAAATATAAATTATTCTGGAGCATTGATTCGAAATACACAAGTCCTGAAACCTAAGCCAGGCCACCGGTTGGAACGCTGCCCTCAATAAAGCAGAATGACAAGAAGGAGGAAGTGGGTACCCCTCAAACGTTCGTGCACCCTGATTCCTCTGAGGCTCTGGTGTAGGAGGGCTGTATCTGTGGCCTCTCACCCTTTCACAGCCAATGCCCTGCCAGTTCCCAGGGAGGGCAGCAAGAGCCAGCCGGTCCTCCTCATTTGATTCCCTTTGCTGACATGAGCTGGCCAACTTAGGGAAAAGAACCAAACACCCCAACCATTATTGGATATTATTATTCAGAATAAAGCCTCTTTGCTCAGAATGAGCAATGTTGATTCTCAACAAATTTTAGAGCTATAAGATTGAAGCTTCTTGATTTACAGATGGCAAACTGGAGCCCCAAGAGAGAAAGGGTCTGCCCAATGTCACAGAGCCTGGGGCAAGAACGCAGGACCCAGATTCTGTGGAGAAGGCTCTTGCCTTCCACATGTGTTGTTTCTGTTTAATATAAAAAGGGCAGGATGTCAGGGAGGTCTGTCATTTCCCTGGTTGCCAGGGAGCACCTGGCTGATCTGGCTAACTGGGCAGGTGCCCTCTCCCCTCTGTTATCTCTCTGCAACATCTGAACAGCGTTCCTAATGCTCTGCCTGCCTCTTTCTAGATTCATCCACCTGCCAAACATTTATTGAGCAGCTATTACATACTAGGCACAGGGGATAGGTGATGAACAGGATCTTTGCTCACAGAGTTCATAGAATTATAGGGAAGACAAACACAAGCAAACAATTGTACAGATGGACATTTATAATTCGGCTAGATGCTATGAAGAAGTAGAAGATGCTTACGTGATAGAACATGTATAATAAGAGTGCTCAATCCATACTAGGCAGCCAGGGGAAGTGAAATTCAAATGGATGAGCAGGAATCATGCAAAGGAAACAGTGCAGTGGTTCTCAAAGTGCAGTCTCCAGACCGGCAGCATTAGTATCCTCTGGAAACTATTACAAATGCAAATTCTCGAATGCAATCCTAGACATACTAAAATAGAAACTCTGGGGGTATTGAAAAGCCACTTGGGTGCTTTAGGAGAAATTTAAAAACAGACACAAAAGTAGAGAGAACAGTATAATAAGCATTAACTTGAACAATTATCAATATTTTGCAAATTTTATTTCTTCTTTCCCCACCCCCTCCTTCCATGTACACACTGTTTTTTCTTTCTGGAGTAGTTTCAAAGCAAATCTCAGACATCAACTCATTTTACACATACACGTGTGTGTGTGTGTGTGTGTGTGTGTGTGTGTGTGTGTGTGTGTATTCCAGTATGCAATTCTAATCAATAAGGACTTTAAGTTTAACCATCAGGCATTATTACACATAACAAAATTAACAGTCCATAGTTGAGATCTAAACAAAGTCCCAGGAGTACATCTCAGCCACCTGAGTTTTAAACAAGCCTTCAGATGATGCTGGCCCATGCCCGTGGTTGAGAACCACTGGTGTAGAGCATGCTGGGAGGGGGATGGCGTGGCTTGAGAAGCTGACCAAGGACAGTGGCCAGAATGGGGTGAGGGCAGGGTGTGGCAGAGTGGAAACTGGTGGGGAGGAGAGGAGGTGCTGGCAGATGGGATCAGGTTTGGACAGGGGTCTCAGGACAAGAGCCACTGAGAGTACTAAGCAGGGAGGGGACAGTTCTTCATGAATGCTGGTGAGACTTTCAAAACTAAACAAGCAGACCAACAGGAATAGGTCTTCTTTATGCTCTTGCATTAAAAAATAACTGATACTTTAACGAATTCACATTTACATGTGGATTTTCACTTAAGAAGCCACAGACACTCTGTCACCCTGAGCCTCTTCCTCACTCAGCTCTGCAGGGAGGAACATGCCCCAAGTCTACACACATGGAAGGGAGGGGTGGCAGATGCAAGGATAAAGAACTCAAAAGCAGCTGGGCTCCCTGGGGGGGGGGGGGGGGCGGGGTGTGAACCTGGTGCCCCAGGAACCCCAGCATGCTTTGGCATTTTCTGATGGGTTATAAATCTATCTCACCTCAGCACTTCATTAGAGGGGGATGCTGGGTCCTGTCCTCCAGACCAGAGAGCTGAGGCTTTGCCCCATAACCCCAATGTCACAGAAAGCTAGGGCAGGATCCTCAAATCCCTTGCTTTATTCTAGCTTCCCAGGCAAAAAGGTGGCACTTGTGGGGGGCATAGAATAAACGACTTGGGGGTCAAAGGGCATTTGGGTCATCCCTGCTGTGTGGGCATGCCTGAGGCATGTCACTCTCTTGCTGGTCCTCAAGGTCCCCACCCACCTCTCTCCCCTCTTCACCTCTTGTCATTGCCCTTGACCCCACCCCTACTATCTAACCCTCCCTACTCTCCATGAATATCAGAGTCACGGTGGTGCCTTCCAGCATGCCTTAAGCAGTTCAGTGGGTTTTAAACTGCTATTTACATGCAGAATTGTTTTGTCCAATGAATGATTTCCGTAGTGCCCTGAAGTACAAAATAGCTCACACTGGATCTTCTCTGACTGAGGTGGTGAGGTGATGGGGAGCCAGGCTTTGTTGCACCCCCAATAACCCAGGGTGCTTTGACAGGTTTTGAGCATTACCAACTGCTTCCAAGCTGAGGCACGAGGATCAAAGCCTTGTCGGAGAACTCAGGAGAGAGGGCTACCACCAAGGCCCCATCACGCCTGCTTCCAGAACTCTGTTCCTCGCGCTCCATTTCCAGAAGCGTACAAACGTTCAGAGCGGGAAGACTGTACTCCATGAAGACTCAAAGTCTGACCTCATCTACACTTGCTTACAGTTGACTGACTTGGGGGCTACATGTTCTAGGTAAGAAAAAAAAAATGCATTTCACTTCCCTCCAGGCCTGTCCTGCTAGGGTTGCTTGGAGGGGGAGATTAGTGAGAAGCTGAATAGGGAAGGGAAAAAAAACCCCAAATTGCCTGATGCTCCATTTCTGCTAATCAGTCTGTGTATATTCACAGCAGTGAATCAGAGCTCCCCTCAGAGAGGAAAGCTATGAAACTTTAAACATTCTGACCCTTACTTCCCCTGGGGGGCTAATCCAGCAAACTTTACTTTAGAAATAGTAATCGTGATAAAAACACCTTGCACATGCTTAACTAGCCCTTATCCGTTGCTAGTATTCTTTCAAGCATTTTGGCATAGGTTTCAATTTCTCTTTCCTATCAGGAGAATGCAGGAAAAACTCCCAGACATCTCTGCAAAATGCTAATTCCAGCTCTGGGGGCAGGCATAATGGCAGGAGGGTGAATTGCTATGGAGATAATACATTCAGATAGACACATGTGCATAATTAGAAGAACCCATAGCGAAAGGGGTCACATCTCTGATCTCTGGGAGAGGGCAGTTCCTTGGTGCCATAGTTTTGGTAGCACAAGGGTGCCCTGGGCTGGCACAGAAGTTCTAGATAATCCTGGGGTCCCTCAGTGTTCTAATCTCACAACTTTCTTTAAAAAGAAGAGATTTCCAAACTCTGCTCCCCAACAGGGATGTAGCCACAGAGCACCAGGAAATACTTGGAGTCCTAGCTTATGTCTGCACTTACTGCAGAGAGATGAACATTTACTTGATAAGGACCTACTATGTGTCTACTTCCACTTCCAAAATGCTGAGACAAATACCACTGTTCTAATCGTACATGTTAAGGAGACCAAAGGACAAGTACTGGGCAACTTGCCCAGGGGCACAAGGCAAGAAGAGGTTGGGATTGAACATGTCTGACTCCAGAGCCTTGTCCTGCCCTTGTGAAACTCCAACAGTTACTTGGAGGGGCCTGGTTAATCCCATCCGTCTCGTGCCCCCACTTCTTCTTGTATCACAGTTAGAAAGGAGGACAGACTTTGGTACCCATGAACATGGAGATGAGGTCTAGACCTTTTGACTCGGAAAGAAGATGGCATTTTCCTGGTTTAATATTGCCAAATATTCTGGAGTTAAATACTATTTTATTTCAACATCTTTCATTTATTGGGGTCACACTGAAGCTTAGCATTTGTGATGACGTGATGGGGATAGAACAGAATTTGAAGAGGCACTCTCTTTTGAAAAGATTAAAAAAAGTTTTTTTAACATTTATTTATTTTTGAGAGACAGAACATGAGCAGAGCGGGGCAGAGAGAGAGGGAGACAGAATCTGAAGCAGGCTCTAAGCTCCGAGCTGTCAGCACAGAGCCCAACACGGGACTCTAATTCACAAATCGCGATATCATGACCTAGACCAAAGTTAGACGCTTAACCAACTGAGCCACCCAGGCACCCCATCTTTTGAAAAGATTTTAACTGACATCCCACATCACGTAGCACAAACTTGCGTATGGAAGTTAGTTTCTTGGTTAAGTTCTGGGCTGAGGCTTTGAGTGTTAGGCAGCAAAGCATTCAGAGGGGATTGGAGCTAAAGAAATATAAGGTCCTGTGAGAGAGGACTGAGTGGGCATGCTGGAAACAGCAAGCCCGGAACCCTAACTACCAGCAAGTCCTAATTTCTGCCCCACATCGCTCAGAGTCTGCAGAAATGGGGTAGGCAGTGTGTTTTCTTGTAAGGAAAATATCACATTCTCCTCCCCACCTTCCCTCTGTATTTTACTGTTCAAGAAAGAAAAGAATGAAAAAAAAATATCTTAACACAGCACACCATGCTATTACACTTAAAAATACAGAAAGGATTAAAACTGCCAGACCACATTAAAACTAATGACTGGTTTGGTGTGCACCCCTCGTTGCCGTGGCGTTGTCCATTGTCTCCAGCAATAAAGAAACATCACAGGCAATTTATTGGGAGTTATTCTCAAATGAATTGCATTTGCTGAGAAGAGCACATTTAGCATTTGGTGATTCATATGTGGGAAACATTATTGCTTTGGAAAAGAGCTTTAGAATAAGTGAGATTTAGAGCCCATGAGGATAAAAAAACAGAGTTTAAGTTTAATTAAAAAAAAAAGCATCCATTCATTATGTATCTGTGTGTGATTATAGGTTTGGATGCAAATCCAACATTCAGAAAAGTTCTGCCTAGATCCCAAATGGTTCTCTCTCCAGTGAGGAGTGGGATTGGGAGATAAGAATTAAGGGGAATAATCTACATTTTTTTTCAATAATAAAATAGAGGAAAAGAAAAAATACATGGCCCAAACCATATACTTTATAATTTTGGTATTTCTGTATTGTAATGTTTATAGTAAAGTATTCATAGATTATTTATGCGTACTTGAAAGTTAACATTAAAGTGAATGATTATACATTCAGAGCCCCCTTTTACTGTCCCTGGGATCAAGGGAGGGATTTTTTTTTATACTTTCTCAGCAACTATTTTAAGTCTCTGTGCTCCAAGCAGCTGATGCCAGGCTCTCTGTTCCGCCGAGCCCCATGTCCTTGCAGAACACCACGGCTGTGAGGAGGGCAGTCTGGTGCTAGGACCTCATACCCAATGGGGGAATCACTAGAACACAACTGACCACTGTCCTTTTCCTCGTCTCTGTTGCTGGTTTATCAGGGTGCAAATTTACCCACAGCTTTTCCACCTGTCTGAGTGTACATGCAACATTCTTCCTTCGGGTAATTTTTCTCTTGTGTAAGTAACAGAAAAGATATCCTGAATATTGTGCTAATCAGAAGGCCAGTTATCCAGCAGTGTTCAAGTACGATCATGTAAATGCAAAGAGGCCAGGAAAGCAGTGTGGGAAAACATTAGTTACCATCGATGGAGAGTTCTGGGTTACAACGAAATGAGTGACCTTTCTTTCTTTCTTTACTGATTATCGGTCATGTCCAATTTTGCTTTACAGACTTCAGTGATGGTATCATATGTGAAACAAAAAAACTTATTATTTCCTTAGAGTAATACACACACAAGAAAGACACTTTTGAAAATATAGGAAGGTAGAAGCAATTATCTATAATCCTCCTTCTCAACCACTGAAACCATTTTGCTTATTTCTTTCAGTCTTCTATGGATACATCTGTGTGTGTGTGTGTGTGTGTGTGTGTGTGTGTGTGTATGCTTGCAAATAAATTTATAAATAAATATACATGTTGAGAGGGGGTAGGGAGAGGGAGGGAGGGGGGAAGAGAAGGAGAAACGTTTGGCTTTACGCTGTTCTTTTTTCACTTAACATCACATCACAACCTGAGTGGCCATATATAGAAGTGAGAAGAAAACTTTTCATTGTATACCTCTGGAATCTTTTGAATTTTGAACCATTTTCATGCACTGCCTATTTTGAAAGTAGATTAGCATATAATTTCTTGGGGCACCTGTGTGGCTCAGTCAGTTAAGTGTCTGACTCTTGATTTCAGCTCAGATCATGATTTCACAGTTCGTGAGTTTAAGCCCTGCATCGGGCTCTGTGCTGTCAGCACAGAGCCTGCTTGGGATTCTCTCTCTCCTTTCTCTGCCCCCTCCCCTGCTCGCTCGCAAAAATAAATAAGCTTAAAATATATATATTTCTTATTGTAGTAAGCACTTCTGTATTATCACATTTGCATAGTCATTTTTTGAGTGGCTGTGTTAAATTCCTTGTGAATGTGCTGGAAGGAATGGTGACCATGTCAGTCACATCAGTGACAGTCAAGTCACCTTTTCCTTCTGGCCTTCTCACTCTTGCCCAAACTCTCTTCCTAATCTGCCTGTGTTGCATGCAGCCCACGACTTGGTCTGCGGAGGGCTGAGGGCAGTTTTCCAGCAAAGCTGATGTCACTCTATGGGAATGAATCCTGCTGTCAAGAAGCATGAGTGGTGGAGAGGGCAGGAGACTAAGAAGAGGCTGAATTAACAGCATCTCCAAATCCCAGACCTTTCATGGACCACACTGCCAAACCAAGAAGGGACACAGTGCTATTGATGGATTGCTCCTAAGGTGGCTCCAGAGAGTTCTTCCTCTTATGACAAGGGATTGTGGAACACCCACAATCAGAGTAACAAACCGTGCAAAGAAACAGGATAAAAAAGTCATTGAGAAGACCAGCAAACATGGCTTATTACAGATCTTTCTTGGCCTGAAATAATATAAAACAGCAAACCAGGTAATAAAGTTCACTGCAATTCTTCCAAACCTGATTACCCTATTTCATAAAGAATGATAAAGGTGTTCATTCAACCTCTGTTTCAACCAAAATTGCTTCCCATGTAAGACCCGTGGAAGAACTGCAGTTATTTCTTATATAGAGGCACACATTTCACGAACCCTGTGTATGAGACTCCTCAGTCATGCTCACAACACCCACATAACCCCTACCTTGACTTGCAACTTCTCTTACAGATTGGAAGTGTCATGGGAACCACATCAGGGTACATACCCAGTTCTTGCATTTTCTCCCAATATGTCGAAGGGCTTTTCTATGCACACCTGTATATACCCACAGACGTCTGTCCTCCAGCCATACATCCATCATGTCCGTGTGTATGTGTGAATAAATAGCACCTTAGATAGCAAGGGATAATCCCTGACTTGTTCTCCCACAGAGGACCAATATTTAGGGCATCATTTTACTTCTTGTGGATTCCTCCTTTGCCTACAGATGATGCAAACTGGTGTTTGATTTGAACTGCATGTTCTTAAAAATAAAACTGAGCCAACATTTTAAAATTGGAACATTTATATGAACATCTGAATTTGTGGCTACTCTTGAAAACTCCAAATATCCATCAACTTAGGCCCTCTCTTCCATGGCATAAAGCTAGTGGCAGCAGCCCTCTCTGGAAGGTGCAGGCAGTTTTTATTTTGAGTTTGGCTTTGTCCACAGAAGTCCCTGTTGCCTCCTAACATTAAGGTCCCTGTGTCCACTGCCATTTGTCATTGGACTTACATTGTTGTTTTTCTCATCATAGAAAAATAATTTTATTATGTCTGCCTGCTTCACTCAATTACTTTACTTGAAGGCATTTGAGTTGTAATCCCTGGCCTAGAGTTCTGAGAATATGGCCTGAAGATTTATTTAGACATTATAAAAAGTAAGAGACACAAAAAACCCAAAACAACGCCTTTAGCTTTCCTTTGCATCATGGCGGTTCCCCTAACTCACTCTTTCTTGCATCAGAACCGGGTTTCTGGGGCACCTGGGTGGCTCAGTCGATTGAGTATCCAACTCTTGATTTTGGCGCAGGTCATGTTCTTATGGTTTGTGGGTTCGAGCCCCACAGTAGGCTCTGTGCTGGGCATGCAGCCTGCTTGGGATTCTCTCTCACTCCCTTTCTCTTTGTCCCTCCCCTGCTCTTTCTCTCTTAAAAATAAATATCAAATAAAAACAAACAAACAAACAAACAGGTTTCTGGTCTGGGTTTGAGTGCATTCCAAGGGACTGCAGCTCATAGTCCACTGAGCCAAGACTCCAGACCTGCCTACCTAGACTTGGCCATACTCTCCAGTTGTACCCCAAAAGAAGTCCCACTTCCCCCTTTGTGCTACGTGCTTTAAACCCATTAACTTAATTTGTTACAAATGTGTGGCATTTACTTTCTTGTTAAACATGGACAGATAGGTCCATAGTTTCAAAGTTGAGAGAAGCACATAATCAAGTGATTTTGTGCAGAACCAAACCATCTGGGTTGAAAACAAGCTTCTTAAAATAATTGTTTTCTCCCCTTGATGGTGGATCACAGAGTATTTGGCTCTTTGGCTGATTTGGTCTAGCTATATAGATGAGGTCTGTTTACTTACACGGTAATGAGACGAAAGGTTCAATGTAACTTACTCTCCTGTCATAGGAAAATCAACTTCAAGACTAAAACATCTAAATGAGCAGAATTTCCATTACATTAGCTTGCTCCGGTTGTTTAAAGAAAATTTTTTATCCACAAAGACACAAACGCACACATTTATATAACCACCTATGCATATCCGTATGCTTACACACATACATATTTGGCCATGCATTGATGATGGATTAAACCATCCCATGACAGTTGCAAAGTTAAATGGTAATAACAAGTGGGTCTGTACACTTGATCAAAATGACCTCTGCAAATAGAACCTCTTATAAAATGCAGTTTATGCTTTGTCTCCTTAAGAAGGGCATCTGGAGCCCCGCCTGGGAGACTGTGGAGGGAAGTCACAGCCCCCATCCCTCCTTTGTAAAGAAAACACCAATGAAAATCCTAGACTCTGGGAAACAGAGAGTACAGCCTAATGTTTTGCACCAGGTACAAAAGCAAAAAAAGCTGTGTTTAAAATCAAGCGGTTTCTCCATTGGTTTGATGAAAGCCAGCCTCCTCTCTGCCCTAACTCCCATCTCAGACTGCCTTCCCAAGACAAATAGCACGCAGTAATTAAATACCAAATGATTAAAAACACTTGTGAGGGAATAATTATTACGTACGTAGCAGATATATGTATGTTAGACCGCAGTGCGTACGTTTTGAATAATTTATGGAGTATCTGAGCTGAAGTAGCTGTCCTGTTAGGTTCTCCCGTTTCTGTACAATCTCCAAATGCTGGTGTAATGTAACTAGTGCACGTGGGAGAACAGCTGCACTGTGGATTTAAACTTATTTTCTCTAACTTACCATTAGCTCCCAATGAGTATGCTTTTAATAAAGAGTCTGATTAAAAATGGGGTTTTGCAAAATGTAAATTAAATGCAGGGCTTAGGAAATTCTTCCTTGAAACACTCTCACCACACCAAGTCTTGTTAGCATAATGAAAACATATCCATGTACTCTAGCAATAAGAAGTGGCCATCATTTAGCCATCCTCTGATTGCCTTTCTAAATAATTCCAGCCTGATTTCAGAACAAGGGAGATTTATGTTAGATGGCACATTTGTCGTCAGGATTAGAGCGATCAAAGCGGCAGTTCATAGCTTTAGCCGATTCAGATTCATGTCTGAATCACTTTTTGGAGAAACCTTTTTCTTCATTGTGTCTTAGCCCTCTTGCCACACTTATCTTAGACAGTCTTTTTATTTTTTAATTTTTTTTAATGTTTATTTATTTTTGGGAGAGAAAGACAGAGCATTAGTGGTGGAGGGGCAGAGAGAGGGAGACAGAGAATCTGAAGCAGGCTCCAGGCTCCGAGCTGTCAGCACAGAGCCCCATGTGGGGCTCAAACTCACGAACCTTGAGATCATGCCTGAGCCGAAGTCGGATGCTTAACCGTCCATGCCACCCAGGTGCCCTGTCTTAGACAGTCTTTTTATTTTTGAGGGAGAGGGCACATGAGCAGGGGAGGGGCCAAGAGAGAGGGAGGCCAAGGATCTGAAGCAGGCTCAATGCTGACAGCACAGACACTGATGTGGGGCTCGAACCCACAAACCATGAGATCATGACTTCAGCCCATATTGGACGCTGACCTGAGCCAAAGTTGAATGCTTGCTTAACTGACTGAGCCATCCTGGTGCCCCTATACGGTCTTAGAGAGGATTTTCTATGACAGTGTTTTGAAACTGACTCCAAACCTAGCCTGTGTAAAAATCAAGGCTGTCTGTGCCAGACTACCCTCAACTTTTCCAACTGATCTTCATTTGCACAACCACCACTCCCCTTTATCAAGTACTTAAGATGTCCCAGGTTTTTCACTTTCTCCCCATTTAACAGACAAGAAAACCAGAGATCTGAGAAGTCAGGGAAGCCTCCCACAGTACAGCCAGGAAGGCAGTAGAGTGAGGAATTGGAGCCAGACCCTCAGGCTTTGAGCCATCTTTACCACATGCTTCCTCTCACTTCCCCTTTTTTGAGCCCCCCTCTTTTCCTCCATGTCCACGTGCCCCACCAGAAGTTGGGGTGTGTGTCCCACATGGACTGACCACTGAATGTACATCAGACCCTTCCATTCCTCTAATGACTCTAGGATAGAGTTTCCACACTTTACAACTGAAGAAACTGTATATACTTTACAACTGTTTATATACTTTACAATATTTGCTTATAGCTCCTCAACAAGTGACCAAGTTGGGCTGTAAACTCGTGTCCCACCAAACCAAAGCCCTTGAACCTTCTGAATGCCCCCCCCCCCCACTCCATCATCCTCAGCTCCACTGCTCTTGTCCTACCCACCCTGTCCCCAGACTTTCCTCCCACTTCTCTGTGCCTATCCAGCCTGGATGCACCTATTACTGAACATTTGGCTTTGGGATTCCACCCAGACCTGCCCTATCTCCTGATAACAGATTCTCTTCTGTATTCTGAAGCACCAACAGCCTAGAAGCCAAGATGAGCGCTTCATTCCAGACTGGATGCCCTTGTTTGAATCACTTTAGGTCCATCAGTCTTTTCTCCCTAATTTGACAGCAAGCTCTTTACCACTTGCCAATACCTCCCCTGCTGCATCTTGCTCGGTGTATATCTATGGCTGCTGCTGGTTTGAGAAACACGACTACCCTTCTGACCAGAAGACCAGATTTAAAGAACGGCACCCACTGGTTTTCCCCTAACCCAGCTGCTTGAGTTGAATACTCAAACTTGTTTATAAACTTAATATTTTTTTAAATGTTTTTATTTTTAAAAGAGAGAGCGTGCATGTGCAAGCAGGGGAGGGGCAGAGAGAGAGGGAGACACAGCATCCGAAGCAGGTTCCAGGCTCTAAGCTGTCAGCACAGAGCCCCACACGGGGCTAAAACCCACGAACTGTGAGATCACGACCAGAGCCAAAGTCGGATGCATAACTGCCTGAGCCACCCAGGCGCCCCTATAAATTTAATATTTAAAAAATTAATACATGTCCATAAAAAAATCCATAAGGATACAAAATGGAGAGTAAAACCAATTATTTTTTGCCTTCACTCTGACCTCTAGTCTCTACCTATGAAGATTTTAATATTTTCTTGTGTATCTTTCTTGAAAATGTCTTTCTACATATACTGGCATTTATACATATTATTTAAAATAAGCACAAATAAGAAAATAATATACACACTATTCTACATTTTCCTTTTTTAACTTAATGGTACCTTTTAAACTTCACTGTACCTCACCCATATCTGCACATGCAGGTCTAGCTAACTCTTTTAAATGACCACGTGCTATTCCTTTATATATGGATGTGCCATAAACTATTAACTGGTCCCCTAGTGAAGGCAGCTTCCAGTTCTCTGTGAGGACAGTGAACTTCAAGGCGCACACATCTTGGAATATTTTGTGAATATATCTGTTAGAAAAATTCCTAGCAGTGCAATTGCTGGGTCTTAAAGGGTATATGCACTTAAAATTTTGATAAATATTGCCCAAGGGGTCTCCAAAGAGGTTGTACTAATCCTATTTATTTTGAGTAGTTCACATAGACTCCACAGGTCATGGTCCCCAAGGAGGGCTAATGCTGTGGGCAGCATCAGAGTCTGCCCAGGATTTGGGAAAATTTAATCACAGTCAGAGAGAACCACAGTAGCAGCAGTATTAAGCTGTCATCTGCATGCAGACAACACAGAGCACACACCGAATGGGCGCCTTCCTCTAGCTGCTGTACTGTTACTTAGGCTTTCTGGGAACAGCCTCCTGGTTACAGAGTATGAACCCAGTGGTCCCTCCTGGGAGGGAGGAAACCTGGCTTCTAGTTCCTCCGCCCCTCACTGTGCTGTTTAACCCTCAGCCAGGCGTTTCTCTCTGTACTTTTATTTCTTTATTCATGACATCAGGTGGACTCAGGGTCACACAACGAATTACAGGGATGAGGCAGAGAACCTAACTTGGGGGCAGGGTGCAGATGGCCTGTGTGAGGACTGAGTTTCCCCTCCAGATGGCTCCGGGGGGCCAGGGTGGAGGGTTGGGGTTGGGGCGTGGTGAACATGTGAGCCCTCTGTTGCTTGAGCTCCCAGTTTCCCATGGGAATTCAGAACTACAGACTTAAAAAAAAAATTTTTTTTAATGTTTATTCATTTTTGACAGAGACAGAACGTGAGTTGGGGAGGGGCAGAGAGAGAGAGGGAGATACAGAATATGAAGCAGGCTCCATCCAGGCTCTGAACTGTCAGCACAGAGCCCAACGTGGGGCTCGAACCCACAGACTGTGAGATCATGACCTGAACCGAAATCAGTCACCTAACCAACTGAGCCACCCAGGAGCCCCGGAACTACAGATTTTAAAGCAAAATTTCTAGATTTCTTTTTCTGGATTTTTAGGTGCTGGGAACGAATTTAAAAGTGTAAAATCCTACTTGATATTTAATATACAAAAATCCCTACGTACACAGTACTACTCAAGAAGAGAAATAAAAAAAATTCACTTGTCCCCACTCTACAACTCTTTATTCTGAAAACTGGTAAAGAGAAGGCATCAAGCACCTTATCTGGTCTCTCCTGTAGGAACTGTGTTTCACAGCAACCAAATGGTCTAGGTTTTGAGTTTTTCTTTTCATGTAAATTATAACTAACAGACCTAAACAGATGGTAGAAAAAGTCATTTTGCAACCTAACCTCCAATTAAATAATTAATTCAGGCAACAGTCACCAATGAATGTTAAATCATTAAGTTAAAGAGATTCAGGGTGCCCAATACTTGGTCACGGCTTATTGCTGGTAATGAGGGTGGAAAAGCATCTTTTCAAGAAAGGGATCAGATAGTAACCACCTAACTCCTTGATTAATCTTAGCAAGGAGACAAAGATTAGGGGCATCCTGAGGTGGTACTCTGAAGTTCAGTGTCACTCGTGGAGGCTTCTTGGGGAAAAATTGAAACCTGAATCTAAGCAAGCCTAATTAACCAGCTGTTAGAAATCTAGGGCTAGAGGAAGAAGTTAAACTGTAGCATACAGGAGCCATCAAAAAAGTATCCCAAAGATGGGGCATACCTCAGGACCTGGTTTCTTCAATAAGTCAAGGGCAAGAGAAAAACAGAGGAAGAAACTTTTCCAGATTAAAAGCAGAGGGTGATCTTTTAGACCAGTGCTATCCAATAGAGACACAATATGGGCCACAAATGCCAGCCCCTACAGAATCTTAGATTTTTTAGTAGCCACGTTAGAAAAGTAAAAAGAAACACCTGAAATATATTTAATATATTTTATTATATCCACGACATCCAAAATATTATAATCTCAACACAGAATCAATATAAAATTGTTAATGAGCCATTTGACATTTGCTTTTGGTACTGTCCTCGAAATCTGGTATGTTTTGTACACTTCTAGCATGTCTTAATTTGGACTAGCTACATTTTAAGTGTTTGTAAGCCAGAGGCTACTTGTGGTCAGAGGCTATTGTAGGGAAGAGCATAGTTCTAGACCTAAAAAGGAATAACAGCTAAATGCAACAGGCATACCGTTTGGTTTGTAATCTGAACAAACCCGTTGCTAAAAAAAATATTTTTAGAATAATGGGGGACTTGTAATATCGCCTGGATATTGGATGATACTAAGGAATTATTCATTTTTTAAAAGCATGATAATGGTGTTATAGTTGTGGAAGAGCATATTTTTACTTTTTAATGAGGCATACTAAAATATTTGGGAATAAAAAGTGTCACAATGTCCATAATTTACTTTAAAATACTTTGGCGAAACAACAGTAGCAACCCCACCAGTAGCAAAATATTCACAACGGTTATCTTTGTCTCTTTCAGATGGAAAATTTTAGGATGCCAGCTGCATATCTGCATTTGAATTCCAGGGCTCTGGGAAAGGAGAAGCAGATACAGCAAACAATAAACTCACTCTAATAGGACTTTTCTCCTCTCTTCTGGGAGGAAGGTCCAGGAGGACCCGCAGCCAGGGGGAGGCTGTCTGGAAGGCCTGCAGGACAGAGCCTTGGCTGAGGCAGAAGGACCCGGGGAAGTCAGATCTAGCTGAGCGTGGAGTTGGAGGGAGGGGGGGGGGGGGGCTCCAGGCGCCAAGCCTGTCACTTACCGGACTCCCGTCTCTGGGCAGGACGCATCCAGCACTGTCCTTCATTAGCACTAATGGAATTTCAAGGTCAATGACCAGTCATAAACATCAGCCCTAAATTAAGTGTATCTGAGGCTCCTTGCCCAGAGGATTTTTTTCTTTTTTCTTAAAAGCCAAGTTGCTTGGGAGATAGGGGAGTGTCAAAAATACGGTTAACCTTTCAAGATGAAAAAATTATCAATTCTATTGATTTAGATCATAACTCGCTTCCACTTAACTCATCAAAAAGGACTGTCAATTTTAGAAATAATGTATTTCTCAGTCTTACGTGGAGTTTTTCACCTGCCCCTCTACCCAACTCTTTCTCCAGGCAACTTTTTTCTCAAGTCCACTGGGCACACCTCCTACAAGAGATTGACTGGGATCTGGCTAGTTTGCTGACAACACCAAAATGCCACACACCTCACCTGTGGTGCTTTGTATTATTGATAGTGGCCTCTCTGCCTGTCATTTCTCCCTGTCTCCTTCCAAACAGCTGGGAATATCCCTGCGATCCTTGTCATACAACATGACTAATATGTTCAGCTTCAGAGGTACAAAGGAGACAGAAATAAATGAAGGGAGTGCTAAATAGGAGTTTTTCTATCCCTCCAGTGGGATGATGAGTAACTAGGAACAGACGGCCCCCAGCATTATTGCTTAATCATCATCAGGTTGAGGGCCTGAAAGACTAAAAAACAATCTGAAATCAACACCCTATCTAAGGTCAAATGTGGAGTGAGCTTAGGTTCCAGGGTCAGAGTCAACAGCAATTTCTAGCTAAGTCGTAGTGTTCTCACACCTTGAGATTTACAAGCCAGATTTTAACAGCTCCAACCCCTCCTGCTCAGCTCTGTCTTGTGCCTCGTGCCTTGGCTGTATACATCAGCTTGCTTCCTTGCCTACTTCCCAATCTGTGTGTGGCACGGCGGGAAACGAAAGGACTGGTTCCTGACATAAATCATAGTCAAAGCCCCCTATTTGTTTCTTATTGATATTCCATGCTGAAGAATCCCAACCAGAACTCCAAACAAGGCACCTCTGGCCACAGACACTAATGACAGGTTTTTGCAAGATACTGTCTGTATTGAAGAAAGACAGCCATAGCCCTTCCACCATGCCCCTGTGGCTCCCTGCCAGCCTTCTCTCTAAATCCTGGGGTCTGTTGTAATGTCTCCTGCTTCCCATCAAAAGAAGAAAAATCTGGTATTGCTTTTATGTCCATATTATCTCTAGGAGCATACCCTCCAATATGGAAGGTTTTGGTGTGTGAAAATCTAATTCCTCTTGAGAGAAGCCAAGGAAACCTTTGTGATGTTATTGTGTAATTTTTCTCCCCCAGGCTGAAAGGGTTAGCTTTATCAAGCTAATACAATCTTTTCTCCCAAGACAGACTAACTCTGACTTTAAACAATCTGTGAATAAATAGCTCAGCCTTCCCCCAAGTCTCTTTCCATTCATCTCAGCTGAGGAATGAGGGAATATGGATTATCATTTTGATTACAAATATATTTCTATCTAGAGAAAGATCTACAAAGGGCTAAAGTCACCTCTATAAATTTAAAGTCTCCAGTTAGCCTCGAAGAGTTAAGCTCCCCCCCCCTTTTTTAAACATCCTGGTGCTTCAAAGATGTTATATGAGATAGATGTCACGTTGATATAATAAACAGCAATGCCAAATCTACTGAATTAAAGGAAAAGAGAACCACATGCTGAGATTTTCAGATGAAATCAGGTAATGACAGGGAAGAAAAATGAAGCCGCACTTAAAAACGGCTTGAGAGTCCAAAATTCAAGGTGTGGAGAGACTCATAGCAGGAGAAATCTCAACTGTGCACTGTATTCATCTTACATATATATGCATTTCTGCCTAGTGTTCCGACTTGGGTAAAAGCAAAAGAAAATGAGATTTAAAGGGTCCCTGGGGCTAGTAATACTTTGGTAAAGGAAGTTCGTATATCAGTTGTCACTGAGGCCCCAGCCATGTTGTCAACGGCTGCAGTGAGGTGAGGGCTTTTAGAAGATATTTTATAAGAGGTTTGTGAACCCGATTTGCGTTTCCAACAACTTCCTTGCACTTGCCATTAATTATAGTCAGGTGGAAGAACTGAGCTCTCAGCGGTATGGATCCATGGACAGACGTGTGGCGTGGCTACAGCTTCCCCAAGCATTGATGCGGCAATGCTGCATTGGGCCTGGACAGGGGGTGGTTCTTCCTAAAGCTCTTTGGAAAAGAAGACGTCACAGCCTCAGTGATGCATCCAAGGTTATATAGGGACGGCAAAACTACTTTTGTCTAGCTCAAAGAACCCTGGCTTTAATTTGTGCCCATTTCATTTTTTTCTTAAAAATGTTCTGCCCCAGCCATTCCACTTCTAGAGATTTATCCTATAAATATACTCAGAGTAATGTACAAAGATAGATGCATAAGGATGTTTACTACAATACTGTCTCAGCGATGCTAGAAACAACTTAAATCTCTATCAGTGATTGCCTGGTTAATGTTAAACTAAATTCTAGTGCATCTTGACAGGAGAAGACCAAGCAGTTTTTTCAAAGAGAATTCTGTTCAGACATGGAAATGTTGCCATGATATGTTGTTAAGTGAAATAGCAAACTTGCAAACAATATATAATCTGATTCCATTTGAACAGGCATAGAAACTTTCTGGAAAGATACTCAAGCTTTTAATAATGGCTATCTCTGTAGAGAGGAACTTTTATATCGTAAGATTAGGTAATACCTGATTTTTATAAAAATAATATTGTTCTTTGTTTTCTGAAAGTGCCTTATTTAATAAAGATAAGTTGAACAACATGCTAGGCTTTTCTTTTCCGGGTTAAATACCACCAAGTGCCTTAATTTTTCAACAATAAATTATATTTTGGATTCTATATATTATTGTTTAAAGTCACTTCCTCATTGATAAAAAGTGGGAACATAAAAGCCAAGAACTTTTTCCCATGCCATGTTTTGGTGATCTGCTCTCAATATGATATTACTTAATATGCTTTCTTCTATTCAAGGACTTCACTTTGAGAAAAGTCAATGTTCATAATCAGCAGTACACACTAAATGATTTAGAACGGATAAAATCAAATGGGGGTTTTGGCTGTTACTACATGGAAGTGACTGTCATTTCTTTCCAGCATGAATCTATAGAACCCAGTTTCTGGAACAGCAAACTCTCTGTAACAATGACCTTGATTCTAGAAGATAAACAGCTTTGGGATGTCTAGTTCCATTTGGACAGAATTCTAGAAGAGGAAAATAAAAGGCTACAAAGTAAGGAAGTCAAACCTGCCTTCGGGGAAGATAAACATGCTGACTGGATGCATTTGGCTTCTTTTTGGGAGTGAAAGGTTTCAGCAACCTGGAGCCCCCACAGCTGTGGAGACCCTGCTTCTATGAACTTCCCCTCTCCACGACGCTGCACAACAGCTTCGTACACCCAGCCGATTTTGCAGACAGCAAGCACAACAACTTAACTAGAGCCTGGGAGGATAATCTCAGAATGAATTATTCACCAGTGAGACAATTGTGGCTGCACAGAGGGAATACAGATGCCCCTGTGGGGCTACATCTCACCAACTTCCTTATTCAGTTTTAATGCGCTTTCCAGCCCTCGTGAGTGGAGAGTGTGGGCATTCAGGGGGTTTCCACGTTGCTTCCCAAACCGCTGCCTTCTTTCTCCCTCTTCCAGCACAAGCTTACTTCTCTATGAGGGGTGTGTGTGTGTGTGTGTGTGTGTGTGTGTGTGTGTGTGGTCTCTTCCCTTAAAACCTCTTTTGTGTAAGTCAGTTTCTCGGTCTCTCTCTCTTTTCCTGGCTTAAACAGAGTTTCTCTCCCTATATATTTTTTTAAATAGGAATCACAGACACCCCACACTCAGCCTTCCGTGCTGCACTCACTGATCTACTAGTTACGAAGCATTGCACATTGCATCACTCACTCATCTACAGTTCACGGAATACCTGCAATCTTCTCACCAGGACACCTGGCTATGCCCCGTCAGTGGGGGAGTAGCTTAGCACAATGACTGAATGCAGAGACTCTGGAACTGGACTGCTGGAATTTGATCCCAGGTCTCAGATTTAAAACTCGATTTCCGCCCCCCTCAAAATCTGTGCATTTAGATACCATCTGTCACGTGACACGTGGAGGGCAAATGATAGAAAACCTCAAAGGGGATATTTCCCTGCACGTGATCATGCACAGAAAACAGCTTTCCTTTTTCTTCTTCTCTTCTCAGTCTTCCTGAGAATGCTAGCAACAGCACACTCTTCATGTTCCCAAACACCCTATTTCCTCCACCCCAGAGGTGCTCACTGGGGCTCATCTATTCACCTCACGTGCAAGATGAAGAGGGCAATTTTATGTAGTAAAGATATATGGGACAAGCCAACCTCAAGTTCACGTCCGTTAAAGCATTTCTCTGTTGGCAACATTTTTACAAGCCTCTCACAGCTATATGCTTAATTAAAATAAAAGGGTGATATACATCATTGCACCAAGTCCTTGCTGATGTAGAGGAAGGGGGGGGGAAATGAGTGCATTAGTTTTCCTTTATTAAAAGAGTTATTTCAGCATGACATCTCAAATAAAGACTAGCCATTAGCAAAATTAAAAATTAGGTGAAGTTGATTTTGGGAACTGCACACCATTAGTGCCCTACTCTCGTCTCCAGCTGCATCTTCTTCCGTCCCTGCTCCAAGCTGCTTCCCCACCCCCACTCTTGATCTGCAAGTTCCCCAAACTGATTATCATAATGATGGAATAACAAGCAGAGGGACAACAGTTTATAACTCTGCCTGATGTTTATATTAAATAGGAAAAAAGTTGGTCAATCTTTACTGAGCACATACTATGTGTCAGACACTATTCTAAGTACTTTATCCATAAAAGCTTGTTCATTTACTTTTTTAAAATGTTTTATTTATGTTGAGACAGAGTGTGAGCAGGGGAGGAGGACAGAGAGACAAGGGGCTAGAGGATCCAAAGCAGGCTCTGTGCTGACAGCAGTGAGTCTCACTCGGGGCTCTAACTCATAAACCACGAGATTATGGCTTGAGCTGAAGTTGGACACTCAACTGACTGAGCCACCCAGGTGCCCTTTGCTTAATTATTTAACCCCCCCCCCAAATTATTTAACCCCCTTTGGGAGTGTGGGAAAAGGAAAGGAATATTTACTGAACATCTGTCATCTTCTAAATGGATTCTGTGAGTTTTCTTTGTTAGTATTCATAGCAATATGCTAATACTCATATTAATAAAGTTAACTCCATTTTACAGATGAGCAAACTAAGGATTTCGGAAGTTAAGCAACTGGCCCCGTTCTGTAGTGTTACTGTGTCAAGGAGCAAGGTTTCAAAGGGAGGTCTGGGTCTTTGCAAAGAAGATCAACCCTACGTAGGCACAATAAGTGGAGTGTGTGAACCAATATGAATTATAATCTGCAGAGGTGGGAATGTGCACCATGGGAATGTGCTCGGACCAAGACCAAGAGGTTTGGAAGGGGAAGAGTGAGAGACCAAGGTCACAGAGAGGGGGTGGTTGCAATTGCAGATGGTGGAGCTGAGTTGACAGCTCATGTACTTAATTAGGAAAGAGCAGGACTCATAGGAGAGAAGGAGTCAAGGATGATTCCAGCCTGGAGTCTTGATGACTGGGACAATGATAGAGAGTCCATAAGCAGAAACAGAAGGAGGGGATTGAGAATGTTTTGGGGAAAGGGTTTAACAGATCATTAGATGGAAGAAACAAGGAAGGGTAAAACAAACTGATACTCAGAACATTCTACTGGCCAGAGGCCTGGGCATCAGTCTTGATGCTTCCCTCTCCTTGATTCTTGTACCCATCCAATCACCAGGCTCTATCATTTACACTTCCAAGTGTCTGTGCAATCGACTTGTCTATCCACTGGCCATATTCTCACCTGAGCCATCACCATCTCTTCTGGGGCTACTCCAAAGCTTCTGTTCCCTGCAATCAGCTCTCCTCCCTGGAGCCAGAGAGCTCTTTCACAAACATAAACATCATTAGGTAACTTCCTTATAGCTTTTAAAGGCTTCTCAGTGTCCTTAGACTAGGCCAGGTGTCAGCAAACTATGGCCCATGGGCCAAATCCAGCCTGCTGCCTGAAACAAGGTTTTCTGGAACTCAGCCTCTTGTTTATGTATTGTCTGTGGCTGCTTCTGTGCCACAATAGCACAGTTGAATAGTTATGATAGAGATTGGCCCTTTACAGAAAACACTGGGCAACCATGGATAAGAGTCCTTAAACTGGTCCACAAGACCCTGCCTGATTGGACCTCTGCCTAATTCTCCAGTCTCCCTTCGTGTCACTGATCCCCTTGTTCTTGGCACTTCAGCCATTCTGGCCAACTTCCAGCTGTTCACAGGGGCCACAGAAAGGGATTAAGTGGCCATGTATTGGCATGAGTATCCTAACTCTAGGCCTTTAGGATGAAGGGCATCCCTAGCTCCCGTCTTTGTCTGGCTTCCCTTCCTGTGTCCTGCTTCTCGCCTGTAGACCAGGGTCTAGTACCCTCCACACCTCTCCCTCCTTCGTCCTCAAATCCCCCTTTTAGCATAGGAGCTCAAATCAACCACTGCACCTCTTTTCAACTCAAGCCAGTGTAATGAATACAGGAACATTTGAGTTTTGAGTCTTTAGTCTAAATGAGAAAGTCTTTTCCTTTTTAAAAAAACCTTCTAAAGATCTGTGAGCAGGTGGGAGGATTTGGCAGAGTGGAGGGAAAAGGTAGAGAAAGCCCTTCCTCATATCCCTGAGGTTCCATCGTAGAGGAAAGCAGTGGTATCTTCCACAGAGGAGATCACCCCCAATTTCAGAGCCAGAGACAATCAGTATTGATTGAACATCTTCTAGGAGTCAAGAACAGTGTGAGGAATGTTTGCTTGTTATTTTGTACTGTGCTCCTAAACCATGTAAATGAGCCTGGGATTCGTTACAGGTTAATAGGAGCTACTCTAGAGAGTTTGAACAAGACGACCAACAATTTTATAAGCATCTATCGATATTGTAGCAAATGGGATTAAATGCTTAATAACTTGTCGGATGGCTCCAGGGAGCAATACTGCAGAACTGGCCAGCCAAGAGAGCTATTACAGTGCACAAGCTGGGGAAGCAGGAGGCAACTGCCCCAAGAGCCGGTTCCAGAGTCAGACCATCTAGCTGCCAGAGGGGGATTTTAAAAGCTATATCCAAAACAGTTGGCTCTGTATCCACACCAGCAAGAGGGATCCTTGGCAGGACTCCTCTCTTCCCAGTAAATTTAGTTCTGGATTCTAGTCTTGCACAAGCGTATCAGGTGGCAGATATTAAATCACCCCAGAGCTGCAGTAGGGTCTGGGAGCTTCCATCTTTAGCTTTCCTGTCTCTACATTATAGAAAAGTACACAAGGAAGAAGTTGGAATGAACGTGGAACGAGGCAATATATAGAATGCATAAAGGGGGGGGGTTGCTATTTCCCTGATTTTATAGAAGCAGAAACCAAGGTTCTGAAGGTGATGTGCTTGGTTTCAAAGTCAAGTCCAGGTTTGTCAATTCTAAGCTTCTTTGCTTGTTCTAATACAAAGAGAATGTCATTTGTTATATTTAAAAACAGTAACCAAGTGAAGTCTAGGTCCTCTTACTGCCCCAAACGACACATTTCAGAGCTCAGCTAGCTGCTGGAAAAGGGATTAGAAGCCAGCTGACAGGGTTGGCTGTAAACCCAGGTGGGATCTCCATTGGCTTTTCCAGGAACTCACTATTCAGGAAGTGATTTGCACAGACTACATTCCATCCACCAGGTCGATCAATGACAACGGTGCTTTTGTTTGGGAGCAGTGACTCAGAAATCAGGATCATCATAAAACGGAAACCCATAGCTCCCCAAAACACAAGAAGACTGAGTCCATCCACCCACCCAACTCAGCCTATGAGGTCCTGAGAAGAAACTCATCTCTCTGAGAGAATATAGATCTCCGATTTGGGAGATGAGGTTTTCAGGCATAAGCAGACACAAACAGTTATTCACTTGGTCATTACCATTGCCTTGGTGCTACTTCGGAACAGTTCCCCACTGGGCCATCACAGCACCAGCCCTGGGAGCCCCACTTTGTGCTTCTACCCTTCAATTCATCTTTCCTACTGCCAGATGTATATTTCTACAATCTGATATATGTTAATGCCCTGCTCAAGAGCCTTTCAGCTTTTCATTGCTATGTCATAAAGTCCACTCAACAACAAAAATACCCAATTAAAAAACAGACAAAGGACTTGGACAGATTTTTCTCTAAAGGAGATATACTAATAGCACATGGAAAGATGCTCAGCATCGCTAATCATTAGGGAAATGAAAAGCAAAACCACGATGAGATACCACACTATCTCTATTTTAGGATGACTACAATTTTAAAAAGAATTCCTAGTAAGTTTTAGAGGGGATATGGAGAAACTGGAACCCCTGTGCACTGTTGGTGGGAATGTAAACTGGTGTAGCTGCTGTGGAAAATGGTATGGCAATTCCCCAAAAAGTTAAAAATGGAATTAACATATGATCAAGCAATTCTACTTCTGGGTGTATACCCCAAAGAACTGAAATCAGGGTCATGAAGAAATGTTGTACACTCATGTTCACAGGAACATGTTTTACAGGTCAGAGGATGGAAAGAACACAAGGGTCCATTGCAGGATGAATGGATAAACAAAATCCTGGTATGCACATAGACTGTTACTGGGCCCTTAAAAGGCCCTTTGCTTAAAAGGAAAAACTTTGGACACATGCTACAACACTGATGAACCTCGAGACGATATTATGCTAAGTGAAATAAGCCAGCCACAAAAAAGCCCCCAACACTGTATAATCCCACTTATATGAAGTACCTAGAGTAGTCAAGTTCACAGAGGCAGAAATCAGAGTGGCGGTTGCCAGGGTCTGAGGGTGGTGGGGACATAGGGAGTTGTTTTCTAATGGGTATAGAGATTCAGTTTTGTAAGATGAAAAGAGTTCTGGAGATTGCTGGCAGAACAATGTAAATGTCCTCAATAATACTGAACTGCATACTTAAAAATGGTTAAGATGTGATGTTATGTATGTTATACCACAATTTAAAACTCTTAAAACCTTTTACTTTTTCCAATGGCTAGTGGCTTCTTATCATTTATGTTTCAGCTTTACCTTTGAGAGAAACCTTCTCTGACCAATGCCCCATAGAAGGGCCCCTCCTTATTCTGTAGCTCATTTCCTTTGTGGCACTTATTGAAACTTGCATTTGCATCATGAATTTCCTTGACTGTTAGGACTTAGTCTGTCTTGCCTGCAAGAATGTAAGCTTTGTGACAATAGGGACACCGTTAACCACAGTACTGTTCACCAACCATTAACTGGAGTACTTGGCGCGTTCAGCACCCAGTCAAATGTCATTCCTCTCTGAAGCCCTTCTCATTTACCTAGTGGAATGGATCCCTCCTGTATCTGGTTTGCTTGGCACTTTCTTCAACTGCTGGCACATCACCTATCACATTGTGTTATAGTTAGCGTGGATGTGGCTGTTTCTCACACTGGATGGAAAGCTTCAAGCCAGGGATGATACATTATTAAGTGTGACACTTCCAGGACCCAGTAGAGTGCTTGGCGTGTAATAGGTACTCAATAAAGGTTTGTTTAATGTAGCATTTTCCAAACTTTTCTCATTTTTTTCCCCACTTGCAAGATTTTGGTCATATTGACTTACACTTCCTTTTAAGTTGGCTCACATTTAAAAAATTATTTAAAGAGGAAAAACAGTAATATCAGTAAAATCAAGAGTTTAATGTGTGAGTTATATTTTTCTCTATTATCCATTAAATTAACAATGAATTTTTGAAAGTTTTCCCATGTATCTTTACATTGTGTTAACTATCACTCTTTGAGAAACACAGGTGTAAAGAATTAGCCCCTCTGGCTTCTATGCCACTCTGGTGTCCCTCCAGATCTCTGGCAAGGACTGGATTTTTGGACTATGCCTAGGGAAGATGGCGGCAGCAGCTGCTGTGTAAATCATATCTGCCCACTGGTCCTCCCTCTGCTTAGAAACCTGGCCTCTGGGCCACTTCTTGCTCCTTGATGGGTGCTCACAACTTTTACAAGGAGGAAATGCCAAACATAATTTAAAAATCTCTAGCTTTTGCGATGACATTCTCCTTTAGAGGATATCTTATTTATTTTTTAACATTTAAACAGCCAGGAGTGAATCTAATTAATATTTTAGGTACTACTTTACTTAAAATAGAACTTTTAGAACCAAAACACTTTCACACCCATTCTCCCGTTTTCTCTTCATAATATCTCTGGAAGGAAGTTGGGAAATGGGCACTATTTTATAGATGGAGAGAGTAATAACCCTGGCTAAGGTCATCAAAGTACCTCTGCCCAAAAGTCCCTGGACTGGTGATACATGCCTGTGACCCTTAACATGACTCTCTCCATCAGGTTATATGTTATTGGCCTGGGCCAATGACAAAAAATAAATTATTCATTAAAAATACTGAGTAATAACAATGATAATATAACAGCTAATATTTGGCAAGTGCTTATATTGCCAGACATTGTTCTAAGAACTTAGTCAATTCTCACAACAATCCTATCTTAGGTACTATTATTGTGTCCATTTCATAGATATGGAAACCAAGGCTAATAGAAGATAGGTTATCTGTTCCAGATGGTACCAGCAAGCGATTCCCAGTCCCATCCAATGTCCTATAATAATATTAAGCATTATTACTATTGTTGCTGTTATGATGATAATAGCTAACCTTTATTGAGGGCTTACTACATGCGAAATACTGTGTTAAACATTTTATAAGATTTAAGTCATTAAATAATCACAACAATCCTATGAGTAGGTGTTATCAGAACCTTCACTTTACAAATGAGGAAACTGAGGCACAGAGTGCTTAACCAGCCCATTCCAAGCTGTGTGGGCAAGCAGATAGTGGGAAAGGCAGGACCACAGATAGGCATGCTCTGAAACCAGGATTGGTACGGGTGAGGGAAGAGCAGAGTGGGAAAATTCTGTCCAACTGGAAGACCTCCTGGGATTAAATCTCCCCTCAGTTACTCCGGAGGGACAGCTGTGTCTCCTGACTGGCAGCTTATTTATCTGAAGCCTCCCCGAGGAGTCTGTTCATGCATGGGCAGACAAGGTCTGGCTCCCATGAGGGAGGGAAGTGCCTGGGAAGACTGTCCGATGGCTCACACGGGTGCCTGGGTAGAATACCAACTGCTGGGAAGTGGCTGAGGCTGGCAGGAGAGGCGGATGCCTCCTTACAGTTAGGCTCTGGTCTGGTTTATTCCTCAGGGTGCCCTCCCTGAGGACCACAGTCACCTTTGGGCTTGGTACCTAAACGTAACTCAGCCAGGCAAGGAGGACACATGGCAAGTCCAGGGACCTGCAGGACAAGTCACCCTCAGGGGACAGAAACAAGGGCTCAGGCAGCGTGATGCAGGGGGGAAGCTACCACCCACATCTCTGGGCAGAGGTGAGAGCACAGATTCCTGGGTACGCCCCCAGATGAAACAGCACTTATGGGGGTGAGGACTGGGTATTTCAGAGTCCACGCTCAGCTTTGAGAGCCCATGGCTGCATCTTTGCCTAAACAAAAGATGGCTCTGAAGTGGGGAGGACCATCCGCTGTAGGCAGGGCCATCGGTGTAGAGGGGATCACACCCTTTTCAGCTTTCCCCACACAGGCCTGCCAGGGATATAGGCCTATAAGTAAGCAAACAATAAAACAGGCAGACACACTTGGGGCTCTGAGGTCAGGGAATCTGGTTTCCAATATGCACCCTGCCACTTCTAGCCTGGTGACTCTGGGCCAGTTACTCACACCTCCCACAGCCGCAGCTTCCTGTCTCCACAGGGGAGACAACCGTTCCCATGGGGCTCCAGGTGCCAGCGCTGTAAGGAGACAGCACGGACAGAGCGGAGCTTGGCATCTGGCACAGGGTCAGTACTCAGCAAGTACGAGGCCTCAGCACTGTTACCCCTACTAATGGGATTAGCAAGGGACTCCGGGGGACTCTCCTCCCCAGCTCATGTCTGCAAACAGAACCCTGGGAAAGAGTTCGCAGCTGACACCTACAGCTTAGTTCACAGAGGTAGTGGAACTCCAGTTCTGGAAATTCTCACACCAGGAGCCCCCAGAGGCCTGATCCACCTGGCACGGAGTCTCTTGTCCTGTTTCAAGGTGCCGAGTGCCGTGAGTGATGTGCCTCCTGGTCAATAACCCATGTGCTTTGTGCCTGGGGAAAATGGAACAGCCTATTTCTGGGGATAAATGCTTCAGAGCTGCTGCCTCCTGCAAATACAGCCTCCTGCTCTGACTGGTGATAGCCAGCCCAGGCCCGCTGCCCTCCATGCCCCTGTCACAGAAAGTCCGGGAGTCCCTCACAAATAGTCTTACTAGTATTGTCCATGATCTGGTGGGGAGGAAACATGGGCACAGATCAAATTCCCTAGGCAAGTCAGAGCAGCAGACACCAAAAATGTGTCCACCCCCCACCCCCCAAAAAGAAAGACTGCATTCCTTGGGGTGCCTGAGTGGCTCAGTCAGTTAAGCATCCAACTTCAGCTCAGGTCATGATCTCGCAGTTCGCGAGTTCAAGCCCTGCATCGGGCTCTGTACTGACAGCTCAGAGCCTGGAGCCTGTTTTGGGTTCTGTGTCTCCCTCTCTCTGCTCCTCCCCCACTCATGCTCGCACTCTCTCTCTCCTTCTCTCAGAAATAAAGAAACTTAATTTTTTTTTTTAAAGAGAAAGACTGCATTCCATTTCACCTTCTCATATGCTACACATGGAGTTTAGACTGCCCCTTACCTGGCAATGGTCTTTCAGGAAAGAAAAAAAAAAATCAGATGGAGTTGAAAAACAAATGACTGATTGACTGACTCGTTCATCCACCCCACAAATATTACTGTGCATCTTTTATGTGCCAAACATGTGAGGACCTGAGGATACAGGGATAAGCAAAATAAACAGTCCCTGGCATCACTGAGCTTAAGGCTGAAATGAAAGAGAGAGACCTTGATCCCATCTGCCCCTCCACAAAAATTCAAGTCCTAAGTTGAGAGTTTTGACACAAGTTCTCTGGGAAGGAAAGGCATAGTGTGTCTGAGAGCATGTAATGCAGGGTGAGACCTGGGCTGCGTGGGGCCAGGTGGTACTGGGTGATCGGGGCTTCAGTAGCCCTACCTCTATGTTCTGCTGAGGGTCAGCAAACAAAGCAGCGATGTATGGCCAGAAGGTTCGTGGCACCAGTGTATGTCAGCACATGCTTCTGTACAAGGAGAACGGCCCAGGACATGCTGGCCTGAGATGACTCCTGAGGGCTCCCCTTTCAAAGTCTGGCTCAATAGCTTCCGGGACATGTTTTCACCACGTACCCAAGCACTGGGCCAGACTTTAAAATGTTTTTGACAGTTCTACTCTGAGGCACAGACCTGGGCAGGGCGGGGAGGGTGTAGGGAGGGGCACAATCCTGCCTTTTTAGGAGATCCACCTGTTTGCTTGGCCTGTAGCCATCACAGTGTTCCCAGTGATATGGTGATGATTTCAAATATGGTAGAATTGGGACTACATTTTACCGCTGAGAACCACAGACAACGATGAAGGGGAAGCTGCCTGCTGCAGGGGAGCCTGGCTGCCATATGCCTGGAGCTCCCTGGCAGGTGGCAGGACCTGTTGGGACCGTTTCTCCCAATTCAGCTCCAAATCACAACTCCGTACTCCATTCCTGACACTTTTCTTTTTCGTAGAAGGCACCATAACTTTTCAAGCTATTCTTCCAAACTAGATAAGAAGAGCAGGAAGGGGATGAGTAGAAAAAAACACATATGAGTTTCTTTTCTGTAAGTCCTCTCTCTTCCTGGGCACCTCCTTTTATAAGGAGACAGAACAGCAGTTCCTGGCCACCCCCCCCCCCTTTTTGGGTGGCAAAATTCCTCCTCCTGTTTGCAGACAAAGCCCTAGTGTATTCATCTCAATCAATCAACATGTGGCTGAGGGACACCCTGGGGGGCATCATAGTCAGTCACCAATAAACCTGGAGGGAAAAGCACTGGGGTCAGATCCCAGCTCCTTCACATCCCAGCTGTGTGACTGGGGCCAGTTTGTACCCTGTCTCCATACCTGTAAAATGGGGGAGACTGGGGACCCTCCCAGGTCTGCTTGTAGTAAAGCCATACGCTTCTGAACCAGCCCCACACATATAACGACTTTGGCAGCTCAGACCATGATTTGGGTAGCACTCACTAGAGTTGAACTCTGTGCAACATGCATAACCATAGGTGGAAGCCTCCCATAGCAAGAGCTGTGGCAGCTGTTGTTACAAGATCCTAGCCTTTGGCAGCTGACACCATAAGGGAGCCTTCCACATGAATACCACCACCAAGCCTACCAGGCAAAGTGGGAAGACTGCCAGCTTAGAAAGATGGCAACACTCACCGTCAATGGATACAGAGAATCCTGCAGGATAGGAGGGGGAAAACAGCATAAGCAAAGACTCTGAGATAGCCAAGGGGTTGTGAAACAGAACAGCTGGGCTGAAGTGGAGGGTATCGAATAATCACTGGCATGTTAGAAAGGACTTTGTAGTTGGCCAAGTGTTTCTGACCAGCGTCTCTGCTAATTCTTGTAATTGGTAGAGGAAGCAAAGATCGTGGTTCCTTTTTTAGGGATGAGCACATTGAGGCTCTAAAGGGCAGGGTGCCTTCCCCTAGAGAGCACCATTAGTAAGTGAATGAGTCCGGACTTGGGCCAGGGCCTCTGACTCCAAAGCATGGGTGTGGGTAAAGAGAAAGAAAAAGGACTGGGATCATCTGGGACCAGACCCAGGTCATCAAAGGCCCAACAGGAGAGTTTGGATTTCATGGGAGAAGCAATGGGGAAGGAAGGAAGGTCTTGCGGCAGAAGGGGGACATGAGAACAGGGATGTTTTAAGAGGATGAACCTGGCTGGGACAAGTCGAATGACACACGGAGTGGTGAGGGACAAGGAGGAAGTCATCGTTATCCGGCCCGTGTTTATGGGGTGTGGTGTGGAGAAGGTGCCTCTTGTCCATCTTCTCCCTTTCTGGCTGGGAGCTCATGTTCCACTGTACCAGGCAGCAGTGGCTCTGGAGTCTGATAAATATGTGACTTGCAGTACTCCGAGGGCATGATGGGCTTGATTTGCCTCCCAGAAGCCTACCAGAACTTTGGTTTGGTCCTCTTCTAAAGAGATCCGCTTGCCAAAGTGGCCAAGCCCTGCTGGCAGATGGCACAGCAATAATCACTCGCTAGGGGCTCCCAAAGGGGCAATTAACCTACAGGAAGCTCCTGATTAAGGAATGAAGCTAGAGAGCTGACAGACTACTGATTTTGAGGCACCCAAGCCTGGTTTCCCTTCCCGCTTGTTGGGATTCTACCTTAAATAGCCAGTCTTTAGATGATCCACTTCCGGATTCACTCTTTTTTTTTATTTTTGCATACAGCAAAATTACAGGAGAGAAGTAGCCCATTCTCTCATATATTCATTCCACTCGTAATTATTGAAGAAACAGAGGTCAGTGTGACAGCGTCTGCCTTCAGCAGAGGTCAGGCTGATACCACGTTGTGATAACCGCAAAGGCATGAGGCTACCAGAGCCACAGAGGATGACGGGGGAGGCTTCCTGCAGGGAATGACATTCAAGTTCAGTCCCGAAAGGAGAGTGAAGCAAGCCTCTGAGACAGGGCAAGAGTGGTTTAGGAGGGCAGAGAGCTTGTGCAAAGGGAGAGGCAAGAGAGCCTGTTTTGGGAATGAAAACAACAATAAATGTCTAACTACTTTTGAGCACTTATTGTGGGCCAGGCCCTAGGCTAATGCCTTATGCACGTTTTCTCACAGATCTGCAAATACAAAACAACAAGAATAACCTTACAAAGTAAGTCTTGCTGTCATTTTGCAGATGAAAAATTACCTCAGAGAGGGTAGATAATTGGTCCCGGTTTACCTGTTAAATGTAATAGAGTCAGGATTCAGTTGCAGGTCTTCTTCCTGAAACCAGAGCCACCTCCCTGTGCATGGAGGGCCTCTCTGGCCACACCTCCTCCAGGAAGCCTTTCCTGACTTCATCAGTCTACAAGGATGATTGTTCCTTCTCTGGTTAGCACTAGATTCCCTCTTATCTCCACAACCAGACAGGACCTTCCTCAAGGTCGGGGGTGCAGCCTCTACTCTGTTGTTGTGGCAGGTTTGTTCACTCCTTTGTTCTAATTCTCCCATAGCACCTTAAGAATTATCTGTTGATTGACCATTCTTTTGTTCCAGTGCCATACTGATGAAACGATCTTTTTAAATGGAAAAGCCTGTTGGGTCTACACATATCTCTAACTCCTGGCCAAAAGGGAAGTTTGAGAGCATTTCAGCTTTCATGGTGTTTTCTAAATAGAGATGTATAGAGTTACGATGAAAAGCAAGGAAAGAGAGCTTCAGCACATTCTGTTCTGAGCTGCCAGGGCCCTGGAGAAATTCAGAGAAATCCCATCACAGCCCTCACAGACCCTGTGGTGTGGTTTCTTTGAGAATCATCCTTTATATTCGTGTCTGATTTTTGTTTAAAGATTATTTCCAAGATGGCAAACATTAAAGAAGCAAATCTGTTTATATTTGGCAACTAAAAAAACGTATCAGACTGAAAGCAAATTTCAAACAATGAACTGAACCTGGCCTAGCAAATAAAGGCTCTGGAATCTCATAGTTATAATTAGTTTTCCCCACGCAATTAGGGATGCTTAGCCTAGGGAGGACCACATGGATGCGAAGTTAGTGAAACGGAACAAAGAGATTCTCAAGAAATTTGCCCCTTGGCACTAAGGTATTTGGATCCCATTACTTGTGGATGAGAAATCAACAATCATTAGGCCAAGACCAAAGATGGGGCCAGCTCATTCCCATGCCCCTCCTGGACCACAGCTTTTCCACTCAAAGCAAGTGGTTAGAGACCTCCCAAACCACAGGTCTCTACCCTGAAAGAGTAAATGTCCACAGAAGGGAGGAAGTTAACTCCATGAACAGCCTAGATCATGCCAGGATAACAAGCACACACCTTTCCATGTCATTTGACTTCTTGTAATGCCCTGTTCGTAGCCCAGGTGATATGCTGATGCTGATCCTTAATGGATGCAAGGTGGGTGGTCAGCAAAAGGAGGGGGCTTTGGAATCAGTAGGTCATTTAATCATCCTATAATTATTGAGCACCTACTAGGTCTTGTCCTGTGCTAGGAACTGGGGCCACAGTGGTAAAGATGAAAAGGTAATCCCTATTCTCCTGGAGCTTCCCATTTGGAGGTGGTACCTAGAGGTTAAACAACTGCACAAGTGGCTCTTTAGGCTCTTTAATTATAACTGGGCTTGGTGTTATGGAAGAGAGTTGATCATACACAGAGGTATATATGGGGTTAAGGGTGCAGTCAGAGAAGTCTTCCTGGAGGAGCAGTGGTTTAAAGAATGAGTAGGACTAAACCAGGTAGAGTCAGGGGACTGAGGAAACTTCAAATGAGGCCTTGGGGTAGGAAGGAATCCAACACAATGGAGGGACATGGAGAAGGCCAGTGTGTCTGGAGGACAGGGGCTGAGGCAGAGTGTGGTGATGACACCGGGTCATCACCTGAAGCCAGGCAGGGTCCCTATAGGTCATGTGGGAGGATTTTCATTTCTACCCTAAGAGAATAGGGAAAATCGTGAAAGTGTTTTAAGCAGGCCAGTGAGGGGATCAGATGTGTATTTTGGAAGAGACACTGATTTTACGGAGAAGGAGTTGAACAGGGAGAAACATGCATGAGGAGACACCATTTAGGAGGTAGCAGTCCAGGCAAAAAGTGGTGGCAGTCTGGCCTCGGGTGGAAGCAGTGGGAAAAGATGAAGTGGGTCGATGACATGTTTCGGAAGTATAATCAACTAGACTGATGAGGTGGGGGTGGGGAAAGGAGGGGGTGGTTTCCAACATGGCACCAGCCTGAACAGCTGATGGGAGGTTCTGGTGTTCTCTGAGCCTGGGACACTGGAAGCTACTGGAGTTGAGGAGGAAGATCACAGACATAGGTGAGGACCCTGGATTGGCTGCTCCCTAGCTGTAGGACCTTGGGTGAGTCACGTGGCCCTTCCTGCACCTTAGTTCCCTTTTCTGATTCATAGATGTCAATGGCTATCTTGTATTTTTTAAGAAGTAAAATAAAGTTTTGTGTCTAACAGTGCCCAGTACATAAGACTAATAAATTACAGTAGTGATAATCATCAGTAATAAATTTTCCCAGCACAAGTCATCAGATCCACACTAGAACTCCTGAAATATCTTGGCTGGAACTTCTGACTTCCAGAATGCAAGTATACAATATGGTCATTATCCTAGGGGGTCCATACACAAGGTAGACACTGTACATCTGTAGAGTTAATACATTTTCCTCCCCAGAATATGGCCATAAAATCCTTGTCCTAACAAACCAGTACATCATAACAATTTTCTGAAATGTAGGAGTCAACTGCTTGGAGGAAGGGTGAACTTCTTCTAATTCATACAATTTGCTGCAAAATTCTGTCCATGTGAGAGAACATGAAGTGTGTGCTGGCTAAACACTAGACAAAAAAGCATCTAAAAACTCCGATTGGCTTTTACTGCTATAACAGATGGAATCTACCACCTAACTTTTTTTTTTTAATTTTCTTTTTAACGTTTATTTATTTTTTTGGGACAGAGAGAGACAGAGCATGAACTGGGGAGGGGCAGAGAGAGAGGGAGACACAGAATCGGAAGCAGGCTCCAGGCTCTGAGCCATCAGCCCAGAGCCTGACGCGGGGCTCGAACTCACGGACCGTGAGGTCGTGACCTGAGCTGAAGTCGGACGCTTAACCGACTGAGTCACCCAGGCGCCCCCCACCTAACTCTTATAGAGAATGTTTTGTTCCAGTACAAGACCTTATAGTGTGAGAGAAAGGGGCATTTAACAGGAAATGGGTGAGAAATGCTCATAAGTGCTTAGCACATTGTCTTGTACCTAGTGACAAATACATGGTGGCACGATTGTGATGTTGCTAATGAAGATATTGTGTGTTCTAGAATAAACCTTGATATCTGAACATAATTTATAAGAACCCTTTCAGAGCACTTATTAAATATCTTAAATTTAAATGCCAGGGCTTTAAATTCAATAATTTAATAAATTTAATTTTTAATCCCCTCTATTCTATTTTACCCACTTTTCTACATAATAATTGTAGCAGAGGCCAATGTATCCCCATTGATAAAACAGAGATACTTGTTCAAAATGGAAGACGTGAGGGGCACCTTGGTGGCTCAGTTGGTTAAGCATCTGACTCTTGATTTAGGCTCAGGTCATGATCTCACAGTTCCTGAGATTGAGCCCTGTGTGCCTCCTTGGGATTCTCTCTCTCTCTCCCTCTCTCTCTGCTCCTCCCCCACTTGTGTGTGGGCACGCGCACTCTCTCTCAATAAATAAATAAACAGTTAAAAGAAAACAAACTAAACTGGAAGACAAGACACACTTCTAGATCAACTGCAGGACAAGGACATGAAAAAGGTCCTCGCTGGGTAAATGAAACCCTGTAGATGACACAGGAATGAACACTGAGGGGCAGGCACGCAAAGAACCAGAAATACAGAATAAAGGAGAACTCAAGGCAGGCAAAGCAGCAGCAAGCCAGATGGAGGCACCTGGGCCTAAAAGAGTCCAGAGCTGTTGCCGGTGAAGGCTGGGATTGATGAGTGGGGGTCTTCAGGTGTTACTGCTGTGCTTGGGCACATGGGAGACCACTGTCACATGGCCTCTGATTTACTATGTTAAAACAGGTAACAGACAAGAGCACAAATGTGTACCTGGCTCAGCAATTTCAGTTAGAACTGTGGTCTACTGAGTATAATATATCCTAGGAATACACTAAAACTCGTGGATTCTCATACTTCAGAAATTTGGAAATTGTGCTAATTAAGAAAGGCTTGAGATGATTCATGTATGTTCTATGAAGGAAGGCTTGGCTAAACAATTTACAAAAGCAGACAAGATAGAGGGAGACTTATGTGGACAAAAAACCCCCAACATTCAAAGCACACTGGACAGTTTCAAGTGTTCTCTTGTAAAGTAAGCTGCCAGCATCTCCACTCTCTTTCACTTAAGGAGATTTTATATATCTGTATATCTGTATCTACATCTATATAAATAAAATTTAGTGAAATGGATCTTTTTTCCATAAGTGTTCTATAATCAGGACGTTTTACAGAAGCACATTATCTACTTTTATGTAAGGCACTCTGGTATACGAAACGGAAAGTAACATTTAAGACCATGTTTTAATGCTATTAGTATTATTGCTCCTATATTAATCATCATAATAACAGCTACCATTTATTAAGCACTTTCCACGTGCTTGGCACTCTTTTAGAGATGTTTCATACATTACTTAATTTAATCCCATTATCCCTTTTTTACAAATGAGCAAACTGAGATTCAGGGCTAAAATAGCCATGGTTACCCAGGTATGAAGTAGCAGAGATGGAATATATACTGGATTGGACTAACTCTGGGGCCTACGTCCTCAGCAGATGGGAATACAGTAGGGGAGGATAAAAGCTAAATAAAACTGTCAGGCAATAAATGATAAGTGTCAAATGAGATGCGGGTGATAAACGCTAACAGAGGGTAATAGCCCTTGGTAAGTGCCATTGGCTGGGTTGGTAATAACAGGTTTGTTCTGTTCAAGTCTTCATCTTGAAGAAGTATGCTGTTGCCCAGGGCTTAAGAACAAGGAGACTTAAATGATGGAATGTTTCTGGATGGTGCTTCTATAGGTTCACTCATATTGAATGCCAGTGTCACTGGTCCTTCATGCAGAGTGGTGATTCCAGATAAAGTAGGTGATTTCCCACTGTTGTAAATCAACAGTTAAGGAGGACCACATCCGTGAATATATTTACCACTCTTTATATTCAAACACCATCACTGATAGCAAAGAAGGAGGAAAAAAAAGAAAAACCTCAGAATCTCTTAGACATATAAAGTATTTTTATCATCTCTGTTTAAAAAAAAAAAAAGAAGAGAAGTGGAGTCTTCGGATTCTTTTACAGCCTGGTCTATTTTGCAAACACCATCATATTAAGGGTATCAACAAGACGAGGGTGATTTAGTTCCAATCTGGAGATGTGAAATAAACTACGAGGCAGGTTGCATTAAATCAATCCTGAAATGAATCTTCCAGATATCAAATCTGGGCTTTTCAGGACAGTTTTATTTGCTAATAAGCCTAATAAATTGAAAGCTGCCAGTGTTGTCATGAGACATGCACCCTGAGAAGTATAAATGATGTGGAAATACGGGTTTTGCAGCAAACAGACATGGCAAAGGATGGGCTTGTGAAGAGGAGCGTGTACACTGCTTTGGTGAAGCTCTGGCTGGTTTGCCCTTATCTCCAGATGGAACCACTCAGGATCCCCCAGGGACTATTGTCGTTCCTGAGTGAGTTACAGGAGCAAGCGAAACACAAGACTTTCCTACGGAAAGCAAACAGGCCCACAGGGCTTGAACAATTAAAACCTAGTCAGTTTCAACTTTTAGAAATCCTTGAAAAATGATCTTCTTGTTTTGGCCTGTAGTTTGCTTATTTCTCATTATTTTGGTTTGAGGCCTTTTGAATCATCAGGAATTCATCTACAATCTGATTTTCTTCCATTTTTTTCCTACGCACTCCCCCCCCCCCCACCCAAGTTTAGGATTGATGCCTTTCTCATCTCCCATCTCTACCCAATTTTCTAACGAATTCTAACCAGTTAGTGACTGAAAGCAAAGACATGGGCTCATTCATTTCTTGGTAGGAAGAACAGGGAGGAGAATTCAAACTCTGGCTCCACACACTACCTAGGTTAGGTCATTTCATCCTTCTGAGACTTGCTTTTCTCAGCTGTCTAATAGGAATAAGAAGTGCTAGTCCACTGGGCTGTTTTTTACCATTAAATTGGATATTCTTTGTTGAGTGCTTACATAGTACCAGGCACATAGTAAGTGCTCAATAAACAACAGCTGATATTGTTTCAATATTGTACCTAAGTGCTGACGAACAGTGGAGAATGCAGTTCTCCTGTTGATTTGGGGCTCAAGGCTTGTTCCTAAGTGGAGAAACTGAAATCCTGTCTCTGATTTGCCTCTTTCAGGTAAATGAGTGAGAAATTTCAAATGTTCACGTTCCTACTGTCACCTATCCAGAAACAGGGATTATAGAAATGCAACAGAATTTGGAATTGGATAAATTGGAAGGTCAAGTGCCGGGTCTACTGGAGTGGGTTACCGAACCCCCCTGAACATAACTTTCCTCATGTGTACAAAGGTAAGAATAAAAATATCTTGTGTTTGTCAGGGTCAGATAAGATTATCTGTAGGAAAAGAGCTTGCAAGCTGCTAAGCTTCGGGCCTATTGGTAAAGTTTTCTTTTGGCATCTAGCACTGGACCTGGTACACAGCAAGCAATGAACTGAGCTTTCCCTCTAGTCACCGTATCTCTAACATTTTCAGTGTAAGTAGTTGGTGTGCATGTGCTAGGGGTGGAGGAGTGAGTAGGGCTAGTCTCCAGAGGCACCACATGACTCAGGCCGGGCCAATGCAAATAGTACATCCCCTGGCAGCAGTGATTGGCTCAGAGGTGGTCACATGACCAAACCAGATCCAATCAGAATAAGTTCCAGAACTTTTACAGGAACTATGGGGGGGGGGGGGTGGGCAGGACAAAAAATCAAAACGCTTCTTTTTCTGCCAAACTCCATGCTGAAGGGGTAAGTGTGGAAATGCTGGGAGCTACCACAGAAAAAGTCCCAATGATGTTATTGAACCACTAGGTCCAGCCGTGTCTGAAGCCCTTAAATCTTGAGTTTTATGAGCCAATAACTTTCCTTTTTTTTTTTTTTTGTATCATATTGAACTTGGGTTGTATTATTTGCAAATGAGAATCCTGACTATGTACTTCAACAGTCTATATTGGTTTTGCTTATTTGCTTGTTATTTAACCTTGATCTATAAGCTAGCTGTGCTTAGGGAGTAAAAATTTGTACAACATATTGTTTTCATGTGTATTTCCTTTTGGGGAGAGGGAATATATAGAATTACTGGTCTGCAGCAATCTAGATTTCTGCTTTATGCACAAACTTTCTTTTCTGGCACACTAACTTCTGCACTAATTTTTACTGTAATTGTACTCTGAATATATTTACTACCTAAATCTAAAGGCTTTTGATCATTTACATTCTCTTTAACCTTCCCTGGGTATCTCCAATTGCTTATCATGAAACGAGGCCATAAAGATGATATCAGACATAAAGAGGCTGATGGGCTGGTCTGATGGAGCCTCTCAAGGCCTCTGGAGTTCTCTGGGGTCACCAAAGTCTAGGATTGAGGTGGTAAATAGATGCCATCTTGCTAGCCAACTCGTGACTTCTGAGATGTGTTGTAAGCGCAAGTCCAGGCTAAGTAGAGAAGTGTGTGATAATCCATTGGAAGCATCCACAGTGGGCCTAGGAGGAGGAAGCAGAGCACTGCTGATCCACATTTGTTGGGGGTCTCCTATTGACCTACCTAGAGTTTTAAATCTCACCAGTTCATCCAGAAGGGTATGGAACCCTCAACAACTAAGTCATGCTAAGTGAAATTATAAGAGATTGGTAATTTGTATCTTTCCACTGACCTTAACATCTATGTGTCAAAACTCAGGATCTTCAGTAAGGGCTTGGGCATTTATTCTAGGAAGATGAAGTGATGATTAATTGCCCTAAAGGAAGACAGACTTTAGGGAATGTATCAGAAGAAGGGTTTGGGGTGACCCCCAAAGAATAGTTCCACGATGTTTTCTGCATACAAAATTTTCTTGAGCTCAGAAGAAAGAGAAGAAAGTTTTTAAGCAATTACATTGAGCTGTTCGAAACTGATAGCTGCTGTAATTCTCATGGGAAACAGAGGAAGAAAACTGGTCTCAATCAACTTGGCTAATCCAAATATTCCATTGCCATTAGCTGAACACATACTATGTGTTTAAAATAGATATAAAGGGGCACCTGGGTGGCTCAGTTGATTAAGCGCCTGACTTTGGCTCAGGCCATGATCTCATGGTTCATGAGTTTGAGCCCCGCATCGGGCTCTGTGCTGACAGCTAGGAGCCTGGAGCCTGCTTCAGATTCTGTGTCTCCCTCTCTCTCTGCTCCTCCCTTGCTCACATTCTCTCTCTCTCTCAAAAATAAAAGAAACATTAGAAAAAAAATAGATATATAAACTGAGTTCCCATGTGTTTGTGCAATGCTAGGCTAGGAACAGCAGATCTGAGTTGTAATCTCAGTCCTTGGACTATCGAGCTGGATGACCAAAGATTAACCTCTCAGAGTCTCAGTTTCATTATACGTAAAATCATTATAATAATGCCTATTTATCCAAAAGTACTGCTGTGTGGGTCAAATGAGAAACGTGCAAGTGCTCTGCACCACTTTGAAGCATTATGCAAATGTAAGGTATCATATAGGCACATTCTCTCCATGTGCCCATATACACATAGTTTATGAATAATATATAAGCTCTGTGTGGCTCAGACCCATTTAGCTCAATAATCTCACCTCCATGCTCATATAAAACATTGGGGACAAACATCTTGGATTAGTGCTTTGACAATAACTCTAATGGTATTGAAGAATGCTGTTGAAAAAAGGAAAACAAACAGAAAACTGCTGACCGTTGCTTTAAGCCACAAACTCTATCTGAACAAAACTCCTTGGCAAATCCCTAAACAGTAATTCAATAAACAAAGCCATTCACTTGGTTTTACCCCCAAAGTCCTTGGTGGCTCAGCAGCACACATTCTGAAGGTTCACTTTGTTATGCACAGTCCCCATCCTAGGACTAATCTTTTTATAATGAACTTAATCCAGTTAGAACTCCCTAGAATGGCCACATGTCAAAGTAATTGGATAACGGCCTGAGATTTTGTAATTATTCCTACTCTGCAAGCAGAGCTGGTTTGAGTCGCCCCCCCCCCCCCATCACTGACAACTCTTCCCAGTGATAAAGCGGATGCCAAGGGGGAGAGAGTCGCATGAGCTCTGTGTTGGGAGGCAAGGGTGTTAGCAAGAGAGAAGTGGGAGAGACGGAAAGCCGAGAGGGGCAGGGGTGGAGAGTCAGCTGCTCCTGGTAGACTATCTGTCTCTCTTTAATAGGCTGCTTCTTGTAATACAGAAACACAGACTTCGCAAGGCGTAGGTGTCTCTGCACCATGGGGAAGAACAATTAACCGAGTTGAGCAAATGGTTTTGAACAATTTTGTAGCTGCTCAGGCATGGTTTCCCTCCTCTTTTTCCAATTTACCTTCCCCCCACCAAAGCATGCCATGCTTGCCTCTGCTCTCTCCGTTACCCTTCAGACACCAAGATGCAAAGCTTCTTTGGGGGCACTGGGCTCAAAATACTCTGAAAGAGGAAGTTCAGGTTGAGTCAGTGATTGTGAAACGAGGACGTCAAAAGGGCTCCCTAAACACAGAGAATTCAAATGCACAATAAAACAAAAGGGCACCTTCCATCTCCTAGTTTTTCTTTGTCTATGGGTAGAAGTCGTTAGCAAATCTGGACTGGCCATTCCCCAAGCTATTTTGTATGGGAAAATGATGGTTCTTCAATATCACATGGGTCTCTCACTTGTATCCTTCAGTTACCTTGAACTGAGAGTGGTGGTCTCACTTAACTGACCCATTTCAACACTTAGAGGAAGATGCTGGTGAAGCAGGAGTGTCAGAACCCCAACTGGGACAACTCTATGCTACTGGAGGAAAGGAGGGTGAAGGAGGAAAGAAATGGCCCTCCACGGGTGAACCTCTCTCCAGCTCTGATCCTAGGAATGCTGCTTAACTTGGGCAAAGTGAATGGGACCCTGGTGAAACTGGCAACTTCCATAAACAGAGCGAGACCTTGGTAGTAAAACCAGCCTATGCCACCCAAAGCCACACCACACTGATTCTCATCAGAGAGTTGTTTCAGTACTTTACAGCATGAAATCTCATTCCAGGGAAGAAAATCGTCAGATCATCATGGGTTTCTTGATAGGATTGCACTATTAGGACTGGGGAGAGGCTGACACATTCTGGCCTGGCTGCACCTCAGAGGGTCTATGCTCTTCTTGCTCATCACCATGGGAGACCCTGCCTGGAACTCTCTGCACATGCTTTGCTTTTAGTATGTCCTGAGTCTGCTTTCAGTTATTCCAAACATGTCAGCAGCGATACAGAAAAAAAGTCCTTTGACTGCTTTAGGGGTAAACTCCTGTGCTTTCTCTCAACACGTAGATCAAAACACATGCATATGTGGCTCTGTGAAGAGGCAGCTAGGTTTTTAGGGAAACTCAAAACCAAGAAAAAAGAGGGTACTCGGTCTATTAGGCCTGGGCCAAATCTCCTGATTTGTTCTAATCTCTGAGCTAGTGCTGATTTTCATGATTGGAGCAGACACAAAACTGTCCTCCCAGGCTAAGGGTTGGAAGGTCTTGGTGTACTCTTTCTAAATCCCTTGCTATAACAGCTGTCCTCTATGTAGAAGTTTTGCGTGCGTTATGCCCATTTACTTCTTACAATGATGCTATGAGGGAGTTCCATTTAATGCAGGTGAGGAAACAGAGGCTCTGAGATGTGAGACAATTTCCCCAAAGTCTCTGGCCTGTTGACAGTGACGCTGGGATTTGGACTCATGTCCGTGTTCTTAACCAACCACGCTGGCTTGGAAACCTCTCTCGCTGCTTCTGACTCGGTGACCACGGACAGGCCCGAGAGCCTTGGTGGGGGTGGGGCTCAGCTGCCCAGTTCTCTTAGCCATCAAAGCCTCTCTGTACTGAACATTCTGTCCTGCCTCAGGACCCGCGATTGGTGTCGCCCACAGCTGCTATCACGGGCAGCACCATCCAGTTGGGGGACACTGAACCCCACTCTCCCAAAAGCCTGCAAATAGGCCTGGCCCTGCCCTTTCCTACTGGGTCTTCTCCAACCCTAAGGGTCAGCACTGCCCTGGAGGGTTTTCCATGGTCCCATAAAGTGCTCCCCAGCATTGCTTACATAGCACAACAGTGACATCCAGGGGAGAGGCTGGGTGATGGCAGGGACTGCCAGGCTCCAGCATCTCTGCAGGTTTCAGGCTGACTTGCAGACACACAAGACCCTGAATCATCAGGGGCTGGGCATCTGGGGCTTGTCAGTCAGCAACCCTACCCCCTTGCAGCTTGCTGGGGGTCCTTCTACACAGGCTGCATGGCTTCCCCCTGGCCTGGTCCTCACCCCCACACTCCTCCAGCCTTTGGCTCAGTGACCAGCATTTAGGGAAGGTGGCTCTCATCTGACCTAACTGAATAGAAAGGTTTCCCCATTCCCATTCCCTAAACACATCTCTATTCGTGAAATCTTGTCAGCACCACCTGATGATACAGCAGCTGTTTCTAGAACTAAACATGAGCTCAGTCCTTCCCTCAAAGAGAAAAGTTTCACAAGCAAATGGCAAGTGGGCTGGGTGTCCTATTATTACTATTATGTCCCTCACTACTGTCTTATTCATATTCATCGGGCTGTTCCCCTTGTTTTGAGCTGTACTATAAAGAGTATAAAGGTTGTCTATGGAAGCAAGGAACATATACCACACAGAGAATTAGACCTGAACACACACGCATACATACACAGAAATATGCAAGCATTTAAACATCTAAACAGACACCAGGGGGAAGACAAGCTGAAAGGCTGAAAGAAAGGCAATGAGAGAGAAAACAGACCCCTGCCTCTGCCGGGACCATTTTCTGGGGGAGCGTTTGGGCTGGTGTCATCCCATCACCTGTCCATGGCCTGTAGGTGTCATCTCTGCAGACTGTGCTCCTGGATGTTCCCTGGATCCCTCAGGAGCTGCGGGAGCAGCTGCTGCCTGCAACCTGGGCCGCAGGACTTTGCTCCCTTGGGCCACTGCTCGCTCCTTATTTTGGCCAGGAGGTGGCAGGGCAGAGATGCTGTATAAGACTGAAGCCCAAAGAGGTGGTATAAAAGGAAAACCAGACTGGGATGCCCTGATCGTCTACACCCTGCATCCCTGCCCAGGGAAGGAGCAGGGACACTGCCTGTCCAGGTAGTACAACTCCAGGGCTGCCAGCATAGCCATCGGGGGCCAGTTTCTCTGCATAGTTTGTTGAGTTTCGTGAAATCCTTCTTGAAGCACGTGCCCCGTAGCCAGGGCCTGAGGCAGGGTGAGGACCCAAGGCCTGAGCAATAGGGAAGGGGCCTGAAAGGTAGTTTGCATCATCTTGAAGGAAAAGTAGGAGAGGAGAGGAAACTGCTGCCCGGGGAAGGGTGTGGAGGGACACATTCCTCCTTTCGTCCTCTCCCTAGCCTAGATGGTGCTCCCGAGCAGGAAGCCTGCCTGGGCCAGAGCCTTACACACTGTCTGGCATGTAGAAGGTGCTCAAACACTATCTGACTTGCAGTCACGATGCTGAGGTGAGCTGTCTTCTGGGTCTAGAGGAGAGAGAGAGTAGGAAGGGGCTCAGTTTGGAGTAGGTGGGATTTAGGTACAAATCAAGTTCAGATCTGGGATCTGTGGAGAACAGAAAGCAGTTTTCTCTGCACTTCTGAGAGAAATGATCTTGAGAATTGGTGACACTTTTCAGGTTTAGGTAGTAAAGTGTCCCTTGAGATTTTTCAAAAAAGGAAACTCTAGTATTAAAGGTAGATTGATTTGCTACAAGATGCAGGGCTGCCACTTTCCTTTTTTGGGGCCCCATTAGCAGATACTTTTTTCCTGCCTGTTCTTGCTCTAGAAACAAAATCTAATGTGAGCCTAATATATAAAACATGTGAGTGAAGGGAGTCTGGTTGAACATGGACAAATTAGAGCCCTCTTCTTTGGACTCCCCGCTGGTTGTCATTCTTACCCCAGGGTAGCCTCAAAGGTGTTTTGTGAAAACCCCAAGCTCTGCTGACATTGGTTGGGAAACCACTGGTAGGGACTCAAGACCCCCAGGATTTGGTCTTGGCTGGTCACCTGCTGGGACATATTTGGGCCCACTTCCTGAGCTCTCAAAGGAGGCATGTGGACCAGATTAGCAGCTCCCACACCTGGCTGTTCTTCAGACTCCTTGGTAGAATTTGTAAACACAAATAACTATCCCCACCCCACATCTCCAAGATCAGCACTTCCTGGGGTAACACCTAAGCATCTGTATTTTTCAAAAGCATTTTTGGAGATTCTGATGCCTGGGACTGGAAGCCCCTGGACAGGAAGCTGACCTGTGATATTCTCTTCACTGGCAGAAGTTCCAAGGCTCTGCAGCCTTGCTTCTAACTCTCAATAAACCTGACTGGGTTTGGGTAAGCTAAGCTTCCCTCCCAATGTGTCCCCAGAGCATAGGCCACAGAAAATCCAGGCAGTTAATGACGATCATTCGGCATATGCAAACACTTTAAGAGAAATGCCACAGAGGGAAAGCATCAGGTCATGATTGGAGGCTCATATCTGTAGAATGTCCCCCACACATGGGGGACTGTGAAACCCCAGTCCCTAAAACACATCACAGGGATGTTCTTGTTACAGCCAGCCCATCCTCCAGAGAAGGTTTCCTTTCAGAACCCTCCAAAAGTAAGTGCCATGGCTATACACACATGAAGCCAAAAATGGCTGGCTGAATTGGGTTAAAAAAAAAAACAACAACAACAACAACAGCAGAATGCCCATAGTAGAGGGGGATCTTTGCTGGAATGGCAAACAGAAGTCAGTGTAAGACAAAGTCACAGCTAGTTAAAATTGCCCTTAAAAAGCCCTTAAATCACCCATGAAACACAACATTGGATGACTCTGAGTATCTAGCTCAGTACAGTAATATGTAATTGTTCAGAACTCCTTGAAGAGCCAGAAGGGTAATATCTTAGGCTTTGTTGGTCACATAGTGTCTGTCACAACTATGCAATAGTTCTGCTTTTGTAGCAAAAAAGCAGCCAAAGATAAATAAATGAGCATGGCTGTGTTCCAATAAAACTTTATTTACAAAAACAGGCAGTGGGTCAAACTTGGCCCTCTAGCCAATTTCCCAGGCCATACTTTGTCACTTTTAGTTACAGAACATGATAAAGGACCTGTTTTACAAAAATCAGGTCTGAAAACACTACTACACAAGGAGGTGGGGGATGACAGTAAGAAACAGATCCATGTTTTCTATCTCACGGTCTCCCTGGGCATACATTGACCAGAATGGCAGGTGAAATTGCCCAATATTTGGATGATTTATCTGCCTCTGGCTGTTCAACACAGAGTTGATTTCCATAAGGTGACTATTGCCCTTTGCAACCCAATATACAAATATAAAACCCACCAAGCTTGCTTATCTTTTTCCTAATTTCATGGAGTTATGCTGTATCCTATAGGTTTAGACTGGCATATCTAAACCATGGGTGGCAGGAAGGGAAAATATTGTAAAAGTTTGGTTCTATCCCTTATCGCAAGAGATGGCCATCACCAAGAAAAAAATCGGCCCCAGGACAGAAGATTAGATAGGGACAGCTACTGGTGTGAGAGAGAGGAGCTCTGGGTTTCCTCACTGCCAAGTTTCAGCAAGATAATATCATTTTAAAACAAAAATTATTAAAAATTTTAAAAAAAATAATGGTCAATGTGTAAAAGTTCTCACGAAAGCCTTACAGATACCTGGTCTAGTGTTTAAGGTAGAGTGACTTAAGCTGACACTGGTTAAAGAAATTGATTACCAGCTATAAACAACGCTTACTATTAAGAAAAGTATCACTACTAAGTAAAACAACGCTTACTATTAAGAAAAAAAAAATAAAAAAAAGCGATTGTAAGGAGCTGCACCATTTGATAGCAAAGCCCAAGACATGAGGTACAGTTTACTCCTTATAGAAGGGAACCCTCTTTATAATAAGGGTTCCTACTGACCAATAGCATGACCCCTGGCCTGACAGGTCACTCCTTCTCTCTACTCTTACAAAACCATCTCATGGAGAGACACCTCTGCTAAAGAAAGACGCAGAGGCACGAGTAAACAGGCCCACGAAGAAGTGCTTAGGTGCACGAGGCTTCTATGGATGTGTGAAATACACCACACAGCCCTGAGAAGCCCAGTTGGAAGATCGCAGTGTATCACCTGCAACTCAGCCTTCCGGGTTCAGCACCAGGAGATCCACCTTGCCACTCTGCTCAAACTGGTCTTGAATTTCCTGGTGTTTCTCGGGGAGGTGGAGGCAGTGCCAAAGAGTTGGGAAATAGATTTAATGAGAAATATTCCCCCAAATTTCCCAAGTGCTCTGGGTTATAAATGAGGCCATGAATCATGGGGCTGCCTGTAATATTTTATAAGCGGTGTTAGAAAACCGCCTCTAATAAACTTGGGGGAAGATGGATCACCTTTCTGCAAAAGCAAAAAGGGATGGTGGAGGCATAAATATATGCAAAGACCAGATTTTGATCCATCTCTGGTTAAGAAGCAAGGCCTCACTTCTCCTTCCTTCTGGCATTGCCAACCCTCCAGCTGTAAGGGCTTTATTACTGGAGCTCGGCCCATGTTTACATTTCAGGCTGATTGTTAGCACCGACAACACATCTGGCATTACTTCCCCCAAGTGGCTGCATGCCCCCCTGGCTCCCTCAGCCCAGAAGTCCTTGCAAACATTTCCCCTGTAGTCTCGGGGGTCTGAGGGTGAACTATGTGGGGAGCAGGAGAAAGGCCAAGAAAAGGAAGAAGAAGGAGAGAAAGGAGAGTAGAAAGAAGGATGGGAAGAAGAGGGTGGGGAAGAAGAGGGTGGGGAAGAAGAGGAAGAGAAGAGAGGGGAGGAAGGAGGGGGAGGAGGAAGAGGAACTCCCCAAAACAGGAGAGAATGGAAGAGTAGAACAAAAATGAGACCAAAAGGAAAACAAAAAGATTACGAAGAAGAAAGAATAGATAAGGGAAAGTAAGAAAGGGAAAACGAGAGAAGGTCAAATCCACTGGAGAACACTATTCCTTCCCATAACAATCAGATCCAGTTGGAGGCTTCTTTCCTCTGATATCTTCTCCACAGATTTAGGAATAATCCACATGGAGGTTTCTCCTCCCACTACCATGACTGTGAGTAGATGAGTATACCTTCACTCGTTCATTTAGCATGCAGTTCTGAGGATTTGCAGCAACAGCAAGTGCTTAGAGGGGCTGCCCTCTGGAAAGGGCCCAGGAGTATCTTTGCAACTGTTATCACCCCAGCTACTCTCCAAGGAGTCTGCAGGTTAGTGTGAAAGGGAGAAAAGTGAGAAAAGTGAGATTAGCTTTTTTTCCTGGGCCCATGTCTACACACAACAGGTCAGAAACAACCTCAGCTGCTTCTCATCTACAAAATGAAGGGTTGCGACAATTAAATGAGATAATTAGTGCGAAGCACTAGGCAGGTCTCCAGGCACATGCAAGCACTTCATAGCTTGTTTCCACTGACACAGGGCGCAGAGCCCACATATAGATGTTCACTCTAACCTCGTTGCAGGAATCTAGGTGGTGAATGCATATTTACTTGCAAGCTCTCTTCTGGGCTCCATAATTGACTCTCAGCCCAGGGAATTGGGGCAACAGAATCAAACATTTACTGTGCACAAAGAGCCCTCATACATAAATATTTATTTGCCCTTCAAAATGTTTTTCCTGCCGCCAGCGCCCGAGAACTGAAAAGCTGCTATATTTAAGCATCCGAGTTGACGGCTTCCAGAATGCAGCCATAATGGGCCCCCAAATAGGTTTTTCCTGTAGAGCTGGGAGCTAAGAAAATTTTACTTCAAAGGTGTCATTTCTGCTCTGGGGAAACAGGTGTCACTCCAGAGCCCAGCAATTCACTGAAAATTGTCTTATTCTTGGTGATCAAACACAGGAAGGAGGAGGTAGGATGTTTTTGGTGACAGCTTCTCTGAAGGAGGTGGCTTTGGGAAGGTTAGTCAGCCTCTTGGGCCCTCCCTACTCATCAATAAACCGGGAATAATTGTTCCAGCTTTGCTGGGTGTGGAGAAACACAGATAATGGACACAAAGTGAGAGAACTGTGTCTGGCACATACAAGGTTCTCTCTGTAAATATTACAATTGTTCATTAGAAATACTGGCTGTTTTGGTTGGGGGCCGGGGAGGAAAAAGTCCTCCTTTAGAGTAAAAGAGGCTCCGAGAGAGTAAAAGCATCTCTCATGGCTTCAAGGATCCCTGTCTTACAGTTTTCAGCTGGTTGATGCTTCAAGAAGTAGGGTACCAGAAATAATTATCCTATTGGCTAATTGAGCTATTACTACCAGGTGGGCATTATCACCTCCACCTTACAGATGAGAAAACCAAGGTCTGCAGGTAGGGTATGGCAGGTAAGGCAGGAGAGCGAAGAGGCCAGAAGGAAAGCAATTGTTTGGTAAAATGCAAAGTAAAGAGATTACCTAAAGAGTACAGTTGTTCCAGTTGACTATTGCCATGAGAGAATGTGGGCGAGGGTGGCCAGGTCTTCCCATTTTCAAGCAAAACAAAAACTGTATTTTTAATGGTCACAAAAAGAAGAAAAACCCTACCTGCACCTCTGTTGGATGTGACCCAAAGCCCAAAGTCCTAACCCCATCTCCCGCTGTTGCCTCCAATGACTTCAGAATGTCTCTGGGCATTCTACAGGAAGGCCTGTTGGTTGGCCACATTTCTCTGACCACCTAGTGGCCCTCCTGGCCTTCCCTGTGGTGGGGGGTGGGGAGGGCAGTTTACCAGGTGTTTCCTATTTAATTTTGATGTGCAGGTTTTAACAAGAGCAATTTATAAGTTTGACATTGTCAGTGGTGGTCTGAATGGCTTCTCAGGCTAATACAAAGCCTGCCAGAACCCATTAGCAAATCACTTGGGTAGTGTGGCGTTTTGAAAAGAAAATTATTTTTCTATTTTTGCAGGTTAGACAGCAGTACTCCCTGGAGGCTCCCCCAAGAGGGACTCTGTATGGCTGCTTTCTCAGAGTTGAGAATACTAATGGTCAGGACTAAACTGCTTCCTGCTCTCCTGCCTGTATCTCCCCCTTCCAGCCAACAGATTCCAGCCTGTTCGTTAGTTCAGGTTGCTGGTTTAGTGAGCTCCTGCCCTGGGTCAGGACGGTCTGAAGACCAAGAGATGGGAAGGCTGGAGCTCAAAATCCTTGGCTCTGATTACACCCTGGAAGACACGCTTCAGTATTGGCCATATGGCCAGGTGCTCAAGCTGCTGCCTGTAAGGGGCAGGCTTGGGAGACAGGTGACCGTTGGACCCACTTCCAAACCTCTGGGCTTTGGGCCACTGCTGAAACATTTAGGGTAAGAGAGGGGATTTTAAGGACTGTGTATTGCAGTGAGGGAGGGAGAGGAGACCTAAATGAGTACCAGCAGGGAAGAGAGCTCGAAAGATGAGTCTGTGTAAGTTCTGTTTTGTGACATGCGACGGAGCCTTCCCTCCTGCCCCTGATAGCCACCCTCCAACCCGCCCCCCCCCCCAATTAATTCTGCAGGAAGATGTCTACATTAGTGGCTAAGATTTCAGGTTTGGAGAGGTGAATCCCTCTGAGTTTGGTCTTACTTTGCTCAAGAAATAGGAGGAAAGACCAGCCAACAAAACATTTGGGTTCTGTCCATGCCAGCAAAACAGAGGGGGCAGTGATCTGCTGGTCTAGTGCAACACAGATCCTGGATGCAACCACACCATGCACAAGGGAAACTCATTTTGGGATTTAAAGGGGGGAAACACACACACAAATGGTGCCTGTCCAACTAGAAATCAAACAATCTCTTTCTAGAGAGAAATTCCTTCCTGCCTATTTCAAACATAAAGGCTGTTGATCATGCGCTCCACGAATACCCACTATTTGAAGTAACATCGGAACAAAACTCTTCTTCAGAAACAATCCACCATAAGCCAAAAGACCTAAAAAGCCATTAGGGTCTCTGAGAAGTCAGAGTATAAGAAAATCAGCTGAAGATGTCCTCTCTGTATGTTAGATAAGAACAACTTGGAGAAACTGGTGTACGTTTATGTAGACAATAGTAAGACGGATGCCAAGACATTTGAAGAAATATTAAGGTTCACTAAAAAAAAACAAAAAAAAAACCCATCAAATTACCTTTGACCTGCTGTGAGAAATTTCAATCAACTGATCCATGAAGAAACAGAGGAAGCCCGTCTTTGAGGTAGCTGGGTTTTGAAAATATTGCTGATACCTACAAGGTCGAAGGCTTAATTTTACTTCATCCCAGGTCTGTATACTCTCTTCAGTGTAAGGCAGATATTTTTGTTAATTCTGGCACCTGTTAAAGCACATTGCCGTTGGGACTGGCCACGAGAACGTTGTGGCTGTGCGTCTTACAGACCTGGCGTCTCCAACGTCAGTACAAATACGCCACCCAGGGGAATCTTGTTAGCATGCAGATTCTGATTCAGGAAGTCTGGACCAGAGCCTGGGCTGCTTTTCAGGTTTAAAAAGCTCCCAGGTGATACCAATTCTGTTGGTTCCCTGGGCCCACTTTGAGTAGCCAAGGCCTAGCAATGGTTGCCCAACCTGACTGTGCCCCAGAATCACAGCTGATTTAATGGTACCTGTTTCTGGGCCCCACTCCAGAGGCTCTGATACACACACACACACACACACACACACACACACACACACACACACACACATATGTATATATGTGTATATATATGTATATATGTGTGTGTATATATATATATACATACACATATACACATACATACATATATATGTATATATACACACATACATATATACATATATGTATATATATATTTTTTAGGTGTGTATGTTTTAACAAGCTTCCCAGATGATTCTGTTGCACCCTCTGCTGTGTATATGTGGAAGTGGAGAGGCATCAAGGTGCCATGGATTCTAGTCCTGGTTATTCGCTGTGTAACCTTGTATCAGTCCCTAAACCACGCTGAGTCTCAAGCACTGTAGTGGGGGTTTGATATAAATAGCAGTTTGGTTACCTAAACACTGTTAATTCCTTTCTATTTTTATTATTTTTTTAAAGTTTATTTATTTGGGGCTCCTGGGTGGCTCAGTAGGTTAAGCGTCTGACTTCGCCTCAAGTCATGATCTCACACTTTGTGGGTTCGAGCCCCGCATCGGGCTCTGTGCTGACAGCATGGAGCCTGGAGCCTGCTTCGGATTGTGTCTCCCTCTCTTTCTGCTCCTCCCCTGCTCACACTCTGTCTCTGTCTCTCTCAAAAATAAATAAACATTAAAAAAATTTTTTTAAATCTATTTATTAATTTATTTTGGGAGAGAGAGAGAACAAGAGGGATAAAAGCAGAGAGAGAGAGAGAGAGAATCCCAGGCAGGCTCCCCACTGTTAGCACAGAGTCTGATGCGGGGCTGGAATTCACAAATGGTGAGATCATGACCTGAGCTGAAATCAAGAATCTGACCCTGGGGCGCCTGGGTGGCTCAGTCTCAGGGTAAGTGTCCAACTTCGGCTCAGGTCATGATCTCACGGTTTGTGAGTTCCAGTCCTGTGTCGGGCTCTGGGCTGGCAGCTTGGAGCCTGGAGTCTGCTTCAGATTCTGTGTCTCCCTCTCTGCCTGCCCCTCCCCCCTCTTTCTCTCTCAAAAATGAATAAACATTAAAAAAAAATGAGTCTGACCCTTAACCGACTGAGTCACCTAGGCACCCCTTTTTATTTTTTTTTATGTTTATTTATTTTGAGAGAGAGGTGGAGGTGGGGCAGAGAGAGAATGGGAAAGAGAGAGTGAGACAGAGAAACCCAAGCAGGCTCCGAGTTGTCAGCACAGAGCCTGACACTGGGCTCGATCTCATGAACTGTAAGGTTACGACCCGAGCCAAAACCAAGAGTCAGATGCTTAACTGACTGAGCCACCCAGGTGCCCTGGTTTTTATGTTAATTCCAATACAGTTAACATACAGTGTTATATTAGTTTCAGGTGTACAATATAGTGATTCAACAATTCTATACATCACCCTGTACTCATCACAAATGGACTCCTTAATCCCCATTACCTATTTCACTACCCACCTCCACTTCCCTTCTGATAGCTATCCATTTGTTCTTTGTAGTTAAAAATCTGTTTGATTTGTCTTTCTCTTATTTTTCCTTTTGTTTTATTTCTTAAGTTCCACATGTGAGTGAAATTTGTGTATTTGTCTTCCTTTTAGCATTATACTCTAGCTCCATCCATGTCTTTGCAAATGGCAAGGTTTCATTATTTTTTATGGCTGAATAATATTCCACTGGGGATGCACCATGTGCACACGCATACACACACACACACACACACACACACACACACACACACCCCTTCTTTATTCATCAATTATGGACCCTTGGGCTACTCCCGTATCTTGGCTATTGTAAATAATGCTGCCATAAACATAGGGGTACGTGTATCCCTTTGTATCAGTGTTTTTGTATTCTTTGTTTTTTTAAATTTATTTTTATTTTTTATTTTTTTTTAAAAAATTTTTTAACGTTTATTTATTTTTGAGACAGAGAGAGACAGACCATGAATGGGGGAGGGTCAGAGAGAGGGAGACACAGAATCTGAAACAGGCTCCAGGCTCTGAGCTGTCAGCACACAGCCCGATGTGGGGCTCGAACTCATGGACTGCGAGATCATGACCTGAGCCAAAGTCGGCCGCTTAACCGACTGAGCCACCCAGGTGCCCCTGTATTCTTTGGGTAAACACCCAGTAGTGTGATTGCTGGATCATAGGGTAGTTGTATTTTTAACTTTTTGAGGCATCCAGATACTGTTTCCCACAGTGGCTATATCGGTTTGTATCCCCACCAACAGTGCATGAAGGTTCCTTTTTCTCCCCACCCTCACCAACACCTGTTGTTTCCCGTGTTGTTGATTTTAGCCATTCTGACAAGTGTGCGGTGATACCTCATTGTACTTTCAATTTGCATTTCCCTGATAATTGATGATGAGAATTTTTTCATGTGTCTGTTGGCCATCTGTATGTCTTCTTTGGAGAAATGTCTATTCATGTCTTCCGCCCATTTTTTAATTGGATTCTTTGTGTTTTGGGTGTTGAGTTTTATGAGTTCCTTATATATTTTGGATACTAAGCCTTTACCGGCCATGTCATTGGCAAATATCCTCCTCCATTTCGTAGGTTGTCTTTCAGTTTTGCTGATTGTTTCCTTTGCTATGCAGAGGCTTTTTATTTTGATGTAGTCCCAATAGTTTGTTTTTGCTTTTGTTTCCCTTGCCTCAGGACACATATCTAGAAAGAAGTTGCTATGGCCACAGCACTTTACAGTTTCAAGATATATTCATGTTCTGCCACCATTTTATTACATGAGAATTAATAACATGCTAGGAATGGTCCTTAGGATTTTACATGCATTCTTTTATTCCTCATAAACCCCCATGGGATAGACAGGCATCATCATCCCCATTTTACAGAGAAAGAAACTGAAGCCCCCTAAAATTAAATAAGGTGCTCATTGTAAACTAACTAGCAAGTGGGAAGCTGGGATTCAATGCCAGAACTCTCTGCCTGCACCGTCTGTGCCTGTAACCACCGTGTACACACCCACTTTTCATCTACAACCCATGACAATTCCTTGACTTAGGGAGGATTTTTTCCTCAGGAAAGAGAAGGGGAGGGAGTTGGAGTGCAGAGAGATTAAACGGTTGCCTGCAGGGGGCAACTGGATCACATGTGCTGATGAGAGAGGGTGAAGTGGTGAACTGGCATTCTCTCCTCCACATTCCCCACTCCACTCCAAGTTAACTCAACACTTCAGACTCTCCTTCCTGCCTGTGGTTTTCTGACTGAAATTGTACCTTGAGTGGTGCCTCTCTTGGCTTACAAGAAGTCAAGAATAATAATGTGTGCAGAACATGGCCTCATGCTCCTGTCCGTGGCAGACATTGCTAATCCATCCAACTCTTTTCATGAGGCTGATGTGGCTTCACCACTCTGCCTTGCAGACGACTCCAGGCAGGCATAGCCAATTGATTCAGGTTGAGATTTGAAAAGAAAGTGGCTGCCTTTCAGCATTAAGCCTTACTGGCACTGTGGCAAAATAGGAATAACACTACTAGAAATAGAAATAGATCTGGAAGCCTGAGTTCTAATCCTGGCTCCTATACTACCTTGCTTGTGACCTCATACAGGTTGTTTCATCCTAGGCCTTAGTTTACCCATCCATAAAAGAAGGAGTTGGCCTAGGCCCTAGGGAATCTAAAGCCTCTCCCAAAAATAACATCCAATGTCCTGGCAGGTATTCAAAGCCAGGTAGAGCTCATCAGGGGAAAGAAAGCTTCTGTCTGTGTTAATATGACTGCACAATCAAACATGTATAAGAAAATCCCCCCTGCACATGTGAGAACCACCCTGTAGAGGCCCCTATTCCACACTGTCTTTGACTTTGTGGGATAAAGTGTCTGTAAGTAGAAGAAAAAGCAAACACGATATCGTTTGTTCAAATTATGAGTGACAACCTGGCAGAGGCCTCACCTCCCAGGCTGTCTGGAGCAGGTGATCTCTCTGGAATGGAACCCAAGGTGGGGGCCAAGAATCTGTTCTAGTGATGTGGGCAGAGGGCTTTGGAGCCTTGAGGACATGGCTGCTTAGTTCTGCGCCCCCAGGCCCCTAGCTCCAACTTCTCTGTGCTTGGCAGTCAGCTTGGAGATGTTTCTTCTCTGTTAAGTTCAGATATGCAGGACCGCAGTTGTGGCTTCCAGTGGATATCAAGATGTCTGGCATTAGTGAGAACAATGCCACCCCAGATAATAACAACAAGGGATGTTATTGAGTACTCTCATTGTGCTAGGCACTGTTACATATGCTTGCACACTTGCAATGTTCCTATGAGGCAGGAACTATTATCCTTATGTCAGAGGTAAGGAAACTAAGGCATGGAGAGGTTAAGCAACTTGCCCAAGGTGACACACTAGTAGAAGGCCAACCCAGGACTCAATCCTGCACAATGAGACTGAGAGACCTACATTTTGGCCACATATATCAATTTCCTAACATGGCTTCTGGCTTTAGGGAGAATCAGGGACTCTGTTGCGTATTTTCTACACACTTGTTTAAGTGACTATCTTCCCTGCTGGATTACAAATGCTAGGAGGGCAGGGGCCATGCCTTACTTATTCACTACTATACCTATGTTGTCTAGCAAATGCATGCACATTGTAGATGTGCATTAATCTCTGATCAATACTTGCATAATCAGATGAGTGTGTAAAATCCAGAAGACAAGAGTTAAGCAGTAATGCCTCCTCCCTAGAAGTATAAGCTTTCTGAAAAGAAAGAAGTCAAGCATATTTGTTCAATTCCCACTATATGCCAGATCCTGTGCTTAATGTTTTACATGATTGGTTTCTTTAATCATCATAAAAACCAAAAGAAGTATGATTTCATACTTTCTTTACATATGGGGGAAACTGAGGCTCTGGGATCCTCGCATATCTTGTCCAAGATCATGTACATTTAAATGGTAGAGCTGGGATTCAAACTCATGGCCAACTGGCTCTAAAGTATCATGAACATTCCCTGACAATGTGTTCTACCAAAAATAGATTCTTGGCCTAGATGGTTTGGTCTGGGATAAAAGAAAGAGGCACAACATAGTAAAATGTAGATAACATAAAATTAAGTAAAGGTCAAGATTTGTGGATTTAAAGCTTGGCATAGCTTTACTAATTTCGTTATGTAGTCATAGGTAAGGTTATCTCATGTCTGGGAACTCTTTCCACCATCTGCAAAATGATGAGGCTCAAGCAGATAATTCTTCCCTATTCTGATGGTCTGTGACTCAATGGAAGAGACAGAGCCCAGAGCAGGGTCAGGAGACATAGCAGTCGGTCTTGCTAGAGCTGGGAGAAGGTGCTTTCTCTTTGGCCAACTGGAGGTGGTAGTGAAGAGGACAGTAGTGAGAAGGTAGATATAATACCCTTAGGTGTTTTTTTTCCCTAATTTTCCCCATTCTGCCTGAATCTTAAGAAACCACAAAGTCCTTAAGTTATCCAAACGTTCATTAGCTCAGTGGGAACTGAAGGGTTACTTCTTCAGTGTTCCGGAGAATGTTAAGATTCTGACACAGAGCTGGCCACACAAAGCCAGGTTAAGACTACTGGAGAGAAAATACTGGGGTCCAGCAAGGATTTGTAGTCACAGACCCAGAGAATATTAAAGTCAGATCGCTAGAGCAGTAGGATGTGTGGAATGGGAGTTCAGAGAGATCTTTACTTGGCTTTACTTGGCCTTATGGTACTTTAATAATGTAACTTAAGCTAAAACTCCAAATTTCCAGATTTTATTGGGGGAAAAAAGGAAGATATGAAAACTGTGGTCCTGTATTCTCATCTAGTAAATATTGATGGAGCTAACTTGAGTAAGAATCTAAGTAGTAAAAAAACAAAACTAAAAAACCAAACAAACAAAAAAACCCAAGCTAAATGCCTGAAAAGTCCAGAAATAGATCAGAAGGCAAGGCTGGTTAGAGATAGAGCTCAAAAAGGTCATAGAGGACCCAATTTTTTCTACTTCCTCCATTCTTCCTTCTAAGATGCTGACTTCATCAAAAGGCTGGCTCCCCTCATGGGGGCAAAATGGCCATTGTGGTCCTAGACATTACAATTTCATTCTGTATCACTGAGAAGCAATCAGACTTTATGTGCCTCAGAATATCCAGCAAAGATCAGAGCTTTGGGTTAATCAAGTCATCTTGAACTAATACTTACGGCTTTATATATTGTTCTGTGGTTTGGTTTAAACCTGGATTACCTGAAACAATAATGATAGCATGGGTGTACAGAATTCTTCTGATTATGGGGCGCCTGGGTGGCGCAGTCGGTTAAGCGTCCGACTTCAGCCAGGTCACGATCTCGCGGTCCGTGAGTTCGAGCCCCGCGTCAGGCTCTGGGCTGATGGCTCAGAGCCTGGAGCCTGTTTCTGATTCTGTGTCTCCCTCTCTCTCTGCCCCTCCCCCATTCATGGTCTGTCTCTCTCTGTCCCAAAAATAAATAAAAAATGTTGAAAAAAAAATTAAAAAAAAAAACAGAATTCTTCTGATTAGTTTATACCAGTGGGGAGCATAACAACTGGCTTGGAGGGGTTCCATCCTAAGCACATTGCTGCTACCCAACTGGGGAGGGGGAGGATTGAGGTTGAAGAGACAGTCTCACTATCCACCAGATCCTGCCATCCTGCCCTCTTGGTGGACACATGCCCAGTGCACTATGCTCTCCACCACTCCCTATTGTCTGACACCAGGCTTATATTAGCCATACTGCCCAGGTATTAAACAATAAACGCAAGTCATGCCTCCCTTTCCCCAATTAAGTAAAATAACATGTATACATATAGAAACATACAAAAGGCAGCTGTTGAGTCAGAATCATTTTACAGATGGGGGAGTTAAGACCTGGGACATATTCCACACTTGCAAGTTAGGGCAGGAACAGTTAGTTCCAACAACCATGGCTGAGCCAATGATAGCACCCAGGGTGTCTTACACTATCCACATGGACCTGAATGACTTATGGTACACTTAGAGGGCACAAATCACTCAAGGTTTAACCTTCAGTCCATGTACAGATGGCAAGTGATGGAAGAACCAAGTCAATTCAGTTTTGATGAGTCCAAGCAGTCTTTAACATATGCCTGGCTGGGGGAATCCCTGTTTGAGAGGTAAAATCTATGGCTTTTTCTGCTGAGACAGGGCTGACCTAATGCAAGTGGAATATAAACTCACATACTGGTTAATAACAGTGTCCCAAATTCTTGTTGCTAAATAGCTCCAGGAGGTCCCAGTTTGAATGTGGGTGTTAACTGAGCTGTGCTGCATATGAACCCAGGGACACAACAAGGTGGTGTGTTCGACAGTTGAATCAACAAAGTTACAAACCAATGTATAATGCATATAGAACAGGTAAGTTTTAAGGATGAAATTTGGTCAGGAAAGGTGGGCATAGGGGGCACCCTTAGAGTGGAAAGGGTCACTGCACCTAGTTGGAGGAGGACATTGAGACTGAAGACAGGGAATCCAAAAGGAACGGAGAAGAGATGCTGGAGCTTTATTAATTTGCTGAAGGTTAACCTAGCTTTAGGGGAAAAAGGGCAATGCATTCAGGAAGGATCATGCTCTATGACTGAGGGCAGGCAGCAAGACTTTATGTAAGAATTGGTGTCTCAAGTACTGACAATTTGGGCTGTAAATATGGCTGGTAATGTAATGAGCCCTTGACCTTGAAACACTTTATCTCCTCACCTGTATAATGAGGAGTCAGTGGATAATCTCTACAATCACCTTTCACTCAAAAAATCTTTATTTCCAGAAAGGGTTGTCATTCTTTCCCTCCACCCCTTCCCCATTCAGTGCTGAAATACCCAGTCAGGGACCAATGCATCTTTGATTAGATGACAGCCCGGGCAGAGGGGAACCCCAAAGATACTCAGGTGCCCACTATAGAAAGGAATAGCCAGGACATTCACTTATTCATTAAAAAAAATGTCTTTGGTTTCAGCCATGTACCAGACACTGTTTTCATACCAGATACAGTGCAATGAGGAATACAAATGGAACAAAACAAAAAAATGGAATCAACACAACCAAAACCTATACACAGACCCTGCCCTGTCTCTTGTCCCAGGACTGATGAGGGTGGGGGTGGGAGGTAAGAACCAAGATTAATCAAAGACTAATCAATATTAGTCAAATAATACAAGTACATGTAAATCTATAGTAGCAATAAGTGCTTTGAAAGAGAAATACAGGGTGCTTTAGGAGTTTAGGGAAGAGAAAATAGACCTAAGTAGGAGGCCAGATGCTGGACTTGAGAACAAAATGAAGAGGTAACATGGACTAGAACTTCCCATGCATGTGCAAAGGCTCTGTGGCAGAAAGAAGTAGGATGGATTGGTAGAATTAAAAAAAAGTTTGATGTGGTTGGAAAACAGTACAAGATGAATCCAGAGAAGAAAGAACCCGAGGTCCTAACCACTGGGATATTTTGTGTCATGTTAGGAACTTTTGTCTTTATCTTAAGAGCAATAGGACACCGATTTAAGGTATGCGTACATATGTGTGTGTGCCTGCATATACATGTATGAGAGAGACAGAAAGAGACTGAGGCACACAGAGAGAGACAAGACAGAAGGAGAGAAAGAGTTGGTCAAAGCTGTGCTTTGAAAAGATCAGTCTGGGTATTGTATGGAGCGTGGATGGGGAAGGCCAGGAAGGTGTGACAAGGCCACAGAGCCCTGTGATTCCCCTGGATACCTCCACTGCACAGGACTGTGGCATTTCCACATTTTCTTTTGGGCAGAACTATGGATTCTGATGTTCTAGAATCCCTGGCTGCCCACCTGCTTTATTCCTGCCCCACCAGGGATCTCTGGACAGTTGGAGCACCCATAAAGAGTTTCAATATTCCAAAGGGTTCAGGACATCTCTCTCTAGTGGCTGGCCACACTGAGATACAGTTTCCAGTTGTAGAAAGCACCAGCATTCTGCTCTCCACACAGGACCGGACAATGAAATTCTGCCTTGGCAATCAAACAACAACAACATCTCTCTCTCTCTCTCTCTCTCTCTCTCTCTCTCTCTCTCTCTCTCTCTCTCTCTCTCTCACACACACACACACACACACACACACACACACACACACACACATTGATACTCTGCATATCTGTCAGAAACCTTTTCCCTGGACAAATGATGATTTATGGGAGGCTGTTCTATTTCCCGCCTCTCTCTTGCTCTATTTTAGGAGAATATATCCAGACCATGTGTTTTTGCTTAGCCTGACACATTCCAAGCAAGCTTTCTGTATTCCATGTGCTGGTGAAAGGTCCTCCCTTAAGAAGTAGAAGGGAAAAAAGCAAAAGCAAAAGTGAACCCAACCCCCATCTTCCCTGGGTGGCTAGAGGAGAGGTCATTATCCACACACTGGAAGTGCCGAGGAATCCCCCAGGACAGCTTGGGCCACCCCTTTCGTGGTCAGATTCTGGGGCACACAAACAGACTCCCCATGTTTCACAGGAGTGCCCCACTTGAAGCACAGTGAAGGTGGGGAGGGATGAAAGGTGGCCCCACTCCTAGGAGCCTCTGAACATGCAGTTCTCACTCCTGAAACCCCCTACTTCACCATGCAGATCACACACCTCCTTGAGGACTCGGCTTGAAGGGCACCTTTGTGGAGCCACCTTTCCTTCCCAGACTACCCCACCCAAAGCCAGTCTCCCTGTCACTGCATAGCGCAGTGCCCAGCTTCTATCTTTTATAGAAATAATTGCACATTGCAACCATATTCACTTCCTTACTAATTTTCACTTCTTTCCTTCATTTGGCTAGGGGTTGGCCAACTATGGTCCACAAGTCAAATCTGATCCATTGCCTGTTTTTGTAAATGAAGTTGCTGTTGGGACACAATCATTTATGCTAATTTCTTCACAGACTGTCTGAGGCTGCTTTGCAATACACGGCAGTTGAGTTGTGACAGAGACCATAGGGCCTTCCAAGCCTCAGACAGTTACTCCCTGGTCCATTACAGAACAAGTTTAGTGACCCCTGTATTAGACAGTAAACTCCATGAGGGCAGGAACTAGGCCTGTCTTGTTTATCCGGTTATTACTGGTTTCTAGCTCAGAGTCTGGCTCCTAATAGGCACTTGATAAGCATTTGTCAAAAGACACACCCTCAAAAATGCTAGGTTGGGATTGCTGAGTCAATGGCCAAGGGCTAATGTTCATTTTCAAGCTTCAGGCTTTGTTGTTGGTGGTTGCTTTGTTTAGGGCTCCCCTTATACTTAGTTTGGGGTTAAAAACCAGGAGAAGATACTTTAGTTCCACAAATTAGTGCCTTTAAAAAAGAACAAAAAGTAAAGTTTCAAGAGGCGGGGGGAACCCTAATCCTCAAACTGGATTTTAAAAGACCAACAAAGCCATAAATATTAACAATTCTGATTTATGAGGCCACAGAGGGTTGTCCCTAGTTACAATAGCAAGCTCAAAGAAGGCGGCCTGAATGGAGAGAAATGCAAGAGGGTTGGTAAAAGAAAAAAAAAAATTATTAGCTTGATTTTTCTCCAAGTGGGCCAAGACTTTCTGCTGATAAAAGGTGAGCATTTGTGCAAATCTTAATTTAATAAAGCATTTGGGAAAACACTTTTGTAGCACAGTCAAGATTTTTAAAATTGCCTAGTCTTGGGAAAACACTAGGAACAATTTAACTGGACTCAGTGATGGAATACTTTGAAAGTTATAATTTGATCAGAGACATCAATGTGGGTTTATGTAAGGGAGACTTTAGTACCTAACCTGTTATAAATAAGTTTCCTGGATAAATTACTACCCTGGGAGATAAGAGAGAGGCAGATATTGACATGCATTTACAGAAAGCCTGGAGCACAGTTTCACATATTATCGGCCAGTAAGACGTATGAAGGGAGGTTAGGAGGCTGTGGAATACATACTGCCAAAAAAAACCTCCAAAAACCTCATTTCATATTTTAAGCTGAACAAAAGGTAAGAAGTCAGGTGAACTGAGTGAACTTCACTATTTATAAACAAAGCAAAAACTGAAAAAAAATATAGTCCAGTTGAGTATGCTCAACCCTTGAGACTTCTGGTCACCTAGTGGTATTTATTTCAAATCTTTTGGCCCAAATGTGGTAATGGAGGCAAAGATGTAACATAAACTAGGCTGGGCATTGAAGAAAGAGCAGTCAACCTACGTTAGCAGCTGAGCCACCTGCAGATCAGCCAAGAGGGACCCCTTTACCATAAGGCATGTCTGCTCTTTATTATTTGCACACACCACAAAGCACAATTTCTGACATCTAGTAGGGCCCTTAATACATTTCTGTTGAAGAAGGCCTAAATGCTAGACATCACTGATGTGTCCCCAAAACATCTGGAGATCATAACCAGGCCCACAGCCAGGACTGGGGTGAGGCTAGTGAAGGCACACAGGACACCATTTAAGGAGGTGCTCAGTTGCAGGTGCAACCCTGCATGTACACATGTCTCAGAGTGAGTGCCTCCTCACATGGTTCACCCTGGGCACCGTGCTTGTCTTCTCCTAGTCTAGGCTCTGACAAGGACTTTTTGTTCTCAGAACAATGGAGCCCGAATGGCTGACTCTCCAAGAGAAGAAATGGTGGTTTCCTCCATTTAGAATTTTGTGAAAGAGAAACATTTTAAGATGATAAAGTATCTATTGAAGACAAAATAGGAAGAACAAAATGAGGGCATTAGTTGTATTCTCAAACATTGAGGAGATAAGTAACACATTAATTAGGTGTGAGAATTTGTTTACTTCAATAAGGAAAGATAGTAAAACTTCAAGTAAAGCTGGAACAGGAAGATGAAGTTTCTGAGCAGTATACCCCAGAAACAAACTTTAATAGGGCTTTTCCTCTTGTGAGGAAGTTCTAATACAAACTTGAGACAGCTATAAGATACTAAGACACTTCGTCCATTCTCATCAGTCTCAATATGTGTATAATTGTGACTCTCACTGCATTTTGACCAATATTAAATTAGTTCAGGGAAATAAGTTCTGCCTATTCAAGCTTGGAGCCCTTATGACATATCTCCTGTTGGTCATCCAAAAGGAACTTCATGCTAAGAGCACTTTGACACACCAGTGTTACAAGCTGATATTATACGGCAACTCTGAGTACAGACCGAATTCTTCCCTTATCACTTGTCAGCACTTACACCTAAAAAGTTCACTGTCTTTCTGAAGGCAAACCTTCTGTTTGTTTCTGAGTTGGTGCTTATAGTTTCTAGGTGAATAGCTCAATAACCCCAACTGAAATGTGCAGTGATGTGTCTACCTTCCCAACCATGAACTCGTCCACTCTCTCACCTTACCCTGTTGAGGAAACAATATCTGCCTTCGAAGTCCTCCAGTGACAACATCTTAGAACTGAGCATCTCAACAAAGAAAAATAAGCAATAGCATATGGTTCTCCTAACTGAGGCGGGCCAGAGTTTCGGTGCTCATAATGTGCAAAAGTGCCTGAAGAGATGCTATATTGATTGTGAGATACAATTGTGAATTTTATTACCTTCTGGGAAAAAATAGGAAACATAAAAGCAAGAGTTTTGTGCCAGATGTAAGAACTAAACGCTACGGTTATCTGATTAGCATTAGAGACATGTGCTTTGAATGTGAAACACTTGTAAGTCTCCCCAGGTGAGCTCTCGATCTTATCTGCACCATTTATGTCAGACTTTTATATGCCTACTCTTCTCAAATGGGACGCAGATGAAGTCCAATCTTTTGCTTAGAGGAGCCTGAAGAGAGCACTGGATTTTTTTTTTTTTAATTTTAAAGTTGGAGTGGTTTTTATAACAGAGAGTCAAATTGTTGGGCCCTTCATTGGCATCACCAGGAAGAGGAGTAAGAGAAGGCCATTCTGTGTGCCACCATGTTTTCCCTGTTACCAGTGTCACCTCTTTAAACTGTCAACTCTGATGGCAGAAGCTGTCTCTTGCGTCTAGATATTAAACTGACAGAGAGAACCCCCTAGTCACCACCATTGTGCATATGTTAAATGTCTTCCTCTATATGTGGCTTGTTTCCCCCAAATCCATCTCTGAGGGCTCTAAATGTCCTCAACGCCTGAACCTTTTCGGCCTAAAGAGTGCTGTGGGGGTTCAAGGAGGAGTTAGGTCAGGATGTTCCCTACAGCCTCGCAAACTTAACAGCATTAACACATTTTTAAAAAACGAAACCTTATGAAAATGAGGATAGGGAGAGACAGGTGCTCTCACTTCCAGAAGGAATAAAACCTGGTAATACCTTTTGATTGGGCAACTTGGTAATATATCTCAGTACTCTTACTATGTGTATAACCTGTTGTTTAGTAACTTTACTTATAAGGAAATAGTATGACAAAAGCACACAAAAATATATAGACAAGACTGGTCACTGGAGCACTTTTGAAGATGGAAAAAACTGAAAACCACCTAAACTTCCCAACCATAGGAGCTGAATAGTATGGCCTATCATTATAGTGGAAAACCAATAGCCATTTAAAAGGAAGAAGATTGTTGATAGACAAGTGCTCTCTCAATACAGTTTAAGTGAAAAGGGAGGTTTCCAAAGATCTGCTTGGTGTAACCCAATGCTATAAACAGAAATGTGCACATGTGTGCACATGTATGAGTGTGTGTGTACGTGTGTGTGTATGTGTGTGTGTATGTGTGTGTGTATACATGTATGGGGAAAGAAGATCTGGGGGGAAATTGCATTGAAATATGAATAGTGATTTTTTTTCTAGGTGAGGTATTATGAGTAAATAATTTTTATTTTTTGGCTTCTCTGCATCATGTGATGCAGATATCATGTGATATAATACTTGTGTAACAACTCTTAAAAACTGTCGCATTCCTCTGGAACCCCTGTCTCAAGTCTTTGAGGGGTTTTCATTACCTCAGTTGCACCTGTCCTTCTCACGGCTCTACAACCACGATATCTGATGTGGTCAGCCTGCCTCTGCAGAAGGGATAGCACGTGGTTTCCCACTTTTCTTCCTGCCATGGCAAAGCTGGCAGAAAAGATGAGGTCTGCGCTCTCAGTCTCCCTCCTGCCGACATCGCGTGCTTGCTCTGGATTCTCTTCCCAAGCCCTGCTCACCTGCTCTGGCAGGTGTTCAAATTCCTTCCTCACTGCACTCCCTGGGCCTTGGAAAAGAGAGTGGGTTTTTAAGATTCCTCACCACACTCCTCCCTGAACATAAAGAATTATTTATTTCTGCCCTCCTGTTAAACATGGCATTCTTGTCTCAGAGCTGATCTCCTCCTCTGCTTGCCCAGGTCAGCGGGACTGGGGGTATTGCTCATCGCCATCGTTATCAGCAAGCCTACTCGTTCTCGGCTTCCCCCAATCTGTGCCCTGCTCAACTGTTATTCTTCCTGTGTCTCCAAGGGCAACAGGTAAATCTTCTCATTTACCTCTCCCTGTTCTCCTGGAATTTCAAACTCTTCTCTCCCCAAATATGGCTGAGATGGAAGCTCCTGTCTCCACATGTGCACAACGGCAGAATCCCATCTCTGGGATGCCATCGACCTGGCAGATGCCATCTCCACTGCCATCATTGTCAATAGCATCACTGTAACCTTTGGAAGCTGTCTTTGTAGTGGGCTCTGTGAGTGCATTACAAAGGGAATCCTTCTGCAGATCTAACTGTATACACTTTTGCAGTACTTGTCTTTAAGGAGCAAAAAAATCTCGGGGGGCTGGGTGGCTCAGTCGGTTCAGCGTCTGACTCTGGATTTTGACTCAGGTCATGATCTCACGGTTCATGAGTTCAAGCCCCCCATTGGGCTCTGTGCTGACAGTGTGGACCCTGCTTGGGATTCTCTCTCTCCCTCTCTCTGCTCCTCTCCTGCTAGCTGTCTCTAAGTAAATACTTAAGAAAAAAAGTACCAAAAAATCTCAGTGGGAGACAGGATACAAACCTTAACTTGCTCATCCACAGAAATCTGCTTCTTACCTCACCTGTCAACCACAACTACTCTTCTGAAGTTAGAGTCAGTTCTCGTGTTTACCAAATCTATCTCCTACTTCATAGTTTCTTGGCTACATTCCTCTGTAGGTCTTTGCCCTACTGACCACAGTCTCCTACATGAAACTCAGGGAAATTTCAAGACTCTGACTCAGACTGACTTAGGTCTGTCATAGTGCTGACTCTTTCTAGCTGTGTGACCTTGGGCAAATCACTTTATATCTCTGATCTTCATCTGTAAAATGGCGGCAATAATGTCTACTATGCACTGATGTTTTCAGAAGCAGAAGAAAACCCAGTTGGGAGTCTGACTGAAGCATTGCATTCCCTGTCTACAGAACTTTGGCTCAAAAAAAAAATATCCAGTGCATTTTTTATGAGACACCAAACTTATAATAATCATAATAATTAATCATTTTTGATGCAGAGTCATTTTCATCTTAACCGGCAGAGAGGAACAAAGTCATTTGAGAAGCAAAAGGAAAGAACCTTTGTTGTAGTTGGTGTTTTGGTTTATCTTACCCCCTGAGCCGATTCTTCTGTTTTGTCTTTAAACAGACACAGTGGAAGCAGTTAAATGGGCTCAACCTGAATGCAGACAAACAGGGAGTCAATTTTAGGTAGTGAGGAACAAATCACACAGAGGTTTCTGGCTTTGCTTTTAATCCTCAGGTGACATGTTGTGCCTTGAGCTGCTTACTGCCCAGGCACCAGCATGCCACCAGACACGGACATCTCTAACCTGTGCGATCCCTGGCCACAGGCAGTCCACTGTTGGCTTCGACATTACCCCAAATTGTGGTGCTCTGATTGTTTGTTTTTGATTTTCTCCTGTTCAGGGAAACAGCAGCAGGAAGAGGCTCCCTCCCTCTCTCAGGTCTTTCTGAAAACAGCCATCAAGCTATCAGCAAGAAAAGCCACCGGATGGGGCTGCTCTGCTCAATCTGCCTGATAAACTCAAACACATCTAGATGATTTTCTGACAGGTGAGGAGTTGACAGCTAGATAAATGGGAATGAGACGCCCTAAATTTGTCAGTGACAGGTGCAGTTCCGTGAACTTGCCTTCCTTCCCTGCAGTTGCCCTGGTTCCTAGGCAAGAGAATGCGCACCTGGGGTTCTCTTTAGGGTCCTTGAGACAACATTTCTTCTGGTGACGTGGGGTTAGTTCCCATCCTAATTCTTCCTTGCCACCCTTTCCTTTAAAATCAAGAAGACCAAACAAAACCAAATACACACTCTCTACAGTAAACTGGGTAAGAAAACCCAGAAATGGACTCTCTGCAGGAGTCCAGCACTTGAGCTGCTGTCTGCCCACAAATTACATCACATAAAGCTGTTGTGGCAAGTTATTGCATTTGTGTGTGTGTCGGGGGGGGGGGGGGAGGTGCTATCTCAAACTCCCTCCCCCCCCTCACTTATTCTTTTCTAGTTTCCTACTCCCACCCCTAAAGCAGAAGTACCCTTCATTTGTAACACTTAAGAGCCTGGATTGTCACCACTTCACCACTTCCTCACTATGTGCCCATAGGCAGGTTATATAATCTCTCCAGGCCTCAGTCTCCTTATCTGTGAAATGGGGAGTTGCTTATTTAGCAACTATTAAGTGCTTATTTTGTGCCAGGCATCACATCTGTGGAGAAGAACCATAGCCAAAAAAGCCCCTTGTATTAAAAGGGCTTGGCTGCTGGCAGGTAATTATAGGACCCACATCCTTTATTTGTTCATCCAACCAATAATTAGCAAATATTTTCTATAGGCCAGACACAGCTCTAGGTGCTGGTGATCAATGGTTAAGAAATGCAATGTTCCTGCTCTGATGGAGGCTAAGTTTGTATCGAAATCACATGGGACCTATATGACATAAAGCAAAGGCTTGCTCTATATGGTGGCCATGGCTATCATCATCATCTTCATTATCATCACATGTGAATCCCCTGAGGTGACAGATCAGTTGTCTCTAGGGTGGCCTGGTCACAGGGCTCTCCTGCTCCATGCCTGCAACAGACATCTGCGAAGGTAGGTGCATCTAGTGTGAGAGGGGTTTGAGCTGACCAGGGCAGTGGAGGTTCTGCTGTATTGCAGGGACCAGAGAGACATTTTTTCAGTTCTCCCTTTTCAATGAGGTTGTACCTAATGTGTGCTAAAACAGATGGGAGCTTTGCTTTTCCTAGACAGTCCTGACCCTTCCCACACCTAACCAGGGAACACAGACTTCATAACTGTACCTCATGGTCAAATTTAAACGTTAGCAACCATATTTCCTGCCTTCCAGGATATCTGCTTTCAATTACCAAGTACTGGATTTTATTTTTTTATTAGAAGTGTTCAATAAATATCTGTAGAAACAAATGCACAGGAGAGATAGGTGTTCACATGTTCACAGCAGATAAGCAGAAGACCAGGGCATCCCAGAGCCCTCTGCTGTACAGAAATGTCTGCTTTGGGGTTCCATTCTCTTTGGGGTGCCTCCGAAGAGCACCCCTTCATTTCCATTCACCCTTTATCTCTCTCAAGCACCTGCGAAGTACAAGGCACTGTTGTAGGTGCCAGGACTATCTTGGGGAAAGAGAGAATTGAATCTCCCCTTCCGGACTTAACGTTGTAGTTGGGGACATAAGGAACAAATAAGACTACTTGTAAATAAACTGCAAAAATAACTGCAGGTTTAGTAAATGTTGCATAGGAAATCATCGTAGCCATGGGACAGCAAATATTTGGAGGAGGCTGCATTAGATGGAATGCCAACAGGTCTCTCTGAAGAGGTGGCAACTTCTGAGCTAAGATCTGGAGAATGAAAAGGACCACGTGGTGAAGAAGACCTGGAAGGGCATTCCAGGCAGAGAGGAAGCATGGCTGCCTCGCCATGGACTAGGGGGAAGAGTGAGCTAGAGGAAGAGAATGGTACAGGATGAGATTGGACAGGGAAGGTGGAGCCGGGCTGTGCAGGACCTGGAGAGACCGGAGGGCGGGGAGAAGTTTGATCCAACCTGGCTTGCTGATGGATTTGCTGGGAATCAAAGTGGGAAAAGAAATCTGAGTGTAAAGAATGACTCCTAGGTTTCTGTCTGGAGTACCTGAGTGGATTATGGTGGACCCATTTCCGAGGGCAATATTGGTAAAGACGCTCTAGATCTTACGCTTGAATCTCAGTTTCCCCACGTGTTAACTGACTACCTTCTGATAAGGTAGTCTCTGAGCCCCCCTCTACGCCTCTAAAAGTGGTGTACTAACACCTACTTTTAGGGATGTTGCAGGCAGTAAGCGAGAGGACCTTTGTGTGGCACCTGGTGTGGCGACTAATCATGAGGGTTCCGTGACTGTTGGCTCCCTTTCTTTCTCTTCCCTTTGCTGTCTTCTGTACACTCATATACCTGTCTCTGCCTGTTTTCACTCAGTGTTTGCTAGTGCCCCGCACTCGGTGTGAGCAGTGTGCAACATCTCTCCCACACTTCAGGGCAGCTGTTGTCACTCTGCTCTCTCCTTCCATTTGCGGGATCAAATGCATTCTTTCCCAAGTCCTTTCTTCCCCCCAGGCTGTGCCACAAATATCCCCCACATGGACTTTTACGTTCCCTTCCCCTCTGTAGGTGTAATTTCCTGGTGCAAGCAGAGATAAGAAGTGTTTGGCTGAGCCAAAATGCTGGCAGTGACTGGGGCATGCTCCCCTCAGATGACCTTTGAAATTCTTTCCAACTTAAGGATGCTAAGCTTGAGCTTAACACTGATTCGGAGTATTGTCTTTGCAGATCCCAAAGGGATAAGGGGACGCAGACAGGTTCCTTCGGTCGTGTTTCCATGTCTGCCATGAATAGGATGACAATTTTCTTACTGTTGGCTTCTGACTCCTTCCTGGTCAGAAATGAAATCATCTGGAAGTACCTTTCCCCGCCCCTTGTTCTTCATAAAAAAAAATGTCTAAACAGCTTTATCAGGACATAATGCATATACTTTTAATTTATCCATTTAAAGCAAGTGATTGTGCAACCATCAGTGTGGCCAATGTGTATACTTTTCATCTGCTCCAAAAGAAATTCTGTATCTTTTAACTATCACCCCATCTCCCATCTCTGCCCTACCCGCAGCCCTAAGCAACTACTAGTCTACTTTTTGTCTCTACAGATATCCCCATTCTGCATTACCATATGAATAGAATCATATACTATGTGGTATTTTCTCACTGGCTTCTTCACTTAGCATGTTTCAAGATGCACATGTGGTAGCATATACCCATACTTCATTACTTTATATATTATGGCTGAATAATAGTCTGTTGCATGAATACACCTTATTTTTGTTTATCCATGTGTCCATTCCTGACACTTGGACTGTTTCCACTTTTGGGGTATTATGAATGCTGCTATGAACATTTGTGTACAACATGTCTGGACATGTCTTCATTTCTCTTTAGAAATAACTTTTTAAAACTTTTTTAAAAATAAGTTTTCCCACCAGTAGGATGGTAATGACCATTATTATAGCAAATAACATACTGTGTTGTTAGTTGGTGTCAGGAAGTGTGTTGATTTTATCTCATTGAATCCACATACAACTGGCCTGAGATACGTACTATTATTACCCCTAGTTTACAGATGTGGAATCTGAGGCTTACAGAAACTGAATAACATAAAAGGAAAGAGAAACTCCTAGATACTTTCCATGATTGATTTTCCTAAGAGAACCAAACATGAAAGATATAGTTATATTGAGCCTGAACATTTTTTCTTCCAAAGGTTCATATTTCTGATGATACTAGTCACCCCCTTCCAATTTTATGTTCATTCTTCAGAAAAGAAGTAAAATTCACCTTCATAGTTTTTCATCCAAAACCACCTCCTTGTCCTCTAATGACTTCAATACAGAAAAATAATACCACAAGGCCCTCTGGGTGGCTCAGTCGGTTAAGCATCCGACTCTTGATTTTGGCTCAGATCATGATCTCAGGGTCATGAGAATGAGCCCTGAATCTGGTTCCGTGCTGAGTATGGAGCCTGCTTAGGATTCTCTCTCTACCTTTTCCCTGCTTGCAGGCATACTTTCTCTAAAAGAAAAAAAGAAAAAAATGCTGCAAAGACTATATAAACATACCCATTAATAGACACAGATTTTAGGTTTGTCCCATAACCCTGATGGTCCAGTTTCTACATAGAGTTATATGTAAAGAAGTTAGGCAACACAGATGGTTAAAAAGGGATTTTAGTATTTATTTGAACCTCTTAAATTACACTTATCTGGAAGAGGACTTTTCAGACACCTTCCTGATCTCCATGTGTCATACTCATACCTCATGGACGCTGTGCACACTCCTACTTGCTAACACACCCCTATTGCTCAATCAACCCTGCCATTTTACCAACTCTTGTCCATTTTCCAGACTTTTTTTTTTAAATTTTTTTTTCAACGTTTATTTATTTTTTGGGACAGAGAGAGACAGAGCATGAACGGGGGAGGGGCAGAGAGAGAGGGAGACACAGAATCGGAAACAGGCTCCAGGCTCTGAGCCATCAGCCCAGAGCCTGAAGCGGGGCTCGAACTCACGGACCGCGAGATCGTGACCTGGCTGAAGTCGGACGCTTAACCGACTGCGCCACCCAGGCGCCCCAATTTTTCCAGACTTTACATCACAAGACATTCAGGAACTAGACTGGTAAAGACAGGACCCTCTCTCGGAGGGGGGAGTTGGGGAGGCAGCAGGGAATGGCGAGGCAGAGAAGAATAGGGGTAGGAATGAGAAGGAGGGAACTATTACATAAATTACACTTTATTTTTATAATGCATACATTTTTCACTTTAGTTTTTCATTAGTAGGAGTGAGAAGATTTGACTTGTTCAAGGAGTCCTACCCTAGCTAATTTGACCAATAGTTTACCAAGGTAAACAGATACATAAATTGTATCGGGCACACGAACAGCAGAATAGTAGAATGAACAACTTCTCTAGCTTTGACTAGAATGCAAATGGCTGGCATTACATAAATAGCAGATCCTCATTATTCACAGATTTCATCCTTGCAAATTCGCTTACTTGCTAAAATTTATTTATAACCCCCAAATCAATACTCATAGTGCTTTTGCAGTCATTTGTGGACATGCACAGAGAGTTAAAAAATTTGAGCTGCCTCATATACAGGTTCCCAGCTGAGGTCAACCCAGGTGATGCTCTGCCTTCTTGTATCAGACATGGCCCAGGGGTGGAGAGCCTGACAGCGAGGCAGTGTAGTGCAAGAAGATGTATCTCTAAGGCCAGTTGGATGGGGTTTAATTCCAACTCTGGTATCGGTTAGTGGGGTAGCCTTGGGCAAACTTGGGGCCCCTTACCCACCTACTCTCTGCCCTGAGCTCTGGGCCTGAGAGACTAAGACTTGGCCTGGTCTTCTACCTGTAAACACGACTCTGGCCTCTCCTCTGAGGATGGGGAAAGGACTGGGAGTTCCCTTCTAGAAATCCTGCTCATTTGCTGGGACTTCCTCCGTGGCCTCAGGGGGCTGGCCTCCTGCCATTCTCTTTCCCACGGCTGGCCACACATCCCCGGACCTTCTCAGATATGTGCTCCATTTAGGTAGAAAAGTCACCACAAGGAAGAAGCAGACTCTACTTTCACCAGAAATGCAGGTAAACATAGCAAGGGACTTCCTGGAAAAAGGACTTCTGCATACCTGACAGATGACGCTTGCCAGACCCTCGTCAGCCTACAGAGGAGCCAGTGAAATGGGTGCAAGACTCATCTCACTTGCTGAGGAAGACATGTGCTCATCTGGTTTCTCCAGGGCCTGGAATAGAAGCTAAAACTGGGCTCTTCCTAGGCGGCTATCGTTCTGAAGTCCTACTTCTAAACTACATCAGTTTATGAATCATCTGGCTGATCTCAGATGTGTCGTTCTGACATGCACCATGTCACTTCAGCCAGGAAAACCAATCCCTTTTCCTCTATCTGTTATCATCATTCCCCACCCCCAACCCAACATACACAAACACACAGAACACTGGTATAGGATGCCCACTAAGGGAAGACTGAGGGGATGCAGGGAGGTTTAATTTTAAGCATCTCTGTTCTTAAAACTTTTAGCTACCTTTCTCTGCAAGGCTCTACTTCCTGAATTCTTCCCTGGATTCTCTCCTTTGCTTTCCTCTCTCAAAAGCGTCCTCTGGATACCTGACCTTTGCCCCACTTTCTCCCACTTTATCAGGCAGGACAGTTCAATTCTGCCAAATTCCCCACTCCAGATAGAAGTCCTACTTTTGGAATGTGTCCAGACCTAGCTGTGCACCCCTGCTCGGGGTCCCACTCATCCTCACTCTCTCAGGCAGAAGGCAACAGGGCACAGATTAACTTCTACAACTGGTGCTACTACTTCTTTAAGAGCCACAGCAGCTAGGGTTGATTTTTAATTTCCAGCAACAATAAATATTTCTCCATAAACCACAAACTTCACCCTACCCTGGCCTAGAGACTTGACGGCCAACGACCAAGAACGATGTCAAACATTGTGGGTACCACATTCCAGCTGTGACTCTAAGTACTCTTCCTTCATACACATTTACTCCTCACGTGCCTTATGAGGTAGGTGCGCCTTACCTCCTTTTGCAGGAAGGGGAGCTGAAACTCAGGGAGATTACATAACCTGCCCAAGATGGCAGGACTGAGGCCTTCCACTCAGAACTCATCTTTTTGACTCTTCTGTTATGCTCTTTTGCTAACTGATTCCACTGTCCTCAACATGGCTTCAGAAATGAGCATCCTGGGAAATCGAGGTCCCGGAATTTCCAGGTAAGTGAAGAAGAGGTACTGGGGCCACATATGCTGTGCACACCACTGCCTAGTTATTGCTAGAGAGCTTGTCCAACCTCAGAGAATGTGGCATTCCATGCTAACCAATCATTTTAAATTCCTGCAATAAATGAAAAAATAAACACACGGCTAAGGATATAATTCAGCTAACCTCGCTCCCAAATGAGACTGATTCCAGATAGAAAGCAGATTTTCATATTTACTGTATGTGACAGCTGTAGGAATTAAATGAATCATCTGTCTGTCTCGATCGCCTTGCTCCTCCTGTGCTGTACGTATCTATCCCTGGGGTTGTCTGTCTTCCCATTCCAGAAAGACAGATCAGTGTAGTTTCAATTATTAATTCCATGTTTGGATCACAGTAACACCAGTTCCAGTTCAGTGCCCTGCAGTTCCTATTGATTTAAGTGATGAATTATCTACACTGCAATGTATTATTAACTTTATTTTGTCTCTTATTCCTTCCGCATTCATGCATCAAAATAATAAAGCACCATTCACGGGCTAAAAGGACTCGTTTCCCTTCTCACATTTCCCATAAGGCAAAGCCAAGGCACACCAGGGAGGTAATTACACCAAGCTGGGGGGGGGGGCTGGATATTTATTTTGCCTATGAATTATTTATCTCAGCTCTGAATTTGAGGGAGGGGGTTGGGACGGGGATCTTGAGTGGTGGCAGGGATCTGAATGGGGAACAAAGGGGCCCAGGAGGAAAGTTAATGAAGACAAGTGAAGACTAGCACCCTGGAGATGCAAAAGAAATAAAATAACCTCAACTCAGAAGGTCAAGTTCTGGGCGTCTCTCTCTACCCTTTGTGATGCCAGCAGGAGGATGGGTGTGGGTGTATGATGGCAGTACAGTGAAGGGAATGGGGCAAGAGAAGAGAGCATCACCAGTGTTTCTTGTGAGGCGTTTACACTGCTCTACTCTGTGTGCTCCATGGCAAGACCTACTGAGTGAGGTCATATCCTAGTGAGACATGGAATGGCAGAAGTATGGCTGAAATTAGTTGGTTTTGGCTGCCCGTCATCACCTTCATCTTCTTTGGATAAGAAGAGGCACACTGTCCAATTACCTGTTGAAGCACTGTCTTTTCCTACATACAATCTGGTAGGGCTGTTACTCAAGATGCCCTACCTTTCCCTGGCCAAACGCATGATCCAAGCTGGGCCCATGAGATTCTCTCTCTACCAAATGGCATTTGAATTACAGGCAAAGGAACCAAAAAATCTGAATGTAGTTGGCATGTATTCATTAACAGTGATGCCTGGGTATAACTGTCAAGTGATCACTGCTCTTAAGATCCTCTGACGATGATCAGTGCCTGTCTTCGCAAGCTCTGTTTAAAACCTTCTCTTTGATTTGAGATGCCCCACCCCCATATGGTTTCAAAAATACTTTTTCATTTGGATTTGGTTGTGTTTTGTTACTTTCAACCAGAGAACTCTGCCTGAGCTGTTAAGGGACTTGACTTTATCTGGAAGTCACTGAGCCCTGAGAGATGGGAAAGGTGGAGAGGGAAGTGACAGAGATCTTGTCCACGTCTCTAACCCCAGTCAAGCAACAGCCACACAGATGGGGAGAGCAGGGCAGGAAGGAAAGTGAAAGAATCCTTCTGTTCTTTTTCTTCCAGTTCTTGTTCCAACTAAACCCAACCTCCCAGCCTCCAGGATTCCTGTTGGAGCGACTCCCAAGTCAGAGAGCCTGGAGAAACACCCCATCTGGCAACCCCACCTGAAGGGAAGACCTCAGCATGGGTTGCCGGGGGTCAAGCCTCCACCTATGAGCAAAACCCCAGGAGAAAAGGAGAGGCACCCAAAGACCATCCAGCTTGAAAGGGACAAAGAGCATGCTACATGTGTCAAATTTCCATGTGTAGACAATTGGAGGATTACCTGGGTCTCATTTTTAATTCTACTAAAACTCAGAGACTTTGTGGAAGGATGCCTGCCTCACCTAAGGCCACTCCCGTCTTGTGACTCACAGCTCAAGAGGCAGTCTTGGTATGAAACAGATGTCAGGACTGTTTTACTGGACCTTCTTTCTATTTGCCCCCATCGCTCATTGATTCAGACAGAAGAGCCTTCGGCTTTCCTTTCCTTTCTTCTTCTCTTCTCCCCACCTTCCCCCATTTGAAGGACACAGAGCTGAACATCTCACAGGTAGAGTCTGATCCTCCCAGTCATCCCAGTTCCTTACAAGAAGTAGAGAATGGCCAGTGATGCCAGAGAAATGAGTTCTTTCTCTTTCCTGTACTTCACCAAATAAGGAGAAGAGGAGCCGAAAACCACTGTGATTAGATTATGTGGAAGAGGGTCAAAGATTAAAAATCCACTGCCTCTCATTATTAGAGGAGGGATGACAGATTCAGACCAGAGCACAAAAGAAAATACATTATTTCAAAACAGGATATGAAACCCAGTCCCAGGCGATTAGTCTCTGTTAAGTAAATTTACTATCTAATCTTTTAACTGTCTCCCGAAATTGCCAGTCCAAAGTTCCCTCCCTCCTTAGTTGGAAGGTCAACCTTGGGCGTGCTGTCATGTGCCCCGACTCCGTCAGCACGCTAATGGAACCAGTGTTCATCTCATAGGGTGGGGGGCTGTGGGGGCTGGAGTGGAGGGGGCTGGAAGCAAAATACACCTCATAATAAAAACAGGATGTGAGTGCCACAGACCAGCCCAAATGGAGGGAGGACAGGGATGTAGGACAGGGGAAACTGTCCTGGCTTTGGTTTCAGAGCCAGACCCATCATCCTTGAGACTTCTTGAACATCACTTGGGGCTCCTCCTGAGGAGACTCTGCTTTTTCCACTTAGCCCCAAGAGGCCCACATGCCAAGGAATCCCATGCTCCCAGATTGTTCTCAAACCAGACCGACCTTCAAAGCTTTGATTTTAAATGAATGCTGCATTGCAGGCCAAATACCACAGGCCTGTTTTGGGGCCCAGAGAGGACAAGATGTGCACTTGGAGGCCAGACGGGCTCACAGCACCATCCAAGCAATGAGAAAACAAAGAGAAAGCAGGACACAGTGAAATAGAGGGTCTGTTTCTCAATATCTTTCTTGGCTTGGGTGCCACTTGTCAACGTGGAGTACATGAATCAGAGAAGTAGGGAACATCAGACTGAAGGTAACTCCTTCCTTTTTCTATTTACCACAAGGAACTCTTTCCCCGCCCCCCCTCTCTCTGCTTCGCTATTTTCTCATCATCTGTTTAGTCTAAAATGCTGAACTGCTGCACAAAGAAAGTTCTCTCCAAGAATGAGTTTTCCAGAAAAAAGCTCTTCAGACAAGGGCGGTGTGTGCAACACTCTCCACAGCCTGGAGAATGGGGCATGTGTTTTTAACAGGAGGGGCTGGAGCAGACTTGGACTCCCTGAAGGATTCTCAAGGTGCTCTGTTTGTGTGATTTATCCCTTCTTGAAAATCCAAACATACAAATGTGCCTGCTGTAAAAGCAAGGGCAGACGTGGGGACTCAAGTCCCAAACAAAGCAAACTGCATACCACTCACCTTCCCGGGGGGCTTTCTCCATTTTACCCTTTGTCGGTTTCAACCAAAGCACATCAAAGTGAAGTGCATGTATTTCTGCTGGGCATCAGTGGGTGTCATTTCTCTCTCTCTCTCTCCTGAGCCCTCAGCAAGCTGCACAAAGAACCCTGGGTGAGCAGGACCTGGGCAAAAACGGCCTCCTCTCAGCTCCTGGGATTTCAGAACCTGACATCACCGCCTTGCTCATCAAGTGAGCAAAACCACACAACTTGGAGGCCCCATGCTTGTAGAGAATGGGGCGCCATCCTCAGAAGACTCAAACCCCAAACACTTTTTATCTAGTAAAAGTTTGTTCACATGAGGTTTTATTCACATTCTAGAAGGGCTAGACCAGCTCTGCATGCCTTCCAAATTCCAACCCACACAGCCTTCTCTCCGCCTAGAATGCACTAAGGAGCGATGCCTGAATTTGAGCCTTGTGTAAAAACTGATGGAGATGGCAGAGTCCTCACTCGTACACCATCTGACCAAGGGGAAGGCCGCTTTCTAGGTGGGGAACTGTGCTCAGGGCTTAAAATGCATGAGTTTGTCTGAACCTCAAAACAGTCCTCTGAAGTCAATGTTTATACTTCCATCCCTACGTTATACTGAAGTTCAGACAATGTTAGTCCTTAGCAAAGGTCACCCAGCTTGGTAAGTGGCAGAGTGAGAATTAGGACCAAAGCCGTCTCCACAGTCTAAGGTCTTGTCTTTCCATATTGATGTGAGTAATATGGCAGGACTTCGGGAAGGTCCCATGCCCTTTGATCCACTGCCTACAAAGCTACAGACTTCATCTATGGAAATAATTGTGAAGGCAGACAAAGATGTATGTTCACCATTGATAGCAGAAATTTGGGAGAAAAATATGGCATTGGCTAAATAAAATATGATATCCATAGAATACTATGTAGTCATTAAATGACTAAGATAGATAGTCTTCTAATGACATGAAGAGTTTTTACAATGTAATGCCAAGTGAAAAAAAAAATGAATGTGTAACCAAATGTCCATCCACAAACTAAAGGATACATCCATTCTGGTATAGCCTTGCAATAGGGTATCATGACTCCATGGAAAATAATGAGTTGTTCTCTCTCTCTCTCTCTCTCTCTCTCTCTCTCTCTCTCTATCTGAATGAGTTCTGTACAAGTACTGAAATCCTTAGAAGGATTTCTTCTTTTTGCTAACCAGTATTTTTTCCCTCAAAACATATTATTTTTCTTAATAAGAAAAAAAAGGATTAAAAACAATTTCAACACTCAGGTGTAGGCATTAGTTTTAGAAGCTGTCTCAATAATATGGTTTTGTCATTATGTGTGTGATGATGATACCACACATTAGCAAGTTGCTTTTGTTTATCAACATACATGTACTTTGAATCACACATTGGTTTATTTATCGGTGTGTACTTGGCACCCTGTGGGGTGCAGGCTAACAGGGATTTGACAGTACAAGTCACATTTTGGTAATGGGGAGATCTGAGGGAGGTTGGAGTCAGATCTGAATAGACAGAGGAGAAGACAAAAGCCTGGTAAGGCTGGGAAGCATCAGGGAAAGAGGTACGGGGATTATTCCCTCCTCATAAACAGTTGTGCCAATGCATGTGGTGGGTGTTCCATACGTAGACCCTCCCCATGCCCATAAAAATAAAACAAATAAAGCCTTAGGTGATAGGGCCAGCAGAGCCAAGAGCAGGCCTAATCAGCTGGCAATGTGCCCAGCCAACACTCGCTGATTTTAATTATTGCTGATGGAATTGAAAGGTTACCTAATGCCCTAGGGCACTGCTGCCCCTACCCCACCCACCCATTACGAGAATAGCCATAAGTTTTCATTTCTTCTCTGATCAAGAGCTCTATGCCAGAATTCTTTTTTTTTTTCAACGTTTATTTATTTTTGGGACAGAGAGAGACAGAGCATGAACGGGGGAAGGGCAGAGAGAGAGGGAGACACAGAATCGGAAACAGGCTCCAGGCTCTGAGCCATCAGCCCAGAGCCCGACGCGGGGCTCGAACTCACAGACCGCGAGATCGTGACCTGGCTGAAGTCAGACGCTTAACCGACTGCGCCACCCAGGCGCCCCTCTATGCCAGAATTCTAAAGATACATCATCTGCTCTCATATTCCTCTGATAAATGGTTTGAATCAATGTCAGAAGCATTATTCCTAGAGCCCTGGATTACTCTATCAAAAGAATCTGGTTTCCCAAGAAGCTTCTGAGACCCTGGTTATTTAGGGGCACGGAAGGTTAGAGCTGAGAGTGGGGTCCTACTCTCAAGGGATCGCTGCCAGTCCACAAATTGTTGACTACTGGCCCCTGAAGACATAAATACAGAAGCTGAAAGTAAGTAATTTAGAAAATTTTATAACCATTTGACATTGCCACATCCTAGTGATCTTAATCATCACCTCCACACACCTTTTCCATGACCAATATGCAGTGTTTTTCTGATTATATTTTTTGAAGTGTCATTCTATGCCTGTTTTATCTAAAAATCAAATATTTGGGCCTCTATTTTGTATGTCTTTTTATTTTAGTTTTTGAGGCAGGGGGAGGGGCAGAGAGAGAGGAGGGCAGAGGATCTGAAGTGGGCTCTGTGCTGATAGCAGTGAGCCTGACATGGAGCTTAAACCCACAAACCATAAGATCCCTATCTGAGCTGAAGTTGGAAACTCAACCAACTGAGCCACCCAGGTGCCCCCATTTTGTATGTCTTTTTAATGTCATTTTTCTAGTAGGTCATTTTAATTATATTTTACAAATACATTAGTCTGTGGTTTGGAGAATATTTTTTTTTAAAAATTGTTTAATGTTTATTTTTGGGGGGGGGAGAGAGACAGAGCATGAGCAGGGAAGGGGCAGAGAGAGAGGGAGACACAGAATCTAAAGCAGGTTCCAGGGTCTGAGCTGTCAGCACAGAGCCTGATGCAGGGCTTGAACCCACAAACTGTGAGATCATGACCTGAGCCGAAGTTGGACGCTTAACTGACCGAGCCATCCGGGCGCCCCGAGAATGATTTTTTTTTATTAAAGGAAAAAATCCACCTCCACAGATAGTTTCAGAAGTAACCAAGTAGGTATGAGCTTTGTCTTCTCAGATTTTTTTAATGGAGATAATTAAGAATTGAACAGAGCCGGCATTTGGGGTACAGCTTTATCTTTGAGTAGATCCCCAGCTGGGTGGTGGATGGAAGGATCATCAGGGCCTTATAAGACTCTTTTTGGACTAAGCTGATGAGCAGGCTAATGGAATAAGACAATTCTGGAGCATAACATCCTTATTTTGTTCCGAGGGACTCCCACTGTTAATCTCCTTATTTCATACATCGTCATTATCCTCACTGCACCCTGCTTTCTTGAAATTTCACTCAAACTTTCTGGTCTATGCAGCTGTGCTCAGCAACATTGAAGTTTTCTTTAAAACAACCTCGGCTACAAGAAAATGTATATAGAAAATGGGGGAGGTTAAGATACTGCCCACAGGTTTAACCTACTAGCTTTGTTTCCTTTGTGAAAGAATAATCATGCATTTTCAGCCATGCCATGTAAGCTATTGAACGATCGAAACTGGAAGGTGAGAAGCAGTCACACTGCTGTCCTGAAGGCCTGGGTGAACTGAGGCCCCTGTCTCAAGTGACATTTCCACTTGTACTCGAGATGGATTTGTACGTCAAAAGGCTAAGTCAGACTTCCTGATAGCTACTGGCTCCAGAAAACTCCGTGATCAAAACATCACTCTCTGTACAATAAAGTGCTCCTCACTATGTAGGGATCTTACAAGTCTCATCCCCCAGGTAAACTCTCCAAGACTATCTAAAGCCAGGGATTTCCCTGTCTGGTGCCAATTTATCTTTTCACATAAATCAATAGTAGGTTAGTGCTGTGATTTTCTCCACCTAAGCCCTGCAATCCCTTCCCCAGGATGGAAGCAAATATCTTCTTCATCAGAATATTATAAATCCGAAGTGGGGCTTTGATGTTGCTTCCTTTCTCTGAAGCTAAAATTCTTTTTGGGAGGTGGCACAGGGTGGTGGAGAAGGGGCAAGGTCTGAGGTCTGTTCCCTGTTCTACCACCTTTCAGCTGTGGGCCCTGAGGGAAATCACCTCACCTCTCTGTGCCTCAAGCTTCCTCATCTGCAAAATGGGGGGAACTGACTCCTAGACTTACTGTGAAAATTAAATTATGAAGTACTTACAACAGTGCCTGGCACACAGTAAATATTAGCTGGCATTATTTTTTACTTATTTAAGAGGGTATGAGCTATTTCTAAAAGGTTTTTTGAGGTACGTGATATAGACAGACAAATCACAGAAAATTTTTCCTTTGTCAAAAGAACCAGACCCCTCAAATTTGAGTCTTGGATGGAAACTCCATGAGGATATCATTACCATGTTCAAAGGAGGCCAAGGAAGAAAGGAGAAGGAAAAGAGGGAAAGAGAAATGGAGAGTCTGATAGGAAAAAGAATGGGTGACAGGAGGGCAGACATTGTAAAATACACTTGTGACAAACCAGACTGTGAAACTGACTACCATAAAATTAAGAACCATAATGATAGAACTTAGAAAACTCCCAGGGAAGGAGGAAAACAAAAACCAAGTGAATTTAAAAAGCCAGCGAACATGAGCAGGAGCAAGAACTCAGTGTAGGGACCGGCTGGGGTTGTCTGTGTCTCATGCAGAACTCCTCAAATTGCATCCCCCTATTTAACAGGGGAACTGGTTATTCAATCTGAATTTCCTAAATGAGAACCAGCTACCCCATCTGAATTGCCCAAATTCAATTAAGTCACCTGGCATGCTTCCTGTCAATACTCTCTCTCTCTCAGCTGGCTTCGTCTTTTAACTGTTCTGGCTTCTGATCATCAAGCTAGGGCAGCCACGCTGTCTATATAAGGCCAACAACAGAAGAACGCTCTTTTTCTAGTCCCTGTGGAATACCAAGGTTAGACTATATGGGGTCTAATGACCTCTCGTTAGGAAAATGTCAGGGTAACTCTCAAACCCCTTGCTTGCCCTACTGTTCCAAGAGGAAGGGCCCCATTTACAATGTGCTCTACTCCTTAATGGACTGTTCCGGAATTTAGAGGGAAGTAACTGGAATATGAGGCTGATTTTCAGTTAAGCATAGATGAAATGTGAGTTACAGGGGAAATTTACACATAATAGAAGAATATTGCAAACCTCAGCGGACTTAGCAACCCAGGGTGCTTATTAAACAGGCAGATTCCTGTTCTCCCACCGACCCCCATTCTGAATCATGATGTCTCTTATAGGATCAATTCTGTACTTTCAAGTACCCAGATTATTCTAATGATACACTTTGAGACATGACCTAGAAACATCACATATGAGAGAAACAACAGAAGGAATGTTATAAGAAGCTGCAAAGGAGTTAGCTAAAATTTTCAAGTCATTTCATAGAATTATAGTGGCTTGCCCCTTAAGTGCCTTCCCTACCAGACAAGATTTCTTTTTTTAAAAATAATACTTGAAATATTATTATTTTTAATTTGAGAGAGAGTGATCGCTTCTCAGCCTTTTGGCTAAGATCAAGTGTGAGAGAGAGTGAGTGGCGGAAAGGGGCAGAGGGAAAGAGAATCTTAAGCAGACTCCACACGTAGCACAGAGCCTGACGCAGGGCTTGATCTCATGACCTGTGGTCACGACTTGAGCTGAAATCAAGAGTCAGATGTTCAACCGACTGAGCCACTCAGGCTACCAGATGAAATTTCTTAAGGCCAGGGATTTTTGGTGCTGCACCTATAGCCAGCCACCTGAGCAGGACTTCAATTCAGAAGGGGGACCAAACTGCAGCCTGAGTACACTTGAATTCTTTCAATAGAAGTCAGGACCCAGTTCCATCTATGGCTGTCATAGGAGCTGAGCCAGGTATATGCCATCCTGCTCCAAGGTCACTCTGCCCATTTTTTTTTTCTTTTTGATTCTGCAAGGTCTTAGGGAGCAGAAAGAGATTACGTTTCAGCAATCTCTGCTTTGCGGTTCATCAGCGAGTCATCAGAAGAACAAAGTAGCAGCTTTGGTTCAGCAGGAGGAGTATCCCAAACTAAAGGGCAAGGCAAAGAGGGGGAACATGTGTTGACTGATGCCTTATCTCCCCAGCATTTCTCTCCCTGGTTTTTATTGCAACAGCCCCCATCTTCCTTTGTGCAGCCAGCCTTCTCTATGTGTCGGTTCCTGTGCTTGGGTGGGCAGAGCATGTGGCCCGGGGCTGAGCCACAGCTTCTCATTCCTCTGTCCCCAGCTGCACCCAACGGGAGGGGGGTGTGTTTGCAGAAATGCTGGAACAGAGACAAAGGCAGGTATTATTCTCCACTCAATCTGAGCCTAGAAGATGTGAGGTCTGGAGCTGTGGTGGTCCCCTTACCACAGTGAGGGGAGCACCTGTCTGCAAATGGAGGCAATGCAGAGAAAACTAGTGAGGGGGGGGGGGGGAGGGAGAGAGAGGGAGAGAGAGAGAGAGGGAGAGAGGAATTGGGGGTATGGTGGTTGCATCCTAGGGGTGCTTTTCAGATCCATGATACAGTCACTCTTTTTTTTTTTTTTAATAAGGTAAATTTGGGTTGGCTTTTCCTAAAACTTTGTAACTGAAAGATACCTAACCAATGTAGTAGGGCTTTTTAAATGAACTATCCAGGGGTGCTTGGGTGGCTCAGCTGGCTAAGCAACCGACTTTGGCTCAGGTCATGATCTCACGGTTCATGAATTTAAGCCCCGCGTTGGGCTCTGTGCTGACAGCTCTGAGCCTGCTTTGGATTCTGTGTCTCCCTCTCTCTCGGCCCCTCCCCCTCTCATGCTCTGTCTCTACCAAAAATAAATAAACATTAGAAAAGTTGTTGTTTTTTTTTTTTTTAATGAGCTGTCCAGCCTCACAAAGAACATACTACATTTGGATTCTTCATACACCATGCTGACACCGAGTCTTCCCATAGGCACATACATTCAGTTTCATCCTGTGACTCATACTCTCCTGTGGTCCTTTTCACATCTCTTCTTACGGTTAATTCTCATAATTTGCCCTCCCATGGTGCTAGCTGCTAGGTAGGTAAATACCATGATGTAGGGTAAACACAGTGATCCCCATATTATAGGTGGGAAAACTGAGGCTCAGAGAGGTGAATTGCTTGGGGTCGACTGATAAGTGCAGGTGTCACACCATGCACTTCCCAGTGGTGTGAATAAGGACAAGTCAACCCTGCTACTGTGAGGTCCTCCTCTCCCCTAGGTGGTACAAAGGCAGCTCTCCACCCACACCAGTAGCTGGAGGGAGAGGGCTCCCAGCACATTCACCAGCCAGAACACAGGCAGCCGGGCCCTTGTTTCGGTTCCTAGACCCTCGCGCATCTGCCCTGCGTGAACCCTTCTCTGCTGCTGCCTGGCTTCGACTCTTCCGCACATGCTGTGAGCACTGCCCTCCATGTCTGCACTGGTTTTGTTCTCCTCCACCAGTAAACACGTGGACGTTTTAGTGCAGGCTCTGAGGCAGAAGGACCTGGGTGCAAGCCGTGACTCTCATTTATCCTCCATATGACTATGGGTAAGTGACAACGTCTCCGAGGCTCAGTTTCCTCACCTACGAAACGGGGTTCATAATAAATCAGATCTCACGGAGCTCTTGCAAATTAATGAAATATGTTCAAAACGCTTAGCATGGGTCTCACGCTAGCAAATATCGGTGATAGAAGCTAACGTTTATGGCGCTGGGGGTCTGTCAGCACATCATTTAATGGTCACTAAGCAGTAGATAACGGTGCTCACCTGACTCCTACCCTTCTTCCAATGGCTGCTCCATCTTGCCTTCTGCCTAACCCGTAATCCCGACAACTCTAGTTCTCTCCCTGTACTCTGGATCCCACTGCATTTGACATCAGAACCACCCCCTGCCTTACCCCTGCCTTGCATCCAACCTTTGGGTCCCCCACGTGAGTCTCTCCCATATATTCAGGATGGCCCATCTCTTCCACCCAGACTCTGTGCTGTGCTGTTTCTGTTCATGCTAATCTCACCCTCTGTCCAGACAAGTGGGTGAGGCCATGAGTTTTAGGGTCAGGCTCTCCTGCTTTCAAGCACTAGCTCTTTGTTTTGTCACCTTAAAAAAGTGACAATCCCTGTCTTTGTTTCCTCATCTGTAAAATGGTGATGATAACACCTACCTCTCAGGATGATGGGAGCGCTCTCAGAGAAACTGCATGGAATGTGCTAGGCATAGTTGTTTCTCGTATGCACATAATATGCTCTACCCTTGTTAATCTCATTACAGCCTTAGTTGCACAGAACTTAGCTTGCTGCCTCTTAGGAGTTGGGGGCTGAATTGATTCTAACCCAGGGGCACTGCCTTCTCTGTGGTTAGCTGCACTGTCCCACATTCCCCTATGGCCACAAGGTGGCAGCCTATCCATTGTAGAGAAATCTTCCATTCCCAGAACAGGAAGAAGATGAAATGATTTCTTATGGAATATAGAGATGACTTTTCTTTTTCCTTTAATGGTGTTGGAGTGGGGGCAGGGGTGAACTCAGAATCCTCATAAGCTCTTGTTTCCATTGTCTGTGAGTTTTTTATCGGTACACAACAGCCCAAATAGGCACAGCTAAAGCAGATACAAAAGTCACCAGCACTTCAAGGCACTCTCTTTTGGCATCCTTTTGGGTTAGCACCCACCCCCCTTCCTCCATTAGCCATGCTCCACCAGAAAGCCTGTTGGGTTTAGAAATCCCCTCTAGGCTGGGCTTCCCCAACCCATATCTACCATAACACGTCAGGGAGGCTGATGTGGGGCACCTAAGTGAACCTGAGGTGACTGATTTTTGTCCAGAACTTTCCTGATTTAAAATGTTTTTTATGTTTATTTATTTTTGAGAGACAGAGATAGTGCAAGTGGGGAGGGGCAGAGAGAGAGAGGTACAGAGGGTCCGAAGCAGGCTCTGTGCTGACAGCAGAGATTCTGATGCAGGGCTCGAACTCATGAACCATGAGATCATGACCTGAGCTGAAATTGGATGGTTAACCGACCGAGCCACCCAGGTGCCCTAAGAACTTTCCTGGTTTTAAAGCTCAAAGTCCTGGGTCCTGGGAATTCCCTCAGTCCCTGGCAGACCGGGGTGGTTGGCCATTCTAGGACATTTCTCTGCCACATTGCTCTTCTCACTTGACCACGTGGTTTTCTTTTCCTTCACAGTGACATGGGCATACAATTTGCCAAAGCCCTAGAACTCTATAATTGTATATTTGGGAGGGATCATAGACAACATCCAGTTTTCCCAGCATGGGAAACACAGCTCTTTCCATGGGCTTCCCGTCCACTTGGAGCCACAGGATACAGAAGGAGGGGTGTCTGGCTTCCTGGCCACTCTCTCAGAATAACTTCTGGAAAACAGCAACCCAGAGCAGGATACACCCAGGGAGACTGAAAGATCTAACTTACAGCAAACTTCACACCACATGCTCAGGGACATTATTAATGCGTCCCTCAACTGGCACACATCATACAAGGGTAATAAGGGCTGGGATTTAAATTTACTGGATGGCACACCTACCCAGACCTCACTTTGGTATGGTGGGGTAGGTTGGAGGAGGATTAACTAGGAGATTCCCCCAAAGGCCAGCAGGGCACAAACTGAGCCGTGCAAGCCTTCCTGCATTTTGCTTCCAGAGCAAAGAATGTACTAGCTTTCTCCTATTATCTCTTTGGTACTTCCCCATCTCAGCTGTGCCAGCCGTCTGCCCTCCTTGTTCACTTCAGAAAGCAAAATTTTCTGGATATATTTTCATTAACCAATCTGGCTGTAGCCAACCTCTGCCCTCAATGTTATCAGACATTTATTTTCTCCACAGTCCCAGCCCTGGCACTACCAAATGGATTTGCTCAGAGACACACCCCTGAATTCAAGTTTTTTATTAGAAAGCTAAACTGAATGCAGGGAATCTTTGCAAAACAGGAGGGAAAGAATGCTTCTTTTCCAAAGTCATGAAAACCAGGTGAATCCATTAATAACTGAATACGGTAAGCATACATCTTCAAGAAGGGACTTTTTTTGTTTGTTAAAAATTCTCACAAAACAGAATTCTTACTAGTAACAAAACATTGAGAAATTGGTTTCTCAAAACAAACTCTGCAGGAAATAGGAGTATCTACATGCAGAAGGAACGAACCAAGTGATTCTTCCACAAAATAGGACTCAAACCCGGGTTCGGCTACTTGAAAGGTATCTACGAAGAACACAGTAAAGACTAGCAAATATCCTGTGGGATTTGCCACTCTTGTCTTGCTCCTCAGGGTTTGCAAGGAGAGCCCGACTGGGGGAAGGCCCAGGACAAGTCACAGCTAACCACTCTGCACCTAATATAATTCCAAAAGTTCTCTGTGGGAGAACAGCTGAACCCTAAAAGATTTAGGCAAATCTGAATTGTAACCAACACCCACAAGAATGGAAAAGGCAGACACACACTAATGTGAAACAGTGTGGGCAAAAGCCCTGGAAAAGGAAGCAGAGTCACTGCCCCCACAGCTCTACAGAAATGGGAGGGCAGGAGAGAGTGAGTTGAGAAACAGGTCATCAGCTTCGAGAGATCTGGGTTTTACTCCCTGGGCGGCCAGAAACTGGTGGTGGGATCCTGAACACATTATTCACCTGAGGTTCGATTTCTTTCTCCTTTAAAGTGATGGGGTCAGGCTGAGTGTCCTCGGAGGTTCCTTTTATTTCTAACAATTCTGCGAATAGGTATGTAGCTGGCACAAAATGGTTTAGAGGTTAAGCTGAGGAGACAAGAAAGTCCAGACCCATTCCATAAAAATTCCACAGCAGCCTCTCCTGCTATTTATTTGGGTTCAGAACAGGGTCTTGAGTTCCTTGTGCTCAGACCAAGTTGGCAGATCCTAAAGCAACTTTACCCAAAAGATGGGAAGGGGGTGAGCTCTGAGGACAGCCCAATGGAGGCAGGAGATCTCGGGATGTGTGTGTGGCGGGGGGATGTCCGTCTTCTGCCCTTGGTAACTGTACTGGCAGGTGGGTGGGGAATGGGGGTGGTGAGCTGGGGATAGGACAGGTTGAGAAAGTCCTACCCCAGCTTCCAAATGCTCAGGGAAAACCTCTGTTTTCATGCTACATGTTTTTTGTTTTGTTTTAAGTGATTCAAATCCTGTGAAGTCCTGTTAATTCTACTTCGCTTCCTTTTTTTCTTAAATTGTTTTAAATTTACTATTTTTTTTAATGTTTATTTATTTATTTTTTTTTTTGAGAGAGAGAGAGACAGAGCATGAGTTGGGGAGGGAGACACAGAATCCAAAGCAGGCTTCAGGCTCTGAGCTGTCAGCACAGAGCCCGATGCGGGGCTCCAATTCACAAACTGTGAGATCATGACCTGAGCTGAAGTCCAATGCTTAACTGACTGAGCCACTCAGGCGCCCCTCTTAAATTTTTTAAAGTTTATTTATTTATTTCGAAAGAAAGAGTGAGTGGGGGAGGGGAAGGGGTGGGGAGAGAATCCCAAGCAGGTTCCGCACCATCAGCACAGAGCCCAACTCAGGACTCGAACTCACAAACTGAGATTGTGACCTGAGCTGAAATCAAGAGTTCGTTGTTTAACTGACTGAGCCACACAGGTGCCCCTGCTTCACTTTCATAGCTAGGACTTTATCTTTCACTATATACCTTTCACCATCACCTCACAGCCTTAAAGAGTGTGATTTTTATTAAATTTGATGAGAATCAAAACACTGAAAACAATTTCATCCCTGTCCCAGCCAAGAGCTGTCAACAGCACAGCTCTCTAAGGAGACTCAAGGGGACCAGGGTGCGGGGCCCATGGGGAGATTGATGCTCTCGGGTGGATCAGTGCTTATGTCCCTCTCCTGACTACCGGTTCAGTTTGGGGAACAGAGGTTTTAGGGGAAAAAAGCAAGCACTTAAGTTCTCCTTGGTGAATACCATACCTGAGAGCTAGCTAGCATTAATAATGATACCTATCATTATTCATTGTGTGGTAAGTGCCAGGCCCTGTGCTAAGCACTTATCTTCATTACATCCTTTCATTCGTCCTGGCTGCCTTGTGAGATAGACATTACCATCTCATCTTCCAAAGGGGAAAATGAAGCTAGAGAGGTCAAGGAATTGATCCAAAATCACACAGGAAGCAATGACATTGCTGAGATCTTTTTTTTTTTTTTTTTTATCACAAAAGGGATGCCCTTATTAGATACTACATTAGGGTGCTGGCTTCCCAACAAGCATGGCTAAATTAGTGATATCTAACACTCACACAAGTGGCTACTATGTGTCAAGGGCTGAGCTGTGCATTCCACACAGACTCTCTCCTTTCAGCCTTCCAAAAAGCCTTAGAAAGCAGTTCTGTTCTTGTGTCCACACAAGAGGTGAGGAACTCGAGGCTGGGAGGGCTCAACAGGAGGAAGTGGTCAGTTGGGATCTGAAGTACTCCCAGGTTCCTGGTCTCACCAGCAAGTGCATGGCCTCACCCTGCCACCTGCCTGGCAGCCTGTGGGCCTGCAGCCCCCCTCTCAGGAAGGACACTGTGCCCTGGGTGTGGAGGAGGATCACAGGCATCATAAATCATGCTGTCCATCTTGGCTTTTTTTCCTCCAGCAGGACTGAGGGAATGCTGGCCTGGGAAAACCCAGTGCTATGGTGGTCTGTCCTGAGAGCCTGGAAGAGGCTTGCCATTCTCTCCTGGTTTTGCCTGGGACCCTGTGAAGATCCTTTTTAGTCTTTCTAGCAGGCAAATTGTTTTCAAGGGCCCGCCCCTGAAACCTGAGAGGAGAAAGCCCCTTTCTCAGAGTGGCCATCCCTGCTTTTCCTTTATGGGACAAAGCCAGCCCAGACTCCTGCCTGCCTCTTCCCCCCACACCCCCCATAGACACTGGTTTGCAATTCCTATCTGCCTCTGACCCAGGAGCCTGGGAGTGGGGGTGGGGACAGCTCTGTGCAGACGCTTTCAGGGACTGAGGGGCCCCCTGGTTGGCAGGCCCTCATTTTTTATTTAAAAGCAAAGCAAACAGCAATATAAAAGGGCCCATATAAGAACTCAGTGTGCAAGTAGGACCTGCCTCAGGCAAATTTTTCTAATTTTCCTGAAAACGTGCGTTTTACGTTTTGGCCCAAAGCCATTGCATTTGCCTCTGGACTCACCCCCCCCCCCCCCTTCCCCTCTCCTGGGCCACCATTCAGTGGTTGAAAAGTTGCCCCTTACAGAAAAGACAGTGACCCTCTGCATTTTCTTCACTTTGTGGAGACTGCTGAAGATTTTTCACGTTCGCTCACTCTCTGGCTAGAGTGCGTGGAAGTTTCTCACAGACAGTGCAAGGCAACCCCATGAGTTAGGAGCAGGGGGGCTTGATGACACATACAAGGACCTTCAACTACACCCAGAAGATTATGAGGCTTCAGAATCCTGTAGAACTCTACTGAAGTTTACTTTCACTTTATGCCAGGGCTAATTCGCCTAGATTTGTCAATGGTTTTTATTTATTTATTTTCTATGGATATAATTATAGCTTGAATCCTGTGAAGAGAACCTCGAAATCAGCCAGTGGTCTTCAAGCTGTTTTTAAAAGCAGAGGAACCTTCTGTCAGTGAAGCAGCATCCAGAACCATGACATAAAAGACAGATGAAAGCAGAAGTTCTGGAGGAGGAAGGCCTGGAGCCTTGCCCGCTGGGCTTCCCAAGTTCCCTCCCCTTTCCTCCAGACTTTCTGTCTCAGTCTGAGACACAGTCCATGGAACCTCAAGGTTCTGAAGGATACAGTTTGAGAAACACTGCTCTCTATGCGTGAATACTCCTCAGAACATATTTTCTAGTAGGTGCCTCCCAGGATTGCTGAACACAAGGAACTGCGGTCTCCTATGCCAGTGTCAATAGCATTTCCGTTTCGTGGGGGTTGATACAGTGCCCTCCTTGTACTCGAAAGTGCCAATGGGTATTAGCAAAGGCCCTTTACATGTGGAATAATGACCACCAGAGCTTGGCGTGAGCTTCAAAGAGTTCCCTTTGTTGGAAAGGGTGACAGGGTGCAGGATTTACCCTCGAGCCTCTCAAGGAGGGTCAGCCTCTGGGACTTCAGTAGGTGGGTGTTTGGAGGCCAGGAAACCCACGCAGTTCTGTCAGGCCCCAAATGAAAACGGCCCTTATGTACTCTAAGCCTCAGGTCTGACATTTTGAGATTTATCTTGCTTCTCAAACTGAAAATACACATTTCCCCTCCATCTCCAAAGGGGCTGAGGAAACTTGAGATGTCAGTCAAGTGCAAGAATGGCCGGGTCCTTAGGAAGTTTCTGACAAGCGGCTGTGACAGAGCAGGACTCGGGGCTCTGTGCTCTGGCCCAGGCTCCTGGGGTTGGTGAAAAAGCTGTGATATGTTAGCCTTCACTTATATATGCCCTGTGCATGGTGTTCTACCTGCGAGATGCTGCCCTTGCTTTCTCAGGGACCTTTCCTGTAATCCTTCTGAAGCAGGCAGGACAGATGGTAGCCCATTATACAGATATCAAGGCTGAGGCAGTGTGAGCGGAAGGTCAAAGAATCCCCCAGGTGGGCACTCTCCCTCTATTAGCTCATCTTGCCCTCAGGCCCTGCTCTGTTTTAGTCCTCCAACTGTTCTCTATTTTAAGTGACTACATGCTTCTCCAAGATTCATGGAAAGGGTTTTGTTTGCTCATATGCTTTTTAAGTAATCAGGAAAAAATATCCTGAATCAGTGATGAAAGGCAGAAAATGAGAATAAGAAAAAGTGACCACTGGCATGGGAAGCCATCACCTCGCTCCTGGGCAGTGCCCACCTTCTCTGCTGCATCCTGCCTTTTCCCCATTCTAGGAGAGCCCTTGGAGTCCTCTTGATGCCATATTATAAATAAAACAAAAGCAAAACATAACATTTGCAAAATGTAGGGTTCTAGCGGCAGCTGACTGAGGGCTTCTAGAATCAGCTAGGATTGTACGGCATCTGGGGATGTGGACGAGCAATCAGAGACTGGGGTTCTTGTTTTGACTTTGCCCCTAAAAGGCTCACTGTGTAGCCTTGAGAGAAGATGAAGGAGAAGAAAATGACTTTACCAGGAAGACACCCTTGTCCAACAGGCACTGGAGTGGGAGGCTGTGTGGGATCCTTGGAAGGCTCCAGAGCCCCATGGAATAAAGAACAAGCAGGGCAAGGGGGTCCTTTGGTGCTGGGCAGGGTGTGATGGTCAGCTGCTGTGGCTGGTTAAGACTCTCTCTCAGGGCTTTCTGGCACACACAGACAATCAAAAGTCATCTTCTGGGTTTGTACAGAAAAACAGCCCCAACTTTTACATGGTCCTTGACCTTTATTTTCCACACGTTCTCACCTGAGATTTGTTCACACTCCAACAATGGTGACAGGCACATCCCAGAATTCAGTTATCTGTCCATCTTGGTGTCCTCCCATGCCCAACAAAATTATTTATCTATATGTCCACATAAATCCCACCTTGGCCTCCAAGATTAACAGTCCTTCTGTCCCGTGGTCAAAATGGGGATGAAGAGAATAATAATAGTAAGTGCTATTAAGATCCACCATGCATCAGGCTTCCTACTTTGCACAAGTTGTCTTATTTAATGCTTATAAGAAGTCTACAAAGTTAGGAGCTATCATTACCCCCATTTATACAGAGGGGAACAGAGGCCAGAACAATCTGGTATCCTGACTCAAATTACACAGTTGGTAGGGGTTAGAGGCAAGATTCAATCCAATCTCACTTAAGAGCCCATCTCCTGTGTATCCCCCTCAACTACAGCGTGGATGCTATGCCTCAGGATATTCACGATGCAACCAAGCAAACCGACACCGTGTGAGAGCACATAGGGCTTTCTTTCACACACAGCAGAAAAAGGTTCATGAGTGAGCTGTTCAGGGCTGGGCTACAAATGGGGGCATGTAGACAGAGCAAGGAAAAAAGTAGCTACTTTGATCATCCAACAGGATGGACACTCAAAGTCACTGACTCTGCTATCAAATTAATTATACAATTTAAAAATATACTCCCCCCATTCTTAACTGTGATACCTTACTCATTGTTTGCACAGCTAACACTAAATACTAAAGCTAATACTAAACTTAGTTTGTCTTCCTTGGGTACTCAATGACAAAGTGATGAAAGAAAATTATTGGAATTGTGTTAGGGGATGAAGAAGAAGGAGAAGGAGAAGGAGAAGGAGAAGGAGAAGGAGAAGGAGAAGAAGAAGAAGAAGAAGAAGAAGAAGAAGAAGAAGGAGGAGGAGGAGGAGGAGGAGGAGGAGGAGAAGAAGAAGAAGAAGAAGAAGAAAACCTTGGCTAATCTACTGTCAGAAAATTAGGAATCATCAGTGTCAAGAAGTCTCTTCCCCCGAGAGCGCCCACTTGACACATTTGCAAAATAGATTATTCTCATTAGTCAGATGGAAATGGTTCCAATGGATTGGGAACTTGTGGTCTCCAATGGAGGCTTCCTTTGCTACCTCTACTTCCTGCCCCCTTTTGTGGCATAATTGCTTGCATGGCAAACCAGCATCAAGCTGGCACCTGTCAACTCTGCACATAGCCCAACTCCCAGATAGCAAAGCCAAAACACACTGGACATCTGATCCTGCATTCTTGTACACAGCTTGAGAACTATGCTTGATTTCCCAGAGAAAGACTGCGATTGAATCCAATTCCCTCAGCATTGTCCTTTCTGGCTACTGCTGACCAACCACGAGCACTGCACCCCTCCCCGCTCCCCAACCCTCACACTCTCAAACGTTCAACTGGTGACTGCCAAGATCATTAGCAGACACAAAAGTACTCAGCACAGTGCCAGGCACAGAGCAGGCATGGCACAAAGCTCACCAAAGCTCAGCATGGCTGGGGGCAGCTGGGAGAGTGGGTGTCACTAGACTTCTGTTCTGGGGAAGCTCTTCCCTGCAAGAGAGGCCATTGCCCTTTCAGATGGAGGAGCAAATACAGAGGTCCTGGGTCTGCAAGCAGAGCCCTTCCAGAACTGTCCTCCTCCCTAGGCTGAAGTCAACATGGGGACATCTGAGCTGCAAATATCCTTTCCCATTTCACACCACAGGGACACAAAATGCCATTTTAAGTGGATGAAAGATGGGAAGAGGGAGGCCTGGAGCTAAAGTTTCATTTTTAACAGACACAATAAAGTATTCTCTCATAGGTACTTATACCCCCAAATTTATGCAAGAGAAATAATCTGTGACTTCTAGGCTTGCTTAGTTATACCTGGGGCTTCAGCTACAATGTCAAACCCCTTCACAATGCTACTGTTTGGTTTCTCTTTTATTTTTAATTAAAATTGTTTTTTCAGTGTTTATCTATTTTACCTTGAGAGACAGAGACAGACAGAGAGAGAGAGAGAGAGAGAGAGAGAGAGAGAGAGAGTGAGTCAGGGAGGGATAGAGACAGGGAGAGAGAGAATCCCAAGCAGGCTCTACACTATCAATGCAGAGCCCGACATGGGGCTCGAGCCCATGAAACTGTGAAATTATGACCTGAGCCAAGATCCAGAGTCAGACATTCCACCCACTGGGCCACCCAGGTGCCCCCACTGTTTGGTTTCTTAAAGACAGTGAATTCAAAACCCCGTAAGAAACTCTGTCCACTCTGACCCTAAACAATGTTTGGCTTGTGGGAATTGACCTGATGAAAGTTATTACAGCAGGTTCTTAAATGGTGAAGTCACTCTGGGCTGGTCAGTGATTTGGCTTGAGGCTAGTCCATCCAGTACCCAGGCAGGGTGGTAGGAAGTAGGACTCTTGACAGTAAGGGGTCCCAGCCACCTATGCTTTTATGGCCTCCACCAGGACGCAGTATGAGACTAAGGCCTGCCTCGTGAAGGGCACCCTGAGCTGGGGAGGAGCTGATGAAGAGTAGAATCTGGCTCATGGTCTGACCAGGTTTCAGAACCTTTAAGCTACTATAGGACTATCAGGTGACTGCTGTGTCAATAGGTCATCCTTACAGCTGTGAGGCAAGGTAACAGCAAGCCCCTCCCAGGAAATCATGGCGGGAAGGAGGGACTGATTGCCTCATCGGCAAAGATTCCTCAGTGTCTTTGCTGTCCTCTATTTCTATCCTAGTGAGACTTAGCTTTCTGCCCCATACATGAGGGGATTGGACAATGCCAGCCCCATCCCAAAGAGTGACATCTGCATGCCCCAGGACATAGGGCCTGAAAGCTAGTCCCCTGAGAGTTCACATCGCCATCTGGCAAAAGCTGTGCTCGGTGCCCCTGGTGTGCTACTCCTCAAGAGTGGGGAGGCTTGGAGAGGGACACCTTTCCGCCGAGAACCATGGTTGAATCTGTGAGTGACATCGTTTTAGGATCAAATCTGAGTTCTGCTGGTTTTCTTACCCCTTCTCTCCTTTTAGAAGGATAGAATGAAATGATTTTTCTGCACCTCCTGGAAACAGTTGGCATCGAGTCCCACTGGGGAAGGATGGGACTGAAGGGAGAGTGGCATCAAAAAAAGATGGGAAGTGGCTTCTTTCCCAAAAACTAGAAAGGAATTAGAGAAGGAAAGATGCACCGGGCCCAAAGATTTGGGAGAGCCTTCACTCCTTGCTGTGCCCCAGGGAGGGGGGAAGACCCCAGGAATCACACCTCTTGGCCCATCTGGAAGCCAAAATTGCCAAAAATTCCCTTTCCCAGCAAAACTCAGAAAAATTAGAGCTGCTATGCTCCAAGGGCCCTCAGTGGTCCAGCGCAACAGTGGGGGAGCAGCGCTAGCCATCTGTGGTGTCCCAGCACATGCAAACTCCTAACTGTACTGGGTGGGATGCTGGAAGACAGAACGGGGGAGATACAGATAGTGACTGACATGGAATTTCCAACTTAAAGGTCTCAATGGTCAAAATCAGGTTTGTGGGAATGGTATTTCTTGCACATCTGAGTTTTTCCTGGGCACTTCACACCCACTTATAACCCTTGTTTGGCCTTGTCTTTGGTGTCTATTGAATGACCAGGGGCTCTGTTCTTCACATAATCACTTTTCCCTGAATTTGGGACCAATTTCCAATCTCTCTCTCCCTCTTTACTGTTCACATTCAAAACCAGGTGGAAGCTCTCAGTAATAAATTCTAGGAATCACCTGGGACATAGGGATGGTTCCTGGTTTCACAGTTACAAGAAGGAAAGTCATCCAGATTGTCTCTAGAATAAAATGTCACTGGAAAATGTATCTTAAGAATAAAATACTCTGTCATGGCTTAAAGTGACACATCCCTTCATCCCTTCCTTGATGCATTTTAGCTTTAGAAAGTACAACAAATTCTAAAATGCCTTCAAACGGATCTGTCTTCTATGCAAGATCGTAGACATCTTAGTTAATCATTCAAATAAGCTTACTTTCCTGGTTCTAATGTTTTACACCAAAATTTGATACCACCTCATGTACTAGTGGACTCTGAAGCTTGAAGCTAAGAAACAGCCACTGGACAGTACGAGGTTGGGTATACAGCATGGTTCCCACAGTGGGGTCGCTGGACCAGCATCCTCAGCACCAGCTGGAAACCTGTTAGAAATGCAGATTCTTGGGCTCCACTCCAGACCTACGGAATCAGAAACTCTGTGAGGCAGGGGCCAGCAACCTTGCTTTAATGAGTCCTTTGGGGGATGCTGGGTAAACTTCCGAGTATAAGAACCTCTGGTGAGGGGGTTCGAGACACTGAGCTCTGGAGTCAGACAGACCTGGTTTGAATCCAGACCTTCAGGCACCAGGCTGTTCACCAGGCACCAGGCTGTGCTGCTGGTTATACTGCTCTCAGCCTGGTTCTCTGATCTGGTCAACATACTAATTCCTATCTCATAGGGTTGTCAGATCAAGTGAGTGTGGGTATTTGAGAGTACTCTGTGAAAACTAATCACAACCCCCAACCCTTCCAAATTTGAGACTAATGTGAATCAACCAGATAGAGAACGTTGGCTTTACTGTTCCTAAAGGTCTTCAGATAAAAGATGTGACTCGGGTGTGTGGCCACCACTGACCACTTGACTTCTTAGTTGCCTCCTAGAACTTTGGACAACGTGTCTGGCAGCGGGGTTGGAGGGTGGAATATGCAGAGGCGCCATGTTTAACATGAATCACAGGCTCCCACTGACAAACCCCAAGAGGATAGATACATCCACAGGCCTCACAAAGGCAGTCCTGGCCCCACACTAAGGGCAGGCCGGGCCCTACAGTGACAGGTGCAGAGCTGGTGCCCATCTGCGTGCTGGCAGATCTATACAAAAAGGAGCCTCCTGGCTCAAATGGTGCTCTTAACCTCAAAGATTTTGTAGCTTAGGGCTTGTATTAGGGATAAGTGAGTGAAGGAGAAGAGAAGACAGCCTGAAGGACCTTCATAGTTTTTCCTCTTGGGGCCTGGATGCTTCTGCCCCTCTACGGAAATAGGAGAAGTGGAGGTAAAGCATTTCCCATGATTTACAAAAATCAGTGCTCAATAAATGCCGTGACTGTTACTAAGAAGTTATACAGTATTTCCAGATTGCTATGTGGAGAAAAAAGGTAACACTGAATGCTTCCTGTCAGGCAGGTATAGCAACAGTAAACACGTGAAGAATTGAATATGGGCCAGGTGTGTATTAATCAATGTATTACATCATTAATTCTTATGCCTCTGTGGGGTAGGTGTAATATTATTCACTTCAGTTCTACACATGAGGAAATTGAGCCACAAGATGCTCAGCCAGTAGCCAAGGTGTTACATAGTCAGTAAGTAGGGGTCCAAGTTCAAGACTAGGTGGTCATCCTACAGGGCCTGTGTCCCTAGCCACTGTGCTGTGCTGGCTGGAGGGACACTGGGAATTCTGAAACATGCGTGCCTTGCCTTAAAAAAATTAGTTAAGAACACAGCATTGTGACCCTTTCCAGAACTGGAAAGTTCTTTCAGCTACATTAATCCTGAAATCTACAATTCAGAATTACACAAAGAGAAACACAATAAAGAAATCACAGAAAATGCTCAACAATCTAAAAACACCAGTGACAATAAAAAACGTTTAGGTAAGAATGAATAACAGAGACTTTATGGTATTAGAAGTCAAAGCATGAGATGAATTATATAATACAGAGTTGAACATTAGTGGCCTGGTTCAACCTCACTAAAGAATGGTCAGAAATTACCTTTATACAAACATAGTCACCAAAAGAAAGACACACACTTGCCAGTTAAAAAAACCCTCTAAGAATTCAGTAAACATCTGATTAATATTAATCTACTGTTCAATAATAACAGTCATGAGAAACAATTTTTTAAGTCAGTCTTTATTTTATCCTAGATGCTCATTATTGGAGGCTTTAGTTCCGTGACACCTCTCTTGAGTAACTTTTCCTGCTAATCCGTCTTTTGTTTCTGAAACCTTTTTTAGTGGACTTTACACAGAGCAGGGTGCCCGAGTCTACTGTCATCTTATTTATCAGTAAACTTGTGATACGTCAGAGGAACATTAAAAATCCGATTCAATTGAAAAAGTGTTTTTCTGCACATACACAGTACTTTTCACATTTCAAATCACTTTCACGTTTATCCAAATGCTTTGTCAGTCAACACTTTTTAGAAGGTTCTCATATCTAGCACCTCCTTCATCGTTAGTGTTTTGAACCTGTATCTTCTCTGTCTAATCCTGAGAAAACAAAAAGTTCTCAAACTACCCCCATGTATCATTTGCAGCCACTCCCCCTACTAAATCACTTCAAATTAACCTTCTGCTTGGAATGAAGGGGGAGGCCCTCTACCTTTTGAGTTTGGCTTTAACGATAAAAAACATGTAGATAAAAATGCAAGATGACTGCAAGAGGTACATGACCATTCACTGCTCATGTCTCTATGTTTTTCCTCCTCAAGTGTTTACAATGGAGCATTTCAACTTGTTATAAGTAGGAATGACTGAGTGAAATAGACTGGAAACAGACCAATTTCATCTTTCTGTCAGCGTCTCATGACAGGCCAAAGATAAACCTCATAAACTGTGAAAAATGAACAAATCTTGGTTTTGATAACCTAAGCTGGGACGAGGACCAAGGAGTTAATATCTCTGGAACCCAGGAGTTTATCTCACTTGTTTTTCAATGATTAATCCCAAACTTATCCTGTTTCGTCAACAAGCTCAACAAGCCAAAAGGGAAGGTTTAGACTCCTGGCTGTGGCTCCTCTCCATGTCTAGGCTTACTGGTGCCAAAGAGAGGAATTAACCAAAAGTCTCCCCCTTTTTTTTTCTGACATGCAAAATCGCCAGGCAGCGATATTCCAGAGAAGGAAAACACTGGTGGGAACCACAGATTTCTAGGGGGTGGGATGGCTCAAGAGAAAAACAAGAAGCACAGGTTATGGAGGTAATTACATGGCAAAAGCAACAGGGCAGAAATAAAGATGGACTTTCAGGAGTTGGGGAGGACAGTGAAAAGAATGGTCTGGCTGAAGAAGAGTTTCCAGAGCAGGAAATAGTGGGGCTAACATCAGATAGAAGGCTGGATTTGCGAACCCAGTTAGAGGATATGGGACGTAATGTAGTGGCCACAGGGAGCCATCGTGTGTTCTGGAAGAGCACAGCCTTCTGTTCTGAATGTATATTAGAATGCAGGGTGGCGTGCAGGCAGCTGGTAGGAGAAACTAAAATCGGGGTCTAACTGAGAAACATCTCCACAACTGGGACAAGAGGTTGTTAGGGCTAGAATCTTCCATGTTTTTCTTCTTGGATCAAAGTATTTCCCAATTCACCAAAAATGAATTTTACTATGGAGGTACAGAACTTGTACCACTATTTACTTATTTTATCCCTATCCGTGAATAACTTGACTATTGGGTTTACTTAACATAATCTGTTATATCTGTAAAATCATAAATGTGACATATTAGTTTTTTTAACCCACATGAAAACAAGTACACAGATAGTAAAATAAATTTTTCTGACATGTACTTAACATCATCTCAGACTATCAGTGAAAGTTGCCTTAGTTCATAGGTTCTTAAGCTTGCTGGGGTCACAGACTGCTCTTCTTGCCCACTAAAATCTAGATTCTTTTCCCAGAAAACTGAGTGTATGTCTATGTGTACATACGATTCTGTATGCCCTTTCAAGTCACTGTCCCTTGTGTTAAAACCCTGTGACTTATCTGGAGCTTGCAAAACGTGAACCTTACCCTCTCAGCAGGCCAGGTCACTTGATAAATCGTCCCAAAGCTCACTGTGGCTTTGGGGAAGCCTTTTCAAGAGACTGCAACTCCTCTGAGGAAGTCAGACTCCTCTCAGCTTCTAGAATGTTCTGAGGTGAAACCCATTCCTAATGGCTCCCCAGACACCCTTGCTCTTTTCAGAAACTCCCACTGAACAACTGTCACAGGAAACTCTTTCTATGGTATTGGTTGGCATGGGCCAGAGTGGGTGAGGGCATGCACATAGCCCCTTCAGGGCAGAACATGGATGTGGCCTGACTGGCCCCAGGGAAGTGAGCTGTGCAGTCTTGTCCATTCTTCCAGCCTGTTGCTGAGAGAGGCGTTTGGTCTCACCCATGGCCTATGATTGCTCTGTCAAATCAATTCAAGAGACTATAAAGATATAAGAGCTGAACAGCACCAGCAGGGGACTTTTTTTTTTTTTAAGGCTCCCTGCCAGATAAAACAAGAATAAATATGAAATGGCTTCATATTCCAAGCATGAACTAATGTTGGGGTTGTGGCTGATACGTAAAGAACAGCTAAACAGGCTTTGACACCGTGACTCTGGAGAGGGCAACGTTCTCACTGGAAGTGGGGGTGTGGGGATTTATCGGGGCTGTTGGGGAGTGAGCTGTCTGGAAGAGGTTCCTCCCTCATAAAAAACCCAGGCCCCTACTGACCGATTCTCACATTAGGAAAACATTGGTAAATCATCAGCATAATCCAAGAATTATTCCCTTTCTCTGCTCTGAGCAGAGGGGCCCTTCTCTTCTTATCTGTTTCTAATTTTCTTCATGGGTGCTGTTCCTAGTCCATTAATTGAAAGGATTTTTGGCTAGAAGCCCATTATCCGCCTGGGGAAAAAAAAACCCCACAAAATTGGAGGGGCTGATACTCTGCGCGTCAAAGGGAAATAAAAGTGGATGGGAATAGTTCCTTTGGAATCCCTGTTGGGTTAGGTTTGGAGCCCTGAGGCACAGGTAGGGAGAGACGGCTGCCTGGACATCTTCCCCTAGCCAGGGAGTATGGTAAATCACTAGCTTTCACAATGTCCTCCAGAGAAAATAAGATCATTACAAGACTTTTAAGATCAACCATAATAGACTCCCTACAATTTGTTTTTCTTCTGCTGCTTTTACTAACCCTTCTGGGCCTTCCTCCAATGCTGAGTCTGACATCGCTCAGCAAGACAGGGAGGCAAGAAAAGGGGCTCTGGGGTTGGTCAACTGCCTTGAGTTAAAGTACTGCCTCTACACCTTCCTAACTCTGTGGTTTTGGATATGGGGGTTAACCTACTCTGAGCTCCGGTTACTGTGAAATAGAAACTGAGTAACTGCACTATAGAATAGCTATGAAAAGTCAGTGAGATGATACATGTGAAATGTGTCAGAGGGTTCCTGGCACATGGCAGGCTCTCAATTAATGGTAGGTATCATCATCATCACCAACACCATCACAATCTTCCCTGATGACCTGTTGAGCAAGAACAGAGGCATTAAGTTCAACTCAACTCAAGGCCATTTAGAATGGATTTGCAAATGGCACTTGTGATAGTACCAGTACTTACATCCCTACTGTCATTTTTCAGCTGGACAAACAAGAAACAGGAAACAAAACAAATGCAGCTGCAGCTATAACATTCATTCATTCATTCATTTATCCAATCAGTCATTCATTTAATAAATATTTATTGACCCACTATGTTCTAGACACTTTTCTAGATTGGCAGATACAGCTATAAGCAGGGAAGACACGATCTTTGTCCTTCTGGAGAGCACAATCATCTCTGCTGTGGGGGTGGGGGAGGGGTAAGGTGGGGCTGAAACACAGTCTTAGCAGACAGTGCAAGATGCCTTAAAGGCCATCTGAAATTATTACTTAAGGCTCATGCTGCAAACAAATGGCAGGGTACAGAAATCATCAGGGCCACAGGAACTTAGGGGCTATATTTTCTCCAAATGCCCACAGAAAATCCAATAGGTATTTGCTGACACATCTCCTCAGTACCAGGCACTGTGCTGGACCCAGGGATGCCATGGGATTAGGGTGTATAATCTAAGTGAAGGGGAAGAGAAGATAGATAAGAAAACAATCATTTTAGCAAATGGCAATGCCTGATCCCCAAAGCATCTGCTACATCACTGTATTTCAGGGATTTATACCAAACTATCCACCATCTTTTGAAGCAGGGTATAAGCTAAACCTTAAACCAACTTTGCATGCCCTAATCATTTATTTCACTTACACAATACTCTTAAAAAGAAGGAAAGCAAAGATTACCTTCCCTACCTAAGAGATGAGACAACAGTTAGACAGCTAGTAGTAGATGGGGATTGTATTCTACTATCCATATGGTTGGTTCCCCTGTCCCTTAACAGCATGATTCCCCACAGGATCCATTAGGAATCTGCCCCTCCCCTCCTCCTCTCTTCACTAGCTCCTAACCTCCCACATTAGCACATAAGTTGTGGTCTGGGACTAAGAGGGTCTTGTTTTTTAAACAGTTAAATCTTTCATTGCAGACCAATTAAAATTTAAAGACTCTGTCTCCCACCCCTCTCCCCCCTGCTCGCACACTTTCTCTCTCTCTCTCTCTCTCTCTCTCTCTCTCTCTCTCTCTCTCACACACACACACACACACACACACACACACACACACACACACTCCCACCTCCCACTTCTCTGAGCACAAAAAGCCAATGACAGCCTGGTGTTTACTATTAGAAACAGGATCTGAAAACCCAATGAGAGAAACCTAGCCCTACACCTCTACTTGTTTTCTTTCCTGCGCAAAGTTTCATAGATAAGAGATTGCTCTACCAGCAACCATGAGTGCCACCCACCCAAGCCAACTAGAGAACAAAGCCAACCCTCTTGGCCTTCTCAGCTGTCACACCCTGGCAAAGGATGAGGAGGCAGCATGGTGCCCAGGCAGTGGCCTGGGTACTGGGGGAGTCACAGAACTCCTGTCATACAGCTCTGCTCATTTATTCCCCAGCAGTCACCTGCACACCTGCAGGCCTCAGAATGTGGATGTTCCACTATTCTATCATCCTGGCTCCCTGGCAAATTCAGGGGACCTGCCCTGACCATCAAGGCAAAGTATTTTTGCCCAGCCAAAGTATTATATGTACTCTTTGACTCAGAAATAATAGACTTTAACATGAGATTAAGGTAGAGAGGGCCTGGGAGTCTCTACATAGGGGTGTAAATGTGTTTACATTACACCTGTGCATGTGTGTGTGTACTTAAAAGTGTATATTTTGGGGTGCACAGTCTATGTGTGTTTGCCTACATACACTGCAGTCTGCCGGCTTGACTGAATACCTATCCACTGGCTTTGCTACAATTTTAACTCTCCCGGCTTTCTTAAAGTAGAAAGAACTTCTCAATAGCTTTTCTTCCTAAGATTTATCAGAGCTTAAGATGGTCTCTTCCCAATGCAGTTATACTGTACATATACCAGTACATGCCCCCACTTTGCCTTTAGAGATCTTGGGTTTTCCATGAATTCTCTAGCTAGAACACTCAGAGACAATGATATCATCTCTGGGTGTTAATCTGGATGCTAATCTTCCCCACTAAACTCCCTTCTTCTCTGTTGCCTTAATGGGGTACCGAACAGTGACCGCTGCAAAGCAGCCAGTCTGCCAGGAGATTCTGGGGCTTCATGGAGCCCAGTCTGCAGAGAACTGCCACTTGCTTTCAGTATTCCCAGGTGAAAGAGGTCATTCTGCTGCCATGTTGGGCATATGCCCCCAGCTCTGTTTCCTGGCGAAGTGATGATAACTCTTCTTTTTTAAGTTAGTTAGTTAGTTAGTTTGTTTGTTTAGAGAGAGACATGTGGGGGAGGGGCAGAGAGAAGGAGAGACAGAATCCCAATCAGGCTTTGCACCATCAGCACAGAGCTGATGCAGGGCTCGAACCCACGAACCATGAGATCATGACCTGAGCTGAGATACAGAGTCTGACGCTTAACCGATTGTGCCATGGAGGTGCCCCAAAGTGATGATAACTTTATCTTTCTCCAGGGTGAAGTCGGCACAAGAAAAGATAGAGATTAAGAAGCAAAAAAGATTAATTGTGATGGAAAGAAATCATCTCTGGCAGGATGTGAGGTAGAAAAACTCTGGGTCTCATGGAGAAGAAGGTCTCTAGACTCTTATGAAACAAGGCAAATGATTTCTGTGGTGACTCATCTTTGGGTCAGACATCATCTGTGGCAACAGAGCTGTGAGGTTGTGAGGGGGAGCATGCAGAGCATGGCACCTGCTTTCCTCAGCCATGCAGAGGAGTACAGAGCCTTGAAGGAAAGACCACAGTCACAGCTAGAGGTGGCATTTGGCAGGAGCCACAGGAACCCATAGAGTTTGTGGTCCTGGCCAGGTCCACCTTTTACCGAGGAAGAGGGGCTCCCAACCCAACTGCTGACTTCCCTTGCAGTCTGAACAAACCACTTGAACTTGCCATCCCTTTTTTCAAAAGGGAAATCTTCCAGGTCTTATTTTGCCTCAAAGATAAATTATTCCAAAAGCACTAATAGCAAACATTCACCATGCCCTAATTATCTGTCAAATACTACAGCAAGCACTTTCACACGTTTTTGCACATGACCCTCATACCACCTCATGGTGAAGGTCCGTATGTGCTATTATTTGCATTTTACCAATGTGGAAACTGAGGTTCAGAGATGAGCTAACTTGTTTGAGGTCACACTGCTGGTAAGTGGGTGAGCTGGGATTGGAGCGAAGGCAGCTTGATTTTTCTGCACCCAAAGTCACATTTCAGCATGAGCAAAAATTACTGCTCATTTTAGAAGAATCCAGGAAATGTAAATCAGGAGAGAGGGGTTGCCTTGGAACACAAAGCAAAAGGACCTCAGAAGGTATCAAAGCAGAAAATCGTCTTCCTCCTCTTGAAACTTCCATTCTACAGCATGTACTCCCCTCCAACTTTGGAAACCCACAGCCTGCTAATTCACTTTCCAGATCCCATGTAGCTGTGTCTCTGGGCGATCATAACTTGATGGAGTCAGCTGACAAGGTCTGCAAGACTCTTGGAAAGGTATCATTAATTCAAAATGATGCCAAGTGTCACCTGGGGAGTCCATTTGCAAACACTCTCCTCCTTTCTTGCCAAAGAGCAAGCGTTCCTGTAGCTACCAGCTCCTTTCCACATCACCTTTCTGTGCCAGGCTCCTCCAGCCTGTTGGGGCTGATGCTCCTCCTCCAGCTGTCTATGCTGATGAAGAACAAACCAACAGTAACCCACAGAGGTAATACTGGGTCTGCTGTTGTCATCAAAAGCAGCCAGCTTTCCCGAAAGTTGCTTAGCATCTGATAGTGTGCATCCCAACATCCCACAAAGTAGCTCTAAGCCAGTAAACAAGTTCAACCTACATTGAGCACTCACTTTGGATCAGATAGCGTACATGATAAAGTACAGTGCCTGTCCCTCCCCCAAATTATAAATGTACTGCAGGAAAAGACTACTGGAGAAATGCTACAACATAAGGGTAATTAAATACATGCTAAATGAGTGAGTACCATTTAAATTATGGCTGGAACACATTTTGAACCATTAATTTGTATCTATTTTTCATCTATTTTTCTCCTTTCCTGTCTTCTCTCCTCAAGCAAGTAGCCAATCAGCCTTGCCTTCATTGCCTCAGAGATGGTCCATTGCAGAGAGAAAGAAGAAGTTACTGGCAAGGCTCCCTGGCTTTGGTATTCCAAAAGCTGATGTCCAGAGTTGAACCAATATGGTTTGTGGAGAACAAAGGGGCAAAAGAAGAACTGGATGGAGGAAGAGGCAAAGTGAACTGGAGAAACTCAAAGTAGAGATTTCTCCCAGAACAGAAAAAAATACCCCGGGGCTAGGGGCAGAATGAGAGCATGAGACACCAAGAGAGACACAGACAGAGAGACAGAGAGACCGAGGCTTAGACTGCTGGGTGCTTAGGCAAAGAGGACTCAACCTCATGATTCTTATCTCAATAAGACTTCCACAAGGCAGTGGCTATGTTGTATGTCTAGGCAAATACAGGCAAATTGTTTTTCTGCAAAAATAATTCTCAGGTCTCCAGTGTGCCCACAGAGAGCAGCCAGTTCCAGTGTTGCCATATGGAGGAGGTAAGGGGAAACACGGAGGTAACTTGTTTGGTTTCTGCCTCACTTTGACACTGTACAAATCCCTAGAACAATGGCCCAGACAGGGTGGAACCCAAGCAATTCTACCACAATTTCCTGGTGGCCTGGACGGATGGGGTGAAGTTGCCAGAAACAATCTAGGATGCCCTGCCCTGGGTGTCCTGTGTTTTTATTCACTAAGTCTGGCAACCCTACATTGGGCTTGAAGTAGAAACTAAGATGACAAAAATGATGTGGACAAAAATTCTTATCTGAGTTTGCAGAACTGAAATGGTGCACTGTGATTTATACTCATTCACATATAACACCTTTTATTTTTAGAGCACATTATAGTTTATAAGGTTCCTTCACATATACTGTATCATTTGACCTTCCCAATAACCTGGGGAGATGAGAAATGTGGGTCTGATTTTCCCAGAAAAAGATAACAGGGATCAGGAAAGCTAAGTCTGCCGAAGACTTGCTAAGTCCACATGGGCCAAGGCTATAACCCAAACTGGCTTTCAGCTCCCATGATGCTCTGCTCTGGGACCCTGCACTGCCCCCCGAGTCCCAGCCTGGCCCAGGCTCCAGCATTCCAGACATGCAGCACTCCATTCAGTTCCAAAATGCCTCTCACGGGCTTTTGTGAAGCATGAAGTTTCAGAGGTGTCCGATTCCAGATGATCTCTCTCTGGTTTGCAGAAGGGCCAGAGCTAGAAAATGGTTTTACTTGGTGAGGTGTCCATAGTGGAGTCTCTGTCATCTGTGGGTTCCAGGATGACAAGACTTGTAACAGGTCTAGGTACTAATCCTTTGGGCTCATCATATTCCAGGTCAGGTGACAACTGCCTACAAATAAGATGGCTTGATTCCCCTGGGACTCAGCAAGGATGGTGTGGATGGGGATTTCTGGGGAAGAAAGTTGAGCAGAGCAGGAGGCCTGACTTCGGGATGCTTTGCAGAGCCCGAGAGCAGCCGGAGGAATGCTCTGTCCAGCAGCTCAAGACAGCTGCTGCCTGGGGGGAGGGGCCACTCTGTCAGAGCGCAGGGTTTTACACATCCTAAAATCTTTACTTATGGATGTCAGGTCAAAGGGAAGGGAAAAAAACTCAACCAGACTTGAAAAGTTACCTGGTTCTGCTGTCGGCAAATGGGCCACAGCTGTTTTTGCCATTACAAAAGCTGGTGCTTTTTTTTTTTTTTTTTTTTAAAGTATGTTGTAGGAAATAAAGAATATGATCCTGGGGAAGCCCCATGTATACCACTGCCCACTTTGATTAAAATTTCATTTTTCATTCTATACGGAGGATTTCAATGGCAGGAAAATGTTTTTCTTTGCTTTGCTTTTTTTTTCTTTAAGTGCTAGAAGACAGGAACCCGTTTTATTGCCATTTTTTATTATTTATACTTTGATATGTTATACATATTATTTATTGCCCACTAAATAGTTAATACCAACAATGATAACTCCTCCTTGTTGGTGGAAGTCACTTCTGGGGTGTGAGAAAGGGCATCTTACAGATTGGGGAATGAGACACGGGTTCTGACGATCACCACAGTATTCATTACCAACGACTATTTTGTAACATTTCCAAAGCACAATGACACGAAGCTCTGCAGACCTGTGATGACTGTATCTGAGAATTTCTTTCAAACATCTCATCCACTGGCTTGGAGCAAGTCCTCTAAGGAGCCAGCTCCAAGGAGCTGGGGCCATTCTCGTGCCAGCGTCAGGACTCCTGGTCCATGTATCTGGCAGGAGTGATGCACTCAGAGTATGGTGCCTGTTCTGACCAGTCCGGTTCACCTGATCCGATGAAAGGTCAGCAGGACTAAGCTCTGCGCCAGGATTCCAAGGATTCCAAGTTCCCTTCCTCCGCCCCAGGCCAGTGACTTGTAAACGTGGAGGCTCTGCTAAGCACTGGGATTTTATTAAGGGCCTTGTTAAAATTTACTAGAGTCAAATAAAGAAAAGATCCAGCCTTGGAAATCATTCTCCACCCATGTCTCTCCTTCTCCCTGCTTCCCACCCCCACCCCTGATCCTACTTATTCATCCATTAAGCAACTAACTACTGAGTGAATTCGGGAAAGTTACCCGTATCACATAGCTTTAGAAATCACTTCAGAAAACGCCTTTAGGAAGGTAGGTCACCTCTTTCCATTTGTCTTACTCTGGCAGGTCTGGCGCCTAAGCCACTAGGCAGTGAAACACTATGGTGAAGGATAGAGAGATACAAACTCTTAAATCAGGCCTGAGTTAAATCCTGGCCATTGAATCCGACTGGGATGACTTTGGGCAAGTTACTTAACCTCTGTGAGTCTCACTTTCTGCATCTATAAAATGAGACGAGTACTATGACCTACTGTGTCAAATATTGAGAGGGTTAAGGCAAGTAATGCATGTCCACTGCCTACCCCAGTGTTGAGCGCACAGCAGGTGCCAAAAATGTGAGCTATCAACAGGGGTCCCGTCCTCCCCCACACCCCCCTGCAAGGCTGCATTGCTTCATCTTGTGTTTAAGAGAATTTTTGCCAGCTACATGGGGAACTAAGGAGAGGAAAAGCCATGTTCATGCTGCTGGATTCACAACTTGTCCCATCCTTCTGTGATGTCATAATTCGAGCAGCAGCCCACAAATCTGAACACTAACCAGCCCTGTAACTGGTCCCCACCTCCCACACACTTTTCATCACCCACTTGCACACAACATCTGGGGCCTCTATTTCCACCCTACTATCCTGTGAGCTTACTGCCCAGATTCCGTGTCCAACGATACTCAGAGAGCCGGTATCCTCAGGAGGTAAGCATACCAGGGCCTCCAGGATCCAAGGCAGGAAGCCCTCTTCCAGGAGAAGCTGAAATTTTGCAAAATGGGATACAGGCAGGGGCATCTCTTTAAAACTGAAATCCCTGTGCTCTGGGGGACCTGAACACAGGTTTCATTTTTCAAAGGGCCAACATGTCGCCAAGATTGGGTTACTCTGTGTTCAGCGGCTGCTTGACCCCTCCCTAAGCCCATACTGAGGCAAAGACCCACCTAGAATTGAACCCGGGCTATACAGGCAGTTCAGGGCAGTCAGGGCCTGAAGCAGTTCCTGGGTTGATGGACATTTTTTGAGCAAGACTGACTCCTTCTACTCATTCAGGTCTCTGCCCAAGTGTCCACCCCTCAGAGAGTCCTCACCAGGCCTCCAAATATAAAGTTGCATGCATCCTGTCTCCTCTGCACGTTTTCCTTTTCTATGACTTCATGCCACTTATTCCAAAGCATCTCACGTATGTATTTGCTTACCTGCGCTTGCCTGCTGCCCCTAGACTGTCAGATCCCTGGGAAGAGAAGCTCTACCTGTCTTGTTCATGCTACGGGCCCAGCATGTGCTAGTTTTTGCACTGAGGAGATAAGGGAAAAGAACAAAAGACTTATAAGATGCCACACAAAAATCTAGACTCCTGCTTGCCATTGGGGCTTAGAGTACAGAGAATGTTCTTTTTAGAAAGGAAGGAAGGACAGTAATGTTCTTTTACTTTTGATGTTCTAAAGATTTACCACACACACACGAACTGACTATAGTCTCTGACATCGTACACAAGGCCTGAGAAACTCAAGGTCGTTTTCTCTGGAAGTATGGCTGGCCATTATATATTACACATAGTCTCTCTCTCATACTCTCTCTTGCTGTATCTAGTGAATTTGCTGAGCCCAAATTGCTGAGGGCCTGGATATCTAAAGACATGGAATGGTAAGTCAGTATAAATTTGGTGAGAGCCAAGAAATCTGAAGTATTGGTGGGGGCGGGAGGCTGGGGAGATGGGGTCTGGAAGAGAAAGAACAGGAACAGTTGTGGCTTTGCGAAGTCTAAAACAGGTCAACAAAAAGGGGCAGGTCGAGACTCATGTCAAGCTAGCTTCCCTCACGTAGCCACAAATGCTTCCCTTTGCTTCTCTGAGCTGGCAACAGCTTTCTCTGTACATGGGGCTGCAGGGAAGGATGGGGAACAGGGCAGAGAAGGGGAAGCCTTGTTCACAGGAGGATTAAGAAGCAACCTCACAAGGCTGCAATGACTTTGTAGGCTACAGAACAAAACTGCCAAAAGGGCAAAAAGTAAAACCTAGTTATTGAGGGGGGCCGCATATCCATGCAAAAATAAACTGCACACCACCTAACCAAATGAGAACAAAGCAACACCCTTGACAGATAGATTTGGCCCAGTGCAGATTTTCTATGTATTATGAAAGGATAAAACAGGAGCAGCTCTGGCCACCCTCCTTGTCATGGCAACTACCACTACCTGCCCCTTCTTAGCAGCTGTTCTTATGAGCAAGATGGAATGCTCCTGCTATAAGGGCAGGTTCAGGGCATGTTTCCTGGTGACCCAGAATCCAGTGGGAGAACTCCTGCAGGTGTGCATTTAAAGGCTGTGGGTACATCTGCAAAAGAACGCTGGAATTCTGAGTTTCAGGAGCCAGTGAGCAATGGGGTCCCAGAAGCCAGAGTCTGGCAATATGCATGCTCTCACACACACACACACACACACACACACACACACACACACACACACACGGGCAAGAATGGTTTCTGCTAGGATTGTCCAAAAGTGATACATAATCCATAGCTGTGTAACTTTATGTAATAACCTGTCTACAGCCTTCCAACCTTTTTGATAAAATTAAGAAATTGGAATAGGCACCCTCTAAGGATTTTTCAGTTTAAAAATTTTAGACTTCTATGCAAACATTACTTTCTATGCTCTTTTGTTTTTCTCTCCCCTGCTCTTCCTGTTTCATCTTCTGCCTTTCTTCTTTTCTTCCTCTTGGCCAAGTGCCCTTCATTTGCCTCACAGGGGCCAGTGACCCCCAGCAGCCAACCAGGAAAGCCAGCAAATCAGCAACTGTTTTCACAAGGTTTGGAGTAGCTGATGTCCCATGGTTATGGTTCAACTATCCCGCTCCTAGGCTCTAAGACAAATCCCCAAGTCTCTTGTTAAGCATTAAATAAGACATACCAGCCAGTCAGCAAAAGAGAGTCTCCTGACTGAGTCCTGGTGGTATGGAACAATAAATACAGTCACTGCACCAAGAAGCTTAGTCTAATACAGAAACAGGTGCGCCCAAATGGCAACATTTCTGCTGCAGAAATCAAGACAGGCTCATGGGGGAAATCTAGCAACTAAGGCATCATGCTGACTGTGGGAGAAGTGACTTTTGGGGATCCAGAAAGCCTTCCTAGGAGAGGGTATGATAATGTGCAAGGTTAGCAAAACATAATATCCTCATTCTTCATTAAGCGCATCTACTCCTATAAATTGAGAAATCACATCATTTGGGATGGACCCATCCATTAAACATACATAGTATGTGTAGTTATCATTTGTTGAGTGCTATCTGCTATGAACTGCACTAAACTCCTCATACACACCTCATTCAGTCCACAATAAAACAGGAGATTGATGTCAGCACAGTGTTAAGAGCATGTTGCTAGTCACACAGATTCTGGCTTTCTCTATACCTCCATTTTTTCATCTGTGAAATGGGACAAAGAATAGTATATACCACATAGGGTTAGTATGATTTTTCAATTAAATATTATATAAAGCACGTAATACAATGTTAAGAATGTAGTAAATGCTCCATAAACATTACTTATTGTTGATGGAATCATTTTTCCATATATACCTACTAATGTCTAGAGAGCGTAAAGTGAGCTCTCTGAGGTCACATGGCTCACATGTCACCACACTCTGTCATCCCTTGTGATGTAAACTATCACTGCTTGATGGCAACTTCTTTAAATTTTCCAGTAAACTCTGCACCTTCTGGGACTAGACCTGCAATCTACCTTTAAAAGTCATTGTGGGGGCGCCTGGGTGGCGCAGTCGGTTAAGCGTCCGGCTTCAGCCAGGTCACGATCTCGCGGTCCGTGAGTTCGAGCCCCGCGTCGGGCTCTGGGCTGATGGCTCAGAGCCTGGAGCCTGTTTCCGATTCTGTGTCTCCCTCTCTCTCTGCCCCTCCCCCGTTCATGCTCTGTCTCTCTCTGTCCCAAAAATAAATAAACGTTGAAAAAAAAAAAGTCATTGTGGATCTGCAGGTCAATTAATCTTGCCTTGGAAAAGTCATGCAAATATATGGCATATACAGTAGGGCCTTAATTAGAGTTAGAGGTACCTGTAGTCTTTACCTTGAGGTCAGTAGATCAGGTGCTTCATGATCATCTGTGATTCCTCTTTGCCCACCCCTCCCCCCATTCCAGACTCTTCTGGAACATTCCCTTTTGTTCTTCCCTAATAACCCAGCTCACCCCAGGCACTGAGGGTCCCCAACACAGAAAAGTCAAGGAGTGAGCCAAGAAGAGCTATGGCATGAAATGGGGCTGGAAAGGCATAGACCCAGCAATGCTGGAGGCTCTCACAAAAAGCTTTTAAGGAAAGGAAAGCAGTTACCTTGGGGGGTGTTCATAACACTTATGCCAGCCCTCGCTTGCAGCATGGTGGAAAGGGCGGGCCAAACTACATACCATCTGCAGCCAGCCCCTCAGAGTCCATTGAATGCTTCCCATAAGCCTCTACATGGCAATGGGGCCAAATTTCCTGGTTGACCTCAAAGCCATGTACTACAGCAGTAACTAGGAAGCATGGAAGAAGTGGCATAGATAATTGGTCCTAGGAGGCAGTCCTAGAAGAATTTTGTCTATAAGGAAAAGAAGAAAGTAAGAGAAAGAAAAGCCTAAGAAAAGCCTTAGTGTCTTCAAGCAGCTCCCAAGTTTTATTTCGTTTATTTGCTTATATGGGGAGAAGTCAGAGAAGCAATCTGGAGCCAATGAGGATCAAAGAAAGAAAAAAGGGCTTAAGCTGGAGAAAAATTCCAGTCGGACAAAACAAAGTTTTTGAATGCAAGGCTGATAAGATTGCTAGGTTTCACTGTTGAGTGAGGTTATGGTTCTAAATCTCCAAAAACCAATTCAAAAGCAAACAAACAAACCAAAACTCCCCCAAACCCTCCCTCTCCTCCCCAGTCCTTTATGTCTCCCACTTACACCATTTGTCCCAGAATTACCAGCATCATTTATACCATCTGTATTAGAATTACCTGGAAAGCTTATATAAATCCAAGTTCTCAGGCCTCACCTCAGTCACTATTGAGTCAGAATCTCTGGGAGATGGGTGCACCATAAACCACAATTTGACAAGCTCCCAAGGTGATTCCTATTTACATGGAAATCAGGGAGTGAACCAAGGCAAGGTGCCTTCCACCTTGAATTTTCTGAATGTATGCATTTTATCAAAGTCATCAGAGGGCTGCTACAAAGGGCACTAAAATAAAAATGAAAGCTGCCTTTCCCAGGGAGATGGGGTTGCTCAGTGCTAGAGTACCACCCTGACCCCAGGGCACAGCCAAGCTGATGAGCTGAAGATACAGGTTCAGTCGGTAACCCTTGATTACAGACAAACAGCTGACAGGGGGCTGCCAGGCCTCGCCCTGGAGGGATGGGGTGGGAAACGTCACTTAAGGGCAAATTTCTGTGCCTAGAAATCAGATCTGAGTGCAGCACTCCCATCCTCTACTAGAGAAAGAAACCTTACAGTGATTTATCTTTCTCCCTCTTCTTATCTCTGAGTTGGGCGCTGAACTGTGCAAACACACATATTGATTTGCTCTTCACTCCTGTGCGCAGGGCAGTCTTCTTGCCAAGGGACTGAAAACATCTCCACCCATTCTGAGGTGTGTGACTGCTGATCCAGGGGAAAGGGGAGGGCTCGATGGCACTTATGTTTCTTTTTTTTATGTGTTTGTTTGTTTTGTTTTTTTGGCCTACACAGTGTTTTTGTTTTGTTTTTAACTTGTCTTTTGTTTTTCTTTTTAAGTATAATTAACATACAGTATTATAGAAGGCAGTTTTCTTTTTCCTTCTATTGCAACTACATCTTTGCAACATGAACACACAGGCTGGCATAAGGGACTCCTTTTCCTGGGCACTCTTGCGGTGACTTCCTCAAAGTTGCAGAGAGCGAATTTTTGCCTCTCTCTGCTGGGTGTCCACTGGCACCCAGCCTTGACACCTAGCCTCTGCTGATTCTCCCAGGCCGATTTGCCTCCTCCTACTCTGGGCTGCTGGGTGATAGGAGGGGAAGTGCTGGCCAGGGTTGTTTCACAGAACTTTGAGCTGCATCATGGAGAGGGAAAGGGAAGGGATACTGTGTTAAGAATCAGAATCACCCAACTGTGTCAACTCATTCCCTACGACTGTGACTCTCTCACCAGTGCAAACACTGGTCCTTCTCAGATCTGGGAGCTGCCATTTTTCAGAGGAGGGGATGCAAGTGGTGGACTGCCTAAATGAAACAACATTGCCTGCCAGTCACAGTCTCATTGGAAGTCTTGATTCTATTCCTTGCTTCACAACCAATTGTGGGTTGTGCCATATGCAATTTGTCGCTAATTACTGTCCCAAGCTAATTCAGTTAAAAAAATTAAACTAGAAAGACCTGTAGGATCACTCCCACTCCCATACATTCCATAGCTTCCTTGAAGGAAAAGGGGATTAGGTTTATCTAGATTAGTGAATTTGTCTATGCCTTGCATCTTATTTCCTATGTACTCAGAAGGCCCATAGTTATGTCATAACTGCTACATCCATGAGAATCAGAAAAACTAATGGCTTAGCAGTTTTCAGCAAATTGTGATCACCTACCACCTCTACCATTTGCTTAAAACAAGCTGGAGAGCATGCCAAAAATGCAGATTCCTGGGCCCTGTCCCAAAATACTGAGGGTGGAATCCTGAAATCTACATTTTTTTTTTTAATTTTTTTTTCAACATTTATTTATTTTTGGGACAGAGAGAGACAGAGCATGAACAGGGGAAGGGCAGAGAGAGAGAGGGAGACACAGAATCGGAAACAGGCTCCAGGCTCTGAGCCATCAGCCCAGAGCCCGACGCGGGGCTCGAACCCACGGACCGCGAGATCGTGACCTGGCTGAAGTCGGACGCTCAACCGACTGCGCCACCCAGGCGCCCCGAAATCTACATTTTTAATAAATATTCTTTTCATAGCTATCATGCCTTTCCTTCGAAGCGTAGCTGAAAATATTCCACTTTTATAAAGGACTAATTAAATAAGTCCCCCGACACCTCCTATAGCCTCATAATCCATTTGCTTTTGCTGCCTCCAGCATCCACAGAAAATACACATACTTTTTTTCAGTTCTTTGAAAATAGTCTAAAATGTTCCTGTTCTGTGTTTTGTTTAGGAATACGCATGTTCCCTGGTCCAGAAAAGAGACTGGCAGGCTACAGTCCTTAGGCCAAATCTGGCCCACTGCCTATTTGTGTAATAAAGTTTTATTGGAACACAGTCATGCCATTTTGTTCACATATTGTCTATGGCTACTTTTATACTGCAGTGCAGAAGTGGACAGTATGGCCTGTAAAGCTGAAAATATTTCCTATTTGGCTTTTTGCATATAAAGGGTTCTATGGCTTAGAAGGGTGGAAGAGAATGGTTAGCTGTTGGACAAATCCATTTCTTTGTCTTCCTGGCATGTATCTAGACTACATTTCCTAGCCTCCTTTGCAGTTAGGCCTGATCATGTAACTGAGTTCTGGCCAAGGAAATGAGAAAAGGAATTGAGACTGGTCTGGACTGTTAAATCTCCCTGACTTGATCCTCCTAGCTGCAGACAAGCCTAGCCTTGAACCTAGGTGTCATCCTATTGGAGGTTCCAGAGATTCATGAAGGAGTTTGGGTCTCTCTTAGTCATTACTTGGGACCAAGCCACTCATGCATGGAAAACGCATTCTGGGCTTTATGTAAGAGAAATAAATCTCAATCAATTTGGGTCATTATACATTATATTGAATTCACTTGCTAGAGCAGCCCAATTAATTCAATTTAAACACAGAGTTCTCTCCATAGGTAAAAGAATTAAGGAGGGAGGTCCTTTGCATTTTCAAATGCAGGATGGGAAATAATGGGTTGCTACTTGTTTATAGGGAAAGAGAAGGTTAGAGAAGACAGGGCAGTGGTTGTGGGAACTGTTTGGCCTGAGGGCTAGCCTCACATCCTGTAGTGCCAGCATAATGAGTTTGTTCTCCCCATTGATGACAGGTAGAAGCCCTGTCATTCACAGTGCTAGAGGAAGAGACTGGTCCCTTTCTCCAAGAAATAAGTACCTTCAGGGGAGATGGAAAAGTCTAGCATCCAGGTTAATATCTTGTAGAAAGCCACAAAATGCAGGGGAAAGAGTTCTGATAAGGTGTGGCAGACTTGTCTTTCAGATCTTTCCTGAAAGAATTACTGTGTACCTTAAGGTAAGTCACCACCCCTTTGAAGGCATGACTTCCTCATCAAAACAAGTCTACATCTTTAAAATGTCAGAACCATACTGGATTTCAAATATAAGCTAGCTCAGTGGTTTCCAAAGCAAGTTCCAAGAATCTCTGTGATCCTTCAGAGGTCCCTCAGTATCTTCTATAAGGTTTAAGGGATGGGCAATGGGCAGATTCTGGGTTTCCCACTGACTGAACAAGTATGGCATGGCTTTTTATTTATTTATGGGGGGATAGTATTTTGAAGTGATAACTGATAATGTTCCACACCACACCCACCAATACCCATACGCTTTCTTGTACCCAAGCACACAGGATATATTCTACCTTTGCCTTAGGGATGGATTGTCCTATACAACATAGAGAACAAAGAAATTAACTCTTGGCTTTTAAGTTTGAAAAATCTAGACCTGTGCTGTGCAACAGGACAGCCACTAGCCACATGTGGTTATGTGAATTTACGTCAATTAAAATTAAACGTTCAGTTCATTGGTCATACCAGTCACATGTAGCTGTGGCTACCATAATGAACATTTCCATCATAATAGAGAATTCGGTTGGACAGTGCTGATCTGAGCACTAAGTACTTGGGGTATACTGGATTAGTCAGAATTAGTAAATTCTCTGATCCAAAGATTTCTCCAGTTGGGAAAAATATTGAAAAGGATTGTGAAGGGAGTTGAGACACAGATGGGCACATGGTAGAGACCCCTTTCTTAACCTTTCTCTGCCAAGCAGCAGGACTGGACGTGGATGGGATGAAGAATGATAGAAGCTGAGGTCTGAGGAGACCAACTGTGCCAGGTGGAGCCAAGTGAGGGGACAAAGCCTCTCAGAATTACCTTCGCTCTGTCCTGGTGCGGGGGCATTACAGAAGAATGGATTCATGGTGGCAATTAGCAGTCTTGAAGGGGAGACAGTCTTTGAGAGTTTCCCAGAGCTTCTGAGGGGCAAGGAAGTAGAAGAATAATTTCCTGTGCTGGGCAGAATTGCAGGGAAGAAGGAAGGTGGATGTAAAGAGGGGGTTGTCTTATTGGGTTCCCAGGTAGCCAGACTTAAATGCTCTGAACTAGATGCCCATCACCTCCTTCTTTATGTGGGCACCATTTAAACACCCAGGAGCATGGACACAGCCCCAGCAGTGTGTGAGGTTTAGCTTTTGTGGAAAGTGGGAATGAGCGAGAAATTGTTATATAAACTGATGTTTGCAGACTGTGTTTACATACACTATGTATTTCTTATATTTTCCTTGTACAAACACAATCCTGCCACTGAAAATAATGAAAGGTTGATCAGTTCTACGAGTCAGAGATTAATGTTTCTTGCAGCTAAGGGTATCCTATTGGACAAAATGTGTCTGGGGTAACAGGAAGATGCAGGAAGTGGTTTCAGAACTGTCACTGTTTTAGATGAAACATAGGGTGTGTAAAGGAGACAAAATTCTCTGGCACATGCCCTAACTCCCCTCCCGAAGGGAACAAGAGCCATGACAAGTAGACAATAGAGTATGTGCTCTGTGCTTAAACACAGAAACTCACCAAGAGGAAACACACCCCATCCAAGCTTAAAGCTCTGCCTTGCTCCACAAGAAAATGAGCAAACGATGAACAGGTAGTAAGCAAAAATGTGCTTCTTAGTGAAAGCACTGTAGCATTTGTACTTCTAGAGACGCCCAGTCTAAAATGATGTTCCCTGGGAGCCTGAGTGGCTCAGTCAGTTGGTGTCCGACTTTGGCTCAGGTCATGATCTCACGGTTCTTGAGTTTGAGTCCTGTGTCGGGCTCTGTGCTGACAGCTTGGAGCCTGGAGTCTGCTTCAGATTCTGTGTCTCCCTCTCGCTCTCTGTGCCCCTCCCCCACTCACACTCTGTGTGTGTGTGTGTGTGTGTGTGTGTGTGTGTGTGTGTCTCAGTAATAAAAAAAATTAAAAAAAATTTTTTAAATGATATTCTCTGGCTATATGAAGGGGCCTACGAAAATGAAAGCTCTGACTTCCATTATCTGAGCATACTCTCTGTGAGTTCCTGAAAACTTCCTAATCAATTTATTTATTGTCACACCAGCCACATTTTTATCACTCTGGATGGCCATCTTATGGTGAGGAGTTGCATGAGTGTCCAGATACACACAGGTGTATAATGCAAGCACACCAAAGAAGGTCCTGAGAACCAAAGAAGGCTTTAGTGTGAGTTCTTCCATGAGGTCCACATGTTGGTATCTACAGCAGTGAGTCTCTTGTCAGAGATGGACTTGGGGTTTCATTTCCTCCATTATTATAAGAAAATGGTTTGTTCTTTGTAAAAAAAAAAAAAAGGTTGTGTTATATTAGGGTTCTATTAAAAACTGGAGGCAGTGGAATTTTCATTTAAAGAAGAATGATTATGAGGCACCTGGGTGGCTCAGTCGGTTCAGTGTCCCACTTCAGCTTAGGTCATGATCTTGCAGTCTGTGAGTTTGAGCCCTGTGTCAGGCTCTGACAGCTCAGTACCTGGAGCCTACTTTGGATTTTGTGTTTCCCTCTCTCTTTACCCCTCCCACATTCATGCTCTCCCTCTCTCAAAAATAAAACATTAAAAACACTTTTTAAAAAGAAGAATGACTATAAGACTAAAGGTTTTCACAGGTCCTTAGTATTCTTTAGGGACAGCTCTAGACCTCTGGGTAGGAGGCCGTTGGCAGTGACAAGAAGCTATGGTAAATTCCCCAAAGCCTTCTAGGAAACTAGGGGGCTTCTAAGCTCACTGGGAAATCTCTTCTCTCTCTCTGTCTCCTCCTCCTCATTCCTACCTTCTGTTCTCTTTCCATCCTACTCCTAGCTACCTTCTCCCACGGATGTCTCCTAGAATCTTCACCCTGCCTCCTGTGCCCCAAACTCTTGGGCTCCCCCACCATATTAAAGGCCTTCTCTGCAATGTGCTAGCAGGGATAGAAAAGTTGGGTGAGTGTGTCAGTGTGTGTCTAAGGGAGCCAGAGGTTGGGTTTTCACCTGTGCTTCACCCATCTCCTCAGACAGAGGGGAGCAGGTATACAAGGGGCAGGTGCATTTTCAGAAAGGGACCAAGGACTGAATCCAGGGAAAGGGAAAGAATTGTTTTTTTTTTCTCCCCAGTGGAAACATTTATATCCTGAATTTGGAGAATTAGATTCTGCCAGAAGGCCACATTGGGTGTGTCCTGAGCTATGGGCCTCATGAGTGCTATTTTATTTATCCTCAAAACCGGCTGGGACATAGGCATAATTATTCTTCTTTTATGAATAACCAACGGGAGGATCAGAAAGGTGAAGAACATGACCAATCATCCAGCTGGTAAGCCTCTGAGCCAGGAACTTAATCTGGAGAGCAGCACTAAGGTCTAGCAACTGGGAAACTCCAGGACAGCCAGTCCACCCAGGGAGGAAGAGGAGAGCCATTGAAGGGGCTATGATAACAGCTTGTGCTTAATAAGCACTTATCTCATGTGCCTTATCTCGTGAGCAGCAAGGCTGGGATTTGGCTGAGATCCTAGAGTTTGAGAACTACATTGCCCCAATGTGAGCTGTGGGCAGACACATATTTTCTAACTTCAGGAGGCAAACCTTCCCAGTACGGAGAGGAACCTGTCTATCACAAACCTCTCCCTGGGCAGTGGGAGCAGATAGGCTTTTCCTGCCAGAAGTTGCCAGAAGCGCTGCGAGGCTTTAAGGTTGACTAAGCCATAATCCTACTCTAGATCATGCTGCTGCTTCCGTTTCCTGAGCAACAGCACGGAACTGGGAGAACATACGTGCTATTAGATTTGGACAGGGAGGCGAGCAGCAGTGTTTGTCACTGGGAACGGAGTGTGACACAAACAGCCTGGGCTCCGTGCCTTGCCCAAGCTGTCACACGCACCCCATCCTCCAGAAGCAAACCGATAGCAACCCAGAATACACCACCCCCTACTTGTCTTTAAAGAAGAGTAGCAGAGGAATGGGGGCAGAGAAGAGACAAAATGAGAAGACACAAACCCAAGACATAGGGGCAGCTTCAAAAAATTCCTACCTAGGCATATAGAGTTCTCACAGGGCCATGGGATCAGAGGCCAACTGCGACTCCTGAAGTCTCCAGACACATCCAAGTCTCACTGAATTAGAAGATAATCAGTAAACTCAATTTCTTCTCATTAGGATATGGCTCTTCATTACTGTGGCTGGTGCTTTTTCAGAGAAGAGGTCTGAATGGAAGTGTGAGTCAGGGCAAAAAGTGCTGCAAGTTTCAGAATGCAATCCATCCTTTTACTGGGCCCAAGTCAGAGAAGGATGTGAAGAAGGCACTTTTCCAGATACAGTTTTGAAATCAGTCAGAAAGTTAAGAGAATTTCAAAAATTATCTTGGATCCATCTGGAATCTTAAAGAAACTATCACTCACAGAAGAACAGATTCTTCTGTGTGAATTCAGATAGTTCCAGCCCAGTAATGGAAGCAGCAACTTGGGCTCCTAAGTGCCTGGATCATTCTGGAAGGTCATACTTACTGCATGTCTCCTCCAAGCACTTCTGCCCTGTGGTGGATTCTGTAGACGTGATGTACCAGAGACCAAACCACATGGGTCCAGAGAAAAGTAGAGAGACTCAAATTTCCCTGGAACAGATGGTAAATTCTTCACTTTTTTCTTCTCTTTGGTTTTGTTTTCTCATGAGTTCCTTCTGCAGGATGCACTATGGGGAATCCAGGAATACCTGCTAGAGACCAGGCATGCAGGAAACCTGGACATTTCTGTGGCAAAGAACCCAAGAGATGCTGACACCAACTTTCTTCTTGACAGAGAGGGAAGCACACAGCTCTGGGGGCCTTCTAGAGTCACGGTATGCAAATAATTCAACAAATGGCTTAACAGCAATGCTGTCAGAAAAAGAATTTCCAATTCTATCACCATGGTGACAGCTCATCAAAGAAAAAAAACCTAAATCTAAAAACTGCCTTCTTTGGCTGATGAAAAATAATAAATAGGGCTCCCAGGCTTGTACCTTATATTAACTCTCATTGCCACCCTGAATTCTCCCCCAGCTCCACCCTCATACCTGGCCAGGTCTTCATACAGTTACAGCCACCTGTGATTCCCCATGATGCTCTTGAGCCCAGGAACTTAAAAGATGAGTGGTTCATTCCCCAGACTCCCAAACCTCCAGCCTGCCTCCTCTTCCCATGCTCTTCCTGGCATTCATTAACCCCTGACCCCGGGTTTATTGGCTGTCCATTGCAATTTCACAGACAGGGTATTTCTGGAAGTGGCTACAAGCCCCAGGTTGCATCTACTCCAGCGATGGGGCATTCACAGGAGAGAAGGCTAGTATGTCCGGAGGGACTGAGTCAGAAATGGCACTTGTGACTTCCTTCTGTTCTAAGGGCTATGCCACAGCCAAATTTTTATATTAAAAACTGGATCGTATAAGTCTTCAAGGCATCCTGAAACAGACAGCATACATATTTTGCCATTTCGAGAACTGTGATCCAAGCAACTGCTGAGGGAGTGACGTTTTCAAGAAGTGGGGCCAAGAGCAGTGATGGAAATACAGAAGCAGCAAGCTGTAGGTGTAGGGAGGCTTGCTGCATCTTGTAGGGACAAGCAAATACTAGGGAGCACCCAGTCGATTGACTGCAGATTACTGCATTCTGACCTGGCCACACATTGGAACACTGCAAGATTATGACATACAAACAACTGAAGATCTAGGCTTATTGATGTGGAGAGATGTCCACAATATGTTGTTAGCAAAAAACCATGCTACAAAACAACGTATACAGTGTAATCCTATTTAAACATTTTTTTAAATGTTTATTTATTATTGAGAGAAACATTTTTTAAATGTTTATTTATTATTGAGGGACACAGTGTGAGCAGGGGAGGGGTACAGAGAGGGGGAGACACAGAATCTGAAGCAGGCTCCAGGCTCTGAGCTGTCAGCACAGAGCCCGACGTGGGGCTCGAACTCACAAACTGTGAGATCATGACCTGAGCCAAAGTCGGTCGCCTAACCAACTGAGCCACCCAGGCACCCCTAGTGTAATCCTACTTAAGGTATGTTTTTATGTGCCTATACACATAAAAGAGTAGAAGGCTGTATAGCAAAATGTTAATCACTGTTACCTCTTGTGGTTTCTCCTTTTTATCTTTCCAAAATTTTGGTGCCTAAAGCAATATTTTATGTGGTGATTTTATATTAATATTATATCAAAAAATCCATAAAACTCTAAAGTAGCGTTAAGAGTGACTTTTCGGGGTGCCTGGGTGGCTCAGTCGGTTAAACACCCGACTTTGGCTCAGGTCATGATCTCGCAGTTCGTGAGTTCAAGCCCTGCATCAGGCTCTGTGCTGACAGCTCAGATCCTGAAGCCTGCTTCAGATTCGGTGTCTCCTCTCTCTGCCCCTCCCCAGCTCACACTCTATCTCTGTCTGTCTCAAAAATAAATAAACATTAAAAAAAAGTGACTTTTCAAGGATAAAAGATAGGGATCAGGTCTCTACTCTACCAGGAACTCTGGTGGGAAATAACTTAAAGGAACCACATGGTCGCTGCCCTCACAGGGCTTGAAGTCTAAACAAGGTGATACATGAAATAATCACTAGGTCCCAGATCTTCAGGAGTAAATGAACAAAACATTCAATGATGGTGGATCATGTTCTCACAGGTAGATAGACACAGGTGGTTAAGTGGACAAGATCATCTAGATTCCCATCCCAGATGGATGTGACATTGATCAAGTTGTTTATCTGCATGGAGACCTAGTTTTCCCATCTAAAAGTGGGGTAACAGCAGAAGATCCGCCTCAGAAGACTGCTGTGCTGTTTAGATGAGGTAAAGACAGAACACAGTGCTGACCGGGACATTCAGGAAATACCAACTATTACCATTACTATTCATTACCACTCTCACCAAGGGCTCTGTGAAAGCAGGTGTGGGCATAGCACAGACACAAGGAAGACAGCCCTTTGGCATAATATCTCCTGATGCTGACAGTCCTCTACCTTCTGGGAAAGATCCTTCCTTTAGCTTAAGTGCTTGAAGAAGTTTTAAACAAAATGGCACTCATTTTCCCAGGAACTGGGAAGCCTGGCCCACACCTCCCTGGCACAGCGCAATATTCATTGTAGTGCTTAATCTGTTGGTGACTTAATCTGTTGATGAAGCCAATCAATGGCTCCCTCCATCCCCAAGCAAATGAATTGCTCCCCTCCAATCGAAAGGCATCTTTAATCTGATTCCTTTTCACTCAACTCTCTACCATGACCCATGTGTCATTTCATTCCTTTTTTCCCCTCCTGTAAGTAATCAGCCTGGTCCAATTTGCTTGTATAAACAGGAGGCCTAGGTGGGGGGACGTCACTTGGCTATGGCAGTTCTGCTTTTTATACATCCCCCCGCCTTGTTTCCTGAGACCTTTCAATAGAGCCAGACTTGGTGGAGAGTTATATTAAACAGTTTGACTCCAAACCTAAACAGCCCCTGAAGCATTAGTGGTTCAAAGATCTCCTGGTGCATTTATGAAAAGCCATTGATCTGGGAAGAGGTGTTAGTGGACTTGAAATGCACTAAGAAAACTCCTTTGCTGGCAGGAGGCAGAGTGGTTTTCATTAAGGATCTGCCCTTTATCTTGTCACATCACTGACCTGCCCAAGCCGAGATGGGTATTTCCCCTTGCCTTGAGAGGAGGCTGCCTCTGGTTAGAAGTCGTGATAAGAAAGCATTCATTTTTAAGACAGACACAAAGGACAGAAGTGACTTGCTTTGCGAGCGTGAACCCCAAATCTCCTTTATATTCTAACTTTCGTGATCACTTCTGATGCATAAAAGCCTTGAGAACACCATGGGTCATTCCCCGATGTTTGGTTCTCAGGACTAGGAAAATTGGGGGCAAGATGCAAATACTTGGACTTCAGAGCTTCAGGAACTTGAAATACCACCTAGTACAGGGTCCCTTCTTAACCCGGAGGACCATTTATCAGTTTCAGGACAATGTAAATTGCCTTAAGTCTCCCTTCTGCTGCGTACTACTAGGTGACCTGAGATGCATTCCTTCCTGCTGCTGCCATGATTTTCTCATCTAGAAACTGGGCCTGATGCCCTCACAGGGTTGTTGCGAGGATTAAATATGGTAATACATGTAAAGTGCTTTGCACGGTGTCTGGCATAAAGTTGACACTTGATAAATGCCAGCTATTATTATTGCTTGCTATTACTATACTATTATTTATGCAGCTTAAAAATTGTAAGCAACACTTTGCATGTCATGCATATGTGCATTTTCCCGGAATAGGTCTATACACTTAATTTTCATTTTCTCCTAAAGGGGAAGGACCACTAATCTAGCTAGACTTTCTCCTTTAATTGATGAGTAAAATCATGCACAGAGGTTTAGAGTGTTCTTTCCAGACAGATGCAAAGCCAGAACCAGAACCCCCAAATCTGTTGATTCACTGTCCAGTGCTTTGCAAAGTTCTGAAGGCATTAGCGAAGGGAGCCCAAGCCTTACCCAGTGGTGCACAGAAGAAGTGATCTATGAATAAATGTGGAACAGGACTGAACACATATTGGCAAGGTTAAGGCAGAGGGGATGTTCAGGGGTCTGGAGGTGTGATGGCTGTGGAGATGCCAAAAAACTCTTGACAACAGTAATCCACAGGAGAGGTAGTGGGCAAACCAGAGTGAAGGGGGGAGCAGGTGGAGGCCACCAGCCAGAACTTTCTCCAGTTACAGACTTTTATGCATTCCCCATGCATAAAAAAGCACATTTATCCTACAGACTTTACAACATCCAAGATAATATGCATATTTGACTTAGGAAATAAATAGTTTTTGAGTTCTGAATGATTGTACCTCCATTTCCCAGGAAATGCAGCCCCAGGATTTTGAGGTTTGCATTGTTCTTCCTTTGACCAGGTTCTTCAAAATGCTTTCGTTTTCCCTAGTTCAGTGGTTCTTAAGTGTGTCTTTAGACCACCACCATCAGTATTCCCAGGAAACTTGTGGGAAATGCAAGTTTGGGGGACCTCCTAAGAACAACTGAAGCAGAAAGTCTGGGGGTAGGTCCCAGGAATGTGCTTCAAAAGGGTCTCCAGGTGACTCTGAAGCACACTCAACTCTGAGAACCACTTATTTAGGCCATCGGTGTGGCAGAGAAACATAACAAGGAAAGAGGGCTTTAAAAAATCTTCCAGAAATTTGAGACCCTGGAATACACTTTTTTTTTTTTTTTGGTATGGAATAAACTGAAACTAGATTAGTAACCTAGTTCCTCTTGTATTTTGCAAACAAGAGATCTTGGAGGGAAGTGGAAAATAAATTTCAAGGCCTTTCATCTCAGTTACCATGACATGTTCATTTAGCATTGTGTGGGGAGGAAGGGAGAGAGGGAAGGAGGGGCAGCAGTTAGGCTTGTAGAGGAGAATACACAATTCCAATGGAATCCACTGTAATTTAGGGGTAATTAGCGTCTGCACATTCTCTATCCATGAGGCTCCATTAATCCAGTTAATCCTTATCTTCCAATCAAAAACAAACATCCTTGAGTGTGCTTGGGATCCTTTTAACACATTCTGCCCACCTGGATGCTGTCCTCTGCCTTGTAATCCAGAGCTTTTAGGAGCCACTTCAGCTCCTGGGAAGGGGAGACGACTCACCGTCTTGGCTGGGTCCTGCCAGCTCCTTGGAAATAAGCCCTCTCCCAGGCTGCTCCCTTGCCCGAAGCACACGTTCTCTGGCTAGACCTGGCCTCTCCCTGTCATTACGCAAGCCGCTCTTGGTACTCCCTTGCTATTCTGGGCAGCCTTCCCTGACAACTCCTTGACTTCCCCTTGCCTAAGCAATGCAAGAGCTTGGATAATACTAATGCCTTGCATTGCTAAGACGCTCTGCTGTTTCCAGAGGCCTTTCTTATTTGCTTCACGGGATCCTCCAAACTACTGTAATATCATTACCCCTCTCCGCTTTCCCACCCACTTTGGCCCCCTGCAATTTACAGATGGGGGTTATAGAAGCTTCCAGGGGTTACATAACCTATCAAATTCCCACAGATAGCAACTGGATGACAAGGTAGGTTCAAAATCAGGTCTCCTGATTCGCAGGCAAAGACCTTCCTGCTATAGAACACTGTTTCTTTCTGACTACCCACCTAAATCCATAACACTAATGAATAATGCATTTGTGCTTTCACTGTGTTTATGTCTTTGGGACGCCTTTGTATCTGTGAAAATAAGTGTGTCTTCATTTAAAAGCCTTTATAGAGAAGACATCATATCTGTGTAACTCAGTCTCAAATAATAATATAAAGTGCTTCTACCTATTCAAAATATTTTCATTTTCTCTTATTTTGTCTACAAAACAATCCAACAAGTAGGATAAGCAGTATTATATCTATTATAATGGTAAGGAAACTAAAAGTTGGCCAATAAAAGCAACTTCCTGGCTCAGCAATAGAAAGTGGTATCATTGGGAACAAAATACAGACTTTTAACATCTGGTGCTGTATTTATCTACTAGATGCATGGTTTTAAAATTGTGTTCTGAAAACTGCAGGGTTCTTATATGCCACCTTGGGAACTCCTAGGGGAGCCATGGAAGGGTGGGGCTGGCATTGCTCTGGGTCTCCTACCCTGGTTTAACTAGAATGTTCTCTCCCTTAAAAAGCAGCTTGGAAGCTGCTGGCAGGTTGTCATTTCCTATATGAAGTACCCAGCTTGTAGTACTTGTCAGGTATAGACAGTGGCTTCAGGATAGTACAGTTGCAGGCGGCCCTGATCAGCCCTGAGGATCTTATAAACACTTCTGACCTCCCAACTTGCTGTCAGTGTGGGAGGTGAAAACTGTGCCCTGTCCTCAGAGAGGGTAAGCTACCCCACAGCCTTTTCATATTCTGTTCATCAATTCAACAAAATTTGTTAGGCAACTACCATGTACTAAGTTCCGTGCTAGAGTTTGAACTAGAATAATAGAAAACCAGTATGAAGATGACTGATTCCCTGCCCTCATGCAGCTTCACACCAATAAATAATTCCAAATCATAATAAGGACTAGGAAGGAAAGATCTGCCTGCTGTACGAAAGAGTAAGGGTGGGGGAGGGGATCTCATCCACTTAGGAGGTCAGAGAATTCCACTTTGTGGAGACAACACTGAAGCGAGGCTTTCTCGGCAGGGTAGAGAGGGAGAGGGAGACCATTCCTGCTGCACAAAACAACATATTGTCTAGATATGAAGCAACGAGAGTGTGGCCTGTTTGAGGGATATCAAGGACATGAGCTGGCCCAGAGTGCCAGGAGATGGGAGACGGGTCAGGCGGTGCAGGGCTTAGAATTTATGCAAAGCAAAATGGACAGCTACTGTCCATTTGTCCGATTTTGGCTACTGTCTGGAAAAAAAATGGGGTTGGTCAAGGGTATAAAGCGAAGAGACTTTTAGGAGCCTCATTAGGGTGGTTTTGTATATATGTAACTTAACTGGCCCAATTAATTTCTAATACTGGAAGTAACACTGGATGCTCTTGAGAGTGGAGCCAGTTATCAGAAAGGAAATCCACGGTCACAGAGATGCCCTTGGGAGATTTTATAATTTAACGTGGAAGGGAGAGAGCAGGCAACATGGACAAGACTTTAGAAGAACAAGAGTGGTGGGCGCCTGGGTGGCTCAGTCGGTTGAGTGTCCGACTTCGGCTCAGGTCATGATCTCACGGTCCGTGAGTTCGAGCCCCGCGTCGGGCTCTGTGCTGGCTGCTCAGAGCCAGGAGCCTGTTCCAGATTCTGTGTCTCCCTCTATCTCTGCCCCTCCCCTATTCACGCTCCGTCTCTCTCTGTCTCAAAAATAAATAAAAAAAAAAAAAGAAGAAGAACAAGAGTGGTAAAAATGAGAAGTTCTACCTTAGATTTGGATGACAAGGTCCCAGCCCTGCACTATTACATCTTATTTGTAACGTGACACAGGCCATTTAACCAAGCCCTTAGGCCTCATTTTCCCCAGCTGTGATGAGGGTCCAATAGCCCAACCACAGCAAGTTATCAGGCAATCCGATTACATAATGTAAGTGCAAGTACTTTGTAAATGGTAAGGCATTCTTAAAATACAGGATGCCATTATCATTAACCATGTCAGTATATACACAGTAATTATAATTATAGTTCTGAGTAAATATGGAATAACATTTTTATCTCCAGTTGCATCCCCAAAGTAAGTTACTAGCCACCAAGGAATTTGTGTTCTTAGATGGGTTCAGAGTTTCATTATATTCCACCATAAATCTACCTTTAATTTTTCAAATGATAAAGTTGTACAATTACTCAATTTTATTCTTTAGAATTATCATATTTTCTCAGAATTATGACTATAGCCATACTTGCTTCATACTATATCTCCCAAACCTTAGTCATTTATGTTTTAAAGTCATACTTTTAAACCATAAATGCATAAAGATACTTGGTATTTTATTTAAATTGAATTTATATATATTCCCTTCCACTTTTAGCTTTAATGAATTTAAATCTCAAGAATATCACTTGTGAAATATCGATTCCTAATTCACATTAAAATAGTTGGAAGGCTATCAACATACAAATAATCTGAACTATCAGGATCTCACATAACATCAGCAGTAAACACTATACTTGGGAAATAATAGCTTGTACCATTCATATTTCAGGGACTTTTTTCAGTATCAAAATTAATAGGGCCTTTTGCTAACCGAGGGGTTCTTAACGTTAGAATCACCTGGAGAGTTTTTAAAACTCTTGATGCCCAGCTGGATCCCAGATCAAGTAAACAAAAATCTTCAGGCATGGGACCCTCAGTATACTACCAAGTTCCCTGGGATAATTCTCATTAGGGCCCAGGTTGAGAACTGACCTAGATTCTTGGGTGCCTTCCAGGGCTGCCTGGGCCTCCTAGGACTGTCCAGATATTGAGGACAGACATGGGGAAAATCTGGCAGCAGTGGAGTCAATCACTGTTTTTGTCTCATTCAGAAGGGACTAACCATCTGGATAAAAACAGTAGCAGTGCTACTACTAATAGGCAATATTCACTGAAAGCTAAGTTTACATCAGTTACTCCTCCAAGTAGTTTATGAGAATTACTTCATTAGTATTCATAGGAATGTTGCAAAGGGGGCACCATAATAATCTGCTTCTGAGATGAGGCATCTGAAGCCCAGAGTGGTGTAGGGACATGGCCAAGGTCACACAGTAGAAGTGACAGAGCTGGAATGGAGGACCCTTGAAAGCAAGCCCAAGTCTCCATCCTTTATTCGTGGCTTGCTACTTAAAACAGACATCTTAGGGCCTGGAATCCTGTTCTATGAACCAGAATCTCCTATCTCTGTGCCTTCTTTAAAAAGTTACTTGTTTGTTTGTTTATTTTGAGAGAGACAGAGAGAGAATGCAAGTGGGAGAAGGGCACAGGGAGAGGGGGACAGAGGACCTGAAGCAGACTCTGTGCTGACAGCAGAGAGCCTGATGTGGGGCTCCAACTCATGAACCGTGTGATCATGGCCTGAGCTGAAGTCCAACGCTTAACTGACTGAGCCACCCAGGTGCCCCTCTGTACCTTTTTATTAGACTCCTTTCCCTACCCCTAATTTGGCAGATGAGTACATTATATTGGCATGCAAATAAAGGCCTGTAGAGGCTGCAGTATTTCCCAGGTCCTATAACCAACTCCACGTGTGGTCTTGGGAGAGTCCCCTAACTTCTCTTGGATGCGCTTTTTCTCATTTGAGTTGCAACAATGAACTCTGCCTCACAGCCATTAACGTCGGAAGAGGAGGCATCCAAAGTGTTGGGTCCCCACTGCTCCTTGCCCCGGAGAAAGCTGCATGGGGAGGGAAGGATGGTTTCCAGCAGCCCAGAAGTCACTTTTCTCCTTTGTAGGATCCAGTTTCCCCCAACAGACTTCAGTCTGAATAAACAAAACTAGATTAACACACCTAGGGGATCTTTGAGTCCTGTCTGAGTTTTTAGCATCCAGCTACAGGGAGGTGAGAAGAGTCTGTTGTTTTCTAAAAGAGAGATGAAGAAACCACCCTCCAATTATGCAGCAGATTCTGCCTCACAGTTGAATAAAGGGCATGAAATCGGATGTTTTCAAGCTCCAAATAAAGCAGTGGAAAATCCACCTCCCTTCTCCCTCCATAAAGAACATCTAACACATTGCGTTTAATTTCCGAATAGGGCAATGTTCTTTTTAAGGGAAATGTTAAGCAGGGATTAAAGACACGATGGGCTGTGTAACTCTATCCTCAGCCCTTTCATTGTTAATAGTATTTTTTTTGGCGGCGTCTGTGCAGAGATGTGGGAAAAACCAAAGTCTTATGTAAATGAGAAGTGACACACTGATAAACCAAGCGCCAGACCTGAGGTCTTAATTACACAGGAGTCTAGATGTCAGAGTGAATGCAGCTTATTGACGTTCAGAGATTTCGCTCAGTATTAAGTTGGACGACCTTCTTCCGGGAGCAGACAGCAAAGCGCAGGTTTCTCATTACTCAGGGCCACGTTCGCAAATGGCAAAGGGCTACGTTCATGCCTGGGCACTTTTCTGGATAGAGTACGTCCCTGAACTCTGACACCCCCACTTGCTTGCAGTGGCACAAGCAAAGCAAGGTGTTTGCAGGTGTTTCCAGCTGTGGAGTAAACTGCTGGTAATTGACAATGGTTCTTAAAAGCAAAGGTCTCCAATGGCGTCCCCCCGCCACACACACACAATAGCCTACCCTCCCCCCATTTGGCATCATTTGTGGCATCTGACACACTGTCAGAGGCATGATTTCAACAGCTAATACTCCTGTGAAGTATATGAAAGCATTAGTAGCTACTTTTTAAGGCTGGGAAGCCTGCAAGGTCAATAATTAACAAGCATTTGTGTTACTGAACAGGACACTTGGGGGACATAGCTCACACAAGGCGTTGCTGGTGGACTGGAGTCAAGGGAGGTTTATATCTCCTGGCTGGGGGCTCTTTTCATTAGCTTGACACTGTGGCCATTATCCTAGGGGGTACAGGCTGTGTTTTTAAAAGGGGCTTGGGCAGAACCTAACAGTTCTCAGTGGGTGTTAGGGTCTTTGCCTTGGAACAGAAAAACAATACATCCTTTCCTTCCACCCATACTAATTAAAGTGTCAGGATGGAGCCCCAACACTGATTTGACACATGACATGACGTCCCTTGTAATCTGACGTGTCTTAGGCTAACATCAAAGCGCCGTCAAGGAAAATGAAGCGGGATACTTAGAGTGTGCCCGTTGTAGGCTGACATATAACTCCATCCAGCTTCATTCACAGGCCCTCGCTCACCAGGAGATTAACCCGTCAGGCTGTCGAGTGAGAAGGGACGGAGCAGACCCTGACAGGAGGCCCGCAATGCAGGGGAAATCAAAACAAATCCACCTGCTCAGGGAAGACTTTTTCGACACCTCGTCCCCCTACGGACATCTGTGGCAAGTGTCATCGCGACCACTGGTGTGGCACTGGATCATTTATGACTGCCTCATGACATTATTTTTCACTGTTGTCTTTGTATTGTTGTTTGACGACTTTGTGTAATGGTCTCTTCTCACTCCACAAATAAACTGCAGCACCTGGCAGGCGGGGAGCAGCTTGAGCACGTGTCTGTTCTAGCAAACTCCTCTGGTGACTCCACGAAGGGCTGGCTGGTTTTGTTTGTGTTTTAGTTTTCAATCTGGCATGCACCAGTACTTTTGGAGAATACGATCAAAATGAAGGATCACAAGGACGAACACGGGTACGGATGTCTTAGCAGTGTCAAAGTATGATGTGTCTAAATGTTTACTCTCAATTTCTGTACTTCTCTGTCCCAGACCAGTAACATACAGTTCATCAACTGGCACCAATCTGCATGCTACGCTTTGAGTAGCACCATAGCAGAACACTGGGGTGCCTGGAACAACGTGGAACCTAAGATATCTCCTCAATATGTACCTGTTGATTGAAGATATATGTGCTGTACATATAACATACACACACACACACACACACACACACACACACACACACATTATGTCTATATATGATGCATTCACATCAAACATAGCTGTAGGCGCATACATTCAATTAAATTATGTTTTATACCATACATGTAATTAGAAGATAGGGTTGCAAAACGGACACCTATACCTAGGAGGAATGGTGCAAACTAGCTAGCAAGTTAGCGCCAAGAACCACTCAATAAAAAGGCACACAAGGAAAGGGAATAATGACTGGGCTATGTCTACCCAGAACTGTGTGCCATGCTTGAATTCTCCCAAGTTCTCGGTGGGTCATCCTCATATTTTACACAAGGGGCAGTGATGCTCACTGAAGGTAAGTCATTCACCAAGGTCACACATCTATTTAGGGGTGAAAATGGGATTCAAATGTAGCTCGGACTCCACACAGCCCATGTTCCTTCTGCTGCACCACATGAATTTGGTGATGTCATGGGTAGCTATGTCTTAGTCACATCACAGAGAGCACTAAGAGGATGGGTGTGTTCTTACCACCACTTCCAAGAAAAGATGGCTGTAAAAAAATCACCAGTGGGCTGGCCGAGGTAAGTTTCCAGGGAAAGCAAGCCTAGTAATGAGCTTCTAGGAAGTTTGTTCCCTAAGAGAAAGGCATAGAGAAGGGATGGCCCCTTTTCTTGCTGGACTGAAGCATCAGGACATGATGGCTGGGATGTCCTATAGCCATCTAAGACCTAATTAGAGGATGGTGTCAACACACTGAGGAAGGCAGAGCACCAAGAGAGCCACAGAGAAGCAGAGCAGGAGCTCTAACATCCTGCACCTGGGGTATCTCCCACCTAAAGACTTCCGTCATGTGAAATACAGATGTCCCCTGCGAACCAAAAGCTCACTTTTGTAAGCTGAAGTGGAATAAAGCAAAGAGGAAGACACCATTTTGTAAAAGTGAAAATCCTCTTTGGATTTTGTTTCTTTAGCAAAAGCAGGTATGAACGTAGGTCTTCCGTAAAAGTGATGTGGCATAAGGTGAACTTCCAGAGAAAAGGGAAACTTGTGCACGTTACCTTACTAAAACTAATTTGAGTGGGGACTGCTCTGTTACTTGCACCCAAAGACACCCTGCCTGATACAACCTCCTCACATGATAATATCACTGGGCTTCACTGCCCCTTTTAATTCAAGCCAATGTTTGATTCATAATCTCAGACCAAAATGTGAAGGAAACTATCATCTAGTTTATGGTGGCAACACACATTTTTCAAATCACCCTTTGAAATGAAATTTAGATGCCTTGAAGGGACCATAAGAGTTTAACTTGGAAATAAAAAAAAAAAAAAGAAAAAAGAAATGAAAGAAAACTCACAGTATGTGACGTAATTCCTACTGACTACATGCAGGGTTTGGTCCAACTTTTGGGACACAGAACCTCATGGCATGTGCAATCACAGCCCGTCAGCTCTGTTTAGGAATTCCCCTGCTCCTCCTTGCGTGTTTACACAACTTTAATACTTTCCTATATTGGCTCAGTAAAAGCATTTTTCTATTGAGATGGCACTGTTCATCTGTATTTATCCCACAGCGAGAAGCCTGAGCTATCTTAACAGTCCATTTTGGTAACTGTAAAGCTGATAAATTGTGTATAAACAGCTCAAATATTTCTCAGAAAATAAAACTGGAAAGAAGAGGATTTTGCTTCAACCACTGAAGACAGTCTTGCATATTTAGAGATTAAGGCTGAGGTGTGGGTTTCTTCTTTCAGCTAAACCCTCATCCCCCCTGCCCTTGACAACTTAATTTCCTGTCCTCTTTGGGAGACAGACGGATGAATATTTAGTGTAGAACATGATTGTGATTAAGCTTCCAAATGTATCTTCATCTGGATTCCAGCTGGTGTGGCATCTCAATTACTCCTCTATCCCCCTACGGAACCGTCTTATTGATGTAGTAAGCTTTGCATGATGGCACTGGATTAAAAATCTCCCAGGACTCTCAAAAACTTCTGACCTCAATCAATTATCCCTTAATAAAGGGGGGAAAAAGAGGTCTTGTGCATACATTATGACCTGAAGAATCCCACCAATAGGCATCCTACCTTTGCTGCTTAGTTACTATCCTCAGAGGATGGAAATCTTTCTTACAGCTGGCTCCTTTCTCCTACTCCCCACCTCTGCAAAGGATGGTGCATTAATGTGAGGCTCCTAAACTGATGGAGATGGTGATTAACAGATGTACTGTCAATACAACATGAAAAAGGGTACAAAACCTTCAGCTGCCCACAGTTTCTTTACTGGACCAATATTCCAATATTTGTCACTCTTCCCATGATTCCTGGTACCATTATGCCCAAACTAAATTACAGAAGTACTGCATCATTCTTAGAATCAATTCTAAATATCTTGGCTATGTACATATTTTTCAGTATCATTTCTTTTGAGAAGAAGCCCCAACTAATTTACATGGCACTTCCGTTCATTTACTCATTTATTCATTCATTCAACATTTACTGAGCTGGGTGTAGGCTGTGTGCCCAGCACTAGGCATGATCTTCAAACAAGACAGACATAGAATAAGTTCCTTGTTCTTAGGGAACACAGAATATTGGGGGTGACAGACATGCACACGGGTAATAACAACTGAGCGTGAGCAATGCTAGAAGGAACCAAGTACCAGATACTGTGGAGATACATAGGAGTGATGTCTACCTCAGACTCAGGAAGATACACAGGGAAGGCTTTTTTTTTTCCTTATTCATTACACTTGCAGTGGCCTCAGCACTTAGATCAAGTCTTCTAAACTACAGAACTACTATGGGCCTACCCTCCTTCCCTTCCTACTTTCCTTCCTTCTTAGGCATGCTTCAATTCTTGCGCTTACAAGTTGGTGAAATATGACATATTTATAAAATGTTGGGAAAGAAAGGCAGGCAAAAAGATAGTTTCTATTTTTTTCATGCCATGAATATATATTACTTGATGAATGGCTATGGATGATGAAATGCTATACCTAATGTTGCAGACAGTATGGCTGCTGTAGGACTTCAGAGAATGGGGGCAATCTGTGTGGAGTAGAGTATTTGGAAGATACTTTGAAAATGAGGAGGCGGAGCTTGCTTTCTAAAATAGGCTAACAATAAAGTAAGTGCTTTCTACATCTATTAGATGAGACCCTCATTTCCAGCAACCAGACTTATGAGGACATAACCTCTTAGGAACCCAAGGGGCTGCTAAAGAGTCTTAATAATCCTTCTGGGATGAAAAGGAAAAAGTAAGCAATGGATCTCATCCCTTATTCAAATCTTGCAGTTCCAAAGAAGGCACTTTTCTCCAAGAGGGAAGCTTGCCTCTCCCACTTGCCTTTTTGATTCAATGGCTGTGTGTACATTGCTGGTACATGGCATATACAAGAAAAACGGAAGATGGAGGAAGAATATTTGGTAGCAAAGTGAGATAGACCACTTTACAGGGCCTACTGGGGAATTTTCAAACTCCAGAATCATTCCTCCAGACAGTGACCAAGGACAAAATAGAGCCCCTCAAATACCTTCATATGGAGATGCTTAAAACAAATCACACTATATACTAAAAAAATCCTCAGAAACTAGGAGAGGCTGGAATGGTAGCCCAAAGCACTATGAACTCATGAAAAATTAATTCAGTCCTCAAAGTCAGCACCAGTAAGGACTGTTCCACATAACAAAAGGTTCTCAGTCACATTAATAAAAACACTGCTTTGGAGTTACCGATTAATTTCAAAGGCGCCACTCTCTGTGTTAGAAGTTATCAAAGACAGATGTGCTAAAAGGGTCCTCTCTATCAATCGGGTGCCCATCTGCTCTCCCAGGGTTGTAATTGAGATCCTTATTATGGTTTGAGCACTTTGCTTTCATTTTAACCAAAACATCTTTGTAAGATCTCCCTTAAAAGCCCAATGGAGAATGAGATTAGTGAAACTGGTCTTTTTCTCCCAGGAGCCAGTACCTCCTTCAGTCCATAGACCCTGGGCTCTCACACACAATCTGCTTACATCGAGGGTGGGGTGGGATGTTTGTTTGCCACACCAGCATTTGACAACATGAGAATCATACGGTGATATTTTTTCAATCAGAGGCAGGAGATTTAATACCAAATCCTGGTATTAAAAAAATAAAATGTATATAAACCTGATAAAACCCAAAGTGATTCATCCATGTACAAGGGAGGACTCACCATGGTGTGCCTTAAAAATCAGTTTCCTAATCTAGTTAATATGTTTCATTGTCCACAAAACAAAAATAAAAAGGTGTTTACTTGTACCATTTCTGGAATACACGTACTATTTAAATGTACTGCTACTAAAGGCTTCCTTCTACTCAGTGTCTTGATACTTATGTGACTGTCTCTGGGCTGACACTTTACATAAGTAATCTCATTTACTTCTCAAAACAGCCCTGTAACCTATATATCGGAATCTCCTTTTATACTAGAGAAAAGTGACTTGCCCAAGGTCATATAGCCACAGCAGACCCGGGATTGAAACTAAAGTCTGTTTTGCTTTGCTTTTCACTATCCTGATAGGAATCAGACTGAACCAAAACCCCATTAACATGGGCTGGTTGACACACATGACTACTTAAGTTTACTAGAAAAGTTTGAGTTATAAAATATGCACAGATTACCTATGAGTATACACAATGAGTTGGTGATTTTCCTGGTTGCTGGAGATCCTTCAGGACTTACTTTAATGATAAGAACAATTTATAAGTCATAACCCCAACACAGAGAGGTAACAGGAACACACAACTAAATTCCATGAAAATACTCTGTTCCCTGAAGTTGGTTTAGTGTAACTTGATAATATGCATATTAAATTCTCTTTTGAAGACACTTTACACTGGCTACGTTTGAGCTGGTGTTATGTTCAAACACAAAGTCTTGAATAGTAAGCCTTGATATGATTATGCTTAGCTTTTAATTTCTTCCAAACCAAAGCTGTGTATTTCATTAACCCTTTGGTTTAGAAACAAAGAGAAGCATGTGAAAACAATGCATTCCTTCTTTCCTCCCTCTACGTGCCCAGAGAGGAAAAGGTGGCTGATTTAATGAGGAGTAGCTATCTCTGGTTTATCAAATTCAGGTCTTAAAATTAGCAAAGGACAGGAGTAAAAGAGAGCTTGGTCTTTGGAAGGCATGTGTACTGGGGGCTCAAGATTGGGATTATGCAGATTCTGGCCAGGTTAACATTAAGCATGATGTAACTATGAGAGATACAACACACTGTAAGTTGTCCATCATCTTTCTTTTTGTTCTAGGAAAAATTCGGATCTTTGATAGGATAGCTATGGGTAGAGAGAAGTAGAAAAAGCTTAGAATGACCAAATTAGCATGGATAAGAAAAGACACCACTTCATATCCAGTAGGCAGTAGAATGGCTACACTTAAAGAAAAAAAGGACAATAATAAACGTTGAAAAAGACGTGGAGACAGTGGAACTCTCATACATTGTTGGTATGAATATGAATGACAAGCCACTGTAGAAGACAGTTTTGAAGTTCCTCAAAAAGTTAAACGCAGAATTAACATATACAGCCTAGTAATTCCTGAGTACATACCCATGAGAGTTAAAAACATACACCCACACAAAAACTTACACGTGAATGTTCATTGGCAGCATTATCATATAGCCAAAAGGTAGAAACCATGCAAATGCCCATCAGCTGATTGCTGGAAAAACAAAACACAATCTACCCAAATAATGGAATATTACCCAGCCATAAAAAAGGAACGCAGTACTGTTACATGTTTACAGATGAATGAATCTTGGCAACATTACGCTAGGCAAAAGAAGTTAGACATAAAAGGGTACACAGTGAGTGATTCCATTTATATGGAATGTCCAGAAAAGGCAAATCCATAGGGACAAAAAGTAGATTAGTGGTGGCCAGGGCTGCTGCGAGGGAGGGAAAGAGACTGCTAATGTATAGCAGGTTGTTTTTAGGGGTGATGGAAATGCTATGGGATTAGATAGTGGTCACAGTTATACAATAGTGTAAATATACTAAAAATTGAATTATATATTTTAAGATGGTGAATATTATGTTCTTTGAATTATATCTCAAGGGGAAAAACAGGGCAAAGGTTTTCTGGAAAAAGAAGGGCCCCCAACAGTGGTGCTTTACAGTCTTTCAATTCAGTGGGGCTGAAGAACCAGCTCTGTGTTCTGGACTTTCCAGAAAAGGAGACTAGTTACTGCTGCATTTTTGGAACATCACAATGGCACTAAGTATAGGCTTCCTTAGCTCTATACCATGTTTATCTTCTCTGGAGAGTCAGTCCCTATCCATCGTAGCATGGGGAGGACCCCTCCACGGTTCAGAGCTGCTCTCGAGCAAGGCAGCCGCAGAGATGCTGGGTCACGCTAAGGTCTCAGGGCAGCACTGGTTTACAGTGTCCTCCTCCATGTGAGGGGTCTGAAGCAGCTGCATCTGAATGCGATGGTCAGGTTCTCCCTGAGGAAGAGCCCCTGAGGGCAGTGCATTTTATTTCCAAGAATTTCAAGTATTCGGCCACAGTGGGTGTTGGTAACTTTAAGGCAACAGATTTGGGTTTCAGACTATTTCTGACAGCAGCAAAAGATGAGAATGTATTCCTATGTGCCTTGTCATGCTAAGTAGACCTAAATTTGAGATGGGGGTCGAGAGCCAGGTAGTCTCCGGAGAAGGGGACTCCTGTAGGCTGGAGCCAGTGGAGCTGTAGAATTGCTGAGGACCTGAAATGTGGAAGCTGGGCACAGCAACACTTGATACTTCCCCACTGCCTGGGCTTTCCCTCACCCCTAGGAAAGGCCTCTTGACTGCCACCTGACAGGCAGCAAAAGAGAACGTCCATTAATATACCTTCTAAGACTTTCTCCAAATACAGTCTATGTAGAATAAAATGGGCTGAAAGGAAGTACCTACTTCCTAGAAGAACTGATTTTCCAAGACCTGGGCACACCTCTCCACACCTTCAAGAACATTGCCTAGCACACAGTAGGTACTCAGTGGCCTATATCCACTGAATGAAGGAGTATTTACTGAATAAAGGAGTACTTACTGATTGAAGGAGTGAATGAATGAATGGAGTGAATGAAGTGTATTCATTAAACATTTACCATGTGCTAGGTATTTACTGTTTTAAATTCATTATCATATTGTAAAGGCACAGAGGTATTAAGTGATTTGCCTAAAGTAACACAACTTGTAAATAGTAGATACAGTATTCAGGATCCAGACAATAGCAAGCCAGGTCTTAACTTCCTATAGGAAGCATTTTCTGCTTCACCAGGGTGAGGGGCCCATATTCTGTGATCCCATAGCACCCTGCAATTGCCCCCACCTTAGCATCTATAAACCAGATCGTAAGTTTATGCTCACTTTTCTATCATCTCCCCCACTATACTATTAGCTCCTAGGTGCAGGGATTGACTGTGTTTGTCCATGGCTGTATCCCAAGGGACACAAGTACAGTACTTAGTATGTCACTCAATACAGACATACTGAATTAACGAATGAACATAACTTGAGAGGGAGCTGTATAGCCTAAACAGAGAAGGCAGAGTATGGGAAGAGTTTGATGGGCAAAGGAAAGCAGTAGAAAGTAGTATGTGGAGGGAGATCCCTTCCCCCACTAAGGTGTCCTGTTTGTGCACTTAGTTACAGGTAAAGGTATTGCCTAGAGGGACTGTAACTAGCCAGGGATCTCAAAGCAAATTAGGGGGCACCCGGGTCTGGCAGTGGAACATCTGTACAGCACATTGTGAGCGCCAGATGAAAGGCATGCATAGAAAAGCAAAGATCACAGCACCATTTTTGCAGAAATGAAACATTCTTAAATTAATACAAGAAGGGAGGTGAGGCTCCCAGAATCCGATACACTGCAGAAGATACTGGTTCCCTTTGACACTGCTTTAAAGTAACTAGGTAAGTAAGTAAAAATAAGGCACACCAGAGAGAAATACTCTTTTGTATATTTGAAACTTCTCCAGACCCACAATCTCCCGGGTATACTTTGGGCAGAGCAGGAGTGAGAGGTGGACTGCACATTTAAGAAAGCATGAAGAAAGCCATGAGAGGGCTGGGAATCACCTTCTTCTCCCTCTTTACCAAAAATCCGTTCTTGTGAGCACCGGAATCTGTCCAGCAGAAAACAACAGTGCCCCCCAGCCTCTCGGGAAGGGAGGCTCATTCTTATCTTTCCATCTCTCTCCATCACTAAGCCCTGTTCTTGCAAGTATTATGAGCCCCATGTGTGCAAAATTAAAAACAAAAGTGATTTCTTCTTAGAGATAATTCGCTGGCCCCCCTCCTCTTCTCCATCCTTCCTCAACCCTCTGGCCCCCTCTCCAGGCCTAAACCCCTACTTAGCAGCTGGGTGCCTGTCCCTGACTGCCAAAAACACCATTTGCTTTCTATATTCCGGGCTTTGCCACAGGGGGTCTACCCCAGCCACAGTCAAGACACATTCATGCTGACATTATTTTTACTGGCAACTTCACTTCTTTAAGGAGGATTCTAGTTCTATTTGTAGACTGCAAAACAAAAACAAAAGCCAAAACAAAAAAACCTTCTCTACCTGGATGTCCTGCAGGCATCTCAGACTCAACATGTCCAAAACTGCACTCATGATGACTCCCTGGCCACCACCTCAAGCCACTTCTTCATCCTCATACTGGTTGATAATGCCCCCAACCACCCTCTTGCTTTAGCTGAAACCCTCAGATTCATTTTCCCCTATACCCCTCTCCCCCTTTACAAATATGTCTCGAAGCCCTATGGGTTTTACAACCGAAATATCCTTTGAATACAACCCCTTACCTCATCTTGGATATCTTCTGTCCTAACACCACTGGCAACCATCTTTATTGGGGTCTCTTGCCTCTAGCATCCTCCAAAGGTCTCCACAGTATGGCTCTGAATTGCCTTTCCATTTAGTCTTATGACCATCATCTTCCATGATAGCTCCTTCAATCCATTCGGTCTGACCACGTTCCCCCGGATTTGTTGTCTCTCTCTGAATATGTTGTGAGTTTTCCTGCTTCTAGGCCTTCCCATACAATGCTGTCTCCTTCTGTGTGGGGATACTTACTATCTGCCCCCGTTCCATGGTTGCTATTTCCCCTGTGCTATAGCAAATGTGGGGTGGTTCCGTGAAGGTCCTCAGCCCATTCTGCCACAAGCACACATTGTGCTGTCACATGTTGTCACATGCTCTAAGTGACCAGTGACTTGAGAGCAGGGCCAAGTTATAGTCAGCTTAGCACAATGTCTAGTAAGTGGTTTTGTAAGGAAGAAAGGAAAGAAGGAAAAAAAATGGAACAAAAGTCAAATTCACTGCTCTTAACATCTGCATATTGCCTCCAAAATTCATTTTTGTTTTTTCAATGACCCTTGAATGAAACTCAAGCCAGAAAGGAGAAGCTGAGAGGACTCAAAGCACAGGCTTTTTGCAGCAGACAAGGTTTGAATATTCACACTCTGTCCATGGTGGTCTCTCAGACAGCTCCCTTAACCTCTCAAAGCCTCAGTTTCCTTATTCTTAAACAGAATCATCAGCTGGTTTATGGATTGCCTTAACCTTTGACCAACATGATAAGGTACAAGACGTTTCCATAACAGAACCAGGCATTTGGTAAGCATTCAATGAATGACAATTTTTATTATTATTCTGTATTACTGTCCTTAGTGATCTTTTACTGACTACATCTCTTCAAGCTGTAAAATTCTCTGCCCTGGTGAAGCTGGTAGTCCAGCTGGGGTGACAGATGAGGTGAGACAATGAAAAGGAGAGAGATTTTCTTACCCAAACTTATCAGAATTCAAACATCACCACAGATATGGTTGTTTGAAGCAAGAGTTATTTAGCTTGCCTACAGACTTCCTCCAGTGTTGCTGCCAAGGACTCAAAATTGCTTGTACTTTTGAGTCTTTGAGTATAAAAAGCAAAGTCAGATCCAAGTTCTGAGTTCCAGATCCGAATAACAGTAATGCACATTAAATGCCATAACATTTTTGCTTCAGACAATAATAGCCATTTTCAGTTGTTATAGTGACCGCCTCTACCTCATCTCTGCAGGTGGCATGGGATTCCTCTGGAAGGAATAACAATCTGGAAAGGGAAACCCAGCTCCCTTGCCCCATTGGTTCAGCTGCTGAGAAAAAAGTCCTCCACTTAATTAAGATACTGTTCTTAAAATGTGGAGTTCCAGATTAGACTGAGAAAAGAACAGGCCAGAGCTTGGGGCCCTTGGGAGTCAAAGGACATTGTGACCAGCATAGAGCTAGACCTTCAGTGGATGACTGAAAACTCAGCTTCAACAGAGATGACAGTCAGGCAGGTGTCTTATGAAGCCAACTGCCTGTCAGGAGCCAGTGGGGACACTATGGCAGGTGAAGTCATTTTACGTGTTTGTCAACGCCTTCATCACAGAAGCTTTCTCAAGGTATAGGCAAGTGTTTGGAAAATGTTAGGAAAAAATATATTGGCCCCAATATACAAAAAAGTATGAAATCAAATATAAGGAGCAAAATTATACAAAGTGCTTTAAATGGAAGCATCAGAAGTACTTGCTTCCCTCTAGGACGTCTGGTCTAGGGCTCTGGACTCCTTGCAGGAAGCTAGGAAATTTCTCACTGTCTGAAGATTTATTGTAGTGGTAAAAGGAAGTGACATTAAGACCCAGAAACTGGCATTTGGGGTTGACAAATGATAGCCAACACACTTTAATCTGTTAGACACAACCTACATTCGGAAACGGGTGAACAAGAAACAAAATCAAAGTGTTCTGCAGCTCCCAGGGTGGGTTTGTGGTATTGTTTTTATTTGTTGTTGTTGGTTCCACTTTGGTCAAGAAATACTGCCACAATTGTTTCATCTGCACCAGGGAGGTAGCAGCCTGCAAAGTCAGACTTGGACACTGGTTTCCCAGCATAGTCGAGCCATTTATTCTTTCTTGGCTGTCTTCCTTCCTCCCCATTTCTCCTTCGAGTAAATGACATGGCTCCAGAATGACAGAAAAAAAAGAAGGGGTGTGTCAGGAGAGTATTTTCTCCAGTCAGTAGAGTGAAATTAACATAGTGGCTGACCTGGGTTTGCTGGACCATGCTGCTTGCTGTCAAGGGTTCTTGTGCCATTCTTCTCGCTGATTGCCCAACCCAACTGAACGAGGGGCACTCAACAGTTAGGGATGCAACGCTAGGTCTTCTTATGTACAAATCCTCAGTCCACCACCTCTTTCTTCAGAGTCAACACTGAGCATTGTCAGTTATCCTACATACTTTGTCCAAAACAAAATCTCATCTCGTTTTTCTCTAATCTCACCTTATCTAATCTATCCATCCGCCTGTCCATCTCTCCATCCAATAATCATTCTCTCTACCCAGCTTTCTGAGCACAAAGTTGGCCCACATTTCTTTGAAATTATTGGGTCTGTGCCCAGAGAATTCATTCATTCAACAAATCTCCATTCAGTATCTGTGACATGCCAAGCACTGTGCTAGGCTATTGGAATGCAGTGATCAGCCAGACCAACACTGTGTCTGCTCTAATGAAATTTATAGCCAAATAAAATGCCAATCAATGTGAGGATTTGCCTAACCACTGCCCCCCTTTGAACTGGGTACTCTGAGGCCCATAATGGCACCTTTTTTTTTTTTTTTGCAACCATATAATACTGTTCATATTGAGCTTGCTGCCAACTGTTAACACTCAGATTTCCTTTCTGACAAGAAGGAATACACATGGAGGGAAGCGGATGCCACAGGTATCATGGCCAGATCACACCCACCCCTTCTAGGAGCTTCCATGTGCCTGGCACATAATAGGCAGAAATACGTGTTGAATGAATTTGTTGGCTTTACTTATTTTATGTTTCATATTTGGGTTCAACATCATTCCAGCCCTCTGCTATCTTTATAGAGCCTGATTCGTTATCTAACATAACCTCTCTCTTATTTGCTTTTTGTTTTTAATCTGAGAATATCACTAGAAAACCATCAAGATCTCCATCTAAAAGATGGAAAACAGAGACCTGACTGTACCAGAAAATTCATATCAACTTATGAACTTGTCAGAAGTAATCAAGAGTAGATTTTGTGGGTCCTTAAGAACTCAAAAGGAAAAGGAAATCAAAATCCAAGGGATCAATTTAGATTCATAAAAAATAGAAAAGGAGGAAAAGGAAAGCCAACAGAATTAACACTAGTTTGATTCAAAAATAAATTGCCATTTTTTGTTTTTTATTTCTAGCCTTTTTTTTTCCTGCACAAGACACTGTGGGACTGTATATAAAAGAGTAAATCAGAGCTGTGGGTGCCGAATCTCAATTCTCTATTTAAGTTTCCTCTTGCCCAGGAGTGACTCCAAGAAGGAAATGAATTCTCAGTGGGGGACCCTGTAGTTGATTAGCTTTTACCTTCCAGAGGAGATGTCAATCATGTTAATTGGAATCAATAGACAGCTGTTCAGGGGCCCAGGATAATTAAGCAAGTCATAAAGGGTAGAATTAGAGTTCCCTTTAAAAATTAAAAGGGATCCCACTGTTTGCTAACATTTTAAGCCACTTTGGCTACCTAAGAGCTATTCTGATTTAAACTCACTGATCAAAGAGAGGCCAACTTTTGTGTGGGGGAAGGAGAGCATATGCTTATCCGGTGGGAAAAGAGGCAAATCCAGGCTTCAGAAGTGAACTTCCACTGCATTCCAAGGGGAATCTAAATTTGTTGGTTTTGAGCTGAAGAGCCAGGTTATTCTACAGAACTGGAGAGACACAGAGAGAGAGACAGAGGGAAGGAGGTAGAGACAAAGAGAGGGAGCATGCATACTAGCCTTCTGGGTTCTTGTCCATTTCAAGCTTGCACACTCTGGTGTCCCCTGACAAACCTAAAGAATCCATACTCTGTGACCCAAGTCTCCCTGGAGAGCAGCACAGAGAAAACTTCACAGGAGCAGAAGGAAAGAAGACATATTGACAGCAAGTTACAATAACCGGACATCCCCAGCCCCCTTCAAAAAGATGCTCCCCCTGCCAGAGAACTTCTTCACAGAAATGCATGTGCATTTTTATGCCCCCTTTAAAACTTGAAAGGGAGCTCACATACCACCACCAACCTTCCCCCCCCTTATCCCCCCACACACATTTGCTTAAAGACAGAGAGGGCTCCTTCACCCACATGGCAACATGAAAAGAAAATGAAATTCTGTCCCAGGGCTTGTGATTTTTTTCTTCCTTTTCCTGAGTCAATGAATGCCAGATGTTCTCAACAAAACGTCTTCATATCTTCAGGACAGCCTGCAAGAATACTATTTATTATTGCTCAGAGGTCAAAAGGCCATAATAGATTTATAAGAAGGCTGTGGTCACTCTTTGTGTATCTTATACTTAGGTGATATATGTGGCAAGAGTCGCAGACAGCTCTTCTTTCTACATAATTTACTTCTTCAGGGCCAATTAGCTGGGTCAGATTAAGAGCAGAGGTGGTTTCCCGGCCTTAGGCAACAGAAAGTTTGTCAAGGACAGCTAAGCCATACAAGACTTTCCAAGTGTCAGAAGAATAAGAGGGAGGGAAAATGTCCAGAAGAATGCAGAGTGTGAAGGCCAGTAAGCCCTTCTGTCAACAATCTGTGTAATGTGGTAGGTCACAGCCTCTTTGGCCTTGACCCGGCAATGTCTCAGTCCCAATAAGCCATCACACTGTTGAGGTCTTCCAAGATTGAACCGGGTTCTAAGTAGAAGGAAGGTAGATTTCATTCCACACCATCCAAGCTTCCTCTCAGACCACTGCTGAAATACTGCATCATCATCTCTGTCTGGTGTCTACAGATTCAATCAGCCTTTTCACGGGGATCACCTACCTACCTCTGCCCCACTCTGTTTCAAAGCATAGATGGCTGTTGCACAGAACCACCACCTCCAGGTATACATGCTAAAAGGCACCGATGCCCATGGGAACGCGGGTTGTGTTTGGTTTGGACATCAAAGAGGCTTGGCAATAGGCGCCGGATGAACCATGTCAGAACAAGATCCTGGATGACTGGGGCCGAAGCAAAAGGTGCTACACCTGTAGAGTCTGCTGTTTCCTGTGCATGTGAATGCTCTTCTCAAGTAAGCTCTGGGCTAAAAGTTGGCTTCTCTTCCCTAAAGTTTCCCGACCAAACAAGACACTATTGATTTCGGCTTGGCTCCCGAATGAATGAAGGGTCAATAGATTAGACTGGGAAAACAGGCTTCTGCCTTTTCCTCCAGAAGGAATACTCAGGTTGTGTATGTGGCTCTAGTTTTTAAGAAACCAACTGAATTCAGTAATTTGATTTCCATTTTAGCTTCTGGTCTGAATTTTGAGAAAGGTAACATTCCCTCTTGCTTTACTCATGCAGTTACCTTCTTTTTTATTTTTTCCACTTCTTCCTCTCTAGGGATGTCCTTTAGGCTACTAAGATTACATTGGATAATGGGCTAAATATCTGAAGAAGAAAAACAGGGATCATGTGTTCTAAACCCTGTCTGATACAGTCTATATTATAATGAATGGCTCCACACTCCACCTGATCACGTAAACCAAAAACGTGGGAATCTTTCTAGGTAGCCACCTCTCCTTCTAACTTTCATATTCATTTAGCTTCCAAGACTTAATTGAATCCATTGCTATTCCACTCTGGAATTTTCCCCTTCTTCCATTTACTCCCTGTTTTGGGTTAAATTATGTCCCCCCAAAAGATATACTGAAATCCAAACTCCTGTGCCATGTATCAACTGTTTGTGCTCTTCCACAAAAATCATATGTTGAAACCTAATGCCCAATGTGATGGTATCAGGAAGTGAGGCCTTTGGGAGGTGCTTAGGCCATGAGGGTGGAACCCACATGAATGGGATTAGCGCTCTTATAAAAGAGGCCCCTCAGAACTCCCTTGCCCTTTTTCCACCATGGAGGATACAACGAAAAGTCAGCAGTCTGAAATCTGGAGGAGGGTTCTCACCAGACACTGAATATGCCAGTGCTTTGATCTTGGATTTCTGAGCATTTGGAACTGTTAGAAATAAATTTCTGTTGTTTTTTTGTTTTTGTTTTTAGATTTATTCTCTTAAACATATTTTATTTAGGATAATTTGATGAGTTTATATTTTCTTTTTTAAATTTATTTTTAGTTTTTATTTTTTATTTTTTATATGAGGACTTTAAGAGACAAAACAGATGAATGTAAGTAAGGGAAGGGAAACAAAAATTTCTGTTGTTTATAAGCCTCCCAGTTTGTAGGATTTTGGTAAAGCAGCCTGAAAGGATTAAGACACCCCAGTTCTATAGAATGTGTTCTTGCTTTGAAATGGGGTCTTTGAGAGAGAATCGAGATGAGGTTATTAGTGTGGACCTCAGTCCAACATGATTGGTGTTCTTGTGTAAGAGGAGGGAAATGCCACACAGAGATAAGGACACACAAAGGAAGATAGCCATGTAAGGACAGAGACACAGATTGGGGTGATGCCATCACCAATCACAATTGGGGTGATGCCATAAGCCAAAGCACACCTAGGGCCATCAGAAGTTGGGAGAGCTAGGGAAGGACCCTCTCCTAGAGACTTCAGAGGGAACATGACCCACCAACACCTTGACTTTGGACCTTTGTCCTCCAAAAATGTGAGAGAATATATTTCTGTTTTAAGCTTCCCAGTTTGTGGTCATTTGTTACAGCAGCCTTAGGAAACTGTTACACTCCCTGAATCCAGGCCCACAGAGTCTCTCAAGATTTAATATTTTCTTCCTCTGAAAGACACATCCTTTCCGCTGGGGCTGAAGTGATTTTCTTAAAAGTTTCTAGTTTCAAGATCAAGTCCAAACTCTTTAATGTTATAAAGGTCCTTCTTAATCTGGCCCCTATCTGCCTCCCTAGTTCCTGCTTCTCCTTCATGAGCATCATTTACTTTAGCCATATGGAGGGACATCTTATATTTGCTTATTCTCTGTTTAGAATGCTTCCACCCCTTGTTTGCCTAACTCCCACACATCCTCCAAGGTATAACTCAAGGTTTATCTCCTTCTGAAATCTCTTCTTTGAAAGCTCTCATCTAGGAGTCCATTTTCTGAGAACATGATGCACATCTTTGTTATATATGTCATCATACTGAACAAATATCATGGAGTTTTCCAGATCTTGATTTCTTTGAGGTAACAGACTACTCCTTGGCCCCAGTGGCTGGCATACAGATTGGAAAATAGTAGGGAATTGGTGAATGTTTGTTGAGCAAATAAATTTCAAAACATGAATGACTGGAGTTCTGGTAAACTTCAATATGGTAGTTTCTCAACTGGTAAAGGTAGGGGGAGAAAGGAATCAGTCCAGTCAATCAAGATTCCCAAGGATGCCAACCATAAGCCAAATAGCACTCCAGGTACTGGACAGAAAAACTCTGCTTTCTGGAACCTTCCACTGTAGGCAGATGAATAACTGACTCCAATACATTTCCAGATAAAAATATGTGCTAAAAGAAATAAAACAGCGTAACTTGTTTTGCCTTGAAAGGGAAATAATACTGGAAATCAGACTCGAATAATGTGCCAAATCAAAAGCTGGTCATTTGAACAGAGGTTGACCAAAGGCCCAAAGGACATCCTGGCTTGTTCAAGTCAGGACCAGAAGACCAGAAGAAGCTTCAGCTTAGGGAGGGTGCTGGGCATAAGTATGAGAAGAAGTCAGAGAAGTAGGCAGTGGTCAAAACATGTAGAACTTTATTGGCCATGGTACAAAACTGGGATTTTATTCTGGATACAATGGGCTACCAGTGGAAGTGTGCTTGAGCAGGACATGATCAGACCTTGGTTCTCAAAAGACTGTTCTGGCTTCTCCACAGATAATGGATTGCACAGGGCAGAGTAGAGTCAAGGAGGCTCATTAGGCAGCTTTCATAGAATTCTAGGTAGGAGATGTAGAGGGCTTGGAGGAGACAGTGGAGCTGTAGGGACCTTGGAGGAGACAAAGATGTCCCACCTTTTCTTCTTGTGTAAGAGTACTGCGCAGAACGGGGCCTGAGCAGGCTCCAGCACCTTTATTGTGTGCAGAGGGAGCCTCACTTCCTCCTAAACCCAGGGCATAAGGAGACAGCTCTGACTTGACTCAGGGGCCTTGTGGATCCTTGGTTTCCCAGCCAGAAGAAACGGAATCCAAAAGATTCCTCAATTATTATGCCAGTTTTTATTCCTTCTGAAATCCATTAGATATATATGCTTATACATACTTACATATCCATGTGCTGCCATCCCAAACCACCTTTCGAGAGACCCAGGGATAACTGATTTGTCTTCTTAATGTGTGTTAAGTTGAGTGATTTCGACATCACATTGCCATCAATACAGGGGTTTGTCTTACAAATTATTAAGTGCTTACAACAGATCGTTGGCCACCTCCCAGACATTGATAGCTGGCAATCTCTTAAAAAAAAAGATTAAATGAAGCTCACAGTGACTTCAGCATTAACTGCTGGCTTCCAGGATTTGTGCCTATTTGAGGCAGAATTCCTGCTGTTCTTGTGGTTGCTGATTCTATGGTTTCCACTTTATAATCACTTTAAGGGACAGGGGAGCAGACTGGTGGAGCTAATGGTGCCCTGTGGGTGACTTCACAGCCTCACGGAGAAGAAGGGTGCCCTACCAGAGGAAGTGGTGCAGTGTCACAGAAGGGACAGCCAACCCAGAGTCAAAACATCCACGTGCTCTTCCCAGCTGTGCCAACAACAAGCTGTGTGACCCTGGCAGGTCTCTTTACTTCTCGGAGCCTCAGTTTTCTCAAGTGGAAAATAGGAAAATGTTATCTACCATACCTGTCTTCATTACGACAAAAGCAAGCATGTTATAAGTGAAATGGTGTTGATATTTTAAAAATACTTTCTGATCTATTTCCCATTTTCTAGTAAACAAGAAGCCACATTGAGGTTTCATATTCCAGGGAAGAAAACAACAGCTATCACCTATAACCCAGGGAAGGTGAGAAGGAGGATATGGTATAGTAGTGAGCTTCCTTCAATCAGGAAAAGAAAAGAACGTTCTTTTGGACAAGATGGGAGAACTTCAAAGGGGCCAAGTCTTGAGGGTACTCAGCAAAGTTCACCAAGCTGAGGCCCAGAGGACAGGTCAACAACAGTTACCTGAGCTAGACTGGGGAGAGGCTAAGTTCAGTGGGGCCCTACCCTGTCTTCCCTTTTCCAGGAGGAGATTGCCTTGCCAAGTGCCCTGGCACCAGCATGGGCAGCTAGTGAAGCCTGGAAATGATATGCTGGGCTTAGGCAGAAATAGAGTTTTGAGAGTGGAAAAGTGAAGAGTGCCCATGAGCTCCTTGTGGGGGGTGGGGGGTGGAAGGTGGCTGAGGGAACTGGTGGGCCTATTATGAGGTTATCATGTGAAGGGTAAAAGGATTGCTTAGCAGAAGCAGAGGGAGGAATACACCAGGGGGCTGGAAGGAAAACATGTCTGAACCACAGAGAAGACGCAGAAGGTAGGTGGGTCCCAGCTTCCGCGGTGGGTGGGACAGGTCATCAAGACTCCCCACTGTGTGAAGAGAAGAGACCACAAGTTTCATCACCATGGACTCCAGCAATGGATGTTGGATGATTAGGATGGAGCCAGTGCATGGAACCAAGGATCTTGTGTCCACCCCTGCCATTAGAAGAACTTAAGTTTCTCTTTAAGCCCACAAGAAACTATTTAAGCAAAAAGATATGGCTTCTCTTTTCATTGGAATGGTTGGGGATTTCTCCCTCCCCTGTCAGCAGGATGAGAGCTTGAGATCACAATCAGATTGGCTACAGAACATAAGTTACCTGGTTGCTTGCCTCTCTGTGTAGCAAATCAAAAGATCAGCTCCATTCCATGAGGTATAAAGAGTGGAATTTCCTTCAGTGTCAAATGAGATGAGTATTATTGCAGATGTAGGGACTTCCCTGTTCGTACATGAAAAGTCTATTCCTCACACTGCTTCTCAAGCATTCTGCCTGTCTAAAGAGCTGTCTCTCAAATGGCTTCTTCCCGAGCCTGTGACATCCACTCTATTAATGTGATGGGGCCAAATGTGAGTGCATATGTACTCACAGCCTTCCTTCCCAGCAGCATTCACGTGCAGACCTTTTTGTTGCCTGCTTGCTTTTATTGGAGTTCTGGCCAGGGGCACAGACCTGGAGAAGCCAGGCAGGTGAGCCTGAGTCACGTGGGAAGGCAGAGTTAGGAAGAAATTAGATCTGAAAGGTAAGAAAAGCAGGTCAAGGAGGCCAGAACAGCTCAGGCTACATTTGGAAGAACATTTGGGGGAACTGGGGAGTAGGCGGCAGCTGCCTGACATGTGAGATATGGAGAGAATTCACAGAAATTCTGTTGTGTGACATGAATGCAATTCTGTGCTGTAACTTTGGAGAAAGTGTTTTAAGATTGAGATCTTGGGCATTCTTTTGGGATTCTGGTCTGTGATTCTGTCTGAAGATTTCACTATGCTGGGACAGGCTATGGAGCAACTTGGCTTTCTCTGGATTGCAACAATGTATGAGTCTGTTCCCTACTCTGGTGACACACCACACCTCTTGACCTTGGTGAGGGAGCCCTCCTCTATCTCTCGCTCCTTTTATGAGATTCAGACAGTAGGCTGAACCCAGAGGAGAGAGTAGGATGACCTCAGGTTCGGAAAGTGCATCTCCCCAGGGAAAAGGACTCTCTGCTGCTCCAGAAGGTCGGGGAAAGAAGAGCTTCCAGAATATTCCATGCCAGGAGCCGCCATCTCAGGTCCCTTTTGGCACAGACCAAACACTGTGAGGATGCTGCAATGCAGAGTGAGGAACACAGATGCTGGAGAGTTTTCCACAAGAGAAATCTTGTGAGAAATTTTGAATAAGAGGGTTCATTTTAAAGCACAAGCCCCGAGAGCACTTGCTTTTGTCTCACTGATCACAAGCTCACGGCATCCTTTACCTTCTTGGTAGGGAACTCACTGTCAGAATCCTCCTGGCAAACAGAGAGCTGCCATTTCTCCAGTTCTAGAGGACCACAGAGATTCTTTGAAGGACATGATATAATAAAAGCCCCTCTCCTGCTTCCTAGGAGCAGAGTCAGGTAGCTTCCCCTTCATACCTACTTGACAACAGGGATAACAATAGCAACATTTGTTAAGCACTTACTACCTGACAGTCACTGGACCTGGCATTTCAAAAGCCAGGCATTTCATTATCCATTTAATCTTACAGCAAGCTTGCAGGGTGGCATTTGATGGAGATGCCAGGTCATATTATTTAAGTGGCACTGCCAGGAAGTAGAAGGGTAGGGATTTGAACCCAGTGCAGTCCGTCCCAAAGCTGTTCACTCTGATCCCCTACTACACTGTGGATGTCTCAAATGGGCAGTCCCTGGGCCTCTTTCAGCCCACAGACATGCTTAGTATGCATAGCACATTAAAAACAATTTTTTAAATAAGTTGCCAGTATTTTAAAAATGGGAGATTTCACCTTTAAAAATCCAAATTTCTAGCTTGACTTAAAACACAATTCAGAGACCTGACTATACCAGTCATGCATTACCACAGGGCCCAAGAGGTGAGAGCTGGCAGCATTTGGCTGGCTTCTGTCCCTTAGGTGACCTGCCCAGCCCGCAGGTGTGTGAGTTTCCCTAGTTTTGCGTATGGCCTTATGTCACAACCACCTTGGGTATAACTGCAGCCTGAGCATCCTGGATCAGGACTCTGTGTGTCTCCTGCTCTCTTCTGCACCACATGATGCAGCTCTGTCCCCTGCTCCTTGGTGTGGTTCCAGTCTGTGGTTGACCAGAAGCCCCACTGCGTGCAGAGAAGAGCCTCCAAAGACACAATGAAAGCAGTGCTCACCAGGCTGTGTGAGGCACTGATCCTGGCTGGGTCTGACCCATGGGGCCTGGGCTAAAAATCTGGACAGCTGTCCAAGTGCCACTGGGACCCTCCACCTGCCTACTTATGATGAACTGCTTATCTCCCTTAGATGGGAATTGCAGTGGTACCCAAATGGACTGTGGGGTCACAGACACCTGAGCTCAAGTCTTGCACAGTCACTTCCTAATCTATGTCCTTGAACAAATTTGTAACCTCTCTACACCCCAGTTTCTTCATCTGCAAATGGGATAGTAGCAGAATCTACCTCACTCGGATGCTGTGAATATTCAATGAGAGAATTCCTGAGCATGGTGTCTAGAATAAATATTCAATAAGCAGAAACAACTCTTGTTTTCCCGTTGTTTCCTTCCTGGATGACTTAGAGGGATTTTCAGTTCAACCCAGGGATGAGACTGCTCCGATGGGGTGGATGCTGTGTGTGGCTTCAGTGGCATCTTTGCAGGACTCTGTCAGCAGTTTGGTCCACGAGGCCAAGGAGAGAAAGGCTCTGAATTGATGCTGCCCATATGCTGTACATGTAATTGGATGGTGACTGGCGACATGTGTTGAACTGAACCCCAGTCTGCTTGCCCTCAGGTCTCCAACCATTCTGTGTAATTCTCCCCTCACCCATAACTTAGAGGCCCACTTACCTACCATTTGGCTCCCTACTGTCCACCCTATAGTCCTGGCTACAGAGAATATCCTGTTAAGCACACATGTGAGGTCAGATGGAGAGACACTCCTACGTAGCATTTGGTTCCCTGTCCCGTCTCCACCTGACCTTACTACAGAGCTCTAATGGAGTCCCAGATAGAGGCTGGGAAGGCCAAGGCTGGCTTCATTTCTGTTCCATCAGTCACTGACAATGGAACAAGAAACCCTGAGTGTGTGGACTAGGAAGACTTGAAAGCAAGAATCAATGAGACGCTGCCAGACCTTCCTGGGAAGATGCTGGAACATCATTCGTCTATGGATCATGATTTATGCTCCAAGAAACACCCTCCCTTCTCTCCAGCTGCAGACCAGTGTCATGGTGATAGAATCCTTCTCCACTTCCACCCTTCACTCTCTGGGGTCAGGAAGGTGCCCAGGGAGGCTGAGTCTATCCTTCTACTTTGGGGATAGTTAGAATCTAGATCACCCCAGAACAAATTCCAGACAGTTCATTTGACAGACATTTGCCAGTCATCCTTTTTGGCTTAATTCTTATTGCTGGAATATAAACCCAGCCAATTCATTCAGCGCTCGCTAAAGCTTTAGGAACCATATTACTACTCACTGAGTCTATAAAGATATCTAGGGAAACACTTTGGTAACTGCCTCATCCTTTTTCCTTACCTTCATGGTATAGACAAGCACTCACATCTTCCAGTCCCCACCTTGATCCTATACCATTTGGCCTCTCCTCTCTCTCTGATTTTATCTGCCTTCACTCCCCCTCTCCTACTCACTGTGTCCTCACCACACTTATCTCCTTTCTACCCCTTGTCAAGTCCAGCCCCTTCTTCTTGCCCTTGCCCCCAGTCATAATTCTGTCATCCGACTGTGTTTTCTAATTATTTTTTACTTTTTGAAATTATTTAATTTACTCATGTGTTTGGTTCTTACAGTCTGTCTCTTCCAAAGATATTGTAAATTCCATGAGAGCAGAGGCCCTGTCTGTGAATTTTTGCCACCTATGAGTCCCCTTGACAGAGTCAGGCCCCATAAGGTGTTACTGTTGCACTCATTTTACCATTAATGTGCCCTTCCTGCCTTACCCTTATAGAGAAGTTCTCAACATAGCCAGAGGGAGAAAGACTTTCAGCTATGAATGTGAAGGACCAGGAAGATTAACAAGACCTTCATAAAGAGTCTGTGTGCGTGCATGTGTATAAACCTCTTTAAAATCAAGGCTTTGCTAAGATGTTCCTTTACATTTCAGAATGGAAATATTACTTGTACAAACTGTTGTTTGCTTTTAAAAAGCATGTGTTGGATTATCTCCCAAGCTTGATGCTTGGACAGGTTAGCACACTGGCTGCTGCAGATACCCAGAGGAGGGGGCTTTGGAATCCTCAGTGCCGATAAAGCCCCAGAGCCAGCTGAGCATGGAGGGCCACAACTTGGCATAGTGCCAGATGTGGGGCCTTAACTGTCAATTGTGTATTCTCCAAGGTCACTTAGTTTAATCTCCTTTTAGAGGACTGCTCTCCAGCATCCCATGAGCTCCATCTCTGGAAGGAGGGGCTGTGGATTTCTTTTGTACCAGGGGCAGATGATACCCCTTAGAATTTTTTCTAGCGTATGTCTCTGCCCCTTCAGTCCTTCCATGTTCCTTCAATTCTCTTGTGGCTGATGGAAGGAGTAGAGACAGACTCATCAGAACTAGGCTCCCAAACGGTGCCACATTCCAGCTGGCTTCTGGATGGTCTCGCCTGGTCTTTACACCCTGCTGGTGACAACTAGTTCCACAATCCATTCCACCTGTGGCCACAATTGACTTCCTCTCATGTGTGAGAAAGAGGGAGATCCAAGTGAAAGTTTTATGTGTGTGATGTGGACACCATAAATCAGGACGCTGGCAGTATTTAAATCTGTGAAATGCAAAGGGAATTTAAATAACAAGCCAGCCACGCAGGCAGGTGGCCCCTGAAGCTCCGGAATGTTCATCTCACGCTAACAGCTTGCACATTTATATTACGGTACCAGAAGCAGTGAGCAGGAGTGGAAGGTGTTAACAACTACTGCAAAATATTTCTTTAAGGATACATTTCCTCCATTTCCTCTCAACATAAATTCTGACAACACAAATGCAGCATTTATCCATGAAATCATGTATCTGGGAGGACTGCTTTTAATTTATGGAATGATTTAAAAATCAGCCCCTTAATCTATACCGGGAGTAGTTGGTTAATGTGATGTAATTAGCAGGGTAAATTATTTTCATAAGGAAAGGGTTTAAGGCATAAAACCAGCCCATTACAAAGGAACACCTTTCCATTCTGGTTGGTGTCAAGAAAAAAAAAAAAAGGATTCTGTTACTCTCCTTTAAAAAGATAAGCAGATGCACTTTCTTGGATTATTAAAGGTCAAACTTAACTCTTATAACTCACCTGTGACTTCCTGGTAGGACCCTAACTGAAGTGGGAAGGGAAGGCAGGGGGACGGAACACAATCATTGCCTGCTGGAATATTTCTTGGCTCTGGGCCACTGCCTCTGGATTCTTTGGGTGGTTGAAATAGAAAACTTGTCTTCTTTGTTTTAGTCCAATAATAGCAATGGTGATCACATTAGTGAATGCCCACTATGTGTGAGGCCCTATAATATGCAAGTATTTTTGGACACATGACCTTATTTTCCACTTACAAAAACCCAGCAAATTTACTCTTTTTTCTTTCCTCCTCCTCCTCCTCCTCCTCCTCCTCCTCCTCCTCCTCCTTCTTCTTCTTCTTCTTCTTTTTTTTTTTTTACAGAGACAGAAACTGAGGCCAGAGAAGTAAAATGACTTATTTCTAGTTACAGAGCTAGAAAGTGATAGTCAAGACTTGAACCTAGATCCTCTGCCACCAAATCTAATGTACTTTTTATGCAATGCTACCTGTATTCTGAGCATTACTGCTACCTGAATGCAGGTATAAGGGTGGGCAGTCTCTTCCCTCTGTGAATATAATCTGTCTTGTGAAGCTGGATTTCCTTCAATACTAACTCAGTTCTAGGAGTACTGTCTATATTCTAGGGGTTTGCTATAGATGAATCCTTTTGGACATTTTCATATAGACTCACAGAATGTTATAGCTATAAGGGACCCAGTTCAAACTCTTCATTTTAAAGATGGTGACATAAAAGCCTCAGAGGCTCTTCCTGGTAGTTTTGAAACTCAAGCCCAGACTAATTGCTCATCTTGACACTATGAGTTTTGACGTTTTGCTCCCACTATTTAATTTTATTCTCAAAACATCTTCTTTGAAGAAGGCGTGGAAACTATTACTATTGTCCTTGAAGAAATGGAAGCCCGGAGGAGCAAAGTTCACATGGTTACAAGTTGTATATGGTACCAGTGGAGAGGTTCAAAGCTGGAATTATCAATATTACCTAAAATTCTCAAAGAGGATCCCTTAGACAGTTTTACATGTTCATAAGAAGTAAAATTAATGTCTCCCTCAAACCAGCTTCAAACACAGTCAAATCTCCTCTTTGACTACTAGGTAAACATTCAGCATCATTTACACAACTGATACTGTTTATAGTGTATCATAAAGGGTGCTAGAATAAAAAAAATGGCAAAACAAATTCTCTCTACTTCAACCAAAATGAATAATGTGAAAACCATCACACAGAGCAGGGCCCAAAGTTCATGACAGAGTCCTCATAAATCCATTACCTTCCACTTGGGTGGTTCCTCTGAAGTGTTTGTCAAGTTGGGCCAATGTCCTGGTATCCTCAGAAGTTCTAAGACTGTGTCCCTTGGGAACGAATTGGAGGCGCTGACCACCAAAGCAATTCTCTTTTTAGCTTGGCCTTTGACCTGGCCACATCAGGCATCCCACTCATCGCTGGGGCATTTGGAGGCCAAGTAGCCCCCTAACCTCCAAGATGTCCTTGGGTCCTGGGAATACTTCTATTCCCATGGTATTGTGGGTCAGGATGAAGGTGGGATATCTGCAAATCCCCCAAGAGGGGCCATTCCATGGGATCTGGAAAGCTTTCTAACACAGCATGTACCTCTCCCTGCTTGTGCTATCAGCAAAGAGAGAAGGAGGGTGAGGGCAGCCCCAACAGTTACATCAAAGCTACCCATTAAAATTAAAAAAAAAACTATTCAAAAGTGACATGTTTCGGGGCACCTGGTGGCTCAGTTGGTTAAGCATCCAACTTTGGCTCAGGTCATGATCTCACAGCTCGTGAGTTCAAGCCCTGCATTGGGCTCTGTGCTGACAGCTCAGAGCCTGGAGACTGCTTCGGGTTCTGTGTGTGTCTTTCTCTCTGCCCCTAACCCACTTGCATTCTGTCTCTGTCTCTCTCAAAAATAAATAAACATTAAAAAAAATTTTTTTTAAAGTGACATGTTTCAACAGAAAATCGGACATCATTCTGCACAGTCATTTAAATGATAATAATAGTGTTTTTCATGACTGCCATCTTTGTGCTAGGCACTGTGTTTTATAAGGTTTAGCACATTTGCTTCCAAAGAAAACTGTGAGATAAATGCCATCATCCCATTTGACAAACGAGGAAACAGGCTCAGAGGGGTGAAGTGACCTTGGCCCAAGTTCACAAAGCAAGTAAATGGCAGAGGTCGGCTGGACTAAGACGTGGTATAACTATAATAATACAAATATCACCTGGCAATAGCATTTACAAATATCTTTGGGTGGTTTGTAATTTGGTGCTTATACTTTCCTGGACGTGACTGCAGTGGTATCATGTTTTCCCAATCCCAAACCCAGAGTTGATCCTATCCTGGCCTTAAGCATGAAGTGATATAGCCAGTGAGTTACTTTACTTTTTGGTAAATTAGGACACTCTGAATCCCTTAAATGGTAATTATACCAAAATTAACATCATAACACAGAATAGGTAAAGGATAAGAAGAAGCAATCCACAAAATAAATTCAAATAGCCAACACATGCGTGAAAAAAAGTTCAATCTGACTTGTATGGAAGGACAAAAGCTTAAATTAAATCAACCACCATTCTCTGTGCCTTGGAACTTAGAAAAGAATATTAATCATAAAAATGATAATTCTCCATGTTGGAGAACATTAGCAAAACCATAAAAAATTCTCCACTCCCTTTGACTGGCATCTAAAATTTTTACCCAAGGAAGAAATCATGGTAGTGTTCAAATATATTTCTAAAAGGATATTAATAGCAGAGCTGCTTATAATAATATAAGTCTTAAAAATAGTTCAAATGTCCAACAATAGTCACAGATTACTAAATTATGATATATCTATGTAATGACATACTTTACAGATCTTAAACAATAATTTTTATAGAAGATGATTTAATGACATGGGAAAATGGCCATGATATATTGCTAAGGCAACAACATGATGCCATTTCTGAAAAAAAAAACATAGAGATAAATATACGCTTTGTAAAAGGCAAGAACAAACATGCAATATTAATAGTACAAGAACTAGTGATCATTATTCTGTCCCTTCTAGGAGTTTTCAAAATTTTCCACAATGACTATGTCTTTGTTTAATACATATGAAGAATGAAAACTAATTACCCCACATAGGCCAGGGGGCTCCCTACTCCACATACAGGGACAATTCATTCATGTCTACACTTCTCAGGTAGAAGAGCTGGCAGGCAGCGGGAGGAGGCCTTGAGTTTTAATTCTCAGCCCCATGGCCAATATGGCGGCTGAGCCTCATAGTAGCCATTTGCAAACTCACACACACCTCTATCTGGTTGGGCCTCCCAACTTACATCCTAACTAGAGTCCTGGGGAAATATTCCAGTTGGGTTAAGTTTGTTAGGGGCCTCTGATGTCAGAGGAATGTGGTGGAGGGCGTTTTGAGCAGCACTCCATAAAACACAAAGACATGGCTCTGAGAGACCACGCTCTCTGTCCCCTGCACATTCCTGTGTCTGCAGGCTTCCTGCCTCCAACACAAAACAGTGGCTCTGTTGTGCACTGCATAGAAAAAGAGATAGGCTTAGGCCAGCTCATGTGAACACACAGGGCAGTAAACCGGGCTGGAACACTTGAGGAAAATTATTTAGTTATGATCATTATTAGCCGCTTTTAATCACAATAATGAACTAATACAGCAGTACTTATGCTTGGGAAAGTCAAAGAGGATCCATTAAAAATCTAATTAAAAGCCAGTCCTTAAGAAGAATCATGGCTTATTTATCTCTCTATTAGGTAATATAAACTAGTGAACTGTGCAGCTTGGAAATTTTCCACCAGTCAAGCTGGTAAGGAATATTCCCTGTTCGGCTGTAAAAGTACAATAAATCCTACTTTAAGGGAACTCTCACTATGTTTTAAGAAGAGAGACAATGAGGGAGGAAAAAAGCAAGGGAGAGAGGAAAAAAATGTCAATAACAAGGTTTCTTCATTTATATCTTGCCATTTTCCAATGAAGTCCCATATGTATATTTTCATAGAAAAAAGTACAAAGAGTAGTCTATTGGTAGTAGACTTTGGAAAACAGAATATGGTTAGTAATTAATTACGATGGGCCCAGAACTGAGCTAGGTGCTGAGGTAAAGAGACTAAAGTAAAAGGAAACTAAGGTAAGGCACCAAGATGCAGCCTCAGGTAAAGTCAGAAGACAGTGTTGAGCACCAGACGGACCTATATAAAGCTGACTGTGAGTTATACTCTGAGCTTCCCAGTGGCCAAAGTAAAGGGAGATACAAACGTTCAAAACATAGCAATCTCCTCTACAGAAATAAAGTCCTTTCTGACAACCAAAAGCTGGAAGGAATTTCTTCTGGGAGTTTCAAAATAACAATGTTCCGACAATACCCTTTGAAAGGCTATTGCCCTGGCAAGTTTCAAGACTGCTTCTTAGGATGCCCCTTGTGCAGCAAACGCAAGTCTCTAAAGGTCTAAAGCAATGAGGTCCAGGCAGCTAGGTGTCTGATGAGACAGGCAAGTGAGGGGACTGTGTCAGAGCACAACTAGCACATGCATGTCCATACAGCACACTCACAGCCCACCCAGCTGGGGAAGAGTTACCATAGTGCTTCTACCCTGTTACTAGGGGGAAAGTCCTATGAAACATGCAAATTTTAAAAGTTTCAAAAAAAGAGTGCACAATCCTTTCTTTATGATCCCATAAAGAAAGGTTACCTTCAGTAGCTCAGGGCCAATTCAGTCTCAATTAATAAGTTTGCTGGGTTTGTTTTTAGCATCTACAACATACAGGAGAAATAAGTGGACAGCATAAACTCTGCTACAATGGAGTAGAAGGCACAGATAGGAAACAGCAAGAAGAGCAGCGACCTTTTGACTGACTAGCCAGACCCAAATATGCTTTATGCAAATTACATCAAGGAATCCTCACAACCACCCTTAGAAAGAGTTATAACCACCGCCCCTGATTGACAGAGGAGGTACGTATCAGGAGGCATGGAAATCCTCAGTGTCAGACACTGGAAATGAATGCAAGCCCAATTCCAGAGGCCACCTATCACAGCCGGGGACAGACTTCTTGATGCTCTCATATAACAAGGAGCAGAAGAGTCACATACGGCTGGCAGGTGAGGCACATGAAGAGGAAATACCATGGAGGGTCCCAGACAGCTCTAGGCAGATTTGCCATTAGAGTCACTTTAGGACCAGAGTCAGCAGACTGAGCAGCGATGTCGAAGGTGTATTCAGTCCTCATCTGTTCTACTGGTGGCTTGCAGCACTGACTGTGTACCAGGTGCTATGCAATTCACTGCAGAGAGAGGGCCCCTGCCCTGGGTCCCTGAGGAACTCTGACTTGTAGGAGTGGTCCCAGAAGGCTTGGTTGCCTGGGAGAAGATGTCCAACTTCCACTTCGCATACTCGGTGAGTAGTTAAGATGATTACAGGTGGAGGCAATACAGCATACAAATGTGTAAGAGAGCATGGGGTATCCGGGGTTTGGCAAGAGTCAAGGGAGGCAGACAGAGTGAAAGGGAAAAAAGTATGTGAAGAGTATGCAACACAGGAGATCAGAGAAGCAAATAGGGACGTGTCAAGTCCAGAGAAAAATTTGGGCTTTATTCTGAGAGCAGTGGGGAATTCTGAAAGATTTCAAGCAGGATTAAGTCAAGGTCAGATGGGGGTCTTAGAAAGGTCCCTCCACCTGCATATGGAGGAGACACAGAAAGGTGGGATGAAGACAGGGTAGCTGTAACAGGCTAGGCAGAAGGTTACAGGATGTGCAAAAGGGCAGTGGGAAAAGAAAAGGAAGGGAAAAGAGATGCAGGTAAGATGAAAGTTGAAGCAGATTCCACGCTGAAGATGGTAGGTAATGCAGAGGGGACAGGAGGCTCTAGGGGGTTTCCACACAGTGGTACTGTGGGCTTGCAGTATTCAGACGCTATGTGCAAGAGGGCACTGGATGTCTCTGGGTTTCAGGGAACATCCCAGGAAAGAGATTTCCCTTGGAGAGGCTGCTGTCTGTTTCTGCGACCCTGTCGGAATGTGTAACTCTGCTTCTGGCCCAGAAGAAGAGAAACTTTGATCACTGTACGTTCTGTATGAGGTACATTTTCAGGCTGTCTCCCGCCACTGACCATATGTTGCAAGGAGGACTAAAATTTGAGGTTTCGGCTAAAACTCTCGCCAGGGAAAAGCAAAAGGCAAACTTGAACTAATTGCTCCATTGGTTGAGATGACCTTTAGAAACAAGTCTGAACTTTTGTCAGCGTGTTATCGGTATTTCCATCAGGAAGTATTTCAACCAGCTAATGTTTGCCAACTGGGAAGACCAAGTATTTGGTTCAGCTTCAGGGTTTCTGTGCTAATCTGACCTTCTGAGGTATTTAAAGATGCAAAGGCCAGATTCATCACCTGAGTTCCCAATGCCATCGCCTGAATGCCATTGTGTTATGTCCACCAACATGTGCCTGGACTTTCTCCATATCTTTTCCTCCAAAGAAAAAGAAAAAAAAAAAAGCCTGATGTCCCCACTTTCAAACTGCCCTTACATATTTTTTAGGCTACCATGCTGCTGAGCCACTCATCATCAACCTGCTTCCATAAGAGGAAAAATGTTTAGCAATTAGACACTTGGGCTTTGTAGCCAGCACACGAGGTTTGAATCCTGGCTAGTTGTGTGTCCTTGCGCAAGCTATTTAACCTCCATAAGCCTCAGTTCCCCATCTGTAAAGTGCTACTTCTAAGAGCACTTAGGTAAGTGTTACAGGTAAGGTAATTGTGAGGCTGATATGAAATGGGTCTTGAGATGGTGCTTATTATCAGTGATGTCACATGGGTAGTTCTTGATATACATGGCTATCATGGTCAAAAAGTCTTTAGTACACTTAATCTCGCAGAAGGTGTATGTTCGTTTCAGCACCGATGGGGAGCCCATGTAGCTGACACAAAACCAGGGATTATGCTCGTTTTCTTCTTCCTTATAAGCAGAGACAACAGATATAATCATTCTTGCACAATCTAATACCTCCAGCTATATTTCACTGCTCTGTGAAGTAGCAGCAGGAGAAACCCAGAGTTTAATTAAACTCTTCTTTTGTGTAACATAAGGAAGGAGAAGGAGCCTTTGCTAGAAAGGTAGTCCATAAGACACTGATTACTGGGTAGAGGGCATGCAGAGTGACAAATGGCTATCCTAGAAAAAGGCATCAGAGGAGGGATTTTTCTCATTCTAGACATATTCTGTAGGCTCAGTCCTCTGATAAATCCCCATGCCTTTAGAATACTCGGTGCTCTCCATTTTCCCCTAACATGAGCCTCCAGGTTAGAAGGGGTTTCTACAGTATCCCTGTGACTGGGAATCACAGCTGGGGGTGAGCTAGACTCCAGGGTTGCCACTGGAATGGAAATTGCCTGCCTTGTCTCTTTCCACTGCACGGGCTATGTGTTCTTGAGTTACCACTACGACTGACTTGGCCTCCTGCTCAGGAAATAGCTATTCTTGCCTTCTCCATTCCTGGTGTGAGCTAGTGGAATGGTGGATGGGGCAGGTAGAGGAGGGGTGTTGGGTCACTGTGTTTAGAGGAAAAAGGGGGAAATAACAGGTGTAGGGCTCTCAGAATGTCATAGGGAAATGCTAGAAGGTAACAAAAGCTCCCTTTGATGTTTCTTGTATCTAAGTTGGCTTGAGTTGGGACTAGAACAATAGCTCACTTTTGATCCCCAAAGAGCAAAAACAGAGTCATTTATTAACAGGTATGAGAATTACTACCTCCAGATTCCAGAAACTGGTGAGAGGGAGAGGAAGATGGCCCCCACATGGAAGTACTGGATCAAGATAGAGGGGACTTTCTGCAGTATGGAGGTGTGGTGGTGCCGGGGGTGCAGACAACTGGGCGTGTGCCAGAAAACAGCAGATAATAACAATAAACATGAAGAATAAGAGGGGCACCTGGGTGGCTCAGTCGGTTAAGCGTCCAACTTCGGCTCAGGTCATGATCTCATGGTCTGTGAGTTCGAGCCCCATGTCGGGCTCTGTGCTGATGGCTCAGAGCCTGGAGCCTGCTTCGGATTCTGTGTTTCCCTCTCTCTCTGCCCCTCCCCTGCTCATGCTCTGTCTCTCTCTCTCTCAAAAATAAATAAACGTTAAAAAAATTTTTTTAATTAAAAAAATGCAGAATAAGAGCATTATTGAGTGCTGTCATTTGGCTGCTCCATGCTAACTGTTCTTTAACCTTTACAGCAACCTCGGCTGAGTCTGGTCCCAAGGCTCTCAAGGACAATGTTCTCCTATCTCCTGCACTGATGTGTCTCCACACAAGGTGTGTTGGCACTGGACTAGGAGATAAGAGACCTGAGTCTCTACTTACTGCTGTGTGACTTTAACTCCGATAAGCCTCCTGAACCCCAGGTGTCTCCCTCATCTATCACATGAGGTATATAAATATCTGCTAGCCCTTCCTCAAGGGGTTGAAAGGAGCAAATGACTTAAGGCATGTATGGCTCTGTATAAAATCAACTCTTCCATTATTCACATCAGGTCTCTCCAGCTCTAAGGGGACTGTGATGAAAGGTGAGTACAAATGAAGAGGTGACTTATTATTCAGAGCTCAAGACTCTCAGGTGGATCAAGCAGAGAAATCACGCTAGGTCTAGCCTGTCTGTAGAGGTTTCATCCTGACGTAGCCCTCCAGGGAGAGGGTTAGGGATGTTTCTAGACTCCAGCTGGGCAGGGGTCAGCACAGAGCAGTGGGAGTCCAGCCAGGGAAGATAAAACTCACGCCAGATCACCTATGAGGCTGGGTCACTGGCCAGAATAATGTCTTAAGCAACACTGTGCCCTACCCCAGTGTGAGTGTCTGGATGCTCTTCCTGTTGCCTCTGGCCATTCTCAGCCTCCAACATCTTCCCTCTTGCTTCTCCGCAGGGCTCACTGCAAGCAGCCCAAACTGCTCTAGTGAAGGGACCCGCCTCTTGCTAAAACACTGCCAACCCCCACGGCAGACCCCAGCGTACCTCCAGCACAGTGGTGGCTCCAGGTGGCCAGAGGGCTCATCCAGTAATTACAGCACATTCATTTACTATTTATTGGTAAATGTTCATGCAGTGCAGGGGGCATGTAAACAATGGAAATTTACCCTCAGACCTGATCCTTCACATCCTATTAAGCTTTTATTCTAAAGCTCCTTTTCTTACACTGCAGCCTCCCCTCCCCCAGCCTCTCAGGTCCCTTGCCTTCTCCTTGGGAGCTGTATCTCCTAGTTCTCCTGTACTTCCAGAAGCATCAGCACATCAAAAGGGGTGGGGGGCTGAGGCCTATATACATGATGGTCACAACCATGCCCAAGCCCATCCTTCTTCCAACACTTGAGGAATTCTCCTTATTTTGAGTCTTACTGGGAGGCAAAGCCCCCTTCTACAAGAGAACCAGACAATGGGCAGATATTTGCTTCCTGGACTCCCTTGCAGTAATTATAGGGACATGTCATCGAGGCTCTGCTGATCAGACAGAGGTCATCCACAAGTGAATGAGGAGTGTGTTCCTTGAAGAAACGGGGATTTGGAAGATTCATTTTCAGAGGCTGGGCAAGATGGAGTTCTGGGGTAGCAGTGGCTGGAGTGGGCAGTGGTACGTACCACCCACATCCACAGCCCAGGGTGGGCAGCAGTTGGGCAGCAGTGTCACACTCAAGGGTGATCTGGGGTGTTGTTCCTGTCTGGGTGGTTTCCAGGTCTCATTTCCCATCTCTCTGGGAAATTCTGTAGGCCACCCAATATCATTTTTAATGAGCTCCTTTTCTACTCAAATCAGCTAAGTCTGATTTTATAGCTTGAGACTAGGAATTCTGAGTAATACACCAAATGACACAAGTAATAACAGTAACAGTAATACTACTACTAATAGCTAGCATCTATTCAGTATTTCCACATTCCAGACATTGTCTCAAAGGTTTTTTTCTTTATATAATAACTCATTTACTCCTAAAACATACCCTCAAAAGTACATATGATCAGTAATCCAATTTTACAGTTGAGGAAGTAGAATGTCGGAGAGATAAGTAACTTTGCTGAGGTCTTCAGGGTCACCCTGTCCTCTACCACCTCCTAAGGAGTTTGGCTGAAGTATGGAATTCTGAATTAAAGTCATTATGCTTGGGGCTGCTGACTCTGGCTCTTCTTGGTTTGGAACTGAGGTGAGCCTTCTTTAAGGGGGAACATTAACACTGTCAAGTGTTCCCTGTGGTGAGGCTGAAAATTCTTCCAGAGGCACCAGACTGCGGCCTTTCCCTTAGCCTTGTTACAAACCACGAGAGTGAGGGCCCAATGTGGGATGGGTCCCCAGAGTTCTACTCTGGTTACGCATCAGATATTGGTCTAGGCCCTGGGAGCACTCAGGTAAGCAAATAAGATAATTTCCATGGTCCTACTGAAACTTCAGAGGCTCCAGACACACAGACACACTGAAAGTAAAATAGAAATGTCACATTCTAATAAGTACTCTGCAGAAAGCAAGCTAGGACAAGGCAGGAGAGAAGTGATGGTTAGCAGTGTGTGTGTGTGTGGGGGGGGATTCTGGTTGGGGAACTGGATGCTCAGAGAAGGTCTCCAAGGGGACAGGGAGGTGTGACATTCAAGCTGGAGTTCTAACTCAGGGCTTCTCACACTTGCACGTGAATGGAATCCTCTGGGGATCTTGTTACAAATGCAGATTCTGATTCAGAACGTCTGAGTGGGGCCTAAGACTTTGTGTTTCTGACAACCTCCCAAGTGATACTGATGCTGCTGGTCCCTGCACCACACTTAGTAGCAAGGCTCTAAATGCCAAAGAAGGCAGAGCCTGCCTCACTTTTGGGGGGTGGGGGTGGGGTTGCTTTAGACCTGCATGTGGAATGAGAATGGCCAAGGCAGGGAAGAGTCAATGGGAAGGCAGATGAGGACCAGCTTGGCTGGTCCAAGTAGACCAATCTGTTTTGGTCCAAAGCAGATTAGCATGGCTAAAGAAAGTGCTAGATGAGATCCAAGAGGCAGGAAAGAGCCAGATCATGTAGGGCTTTGCATGAAGGGCAATGGGAACTCTGAAGAGAGTACTGTCATTGATAATTTTTTCCTCCATTGTTCTGTCTGTATATAAGAAGCCAAGTCTGCCCTGTGCTTCTGCCTGGACTATTCTGGGCAAGCACCAAGCTCAGGCAACCCTTCACAGAACTGAGGGGGTTCTGCAAAGAAAGCATTCATATAGCCCACTCTACACAGCTAAAATTTAAGCAAACAACTTTCCTTGCTTTGGAGTTTGGGGAGGGAGAATTTCTTAACAAAATGTGTTCAGCCTCACAAAATTTTAGGACACAGCTTGTATTATTTCCCAGGATTTAAACATACATACATAAGCAGCACCAAAAACACACCAACAGGGAAAATTCCAGGTCCTCACTCACCCCTGATGCAGAGACCTTATTCCTCAAGTATGTGATTATTGTAGTTCGTTCAAGAAAAATAACATAAAAATCCTGGCATCAGCCGATCCCTTCCTCCCTCCCTCTCCTAGCCAAATCACAGTTACTTCAGATTTCCTCGTGGAATGAGAAAAGATGATTAAAATGTTAAACCAACCAACATCTCAAAGTGTCCGGTCCAAAATCAGAACAAAGAGAAGACAACCAATCATTTCCAGGTGATGAATCATGACCTGACCATAAGTAGAGCCTCTTAGTGACGTGTTATGCTTATATCTGACTCTCTTCCTTTTTTTTTTTTAAGTTTGCTTATTTATTTTGAGAGAGAGAGTGCACAGCTCAAGTGAGTGTGCATGGTGGGAGGAGCAAAAAGAGAGAGGGGAGAGCGAGAATCCCAAGCAGGTTCCCAGCTGTCAGTGCAGAGCCCAACGCGGGGCTTGAACTCACAAACCATGAGATCATGACCTGAATCCAAATGGAGTTGGAAGCTTAACTGACTGAGTCACCAGGCACCCCCCAACTCTCCTTCTTGACCATTGGCCTGCGATGGGTTTCATGCATTATGAAACCACTCCCTGTGTGAGAACAGCTCAATCTGCCGAGCTCTCAGCCTAATTAATCCAATCATGGGATGGTGATTAAGAGGTCAACAGTGACATTTCCAGAGAACACCCTCTGTCTTCCCAGCAGCTAGCTTATCCCCATGGTGTCTCTGGACCCAGAGAGCTCTGGGGACCTATGTTGGGTCCTCACTCTCACAGTGTGTATCAAGGGAAAAGGCCACAGTCTAGTCCCTCTGGAAGAAGTTTCAGCCTCACTGCAGAGAACACTTGATAGTGTAAATGTTCACCTTTACACCTTTAAAGAAGGCTCACCTTGGTTCCAAACCCAGAGGAGCCAGTCAGCAGCCCAAGCATGAGGACTTTTTTCAACTTTGTTAAGATATAATGGATGAATAAAATTGTCAGATGTTTAAGATGTACAATGTGATGATTTGATAAACACACTTGAGAAAGGACTCCTCCATCCAGTTAATCAACACCCCCATACCCTCACATATGTATCTTTTTTCTTTCTATAGAAATTTCTTGAGTGAAAGAGTCAACTAGTCAATTACCTACCATAAGATGCAATCTTCCCTCCCTCTCTCTGGATGGATCCATTGCTCTATCCATTTAGTCTCTGTGGGCTTTCCTACAACAAATCCCCATCAGAGTGGCAAAGGGAAAGGCACAGGCATCTTCAGGTAGGAAGGTGACTCCACCCTGCTCTTTGAGAATCTGCAGTGTGGTGAGAGATATCCCAGGAAGGTTGCTGAACAAAGTGGAGTCCCCTTGTGCTCTGGCTAAGAGTTCCCTGCAGAAGGCCCACCAACAAGGTCAGAACCCTCAGGGAAGTTTTCATTCAGAAGAGAACAGACCTGGCACTGGTCCTGGTGCTGGGTTGGTTTGACCTTGGCCACAGGGAGTTGCAAGGGGATTACAGGAAAGAAGATAAATTGAATTTCCCCAATAGTTTATGAAGAGTGTTATTCAAAGGTCAAGGGGATTGGGAGTCTTTTTCAGACTTCAGAGAGATCAAAGAGAGCATATATTAGGGCTAGGGTTTGTTCAGGAGGCTGTGATTATTACATAGGGCTGGCAAATGACGGACATGCCATAAGTTATCAGCTGGACAAAGGACTATGCAAGTCCCACAGCAGAAGAAGGTATCACCACAGATTCCCCTTCACCTCGCTTCCTGCCTTCTTCTACCAGCTTTGCGTTCTCTCTCTCCTTCCTCCTTCCTTTCCTACATTCTCCTTTTTATTCCCCTACCCCTCTCTCTAGCTTACTAAAACTCTCTTTTATAGAACACACCCAGAAAAATAAAATAGTCAAAATCGGGTTTTTCCTGCTCTCTTACTTACTCTAAGTGAAGAGAGAGGGCAGAAGAAATTTGTCTTGAGAGGTTAACAGAAATAGGGAACATATTATAACTCAATGCCTGGAAGAAATTCTAGTCTTTGGAAATTCTAGAATAAATTAGAGAATGTTGCAATTAACAACATTTCCCAAGACTATTCTTTTTGACTTCAGACTGTAGAAAAGTTAATCAGAATCTAGTTCAGGACTTCATATATACTCAAAGAAATAATATTGAATGGATGGGTCTTGGGAAACCTATCTAAGTCCTTAGAGGATAATAAAAAATATGCTCTCACCCAAAAGCAAGGTGCACATGTACACATATGAAGAAATGTACAGCGAAAAGTCCATGGTGGATTAGCTAGTGATGAGTTTAGGTATTCTTTTCTACATTTTCCAAAATTTTCAGGTTGAGTGCCTTCCTTAATTATTAATTATTAATAATGAAATTGTCATAAAAATATTAAAAGTTATTTAAAACAAATAACAGTACTTCCCAGGTGTATTTTTCTCGGGCCATGTCTCTTTGTCCACACAGCCAGTTTGTTGCTTGACTTGCTGGGACAACTGATAATCACGGCCTCCAGCTCAGGCAGGATCTATGTGCAAGGTGCAGAATGCCAGGAAACCTCACTGAACTTTCTAGGAGCATAGTCTGGGGTCCTCCCTTCATCTTGCTTCCTCCATAGCAACTGCAACCTGTGCATAGATAACCCACTCCTGACCACAACTGTCCACTGCTTCGCTCGAATCACCTCAGGTTTAAAAATACAGGGTTCAACAATAGGTGGTGTCCAAGTGCAAGGACTTCTCAGGTCCAAGGCCAACCCGTACTGGTCAGAAGCAGCAGGAACTGGCTGTATTTTGAAGCAAAAGATCCAAACCTCTCCTCTTCTCTCCTTTTGCTTCCCGTTGCATATTTCCCTTCTTCCTATTTTCTTTGCTTCTCTTTTCCTCTCCACCCTCAGATTTCATAGCATTTTGTACCTACTGCACCCAAGGACCTCTGGGGGCTGCCTCCACAAATGTGTTTCTCCTAAGATACACACTACTAGTAAAGTGAATGTTTTTACTCCCATCTTTCAGATGAGAAGCCTGAGACTCAGATCAGTCAAATGGCCAAGCTTTCGGAAACCACAGACCTAGTGTGCGATAAAAGGCAGGCCTCCTCCAAACCTGGAGCCCTCCCTGCTTCAGCCTGCTGTCCTTTTCCTTCCTTCCTTATTCTCTGAGGTCCCCTTCCTATCACTTTCCTTTCTTTACCCTTCCTCTTTCCCTAACAGCAGCAAAAAGAAGCAGGCAAAGGGCTTTCACACACAGCATCTCCACAGGTAGCTGCAACTCAGCAAGGCGGCAGCCTGCATTCTCTCAGATAGGCATTGACCACTAATGGTGTGGCATGGCACATACTGCACTAGACTTTCTGAGTGAAATAAGTAAAACAAAAAGAAAGATCCATTCCTTGCCCTCAAGTTGCTTATGGCCTAGTGGATTCTCCCATTACCATTTCTGTTCAAAAGATAAAGATACTGAGGCTTGGAAGAATTAATTAGCCTCAATGTCATAGTTCAAACCCAAAATCCTTCTTCTTGTCTCCAGATTTCTCTCTTTTTATTTTTTTTATTTGAAATTTTTTTTTTATTTTTAACGTTTATTTTTTTTTTAATTTTTTTTCAACGTTTATTTATTTTTGGGACAGAGAGAGACAGAGCATGAACGGGGGAGGGGCAGAGAGAAAGGGAGACACAGAATCCGAAACAGGTTCCAGGCTCCGAGCCATCAGCCCAGAGCCTGACGCGGGGCTCGAACTCATGGACCGTGAGATCGTGACCTGGCTGAAGTCAGACACTTAACCGACTGCGCCACCCAGGCGCCCCAAAGTTTATTATTTTTGAGACAGAGAGAGACAGAGCCTGAACAGGGGAGGGGCAGAGAGAGAGGGAGACACAGAATCTGAAACAGGCTCCAGGCTCTGAGCTGTCAGCACAGAGCCGGACGCAGGGCTCGAACTCATGGACCGTGAGATCATGACCTGAGCCGAAGTCAGACGTTTAACCAACCAAGCCACCCAGGTGCCCCCAGATTTCTCTCTTTTTTAAAAAAAAATTTTTTTTTGAGTTCATTTATTTATTTTGAGAGAGAGAGAGAAAGAGAGAGAGTGAGCACAAGCAGTGGAGGGACACAGAGAGAAGGAAAGAGAGAGAATCCCAAGCGGGCTCTGTACTGAGAGTGCAGAGCTTGATGGGGGACTTGAACTCACCAACTATATAACTCCTGAACCATGAGATCATGACCTGAGCCGAAACCCAAGAGTTGGACGCTTAACTGACTGAGCCACCCAGGAGAGCCCCTCGGCTCCAGATTTCAAGCTTAATTGCATGGAATTCTGGGAATGTCAGAAAAAGCACAGCTTCCAGAATCAGCCTTTATTTTTGACACTCTAAAAAGGAAAGAAAAGGGAAGGAGAGAGAGTGGTGGTGGTGGTGGTGGGGGGGGGTGATGGGGAGAGAACAGCAGGTCCTTGTCCCTCATGCTGCTGATAACAGGCAATGACTCGCTGATGCATTCCCTCCTTTTCCATGAGGGAGAGCACATACCTCACAGCACCCAAGACTGTCAGGCTAGGGTTCACCCAGGTGGATGTGTAAACCAGAGAAGTAAAGGGTGAGGCCTCTTGGCACCTGACTCCTTTCAGCGTCTCTGTTTTCAGCTCTCACAGCCTCCAGCTAAACAAAGAAGCTTTGCTTCTTATCCTTAGTCCCTGACAGAATTTCAATTCTTTCAGCTGGAAAAAAAGCTCCCACTGACCAGAGAGAGTAGAGTCAGAGACAGGATTGCAAACTTTGAGGTCCTAGGCGATTATGTTAATGATGATGATGATGATGATGATGATGATGTTGATGGCACAGAATGTTTATGGAGTGTTTATATGCCAAACACCCTGCTAAGTGCTTTTACATACTATCTCATTTAACCCCCAATAAAATAATGCTGTGACATATGCATACCTATCACTATGATCCTTATAAAGACAGAGTCTCAGGCTGGAAGACATGACATAACTTGCCTAAGATCCCGTTAGAAGGTGATAGAGCTAGACTTGATCCCGGGCAGTCCAGCTCCAAAACCACACAGGCATCACTGTGTCATTCTGCCTCCCTGGCAAAAGCTATAAAGCGCATACACGGTTCGCCCTCAGTAAATATTAGTTTCCTCTTCTATTTTTAAAACTCTCCTGGGGAAGTTATTTTCACAAACCTCCCAGCTCTCTGATCCGTCTGCAACTCTCCATTCTGCCATACAGCGAACTCTGTGGCCAGGTGGGGAGACCTTGTTAGTGTCTAACTCCCATCCCTCATGCTGCAGATGAGCCCTCGGAGGCCTCAGCTGGCTGCCACCGAATGTCACCTTCGTGCTGGAGGCTTTCCCTGTGAAGCCCAGATTCCCTGGTGATTTGTAAGCACATTAACATTTAAGAACCACTGCTCCAGAGAGCATTTGTGCTTGGCTTCTCTGAACAACCATTTATCATATTTCACGGTTTTAAAGAAAAAAAAAAAGCAAAACCATAAAAAGCCAGGCACACTGGAGGAGCTGACAGGATAGCCTCTGACCTGTGGCTTAGGATGGGAAATACACAGACAGTTCGAAGGCTGTGCCTGCTTCCTCCCACCCCCCTGGCTCCCCTCCCCCCCTGGCTGTGAGGACTTGTAAATGGCCTGGGGGAAGAGAGGGAAGACAGGAGAGGTCTCAGCACACATCACAAAGGGTCTGGGCCAGGCCTCCTCAGCCAGGTGCCTGCCACTTACAAGAAAGAATTTTCTCAGGTTGAACTCTACCTCTTGCTCTGGGGACCTCCAGGAGGGGTTGATGGCTTTTTTTTTTCTTTTTTCACTAAACAAGGGTAAGGGGTACACAGCAGGGTAGGAAGGAGCCCAGGAGGGGGAGGAGAGGAAGAGGGTTTTCAGGCAGTGCCTGCAGGGGGCCAGCTGGGCCTCAGACTCCTAGCCTGGGCCAAATAGAGCCAGAGAGACCCACAGGTTCATAACTCATCTTAATGAAGGGCCTCTGTAAACCTGCCATGCCCTCGGGTTTCAGCAGGAAGCTCCTGGCCATTCTCCTGACACGGGTCTCCAATTGTGCAAGTGCTAAGGGGCTCTTTTCTCTGGCGGGGAGGGGTTATGGCATGTTTTGGAGTGACTGGATGCTTCAGAACCTTCTCGCATCAGGGTCTCCAAGGAGAGGGGATACTGAACTTAGGGGTCTGCTCTGGGAAGGTCCCAGAAAGTTACTGGAAGCGTCTGTCAGCTAGTGGGAGGTCTGAGTAGTGGGCAGGAGTGGTGGTAGTAAGAGGCTGGCTAGAATGAGTTATATTTAAGGCAGCTAATGACATCCCAGACTTCTAAAAAATTCATTCTAAGTTGGACCCTGCACTATGCTCTTTTGCATACACTGTCTCACTCCTCACAATGACATGCATTATCAGCACAGCTTTTCAGTTGAGAAAATGGACAGCTAGAGAACTGGAGAGCCAGCATCTGAACCTAGGTCAGTGAGTCTCCAGACCCCACACTGTAAAGTTCAGGGAGTACTGTACAAGGTAAGGTGTATTTGTTTTCCCTTTTAACACGAACAACTCTCTATAGGATTCCTGTTATTAACACATTTTGCAAATGACGAAGATAGAACTCAGAGAGGCATAGGGATTTGCACAGAGTAACACAGTAAAATGTCCTTAGATAGAATGCGACAACCTCTGGCCATTCCAGCAAACTGGTCCATGAGTGGAAAACATGCTAAACAAGCCACAGCTTTCTGTGGGTGGTTGAAAACATTCAGTCTTTTCTAGCTTCTTCCCTCTTCCCTCCCTATATTCCTAAGGAAGCTCACAGATAGATATCAAAGATATAGGGCTCATATTTTATCCTCTGATTTCTTTTTAATCTACAGAACTTCTGGTTTGAGTTTTTGACAAAGGTTTAGTCAAGATAATGTTGGAGTAATTATCACTTTTTTAATACTGTCTGCCTTGCCTATTTCCAAAAGAGTAATGAGGCAGTTTATTTAAAAAAGTAACACATAAGCCTCCTTCGTCCACCACACTGGAAACTCCTCGAAGCTGGATGTTTGTCTACTGGCTCTCTATATTCTGCTCTTCCCACCCCAGTGCCCAGGAATTTGGGAAGTATCTGTGTGCGTGTGTACTGTGTGTGTAAAATCACGTGGCAGAATGGGAGAAGACTGCACCAGAGCTAAGAGTTACCACAGTTTGCCACTGAATCAGCCCAGAGGTTCCCGGAGAAAAGTGGAGAGATGACAGATCTAAAAGTGATGTTATTTAACACTCTTTTTCCATGAGACCCACTATCCTTTGCCTCTGCCTGGTATCTTCATCAGCAACCATATTCAACTTCATGCTCCATTCAGCTAAGTTTATCCCTGCTTCCTCCTTGCCTCAATAACACCACTTACCCAGTCACTGAGTCATTGGTAGGGGTGTTCCTGCAGTCCAATACAGGGTAAATTCTCAATTTGAACTTATCCATTTTTTCTTACAGCTTGAAAGCAAATGCAGTGATCTCATAATCAAATTACCTAATGTTTATTGAATGACTACCACATGTGACATAAGTTGGCCAAGATAAGAATTTGGTTCTCTTGGTTGCCAGTGAGATGCACTCTGTGAGTACTATCTGGGAACCAACTGGCCACCCCAGAGGAGGAAGAGGACACGCAAAGGCTCCAAACCAAACTAACCTCATCGTTACCTCTACTTCTGTATTTATTATGTGCATCTGCATTTACCTATCAAATGCCTATGGCAATCTGGATACATGTGTGAATATACATATATGGACAGAAGGACCTATATCTGTTCCTTTAACAGAACAGATTCCTATGAAAAGACTCGGGGTTAACTGGGCCATTAAAGCTTGACTGACCTACCTCCCCATCCCCTCCAAAGCACACATACCTGAAAATGAAATGGGAGAAGAAAAGAGATCACCACCAATCTATGATGAGAACTTTCAGCAAATGGGAAATGGTGTTGAGTGCCATCATATGCCTTAGTTAAATTCAACACAATCCCATACTGATGAGACCGGGGGTTGCAAATTGGCAAACAGGAAATTGTCCTTGCGATCTCTTGCTCTTCAAAGGGGAGCCTCTCCAGTGTTTGTCAGTTCAGAGTTTAATTAGCCATCTCTATGCACTCAATCTGGGCTCAGCAGGGAAGACCAAACACTGTCAGGGCTGGAATTGGCCATCACAGGCCTCTGGGAAGCACACAGTATTGCCCAGAGCTCTGTCCACCAGGAAGCAGGCATGCCAGCTGCCCTCCAGGAATTCTTCCTTCCCCTTCCCAAGTTTTAATGCCCAGGGGAACACCTGGAATTTTTCTAGCCTGCCTGGCAATTAATGAGGTAAAGCTCATTATGGGCTATCAAAAATACCCACCTTGGAGCAGAACTGTCCCTCCTGGTTAACTCTGCTTGCCTCACTTAACATACCCCTTTTCGTACATTCCCTGCATCTCACTCCCTTGGGATTTTACTCTCTTCAAGGACACTCTCCACCTTACTGGTCTGAACATGCTCATGCTTGGCATTTGTTTTCCAAAAGTGTGCTCATTTGCGTACTAGAATCAAAGAAAAGAATCCCAGAATCCTCAACTCTTTTTCATTTCAGGTGTGTGTATGTGTGTGTGTGTGTGTGTGTGTGTAGGAGTCAAGAGTATTAGTAACTCCTTTATGGTATAGCACCAGAGCCTGCAAGCTGCAGCCCAGTCCACCCCTCGCACATGCCTTCGTGGTACCCTCTAACACTCCTCAGGTGAAACAGAAAATTGAAGTTGTGGCATACATTTTAAACCTGTGACATTTCACACACACAAATTAGATTTCCAGTTTATTCTGAAACAAACAAGCAAAACAAACAAACAAAAACGAATCAGAAGCAGTTGGCAAGCTGGGTCCACATGCCTGCCTGATAAACATTGTTTGGAGCTGAGTGGAGCACCCCTCTTAGGTTGGGGAGACACTGCATTTGGTTGTGTCTGCTGAGGGGGCCCAGACGGGATGAAATCAAAGCTGGTCTAGTTGGCTTCCATGGGGAGAAAGGGGCCCCTTTTCCTAATTCACACAAAGCCTCACTATGGGCCAGAGGAGCTCAGTTCCTTCCACTGGCCACCTGACCGACTTTACCCATTCATGTTACCTGCTTTTCCCAGTAGGAGGGTCTAATCCCTGCTACAGACAACAAGACCTTACAGCTATAAACTTTTACAAGTTCAACAGCACCAACACATAGATTAGATTTTTACCCAGCCTTCAGAGAAAATTCTTACTGGGTTGCTATCCAAGTCCAGTCTTTTCTAGACCCCAGTTTTCTTGCTTTCTTAAACTCAGCACCCCCAACCCCCTCTGTTCAGGCTTACTTGCTTCCCTGGGCCCTGGAAAAACAGAAAACCTGACTCTCAGAGCCACAGCAGGTCGGCTGGAAACACATGGGGCTTATTACACCACCGAGTTATAAAGAATGAGAATGGCTGGTCCGCTTTCCTTGTGGAGCAGCCTGCTGTCTCTGAGGCTGTCAGCAGCCTTGGCCTTCTGCTTTTAAGACATCTTCTAACCCAATGAGCAGACCTGGGCAGTAAAATGCAAATCATTCCGGCAGTCAATTAATCCCACTGAAATTGCTTCAACTAACACAGCAGTAAAAGAGGGGGTGGGGGGAAGAGTTTTTCTCTCTGGCCTCTCTCTACTCAGAGATAACCTGCAAAACTTAAAGAGCTGTTAATTGTCCAGATCCACCCGATTCCCCAAATCCAGGCCACATGCATGGCTGTTTAAGCCTTAATGAAAATTAATGAAACGGAAACAAGAAGGAGGTGACTGCTGTGAATCAGAATGGCCTGGTGTCAATACCCAAACCAAACACAGCCAGCCCCAGCGCAGCAAGGCAGATCAGTCTTAAAGGGACAAGCAAGTGGTATGCGATGCTCACCCCAGTCCTAATACCGATCCATCCTCTCCCTAGTTTCTGGACTAATGAAAGAGCTGATGAAAATTCCTTCTGTGATTTTCATGGCTGGATAGACAGTGTGGCCAAGCCATGCACAGAAACGACACGGGTGTTGCCAGGCAGCACCATTTAGCCCTCTTGAAAAGCTAGCTGGTCCAACGTTGGCATCTTTGATCTACAGCAGACTTGGCCACCACACACTAGCCTGAAGCCCAGGGAGTCAGCACCAACCTTTATTCCACACGGGTACTCCCGAAATTTCTCAGAGACCCTGATTCACGCAGTCAGCTTCCTGAGCAAAACATGTCAGCCCACCTCTAAAGCCAGTGACGTTTCCACTCCCAGCCACGGGGTGTCCTTCAGAAGCTCTAGCATTCTGTATAATCGATTTTTATTTTCCTGTGAGAATGGTCAAGGCCAAGAAGCACAAACACTTAAAAAAAAAAGCTTAGAGGTTACACAGGCCAACCACCCCATTTTACACATGAACAAAACATAAATGACTTGCAGGAGAACAAACAGCTCAGATCAGGACCCGGGAGTCCAAAGTCATGATTTTGAGTTCTAAAAGTTGCCCCCGTCCCTGGGCGTGTCCTCTTTTATTCTCCCACCACCTATTCTTCCCAGACCACCTACAAGTGGGGACTTCCCTGGCTTCTAAGAAGGTGGGGCAATGGAGGCAGGGGGCAGGGGTGCCCCCAGATGCCAACACTGATGCGCCTCTACATGACTCTTCCGCAGGTTCTCTAAAGTAGGAAACAAAGGACAATGGCTTTAGGTAAGGTGGGAAGTAAGCAACTCTCCCTCCTACAGTTGGGGGTGGGCTGGGTAGAGCTGTCTGTCTGGCATTGGTGAGTGAGAACAACCTGTCTGCCTTCCTAAGCTGTTCTCATCTTAGCCAGGTGGTATCTGGTGCTTCAGAAGTTTCAGAAGCCACAACATGGGTTACAGAGGGTCCAGAAGGGCGTGTGCAACATGCTGAGATCCGCAGGCCCCATACTCCCTGTCAAAAAACTGCCCCAGTTTTTTCTTACAAGAAGCTGTTGCCACCATCACAACAGCAACATTAACAACAACAGAAGCAATGGGCATTGGCACAGCCATCCCAGAAAGAATCACAGCATAAAACCAGCATTTCTGAACCGGGGATTTATAATGGGCCCCAGGAGTGAACACGAGCAGAGAGAGGGATGTAGTGTGGAGGGAGCAAGGATTACACCCCAAATAAGACATGGGGCAGGTGTCCACTGAAGAATCAGACTGAGCACTGGTTGCTAAACATGTCTGTGCATAAAAAAGTCTAGGGGGCTTTGACAAATACAGATTCAGGCCCTTCTTCAGAAATACTGCATCTGAGTCTCTAGAGGTGGGGCCAGAGAACCTGTGTTTTGAGCAAATGTGCCTAGGATTCTGATGCGACTAGCTCTGGACTTGTGGCCTGCATGTAAGTGCTAAGGAAACTTAAGGACCCCTGTCCAGTCACAGCTGGAGTCTTCTTCATCCTTCATTCTGGCTATCCATCACTGAGTTCAAGGGCTTCTTTGAGGATGGCAGGCCCCTCTGTGGCTGTAAATTTCTAGAAACTTCTTCCTGGTGTCTGGATCCTGCAGTTCTCTCTCATGGCCTCTGAGCATGTGCTACCTCACTTCTTGAGAAGTACAATGGCTGCTCATGGCAACCCACGGCAGGGTTGGGAGTGGGGTTCCATCTGTTCCTGATCGCCTATGGCCCAGCTAAGACCTTCCTTAGGTGGCTTCTAGCCTAGACTATATTTTCTGCTCCCAAAAAAACCTACCACTTGACTGCTTTCCCCAAACCCCAATCCCACAAGAGCCTGCCTGTCCAACCTGCCTTCTGCCTATCCTTTCTGTCCCTCCTGTACTAGGGTGGAAGCCCTGTACTAGCTAGCTGCTGGTACTAGCTGTTGGTACTAGTCACATTGACCTTCTTTCAGACCCCTGAGAGCTCCCTCCTACATCAGGACTTTTGCATATGACTCATCCTGTCTTTGGAGTGCTTCCACTGAGTTACCTCCTAGCTCAGGTCTCAATGCTCAGCTCAAACATCACTCCTCAGGGAGCCCTAATAACACTTTATGTTGGACTGATGTCCCCTCACTGCATTTTCTAAAGCCATCCTACTTTCCCTTCATACACTGACCCTTGTTTGTCATCATACAGGTATTTGGGTGGTGAATTGATTGATGTCTGCCTCTTCCATCTGACTGAGGGTTGCAAAGAGGCAAGGTCTGCCTGCCCTGCTCACCATTAGCCCTTGGCACACCAGTCCTCCTCCACCCTCTCCTAAATTATTTATCCTCCAAATGGACTTGGTGTTGGTCAAGGGCCTACCAGGAGAACTGAAGCCACTGTAAGTATGTCCTACAGAAGGAATTTAATGCAGGCGAACTGGCTATGCAGGTGAGAGCAGAGCCGAGAGCCTAACAGAGGACGCTGAGCTATCCCACAGAGAAGCAATAAGAAGGTATTCCCACTCTTATGTTGGAGAAACACAGCTGAGCAGGCAATGTGACCAGAGTCCAGGGACCCGAATGGCAGGAGAGGCAACCACGAAGGAGACACAGTGACACAGTCACTATCAGAGGAGTAGTTAGGGAAAGAAGAAGGAAAAGAGTACCTTGGCTTCTCTCTCCCAGCCCCCTCTCCTCATGTCTCTTGTGAATGGTTCAGTTTGGTAGAACTCAGGAGCCAGCTGACACAGGAGCACAGGAACCACAGCCTGCAGGAGATGGGCCCCAGAGGCATAGAACAGAGCAGGGAAGGGTGGGGAATGGGTCCCTCTTGCAAACAAGCCTAAGCAGACCAGCAGTCCTTAATTCCTCTAGGAAGCTTTTCTTGCCCCAAGCCCAAGATGAAAAATGGTCCCCTGAAGATACACTCACTTCCTTTGAATATTACCTTATGGGACAGTCTTACTTTATACCCCCAAAGATGTTAAGGATCTTGAGAGAAGGAGCTTGTCTTGGATTTTCTCAACAGGCCCTAAGAGCCATTACATGTATCCTTATAAGAGAGAGGCAGAGGGAGACAGACACACAGAGGAAAGGCAATGTGAAGACAAGACCAGAGTGATGCAGCCACAAGCCAAGGATGGCTGAGAGCCACCAGGAGCTGGAAGAGGCTGGGAACCAATTCTCTTCTCCCTCTGGAGAGGGAGGGAAGCCCTGTTGATCTCAGACTTCTGGTCTCCAGGACTGTGAGAGAAAATGTTTCTGTTGTTTTAAGCTACAAATTCATGGCAATTTGTTATAGCAGCTTCAGGAGGCTAATACCATGCCCCTCTATTATGCTCCCATCAGCATCCCTGCTCACCTCCGTGGTCCACTGCCCCTCTGCATCCACGTAGCCTATTCCATTGTCTGATCTGTCCTCACAGACTGACCTCCCTGAGGGACTATGTCTTGGGCAGTTCTTTCCCCCGTGCTCACCATAGTGACTGGCATGTAATGGATGACCAAAAAATGTTAGTAAATTGAATTTGGGTTTTAAGCCACACCTGATCTTTGACTTCTTCCTTTGGACAGTATTGCCCAAATGAAGAGGTTAATTTCTAGCCCTCTAGTTACATTCTACATTGCAGGCCTTTCTATTCTGTCATTCAGCCTCCATGGCCGAAGGCCCTGCAAGGGACAGTCTGCTTTAGGTAGCAGAAAGCAAAATCTCCCAGTGGCAGCTGCGGTCCCAGTCATCCTACCTATGTCCAAACCATAGTGCCTGAAAGTGATGGTGAGCCATGCAGGAAGCAAGCACCCCTCCATCCAGCCTTTCTCTTGAGTCATCCAACTCACAGCCACAAGCCAGGTCAAAGTTTCTCCGGAGTCCCCCGTGTTAACAAGCTAGAAGCCCAAGAGCACAGTGTCGTACAGCATTTTCCTGAGTAGTTAATTAACAAGGGGATAAGCTACCTTGACGATCACTGAAGCAAGCAGCCTCACCATGCAGTTGTCAAGAGGGACAGGATTAGTTTCCAGGGAGACAATAGGGAAATGACAAGGAGGGCAGGCTTGCCGGGACCTGTGACTCCCTCAGTGCTGTTCCTTGCCTAGCTCTCCTTCTGCCACAATGCCGAGCAGAAGTGTGCAGAGCCTCATGGCAGGGCTGGACTGGCCTGATAATTAGTTATTACTCAGTGCTGTGGGCGGATTTAGAGTCTGCTCACAGATGGCGTGAGCTGGGCTGAGGGCCTTCTGGAAATCACACCATCCAGGCTGACAGCCCAGGGAGGTAACATGTCCCAGTGAAATCACCGAGTGGCCCAGAAAAATGTCTCAGAGGTGGGCAGTGCTGATCACGTTATGGGTTCCGGTTGACCCACAGCAGGTAGGAGATGAGCTGTGGCAGCTGCTAGAGACTGAGGATGGTGAGCAGGGACCCACGCAGGGTGGCAGCATTTCTAGGAAAGGGAAGATGAGCCATGGTGGACATATGCCATTTTATTTTATTTACTCCTATTCTATTCTACTCTACTCCACTCCACTTTTTTTTTTCTACACAAAATCTCAGTGCAGGGTGTAGTCTGCCTTCCTCTCTAGAAGTCAGAATAGCCAGATCACTTTCCCAGCTTCCTTTGTGGCAATGGTGCAAGCATGTGACCCCGGCTCAGATGCTCAGATGCACCTGCCTGGGATGGTGTCAGTTGGCATGCAGAATTCTTGCAGGGGGGCGGGGCAGCACAGCCCACTTCTGGGGTGCCAAATAGGACCATCTCTATCTGGGATTAGCGTCCAGTGCTGGCAGTAGCTGTGGCGTCTCCGTCCTGGCCTTCGTGGTGCTGGTGCACCCTTGTTCACACCCTTATCCTGAGCATAGCTCTGCAGATCTCTAGCAATTTTTGAGACCTGATTTGTTTCCTATAAATGAAGTTTCTGTTTACCTCAGCCAGTGTGGATTTCTATTCCTTAGGACTATTAAGCTTGACCAATCCAGAGTGTTGACTGGTTTATTTCTAAGGAGTTGGAGGAAGTTTGCCGTGTTTTATCTGGAGGAGAGCTCTGGAAAATCATTTTCAATTTTTTTTTTGTTCTGTCAGAGCATAATAGGTTGGATATATTTGTCAGGCCTCTATGAGGTACAAGTGACAGAAACTGATTTAAGAACAATGGGAATTTATTTATAACTGTACAGTATGGGGGTTAACAGGATCCAGGTACAGCTGGATCTGGTGAGGTAAGTAATGTCAAGAATTTAACTCTCTTGCTTTCCTCTTTCCTGGCTTCACTCTTAAGCAGGTTCTGTTCACTTAAAGGTCTCTGGCTCCTCCAGGTTTGTAGCCCATAGCTAACCAACTACAGTAGGAGAAAGAAAAAGGCTTCTTTTTCCTCAAAGTCCAGCAAAATCCTGGGAGTACAATTGGGCACATTCAGGTCACCTGTCCACTCTAACCTATGGTCAGGGTTGAGTGGGGTGAGGGCCAGAAGCTGACTAACCCAGACCTGGATTATACTGTGGGTTAAGTCAGTCATTCAGTTAAATGTTCTGACATTTTGCTGAACACCCTGACCCTGCTACCCTTCCTATTTCCCCAATTTATGGGAAGAAGGTTCTACAATAGAGTAACTCATGTTTTTAATTTTTTTAAATTATTCTACAATACTTAACGTATGATTAGTAGAATTTAGTTGCTTTTTCCACTGGTTGTGTCAGAGATAAGACAGACTATTGATTATAAAACGATGGTCCATTTGTTTCTTACCCTCTCAAAAAAAAAATTACATTGCATTGCAAGTAAGAGTGACCTTATCATAAGGATAGCCTTAAATCAGCTTTAATTAACTTGTAAGTAGGTAAAACTCTATTACTATGTAAAACAAAATATTTATAGTAAGAGTAATTACTACCACTTACTACCATATCTGATGTTTATTAAGAGTGCACTATGTTTCCAGCACTGTTCTAAGCTCTTCCTATCTATGAACTCAAATCACAGTCTTAATATATGACAAAGGAGACATCATTACTAATCCCATTTTTCAAATGATGAAACTGAGGAATGGAAATGAAAAGAACCTGGCCCCAAATCATGGAGCTAATGAATGCTGGCACCAGAGTGTGAGCCCAGTAAGTCTGCATTCTATATTCTTAACCACTATGTTATCCTGTCTCCATTCAATAATTTAACTTATTGTTCAAAAGAGCCCAGGTGTGCCTGGGTTACTTGGATGAGTGCCCAACTCTTGATTTCAGCTCAGGTCATGGTCTCACAGTATCATGGGTTCAAGCCCTGTGTCAGACTCTGTGCTGATGGCACGTAGCCTGCTTGGGATTCTCTCTCTTCCTCTCTATGCCCCTCCCCTGCTCCTGCTCTGTCTCTCTCAAAATAAATAAAGTTTAAAAAATTAAAAAAAAAAAGAGCCCAATGACGTAGGCATTATTTCTGTTTTAAAGATGAGGATACTAAGGCTTATGATGTTACACTGTTTGTCCAAGATCATAGATGTAATAAGGGCTTTGGGACAGAATTCAAAGCCTCTGCTCTTAACCACCTCCCAACATACGGCAAATCCCCAAGAGAGAAAACATAGTGTTGATAACCCTAAGGTGTAAAATCACCGCTTTAGAACAGAGACTGGCAAACTATGGTTCGTGGGCCAAATCTATAAGTTTTATGTGAACATAGCCATCTCTATTCATCTATATACTATCTACAGCTACTTTTATGTCACAACAGCAGAGCTGAGCAGCTGTGACAGAGACCCCCTGTTCTGCAAATCCTAAAATATTTACGATTTGACTCTTTACAGAAACAGCTTGCCAACCAGTTCCTGCCTGGAGATGACCCGGATGGCTCATGTCTCACTAGTTGCACCTTATACCACAGGGAACACTGGATTGACGAGGGACAGCAAAAAATGACTGCTTCCTTAGTATCTAACGGCAGAGACAAAGTTTGACAATCATCTCTGTAGCCTTGAAACTTTATTTCCTTGCCCTACTTCCTATTTCTACCAAATGCTCATAGCCAGGCCTACCCTCATTTCAAACGAGAGCCCCAAATCTGGCCCCTTACTCAGTTTCTTCTTGTTTATTGTATAATTGCTCCTCATCCCAGGAAGCACATTTAAGGTGTCCTTCAACTGGGTGATTTCCTTATGTTAAAAATATCAATGCAGAGTCATCTTGCCCCAAACCACATCTGACTGGAACTTTTACGTGTTACAGCAACTGTTTTAGAAACAGGCATTTTTTTTTTCTCCTAATGCTAAAAACCAAACCTAACTATCCAATTATCCTGTTGTTTTACGAAGCCCTGAGAAGCAGAGTGAATTATGTTTTCCTTCCCCTAGAACATAGTCTGAGGGAATTAAAAAAAAAATAAAAGGGAAGAATTGAGAAGAGTAAGCCCCCCATCCCCGAGTCTGGAGGGCCAGGTGGACCCCAGGGCTCTGTCCAGCCTCACTGTAAGTATCTGTGACCTTCCAGCCTGCTGCCTCTCTGGAGTGGTCCACGGTGGCATTAGGTGTAATGCCTTAATTCTCCTTTCTGACCTTTACTGTGATAAATGACTTCCTTTCATGCTAATTGTCTGCCTCCCCTCCCTGAGCCTCACCTTCTGCCATTCAGTGACCTGCCACACTGGTCACTGTCCTCATTGCCCAGTGACATCAGTGCCTCCCTGCCTCCCTGCCACTGTTTTGCTCTTGTAGTCCTTCTTCTGCTTGGCCTCATGTTCTTCCCTCATCATTCCACCTATCAGAATCACACCCATCCCTCAATGTTCTGCCCAAGTGTCTTTCATTTTACATACACTGTTCTTTCAATACATTTTAATTAAACAAGAAATACATGAATGCATTCTCCTGGTCATAATATGAAAGCATTATGGAGAGGGTTAAAGTCTCTACTGACAAAAACCCCAAGCTCCGTTCTTCCTCAAAGGCGAGCGTTATTATCTATTTGTTGCATATTTTTCCAGTGTCCTTTCTAAGCATCTGCATATTTACATATGAACTAGTAGAAAATATACAATATGTTTGGCATGTTTTACACAAATGAAAACATTCTTGCTTTTTTTGCTCAACAATCCCTACTGGAGACTTTTCCACATTACTCAATATAGATAAAATTCATTCTTTTTATCTGCCACAGTATGAGCACAGCACTCCTCCTCTGGTTGACATTTAGATTGGTCTCAGCTATTTGAGAGTAAAATAATGATGTTACAAACATCCTTGTCTGTGCCTCCTTGTGTACTTGTGAGTACAGGGTAATCTCCAGGGTAGATTATTGTTTTCTGACTGTTTATATAGCAGGGGTTGGCAAATGTTTTTCTGTAAAGCCTCAGGTAGTAAATATTTTAGGCTCTGCAGGCCATACAGTTCTTATCGTAACTGCTCAAGTCTGTGCTTGTGGTTTAAAAGCAGCCATAGGCTATATGTACATGACTGGGCGTGGCTGTGTTCTAATAAAACTGTATTTATAAAAACAGCCATTGGGCAGGATTTGGCCCACAGGTCATAGTTTGCTATCCCTTGGTTTAGAGCATACCTTCAAACTAGAACACTGGCATCTTATGGGTATTTCTAGGTTATGATACCATAGCACCGATGATTACTAAATTCCTGAGCCCCTTAGATGCAGTATGCCCACTACTATATACTTTGCCCACATTATCTCATTTAATCCATTGAATATTCCTATGAAGTAGCAGAACTGAAGCTCAGTAAATTAAGTAATTCTTCAAGGTCACATAGCTAGCTGGTAATTGGTAGAGCTGGCATTATCCAGGTAGCATGTCTCCAGTCTTTTTTTTTTTTTTTTTTTTAATTACTATACCACAATGTCTTCCTACTATTAAGGGGAGAAAAGGTAGAATGAAGATGGGTTAAAACTTAGCTAGTCAGTAATTTAAGTCCCAGATGGTTCTTACAACTGCGAATCTGATGGTTCTACTGGACTTTCTTCCCAGGAATATCCACACACATTTTGCCTACAATTTCAGGTCATTCAGAGAGCCCTCAAGTGCCACGCATGAGCCTTAGGTTAAGATTCACTATAGTAGCACTCAATGTGGCTGGGCATCTACCCAATGCTGAAACACTACAACCTACCTGCTCTACCAGCAGTGTTCACCTTACCCTGCCTATAGCACTGAGACACTGTAGCTCTTAACTCCCCTCTTTGGATAGAGATCCTCAGATCCTCGCTTTTCTTCCCGCCTTGGTCCAGGAAGTTTGAGAAGGGACATTAAAACTAGCTTCCCACAAAAGGATGACAAGGGAATGGATGGATGACTAGGTGAATGAAAGGGGGAACAGAGGGATGGGAGGGAAGAAAAGGGGGAATGGGGAGGAGAGAGAGGGAGGGACGGAAGGAGGAAGGGAGGTCAAGAGAAGGGAATACAAGAATACTACTGTTAAAGGTATATGCGCTTTTACAATTGTGTTTAGCCATGTGCTGTGACCTCTTAGGGACAGTTTGGGGACTATCAAGGGCAGACTACCAGGGAGATGTTTATTCTGCAAGAAGAGCAGTTATGGATAATGTGAGCTTAGCAGCCATGGGCAGTTTCAGCCACAGGTGGTTTAGGGGGAATAGCCAGGTGAAGTGGCAGTACCAGGAGTGCTGCCAAGTTGACACTGGTGTTCTGCAGCTTGCTCTGGAGCCCCAGAGCTTCCCAAGTGCTGCCCCTCATCTGCCCTTTGTTAGGTTCAAACTCAGCTCCCAGGCACAACTTGGAGGATCAAGTGTATTTTCCACTCCATCTCATGCCAACTGGAAAGCCAAGACCTGCCAAGGCCCGAGTTTTAAAAATATAAGTGGGGAACTCCCAAGGGGCCTGAATCCGGGACCATTCTAAATGTTCTCCTCCTTTTTAATGTTTTAATATACTTGACAAGTGCTTATTCCCAGTTTGGGGAAAACCCGTCAGAAGGGACGCCCAGAGCAAAGGAAAACTCTGACTCTGGGCAGGCTGCCCATGCCTTCTTGATGGTTATCACTGGGCCCAGCTTGGTTTTATTTCTTTTGGAGAGCTGACATCTTCTCACACGTGGGGTTTCATGGCTTGGAGACCAGTATTTGGTCACAAATTACTCAAGGAAGAACTCTCCTTTCCAAGGAACAGAGTGACCAAGTGTCTTTCCTTCTACAAAAAGAACCTCATCTTTTTCAATGTGGGCATCCCCTGCCCACACCAGGCCCATGCACATACACCTCTCCACATGCAACTAATAATTAAGCACAAACTTAGGCACATTTTTGGCCTGAGTGTGAATCCATTCCTAGCAGATGCAGAGGTTTTCTTTACTGAGCCCAGAGATTCAGGGGAGGCTATTTAGATGACATTAATCCAGAATCTGAACAAATGCTGTAGGCACAGAGGATCCCATCTATTGATAGATTCACCATCTACCATTCCACACATCACATGAGTCTAGTTCTGGATATTTCCAGCTCCAATAATTCCAGAAAGAGAGATGTTGCATATAATTTGGTAGACATAAAATAGCTCAGCAAATAAACACAACAGCAAGGGTGGATGAAGCTGACGTGCCCTCCTACAAATGCATCAAACGATGTAAGTTACATGTGGATGGCTTCTGACAAAGATGTCATTTGAAATCTTAGACTTCTACCTTGCGGCACACGGTCATTACAATGGAGCAATTGTTCAGCCACAGAAACAGGATTCGCATTTTCCCAGCCTGTTTGTACTTTTCCCTCCCAAAGGGGCATTTCTTGAGAAGTCAGAGGAATTCTGCTGATTACATCTCCAGCACGGCCGCATTCCAGGGGGGTAGGAGGGTCACACACCTGGACAGGCAAGAGGAGGCCAGAGCACTGAGCTCAGAGGTCAGATCTCGGGTGTCTGCCCACCCCATCCCCCACCACCACAAAAGCTCAGGAGCTCAGGCCTGTTCCCCATGGCCTGGTGAAGGTTTCAAAAACCCACTCCCTCTGTTTGACCTTTTCCAGAGATGGTCTGAACACTAAGCAAGCATCTTCCCTGGTCCATGCCTTCTTAGACTTCTGCCATCTCTTTGGACTGCCCTTCCCAGTTTTTGGGATCTCTGATCAGTGTGGAATATGCCTCTCAGGTTATGATTTGTGTTTTCACAAAACAGGTGATTCATAGGCACAGCAGCCCCCAAAGGCAGTGCCCTTGACATATCAGGCTGGTGGGAAGGATTCAGGGTACTGTTGGGCCTTGTTTTTATCCTCATGCTTGTATGTGACAGTTAATTTTGTGCCATGGGTGCCCAAATTAAACACTACATCTAGGGGTGTCTATCAGGGCATTCCAGGTAAGATTAACATTTGGATCTATGGACTCAGGGAAGTAGATGGCCCTCCCTAGCTAGTGTGGGTGGGCTTCATCCAATCTGTTAAGGGCCTGGATAGAACAAAAGGCAGAGGAAGAAGGAATTTACCCCTTTTATCCTGCCTCACTGACTGAGTTGGAACATCTCAGCTCATCTCCCCCTGCTCTTGGACTGGAATTTATACCATCGGCTCCTTGGTTCTGAGACCTTTGGCATCAGAGTGAGTTACCATTGGCTTCCTTGGGTCTCCAGTTTACAAACGGCAGATTGTAGGGCTTCTCAGCCTCTGTAGTTGCAAAAGCGAATTCCTTACACTAAATCTCCATCCACCTGCCTATCATCTCCTTTTGGCTGTTCTCTGGAAAGGCCTGACTAATACACACATATGACTTGTTCATCAGCTATTCAATCATTCATCATTTCTTAATCCAATCAATTCTTCCTTCCAGGTTGCCTCCTCCTCCTCTCTCCCATTCATATGTACCTTCTAGACACTAGCAATACAATATAATAAAAAAAAATAACAACAACAACTGACATGATGGCCACCTACTGTGTGCCCTTCATAGTGCTGAATACTTTCTAGACATCATGCCATTTTATCCTCATAATAACTTTTTGATCAGGTACGATTATTGGCTCTATTTCACAAATACGAAAACATCCTCTAAGTGGGTCATACAGCTACTGACCTAACTGTAACAGTGCCCTGCCACATAACCTTGGTCTCAGCCTCAGTGGCTCATGGTACAGTGAACAAGGTGTCCAGGTAATACTCACCTAAGGCGAGTGCTGAAGGCAAGTGGGACTTTTGCCAGCTGGTAGAGAGAGGTCCAGTCCCACTTACTGGGTTTACTTAAACAAAGGCCAACTGACCTTGAGCCAGAGAGCAGCTTCTTCCCCAGGGAGATGTCAGAGAAGCAACTGGCCTTGAGCTCGGAGGGCCTTGCTCTGCCTCACCTCCAATGTATCTAATCACCCTGTCAAGCCCTCCTCTGGTTCCTTGAGTGCTCAGGATTCAGTGATAACAGAGTAGAAGCAGGGAGATGCAGGCCTGCAGCAGAGCTGGGCAGAGTGTGGGATCCAGTTCAAAACAAGGAAAGCCAAGGAAGAGTGGCACTGCAGGATTCCCCTGGGCCCGAGGAGACAATGTTACAGCCACCAGCTGGATGCGGAAGACGGGACAGCAAAATGCTCTGGATTTAACAGCTGGGTTCAGTCCTGGAGCAATTATGGAAGCTTCGTGAACTTGGGTCAAGATCTTCAAAGCAGACAAACTTCAGTCTACCTATTAGTTAAATAGGGATTATGAACTGCACCTTCATAGGGTTATTTCAGCCACAAAGGGAAGAGTGCCAAGAAAGTGCTCTGGAAATGAAAGCAGGCAAGATGTTCTAAAATGCAAGAGGGTCCATGCTCTCACCTAGGCAGAGGGAAGAAATTGGTCACTCAACACATGATGTGTGAGATCCCTTTCAATGTTGGATCATTTCTTTAGACACCGAGGGAAAACAGGGATACAAAGCCACCAAGAACATGATCTACAACCTTCCTCATGATGACCTGTACCAGAACTTCCATCATAAGCCTGAGATGGGGGGGAGAGGCCAGAGCAGATACTGACTCATTCCATCTCCTAGTGAACTTGTGGCTAATTCTAGGTGCTTCCATCTTTACCAAAGGGCTAGGGGTGCTTCAAGGTTTAGGATCAGGCTGACTCATTAGGATTCTCTCCATGGTTACTGATGATAAGCTGACACAGGGAAACACCATTTATCAACAATATCTTCTGGCAAGAAAATGCTAGTTTGCTGCCTCTCCAAATGTCCTCCTGATGTTTAAACAAACAGCCCACTGTGGGAGCCTAAGTAAAAGTTGACAATCAGAGTCCTAATCCCAAGGGACTCATCCTGGCTAACTGGTTTTGAGTTCTGTTTATTTTTATAAAGGAAAAGTTAATGTTGAGCATTCAGTCTCACCCTGAGTCCCATGGACGTCTGAAAATAGTGTTTTCATTTTGATAGTCTTAGGGAACAAAGGAAAACTGGTCATCATTCTCCAAGAAGAAAGCCATAAATGTGAGCATCAGGGGGCAGAGACCTTTGTCTCTTTGTCCCGAAGAACAGCCTATAAACATCCCACTAAAGGTCATTACTGAGCTCTTGAATGGTCCCTCTTCATAGGATACGACCTGGGCAAAATCATGAATAAGTGACATTTGTTTTTAATGCCGTACTACCTTCTGCACCTCCTACTACGGAAACCCCCTCCTGGAGAAGGTCCCTGAACTTATTCACAATGAAGAGTGATAGAGATTAAGTTCTTATCCCATATATAATATGACAGGGATACAAGCTTTAACTACTAGAATGGAAATCTTAGACTTTCAGACATCTTCCATGGCAACTCCTTGGTCATCTTATCTACAGCTTTTCCTCCCAACTCGTTCTCCATAATGTAGCTAGAGAGATCTTCCTAAAATGGAAATATATCTGTTATTTCTCTACTAAAAATCCTTAATGGTCTTGAATCATTTTCAAGAAAAATGATCCTGATGATTCTGCTTTTCCCTATCTCTCTGGCCTCAACATCTAAGTGCCACCATATGCTCCAGCTATGGCAAAATGTTCTTTAAATCTATTCTGCTTCTCTTACCACAGGGTCTTTGCACATGCCATTCCCTCTTCTTAGAGCTATTTTTTATCTTCTTCCTCAGTTATCTAAATGTCTATGCAACCTTTACGACTCAATTCAAGGATTCCTCACTTTCCAGTGGCCTTCCTCAACATCTCCTATATCCCAGACTGTATAACCCCAGAGAACCTGGCCTTTCATCTGATCTACCCCTTACCATTCAGCACTTAAGTTTTCCACTCAAATGTCTGTTCTCTAAGACAATGAGCTCCTTAAGTTATGTCTAATTCACCATGCCACCTACCAGTGCTATTGACTATATGAATGAATCTTGTATTCTAGAGGGCAATCAACTTTCCCAGTATCCCTCAAAAATTTTCTCTATTCCCTATGTAGAGCTGGCTATAAAAAGGAGTATATATGTCTAGGTCTGGGTGAGAACTGGGGATCACGTGTCCTAATGGGAATAAGCTGAAATCACTTCCAGCCAATTTGAGACTACTGCTACTATACCTTATGATTTTTCAAAGAAACTGGATATGTGGATTATTTTTAACATGAAAACATGTAGACAATCATGCATACATGTGCACACACACACACACACACACACACACACACACATTACTGAGGGCCAAGTGTGGTCCTTAGGTCATGTATTAGGGTTCTCAGAGAAGCAGAACCAATAGGAGGTACATATTATGTGTGTGTATGTGTGTATACATACACATATATGTATCTATATCCTGTTATATACACATGTTACATATAGAATATATTCTATACTCCATATATAATAAGTGTGTAGTTATATGCATACAGATACACATATAAAGAAAGATTTATTATATGGAGACTGACAAGTCCAAATCTATACAGCTGATGTCCCTTACATAAAACAGACAAATCAGTCTGAGTTCAAAGGCCAGTAGGCTGCTATAGAACCAGGAGGAGTTGATGTCCTAGTTCAAAGGCTGTCAGGCAGGAGAATGGTTTCTTAGTCGGGAGAGGTCAGCCTTTTTGTTCTATTCAGGCCTTCAACTGATTGGATGAGGCCCACCCACACCACAGAGTGCTTTATTTGGTCTAGCGATTCAAATGTTAATCTCATCCAGAAACACCCTTACAGAAACACCCAGGTTAATGTTTGACCAAATATCTGGGCATCCCATGGCCCTGTCAAGTTGACATATTGAACTTACTATCACAGGTTACTTCTGTTCCAAATCAGTAGATTTCAAACTTGTTTTATCCTTCAGGAAACCCCCTTTTTCTTCAAACTGAATCTTTCCTACAACTCTAATATGATAATAACCATGGTAATACAAATAAACAGTAGTAGTAGTAGTAGTAGTAGTAGTAGTAGTAGTAACATTTTTGAGTGATTATTACATCCAGGTCCCATTCTTGCTGTGTTACATACACTGGCTCATTGAATCTCCCTAGAAATCCTGTTAAATACGTACTATTATTCTACTCCCATTTCTCAGAGGTGGAAATTGGGGACAAAGAAGAGGTAAGATAACATATTCAGTCACACAGCTTACAAATAGTGAGGACTGTGTTTGACCACAAGGAGTAGGGTTTCTCCCCAGCACGTTACATAAAACAGACAAATCAAACCTATTTTCTTGGAAGTGGACGTGTGGCCCCTTCCTCCTAGAAGTGTCCCTGGATTGTAGCCTCTGAGGAAGGGTTTGAGAAGCCATGGCTCAAGTAATCCTCAAAGTCTGTGAGGGAAACCAAGCAGAGGATATGGGAGCTTGTGGTCCCTAGCAAAAGAAAGGTCAATTCTGCCTGGCTGCCAGTCTCCTAAGTCTTCCCTTGGGCCGAAGCCAGCAGTGTACGTGGGGAGTGAGACCCTTGCCTACTCTGGGCCAGTCCTTTTCTATTCACAAAATGTGGGGATTAAATTACATACCTCAGAGCCCCTTCCCCATGGTCCCCATGCTGTGACTGGGAGATGGAAGGGTCTGACCGTTTTCTTGGCCCAGATGGAATATGTGCAGCTCTCCATACAGGAGCTTTCTGAAAGCAGGCCCATACCTCTGGCCAGGGCAGGCCTGCACGGCCCAAGGCCAGCCACGCTGCCAGAAGCCCTTGCTCCCAGCCCTTGTCTCTCCTCAGCAGGAAGGGCAGTGAGACCAAGGGAAGAAAGAGCCATGGTTGGCCCCGTGTCCCACCCCTGCCACCAGAGACGACTTGCCACTTTCTGCTCTGTGTTGGGGTTTCCTCAAGACCGGTCTGTGAACTCCAGAGTCACTCGTTAGCAGGGCTGGCTACAACTTGTCAGGGATCCTGTTACTCCCGAATCCAGTTCCAAAAACAATATGGGGCCTGATATATTAGCTCTAATTAAATTGGCCCACAACATGCTTTTCACTTAATTCACCTATTTTTCTTCTTGCCTCTCCTTCTCTGGGCTCTTCCTCTCAAAGCTCAATTTGGAAATACCCCCACATTTGATCCAAAGATGGGTCCCCTGCCAAGAAATGAGCCAGTGAAGCCATGCCAGCAAGGAGCCAAAAGCCGTGGAATCACCTGCCTTTTGTGCATTTTTACATCTAAGCCTCAATTAGGGGACATGCCAAACAGCAAGTGCATGAGAAATAAATATGCCCGTGCAGAAACACCAGGACAGAGGAAGCGCACGCTCGACTCAATCACATTTTCCAATTTCCCTTTGTATATTTTTCCTGACATCTTTGCATAGGGTAATTCTAATGAAGTTTTCACCTGTCAAAATGAAAAGGCTTTTAAAACTACCAGCCGATTTCACACAGGGGCCCTATTTAATCTTAAATCAAAGACCCATTGAACACGATGAGGAACTCAGCATCCACAAATGGATCTGGGGGTCAGCTTTCTCACAGTAACTGAGCATGTGCATTCATTCCACCTTGGGCCACGCTTGAAGCCTCCTCACCTTCTCCTGGTCATGAGCTTTGGTGAGTTTTCTCAAATTTTGGACGAGGGAGTGTGGGGGGAACTTAGGGAACCAACCACCCCCTTGTCTGGTCTCTTGGCAACAAGGGAGCCGTTTGGGAGCTAGGCAAGGATATCACACCCTGGGGGTCACAAATTAGCAGCTCCAAGGAAACTTCCCAGGGGAGAAAAGGAAGAAAACCACAGAGGATTCCCAGTTTTCAGGAGCGGGGCTAACCTGGCCTGCATGCTGTGTCTGCCCTTCTGATGTGTGCCCTTCTTGACTGGGTGCGACATTTTGAAAGCAGCATGTACAACATTTTAATGTCAAGAGAAGAATTAGTGTCTCAGAAAAGCCTCAAGTATGATCACATGTAATTGTTTTATAGATGCTGGCACAGGTTCAGGGAAGAATGGGTTTTTAATACCAAATCTTTCCATTTCTCTTTGTTTCCCTGTGATTTGTGGGCTCTATGAATGGCAGGTTTCTGGCAGATCCACAATTTCGATTTCCCCTTTGTTTTCTCACGCTCATAGAGTTCAAGGTTGCCCCCCCCCCGCCCCCATGCATCACAAATAGTGTTTAATGGGGTCAGGGGCGGTTTTCTCCCCCACTGGAGACACATCGTTTGGTTAAACCACACATAAATTTTACCTCTCTTCAAAGAAACATTAACAATTCTAATGCACGTATATGCACGTGCTCACAGACTGAGAAGGCTTTTCTTTTTCCTTTTAAATCAGGGAACTACCCAAGGTACAACTTCTTGTCCCGTCTTCATCCTCATGGAGAAGCAGCTCACAGGCCAAGCAGCGGACGAGGGCCATACTCCACAACACTGTCCCCTGGCCCTCCGAAGGCGTGCTGAGTGTTACCAAGCTTTGAGGACACCTTCTGGGTAGAGGGCAGCCTCAGGAGGCATCAGGCCTATGAAGGTCAGACTTGTCTACCAGTTAATGCCCTTCAAGGTCATCTTTGGATAAATCAATAGGTTCCAGAGCAGAGGGAAGTAGAAGGAACAGGATTCAGGGACCAGGGTCAGCAGCCTTGAGTTGGTATCAGGATTCAGAGGCCAAGCATCCTTTTCAATCAGATGCATTTTAGAAAAAAATCTCTCTGGCTGCTGCATGGAGGGTAGGCCACAGAGTGATCAGTGTTGGGGCTGCTGCAATAGTATGAGGGAGTGATGACGAAAGTCTAGGCCAAGGGTGTGAAAGGAAAGGAGAGAGGGAAGAACTCCTGGAGAGTCTGTCAAATAGACACTTCCTCTGTACGACCAATGCAAAGAGGGTCACGTTGATCTGAGCTTTTTGACACAATCGTTCCAATGTTACAACTGTTGCTTCAACATGCAAAATACGGTTTTAAAAATTACCGGTATTGAGTGCGGCTGTCGTATCCCAGACCTTTTACTATTTCCGACCCTCTCCTCATTCTCTGCCTCAGTCCTGAGCTTCCCCATCTCTGAGGCTGTTGCACATGTCCCGTCACCCCCTCCCTGTCTCCCTGTGGCACACCAAGGCATCGTAATACACACTGACAATTTACTGGCTTGATTTCTAGGTCATGTCAAAATGACCCTGTGTCAAGACGGCCAGGTCTAACTACCACCCACCCCTGTGCTGAACTTCAGAAGACGCGAAGGTCCTTCAGTGTTTATAGATAAGCCCTCCAAAGAGAGAGCTGGAGAGACAGTAATCGCCTGCAGAAAGCAGCCTCCAGAACCTTTAGCCAAACCCAGCTTCCCTGGGCATTCCAAGGTCACGCGCTTGTTGGGATGAGCTGCAGGAGGAGAGCAGGGGAGATGCTGCCAAAAGTGTCAGAGGAGGCAGCACCTGTCGGCCCCCTCGTCCAGGGCAGCCCGCCCTGTGCAGGAAATGGTCCCTGCTGGGTGTCCTTGCAGCCACTCCAGCCAGGCCTTAGTTTGCTTCTAATTAGTGCTGAGCAGGGCACACAGTCCTGCCTCCTCATGACTGCCCATATGGCTGGACCCTGCTCCTTGCTGCTCATGGACAAGACGAGTGGGTTTGTCTGTCTCCCTTTCCCTTTTTCACAGATGAGTCTTTGCAGCTTGCTCTCCTCCCAGCGCAAACTTGCACTCCCAAACCCGAAGGTGTAGAAAATCAATCTTCTCTCTCCCCTTTTACAGATGCGCATGTGTTTATTGGTTTTTTTCAGTTTCCTAAGAGCTGCGGCCTGCATACTTCCCTGGTGCTAAGAGTTGTAATATTCGTCTTTCATTCCAAATATATGTGAGTTTGGTATTTCTGAAGGCTTGAAAAAAAAGGTTATTATTCTAAGCTGTGTGCCTTAAATATGGTAAAGGGATTGGTTGGATTTCTATGTGGTGATAACCTCTCCCAAGGGGTGACAGCCCCAGGGAGGAAGCATGGCAGGGCTCTTCAGAATGATAAATGGGAGGCCCTGGCATGTCGGGATCACAGGGAGCCTGGGAATGAGACAGGCTTAGGGCCTTTGCACTCTCTCTGTTTGGGTCTGGCTGTCTGACTTCAGATTGAGCAAGAACAACCACCTGGCCTTCTTCCCTCCAGCCCAACTAAACTTTCTCCCAGTCTACAGCCTTTGCCCACATTATATCCTCTGCCTGGATTACTGTTCTAACTGCCTCTCCTTGTGTCCTTGGCTTAGTTGACTTTTCTTCTTCCTAATTTCGGGTCAAGAACCTCTGAGGCAGGCGTGCCTTTCCTGTCCTTGCTGACCAGCTCTAATGCTGTCCCATGGGCTCTCTTATCACCATGTTCTGGTCACTCTTAACATTTATTACAGGTGGAATCAGATGCCTTTTCCATTTATCTGTGTGATGCTTCAATCTATACCTGTCTCCCCCATTAGGCTGTAAGCTTGCTAAGGGTGAGCACTCTGCCTGTTTTCAGCCTAGGACACTGATTAGGCACTCAATGAACACCCCTGGGATAAGCAAGAGATCAAAAATTCTCCAGATGGAGGGCAAGGATCAGGTGCTCTCAGTCTCAGACAGCAAGTTGCAGTGGAAGAGAAGGGTGTTCAAGTCCAGGTGACCTCGGTTCAAGTCCCGGCCTGGACACTTGGATGCTTGTATTTCCACATTTAAGAGCAGGTTTTTGGCAGACTCAGAGGCAGTTGGCACAGCACACTCTAAGGACCAGCAGAAAAACAGACCCAGGGGAAGCATCCTACCACTGGTCTGAAATCCAGAGGGATTTTTCAGAGATATCTCTTCAAGGCTGGGAAGAAGCAGGGCTGGAAAAATGGTAGGAGCAGAAAAAGGGCATAAGGCCACGGAGGGTTGGCTCAAATATTGTAAGAGTGAGCAATGACAGCTTCACCTGCTAGTAATGATTGGGGGTATAATAACCCGTGAGGTCTCTGGGATGGCTAAACAAATGGCTGGGCCAAAGACCCCGCCTAATGCTTTTAGAGGATGCAGCAGCTCTCCATAAGGAAGGTCCTCTACTCGTCAGGCTGTTGAATGGAAGATTCCCCAAGAACATGCCAGTGAAAGTAATCTCCCCCTCCCCTGCATACTTCAGCTACTCTGAATGGAGAAGCTCCAGGAAGGTAGATGGTTGGTCTGTCTTGTTCTCCACTGTGTTCTCAGCACCAAGGATGGTGCCTGCTACACAGTGGGTCCTCCATCAAGCCTACGTGAGTAAAAGAGGGAATAGTTGGTGTCCTCACACAATTTCCTCTCAGGCCTCTGTGGTGGACAGGCCCTAGAGTGACCCCTGATGATTCTCTACCAACTGGTGTTCATGCCTTTGTGTGATCTCTCCCCTTGAGTGAGGGAAGGACCTGTGACTTGCTTCTAACCAACAGAATATGGGAAAGGTAATGGAATGTAACTCCTCAACTCAGTTAAGTCACATAGCAAAGGAGGTAAGATGAGTCTCCCATGATTGCTTTATGTATATGGCAAGAGTGATGGGCTGTCACTCCTGTGACTCCCTGCAGTTACACCAGACTCTGTTTTTAGTGGACTGGAGAGAGGTTCTCCTTGCTGGTGTGATGAAACAAGGCATGTTGGGGAGGCCCCCATGGCAGAGAAGTGTGGGAGGCCTCTAGAACATGAGGGCAGCCTCTAGCCAATGGCCAGCAAAAAGCAGGCATTCATACAGTCGCAAAGGAATGAATTCTTGCAACAACCTGAAGGATCTTGGAAAGGATTCTTCCCTAGTCAGACCTCTAGATGAAGTGAAGTCCAGCCAGCAGCTTGACTATAGTACTGTGAGACCCTGCATGGAGGCTCTAGCCAAACTGTGTCCAGACTCCTGACCACATGAACGTGAGACAGTAAATGTATGCTGTTTATAAATCTCTAAGTTTGTTGTAAGTTGTTACACAACAATGGAAAAGCAACAAAGCCTCCAGGCCTTAATCATGGCCTTCCTCCATCTGCAAAGGTGGGACTAAGGGCACTCACGAGACTAAGTTTCAACATCATCCCTTCTAGGAAACCTTCCCTATTCTTACTCTGTTCCCATTCTAGAAGTCCCTCATCTGTGCCTCCCCCAATGCTACCTATGTTTGCTCTATAATAACTTTTGACACTATATTGTCATTTTCTGTTTGCACATTGATTGCACTCACTAGGCCCTGAGCTCCTCAGGGGCAAGGGTCCTGACTGTCTTTCCATTTTCTTTCCTCCGTTCTTCTTACCTTTGACAGATGGTTTTGGAGTGCTCACAGTGGGCTGGGCAGTATGCTAGTTGCTAGGATACAAAGGCAAACAACAGCAGCAGCATAAAGATCCTGTTCTTATCTCATGGACCTAATGACAAAGGACTCATCTCTCGGAGCATTATGACTGTGGATAAATGTCAGAGAAATGCTCTAAGCCACTAATGGGTGATGTGACCTAGCGAGCGAGAAAAGGATAGTTATGATGATCTATGAAGGATGAGTAAGAGTTGAACCCACAGAGGCGAGGTGAACAAAGGCTCCGGAAGAGGGATGGTTTAAACACAGGCCCTGTCTAGGAAGGATGCATGGCAAGTTTGAATACCAGAAGGAAAGCCAGCGAGGCAGCAACAGTGAGAGTACAGGCACGTGGGGTATGAGCAAGTGGCAAGGTCCCCCAAGGGGCAGCAGCACATCACAGATGATAGTAAAGTTCAGCCTTTACCCACAGGGTGTGCATTGGAGGGCTTCGAACATGAGAATGACATATTCCAATGACGCTGAGAAATGATTAATCTGAGACATGGACAGTGGGTTGTGGAATAAGGGTTTGAGGATGGGATGAGGTGCAGTGCAAAAATGGCTGGGGGAAACAAGTTAGGAAGCTATTGCCATAGTTCAGGAAGAGATAATGTAGCTTGGGGCTATGGGTTGAATTGTGTCCCCCGAAAAGTTGATATTCTAGCCCCCAGCGCCTGTGAAAGTAGCCTTACTTGGAAATAGCCTTATTGGGAAATGGCCTTCCTGGACCCATCAGATAAGGATGAGGTCATTAGGATGGGTCCAAATCCAACATGACTATCCAAAAGAGAGGACTTGGACATAGAGATAGACACGTATACAGGGAAGGTGATGTGAAGACACAGAAGAATGCCATCTCCAAGCCAAGGATGCTTGAGGCTATCAGAAGCTAGAAGAGGCACGTACAGACTCTCCTTCGCAGCCCCCAGAAGAAACTAACCCTGCTGACACAGTGATCCTGGACATCTAGCCTCCAGCTGTGAAACAATAAAGGCCTGTTATTTTAAGTCACCCAACACGCGGAATTTTGTTAGGGCAGCCACGGCAAACTAACGCACTTGGCTTAGGTCAGGAGTCAGCAAACTTCTTTAAAGGGCGTGATATAAATATTTTTGGCTTCAGGGACCATAATATCCCTGTCATCATTACTCAACTAAGCTGTCATAATGTGAAAGCAGCCATAGACAATAGGTAAACAAAGGGTGTTACTGTGTGCCAATGACCCTTGATGCCCCAAAACAGCCAACAGGTGGGGCTGGTCCACGGGCCATAGCTTTTGGACTCTGGGTCCAGGCGATGGTGGCGCAGATTAAAAGAAGCAAATGGTATGTCAGATACCCAGGTCTGCATCTTGGGTCACTCTCACATCTAACTCATGCTGGGCACTAGCCAGGTGCTCAGTAAACGTCGAACTTGTGACCTGAACTTACACTGGACAAACAGGTCATTTCAGCCCAGGCAAAATGAGGGGGTTTGATAGATGGCTTCAAACATATCTTTTAGCTCAACATTCTGGTGTCTGCTGACAGGGGAGGGACTGTGTTTTGGGTTCGTGTTTAGTGTGGCTTTTTACAAAGTAGATGCCCTGGCCTGAAGGCTTAGTGGGGGTGGGAGAGGCATAGGGTCTGTACATAGTGGCTTCCTTTGTCCAGACACAAGGCACACTGAAAGCCTTGCTCATGGACCGCGTCCTGATGCTGGTGATAATGGTGGTGACAGTGAGTGACTGCCTGCCTGAAGGTTCCTGTAGTGGGTGGGAAGTGCTTAGCTCTGGAGTCAGAAATCCTGGATCTGCTGCTTATTAGCTGCCTGACCTGGGAAAATTACTAAATTAAGCTGAGTCTCTCTTTTCTCACTCATTTGAGGAGAAAGCACAGTGCTGGGTATTTCGCAGACCTTCCTGACATTTTAGTTTCTGCCCTTTCCTGCAGGAGGCTCTGAGGCCAGCAGGGCTGAAAGCCTGCTCTGCATTCACTAAGTGTGTGACCTCGGGTGAGTTACTTTACTTCAGTATCCCCATCTATAGAATGGGAATATGGTGGCTGAACTCAATCCTTTTTGGTTACCCCCAAGGGCTCTCTTCTACCCTCGGCCCATCTCTGAGCCCTGGGGAGGCTGAGTCACTGGAAGACATCACCAGCTTCCCGGGCGTGCCCTCTGATTCCAGCTGGGTACAGCCAGAGGGGTCATGGGCAGGAGGACAGGGATCTGGGTATTTATCCACTGGTTCCACTCTGCTGGGCTGTGGTTTGCAAGTGCTGAGTTCCTCTACCTAAAGCTTCACCTTCTGTTCGGTGGCCCTTCTCCCATGGCTACTGTTCCCACCTCATTCTGGTAACTGCTCCCTCCTTTACCCCTCAGGTTTCTGGGTGGATGTAGCTTCCCATGGTTGCTCTTCCCTCTGTGCTTAACCATCACTCATTGGCACCTAGGACTCATTTACATTTTGCAAATAGCCCCTTCTTTAAGCACTTTTTTAAATTTTTTAATCTTTATTTTTGAGAGAGAGAGAGCCCACATGCAAGCGGGGGAGGGGCAGAGAGAGAGGGAGACACAGAATCTGAATCAGACTCCAGGCTCTGAGCTGTCAGCACAGACCCCAATACGGGGCTCGAACTCACAGACCACCAGCTCACGACCTGGGCCGAAGTCGGAGGCTTAACTGACTGCACCACCTAGGTGCCCCTAAGCCCTCTTTTAAAATGATTCTTCATTGTGGTAAAATACATGTAGCATAAAACTTACCATGTGAACAGTTTTTAACCCTACAGATTAGAAGCATGAGATACATTCACCTTGTTCGGCTACCATCACCACTACCCTTCTCCAGAGCTCTTTTCCTCCTACAAAACAGAAACTCAGTATCCACAGTAAGTCCTCCTTCCCCATCCCTCCAGCCCCTGGTAACAACCATTCCACTTTCTGTCTCATCCATGTTGTATTATACGGTACATACTAGAATTTCCTTCCTTAAAAAGGCTGAGTAATATTCTATGTACGTTCATGCTGCATTCTGCTTATCCATTCATCTGTCGGTGAACACTTAGGTTGCTTCTGCCTTTTGGCTAATGAGAATAATACTGTTATGAACATGTCGTACAGATATCCTTAAACCCTCTCTAATTGGTCCTCTGAGGGTTCCACTGGGTTTCTAGCAAGACCCTCACTGATATATAGTATGTGTGTGTAGTTTCATCATGTCATGTTGAGTAATTTAGTTAATACGTGTAAAGCACTTAACGCGAGTGCTCAATTAATGCCTGCTGTTTGTTACCGGGAAGGTTTCTCTGTGGGGCAGAGACTAGACTGCCGTGCCTGTTCATTTTCAGCACCAGCAAACTATCTTCTCTAGCTGAGTTAGGCTGGGACCATATGACCACATTCTTTCTTGAGAGTGGAATGTGACTGGAGTGAGGCGCCCCCCTTCTAAGCCCGGCCCATCGAAACCTCTGACATCCAATCCTTTGTGTCTTCTCTCTGTGTGGGCTAGACATCCACCTTGCAGGACGACCCTGGATGCCATGTGTTAAGGGTGGCAGTGCTGCCATCAGCCAGGGTCCCTTGATGTGTGGAGCAGAGGTAGGTGCTAGAATTATCACCCACATTTCACAGATGATAAAATCAGGCGATTTGGTAACTTGTCGAGCAGGTGGCAGAGACTAGATTTGAAATAAAGCAAGCGGTCTGGCTCCAGGCTCCACACTCCTAAACACTGCTGTACACACTCTCTCAAACTCAGGAACAAGTTTTCACGATTAGATTTTCCTTTTCCGGGACGGCTCTCAGACACAGTCTAAACTCAGGGTTGCTGCCGTGGGAGTACGTGGAGCTAACCAGCGCACCAAGGTGCCCTGGCTGTCCAACTGATGGCATTTCATCCCCCACTGGTACAGGCAGCAGAAGGCCATGGGGGGCAGGAGGAACGCTGATCAGTGCTTGCAGCAGCTTCCTGGGCTACCTCTGTCCTGCTCTTCCATGTTCGGTTTTTTCTCTTAGAGCCTGTGGCATGCTCCAACCATGAGGAAAGTAGACTGAAGAGAGAGGGGGTACTCCTAGCTCCATGGCAGCAAAGCCAGGATTACCTACTGACATTACAGCTGGCAGCCTCCGGCTGCTGGCACCCTTTTAAAGAGAGCAGGATGGCAATTTTCCAGCTAAGTTCTCCCAATTAGGCAGTTAGAGAAACATTATCCACCTCAGGATAAAGCTGATGAAAAGGAGGGGGCAGGGACGAAGAGGAGGGGTGCTAATATGTCTGCACTAGCCCTCACAGCCGCCCAGAGCACAAAGTCCCAGGGGTGCTCAGTGTTCACGGAGAAGCATCTGTGGGGTCTGATGAGCTGCCTGGGGGGCACACAGGTGACCTGTCTGCCATGGCCACTTGAAGGTCCCCATCTTTCTAAGATCCCCAAATTCTGCCAGCTCTGGTCAGATAGGGTGGGCAAAGGGTGGCAGAAGAAGAGAATTAACGTCAATTCAGAGTCTGATGAGGCTTCCCTCACCCACCCCAACGTGACTCAATGTAGGGACTAGGGAAACTAAGGTCCCCCCCCACCCCGCCCTGACCCCTTGCAAGGAAAGCCCGAGAGACGACACAGGTCATGATTCCTGACTGCTAACCCCAGCCATTCTCAGGATTCCATAGCTTATTCACTAACCAAGCCTTTCCTAAGCACAGACATCTTCTACTCATCATCACATTCAGTTCTCACAACAACCTGGGACATGGGGACTCCTCTTCTTCCCGATTTGCACACGAGGAAACTGAGATTTAGTCAAACTTACAGAAGTAGACCAGGGGTTCCACATGCAGACCAAGCCATGTGTCCAACTCCTCAGAAAGGCCTGGGGTCCTAGGACCAGAAGTCTATTCATCAACACACATCTACTTAACGATAATGAGAATGATACCAATAGTGCCTTGAGCACCATGCTAAGTGCCTAACCCAGAATAGCTAATTTAACCCTTACAACTATTTCCGTCAAATGAGTCATCACTCCTTACTTTGCAAACCTGGAGACTCTGGACCAGAGAGATTAAGGGACTGGGCCAGGGCCGTGCACTATGGTGGGATTCAAGGCTTAGTGCTCCTGACTCAGGCTGGTGCTCCAGACCTCCGTGTCAGTCCACCTCTGCTTTGGACAAGGCCCATCTAGCAGAACAGGCTCAATGGGCTCTGCAGAGGTGGAGGGTGGTCCCTGCACTTGGGGCAGGTATTCTACAAAGTGGTGAAAAATACGTTCCCAGTTTACAAGTGTTAAAGGAGCTTGCAGTGAGGGAGAAGGGGAGGGAGAGAGAGAGGAGAGAGATCCTGGGGATAGAGCTGTCGCAGATGCTTGTGAGGAATGAGGATCTGAATGGAGCATTACTGCTGGAAGTCCAGACAAAGGAGGCCATTCTGAGCAGAGATGTGGTAAGGCAGGTGTCTGAGGGACCACCAGCTCTCTGGTCTGGTACGCACAGAGAGGCAGCACAGGGCATGATGCCATAAATACGGGCTGACACCACACCGTGCAGGGATTTGGATGTCACATACCAAGTTCGGATTTTACCTTTGTGAAATAGGGAACTATTGAATGTTTGGGGGCAACGTGCCAAGATACCTCTCCAGGATGAATGGCCTGGTTATGGTATTTGGGATGGATTTGTAGAGGGAAAGACTAGGAGTCCGAAGACATCGATAATGGAATGAAGGGGGGAGTTATGAATGCCATACTGGCAGAACACGGTGGCTAACCGGAAAAATATAGGAAACCAGGCCTGTTATTATCATCACTGATAAGACGACAGTTTGCGTACAGGATCTTTCTGCTAATTATATTTCCTTTGGCCACAAATGCTTCCACAAAAGGTTGAGGTTGGAGGGAGAACCAGCTAATCAAGCCTGCATTACAAGAAGAAGCTCCAACTGCTTGGCACTAGCACTAGAGGAGAGGCTTCAGGCATCAAACACCTACCGTCCTCTGATTCCTTCACAATTGTGGCCTCGTTGTTTATGGGGAGTCTAATAAAAAGCAAGGGATTGCTGATTAGCTGAAGTTTCCCTTGGCCGGGATCAAAGTAAATCTTTCAGATTTATACAACCCTTCAGGAAGGGCTGCAACCTTATGCTTCCTTCATTCCCACGACATTGGGATGGGCTGGGGGACCCTCAACCAGGGACATACAGCAAATCAGAAGCTGCCCTGGGCCCAGAAGAAACATGGCTTGCTAGGAATGGCTTGAGGGGGACAGTCCTTCTCGGTTATTTGGGGACAGTGTGGAACGGGAAGGCACCAATAAATATGTGTGCCTGTACTATTCCACCATTAAAAATGAAGAAAATACCACTTTACAAACTGCTAGGATACGTAAGCTCACAATGGACTTACAGTCTGTAAAAAGTACTGCTCTGTGACCGGCATGAGTGAGCTGGGAGAGCCAAACCAGAAGTGAGTGAGCAGAGATCTCACGAAATTACTTCCTAGATGTAGATACTCATCACTGGGCCATTCATGGCAATTACCCTGGACGCTCTCCCCTCCCCCTCCCTCCTCTCCCCCCTCACCTCTTGCCAGCCCAATTTTGCCAGTAATTTTGCAAGCCGTGGATATGTTTCATTGGGACTGGGCTCAAGTCTGCCAGAAAAAGCAAATTCAGGCCAGCAATAGTGGAATTTGAACATGATGGCAGAGCCAAGCTGCTGCCAACCAGAACGTCACCTCAAGTTTGCTGTAGGGAAGAGGAAGGCAGGATTTCTAAGCACTCGTGGACGGTATTAGCCAATTTCTGTTTATTTAAAACATCTTATGCAACCCACAGTCAAGGGTTCCCATTCCCTGGAAATATCTGACAAATACTATTCCATGGCACCCAGAGGTCTCTATTCTCAACAGAAGAACTCTCTTGTCTGCCTATGCAAGGTGAGCTCTGAACATTGCCAGTGAAATCAGAAATAGATGTAATAGATTTGAAAACTTAGAGTTTTCTCTTTCAGCCATTTAAATAGCACCTGAGAACCCTCCAGAGTGTTTCTTAAGCATGAGTTGGCATAACAAGGAAATGACACTCTGACATGGGCCCAGAACAGTGGTTGTAGCTCTTTGATTCTATGATACATGCTTTCCACTTGGACCTTGGGAAAATTTTAACACAAGAATAAATATAATCATCTATGTGGAGTACTTTTACATGGTGCCTGATACATGGTAAGTGCTCATAAATGGTAATTTAGAAACTAAGACCACTGAAACTGATTTTTTTGTGAATTTGTGAATATTTGTGAAACATGTACCTTTCTGATGTGTACATATGACGGTGTCTTTATTTTCCCAGGAATTCATGTTAGATAGGTTGTGTGTCACATGAGGTCTTAAATGGAAGACTTGCATGTATTGGTGGAAAAGTCTTTGGCAGATGGTGCTAAGACCACGCACTAGCCTGCTCTGAGTTTGCCTCCCTAGTGACAGGGCCTGGAGCTGTTTCTGGCCTGGAGGTTTCATCCAGTCTTTCAGTGCCCCACCTTTGATAGGGCAGATGTGAGCACGAAATGGAAAGAAGATTTGGAGTTAGTGGTTTCACTAACTGTTCTTCTTGAAACCCTAGGCAGAGCCAGACCAAGTCGAGGCTTTCTTTTTCTTTTAAAGTGTATTTATTTATTTTGAGAGAGAGAGAGAATCCCAAGCAGGCAGGCTCTGTACTGTCAGAGCAGAGACTAACGTGAGGCTCAATCTCACTAACTGTGAGATCATGACCTGCGCCAAAATCAAGAGTTGGATCCTTAACCAACTGAGCCACCCAGGCACCCAAGGCCAAGCTTTTAACCCAGGAGAACAGGGTCAAGGAGCAGACCTCAGTCTGCACTTTAAGCTTAAGGTGCAAGAGTAGTCACCCAAGTGGTCAGCTCTGGATCTCCAGAGAAACGATGACCCAGGAATTTGGATGGTATACAGTTCTGAGGGATTTAGGACCTTGGCCATCAATAGGAGATGAAACTGAACATTTGTTAAAAGGGGTAATTGTGTCATTTGGCACCTGCAGGAACCTGTTTATACACTCGTCTGCCACTCTGATGGTGACTCACTTTGAGAGTAGGGAACACTCTAGCCATCTTTTCACCTGAATGGCATTTATGACATTCTATGGTTTGTTTCTGCCCCCTCAGGATATATACTCTATGGTTCTAAAGTCCCAGAAAACAGACTGGAGTTTCATGATTTTTTTCAAACAATTTCAGTGGTCTCAGTTTTTAAATTACCATTTACGAGCACTTACCATGTATCAGGCACCATGTAAAAGTACTCCACATAGATGATTGTATTTACTCTTGTGTTAAAATATTCCCAAGGTCCAATGACCTGTTAGTGCTGACGCTTATATTTGAACTTAAGTCTGTCTAGATCCCAAACCCATCTACTGAACTACGACATTTGGACTGCCTCTGCAGCTACTAAAAGCATCAAAGTTGATACATATGGAAGTCAAAGACCCTGGCTCACCCACAGCAAAGGTCTTGGAGTTCCACCAGAACAGACTTCTCCAGCTTGCCTTGCAGTTGACCCCTGGAAACTATCCAAAACTAAGTCTCCCACAGGCACATTCCTGATATGGGCACATGTGGCTCTCCCGGGAAATAGCGCCCACTGTAGAATGAGTTTCCGATCTTCATGATGGTTTGATAAAGGCAACTCCAATAGGCACAAAAGCTGGTTATGCTGTTAATGACTAAAAACTGTTATCATCCTGATTAATGCTGCCGTTGTTAAGAACAATGATTAACTCAGAAAGAAGGACCCAGGGGAAAGAAATAGTGACTAATCAATCTCAAAGGAATTGCCAGGTGATGTTTATTTCATGAGAAGTGGAGGGAACCAAAATCGCAATCATTCTTTGGTGTTGACAGGTGAGCAGCAGTACAGCCAGAATGCATCCATGTCCCATTTCAGGTACATGGTCAGCAAGTACTCATGCAGGGGCAGCAGGAAAGGGATGGGGGAGTTTGTCTTCAGCAGGCCACCCAACCACGGTACGCTGCCTCTGTGTGCCTCTCCTGTCTTCCCTCCAATCTTAACATCCACTTTCTCAAGAGCCAGTCTTCACCTGAGTTGCTAATTAAGTAATTTCCTTGTTCATCTGACTTGGATGGTTTTCTTGCAACACTGCCAAGTGGAATGGCTCTTAATTATGTCAACTCATGAAACCACACCAAAGGCAACCTTATCAGAACACTAATTTGTCATATTATTTAAAGAAAAAAAAATCAGCTAACTGATGGGAGGCCAATAAAAGCCCTTTTATTATAAAGCTCTTCATCGCTCATCAGCTTCCAAAACCAGCCTTGATTCTGGCTATTAAAACTACTCCATGGGCAGAACAGAACCAAGAAGAATATCTCCTTAAGTAGGAATGCAAAGAGAGTCCTACCTTTCTACCCATTTAAAATTGGACTTAACTTGATCTTTCAAGAAACACAGTCAGTTGATCACAGATACAATGTCAGAGTGCTTGGCTTGGGGGTGATGGTATAAGACATAAATAAGAGAAGCAACAGAGACCTGATTTTCTAGCCTTGCCCATCTTCCTCAGAGAGTTGCTCTGGGAACATATGCTTTGGAGAAATCCTTTCTAAGAGAAGTGATTTCTGTCTAGTGCCATCCATCAGAATTCACTCCCAGCCCAGGAGGAAGAAAGAAGGTGATGTGATAACAGAACCAGAGAGTGAGATTTAAATGCTATGCTGATGTTTTGAAAATTGAGGGGGTACCATGAGCCAAGGAATGCAGGTGGCCTCTAGAATCTGCAAAAGGCAAGGAAGTAGATTCTCCCCTAGAGCCTCCAGAAGGAGTGTGGCCCTGCCAACATCTTGATTTCAGCCCCGTGAAATACATTTCAGACTTCTGACCTCCAGAACTGTAAGATAATAAATTTGTGTTGCTGTATGCCACTAAATTTGTAGTAATTTGTTACAGCTGTAGTAAGAAACTAACACAGCATGTGATCTAAGACTTCTGCTACCTTGCACACGTACCTGCTCTGTGTCCATCCACCCTCACTGTTGCATCTATCTGCCCTTGGCTTCTCACTGGTTTTTTATTTACCACAGTCTTGGTTTACCTGCTTCTGACCCAACACCCACATCCCAGAAGCTGGATAGCCCCTTTTTCCCTGTTTTTGTGCTGTTTGGTCTGCTCATAGTGTGTGTGTGTGTGTGTGTGTGTGTGTGTGTGTGTGTGTGTGTGTGTTAATTGAAGTATAATTGGCATTCAATATCCTATTAGTTTTAGGCATACATCATAGTAATTTGATATTTTTATACATCACAAAATGATCTCCACAATGAGTCTAGTTACCAAAATTATTACAATATTATTGACTATATCCCCTAAGTCGTACATTACAACCTCAAGACCTACTTGTTTTAGAAATAGATAAGAGGAATGATGAGGTACAACCCTCCAGTTATAAAATAAGTAAACGATAAACGTAGTGTTTTTTGTCTCAAGATTCATATAGGATCCTCTCTTGTAATCCTAGCTTCGATTCCTTGGGAATTTTCCATGAGATCTCTAACGTCTCATAAGTATTTACTATATATAGAAATACTGTATTTCCCTCCATTTAGCAACAAGGAGGCTGAAGTTAGAGAACTATTAACACAGCTACTAACTGGTAAGGCCAGGATTGCAGTCCAGATGCCAAACATCACATCTGTGTTCTCAAGGACTCTTCAGCATGGCCATTCTTGAGCCACCCCTATGGGAAACTCCAGGAGCTGTGGCCCAGGACCTTATCTCTGAACTCCAATGGCTCAGAATTAACTTTAGGAGTTTCAATACCTACACCTTTCTGGTGAGTGCTGAAACTGACTTAATCTCTACCTAACTGCATTCAAGAGAGAGCAAGACTAAATCTAAGTTCTAGAGTATCATACTTTATATAGTTTTAGATTTATCAACCACAGTGATGCAAAAGATGCCCCCCCATGGGCTTGTGTCTATTGTGTCTGGGCCTCAAACACCTGATTTTTCCATAGAGAGACTCTCCCATGACCCCTGATGGCCTGTCTACCTCAACCACTGACTGACACCAAGGCTGTCCTATCCTGTTGATGTTTAGTGTTCAGAACTGAAGGGGCTTGGTTTTCATAGTCAACCACTAATCAAGGGATCACTCATCTTGATATTCCTTGCTGCTCTGTATTTACTTTTGGAAGCCATTCTATGAAGTGAACACAATCTCATCATTAACATTTTTGAAGACCCCACTGTCAGTAAAAATTGGAAGCATTTATTCTTCAAAGAGAGGGAAAACCAATCAACATTCCTTTCTGGTTTGAAAGCTTTTCCTCTAGTTACAAACTGGAGATAACATCAAGGACAATGACGATTCTGAGTCACCCAGGAGCTGTTGTAATTCCAATTCTGTGCATTTCCCTCTACCCTACCTTACCTGACATGCTAATTCTAGCTATTCCTCAGAGAATTCTAGAGCTGTTCGTAAGCCACCCTACAAGCAATCCCTCTGCTTACCAAATGGTAGCTCTTTTTACCATCCCCAAAATGTTGGGGTGACTTTTTTTTCTTTTCACTGAGCTGAGAGTGGGGAGTTGACCAGCTTGGCCCCAGACTGCCCTGAGATAATGCTGCTTCTAAATTCCGCCCCACTAGGGCCTATGTTTAGGTGCTCCCCGATAGGAGGGCATTCCGAAATAGAACTCAAAGTGAAGGCTGTCACAGGATCATTGGGAGCACAATCAGATGTTATTACACACTTAGACTACACAAGCCAAGGTCTCAGACCACACTCTCAAGGGAAGAACCCGGAATAACTATTTGGTTGTTCATAAAACTGTCATTATTCCAACCCTGAAATTAAAACAAGGCCGCCCCCATCTCTGGGGTCAGGCATACTATTTCTGGAATGAGCTTGCCTTGCGCATGTGTATCAAAGCCCAGCATCCTCTTGGCTCATCACATTTTTCTCTGACTTGAGGAAAGAACCCTAGGAGCCATTTGGTTCCATTATTTCATGCTTGCTGGATATTTCATGCTAACTATATGCTCTCTATGTTAAGCTAGCTCAGTTTCCTCAACATAACAAAGGCGAGGCTACACAAACAAATAGATTAGAAAGATGATGAAAGAATTTGCATCTCCCACTCCCCAGCAGAGCCACATGGTCATGGTCCCTTTATTTTACACTGCTGGTGACACCATCACTATCTCCTGGAACAGTGAATGCTGACTACATCCCTACGACACTGGGGGTTTACCTGAGATTTTATTGGTTAATGTCTGTTACTGACAAATTTAAAGTGACATATTCGTGCTCCTCCGCCAACCCATTCTGACCCCTAAGAAATATGGATTTAAGCACATAAAAGCATAGTCATAAGGCCCAAAGAAAACTGGTCCTTCTGAAGAACTCTTGAACTTTATTTACCCCTCCAGGAAGCCATTTCCAAACTCTCAATCTGTGTATTAAGATTCCTGACACATTTAGAGTGAGGAAATAATTACCCCTTTATAAAACAATATGGTAGTTAAATGGAATGGCCAAAATTATTAACATGAACACACACACACACACACACACACACACACACACACACACATGCAGGGCTGCTCCAAGAAATCCAGTGTCACTCTATGAATTAGAAAAAGGCATCCCTTCTGCACAGATAAATTAGAAAAAGGCTTCCTTTTCTCTGGGAAGACATAGTCCAGGGATAGTTTGACAATTAAATCAAGCGACAGATTTGAGACCCCACTAACCCCTTCTAAGCCAGTGCTGGTGCAGTGCTCAACCTACCCCACTGTACAGCAAACCTGGAGAAAAATATAGATGGATATGGACTATGGATATAGGTAGAGGTTGTTAGACATAGTGATCATATGTCATCAAGGGAAATAAAAAAATTTTTGGAAAACAGAAAAACCTCAAAGAAAAAATAACCACCAGAAAAAATACCACCTTGAGAAATTATGACTATTTAAATCTTTGGCATGTTTGCTTTCCATTCTTCTTTTTCAAAGACATATTGAAAAAAGAGAGAATAGAGATTACTAATATTGTAATGTTCTGTACCTACTGTTTTATGGCCTTTGCTTTTTGCCTATTACATCCTGCACATCCTTACACAGGAGCTAAGATCTCCAGCATCGCTTGCAACAGCCACGCAGCATCCTCTTGAACTGTAATGCATTTGGCCAAGCCTGTGGTTGGAACTTCAGGTTAACTAGGTCTCTAAATTCCTGTCTTAGCCACCTGCTTGCCATGAAAAGCCATCTGTCTGGAAATAGAAGCAAAGGGAATACCAAGCCTCCCAGTTGGGATGGAGCCATGACTGATTAACAGCACAGGGTGGGGAAAAACCCTTCTTTGGGAGAATATATCCAGGGCAAGCAAAGTCCTCGTAGTCTGCTCCTGACTTGCAGTGGAGGTTTATCTTGCCTCCCGCTGGTCACTCTGCTTCCATCACTAGGCACATTCCTGGCTTCCATGTTTGCTGAGCCAGACGCCATTGTTGGAATCCACTGACAAGTGACAGCTGGCTGAAACTAAGACAGCTTGTTCTGCACCCTCTCCCTGCACAGTATCTCCCCCACCATGACTTTTTCCCCCAAAGCCCAGAGAGGATGGATGAGAACATGGCTTCCATTTGTGCCTGAGTACGAACTAATACCTGCCAACAAACGCATTCCTTCCATACCTGTCCATCAGCTTGAGAGGAACAAGTCTTGGGAACAGGGGCTTACATTTGCTGAGCAAAATTCTTTATCTTTCCTCAGGTAGAGATGAAACCAGCTTGCCAAGAGATGAAATGCGCTTCTAGCCTGAATGTTGGAAAAGCATCGACTGGTGTCCCAGAGTTGACACTCCTTAGGGACTTCATTTTGGTTAACTTGCTCTTTAGTTCATCTCATGACAACACATTTGCATTGGAGCCCACAGAGAGAAGGGGCCCCATGGCCCCATAAACCATAGGAAGACTGATACAGCCTGATTCCAGCTCTCCTATGGCAAAATTTGACCTCAAAAGACGGGAATATCCTCCTATGCAAGATCTGTGATAGATTTTTATTTAAAACCTTTTCTTTTAACACTCATCCACTTTGGATATTCTATTTATGTTCTGAAGTGACAGGTACCCTGATCAATTAAAAATCAAATGTATATAAAAAAGAAGAGAAACATGGAGAGAATGGGAGAGAGAAAGAGAAATGGGAAAGAGAGAAAGGGATGCGAGACCTCATCCAGGGAACATCAGGATGTTGAGAGAGATAAAATATTTAAAGTATTTAGAGGTAAAGGCAAAATATCTGCCGAGACGATTTCCTCTCTAACAACACAAAAAGCTAGCATAAGAGAAACAACTATAATTCAGAGCCAAGAGACTTTAGTGGTGACATCATAAAGAGCATGGCCTGGGCTGGGCTGACTCTCAAATGACATCATGGTTGACACTGGGCACTGCCTTTCACAAGCACTCCATGGCAGCTTTGCTCACAGACACAGGCTCTGCTCTCTTGACACAGTGATATCAACTACCGAGGCACCAGGGGGCATGGGGCAAAGCTGGAGAGGCACAAACCTGCCCATGTGTCTCCGGCTTTCCTGTAATGAAGCTGGGGAGGCAGGCCCTGATGAGTCAGAGTTCCTAAGTGACAGAAGGAGAGAGCACTTGCCAGAGGTTGGCCACAGATAAGGACCGCCTCAAGCACTGTCCTTGGTTGCCCAGATTCTCCCCCCGCCAACTTAACCAAATGACCCCATGATCCATTAGTCACTCTTTACTGACATCCACTGGGAGTCATCAGGACTTCATGATCCACATAATTACAATGAAAAGTCTACACTGATTTCAATGATTCAAGTGACTTAGACAAAATGTTCCCCAAACAACTGAGCATGGCTTCATCATCAGAGAGCTGGTCTGAGAGTTACTCCTGTAGACTTCAGTTACTGGCTGCCAAGACGCAGACATTTGTTTCTCCAATCCTTTTGGGAAGCCACTTCAAGATGGCACTCTCCCACCCAGTCAAAATCACAAAAAGGAAAAAAAGTCAAATGAAGACCCTTTGTGTGAGGTTAAGATGACCAATGAGGAAGATCTAAAGGGTAGAGCCATAAAACCAGGGACTTCACTCAGAGAACAGTAAAGCAGGTACCGCCTGCAAAACCAGTGAAGAAACCCTCCAGACTGCACTTTCCATTGTTATGAGAAATCCAAGTGTATTTCAATTGTCAAAAGGAGGCAGCAACAGCAAGGCCCCAGCATCAGCCTTTCAATTAAAATGGTTTATCCACCATAAACAAAATACTTTAGTTTGGTCTCCTGGGCTCAGATCAAATGCCCCTCAAATTGAACATGGGATGGCCATCTTTCTCTAAAATCAGAACAGTTCAGATTCAGGAAGTAGATAGTAGGCATCAAGCCTCTGGTAAAGAGAGATGCTTTCAAAAGGGTTTATCTAACTCTCTTCTCAACCAAATCAGGGTCTTCCAGAGCCAGATGCTGCTTCTGACACAAGAGCAGGGGGCTCTGGTTTTGCTAGGCTCATCCTTAGCATCTGATAGCCTGACACAGACACTGACTGATGAAGGAATGAAAGAATCAGAACTTTAGTTATTACGAACAAGTCAAAGTTTGCTGAAGTCTAGAGAGCAAGCCGTGACACTGGACAAAGTTAGGAAAGGTAGCACCATTACTTGGCTCCCATAGAGCTCTAATAAGCTGAATTGCCCCTCTACTTCAAAATGTATCAGAAGCCCTAAAAAGGTTTATAATCTTTGACCCAGTAGTCCCACTTCTGGGACTCTATTTTATGGAGTTAATTGAATATATAAGGAAAGGACATGCTCTACTTTCAAAAACATTTCTCTCAGTATCAAAAATTAGCCAAATGTATCATAGAATGATCAAGTGAATTAAAGGTTATTTAAATATAAAACTATTATGTATTTATTTATAGTTACTTGAAACAAGTAAATTGCTTATGATCGTATCGTAAGAAAAATATTTTTAAAGTATGTTACATAATATGTCCTGAGAACAAAACGTATGGAAGGAAACAAGCCAAATATCAACAGTAATTGTCTTCCAGGAAGTGGATCACAGATAGTCATTTTTACATTTTATTTTCCAAAAATTTTCTAAAAATTTTGCATTGAACATTCACTTTATAATGTGGTGGAAGTAAACAAGTTATATACATACAAGTTATATATATACATATATATACGTATATATATACACACACACACATATATATTATATATGTATATACACACATATATATGCACATCTATATATATATACTTATGTATATACACATATATATACATATATAAATATAAATTCAAGATAAAATAAACTTAAAATATACATACTTACATATATAAATTTAAAATGGAAACTGTCCCAAACACTGCCCTTCTAAGAAAGCAGGTGGCTATTTAGTGGGCTTTAAAAATTGACCCTTTCTGGGCTCTCCCATCCTGAACCTAATAATAATTTTAATCAATAATTTGTACATTGTTTCAAAGAGTTCTGATCCCTCCATGTTGCTGCCAACATGGACAGTGGGCTTGGAAAATGTAATAATCAAATTCCTTCTGGTGACAGTATCACAGAACCCAGACAGTGGAAGCTCCTTCTCATCCCTTTGTGACTGAAGGTCTTTTATTGGGAGTCACCAGAAGTAAGCACACACTTATGAGAGATACAGATATTCATAAAAAAAGGCAGAGCTGGGGAGATGCAATCACGTCACATTGAGGTTCCATGATACTTAGAACTGGAACAGGACCTTGAGGGGCAGGAGGTTAAAATCCCCTGGTAAGCCACTGAAACCTATCATCAGCCATAGACGGCCAGCATCCAGCCCCTCTACCCTCACTCAAGACACTGGGTCACTCCATTGTCTCCCTGCATCTTTGCACCAGGAGAGCATCAGGCAGCATCATCGACAAGATGCCCCTTTCTGATGTGCTGAAGTGGCAACTTCCCTTTACTGCCAGGGCCCACCAAACTAATTCTCAGGTGAGTTGGTTACAGCCCCCTAAACTCTTGATACTGCCTTAATTGGACCTTGTAATGAACTCAACTAAACGCCTCAGTACACTGATTGTGAAGGTCATGAAAAACAAGGAAAGACTGAGAAGCTGTCAGAGACCAAAGGGTGCCAGGCAGACAATGAGAACTAAATGCAATGGGGTGACCTGGACACAATTCTGGAATAGGGAGGACATTAATGGAAAAATTGGTGACAACCAAACGAAGTCTAGAGTTTAATTAATGGTAATACAGAAATGTCAGTTTCATAGTTTTGGCAAACATATCACGGTAATATGTTAATAATGAGGGAAACTGGATGAGGGGTATGTAGGCATTCTCTGTACGGTCGTTGAGACTTTTCTGTAAATCTAAAATTACTTCCAAATTAACAGTTTGCTAAAAAAAGGAACCAGGGCCTCCAAAGAGAATGAAGATGAGGAATGGTAATTGTAGGTTCACCAGAAATCTGGGTGAAATGCTAGAAAGACGGTTGGAATTACAGAAAAAAAGATCTGATTCAAAACTCCCTGCTCTTTTCAATGAGAACTTGAGTGAGTCACTTAACATCAGAGAACTTTAGTTTTCTCATCTGTGAAATATGAGTAGTAACATGTGTGGGGCAGGCTTGCTTCAAGTATCCTATGAAGTACTCATCAGGAGGGAGGGATTTAGTTCATTACCTGCTGTAGTTCCTGTGCCTACAACAGTGCCTGGCACAAATTAGCTACATGACAAATGATCGTTATGTGAGTGAATATATGAACAAAGTTCAAAATGGTAATCTTACTTCAATTTATTGTTCTATTAATAGCAATATTAAAACCTTACCAACCCTATTGAAAATAATTTGAAACATAAGGGGAGGTAAACGCACTTGAGTATATGCAAATGGAACACCACAAAGCAGTTAAAATAAAGTAGGTTGAGATGTTTCACTACAACCAAAGCTTGACATAACGTTGAATAAAATATGTTAAGTAGTTACACAACAGTACATGTGATACCATTTATGCAAAATGCCTGAGAATACATAAAAGGTTGCCATATACAGATTCTAGGTACTTATTTGCATGGTGAAAAGTATCAAGAAACGTGGACCAGAAAGGTTCCTTAGATGTGTGGTAGTGGTCACCGCAGGGCAAGAGCAGAGTGACTGAGATGGACCACTTTTCAGCCATTTTGAGGTATGGCCGGGTCATACAAGCAGAGAGACTCTGGCTTTCAAACAGTGCGACCACTGACAATTCCAAGAATGAAGTTAGCAGGCCTGTTAACCACATTGATTATCTGCTACTATATTACTTGGTTGCTAAAGAGCACACAAAGAAACACAAATTAAAACAGCATAATTTAGGAAAACCTGCTGTGGGAGTACTGGTTTAATTGCATGCTTGCAATTGGTTGGCACAATGGTTCTCGAGGTGGGGTTCCTTGACCAGCAGCACCAACATCACTTGGGAACTTTATAAAAGTGCAAAGTCGGGGCACTTGGGTGGCTGAGTCAGTTAAGTGTCTGACTCTTGATCTCCATTCAGGCTGAGTTCCTGAGATCAAGCCCTAGGTTGGGCTCTGTGCCAACAGCACAGAGCCTGCTTGGGATTCTCTCTCCCTCTCTCTCTGTCCTTCCCCCGTTTGCTCATGTGCTCTTTCATTCTCTCTTTCTCTCTCTCCTAAGGTAAATAAACTTTAAAACATGCAAATTTGGGGTGTCTGGGTGGCTCAGTCAGTTGTTGAGCGTCTGACTTTGACTCTGGTCATGATCTCACGGTTCGTGGGTTCGAGCCCTGTGCTGACAGCTCTGAGCCTGGAGCCTGCTTCAGATTCTGTGTCTCCCCCTCTCTCTGTCCCTTCCCCACTCGTGCTCTGTCTCTTTTTCAAAAATAAATAAACTTAAAATGTTTTTTTTTTTTTAATGCAATTCACAAGTTCCACCCCAGACCTTCTGAACTTTAGGGGTAGGGCTGAGCAGCGGGTGTTTTAATAAGCCGTTGGTGATTCTGAAGCTTTCTCCAGATGAGAACGACTGGATTAGCACGGTGGGCCGAGAAGGGATCCTGACCTGCTTAGCCAAAACTAAGCCCTTTTATCTCTGACTTATTTCTTCATTTCTTAAAATACTGATCAGGGCCAAATGATCTCCCAATTCCTTTTCAATTCTCCAAGTTTATGACCATAAACTGACTTAAACAATTTTTTTTTTAATTTTTTTTTTTTAACATTTATTTATTTTTGAGACAGAGAGAGACAGAGCATGAATGGGGGAGGGGCAGAGAGAGAAGGAGACACAGAATCAGAAACAGGCTCCAGGCTCTGAGCCATCAGCCCAGAGCCCGACGCGGGGCTCGAACTCACGGACCGCGAGATCGTGACCTGGCTGAAGTCGGACGCTTAACCGACTGCGCCACCCAGGCGCCCCAAACAATTTTTTTTAAAGAAAGGTTATTTATTGTTTTTTTCTCTGTAGCTTTTTTTTAATATGAAATTTATAAACGATTTTAAGTTTAACTTTTCATCAGACTTTTTCACCTTGGAGAATATAAGGCCAGAGACCATTATCTGCACTTCTTACTATCTTCTCCATTGGCTGACTGTGGCTTAGCTACCCCTAATCCATCCATTACCTCGCTCTCCCTTGCCTTCCTTTACTACTGAGACTGTAAAGCTGAAACGCACTCTCCACTTCCCTTGCAGTAGGTACACCCGTATGAAATAGATCCTCCTAGGATATGTGAGCGAAAGGGTTGAGCTTTCTAAACGTAAAACACAGTCTGGAGGGAAGGAGGTCTTACGTAGGCATCAGTCCTGTGTAGCAGCCTTCTTGCAAACATGAGGGTCACACGGGAAGGGTGGAGGATCAGGAAGACTTTGATGTCATTCTGGGACAAGAAGTAGAGAGAGAACTGAGGGCTACAGTGAGCAGGTGGAATTACTGAGGACAGGATGCCTAAAAGGAGTAAGTTTTGAGCAAGTATGTAAAGTGAGAACAAGCCTCGCAGAAAGGAAAAAGAAGGCATGCCAAACCTGTATTTATACAAGAAACTTTATTATATCCATTAAAACATGGGTTTGATGTGCTGGTTATACATATTTTAATGCACACTAAAATGAATACATAACTATTAAAATTTATACACACACACACACACACACACATACATATATATATTGGCTCATGTGCCACCAAAAATCATCTCGTGAACCAACAGAAGGTTGCCTGGCACTCACAGGGAGCGCTGGATTATGCAAATTCATGGCCAGAGGGTTTGCAGCTTTAGGTCTGAAATAGCAAAATGTAAGCTGGAAAGATCCAAATCTAAGCTTGCTTGAACTTAGCAGGAACCAGTACTTCTCAGAGAGCACATTTCTGTACCAAGTAGAAGGTCTTCATGTCTATTGTCTGTATTTCCCTAAGGTACACCACATATCTTAGCTAACCCCGAGTACACAAGGAAATATAATGAACACAAAGAATGCCTTGGGAAGGCTCTGTGATCTCTAAACCCCTAGGACACTTATTTTTACCCTTAACAAGACTGCGAGTTCATTTTAATGTGCATGTGCTATATGTTGAGATTTAGAGTCCTATAGCAAGGCTCATTTTTTTTATAAAATGCCTTATGGGGTTCTGGTAGCTTTCTCTTGCAAGACATTTCTTCTTTCTTGGTTCTGGTCTCACAACTCCCCCCCCCCCCCCCTTCAACTACCTCCCTCCAACAGAGAGGCACAGTGTTTCCTCTTTGCGGAAAGGCCATTACAGAGACACCAGCCTAGAGGACAGACCAACAGGAGGTGCTGATCTGTGTCTCCCTCCTTTTCCTGCCCTTATCCCAGCAGAGATGTTGCATCTCTGTCCATAGGCAGGAGCTTCCTGTCCTTTCTCATGTCATTCTCCAGCCCTCCCCACCAGCCCTCAGCCCATCTCTGCAGGCAGGGCCAGTACCAAGCTTGACATGGCTTTATGGTGTTCGTAAATGGCACCATCTGAAGGGCACGCTGCAGCCTTGGTCCGGCTTCTTGAGCCATGAGCCCACTTTTGTCACCCCCCCCCCATCCCCACCCCATGGATGCAAAGACTGGAGCCTGTCTGTCTACCACCCACAGCTGCTGAACTGCGTCATCCATGCACAGGGCCACAGGAGTCAGCTTGCCAGCAGTCTCCATGGAGAAGGGCAGAGGTCACAAGAGAAGCCACTGAGAGACATGCCGACGTAGCAGAGGATATGCTGCAGGTTGACAGGGATCACTTTCCTTTCTCAACATGGAAGAAAAAAAAATTAAAATCTTTATAGTAGGAGCTAGATCAAGGGGGAGGGAGAGGCAGAATGGGAGGATGAGAATGACATCTGTGTCAACTGTTTATTTTGGTGATTGTCTGCTAGTTGCAGGCAACATGGCTGAGCAAAGCTGTCATGGAAACACGATTTCGTTGCAGATGACAAGTTGGCATAAAGACAATGTAGGTGGAAAAGAGGTATGGGAAACAAAACTACCTGTCAGGCAGGTGGAGGGAGGAAGAAAATCTACTCTCACACACTTGCCCGTAACTAAATGTCAGATGTACACAATGCAGTAAAATAATTAGCATGGCATAATTACTGTTCAGATGGAGCCTGTGTATATGCCAAACAAATTGCTGTACTAGAGCACAAGCTGTTAAAACAAATTGAGTTACTTAATTTTTACATGTAGCAGCCTGTTTTATCATTTCCTAAGATGCCAACGTTTCATTAATAGTGCAGTCTTTTTAAGTGTGCATAGATCTGGGCCACTACAAAGGCAGACCCACTGGCCTCCTTCTTGAGACTTTGCAGACAAAAATCGACAGATCTCTCCTTCTTTCCATACTTGCCCCATCCAATCTCTTCTCCACATGGCAGCCAAGGGAATATTTTAAAGCCATAAGTCAGATCATGTCACATACGTGATTTAAGATCTTTCAACGCTCCCAGTGACCTCAGAATAAGATCCAAAGGCCAAAAGCGCTCCTATGCCTCCCCCTGACCGCCTAGGGACACTGAGCTCCAGCCACACTGTCTTTCCTTCAGTTCAGGTTCAATTCCTCTTCTACCCGAGGTCTTCACATTGGCCACTTCCCTTGCTCAGCACACTCCTCTGCCACTCCTCTGGCTCCTGTCCTCCTCCATCCCCCACCCCTCCGTAACTGTCTCTTCCACAGGACTGGACCTAGCTTTCGTAGCCACAGGGAGAGCTTTCCGACCACCCTACAAAAAGGAGTCCCTACCCCTCCCTGACCCCAGCTGGTCTCCACTAAAGCTCCCGGCTTCCTTTCCCATAGTTGATCACATTTCATGCTATAATTTTATATGCCAATTTGTTCTTTTAACTGTTCAATGTGTACCACCCCCACGAGACTCTAAGCATCTGGGGGATACAGATCACATGTGTTTTGCTCACTACTATGTATCCACCTTAGGCAGTTCCTGGCATGTAGTAACTGCTCAATAAACCTAGGTGATTATATCCAGCCTTGGGTGTCATTTCCCTCACTGTGCACCTGTTTTCTCTTCTACAAAGTGAGAGTGTAGACTGAATCGTTGCTCTCTCCACCTGTGGGTGGTTGTCTACTTCTGGATTCATGAGACCAATTCAGTGGTTGTCAAAGACTAACACTCACAGGGGCGCCTGGGTGGCGCAGTCGGCTAAGCATCCGACTTCAGCCAGGTCACGATCTCGCGGTCTGTGAATTTGAGCCCCGCATCGGGCTCTGGGCTGATGGCTCAGAGCCTGGAGCCTGTTTCCGATTCTGTGTCTCCCTCTCTCTCTGCCCCTCCCCCATTCATGCTCTGTCTCTCTCTGTCCCAAAAAATAAATAAATGTTGAAAAAAAAAAAAAAGACTAACACTCACAGAAACATGAAATCGCATAGAAATGACCAGAAACATGGAAACAATGCTTACTCTCACCACCAGTGAAACCAGAAGGGTAAGTACCATTTCATGATCCTCTTTTTTCGGCACCTATATATTTGCATGCATTTGTTCACTTGGTTGTGACGTCAAGGATATGTGTGTATTCCTGTGGGCCACAGACAAAAAACATCAACAAGTTTTACAAACATGGGATGCTGGGAAAGGCCTGGGCTACAGAAGCCCCAAGACCTTGAACCTGGCTCCCAGCCTTGGCCTTCCAGGATCTTTCTCCCCACTCCCCCTTCACCCCTAGGGCAAGCTGGGAAGATCTGTCTAAATGGGACAGCATTCTTTGACCCCGGAGACCAAGAAGAGACTTTAGACTTGGTTCCCAGGAAGGCATGTCTCAGTCAGTCCTGCCATTATCACCTTTATTTAACAGAGAGGTCAGAATGCCAGATAGGGAGAACTAGGAATAATCTCTCTCCATTTCACTACTGTATGGAGAGGAGCCAGGCTGGACACCACAGTCAGAGGCCAGGGCTGGGAGGAGGGGGGCCCCTTCCCCAGAGTCTTCCTCCAAAGTGGCAGACCGCTCAGGAGGAAATGCTGATTAGGGACTGTTAGAAAAGCAGCATGAGATGGAAATATCCATGGTGAACCCAAAGACTCCAAATAAAAGGGAGCCAGTGGGCACTGCCTCTTGTACTGGCTTGCTACTTTCCCAACATCCCTCCAAACCCTTGCTGCCATGTCCTGGGCACGCCTTACACTTCCTTCCACCACCTGCCACCAAGGCAGGGCTTCCTGACACTGAGGTGGGGCATTTTGCCACAGAGGCAGGGCTGCTTCTCACTCCTAGGCTGCTGGAAAATCAAGTGAGCACTTTCATTCCTAAGGTGGCGGGAGACAGCAGTCCAATCATGTGGTCAGACTGGACCATGTGTCAACAATGCAATTTGACCACCTTGGAGGTTAAACCTGGTGACCCCTGGACCTTTCTTTCAACTCCGAAAAACAAGCCTAACCCATAGGTAGGGGCCTGGGCTCAGCTTTCCCATGTGGAGAATGGGCCAGCATGTTTTTCTGGCTACAGAGAGATTGTGTGTGTGTGTGTGTGTGTGTGTGTGTGTGTGTGTGTGTGTACATGTATAGGTGTGTGTGTATACACATACATGAATACATATGTGTGAGTGTATGTGTGTGTGTATAATGTGTATTATGTATAACTGCTGACCCATTATAGCCCAGGGCTCAACCCTGGGGATCCAGAACCCACTTTTTTGCTTTAGACTTCTGGACCTCAGGTCTTAATCACCTTCATTGACTCTTCCCCAGGAAGCTTCACCAAAGGACATGATTATTCATGAGTTTCCTGGCTCCTGGCTTCTTGATAGCTTTTCTTATTAGGTCTGCAGAATATTACTCAGATTCAGGTGATGGGGTTTTTCAAAAGCACAGGAGCCTATTTTACCCTATGGATGGGGTAGGAACTTAATGGGACAAATAAATGCACAAATAAATTCAAATGTACATCACGCCCTTCTCTCTCTCAATCTCTCTCTCTCTCTCTCTCTCTCTCTCACACACACACACACACACACACACACACACACACACAGCAAACACACAGCCTGCTTTGAGGCAGGAGAAGGGTATCTATTTCTGGCAAGCTCCCCGAGGAGGCCTCAGGGGACTGGTAACTCACTCCCCTCCCCTTCTTTGAGCCATCCAAGTCTCTCCTCTCATTAGCCCACCCTGGATCTCAGACCACCCTCTCTGCTCAGCTCCTGGACAGGATACCCCCCTGCCAGGGGCTTTTCCTGGCTTAGTCCCCCATACCTATGTTCCCCAAACAGCCTCTAGGTAAGGTGGCTGTGACTTTAGTAGCCCAGGAAATGGTAGCTCTAATTACCATTAACCCTGCCTCACCTGACACCACCAAGCATAAGGTCCCTCACATTCTTACCTTTCTCCCAGCCAGGCTGACCCACCCACCTGATTTGCCCAGGAGTGACAGGGTTCCCAGGATGCAGAGTTTTCAGCGTCAAAACTGGGAAAGTCCTGGGCAAAGAAGGATGATTTGGTCATACTCTAGAACCTTAAAGTCTGGTCTTGCCCCTTGGGCTCCTCTGATGACCTTTCTCCAGGCCTCCTGAGCACATGTCTTATCTATCTCTGGTTTACCAATTCCTACTTGGCCCTCAGCAGGGACACTGGAGTTAACAGGAGAGGGAATACAAGTCATGCCAGACCAAAGGCTTGGAGACAGATGCCTAGGTTTGATTTCTGGCTCTACACAGCTATAGACCAATTACATGAACACTCTAGACCTCAGTTTACTGATATGGAAAATGGGGCTATTAATTGTACTGACCAGATGGTCGGCAAGCTGTTGGGTGTCCCACCCAGTTCCCTTTTTCCTGGTTGGTACACTGGTCCCCCAGCTGGGGTTTGGCTGCTAATAGCATAAAGCTGCCCTTGGAATACAGGAGTCACTCCCGAAATGCATAGAAAGTGATGCCACACACCCTCCTGGGAAGTATGACCTATAGCCAGTGACTGATTGACACCAGAGAACAGAAGCCCAGCCGCCCTGCCTCAAGTGAGAACAGATCTGTGGTGCCAGCGCTCCCTCTGGGGTCAGGCAGAGACTGGATTTTTCCTGCAGCCACATCTTTGCTTGGCTTCCTCCCCCATCCTATCCCGCTTCCCTCACTTTCTCAACAAATCACTTGTCCAAGAATCCCTGGCTCAGGCTCTGCTCCTAGAGAGCATGAGCTGAGACACCTGCTTCATAGAACTGCTGGAAAGACTAAAGGAGAGACTGTGATAAAGTGCTTATCCTGTCAGAGCCTCCACATAGTAAGTTCCCGTACTCTAGCTGTTCTGTACTGACCTGTATGAGTCAGTCTTGTCCCATGGTACCACAAGTCTTATCTCCCCCTGCCTCCCTGTGGCACCTCAGTTGCTAACACCTCCATGCATGACACAGGTGCACGGGCATATCCTAGGTGTACCAAATGCTGGGTACCCCAAGCTGTTATGCAATCCCTGACTCACAACTTCTATTCTAGAATGGAAATGTCCCTATAACATTGTTACAGAGGATATTGTTCTGAGTTTTGAAGTAACCACCTGCAAGCCCCAGGAGTAGGAGAAATAGCAGATTTCTTACATTGATCACAGTTGAGAATGGCTGCCTACATCTAGGCCCCACTATTCCAGGCCTTCCAGGAGGTCTGGGTCCTCTTTCAATGTGCTTCCTAAAGAGATCATAGACAGAAGGTTCCTCCTCTCATCTTCCACTGGCAAGCCCTGTCCCAAGTTCAGGGACAAGTTTTCTCCTTGGTGCTGGTGGTTTCTCTGTGGATGCCACTTCCTAGGGCTGTGAGGGCACCAGCCTTTGATAAGGAACATTTAGATTAAAACCCCAAAGTTGTAAGGAGCCAATCCTGCTCTAGGAGAGACAGAAAAACTAGAGAAGAAATCCAGGTTTCAGTCCTCGTCCTCCAGAAACTTAGGGCAGGCAAAACGACACAAGAATCATTAGACATTTACTGAAAAAGAAAAACAATGATTACCAAGATCCAACCTTTACTGAGCACTTACTATGCATGGGGTGTTTTGCTAACTGCTTTGCATAGGTGTTACTAGTTAATCCTCATAGCTTTTCTATCATCCTCCCTGTCACTTTCCAGAGGGATACAGGAGACTGTGGGAGAGCAAGGAGCTTGCCCAGTGTGTGTGTCTAGACAAAGGGAGCAGGAGTCATCCCAGGCAGACTGCTTCTGGCCCACATTCGCCTCTACTAAGCTGCACCCCTCCTAGCACTAGCCTGACCCCCAGGGGCTTTCAGTGGAGTGGCTGAAATAACTGTGAGTTTAAGGAACAGAATTCTAGCAGAGGCGGGGGGAGTGAGGTACACGGGGAAATAGTAAATGATGGGGGACAACATGAGGCACTGACAACATCATACAGTGCCAAGTTGTGAGATGGAAGTGTTCATGAGAAAAGTAGGGGCTCCTTTTCCATGCCTCTTGTCAGCAGCTAGGGACCCCTCCACCCCTTCCAGAAAACAAAGAATGCTACAAGAGAAGGCAATCTATCTGCCGGCTTCCCAGGGACCCACTCTGTGCCAAATACCCTCCCGAGCAAATATTGATATATTAACCACAGCTCAAACACTGCGAATGCAGCGAGCATGCCTCAGCAGGGAGGGGGAGCCTGGCCGCCTGCCACCTCCCCCGTGGCCCTCATCAGAGCCAGAAACAGATTCTACTTCCTGGTGGAGGGGTCTGCAAGGCTCTTGAACCAGGGTTGGCTCAGGAACAAGAGTCCAGGGGATGTTAAGACCTGCCACCCTCATGACGGGCAGGCTGGGGATGGAGCCATGTCTGTGCATAAAGAGCTCCAGGGACTCCCATCACTTTCTTCTGCAGGCTTCAGGGATATGTAAATTAGGCCAGGAACAGGGACCCAGGGAACAAGGAACTCAAGAGATGTGATAATGATGCCAACAGTCAAAGTGGAGACCCAGCACTGAGTTCTGCTCAGTTATGGGTGATGGAGATCTTAGTTATATTTATGTATATGGCTCATAGATAGTAATAAAAACCAGAAACCCATTTTGCCTTTTTTCCCCTTGTTATTTTTTCTGTCACTAAAGAAAAGACTGGAACTTAGTTTCTTAGATTTGAAAGGGAAGTATCTTCATTGATCAGATCATTTTCATTGATTGATCAGATCAGAAAATGCCAGAGCTGGACGGGACACAAGATACCACTTCATCCACTCTCTCCTTTTAATGATGATGAAACCAAGACCCAGGCAGGTGAGCTGATTTGCCCAAGGTCCTAAGCAGTAAAGCCAAGCCCAGAAGAGGGCCCAGGCTTCTGTTTTCTGCAGCAGTAAACCCTGCATACAACACTTGCCTCCCCAAGCTCAAATATCAACTGCCAGTTTCTAGGGGAGGCCGCTGTGTCTACAGAAACGGTATAGGATGCAGGGCAAGAGGAGTGGGGCATACATGGACCTCTAGGCATGCCAGGAAGCCCTGTGTGAAGGAAGTCAGCTATGCCCAGCTGGTATAGAGTGAGGATGTCAGATATGCAGGGGGCAATCCTAGAAGCCCAGTCGTACTAACTGCAAATTGCTGCCTGGAGCATTGTGTCAAGAGTGGTTCTGAGGCATCTTCCAGGCTCTACGAGATGGTGTCTTGTGATCTATTTGTGATGTCTACCATGGGCACAGGGGGAGAGTCTCAACAAATAGGCCAATTACTTGTCATGCCTTCCTAAGTGTATAAGGGTAATGATGATACTTGCGGTTGTTTTCTCTCTTTCTCAAGAAACCCTTCCAGGTCCCTCCAAGGAGAGAAAGTGGAACATGCGATGCAGAATGGCAAGTATATAACAGGCGCTTAATAAATATATATTTATTGGAAGAAAACCCAGAAGGGAGGGAGGATGCAGGCAGGACACCCCCCTCATCCCCTGGAGCTTCACTGCCTTGAAAAATCCCGTCTTCACACCTGGGCTTATTTGCCCTCGTCAAGGCTGCTGCAGAAAGACCTGAAACACTGTTCTGCCTGCCAGCGGCCAAATTGACTCAGAAACTCCTGGAGCCCTGGGAGGTCTTGGGTAAGAAATTCAGAGCCATTCACTTCGAAGAGACCTTGAAGTTGCCCATCTTTCCTTCCAAGAGCAAACCTTCACACAGAGGCCCACCTGCACCTGGGGCTGCAGCAACCACAAAGACCAGGAGGAAGAGAAGGAAGGCTAGGGTGAGGGGCAATCAGGAGAGTGATGTGGGGCTGTTCTTCCAGGGTTCAGGAAAGATACTGGTTAAAAGAGGGAAGAGGGATGGTGCCAGTTGGAAGAGTCACACAAGCCAAAGGGTAAGGCCAACACGCCCCTCCCCCACCTCAGAAAATCAGCGGTTCCCACTGCCTTCTAAGTCAAGTATAAAAACCTTTGATCTGACAGCGGGTGACCCTATCCTTGAATCCGGTCTCCCCTGTGTCATCTTCATGCTCCTGACAGATTAATCCTCATGCAATACCATAAACAACCTCAACTGCCCCCTTGAGCATGAATTTGACTCATGGTTTTTTCCTTCCTTTTTGCTTTTTGGTCAGAATCTGATCTATCCTTCTAGATTCAGCTCCATGCCACCTGCTCCAAGAAGCCTTCACTATTCCCTGGGTTGTGCTCTCTCGCTCAATCTCTCTCTTCCTCCCGCCCCCCCCCCCCACACTCTTACACACACACACATTCTTTTATACTCATACACACAGTAAAATAGAAACATATCTGAGTCTACCCTAATTTCATCCCCCAAATCACAGAATTGGACGTGAAGACATATTGCCTGCGATACACAAACAAAAAACACAAGTAACTAAAAAGAAAAAAAAAACCCACTGCCACAAAGCTGATTTTAGGTTCTTAAATTCCTCCACTCTAACCCGCCCTGCTTTGGAAAAGGTTTTGTCCAGGCCACAGAGACCTTTAAAAAAATTAATAAAGTTAGGTCATGAGTGTGCATAATTCTGCGGTGAATGCCCATCCATTGCATATTCACTGTGGATATAAACTAAAACTTAACCAGTTAACTTTATTTATACTCTGGATGGAGCCTTCTCTTTTAATAAAACAGAATCCGTTAAGGATTATAAACAAACAGTGTTTTATGAACTAAAACTGCAGTGCACTAGTCACTCAAGGGCAAAAACTGGGCTCTGGGAGGCTCAGCCAGCTATAAATAAAGATAAGGCCCTGCCAGGCATGGGCTTGGGCAGAGTAATTGCTGACTCCATAATCAGCTTCTCCCCTCCTCCTTCAGGCCCACAAATCACTTGGGCGTTGGGTCACTGCCCACTGGATTCAGCCCAGAGACAGAGAGAAATGGCAAAGCAGTTCATTAGCTTTGAGACAGAGTATAAACTGGGACTCATGAAATGTCTAGGTCCCAACACCCTCATCCTCTCAGCCCACATAACCAGACTGGTCAGGGCAGGAGTGTCAGTAGGTTGCGACCGTGCTATACTCTGGACATGGGCCCTCATCAAGGGCTGTCTCTGCTAAACTGCCCCACCCTCTCTGGGACACTTTGTTCCCATCCCCCAATACCCACACCTCAACCCAACCATATGGTTGGGGGCTGCCAGTCACCCACCTTGGATCCAGGGGCCACAGTGATTGCTCGGAGTGTGAGGTACATATCCAAGGAGAGCCAGTGAGAGCCCACGTTTGGGCTTGTTCATACTATAGCTGCATCCCTTTCCAGGTTGCTTACTCGATGGAAGAACACGTCTTTGGAGCTACCAGAGACCACATTTCTTGCTACACTAAGAAAGCCAATTCACAGTGAAAATGCTCTATGATACCCTGCAGTCCATCTGTCCGTCCTTCCTTCCTTCCTTCCTTCCTTCCTTCCTTCCTTCCTTCCTCCCTCCCTCCCTCCCCTCCCTTCCTTCCTTCCTTCCTTCCTTCCTTCCTTCCTTCCTTCCTTCCTTCCTTCCTTCCTTCCTTCCAAGAGCAAACTTTCACACAGAGGTCCACCTCCACAAAGGTCCACCCCCACCTTCCACAAAAACCAGGAAGGAGGGAAGGGAAGGCACGCACATCAGTGTACATTTGTCCAGACCCACAGAATGTACACCATCAAGACTGAACTCTAACATAAACTATGGGATTTGGGTGATTGTGATGTATCAGTATCGGCACATCGGTTGTAACAAATGTCCACTCCGGTGACGGATGTTGATCGTGGGGGAGGCTGTGCATGTGTAGGGGCAGGGGCTTGTGGGAAGTTTCTGTACCTGCCTCTCAATTTTGCTCTAAAACTAAAACTGCTCTAAAAAAAATATAGTCTTTAAACAAAAAGAAAGCCTACTTGCCCAAGGCAGAATGAAACTGAGATGCAGAAAGAAGCAGAGAGGAAAAGAGGATGAGTCCTAATGACCAGGGGGTCCTCATTTTTGTGTAAGTTAAGTCCCTGCTCGTTATCCCAAAGAGTCCTCATTAACCCTACTTTCAATAACTGTATCATTTATTGAGCACCCACTAGGTAGCAAACATCGCAATAAGCCATTGGGTGCTAATAATGTTAAGACTATTGTTACTTTTATTGAGGGCCTGAAGTTTGTCAAAGGCTTTCCAGGACCGTTGCATCTAATCCAAACACCACCAGTGAAGATGTTCTCCCCTTCATTTAGCGGATGTAGAAATTGAGGCTTAAAGTTAAGTACCTTTTCCAAGGTTCTATGGCTACTGATTAGTATAGCCAGGATATAAACTCAATGGCACTGAAGCCCATGTCCCCATCCTAACCCCCATACTATCTTGCTGCAGTGTGACTGCAATTTTATTTGCATAAAAAATGTGTGTGTATGTGTGTGTGTGTGTGAGAGAGAGACAGAGACAGAGACAGAGAAAGGGAGGGAGAGAGAGAGAGAGAAAGAGAGATGGGTAGAGGGGGAAGGCTCATGACAGGCAGGATCACATGGGTCCATGGTGAAAATGGGGCAACAATACAGAAATACCAAAGGAGAAGGTCCTATTATGTCACCGGCTCACATTACATAGTGACATTAAGCTGAGGCCTTAACTCTCTATCCACTTCAAAGGAATAGGCTGGTACATGGCAGGAGCTTAATAAATACTGTTGCACAGATAACACAATCATATAGCTATTCTCTCACTTTATCCTCTCTGGTGTAGACAAGAGAAGGCAATACCATTTTTATTTCAATGGGAAAAGTGAGGCCCATTAAGCTACCCAGCTTCTCCCTTTTATCTTGTGACACCCATCCCCCTTTACCTCTGTGCCGCACTCCACTGACTTGTATTTTCTCTTCTTTGGAAGTGTCACACTCACTCTTATCTTGGGAGCCCTTATACCCGCTCTTCCCTGGGCCTGGAATACTCCCTCCCTCCCACATGACCTGGCTAACTGAGTTCCACTCCCTCAGTGCAGAAGTATTTTCTTGGGGTCATCTTCTGTGACCACTCTGATGTCTCCAGTTTCTGCTCCCATAGCCCCCCTTTCTCTCATGGCAGGAGAACAAACTGAGGGATGCTGGAAGGGAGGTGGGTGGGGGATGGGCTAAATAGGTGGCAGGCATTAAGGAAGGTGCTTGTTGGGATGAGCACTGGGTGTTATATGGAAGTGATGAATCACTGGGTTCTAGTCCTGAAACCAATACTACACTGTATGTTCAGTAACCGGAATTTAGATAAATAAAAAAAAATCCTCCTTCTAATGATGTATATGGGTTATCATCTCATTAACATTCAGCTGGCCTCCGTGAGTATAAACTCTTGACGGCATGGAACATGCTTGTTGCACTCACCATTTCATCCCAAGAGTCTAGCATGGTGTCTACGATGCTCTCAGCAAACGTTTGATGAGTGATGAATGAAGAAATGGATGTGTGTCCAGAATGACCCTGAAATAAAAAGTACTCCTAACATGTAAAAATCCTAAAAAGGGGTTTGGTCTCTTTGGGAAGCCAGGCCCACCACTCAAGACCTCAGGTCACTGACCTTGGCCCAGGCCTTCTAGTCGACTTTTATGGCAGGACAAGGCCCACTGGGCCAATATCTCAAAATCAAAGATCTATAAGATAGTTAAGTCTCATACCCTCAAAAAGATGGGCTTGTTCTACACCCAACCCTGTAACAGCAGAGACAGTTGTGAAATGAGAAAAGAAAAACCGTAAAGAAGTGTCAGCTGCCTGGGACATAAGATCCTTCTCTCTTTCCTTCTGTAATCTGCCAGGGAACACCTTTTACATCCAGCTGATTATGTTTAACCATGGGCTTTTTGTCCTCGCCTTATAATTACGGCCTTTTAAAACCCAGTCACAAAATTAATTGCCCCTTAATGAAGCAGGGTAGCAATTAAGGGCAGCGAACCTTGTGAGGAGGGAGAAACACACATTTGTTTGAGGTGTATCGTCAGGAGCCCGACTTTTGAGGCATCGTCATTATGGTTGTAAATATTTCCTAAGGCTGTGTGACACCTTCTCAGACCCCATCGGAACTGCCAGGCTCTGGAGAAATCTGTTGTTCCTTCAGAGTTAATTAGAGTCCCATTTGGAGCTTCCTGCCTCCTGGACTGGAGAGGAAATACAATTTATTATTGCTCAATGCACACTGGGTCCACTGAGGACAAGAGGCCTTCCTAGAAAAGCCACTGCACTGCATGTCAGCATCTCCCCCATCAACGCTGCTCATAAGGTACAAATGTGAATGTGCAGATGTTAGAGAAGCCCAAAGCCGCAGGCAGAGCCCCCGTGCGTGGACCTCCACCGGCTGAGGCTCTGTGTGTCAAAAGGAGCATACCTATGCTATTAGCCTTGTGGTAGGGCAGCCAAAAAGAAGTTGGTCACACCCAAGTGGCCAGGCCACATTGGTTGGGCTCCCTGTCACCCCTTAGCAGCGCTAACGACCTCACATGGCTGAGAAACAGCGAGATAAGTGAACCTGCATAGTCATAGTCTGTCCCTGCCATTTTCTAGGCTCTGGGATGATGCTCATGTCTCAAAGCTGGAGATGACAATGACAACACCACCAGCACCACCACCAACAGAAACAGTAGTAGCTAACACATACTGAGGACCTACTACGTGTCAAGCACTTTAGTTCAATTACAACAATCCCACCAGGAATGCGTCACTCCATTTTATAGTGCAGAGAAAACTGAGGCGGCACAGAGAAACGGAGTCACTCTTTCACTGACACAGAGCTTCATGGCAGGACCAGAACACAAACCTGGGCACTTGCTCCTACCCGCAAAGCGTATTCCCTCTCAAGCAGAGGCTGGTGCTGTAAAATAGCAGTGATGCGGTGGCTGGCCCATGGCCCTGCTAACTGAGGGCAGTTTCCATCTTTCTGGCAAGGGGACTGACTGCCCTTGTGGAGCCCAGTGCCATCCTCCGCCCCCACCAGGACTCTGCCAGCTGCAGGGATTTAATCACTTCATTTTCTCTGGTTCTGGTTTGATGACGATGGCTTCAAGTTCAAGGCCCTCTATGAGCCAGCTGTCCCCAGCCATCCTCCTGCCCTTCACACACCCTCCTCTGCCACCTGCTCAGATCATCCCAGCTCCTCCTGCCTCCTCGGCTACCTGCAAAAGTTCCTCCAGCCGGGATGTTCTTCCTGCTTCTCTCTACATTTGTAGGCCCTTCCAAACCCAACTGGTGCACCCTGCCATGTCTTACGACACCTCTGCCAAACCCAGCTCACTGAGACCCCTTCTTCCTTGAAACCTCTTGACCCGGAGTTTTTCAGGCCTTACACGGCACGTAAGTTTGCCAAGCCGGTATATGCATGTGTTTTAATTCATGACACCATTTATTATCCTTTCATGCAACAAAATCCCTGGGCTGCCGCTTACTAGCTGTGTGACCTTTGGCAAGGTGCTTCACTTCTTTGTGCCTTAGTTTCCCAGATTGCTGAATGGAGATAACAAGTGTGCCTGCCTCATAGAGGTGTTTGAAGTTAATGCAGGGAAACTACTTAGCCTAGTGTCTGGCTCACAGTTAAGTGCCCCATAAATGTCCATTGTTACTCCCTATCACAGAGAATTATAGCTCCTTGAGGATGGAACCATGTCTGATGCTCATGTGCAAGTATGACTGGTGAGTATGTATCTACTTGTGGACTATTTTGGGAGTGCTTAGCTCTCTACACCTTCCTTTCTAACTGCTTTGGAGGTGCCAGACTGGGAGTGTGGAGAGGCCTGGAGCCTCCTGCTTCTCAGTGATGGGTATCTGGTCCAGCCTGCCCCAGATCCAGTGTCCCTGGGCCTTGGATGTCTAAGAACTGGAGTCTCCTTGTTGCTGACTCACCGTATACTCCAGGCCAGGCAAACAGAACTATGTGCCTTTCCCTCTGCTTCCATGTCCCCCTGGCCCTGCAGAGGGCTGGCACTCTGCTTTCCTGAAGGCAAAGGAAGGCCCTATACTTGTTTTTTTTAATTTTTTTAAAAATGCTTTTATTTCATTTTTGAGAGGTAGAGAGAGAGAGAGACAGAGACAGAGACAGAGAGACAGAGAGACAGAGCACGAGTGGGGGAGGTGCAGAGAGGGTGACACAGAATCCCAAGCAGACTCCAGGCTCTGACCTGTCAGCACAGAGACAGACACAGGGCTTGAACTCACAAATTGTGAGAGCATGACCTGAGCTGAAGTCGGAGACGTAACCAACTGAGCCACCCAGGCGTCCCAAGGAGGCCCCCATACTTCTGAGAGAAAGATCCTAAGCTGATATATCCTGTTTTTGCAAGTCAGAGAGAAAGAGAAAGAGATGTGGGTTAGCAGTTTTGTAAGCCAACCGCCATATCTTCTTGCTCTCAGATTCCAATCTATGCTCCTCTTTCCACACAGTTTCAAGCTCCAGGGACTTCCAAAGACTCCCAAGCCTTGGTCACTGTGGCTAAGGCTTCAAGGTCAGAATCATTCAGGAATCTTTTGACGTTGCTGGAAAACCCCAATGAGTTTTGAACACTGAAGACAGCTCCCAACAGCCACTGGGACTGTGTTTGGCCTATTTCACTTTGCAAGATGCTCCAGCTACACCCATGCATGCGCTTCCTCTCCGCTTGGCTTTTTAAAAGGCCAGAGAGGAAATAAAAATGAATGATGACGGAATGTCCACATGGGTAGAAAAACGGAATAGCCTGAAGGCTCCAGGGCAGGAATTGACACAATGTAATTAACTATTCGGAATAAACATGTTTGGTGCCGCCAGCAGGGCTGTTTGTTTGCCTGCACAAAATAATGCTCTTAATAAGTCTAAGATTAAACCTTCTGGAGATTCATTAAATGCAACACCTTGACTTGAAATGTTAGGAATGGCCAGGAAGGCACAATATTTTCTTTGCACATTGCTCAGTGGCTGTTGTCGTCTTGCATAAACAGTTCCCGGCCTCTGTTATGTGTTGTATAAAAGTTGTCACTAATTGTGATTTGGCATTGGTGCTGTGTAAAATGCTTATTTCTTAAATAGTTGAATAAACACATAACAAGGAAATAGGATGGATCAAATTTAAACCGTGATGGCCGAAGAGCTGACACATGTCATTATATCATGAAGTTGCTCTCCAAGGCAGACCAGTGATGTTTGTGACTAACAGTGTCATTTAAAAGAATCAAAATGAGCATAATATCTGCCATTTATTACAAAGCTACCACATCCCAGACCAATATGGGACTCACTATACATCTACTATACACAGAAGTCCTTCTTTTTTAATTTTTTTAATGTTTATTTTTGAAAGAGACAGAGTACAAGCGGGGGAGGGGCAGAGAGCAAGGGAGGCACAGAATCCAAAGCAGGCTCCAGGCTCCAAGCTGTCATCATAGAGCCCAATGTGAGGCTCGAACTTACAAATCGTGAGATCATGACCTGAGCTGCTGTCAGATGCCTAACCAACTGAACCACCCAGGCAAAGAAGTCCTTTAAAGGAATATAATTAGTCCCATTTTATTTTACTTTCTTAAGTAATCTCTACACCCGACGTGGGGCTTGAACTCACAACACCTAGATCAGAAGCCATACGGTCTACCGACTGAGCCAGCCAGATGTCCCTCATCAGTCCCATTTTAAAGAGCAGAAAACTGAGGCTCAGAAAGGCTACATGACCTCAAAAGCTACCCACCCAGCTTGTAATGGAAGAAGCTGGGATTTGAAGCTAGATCTCTCTAACTCTGAAATCTATGACCACCAGCCACCTAGCCTCCTAAAACAGAAGAAAGACAACCTGGGAAATTCTAATCACACACTAATTGCATGACTAATTAAAAGGAAATGATACTCACAGATTTTATTTGATTGCTTATAGATAGGCGTTTTGTACTCAATGATTGTTTAGGGGTAAAATCATTGTAAATGGTCTTGTTAGAAAAAGATATGGCCTACAACTTCACAAAGGAATACAACACGGGCTTTTTTTCATCATGTAGCAAGAATCCTTTATTAATTCCAGCTCCAAAATCCTGTTCCCATCATCTGAACTGCAGTCTGGCTCTTCCCTAGGAGGGTTCTGCTATTACTGACTTGACTCTTCAGCCTATCAGTAGGAGACCCAGACCCCAGAGACCCCTGGGGCACCCTCTAGTGGCTATCAGGACAAATCCACAGAATCAAGACACTGGGAGCTTCAACAAATCAAGGAGACATTCAACATTTGTGTGTGTGTGCGTGTGTGTGTGTGTGTGTGTGTGTGTGTGTGTGTGTGTGCGCTCCTGTGAAAGCAAAGAGGGGCAAGTTACCAGATACTGTACAACCTGAGGGATCAAGCACATGAATAATACAAAATAATTTTTTAAATCTGAGATTTTTAAAATCTCTTTTTGCAATGGTATCCCAAAGTAGAAAGGTCTAGGGGTACTCCCTTAATAATTAAATTAAACTCACTTTAGAATGTGATGTTGGAATGATCACTGTTAGGTGGCCCCACATCAACAGGAATCTGAGCTGCAGGCATGATGGGTACAACTGGTCACTGGATGGCTACAGCAGGCTGGATAGGAGCTCCTACTTTTGTTGACCTGGCTGCATGCCAGGGACAATGCCAAGTGCTTTAACTGTATATTACATTTAATCCACTTTTTATCATCGCTGTTCCACACCTGAGGAGACTGAGGCTCTGAGAGATAAAGTATCTCACCCAGGATCATGCAGCCAGTGGGTAGGATTCCAACCCTGGCAGCTACAGGCCAAAACCAGGTTCTTCTCCATTATATTTTGATGTGCAATTGGATACTGTAAATATTCCTTATACAGGCAACAAATAAATAATTGATTTCTGTTTTATAAAGCCTTCTGCAAATTAGCAAGGGCTTTTCTGATGTTTCCTTCCATATCCTGTTGTATTCAAGACTTCAAAGTTAATTACTATACCAGACACTCCATAGCAGAGATAAACATCAGGGCCCCTTATCCTGTGTGTCTGCCATTATGATCTGGCCCAGGCGAGGCCCACCAATAGCTAATGAGGTTAAATATAAAGTAAGATAAAGATAAAGCCATGAGGCTATGCAGGTTCTCAGGGACAAGCAAATGACACTTGGGTTAAACAGAGGTCTAAATAAGGAAAGGAAAATGGTCTCTGTCCCAGTGTGGGATCAAGGAATAATTTCCCATCCTACTTTGTGCGCACGCGTGCATGCACACACACACACACACACACACACACCACATCTCTCTCATACACACATGTGTGATCATGCACAAACATATACCACCTCTGTCATACACACAGGTGTGAGAATACACACATATTACATACGTGTACTTCTCTCAATCACACACACACACACACACACACACACACACACCTATCTCACATAGGAATGTAAGAATTTCAGGTGGAGTAGCCACTCTGGTACTTCTTTGCCTTATGGAGACACCAGAATGTAGGGGGTAAGAAGGCTGGTCTGGGAATCAGAAGAATGTGGCATTGGGAAGAGGCAATTTGAACTCATGACAGAGGTGCTGGAAATATCTACTGCAAACAAGTCCCCAGAAACTTGGGGAAAGGAAAACTTAAACTTCCCTTTCCCTAGAAAAGAGAGCCCTTAAACATTTTGCACCTGGACTTCTGGATGAGAGAAGAAACACTAGCAACATTAACTTGGGACTTGGAAGCTGGGTGGCAGGCCAGGAACTGGGGCTGGGAGAAAGAGGTCAGTGAAAGGGACACTTGAGATCAATGTTTTGAATGAAAGCAGCTATCACCCCTGTTTCAACTGAGCCTGGGCCCCTGGCCTGGTTGGAGCCCCCTCTCTCAGCACAGCGGTGGCCATTTATTAAGTGCACCATCAGCAGACTGAGAGTGTACTTCCGTCTGCCCTACATGACCCTGTTTCCCTCTTTATTGTGATCAAAACTCCTGACCTCACTTCTGAGACTTCCCTGAGCTCCAGCCAGTGCCATCAGATGTAAGGGGTTCTAACGGAAGGTGTGGCACTCCAAAGAGTGAAATAACTTTAAAAGTTAGTCTGGAATAACAGCCCTGGCAGTTGAAAAACCAATGCTGGGTAACCCCCTGTTGGGGACCCAGATGAGCCCCCTCTGGAGATTACAGTGTGTAGTGTCTGAGGAACTTTGTCAGTATGGGCAGAAGAAGGGCTGGCTGGGATTCCACTTGCCATCTGTGTCACACTTCCTGGGAACTTTAGTCAGATGACAGGGTCATTTGCTACTAACTTCCAGGACCATGATCAAGAGCAAACCAGAGAGCCCAGGGTAAGGTGCTCAGGCCTGCTCCTTCTGGCCTCTAGAGGGTTTGCCTTCCTAACAGGGTATGTGGGTTCAGGGCTCAGTGGTCAGGAAAAGGGTAAGACAGAGGCAGAAGAGCCAAGTGATATAATAGCATAAATTTTGGTGATACCTAAGTCTGGGTTCAAATCCTGCTCCAGGCTCTTATGAGATGAGTGACTTGGTTCATTCGCTCTGTGCCTTAGTTTCTCTATCTATAAAATGGAGATAAACACAGCACCTATCCCAAGGTGTTGTTTGGAGAGCAAAGAAGATAAAGCATGTACCACACTTACTGCAAGATGAGATCTCAATACTTGCTACCATTATTATTATTATTATTATTATTATTATTATTAAAAGGTTAGCAGACAACAGTTCCCATAGCTAGGTGACACTGGACCATGGGAGGTCAGGGAAAATGGCACAAAGAATACCAGGTCTGAGGTGGGGACCTTTGGCTGGAACGCCTGCTCTGTGACTTACAGTACAATCCCAGCACACACACATTTAAATTGGGAAAATTCAACTTCATGCATTTGTCATGGAGGAGAAGAGAGAGAAAGCCACTTACTGAACTGTTGGCCACCGCACTGCTCAGAAGGCAAATGCCCCCACTGAGCGTGCACAAAGGACTCAAAGCTGCCCCTCACTCAGTCTCAGCTTCTACATGCTTCTCCTGTGTGTGTATCTCAGCAGGCTGAGCACAAAGAAATTCTTTTCTTTTTTCCCCCCATAAAACATGACTTCTAAATGCAAGGCAACTATAGCGCCAGTAGTCCATGGAAGAGATTGATCTCATCCAACTATGGCAAACTTGGCCAGGCACCGTTTTCAGAGGGCGATTTTTGTGATTTTTCAGAGTAACTTTGACTATATATAATCTTTTGCTTTATGTGCTGAATGTAGGGGCTGAGAGTCTCCAGGCAGGGTCTCCTGTAGAGCTGTGTGGACATGTGGTGTGATCCTCAAGACCCTCATGAGAAAAGTGGGGGCAGTAGCCTGTGTATCCAGTGCTGTCACTGGTATAAAATCTGCCCATGTGTTCTATAAACCACATTTACAAATATAGGGAATAATTATTTCCTTCCCTGACACTGTTGGTGTCCCAGTCTCAGGCTAAAGAGAGGGGGAGGGGTCGCTCTGATGACAGCCAACCAACTTCTGCATGTCACATTCCCAGAGCATTACAACAGACACGCCTACCCCAATCCCAGGCGAGCAGCCCAGGGGCTCCCCCCAAATTAAGTATTAGCCTGATTTATCTATGAGCCATTCTCAGCTTCATGGTCTCCAGAAGGGTAGCACTTTCCCTTTTTCAGGTTAAAAGCATTCTAAAAATACCTTCAGAAGGCGCTGAGGTCCCCACAGCCTTCCCTGCTCTGATTTCAATCCAGTTCATATCTCCTATGGCGTGTGTCTGGATAAGACATCACTTTCGCTGATGTGGGCCAGGTTTCAGAATTCACAGCTGAGTACTGACAAGCTGCCTCAAACCAAGTTACATGGCCTACCCCTCACTCCATTTAGGCCCAGGAGGAGTGCAGGAGGACCAGGGCGAATTTCCAGTATCGGGCAAATGGACAATGATTTTTATCTCCCTGAACAACCCCTGAAGTCCAGAAACTTCATTTCCAACTTCCAGACTTTACAAAGCAATGGAAATTATATTGGGCAGTTTACGGGTCCCTTTGTAGAATTCCCATTCTCTCAACAAATATTACATGCTGTCTACTGTGGCAGCAGACAGTGTTTTATTTGAGTGAGCGGCTAGGTGGTATTGCAACACCCAAGTCTGCCGTTTTCCTATCTCCACTAACAGACTGTCAGACAACATTCAGATACTTGGCATTTTTTTGGAAACGCCCAGGCCTGGGTTTTCTCTTTGGCTCCAGGACAGGCTGTGTGTCAGGCAGAGCTCGCTTGCATTCTGCCGGGGGTGGGTGCGGGGGGGGGGGGGTATGTCCTGAATCAATACTAGGAGTTAATTATCATTTGGGCTGAGAGGACTTTGGAATCTCTGCCTCACATACTGGGATTCTCCATCATCAATATGGCTTTGACCTTTCAGATCAGATCTTGCCTTCAGTCTCCACTTTGGACTCTGGTTCTGGTTATTGGTTCCAGACATTTTCTTCTGGCCTGAGGTCCACTGAAATTAACTAGGTGGCACGGGAGTCTCTTCACGTGTGGGTCCTGCCTCTGAACCCTACCCACCCAGCTGAGACCTGATGCTGCCAGTCCTTCCAGATCTCTGGGTAACACAGACTCCTGACTTCATCCTTTGTTCTGCTTGAATTACTCCTAATTGCACCTCCCCATGCTGACAGCTCCTTGGCATTACCTGAGCCATACCTTCCACTTCCTGGGTTCTTCCTGTTGTCATCACCTACACTATGCCCCTTCTGCTTCTTCCTCAGGTTCCAGGTCCAGCCTCTGCCTGCCTGTCTCATCTCAATGCCAGGAACTGGATCATGCCCAAGCCTGTTCTGAAAGAGGATGCATAGTCTCTGGGGTTAGATTATTGACTTCAAATCCCAGCCCCAGAGCTTCATTGGCTGTACAATCATGGACACATTCCTCAATCACTCTGTGCCTCACTTTCCTCATTGTAAAGTCAACATGGCCTCATGGAGTTGTTGTGGGAATTGAATCTGATAATGAATAGAAAGAATAGTATGATACTTGGTAACTTTTAAGTACACATTAAATACTAGCTATTATACTAATTATGTGGTGTCAACACTTGGGAATTCTAAAATTTATTATGAAGTCTGAAGCAAACTGAGAATGAGAATCAGAGAAAATGAACATGACTGGTTAGAACATTTCTTTGGAATGTATAAGTGCACCAAGGCTTTTCCAAATTCACCTTAAAAGCAACCTCAGACCAAGTCCTTTGGGGGGTCTATCTCATGGCAAAAAGAATGCTTTACTTAGGAACATTATCAGAGGAAGTCGTCTAAAACTCAGCTCTAAGGATAAGATAGGATGAGAAAGACATTTTGGCCTACTAGGCCTCAACTAGGACCTGGTTAAAGGAACTACAATTTACACATGTGGTGGCAGTTTTTGGTAACCCAGTGTCCATGGTTGGTGTTTGAGTCTTTGAACCCTGTGTCTGTGAGTCAGATAAGAACTAATTTACAAAGCACATCCACAGTTTTGCCTCAACAAAAGGACAATTCACTCAGGTTCTCCCTATCGGTGCGGTCAGCTCTCGGAGGCTGCATTCCTACTCAGACAAAGCAAGACTGTTCCAACCGCTGTCAACACCTCGGTGTCTGCAACTGATAGCAATCAGAGCCTTTCTCCTGGCCCAAGTCACGTTTACATAACGCAACATCATGAACAATTTGGATCTGAAATTAACTTATTGAAAACCTCAATGCCCCAGAAGCTGCTAAGGTAGAAACCTTTTGTCTTAGGTTAAAATCAAATCATTGAAGCAAAATGGCCCCTAAATGAGAATTTTCATTTCTAATGTGGATACAGGGCTATAACTGAGAGACCTTGTAATTTATTAGCCCATAGAAGCTTCAAGAAATGTCAAGCTTATTATAAGCTACCTAGTTCATTCATCTGATTGCTAACTAAAAACCAACAATTCTCATCCTGGATCGTTCCACCCTGATGGGAGTAGGAAATCAACATAATGGTAAAGGGAAAGCCTTGAAAAAATGGTTTCCTCCAAGACAGATGTCTTGCAGAAAGCTGTAACACATATGCATGTGTGTGTGAGTGCACACACACACAAGGCCAAGCAACATCCCATTTAATGACCCTTATGACCCAAACTGAGGATGTCCTGATTGATTCCCACCCCCAATGGCTACTATAACAAATGTTCTGTTCATCCAGTCAAGTCTTCTTGCTCCAGCAGCCTGGTCCTGGGATCGGCAGGAGGAGAAGCATTCCCAGGCTGTGGAGGTTTGAAGGCCCATCTCTGCCCCTCCTTTGCCCTGTCTTGGCCTGTTTTCTCCCACTGAGGGCAGCTTTTTATCAAGAGTTCAATAGAGAGAATCTTCTATCTCACTTCTTATGGGCACCAAGCAGAATCTTTAAAAGAAAATCACAGGGGATTTAAAGGTAGATTTATATATGAACAAACCATGGCCCAAATCATCAAAGGTCTACTCTGTCAGAACCACTGAGATACCTGATAAAATGGTTGAAAAGTCCATTTACAGGACATCCTCTTCTGGGAAGATGGAATAGATAACAGACACTTTTCCTTATTCTTTCCACTGAGTTTAATTTAAAGCCCTGGACATAACATAAAACAAGTATCAGAAGACTCTAAGAGATGGATAGAAGAAGGTAGTCTGGCCAGGCACTTGGAACTCAAGAAATAGGATTGTGGTGAGTTCTCTGGGTTATCTTTCTGCTTCATGTATCCCATACCTAGTGCTAGTGAAGCCAGCAGCCCCAGCATGCCAATGGGCACAAACAAATAAAGCCTGCTTTCCTAGTCTAAGGAGTAGAAAAGAGGCAGCCTACCAAACAGGAAACTTCCAGATGATAATGACTTTACTCCAACCAAACACACTGAAAAATCTGTAGCCATCACCTCCTCCAGCACTGGCTGAGTGGGGAAGCTAGACCTCTACCCTCATCAGCCTCATTACTACCCCAAGTCCTTGTTCAGATCAGGGCATGTTATCCTTGCTGAGTAGTAAAGAAATTTTTCTCCATAATATTAGTGGAGACCATGGGGGGAGTTTGGTCTTCTAGATTTACCTGGTGGTAGGTAACATGGTGGCTTTCCCCAACGAAATAACCATTGAAGTGGTATCAGAGGAGTCTCGAGGAAAGTCTACTTTTACCAATACCCAGTGGTAATGAGGCCATTTCTACACCCTCTACCCTTGTGGTGTTGGTAAGGCCATGTGGGAAGCAGTAATAGGGTATTCTTGCCTTCCCAGCTAGATAGCATCAACAGAAGTTTAGTGGGGAGCTAAGATTCCTAGTCCCACCCAGCTGTAACACAGAGCCCTTTCTTCCAGGTATCACTGGAGTCCAAGTGGTGAATCAGCATTCCTACCCCCACCTGGCAGTAATAAGGCCATGCCAACCCCTCCCCCACCAGAGCAAAGTCAGGAGCCAAGCAAATGTCAGCTAAAGCAAAAGGTTTAAATAAGATCCAGAGTCCCATTACATACCCAAAGTATTCAATTTTAATTGAAAATCACCTGTCACACCAAGAACAAGAAAAATCACAACTTAAATGAGAAAAGACAATAAAAAATGCCAATACTAGCATGGATTTTAAAGCAGCCACAGTAGAAATGCTTCCATGAGCAACAAAGAAGATATCTGGTACAAATGAAAAACTGGAAGTTCTCAGCAAGGAAGTGAAGATAAAAGAAGAAGAGCCAAATGGAAATTTTAGGACTGAAAAATAAACTCATCAAAATGATAAATTCAGTGGATGGGCTCCACTGCAAAATGGAGGGAACAGACGAAAGAACTGATAAGCTCGAGAATAAAACAATAGAAATGACCCAATCTCAACAACAGAGAGAAAATAGACTGAAAAGAAATGGACATAGCCTTAAAGACCTAACATGTTATTGGAGACCCAGAAGGAAAGAAAGATGGCAGAGCTGAAAAAGTTCTTCAGGAAATAATGGCTGAAAACTTCCCAAATTTGGAAAAAGGCATAAATCCACATATTCAAAAATGTGAGCAGGGGCGCCTGGGTGGCGCAGTCGGTTAAGCGTCCGACTTCAGCCAGGTCACGATCTCGCGGTCCGTGAGTTCAAGCCCCGCGTCAGGCTCTGGGCTGATGGCTCGGAGCCTGGAGCCTGTTTCCGATTCTGTGTCTCCCTCTCTCTCTGCCCCTCCCCCGTTCATGCTCTGTCTCTCTCTGTCCCAAAAATAAATAAACGTTGAAAAAAAAAATGTGAGCAGACTCAACCAGGGTATACAAAACAAAAATCTATGCCAAGACACATATGTCAAACTTCTGAAAACTAAAGACAAAAGAAAAAAATCTTGAAAGCAGTGAGAGAGAAACAACCCCTTACCTATTAGAGAAAAAATAATGTAAATAACAGCAAATTTCTCATCAGAAACCATTTAGTAAATGGCTAGTAAATAAATTTTAGTAAATAAAGTTTAGTAAATAAAACTAAGAATTTGTCACTAGCAGATATAGCCTACAAAGAAAGAATGGTTAAAGAAAATTCTCAAAACAGAAAGAAAATGAACATTAAAAAAAGAGAAAGAACAATTGGAAGAGTAAAAAAATATGGGTAATTTTATTTCCTTTTAAGTTTTCTAAATTATGTTTGGTGGTCGAAGCAAAAACTATAACACTGTCTGTTGTGCTTCTCAGTGTATTCGGAAGAAATATTTAAAACAATTATTATAAATTGGGGATGATAAAGGGATATAAATGGAGGTTAGGAAGATTTCTACACTTCACTCAAACTGGTAAATTGTCAACACCAGTAGAATGTGATAAATTAAGTATATATAATGTAATACCTAGATGAACAACTAAAAATGCTATACAAAAAAGAGACATTCAGAACACTACAGATGAATCAAAATGGAATTCTAAAAAAATGTTCATGTAACCCACCATAAGGCAGGAAAAAGAAAACAAAAGAAAAAAAAAGAACAAACAGAAAACAGAAAATAAAATGGCAGACTTAACAAGCCAATAATTACAAAAAATTGCATTAAATGTAAATGACCCAAATACACCAATTTAAAGACAGAGATTGATGGGTTAAAATAAAAGATGCATGACCCAAGTATATGCTAATACAACGTAAGCAAAATTGTTATTTGGCTAGTTCCCTTAAAAGGCAACTGGCACAGGGTACCTGCGTGGCTCAGTTGGTTAAGTGTCCAACTTTGGCTCAGGTCACGATCTCGTAGTCCATGAGTTTGAACCCTGCATTAGGTCCGTGCTGACAGCTCAGAGTCTGGAGCCTGCTTTGGATTCTGTGTCTCCTTCTCTCTCTGCCCCTCCCCCACTTGCTCTCTGTCTCTCAAAAAAAAATAAACATTAAAAAATTAAAAAAAAAAGGCAACTGGCACATGTCCTTTCTTCTTCTTGAATTTTCCTCCATTCTATCTCTTAGAAGTTATAGGTGATGGCTGTCTTTCCAACTTAGACTGTCAGGGTAAGGCCACAACATAGGGAAAATGGACGTAAAAGCTAGAGCAACCTGGCTCTTTGAGTACTTGTTACAGCAGAGCTGCTACACCAACTCTGGACTTATCCAAGGATTGTTAGTTCAGAGGAAAATAAATCTCTATCTTGTTTAAACCCTGTTACTATGGGATTTTTCTATTTCTTGCAGTTAAACCCAATGCTCACTAATATCAAAGAGTTATTCTTACTGAGAGCTACTATGGGTCTATCACTATACCAAGTCCTTCAAAGAGATTATTTTAATGAACTGAAGAGGAAAGAACTATTTTCCTCATTTGATAATGATTAGGAAACTACTGCTCAGAAAAGTTAAGTGACTTGCCCAAGGTCACACATTTCATCTGCCCAGTACAAACATAAGAAGTCTAACTGCAGGGCCTGGGATGTTAATCTAAACAGTGTACTGTAAAACCAAGTAAAATCCCTTTTATTTTTTTTATTTTTATTTTTTTGTAAAATCCCTTTTAAAAAGAGGCTTGTACCATTCCCTGTGGCTGAAAGGCTTCTTTCACAGTCACACGGGACCATGTGAGTCCAGAGAAAGCTTTTACTTGTCAGACATTTCTAAAGAGTTGGCTAATACTCACATTTATCCATGGGATACAGGTGTGCTGTTTCGAAGTGACACATGCACCCCAGGTTTATAGCAGCACTATCGACAATAGTCAAAATATGGAAAGAGCCCAAATGTCCATCGAAGGATGAATGGATAAAGAAGATGTGGTGTGTGTGTGTGTGTGTGTGTGTGTGTGTGTGTGTGTATACACACACACACACACACACACACACACACACACACACACATATATATATACATACATATACATATACACACACACACATACATACAATAGACTATTACTCGGCAATCAAAAAGAATGAAATCTTGCCATTTGCAACTATGTGGATGGAACTGGAGGGTATTATGCTAAGTGAAATTAGTCAGTCAGAGAAAGACAAAAATCATATGACTTCACTCATATGAGGACTTTAAGAGACAACACAGATGAACATAAGGGAAGGGAAACAAAAATAATATAAAAACAGGGAGGGGGACAAAACAGAAGAGACTGATATAAATATGGAGAACAAACTCAGGGTTACTGGAGGGGTTGTGGGAGGAGGGATGGGCTAAATGGGTAGGGGGCACTAAGGAATCTACTCCTGAAATCATTGTTTCACTATATGCTAACTAATTTGGATGTAAATTTAAAAAAAAATAAATAAAATTAAAAAAAGAGTTAGCTAATATTCTTGCTAAATCTATTATCCTTTTGGACATAATCAATCAATTAATGAATCAGCCTCTTCATTCATTCAACAAGCATTTATAAAGGCTTCATGGTACTGGGCCTTGAGATAAGCTAGAAGAATGAATTAGGTGACCTGATCCTGTTCCCATAGGTGTCCCCATTTATAGCCTGGGCACTGAGCTTGTTTACTCTGAAAGTGGATTTTTCCACATCTCATTGCTCAGCTCCAAGCCTAACATGTCAAACAAGCAGACTATGGGGGTTCACTGGTGCCATCCATTCTCCCAGAAGCCCTGCTGTCCCAACCCCCCTGTACTTTGAGGCATCTAGGTCAAGTTTCCCCTTTAATGTCCCCAACATGGCAATGGGAGACTCTGACGTCTCACCTTGCTGACAGAAGAAGAAAGGGCAGAGATGCTTCAGAGAAGGTGGTCAAAAAGCTTTGAGATCATGCCAAGCCCCAGCAGCGTGGCTCGGTCTTTCCTCTATGTTCCCTGGAATGAAAAGTGGATTTTTCTAGCTTCCTTCTCACTCCCACGTCCCCACCCAGCTCTCGGCTCCTGGCAGTGCCAGCATTCACATTCAGGGATAACAGTCAAAATCGCCTCCTTCTTCTCTGACAATAAAATACAGCAACCATTTGGCATCTCAGTGTGCCCCAGTCTCCTGACCCCTGGCTGGGTCCCAGAGGATTTGTGGTCGGCTGCTAATCAGAGCCCTGGCCATAGCCATTTCCCATGACATAGCTGGAATTCTCCCACTGCCTGCTCTCTGGAGTCAGCTACCCGGCCAGGCTGAAACTATTTGCTCCCCTCCCACTCTGTCCATCACTGCCCCTTCCTTAGGCTGCGCCTCTGCACCCGCCTGCTGACCAGAATCCTGAGGCCCTCAGCAGGGGAGCTGCAAACCTCTCTCTGCTTTTATTACTGACCCGCAACCCACCTCCTACACTCCTTCAGCCCACAAGGCTTCTTTCAAGCACCCTCCTTCTGAGCAATGATAAACTTTGGTGCCAGAGAAGTTTAAAGAGAAACAGCCACTCCCTACCAAACATATTGGTATCAGAAGTGAGGTCAAGCATGTGATTTTCAAGCTGTGGTCATAAAACAGTTGTCTTTTCTTTGTCATTTCTGGTTAATATGCCTATGAACTAGAAAACCAGTCTCTCTGCCCTTTTGGAGAGCCTGTTCTTAGCCTACCTGGGAATGGGAAAGAATGTGTGCCAACGATGGACCAGGTATGGTGCATTGTGTAGTACTGAGCATATGGACTCAAGCTAGTCTGCCTGAGTTGTAACCCAGCTCCACAGACTTACCTAGGGGAGTTTGGGCAAGTCATAGAACTTCTCTTGGCCTCACTCATCTCTCTGAACAATGAAGAAAATAAGAGGATCACCTCCTAAGCTCATTATAGCTATTACATGAGTTCATATTTATAAAGGATAGCAAGAGCTATGTCCATGTTTGGTAAAAAAAAAAAAAAAACAACTATATATATGTATACTTTATATATGTATATGTGTGTATATACATACATATATATATGTATATATACATACATATATATGTATATATATGATATTCAGTTCATTTTCACAATGGCTTGATGAGGTTATTAGAGAAACTCTTTAGAGAAAAGTCTACTGCATCCCTGAGTTATAGAAACTTGTCTGTGGTCAGACAGTAAGTGGCAAACCTGGGATTTGAACTTGGGTTAAACTTCCCACTGTGACAATGGTTCTCAAAGTGAGGTCCCAGACCACCTAGGAACCTGGTAGAAATGCAAATTCCTCAGCCCCATCCGGACTTACTGAGTCAGGAATTCTGGGGTGGGTTCAGTGATATCTTAATCAGCTCTTCAGGAGAGTGTGATGCCGAAAGGTTGAGATGTCCTATCACCACCTTCCCCTCACAGCAAGAGAAGAAGCTTCCTTTCTTCCTGTCTCCTGGTAATTGGTACAAAGTGAACAGAACACACACCTTTCAAAAATACACAGAAACACGGGTCTTCTGGGTGCAAGGTGCTGTGCTAGATGCCATGGGGACACAAAGAAATGTGAGCTTCCTGCCTGTGGAGAGTATTCCCTGATTATGAAGCCCAGACAAGCATGTGCACAGAGTTATCCAACAGCGCAGACCACACTAGGAGTCAAAAGCATCAGTGTTCAGAGGTTGGGAGGTCAAACAGAGCTGGTGCCAACTCTGGTCTCCATGTTCACAAGCTGGGACTTTAATGAAGTCACGTGACCTCATGGGGCCGGCTTCTCTCCCTGACTCCTGGGGCTGCTTTAAGGATGAAATGAAATTAGGTCAACCACCTTTCATGGTGGCTGGCACAGGGTATAGGGCTTGATTATTAAATGGCTGGGGTCATCATTAAGATTTGTCACCAGATGATACAGATTACATTGCCAAATCATGACAGAAAGGTAAGATGGGGTGAGGAGATGGCTGCTGAGAGAGGAAGGTTTACAGAGAAAGGAACTTGAACTTGATTTCAACGTAGGGTGAAAATCTCAGCAAATGGACATAAGGGGAAAGAAGAAAATGGTACCATTGATTATTTAAATGTGTTTTTTAATTTTTAAAAAATTTTTAAATGTTTATTTTTGAGAGAGAGAGAGACAGAGTATGAGCAGATAAGGGGCAGAGAGAGAGGGAGACACAGAATCTGAAGTAGGTTCCAGGCTCCAAAGCTATCATCACAGAGTCCAATGCGGGGCTCAAACTCATGGAACGCGAGATCATGACTTGAGCCTAAGTCGGATGCTTAACCGGCTAAACCACCCAGGCACCCCTGGTACCATTGATTATTAAAGAAGGAAATTAAAAAGCATGCCAGGCTAACAGTCAGTAGGCCAAAGCAGTCTGATCTACATGACTTTCACCTTGAGAATGCAGAATCAAGATCTCGTAGTGTGTTAGACACAGCTGGATACAGGCTCTCTAAGCCACTCTCTGTTAACTCACCAGGTGTTCAGGAAAAGGGATGTGGATATTCCTATAGCTATTCCTCTTTCTCTGGACATTCTTTGGAGGAATATCCAAAACATAACTCATGTGCTGGGAAAAATATTTGAAATAAATTTAAGTTTTGATTCTGTCCCATGTATTTTTCCTCCTTGTTCTGGAGTCCTAAAACCTCAACAGCATGAGCTATTAGCCCAGAGCAAGGGCAAAAGACCTGGAAACTTTGGTTTACCTTTTTGCCTAGGGCATATCAGGAAATACTAAAGATGTCCAGGAACAATCCCCAGGACAATGGAAGGATGTGACACGATCACTCTTGTCCTCTTCCAATCTTACGACTTTCAGGCTAGTTTTCCTGTAAAACTTACCAAGACACATTTCTCAGACTTTTGTCCTGTTAGTTCCTTTGGGGCCTGGGCAGAAATGGTGCTTGCTGGCCCCGCGGAGACCGGCTCTGAGGCGGAGGGCAGAGTCCAACTGGAAGATTATGGGAGACGGGCACTGGGCCCATCTCATGATGAGCTCTAAGAGCACCCAGTGACTTATGTTCTGGAGAGATTTTAGCAAGTCAAGATGTTTTGGCTGCTCCTTTTCCAAGCCAGGGTTAAACAACCCAAGACATCTCAACATGACCACATATTTGAAAGTCTAGCCTATTGTTTTAGAATTTCCCTTGAAGGCCCTCTAAACACCACCCTCAGACTCCCCACCAAGACCAGTAACTGTAAGTCAATGGGAGGGAAGATGTGATCGGAAATATTTCTGGCTAATTCAATTCCCTTGGAGGAATGTTTACTTCCAAAGGTCCCACTCTAGAGAGCAGTGGTGGGGCAGGAGGGGTAGGGGGAGGGCTCAGGACCACAGCATCTTCTCCTGAAGAAGCAGTGGAGTCTGTGGTTCCCTTTTACTTTATTGTTGTAGTAAAAATTATCTTTGCGGTTTCAGGGTGTGCTTCCATTCTGGGTGGGATGGTAAAGGGAGTGATTTGTCTGCCACATTACTCAGCCCCAAAGTATATGTCACTAGGGGCAAACTTGGCTTCTGCATTTTCCCATTCTCTCCGGACAGTTCTCTCATCTCTTGTGAGTCAGCCTTTTCCTGGGCTGGACCCAGCCAAACCCTCCAGGCCCTGGCTCTGCTAGATAAAGAACAGTTGTTTGGGTGGGGGGGCAGTGACCCATGCCCCTTTCTGCTGGTATGTGGAGCTATTGTTCTCTGGGCCCACAGTTGCTTTGAATTCTGACATTCTTAAGATCAGGATTAGCAGATGTGTGCCTGCCTCACTGGGCTGCTTTCCACTTCACTTCAACTGCAAGCCTACCACAGGCCCTGTCCCCTGGATTCCCATGCATGGCTGGCCATCCCAAGGTGGCACCAGGGAGAAAGATGGGGGCAGGCACACTACATGAGCTACCCTAGATGTGCTGCCACAGGATGCCAGGGGCTCCCCCCAGGCCACTCACTGCTGTGCCTCTCTGAGGCAGCCACGGCCCTAGCCCCACTTGGTTTTCTCACCTGTCAGATAGCAGTGATAACTCAGGTCCTACTGGACTCCGGGAAGGATTAAGAGAAGTGACGGACACATAAGCATGAAGGAACTACAGAGCAGCTGGCTCTAGAGAGGCTACTCAGGAGACACTAGATCCCCTTTGTGGGGAAGCGCCTGCCGTTCCTACCCCAGGCGGCTGTGGGAAGTAATGCAGGCTATGCGAAAGTATGAAGAATCTCCAAAGGGCTCCATGCATGAAGAAACATGAGCACAATCCCTGAATGTGTGATGAGTCTCAACTTGTGCCCAGGCCAACCTGAAAGAGGGGTCATGTTGTATGCTCCCAACAAATCAGAAAGCGGTTTCTGCAGCCTTCCTTTCTGCCTATTTTGAAAATGACTTTTCAGAAAGCCAGGAACAAAAGGTACAGCAGCAACTTCAGTGATTAATCTGATAAATTATAAGAATAGCCAACATTTATTGAGCACATACTATACATCAGACACTGTTTTAAGTGCTTTACACTTATGGCAATCGTATTTCATCCACATAACCCCATGCATGCACACGTGCATGTATGCATGCATTCATTCGATAGTGTTCTTCCCCAGATACCCACGTTGTTCTTTGTCTCACCTTCTTCAGGTCACTGCTCAAATGTCACCTTTGTACTGTGGGCTTCTGTGGCTACCTCACCTAAAATTCACCTTGCCACCTGCAATCATCTCTGTGTAACTGTTCTTAGCATGTACCACTATCCAACACACTAGTTGTTTTGCTTATTAACCTTGTTTATGATATGCACTTCTTACTAGAACATAAGCTCCCTGGGGACAGGCATTTTGCTCTATTTCTTTTTTTTTTAATGTTTATTTATTTTTGAGAGAGAGAGAGAGAGAGAGAGCGCGCACAAGTGGGGTAAGGAGCAGAGGAAGAGGGAGACACAGAATCCGAAGCAGGCTCCAGGCTCTGAGCTGTCAGCACAGAGCCCAATGCAGGGCTTGAACCCATGAACTGTGAGATCATGACCTGAAACAAAGTCAGATGCTTAACTGACTGAGCCACCCAGATGCCTCCATTTTGCTCTATTTCATTCCCAGCTGTGTCCCCAGCAACTGGAACAGAATGGTCTAGCTCAGAGTGGGTACTCAACAGACATTTGCTGACTGAATGAAACCTACAGGGTCAGTAGTATTAACATCATTATGTCTATCTTGCAGATAAAGAAACTGAGGCTTGGTAAGGTTAAATAACTCATCCAAGGTCACATAGTAAAGATCAAAGCCAGGATTCAAATTCAGAAACCACACACTATATTCTTTCACTTTTCTGTCTAAGGTCAGCGTCTGTTCCTTATTTTTTATTCTTCCTCCTCCTTCTCTTCTGGGATCACTGCTTTTGTTTCTGGCCTTCTTTTGCATAGAGACCAATGACACCCCTCCCCCTCCAAAGGACTCATTCATCCCCAGATACAGACTCATTTGCTAACACGTGTTCTTAATGAGAAAACTGCTGCCCGGTAAATGATTCACTCAGTGTGTTCATGCTCAGATGCTTCATTTAGCAGCGGACATATCAAGGTACACGATAGTGATGTTATTGTTGGCAGGGTGACGGGAATCTTCCTGAGCAACAAGGGCAGAAGTAAAGGTGGCAGAAACAGCCTGGGTCCCAGAGCCACACACGTCAGTCTGATTCCTAGTGAGACCTTGTTATAACAGAGCTGTGAGATCTTTGTCAAGTCAGTTCACCTCTCCTGGCACCCATCTCTTCACTGATAGAGAAACACTGCCTTGCAGTTTGGTTAGGCTAATCCAGTAAGCACTTAACAGAGGGCTGGGGAATTGGTGGGTGCCTCCCCGCCAATATCACCTTCCCCAATGCTACAGGTCTCATCTTTTCCAGTTTATGGTTTATTCCAGCAATAGTACTGAAAGTACAGGTAGGAGAAACTCAGGAAAGATAGAAATGAGGAAAATGATCCTTCCTGTCTACAAAAGTCCATAAGAATCTGGGACATTCTCCAAAGTGACATTCCCACCTCCCTTCCCCTACTCTTACATTAGTAACAATGATGTTGGCCAACATGAACTGAATGCTTACTGAGTTCCAGGTCCTGTTCTAGGCACTTACATACATTAACTCATTTCATCCCCACAGCAATCCTGTGAGCTAGGAACTATTATCATACCCATTTAACAGATGACAACATTGAGACCCCAAGAGATGAAATAATCTTCCTGAGATAAGGACCACAGGATTCAAGCCCAGATTGGCTGAATTTGGGCACTTCTGCTCACCCCACCTGCCTCCTCACAGGCAGGAGGAGGTGGGAGGGGAGGAGGGACCGGGAGTGCGTGAACTCTGGAAAGTGCTTTGACCTGGGGGAAGCGGAGCACACAGCTCTTTTGGAGCACTACTGGAGAACTTCCTAATATCCCCAAAGTGAGGATTTGGATTTTAATGCTCTGTTGAGGTTCCTGGCAATGAAGATGGGCATTAATGAGGGAATTTCCTGTGGGAGCTCCTCTTCATCCTTTTCAAGCATTTCTCTTGTACCTTAGGTCAACAGAACCCGAGTCCCACACATCCTCCTGGGCCATTCATTCTGAGCACGGGTCAGCCCCTTTCTACAACCTCATGGTAATGAAAACAGTTTCTAGACAGTAGGCTACATGTCTTGCAAAACTGTGATTTAGCACTTATTTCCAAAATTGTTTGCTCAAATCATTTTTAATTAGGTAAAAAATAACTTTAGAAAATGATAAGTATTCTGCCATCTTGTTTTCTATTGTTCCAGGACTATAGATTCTCAGAGCCCTGGGACTGCTCAATAATCTGGTAAGTTCTATGCCTTAGAGCCTTTTGACAGGGTAACATGTGCTCCATGGAGTCAGATGATAAAAATAGCATACATTTACTGGGACAGTGTTAATTAAATGCTGTGCACTGTGCTAGAAGCTTTACATGCATCATCTCATTTAAATTTTACACAGCTCAATGAGGTAGGTGTTAGTATCACTACTTCAAAACAAAATAAAGCAAAATTGAATCTCTGGGAAATGAAGTAACTTGGCAAGGACTCCAAAGTGTCAAAGTCAGAATTCAAACCTATGTCTGTCTGGATTTCACAGTCTTGAACCACTCATTGTACAGAATCTTCTTCAAGCTCTCAACTATGAGGAATGCTCCTAACGGCTGATGGCTGATGTCTGACCTGCCTGTATCCTTCAGTAGAGACCACAGGAAATGGTGACAGGATGTGGCCACTGGCCAGAGACCCTGCCGGGATAGCTCTGTGACTCTTCTCCCTCCACCATGGTAGTGGGAATTTTTCTTAGGAGTCATTCATTTAAGATACATTCCAAATCCGTGATCCTGGAGCACTGACAGCCCAGGAGAGGTTTCCTCTTCCAACTCATTTTGGGGTGTTTCTTTTTTTTTTAAGTTTATGTATTTATTTTTGAGAGAGAGAGTGAGCACCCACAAGTGGGGGAGAGGCAGAGAGAAGGAGAAACAGAATCCTAAGCAGGCTCTGTGTGGTCAGTGCAGAGCCTGATGTGGGGCTCGAACTCACCAACTGTAATATCATGACCTGAGTCGAGGTCAAGAGTCAGAGCCTTAACCAACTGTGCCACCCAGGTGCCCCTCACATTGGGGTGTTGTTAAGGGCTAACAGAACCCCAGCTGCCTTCAGTTCTCAGGCATAAGTTCCTCATCTGTAAAATGGGGAGTCTGACCCTCATTGGGGGTAACTGTACCTAGAGAATGTGCTGCCACTCCGGGTACTGACTTCTGGGCAACCAGGCGTAATAGACATCAGGGTGCCTGCCCGAGTTTGGATGGGCCCCAGAATCCTTTTCAACGTATTACCCTGCATGCCATTTATCTAATCACAGTTGGCATTCAAGATGTAATCTATTTGCCATGCCTAAACGAGAAGATCTCAAAGGACCCTTCCAGATGAATATATCATTTTATGGTATGTCTACACACGAAGTGTATGAAAACACACATTTTTTCTGGAATAAATAATGGAATCAGCTTTCAATGACATAACTTGGGAAAATAAATTAGCTGGCTTCTCCCAAACCTTTCCATGTAAAAACGTCCTGAGTCCAGGAACTTAGAGATGTCAAATGAGAGAGAATGGAAGTTTTCACGGTGCAGAAAATTAGAGAGGGGATCCCTGGCACGGGAAGTCTCTCTTACCACAGAGAATTGCTGCTCGGTTCAGGTAGTAATTAGCGCACCCCAAATCACTTGCCGGCAACAACATAAGTAAGACCTGGAGACAGAGAGGCCTGAACTTTAGAGAAGCAGCATCACCGCAAAAACAGGGCCCTGACCCAGGGACTCTGAGATGAAGTGAAGCAATTGTTTCAATTAAAAACAGACGTTCCCATTTCTCTAAACACCCTATTTGCAAAGCCCTACCAGGCAGAGGACCTCCAAGGCCTGATCTTGACCATGTGACGCCACTAGTGGCTGCACGGACCAGCCACACAGACTGAGTCCAGCCCTCCCCCTGGGGGACAGCTCTGTAACATGGGGCAGGCAGCTCAGGTGTGCCTTTCCTGGGACAGGGAATGGTGTGTACAGGTGGAGGACTTCCTAGGGGGATGCCCTGAGGGGGGATCCTCTCTGTGCTTGCATGATTGCACCCAGAGTGGGAGATCTGGTCTTGCTGGACTGGAGGTGGCAGATTCCTCAGACTCCCACATTTGAGAGGCTCTCATGCTGGACTTCAGAGGCCCAAAAGAGCATTGAGGACGTCAACTTTGCTGGGCACCCTATTCTATGGGATGGAGATCATGAGGTCTACCCTACCCACTGCTCAAGAGTGAAAGGACTGTGGGAACCATCAAAGAAATGCCCAGCAGGGTCTTCCACAGTTTCCGAATCCAGCAAAGGAGTGTGAAATCCTGCTAGGGACCTGCTCTTCATTTAGGGGAATGGAGAAGCGGCCTGATGGCCATCCCCCTTCAAAGATCTCTGCCATCACTGCCCGATCAGTGGCCCTCGCTTTGTGGGCCTCAGGTGCCTCTTCTGTACAATGCTGCTAGAGAAGAAAGGTGGTCTTGTACCCAGATTTTAAAGACTACAAGGGTTAGGAAAATAAATGAGCAAGGCTCATGTGGGGCAGTGACAGTGATGGGATTTTAGCAATTTGGAGAAAGCATGCTCCTCAAAAGGGGCTCCCAAGACTTGGCTCTGAGGACTGCTGTTACATGGAAATCAGGGCCCTGTATTGCTGCCAGAGCTCCTGATTTGCAGGGAAGAACAAGCAATCTGGATTTTTATATGAACTCTCAATTTTTAAATGTAGTCCATTTTTTTTTTTAATTATGCAGGCCAAACACAATAGATCTGTGGGCAGGATTCCATCTGTGGGACTGCCATTTTGCAAGCTCTTTAAATGAAAGGGTGGCTGCCAGAAGAACAAAGGTGATTTTTCCAAATCTTTGACTTTAGCCACTCAGGTGTCTGAATTAAACAGACAAGTAAATTAACCAGCCTGTGTGTGCAGTCTACTCCAGAAGACAACATGATTGTCAACCATGCAGGTGGGAGAAAAAGACAGAAATGGAGGGAAGACCCTGTTTAATAACACCAAAGATGAACAGCAGTCCATTAAAACAATGCAAACGATATCATCAGAAGTGGGATCAAAGTGGTTCTGGAGGTCACAGTGAGGAATCTGGGGGACCAATGTGGGATGAGATTCCCACAAGGTCTTCATTGAATGGGGGGGGGGTGTTGAGGCTTGTGGACAAGATAAAAGTAACGGACATTTACTGAACACCAAGCAGTCTACTAAACGCTTTATAAGGAATACTTCATTTAATGTTTGCAATAATCTTCCAACTTAGAATGCTTACTCTTAAGAACCACATGGCACCATCTCTAGCCTTGGATAGGTCTTGGAAGAGAAGGTAGGGCATCCCAGGCAGGAGAAATGGGCATGAACAAAAGCGTGGGGAGTAGTAATGGGTCAAACAAGTGCGTGGGCAGAAGGGGAGGGGGAGGTACGGGCATGTGTTGAAGGTTTCCTTTGTGCTTAGGTGCTTTGTGCAAGAGTCTGACACCAAGATTCCAGAGGTGACAGCAGCCCTGAGGTGGTGTAGCACTCCCCTGATCTGAAGCCTCAGGAAAGAGAAAAAGTATCTGAGAGCAATTCAGTATTTCCTCTGGGAGCTCCATGGTGATCAATCCAGGCTGGTGATTCTGAGGCTCCACTTAATTGCCATTCTCCCCACGGAAGGTACATGGATCAGACTACAGTCCTGAGGGAAAGGGTGGCCCAGCAGGAAAGGACCCTAGGCTAGAATGTAGCCCACCCTGTAAGCGCATAAATATTAATAGCTTTGGGGAATGTGCTGAATATTTGCAGGCATCCCATCTCATAGGATTCAGCTGGGAAGAATTCACTCCACCTCTGGAGGGAGATTGGGGGGGCTGGGGTAAGGATAGTGGATTCAGACAGGGATCTGGGTTCCCACAACCCACTCAGAATCCTCAGCAGGCCACAGACATTCTCTTCCTTTGAGGCAAGAGGAATTCTGCAAAGATAGAGTCAAAGGGGAAATGTTGAGGGTGGTGAGCCCTGGAGAGAGAGAGAGAGGACCAGGAAGTTTAGACAAGTGGCACAGAGGGAAAAGAACACCTTTCCTCTAGCAAACCAGGGGAAGCTTTGAGAAAGAGGTGGGATGTTAAGAAAGCCTCTGAAATGCTTCTGGACCTCAGTGGAAGGAAGTGCCTGAAGAGGGACCTTAGCACCGTATCAGAACCAACAATGAGAAGGCTCTCGAGGGCCACAGTGAGATTGCAATTAAATGGTGCCTTAGAATCACCAACCTGCTTTGATCACCATGGCATTCCCAGAGGAAATACTGAATTGCCCTCAGTATTTTTTTCAGGCTCTATGGATTAACCTAATTTATAAAAAAGTTTTAACTAACCTCATATCATCTCAATACCAGTCCTATAAACCTCAAGACCCACCAAATGCACCATGAAAACAGATTCCACAGTCAAAAAATGGGAACTAGTTGCGTACTTGTTTTCACCTCTTGGAAATTCACAATGCGTATTGACAAAATAAAGTTTCAAATAAGTCATGCAATCATGAAGCCTTCCATATTTCCTTTAAAACACTTCCCAAACTGGTTTGACCAGGACACTTTTCTTTTTCTTTTTCTTTTGCTGAAGATCTATTAAGACAGAACACATCTGGAAAATGCATATGTAGACATTTAAGAGTGATGTTCAAATCCTCCACCTCAAATACCTCTGAGGTAATTAGTTCTACAAAATCAACATCTGTTCTATGGCACTACTTCCCATTTGTTATGAACTGAATGTTTGTGTCCTACCATCACCTCTAATGTGATGGTATTTGGAGGTGAGGCCTTTGGGAGGTAACTAAGATTAGATGAGGTCATGAAGGTAGGGTCTTCGTGTTGGGATTAGTGCCCTTATAAGAGACCAGAGAGTTCTCTTCTCTTGTTCTCTCTCTCTCTCTCTCTCTCTCTCTCTCTCTCCACCCCCGCCCTCCCTCCATCCTTCCCTCCCTCTTCCCCTCCCCACCCCATCTCTTGGTCTCTCTCCTTCCATGTAAGGATACTTCAAGAAGATGGCCATCTGCAAGCCAGGAAAAGAGCTCTCACCCCAAGTCAACCATACTGGCACCTTGATCTCAAACTTCCAGTCTCCAGAACTGTGAGAAATAAATATCTATCGTTTATAAGTCACTCAGTCTTTGGTATTTTGTTGTAACAGTCATCATTTACTCAGTTTTTCCAATAAAAATATTTTAGCACTGTACTAAACCTTGATAACAAAAAAAAAAAAAAAACAATTCCCCACTCACAAGTGGCTTAGATTTGGGTAGAAGGTCAGGCAAAGCATCAGTCTCAAGAGTAGGTATGGTTGATCCTCAGATAATAGTTCATCCAGGAGGCTAGGGCCAGAGGAACTCTTTCTAATACATAAAACCAGTGACATCAGGGAGGACTTCCTGGAGGAGGTGAGATGATAGCTGAGTTTTAAATTTTTTTTTTCAACGTTTATTTATTTTTGGGACAGAGAGAGACAGAGCATGAACGGGGGAGGGGCAGAGAGAGAGGGAGACACAGAATCGGAAACAGGCTCCAGGCTCTGAGCCATCATCAGCCCAGAGCCCAACGCGGGGCTCGAACTCCCGGACCGCGAGATCGTGACCTGGCTGAAGTTGGACGCTTAACCGACTGCGCCACCCAGGCGCCCCGTTAGCTGAGTTTTAAAGAGTGACATTTAATTAGACAATACGATGTGAGAAGAGCCTTCTAGATATGAATAAGAAGGCACAGAGATGCAGAGAAAATAAAACCTGGTGAACTTCTGAACTGCAAAAGGCAGTTTCTTTGAGCGAGGGCATGGCAGGAATGAAAGGGGGAGAGGGAGGCAGAGGAGAGATCTAGACTTGCATCAAGTCTTCTCTGTTCTCCTAAAGTCCTGCCAAGCTCCAAGAATGCTGTCTCTTAGCTCTGGAAACAAGGGCATGGCCTTCCCAAGTTGCCTCCCTTCTTCCCATGATTTCCCCAGCCTTAGGAATTCAAATGTTCACTGCTCCTCCAGCAGCCTTGATGTCTTCCCAATCCTATTAAGTGTGCTTCTTTAGCTCCCTTTGTGTGAGTCCTGGCAAGAGCTGCAGATGTGCCTTCCCTATTTTAGGGAAGACGAGGAATGAAATAACAAGGCTCTCTCGACATGGCTGCTGACTTGAACAGGCCTAATGTTCTGCATATAAGGTGACTATGACCCTTGGAATCATAGTCAGAACCCCACCTGGTTGAGGCATGTTTGTTCTCAGCTCTGTCTGCCTAGAATCAATCCAACTTCCTTCCAGCAACAGAAGGTGGGCATGTGACCCAGACTGGGCTGATTATAGGCTCAGGCTCTGGCCAGGGTGACTGGTCCAGAGACCAAAGCTGTAAGGATATAGTGCCAGTCTGCTAGGGCTCTATCACAGGGGAGCACCCGAATGAATGGAGCTGCCAGGCAGAGAGCTGCAGAGATGACATCTGGAGAGTCACAAAGACCCAGTGGGCTCTAGGCCTAGAACCATGGGATCTTTAACACCAGTCCCATCTCATGGCTTTGTGTTGTCATTGTTGATGCTTGTTAGTTTTCCCTTATTCTACTTTGCTTCAGGTTTCTATCAGTGGTAATCTTGAGACAGTCCTAAAAATCCCAGTTTCTCTAAGTTGGAAGCGGTCACACCCCAAGAAGCTATACACAGACCCTGTAATAATTTCTAGAAATTCTCTGGGGACAGTTGGGATATCATGAGAAATGGCAGAGGGCACAAAGACAGTACCTCTCCTTCTCAGAGTGAAGACATGACCTGATGTGTAGTGTATAATGAGCTCCAGGGTTGGAAAGATATGGGTTCTGATCTTGTTTCCATCTCTCCTTAACTGTAAGACCATAAGTGCTTTAAACTTCTTCCCTCCACATCAAACGGACATAAAATGTTCCACCTCACAGGGATGGAAGGAAAAAATGAAAATTCCAGAGAAAGAACTTGCCCAGCATGTAGTACAACAGAAAACAATGTTAATTCTCTTGTGTGTCAAGATAACCTACTGAAGGCAACCCATCAGTACTCACAATCCATGCCAGTTCCAGGAGAAGAGAGGACTGAACCAAGAGCCTTTGTGGCTTGATCAAAAAGACAAGTAACAGCAAGGCCTCATCTGTCCCATCTGCCTATTTCCAAATCGCTCTTTGCTTTCTATCTCCCAGAGCAGCAGCTCAGCAAGGATGAACTGTAAAAACGTCTTCCTCTAAAACACAACTTCCCTTGACATGCATGCAATACACAAACCTTTTGCTTCATTCACATGTGGTGGAATGTTCTCTCCCCCACACCCCTGGCACAGTCCATAAATGCATATCCATTTATACATGGGTAAATATATGTCCATCTCCGCAGAAAATGCCTTAAAGGGAGAGGCTGGGTCTGTGTATCCCACTCCCTGCGGAGCTCGGCAGAATATCATGGATAATGATGGTAGTGATGGAAAAGCTTGGATTTGTGTTTTATCAGGCACAGGAAGAGGGAAGAAAGTGGAGAGGAACCCGCTTAGCTCTTATGAGTCAGACAGCAGGTTTAGGCTGAAAAATATACCATCACCTTTGGTTGTCTCCACGCCCCTGGCTGTTACATACATTCAAACATTGGACACTGAGGTTCTAAGGAGCAAAATTATGTATCCACATGGCTGAGCTACTCTATGGCATTTGGCTCTGTGTGTGTGTGTGGCTTTCGCACCTCCCACCCCTGGTGTGTGGAACGGTTAAGGTGTCAGGCAGATTCGGTTCTCAGCTCCACCATTTATACGTTAGCTTGAGCAGATTTTTTATAATCTCTGAGTTTCATTTCCTCTATGATAAAATGGAACAGTTACACCCACCTCACAGGATGATTATGAGGATTAAGTGAGCTCTTGAAGATTACAGGGTTTAGAACAATGTCTGGTGCTTTGTAAGCACCCAACAAATCGTAGCTGCTGCTCCATGGTTGTGTTATTTACTATCATTTCCACTGTGCCCTCCTGTCTTCCTAGGTGCAGAGCCCAAAGACTGCTTTGCCAGGAGTTTTAGGTCACGTTTTCAACCAGAGATGTCTATACCTGCAGCAGGCACGCTGCTGATGCCTGCAGGCCTGTGGACACCCCACCCTTCTCACACTCACAGCAGAAGTTCGGGGCATCAGAGTCTGGCTCCACACTGCTCCAAAGCCTAGAGCACTGTTTCCAAAGGGTGCAAGAGCCAAGGCTAGCTTTCAGCCCTGGCTGCAGCACAGCTGGTGGCATTCACCTCCCCCAGAAGAAGGCCATATGGACCAGGCTCTTTCTTCAGCAACCGCCATTGCATTGGCAACACAGGCCATGAAATAAACTTTTATCACCCAGGCTTTCTTCTTTTTGGGTTTTCTCTTGCTGCCTGACAAGTGGCTGTTGTGTTTCATGATAAGGTACTCTTACAACTGCTCCACCATCTACCCCACTGCGAGGGTGGACTGAAGAAAGCAAGAGCCCCCTCACTTCTCCTCTAGCTTTGGTGTTCCTTGTGACTTGGTGGCTCATGTGACTCCTTTCAGTAGCCCTTCTGCCTAGATACATCCTCTCCCACTGCCGAGGCCTCTGTCCTTCTTTACCTTGGGAAGAAGTGAGGTTTAGCTTGAAAGGGCACAGAATTTGGTGCCAGACAGTGAAGGCATGAATCCCAGTTCTGCAATTTCCTCACTGAAGGACTTGGGCAAAACACCTCACTTTTCAGGGTCTCCGTTTTCTCTTCTGTCAACTGGGCTCACAATCCCTACCAAACCACACAATTGTTTAGAAGGGTCAATGAATAGTTTCAGAAGTCCTACAAAGCAAGATAACCGTTCTAGTTCCCTTCAAATTTCCTTCAGACTGAACTGTCTGAAGTAAAGTTAAGGGGAGTCATCCAATTTAATCCCTCCATCTCCATATAAAATATTTGAAGGTTCTTCTGGTAGAGCAAGGCTCAGCAAACTTTCTATAGAGCCATATTGTAAATAATTTTGGCTTTGGGGGCCATACAGTCTCTGCCACAACCATGAAACTCTGCCACTATAGCACAGATAGGGTCACAGACACTATGTAAATAAATGGGTGTGGCTGTGTTCCAATAAAACTTTATTTACTACAGCAGGTGGCAGTGGGCTGGACAGGCGAGAAGGTTGTAGATTGCCCACCCGGGCCTTAGATGTTTAAAGAGTTTGGAGCTGAGGAAGAGCATCCCCCTTGCCAAGCAAACCAGTGGGCCAAGATCCTCTTTCTGCCAACACCCCCTCAGAAACCCACCCATCAGAAATGCAGAACCCTTGCCAACTGCTGAAATTCTCTCTGCCTTTGAGAAACTGGAAGTTTAGATTTATGCACGTGGCAATTTGTTTCACATAATTCTGTCAGTAATTACACCAACTTCCACCAGCAGCCATTAGGTAAATGATTTGGCCCTTTCCCCTGAGTAATATTTTCCCCCACTGAAATAAATGGAGGGTGCACTTCTCTCCCATAAGTTAAGCATATTATTTGCCTCATCACACAAGGCAAATGCGGTAGCTCCGAGCTATTAGTCTATCACTGCAGCGATCAGACGGCCAGGAGCCAGAAATAATTTACAAGAGGGAAGTAAACAGGGCCCCAGATAAATAAATAAGAGGCCGGGGCTGGTCTGGGGCCTGAAAAGATTAAGTAATGAGACTATCTAGCAAGAGATTTAGTGCTAAGTGAGCTAGGACCAGAGCAGTCTCCCATGGAGGAATCAAATTATATCATTGGAAAGAGATATTATTGAAGGCCCTCATGCTGAGCTGGGAAATCAGCACTGCTTGGGAGGGGAGGGCTGCCATCATTAGCACAGCAATTTGGGACTCCACACTGAAGTCTAGCTAATTAGCTCCAGGTAAATGGGTTATTTATGACAGGTAAGCAGGGTGCAGTGCCCTTGCCCACTAGGAAAACCTGGTGAGTTCCTCAGTGTCTGCTGGGTTATAAGTAACAGGCTGGGGTCTTTTTTCTTAAATGCACAGGCTCCTTATAAAGAATGTGTCCTTATAGAAGTAAGGAAGAGGGAAAGAAGAGGGAAAGAAAATCTGCTCAGGCTGATACCAAGCTGACTTCAGCTTCTGAATTTCTAAAATTCCTACTGGGTGGAAATTCAAATATACCAGGCTTGTTGTCCCTGGGAAGCCTGCAGGCTCCGAGAAGCAGTCTCCATCACCCTGCTTCCAGAAGACTTCCTCTTCTCGTCCATTCTTCCAACACCAGGGTGGAAATCCTAGGGAGTTAGCCTCTATTCATGCCTTATGATTACCTGTTTTGGTGCTTTTTTCCTTGGAATGGCTCTCATGTGGGGTTTGACCTTTCAATTTCCTTCCTCAGATATGTCATGACGTAACTACTAGAAAGTAGTCATAATGCTTCCATAGAACCTCCAACAATCCTATCATAGATAAGAATCACTAATCCTTACTTATCCAGCAGATCTATTACCAGTATTACATCTTTCAAAGAAATACCCTTTTTCTGTTAAGGTAACTGCTACGTAGCCTGACCTCTCAGGCATCAATACTTGATTCCTTATAAGCCAATGATCCTTCTTCCATGGTTTCTCTTCTCTGTCACCTAATGAAAAATCATGGCCAAGGTAAAGAATGTATCTTCCAGCTGGGTCCACAGCACCAGACCAAAAATCTGAGGGCTGGGGTTTGTGCATTCCCTACTACTCGGTGCCTCAGGTCCTCCAGCTATAAAATAGGGGCATTGGTCTAGAAGTTCTAGAAGGTGCCATTCAACTCTGGTAATCTATGAAGATGATGCTTCTTACCTCCTGGGGGGTTACTGTACAGACAAGAACTCACAATGAGCTTGGCACAGATTGAAGAGGGACACGTGTGACCAAAAATTATTCCATTTACCTTGGAAGGAATGAGAAAAAGACAAAAACAAACCTGAAATACATGCCATCCCAAATATTCCTATTCTCTTTCTTTCCTTTCCTTTGTCCTCCACCGAGTCTCCGTCTTTACTGCCTCTGCTCCACGTTTGCTTTCTGGTCTTCCTCCCTCTCTTCCTTATTCCAGGTTTTCTTCCTTTATTCCATTCTATAGTCCCTTTTCCCCCAATTTATCTAGTAAGTCTGCCTTCACTGAAAAGATACTCCTCTTTTCCCCATGACGTGAAATCAAAGCTGGTGACTGGGCCAAGCTGTTCAGAACAGCAGCATCCCTCACGATCACAGAAGCAGGACAGACAGTCCACATTCCACAGTGCAGCATGGAGGGTGGACCCATTACTGAAGGCTGGTATCCGCACAGAAGGGAGAAATGGTGGACAGGAGCAGGAGGCAGGATGGGAGCAAAGATGAACAAAGGGCAATTGGTATTGCAGCTTTATACAACACCAGCCAGACACTCAGAGAGGGTTAGTTTGGAAAACATTAATAATTTGATGTTCCAGTATGGCTCTGGTTCAATTGTTTTAGAAGACAGGGTTCACTTCAGGTTTGGACTAATTCGCCAGATGTCTTTCAAACAATCTCTGGTTTAGATCTCAGATCAAGAGAAGAATAATTTGGAGGTTTAGGTCAGTGTTCAGTAAATTAGTGTAATCTATTCTTTTTTTTTTCTTCCAGACTAAGGCTTGGTTTTTGTTTGATCCCCCACAAGTTTTCTTTTTCCTTTTTTGTAAAGCCTTCACTGAGCTGAGGCTCCCAATAGCTACACAATCCCTTTCAATGCCCATTAGAAGTAAAAAATCAATGAGGCCAGGAGATGAAGCAAACACAGTTTATCTTTTCATTTCATTGTATCACAGAATATTATTCCCAGGCCTTTGAAATAAGCATCAAAAAATAGCATTCCCTCCCCAGCTCTCGGTCTCAGGCACTGGCTCACATCTGCCAGCAGAGGATCTCGCATAGGCTGTTTCTCTCTCTTTGGTGGGAGTATGAAATCCACCTGCTGGCTCTTGAAGTCAGCTCCCCTGCATGCAGCATGGCCCCACCTGTGTGTGGATGGCTCATCCTACGAAGGCCCTCTCAAAACTCCAGGGCAGGAACCTTCTGTTTTTTAAAGCCAAGTCATTTTTCTTGCCAAAAGTAAAGTAGAGATCAGAAACTGAGAAAGAAAATCTGGTGTGTTAGTTTTATCCTCACTTTTGAGTGTGCGTGTGTGCATGTATGCATTATATGTGCACATGTGCTATTAAATGGTGATTTGGGGCTTTTTCAGGGCAATGATTTGGAAGAGAAGGTGCATTCGACTATACATTGAGGGAAAAAAAGTAGATTTTGGAAAGACCAAGTTCCTTCTCTCATTCACTCATTTACAGAACATTTATCGAGTGCCCAGTATGTGCTAGATGCAGTATTAGGCAATTATAGAGTCAATAAGACAAAACCCCTACTCTTAAGAGGCTTACATTCTAATAGGGAATGGGAGAGCAGAAAATAAACAACTAAACAAATAAATGAGCAAAAGAATTTCAGGTAGTGGTAAGTACCATGAAGAAAACAGGATCATGTTACGTACAATGACCAGCAAGGAAGACACAATGCTATAGGTAGGGCTATCAGAAAAGGGCTCTCTGAGAAAGTGATGTTTGAGCCAGGATATGCATTTCAAGAAGGACTTACCCAGGCCAACATCTGGAGTCAGAAAGTCCCAGGCAGAAGTAATAGCAAGTCCAAGGCCCTGAGTTGAGAAAGATATGGGAGATTTGGGGCAATAGGAAGAAGGCATGTAAGGCTGCCATGGTGGAAGTGGGGACAGTGGCCTAGGATGGCACCAGGAAGAGTGGCAGAGGTTAGACTGTGTAAGATAGGAGCTTGTGTTTTTTCTTAGAACAACAGAAAGTCATTGGAAGGCTTAATTGTGGAAGGAGGAGATCTGATTTTTGTCTTAAAACGATGTGGGCATCTGTTGGATGGACCTTGGATAATGAAGGAACATAAGTAAAAGCAGGAAGATGTAGTGAGGAGGTCCCTGAGGTCATCTAATCAAGAAAGGATGGTGGCTTGTATTAGGGTGACAGCAGCAGAGACAGAAGGTAGTGGACAAACTGGTAAATATAGAGCTGACAAATTTTACCCAATCTCCTCATCCTCCTGTCAATGACTCTACACTTGGGGAGAGACTTGTGAGTAGAGTAGTCTCTGGGCTACCCGTCTTCCCCTGCCACTGCTTTCCTGGCCTCATTAGGCCTAATGATCTCCCATCTTTCACTCTCATTTAAATAAAGGAAGTGCTATGCAGAACAGGATCTGCAGAAAACACCATTAGTGACAGAAGCCATAACAATTATTCCCTAAGATAATTTTGCTCAATGACTGAACCCTTGGGAACTGGTGGTTGACAATCCTCTGTTCTGTGTTGTAAAATGGGATGAAAGTCCTGGAAGGTCTCGGGTAGAGAAGCCTGACCATGTGCGTCTCTTCCAGGGAAGGCAGAAGCTCTCTCTGGAGACTGGAAAACATTTACACTAATAATTTACTGTCTCTGACACAGATCTGCCACTACCATCTTTATGCACCTAAAACACCAATTATGAGCCAAGGAGAAAAAGCATCTTTCCCCTCCACCACCAGGGCTGCCTTTCTGACCCCTGATATCTTTTCACAGGGTTGCTCAACAATTTGAGCTAATTTAAAAGTCAGTATCTTGTACTAAAGTGAAATTATATCTGTGCTTAGATGTAACAGCCTGGAAGGGAGCTTCATTTATCTGTCTAGGATTCTGCTACAGAGAGAAGGTTTTATGTGTATGTGTGGGTGGTATGTTATGTATATGTGCAAGTACTTTGGGAAAGAGAAAGGGCAGAGTAGGAGATGTGGAGACACAGGAAGGAGATGATTAAGGCCACGATATTAATAAAATTGATGATCTAGCATTTCTTTCTATACCTATCACTGATTCCCATGCAAAACATTCTAAAAAATTATTGAAGTTAGATCTCTCTGAGCGTCTTGACACACATACATCTTAGAATCTCATACATCTAAAATTAAATGAAATTGAGATGGAGGGGATTAGTCCTTGGTTACCCTTTAACCCTCTTAGAGATGTAGTTTTTTTTTCCCTTAGAGCATTTTGACCTCCAAAAGTCGAGATGTTTTCTTCACTAGGAGAAATGTTGGCATGATTCTATGTATATTTTGATCAAAAGCTGACTCACTCATGAGAAATTCTCGTCCAGAGTCCTAGACAGACCAATGAGAGGCCAAACCATCAGTTTAATAGCTAACTACTCCATTCAGCCAACCATGGGAAGTTTTTGGCTATACAACAGGCAGCACCAATCAAGATGAGGCCAGACTTCCAAATAGGCTTCATCACCATAAACAGAGTGAGTAGAATTAAAGAAGGAAGGATGGGAAGAAAGAAACATCATGAATAAAAGATCAAAATATTTTTCTAAACCATGAACCAAAACTCAGGTCCAGCACACCACATTCAGGCAAGGAGCACAAAATTTACTTAAACTTCTCCATTGTCCCTCCCCCTCCCCCTTCAGCTGCTGCTGCTGCTGCTGCTGCTGCTGCTGCTGCTGCTGCTTCTTCTGCTGCTGCTGCTTCTTCTGCTGCTGCTTCTTCTTCTTCTTCTTCTTCTTCTTCTTCTTCTTCTTCTTCTTCTTCTTCTTTTTAACTTAAAACAGATTTTACTTATTTATTATTTTTTATGGAAGTATAATTGACATATAGCATTATAATAGTTTCAGGTGTACAACATAACCATTTGATATCTGTATACAATGCAAAATGACCACCACAGTGGGCCTAGCTTCCTTGCCACCATAAAGTTATATAATATGCAATACCATATTGTTGATTATAGTCACCATGTTGTACATTACATCTCCATGGGTTATTTATTTCGTGATTGGAATTCTGTACCTCTTGACCCTCTTCTCCCTTTTCACCCGTCCCCTAATCGCCTCTCCCCTATGGCAACCACCACTCTGTTTTTTGCATCTATGTGGTTGGTTTTGTTTGTTCATTTGTTTTGCTTTTCACATTCCACATATAAGTGAGAGCATACAGTATTTTTCTGTGACTTATTTCACCAAACATAATGCCCTCGAGGCCAATCCATGTTGTCCCAAATGGCAAGGTTTCATTCTCTTTTTTAATGGCTGAGTAGTATTCTAATATATATAAACACTACATCTTCTTTATCCATTCATCCATCAGTAGACCCTTTGGTGTTTCCATATCTCAGCTACTATGATTAACACTGCCGTGAACATAGGGGTGCAGATATCTTTTCAAATTAGTGCTTTTGTTTTTTTTCCAAATAAATACCCAGAGGTGGAGTTGCTAGATCATATGGTAGTTCTATTTTTATATTTTTGAGGCACCTCCATACTGTTTTCCACAGTGGCTGCATCAATTTAAATTCCCACAAAATTATGGAAAGAGTCTAAATGTCCATCAACTGATGAATGGATAAAGAAATTGTGGTTTAGGTACACAATGGAATACTACTTGGCAATAAGAAAAAATGAAATGTGGTCTTTTGTAGCAATGTGGATGGAACTGGAGAGTGTTATGCTAAGTGAAATAAGTCATACAGACAAAGGCAGATACCATATGTTTTCACTCTTACGTGGATCCTGAGAAACTTAACAGAAGACCATGGGGGAGGGAAAGGAAAAAAAAAGTTAGAGAGGGAGGGAGCCAAACCATAAGAAACTCTTAAAAACTGAGACTAAACTGAGGGTTGATGGGGGGTGGGAGGGTGGGGGGGGTGGGTGATGGGCATTGAGGAGGGCACCTGTTGGGATGAGAACTGGGTGTTGTTTGGAAACCAATTTGACAAGAAATTTCACATTAAAAAAATTAAAAAATAAAAATAAAAATAAATTCCCACCAACAATGCATGAGGGTTCCCTTTTCTCCACATCCTCACCAACACTTGTTATTTCTTGTCTTTATTGTAATGGCCATTCTCACATTATGAGATGATACCTCATTGTGGTTTTGATATACATTTCCCTGGTGGTTAGTGATGATGAACATCTTTCCATGTGCCTGTTGGCCATCTGTATGTCTTTTTAAAAAAATGTCTATTTAGATCCTCTGCCCATTTATTATTCAGACTGTTTTTTGTTATTGAGTTGTGTGCTTTTTTAAAAATATATTTTGGATATTAACTCCTTATAAGATCTATGATTTACAAATATTTTCTCCCATTTAGTTTTATTTTTAATTTTGTTGATGGTTTCCTTCACTGTGTGTTTTAGTTTGATGTAGTCCCATTTGTTTATTTTTGCTTTAAGTGCCATTACCCTTGGAGTCAGATCCAAAAACATGTCTCCAAGAATGATGTCAAGAAGTTTACCACTTATGATTTCTTCTAGGAGTTTTATGATATCTGATCTTATATTTAAGTTTTTAATCCACTGTGAATTAATTTTTGTATATGGTATAAGATGATGGTCCAGTTTCATTCTTTTGCATATGGCTGTTCAGTTACCCCAATAACATTTATTGAAGACACTGTCCTTTCCCCATTGTATACTCCTGCCTCCTTTGTCATAAATTAATTGACCATATATGAATGGGTTTCTGGGCTCTCTATTCTGTTCCATTGATCTATGTGTCTGTTTTTTTTTTTTTTCCAATACCATACAGTTTTCATTACTATAGCTTTGTAATATAGACTGAAATCAGGGAGCACAGGAATGCCTCCAGCTTTGTTCTTTCTCAAGATTGCTTTGGTTATTCAGAATATTTTGTGGTTCCATACAATTTTAGGGCTGTTTGTTCTATTTCTGTGAAAAAATGCTATTGGGATTTTGATAGGGGTTGCACTGAATCTGTAAATTGCTTTGGATGATATGGACATTTTAACAATATAATTCTTCCACGCCATAACCAAGAAATATCTTTTCACTTATTTGTGCCTTCTCTAATTTCTTTCACTAATGTCTTGTACTTTTCGGTGTACAGGTCTTTCACCTCCTTGGTTAAATTTATTCCTAGGCATCTTATTTTTTTAATTCAATTATAAATGGGACAGTTTTCTTAATGTCTCTTTCAGGTAGTTTTTGTTAGTGTATTAAAATGCAAAAAAAATTTGTATATTGACTTTGTACCCTGAAACTTTACTGAATTTATTAGTTCTAACAATTTTAGTGGTGATGTTAGGGTTTACTATATATGATGTCATGGCATCCACAAATAGTGTCAGTTTTACTTCTTCCTTTCTGTTTTCAATGACTTTTATTTCTTTTACTTCCTAACTGCTCTGGCTAGGACTTCCAATATTATGTTGAATAAAAGTGGCAAGAGCAGGTATCCTGTCTTGTTCCTGATCTTAGAGGAAAAGCTTTCAGATTTGCCCATTGAGTATGATGTTAGCTGTGGGTTTGTCATAACAGCCTTTGTTATGTTGAGGTGCATTCCCTATATACCTGCTTTGTTGAGAGTTTTTACCATAAATCGATGGTGAATTTTGTCAAATGCTTTTTCTACATCCACTGAGATAATCATATAATTTTTATCCTTCACTTTCTTGATGTGGTATATCACATTAATTGACCTGTGAATATTAGCCATCCCTGCATCCTTGGATTAAATCTCCACTGGAATAAATCTCCACTTGATTATGGTGTATGATCCTGTCAATGAATTATCTAATTTGGCTTGGTAATATTTTATTGAGGATTTTTGCATCTATATCCATTGGGGATATATTCCTGTAATTTTCCTTTTTTTTGTGGTTTTCTTGTCTGGTTTTGGTATCAGGGTAATGCTATCTGTGTAAAATGAGTTTGAAAGCATTTCTTCCTCTTCAGTTTTTTGGAAGACTTTGAGATATATAGGTATAAAATCTTTGTATGGTAGAACTTACCAGTGAAGCATAAACTTTTATTTGTTGGGAGGTTTTTGATTACTGATTCAGTATCCTTGCTAGTAATCAGTCTACTCAGATCTTCTTTCTTCATGAATTGATTGTGAAGTATTGTATGTTTCTAGGAATTTATTCCTTCTAGGTTGTTTAATTTGTTGGCAAATAATTATTAATAGCAGTCTTTTATGACCCTTTATATTTCTGTGGTATCAGTTGTAATATATCTTCTTTCACTTCTGATTTCATTTATTTGAACCCTATCACTTTATTTCTTAGTGAGTCTAGCTAAAGCTTTATCAATTTATATACCTTTTCAAACAATCAGCTCTTCGTTTCATTGATTCTATTGTCATTTTAGTGTCTATTTTATTAATTTCTGCTCTGAGCTTCATTACTTCCCTCCTTCTACTAACTCTGGCCTTCATTTGTTCCTCTTTTTTCTAGTTTCTTAAGGTTTAAAGCTAGATTGTTAATTTGAGATTTTTCTTTTTTCTTGAAGTAGGCCTGTACTGCTATGAACCTCCCTCTTAGAACTGCTTTTGCTGCATCTAGATTTTGGTATGTTGCATTCCCATTTTCATTTGTCTCAAGGTATTTTTGAATTTCTCCTTCGATTTTTTTCATTAACCCATTGGTTATTCAGTAAAGTATTGTTTAACCTCCACATAATTGTGATTTTTTTCAGTTTTCTCTTTTGTGATTCATTTCCAGTTTCATACTATTGTGGTCTGAAAGGATACCTGATATGATTCCAATTTTCTTAAATTTATTGAGACTTGTTTTGTGGCCTAACCTATGATCTATCCTGGAGAAGTTCTATGTGCACTGGAGAAGAATGTGCACTCTGCTCCTTTTGGGTGAAATGTTCTGTATATACCTATTAAGCCCAACTGATTTAATGTGTTAAGGCTGATGTTTCCTTATTGATTTTACATCTATGTGATCTATCCATCGACTTAAGTAGGTACTAAAATCCCCTACTATTATTATATTACTATTGATTTATTTTTAGGTCTGTTAATACTTACTTTCTATGTATTAGGTTCTCCTAGGTTGGTTCATAAATATTTACAAATGTTATTTCTTCTTGCTGGATTAACTCCTTCATCATTACGTAATGCCCGTTTTTTCTTCAATTACAGTCTTTGTTTTAAAGCCTATTTTGTGATATAAGTATAGTTGCCCCGGTTTTCTTTTGGTTTCCACTTGCACAAACATCTTTTTTTTTTTCCATGCCTCACTTTCAGTCTGTAGGTGTCCTTATTTCAGAGTTGAGTCTTTTCCAGGCAGCATAGATTGGGTCTTATGTATGTATGTATGTATGTATGTATGTATGTATGTATGTATGTATATCCATTCAGCTACTCTATATCTTTTGATTGGAGAATTTAGTCCATTTATATTTAAGGTAATTATAGATAGGTATGTACTTATTGCCATTTTGTTCACTGTTTACTGGCTGTTTTGTAGTTCCTCTCTGTTCTTTTACCCTATTGCTTTCTTCCCTTGTGGCTTGATGCCATTTTTTAGTGTTATTTTCCAACTCCATTCTCATTATCTTCTGTGTATCTGTATACACACACACACAAACATACACACATATGTATGTATGTGTGTACGTATGTATGTATGTGTGTATGTATGTATATATAGATATAGATATACAGACATACAGATGTAGATATTCTAAGTTGATAGAAAGTTAAGTTTAAATGCATTCTAGAACTACATTTTTACTCTTCTCTCCTACATTTTATGTTTTGATGTCATATTTTACATATTTTTATTTTGTGTTATCTCTTAACTAATTTTTAAGTTAGTTTTACTACCTTGTCTTTTACTCTTCATGGTACCTTTATAAGTGATTTGTCCACTACATTTACTATATATTTACTTTTACCAGTGAGAATTTTTGCTTTCATAATTTTTCTTGTTAATAATTAGTGTCCTTTCTTTTTGGCTTAAAAAGAAGTCCCCTTTAACATTTCTTGTGAGTCTGGCTTATTAGTGGTGAATTCCTTTAGGTTTTGCTTGTTTGAAAAATTCTTCTCTCCTTTTATATGGTAACCTCGCTGGGTTGAGTATTCTTGTTGGAAGTTTCAGTACTTTGAATATATCATGCCCCTCCCTTATGGCCTGCAAAATTTCTGCTGAAAACTCAACTGATAGTCTTAAATTTTTTTAACTGTTTTTATTTATTTTTGAGAGAGAGAATGAGACAGAGACAGAGAATGAACAGAGAGGTGGAGGTGCAGAAAGAGAGGGAGACACACAATCTGAAGCAGGCTCCAGGCTCTGAGCTGTCAGCACAGAGCCTGATGCAGAGCTCGAACCCATGAACCATGAGATCGTGACCTGAGCTGAAGTCAGGCACTTAGCCAACAGAGCCATGCAGGTGCCCCAAACTCAACTGATAGTCTTATGGAGGTTCCCTTGTATGTAAAACATTGTTTTTTCCTTGCTGTTTTTAATATTTTTTCTTTATTTTTACCTTTTGACACCTGAATTATAAGGTGCCTTGGTGTGGGTCCCTTTGATTTCTCTTATTAGGGAGTTTCTGGGATTCCTGCATCTGGATGTCTGTTTCTTTCCCCAGGTTAGTAAAGTTTCCAGCCATTATTTCTTCAAATAAGTTTTAGGTCCCTTTATCTCTCTCCTCTTCCTGGAACTCCCTATTATGTGAATGTTGATCTATTTGATTTGTGCCATAGGTGCCTTAAGCTATCTTCACTTTTTAAAATTCCTTTTTCTTTTTGCTGCTCCGGGTAAGTTCCACTGCTCTGTCTTCAGGTCACTGATTTATTCTATTGCTTCATCTGGTCTGCTGTTGAACCCCTCGGTGTATTTTTCAGTTCAGTTACTATAGTCTTCAACTCTGTGACTTCTGTTTGGTACTTTCTTATATTTTCTATCTCTTCCTTAAAATTCTCTCTGTGTTCATCCATTCTTGTCCTGAGATTGGTGAGCATCTTTTGCTTTTCTTTTCTTTTCTTCCTCTATTTCTTTTTGTGAGCATCTTTATGACCATATTTTGAACTCTTCATCAAGTAAATTACTTATCTCCATTTCATTAAGAATGTTTCCTGGAGTTTTATCTTGTTCTTTCATGTGGAACATATTCTTCTGTTGCCTTGTTTTGCTTGACTCTCTGTGTTTTTTTCTGTGTATTAGACAAAGCAGATACCTCTCCTAATTTTAAGAAGTGGTCACAGGAAGCCTGGAGGTAAATTTCAGTCTGATGTCTGTGCAATGCCCTGGGTGTCATAGCCTTATAAGAACTAACTCTTCTATTATCTCAGTTCTGTGGGGCCCAGAAATGCTAGTACACCTGGCTTCAAAGCCAAGCATTCAAGGGGCATTCCCTGTGTGGAATGTGCACACCTGCTAACTTTGAGGTTATAGGAGAGTGCCAGACTGTAATGAGCCTGCCAAGTGAGTTTTGCAAGGTGGGGTCATGGCAGAGAAGTGGCCTAGGGCAAGAGGTCCCCCCAGGTTTGGCAAAGTAGGGCTGTGGGGGCATGCTAGGCTGGGATGAGCCCACTTACTGGGTTTGGCAGGGCTGCAGGACAGCACGGGGTGTGGGACAAGGTAGCAAGGTGGAGGGAGAATGCAAAAATGGTGCCTTTCCATGTGTCTGTCCCTGGAGAGAGTTCCAACAGACCTCTACTCCTCTGGCAGACCCTTTAAACTTAGCCAATGAATTTCCTTCACATATAGTCTAGGTGCTTTTCAGCTTGCTGCTTTTGAGCTGGGTCCTGGGGTGAGTGAATCTGTGTGAGCCCTTTAAGAGTGGAGTCTCAGTATCCTACAGCCCTTTAGGTCTCCTGGATATAAGCCCCATTGGTTTTTAAAGCCATATATTTTGGAGGCTCATTTCTCCAGCCCAGGTCCCAATGACTGGGGTGCCTAATGTGGGGTTTGAACCCCTTGCTCCTTATGGATACAATCTATATTTATAGGACCCCTCCCAGTAGTGGGTTACTCCTAACTAGGGGTGGGACTTTTGGCAAGACCATATCTCTCTCTTTCCTAATCATCTCTATGTGGCCTTTTTATCCTTTGCTGTGGAGGAGCTGTTCAGCTAGTTTTCAGGTCTTTTTCATAGAGGATTGTTCTATATGTAGCTATATATTTGGCATGTCTATGGAAGGAGGTGAGTTCAGGATCTTCCTATGCTTCCTTCTTGAACTGTCCCCTCAAACTTCTCCATTTTTTATTTGGCTTAGACAGTACTGTGTTAGCACAGTTTTGTTGTTAATAGGGCATAAACATTTTCATTACAATCTTCAATCTCCAGGACTTTGTAAATGGACTGAAAACCTTACAAGTGAAGATTAATGTTCAACATATAGGATACTGAGCCCGCAGAAAAGATAAAAGAAAGTCAAAGTTACAGACGTCTTTTATTATTTTTTTTTTGATAATTTGAAATTATGCTAGAATTTGGGCATCAAATTAAAACATTATTTGTCCCCTGGAAAGATTCCCAAATGTTGGTTGGAAATGAGGGATAATTAGGCCCTTGGAAATGTTTCTGTTGATGCTGAACGTGATTCAAGAACAAATAATTCACAATTATTAGATGTGGGTACATTTGCATCATTCAGGCAATTGAAGAACGTGTGTTTGGGGTCGGCCCACCTCAAAAGACTTATATTTTTCTATATATAATGTGATATTTCCCAGACATTTTCAATTCCCTTGACAGTTTTTAACTCCAGATAAGGGGAACAAAGATCCCTGGGTGTGCACATAGGCTGGCCTCTGGTTCTCATTCTCAATAATGGGCTAAGTTGCCACTGAGAGCACAGTCTTTATGTGAGCACTCTTGGTGCTGGCCACACAGACCCGCTGAGCCTAGCTGACTCTACCACATGCCACAAGGTGCTGAGAGCAGCACATGGTGTTGTACAGAGAGGTTCCAACTCTGCAGGTGGGTCCCAGCCAAGGAAGTCTGAGAAGAAGCCAGGTGGCAAGAAGCCCATCCTCACACCCTCTGGGCTCAGATTAGACATGTCTGCATTCTATACTCAGCATCCCAACAACCAGCACATTGCAGACACACACACACACACACACACACACACACACACACACACACACAGTAGGTGTTTAATGAATGTTTTAGTTGTCCCTGGTCACACAGTTCTCTTCCTAGGAATTGGGCAGGAATGTCCCCAACAGGGAATGGACTATGTGCCAGGTATCAGCTGGGTGTTTGTTTTATTTTTCCACCTTCTCAACTCACTGTTTTCACATACAGCACAGAGAACACACCGACATATGAAGGCTTCCGGCTGTATGTGCAAGGAGCTGAGCTCTTCTTGCTGTGAGCTGTTTAATGCACCATCAGAACGAAAATTCAAGAGGTTTTCTGAAGCCCTTATACATATAACCTTTTCTTTCGACATTCTCCCCTTTTCTGTAGCAATTCAGCTGGCCCCAGGGTTTCACCATCATCACCAGTGTCCAGTGTCGGTCTGACCTTCAAGGGTTACTTTCCTCACTGTGATCCATGGCATGACTATAGAATAGTTAACCCTTTGCACACATCTTCAGAAAGCCACCTTGGAACCCCCACCAGGTAGACCAGCAAAACCTCTTACCTTCAAACCAAAGAAAATACTAAATCCATGAAATCACTTAAGCCATCCTTCCAAAGAAAGGGAGAATCAAAATGTTTTATGCAGCAACCTATAAGAAACTCATTTTGTGGGATGTTTCACATTCCAGCCTATGGTTTATTCCCCTATATATCCCTGCCAGTAATATCAACCAGATGTGGCAAAGAAGTCTGTGCAGAATTGTAAAAATTACAAGCATATTCTGTAATTCCAAAGCATTGTAAAGTCACAGCTTGGTTTTCTTTCTTTCTGGAAAAAAAAAAAACTTTTCAAGCTGGTAGAATGTTCTCAGTATAAGTATTACCTGATCACTTTAGAAAGTTCTTCTGTTGGCCCAAAGGGCCAAAGAGTTTTAAAATATAAAACCCAACTCTAACTTTGATACATTGTAGGGAATTTAGAAAGTTCTACTCGCACACATGCATTTGAGTCTATAAATTTTCTGTTTTAATATTTCAAGTCTTAATACTTTAGATCTCAGATATGAGCACGTGCTCACAGAGGCTCATATAAGCATAAAAGTACAAAATACTGAACCTTGAAACCTTCAGAGATCCATGATTGTTTTTCCTCTCTCTTCTTTAAGGTGTGTTTCAGCACAGGGGCACATGATAAGGTAGAAAACAACCCACAGAACTGGAGGTCAGAAAAGCCTGGGTTTATTCCTGGTGACTTAGTTAAACTCTTAAGCCTCAGTTTTATCATCTGTACAGTAGGCATAAAAATATCTACACTTCAGGAAGACTAAAGAAGACTGTATACGCATAAGGTGCCTAGTACACAGTAGGTGCTCAAGAAATGTTTGGTTGTTTGCCTGCTCCCCAATCTATAAAATAATAGGGTTTATAATAGATCAGCGTTTCTCAAAGTATACCCATGGGTGACATACACCAAAGGTGTAGGTTGCCTATTTATAAGGTCAGAATCCTGGGTCCATTCCAGATCTCATGAACTAGATGTCTTGGTTACACAGACTGGGAATCAGCATTTTAACCAGCACCTCAAGAGATTTTTTTTTTTTTCCATGTGCTAAGCTTGAGAAGCAGTGGAACTTAGATCCTTGCTCACCAAATGTGGTCCTAGGCCAGGAGCATCACCTGGAAGTTTGTTATAAACACAGACTTCTAGGTCCCACCTCAGAACTACAGAACCAGAATTCACATTTTAATAAGATTCCCAGGTGTTCAGATGCTCAGAGAAGTTTGAGAAATTCTGGCCTGGGTAACTTTAATTCCTACCTCTAAAATTCTATCATTTAAGAGTCTACAAGACAATTCAAAGTATTAGCCTTGTAATCAACTCTGTGGATAGACAACAGACTTGTGTTCAGCTGGATAAAGCCTCAGTGGAGGAGAAAAGAAACCTTCCATGCCTTCTTTCCTAGCTCTAGGTTAAAGCACGAGCAAATCACGCAAACCAGAAATCCCAAGAGTGCCACGGCACCCATTGTAATCCATTATCTGTCCACATGCAGATTAAAGCTAACCTGTCCTCAAGCACATGATGAAACCGCAGGGGACAGAGCATGGCATAACATAAACAGAAGGCTGAGGCCTCACTGCAGTGTTCAGGGGGTGGGGGAATGGAGAGGGAGTAGGGAACGGAGCTCCAGTTTGCAGGGAGATTTTCCATGAGCTTTTAGTGGCTGTGCCCCTGGAAAAAATGACCCCACGTCTGCAACGGTGAGGCTGGCCCGTCCCTGGCCTCTGAGGGCTAGGCCAGCACAGGGGGAGCGGGTCTCTGGGATGCAGCTCCCAGCAGGCAGGCGGTTCTGAACCCCCCACCATCCTGATGGATTGGTTTCCCCATCGCCCTATTATCATTTCACCACATCAGATAACAACTCTGCTAGAAAACTGGGTAGTATGGTTTTTGTTTTCTCCACTGGTGTTTCACTTTTATAGTATTGTTTCACATTGATATAGAGTTTTATGGTGACACATATTGCATGTAGTTATGTTTTCAAGTTTAGTGTAGAACTGGAAGACTAAAGGTGGCTACAAAAGGATCTACGAACTGCAAAAGGTACTACCTAGAGGTATGGGGCCCCAGTCACTCAACACGTCTCGGCCCACTGAGGGCTTCAAAGACATAAAGGAACAAACATTAACTGAGCTTCTACTAAGTGCCCAGCACATTAACTAGTTATTAACTTCTCATAAGTACAGTAAGGAATGTAGGCTCTGGAGTCAGGCAAGTTTGGGTTTGAATTTTGGCTCTGCCAGTTACTGGCTCTGTGACCTTGGGCAAGCTGTCCAAATCTTTAGGACTCTGTTTCTTCATCTCTAAAAAGGAAATATTATAGTATCTAACCTCCTAGACCTGAGATGAAGAAGGAGGATTCACATAGAAGCAGGTCACAAAGCACCCGATGTAATATGCACTTGGGAACTATTGTGGGCTGCTGTGTCCCCCTAAAATTGAAGCCCTTGGACCCATTCCTTCAGCATGTGACTGTATTTAGAGATCAGGTCTTTATAGAGGTGATTAAGTTAAAACACACCCATTAGGGAGGAGCCCTGAGCCAGTATGCCTGGTTTCCTTATGAGAAGAGGAAGAAACACCAGGGCTGAGCATGAAGAGAGGGACAACCGCACGTAGAGGCACAGGAAGATACTGGCTCTAAGACAAGGAGAGAGCCCTCAGGAAACCAACCCTGCCAGCACCCTGATCTCAAACTTCCAGGATCCAAACTATGAGAAAACAAATTTCTGCTGTTTAAGCCATCCCATCTGAGATACTTTGTTATGGCAGCCCAAGCAAACAAAGACCGGAGCTGTGGCTGTGACCTCTGTTGCACAGTGAATCAACCCGAGGCTGAGAAAGTTGAAGTCACTTGCTCAGGGTCACCAGAGGGTAGGACCCCAACCCAGGTGTGTACGGCTCCAAAGGCCACATTCTTTACTCTCGCACTGGGCTGCCTCAAAGTGGCACTGGACCACCTTGCTGAATGCAACTTTCTGTGTGTGGGGGAGTACATGGCACGTACACGCAAGGCAGTGACAAGACGGGACGATGGAGAAAAGGAAGGAGAGGTACAAGCAAGCAGAGAGGAGAGTTCAGAGGAGGTCTCCCTCATTGGAAGGAAGTTCCCTGGAAACTGAGGTTTTACAGCCTTTACTTCTGGGAGGGATGGTGCTCCACCATGACAACAGCCCCAGTGACTTGGGGCGAGTTGGCTGGCCACACTTCAGAGTGTTTTCAGAGGCCTGAGGGATTAACCTTCCAAGTCTCTTGCAACTCTGCAGATGCGAGTGAGGGCCAGGGGGTTTAACCCCAATGGCATGTTTTTAAAGCTGTCAAATACCTCGTAGAACTGAGTGGAGAATAATTGGAGGCCTCTGTGCTGCTGCTATCAAGCTGCTTATTCAGCGACAGGTTGAAAACCACTACCAAACACTGAATGGGCTCTTTGGACATGAATCCAGAACAGAGGGGCCAACAGGACCCGCTCATCCTCATATGGCAAAGTCCAACTCTTAAAAACCGGCTGTGAACCACTGTGCCCCTCATCTCCTTAAAACTCTTTAATGAGTAGAATGCAGAGGACATTCAATCACTGTTTTCACCTCGTCTTCTGCCCCTTCTAAGGATTTATGGCAACATTAACCCTTTAACCTCCAAAAAACCAGAAATCCCTCACTCCCTCTCCCATGGGTAGGTGAAAGAGAAAGCTGGAAGGGGACACAAAAAAGGAGAAATTAATAAACTATAGACCATGTAACAGACCATGCTCTGTGCCATCCTGTCTGGATGAGACAACTGAGGCCCAGAGAGGGAAAGTAACATGTCTTAGGCCACAGAGCTTGTGGGTGGTGGAGGACCATTCTGAACACCAGGATCTTCCCACTTCAAGGGCACCGCCGCCTCATCTTCATCTCTCTTGGAGCCTGAACCCTGTCAGGTGCTGAAGTGTTGACACCACCGATGCCAGAGCCATAGCATATGCACTGCTCGCCTCAGTCGGCCAGCAAAGTCGACCACAGACATCTTTCATTGAGCACTTGCTATGTGCTACAGTCAATGCTGAAGGCTGCCCATGGGCCACTTCCATCTATCCTCATAAGAATGTAGAGAAGTAGGTTCTCTTGTTTATTGTACTGATGATGAACCTGAGACCCGGGGAAATTAAGTGACTTGTCCACGAGCTCACAGCCCCTTAAGCCCTCCACTCTACTGCCACCTCCTATGTCCAGCTCTGAGTCAGGAGTGGTAGGGAACTTAGGAGGAGCAGAAACATAATCCCAACACTTGAGAACCTTCTGATCTATGTCAGGATGGGGGGAAGCTAATATTTATTTTATTGAGTGCCCAAGACATGGCAGAGACCTTGCTGGCCCTTTACAGACCACAGTGATGTTACCTAATCTTCAGGGCACTCCCAAGCTCCAGGATTCTTTGTCCTGTTCTCTGTGTGCTTGAAAACAGGAAGAGGACAGGTACACCATTAATATACATACGGATCAATGAATTACTGGTGCTGGATCTGAGGGTGGATGGGGGTAGAATGGTCAGCAAGGCCTGACAGAAGCACTTGGACATATGACAGGTCCATTATCAATCCTTTTTATCATCATTTTAGGTCTCCACAATAGCTAGCTTGGCATAGTAGAAAACCGAAGGACTCTGCAGTGACACAGACACACATCTGAGTCCCAGTTCCATTGTATCCTGGTTATACAGCAATGGGGTAAGTTAGATAACCCCTCTCAGCTTCAGAAGTAGATGTGATAATGATTCTCTCTATAGGATTAGTGTAAAGGTTAAGTCTGAGCATTGAGGCAAAGTCCCCAGGGTAGTGCTACTTCTTAGAAATGTGGGCTATATGAGTAAGTAATTTAAACTCTGAGTTTTAGTTGCCTCTACTATAAAATGGGAGGAATGAGGCAGGTTGCTGCCTATAGTAGAAAAACGGCACAGACTCCAGAGTCGGATTACCCAAATGTGAACTCTGGTTCTGTCACTAAGTAGTTGTAGGATGTCAGGCAAGTTCTTAACTTCTTTAAGCCTCAGTTTCACATCTATAGAATAATGTTAGTCATAGTATCACCCCACAGGGCTGTAAGGAGTATCAAATGAATTATACCTCAAGTGCTCAGAACAGTACCTGCCAGCCAATGGGTTTGCAATTGTTATTACCTTGAAGTGTTTCTGAGGATCCAACGCATTCAGTTAAAGCACAGCAGACTGCCCAAAGTCATTGCTCAATGAATTTGTAGACATCTGTTGTTTTCTTTTCTTTTCTTTTTTTTTTTCAACGTTTATTTATTTTTGGGGCAGAGAGAGAGACAGAGCATGAACGGGGGAGGGGCAGAGAGAGAGGGAGACACAGAATCGGAAACAGGCTCCAGGCTCTGAGCCATCAGCCCAGAGCCTGACGCAGGGCTCGAACTCACGGACCGCGAGATCATGACCTGGCTGAAGTCGGACGCTTAACCGACTGCGCCACCCAGGCGCCCCAACATCTGTTGTTCTCAAGTTTGGCATCATTTCCCCCATCTTTGGATAACAGAATTTTTCTTTCTTTTGGGAAACCCATTCCCAAGCCCTGCAAACTCTCATCCCCAAACAAGTGGGATGAACCCATTTCCAAAACTTGACTGGTCAGAGGACACCACCTCACTGGCAATAACGATGTGCTCAGACATGGACGTGTCACCAAGCTAAGCAATCTACCACTGGTTCTTTTCTGAAGGACTGTTGACTCCACCCGGATTGCCAGATTAGTACCTGGGTCTTCTGCTTTTGCTCACCATCACGTGCACTGCTACAAAAGATGTAAGGAGTGACATGAAGTCCCAACAACTTCACCAAGCCCCTGGATCCAGTTGTTCCTGAAGCTGTCCATAACTGTCCCTGAACTTTCCCGGCATATAAACCAGTATCTTTCCTCTTTGTATTAAACTAATTTTAGTCACATTTCTGTCACTTAGTGGTTAGTAGTGTTATTATAATAGCAGGTTTCCAACAAATATTATTTCCCTTTCCCATCACTCCTCCAAACATCTTATTACACATCCATAGCCTTAACAAAAGGTATTCTTTGGATAAATAGTGAGTATTAAGCAGTTTTTGTCTACAGATCTAATAAGAAAGGAAAAGGCGTGTCCAGAATTGCTACTTATCCCACATGGCATGCTACGGAGTAGACAGCCACACAGTACCCACATTTAGCATTCCGTGGAAAATGGTTCACTGTGTCTATTGAGATGCAACACTCCTTTACAGAGCTAGTGACATATGTATACACACCCATGATTGCACATTTATTGATTTCTAATTTGTACCCTGCAAAATAAGACAAAGACACAATAGGGCCATTAAGAAAAATCAAAGATCAAGCCCAGAGAGAAAAAAGAGATTGCTGATTATAGCCGAAACCTGAGTTAATATAGTTGCTTAAATTAAAAAAAAAAATTATATTTAGCTCTAAGCTTTTTGGCAGCCATTCAGAATGTGTCATGATGAGGCATACAGAGAAGTGGGCATCCTTCATGTCTGTACCTGAAAACCCAGCAGAGGCCAGGTTGGAACAAGCACAGAGGAAGAGCTTACTGAATAAATGAATGAGGGAATGAATGAATGAAGGATAAAAGAACCAAAGCTCCCTAAGGGCACTGTTTATAATACTTAGGCCTATATCCTTCACTTATTCATCTACCCATTCACTGAGTGCTTATGTGTGCCCACTTCTGTGCCTGGCTAGGACCTGGAGCAGGACAGATAACAGACTGAGTCAAATGTCGTGCCTGCCTTCCCAGCTGCAGCTCTCTGGCTTGAAGCAAAAGCTCAGAGTCATCCACCTCAGTGCCCATAGCAACTGCCAGTGTCTTCGTGCATCCGGAAGAAAGAGATCAGAGAGCAAAGCTGAGAAAATGGGAAGTGCGGGAGTAACACTAGTTATCTTGGTAATTACACTCACCCCTCACTGTAAACCCTAGAAAACAAATGCACACACACTATGATCTCATCTGATACTCACAGCTCCTTGGCGAGGAAGATAAAAGGGAAGAGGAGTGTCAGCCTTATACTGATGGGGATATTCAGGCACAGAAGGGAAAATGACTCCCCCAACCTCTCTCAGAAAGTGACAGGATACCACCCTGGGGGTTCCCATGCCCTAGGCTGCCTGCCTGGGCCTGGCCCCCAGCATCTCAGAGACCTGTTATCACTGCCTGAAATTCCTCCTCTGCCTGCATCAAAAGCAGCCTCGCACAAAATGGGCATCATCTGATGGGAGCGGCTATGAGGCCATGTTCCATGAGCAAGAACCAGCCCACTTGACACCCTGCAACAAGTGGAACACTCAGACCCCACCTGCTCAAAGCTTTCCAGCAGCCCCAGCCCCACAGACACCTTCTGTTGGCTTAGAATGTGATGCTGAGATTCCAGATGAAGAGCTTAGAGTCAGCATTATTTAGGAGCAGGTTGAAAAGGCACAATGTGGTGCTGGGTGGAAAGACAGCTATTAGGTGAGCATGTAAGGAAAGAACTACATAGGAAGAGGAAATTAAAAACCAGGTTGTTTCCCCATATGCCCATTTAGTATTGTTTATCCAGCTCAGCTAGACGCTCAGGCTGCTGAACATCACTTTAGTCATCCTCATGCCCATCAAGATGGATTCAGTGTGGAAAGGTGAAAAGGGGGGCATACTCTTCCCCACAGATAGCAAAGTCAGCCAGGTGGACCGAGCTAGAGAAATGCAGTACACAGCACGAGAAGACCTTGACAAGGTACAGGTGTGTCCTAGAGAAGGCGAACAACGCTGCTGTACCACTTAAACACCAGCCAACCCTTGTGGTTCCTGTTCCAACAAAGTGTCCTTTAAAATACATTTATGTATATAGTCTCTTTCTGTGTATGCACACACAGATATAGATATAGATACAGACTCCTAATTCAGAACTCATTCTTAAGCACACACACTAACATGTGTTTTGTATTTCCCAATGTATCCTGGAGCCTACATGCATTGTTTGACTGCATAAATAGGTATTAAACACAGCCACTGGGAATGTAAATGGTGGCCACAAGTTTGGAGCCTCCCCAGTAATGTTACAGTCTTCCCACCCAGGCTGTAAATCTCACTGCTTGGCTACTAAGCAGCCAGACACTGTCACTCCATTCAGAAAATCAAGGCTTGGGCCAACCCAGTTCACCCCATGAACTACACGAGTCACTGCCAGTAGGACTTATAGGCTCAGAATCATAGAGCCATTCACTGTCAATTAATTAACACTTGCCTAATACCCACAATATGCCAACTGCAATCTCCATTCTGCCGTGCATCTCAAGTTTCTTGAACCTCCAAACTCTCATACTGAATAAATGCACAGAAACATCTCCAATCTTCCCCCTGCATTATGTCTTGGACCATTCCAGAAGATAAAGCAAAATTTAAGATGTTTCTTCCTTTTCCCACAAAATCATAGATCTCCAGACCCAAGGTTCTCAGACTGGCGGAGGTAGGAAGCAGGCAAAGGGCTGGAGTTGTTCTGGTCTGCAGGATGGTGAGGTTAAAGTGTTCAGTCCAATACAATGCCCTCTGAGACCACTGGTGTCTCCTTTGAATAAACCTACCTCAAATCCCATCCCCAGGGCATTTCCCTGAGGTGAGGTCAGACCATGTTAAATGGCAGTGTGTCCTTCTTTGCAAAGAAGAGATCTACTACCACAAGCCACCAGCCCTCATTGGCCACTTAAGCCACTGATATCTGAAGAATGGGAGCAAAAGTCGGGTGTGGAGGGGAGTGTAGGGGCACGCCATATTGAAGCCCAGCTCCTAGTCTCCATACATATGGCCTAACTACCAAGCTCTGCATGGTACCAGGCTCCACTCACAAAGGCAACCACAATATCCATATCACCAAAGCCGGGCAGGACACCAGGTAGAGAACATAATTTGGCTCTACTTACAGTCTGGTGAGCTTTGGTGTACTCTGGAAAAGCAATTCCGGAAGGACCTGGAGCTTATTCTTGTTCAGGCGCCTAGAGATAAAGAACAGAATGAAAGGGTATCAGGAGACATTAAATGGATTAAGAGTATTCACAGATACTCACTTCAATCAATCAACAGGTATTAAGAGACTTTCTAGATATTTCAACATGGGATGCACAGCATGTTAAGGCATATTCTGTTTTGCAAGGCTTGCAGTCAAGTTGGAGATACAAAGCAAAGGTCAGTCAAAGGCAAGAACACAGCACGTGTGCTGTCCCTTCCCCATCAAGAGCCTAGGACAGACATCACTAATTGATCACACCATTCTTTCCCACAGATTCCAGACAAGGCTTTTGAAATTTTCCGGCCATGTGCTCCAGGTAGCAATTGCCAAGCGATGAAACTGATATGCAAAATGGGTCCCTAAAAAGAAATAAAATACCACAGAGAGTATTTCATCCTAGATAGTGGTGGTGGTTGCAGTAGGGAGATAGCAGTTACTATGGAAACAGAAGAGGCCATGGGTTGAGGGGCCAAATGGAATCCCTGCCAGCCTGGAGTGGGGCTGTATTATAACTTTCATGGGCCCTTGGCACTTTTGCCTTTGCATGCCCCTAACTCTATATAAAAAATTAATATCACATTTTATAACTATGTTGGTATAAAAATATATTAATATTATATATTATAACATTCACTTTGACCTGAAAGGCTTTTTTTTTCCTTCTAATTTTAAAAGAAATGAAAACATTTTCATGGGCCTCTGAAAGTATTGTTGGCCCTGAGCACTGTCCCCGCTGTGCCTAATGGAGCAGTCAGCTTTGGGTCAAAAACCACAGTCTGGGCAAGCCATGTGGCTGGAGGTAAAGTCCTCCCAGAAGGGATGCCCCACATTGGATGGCAGCAACAGAGCCAATCTCATGCTCTCCTGAGAATGGTCAATGCTAATGCCAACAGTGAAGAAGGCCACATGAGTTTTCAAGGGACACCAAGCCCTTACTGTGGCCTCCAAGAAGGCTGTTCTCTGGGGAGTAGGAGGCCAAGAGGGAGACCCTCATCCCTGCCCACTCCCATGACTCTCTGTCCTAGCATCTTTACACAGCCTCATCAGTGAGTGCCCAAACCAGTGTCTCCAAACCTGTCCCCAAAATCCTCACAATCTCCTGCAGCAAAAGAACAGTTTATAGCCTGGTTGAAATTTTTGCTTGGAGTGAGCTGACCGTTTCGTTACCTGGGACAACCATACTATCCTATCTTAGAGTTAAGCAAGCTGAAGAAAAGATAAGATGAGCTTCTTCCCTGCTTCTGCCCAAAGCCCACACTCTCTCCACCACGCCAAGCAGACATGCTTCCCTGGGGGGATTTTGCTACTTTCCCCCTTTTGTCCCAGGTTGATGGCCAAAAATTTCTAAGAGACAGGGGACAAGCAGGAGGTCAGAAAGGGCAAAGCATGTGAGAGAGGAGATTTGAAGACCCCAGAATAAGGCTCCTGTCAGAAGTGTGCTGCTCAGCCCTGAAGGGGCTCACGGTGTGTGTGGGCAGGTGTGGTCCAGTGATGCTGTTTGTGGGCCCCCTGACTGCAAGGAGACCAGACAAGAGGCTGAGAAGTTGGACGGATAAGCTCAAGTTTCCAGCGACACCCCAAAAGCAGCATGACTCCCACACTAGTGCTCTTCTGTAATGTTTTATTAATTGTGGTAAAAAACAAAAACATGAAATTTTCCATCTTAACCATTTTCAAGTGTACAGTTCAGTGGTGTTAAGTATATTCATAATGTTGTGCAGATCTCCAGAACTTTTTCATCTCACAAAACTGAAACACTATCACCATTGAACAACTCCCCACCCCAGTCCCTGATAGCCGGCACTCTACTTTCTGTTTCCATGAGTGTGACCAGTGTTTGCTTTTTTTTTTTTTTTAATTTTTAAATGTTTATTTATTTTTGAGAGAGAGAGAGAGAGAGAGAGAGAGAGAGAAACAGAGCACGAGAGGTGGGGAGGGGGTGTTCAGAGAGAGAAGGAGACACACAATCCAAAGTAGGCTCCAGGCTCTGAGCTGACAGTACAGAGCCCAACGTGGGGCTTGAACTCACGAATCACGAGATCATGACCTGAGCCAAAGATGGACATTTAACTAAGCCACCCAGGCGCCCCAATGTTTATTTATTTTTGGTAGAGAGAGACAGAGCACAAGCAGGGGAGGGACACAGAGAGGGAGACACAGAATCTGAAGCAAGCTCCAGGCTCTGAGCTGTCAGCACCGGGCCTAACGCGAGGCTTGAATTCATAAACTGTGAGATCATGACCTGAGCCGAAGTCAGACGCTTAACCAACTGAGCCACCCAGGTGCCCTGTGACCAGTGATCACTCCCAGTATCCACTGTTCATGTTCCTGTCACTAAAATGGAAATACAGGAGGAGCCCAGGGGAGAGAAGAGTGATGGGTAATCTAGTTGCTCTTCAGAGCAGCTCCCATAAGTCTGTGATATGTCCTTTGATGTCATATGGGAGCACTGATCCCAGAGAAGGTGCGGTGATATGACTTTGGCCAAAGCTGGGTTCAGGTCTAACTAGATCTTGATCTCCCTGTGGGACTTTTGGGTAGTTACCTGGCCTGCTGAACCTCAGTGTTCCATCTTCAAAATAACCCTATACATTGGGTTACAGAAATTCTTAATGACACAGTGTGTGCCCAAGTGTCTAGCACTGCAATAAGAGCATGGAGATAATAATAAAAATGATGCAGTCCTAACTGCACATCAGATGCTATGCTACATGCTGGATGGGCACAATCACAGGCAGGAGAGCTTGGAAGCGGGCGTCATTACTACCCACATCTCATAGATGAGAACGCTGATGCCTGGAGAGGATGAGTACGTTCCACAAGCCCACAGTGTTAGGAAGTGGTAGGGTCAGCATCTGAACCCAGGCAGTCTGCCTCCAGCGCCCAAGTTCTGAACCACTAACCTCTTAAAGCCTTGTAATAACTGACAGTTCCCTTCCTCTTTTCCTTTCTTCTTCCCCCTCCCCCCTTTCCTTCCTTTCATTCAGGGTTACCACCTTCTCAGCCCCAGCTCAGACAACCATCCATCCTGAATACATTTCCCTCCCTGAAAAGAACTCTCTTGGAGGTCCCTAAGGCCAGAATTGGGTCTCTACGTGTCTGTCTGGAACCACCCTCTATTGTCACAGCTGCACAGAGCCGGGTGACAGCTATATTCAGACGACCAACACTTCAGTCTAGGCAAAAATCCTAAAATTCAGCCCACCGAGGCCTGCAGTGGATAGGGTGTTTAGTGTGCTAAAAGCCTTAAACCAGAGTTGAAGCTAAAAATAAAACCAGCTTGGCTCCAAAGCTCCAGGAAGGGAAGGAATCATTTTTCAGTATTTGTGGCTGGACAAAAATAAAAACACAACCAAACTGAGCCAATTGTGCTCTGCCTGCTGCTTCATAAACCCTGATGAGGCTTCCAGGGCAGCTGGACCTGGCTTGTTCTCCCAGAGCCTCTGGGTTTTTCCGCTTCAGCTTGGGCGGGCCTCATGCTGGTTCTCCCTATCACAAGGAGTCTGATGCTCCATTTCATTTCCAGTTCATTCCAGGGTTTATTCACATTTACTTAGCAAACTGAGCCAGCTGAAAGGTCTTCCTTGAAGGGCTGATGGAGGCTCCAAGCTGCATAAAGTGCATTTCCCACGTGGCTGCTGTAGAGCAGCTCCTGAGCAGGAAAATGAATAGTACACAATGTGTTGTTCTCCTGGTAGAGGAACAGGGAAGCACTGGGCTGCAGACAAGGGCTGTGGCCATGATGCCCTCCATCCCTCATGTCATCCACTGCTCTGTCACCCTGTATCCAGAGGTGAAACTCTCCTGCTGTGGTTCAAGCTGAAAACAGATCCATCAGGCCTGGATGAAAAGGACCAAATGGGGGGCGCCTGGGTGGCGCAGTCGGTTAAGCGTCCGACTTCAGCCAGGTCACGATCTCGCGGTCCGTGAGTTCGAGCCCCGCGTCAGGCTCTGGGCTGATGGCTCAGAGCCTGGAGCCTGTTTCCGATTCTGTGTCTCCCTCTCTCTCTGCCCCTCCCCCGTTCATGCTCTGTCTCTCTCTGTCCCAAAAATAAATAAAACGTTGAAAAAAAAAATTTAAGAAAAGGACCAAATGGGACTCATATGAGGGCAGACCTGAGGGGATTGACACCAACCATAGGCCAGGTCAGTGATAAGATAAAGCCCTCCTGGCTATCCCCCCTCCCTCAGAGATCAGCACTCTTTTTCAGCTTTACCTGCTAGAACAATGGGCAGCATCAATGTCAAAAGCCCACAGGCTGTGAGTTGCAAGGTCATACTGCTTTTCAGCCTGAAGCATGAAGCACTGCAGTACTGCTGATCACCTTTCTGGAGGTACCTGGGTGTAAGATCTGATTCGAGATTTTGCCACTTTTTTTGTTGAATTTGTCCATTCATCTATCCCTTCAATCATCCATCTACCCACCTTTCCATCCAACCACCATCCATTCATCTCGTCAGTCCTTTCTCAATAGGAATGTATGAAGATGAGTAAGAATATTCCCTTCCAAATATCAGATGCTAGTGGAGAAGACAGGAAAACAAAGGTATCATGGGAGTACAGAGGAGGGCCAGCTAACCCAGACCTGGTAAAGGAGGGCTTCCAAAAGGAAGCGGCTGGAATTTACTTTTGAAGCAGGAGTACAACTCTTTAAGAGACAGGGACGCAGAGTTCTACACTTTTGTATGTCTACGGAGGGCCACGACACCAAGGGGCCCCTGGGAAGTAGGCTGCACCGCTGGATTCCAGAGAGGACATGAGAAGCAGAAGTAATGAAGCTGCAGAGCCAGGCAGAGGTCTTACAGCAAGGGACCTCATGGGTAATGATAAACGATCTGGGTTCGGTTGTTTCCTGGGAGTAATGGGAAGCCACAGGAGAGGGGTGAGCAAGGGAATGATCATCTGGTTTGGGTTTCGGAAAGTCCTCTTGAATAGCAGTAAATCTCATTTGGCAGAGTGAAAAAGGAAGCAAGGAGACTAATTATGAGGGCTCTTGCGCAATCCACATGACTGTGTGAGGACCTGGTTAAGGATGAGAATGGTATTGGAGTGTAGGAGATGCATGTGAGGCATCATTGACAGTCCAAAGGAGTTCCAGGGGTGGAGGTGTTAAAACAGGCCCCCAGGGCTCCTGCTAAGTGGGTAACTGATCAGCTGAGATTACCAATCACTGCCAAAAGTAACAGAGAAGGGAGACAGCATGCAGAACGTGCTGTGTTCAGATTCAAGATTTCTATGCTACTGGGATCTCTCAAATATGTTCTGACAACTAGTATCAGCAGCCAGTAATAACAGTAAAGCCATGACTCAGGCACTGTACTAAGCACTTTACATGAACTATCCCACCATGAAGCACTGGGCTTCCCATTACCCATGGAAATGGTTTGAGGCTAGTACTCTCAGTAGCCCCATAATAAGGAAACAGAAGCCTAAAATGGTTAAAGCACTTGTCCAAAGACCAACTTGACCAAAATGATGGTGACAGGATTTGAGCCCAGGCACCTGATGTGAAGTCTGTGCTCCTGGCTGCCACGGATAATGATAGTATTTAGTTTAGCTCTTCATTATAGACTGTCTTATCACCTAATGTATGAGTCTCATCTTCCCAGGAAACTCTAAAGGTCCTCAAGTGTAGAATATGCATCTAATGTCTCCCTGCGATCCCAACTTTAGCCCACAAAGCCCCAGGCATGCAAGAGGGTGGTGCTTCAGGAAGGGTCTGTTGAGTTTCATGAATAAATCATAAGGGAGGAATGGCAAATTTGGGGAGCCTCAAAGATCAATGGCCTTCCTGGGCTAGGTGACAGAAGTCATCCTGTTTGGAGGTGAATAAAACTCCCAGAGGGCCCACCTGTCTGTCTGCATTCTCCAGAAACTTCTTGCAGACTCACCTGCCTGACAGGCAAGGTAAGAACTATGGGGCTCACTCAGTACTTCCCCCCACCCCCCGGGGGAAGGACAGTGCAAGAGGCCTCCAGGCCAGAAGCATTTATGTCAGCAAGCCAGGGCAAGGCTTGCCAAGTCCTTTCCTTTCTTCAGGGAACAGTGGCCTGTCCAGCTGCCCAGCTACGGCCTGAAGGAGGGAAAAAGTCAGTGTACTAACTCCCAAAGGTCACTGGGATTGCTTACTTTAGTAATGAAATCAATTGGTTCCTCAGCCCCAGGCACTTTCCTAGGCAGCCTGGATGCTCTCCAGGTCTACTGGTACTTTCAGAAGCATCAACATGTCTAAGCAACAGGGCTAAAGTGGCTTTGTTATTCAGAGCAGAAGCTCCAAGCCTCCCCCAGTGGATAGATGGAGAGGCCCATGGAGCTGGGGCTCCAGGCAAGCCCAGAAGAAGGGCAGCACCAAACTCGGAGGTGGCACCATCATCCATGAGGATATAGAGGTGTCACTATTCATCAGGGGAACTCTGTGAGCATAAGAGAAAAAACTTGAACTTTGGCAAAGGAAAAAAGCAGACAGCCCTGATTTGGGGTTATTTCTACAGTTGCTCCCTATGAAAACAATGGCCTCTTATTTTTTCGGTTTCCTTACTGGTCAAACAAATCAAATTCAAGCTTTTTTCCTGTTATGCAAATTTCATAATGCAAACTGGATGTAACCTGATCAGTTCAGTAAGAAAACTGATTTGTGATGTTGTTGGTTTACATCATTGTCATGTCAGAAATAGTTCCCATATGTGTGGAAAGAAAGCCTATTTGCCTCAGCACCCATGGCCTCTTTTCGTTGGGTGACTGACTCTTCTTTGCCAGTGGGATTTCCATTTTTAATCTTTCTTTCTCTCCTTTTTCTTTTTTTTTTCTTTTGCTAGCAGCTTTCTTGAGATCTAACGGGGCTTCCTTTTTAAAAGCACTTCTAGTCCAAACCACGATTTATTTTGATGGTTCTGAATGAAGCAAGTTGACCTGAGTCTCATCTTCCACAGAATTCAGGATTTGCTCATTGACATTTAGGTTGGCTTATGCCAATTTTGAAAATCTGTTATTTTTAGTTTGTAACTTCAAAACGTCCTTAATAGCAATTAAAAATCTTTATTTTTGACATTTCTGTGGGAGAAATAACTTTGTTTTCATCATCTAAAATTCTTGCCCCTAAGCAGTTTTTTTTTTCCTCACTGAAGTTGCTTGAGAGAACCCATTTTAAAAATAACTTAAAGTGTATTTTAGGAACACAATTATTATGTAATAGCAAAACACGTACCTCACGAGGTACCTGAGAGGGAGGAAGGGTTTAACAACTGCAAAGGTCCCCGTAGCGCTTCTCAAAGCGTCAATAAATGATGGCAGTTGCAGCAACTGTTCTTACCAGCATCACCATCCTTAGATGCCCCAGGACCCAGAAATATATAGATTTACTTCTCCATAGATGACTGTGTTGGTCAGCAAGGCTATTAGCATAGCAAATGAGTTCCTAAATCCCACTGGGTTAACACACTAAACACAGACTCTACACTCTCATAAAGGACTTGCTCCAACTTGCCAGATGACAGAGGGAACACGTGGCCTCCAAGGCCACAGCGCTAGGGAAGAGAGGAAACAAGGAGCCAGCAGCTCCTAGCTTTCTCCACCTAGTGGGACTCCTATCACTTCTGCACTCAGTCTACTGGCCAGACCTAACGGCACGGCACGAACAGAACTGTAAAGGAAGGTGGGAAATCTACAGGGATCTTGGATATTTGGTAAGAACTATGGTAATAGCCAGCTGTCTTTACATTAAAGCAACAATGATGATCTCTTTGTTTTTGCTGTTCCTTCCTTTTTTTCTATTAATACAGGGCACTTATGCTGTACTAAGGACAGTGTGAGATGTTTTATATGTACTATCTCACTTCACTCTTAGAGTGACTCTTGAAGTAAACATTGTTACTGTCATTATTTTACATAAGGAAGCTGAGGCAACAGAGAGATTATGTAATTTGTCCAAAGTCACACAGCTGATAAGTAAGGTTTAGAAAGAGGTCTCTCTGATACCAAAGGCTGTCTTTGAATCCATTCACCATTCTGCTTCCGAATAACACTTTTGTGCTGGTTGACCAGCAGGCCTCATAACAATCCCAAGACGGAGGTCAGCAACAGAGAGCATCTGTCCGTTTTATAGCCAGACAAACTGAGTCAAAGCAGACTAGGAAGCTGAGCCTGTGCTCTCTTGGTCTTACTGCCCAAGGCTTATATAATGATCATTCCCCTCTGGTTTCAGAAGGCTCTGAGGGTCCCAGAATCACTGTCCCCAAGGGCAGGAGGGAAATCCAGAGCCATTTCTAAAGAACATTTATTCTCGTTCCCCTTTCAGATGTAAAGGATCTGTCCATTCAGAACTTCCCTGCCTGCCCTTGTAGGTGACTTTGTACTGAGGTTTATGTACTGTTCTAGGGAGCTCTGGGGCTTGCCCAACATCTCACCTTGCTGGGATCCAACTCAGGATGCTAGCAGGAAAAGAAAACAAGCACAAAGACTCCCAAACAACCCGTTTTGAACTTCCCCGCACCTCACATTGGACCAATTTTCCTCCAATTACATGGTTGTCAGAAAGAAAGCAGAGCACATCAGTGGCCTGAGCCTGCCTTGTCTCTGACCCCTATGCCCAAATACCCCTCCCTCCAGAAAACTTTGATTTCAGGAGGGGAGAGAGGGTGGAGAGAAAGAAGGGCAAGAGTCCTGTGTGTGCAGCTATAGCAGAATACCACTGACTCTACAGAGAATAAGCCAAAAGGCACTGAGAGCCCTCTTGTTCTGGGGTGGCTAACCCATGACACCTAAGTCACCGTGCCTAGAACAATTCAGGGAACCCCAGAGACTGTGACCAACATGCTGCTTTATCTAGGACTAAATTCACAGCAGGGGTCTCTGGGAATTTCCCAGTGGATTGTACATGGAACCACATTAGTATACCAAGGCTCAGACTCCAGGAAAACATGTCTAGGGTGGGAGAAAACACACATTTGTGCATGCATGTCAATGCACACACATACACATGTGCATCCAACATACACTGCAGACATGCTGAGCATGCCACAGGGCCATGTATATCCCTCAGAGCTGACCAGATCCATTTCAGCCAGCCAGACTACTTGACGGTGGCCAAAGCGTGGATCTGCACAGTGATGTCCTCATTCTGAAAGGTCAGGCAGCTCCCCAGACTCAAGAATCATGACTCATCCCTCTGAGATACTCCAGCCTTGCATCCTCTCTTGCCTCAGGGTTTTTGCACACATTCTTCCCTTCCCTGGGAATTCTTTTTACCCTGTGACCAGGATGGCAGCCGTGGAGATGTTAATAGAAATGTTTTGAAGGTGGAGCAGACAGGATTTGTCAATGCATTGCAGTGAAGCTGGAGAGACAGGGCAATGAAAGTTGACACTGAGGCTTGGCCTGTGCATAGAAAACTGTGGAACTATTGCTACTAGAGAAGGGAGAGGAGGGTGGACAGAGGAAGTCTGGGGACCAGATTCAGATATATTAAATTTGATATGCCTATAAATACCCAAGTGTAGATACCTGGTAAGCAGTTGGATACGCAAACCTGGGCTTCAGGAATAAGACCATGATAGAGATGTAGATGATACTTAAATGCATGAACCACTGAGGCACCTGGGTGGCTCAGATGGCTAAGTGTCTGACTCTTGGTTACAGCCCAGGTCATGATCTCATGGTTTGCGAGATCAAGCCCCACTTTGGGCTCTGTGCTCACAGTGCAGAGCCTGCTTGAGATTCTCTCTCTCCCTCTCTCTGCCCCTCCCATGCTCACGTTCTCTCCCAAAATAAATATTCAAAAATAAATAAATAAATGCACTAACCACAGCCCCACCATGGGAGATGAAGAAAGGGGAAGAGGAGTAAGGACAGTCATGGGCTGTGCCATCCACTGGAGAGCAGAGGGAGCAGGAAATAGCCACCAGTGTGGTAGAAGAAGAATCAAGAGAGGGTGGAATAGTGGAAGCCAACTGAGGGGAGAGAGTTCCAAGGCGGGGTGGGATTGCTGCTGAGAGGTATAGAAAGATGAGGATGACATTGGCTCTAGCAACATGCAGCTCAATGGTGATGTGGAAAAAGCAGCTTTGTGTAGAGGTAGGAATGAACTATTATCTGGAGTGGCTCAAGAAAAAGCGGGAGGAGAAAATCAAGGGGAAACACTGATTTTGAGGGGGCTTGCTATAAAGGGGGAGAGAAACGGGCTGGTAGCTGGTGGGGAACATGGGGTCAAGAAAGGCTTTTTGTTTTTAGTTTTTAAGATGGGGGAGAATTGCAACATTTTTATATGCTGATGAGAATGATCTGGAAAACAGGGTAAAGTAAGCAGGGGATTGAGGGGGAAATTTTTAGACCAAGGCTCCTGAATAGGTGACAGGGAAAATTCCAATGCACAAGTGATGGCAATGGCCCTTGACAGGGCGGAAGATAGGTCACCTGTGGCAACTGCAGGGGAGGCAGAGGTTAGGGGACAGAGGTATGGCAGGTACAGTTATGGGAGTCTATGGAAGGTCTCCTCTGACTACTCCTGTTTTCTCACTGAAAAAGGAAGCTGGATCATCAGCAGAGACTGAGGAGGGGAAGGAGGTGTTGAGTGACTGAGGAGAGGAGATAAGAAACCATTGTTCAGGAAAGAGCAAGAGAGTGAATTGATCAGGAAAGGCTGAGGCTGGTGGGACAGCAGCCAGTGAGGTTAGTGATCCTGAGTTGTGACATCTGCCTACATAAGCATGTGTCTGTTCTCCAGACACATCCAAGCTGCCTGGGTGAGGGCATGCAAACAACTGAAATTGAATTCAGCCTAAGCTGGGGTTTTTCCAGGAACTACAATGTTGGAAAAGATGGACAAGGGAGTTGAAGGAGTAAGGGGAGAGAGGTTGTTACAGTTCGAATGTTTGTGTCTCCCCCACCCACAACACATTCATATTCTAGGATCCTACCCCCCAATGGGATGATTTAGGTTATGGGGCCTTGGGAGGCTGATGAGGACCTGAGAGCAAAGCCTTAATGAATGGGATTAATACCTTTGTAAAACAGGTTCCAGAGAGACCTACTGCCCTCTCCATCAGGTGAGGACACAGCAAGAAGTCAGCCCAGCAGAGGGCCCTCCCCAGTACATAACCATGCTGGCATCCTGATCTTGGACTTGCAGCCTCCAGACTGTGAGAAATATGTCTGTTGCTTTATGCTACCCAGTCTGTGGTCTTTTGTTGTAGCAGTCCAAATGGAACAAGACTGAGGTCATTAGGTGGGTGAGGGACAGTAACAAGATGACAGAGCCTATAAGGGCCAAGAACTCATGGACAGGGTATGGGCTTTGGGAAGCTGGGTGATGGTCCTAGCTCTATCCCCAAGAGCTGCAGGTCTGTGTAAACCACAGTACCCTGGTTTTCTACATCAACAGAATCAGTGGGTTACTGAGATGATTCCTAAGATCCCTATATAACTCTCCTTCTTCTGAAAGATGGGTAGGATACCTGGATTCTACATCCACCTCTAGAATCCTCTGGGTTTAATTTCTCTTTCTCTTGGCTTCTTCACATGAAAAATGGGAATAATGATACCTATTAGATTATCCACAAAAATAAGAGGTGCCATGAGAAAAGAGGGATTTTTTTGGTCAATTTTGTTCATTGCAACTCAGAACTTAGTCTAGCAAGCAATAGTGCTCAATAAATATTTGCTGTTTGGCTACTTGGTTGATTGGTTCGTTGGTTGGTTAAATGAATGAATGGGTGAGTGAGTGAATACCCACTTCACCTATTCCACAAAATTACTGGGGAACAAATGAGACAGAGATAGTAAACTTTGTAAGAAGTCTGCCGTGCTGTACGTTTTTATGCAATGATGCTCAAGCACCCCTGTGCTGGCCATTTCACTCTGGTTATTAAAACCAGAGTATCTTGTTAGGGACCTGCTGGAGTACTGCAACCAGATTACTGGAGAGTTGCAATCATAATAGCATAGACTAAAACCCTGGGTCACAGTCCCAGAAGGAGGGTCCTAAGAGTATGGAGCACTGGGCACATGCCATCTGATTTATACAGTGGGCTGAGGGGGAAGCAAGGACAGTTTCAGAATTGAGGAAAGCCAGAGGGAGGGTGAAGGTCCCTTATACCACATGGGGCATTAGAGTGGGGCCTCTATATCAGCAGAATGAGGGGTGCTAAAGAGAAAAGGTAGAAGGCCCCCAAAGGCTAACTCTCTCTTATCTGTCAGGGAATGAATATAGGAGAGCCATGTTGGGGGGCAGAGGAGAAGGATTGAGAATTCCCCAGAAGTCAGTATTACTCTGTAAAAGCACACTCCATCAAGACATTAAGCATGCCTCAAGCAGCCTATAGTTAATGTTAAGTTATTTCTACTAGGATTTAAGAGAAAAATACTTTAGGCAGCTATGGGAGTACCCCCCTCCCCACTTAAAATCCCCAAACAATGCAGCAAAGCTGGTTCTAAATAGGATGGCATGAGCACAGCCCATCACAGACTTCACATGTTCTCTCTGGCTTATTCTCAGCCCGTCATCTGGGTCTCCAACCCCTTTGACCCACAGGTAGGAAAATGACAGATGCAAATCGAAGGAGAAACACTCTAGCTGGTGGATGTCACGGGGGCGCCTACGACTCAGCACAAATCCTCTGGAAGTGTACTGTTTAAAATGGTCCTGTTTGAACCCATTGGCCTTTGCTTTTGGTTTAAGAAAGCTCAAAGTAAAAAAAGAGAGAGAGAAAGGAAAAAAGAGTCCTGACAGCAAAATCATTCAAACATTCCTAGCTTGTGAATGACAAATTTCCCTTTCGTTTCTGTTATAAACACTCTCACTCTGCAAGATTTGTTAATGATGGTGCGCTTCCCTGGGTGTTTATCTAGGTATCTAGATATATGTCTACACATCAAGCAACAAAAAAGATCTCTGAGGCTTTCTCAGGCATGAGCCAAGGAATGCAGAGTAATTATCTGTGACCAATTCTCATCTATAACTAATTAGAATTTTACTTTCTCATAGTATTTCCTTCCTGGTCCAGGTCCAAGGTTTTTTTCTTCTTTTTTTTTTCTTTTTTCCTAGAAAAGGAAGATACCTGGACACATTTATAACTGTGAGGTGGAAAGGGAATGGGGAAAGTGGAAAGGGGGATTTTTCAGATTGCATTATTGCTTTAATCTGATTGAATCTTCTTTGGTTTTTTCTTTCTGTGAATGCTTTTCCAGCATGGGAACGGTTTCTCAACCCTCTGGCTGTTGCATTTGAACCAAAGTCTGCAGAATAGTTTAAGAGCCCCTGCTCACCTCTCTCACTCCCACCTCAGGCGAGCAGTTCCCCATCCCAACCACAGCTTTGAGATCCCTTCCAAACTTGTTGGCGTCTCAAACTGAATCCCAGATGTTCACTTAGCAAGAAATAAATGAATGGCCCAAGCTGTGGACTGAATCAGTGATCCTCACAAATAGATTCCAGGTGTGTTGGCATCTGGATTGCTATCTTTTTCTCTGTTTTACATACACACACACACACACGCATGTGTATGCGTGCGCGCCCGCGCGCGCGCACACACACACACACACACACACACACACACACACACCAGTTCTACCCTGAAAAAGAATTCGACACCATCTCCAGATGTAGAAAGGACAGGACTAGTTACCTAACACGAATTACATCTTTTCAATCATGGACAAAGGCAAAGGGCTCCAAACATATCCCTCTTGCCTTCGATAATCAAAAGCATAATACATTTGATGTTCAAAATCGGGTTAGGCCTGCAGGTGCTTAGAATTGCTGAACTATCTTAATTGGCATCAATTTTCATTGCCCATCTTAGCCACTTCCTGCATTTCCTATGAAACTCCCCTTATTGCAAATTAAACAAGCACCTACCATGGGCCTACCTGGGACAAGCAATATAGGGAAGGAAAAAAGAGAGAAGGCAAGATCTCTGCCTTAATGAACATAGAGTCCTGCTGAAACAGCCGAGTTCAAGTGACTTAATTCATAAATTGAGAAATTTAATGTTTACTCAGTGCCTATTCCTTTTTATTTTTACTCATTTTTTGGATGCTTCCCTTTTTTCAACTCAAGTATAATTAACACACAGTGTTAGCTACAGGTGTACAATATAGTGATTCAACAACTCTATTCATTTTTCAGTGTTCCAAAAATAATTGTACTCAATCCCCCTTTACCTATTTCACTCATTCCCCCACCTCCCCTCTGGCAACAGCCAGTTTATTCTCTATATTTAAGAGGCTGGGGTTTTTTTGTCTCTTTTTTTCCCCTTTGTTTGGTTCCTTAAATCCCACATGAGTGGAATCATATAGAATTTGTCTTTCTCTGATTTATTTCACTTAGCATTGTTTCCTTTAGATTCATCCAAATCTTGCAAATGGCAAGATTTCATTCCTTTTATGGCTGAATAATATTCTATTGTGTCTATATGTATATGTAAATGTAACTGTAACTGTATTTCTATATATCTATATCTATACCTATATCATCACATCTTCTTAGTGCCTATTCTATGTCATGCTCTGGCACACAAAATCCAGCGAGATCCTCCCCTTAAAGAGCTTACAGTCAGTCTAGTAGGGAAGGAAGATAAGTTCACCGATGACCACAGGCAAATGTGCTGTATGCTGATGGAGAAGGAAATCTAGGAAGCTGTGGGAGAAGTCTTTACAGCTTCTTGGAGGAGGCAATATTTGATTAGCATCTGGAAAGAGGAGGAGGAAAGGAATGAAAAACAGAAAAAGGCCAGAGAGAGTACCTGGTCAAAAGACCTGTGATAGGACACTATAGAACCAGCATCTGTTTCAACGTGCAAGAGTGAAGGATGAGGATCTCCTGTGGGTGGGTGGACTAAGACTTGGCAGATACAGTCATGTGAGGCAAGGCGCACTTGTGAGCTGAGCTGGTAAGACAAACACACATGAAGCAATGAGAGAAGCTTGAGCTGGAACCCTGGGTGATGGGCACAGACTGGAAGGGAAGTGGGGAGAGAGAGCCAACCAGGGACTAGGGACTTGTGGATGGGGCAAGTCTTCAAGGACAGATAGAGAGAAAGGGGGAGGGAGGGTCTTCCAAGCTCAGAGGGCAGTATGAGCAAAGCTAGGGGCAAATGCTTTTCCACAACAGGTGCAGAGACAGGCAACCATCATGGTCCCAGCAGTAGAAATACATAGGGATGAGACAGAAGAGTAGATGGATGGGGATGAGACCTTAGGGCTGGTGGGAGGCCTGTGGGTCCCCAAGATGCAGTCATCAGACTTCTAAGTGATTTCAGACAGCAAATGAGTATGTTTATTTTAATCAGCACAGATTTTTATGTTTTTAGAATAATGTGCAACTCTCTTATGGTAGTTATTACTTAAGATGAAGCTAAGGAAGGGGTGCCTGGGTGGCTCAGTCCGTTAAGTGTCCATCTTTAGCTCTGGTCATGATCTTGTGGTTTCTGAGTTCGAGCCCCATGTCAGGCCCTGTGCTGACAGCTCAGAGCCTGGAGCCTGCTTCAAGTTCTGTTTCTCCCTCTCTGTTCCCCACCCTCGCTCATGCTCTGTCTGTATTTCTCTTAAAAATAAATAAAAATTAAAAATTTGTTTTAAAAAGATGAAGCAAAGGGGCGCCTGGGTGGCGCAGTCGGTTAAGCGTCCGACTTCAGCCAGGTCACGATCTCGCGGTCGGGAGTTCAAGCCCCGCGTCAGGCTCTGGGCTGATGGCTCAGAGCCTGGAGCCTGTTTCCGATTCTGTGTCTCCCTCTCCCTCTGCCTCTCCCCCATTCATGCTCTGTTTCTCTCTGTCCCCAAAATAAATAAACGTTGAAAATAAAAAGATGAAGCAAAGGGGGAAAAAAGTAAGTTGACTTAAAGTCAAGTGAAAGAAAATATTAACTAATAACAGTTCAGGTGTTACACAGGTTGACCAAAACCATGAAGGGCGTACAGAAATGACTCGCATTGGGGGAAATTTGTGTTGCTAAATGGTCACTCAAGTTTCTTGACCAGGCTTGACGTGAAGAAAGGAACACTGTAGGAAGAAGACTCAGGCAGGGCATGCAGGATGTTTTATCAGGGAGAAGCAAGAGCTGATGGGGGAGAAAATGAAAGTGATCATTGTGTAAGTCAAACATGACCAGAGTGAAAACTGGCTGACAAACAGGGAGATGACAAGGCAAAACGTGATGACACAAGATGAGGATAATTGGAATACAGAGAGAACATGGTAGATGGGTTTACTGTTCTAATTCTTCCCTCCTTCTCTGCTATAGAATCATATACCTAAGACTTGGACCATGTGTCCTTGCAGTGTTTCCCATGAAAGGGGGCAGTGTATATCTCCTTGCACTGCTGGTGCCAGACTTGGACATGTACCTTGATTTGGCGAATAGAAGGTTGGCGGGTGTGATGTGAGCAGAGGCTTTAAATGTGCTTCTGTGACTTGGCTGGATCTCATCTCTTCTTCCACGTGCCTTGAGAAAAGTAGGCCTCTGGTAGTCATGAGCCAGAGGAGAATAAGAAATCACATGAAGGATACTAAACCTAGTCTACAGCCTGAACCCAAGCCCTGCTGAGCCTAGCTGAAGTCAGCTGATATCAGCTAAACTCAGCCAACTTATGACCCATAAGCAAGGAAAATAGACATTTATTTTTATAAGACACTGAAATTCTGAGGTTGTTTGGATAAAAAGGGCAATTGACTAATATGGAGGAGGAGGGAGGAGGAGGAGTTGCCTTCAGATTTGTAGTAGTCTCCTGACTGGTCCCCCTGCTTCTACCATTGCCCACCTACATCCTATTCACCTCTAGCAGCTAGAAAGATCCTTTCAAAATACACATTAATCAAGTCATTCCTTTGTTCAGAATCCTCTAGTGGCTCCCATCTAACTCAGTGAAAGTCGATGGTCTTGCAATGGGTCACATGTGTCCACATGATCTATCTCCCTCCCCCTTTACCTCTCAAACTTCAGTTCCTTCCACTCTCCCACATTCTCATGCTGCTCTAGGTACATAACCTCCCTGCCTCTCCTGGGACACATTAGGGTCTTCCCATCCTCGGGACATCCCCTCGCTGTCCTCTTCCTAGAAAACACTTCCTTCAGATACACAAAGAGCTAACATCTTCATCTCCAGTCTCAAGCAGTACAATAAATGACATGGCCTGCTCTGAAAAGAATCCAATTTGACTTCTCATGGGCATCCCATAGGCATGTCCAATGTGTATATTGTCATCTCCCTCGACCCCAAACTTGCTCTTGCCCACATGATCCCCATCTGAGGGAGTGATCCTTTCTCGTACTTCACTCCTTTTCACTTGACACTCCCCATGTGCCACAAATCATTATGTGCTGTGAGCTTTGCCTCTTAAGCATGTCTTCAAACCATGCTTTTCTCGTACTTCCACTGCCTCTTTCATACTTCAGGCTACCAGGGGCTCCCCCTGCCAGCCTTCTTGCCTCTATTCTTGTTCCTCACCCTCCCACCCAACTCTCTTTTTTCACATTTTTTTAAGTGTTTATTTTTGAGAGAGAAACAGAATGTGAATGGGGGAGGGGCAGACAGAGAGGTAGACACAGAATCCAAGCAGGCTCCAGGCTCCGAACTGTCAGCACAGAGCCCAATGCAGGGCTCGAACTCATAAACTGTGAGATCATGATCTGAGCTGAAGTCGGACACTCAACCGACTGAGCCACCCAGGCGCCCCCCTCCCACCCAACTCTTAAAGTGATTCTACATATTCCAGGTGAATTTATCTCCTTATGAGACTGATTATGTTGTTCCCGTGCTGAACATTCCTCAATAGCTCCTCACTGCTCTCCAAAAATATTAAAATATCTTCATCCTACCTGGGAAGCTTGGTGTCATCTGTCCCTTCTCACTCCAGCTGTGATGAATTTCATTTAGCTCCTGAACATACCCTGCTCTCCCTCATCTCTGGGCTTCTGCAGATAGATTCCCTCTATCTGGAATTCTTTTCCTTTCTCCTCTACTTCAGTAATTCCGATTCAGCCTCCGGATCTCAACTGAGAAGGTATCTCTTCTAGGAAGCCTATCTGACCCTCCTCTACTCCTACAGTCCTCTGAAATTATTTCACTATACTGAAACTTCCCATTGACTGGCTTCTTTCATTGGAGAGTGAGTGCTGTACTAAAAGATCTCTCGACACCAAGGTCTGGAAATGTTTTCTGTAAAGAGCCAGGTAGCAATTACCTTAGGCTTCCCAGGCTTTACACTACCTGTCACAGCCACTCAATTCTGCCAGTGTAGCATAAAAGCAGCCATCAACAACACATCCATGAATGGGCATGGCTGTGTTCCAGTAAAACTTTATTTACAAAAACAGGCAGTGGGCTGGATTTGGCCTGAAGGCTATACTTTGCCAAACTCTGTTCTAGACTGACACTGTATCCCTAGGACTAGAAGAATTCCTTATACACCCAAGGGGCTCCATAAAGATTTCTTAAATAAAGAAGGAAAGATTGAATGAAGGATATATGAGTAAATGAATGATACATTTTATTAATTTTTTAATTTAAATTTTATTTATTATTTTGAGAGAGAGAGAGAGAGAGAGAGAGAGAGAGAGAGAGAGAGAGATCATGAGCAAGGGAGGGGCAGGGAGAGAGACAGACAGACAGAATCCCAAGCAGGCTCCACACTGTCAGCATGGAGCCCAATGATGGGCTCAGACTCATGAACCATGAGATCATGACTTGAGCCAAAACCAAGAGTCAGACACTTAACCCACTGAGCCACCCAGGTGCCCCAATGAATGCTGTTTTAAAGGCCAAGCTGACCTAGTTTGAAAAATATCTTTCCTAGAATTAAACTGGTATTTTAGGAACTGTCCCTCTTCTTATTCCCTCATGTTTGAAACTCTGTCATGAAATAATATTTGTTGAGTGTCACCCTTTTAAACACTTGACAACGATGAATCTATTACATCCTCAAAATAACCCTATGAGCTATGGACGATTTTGTCTTCAGTTTACACAGGAAGAAACCTCAGAGAGGTTCCTCAAAGCTAGAGGTCTGCCTTGCCTTCAGCAGAGCCCTCCTTCTCTAGAGACCCTTGCTCAGTGCCAGTGATCCAGACCTTCATTGGGCTTCCTCCCCCACTGTCTTTGTGGTGGGCCTGAAGCCTTGCCTCCCCCTGGCCTGCTATGCCTATGTGCCATGCACCCAGTCTGAGGTCACACATTCCTAATTTGGATCGCCTGCCTGCCTAACCCTCTAAATGCCTCACCCACAATCTCTGGGTCTGATACTGCTGGCCTTTTCCCCAGGGGTTTGGCACTACTCTGGGCCCTACTGACCCTTTGAGCTCCATTCTCTCACTTTTCCCCTCTCTCGTCTCGATTCTGTCCTCCAAGGAAGTTCTAATACCAGCATGACCTATTTCAAAGTCCAGGGCACAAACGACTGCATCTAGAACTTGAAAAGTGTGAGAAAAATCCAAGAGATGAAAACTGCTCTGATAGAAGCAGTAGCAAGCTCAGCGGTCTTCCTACGGAGATTCGGCCAATTACCAAAAACACTTCCTTTGGCTGAAAAGCTCACCACTGAATCAGACTTGAGGAAGAACACGCTGTAATGTTAAACCCCAAAGGGCCGCTCTTTGCTCCGAGGCCCTGATTTCATCTGTAATTCCTCGATGTTTATCAGAAGTATGTTCCCTGCGAGGATTTAAGGGCTCCCAACAAAAGCAGATCCCTCATTGAGAAGCTAGAGGCGGCACTTTCAGCCTGAATTTGTCCTCTCCCCCCTTTTCCAGACATGGGTCTCTGCCTCTCACCCTGAACTCAGCAGCCCCTGGCAACTCACGGCACTGGTTTGAATCTAACTTATGAACCGATGGGTATCACCATGGCAGGATGTGAGGCTGAGATGTTAATTGCTCATTAGCCATCTGTGCGAGCTGCGCCTCAGCTAAAAGACAAGAGAAAGAATGTGGGCTGCCGATACCTGGGAGTCCAGCTACCGACACACGTGGAAACTATCCAGGGGGACCTCAGGTTCAATCTGCAGCTTGGCCACATATTTATTTCTCACTAAAATAACATCTGGCTTTCATTTTTTGGTGACAACTCGTTTGGACAAGACCTTGAGTAGGTTAAAAAAAAAAATTAGACTTTCCACCCTTCCCCCAGCCTTGGGGAACTAAACTTTGTTTAAGCTCTTTTGTGAGCCAAGGGTGTGAATAAGAAGTTGGTGTGGGGACTGCAAGCTGGGGTGTAAACAAGGAGTTATTTGTTTCTTCTTATTAGAAGATGATGACTTTGTAGAGTTCACACACTCCCAAATTGTAGGCAAGGCAGAGTTCCTGGGGAGAATATATAGCAAATTATGTACAGGTCTCAGAAGTCTACAGCTCAATTACTGGGCAATCTGAAGGTTCAACTCTGTGTCCAAGGCTTTTGGGACCCCAGTGTAGGATGACTGGGTTTGGAGAGCATGTTTGAGTTGTGCATTGACCCAGGAGAACATGAAAGAATACCACAAACACTCTGTGGGTTCCACCAAGAGCTAGTAGCCCTGGCTGCTACAGGCTGGGATTCCTGAGGTTCTTTGCCACAATACAAGCTCCGTGAGGTCAAGGACACTATTGCTTTTGCTCTTGACCACATCCTCAACACCTAGCAGAGCATCTGCTTGTAGTAAGTACTCACACGTTTGTCCAATAATGAACAAATGGTACAAAATACAGGTTCCCTTGTGATTCCAGCCCCTGCGTATGGCCACATCTCCTCCAAACAACACCTGGAGTAATTTCCCACAATACTAAGAGGTGGGAGGTTGCAGGATGCCAGCCATATATATAGTAAAGAAAGTTCTCTGAGACAAAAACCAAGATTCCTTAGTGATTGGAGCCACCACAGCAGAGATGGATTAGGAGGCTCCTGTTTCCTGGCTCTCCAGCTGGGGCATTTCTGAGGAGGAAATGGGTGAGGTTGCATAGTTAGTGAGGCCCTGGCTTCACACATCCGAATTTGAAATTTAATTCCATGCCTACTGTGTGCAAAGCATGGTGCTAAGTGCTTTGGAAATTTCAAATAAGAGGAAAGGAGGGAGATGGTGTTTGCTCTTGGACTCTCAGAAATCATCTCATAGGACATGTTCTTTTCCACCACAGACCATTTGTACATGCTGCTTGCTTATCTGCATGTATGCCCTTCATGCTTCCTAACCTTCTTTTGAGAAGCTTCAGATCTTTGCTCAATCATTACTACCTCAGGAAATCATTACTTTCCCTGACTACCACCCCACCCATACTAAGTCAGATGTCCTAGTATGCCTTTGTGCAACCATGCATTCCTTCTGCAGAGTACTTAGTACAACTGTAATCTTCCATTGTTTTGTGTGTGTGTGTGTGTGTGTGTGTGTGTGTGTGATTATTTAACAGCTTTTTCCCACTACCTGCATTGTCCAATACAGTGTCCACTAGCCATGTGACTAGTTTAATTAAAATTGATTGGGGCACCTGGGTGCCTCAATCTGTTAAGCATCTGACTCTTGATTTCAGCTCAGGTCATGATCTCACAGTTCATGGAATCGGGCCCCACACCAGCTCCATGTGGACAGTGCGGAGCCTGCTTGGGATTCTCTCCCTCCCTTTCTTTCTGCCCCCCCCCCCCAATAAATACACTTAAAAATTTAATTAAAGGCCACCTGGATGGATGTCACTTAAGAGACCAACTCTTTTTTTTTATATTAAATATAATTTATTGTCAAATTGGTTTCCATACAACACCCAGGGGGAGGGGAAGAGGGAGGGAGGCAAACCATGAGAGATTCTTAAATACTGAGACCAACTCTTGATATTGGCTCAGGTTGTGAGCTCACCGTCATGAGATTGAGCCCTGCAGTGGGCTCTATGCTGAGTGAAGCCTGCTTGGGATTCTCTCTTCCTCTCTCTCTGCCCCTCTCCTGCTTGTGCTCGCTCACTCTCTCTCGCTCTCTCAAAATAAATAAATTCAGTCCCTCAGCTACATTAGTCACATTTTAAGTGCTCAATAGCCACATGCAGCTAATGGCTATCATATCGGACAATGCAGAGACAGAACACTTCTACGACTGTAGAACATTCTATTGGACAGTGCTGTGCTAGACTGTACACTCTGTGAAAAGAGGTATCATGACAGTTATTAGCTCCATTATATACCTCCACAGGTAGCACAGTGCCTACCATGCAGTGAATGTGCGTGAAATATTTGCTAATGAGTGAAAAGCCAGGGAGGCAGACTCAAAAACTAGAACACAAGGAAGCATGATTCCATACTACATGGGAGACAGAGTACAAGAGAATCACAGGACAGAGAGCTGTTCTTACACAGGTGAGATTGAAGGCTTAGTGGAGGAGGTGACATTTGTGTTGGGCTTTGAAGAGTAGGTGGGAGTTTGAGAGTGGAGAAGAGGTAAGATACCATCACAACAAAGGAAAGTAGCATTTGAGTAGGATCATGGAATCAGGAAAAAGTGTGCCATACCTGGGAAAGAACAGTGCTTTATCTTGGGTGATACATGGGTGCTTGGAATGAAAGTTTTGGAATGGCATGCTGAGGAACACAGATTTCATTCACATGCAATTTCAGGTAAGATATTGTCCATCTACTATATGCCAGTGTTAACTGCTACATACATGACCTTGTTTGATATCTGCAGCATCCCAGTGGGGTAGGTACTGTAACAATTCCCATTTACAGATGAGAAAATGGAGGTTCATATGGGCCATATAGATTCATATGAGTTGAATTACCCAATAAAAGTCACATGGCTAGCAAGTAGCAATAATGTGATTACTGACATGAAACTCCACACAGGTAGGGAGTATACCTGTATCACTAGCAATTGTAATCACCAGCACCTCACATAGTGCTGGAACATACTGGAGTCCTAATAGGTAGCTGGTGAATGAACAAGTGACCAAATGTGTTTGATCGTGGTGCCTCTAGCTGTAGTGGAGATGGACAGAAAGGACAGAGGCAGTATTGCATAGGGTTAGGAGTGAGAGGGTTGGGTTGGATGCTCAGGGTTCAGTCCTGGAGCCAAAAGTTACTTTCTGGGTGACCTGGAGTGACTGGGTATCTTAACTCTTGTGTATATCATCAGACCAATGGCAATAATTGATAATGCCTTTGCTGGATAGTGATAGAGCTCAGTGAAGTAGATAATGCACATACTGGCTATCTAATAAATACCCGCCTCTTTTATCAGGAGGTGATCAGGGCCTTGTCCCTTTCTCTAGGTTTTGGAAGGCAGAGATGTCAGAGATATTCTGCGGGCTGAATTAGTTTGAGATTTGACAACTGAAGGAAGGCTGGGGTTAAGGAAGGATTCAAACTCCTGAAAATATTTGAGCCTGGGGGAATGAAAGGGTGAATGAGACGATGATCAGAGACATGGGGAGCACAAGAGAAAGAGGTCTGGGTAAAAAATTAAGGTCATAGTAGCCTCCCCTAGGTCTCAAATCCAGAAACCCAGCTAAGACTAGAAAAAAAGAAACATTCAGGGGCACAGAAGGCCCTCAGTCAGTCAAGTAGGATGCATTCTTAGACCTTTTAAGGGCAGAGCAATGGTCTCAACAAGTACCTTTGCCAAAGACTCTAAGAGTGTATTGTTTATTGCATCACTTGTGGAGAGCCCTGTATGACATCATCTTCACCAAGAGGAGGTGAGCTGATAGCTTTCAGGGAACTGTGTGTGAGGTCAACCCTTAGACCCAGCCAAAAAGATAACATGTCAGGTCAAGGCTATGTGACTTCCTGGTTTGGTGCCATGTCACTCAAAGCATGGTCTAGGGACCAACAGGTCAGCCTGTAAGAAATGCAGTTTCTTAGGTCATGCCTGGGATCTGCTAAACCAACTCTGCCTGTTAGCCATATCTCCAGGTGACTTGTGTGAACATTAAGGTCTGAGAGTTTAGAGCTCTATAGACAGGCTGCATCAATTTTGGTTCTGCACTTACAACATCTGTGACCTAGGCAAGTGATTTAACATCTCCAAGCTTCCATTTTTTTCATCTAGGCAGAGGAAAAAACAATCAAGCTGACTCATCGGGTAGTTCTGAGGCTTGCCCCAAACCATGCATATGGAAGTGGTTAACACAAGCTTATAACTGGTAAATGCCCAATTAATGCCAGCAATGGTTATTAAAAACCCAGTGTCCAAGACAGGGGGCAGAATGATGGTCCAACTGACCACTCTCTTCAGGTAACAAGATGGTCTCAAAGGAGTGAAACAGTAAAACTATGATTAAGCTACCACCAACCCAGCCACCCTCCCCAGATACATTTATTTATCACTCCAAATGTTTGAAAGGCTCCACCCTGCAGAGTACTTGAACCAGATCTGGCCCATCTTCTTGGACTTACAGTTCAAGACAGACAAGATTAGGCTGAGTGCCAACTTAAACATTGGAATGGGCCCTGAATCCCTCCCCTGATTAGATCAGCTAACACACCCGGGCCTCCAGAGGACACATTCGCAGAAGACCGATGCAGATACGAATTGGGTCAACCTCAGGCCCAGCCCAGCAGTGGTTTATAGCCAAAAGGAAGAGAAAGGCCATAGGATTGGACTGACCCACCTTTGTTACAGACAGTGCTATCAACTGACAAAGGAAGCAGAACAAGCTTCCAGAATAATAGCAGCAACACCTAACCTCTTTTGAGTGCTCACAGGCAGTGTTCTAAGGGTTTTGTAGGTTTTAACTAATTGAATCCTCTCAACAACCCTATAAGGTCCAGACCGTTATTTATCTTATATCATTTTACAGATGATAAAACCAAGGCTTGGAGAACTTAAGTTACTTATTATATGATTCATCACCCCACTAGTAAGTGGCAGAACTAGGATTTTGGCAGGGTGCCCAATGCCCCTTGCACCTCATCTGTGCCTTAACTGACCATTGCTCTCCTGCCATCTGTCCATCCTGTGTGGCCGGGACATCCTGTGTTGCCCACAAAAGGCAAGGGTGGGCTGACTGAGGCATGCAACAAGGAGCTCGCCCCATCTTGGGAGGGATCGATTCCACACCCCGCCTGAGGGAGGGCTTCTCATCTTACTCAGCCTCAGCTACAAGCAAGTGGTGACACTTTCTGGGATGCCTATTCCTATCCCAAGGAATAGCAACATGGAAATTCAAAAGATGAAATCACAGAAGCAGTTTATCACACTAAGTACAAAGACAGGCATCTGTCAACAAAGGCACATGATTATAGGTGAGCATTCATTCAGTGGCTCTTTCCCTGCTGCTCTCAGAAGTCTTTTGAGACCCCGAGTTGTCAAGAAGTCTCTGGTTGCAGAGACTCAATGTCTCTGTGTGCGTGCGGAGACAGATGCAGACGCAAGCATGGAGGCTGTGATTTCTCCTCTGTGCTGTCTCTTCACCACCTACACACCACGCACCAGGTGGCCAATGCGAGTGAGTATGGGGCTCTTGTCCCAGCCCCCAATTCTCCAGTAGTGTCTCCTGGCTCCCCTCCTCCTCTGTGACAGTCAGACACAGCCTCACTCCCCGCCTCTGGTCCTGCTGCACTCATGGCTTTCCCATTCAGCCCCTGCCAGTCCTTGGGACCCCATGCTGCTCTGCACACCACAGTGCCCAGTGGGCCAAGTGCCCCCATGTGGCCCCCACAGGCAGGGAAAAGATACTAAAATCAACCCACTTGCAAACAGGCCCTCTTCATTCACAAACGGGCAGATGAATCCTAGTCAACTGCAAGAGAAGTCTTAATTTGGAATTAAGAGAAAAAAAAAAATTTAAATCCAAACCCAGAGACCGTACAACCCAGAATGAATAGTAATAAAAACTGTGTTTTCTTGAGTGATTTTGATGTGTCAAGGTAGGTTCAATTGTCTCAACTCTCCCATTCTGGTGGGTGACGTTGACAATGGGGGAGGCTATGCACGTACAGGGGAAGGAGGCATATGGCAAATCTCTGTACCTTCCCCTCAATTTTATTGTGAACCTAAAACTGCTCTAAAAAAATAGTCTTAATAATTTTTTAAAATCTAAAGAATAATTTTCAAATAGTTGAAAAAAAAAAAAACAGGGGAGCCTGGGTGGCTCAGTCAGTTAAGCATCAGTCTTCGGCTCGGGTCATAATCTCACAGTTTATGGGTTTGAGTCCTGCCTCAGGCTATCAGCATAGAGCCTGGAGTCTGCTATGAGTTCTGTGTCTTCCCCTCTCTCGCTCCCCATCTGCCACTCATGCTCTGTCTCTGTCTCTCAAAAATAAACATTAAAAAAATTAAAAAACAACAACAACAACCTTGGATCCATGGTAGGCCCTGGGCATATGTTTTTTTGGATATGGGACCTTCTGGCTTCCTTCAACCACACCAAGTAAATGATTATCTTCTCTATCTATGGATAGAGTTCTGATTGGTGTAGAAAATGACACATATATACATAAATACATATGTACACACACACGCTTAAGTATCTATAAGAATAATTTTTTTCATTTTTTAAATGTTTTTTTTTTTGAGAGAGAGAATGAGACAGAGTGTGGGCAAGGGAGGGGCAGAGAGAGAGGACACACACACACAGAATCTGAAGCAGGCTCCAGGCTCTGAGCTGTCAGCACAGAGCCTGACACAGGGTTCGAACTCATGAACTGTGAGATCATGACCTGAGTCAAAGTCAGAAGCCTACCCAGCTGAGCCACCCAGATGACCCTGTATAAGAATAATTTCTGGAAATTTACAAAACAAAAACAAAAAACAAGACAACGGCTACATTTGGGAAGGGGAACCAGGTATCAGGTAAAGCAGGGACACTTTCTTTTATACACTTTTAGTCCTTAATAGTTTGTACCATGAATACGTAGTATCTGCTAATTTCAATTTCAAAACCAGTCAATAATAACAATAAAAAGTATATGGAATTAGTGAGAAATACAATCATTTCATGTGTCCACTCTAAACTGGTTCTTCAAACCAACTCCTTTCTGACAAAGCACACTAGACACATGTCAACAATGAAAAACACACTTCAAGACAAACATACATCATCCACCTCAATCCTCACACCAACAGTGGCTCCTCTTTTGTACCAGACCCTTCCCGTGTGTGACCCTGCACATGGCCTCTACTTCCAGCTCCCACTCTTTGTATTAATCAACTGATCTGTCTTCTTAGGACAAAGGACTCTGCCCATGATAGGCCCTCAGGGTTTTCCTTAGTGTGGGGTGTCTTGTGTTCACTCCTGAGATCCCAAACCTAGAGGGATTCTCCCAGGCACTGTGAGGAGTCAGGACTCCAGAATTCACTTTTTCTATCAGGCAAAGATGGCTTTACGCTAGTTTTTGATTTCCCCATGTAATCAAACTTAAGCTCTTTTGGAACTCCAAGTGTAAATGTGAAGTTATATACATATCAAGTTTCAAAATCCCAACTTACACAGATAGAAGAAAATCTCACGCCTAACTCAGAACAAACATGGCTCAGAAAATTAGTGCTGCCCCTCCAGCTCAGGCTGTTTTGTTTACGCACTACTTCTTCCCATTCAACAGGCTGTCATTATGTGAGCGCCAATAAACCGGGCGGAATCGTGGACACAATATATCACTGTTCAGTGCTGCCAGAATTGGAACATAAAGACCACTTAACTCAGAACAAAATCAGAGAGCCCACAAATTAGTCACTGCAGAGATGCCAAGACGATATTAGTCTATTCACTGCACTCAACAGTATTACACATCTGAATGGGTTTAAGGCTCCTCAGAGGGGTGTGTGGTGGGGTTTATACATTGCTTCTGTTGCAGGGGATGGGATGTCACTAGCTGTGGCACATCAGACCAGCAGTCCCCATGCCTCAAGACATCCTTTTACCTCTGTCTCTCCTCTGACCTTGGGCCATCTAGCTTGTGGTGCTGTATCCGCCTTTCATCATGTCTCCAGCATCTCCCTTCCAATGCAAATGCTTGGAATGGGATGCGCAAAGCTTAATGGGAACCTCATTTCTCTCTACCATGTCTCCTCCACATCAGGATAGTCAAGATGGCAGGAAGTGGTCTACATCTCAATGTTACTGCTGTGTGGATGATGGGAAGTACACAAGGACATGTGTGAGCAATTTCATTAACATCCATCATGGCTTGGCTGTGCAGTGAGCCATGCAAGCTAATGACCAGGTATCGTCAAATACTCAAAGGCCCTTGGCTTACCTTCCTGAATAATAAACTGACTTGCTTCCTTGGAGATGTGTGTTTCAGTACATCTAGGATAGTGGCTTTTGATATTCTAATAAATCACCAACTACCTTGTTATCACTTCTAGGTATCATCTATATTATTACTTAATGTATTCCTAAGTTAACTCACCTTTTTTATTTTCCTTAAATGCCTGCTTTACTCTCATTCATAGTGAAATCACCCACAGGGCCATGCATTTGAAGAGCTATTTATCTAATACACATCACAAAAAAATCATAAAAATGAAAATGTTATGTCTCTTACACCTTGGCACTCTTACAAGGCAAATCATGACTCAGAAGTCAATAGACTCCATTTTGTCTTGAACGCTATCTCCCATCATCACTAGCAAGGGATTTTTCACACAGTAAGTGCTCAATATAAATTCGCTCATTTGAATTGATCTCAGGTGCCATTTAACCAAACTCTACTTCTCAGGATTGTGGTAAAAAAAAAAAAAAGATATTCCACGATCTAAGCGAATTATTTCCCTGATTTCCACGCCTTGAGATTTGGAAACCGCTCAAAAAACATCATCGCCCTGAACTTCTTGGTTCAATTAGAAGGGTCTAAGGAAACAGACAAAGTTATGCCATAACTTATTCTTAGCAAAACAGAAAGCAGAGCTTGCAAAAAAAGACACAGAACTCTGCTTTAAGCGTCTTTAGGAGGAAGAATGTCTGCAGATGCAGACCTTTCATGCAGAGTTGGTACACGGATGGTAATCCACATGGGTGGGTACAGTGCTTTAGCCACTGTCAGCAGACATAAGCATCAAGGGCCATGGTGAAATGCCCCAGCCCACGCTTGATCAAAGCTTGTTCTTAACCAAAATGGTCAAGGCATGGACATTTCATTCAACAAGGACACAAAACTGAATGGGGAAGGTCTGCTTCTCACTGGAGAAACCAGACTATGCATGCAAAATTTCATGCCACAGTTCAAAGGGGCATTGTGACCTAATAAATTGAGTTGCATGGGTTATTAAATGCAACTATAAATTCAGTCAGAGGCTCTCCCAACCTCCCCCTAGCCCCCCGCCCCTGGTGCTTTTCCCTCAGCTGAAACACATGTGAAAGTGGAGAAAGTTCCAGGGAAGCTTGGTGCCTCTTTTGGTTGCATCTGACATGCCATGTGCCAGGATAAAGGATTCCTCTGGAAATGACTTGCTGCTGAAACTGTGACCCCAGGAACACCAGGCTAGAATCTCTACTGAAGGCCTCAGAGTGGGGCTTGATGGACCTCCAGGTAAAGATCAACAGTGATTGTATCTGCAGCCAGCCAGAGCTGGGAACATTTCCTTTTGCTGGCTGGTTGCAACACCTAATCTCACCAGAGAAGCTCTGTCAGAAAGTGAATAATTCATGTGCTTGCTCTTCCTCTGTGGGGTTTAGCAACGTAGGTGTCCTGACAAGTCAAACAACAGTGACAGAGATGTGTCTTTAGGGATTAGTGAAAATCGGACTCCTACCTGCTGGGATTTAGCTCTTCTCAGCCCCTATCCTGCAACCTGTGTGCTCTCAGGGTCACAAAATAAAAAGGCAGAGCCTTGGTTTAGAAAGCATCACACAGGGAATAGCATACATAGCCTCTCTTTTATTTCTTCAGCTTTTTAAGACAGACCTTTGGAGATAAAAAAAGATTTTGAAATTCCAAAATGATGTACAAAATGGGTCCTTGTCAAATAAATCAACCAAGAAAAATAAAACCAGCAAAGAGATTTCTTTTTTTCAAGGGCTGACTCAGAGATCTGATTCTGTAGCAAGGCCTGCGCATGTCTCCCAGACCGTCTGCAGAGATATCTCGGAGGGAAGGGAGGAGGCTGCAGGGAATGGGAAGGGCTGAGAGAGGAGTCCTCCACCTTTGGTGGAGGAAGCCCCTTCCGAGTCTATTTACAAGGCACACAAAACAAGCAGGCTTTTGATTTGTAACCACATCTTGTCCTTACTACTTAGATCTTAAGGAGATGCACAGGATGGGACAATGGCAATGTCATCTGCTCTGGAGGCAGGGAGAGCTGCTTTCAAATCTTGCCCCCATATCTCACAGCATTGAGACTTTGGCCAAATTATTTAACCTCTCTGGACCCTCTCTGTTTCCTTACTGGTAAATGGGAGGCTAATAGTAAGTACTCCCTAACATTACGGTAAGGATTAAATAATGAATGAATGCCAGATCCATAACAGGAGATCACTACAGAAATTAGATGGTATAGAGAAAATTACTATGATACGACATTGCTCAGCTTACTGACATACTATAATTACTTGACCAGGCCCCAAATGGATCACCCAGTTTTTAAATAAAATGTAGATTCCAACAAGTAATTACATAACATTCAAAATGTATACATTTTCTTTTACATACATACCTATTTCAATAAAAAATATTTGCTATGCAGAATGGTCAAAGTAATATGCTGCTGAGCATTTACCAAATGTTCCCAGAATACCTACTATGTGCCACGTCTTCTCTCACCACCACAGGAGAGGTGAAGGTAGAGGTGTTCCACAAATGGGTTCCTCCCTGGGATCAGTGTAGGGCTTCACAAAATAATGAGTATAACAAGAAGGTACCCCAAAGGAAGTTCTGCTGGTAGTTCTCATTATGGGTGGGGTGGAGGAGAGCCCAGCAGAGCCTCTCTAACTGGAAATGGAAGGGAAGCGGTGAGGGGTAACCATAGTGTGGCTACATCTGTATGCACGTTCTTCCTGGGTTTCCAAAGCACGGACTCACCAGTGATGTTACTCACACACATGACAAATGTTAACAAATTCAGGGTGTGGCTAGGCACACCTGAATGTTAGGTGCTAGCATTGCTGTGCTGAGCACTGACACATTTGTCTCAGAGGGCTTACAGTCTCGTGAGGGAGACAAACATCAATTGAGCATCACTAAGGAATGTTTAAATACAGACTGAGATGAACAAAGGGTCAGGGTCCTGTAAGAGTGTGTGAGAGAAGAACTGAGCAGGCTGGAGGGGCACAGAAAGGGAAGGGACCTGAGGAAGGGACCCTGTTGCTAAGATCCAAAGGATGACTGGTGGTTCCTAGCTGAGGAGGGGGGGTGGGAAGGAAGATGGGACAAGGGATTGAAGTGGATTTTAAGAGCCAAAGGAAGACTGAGAAAAATTTTAAGCACTACATGTATTTGAGAAACTCACTCTGGCTTACTCTAGAGTGAAGAACACTTTCTCTGCAGCCAGAATGGAAGCAGACAGGTAAGAGAGGAGAACTGTGGTCCTTCAAATAAGAGCTGATGATGACATGGGTGAGTTTAGCAGTGGTAGGGATGAAGATGAGAGGAGAAACAAGAGGCCATTGTTGGAGGCAGCCCCCACCATCTCCCTGTCACTCTGCAATCCTCCTCCAGGCCCTGCCACCCCCTAGGAATATCAACGTGGATGTGAAATCCCCACCCTCATGTCTGCTAACCACTCATCATTGAGCAATGGGAGCTCCAGAGGTATAGAGCTAGGTAAATCTGAGAACTCTTAAGGGGTAGAAGGAGGACTAGAGAGTGGGGCTGAATGTTTGTGCCTCTGTGGGGGACAACCTCTTTCTAGACATGCATTTGGGAGACAGGATGGACTCCTCCTCAGCCCTTGTCTTCTCCCTGCTCCTTCCCCACTCCTGGGGTGGAAAGAAAGTGGCCTTATAACCACTTCCCACGTACTTGGTGCCTAACACAAAACCAAAGACCCATAGAGACCAAAGCACTTGGCTTTGGTCTAAACTTAGGTTGCAGCCTCCGGTCTCTGCTTTGTGGGACTGAAAACAAGTGATTTAACTTCCCGGAGACTCAGTGACCTCATCTGTAAAATGCTGACAATAACCTCTGCCTTGGAAGATAGCTCAGAGAATGCAGTGAGGCAATATTTGTACAGAACCATGCACTGTGTCTGACTAAGAAGGTGCTTAATAAATGCCAGTACTTATTCACTATTCTAAGGGCAAGGTAAAGGCCAAAATCACAAACACATCTGTTACCCTCAGTCCCTTTTCTCACTCTGTCACAAACTCTAAAGGTAGTAATGGTGGGTGTCAGGATGCTCAAAGACTCAAGATCATCTTCAATTTTGCTAAGATCCAGGCCTGGAATCTCTCTGATATCTTACAATGTGGATGTTGGAAGAGTTATTTTAACATTCTGAGCCCAGGGGATGCTTCAGTGAGATAGATGCTAAGGCTGGAGGAGTGCCAGTGACTTTACTGAACTTTCCACATCTGTGGAATCTCCATCCTTCAGTCCTGTCAAAATAGCCCTCACCCTACAGGAAGTGGGGACCAGCTGGGAAAAGGATGGCTCCCAGGCAATAGCAGGTCTACAAGATCATGGGTGAATGGGAGGCATGGAGGCCACTGAGGAGATGAGTGTTGCCGGGTACAGATGATTGGGGTGTCCAACCCAGGGTGGGCATTAGCATATACTTGAGCGTTCATGAGTGAGGGAACAGCTGAACAGACCATCCCCACATTTACTTTTTTTCCATTTTGAGGAGAGATTTTTTTTTATATGCTAAACACCACTTAAATATGATCATGATGATGTTGTAATTAATAGTTAATATGTATTCACCACTTACTTTGTTTTGTGTCAGGTGCTTTGCTAGACCCAAAACATGCATTATTTCATTCAATTCTCTCAACAACTCTGGGGTAGGTAATTCTATTACCCCTTTGTACAGATGAGAGATTAAGGTACTTGCCTAAGGCTGTGCCGCTGGCCAGTGGAGAACCTGAGATTCCCAGGGAGGTAGCCTGAGGACACAGCCTGTGCTCTTAATCACTGAGCTAATCTCCTATGAAAATCAGTGTTTTAGCAGTACAATTTGGGTAGCGCTCTACAATCTTGTACAAAGGGCTGCAGCCCTAACTTTATTTCACATGACCCCATAAAAACAAATATCAGAATACATGCCCAGGTTCCAAACAGAGGGTTGATGGCATACTGTTCTAGAAATGGCCACAATTGCCCTACTTAATCAATTATATATGGTATATTTATACACTGTATGGTACAAAGTTCTCTAGTGTATACCTATATCAAATACATAAAGCAGTACAAAAACCAATCACATACATTTAATCATGTTTTATTTACTTTGGTGCTCCTGGGAGAAGCTTAGCTGTGCTGAGGGAAGGCTGGGGACTTTGAGGAAACAGGTGGAAGGATCCTGGGAGAAGGTCTGAGGCCACAAGCCAAAAAAGGCCCCCAAGAGAGGGGAGTTGCCATTTAAGATAGATTTCCTAACTGAAGGAAGAGAACATGCTCTGAAAACATGAAAGCTGTCAGAGAATGAAATTACTGGGTGACAGGGAGTGAGGACTGCCAGACAGAAATTCTCCAGGTAATGACATGGATGCAGATGACAGGGGCATCTAACTGTGTGAATCACTATAAGCAAAGGTGTCCCGGAAACTTTTTTTCTTAAGTCTCTCTACAGCATTCACATCTCAGACAAAAATTGTGTGACAACATATATTTAATGTGTGTTTGTTTTGTGTTTTTTGGTCTCTGGATCCCTAAAAACAAAGTTAGCACACTCAAAATGTAAATTTTATTTTTAAAGTGTGTTTCTTTATTTTTTAAAGAGAGGGAGAGAGCAAGAGAGAGAGAGAGAGAGGAGGGGGGAGAGGGAGAGAATGAGCAGGAGGGGCAGAGACAGAGAGGAGAGAGAGAGAATCCAAGCAGGCTCCACACTGTCAGCACAAAGGCAGACACAGGGCTCAAACTCACGAACCATGAGATCATGACCTGAGCTGAAACCAAGAGTCAAATCCTTAACTGACTGAGCCACCCAGGCACCCTTCAAAACACAAATTTAAAGAGAAAAGAAAAAAGAAAGAAAGCATCCTGGAATATTGTTTTTCATTTTACTACTCCAAAGCTCCTAGGGATCTTCCTGGTTTGAACCTCAATTATAGAAATTCTCATTTGTATTACATGATTTATTTAAAACCCTGTCTTTCCAAGAGAATAAAATCCAGGTTTTGAAGCACCTCTCAAAACAATTTATTCTTCTCCACTGACTAACCGCTTTGGCCAGCAATCGTAAATTTACAGTACTTTATGCCAAAACAAAACACTCTAATAACTTAATCAAACATTTAAAATCCAGCTCACAGTCATATAACACACAGAAGCAGTGCTCTCAGCTCTCTTGTTAAAGGTCAATTACCATCTTCATTCCAAACCTCCACGTCTTGGAGAAGCCCAAAACACACACACACACACACACACACACACACACACACACACACACGTGCGCGCGCACACACACACACACACACACACACACACACACACACTCACCCCAGAGAGACAGAGCGAGAGAGACACAAGCATTTTGAGATTGAAACTTTGGCTGACATACTCCCAGACTTAGAGCACTCTACTTGTTATACTTTGAAATGAGAAGACCAATCTTTCAGATAGATCTCTACTTCCCACAAAATAGTATAATATAAAGAAAGAGAATAAAACAAATGAACCAAAAAGTATTAATTCTTTTGATCTTCAAGGCATTCAGGGGAAGAAGTGGGTACAATCTAACCCGGCTATGTTGCTGTGCCCCCACATGATGATAGAAATAATCATGACAATTTGCTTTGTTTTGTCTGCCTTTTTAGAGTACTTTAGCAGATACATATTTTCTGACAACAGCCTTACTCTTATCAGACAGAAAATACTATTAAGCTCATTTTCCATATGAGAAAACATGCTTTGATGATTTTTAATGGGAAAATAAGAACAGGAAGCCAAGTTGGCACGTATTTAGCACAGGGTCTTTGGCCTAAGAGCTGGAAACAAAGCAGTGCATAAAAATATAGTTATTTGGCTCATTTGGTCAAATAAACTGCTCTTTTTATTTATCCATCACTCTTAGCCCATGATGGACGATGAAGAAGAAGAGGAGGATCTGCAAGGATGACTCAATACACTGAGTGACAATTGTGCCAATCGCTGTGTGAATGAAGCCCTTCACATGGGTCATCTCGTGAGCGCCTTATGAAGTGGTCTAGTGGAATCACAATACATGTGCCTGTAATTTATGGGTGAACCCAAGTACAGGCACACTCAGCAAAGATTAAAAGACAATAAGAAATACAAGGTACAGCAGGTCCTACCAACATTCTTCTCAATGAACCTGTGCCCCCAAATGACTCGGATGAGAGACAAGAATCTGCCCCTCCCTCAATCTCAGTCTTCCTGTGCCACTCACCCTGAACATTTTGCTGATGGGGATTCCAGTGGTCAATAGTGCTTTTCAGTATAAAACAGTCCCTACATGTCTTGTTCATGGGAGACAGAACTGTCAAGAATTTTGAATATTTTCCATTTTTAATCTTTCATGCCAACTTTAGAAATGGGTTTCTATTTAAAAGGCAATGCTACTCAACAATGATTATCCCCATTTAACAGATGGAGCTTGGAACTATTGAGAAACTTGCCTGAGGACACATGGCTAGTAAGGGAAAATGGAAAGACTTACACCAGTTCAAATCCAGGTCTACCCTAACTTTGAGTCCACATTCTTAATCTTTAAATCACTAGACTAAATATCTATCACACACTCACTGTATCAAAACTGGCAGATCTAAGGGCCCGTGGAAACTTTTAGAGAATGGCCCTTGTTATTCTTGTTTCTATTCCAAATGACCCCAGATCATATAATCCTTTGCTGATGTGGTGGTCACAAGTTGTACTCCTTGATAGTCAAGACTCAGTTCAAGCGATGCCTCCTGGGTAAAGTTTTCCCTGGCCTCACTGGTAGAGATGGCCATTCCTCTGTACTCTTGAGGGTTCACTATTTGCCGTGTTGAAAGGTTTGTGATTACACGTTTGCCTTCCTAAATAGACTGTAAGCAACTTGATGGCATGGGTTCCACTGTATTCTTCTCAAAAACTCTTGAACTGACATAGTACCTGGTGCCATAGCAGATGCTTAACAGATGTTTGTTAACCTGGAATTGTCTGCAGATGGGTGAGCTGCTGTAGGGTGGAGTGGGAGAGGAAGTCGCTGGAAAAAAGTCTGAAAATGCCGGTCTTAAGGAATCTCCAGGAACACATAATCAGTCTTTTTTTTCCCCCCAGAGACTGCAGTGAAATGCTTACAAGCATTTACTACGAACCAGACCCTGTTCTAAATTCTTCTCATGTATGCTATTTAGTTTTACCAGCAACCCTATGAGGTAGATATACAGATGTTTTATAGATAAGGCAACTGAGGCTAGGAGAGGCTCATTAATTTGTCCAAGGTCAAACAGCATGTAAGTGTGGGCCACGATGTCAGAGCCCACATTCCTTACTACTTTGCTACACTTCCTACATATTCACTTAAATTTCCTGCCATCACTAAGCTTATAATCCTGAGTCTTGTTCTCTAGGGAGATGGCCCCAACGCCCATTATACGAAGTTATGGTTATGGTTATGGTTATGGTTATAAGGTATAGTTGAAGATTTTAGGTTTGAGTCTTCCAACAACCTCCTCCTCATCTGTCTTGGTCCTTCAATGCAACCAGAGAGGAAAGGGCTTGGTGGGAGAGAATCAAGCAGGCTGGTCTACGATCGCAGGCCTCCAGGCGTGATGGTGAACACAGTCTCCAGTTTTTATTTTTCCCCTAACATTTCCCCAGTCTTAAGGCATACCCTTCACACTGTTTTGCAATTCTTAAGGAACCAATGGAGAATATATTCCAAGATAGAAGTTTTTTTTCTTAAGGGAATAAAAACACAAACCAATCAAAAATCTGTCAACAGTGGTGTTTCTGGTGTTGGCAGCTTATACACCCACACAGGCACTGGGTTTTTTTCATGGACGTAGAGTAATTTAAGTGTAGACACCGCAGGCGATAAAATTGCACAAAGAAAACCCTGTCCATAATTCTGAGTTAGTAACAATGGTCAGTGTTTGATGTTGATACAAATGAGGCCAAAGGAAGAAAAAGCCACATTCATGGGCTGTTTGAATGTCTGGCCTCTAAATGATTGGCTCAAGGAACATAACACAATCTTAGTTCTGGTGGGACAAGCAGACTTCTATCCTACCAGAAACAAAATAAATCTTGCAATAATTTAAAAATATATATTTGCCACACATATGCATTTAAATATATAATCTAATTATTGACTTCACATCTAATTAAAGAGTAAATGCGAACTCTGGCTTAGGGCTAAGAACACCATTGTGTTCTGCTCTTTGGAAAAACTGAGCTAACACCAAGGCAACTCAACCCCTCAAATACTGCATGCTGCATTAACATTTCATAGAAGTCAAATTCCTCTCTAGCCTGTTTCCTTATCTGTAAAATGAGGAAACTGGATAATACAACATCATAATCTCCTCCAAATTCCTGACAGTTATGTTTTCTTTTCCTAGCACCTAAATTCAGAATAGTCCTGGATTTAAATCTCAGCGTGGCAAGTTACCTTAATTTTAGAGCTTCAGGGTTTTTTCTCCATGAAAAGTACATGATAATTAAAAAAGATTTAAATTTTAATAAAAAACGCGCCTGGGTGGCGCAGTCGGTTAAGTGTCCGACTCTTGATCTCGGCTCCAGTCATGATCTCACAGTTTGTGAGTTTGAGCCCCACATCAGGCTCTGCGCTGACAGCGTGGAGACTACTTGGGATTCTGTCTCTCCTCTCTGCCCCTCCCCAGCGTGTGTGCTCTCTCTCTCGCTCAAAATAAATAAACTTTAAAAAATTTACAAAAAAATTAAAAATGTTCAAGTGTAAAGCAAAAATATGCCCACCAATTAGATTCCACAATTATTTTCCTTTTGCTGTATTTGTTTTACTCTGAACCATGTAAGGTAAATTATGGAAATCAGGATGTTTGATTTCTGCATGCATCTCAAAACCTTAAGAGGCTTTCCCAGATAACTAGAGTACCATTATCACATTTAGCAAAATTAATAAACGATTCCCCAACATTGTGTTCGTGATATCTAATCCATGTTCAGATTTCTCCATTTGTCTCAAAATTTTATTTTATATATTCGTTTCTTCAAACCAGGCTTCAATTAAGAGCAAGGCACTGAATTTGGTTATTATATTTGTCTCTAAAGTCTCCTTTTAAAATAATTGTTTTGAAGTAAAACATATACATAGAAAAATAAACAAATGTAAATTTTGTGGCTAGAAGCACTTTCACCTAGTGGAACAGATCCACAAAACCTCTACTCAGATCTAGAAACATGATGGCACACCCCAGAAACCCTCGAATGCTCTCTTCCATTTATAGCCCTCCAATGATAAACACTACCTTGACTTTTAATACCATAAATTAGTTTTGCCTATTTTGAAGATTACATAAATGGAATCAGGTAATATATATTCTTTTATGTCTGGCTTTTGTCACTCATTCTGTTTCTGAGATTTGTCGTGTTGTTACATATTGCAGTCGTTTTGTGTTGGTGTAACTTTTCATTTTCCATCAGTCTATTCCATTATATGAATATACCACAATCTATCTTTTCTCATGGTGATGATCGTTTGGCCTGTTTCCAATTTGGGGCTATTATGGATAGTGCTCCTATGAACATTCTTGTGTATATCTTTTTATGGGATGTATAGCCAAGAAAGGAATTGCTGGGTCACAGGGTATGTGTATATTCAGCTCTAGCTGATACTGCCAAAGAGTTTTTCAGAGTAATTGCTTTAGTTTTCTTCCTCAGAAATTTGTATTATAAATGTGATAGAAAGACTTTGACTTCTGTATCTATCGCTTTGTATTTAATCCTCTTAATCTCTGTATTAACTTCTTATTGATTGAAAAACTACTCCTTTCTATTTTTCATTTCTCTTAAGACATCATCTATTACATTTATATGCCCTTGAATTGTATCTAGATTAATATGTATGTATATATTTTTGGTGTAAAACAATAACCACATTTATTTTGCTTCTGAATCTGTTGTTCAAGTAGGGATTGGCACAGTCAACTTTTAAAAAAAATAACCTTTTTATAGAATAGATTTATATGTACATAAAGTTGGGAAGATAGCACAGAGCAATCTCATATATCCCCTGCCCAGTTTCCTCTATCATTAATGTCTTACATTAGTACCTTTGCCACAATTAATGAGCCAATATTGATACATTATTATGAACCAAAGTCAATACTTTATTTCGATTCCCTTAGTTTTTACCTGTATGTTTTTTTTCCCCCTTTTTTCGGATACTATCAAGGATGCCACATTATAGTTAGTCATCATGTCTCCTTATGTTCCTTTTAGCTCTGACAGCTTCACTGACTTTTGTTTTTGATGACTTTGACAGTTTTGAGGACTGTTTAGATGTTTTTAAGAATGTCCCTCAACTGGAATTTTTCTGATGTTTTTCTCATTAGAATGTAGGTAGGGGTTTTTGAGCTGGAGATCACAGATGTAAACTGCTATTTTCATTACATCATATCAAAGGTACATACTATCAACATGACTTACCACTTTGGACATTGGCCTTGATCATCTGGCTGAGATAGTAGTGTGTGTCACATTTCTCCACTGTTAAATTACTATGCTCTGCCCTTTTTCATACAGTACTCTTTTGAAGGAAGTCACTGTGCAAAGCCTCCATTTAAGGAGTGGAGAGTTATGCTCCTCCTCCTTAAGAACAGAAAATCTACATAAATCATTTAGAATTCTCCTGAATGGGAGATTTCTCCTCTCCCCATTCATTTATTTATTCAATCGTTTACTTATGTTTCAGTATGGACTCATGAATATTTTATACTTTGGTTATAACCCAATACTGATTTGCTTCTTTGTTGCTGAAATGGTTTCAGCTTTGGCAATTAGCTCTTTTGGTTTGCTTCTATGTTCTTTTCATATATCCCCTAATTGTGGGTTTTGTCTTGTTTTGTTTTGAGCACTTCCTTTCTGGTACAACCTATCTCATACCAAGTCCTAAAATCAACCCATTTCTCCAAGAGTCTTAGCTCCCTTTCATTGGACAATGGTATTAGAAACCAAGATCAGGACAGTAGGTATGGTCACTGCTGCTGCGGTGTCACTGCCTCTAGGCTCTCCTGCTAAGAGAACAAGGACACATCTGCTTGTGTACAAGCCTATGTATATTTACATATCAATATATTTCTTTTTTTTATATCTATTTATTTCTATATATATCCATCTATATTAAGTGAACATATCTTTATCAGACTAAACATTTGTTCATACTGATGTCTCCAACTCTTATCCATTGCCACAAAGATCATTATAGTTTTCTTCATTGCTTGTCTGTAACCATGCATTTCAGCAATGAGAAACCTGTCTCTACCATCCACCATCCATTGTTCAATTCCAACACACAGGTACAGTGATTTCAGAGTAACCCATACTCCTGTGGGAAATTTTATCAACCACAGTACAGTTCATGTATGTGGTTCCCTCTGCTCATTTTCAAATTCATTTAGGTCAGCAACTTTCCCCATTACCTTTAAGAGGTTGATTCATACATTCATCATCACAGTCTGTATTCCATGTTGGGATCCTCCAATTTTCTAAATGATTTTTAGAAATGTTCATACATTAAGGTTCACTCTCTATGCTATAAAATTCTATGGGCTTTCATCAATGCAAATGTCATATATTCACTATTTTAGTATCATACTGCACAATTTCACCACCCTAAGCCCCTCCTTTCCCATGGTTTCACCTATTCAGCCCTCCATCCCCTCTTCTCTGCACCCCTAAACACTGAACTGAACTGTAAGATATGACTATATTTAGCTTTGTAAGAAACTGCTAAATTGTCTTCCATAGTGGCTATAGTATTTTGCGTTCCCACAAGCAATAAATGAGAGTCCCTAGTACCCTACCTTCTCACCACCAATTAGTATTACCAGTTTTTAGTATTTTAGCCATTATAATTAAGGGGGGGGGGAGTGATAGTTCATTGTTGTTTAATTTGCATTACCCTAGAAAAGTGGTATCAAGAATTTTACATATGCTTACTTGCCATTTGCATATATTTGATGCAGTACTTGTTCAAATCTTTTGCCCATTTCTTTCTCTTTGGGGGGGGGGGTAGAAGTGTTTTCTTATTGTTAAATTTTTGAAAGTTCTTTGTATATATTGTATGCAAGTCAGATATGCATTTTTCAAAAATTTTTTCCCCGTCTGTGACTGGTCTTTTCATTCCCCTAACAGTGTTCTTTGTGGAACATAAGTTTTTAATTTTAATAAAGTTCAATTGATCAAGTTTTTTTCTTCTTTTATAGATCATGCTTTTGTTGTTATGTCAAGAAACATATTCCTAAACCCAACGTCATGTACATTTTTTCTCTTGCCTCTCCTAGAAGTCTAGTAGTTTTACATTTTACATTCAGGTCTATGATCCACTTTGAATTGAATTCTGTGTAAGATATAAGGTTTATATCTAGGTTCAATTATCTACATATGAACATCTAATTGTCCCAGTATCATTTGTTGAAAAGACTATTTCTCCATTGAATTGTCTTTGCACTTTTGTTAAAAGCCAGTTGACTATATTTGAATGAGTCTATTTCTGTTTTTTTTTTATTCTGTTCTGCTAATTCATATGTCTATTACTTCATCAATACCATGCTGTCTTGATTACTGTAGATTTACAGTAGGTCTTGAAAATGGATAGTGTGATTCTCCAAGTTCATTCTTCTTCTTCAGAGTTGACAGCATTTATTTTTAAATTAGTTCTTTTAGGGGCGTCTGGGTGGCGCAGTTGGTTAAGCGTCCGACTTCAGCCAGGTCACGATCTCGCGGTCCGTGAGTTCGAGCCCCGCGTCAGGCTCTGGGCTGATGGCTCAGAGCCTGGAGCCTGTTTCCGATTCTGTGTCTCCCTCTCTCTCTGCCCCTCCCCCGTTCATGCTCTGTCTCTCTCTGTCCCAAAAATAAATAAACGTTGAAAAAAAAAATTTAAATTAGTTCTTTTATTTCAAAATCATTCCCTGCGTTCTTTATCCTTCCTTTCAAATCCTATTTTTCTCTAATCATCTAAATTCTGAGTTTTTTTAATTCAAATTTATGTTGTATTTTTATAGTTTGTAAGACCTTAAATTTGTGTAGCTGGTTTTGAACTATTCTATTATAGTTTTCATCTGTTTTGTGGGTACCACTTTCTTGCATGTTTTCATTGTTTCTAGAAAGGTTATTATACTTCTTACTTTTTTAATTTTTCTTATGAAAAAGCACTTTGTATGAGCTTCAACCATAATCTTTTTGGTTATTTCTTAAATGAAAGAAATTCCTGTAGTTTTATGAGGAAGGGGTGGGAATTGATAGCTTTTTTAACTTCAAGAGTCTAGAGTTCATTCTTGCTTTGCTTTTTTTTATTCTTTTTTTTTTTTTTTTTTTTTTTTTTTTGCACAAAATAATGAAAACCATGGCCTTGTATTTTCTGAGATCTAACTCTTCTGGTGATTTCTAACACTTTCACGAAGAAGTTCTCTTTTCATTTCTACTATTGTTCCTGTTCTGATCAACTACTCTCAGGTTACTTATTAATTACTTATTAATGCTAGGCCTTTCTTTGAAAAAGAGCCCTGTTTTTGTTAAAGAATTTATAGGGCCCAGAATACTCCAACTACTATATAAGTCATTATCACATCATGGTTCCTCTGTACTTACCATGAAGTGCATCTAATCCAGCTCCCCTCCATTTTTGGCAGCCTTTTTCAAGCTGGCCACTGTGTTTTCCAATGACTACATATTAGTCATTTAAGTGATCTCCTGTTCCCAGAGTCATAAGAATTTCAGTTGGCTTGCCTCTGCTTTGTCCCACACAGATGAGATAACACAATGGTTTTGTAAACATCGATTGTTTTTCCCTGTCTACTTTTATCAGGGGTGCAAGAGTTTACTAAGATACTTTATAAACTAGTTTTATTGTAGATGTTGTGTGTGTCTTTGGCTTTGCTATCCTAGTTGTTTCGCATTTTTTTATATAGGAGAGGGATCTTTAAATATTAAACCAACCTTGTATTCCTTGAATAATTCAAGCTTGGTTGTTAATATATCTTTTTCATGTACCACTAAATTCTCTTTGCTAATATGTTATTAGGAAATTCATATAAATATTAATAAAATATGTTGATTTATATTTTTTCCTGAAATGTTTTTGCTGGATTTTGCCATAAAAATTATACTGTCCAAATGACAAATGTCCATTCTTTTTAAACAATAAGTTTATGTTGATATTATTTATTCCTTAAAACTTTGGTAGAATTCACTAGTTAAGCCATCTGAGTGTAGATGGATTTGGGTGGGGTGTTTCAGTTGAAGATTTAATTTCTTTAATATAGGACTATATAGACTTTCTATCCCTTCTTGCTTCAGTTTTTAATTTCACTTAATCTTTAAAATCATTGAACTAAAGTTGTCCAAAATTTCTTCTTGGGGCATCTGGGTGGCTCAGTTGACTGATCATCCAACTTTTGACCTTGGCTCAGGTCATGATCCCAGGGTTGTGGGATCTAGTCCTGTGCTGGGCTCCTGCTGAGCATAGAGCCTGCTTGGGGTTCTCTCTCTCCCTCTCTCTCTGCCCCTCCCCTGCTTACATGCTCTCTCTCTCTCCCAAAATAAATTAACTTAAAAAAACTACTCTTTTATCATTTTAATCTGTAAAATTCATACAAATGTCCTCCTTTTTATCTTTCATACTGGCAATTGGAAAGACTACTTCTTTCTTTTTGTATTCCTTTGTTCTGTTTTATTTTTGTTTTGAGAGAGAGAGAGAGAGAAAGAGAGAGAGCTGGGGGTAGGGGCAGAGGAGAGAGAGGGAATCTTAAGCAGGCTCCATGCTCAGCATGGAGTCCTACGCAGCGCTTGATCCCACGACCCTGGGATAATGATCTGAGCCAAACTCAAGAGTTGGATGTTTAACCAACTGAGACACCCAGGTGCCCCTCTGTTTTGTTTTATGATCAGTCTTGTTAGTTTTTATAATTTTATTGTTGTAAGAATGAAAGTTTGGCCTTTCAGAGTTTTAAAATATATATATATATATATATATATATATATATATATATATATATTATTTAAAATATATATATATATTTCATATAATATATATATATATATATATATATATTTCATATACTTCTGCTTTTACTGACTTCCTTTCTTCTATTGTTTTGTTCTTTCTCTAGCTTCTTAAGATGGGTTCTTTCATCAAGATTTTATCCTTACTTCATTTTAAGTATATGATAGCATATATCATAACTTGAATAATATAGCTTAAAGACTATACACTATCTTCTGAGCATGGCTTTGGCTATAATCCATTGTGTGATATACAGTGTGTTTATTAACATTCAGAAAATATATCTTCCAGTTTCCATGTGATAGTTTAAGATTTTATTTAGAAGTATAATACTCAATTTCCAAATATATTGAACTTTTCAGTTATTGTTTTCTTATTGACTTCTTAAATATTTCTGCTGCTGTAGTCAGAGAAAATATTCCATATGATTTCAACCCTTTGATATTTGTTGAGACCTGACTGTAGACCAGTGCTTGATAAAAATTTCATATGCACCTGAAAAAAAATGTTTATTCTACATTTTTTGGTTGCAGTGTTCTCTACATATGATTTGGGTCAGATCTGCAAAGTTTGTCATATTATTCCACATTATTATGAATAATACTTCATATTGTCACTAATATCATAATAATCCATGTTGTTACTAATAACTGTATCTGTTTATCCCACTAATTACAATAACAGTATCTTAACTATGAATATAAACTTATCTATCCTTTTAATTATGTCAATATTTGCTTTGTGTATTTTTAGGCTATGTTTTTAAACACATACAAATACAGATTCTCTCTATTTTTCTGGTGTATTTACTCCTTTATCATTATGAAATAGCCTTCTTCATCTCCAACAGTGTTACTTTTTTAAAAGTCTATTTTATGTAGTATTAACAGAATCACACCAACCTTCTTTTGGTTCATATTTTCATGGTATCTTTTCCATCCTTTTACTCTCAATTTGTCTCTATCTTCATGCTTAATGTTTGTCTTTGTATAAAGCATATAATTATTGTTTGTTATTTTATCTACTCTGCCTTTCAAATGGAGGAGTAACCTGTTTACATACAAAATAATTGTGATATTTCTGTGTTTAAGATCATCCTCTATTTGTTTTCTCTTTGTCTTATTTGTCCTATGTTCCTTTCTCTTTCCTTTTACCCCTGATTTGAATGAATCATATTTCTCTTTGTGTCATTCTATGTCCTTTCTTCCTCTACTAGGCTATTGTATTTTTTAAACCATTCTTTCTAGAGGCTATCCTACAGATTGCAACATGCATCCTTGATTTGATAAGGCAATAAACATTAGTGCTATTATCACTTCCTGGTTAATTCAAAGATCTTAGAACACTTATACTCTATTGACCCTTCCAACTTTTTGCTACTGTTTATATCTTAAGCTTCTTTTAATCTGCAACTGCCAACTCCCATGTCTTTCATGACATTGATTTTTGAAGAGACCAAGGCAGTTGTCTTGTAGAATGTCCTACCTACGGGATTTGTTTATGTTTCTTGGTTTCATTTAACTCGATCCTCTACCCTATCCTCTTTTGGGAAACCAAAAGTGAGATGTAGCTAAATTAGATGTAGGGAAGACATATTTAACAATACAACTTTAAAGGCAATGCTCTGAATTTTATATTGTCATGTCAGGGACACAGTCATTCTAACCTCATAATATTGTATAGATTAAATGAGATGGCATACGTCAAGTGTCTGTGATGCTATCTGACACATAGTAAATAAAGAGCACAGTTTCTCACCCTCAGCACTGTTAATATTTTAGATCAGATAATTTTCTGTTGTGGGAACTGTCCTGTGCATTGTAGGATGTTTAGCAGCATTCCTGACCTCCACCCATTTTACACCAGTAGCATCCTCCAGTCGTGACCACCAAAAATGTCTCCAGACATTGCCAAGTATTCTCTGGGTGGGGATGGGGGGTGGGGGGGATTGGTCCCAGTTCAGAACCACTGGTAAGGAACAAAAACCCAAGTATTTGATAAGTATTCCACAAGCACTAACCATCATGCCTTGTGCAAAGCTCTGAGATTAAGACCTAATGAAACAGGATTTCTGACTTCAACACATTTATGGTTTTGGGGAGGAACAATCAGGCAAGTAGAGAATTAACACATGGTATGATCAGTGCTGTCATAAGGACAATCATTGCTGTATGTGAAGAGAAGCACCTTACTCAGTCTACAGCAGAGGCCTTTCACGGAAGAATGAAGAACTCAGATTTGAGATGTGAGGGACAGAATTCTCTCTCCTTCCTCATTAAGGCTCAAGAGATCGAACCAATAAAGACCATTCATAATGAAAATCAGTACTTCAGAAATGAATTATCAAAACCCATAACATTTCTAGGCTGTATTTCAAAGTATGACAAAGATGAATCTACCACAAAATATGGAGACACAGGTAAGGGAAGCCAGGAGTGAGAGCTACAGACGGCACAATCAGCCATCTACTTCTTTAGCTGTTAACAACAAATATGTTACATTTTCCCACTCTATAGCCCTCATCTGTCTGGGAGCAGACTGGAAAACCAACACCAGAATAACACATCAGGATAATGTCACATACACCCTCCCCCTCACTGACACCGGGAAACCCTAACTAAAGGGGCCCATCTAACTGTGCACACTGAGCCAGCTACCTCTACTTCCATTCTCCTTCTTGCCCAACCATTTCTTTAGATCACTTGCACTATTAGTCAGAGACTGGTTACCTTTTCACTAACCCCATTTCCTCTATTTCCTGGGCATATAGCTTGATTACCTTTCCTAGCCTCTCCTGCAGATTACTGTGGCCACGTGAACAATTTCTAATCCAAGGTATATAATGGTGAAAGTGATATATACTCTTTCTAGGTCTTGCCCATGAAAACCTTCCACGTGCAACCCTTCATGCTGTTTTCCAGTGGCTTGATTCAGACACACATTGGTACCTTGGAAGCCAAGGTTTAATGATAGTGGAGCTGAAGAGTAAAAGGAGTCTGTGTCCCCAACTCTCCCCTTGAAGGGGAGAGGCCCAGAAACCAAGAACACCCTTACTGGGTTTGATATGAATAAGAGGTAAACTTCCACTGTGTTAAGCTGTGAGATTTGAGGGTTTATCTAGTACAGCAGCTAGCATTAGCTTCTTAATACACCAAAGTAGAGAAACAGCCAGGTTTACCCTGCAATTGTAATCCCCTCAGTCCCCCAGACATGCACAGTATTTCAGCTGTGTTCACCATGCCAAAGAAAAGTGCCTTTTGCCAGCATATTTCACTGATATTCCCTGGAGTTAAGTGCGTATGTGAGAGGCCATTTGCAGGGCCACTGCTAAAGATCACACTTCATCTAATGTCCGAGCACAGAGGTATGAAAGGGTGTGGGACTTTGATGTCAGACAGATGTGGCTTTAAATTTTGTCTGCCCCCCACCCTTGACATTTCTTTGGCTTCACCTCCCTGAGCCTTTGTTTCTTCATCTGCAAAATGAGGGTAGTAACACCTCACAGGAATTTTATGGGGATAAAATAACAGATAGCACATAAAACATCAGCATAGTTCCCAGCATGTCTAAGGCACTCAATTAGTTCCCTCCCAACAATCATGAAATGAATAAATTAGGAGTTTGCTTACCCTTCTAATCAGAAGACTAAGCAAGAGGTGGCCTTTTCACAAAGGACTGTACAGGGGCGCCCGGATGGCTCAGTCGGCTCAGTGTGCGACTCTTGATTTTGGCTCAGGTCATGATCTTACAGTTCATGAGTTTGAGTCCCACATCGGGCTCTTTGCTGGCAATGCGGAGCCTGCTTAGGATTCTCTCTCTCCTCCTCTCTGTCCCTCCCCCACTCATGTTCCCCCCACCCTCTCAAAATCAATAAACATTAACATAAAACACAAGGGATTATATATTTTACTCTTCCATAGAAATGTTTAATATCTCATACAAAGGAACCAGGTTCAATAAATACTTTTATTTTTCCATTGGTCTAAATAAGGAGAAGAATTTAAAGTTTAAGAAACTTAAAAATATAAATGTAAACAGAGGCAGCATTCATTATTTTTAGAACTCTTTTCTTTTATAAGAAATAAATGTCACATTTTTTAAATGTTTATTTATTTTTGAGAGAGACAAAGACAGAGCATGAGCAGGGGAAGGGCAGAGAGAGAGAGAGGGAGACACAGAATCCGAACAGGCTCTGGGCTCTGAGCCGTCAGCACAGAGTCTGACACGGGGCTCAAACTCATGAACCAAAAGATCATGACCTGAACCAAAGTTGGACACTTAACCGACTGAGCCACCCAGGTGCCTCACATTTTTAAACCAACAACAGAACATATGCTGACCTATGACCTACAAGGAGAGCAATAAATGGGACGGTTCACACAAAAGAGGAGCAGTAAAGGGTTTTGCTGGATAATACCTGTGTTGCGTCAGATGCAATGACTCCAAGGGAAAAGATGGAGGATCACAAAGCTAACACGGTGGTGGCAGGCCCTCCACCGCACCCAACCCCATCTCTGGAGACGAGATTTGGCAACAGGTAAATCGAACAGGATCCTTCTAGGAAGGATGATGGAGCAGGGAGCTGTTGCAGCCCTATTCCCAACTGCAGGAGAAAGAGGCTGAAATGTCAGGCCAACCAGGATGTGGAGGGAAACGGGGAAGAGAGCCGCCCACCAGCATGACTAAGTACTCCTGGGGACAATCCCCACTTAGAGCGCAGGAAGCAAATCTCCAGATGTTATGAGCTGCCAGATGTGATTAACTGAGGAAAGGTGAAGCTGCCCACTTAACCATCTGAGCAGCACCCCATCAAAGTGACCCAAGAGTTTTCTGCAAAGGCATTAATCACCAAAACAAATGGAGGCTCCATCCATCTCCATCCCCACCCCTCTTCATCTCTCCCTCTGATAGTCAGAACAGCAGCCTATTTTTAAACCCTGGCACCACATTCTCTCCTGGAAACATGTGGGCTCCCTGACACAGGCTGATGCTCAGAGGAGATACAGGCACACCAGCGGGACTGCCCACTCTCCCATCCTTCTCCCGTGAGGGGCAGAGGGGGTTCGGGGAGGAGAGGGCCTGACGAGGGAGCCTGCTACCCATGCAGGGGAATAGAGCGTATCTGACACTGGCCTCCATGGCAGGGATAACCGGCTTCTGGCTTCCTTCCTCTGCAAAAGGGAAGGCTGAGGCTTGGGCCAGAAGGACCCCCATGTACAGATACCAATAGCAACGGCTCAAGCCTGGGAAGAAGGAAAACAAAGCCCAGATGCCAAATCTAGCATCTTTTGAAGAGAAAGACTTTAAAAAAAATAAAATAAAGCAAAAGAGTTTAAAAGGATCTCCATGTCTCTTTAACATGCATCTGATGTGCTTTAAATAAAACAGCAAACATTTTATTAAACATTGGAGACTTTTTTTTTGGCAAGGTCGCAATGAAGTCAATTTACAAAAAAAAAAAAAAAAGACTTTTCAAGAAAGGAGGTTGTATTATACTTACAATCGCTCCAGCTGCTTCAGATCCTGGAAGGCGCCTCTCTCGATGACGCTGACCTGGTTGTCTTCCAGATGCCTAGAACCACAGAGACAGCAGCGGTCAAGGACAAGCGGTCTAAGGGGTCTCCATGCTAGGCATCAGGCCCAGCGGGCATGGTCACTCAGCCCCTCCCACAACACTCTGCCCTGCCCCCCGCCCCCCAACTGGGATCAGTCTGGTGGGACAAGATAATTCACATGCCAGCTTGGTGTCACGGTAACCAGGGTTTCGCCGCCTGCACACTTCTACCTGACAGATTGGTTTCCATGCCTCTATTTTAAGAATGTTCTCAGCAAATGTCCCCCCAAGCACTGCAGGATGTTGCACAGAAAAGGAAGAGGTAAAAGCAGCTTCTTATGAAAACCACACATATATTCAGCATCTCTTCCCTTGGAGCTCCCTCCTCTAAGGATTCAAAAATACTTCATTAAAAAGGGCCTTCTCTGTGCACTGTCTCTGGGTCACCTAGCAGGAAGGGTGACCCTATTGTTGGACAACTGCCCATGCCAGAAACTCTGCTTGCTCAGGGCCTGGCTGTTCCCAACATCTGGGTGATGGTCACAAAAGCTAGTCCAGCCACAAACTCTGCTGACCTCCAAAGTCCTCCACTAATTAAGTGAGGTTGATTTCTGCATACGCCATATCCTAAGAATTGAGTATACAATGAAACATTTGTTTTCCTAATTTAAAAAAAATGGCAGCCTAAAATGGATTAGCTGAACAGTAGGGAAGGGAAATATGGAGGCTGCACAGTTTCCATCTAGGACTAACCCTGGTCACTGAATGAGACTTAGGAGGATGCATCTGTGATTGGAGGATGTTTGTTTGGAAGGTAGAGTCTAGGGTTCCTCTGGATTAGGCAGGAGGAGGGGTGCCCTGAAGCACCTGAAGGAAAATCAGAAGGACAGAAGGAAACTTTAGGGAAGGTTTGGCCTTCATTTCAGAACAACTGCATCTATGCTAGTCCACCACCTCCAAGGCATTTTATAACCCCTATACTTCTTGGGCTTAACACTTGGGTCTTTGCATTTATTTTCAAGTCCATCTTTCCCACTATGCGTAAGGACTAAGAACGTGAGAACTTTTTTTTTTTTTTTTAATATTTTTGAGAGAGAGACAGAGCGTGAGCAGGGGAGGGGCAGAGAGAAAGGGAGACACAGAATCCGAAGCAGGCTCCAGGCTCTGGGCTGTAAGCACAGAGCCCAACACAGGGCTCGAACCCACAGACTGTGAGATCATGACCTGAGCCGAAGTCGCATGCTTAACCAACTGAGTCAACCAGGCGGCCCAAGAAGGTGAGAACTTCTGCTTGTCATCATATTCCTAGCCCTAACACAGTTGCCTAGCACAGCAGCCACCTAATAAAGGCTTTTGACAAATGAAAAGCTAAAGAGGACTTTGGGCTGCATAACATATTGATTTTATATCAAGGAAAAGTCCTAGTCTAGGATGTATGAGGTGTCTGACTGAGACTATCAGAATGATAAGAGTATTTTGTTTGGGTTCAATGACATTCTACATTTTTGTGAGTTTTTTTTTTTTTTTTACAAATAATTAAAAATCACTATCACATCACATCACATCACAAAAGAAACTCCTTTTGAAAAATCAGCTCCTGCATTTCCAAATACCAACAATTGGCGGGAATTGAGTATGGGGTCAGGCAAGGCACACAGGCTCCTCAGTCTTCCACCGTCCTCACCTACTCCAGTCTGTACATTCATGTTACTCTGCCTCTGGAGGCTGGCCCTCCTTACTTAACAGATATGGACACCATGGAGCAGGGAGGCTAAGAGACTCACCCAAGGAAAAATTATTTGTATATTGGGTAGACTCCCTAACTCCCAGTCTGGTGTGCTTGCCAAATCTGGTGTAAAATCCCTTTCCTGCTTTCTTACCGGCTGCTGGGGTGACATTGGGCTATCTAGTCAACCTCTCAGGGACTCTGTTTCATTTGTAAAATTAAAATAAATAAATAAATAAATAAATAAATAAATAAATAAATAAATAAATAAATAAATAAAATCACATAAGTCCTTGTCTGAATAAAAATGGAACCGAGTGTATAAATTATCTAGCCCAGGATCTGGAGTACAATTAGAGGCTTAATAAATGTTCTTTTTCTTCCCTTCTCTCCCTCTCCATTTTGCCATATGGCAAGGAGTGCCTTGGAATGCTAACAGACTCACACTAGCACATCTTGCTAACCAGGGAGCTAGTTCAATATTAGTGGCTGGGGGTTTGTTTAGCTGGGTTTTTACTATCAATCAATCCATCACAGAGCTTGTTGTGATTACTTCCCAATAATAACAAGGAGCAACACGATGGGGACTGAGTGTCATATTCTCACTGGGTTTCTGAAGGAGTTTAACTCCAACTTCCTATGATGAATCTTTTAGTTCTGCTTCTTTCAGAAAGGGGGGTAAAAAAAATGCAAATATATCTTTGTTAGATATCTTCCCCTTCTCCACTTTGCTCAGGCTCTGGGAAGCTAACTTTTATCACTTCAAGAAGCTTCTCTGACTTTGCCTTCCAGTTGGGTTTAGCCAATGGAAGTCACCAGCAAGAGATGAGAGGGCAGGACAAAAGTGAGACTGAGGGATTTATTGCCACCTCCTTCCCTGCCAAGTCATTTCAGGTTGATTGTGTCCCTCTACCTAAGACCATAGGTCCAATTATCAGGTAGCTCCTACCTTTGTAGGCTTAGATAACTACTTCCTCCCACTGCTCCTTGAGGCCAGAGGGCTGCTGGGGCTCTTTGTTGTCACTATACCCAGGAAACTGCACCATGTCTCCTTGGTTTCTCTTAACTTTGCCCACACTTTGGTAAATAATTCTTTATTTAGCTCTGAGTGCCATCTTTTTCCTGCTGGCATCCTGACTGGTAAGGTAGCTAGGGTTCCTTTCTAGATCTAATTCCTAGATCTATCAGAGTCCAGCCTAGTACCTGACTTTTAGAGGCTCAATGAATAATCAACATTTGATGAATCAATGAATCAGTGAATGCAGACGTTGTGAACCTTCCTTCGAGAATCCTAGGCTGGGATGCAGTTCAGGAGAATGTGCTAATGCCACTGATATCACTCTCGTTTTACTGACCAGATGCAGGAGGTCAGGGATCCAGGAAAGGCTGGAAGACCAGAAGGCTGCCCATGGTTTGAGTCTGTTCTGAGTTAAAGACACACAGACTGTGTTCATTTTCAGCTCTTTTGGCACTGTTATTTTTTTAGTTTTAACACTGGATCAGAATCGGAAATCGCCCCTTGTGATGATGGCTGGGTGGATTTTAACTCTTTTATTAACCCCATTTGGGATAAAGCTGGTTCCCACATTGTGGGCATAGCAGAGTTCTTGCAACAGAGTACTAAGAAAGGGAATATAATTGATACCACCAGAAGAGAGCCTTCCTCACTCCCACTCTGTGGGACAAAGGATTGTTATGGGCAATTCTTATATCTTCTTGAATGTACTTTATTTGGGGAAAATTGCCTTTCGATGAGACCAAAGTTCCCTAATCTCCATTTTATCTGCTTTTGCCCATTCACCTGCACTGTATTAACAGTTCTGCATGGAAATAGGTGGCAAACTCAAATTATTCAGGACTATTGAGTCTTTTCTGGCTTCACTATAAATTGTAAATAAGAAACAGATATAGGGAATGTGCTAAGGTGTGATGAAAGCTTTTCAAAAAAGATAGTTGTCTAGGTTACTCAGCTGAGAAGAATAGAGTGAGGGAAAATATGGTTTAAATGTCTGGGTATTTTACTGGTGTTAGAAAGCATTTCAGCTATCCCACCTAGCAGATTCTTTCACAGTAATAAAGGGCCACTTGAATGGAATTGTCTTTGAGTTGATAAGGAAGGTAATGAAACACAGTATATTAACAGTGTCTATAAAGCAGGGGAGGGGCAGTGTTTTGGCATTGGTTATCAAAATAAGAAGAATGTGCCAATTAAACAAAAGATAAACTGGAGTCAAAGAAATGCTGTAGACCATCCAGAGGATATTAATACGATCTTTTGTGATTATTTTAAACTTTCTTATTTGTAGAGAGCAGATATGGAAATCGGAATTTTTATTAGTCTTCTGATGTAATGGTAACAAAATCAAAGGGTTTTCTTTGCTAACTTGGTTAGAAAATGAAACATTAGGCAAAATTTCTGACTTATGTAAAAGGAAATCTCTTACAGATACAGGGGGCGGAAATGGAAACAGAGAAGTTACATGTTTGTTCTTTAAGCTGTCAAATGACCTGGAATCAGGAGTTTACTGCCTCTATTTCTTCAATAAAATTACCCTGAAACTGAGCCATAGAATTCCCTCAACCTGTCCCAGTCTCAGTTCTGACCCACATACATCTTGTGAGAGCTGCTGGTCATTTCACAGACACGTGACTCCTCAGGACAAAAGAAAGACTGGGCAGAGGGTGGAGTCTCCCCCTTCTGCCCTCCACCTTCTCTCCCCATCCCCCACCACTCCCACCCAGAGGATGGTGAGAGGAGCGTGAACATGTCACAGACTGGAGAACACATCAAGGGGAAAACATCTGTTATCTGGAGGCCTGACATTCAGATCCTAGTGCCCCCACACACTGGTGTTCAGGGAAACTCACATAAGCAACTTACTCGCACATCAGGGCTGCATTTACAAAATGGGTAGGCTGTTTCTTCTTGGTTTTCTAAAATTTCTATAATGTAAATGGACAGCAGCTCTGCACAGAGGTCAGAAAGAACATGTTCAGGGCTCTGATTTCTCTTCCACATGGTTACCTGCCATGTGAAGCTGGGACAACTAAACCAACTATGCCCCTTATTTCTCCTGGGCAGAGAGGAGTTAATAACCACATAACACAGAGCTTGGTCTGTGAAAGGTACCGTATATACATTGGTTGTCATCACCATCATTACTACTATCTACTTCTCTTTTCTAAATATTTTTTTAATTAAAAAATTGTTTTAATGTTTATTTTTGAGACAGAGAGAGAGACAGAGCATGAATGGGGGCAGGGGCACAGAGAGAGGGAGACAGAATCCGAAACAGGCTCCAGGCTCTGGGCTGTCAGCTCAGAGCACAACATGGGGCTCAAACTCAACGACCGTGAGATCATGACCTGAGTGGAAGTTGGACGCTCAACCGACTGAGCCACCCAGGCACCCCAGTACTATCTACTTCTCAATCAGGAAAACAACGTAGCACAAGTAATATTCCACAGGTTGCAGTGAGAATAAATAGACTACATGAAAATGTTAAAACCATAAAGCATTAAATGCACAATTATAAGAGTTAGAAGAACTTATGCCCCCCAAACTCATATGTTGATGTCCTAACCTCCAGGCTATCATAATGTGACCTTATTTGGAGATAAGGTCCTCACTGAGGTAATTCAGTTGAAATGTGGTTATTAGAGTGGGCTCTAATCTGACTGGTGTCCTTATAAAAATAGAAAATGTAAACCAGAGACCTGCATAGAAGGAAGAAAATGTGAGAGACTCAGCAAGAAGACAATTATCTAGAAACCAGGGATTCCCAAGGCCACCAGAAGCTAGAAGGGGGGCCTAGATCAGATCCCCACCCTCTCTCAGCCCTCAAAAGGAAACCAAACCCGCTGACACCTTGGTTTTGGATTTCAGGCCTCAGAAACTGTGAGATGATAAGTTTTGTTGTTTAAGCCACCCAGTGTGTGGTACTTTGTTACAGCAGCCTTAGCAAACTAGTATACTAGCCATTCCTCATCTTACACACAAGAAAACTGAAGCCCACAGAGGTACAGTGATTCACCTAAGATCCCATGGGCAGTTAATTCTGATGTAGGACCAGAACCTGGTGCTTCCTGTCCCTACCACAAAATTCACTGTATTACAAAGGGTTATTGGTAAAAAGGAGGTGGCTTCAGATACCAAGACTTTAGCCGCTGCTTCTAGTAGACATTTGTCATCCACAATTCCATAACACAACAAACACCAAGGCAGTGTCCAGATGGCCCAAATGGTGCTCCAGGTCTGGAGCCACACTCATGGGTCAAAATCAACCTCTGAATAAAGTAGGAAAGAGGCTCCAATTGCTCCTCTCCTATACCTCTAAATGTCTGAGACTTGCCAATAGACAAGCCTTTAGGCACATTCTTACCACTGACAGATTTAGGGACGGGTTAAAGTGTTCAATATTTAGCAAGGAAACCTGATATTCCTTGCTCCCCTTTTGCACCAATACCCATCCCAAATTTTGCTACCTGTCCATACAGCTGTGGGTGTATAACAAGGGCTCTGACCCTGTCTGACTCTCCCCCTCCCTCCTCTCCTCCTCTCCATTAGGCAACAACATAAATAACTTTTGTTCTGATTGCTCTTTTAATGCACAGGCTGGAGAAGAAATTATAATCTCTATGGAAGAGTAGCATGGTCAGTCAACCTGACATTGCTGTCATCCTAGAAGCTGGGCCTTTTGATTTATTTGTGAATAGCCCTCTGTTTTCCCTGTCACTGGAATTGACTTCTTCCATCGGGCTAGCCCAGCCAGCAGCATGGAGACACAGAATGAGATACCTGTGAAAACCTGGGTACACTAATGAAGTGCTTTCTGCTGCAGAATGGTAAGTCCTGTCACCTAGTGCATACGGGTGTGATGTCAGGGCAGCAGAACATTTTCACAAGGCCTAAGAGTTGAAAATGAAATGCACTGGAGAGCCATGCGTTACTTACAAGACCCGGAGGTTCTTGAGTCCAGCGAAGTCCATCTTGGTAATCCTGGTAATATTATTTCTGTCCAGGTCACTGCAATGGAGAGCAGATCTAGGTCAGATTTTTGCAGGTTACGTTTATGGTCTATTCAACCCAGACAGTCTTGAAGGAATGCTGCTTGTCAAGGAAAAGGTAATTCCAATGATTAATGTCATCCCCTGAGCATGCCCAACCAACTTAAGGATACTGTATGGAATAAGCCATCCATTATATATGTAGTAGAGCCCTGTTATATTTAGCTTCCTGGCTTCTGTTGTCCCTTCTTTGGGTAAGAACTTTTCTTTGGAAGTCCCCTCCCCCAACTCTCAGATCATGTCACATAAGTGAGGCTTGCCCCTCTTCCCAGCTCCAGGCTAGGCTTATAAGCATCTTCACTCCCTCTGACCACAGGAATTGTTTCAGGAATGCGTACATGACTCAAATTTCTAACAGCTCTCTCCCCACTAGGTTTCCAAGCTGTTCAGCGCTGCCAAAAGCCAACTTGCCACTATGAAGAGAGAGTTTTCCAGAGTCAAAAGATAAAGAGAGACTGATTCCTGGTGCTATCTTATGAGTATCTGGACCTACCCATGCTGAAGCCAAATACTTCTGTATTTCAAAATCACACGAGCCCGTCTATCCCATATCCCTATTATCTTTAAACAGTTTGAGTTGAATTTTCTACGACTTGAAAACAAAAGAATCTCAACTGACTTTGGTACCTACCTAGGTATTTATTTATTTTCCAGCTAGTTTGTAAAGTCCCTGAGGACAAAGATAATATCTCATTTAACTCCATACCCCAATGTAGAAAGTATGTGCCTGGCAGAGAGTGGAGGTAATTTTACTAATCTCATACATGAGGTAAAGACAGCTACATGGATTGCTCCTGCAAAAATGGTCCCAAAGAGAAGAATTTGCCATGGAAGAACTGAAAGCATCATGGTGATATTTGTGTTGGTGAAAAAGGGTACCATGGGTATTAGGACACCAGGGTTAGAGAAAACCAAAGTCAAAAATGAACCTATGAACAAGTTATATATATATATATATTCTATATATATATATATAGAATATATATATATATATATAGAATATATATATATATATATATATATATATATATATTCTATGTTTACTAAAATTATCTAAGAAGACTAGATGCAAAAATAAATAAACGAGTAAGACCAGGAATAATATGTTACAATTCTTAATAATAGATACTGAGTGATTAATTCCTATCTACTATGCCTTTTTGAGAAACTTTTCAGGTTTTGGCCACACTGTAGTTTCAACAAGGTATTTGTTTTGTTTTGTTTTGTTTTAAGATTTTTAAAAAAATATTTTATTTACTTTTGAAAGAGAAAGAGATGGAGACAGAGCGTGACTGGGGGAGGGGCAGAGACTGAGGGAGACATAGAATCCAAAGCAGGCTCCAGGCTCTGAGCTGTAAGCACAGAGCCCAATGTGGGGCTCAAACTCATGACCGTGAGATCATGAACTGAGCCAAAGTCAGACACCTGACTGACGGAACCACCCAGGCACCCCTCAACAAGGTATTTGTAAAATGACTTTGCTCCTTCCTGAACATTCAGGAACTAAGAGGCCATTTTCCCCATGACAGATCCCCACCCACACGCTCACTATTTCTTTGGTTTACCTATCCAGGTCCTAAAGTTGCCATCCATCAGTCATGCCTCAGAGGGACTTGGGAGCTCTACAGCTGCATAAAGGGAATGGAGACACAATCTTCAGATTCTCATACTTGGTATGAGGAGGGATTATTCTCCTGGTATTGAAAATAATATCAAAAATAAAAATCAAGTGAGTCCTTGGGTAACCTCACCTGGGAACCACCTCCCTTCCTCATCCAGTTTTCCACTAACAAAAATAGCAACCAAGTTGTTTCTTAGCCAGCCTGTGATGGAGTGAGGCAGTATATAGTCTTTTCAGATGTAGTGGAGTGCTGGTAAAAGGAAGAGCAAGAACTACACAGGAAAATGAAGAAAGTTGCTCGTGTGAGGTTTAGAAACGAGCACATAGACAGGAATCTCATGCTTATCCTCACTCTGAGTATTCTTCTCACCTCCGGTCTCAGTTGGGACTGATGTTTGGGGACACTGAAAATTGCAGATATGACAATGCATCTCAGGGTTTAATTACCAGGACACAGCATGATATCTTAGCAGCTTGTGCTGGTGGCTATCGCACCAATATTTTCAATTAATATTTATTATGTGAAGGGGCACATAGTGTGCTCTGCTGAAACATTGAGGATTTCAGGGGGGACGGGTCATAGGGTTGCCCCAGGCACATAGTCCATGTTTGGGAGGCGGAGCTTCAGAAGCAAGCAGCCCTGAGTTTGACTCCCTGCCCTGCCACCTAGTGAGTGACCTACCGGTAGTTCACTTCATCTCTGAGGCTCAGCTATTCCATCCACAGAATGAGGGTAATCACCTCAACCTCCAGAGCTTTTAGGAAGGTCAAATGAGATGATACGTATGCACTGCTTATCCCAGTGCTTATCTGGCACTTGTTAAAGACTCAATCGTGGCAGCTACTGCTACTGTAATTAGTTGAACTGCATCCCTCTTACCTGCACCCCCCCACTTCCACTCTGAAATTTCAGTGCACCAAGAGCTGCTGCCTACAGCACCTCAAACTCTGTGCCTACAGATGAATCCTGGGATCCCCAAGAGACTATCTTCCTACAGATGAAAGAGGGGTGCATTTTGTGACCAATAAGTGGTAGGATGGCACTACCAGCAGGCCCCTCACGCTGCCTCTCTCTCACATTTCTATGACACCTATTTCCATATCTTTCCCGGCCCCACCAACTGATGCACTGCCTGACTGCCAGGGAGGAGGTCAGGGAACACGTTCACGGGCTTTGAGGTGGCACAGGTCAGGGTTCAAATCTCTTCCCCATCCCCCCACTCCCAGCTGGGTGAGTTTCAGTATTTTACTTAACTTCGCTGAGCCTCCATGCTCTATGTCAGCCCCTCCTACTTGCAACCTTCGAATGGCAAGAAACACAAACTAGACTGCCAGCATGCTTGGCTGAACATAAGAATTCATTAAATGGACACTGAGAAGAGGCTGCAGTACCTCATGCGCCCATCGCTCCCCCAGCCCCCCCATCCCAGTCCAGGCTGCTCTGGAACTTTAGCCAGATTTCTTAGCCTTCAGCTTTGGCCTTTGAGGGAATTAGTATATCTTAGCCTACCTAGCACGAGTTCCAAACCAGCTGCAAGCCTGCTCATGAGATGGGAAGCCACTATGGTTCTAGATGAGGGGTAGGGACGTGGGGTGGCAGGAAAACATGTCTGCAAGTTGTTTCTTTGACAAACCTGCCATGGACATGTACAGTCTGTGTCCCTCTCCCTTGAACCTGAGTGGGCCTCATGACTGCGTAGACAAGCCTGGGGTAGGAATGATGTGGAATTTCTGAGGCTGGCTTAAAAGAGGTAAGAAGTGACTGCCTGGCTCTCTTTCAGAGCACTTGCATGAGAGTCCTCAGCTGTCACATTGGAAGACCAGAAGACCTAGAGTCGCCACTGGTTAAGGCCACGTAAGAAGACCAGAAAGAGAATACAGAGAGAGACAGAGAGGTGCTGAAGGAGCCCTGGTGGTTCCACCCTGGCTGTTTGATTCTTTCCAGCCTGGAGGTCAGGCACGTAAGTGCAAACACCTTTGAGATTTTAGCTCCAGCCACCATCTGGGTAGGACTTATGAGAAATCCTGAGCCAGATCACCTAGCTGAAGTACTCTTGAATTCCTGCCCACAGACACTATGAGGAAGAATACTAAAGTGAGTCCTGTGTCTTAAGCCATTAAGTTCTGAAATGAGTCATTTGGCACAATACAGATATGGAAGAGAAAGGAAGAGAAAGACATTTTCTGAATATTTAATTTACCATTAACAATGGAATGCCCTTCAGATAACTCTCAAAGGCATGTCCTTTCTGCCCCTGACTGCCACTCTTGAGATCCTCAGTCCTGTCATATGGTCAAGGATGGATCACAAGGGGCCAAAGATACCCTGTCATCCTAGGAATGAAGTGAGAATTGGCCCTCCTCTCTGGTTCTCAGGAGTAAAGACTGTGTAATTAAGGTTGTCCATCCCACCAAGTGGGCCTTAGGACACCATGAGAATCACCCTGGTGTATTATTAGTAATCGCAATAGTGGGTACCATTCATTGAACAGAGCCTGGCAAGCTGTCCACCGAACCATTTTCCCTGTCTGGGACACACAGATAGTGTACATTTGTCAGCTTCTCTGGCAGGTAGGTGCAACCATGTGACTGAGTTCTCACTATTACGTGGGCAGAGGCAATATGTGCTGCCTTCAGGCCTGACCCATAACACTTCTTGCTCAGTCCTCCATGCTCTTTCTCTTCCTTCATCTTGGGCTAAATTCAGTAAATCCAGTGGAGGACTCCAAGACTGGCAGACAGAAAGAACCTGAGTCCCTGAATGACTTCACAGAATAGAGACCCTCCCTCCCCTGTCTCTCCATTTACCCACATAAAACTCATTCAATAAATAATAATTCACATTCATAATACACATTCAATAAATAATTCTTAAGCCTCTGAAATTTGGGGCCTATTTGTTATAGCAGTCTACATGGACAAATGCAGTATCTTTGAGTCAGGAACTTTCCATCTTTTTTTTTCCTTTTTCTTTGCAACAGTTTCTGAAACATAAGTGTTATGATCTTCCTTCAAGATAAAAATACTGAAGATAGGAATTAACAAAAGCTGATGTTTTGGGGCCCAAACTATGCACCAGACACTGTGCTAAAAACTGTATGTTCATTCTCTCTTATCCCAGACAGCAATCATATGTGGTAGGTACTATTATTACCCCATTTTTCACATGAGGAAGCTGAAGCATCCTCTCTTCCATCACCAGTCTAGCTTAGATTTTACCAACAAAGCAACTTGCCATGAGGTCACACAACCAGTAAGGGGCAAAGGCTAGGATGTGAATTTGGGCTCTCTGAATGCAGAAGACAAGTGTTTTTTGTGTTTTTGTTTTGTTTTGTTTTGTTTAAATCACATCATGCTGTCCATCTACATCTAGAGTCTAAGCATTTTCTACTGCATCAGGTGAACTTCTGGCAGGAAGAAAAATGAATGAATGAATAAATGAATAAATAAATAGAACAGAGCAGTACAGAGTAGAATTTCCCATCCCATCTTGAAGAAAGCAAAGGGCATTCCTGGTGGTTTGGCTGCTTCCCTCTCCAGCCAACAGGGCCCATTTCCTCTTCTGTCTTCCAGTGAGGTCTGGGCCAGTGGGAGTGCTGAGCCCCTCTGCAAACTCCAGGGGGGAGTGCTATCTTGCTGTTTTGGCCCATGTCTGGTTTCTGCCATGATGCTCATCATCTACCACATTGCCTCCATAAACAGGCATCACCATGGTAATCTCCAGCATTATTTTCCCCCATCCCAATCAGTGAATCATAAACCAATGCTATGAGTCGCAGCTTTGTGGTATTTTCACATCTGCTTGACACCTTGGGTGGGGTAGGGAGGGCAAGGAATTCAGAACAACACTGGAAAAAATGAAACAAAAATGTTCTAGGGCAGACTACTGTCCCTAACTTGGCATATGTATATTCACATCCTTCTTTTGATTCATTCTGCGGCATTCCAGCAAAACATTCTTTTTGCCATGGCACATCTGGGAAGAGGAAGCAGTAAAAACAACCTCCAGTAAAATAGCATAGTGTGGAGAAAAGGGCTTCAACACCAAACCCAGAAGATGTAGATTTGAGTCCCCTCTTCCTTCTCAGCTGTGTGACTTTGGGAACATCACTTAAATCTGTTGAACCCCAGTTGTTGGTATTGTTGTTGAGACTTTTATAAAATATGACCAAGAACACCAGCTCTATAGGACTATCAGAAGGCTCAAGAGATAAACTGTGTGAGGAAACACTTTCTAAACAGCATTTGGGGTGGTTAATTTTTCACTCACAGATAACAACTTGTTGAAAGAGGATGCAGAGGTAGAAGTTAGGACTGGTGTCAAAAAAAGATGTTTCTGTGTGATGGTACAATGTACAGAGTTAGAGAACATACCATCAGTTCAGATAAGACCATCTGCCCCTGCACAGCAAGTATCTACAGAGTGCTGCTTTCTGGGTTTCAGGAAAGAAGATCTCAGTATAAGGTGAACTTGGAAGGGTTACCTCACAATGAATTAATTCCCTCTTACAGGAGTATATAAGCAGAGATTAGTAGTTAACTCATGCCAGACATGATGTACTTGTGATGGGTAGGAAACTGGACAACATAACGTATAAAGTCTTAATAATTTTGAGATCTATAACTCTTGTGTTTTGGGGGCCCAGAACCAAGTGGCCTTAAAAAATATGGCTTAGACCTTGCCCTCAGCTTGGAGTCTAGTTGAGGAGATGAACTGAGACTTGCAAGCTACTTAGAGAACAATGTAAGAGTATGCAAAATTTAGATGTTAAGAGATGTGGTTTAGATTCCATGGAGAGTGAACAATCAAAGATTTGAGACTGCTGTGAGAACAGGAGCTCAGAAGACCTGGAGCAGATGGGAAGCAAGTGCATTGTGATGGGGTGGTGACAGCAAGGGCCATGATAGGAATCACAGAGAAGTGGAGGGTCTGAGGACAAGGAAAACAAGCTTCTGAACAAGCCTTCAGACAGTGTGATGCATTCACATTCCAGATCCCAAAGCCAAATCTGGGGATTAGGAAAGTGGTAAGAGGGGGCAGAATTAAGATGTCCTGTGGTCCAGCCTGACCCCTTGTTTACCACTAGCAAAGAACAGGTTCCAACCAAACCAGAATAACTTAGTGGAGGGGCTCTGACCTCAGTTTCAATTATTCACTCTCTACCCTGGGAAAGTAACCTGATTGGCCCACATTACAGGGCTGGCTCTTGTGTCTTATTTCGCTTTGAGTTGAGCAGCAGATGGAGGAAGGGAACAGAGTGAGGACAGTGTATTTATTCTCCTGCTTCCCTCCCTGAGAGGTCATCCAGGTTAGCTACTGTCTCCACCAAAGGTCACGGTTCCTCTTCATGACTGACCTCTTCCTGGTTCCAGAACATTTTGCCTCCTCTCATCTCTTCTGGCTCAGGGGCGGTAACAGCTCTACTGCTTCTAGTCCTGGTTCCCTGAGCCACACCCAGTTTCTGAAATAGTCCCTTTATAAATCAACCTTTCTGGAATAATTCTAATTTGAGTTTTTCTACCGGTTTTCTTTTTCTGACTGATATGATACATCATTCATTCATTCATTCAATAAACTGTCTTAAGCCTTAAGTTTCAGCTACTATACTAAATGTTGAGATGCAAGTGTAAACCAGACTGGTATGGTCTCTGACCTTAAGCAACTCAGAGTTTAGTAGGAAAAATAGAAAGGATCAATTACCACAGGCTGTGCTAAATAGTCTACACTAAGTGTTGATTAACTCTGTCTGTAAAGGGCCAGATAGTAAATAATTTAGGTTTTTCCAGCCATGTTTATTATCACAACTATTCAACTCAGTTGTGTAGCATGAAAGCAGCCATAGACAATACACAAACTAATGGGCATGGCTGTGCTCCAGTAAAACTTTATTTACAAAACAGGCTGAAGGCCAGGTTTGGTCTGGAAGCTACAGTTTACAGACTCCTGTTCTATACTGTGCCAGAGGTATAAACAAAAGCTTATGGGAGAGTATAGAAAAATCATGTTTTAAGGGTCAGGAAGAGCTTCCAGGAAAAGGTAATGTTTTAATCGAGACTTCAAGGCTGAGTTGGCCATGGCCAGGTTGGCTGGCATAGGACTATGTGAGAGGGAGGAAAAGGATTCTAGGTAAAAGAAAGAGCACGTATAAAAGCCTAGAGGCATTACCTGAGGATAACTGCAAGCAGATTTGTTGGGCTGTTAAAGCATGTTACAGGAGAAAGCAGGACATTCCTTCTCTCCATCTTTCCTTCTTTCTTCCCTCCATTTGTTCCTTCCTTCCTTCCTCCCTCCCTTGATCCCTCTTTCTGTCCTTCCCTTTATCCTTCTTTTATTCCTACAATAGGCCTTTATTACACACCTACTTTGGACCTGGTACTGTACTTATGACTAGGGATAGTGTGTTGAACAACAACAAAAATAGTTCCTTTCTGGGAACTTTATTCTCTTAGTAATCATGGCAGATAGACTATAGGGTGGGTTACATGATCCCTGTCTCCTAGTACTAGCACCCTTATGTAATCCCTTCTCCTTGAGCAAAGCAGGACCTACTTATTTGCTTCTCACCAATATAACACGGCAAAGTGACAGATGTCACTTCTGTGATTATATTACATACAAGTATAATGCCCATCTTGCTAGGGGACCTTTACTCTTATTACCTGTGATCAGCAAGTGGCCATATTAGGGAGGCCCATATGACAAGGAACTAAGGGAAGCCCCCCCCCCAAAAAAGAACCAAGGAGGAACTGAGGACAACCACCAAGAGTCTGAAGTCTTCAATCTAACAGACTGCAATTCTGCTAACAACATAAAGAGCTTAGAAGTGGTTCCATCCCAGTTCAGCCTTCAGATGAGACCACATTCCCCAACTAACAGCTTTGTGAGATCTTGAAGCAGAAGCCTCTGGTGAACTGTAAGGTGATAAACAGGAGTTGTTTCAAGCCACCAAGTTTGTGGTAAGACTGTTACACAGCAACAGAAAACTAACACAGGGGGCCACAGGCAACCACGAATAAACCACAGAACTACAGATTACAAAAAAAGAAAAAATAAATATCCGAAAATCATTTCAGGGTGAGGCTAAGAGAATGAAAGTAAGCATGAGAGGAAGTGGAGGCTCTAGCAAGGGTGGTGGGAGGGGCCTCTCTTTGGTAGAGACATTTGGTCTGAGACCTGAAGGGAAAGGAGGAGCCAGGCGAAGGGAGAGGCTGAAGGGAGATATTTCCAAATACAGGAACAGAATCACAACAGCCCTGAGTACAGCAAGCATTTGGAAGGCCTAAGCAACAGAAAGGTCAGGTGACTGGAGCACAATGGGAGTGACTGGAGCAGATACCAAATGGGGTCACAGATGCAGGGGGCACCCAGGCTGTGGAGCATCCATGGGGCAGCCTGCATGCTTTCAGCACTCAGAACCACAGAAGAGGTCAAGCAGGGAAGCAACTGGTTTAACAGCCCTCAGCTCTTTCCCCTGACATTAAACCTGCCCCCACAACCAGATTTGTGTCCCCAAGATGCCAACGTCTCTCACAGTTCAGCAGCACTGCAGCCAGGTGGGCATCATGGCTATCCTCAGCCTGTCACATTTATTTCTTTCTTCTTTCAGTCCACAAACCTTTACTGAGCATCTTACAGATCTGGGACTCTGTGAGGCACTCTATCAACACATACGTCCCCGCTATCTGCTGGCCTCGAAAGCCCTCAACATCCTTTCTCCCTCCAAATCCTACCACTATGTCTACTCAAAAGATATGTTGAAGTCCTAACTGCCAATACCTATAAATGTGACCTTATCTGGAAATAGGGTCTTTGCAGATGGAATTAGTTTCAGATGAAGCCATTAGGGTGCCCCCAATCCAATATGCCTAGAGTCTTCACAAGACAACAGGACAAACACAGGGAGGACAGGAACAAACACCAGAGACAGGAGCTGGAGTGAGGCAGACGCAGGTCAGTGGATGCCAAGGACCACCAAGGACCAGAAGCTAGAAGAGGCAAGGAAAGATCCCCCCGCTATACACTTCAGAGTGAGCACGGCCATACCGATTCCTTGATTTTGGACTCTTAGCCCCCAGAAGTGTGACAGAATGTGTTTCTGTTGATTTAAGCCACTCAGTTTGTGGTACTTTGGTTTGGCCACCTCGGGAAACATATGGCTTCTCTTCAGGCTTTGCAAGGCCCCCCCAAGCCTCTTCTCTGCAGCTTTCCCAGCCTCTCCATCCCACACTGATCTCTCCCTTCTCTGAACTTCTGAACTTCTGCATCATTTAGCCTCTGCACAATCCATTTTGGCCTTTCATCACATTTCCTTCCACCTCGTGTGTGCTGCCTGTTTCCTGTGTGTTTGTCTCGTCTCCCAAAGGACTGTGATGCTCTGTGGGAGCCAAAACCACATATCACACTCCCCTCACTTCCTCCCAGACACCTTGGATGAAGTGAGGTCCCTTGGAGACACTCAGAGAAATGTACACTAGTGTTCTCTGGATGCTGGGGTGAAGAGTTTTGTTGTTTTTTTTCTTAAATATTTTACATTTTGCTTCTTATGACTGCCAATGTTTTCTGCAATAAATATGTATTACTCACGCACCCTTCCCTCTCTCCCCCGCAAAATGTTGGAAAAAGTGGCCTGGCTGAAATAGGACTTTTCTCATGGCTAAAGTGACCAGCAGAGCTAAAGCCATCTAAGACCTGGAAATCTGGCCAAAGGAAGATGTACTTTGATAAGCCCAAGGGCAGTTCTTAGAATCTGCTCAGATGGCCCTATGCTTATAGCTGTCTTTCCTTCTTTGCTTTCTCTCCCCAGCCATCCATTCATCTTTCATGATAGAGGAGAGGAAACAGTATGTGTTCAAGAACCATCAAATCACCACCCCACTAGGTCATACGTGGCCACATTTCACTGTGGATCACCCTCACAGAGCTTCCCCTTCATGCTACCCGCCCCCTCAACCTGTACAACAGAGACATTACTGAATTATTTTCTGACTTTTTCACTTCATCCTCATCAGTTACATAACTACATACAAGTTTAAAAACACATACACGCATTCGGGAGAGAAATGACTGAATTTGATTTAAAAAACTGGCTTCACACTACCTCAGTTGTTTGGGAACTAAGCCTCCCTGGGCTGAATTTCTGACTTGGCAACACTCTCGCATATATAATTTTACACCTGCAGAAGTTTGCAGCCAGTGCTATACAGACAGCTACCTGCAGGGAGGAGAGGAGCCAGACAGAGGGGCAACCTGGATGGTTGGATGTGGGGGTGGTGAGGGCCCTACAAGGAGGACGGGCAAGCATGGGTCTCTGCTCTTCCTCTCCCTGCAGCAGGAGGGCTCCCTGCTGGCCCCTGTCTTGCTCTGTTCAGCTTCATGCTCCAGCAGGAAAGGGCATACAGGGGGCATATCTAGCTCTTTGCTGCAGGCAGTGGAGTAGAACTTGTAAACTGGTAGCCCATGGGCCAATTCTGGCCTGCAGACATGTTTAGTCTGGCCCTTGATATACTTTTAACATTTATTAATTAATTGCCAATTTGGAAGCATTTCACATACAAATCTGGAATTCTAGATTGTCTCTAAAAAATCAGGTGATCTGACCCACTGGGCTCTCATGGCCACCGGAAACTGTAGCTAAGAGGCAAGTGCCCATTTTGGATAAGGTATGGACTCTCATTCATCTGCTTCCTCACTTATGCCACCTGCTTGGCCCTTACAGGCACTGCAGTTTGAGATCCTTCTCCCTGCTCCAGAACATAATGCTTAAGGAAGCAGGCACTAGAATCAGACAGCCTGGGCTCAAATTTTGCCAGACAGTGGTAATGATTTTAGGCAAACTCATCCCTAAGTTTCTGTTTTCTCGTCTGTAAAATGGGTATAATAACAGTACCTATTTCCTAGGGTGTTGTGAGGATTAAATGAGATGAGAAAGTGATTTAGCACAGGACCAGTCATCTAGTAAATACCCAATATGTAAACATTGTCATTAATTTGTTGATTATTATTCATACAAAACATGAGCACAGGAAAATGGAGAATAGGTTAGTGAGACCTCAGTGCTGAACTAAACTCAAAGGCGCACATACTCCAATCCACAACTCTCTTCCCAGATCTTCCTAGTCCACTCAAGCACACCCTTCAATAAAACATCCAGAGGGATTATCTCTCCCTTCATGACACACCCCAGGGCATCCCAGTCCTGACTCTCAGAAACAAACAAACAAAAAAAGAATAAATCCTTCTCCAATTCTTCCTACAATGACATATGACAATTTCTTTCTTTCTGAGCAGTAACCTCCAGGTAATGACTACATGTCCAGAAATCTCAAACCTTCCAAATTCTTCCCAGAAGGCCCATTCTTAAAACCCCTCTCTACCCTATAGAGGAGGGCATCTGAAAAAAATGAAAGGCTCCACAAATCGCTGGAAATTATGAAACAGAAATCTCAGAAGAGATTGGGATCAGCCTTTGAAAATGTGGCAAGAAATGTAAGGCACATGATATGGCAGGAACAATGCTATGTGTTCACCAAACGATTCTATTTTCCTCCTAGGTAAACAGCAAGATTAAATTTCTGGGCACCCCTTATATCTAGGTGGGACCACGTGACTGATTTCTGTTTGAAGAAATGTGGATGAAAGTGATACAAGCCATTTGTAGGCAAGGCTATAAAACATCCTTCACATTATACTCTCTTCCCTTCTCTTGTCTTCTTTGACATGTGTAGGCCATGTCTCAAAAATGATAGTGTCCTGTGATGGAAAGAACCTGGGTTCCTGAGTGACAAGATGGTCACAGCCCACTACCAAGACCAACTACACTAGACTCTGATATAAGAAAGTAATACACTATTATTGTGTTTTGCCACTGCTAATCTGGATTTGTTTCTGCAGCATAGTCTTCTCCGTACTAACTGATACACATGGGAGTTTGGCAGAGCGGGAAAGAAAGGCCTAAGAAGCTAAGTATCCATGATTTTTCTCTGTGCTCTGTTTCTAACCCACAGCATGATTTTGGAAAAGCTACCTGCCCCCAACCTTTGAAAGGAGGAAAATAAACTGGTTGATCCCCAGGGTCAGAATCTCACTGACCCTGAATTCTCACCCATGAAAATTCTCACAGGCTTTGGACTCCATTAACACACATTACCTTAAATTATGTTTTTAAGAAGGCCACCTAAGTTCTAGTCAACAGAGGTAGGAAAGCTGCAGCCAGCCCACATTAGAGTCTAAATAAATATTTGTGGAGTAATTATTATGCAAGAGCCAATGTGTGCTGGGTGTTGACCATGTGCTAAGCACTATTCTAAGTACTTCACATTCAGTGCCTCTTGTAATCCTTACAACCAGCCTGCAAGGCTGGTGCTATTATTAGTTCCATTTTATGAATGAACAAATGGAGGCACAGGGAGATTATGACCCTTATCTATGATCACAAGCTGGTAAGTACACCAAGGGCATTTATATTCAGACAGTTAGAGGTCAGTGCCTGAGAACTTAGCAATCAATCAACTTGCAAAAAATAGAGTCCTGAGGGGTGAAAGGCAAAATGAAATGGTCTGATCAGAGAGTTTCCTTAACATACCCACAATTTTAACTAAACCAGTAAACTCCAACTTTTTGGGAGTTGGGGCTGTATCTTACTTATGTTTGAATCCCCAGGGTCCTGCACAATGTCTGACATATAAAAAGCACAAATAAACATTTGTTGAATGGCTGAGTGATCTGAACCTAGCTCTTTATCGACAATTTTAACTGAGTTACATTTGTCTTTCATTGACAATGACTTGAGATCCAAATTCAGTATCAGTATTTCATTTGTACCAGTAAATCTGATCACCAGTTAGAACTAGAGTGATCATATAATTTCTCATCCAAACTTGAATGCTTTTGTGAATCAAAAGAGATGCCATTAATGATTATTTCAGGCAAAGAGGCAGAAATTAGGACTGTTCTAAGCAATTCAGCACAAGTGGTCATCCTAGCTACAGTCACAAAAACCCACAACAGAGGTGAGTGACAAAGGAAGTACTCCCAAGGGGCCTGACTGTTCACAATGTCCTTGTTCTTAAGGAATGTCCCTTCTTGTCCACTTGGGCGGCAAACACTTCAAAGCTTATACCATTTGTAGGACATGTCATGGTTAAGTGTCATTCTCCAAATGATGCACATTTCCAAACCCAACAGCCATAGAGCACACACACTATTAACTTTTAATATAGGTGCAGTAATCACTTTAAGAAAACAGGAAGGAGCAGCCCCAGGAATGCAATGATTGCTACAGGAATATAAACATGGATTGCATTGGAACAGACTACATACTTTGTATAAACACTAATAAAGTGAGTTCAGGCTGAGCTGTGACTTTAAAGGAAATTCTTCCCCATAAACATGTCCTGCCATGCCCTAATAACTCTTTAATTTGATGCACATTTGGGAAGGATGATGCGAAGTAATCACAGAATAATGTTAAGGTCTGTTGCGAAGGAGGAGGGGGTGGAATGTGATGCAACTTGGAGCTAACACCATCTACCAGAGAGTTGGCTCCATTGCTCATTTCACACATGGAGGGAATTTGCCGAGTGACATGCAGGAAATCAGAGACAGGTCTTTGCAGGTTCAGCACAAGAAGATTCTGGGTGTCATCTGATGGTTCCATTAGAGGACTCTTGGCCAGTCCACTTCTGGCCTGCTTTCTCTTGCTGGAGACAGCAAAAGTGGCTTCTACTTGTATGTGGACTCTCTACTTCCTAGAACAAGGCTCTTCAAATCTCAACTAGACTATAAGCTCCTTGAGAGCAGAGAATACTTCTCACCTATCTGGAATCACCCATCAGGCTGACATGGCCCCGTACCCCTGCAAGAAAGCAGAATGGCACAGAGCTGAAGCTGTACCATCAGGGATCACGACACAGTATAACTGTGTGGTTGGGGCAAGCCGCTCTGCTCATGTGAGGATGGGGTTAATAGTACCTACTGAACCTTAGCAGGCTTTAAAGATGATAAAATATTCAAGATAAAGGGCCTGATAAATTAAAAGAGTTGTACAAATGTTGGAAATTATAACTGCTGGAAAGCATAATAATAATAATAATAATAATAATAATAATAAACAGTAATAATAATAATAGTTTGGCATGTGTTGATTTATCACTATGTGTCAGGTACTGTTCATCTCCTTTGAGTTCCCACAGAAATTCTAAGAGGTGGGTACTATTATTGGCCCTGTTTTACAGAAAACTGAGCTCCCTAGAGGTTACGCAACATCCCCCAGTTCGCACATCTAAGTATTATCCACAAAGTAATGATTTTGGAGGGCAGGCTAGATTGTCAGGGCTCCCTGCTCTCTGCTCTCCTACATCACAAGGAATTGAAGGAATTGAAAGAATTATATCGTCTACTTTACCATGAACAACCAGAGGGCAAGGGTTGTGTGGGAGTCTCCTGTACATCTCCAGGATCCAGCAAAGAATGGGAAAATTAAGGCTTTTGGATCAAATGACTAGCTCCTCCCTCACCCAGCCACTCTTACTTGTGTACCAACTCTTGGCATCCATAACCAAAAGCATCATTGTGCTTCTCTGCTCTCAGCAAGACAAGAGGCCTCAGCCTTGTGCCCTGGCTGCCTTGAAATGTAGCCCAAAGAGCTCATCTATCTAGGCAGGTTCCCCACACCACCCACTGCCCCTCCCCCCCCCCCCCCCCCCCCCGCCGCCACATACCCCACATACACACCAGGCTCATCTCAAGTACCATGCCTTTGCTCAGGCAAGTCTCCCATTTGTAATGCCTTCTCCCATGGACCAAAATGAATGTAGCTAACAGGAAGCTTGGCTGAGGAATAAGGACCTTCTTTAATAGCGTGCTAAAGAAGAAGAGCTAAAAAGGAAGAGGATACCTTTATAGTACACCAGCGGGGCAGCGATGGACCCACCAACCCGTCAGGTGGGAGCCACTTTCCTGCATCTGGCACCAATAAAATGCCTAGGGACAAGAGCTAGGTTGGGAGAGAGAAGGGCTCATCTGATTCTCCAACCAGTCCTGCATGTCCGGACCCAAAGAGGCAAATATCCCTTTCATCATTCATGAAACCATATCTTGCTTATTATGACAATTTTTAAAACTTCTCTGATGATTCCTTTGAGAATCCAATTTGTTTCCTTTGTAAAGAGGAAACAATTCTCTTCTCAGTTTGGGAGGTGGGGGACATTCCATTTATCTTCAGGGGAAAATCTGTTTCCTATTACGAATCACATTCTGTAGGTCTATTTGCGAAGAATAAATCTCTACACTTCATGCAGAAAAAAAAATTCTCTTTTCGCTGTTCTACAAAAATCCCTGAAGGGAGGCTCCTGCCGTCTTCTAGCAATTGTGACAAAGACTGGATTTCCATCCCTTGCTTTGAGTAAAGGGAACTTTTTACTCATTTTCCGAAAATCAGTATCCCAGAATCATCTAGTATACCTCAGAGAGCCTACTATGCAGTAATTCGTTCAATCAGCATTTATGGGTGGAAACTGAGGGTCAGGATCAAGAGAGATCCTGGGAAGCCATGGATTAAAATAAATACATAACCTTCCAAATCCCTGTACTCTGGGATGGAGGTCAGCAAGCTATGGCCCACAGGCCAAATCAAGCCCACTGCCTGTTTTTGTATAGCCCATGAACTAAGAATGGCTTCTATATTTTTAAATGGTTGAAAAATCAAAAGAAGAATAATATTTCACGACACATAAAAATATATGAAATTCAAATTTCAGTACCCATAAATACAGTTTTTCTGGAACACAGCCACACTCATCTGTTTATAGACTGTCTGTGGCTGCTTTCGTGCTACACGGGCAGAGCTGAGTAGCTGCTATTGAGACTGGTACCAAGGGCCTAAATATGTACTTGACAGAGAATTTTTGCTGACCCCTGATCTAGGAGCTTACAAAGTCTGGTAGGTTTGGAAACAAGGAAATATCAGTGTTATAACTGAATGTGTCTCCCCCAAATTCTTCTGTTAAAGTCCTAATCCCCAGTGTGAGGATGTTCGGAGGGGGTGCCTTGGAAGGTAATTATGTGTAGATGAGGTCGTGAGAGTAGAGCCCCATGAGGAGATGAGTGCCCTTATAAGAAGAGGAAGAGACATCAGACCACTCTCTTCCACATGTGAGGAAGAGAGAAGGCAGCCATACCCAAGCCAGGAAGACAGCTTTCACCAGAACTCAATCGTGTTTGTACCCCGATTTCAGATTTTCAGCCTCCACAACTATGGGAAATAAAAGTCTGTTGTTTAAGCCATCCTGTCTATGGCATTTTGTTATAGCATCCTGAGCTAAGACAGGCAGCATTCACAATAACCAGAAGAATAAAAACCACAATATTAACATGGAGGGTGATGCATAATGCTTAAGTATGGGCACCAGGGTTGGACTGAAGCTTATTCTGCACCGTGGCTGACTCAGCATCATGATGCAGGGAGTTATTTAAATTCTCTGTGCCTCCATTTCTCTATCTGTAAAATGGAGACAATCGCAATGTCTTCTTCATGGGTTGAGAATTAATCTACTGTATGCATATCAAGAGGACAGGACAATGCCCAGCCCATAAATGCTCAACATCCCTTTACTCTTATTATCACCACTCCTGCTGCTTGCACAACTTCAGGAGATGCTGTTCGAGAGAATACAGTGAGACTGGCACCCCTGAAGGACATAATGTGCATAGTTACCCAGGAGTTCAGCAATATGGTGGCTCTGATTACAGCTAATATTACAATGATGCCTGCACAGAGTTTTGAGGAAAGAGGGGAGCAGACACACCATTCCAAATGGAGTGGGTGGTTGCCATGTATTTTTATTGCCATGTCATTCACTTTTCCATTATGAAAAGAGACTCAAGAAGACAGTATTAAATGAACTGTGGGGGACTCCAGCCCAGACCCCCAACTTCTATGCCTGTCTTTCGCTCTGCCCACAGTCTCTGCCCAGTCATTCCGGGGTGGGTCTCCAATGCCCACTCCTACGATTACACCTTGCTCCTGGTCCCCCAAACTCTCAGGCTGTGGGCTATTTTAAGCCCAAATTAAAGACTCCTCTTTCCTGAATGGTTGCAATTTCAGTCTGTGGTTTGTTCACTCTGACGTGGCTTGGGGCCATGGTGTTGGTGTGTGGGGCACTGCAAAGGGGTAAACTGTTTTAGGAAGGAGGCAAGGGGCTTTGCAGAAACCATTTCACTGCAGCACACTCACTGTGGAAAATACAAGCACATGGATGAACAAATAAAAAGAGAACAACAGTGGGAGAGTCCCATATATCTGGAGAACAATGCTAAAAATAGCACCATGTCAGAAGCGAGCAAGCACTAGAAGCTATGTAGTGCTTCAAACCCCAGAGAAAGGGACTTGCCATTCAAATTCCATAAGCACAAGTGACTTGTTTCTTCACAAGCCTCTTGCTGGAAGGACCTTTGAGGCTCTGACCTTTGAAGGCCTCGTGATCCACAGAAACCTTGCCATTGACCCTAGTACTGCAGAGTAGAGCTCAGGAAACTGAGACCACAGGAAAAGCCTCTGGGGCTTCCCCCTGGGAGATCTGGGTCCATAGTCCAGTGATGGATAAATGAACACAGTGCTGGGTAAGGTAGGCAGGTGAGGAAGAAGGAGACCAGAAGGAAACTGGGTGGGAGCAGGACAGAAATCTACCAAGCTCTCCTAAGTCTAAGTTGAAGGAAACATGGATAAGTGTGCTCAGGATCCCTCTCTGTTCCTTCCTCTGTCCTTTGCTTCTCATGTTCCTAAGGGAACAGAAAGGGAGAGTAAGGGCAGAGTCATTGCAATTTCTTCCCTATCATGTTTGCAGTCTCATTAGATCCCTCCACCAGACCAATTCCTGATTCCCGATTCCTGGTCAATTCCTGATTTGGCCAGTTGCATTCTGGAAGCTTTCACAGATGCTCAATGTGGACTCCCTAAGCAGCAACTGTGGGTGCAGCTGGCCCCAAAAGACAACACCTCCAGGATCATGAGTCCATTCTGAAATTTAGGTTTCTAGACCTGCACATAGACATGAGGGAGCCTGCAATCTTTTGGCTGAGTACTCCCCACCCTAAGTGGCTAGAAGTGGGTGTCACATTGGCTCCCCATCATTGATTCCCACTGTACAGACCCTGTTTTGTTTGCTTGGCAAACAAGGGTTTTTAAATAATGAGTTTTTGCTGAGCATGTGGTCCCCCGTTCACTTATGCCCTTATGAGCCCCCATAATTCCCTATGTCTTCACAGGCAGCCCAATTCACCCATTTATATTATCTATCTGGCTCAAGTATGTGATTGGATTTGATTCCAGACTTTATCCTGACTAACTGCTTTCCCACTAGTGTAACCAAGTCTCAGGAACCAGTCCTTGCTCCAGGGCTCAGCACAGTGCCTGCCTTACCTAATACAACCACTCAGACAACAGTGGGTGATTTGTATGCACTAACGTGATTGTGTCTCTCACACACAGCTTCTGAGAGGATATGACAAGAGAGAAGAGAAGGGAAGAATTACTCACCCAACCATCTCTCTGGGATACTTGATGCTACAGGTCCACTGAACCACACCCCAAATGCCCAGGGACAAATTGGTGGAGATGGCTGTAGGTGAGCCAAGTCTTGGCTCCAATAAAATTGAGAACAGCTGGCACTTCTGAATACCCTAGTCCCTGGGGGCCTGGGCTGAGTGCACACTGGTAACCGCTAGCCCTTTCCCCCTTTTCTTCTTGTCATGCTTAATTACACCAGGATTATGCTGAGTCAAGCAACCTGTTAGGGTGGGGGCCCAGGCATGACCTTTCCCATTGCTCTCAGCCAGCTCCTGGGTCTCAAGTAGCCGTGTGCATTTCCACTAAGAAACCCAAGAATAAGCTCAGCACTGATGTGCGTGATGCCAAATACTAAGCCCCACACCTCAGCCCCTGGGAGGACGGCCCCTTCTGATTTGAGAGTGAACAAAAGGGCCTTGCAAAAGCCACACCACCTGCATTCAGCCTTGAAATAGAGCCTCCTTAGCCATGGAATGTGGCAACCAACAGTCAGCTAAAGGCAGCCATGGGAGACAGAGGCAGGCCTGCTCAGCACTCTCAAGTACCCTCTGGCTTTGCCAAGGTTTTACCCAAGGCTTGACTTCTAGTTCCTACACCCTTATTCTAGCATCAGAGAGGATCACTCTGTGCCACTCCAGGAGCGCATAGCCCTGCACTTCTCTACACACATGTGCACTCATATTCACATACATGCACAACCTTCTACAAATGCTCAAGAGAAATTTATGCCACCAAGTGCTCTAGATCAGGGTTCCCATTCTTGGATGCACAGTAGAATCACCAAGGGATCTATACAAAACTTGCTGCCCAGGCCACACTGAGAACAATGAAATCAGAATCTCCAGGGGTAGGGATCAGTCATTAATATTATTTTAAAGCCCCCCAGGTGATTCCAATGTGTAGCTAATGTTAAGAATCATTGCCCTGGGTAAACCAAAAACCCTGGAAAATTCCATCCTCCAAACTACACTTTGAGGCTGAGCTCCCAAGCTGGAACTGCGCTCAAGATATGAGGGGAAACCTGAGGTTTTTGGCCACAAAGCCACAGAGATTGAGGATATTCATTCAACAGGCACTACTGAGCACCAACTATATACTGGGACCTCTTCTAGGTATCTAGAGATTGTCTCAAGAGCTATACGTGCAGAGTTCAAGTGGCTTGTAAATTCGGTCTTAGCGAGGCTGGTCTCTGAATCAACCAACTGACCAGCTCACATTTACCTAACACCCAGTGTGTGCGAGGCTGGCTCTGTAAAAGACGCTACGAAATATCAGGTGAAATTCCTTTTTATTTTTTTAAGAAGGTGAAATTTCTGACCCCCAGGAGTTTAAATCCTACATGGCAAAGCCTATTTGCACATGGAGAAATAAAAACATGGTATATGAAGGAGAAATGAATATGTGATCAAACAATTCAAAATGACAAAGACGCATCAAGCATCTACTTTGTGCCAGGTACTGTAATGCAAGGAGAACAACAAAGATGGGATCCTTGTCCTCAAAGATCTTGGATTAGAACAGTGGTTCCCAAAGTGGGGTCACCCAGCCAGGAGCATCAGCATCACCTGGGAACCTATTATTCGAAATGCACATTCTTCAGCCTCATTCCAACCTCCTAGATCAGAACTTCTGGAGGTGACGCCCATCAGTCTGTGTTTAAACAAGCCCATGGGATACCTGAGTGGCTCAGTCGGTTGAGCGTCTGACTTTGGCTCAGGTCATGATGTCGCGGTTCATGAGTTCGAGCCCCGTATCAGGCTCTGTGCTCACAGCTCAGAGCCTGGAGCCTGCTTCAAGTTCCGTTTCTCCCTCTCTCTGCCCCTCCCTCACTCATGCTCTGTTTCTCTCTCTCTCCCTCTCTCTTTCTCTTTCTCTCTCTCTCTCAAAAATAAATATATGTTAAAAAAAATTATTTTTAAACAAGCCCAGGTGATTCTGATGCCTCCTCAAGTTTAGGAACCAATAGTTTAGAGAACTAGTTAATGCTACAGGCATTGAGAAAGGGAAGACAGTTCCTCGGATCAAGGGTTGATGAAAGGATTTGACTCCTGGCTCTGACATACTTCTTGGAACCTTAAGCAACTACTTTAGCCTCCTTATGGCCTCTATTTTGTCAACTGTAAAGTAGTAATAAGCAGTAAGTGGTGATGAGGTCTACCATGTAGAGTTGTATTATGAGTACCTGGGTAATGTGTAAAAGTCACCACAACAGTGCCTGGGGTCTAGTAAGTACTCCATAAGTGATCTCCAGCGCTAATAGTCATGGTCCAAAGGAGCTGTTGAGCAAATGAATGTTGACAGAGTGAATGAAAGAATGAACTAATTAATTAATGCATGATTGATGGGGACTGGATTTGGCAAGCCTGGAAAGGCAACAAAGAATGGGGACTTCATTCTTGGGCAAATGGGGAGATTTTCAAGATGAGACACAGGCTTCTAAGACTGAGTGGTCATAACACATGACAGATCTTGAGACTGGCATCTTCCTAGCTCAGCTTGCAAAGCAATCTCAAGGAAGGTTTTCCTGCCATAGCAGCCATGTGTTGCTTATGCACTGGGGCTCTGGAGTCAAACTATCTGGGCTCAAGTGCTTACTAGTTGGGTGGTCTCAGATGAGTCACTTAAGCCTCAGTTTTGTCTTCTGAAAAATGGGTATAATAATAGGACCAACATATAGAGTTGTGAGAATTGAACACGATAGCTTGCATAAAGCAATCAGCTTGGTGCTTTAAATATAGCGAGTAATCTCTAAATGTTAGCTCTTTGTATCACGGCATGCAGCTGGATGCTACCCTGACCTCTACTAAATTACGACTGGCTGGGATTTTTCCAGCAGACCAGCATCACTATGCTTGAGTGCCAGATCCAAACAACACAAAATAGCTGTTGGGTTTCTTCACACCAGCAGTAGCTGCCAAGTACTGGACAGATGCTTACTTGCAGGTTGTATGCAGGTACTTCTCATGAATAGGGGCTGTACAGTGAACCCTGAGACCTAACTACCACTGTGCCCATTTTACAGATAAGGAAACTGAAGTTTAGTGACTCATCACAGTTTTACAACTATCGAGTGTCAAAACCTGGATTCAAATGCAGCCCTAATTCCAAACCCCACGGTCTTTCTACTATCATGAAATCAGCTCCAGACTTCCTCCACAGGCTGCCTAAGAATCTTTCCAAATGGGGTTTACCCCCCCCAGTAGTGTCAGAGGGCCAGACTCTTTCATGGTGACGCTGTGTCACACAAAACATAAGAAGGGAATACAGCTCCCAACTCCGAGTCTGAAAGGAAGTCACAGGTGGGCTGACAGCAGGACGGTGGACACTGCAGGAGATCAGGCTCTTGGATTCTAAGACCCCCACTTGCTAATAATGATTAAATGTGTCTATCAGTCAAGAGGGAAAGGGTGTTGGAGGGGAGGAGAAGAAATGACTTTCTTTCCCACCCAAAATGGTTATCTAAGCCTCTGTTCACAGAAGGAGCACAACTAAATGTAACACAAAACTCACAACAGCTTTTAGAAACCATTTTCTTCGAAACGAAGCTTTTGGCCCATGAGACAACGCAGCAAGATGAATCCCTCTCATCTCTTCCCAGTCTATTTCCTTAAATGCCAAATTGTGGTCTGTCTTCTTCCCCTTAGATAGCGGATAGCATTCTGCCAACAGCCAAGGAGATGTGTAGACCCACAACGCCTCTTCCTGAGGATTTGAACTATGTCATGAATAAATGGAGAGAAGTATGGTTGGCCTCTCGTCTGCCCTTGAGAGCTTCGAACAAAGATTCCTGGAGTCTAATACCAACATGGATTCCAACCTTTTATCCATTTTGGTTCCATTGGCCCAGAAAGCTGTCTGAATGCTCCCAACCAGAACAAAGAGGACACTGCTTGGGTGCTTTCTGAGTTTTTGTAACAATCACTAACACTTCGCTCTCCCTCAAATCTTATATTTACCTGCAATGGGCCATGTTACCTCCGGCTGACCCCACCTGCCAAAAATATTACTGCATTTTCATATTTATTGTCTTTGTGCTCCACAGTTGCCATGGTAGTAAAATTTACACTCAACAGCCTCACTGCCATTTTCAACTACAAATGGAATTAGTCTGTTCCCAGTTTGGTTCAGCAAAAAAAGGAATATGCATGCACTATATACCAGGCCCTGTGCTAGGTGTAAGGCCTGGGTGCTGAGATGAATAAGAAAGAGATGTCTGTAAGATTTTGCTCCTTTACAGAGAAGACTTTTTGCTTCTCTTGTGATGAGATTATTTTTTTTATCATCTTTTGGTAAAATATATGTAACATAAAATTTACAACTGTAACTATTTTTAAGTACATAGCTCAGTAGCATTAAGAACATTCCCAATATTACACAACCGCAGTCACTATCTATTTCCAAATCTTTCTCATCACCCCAAACAGAAACTCTATACCTATTAAGCATTGACTTCCTATTCCCCACCCTACCCCCAGCCCCTGATAACCTGTAATCTACATTCTATCTCCATGAATTCGCCTATTCTATATGTCATTTAAGTGACATCATGCAACATTGGTCCTTCTGTGTCTAGCTTATTTTGCTTAACATAATGTTTTCAAGGCTCATCCTTGTTGTGTGTCAGAACTCCATTCCTTGTTAAGGCTGAATAATATTCTATTATGTGCATACACCGCATTTTGCTTATTCATTCATCTGTTGATGGACACCTGGATTGTTCCTACCTTTTGGCTAGTGAATAATGCCACAGTGAATAGTGGCATAAGTATCTGTTAGAGTCCTCGCTTTCGATTCTTTGGAGTGTAACCTTGGTAGTGGAGCTGCAGGATCATATGGTAATTCTATGTTTAACTTTCTGAGGAACCGCCATACTGCTTTTCACAGAAACCGTTTTATTTTTATGCTTTTCACAGAAACCATTTTACATTGTATTTTAATTTCTCCACATTCTCACCAACACTTGTTACTTGCTGGGTTTCTGGTCTTTGTTTTGTTGTTTTGACTACAGCCATTGTGGTAGGTGTGATGTGTGGTTGTTTTTCGGAAGAGCAAATTGAGGAGATAAGAAATGGCTTGGTCATCAGAGCATCACAGGTGCATATGGGTGCACTGAGTACAGCTTTGCCAAATGAATGAATGGATAGTATGTTGGTACCTGATGTCCTATACAACTCTTCCCTGAGTCTCCTGTTTACAGGATTTGAAACTTGCACAAGGAAGCACAGCCCCACAAAAGAGACCCAAGCAGCAACTGAGATGACAAGTAGCTCAGGGCTTTAATTCACGGACCATCTGCACCATCTTTCTGCTTTTGCTTTCACACTTAGGAATCAGTAAAACTTACTGCTTTGGAATCAAGGAAGCCCACTTGGTAGTTCCTCAAAAGTAAAGAAGACTATAAGCTATAGAGCATGGTGGCTAAGAAACCAAAGTTACGGGTCAAACAGATGGGTCTGAATTTCAGCTCTACTGTTTGTCACATGTATGACCATGGACAAACTATTCATCCCTTCTGTGCCTCAGTCAGGCCCTAATCCTAGTCTTGTGAGGATTAAATGAAACAATAAGAAACATTTAGTACAGTGCCTGACACAATGTAATGTCCCCATGAAAGTAAGCTCTTATTGTTACTCTAGGGTTACTGCACAGACCCAACCCTCCTTCCACACCCTGCTTCAGCTACTTCCTCTAGTCTCCAAGACCCCTGGGAAAGCAGAAGAGCTCTGGGATGAGGGCAGACTCATCACTTAGTCTCCTAATGATCTTCCAGGCTGACTGGAAGGACTCAGAATACCCATCCAGAGTCACAGCCAGGATTTGAGACGAGGACTCAGTCTTATTTCTCATTTTGGTAAAGAGAGTGGTGCCATCACCATATGGTTCTCCTGCAAGGATACAAAGCCCATACCCCAAAGGATCAGAGAGAACTTTCATTAAAACCCACAGAGGACTCCAGTTGGGTAGAGTTTCCAAAGACAAGGCTCACTAACAAAAATTCAGTAAGTATAGCAAGGGGCTTTACCACAAGGACCCAAGGGGAAACAGAGAAGGAACGAGCCTAGGCGGGGTGGTATTTCATTCAGGCAGTACCATAATTCTTAAGTGAGTGGAAGGCAACACATTCAGTTTGGCCTGACAGGAAGCTTTATATTAGACTGAAGCATATTGAAAATATCAAAGTCCATGGAATGAAAAACAGTCCCTGGGCCCAATACTTTACCTATAACTTACAAGTTTTCTTGGACATGGAGACCCTCAAACCAAAAGCCAAACCACTGGGGGCGAAAGGACTATTACATATCAGGACTCTGCAGGTGTGTGGGGAGCCATGGCTGTGACTGGAAACAAACAAAACAAACAAACAAACAAAAAATAATGGATCCTATTTTCTGGGCACTGTGCTAGGTACTCTCCACACATGGTCTGACTGATACGGTATAGCAATACCATGTGTTACGGATGCTGGCCCCACTTTATGGAGGAAGAAACTAAGGTTCAAAGTTGGGAATTCACTGAAGGTGAGAGAAGGAAAAATTTCTGTGACTTACGTATCATATATTAGGATGAACTCTATGAAATTACTACTATTCAACATTTCCTGCTAACAAAAGAGGCAATCTCATAGGTTTCCACCTAATATAACAAATTATATATTAATTACTTATGTTAATTATCTTATACACAATAAATTGTATCATACATAAATTCCCTGTTTTATTGATTATATAATGTCACCTACACTTTATACAATATGTAAAGGAGGCTGAATGCTTAGTGGTTGAGAAGGTGGATTCTTAGACTGCATAGGAAACCTGGCTCTGCCGCTGACCAGCTGTGGACGCTGAGTAAATAACGTATCCTCTCAGTGCCTTTGTTCTTCATCTATAAATTGAGCTAATAATAGTACCCCCCTCATAGGACTGTCGTAGAGCAAGAAAACACAGCAACATGCTGGAACAGTGCTTGGCACATGTTACTTAGAAGCAGTCAGTGCTCATGCTTTTGTTCACTAATTCTTTGCAACAACTCTTGGCAATGGCCAGTGCTACCTTGGTTTCACAGTAAGAAGCCCAAGACTCAGAGATTTGCCCGAGATTATGCATCAGGTCTTTCTGAGTCTCAAGCCTTGCTGTTCCTTCGAAGCTGCCAGCTTCCCCTGGTGGCCTCTCTGAGCTCTCACTGCCATTTGGTGAAAGAAGAGGTTGAGCCAGCTGATTCTGTGGTTCCTTCCAGCATCCTTATGCAAGGGGGGTATATCAAAGCAGCAGCAGCAGAAATAACAGAATCAAATGCCTTCAGTTCCACTGAACACAGCATCCTTAGCCATGTGGCCAGAAGCATTCCATATTTAGAGTTCCAATTTTTTTTTCTTTTTCAGCTATTTCTTTCCAGAGTCCTCAGTACATTTCCTAATTAATCACTCCCACTTAATTTCCTAAAGCAATCACAGCCTCCCCACAGGCAAGCAGCCTCATCTTAGGCAGAAGCACACACACCAGCTGGCCCCTCAGCTACGTGGGAGTGTGTGAGCAGCCCTTGGACACAGACCAAAGAGTGGCACAGACATAGGGGAAACGCAGCTTGGGAGCTACACTCAGAAGACACTCTTCCTATGCTGGTGACATGTGGTTTCCTGGTGAGCAAAAGGGCAATGAGATTTGGTTCTCCAAGGAAACCCTAAGCTGCCGAAGATCTGGCTGGGGCATCCTGGGATGCAGGGAGGCTCTCCCAGCAGCTACTCTGTGATGTCGGGAAGGGGTATGCTTGCTGGCAAGGTCGGGGGCTCAGGTTTCTCTCCCAGCTTACTTGTTGTGTGAATTTGGACAAGAGCTTTCCTTTGGCTGAGCCTCTGTTTTCCCATCTTTAAAATGGGAACTGAGGCTCCCAGGTGACTCAGTCGGTTCAGGGTCCAACTCTCGATTTTGGCTCAGGTCATGAGCTCACATTTCATGGGTTTGTGCCCCACATCCAGTTCTGCGCTGATAGCACAGGGCCTGCTTGGGATTCTCTCTCCCTCTCTCAAAATAAATAAATAAACTTTAAAATTGGAACAGTAATATATGCAACATAGGGTAGGTATAAGGAAGGAGCCACAAATACAACAACCTAGAGGAGCCAGGCACGTGACATCAACGAGGGAAGCAAAAGAAAAATAACATGATGCCAAATGGCATCTGACACACAGTTGGAGTCCCAGCCAGGAGTGGTGGGGACTGCAGTGCAAAGGAGATGTGCCTCATCTAAAAACCAGACAATTACTACCACTGAGCCAATCTGACCCCCTACTGCCAAATTTACCTTGAAAACTTATTTATTGAGAGAGAGAGCATACATGCGTGTGGGGGAGGGGCACAGAGAGAGAAAGAGAGAGAGAGAATCCCAAGTAGGCTCTGTACTTTCAGTGCAGAGCCCAACGTGGGGCACAAACCCACGAACCATGAGGTCATGACCAGAGCCAAAATCGAGAGTTAGACACTTAAGTGACTGAACCACCCAGGTACCCCCAAATTTACCAACTTCTTAAAAAGAAGCTGGAGGTAGATTTTTATATGAATTCACTCAATCTTAAAATGTTGGCAAGAAACCGACATTCAAAAGAAAAATAACAACTCTATGAGCCAATACCATGTGAGCCAAGTACAACACACTGGAAGGCTGAATTTGGCCTACTGGCCACTGGTTTGCAAGCTCTGTCAATGTAACTATTAATTGAGACAATATAATATATAAAGCACTTAGCCATGCACATAACACATAATAAACACTCAATAAATGGTAGCCGGTGGTTATTATGATTACTATTAACTTTTCTGGAACTCAGAACCCCCATCTGTAACAATGGATGTAGGGATTCCTGATAGCTGTCTGGCTCCCTGGGATTTGAGGGCACTAAGGAGGTTAACCACTGTGCACCCACAACATTTATGCTGCTCTGTTTACTTAAACCCATTTCGCTGAGACTGGAAGTGAAGACTTGGCAGTGTCTGGCGACATCTTTTGGATGTCAGACAGGAGAGGGGCTTGCTTATACTGGAATCTGTGGGTAGAGGTCAGGGATGCTGCTAAATATCTTAAAATGAACAGGACAGCTCCCCACAACCAAAAAAAAAAATCCATCCCCAAATGTCAATAGTTCCTAGGTAGAGAAGCCCTGGGCTAAGATAGGAGTTTCCCTTGGTACCCTCTCTATAGAAAGCCCTTCATATAGAGGTTTGGACAGGTTCCTACATGGTAAGATGTGGGAGAGGCTGTGGGGTAGGGGAAGAGGGGAGATAGGAGAACCGATATCTATAATTATCTTTTCTGAGAGGCTCAAGGCCCTGCTTTCACTCTGCTTCCTATAGAATCTTTTCATCAGTGTCTTAACAACAGTCACATCAACAGATTTCCTAAAAAATTCTGTTGAAGTTGCACCCATCAGAAAATGTGCTCTCAGGAAACCGAGGACTTGAGTGATGAACTGTCTGAGCCAAGGCCACTCAGCAAGTTACAGGGAAGACGTGGGAGAGAATCCTCATGGGTCCTGGTCCAGGTCCCTTGGGGAGACATCACTCTATTTTGCTGTTGCCATGGTAATTATAAATCAATTTCATCTCTCATTAAAGCAGTTACTCCATAGAACGCTCTCACAAAACACTGTTGAACTCGTCCTAGTTATTCCCCAGATGTGCCAGTAGTCACATTTTTGTATGTTCTATAATTCTGGCTACATCTACCATTGGCCTTCACCTCAAATGGTATAAATAAGCAGGGTTATATTGCACCGTGCTTGTCATGCATGGCGATGACTGTTCCAAACAAAGAAAACCGTACTAGAAGCAAAGGCAAGCGATTCTGGCTCACCTTAAGAAAGGAAAGGAAAGGAGAATGACTTTTATCAATCCCTCCACTGTGCTTATTATCATTTAATCTCCTCTATAATTTGAAGAATTTCTTTAGGTCAATTTTCTCCAACGCTGCTGCACATCAGAAATACCTGGGAGCATTATAAAATCACAACACCCAGGAAAGCACCCCAAAATCATTCAAGAGAATCTCTGGGGATGGGACCCAGGCACCAGTAATTTTAAAATCTCCCCAGGTGATTTCCATGCACAGCCAAGTTTGAGAATCAAGGTTTCAGGACTCATTATCCCTGTTTTGCAATGACATTGACATCCTAAGAGAAGAATGAACTTGCCTCAGGGTACCCAGCTGGTGAATGGTAAAACTGTGATTCAGACCTGGGTCTGCCTTTCTCCAAACGCCAGTCATAATCTTTCTCATTATGCCACTTTCTCCTCCACAAGTTTGTTGTCTGTTGCTTTCTCAGTGTTATCTGGTGGCAAGTTTATAAGCTTGAGCAAAAGGCAATTCACTAGAAGGCTATCAGGAACTTCTGGATTCAATGGGAATCTGAAGAACAGGTCTGGGGAAAAGAAAAGCAGGCATGTCTGGCCATTTTGCAGAAGTGCTTAGATGAAATGGCAAGCCATCATGTCCAATCTCTTCATCCCTTTGGTCAAGATTCCATTTCCAGGCAGCAAGCACCCAAAGGACTTGACTTGGGGCATGAGCTCATCCCCTGACTAGGGGAGGGCAAGGCCCCTGGTGACAAACCCAGTCAACTGCATCCTGTGGGCGCAGAAGATGATACTTGGCTAGGAAGGAAAGCCGAGTTCTTGGCAGCCAAACACATCACATGTCTACCGCAATGGACGGATGCAGGACTTGGAAAAGTGAGACCTAAGTCTCACAGGTACACTATGATCCTCAAGTAGAACTCAGCAAAAGGCCAGAAGATCGTGTAATCAAAATCACTGAAACAGAATCATTCCGAAGAAATATGCCACCTGGTGAGGTGGCCATGAATAACCTCAAAATCGTCTGCAAAATACATTGTGTTCGTATTGTGTCTGTGTATTTTTCTAAAGACAAAGACAATTTATCAGATTCTCTAGGCTCGTTTTTAAAAAAAGGCTAAGGCTAGGGCTTTGGGGAGGGATCTTCAGGAAGAAAGGGAGGAGCTCCTAGTCAATGGTTCCTAATAGAGCCTCAGGTCCTAGGAACCACCTGGAGAAATGACTGAGTGTCCTTCTTGGCACCACACAGACCAGACTGGTATAGTTTGACACATCTGAGCTAGGAAAACAATGCTTTTTAAAAAGACAACAACAAAAACAGACACAAAGAGCTCACATGTTGCCTGTAGTTACACAGTAGTAAAGAACACGGACCCAAAGAGGGCGCCTGGGTGGCTCAGTCGGTTAAACCTCGGACCCTTGATTTTGGCTCAGGTCATAATCTCACAGTTCGTGTGATGGAGCCCCTTGTGGGGAGCCTACTTAGGATTCTCTCTCTCCCTCTCTTTCTGCCCCTCCCCAACTCATGCATGTACTTATGTGCTCTGGCTGGCGCGCGCGCGCTCTCTCTCTCTCTCTCTCAAAATAAATAAACTTTAAAAAAAAAATAAGAAGACAGGCTCAAAGAGGAAAGGACACATGTGGATATCTGAGCAAAAAGGGTTATAACTGGAGGAAGCCAGGAGGCACTCTCGGGTCAAAAGTCAACAGGGACAATTAAAACTCAATTGCACCTGTGTTCAAATAGAATGCTGTCCCAAGCAGCTGGCCTGCACCTGTGAGCTCCTTGCTGAAGGGCCAATTCTCCATCCATGAATGTATCTCCCCAGATCTAGGCATTAACAGGCCCTACCAAGCAAGGACTTAAGAAATGAAGCTATTATGAGATATGAGCACTAAATAAATAATTGTTCAATGCATAAATTCATAAAGAAATCAGTGTACAAACAAAAGAACAGCAATTTTAACTGTGGCTACTCAACAGGTACTCTTACAGGCCTTACAGGTATTAAGTCCCTGCTGTGTGTTAGGGACTGAGCTGGAAGCTTTACATGATGTATTAATCTTCCTTACAATAAACCTAGACATAATATACTATTATACCCATTTTGCCCTCCAAAAAAAGAAAGCACTGGGATTTGAAACCACTCTGTCACCTTGAGCATCTATGTGCTTGCCACAGTGCCACAACGCCTCACAACGCTCATTAGCATCAAATATGTGTTGGCCATTTTGCACATATTATCCCTAATTCTTACAACAATCCTTGAGATAGGTATAACGTCTCCATTTGAGCAGGGAGTGAGAAAACTCAGTCTAGAAAGACAAGTGATTTGCCAAAGGGCACATTTTTTTAATTCATTTTTTTAACCAAACTCTCTTTGGCTTTAATGATCAGGGTCTTTCCACTAAACCTCCTGCCTATCCAAGTCAATTTGATTTTTTTAAATGTGTTCACTTAGCTTTACGTTCATAAGTGTTGTACTAAACCTCTGTAGAGAAATGTATAGCTTCTGCCTTCAAGAAGCTTCTTATCTAGTTAAGAGATTATATACACAGTACAGAAAGTAACGATGATAATTGTATGGCTACAGAGGTCTTAAAACATGGCCACAAATTCTTTGGGACTTCTCTTTGACAGGTGGTCCTTAACTTGAATGCAAGCTAACTAACTTGTGCTGCTTAGAACAATAAAATACAATAGAAGGGGCACTTTGTTGCTTCTAAGGCTAGCTCCTAAAAAGTCATGCAACCTCTGGATTTTTTACTGGCACATTGTTCTTGGAGCTCTGAGTCTCCACGTAAGAAGTTAGAACACTTCATGGCCACCATGTGGCAAACAAGCCCAAGCCACACAGAGAAGTCACATAGAGGGACTCTGGTCAACAATCCCAGCCTAAGGCCAACCTTCCTTCAAGTCAACCCAGCCTGTCTGCCAGATGTGTAAGAGAACAGCCTGAAGATGATTCTAACACCCGGCGGTTCAAATCTCCCCTAGTCATTCTCACATTCTTTAGCTGATGCCTCAGACATCAGGAAGTAGAGACAAACCATCCCTCTGAGCCATGTCCCAAATCCTGACTCAAAGAAGCATGGAGAAACCACCAATGAAATGGTTGTTGCTTTCCAACCCTAAGTTTTGGGATGATTTGTTAAGCAGAAATAGGTAATCAGAAAAATGACTTTCTGAGTGGTTATTTAAGGTTAAACACTGCCCTCTAAGCTTGAAATGTATTACCTCATTTGAACCTTCCAGCAACCCAATGAAGCAGGTTACTATCAAAGAACATGCCCAAGATTACCTACCTAGCTATGGCATTTAAGCCGGGTCACACTAACTCCAGTATCAATACTTTAAACAGCTTTCTATAGAGGAAGGGAAATTATGTCTGTGCATAAAGTGTACAAAGCCCAAAGCCAATCGGTTTTAAGGAACCCCAACTGCTATTTTTGAACCTAAACATCTTTTTCTTTCTTAATTTCAGAAGGCTAACTGTGGAGCTGAGCTAATTATTTGAGCCTTAATCAAGGACCAGCCACTCCCTGAAGCAGCTGTCCTGGCCATTCTATTGCCTCTAGAAAGTCCCTTGGGTTGGATGGATGCTGGCTCAGGTCTAAACCTCAAATCCCAGCCCCCAGAAGTGAGGATGCATGGGGCTGAAAGGATCCTTGGAGATCATCCAGCCTGCTCCCTTCATCCCCTTTAAAGACCAGGAAACTGAGGCCCAGAGAGGTCAAGTGACTTGTCCGAGGTCACACGGTGGGTCAGAGGCACAGCCAGGTCTCCAAATTCCCATGCAAGCATTCTTTCCACTACACCATGCTGCAGTTGCTAAAAATTCCCCAGAGCTGCCTCCGTCGGCTCTCCTCTTGACAAAGCTGTTTTCCCCCCACACACAACTACACACAGTCACATTTGGCAAGAGGTGCTATCAGCCCCGCTCTGCTCGTGAAATGCTGTTTTGCAACGGGGCCTCTTTGTTCGTTAGCAACACAGACAAAGAAAACTGTAGTGCAGTCTTCTCAGAAGAAGATGTTTCTTGTTTTAAAGACGGCAAGAGAGCTTCCTGGCTGAATATGGCTTGAATCAGCATGCAGCTCCAGTCGGGAAAGAACGCAGAGGAGATTTAGGTCTTTGCAAAATTTCTAGAACATACAAGGAGGACACAGGGCATGAGGAAGCTTATGGGAAATGTTTCAGAAAGTATTAAAATGTATGAGTAAACAGAGTAAACAGAACAGACTGGTTACCATCTTGTGGTAAGAAGTAATTAGAAGGTGGGGGGCACTAGACTCATTAAAAACTCCCATGAAGTAGTTGGCCTTCCCATTTTGGATTCCCACTCCAGTCCTGGTTCCCCGCGTCCCTTCCCTTGCAGTTTTCCTATCTGAGGGCTTCCCTTTCTAGACTCTACACAAGCTTAGGTACTTGCTTGTACCTGGTGCTTAGGGTCTTGGGACTGCAATGCCAAGTCACCCATTTTGTGCCTCTCCCCTCTAGCTCCACATTATCCCCCTCATTTATTTATTTTTGTACTAGATTTGGTCCCTCTTCTCTCTCCCTAGCTTCTCAGATTGGCAGAGGCTTCCTAAGGCTGAGAGATCTTTATTCAGGACTAATGCTGTGAGCAAGGCTGAAATGAAAGGAGGCAAGCTTCTCAGAAGGGACGCTCCCACCACAAAGATGACATCCCCTCCCACGATTTTTCTGAGACACTTCTCTGTCCAGGTGGGTCAGATCAGTGGGGAAGGGGCAGACCAGATGATCTCCAAACATGCCTCAAAAGCCTAAAAATCTCTTAGCTAAGGAAGGAAATGAGAGGGGGAGGGACAGAACCGAGTTCCATGGCAGAAATTCAGGACTTTCAAGCTGGCAGCAGATGGAAAGAAAACTGCCAACTTGTAGTAGGAGGAAAGGCGGTGCACACATTTCTCAGGGCTATTGCAAGCCACGGGTCTTCTATTCCACAGGACCAGGTAAAAGCTGCTTGAGAACCACCCTCCTATACACATACACATCACTGGTTTCCAGGCACAGGATGAGCTCTCCAACAAGAAACTGGGCCAAATCTAAGTTCTCAGACCCTTCCCTCCAAAGCTTAGTCTTGCTCATGGCCCACTGCACTCCCAGGAAAACTTGCCCAAAGAGCACACTTCAGTCCAAAGCCCCCTCTTTCATCTTCCCCTGAGAAAATTCCTACCTGCTTGTTAAACCTGAGAGAGAAGAATAAGTGAATTAACACCACAGGGGAACAACGTCCAGTGGTCTGGTTACAGCTGCAAGTGTCCGGGAAGGGAAGCTGGCCGCCCAGAGGAGGCCCTGTATCTCCTCATAGCCTCAAATGCTGCTGTGCTGTGTGTCAGTGTTTATGAAATGCTTCTCAAATAAGGTCAGTGTTCTACACAGAGTTAGGGCTCTAATAAAATGCAGAACTTGTGCTGTTTGCCAGCTAGCTGCAGAGGCATACTTGAATGCTTTCTCGGATACAATTGTTCTCAGATTAATATTTTCCCCATGAGTTTTTTTAATTCCACTTGTACTATTTTTTTTTATGATGTGTGAGTTTTTCTGCATATTTGTACCCACTAAAAGGGATGAGTGAGACTTGCTTTCATCAGTGGTTCCTGAGGGCTTGGTGTCCCGCCTCCCTCATTGTTCTAGCATTTCCCCTGCCATCCTATGAATCTCCTCTCTGAACCTAGCATGGTGGCCTTTGCCTTGTCAGTCATTTTGTGGGAAGCAACAGCCTAGACTACATCATATTATTTTGAGCTGTCCTAGTTATGAGGACATTTTGCTTGCTTTATGCATCGCCATTCCTGGCACATAGTAGGCACTCAATAAATAGTTCCTTTAAACAACTTCATCCTTCATACAGCCCCTTATGGGGTTCTACTTTCTTGGAAACTGCCACTTATTCATTACTCTGTTAGACAAAAAGTCCTCTAAGCTCCACCTGGTTGGGCTGCTGACTTGGCTAGTGGGGCGCTTTCTTTGCTTCTGTAAACAATGCACCTTAGTAAGTGAAAAGGAACTCCCAACAAGAGCGTGAAGGCATGGGTGACTTGGAACTCACTGCATTTCCTCTTCTGAAAATTCACACTGATCATCTTTCAAATACAGGATTTAGTGGTTAAAATCAGATATCGTGGGTGGACTCATTAAGGTATTCGCAGAGCACTAAATTTAGGAGGTATCTGCAGACATCTGATCTCATATAAACCTTGCATCAGCCCCAGGAGAGAAGGGTTAGTCCTACCATTCTAAAGGCTACAGATGAGGCACCTAAGACTCAGAAAGATACTCCTACAAAGTCCCACAGTTAAAAGAAAAAGGGGAGGGGGATGGAAACCAGGATTCTGCCTGGGTCTTTTTACTCATTTTTTAAAATATTTATTTACTGGGGGGGGGGGAGAGCGCATGTACACACAATTGGGGGGGAGGGGCAGAGAGAGACAAAGACAGAGAATCCCATGCAGGCTTTGCACTGACCAACGCGGGGCTCGAACCAATGAAACTGATATCTGAAATCCAGGGTCAGGTGCTTAACCGACCGAGCTACCCAGGCACTCTCTTTTTACTCATTTTAAGTTATATCAAATTGGACTCCCTACTGGTTTCACATTAATACCAGTTAGAAACCCCATATATAAAACACTTCTCTATCTACATTCTAGGGCTGGGCAGAGATGCAGAGAAGAAAGAATATCAGCAAAGTACTAGATAGTCCAGAAACTTCTGCAACACATTTATGAACAGGACATCTCTTCAATGAAATCACCATTGCTGGGCTTTTCAATACAGAAAAGCATGCTCTACCCTCTATTTGGGTTGCAGATAACTTGGGAGCATGTTGCAAGCAATTTATCATTCACAGAGTCCAGCCCTGGAACATCTCTATATTTCATCTCTACATTTCACGCTAGACATCATAAAAGGCTTTTCAGGTGGCCATGAAGATGAAGTCTGAGGTTGTTTCCAGGACATAAGCACAAGTTGGAGTCTCGAGTCTCCAGTCTCCAAGGAAGGTCCAGGCCACAAAGATGCTCCTGCAATCCAATCTCAGGACCTGAGGCTTAGAGAATGAATGTCTGAATTCAGCGCCAAGGCTATGGAGTGCTACATGGAAGGCAGGGGAAGGTGAGGAGGCAAGAAGCCAAGCAGGAAGGGTCAAGGCAAGGGCCAGGAGCAGCTCAAGCTCAAGGAGAGATGCAGAAAATACACAGGTCCATGGTTAAGCCCACACACAACTCAAGTCAGAAGAGGACCATGAACTCCACAGCCAGAGTCAAGGCATACACTAATAATTCTGGAGTACAGGGGAGCAAGGAGTGGGTATGCCAGGTAGCAGACAGGAACTAGGGAGGCCGAAAAACTCAAGAGGGAGTCAAGGTGGGTGGTTAAATGTGCTGGCTGACTTTCAGGAACCACAATTCACAGTACTGCCAAAGTGCAGAATGAATCAGGGGTCGAGAACCCAGACTGGTGTTTCGGACAAGAGGAGTCTGAGGCCACACAAGCAGTGATAAGGTTGTGAAGAGTGAAGTCATCTTCACTCCAGCCAGGATGCATCTTATACTTGTCCTGTTCTATCAGGACCTGATCTCAGGGTGGGGGAGCCCAGAGATCATGGCTGAGAGAAGGCAAGTGGTACCTCTAACTGGAGAGAAAGGCAGTCCCTACAAAAATTTAAACAGATCCTTGTGGGGGAAGAATACTGGTCAAGAAGCCTCATCAGGACCCTTCTTGGAGGGTTTATCCCCTAAAATCCAAAATAAAAATAATAATTAGCCACATAACCACAGTGATACTTTTCCTAAGACCTGACCATCTCTAAACACCCTTGTTAGATGAAACTTCCTCAAGTATAGCTCCTATCATTTTAACTTCATTTATTTACTTACTTATTTATGAGAGAGAGAGAGAGAGAGAGAGAGAGCGAGCACATGCAGGGGAGGGGCAGAGAGAGAGGGAGACACAGAATCCGAAGCAAGCTCCAGGCTCTGGACTGTCAGCACAGAGCCCAACACAGGGCTTGAACCCACAGACTGCAAGATCATGACCTGAGCTGAAGTCGGACGCTTAACTGACTGAGACACCCAGACCCCCCCCTTTGCTCCTATCATTTTAAAATGGGTGCAGGCTCTCTTTCGTTCCAGGTAACGATGAACTTCTGCAAATCTCTACCATGTTTCCATTAATACCTCCGGGAACACTATTCATCCTTCAAGCTCCAATTCGAATGCCGCCTACTTCCCCAAACTGGACATGACGGCCATGACACCAGCGGTCCAGAACACAGCACTGCCATTCCTCTCAGGGGTGCCTTGCTTCGAACAGGTGCTCCCTGTTTCAACTGGGACTCACTTTTTTCCTCCTTCTTTCCTTCTTCTTACTTGAGAATTGGGTTTGGAAGACAAGAAAGGGGGCCGACTTCAAAGGCTTGCTGAAGACTGGCATGATCAGCGGGTAGGGCACGGAGCTGAGACCAGCCTGCGTGAATGAGCTCTGACTCTACTGCTCCAACCTGGGGAAGTCACTTTGCCTCTCTTAGTTTCCTTATTTGTAAAATGAGGACAGGATGAGCTTCTGCTTTGCATGACTGTTAGATTAAGTGAGAGCAAGTGTGTAAAGTGGGAGAGCTGTGCCAGGCACAAAGAGGGGCTCAATAAACAGCAGCTGGTGCGGTGGCAGTGATTGTCATTGTCATTATCATTATTATTGTTTAGCAATTTGGGGAAAGCATGTGCACCTCTATGCTTCATCCTCCAACACATTCATTCTCAGCACTACTCAAGCAAACGTGCTCTGTGCCAATGGGCACCCAAGATGCTAAAGGAAATCACTTTACAAGAGTGAGGCTTCTCAGCTCAGCTCTGCCACTGACAGAAGAGCCCCATTTCTCAGGCTACAATGCTTTACAGGAGAGAATAACACACACACACACACACACACACACACACACACACACATATACACACGCCACATCCTATGCTGGTAGGGCTTCTGGCATCAGACTACTAGAACAAGGATGAAGCTAAAATCACAATGGAAAGTGCTATGAGAAACCAATAGTTTAGAAAATACTCAACAAACATAGGAATTAAGCATTAATAGGAAATCATTCCAGAGAAAATGTGAACAACAGAACCCCAGGGAAAGAAGATGCTACAGGCCAATAAGACCTCAAAATTTCCCAGCCAGAAAGAACCGGACAATATATTTACATGATCCACATCCCGGCCATAGAAAGACTTCAAGAGAGCAGAGAAGACTGTGCTGATTATATTGACAACCTGGATAAAGATCCACAGGGCAAGCTCCTCACTGCAGAGGGAGTGGGGGGAGGAGTCACAACACACTAGATGGGAGAATCAAAATAGAAAATGTTGCTGAAAAGCTGATGAAATTAAACTATTTGCCAAAATTTAATTAGGATAATGCAAAGTGTTGTGCTTAGACTCCAAAAAGCCAACTGCACAAATCTGGGATGGGGAAAATAGGATCAACAGCAGGGAAGGCTGGAAGACATGGGGGAGGCAGGGAATAGCCTGGTAGAAATGAGCCAACCTAGGGGTGTGCCTGTCTAAACTGACAATGTTCCTTTAGGATGTCAACAGAAGTCAAGGTAGCAAGGCAGTGGAAGGACTCAAACTAATACGAGCAAAGAACAGTGAAACGTATTTAGAGGAAGACAACTGGGAATGGGGAGGGGGCCTGTCTCAAAGTCTAACACATACAGAGCCGCTGAGGTAATTATAAAAATGTATGGAAGAGAGGAGAAGACTTAGATAAGTGGGTAGTGAGAAACACAACGGCAATAAAATTTTTGAAATCCTACCATTTGGAAGAAGGATTATACTTGCTCTGTGTAACAACAGTCAGTGGGAGATAAGCTCAACCCCCAGGCAAAGAAAATTTTCAGGTTAAAACTGTTTTCTAAAATGGAATTAATTGCTTTAGAAAGAACTGAGTTCTTCACCACTAGATGTAACCAAGCAAAGGAGAATGGCCGCTCTCTCCAAAATTACGCTGGTGGAAGATCAAGCTGCCTGTGAACTTGGACTAGAGGAGCCCTTTCAACCCTAACAATCTGTATTGTTTCAAATCAGGCTTTATCTGGAGCTCTGGAAGGACTATAGTTGGTAAGAATTATGATGATAACAATAACAGCCACACTTATGAAGGCTGCACTATGATCTAGGCAGTCTATGCGAGTAAATTCAGTACTCATAGCACCCTATGAAGGCGGGGGGGGGGGGCGGTATTTTTATTATTCCCATTCTACAAATGAGAAAACTGAGGTCACCCAGCTGGTAAATGGAGAAACCAGGAGCGGACCCTATCTGGCTCTAAAGTCTATACCTTTACCTAAAGATCCTTACTTTTCTCACCTCCCTCTCCCCTCACTATTGAGGACTTTTAATCACACACTCTTGAGGAATTTTTCCCAGAGAATGGTGTATCAAATATAGTGCTGGCGACAGAACTATGAAGACCACAGTGAGTGGGAAGAAAGTACAGCCTTTGGCAGACCAGCAATAGCACTACTTACAAAACATAATCCAGGCCTGCAGAACAGAGAAGCAGAAGATTCCCACTGTGAGCTCTTCCTACCTGGGCAAGACTGATTTAAATTTAAGGCTGGAGAATGACAAATAATGAAGAGCTTTGAAAACTCAACACCATGCACCATAGCCGGGCACCCTTTGCATCTATCCTATCTGGAATTAGTGATGGTCCACAACAGCTTTCTGGAAAAGCCTCCCATGACTTGTTTTGTTTTGTTTCCTTTTCAACAGTTCTAAAAAGGGTTAACACCACCTTACATAATGAGGGTGGAGCATACTAGTAAATACAGCTGTTTCAAGTAAAAGCAGTAACAGAGGCAGACATGGGAAGTCAGTAAAAGGTATTTAGGGAAAGCAAGAAGGAATGAGCACTGAAAAAAAAAGTCAGGGCCAAAAATTGCCCATGAAAATCTAACCCCCCAAAATAAATAAATAAAATGCATTCCTTATTTAAATATACCACAAAGCAGCACGCCCATGGAAAAGATATAAACCACTTCAACTGTAATCCCTTTTTATGGAACGGAGGCCAACCTGGGCTTAACTGGAGAGGAAGGGGGAGGGGGACCAGGCACGAGCGTGCTGGGCACAGCCTACGTGCTGGCGAAGACCTTGCCTCCATGGGGTACATTTAGAGTGGGATCTCAAGCTTTCCAGCTGGATGGGGCCTGAGATGAAGCCATAGAAATAATGGCCATGGTCACTACCATTAATGGCTGATGGAGGCCTAAGTGCTAGGTACTGTGTTAAGCACTTCCTGTCCATTATTTCATTTGATTCCCCAAGAGGAACATTTACTATGCATACTTTCCAAGTAAGGAGAGGTAGCTGGAGAATCGAAGTGCCAAACACTGTGCTGAGTGTATGATGTGACGTCTCGGGCCACATTCACAACATGCACACAGGGGGCCAGAGCGATCGTCATCCCTGTAGTACAGCTGTGGAAATACAGTACAAAGGGAGTAAACAGACTGCAGCCCAGAGAAGTGGAGTAACCCACCCAGGGTGCAACAGCAAAGATGTAACAGAGCCAGAATTCAAACCAGAGCCTTCTGCCTCCAGAGCCGACACCCTGAACTAATAGGCACAGGGTTCTGAAACCTTGCCACGGCCCATGTAGTCCACTTAGTCGGTGGAAAAGACTCCATGGCTCTCAGACCTACCATTCTCACTTTCCAGGGGAGGACGAACTCAGTGACCCATGTAGTCCACTTAGTCGGTGGAAAAGACTCCATGGCTCTCAGACCTACCATTCTCACTTTCCAGGGGAGGACGAACTCAGTGACAACAAACAGAACCGGAGAGAAACAAAATAACTGTTAAAATGCAAAAAAATGCAGAAATATACAAGACCCAGATGATCCGCAAAAGCAAAACTTAATAATGATCCTACAAATACGTCAATTAATACAAGAAGAGCAGCAATCAAAAACCACAGAGAGCGCAGGATGATGCTGATGAGTTCCTGATTAGAAAGGCCTACAGTTTAAGTGTTCGGGATTTCTAGCTCTTCTCAGGGGCATGTGCACAGTAGGAGTTTTGCAAGGTTGCTAAGCAATGCCTGGCAACCAGACTCCAGAGTTGTGTCACTCATTAGGAGTCCTTGCTAACTCTAGTAAGGCAATAATTTTAGTCCATGAAAGCTAAATTTCAGGAACCCTTAATAACTCATGTAATAGGTTACTAGTAAGTTGCCCTTGGCCATACATAAAAAATGCAAAGCTCTAATTGCCCATCTTTCACGTGCAAGAACTAAAGAAAAACTTGTATTTTTGAGATGTATTCATTTAGTCAACACATACTGGTTGAAAAACTACTATGTGCCAGGCACTGTTCTAGGCACAGGGGAAGAGGCCCATACAAGGAAAACTATTAGGACTACACGAGAATTCTGTTTTCAGGAAAATAAGCCCCGAAAGGTAGAGCAATCTGTTCAGCTGCACAGTACACTGGAGGCAGGTGCACTTAACTGCTCGTGTCCAACCCACAGGTTCACCAGGAGTGCACTGTGCTCAGAGAGGCCCCAGGATTCACCAAACTGCCCCTAGTCCTCTGGGCTGGCCCTGAGGCTAGGAATACCAGGATGCAGGGCCTGGCCACAGAGCATCTTGGAAAGCCTCCCACTTGACCTGGAGACCTCTGTGGTCAAGTGAGGGAAAGCCTGTGACACGGTGTTGGTTTTTATTGGACGCAACCACCGGCGAAGCTTGCCATCATCTGGAGTGATGGAGAAAATTAAGTTACCACATTCTCACGTTTCAGCCTTTCGCCCGTTTTCCTTCGCAAACAGGAAATGTTTATTTAAATACAGCAGTCTCCAGCATGTTCCGGAGCCAAGTGAAAAACCAAAGATGTCCACTCTTGCCCCACTCTGCTGTTTGGGCCACCACCTCGCCGTGGGTGAGAAGTAGGCCTCTGCCTGCCTTTAGGCAGCACAGAGAGAAGGGGCCCCTCGTGAGAGTTCATTTTCATCTGTCTCCTCTTCTTCCAGGCTGAGATTGTGGTTGGAGAAGAATTACATCTGTGGGCTCCTTTTGTACTCAGAGGGGTAAATGCGACATCTGTTTACTCTGTGCTCCATGGTAAATGTTTTGTTTCAGGCACCACCATTCACTTCCTCTCCTCTTGTCCTCTATCTTTGCTGCACGGATAATAAATTACGCTGAATTCTCCCCTGCGTTTATTTAGCTTTCTTGTGGGTGTCACCTCCTCATTGAGGGAAAAAGATTGTCGGTAGTTTATAAACGACATAGAGTTTCTCTTTCTGTGCAATGTGCTGACATTATGGAGAAGAAGCTGGAACACAGACCCCCCCCCCAACTCTGATACCAGCTTAATTATGAACAATATAACAGACCCCATTTCAGGCCTGAAGCAAAGTCCAAATGGTGACCACATTATCCCCCGGCAGATTTTCCTTAAGGGGTAGCATGAGCAAATGAGGCCTCAGAACTCAAAAACCCCCAGAAAACCAACCACACACACTCCTCAGGAAAGCCTCTCTGGGAGGTAAAGTAGCAGGAATGCAGAAGGCAGAAATGCTTCTTCTTTGTTATAAAACAGAACAGAAACAATTGAGATCAGAAAACTGGATTTTAGGAAGGTCCCAAGCATATGATGCTGATGCTGACAAAACATATGCCCCATGAAGAAATGAGTCCTGGAAAGTTTAGAAGACTCACTAAAGGAAGTTCCCTTTGCTCGGTCCTTTGCTTACATTCCTTAAGCTGAATTGCCAGTTTTCTTCTGTATATGCAATGATTTTATATACAGTTACTGGAATGCAGTAGGGGTTCAAGTAATGTTTGTTGAATGAATGAAGAGAGGGATGAATGAGAAATTCCTCCCTAAAGAAATCCTTTCCATAGCTTTGAAATGCCAAACATCACCCCCCCCCCCCACACACACACACACACTGGACCCGAGAGTTTGCAGAATTCAAATGTTACAGCTGGGCTGACCAAAAGAGGGTGAGAGGTGGTGAAGGACTGTTGGTCGGCTGCTCCTAGCCCCGCAGCACTCCTTGCCCAGCTTTCTTCTAAAGGCTGCCCCCTCTCCCAGGGAGGAAGGAGAACAGAATGAGGAGCTAGACTGGGTAGCTGCGTCACCCAATGCACCCCAGCCGAAGAGGCAACAGTGACCGGAGACTATTCCAAAGTACAGCCCACTCTGCCAAGGTCTGCGAATGACCGTGACTGAAGCAGGGCCCCATATGAACGCCCAGGACTCAGTCTCCACCCAGTTTCTCCAGTTGTAGAGCAGATGGACAGCCCCAAGCTGCCTGGGTCTCTTGGGGAAGGTAGGTGGGTGGCATATTGGCTGCTGTGCTGTGCTTGCAGCTTTTGAAGACTTCCTCCATGACAGCAGGAGAAGGGCTCACTCCCCCTGGCTTCCCAACTATGCACCATGTTTTTTTACAATGGAGGAGAGGGAGTCTCAAAACTCCCAACAGGAGAGCTAATGGCAAAGCAAACTGAATGTTTGCAGGGTATACCTGAAACAGTAGCAAGAGCACCCTATTCGAAGACCCAAGCCCAGCCAGAACCCTCCCAAGACTGTCTGTTTACAGACTTTGGCCCACACTGACCCTTGTTCCAAAGATGGCTAGCACAGTGTTAGCTACTCCAAAATACCACTAAAACAAAATTGTAACTGGTATGGTAAACTATAATGTCTGAATTAAGCTGTGGAAACCTAGATTGTGGCCCCTTTATTGCCATTAACTTGTATTACCTTGGGCAAGTTGTTTCACATTTCTGAACCTTTTCTACATGTGTTAACGAAGGTTCAGCTCCAACCCTCTAGAATTTCATGACCACACAGAATAATCCATGCACTTGAAAAAAAGATGTTTTGAGCCACAGGAAAGCTCCAGGGAAAAGGTAGGTAGTACCTTTGAGATTCTGCCCAGGGACACATAGAGTTTGAGGAAGAGAGTGGGGTGACAGGACGTGATCAACAGGAATAACACACTCCAGGACAATCCACTTAGTCTCATGCCACTCTCTCTCTGCCAGCCTAAAGTCAAGAAGGCAGAACGGAATACCCACGCACCTACCCCTAAGACACGTGGGGAAGGGAGACACAAGGAGAGCAAGACGTGGAGAAGTCTATTACACTGGAGCAAACCCTCACCCACTTCTGGGCTGTGTTCCCAGGCCGGTTCCAACCCCCTCCACCATTTCTCCCTCCTTCCGTACTCCCCAACTGCGGGCTGGGAAGAGCCCACCCTCGGAGTCCAAGTTTTGAGTTTGGTCCGAGGATCAAAATGATAAATGTTTCCAAAACGTTGACATATGAAAAGTAAATATTTGGTTGCACAATTGGGGTTAAAACGAGGGTCAATCCACCCCACTCTCCAAACGCCTCTCCTCTCGCTGCCAAACCCTGGATCCGAGGCTGAGTGCGGTTTGTAAGATTATAGCGCTCGGTCTCATTTAAAGGGCTGTCAGCATTTCCATTCTCCGGCCCGTTTGGGGAGGCATTTATAACCGAGCCATAAAAAATTCACCCGGGCTGCAACTTGGCATCTCTGAGACTGCACTCCAGGCAGGGCGGGTTTTGCAAGCACCCACTCTGAATTCGTTTGGTTCCTCAGAAGTTAGACCTTCACACACACACCCAACTTCGCTCGCAAGGGCAGCCGGAAAGTGGCCCATTCTGATCTCCAAGCTGGTCACAGTCTCGGCCCTCTCCCCTCTCCGTGCCCTGACGCCCCATCACCCTTCAGCTTTCTCCTTCGCCTCCCTTCTTTCATGAGCGCAGACCCCATGCTCTCACCCTAAGACCTCGCTGGCTGCAGTGTTGTCTACTCCCTTCGCTTCCTGCCAGCGTTCTGCTGGAAGCTGTCACCGGGCCCTACGTCTGGAGCCTTCACCCCTAGAGAAGCACTGCTCTTTGCCCATCCCGATGGGCTTCAAGACCTCTCTCTAGACGTGCCCAACGCCAGAGACCCCAACTCAGAGAAGGAAAGATCCGACCCAGGAGAGGGTGACAGCAGAGACTGCATCCAGTGCGGCCAAAGGGAAAGGAAAGATCTGGTGCCTGGGGCCCCACTATGGACCCAGGTGGGTGGCCCGGGTTGGGCGGGGCGGAGGTACTCACAGGCGCTCGGCGTTGCGGGGTATGCCCCGGGGAACCGCCCGGAGGCCCAGCCCGTGGCAGTCCACGCTGGCGGCGGAGCAGGTACACTTGGTGGGGCAGGCGGCGGCTGGGGGCCCGCTCAGGACGCTCGCCAGCGCAAAGGCCAGCGCCAGGCGGGCGCGCACGGCGGCGCCGGCCCCTGTCCGCCCGGTGGCCATGGTGTGCAGGGGCCCGCGCCTGGAGGAGGCTGCCTCGGCGGGGCAAGACGCGTGGAGCCTGGGGAAGCGCGCGCGGAGCCCGAGCGGCCTGGGGAGCCGGCGGCGGAGTTGGCGCGGAGGAGGAGCGAGCTCGGCGCTCAGGCGCACGGGGCGCGGGCGGAGCGGGGCGCGCCGGGCGGCGGCGGCGGCGGCGGCGGCAGCAGCAGCTCCATCCGCGGGGCCGGCGCTGCCCCGCTGCGCATCGCTCGGAGTGCCCAGGTGCCGAGCGCCTCCTGGCCCCGGTGGCCCGCAGCCCAGTGCGTGGGCCGGGTCGGGGACCTGAGGACGAGCGCACTGGGGCACGGCGCCTGGGGAGGTCCGGCTTGAGTCTGAGCTCGGGAGCGCGGCGGCGGCGGCTGGGGCACGGGGCAGCCGGGTGAGCTGGCCGGCGCTCGCTCTCTCCATTCACTGAGCAGGGCAGACACCGGAGACGCGGGGCCCACCCCTCCCGCCCCCCCAAAACCGCCAGCTCCGCCTCCCATTGGCTGAGCCGCGCGTCATGTCGACTAAGTTGGGAACTTTGCTGGAGCAACTGAGAGCGTGGAGGGGAGGAGGCAGGAGATGAGGGAAGGAAAGGGGCTTCGCCAGGAGGGCCCCAGAATTGAGATCCATTAACTTTTAAGGAGCTAAGGATTGTTCTCGCTGGTGGCACTTTTTCTTTATTCTGGCACTGAGCTAGGCACTCTGCTCCTAGTCCTTCCTTCCATTCCAACAGCGTCCCGCAAGGGGGCATCTGAGTACCGTGTTTTATAGATGAAATAAAGTTCAGAGAAGTCAAGTGACTTGCCCAAGGCCACACAGCTGCTAGGTACCCCAAACCGCAGCACTCACATTCACTCATATTTTACATCACAGCCGATAGGAGCTTCGTCCTTACCTCATCTACAAAGATCCTCAAAGATCCTACCTCACCTTGGCAAAGATCCTACCTCATCTTGGCAAAGATCCCCAAGTTCTTCCTAAAGGACCTATTGTATTGATACTAACACACTTCACAGTCACATGTGTCACATAAAATGGTTGTCCGTGTTGTTTAGGTCGCTGCTGTCAACCCCTACTCGGAGACATGTCCTGCTCTGCCTAGACCCAGTGCCAGCTGTGCTGCTCAAAGTAGTGATGGCAGGGACTTGGACCCCTGGATTGACAATGCCTGTTCATAGCTTCTGCTTCCTGACTGGATGACTCTGGGCCAATCACATCAGCTCTGAGCCTTGGTTTCCTCAAAGCAAGGGGCCACAGCTCTGTCTGGGCACACCTCACTGGGATGTTTCGAGCATCAAAGAAGAGAAAGTGTTTTTTTGCAAAACAGTCATTCGCATGTGAGGCATCCCTTCAGCCCCCAGAGCCTTCATTCTTCCATAGCGCTCTAAATTGGCCAGGTCTGAGCTTTTCCAGATGCTGGTGGGGAGGGGCGCGTGTGTTAGAGGCTCCATAAATACTTGTAGGAATGATTTTGTTTGTTTGTTTGGAGGGAGAGGGCAGGAACTGTAGGAAACATTGCCCAGACTTCCTTGAAGTCTGCTCATACTGGCAAAGTCTAAATGAGCCCTGAACATGCGTGTGCACGTGTGCACACGTGTGCACACACACTTGTGCACACGCATGCTTACACTCAGGCTCACACACACACATCCATCTACACATTCACACTCAAATACACACGTGTATATGCATACTCTCACACCACACACAATCACGCATACCACAATTACAATTATGAATGCTATTCTAATACCTTCTACCTCATTTTCCTTCAAGGAAATTTTCAACGACTTGGCCATATCCTGTGAATATATAGTAGAGGTGCAGCTTTTATTTTATTCTATTTAGCATGTTTTCAGAATCATAGCTGCAGGCATCCAACTGCACATACATGTATAGTCGCACACACTTCAGCCCCTCCATCATTCATAAACACATTAGGTGTAATTTACTGCTGTTATTCTTGGGAGCAGCTTTCTACACGAAGCTGTTGTCATCGCCCTCTGGTGGCCATAGGTGGTCTATGCTCTGGTCCATAGAGTGACTTCAGCTTCTAAGAACTCTAAACATCCTTTCCTCTGAAACTTTCCTCCAAACCTTGAACCAATTTAGTACCAGGACTGAGGCAGATGAGAGAACTGGGCAAAAGCCCAAGGGCACAAAGCGTCTCAGACTGTCTGGAGGAGAAAAGAGTAGAGTTTTCTTTGTTTTCCCAAGTCCACGCTAGAGCATGTTTTGCAATCCCTTTAGGCTGGGCCTGGGTCTGAGCTCTGAGCACAGTATGATGGGCGGGGGCGAAGGGGGGGGCAGGGACTGTGTTTTCCATTTAAGCTGATGGGGGATTTCATGAGTCTGACTAGATCTTTAAGTGACTTCATAGGCATTCAAGTGTGCTTGCTTTTCCTTGGGAGAACACTTTAGAACAGAGCCTGGGAGTCCATCATCCCAGAGGAAGGGACAAGTGGGGAAAACAGGAGGTACACAGGACACCAGCCATACAGAATCAGGGAGTGTAAGTGGAACAATCTTAGCTACCACCTAATCCAAAATCTCTGCATGTGTGTTCTGACGACTACTAGTTCTATATGTTTCTTCAAGAATGTTGGTGGGGGGTGATCTTGGGCAAAAACAGGGTGAGAAATGCTCACTTTCACCTCTCTTGGAGATCTGCATCTCCGATGAGCATATTTATGACCCTGAGAAGTCTTGTAGTAAGGAAACTGGTTTAAGGTTTTTTGAACCCAGTTTCCCAGTTTACATGTAAACTTAAAATTCTTTTGAATATTTTGGAGACCACCCAATATCAATCAGCCCCTGTATTCAATAACACACAAACTGAGTCTCAGAGAGGGAAGGGCACTGGTACAAGTTTATCAAGCTAATTAGTGAAAGAACCAGAGCCAAGACCCAGGGCTCCCAGTGCCTAGAATTGGGCTCTATCCACTTTTCCCCACTAATTCTGAGGCATCTTTAGAATATGTCAGCCTCTACATGGAAGCATTACTCTTCCCAGAGGAGCATGAGTAAGATGAGTAAGTCCTTCGGAGGTCAGTTTGTTGGGTAGGACTTTTTATGTTTAACTGCCAGAGATGGCTTTTACACTCTGTGGTGTGATTTTCAGATTCCACATAAGCCTCTGGGGCAAACTTTTGGATTCTTCCCTTTGGTTTTCTAGAGGCTTCTCAAAAGCAAACTGCCCACCAAGAAACCCACCTCAAATTTTCTCCTCTACCTCTTTTCTGTCTCTCAGGAAAAGGCACCACCATTTACATGGCCACTATAATTAACTAGTTGAGGGTTTTCTGGTTGCAACAATAGAAAATAACTGATTGAAGTAAAAAAGTAATACTTTTAAAGAAAGTCTTTGGGTAGCATACAAAATTAAGGGGGAAGAAACTAAAGAAGGAAGCTTTAAAAAAGACACAAATCAAGGCTGGATCTAGGATCAAGCCCAAGCCCAAGGTATCCAAATTCCCAAGAGGGAAAGACTGGCCTGGCTTAGGTCATGTAATCGTCCTCTTAGTCAAAGAAGACAAGAATGTGTGGATAACGGTTCCATGGAAACTATACTCAGTTGGGCAGGTAAGCAGCTGTGCTCTCGAAGAAAAACTGGGAAGCTGTTAGGTGAAAAAACAGGGGGATGACGAGAAGCCAAACAGCACCGAAGCATCTTGCCTCTGCTTCACATCACAGCCTTTCAGTTCCTGAGTCCCATTAATTCTTCCTCATGATTATCACTTGATCTGTCCCTCTTCATCTTTGGATCTCCTGCTATCGTTCAGATCCTGGCTTCATGCATGGCCAATGCTCATACCGCTCCCCCCACCCCACCAAGTCTCTGTCTGGTTTCCTCCACCAATTCAGCCTTAGCCGTGATGATCAAGGGTTTTTTTCTAAAATGCACACCTGACAATGCAATCCTGAACTTTGATTTATACCTCTATACCTCATCTCCCCCCGCTCTCCCATCTCTCAACATCCCTCCAGAGCATTCTTCCTGGCTCTTTGCTATCTGACTAGCCCAGAGTCAGCTGAGCTGTCCACTCCTCCAGGAAACCTTGCTGGTCCAATCTGTTGGATTCTCAAAGTCAGTGAACCTGTGTAATCCATTAAGGCAACATTTATTATAAAAAATTTCAAACACAGAAGTATCTAATTCATTTTTGCATACTTGATGCCTAGAGGTACAAATACCTCTGTGATGGTTGACGAAGGACTAATTAACAAATATTTGAATGATCCACCCAATCAGCTAGCTTATTTGACATTATTTCGCTGCAGTTTTACTTATTTTGATCAGTGTTACTCGACCTTTTGGGGGAGGATGATGAGACTATATTCTTCTAGAATCTCTGAGTGGGTTTTTTTTTTTTAACTATACACATTCCCTGCCCCACACTTCCATTCTGATATGTTTGCTCTTATCTCATTGAAACTTAGCATTTGTGCTAGTCATTCTCCAGTGAATTTTCCAGATCGCTCTGCCCACTGACACCCTATTATCTTCACCGGAAGGCTGACCTCTATGGACTGTATCACCCGTATTCTCTTGGGTCTGCCAATGTAGGGAACTAGCCCAGAGATCTGGAGGAAAAACCAGGGCTTCCTCCATAAGGACAGCAGTTTGGCAGCGGCTGCCTTCCTTTACTGAAGGTCATAGTTCATGTTCTCTAGCCCTGGCCTCCAGCTGCCATTCCCATCCCCTTTTCTCTTTAGAGGGTAGGAATAGGAATGGCTTCCCACTATTCCTAAACCTTAGGGACTCCTCATCTCTTATTGATTCCTTAACCCTGCCTCACTTTTCTAAATAGTCCCTTTACTAACCCTTCTTCAAATGACTCTTTCAGGTTGTGTTGTCTGTTTCCTATCTGAGGCCCTGAAACTGAAACACTACCTCACTGAGCCATCAAGGCAGCTCTCTGAGGAATATGTGAATGGGGAGGGGGAGGGAAAGAGGGTGAAAACTCTAATTTGAGATTAAGACTGTGATTCCTATTAAATCTTCCTGGGAGAGGGAAGAATTCACATATGTGAATTTCAGGTCACTTCTGGAGCACAGGATTAAGGAAAGGTACTATCAGCTGGACCTGGAAGGTTTTTTTTTCTATGCAAATGATTCTTTTTCTCGCCCTTGAGAAAGAAAGAATAGTAAAGGTTTACTGTCAGTTAAACTATTGACCTTCTCCAAAGGGCAGGATCTACTCTGACTAGGTAAATGTTTGATGAATGAATACATAATTTTAAAATAAATAACTTATCCTGGAGAAGAAGATAGAACCTTCCAAAATCCAGATCCCTCTGTAGTGGACAACTCTTACTTGATCTTCCACTCCAACTATGTGATTATAATTTAGAACTTTCTTGTTCTTACAGATCTCGCCTCGTCAAGACAGTGATTTTCTAGGGTTGAGCACATGACTGAGATAAGCCAGTCTGGGTCTTCCCTGAATTTTTTCCAACTGGAACTGGAAGGAAGAGATTCAGTCCCTCTGTGGTTGTAAAGCTTGAGCATGTGAGGAACTAAAATTAGTAGCCATATTTTCAGCTGTGTGGCCGAGTTGGTATTTGACCCATTTTCTGGAAGTATAAGAGGGATCCTAGCTTAATTTAGCAATTAACAGCGATTTACTGAGAACTTTATATATGCCTAGAAGACACAGCCCACAGCTGCCAACAATCCAATTAGGAAGATAAGATTAAGACACATGAAAGAAGATAAAAGATATGGTATATGATTAAATGCTAATTAATGTGAGTCAGATAGTAAGTGCTACAAAAATTCTAAAAAAGGGAGAAATCACTTCAAGCTGGATTGGAAGTGCTGAGGAATGCCATTTGGCTTTGGAAGGATATATAGAATTGATGATCTCAATGGGAGGAAAAGGGTCTTCATCTTGAGGAAAGCAAAGACAAGGAGACAGAAATAGAATGGTATATGAGTGTGAGGAAAGGGATTTGGGAATGTGGAATATAGGAGAATTTAGGGCAGATTTCTATTGGTCTGAGAGAAAATTTGAGTAAAAGCTTTGATGCCTGATTTCCCCTTAGATGTGGGTCGGCCACCTTGCTTTAGAAGCTAGAGGGCTCTGTGCAGAGACAATGACTCTGATCTTCAGAGATTATATGGATTGGAATCCCCAGAAAGGAACCATAAATGTGCCCCAGATCGACTTTGCCCTAGTCTGAAAGAACGGCAAATGAATTGGGGAGCTCTTATTTCTCCAAACTGGTGCATCAAGATAGTGACTCAGCCAGATGTGAGGTCAGGCTCCTACTCCTCAGTGCCAGAGTGCTGACCTGAGAAGCCTAGCAGACAGGTGAGTGCAATCATGGGTCTGTCCAAACTGTGCAATGAAGATTTGTCTCATATTTGAGCAGATCAAGAATTGTCACTGGGGAAATGGCTCTCCAATTTGAGGAGTATTAATCACCTAATTAACCAGAACACCTGCTCATAAAACTCATCCCACCCAGGGAACCAAATTAAACAAAGCATGAAGATGTGCCACACAGACTTGGCGGTGGCATCTGCATTCTTGGCTGGCTTCCTTGGGCACTGGGGCTCACAAAACTCTCCAGCCAGCTGTTGGGACTGAAAGAAACTTTAGAATACCACCCTTGTTTAGCAAGCAGTAATTAGTGCCAACTCAAAGAAACTCCTCTTGCAACTTACCTGGCATCATTGATGCCCCTGATATGCTGGGTACTGTTCTGAGTGTTTCATGTATATTAACTCTCTAATCTTGATAACAACCAAATGAAGTCCCCTATTGTGGCAGAGGCTAGCTTGATGCTCACAGATACAGTTCTTTCTTGGAACACAGAAAGACTGTATTTCCCAGCCTCCTTTGCAGTTAAGTTGGGGCCATATGCTTCATTTTGACCAATGGAGCTTATGCAGAAGTGATGCATATCACTCCTGGACATGGCCTTTGAAACCCCTATAATCAGGCAGGTCTTCTGTCTTTGCCTGTTGGCTAGACAAATAGAGGGTATCCACTGAAGAATCACAGTGTCCTAACAGGATGGTGGAGCCACAGAAAGGAAGACACTGGAATCTTTGAATCAACACATAGAAGGCAATGACCATACAGTTTTTAATAGAATAACCTAAGCCCCCCAACTAAGATTTGGAGGTTGTTTATCATAGTCATTGGCATTACTTGCCCAGAATGATATACCAGTGCAATCTTGAAATTATATTTTCTCCAAATCACACAAGACGAATCTTAGGGAAAGCTGTTATCTATGTGGTATAATTTCAGAAACAACAGGAAATTCTCCCCTTCCCAAAATAAATACCTTTTCCTATTGGTCAATTAATGAAATGCTTTTAAATAGTAGCCCTAATTATCTGCCTTTTATTTATTATTTATTGATTCCACATGTGTTTACTGTATACTTTTTGGGTGAAGGTCACATTATAGTGAAGTCAAAGTAAAACATGATTGCTACTCATGGAGTCTTGTTTGGGCAATAGATGTAAAACAATCAATTAAGCAAGAGAATAAATATATGAATAAAAATTATAAAGTGTTGGGAAGAGAATTAACAGGGTTATATGATAAAGACTAATTGAGGCTGGAAAGGTCTCAGAAAAATGGCCATAGAAGGAGATTCAAAAGACAAGAAGAATCTGGCTATGATATAATAAGGTATGGAGAAGTGTGCCTGGGTGGTTCAGTCAGTTAAGCGTCCAACTTTGGCTCAGGTCATGATCTCTCAATTTGTGAGTTCGAGCCCCGCGTTGGGCTCTGTGCTGACAGTTGGGAGCCTGCAGCCTGCTTCGGATTCTGTGTCTCCTCTCTCTGCCCCTCCCATGCTCATGCTCTGTCTCTCAATAATAAATAAACATTAATTTTTTTTTAAAAAAATAATAAGGTATGGAGTGGGATAGGTCACTACTCCAAGAGACAAAATGGCACATGCAAAAGCCCTGGTATGAGTGGCCTAGTTGGAGAAACATAAGAAAGGGCTCTGTAGATGGATCCTAGAACGTGAGGGAGACCCCTTCTGAGAAGGTCAGAATTATTTCTTCTTCACCACTGTACTAAGCCTAGTCTATGTGAAGTACTACCATGAGTGGTAATACCACTATCATTTGGTATAATACTATCATTTGTGTGTATGAAGAGAAGTCTAATGTTTTGGACTAATCTGACCTGATGCAGAGTCAATTGTAATTCCAAGGATATTTGTAGATAAAGGGACTGACAAAAGGCATGTTAATTAGGGGATTTGTAGCAAAGCTATTTTGTATAGGCAGCATCATATTTTCTTTTTTCCCACAGCTTTTAAGTTTTCAATATGGCTAGGGGATAAGGGGTGGAGTTGATGAAAACCACTAGAGTAGGAGGTTAAGGACCTTCTAACCCACTCTTGGAACTACCACCTTAATGAGTGATTACTCAGTCTTGGGTGAGGAGTGTGAATTTCTGTAAAATATTTTATTTCCCAAGTTTAGCTAATGGTATCACAATCTACCCAGATGGCCAAGCCAAAAACCTAAACATCATCTTTAACTTTCCCCTTTTAATCCTCTAATTCACCCTATCCATCAGTTCACCAAGACCAAGACCTGTTGACTCCTCAACTTCAAACACTGTGAGATCCTACTCCAAATGTTCCATCTCCTTGGATTTGTTCTGGCCATAAAGGCCTCTCACCCAGGCCCTTCAACCCACTTACTTCACTGCTCACCACCTCCGGTCACATTCCAGATACTTAGAGGAATTTCCATTACTTACAAAGTAGTCTAAAGTATGTACATGGTAAAGAAGGGTCTTTGTCAATCAACCTTGTCTCTGCCTTTGTCTCTTGCTTCTTTTTTTTCACAAATCCTTCCCACCTTAAGCTGAGCCATAGAGAATTAAAATTTCCTGAATGCGTTGGGGCACCTGGGTGGCTCAGTTGGTTAAACGTCTGACTTCGGCTTAGGGCACGATCTTGTGGTTTGTGAGTTCGAGCCCCATGTCGGGCTCGGTGCTGACAGCTTGGAGCCTGGAAATTGCTTCAGATTCTGTGTCTCCCCGTCTCTCAGCTCCTCCCATGCTCAGGCTCTGTCTCTCTCTGTCTCTCAATAATAAATAAACATTAAAAATAATTTCCTGAAAGTGTTGAGGTGTCTTCCATCTGTCAAGTTACCTCATGTTCTTCACACTATATGCAATGCGCTGGCCCACCTCCTCTGGTGAAATTGTCCTGGTCTTTTGCCATGCAGCTCAAGCCTCTCCACCTCTGTGAAGCTATTTTATACTTTCCTCCATTAATACCCTCCTTATATTAGAGATTTTTTCATTTGATTTGTGGCTGTAGAAATCTCTATTCTATACTCCTTACACTAATATAATTATCTATTTACGAATAATACTCCTGCCCAACTAGATTGTAGGTCTCTTGACAGATGGAATGTAATTGATTGAACTTCTTGAGAGAGCTGTCTGTCCTCACTGTGTCTGATTCCTCTCTTATTCTTTCTTCAGTACACCCCTTTCAGAATTTCTCCCCAACAGTGAAATTGTTGTTTTCAAAGACCTCTCCATTTTTCGGAAAGACATTCCCTGCTTATGGATTGGAAAAATAAATATTGTCAAAATGTCAATACTACCCAAAGCTATCTACACATTCAATGCAATCCCAATCAAAATTGCACCAGCATTCTTCTCGAAACTAGAACAAGCAATCCTAAAATTCATATGGAACCACAAAAGGCCCCGAATAGCCAAAGGAATTTTGAAGAAGAAGACCAACGCAGGAAGCATCACAATCCCAGACTTTAGCCTCTACTACAAAGCTGTCATCATCAAGACAGCATGGTATTGGCACAAAAACAGACACATAGACCAATGGAATAGAATAGAAACCCCAGAACTAGACCCACAAACGTATGGCCAACTCATCTTTGACAAAGCAGGAAAGAACATCCAATGGAAAAAAGACAGCCTCTTTAACAAATGGTGCTGGGAGAACTGGACAGCAACATGCAGAAGGTTGAAACTAGACCACTTTCTCACACCATTCACAAAAATAAACTCAAAATGGATAAAGGACCTAAATGTGAGACAGGAAACCATCAAAACCTTAGAGGAGAAAGCAGGAAAAGACCTCTCTGACCTCAGCCGTAGCAATCTCTTCCTCGACACATCCCCAAAGGCAAGGGAATTAAAAGCAAAAGTGAATTACTGGGACCTTATGAAGATAAAAAGCTTCTGCACAGCAAAGGAAACAACCAACAAAACTAAAAGGCAACCAACGGAATGGGAAAAGATATTCGCAAATGACATATCGGACAAAGGGCTAGTATCCAAAATCTATAAAGAGCTCACCAAACTCCACACCCGAAAAACAAATAACCCAGTGAAGAAATGGGCAGAAAACATGAATAGACACTTCTCTAAAGAAGACATCCGGATGGCCAACAGGCACATGAAAAGATGTTCAGCGTCGCTCCTTATCAGGGAAATACAAATCAAAACCACACTCAGGTATCACCTCACGCCAGTCAGAGTGGCCAAAATGAACAAATCAGGAGACTATAGATGCTGGAGAGGATGTGGAGAAATGGGAACCCTCTTGCACTGTTGGTGGGAATGCAAATTGGTGCAGCCGCTCTGGAAAGCAGTGTGGAGGTTCCTCAGAAAATTAAAAATAGACCTACCCTATGACCCAGCAATAACACTGCTAGGAATTTATCCAAGGGATACAGGAGTCCTGATGCATAGGGCCACTTGTACCCCAATGTTCATAGCAGCACTCTCAACAATAGCCAAATTATGGAAAGAGCCTAAATGTCCATCAACTGATGAATGGATAAAGAAACTGTGGTTTATATACACAATGGAATATTACGTGACAATGAGAAAAAATGAAATATGGCCTTTTGCAGCAACGTGGATGGAACTGGAGAGTGTGATGCTAAGTGAAATAAGCCATACAGAGAAAGACAGATACCATATGGTTTCACTCTTATGTGGATCCTGAGAAACTTAACAGGAACCCATGGGGGAGGGGAAGGAAAAAAAAAAAAGAGGTTAGAGTGGGAGAGAGCCAAAGTATAAGAGACTGTTAAAAACTGAGAACAAACTGAGGGTTGATGGGGGGTGGGAGGGAGGAGAGGGTGGGTGATGGGTACTGAGGAGGGCACCTTTTGGGATGAGCACTGGGTGTTGTATGGAAACCAATTTGTCAATAAATTTCATATATAAAAAAAAAACAAAAACAAAAACAAAAAAACAAAGACCTCTCCATTTTTCTAATTAATTAAGCCAAAAGTCTTAGAGTCATCCTTAATTTCTCCGTTCTTTTCATACACGACATCCAAGTAATCAGCAATTCCTATATTTTTTCTTCAAGTCCAGAATTCAATCATTTTGTTTCATGTCTACCATTACAACAAATGACTGTCACTTCTCATCTGGATCCTAGCAGTCATCTCCTAACTCCTTGCCTCTACTACCCCCCACCTTCTATAGCCAACCTTTAACTCAGCAGCCCCACATTATTGAAATATACATCTGATCATGTAATTCTTATGATCCAAAGCTTCCTATAGAGACTTCTGCTTCTAGCTGTAGGGAATAACAAAAACTAGGTTCACCTTTCTACCTGAAGCCTGTAGAAAAGTGGACACAAAAAATATAAAAAAGATGATTTTCAAACGTTGGAAAATAGGAGGTATACGACTGCTCCCTGAAATGTGAAACAAATGAGGTAAGTTGTACAATTATGCCACCTTACTTCCAAGAGATAATTTCTAGGCTGCAGTCCAGGGATGCAAACTCAGCATTCTAAGTTGAGGAGACAGAGACTGGAAAGACAACTGTGTCTAGACTTGTAACACTGTGTACCTAAGAGGTGGGTACTGAACAGAAGAGAATTCTAGAATCTATTGAGATGTTCCTTTGAGTCTTTCACTGAGTATTTGTGAGAGAAAAATACAGGAGGCTGAGGAAAGAACCACCTGACAGGAATAGGCTGAATCATTCCCACAGTTCACACAATACTGGGAATAGTTAGTGTTTCCACCAGCCACAGTGAAAGACCCTCATAATAACATAAGGCATTGAAAAGAAACCTCAGAAGAGTATTGCTTTTGCAGTGAAGCTAAAGATATCTTGGACCCACCTTAAGAAAAGCTTAAAAACAAGTTGCAAAAGGCTCCAACTGATTTTTTGTAACTTAACTGTGACAAGAACATAGTCCCACACTGTTTAAAGATATACAAGAGCACCAAACAATGTAAATTTCATATGACTGCCATCCAGTCAAAAATCACCAGCAATGCAAACAAGCCTGAAAATATACCTTATGAAAAAAGAAAAAAAAGAAGAAAAGAAAACCAGTACAGACACATAAATGGTAGTAATGATGTAGTTAATAGACAAGGATATTAAAACAGCTATTATAAACATAATTTGTATATTTAGGGAGTAGAAAAAATGGAAGATATAAAAAGAAGCAAATGGAATTTCTAGAAATGCAAAATAGAATATTTAACATGTAAATGCACTGGATGGTAATGGCAGCAGGTAAAATTCACCAAAATGTCTTGTACCCAAAATTTATTTAAAAAAAAAGAAAACTCTTACAACTCCATAATTAAAAGACAAATAGCCAAATTAAAAATAAACCAAAGACTTGAAGAGACACTTCATCAAAGAAGGTAGATGAAGAGATATAAATAACAAGTAGAAACATGGAAAGATGCTCAAAATCAATCATAAGAGAAATGCAAACTAAAATCTCAATGAGATACCACTATATAGCCACTAGAATTGCCAACATTAAAAAGATTGGAATTACTAAGCCTCGAAAAGGACATAGAGAAACTGGAGCCCCCATTCAGTGCTAATAGGAATAAAAATGGTACAACTTTGGATAGTAGCTTGGCAGTTTCTTAAAAGTTAAACACACACTTATCATATGACCTAGTAATTTTGCTTCTAAATGCCTACCAAAGAGAAAGGGAAATATATGTCTACAAAGTCTTATATAGCAATATTATTCATAATAGCTCAAAACTGGAAACCATCCATATGTCTATCATTGATGATGGGATAAAAACTAAAACTAAAAATGATACATCCATATGATGGAATATTACTCCCCAATTAAAAAGAGTGAAGTGGCTGGGTATCTCAGTCAGTGAAGCATCTGACCCTTGGTTTTGTGTCAGGTCATGATCTCAACAGTGGTGGGATCGAGCCCTATCAGGCTCTGTGCTGGCATGGGGCCTGCTTGGGATTCTCTCTCTCTCCCTCTTTCTCTTTCTCTCCCTCTCACCCATATGTGAGTGCTGTATCTCTCTCTCTCTCTCTCTCTCTCAAAATAAATAAATATATGTTTAAAAAAGAAACAAACTCTTGATACGTGCAATGATGTGGATACAGCTCACGCAGCTCAGAAGCATAATGTTATTTGTAATAAGGCAGATACAAATACAAGACTACATATTGTGTGAATCAATTTAATTAAATCTGAAGAAAAGGAAAGCTATAGGTATAGAAAGCAAATCAGTGGTTTCCTAGAACTGGGGATGGGGTAGGGTGGGCAGTGGAAATTAACTGCTAACAGGTATAAGAGAACTTTTGGGGTCAATGGAATTGTTCTAAGATTGGATTTTGGTGATAGTCACTCAATTATATAAGTTTACTAAAACTCAAAAAATCAACTGAACTTAAAAAATTTATTGTATTTAAATTATACCTCAATAAATCTGCTAAAAGACAATTGTTTAAAGTAAAATAACAACAATGTATCAATGAGTTTATAATATATGCAAAAATAAAGGATATGAAAATAATAGCAAAAAGGACAGGAGGAAAGTAGCCGAAGTATACTCTTGTAAGATTACTCCACTATAGGGAACATGGTATAATATTATCAGAGAGTAGAAGACAAACTATGAAAATTTGAAATATGTGTTGTAAACAATATTTTAGGGAAACTATCAAAAAGTAAAGCAAAAACATATAGCAAAACGGCAGAAGAAATAAAATAAAATGATAAAAAATTCTCACTATATCTAAAGTAAGAAAATAGGAAAAAAGGCAAGAAAGAACAGATAGGGGGTGACTGGATGGCTCAGTTGGTTAAGCTTCCAACTTCACAGTTTATGGGTTCCAGCCCCCGCACCGGGTTCTGTGCTGACAGCTCAGAGCCTGGAGCCTGCTTCAGATTCTGCGTCTCCCTCTCTCACTACTCCTCCCCTGCTCATGCTTGCTTGCTCTCTCTCTCTCTCTCTCTCTCTCTCTCTGAAAAATAAATAAACATTAAAAAAATTAAAGAACAGAGGGGACAAATATTAAACACATAGCAAGATGGTAGACTTAAACCCATGTGGTAGTAATTTCATCAGATATAAATGGTCTAAACAATTCAGTTTAAAGCCAGCGACTTATGGGATTTGTTTAAACAAAGCAAGACCCAACTGAATGATATCTATAATAAATCCTCTTTAAATATAAAGACTCGGGGTACCTGGGTGGCTCAGTCAGTTGAGCGTCCGACTTCAGCTCAGGTCATGATCTCGCAGTTCGTGTGTTCAAGCCAGGTACAGCCCCGCTGTGCAGCTTGGAGCCTGGAGCCTGCTTCGGATTCTGGGTCTCCTTCTATCTCTGCCCCTCCCCCACTTGTGCCCTCTCTCTGTCTCTCAAAAATAAATAAATGTAAATAAATAAATAAATAGACTCAAAGATGGTGACAATAACAGGATGGAAAAGAATGCAGCATGAAAACACTAGTCAAAGAAAGCTAGAGTAGCTATATTATTATTAGACAAAGTAGAATTTAAATAAACATTGCTTCCCCAGATAAAGAGGAGATGTTTTATAATGATAAAGGGGTCAGTTCACCAAGAGAACATAACAATCCTAAATGTGGATGTACCCAACAAGAGAGCTTCAAAACACATAAAAACAAAACCTAGTAGACCTAAAAAAAAAAAAAGAATAGCCCAATCCATAATTATGCTGTGGCTATCAACACTCTTATCTCAGTAATTGCTACAAGTGGACAAGAAATCACTAAAGACATTTAAAAATTAAAAAAAAAAAAAACCACTAGTAACCAAATAAGACTCATTGACATTTAGAGAACTCTCCACCCAACAACAGCAGAATATACATTATTTTCAAATCCACTTGGAACATTCACTATGATAAACCATAGTCTAGACTATAAAATAAGGTTCAATAATTTTTAAAGGATTAAAATTGTAAAAAAAATATTATCTGACTACATTAGAACTAAAATTGAAATCAAAGACACACAAAAATCATTTAAAATGTTGAAAATTAAACATCACTCTTGTAAATAAACCATGGTCAAAGAAGAAATCACAAGAGAAATTAGAAAATATTTTTAATTTAATGAAAATGAAAATACAACATGTGAACATTTGTGGAATGAAGCTAAAGCAGTGTCTGAAGGGAATGTTTTGGTATTAGATAGGAAGGAAGGACGAAAATCAATAACCTAATTTTCTACTTTAAGAAACTAGATGAAGAAGAGCATGTCAAACACAAAGTAAAGAGGAGGAAAGAATAATGAAGAGCAGAAATCACTAAAAGTGAAACAGAGATGCAATGGAGAAAACCAATGAAATCAAAATTTGTGCTTTGAAAAGACAAATAAAATTGGAAATCTCTAGAAAGATTAATCATAAAAAAGAGAAGACATAAATGATTAATATCAGGAATGAAACAGGAGACATTTCTACAAAGACAACTAACATTAAAGGAAGAATAATAGAATATTATGAAAAGCTTTATGCCAAACATTTGGTAATTTAGATGGAATGGACAAATTTCTTGAAAGACACAAACTACAAAAAGCTCAAGAAGAAATAACCAAACCAACCCTATATCTATTAAACTTTGAATTCATAGTTTGAAAACCTTCCCACAAAAAGAAACCAGGTTATAGTCTCCCTGGCAAAAATGACCAATTTTACACAAAGTCATCAAGAAAATAGAAGAGAACACTTTCCAACTTGTTAATGAGGTCAGAATTACCATGATACCAAAACTAGACAAAGACATTATAAAAAATAAAAATTATATACCAATGCCCATCATAAATATTTAAAAATTTAACAAAATACTAGAAAATGGAATTCAGTATTTAATAAGATAATACATTATTACCAACTGAAGTTTACCTCAAGTATGAAAAGTTGGTTCAGTGCTTGAAAATTAATCTGTGTCCTCACGCCAGTCAGAGTGGCCAAAATGAACAAATCAGGAGACTATAGATGCTGGAGAGGATGTGGAGAAACGGGAACCCTCTTGCACTGTTGGTGGGAATGCAAATTGGTGCAGCCGCTCTGGAAAGCAGTGTGGAGGTTCCTCAGAAAATTAAAAATAGACCTACCCTATGACCCAGCAATAGCACTGCTAGGAATTTATCCAAGGGATACAGGAGTACTGATGCATAGGGCCACTTGTACCCCAATGTTCATAGCAGCACTCTCAACAATAGCCAAATTATGGAAAGAGCCTAAATGTCCATCAACTGATGAATGGATAAAGAAATTGTGGTTTATATACACAATGGAGTACTACATGGCAATGAGAAAAAATGAAATATGGCCTTTTGTAGCAACGTGGATGGAACTGGAGAGTGTGATGCTAAGTGAAATAAGTCATACAGAGAAAGACAGATACCATATGGTTTCACTCTTATGTGGACCCTGAGAAATTAACAGGAACCCATGGGGGAGGGGAAGAAAAAAAAAAACAGGTTAGAGTGGGAGAGAGCCAAAGCATAAGAGACTCTTAAAAACTGAGAACAAACTGAGGGTTGATGGGGGGGGGGAGGGAAGAGAGGGTGGGTGATGGGTATTGAGGAGGGCACCTTTTGGGATGAGCACTGGGTGTTGTATGGAAACCAATTTGTCAATAAATTTCATATTAAAAAAAAAGAAAATTAATCTGTGTCATTTATTACATTAACAGAGTATAAAAAAGAAAAAGCATATGATCATCTAGAGAGATGGAGAAAAAGCATTTGACAAAATTTCACATGTATTCATGACAAAATTCTCAGAAATTAGGAAAGAGGAAACTTCCTTAGCCTGATAAGGGGCATCTAGAAAAAAACTAGTTAGCTAAGATGAAAATGAATGTGTTCCTCCTAAAATTAGGAACAAGGGAAGAATGTCTGATTCACCACTCATTTTCAACACTATGTTGGGGATCCTAGCCAATGCAGTAATATGAAAAAATGTAAAAAGGCATGCAGATGTGAAAGGAAGGCATAAACTTACATTTATATAAATGACAACATGATTGTCTACATAAGAAATCCTAAAGAATCTGCTTATAAGTGAGTTTAGTAAGGTTGCAGGATATATGGTCAATATAGGAAAATCAATTGTTTCATCAGACACTGGCAAAGAATAACTGGAAACTGAAATTACAAAAACAATACCATTTATAATAGCATTAAAAAACATGAAATACTTAGAGGCAAAACTAACTAAATATGTACAGGATTTAAATGCTGGAAATGACAAAATGTTGATTAGTGAAATCAAGAGGAAGTTATCTATGGATAGCTATAACTGTGCTCATGGATTGGAAAATTCAACATTGTTAGGATATCAATTCTCTTCAAATTGATCTATTCATTCAAAGCAATCCCAATCAAAATATCAGCATGACTTTTTTCTGAAGAAATTTATAGGTTAATTCTAAAATTTATATAGAAAAAAAAGGAACTAAAATAGCTAAATAGGTAATTTTGAATACAAAGAATAAAGTTGGAGGATTCAAATAACCTGATCTGAAGATTTACTCTAAGGATATAATAATCAAGACAGTGTGGTATTAGATAAAAGAGAGACACAAAGATCAAGGGAATAGAATCAAGAGTTCAGAAATAGACCCACATATATATATGGTCACTGATCTTCAACCAAAGTGCCAAGATAATTCAACAGACAAAAGATCATCTTTTCAGCAATGGGTACTGGAACAATTGGCTATCTATATGCTAAATAAGGAAATAACCTTGATCTTTTCCTGGACTATGTACAAAATTAACTTGAAATGGTCTATACCTAAATGCCAGTGTTAAATGTATAAAAACTTCTAGAAGATGACATAGGATAAAATCCTTTTGAGCTTGAATTAGGCAAGAAGTTCTTAGATAATATACTTAAAGCACAGACCACAACAGAAAGAAAATGATAAGTTGAACTTAATCAAAATTAAAAACATCTCTTCTTTGAAAGATATGGTGACATAAATAAAAAAGATAAGCAACATATATCTCATAATGGGTTCATGTCCAGAATATATAAAGCACCTCTCAAAATTCAGTAAGACAAGAAAGCAAAAACTGGGTAAAAGCTTTACTACAGAAGACATATAGATGACAAACTCATGAAAAGAAACACATCATTAGTTACTGAGGAAATGAAAATTAAAATCATATTGAGATATCACCACATACCCATAAGAATAGCTAAAACTGAAAAGTGCTATTGAGAATAGGACATCTGGAAGCCTTATACACATTATTCATGGGAATGCGAAAGGTAAGGTCTTTGGCACTTTCTAGTAAAGTAATGCATTCATCACTTACTATGTGACCCAGAAATCCCACCCCTCATATTTTAACCAAGAAAATTGAAAACCTATATCCACAAAAGATCTGTATGTAAATGTTTATGGAAACTTTATGTATAATAAACAATAGAAGCAACTCAAATGCTCATCTACTGCTAAATGGATAACTAATTTGTGGTACGTTAATGTAATAGAATATAATTTAGGAATAAAAAATAAAGCATCAATACAGGCGAAAAAAAATAGGTGACTCTCAAAAAAGCACTATGCCAGAGAAAGAAGGTACAAAACTTACATACTTTATGATTATATTTGTATGATATTTTGAAAAGGCAAAAAACAGATCAGAAACCAGGTCACTGATTACTAGGTGAGGGGAGATAATTGACTACAAATAGTCACAAATAAACTTTTCTCAGTAATAGAAATGGGTCTAACATAGTAATGGTTTGGGTTACAGGACTATGCACATTTGTCAAAACTCACTGCACTACACTCTTAAAAAGGGAATATTTTATTGTCTATAAATATCTCAATAAACCTGATCCCCCAAAATTACATGTAAGCCTCAGTTTCCTCATTTATACATTTGTAGCCACTGTTATGATTTTTTTTAATGATCCTTTTCCATGGAAATATCATTCTGGTTCTGATTTCTAAGTCAATGCTCTGATTACTATTTGCCATTTTGTGTCATTGAAATAAAATTAAAATATACTTATGACAAGCATCTTTCATTATGCTTCAAATGTACTAGTAAATTGTGCAATACTTAAATGAGTATGATATTTAATAAAAGAGGAAGTGAAAGTCAATCTTTTCAGGGTCCAAGCAGATACGCTAGACTCCAAACTGTAGTGGGAATATTTTGCTTTTAGAATTCACACCCTGACCTCTTTTCTTAGTTTGCATTGGAATGTTGACTGGGTTGAAGGAAGAATTTCTCAGAAATGTTTGTATTTATTTCTCATGGCCTAGGAGGTATCAGAGTTCTGACATACAGCAGTACAACACGTAAATGCATCTTCATAGCTGACATAATTATGCTCAGAGTAATTGAATCCATTTTGTGTTTTCCTCCATTTCCTCTGGAGGTGGGGGTATTCCTTCATTTGGTCTCAGAACTCAGCCTGTGTTTATGTCCTATGACAACTCTAACAGGAATTCTTGTTGCTTGACCTTTGTGTCTGCTGCCTTCACAGATTTTCTCCCCCAACCATCCTAGTGTATCCCATTGTATGGGCCCAATTTCTAGTCATTCATTGTAACTGGAGACAGACTCCTTAAACCTACCCATAGCTAAATTTTCTATACCAGACCTATCTTCAAACTGCACCACCATGATCATTATTTTGCTTTTTAATAAAAAATATAACAATTACAATAATTATAATAATATGTCAATCATTACCATTCATTGGTAATTTGGCTCAGGAAAATACTAAACACCTATAATTCCCCCTCAGAACAACATGTGACATAGGTAATGTCCCTATTTTACAATCAGGAATTGAGGCACAGAGCAAACCAATGGCATTTCCTGGGCCACACAGCCTGTGACTTGCAGATCTGGGCTCCAGCACCTATATTTGTTGTCCAAAACCTATATTCTTCCCTGGGTGAGAAGGATCAAGAGTTCACCCTGCCTATCAGCAAGAATATGTTGGCCCAGGGGTAAATTTAGGCCAAACTTTTGAAAAGAGAGAAAGAAATGAGACTTCAAAAAAAAAAAAAAAAAAAAAAAAAACTTGGCAAAACTTTCCTTTTAAGCCATTGACAACCTTTAGATCTCCTCTTTTATTATAACAGAGCCAATCTCCAGAGAGCTGCTTTTCCTTGATTGCTGGTAGGCAAATCGTGGGGACAAGTTGCTAATTATGCACCCATATGACCACTTCCTTATATTCAACCCATGGCAGACATCACTAATCAATCACAGCAACCTTCCACAGAGTTCCTAAGTGGCTTTCCAATCATTCCCGTTATTCTGCTGAGGAAGCTTACATCAACTGCTTTTCAATGGTAGAGAAGAATCATTTTCCATCCCTGTCTTAGCTGAGCTTGTTTGGCTTGTGTATTGATTCTTCCCTTCTACAGGTGAAAGCACAGACAGAGGTGGCAGATGAATTGCAAAGGTGTCATCTAGTGACCGACCAGTCTGCTTTGGAATCTCTCTTCTGAGAGACCATATACACAGAAAGCTACAGCTGCTCTTAAGATTTGTCAGCCCCAGAACACTGAGGCAGCACCTTCAGTGGCCACAATTTTATGCATCTAGTTGTACACTTATAATGCGAAAAGGTAGGCAATAATTTAACTGTACCTGAGAAGGATAAAATCTAGAGCAGCCGTTCTCAACCCAGGCCACACACTAGACATCCTGGAAAAACTTTAAACTATATGTATTCCCAAACACCATTGTAGCTAATTTCACATCTAGATATACATCCTAAAGAATTTGACAATTCCACACTTAGTGTAAAAAGATGCTAATATAGCATTTCTCACAAATGTAAATTATTAGGAGAACCTAAATGTCTACCAAAATAATGGTTAAATAAATTGTGATTATATATACAGTGAAAAATATGCAGCTGTTTGAATCAATGAGAGTATTGTGTATCAACATAAATATACAACACAATTCAGTAAAAAATGAAGTTCAAAAATGACATGTGAAGAATTATGCCATATATATAAAGCTTAACACAAGCAAATTTAATACTAAATTTTCTTTATTGACACATTTATATGAATGAAGTCATTAGAAAATCAGTAGAAATGTAAACACTAAATTCTGGATAGTAGTGACTTACGGTGAAGAAGGGAGGGCAATGGAATAAGAATTTTCAACTCTACCTGTGATACTTTATTTCTTTGGAAAATTATAAACCAAATATAGCTAAATATTAAGATCTAGTAAAGATGATGAGGCAGTTAAAGAATGTTTGTTTATATTAATTTCCAACTTTTACATATGCTAAAGTATTTCAACATAAAATAACTTTTCTGCCATTAAGATAATCAAATGAGAGGTATGAAAAATCATTAGCACACTGCTCTATAATTGGTAGTAGATAATTAGTGATTAAATGGTAGGTACCTTTATTATAAACTCACCAATTATTCTTAAATATGCTCAAATACATTCATAATAATAAATTTTAATAACATATTTGAAGCAATTTAAGTGTTCAATAATGAACTGTTGTATAAAATATAGTCATTCACATGAATGTACACATGAAAAATATGCAACCAGTGAGACAATGGCTTTGAAGCTTAATATTATAGAAAATGTTTAATATATAATATTAAAGAAACAATATGTAATGTATATGTGATATCTAATTAGGAGTAGATTGGAATACACACTGACATAAATAAAAGCATAACACTAGAGAAGTGGTAGAATTATGGGTGATGTATCTTTTTTCCTCTCTCTGCAATTTTTTGTTCCAATTTCCTTAGATTTAAAAAATTCAGATATCAAATGGAGTTCATACTTTTCTAGGTAGCATCTAAAGAAAAAAGTGCTACATGATTCATCTTCTCCAAACTGACAGCCTGAGAGCAAGAAGCAGATACAGACAGTAGATTTGATGATGATAACTGTAAGTTTTTGAACATTGGCTTTTGATATACTATTGTGCAATTCATGAATTCTTATCTCCAATATAACTGAGGCTCAAAGATATATGTGATTTTCACATCCTCTCTGTTCTCAAACCACCAAAAGAGTCTCTCTCCTTTTCTCTGTCCTGTTTTTCCCCTTTTCACTTCCTTCTTCTCCACTTCCGTAGTCTCTGTGTCTGAACTTGCTTCCTACATCATTGAGAAAGCTGAAGCAACCACAAGAGAATTTCTACTTCTATAGATCCCACCACCACATCTATCCACCTGCTACAATTCCCATCCAAAGATTTCTCTTTGCCTTCTCACCTGTGTGTGAAACATCCACGTTCCCATCTAAAGCTAAGCCCCTCCACCTGTGCACCAGATCCTAACCCCTCTCTTCTATGATCATTCTAGCAATTCTCCCCTCTTCCTTCTATATAATTTTTTCTACCAGGCCTTTCCCTCAGAACAAAACATGTTTTGCCTCCCATTAAAAAAGAAAATTCTCTTTGACCCCACTTCAACATCCATCACCAACTTTGCTCCAATTTGAAAGGAAGTTTTCTATTGCCACCAGTAGCCACCAGTGTTCCTCCTCCATCACTCCACTAAAAACCCCTTGCCAAGGTCAACAATGAGCTCCATGTGTTTCTGAATCCATGGTCAATTCTAAGTCTTCAGTCATCGTTTTGATCTATTTCACAGAGTTAATCATTCTCTTAATACATTTTTTTTCATTACACTTAGCTGCTTTTCCTCCTTCCTTGCTGAATAATCTCCTTCAGTGTTCTCTGCTTTGTCTTCTCCCCAACCTATTCGTGTTCACAGGCTTCAGAACTCAGTCCTTGCATCTCTTCTTTTTCTTTACAAATTCCCTCAGTGATCTTATCTGATTTCAAGACTTTAAACACTATCTCTATACTTATGGCTCTCAAATGTGTATCTTTATCCTAGATTCTAGATTTGAATATCCAACTGTCTATTCAACATTTCTACTTGGATGCTTAATGAAAATCTCAAACTTAGCAAATTCAAAACTGAATTTTTGGTCTTTCCTCTCAAACTTTCTGTTTATTGCCTTCCCCATCTCAGTGGATGGCAATTTCATCCTCCCAGGCTCTCAGTCCAAAAACTTTATAATCATCCCTGATTCCTTTCCTTTTCTCGCCCCATATCTAATACATAAGAAAATCCTGTCAGTTTAATTTTCAAAATACATTCAGATCTGGCTAATTCTCACCACTTCCATGACCCTTCTCCAAGCCATGATCACATTTTTCTTTGGGTACTGCAATAGTCCCTTAATTGGGCTGTTTCTATCATTGCTGTCCACAATACCTCAAGGACACCCCAATTCACTCAAAGCCAAAGTCCTTGTAATGTCTTAAATTCTACATAGTCGGACATATACCCCCATTACATCCGTGACCTCCTTCCTTATTATTCCCTGCTTTGTTCATTCCACTCCAGCCCCACTGACTTTCTTCCTGTTTGTTGAATATGCCAGACACTGTTAAACCTTGCTTTGGTCCACATTTTCCCTTAGCCTAGAGCAAACTTCCTGTATATATTCCCTTGTCTCACCCTTTCCCCTTTCATGTCTTTGCTCATATATGACTATTCAATGAGTCCTATGCTGACCATGTTATTTTATATAGCCATCTACTTCCATTCCCTCCTACCTATTGTCGGGACTCCTCCTTGCCCTGCCTTATTTTTTTTCCTTTTTTTGCCAAGAACTTACCTTTTTTTTTTTTTTCGGTATGTCACTCATTTTTTCATGTTTATTATTTATTGACTACCTCCTGTGATAGAATATGAGCTTCCTGAGGGAAGGACCCTCTACTTTGTTTAGTGATATAACCTAGGATTAAGAACAGAGCCTGGAATGTAGTAGATATTCAAAATAGTATCACTGAATGAATAAACTAATAAGCAAATTGCCTAATTTCACATGGTAGGTTAAAGAGGTGGGTCTCTCTGACTCCAAGCTTTTCTATTCAACCCATGCTAGCTAATATAAGTTATTCATATGCTTGGGGAAAACCATTTATTGAAGTAAAATTTTAAAAAGCATGTTGTATTTCTGTGTGTTAACTAAAATTTAAATAAATAAAAAAAGTCAAAAGATCATTTGAGACCTCTGCTCTCCTCCCAAATGTGCCTTGAGGAAGTCTCCTACCATCTTTAATTCTGGGTTTAGGCTTCATGATTCTGAAGGTAGATCCTTGTAGCTACATCACATATGTAGGAAGGAACATATTATACTATACTGACCATTTATCTCTGAACTATAGGTATGTGAGAATGGTTGTCCACGAGGTGGGGTGTAAGCCATAAAATATCTTATGATGACTGGAATGAGAGATTGCCTTTCCAATCTTAGACCCATGAGACACTAAACTTTAGTGAGAAAAGCCTTGAACTCAATAAAGAAAGCATGCTAGTCCCTAATAGTGCAGACTTTGAATCAATCAGACTTGGATTAGAGACCCAGCCTTTCCATTTTCTGGCTGTGTGACCTAAGAAAAATGACTTAATAAATAAGAGTTTCATTTTCCTTATCTATGAAAAAGGATTCTGGCATTATCTCTTACATTGGACAGCTATAAAAGATGAATTCTATGATATAGGCAAAACTTAGTACAATAACACTTACATGGTACACTCAATAGATGTTGGGGTGCTGGTTTATACTGTTAGTATTTGCCATTTGTTATAGTGTGATGTTAGTTGTAGAGTTTTGTAGATGTATTTTTACTAAAAGACTAAATGCTTTCTCAAGAATAAAGTGAAGATATCTATTCTCATGAATTCTATTCAACATCATATTAGAGGTACTAGCCAGTTCCAGAAACAAGAAAAAAGCTTTTACATTAAAAAATTAGAAACAAAACTGTCTACATTCACCAATAACATGATTGCTATATAGAAAATCTCCATCTCCAAAAATCTACCCGTAGTAACATGTTATAGTATAGAGGATCCAAAAATAATTTTTTCTATTAGAAAAATAGCAATGAAAAATTAGAATTTTAAACAGCAGTGTAATTTATAATATTACCAAAAATAATGAAGTAAGTAGATGTACATCTAATAAAATTTGTACAAGACCTGTATGCTAAAGTTACAAAATATTGAAGAAACAATTTTAAACAATTTTAAAGACTTAAAATAAATACATCAGAATTATAGATGGATAAACACAATATTCTACAGATGTAAATCTGTATATAGATTTAAGATAATCTTAACCAACATTCTGGTAGAAATTGACAAATTGCATCTAAAATTTATTTGTAAAGGCAAAAAAAACTAGGATAGTCAAAAAATTAGAAAAAGAACAAAGTTGGAGACTTATACCACCTGATTTCAGAACTCAGTGTCAAGCTATAGTATTTAAGACAGCGTGTATTGGTGAAAAAGTAGACATATAGGTTGATAGTATAGAGACAGTGTCCAGAAAAAGATCCATACATATATACACAATAGATTTTAACAAAGGCACAAAGGTAATTCAGTAGAAAATGATGGTCTTTTCAACAATTTTTGATGGAATAATTGGACATCCCATGAAAGAAAACAAAATAAAAAACAAAAGCCCTCCACCCATACCTTGTATCATTGACAACAATGAATTTAAAGTGGATCTAGGGGCGCCTGGGTGGCTCAGTGGGTTGAGCGTCCGACTTCGGCTCAGGTCATTATCTCGCGGTCTGTGAGTTCAAGCCCCGCATTGGGCTCTGTGCTGACAGCTCAGAGCCTGGAGCCTGTTTCGGATTCTGTGTCTCCCTCTCTCTCTGACCCTCCCCCATTCATGCTCTGTCTCTGTCTCAAGATAAATAAACATTTAAAAAAAATTTTTTTTAAGTGGATATAAACCTAAAGGTAAAGTATAAAATTCTTAGAAAGAAAACCAAGGAAAAATTCTTTCTGATCTTAGATTAGGCAAATATTTCTTAGATATGACATCACGTCAAGAGCATCATGTATTTAAAAAATCACAAATTAGTCTTCATTTAAATTAAAAACTTCTATTCTTCAAAACACAGTTAAAACAACCAAAAGAGAAAACCAACAACCAACTAAATTGGGCAAAGATTTGAACACTTAACCAAAGTGTATACCAGTGATAAATGATAAATGAGCACATGAAAGGATACAAATTAAAATGGCAATGAAATATCACTACACACATCTTAGAAGAAAAAATGGATACTACAAAGTTCTAGTGAGGGTCTAGAGAAAGCAAAATTCTCATATATTGCTAGTAGGAATGCAAAACAGTACAGACACATTAGAAAACCATCAGTTTCTTCATATAGTTGAATATGCATTTGGAGGTACTTAACCCCCAAAACAGAAACATATTTACACAAAACTTTGTATGCATATATGTATAGTAATTTTATTCACAAACTTTATTGTCTGGAAACAACACAAATGCCTTTCTACTTGGTGAATAGGTAAATAAACTATAGTACATGTATTCAATGGAATACTACGCAGCAATAAAAAACGAATCAATACACACAACACCTTAGATAAATCTCAAATGAATTATATTGAGTGAAATCAGTCTTTCTCACTAACTTCTGTATGATTCAATTTATATGATATTCTGGAAAATGAAAATTACAGGGACAGAAAATAGATCAGTGGTTGCCATGGACTGAATGGGAGAAGGGGTTGATCAGCATGGGGCATGAGGGAATTTTTGTGTGCGTGATGGAACCATTCTATATCTTGATAACATTAGAGATTGCATAACTGTATGCATTTGTTAAATCTCATAGAACCATACACTAAAAAGAGAATTTTGCCTTATGGAAACTATATTTAATACACCTAGGTTTAAAAAAAATCTAGGCTGACTGCTCTGTTTCTGCCTCTGAACTTTGAAATTATTATTGCACTGCTTTTATCCTGTATTGTTGTTGATAACAGTATTTCTTGGCTTAACTACAATATATCAAGGTATGTATTTATTTTCATTTTTATTTATCCTGCTTTTCAAATCTGAGGACTTACATCTTTTATTAGGCCTGGAAAATTTTTAGCATTATCTCTTTGAATGTTTCCTCTCCTATTCTCTCTACTCTCTCCTTATGTAGCATCTATCATAGATAAATTTGATCTTTCTCATTCCTACATTCCTTTCTACATTTTCCATCTTTTTATCATCTACTTGCATTCTAGAGAATTTCTTCAGATATATTTCTCAATTTTCAATTTTCACCTTGGTTGTGTCTGATGTTTTCTAACCAATCCATTGCCTTTTTAAAGTTAAACTAGTTATTGAAATAAAGAATACATACAAAAATATGCAAAATATGCATAAATCATAAATGTCAGCCCAATTTCCACAAACCAAACACACTGTGAGACCACCACCCAGATCAAGAAATTGAGTGTTGCCAGCACCCAGTAAAACCCCTTTGCACCCTTTTTTCAGTCACTAGACCCCTGCCAAGGCAACCACAATTCTGATTATAACACAATAGAATAGTTTTGCTAGTCTTATGCTTAATATAAATGGAATTTTCAACCTTAACTCTTGACTTCTTTTATTCAACTTTATGTTTGTGAGAGCCATCATACCATTGTATGTAGCATTCGAACTTTCTCATTGTGGTTTAGTATTCCATTGTATTAAGATATTACATATGATCCATTGTACATTTATGTAAATATGGGTAGTTTCTCATTTGAGGTAACTATGAATAAGGCTGTATGAACAGTCTTGTACATGGTTTTTTTTTTTAATATATGTATCTCTGCATTCCCATTGGGTATATATCTTGGAGTAGAATTACTGAGCCATAGGATACATCAATTTTCTTTTGATGTTGTGACAAACTGTCATAAACATAGTGGCCTAAAACAAAAATTTAATAATGTACAGTTCTGTAGATCATAAGTCCAACATGAATCTCACTGGGCTAAGGTCAAGGTTTTAGAAGGGCGGCCTTTCTTCCTGGAGGTTCTAGGAGATAATCCGTTTCCTTACCTTTTCCAGCTTCTAGAGGCCACTAGCTTTCCCTGGCTTGTGTCTGCCTTCCTCCCAGTAACTTTGATGTGAATACTTCTTGTTTTACCCATTCTCTCTTCTCATACCTTCTTCCATCTTTAAGGACTCTTGTGATTACAATGGGAACATCCCATTAATCTCCGTATTTTAAGATAAGGTGATTTGCAACCTTAATTCCATCTGCAAACTTAATTCCTCTTTGCCAGGTAATCTAACATAGGTTCTGGAGATTAGGACATGGACATCTTCAGGGATCCATTATTCTGTCTACTACAGAGAATATGCATATTTTCAGTTTCAGTTTACTATGTAATAGTTTTCTGAAGTGGCTCTATCAATTTATACTTCTATAGCAGTAGAGGAAAGTTCCAGTTGTTTGATATCTTTGCCAATACTTATTTTTTCATTTTATTCATTTCGATGATATTGGATTGGTAACTTACTGAAGTTTTAATTTGTATTTCCCTAGTTACCAATGATACTGAATATCTTTTTCAGTGCTAACTGGCTTTTGGAAAGCTTTCTTTCTGAAATGCCTCTTTGAGTCCTTCATCCATTTTTCTATTGGGTTTATGTCTTTGTTATTAATCTGTGGGAGTTCCTTTGATATTATGGATAGCAATCCTGTATCAGATGTATGTACTATAAATATCTTCTCACATCCTATGTCTTGCCTTTTCACTTTCATAGTGGTATGTTTTGACAAACAATTTCTTACTTCTAACACAGTCCAACTGTCTTTTATTGTTAGTATTTTATGGTTATTCTACTTAAGAAATCTTTGCCTAAAAATATTTCCTGTTGTCATGTAGAAACTTTATTTTTATATTTAGATGTATAACACATCTGGAATTTTTTATAATGCAAGGTATAAATCAAAATGTTTCCTCATATAGGTATCCAATTGATGAAACATTTAATTATTTAAAAGAAACCTCACTTCCTACTACATTTCAGTTTCATCTTTGTCATAAAATGAGTAAACATATATGTGTGTGTCTTCTACTGACTTTTCAATTTCAAATGTAATGCTTTTCCTTTTTTAAAAGGCCTGTTGATGCTTTGGATTCTGGGTCTCCCTCTCTCTCTACCCTCCTTCACTCATGCTCTGTCTTTCTCGGTCTCAAAAATAAACTTAAAAAAATTTTTTTAAGGCATGTTGATTTTGTCTTAAATAGTTTAAAAAAATTTTCCAATAGTACCTATATCTCTGTAAATGGCAATTCAAATATTTAAAATGTACTTTTTAATATAGTCTCTATCATACAGTTCCATTATTTCAGACTTTCAGGGCCTTAATTCTCATTTTGTTATATCTGCAGTTCTCACAGTGGATTGCCTCCCAGCGTAGTTTTCTTTTTTGTATGTGATCTTTTTTTCAATGAGCACTGTGTGTGTGCGTGTGTGTGTGTGTGTGTGTGTGTGTGTGTGCAGTTGTGTATAAGAGTCACATGCAATATGAGTTTTAGCTTGACACATGAAAGTTTATTTTTCTCTCATGGAAAGTCTGCAGCTCCTTCTAAGCAATGATCTGGCAATCCAGCTGTTTCCATCTAGTGGCTAAACTATCTCAAGGTGGAGCTGCCACTGTCATTGAGGAATGAAAAGGAAGGGCAGGAGATCTTATGCCTTCTCTTCTATGATTCAATCCGGAAGTAACCCATGTCACTTCCACTTACAATCCATTGCTTAGAAATAGTCGCATGGTCCTGACAAACCATAAGTGGCCAGAAAATTGCTGGGGAAGTGTTTCTACTTTTAAATCACTGAATACTCTTTTTCCCTCTTCCTCCCAGTTGTAGAACACATTCAAGCCCTCCCCTCCCCCAAGGGAAGCTACCCAAAGGTCTATCCAGTCCTTTCATCCAAACTCCCTCAGATCTGGACATGGTTCCTCTTTGCCTTAAGGTTGATACACCAAAAAGACAAATATCTGCTCCTCTCCCCAACACTGTGGTAGAATACCAGCAGGATAATTTCAATGAACACATCCATTCAGAAATGGGAGAAAGGAAGATGCAGAGCAGTCTTTGGTCTATAGCCATTCTAAAATGGCACTGGGCAGATATTGAGAAGGCCCACTTCAATATGGATTGGAACTTCTTGATTATTATTTAGTTTCTTTAGGAATGTTCTACAATATCAGCTTCTTGGAAGGCTCATTCTCCAGTTAGTGGTGTCTCCTGACTCTCCCTCATGATGGACTACATTCTAGGTTGTGTATTTTTTAATTTTTGTTTGTGAGCTGATTATCAGTAGGGATTTATGTGTGCATAAGTATGGTAGGTCAATCTTGGATACCCCAAGTTGTGGAAGTATTTCTATCATGTGCTTTCAGGGACTCATCAGTCCAATATTGCTTTTTTTTTTTCTAAACAATTTCTCAGGTGGAGATTTGTATGTCATCCAAGTTGTGTAAATTTAGGCTCATACTTGTCCAAGCACCAAGCCCAGGGTATGATTTCTCATGGGAAATTTCTAACCTCTCTGAGTCATAGAGGATTCGGTTAAAACTTTTCCTTACCCCTTCCCAACTCTCTTCCCCAGAGGTAATTCATATTTGGAGATGGCTTATATCCTTCCCATTCATGTATTTATACTTTGGGTTGTTTAAAACAACTGTACACTATTGATCTGCGGTTTAAAGTTTATACCAATGGCATCATATTGTGGTTACTCACTGCAACTTGTTTTCTTGTAGTAAACATATTTTGAAGATTTAAATATGCTGATCAATACAGATCAGGCTCATTCATTTTAATTGCTGTGTAGTATTCCATTACCAAAAAAACCTCAAAAACTCAACAGTTTATGATTTTTCTATTATTGTAAGTATAGGTTGTTTCTAGTTCTTCACTGTTATAACTTACTGATGCATGAATATTCTTTGCACACATTTGTGGAAGTTTATTTGGGCTGTATGCTTGTTTTGCAATTATTGGATCATAGGATTTGGAAATCTTTAACTTTATTAAGTATTGACAAATTACTATCCTAAGTGGTTGTGCTTATTTATAGCCAAAAACATTTTGATAGAGAATATGATCTTGACTTTCCTTTTTATTTTAATGTTTATTATTGAGATATAGAAGAGACAGAGTGGGGAAGGGGCAGAGAGAAAGTGAGACACAGAATCTGAAGTGGGCTCCAGGCCCTGAGCTGTCAGCACAGAGCCCAACGCTGGGCTCGAACCCATGAACCATGAGATCATGGCAGGAGCCAAAGTCAGACGCTTAACTGACCGAGCCACGCAGATACCCCTCTTTCTTTTATTTTTTTTTAAAAACATTTCAAAATGTTTATTCATTTTTGAGATACAGAGAAAGAGAGAGCACTGGTGGGGGAGAGGAAGAGAAAGAGGGAGACACAGAATCTGAAGTAGGTTCCAGGCTCTGAGCTGTCAGCAGAGAGCCTGATGCTGGGCTAACCCACAAACTGCGAGATCATGACCTGAGCCAAAGTCAGATGCTCAACTGACTGAGCTACCCAGGTGTTCCAATCTTGAGTTCAATATCCAAGTCAAAACTTGGTTTTGTTAGACCTTTTACTTTTTTTTCCATCTGATATAAAATATTCTCTCACTATGGTTTTAATTTGTAGTTACAAGATTACTATGAGGTTGAGATTTTTTTCCCATGATAATGTTTTTTCAGGTTTCTTCTGTGAATTATCAATTTTTATATTTTGAGTTAATCTTTCCCTTATTGATTTATGAAGAAGCTTTTTAATTTCTGGATATAATTGTAAGTGAATTGTAAGTATTTTCTTCTAGTTTGTGGCTTGTAAAACTTCCTTAGAGTCTGAAGAAAACCTTACTTGGTTGAGATTTCTGTAGTCTCTATTTGCTAAAATGTATCATTTCTGCTTTTCCATCTTGCTACAGTGTGGTGTGGACACCATAGGAGTAGGTGACATTTCCATGTTCCTCTGGGACCCATGTAGACACTGCTCTTGAAGCTGGGTTGATTTTCCTTACCGACTTATGTCTTTAGGACTCTTGACTGTCAGTAGGATTCAACGTTCACTGGTCACCCTAGACCTCCAGAAGCCACTTCACCTGACACCATCAGAATGAAAGCTAAAAAGACTGGAGATCTAAAATGTCACAATTTCAGCAACAAATGACATGCTGCCAGGGATAGATTTCCTACATGCCTTTCACAGACTGTAAATGGTACCTAGGTCAGTATCCCTGAATGGGAAACTTTACATTTCACATAGAAAACTTACCAGCTATCAAAACCATTGTACAAGGTTTCTACTGCAACTTGTAAGGTTTAATTTTGAGAGAGCATCTCAGAAGCAGGCAAACAAATTATATTACAGTCACCCCACATATGAGCTATGTCTTGGTTGGCGAGCCTTACCTGTGCACCCCCAGGCAAAAACTGCCTTCTCTTGAAACCTCATTCTCTCTATATAAAAATTAGGAAAAAGGATTTGGTATCTAACATGTCATCATTTTTTTTTCCTCTGACCCAAAATATACCCCTTTTTGTCCTATGCAATGTCTACCACTGGTTTAGTTGTGAATCTCAAACTTTGACTACCAAGTACTCTCATGAAGAGTCTCCATAAGATCTGCGACATAGCTCTAAGATACTTACAATAAATTGCAAAGCATTTATAGGGGCACATGGGTGGCTCCGTCTGTTGAGCATCTGACTTCGGCTCAGGTCATGATCTCACAGCTTGTGAGTTCGAGCCCCGCATCCGGCTCTGTGCTGACAGCTCAGAGCCTAGAGCCTGCTTCGGATTCTGTGTCTCCCTGTGGCTCATGCCTCTCCCCTGCTTGCTCTCTGTCTCTCTGTCTCTCTCTCAAAAATAATAAACATATAAAATAAAATAAAATAAAATAAAATAAAATAAAATAAAATAAATAAAATAAAATAAAATGCAAAGTACTTATAAATTCTCATTATTTATCCTAAATTTTTATGTGAATTTTTTAGTCTACCCCACATTATATCTGGATTTATTTTAATGAAAACATGATGCATTTAAAATTTAATTTTTAAGTAAGTTGAAGCTGCAGAAAAAGATACTATGTTTATCCTATGACATTGAACAGCCCAAGTTCATGTGTAAAAACACCCATGGGAGCTATGGTTAATGGAGCAAAGGCTTTCTCTAGCCATATATTTCACTACTGGCCAAACATATGTAGGACCATTCAGTCATATGGTCTATTTGTTGTCCTTTGAACTTACTACTCTATTTCTTACCTAAAGATTTTTATTGATGTCATTTTTCTATCCAGAGTATTTATCCTCCTGTTAATTTTTCTGAGAACTTGAAGACACTGCTTCTCTGGTAAGATTTCTCATGCTCACAGAGCTCATTCTTCCTGTGCTCAAAGCATTTGATCTTTTGCTGTGAACTCAGAGCTCACTGTCTTATATTGTTGTTTCCTGTATTGCACACATTTATCACTAACTGGACTACAAGCTCCTCAAGGAAAGATCCATGTCTCAGAACTCTTTTTCTTGGACTTCATTAGGACAATCATCTCCAGCAGAAATATCTACTTTTTTTTTTTTAAACATTCTGTAAGTATTTTTAGGCCAAGATGAGATTACCCTCATAAAAAAGAAGAAAAAGAAGGAAAGGGAGAGAAGAATTGTTTTAGTCCATTTGGCTGCTATAACGAAGTAACACAGAATGGGCAGATTATAAAAAGAAAATTTATTTCCCACAGTTTTGGAGGCTGGGAAGTCCAAGATCAAATCACTTGCATGGTCACACTCTTGTGAGGTCTCTCTTCTTCCTGGTTCATAGATATCACATTCTCCCTGTGTTCTCACACATTGGAAGGGGTGAGAGAGCTCTGTGGAGTCTCTTTTATAACAGCATTAACCCCATTCTTGAGGGCTTTACCCTTAGGACCCTATCACCTCCCAAAGCTCCTACTTCCTAATACCATCACACTGGCCACTAGGATTTCAACAACTGAATTTTGAAGATACATAAACATTCAAACTACAGCAAGAATCTAACATTGATTGAGTGCTAACTATTTGTATGCACTGTACAAACGACATTAACACACATCACAATCAGTCTTTATAACATCGCCGTGACATAGGTATCATTTTTATCCACATTTTACACATAAGAATACTGAAGCTCTGAGAGGTTAAATAACTGTCCAAAGACCACACCACTGGAATGAGACAGCTGGAATGCTGGCACCTAATTCCCTAGCACTGGATCTTAAATTCTTAATCATTAAAGGGACAGAGAAACAGGAGTTTAGGTCAGACCAGTTTAACACGGTGGGGGGGGGGGGGATTGGTGCAATACAAAATATTACCTGTGGTTAAAAGTAGGAGGCTGCATTCTTTCTCGTAGATGGAACTACTATTTTCTAGTCCTTTCTAATAGAAAGGATTGTCCTAATGTGGTCCAAGAGAGACAAAGAGGTCTGAGGCATGCCTAAAAAAGAAGGATGCAGTCCAGCTAGGAATACGTGTGTACAACATAGGATCCAATGATATAAGATGGTGTTCTGAGCTCAAATGGACATCACCGAACAGCAAGAAGGCCCAAGGGAAGACGGTTAGACGGCCAGAAGAAAGGGCACTGAGAACTCGAATTCCCCTGGACCTACTTCCTTTCTTTCTGCTGACCCCTTATGGAAACCAAACTCTCACTCAACCTGTCAGTCTGATACCACGCCTGGCCACAGCAGTCATGCCTGCTCAGCGTTCCCACAGATGGATATCGTTTTCCAGAATGGAGTGCGGAAAATGATATTTTTCTTTTGCCATGATAACATCCCCACAATTAGGGGGGAAAACAGGCAGGGACTGATATTTTACAAGGTCACGCTTCATTTTCCCTGGTTTGATACAGCCCAGGGAGGAGGGTTTGGTTTCTAAGAAGCCAGAAGATAGTCTGGGGATGACTACCTAGGAGAGTCTGTGCCCCCGGCGTTTGATAGGTCTTCTGCAGTTTCCTTAAGTGGGAGAATACAAAATTGTGCAGAGAAATGGTTTAACATGCAGCCAGTCGGGGAGGATTTGTCAGATCAATAAAGGCCAATTCTGAGTGTTCCCTGCTGGGCTTCCTAACGCCCTGGGACACTCAGCTAAACTATCTATTAAGACTATTTTCCCAAGTCATTTGTGTTAGATTATAGGCTATAAACTGCTTATTGTTGCCTGTCTGCCATAAATATAAAGCAATCATTTTTAATGCAAGCAGCTGTTGGGCTGGCTTCTCCAAGATGCTTTGCCCAGGGACTCACATTCTGCTGTTTTCTTCTTCATCAAGTGCATTTCTGATTGTTTTTCTGCTCTGCTGCATACCACACACGTGGTGGTGGTAGGGGTATAAATTTTCCTTGCAGAGCTTTGTTTGGACACATGGTTTCTAAAAATATCCAAAAGGAATTGGAGGTGCAGAGGGGCAATTTAACTTATATGCAATCTGGTGACTCAAGTCCTTAACACAGTGTCTAATTTCTTAAAATGACCTTGGAAGCACCAAATCACTTTGTTCTATCCTCCAGTGATAAGATTTGGGATTTTGGATTATACACATTGATTAACAATTTCTGCAATGTACTAGGGTACCATGTTACATGTTGAGGATATAAAAGTAAGCCAAAATTGACCCGGTGCCCGCTCCTTAACTCTGCCCCACCCCCAGCTTTATTGAGGTATAATTGAGAAATAAAATTGTACGATATTTAAAGTGTACAATGTGATGATTTGATAAACATACACATTGTGAAAGGATTCCCCCCCCAGTGAGTTAATTAACACATCCAACACCTCACATATTTCTTAGCAAATTTCAATTATATGATATAATGTTATCAACCAAAGTAACCATATTATACATTAGATCTTCAGACCTTATTCATCTTATAGCTCAAATTTTTACCCTTTTACCAGCTTTCCCTATTTCCTCCACTTCCCAGCCCCTGGTAACTACTTCTCTATTTTCTGCTTCTGTGAGTTCAATCCCTTCCTTCTTATAGTCTAGTAGGAGAGACAAACTGATCAAACAAATGCAACAATTGTGATACAAGTATGAAGGAAATCTAAAGAACTAATATAATGCACAATCTAGTGATTTATGGAGATTTTTGGAAGAAGGCAACATTTGAGCTGAGGGTAAGTAGAGTTAACTCTGCAAGGGAAGAAGGATAATGAGGATAGGATTTCCAGGAAGACATAAAGGCACATCCAAAAGCTGAGAGGTGGGAATGAGCATTTTATTTTTTTTTTAATTTTTTTTCAAGTTTATTTTTTTATTTTTGGGACAGAGAGAGACAGAACATGAACGGGGGAGGGGCAGAGAGAGAGGGAGACACAGAATCGGAAACAGGCTCCAGGCTCTGAGCCATCAGCCCAGAGCCTGACGCGGGGCTCGAACTCGTGGACCGTGAGATCGTGACCTGGCTGAAGTCGGACGCTTAACCGACTGCGCCACCCAGGCGCCCCAAGGGAATGAGCATTTTAAGAACTGAGTTAGGGTCAGGTACCAGATACAAAGAAGGAGACAAACAGCACAGTGGGACTGCAGAGGCAGGCAGGGTCTAGATCTGGCAGGGCTGTGGGTGTCTTGTGAAGAGGAGCTTGAGCTCCACCCTGAGACCAATAGGAAGTCATTGGTGGATGTAGCCCTTACAGCCTCAGGAGGAAACTGCTGGTTTCCTTGAATCATACTTGAGGTTAAATGTTGGGGTAATTTACAGAAGGAATTCTTTTCATGGGGATGGGGGGAGTTAAAGGAACTAAGGAGGGATGTTGAGGCACCCAAGAAAAGCAACACTGAGAAGCTGTTTTTACCTCTAGGCCTGTAGACGCAAGGGGAGGAACAGTGAGAGCTGGAGCCAGGAAAGTGAGCTGCCCTGCAGAAGCTGTGGTCATGAAATGTCACAGATAATGACAGAACTGCAGCATTCCAGTGGGATTAAATATTTTAAACTCTCCTGCCTTGTGTTCTCCAGTCTCCTGCTGGATCCTTCAATGCCTGAACCTAAATATAAGCCAGAAAGCCAAAGGAATCCATTGAGGCCAACACCCTTCTCACCCCCAACTAGGTACAAAGAAGGGAGGTACATATATATTAATACCCTTTTACAAATGAGCCAACTGAGACTCAAACAGGTTAGACAAATTGTCCAAGATCCACAGCTGTTAAGTAGAAAATCCCATACTCAAACCCAGGTCTCCCTGCCTCTAAACATCTATGGTCTTAACCACTACTCCATACTGGCTCTCACCTACTTGGCACAGCATAATGCTAGGCCTTCTTGTTTGGGGTGTTGGAGTTGGGAAGAAGAGTCTGAGGCATCAAAGAGTAGGAGGTGGTAAACAGTCAAAGATGGCAACAATCAATCCCTTCCCTCCCTGCGTGTGTACACGATACTCTTCCCATCAAGAGAAGTTGTCTAATTTCCCTCTTCATTAATCTGAGCTGGCCTCAGTGACTTTATTTTAACCATCTGAAATCTGGGATTTCTGAGGCTAGGTCACAAAAAGATTTGCAGCTTGCTTTTCCATATGTTCCCTCTTAGAAGCCAGATGCCCTGCTGTAAGAAGCCCAAGCCACATGGAGAAGCCACATGGAGATGTTCCAGGTGCAACTTCAGCTGAGTTTCTAAGCCGAGAGCCAACAGTAAGTGCAACCCATACAAGTGAGCTGTCTTGGACATCCAGGGCAGTCGAGCCTTCAGATGACTACAGCCTTCCACCGCCATCTGATTATAACCACATGTAAGATGTCCAAGCAAGAACCACCTGGATGAGTCAGGCCAACTCAAGAACTGTGAGAGATACTAACAAATTGCTTTAAGCTGCTAATTTAGGGGTGATTTGTTATGCATTTATGGATAGTCAGAATATTGGGTAATGTTTCTGACTTCATGGAAACATTTAGACAAATGGAACATAAGCATACCACACACATTCCCTCTCCCACATAACTTAATAAGGAGCCTCTTTCCTGGAATCTTTCCCTCCTCTGCACAAATCCGGACCCCACTAATTCTTGAGCCCAGTCTCCTTGTTAGTCTATAAAACATTTCCTTCCTGTGAATGCCTCAGGGTACAAATGAAAGCCAGTGAAGATGGGGAGTACCTTAGATCAAAGCTCTCTGCCTTCCCTTCCCTCCCAACTTCCGGCCATGCATGTTCTCCACCAGTATGGGGTGAGGATGTGGAACGGACTGTAGATGCTGCAGGACTCAGATGAGAAGGTGGTAAGCCAAGGTTGAAGCAAAGGGAGATGTGGGCCTTGTAGGAAAGCTTTTATCCTAGAAAGGAAAGAAAACACCCATAATCTATCCTAGCCCAGGACTAGAGCTAATCCTGGGTCTAGCAGGGTTTCTCAAACTTAGCACTACTTACATTTTAGACCAGAAAATTCTTTGTTGTGGGGCTGTTCCAAACATTATAGGATATTTAGCAGCATCTCTGGCCTCTACCCACCAGATGCCAGTAGCACTTATCCACCACTTGTGACAACCACAAAAAAAGTCTCCATACTTTGCCAAATGTTTTGCAGGTGGTAAGAATGGCAAAATTGAAAAGCACTGCCACCTCCCTTATTTCTCTGAAGACTTTCCCTCTCAGATGGTGAGAAAAACCTGTGACTTTCTACCACAACTATACTTCACTCTTCCAGCTACATGACCAAAACCAAATCCCTTCATCTAGCTCCAGCAGGCTCCCCTCTCCCCAGTCTTCCTCTGGCCAGATGGCACCCAGGCTCTCCAGGGGGCATTTCATAGAAATGACACAGTGTTTCAGGCTGAGTCCATTCTATACCCCAGGATTGGGATGATACAGACCAGATTCATGGGTGAGCCATTACGCAGCTGTCCAGAGCACCAGTCAGTAGGGGCCACCAAAATGCTACTGGCATAAAACTAGAGTAGGGAGCCAGTCAATTCAGGTCTCCATACATGACTGCTGACAAAACTCATGAGACATAAATGGATTTGGCTGCAATTAAACACTCCCTATTGCTGCCAGCCTCTCTCTGCTGATATTTTTTATGGCAAATACATGAAATTTGCATGGTGTGTATAAGGTCTCACTACTAACTTTGAGACTGGCCTTCTGGGAGTTCCCTGTAACAGTCCAGCCTGCTTAAATTCTGAAACTGAAAAATTCATGATGCTGTATGTGCTCTTTCCTGGGGATGATTTATTAGAATGTCTACATTTAAAGAGTTTACTATGCCTCTCAATAAATTGTCTAGTTCAGAAAATCACATGTAATATGTACATGGAAAATATACCTTTATTTTGAATGTAAAAAGCATTTACTTTTATTATTTTTCCCATTCCTATTAAATATTGAATAGAAATGTAAAGAATAGACAAAATCATGTAAAAAGGACCAAAGTTACTCATCTGACATGCCCAACGTCTCAGTATGGACTGGATGCACACATAGTGTTTGGAGGTGAAGGGGCAGAAAATTGCACTGGAAACCGTTTCTTTCTACTCCTATTTATTTCCATTTAAATCAGATCAAAGTGAATCTTCAAAGTAACTTTAATAATGTAAAAACAAGAAACAGTCTGAAATATAAGTCAGGAAATGAGGAAGAACAGATCACGTGTTTGACCTTAGGGTTTGGAGGAAGATTGGGTGCTAACTGTATGTATAAGAGTCTCAGATCTTTTCCAGCTCCATTAGGTAGATCCAACCCCTCTTGTTCAAATTAATACTTCCTTGATGCACTGTCCAACCACTCTCTTCTGTACCCCAAGCAAGGAAATGCTCATCAGTTGTTGGGGTTGAAGAAGTCTCCCTGCTGCATGCTTCCTGTATGCAATCTCAAGGTCACAAATCTGTTACACCTCATCCTGCAAGAAGCAGAAGCCAAGATGGAATTAGACATGCAAGCAATCTACTGGAAAATGTCTGCGAGAGAAACAGAGGTGGAGTCAGAGAAGGCAAGGAGAGCTGTCAGACCATAGAACAGGGCTGACCCTGTGAAGGCAAGAGGAAAAGAAGGACAGAGTGCTGGGTTAGCAGTCTCAGACTGCAGCACAGTGCTAGGAAATTTTTGGCTAGGTTGATGGAGAGCCCTAGTACCAATTTATCTAGCATCTCACAGGTATGGGCCTGCCTTAGTACCCCCCTTGTGCTCAGTCATTGGCTGAGAGTATCCCAAGGGAAGCAAAGCCTCAGAGCAGATGGCATGGATTTGGAGTACAGCATCTAGGGATATTTATTAAATATGGTCCCCATGACACAGCAGGAATTCTAAGTGGTACATTTTTAAGGCCACCATAGCTATGGAAGCCTTAGTGTAGCAGAATGCGACGGATGAATAGGACAATAGAGGAAGGAAGAGGGATACCGCCAGGTAAGGGAGGCCAAGACTGATTTGGCCCAGTTCTGCTCAAAACTCAACTCACACTTCAAATGAAGGTTTGGACTATTTAGAGGTTTCTGACTCCTGAGATCTAGACCAGTACCAATATCCACCAAATTAGCTAGTGTGTACTAGCTTGGAAAGCAAGCACCATTGACCATATTTTACCTAAAAGAAAATGTAATTCAGGTTTCAAACAACCAATTTTGAAGTTGACTTTTGGTTGCAGACATACCAACACAGGGGATTATCAACAAGAGAGTAATTTTGCTTACAATGATATAACCATTATCAGAGATTATCCAAGAGTAGGATAAGATATCTACCTTTACACAACTGATATTCTTACATAGCTGAAAAAATGCCATTAATTATTTTAGAAATATTGATTAAATGTCTATGTGTTGTCAGGAATTGTCCCAGGTGCTAGAAAAATAGGTAGACACATTTGGAGCTATTCAAGAATGAAGAACTAAGAAAATGCAGGGAGACATTATAGGGAGATAGATTTAAATTTGTAATATGAATTGCACCAAGAATCATAAAATACCTAGGAATAAACCTGACCAAAGATGTAAAAGATCTGTATGCTGAAAACTATAGAAAGCTTATGAAGGAAATTGAAGAAGATATAAAGAAATGGAAAAACATTCTGTGCTCATGGGTTGGAAGAATAAATATTGTTAAAATGTCAATACTACCCAAAGCTATCTACACATTCAATGCAATCCCAATCAAAATTGCACCAGCATTCTTCTTGAAGCTAGAACAAGCAATCCTAAAATTTGTATGGAACCACAAAAGGCCCCGAATAGCCAAAGTAATTTTGAAGAAGAAGACCAAAGCAGGAGGCATCACAATCCCAGACTTTAGCCTCTACTACAAAGCTGTAATCATCAAGACAGCAAGGTATTGGCACAAAAACAGACACATAGACCAACGGAATAGAATAGAAACCCCAGAACTAGACCCACAAAAGTATGGCCAACTCATCTTTGACAAAGCAGGAAAGAATATCCAATGGAAAAAAGACAGTCTCATTAACAAATGGTGCTGGGAGAACTGGAAAGCAACATGCAGAAGGATGAGACTAGACCACTTACACCATTCACAAAAACAAACTCAAAATGGATAAAGGACCTAAATGTGAGACAGGAAACCATCAAAACCCTGGAGGAGACATCAGGGAAAAACCTCTCTGACCTCAGCCACAGCAATTTCTTACTTGACATATCCCCAAAGGCAAGGGAATTAAAAGCAAAAATGAACTATTGGGACCTCATGAAGATAAAAAGCTTCTGCACAGCAAAGGAAACAATGAACAAAACTAAAAGGCAACCAACGGAATGGGAAAAGATATTTGCAAATGACATATTGGACAAAGGGCTAGTATCCAAAATCTATAAAGAGCTCACCAAACTCCACACCTGAAAAACAAATAATCCAGTGAAGAAATGGGCAGAAGACATGAATAGACACTTCTCTAAAGAAGACATCCAGATGGCCAACAGGCACATGAAAAGATGCTCAACGTCACTCCTCATCAGGGAAATACAAATCAAAACCACACTCAGATATCACCTCACGCCAGTCAGAGTGGCTAAAATGAACAAAACAGGAGACTATAGATGCTAGAGAGGATGTGGAGAAACGGGAACCCTCTTGCACTGTTGGTGGGAATGCAAACTGGTGCAGCCGCTCTGGAAAACAGTTCGTCAAAAAATTTGGAGATTCCTCAAAAAATTAAAAATAGACCTACCCTATGACCCAGCAGTAGCACTGCTAGGAATTTACCTAAGGGATACAGGAGTACTGATGCATAGGGGCACTTGTACCCCAATGTTTATAGCAGCACTCTCAACAATAGTAAATTATGGAAAGAGCCTAAATGTCCATCAACTGATGAATGAATAAAGAAATTGTGGTTTATATACACAATGGAATACTACGTGGCAATGAGAAAGAATGAAATATGGCCTTTTGTAGCAACATGGATGGAACTGGAGAGTGTGATGCTAAGTGAAGTAAGTCATACAGAGAAGGACAGACTCCATATGTTTTAACTCCTATGTGGATCCTGAGAAACTTAACAGAAGACCATAGGGTAAGGGAAGAAAAAAAATGGTTAGAGAGGGAGGGAGCCAAAACATAAGAAACTCCTAAAAACTGAGAACTGAGGGTTTATGGGGGGTGGGAGGGAGGGGTGGGTAGGTGATGGGTATTGAGGGCACCTGTTGGGATGAGCACTGGGTGTTGTATGGAAACCAATCTGACAATAATAAATTTCATAATAAAAAAATAAATTTGTAATATGAAAGGATACCTTAAAACTTTTCAATAATTCTGTTATATGTCATCTTCCATTGTGCTTCCCAGCCCTTTGTTCATATAGCTATTGTCTCACTGATCACACTGTATTCTAGTTAGTTATGTATGGATTTCTTTCCCCCTGAGAGTTTTCAAAATCTCCAAGGACTGGGGCCATATATATTAATTCATAATTAAATAAATAACTCAACACTCATATATTTACTCAACAAAGGTTTTTTGAGTGCTTTGTGCCTACTGTTGGTACCTGGGGAGTCCAAGATAAATAAGATACAATGCTTACCCTTCAGAAGCTCATGTAAACTAGAGAGAAAGATGAGACATTAATATAGTTCTGAATGGTGTGTGCTATAGTGGAGGCATTTACTGAGAAAAGAAGGAGCATCAGGACAGGGTGTCAGTGAAGGAATTCCTCATAAAATTGATGATTCTTCAGCTGCATCATGACAGATAAGTAGTAGTTATCCAGGATTTTATCCCTAGTTTCCAGCACAAAACAAGCCCTCAATTCAGTTCTGCAAAATGAATGAATGAATGAATGAATGAATGAATGAACGAACGAACAAATGATAAATAAACTGAGTGTAACTGAGAGTATTTTCTCCTGATCAGCATGCATTGCCCTCCTTCTGGGTAATAGCACCTCACCCCTGGCTCCAGAAGTGGGCCCATGACCCCAGCCTTGGCAATCAAATAATGAACAGCCCTGGCCAGTGACCGGTTCAGGAGACTGGACATGGTTGAACTCAGTACAGTGAGACAAATATCAGGACATGTTTGAGCAGTCGGAGGATAGAATCTCTCTTCCTCAGTCTGGAGCATCTGGGGGTGTCTTGGTTAAGAGAAGTCTTCTAAGGGTGAATTTCCATACTGGAAGCAGGACCAAGAGGAAGAAAGAGAGAAATTGGTAACATTGTTTTAGCTCCTGGATCCAAAAATACAAGAAGTAGGTCTATTCCTTAACTGTTCTTTGGGTGATCTTTAAATTACCTTTTCTGGCGGCTATGCGTGGGGTGGGATTTAAGCCAGTTTTAATTGGCTCTTCTATTACTTGTGGCAAAACGTGTGTTGGCTAAGGGAGATAAATAGCTATCCACAGTATAAGTTGCTTCACAGAGGACTGAGTTGCCCATTTCCAGAATGATTCATATAAAATTAAGTCTATCAGAAAAGGAAATGCTGTATCACTGGAGAACCCTAAATCCTTTTTTAGCCTTGTTGATTGAGGATAGGTTTGTGTCCATTTACCTGAGGAAGATAGTGTGAAGAAAAAGGAAGGAAGGAAGGAAGGAAGGAAGGAAGGAAGGAAGGAAGGAAGGAAGGAAGAAATGGACAGAGGAAGGGAAAGAGGAATGGAGGGAGTGAGGGAGGGAAGGAGGAAGGAAGGAGGGAAGGAAGAAAGACATGAATGGGGAAGAGACTGCACTACAACATCACCAGATTGCTCATCATTTCAGAATTACTACCTACTTCTTGTGAGTGACAAACCAGAAAAAACTAACCCACCAAAAGTTTTGTTAAAAAGAATTAACAAATGTGCACGTTGGTTGAAAGAAAGAGATGTGGCCACTGAGGCATAGCAGCTGAGAAAGATATTTTTCTTTTTCTTCTTAAGTGCACCATCTAAAGGAGGAATTACTATCAAATGCAAACATCCTCACCACAGTGACAACCTTGGCAGGGACCAGAGGAGAAAGTGCCCACTGGCCTCGTTCCCGGGGGTTTGAGTCAAGAGGCCAGGAATCTGTGTAGCACATCTGGGGCAGGAGAGCAGACGTCTAATGGGGCAAAGCCTAGAACGAGAGAAGGTGCATTTTATGAAACGGAAATACAAATAAATAGCTGACACCAGAAGACAGAGTGTCTCCTGACTGTTTAGAAACCACTGGCCTCTGGTTCTATTTATAAAGATGACATGTTCCACAGAACCAGTTTTCCCTGTTACTAATCGAGGCCAAAGCATCAACATATTCCAGGCACATGTGGGAAGGGATGAGATGTGGGTTCAGGGCTCTGACCTTCTTTAATGAATTCATTCTGCATCTGGGGTCAGGACGCATGCAGAGTGTTTGTACTTTTTACTCTCAGTAACTGGGGGAGACAGAGATGCATAGTCTTCCTCTAGATTTCTAGCTCTTCTCACCTTCCTGTCAGTTTCCTCTTTCTTCTTTCTTGCCTGCCTGCCACCCTTACCTCCTCCTCATTCTCTCCTAGAAGAAAGAACACTCCTAGCTTGTTAAGAGGCATAGATTCTGGTCCAAGCTTTGCCAACAACTGGCTATTCAATTTCAGGCACTTATTTAATCTCTCTGGACTCCAGTTTTCTCATCTGCAAAATGGGCTTAGATAAGTGTTTACCTAATTCATGTTTTCCAAAATATGAAGAATGGGGCTGTGTAAGTGGATATTGAAGATCCTGAGACATATTTCAGTAAAGAACCATATTCAACTTTGTTTTGCCAAGCATGGCTCAAATTCATTTGAGAACATAATCTCTTTTTTAAAAAATAACATGCAGCTACATCTCACTATTCTATGGTTTATTGGTTGAACTGCTGTTTTTGCCCAATAGTTGGATTGATTCTCTAAACCTTCTTTTTACCATCCTTCTATTTAGAGTGGTTAGGGACAAAAACTGTACTTCTCAGACCTCCTGAAGCGTGAGTTTTGCATTTGGATTACACTCTACCAATAAGATGAACTTATGTGAGATGGGGAAGACATTTTCATTTCTTTCCCAATCCTGACGGATACACTGACCTAGATGATCTATAAAAGTCTCCTTCGGGGCACCTGGGTGGCTCAGTCAGTTGAGCATCCACTTCGGCTCAGGTCATGATCTCACAGTTTGTGAGTTCAAGCCCCACGTTGGGCTCTGTGCTGACAGCTCAGAGCCTGGAGCCTGCTTCAGATTCTGTGTCTTCCTCCCTCTGCCCTTTCCCCGCTCATGCTCTCTCTCTGTCTCTCAACAATGAATAAAGTTTAAAACAAAACAAAACAAAAAAAAAAGTCTACTTCAACTCTTTGGGATTTTTATGTTTTCTCTCTTGGCCATACCTTTTCTTAGGCAAAAAGGTCATTTACATATCGTGAATCTAGTTCATTTATTTTCTTCTGGATTGTAATAAATCCCAAGAAATAGACGGAGGACAAATCAAGAAAGAATAAATGCTAGCTGGGATCATCTTGCTCTGAAGTTTCCATAATCTTCTACAGCTCATTTCTGATTTCGTGGGACATAGTTCATCTTGGGGTCTTGTAGCAATTCCAAAAAGACAGAGACTTGCTAAAAACTTGTAACTGTAACCATGGTGCCCCATGGATCCTTAGGGCACTGTTACGAGGCTGTATTAAGCTGGGCACACAAACTATTTCTCTCAGCATCCCCTATTAATCTTGTAGGGATGATTGTATTCCTCATCACATTCCAGGAGCACTTTTGTATTGTTTTTGAGAGAGAGAGCGAGCGAGAGAGAGAGAGAGAGAGAGAGAGCGCAGAGGGAGAGAAAGAACTTCAAGCAGGCTCCATGCCCAGCACCGAGTCAAACGCAAGGCTAGATCTCATGACCATGAGATCATGACCGGATCTGAAATCAAGAGTTGGACACTTAACTGACTGAGCCACCCAGGAACCCCTCCAGTAACGTCTTAAATGCGGCCGCACTTAAAGAAGACAGCTCTAGGAGGGCACAGATCTAGCTCTGGCTCCCTGATGACTTAGTAAGCAACCTTGGTCAGGACAAATAACTACTGTGTCTCTTAGATTTTCTGGATCTAAAATCAATGAAGCAGGCTTTTCCTAGTTGCAAGTACTTTAGACAAATAGGGGACCCTGTATGTAGTATAAGGAGTTTTAAAATTGAGCTTTTCCGGTGGGTGTCGGAATAGAACCTACTCCTGACTCTTGACTCCACGAAGGTTAAACATTGGAAGTTGGACTCATCAAAACATGAGATGAAGGGAATTTCTGGGTGGTTGGTCTTTTGGCAAAATTGTAAAATGGTCAAAATTTGTATTTTTCTCCTTCTGAATGACAAAAATTCAGTTTTCTAGCTTTCAGCACCAAAAAACTTTCCCTATTTTCCTCTGCCTCCTAGAATTGTCCTGTGTTTTAGATTTGTCCTTTTCAGAGCAAGGAAAAATAGTAAGCTCATTTATCCTGAGGCTGTGGTTTTAGCTCTGGCTTCTCATCAGTCCTGGATATCTTCAGAGAGCAAAGATGTCAGGGTCCTACAGCTAGAAACCCAACAGTTGGTCTTGGATGGGGCCCAAGAATTGGGCTAAAACTTCCACGGGATGAGAGCCACCAGGGTATTGTTACCTAAAAGCACCTCTTCAAAGAGAATCATGGAAAAAGTTCCAGAGATCAACTAATCTTGTCCTACTCCTACTCAGAATTTCCATAAAGCAGATTACTGCCATTCACTTTTACTTACAAGCTTCAAGCTAACCAAACTGGAAGTACAGCTCTTGCCATAAATAGGAAGCTCAAAAAATCTTGAAGTAATGCCAAGGTTAGTTCAATATGAAGTTTATATCTAGTAGCTGGTACCTTGTTCTGGAAATTCTGTGCCCATTCTGCCTCCTGGCTTGATTGTACTCAATTATCCCACCCTTAAATACCTCCCAGAATCTGGTTTACATCCTCTGCCTTGTGTTCTGTCCCTCATGTAATTCTTCAATACTAACCTGATGACAAACACATGGGCTTTGAGTTAGATCTTGTTCAAGTCTTGACCCCACCACTCTGTAATCAGAATTCCTTGGGACAATTATTTGTAGACTTGGTTCCTTCATCTGCAGAGTAAGGGTGATTTTACCTATTCTATCCCAGTTCAGAGTTTGACACACAGTAAATATTCAACAATTGTGAGGTCCCTTTCCTCTCAAATCTCGCTGTTTACCTTGTACTTATTTCTACCTATTATTTATATGACCCATAACCCCAATGGTTTTTAAAGGTAGGATTTCAAGTATCAGTAGGAAGATATTTCAGGCACAGCAAGAGCTTTGTGTTGCAATTGAAATTACAGCCTACTGGTCCCCAGTAACTCTATCTTAGCTCCCACCATAAGGGGTCTGTCCTAGGCATTCAGGGCAGTGATGAGATGAAAGAAACTAACGGATGCAATGGGAGGAGTGAACTGAAGAAACCCTTGATAGTCACTAGTGGGAAGCTGAAAAATAAACCCAGAGAAGACCTGGAAAGGGCAGACCACCAGATGTCTAGCTAGGAAGCAGAAATCCTGGCTGGAGTCTGTTTCAAACCACAAAATCTGAATTTGGGGAAGAAAGCATTAAAAACAATAAATTACCAAATTTAAGATTCAACTGCCTCAAACTGTAACAACTTAGGCACTTGTAAAAGAGAAATATTCCAGATGGCAAAGTGGAAGGATGAATTATAGAGAAGGAAGTGGCTAATATCCTGTGCAAGACTTTGAAGCAATACAAAGAGCTTTCCTTGAAGGAACAGGCTAGGGGAGCCTGGTGTTTCTAGGAAACAGAAATGGGGTGCCATTAGATTATGGTCAGCTGGCCCGCTGGCCAGTCCTGGGTGCTCAGGGCTCAGGGCTCAGGTTTGTTTCAAATTGCCTTCTGTCTTCTAGGAGATTCTGTAACAAATGGCCCTGGTGCCTTAGGAGGGCATCTGGAATGACCACTTAAAATGGATAGGACTTTGAATTGACATAGTCCATCTGGCCTCGCTACTTAATTCAGGATCCCATGGGCCTAGGTATGATTTCAACATCACTTTTCATCTTCTATCTCCTTTTATACAAGGTCACTCCAACCCTGGAACCAAGGAGATTGAATCTGAACAGGTAAACTGAAAACAGGTGAAGGACTCTGATTGCATCCTGGTCAAAGGGGCTTCTCAAAATGTAGTCCTCAGACTGCATAATCTGACTACATGATACCTCAGCACCACCTGGGAGATTATTAGAAATGTAGCACCCCAGTTGGTCTGTGGTGAGCCATAGACACTGACTGGCCTTTGTTCCACAGGATGGGGTTTGTTAAAAGTGTCAAGAATAAGGCTTATTTCAAGAGATACCAAATGAAATTTAGAAACAGATGAGAGGGTAAAATGATTACTATGCTTGGAAACACTTGGTAATTCAGGATAAAAATAAGTACAACACATCTAAATAGAGGATGATAGTTCATGCATATCATTTGTCAGATTGCTTATGCCTGTAGAGAAGGAGATATGATAGTTTGTGTAGCTTTGCTCTTGAGCTCCCAAAGTGTGAAGGTTGGCCTGACAAATTATGTTGCAGCATATTGTACCAGCCTGCCGCTGGCCTGCAGTCTTCTTAACTCATTTGGTATGGACAAGACCTATGAAGGCCAAATGGAGGTGACTAGAGATGAATACAATGTGGAAAGCACTGATGGTCAACCTGGTACCTTCAGCTGCTATTTGGATACAGGGCTTGCCAGAACTACTACTAGAAATAAAGTGTATGGGGCCGTCAAGGGAGCTGTGGATGGAGGCTTGTCTATCCTTCACAGTTCAAACAATTCCCTGGTATAGTTCAGAAAGCAAGGAATTCAATGTAGAAGTATACTGGAAGAACATCCTGGGTCAGAAAGTTGCAGATTATATGCATTACCTAGTGGGAAAAGATGAAGATTCTTACAAGAAACAATTCTCTAATTACATAAGGAACAACATAACTCCAGACATGATGGGGGTGTTTAAGAAAGCTCACACTGCTATATGAGAGAATCCAGTTTATAAGAATAAGCCTAAGAAATAAGTTAAGAAGAGGTGAAACCGTCCCCCCAAATGTCTCTTGTCCAGAAGAAAGATTAGGTAGTTCAGAAGGCAAGATTCCTTAGAGCTTAGGAGCAGGCTGCTGAGAGCTAATAAACCAAACCACAATTTTCTATGAAGATTTTTCAGATAAAGACAATAATAAACTTATTCACCAGGCAGCTAAAAAAGGGGGGAATGCAGCACCCCAAGTCTATCAAATCAAAACCTGCAATTTAACATGATCTGTGGGTGTTTCATACATATGTTAAGGTTTAAGAAACAGTATACTACTAGATGATATATGCAAAGGAGGAATATAGGCCCACAAAGATATTTGTATGCATAAGAAAGGACACAGTCCATGTCCAATCATTTCAATAATACTGCACCTCATGGAGTCTACAAGTTCCTAATATCACTGTCAAGGCATTTTTCTCAATACGACTAATAAAGGCCTTTTGGTCTGAAATTGGGTCCATAAGTAAAGGGGCATCCAGTCCTCAATCTCAGTCTCAGTTATTTTACTGTTTCTCCTCTTGTCATGCAGCAATCCATACCAACTGAAGGAAAGTCATAACATACAGGAAGCTGCATAAAACCCTCTACTGGTTTGCTATCACACTCACAATAGTTCAGATTCCTTATTGTGGTCTCACAGGGCCCTTCATTCTCTGGCACCTGACTACTTTTCAGAATTTATTTCTTGCCCTCTCTAACGCTGTTCCAGCCATTCTTGCCCTTTTCTTTTTGGAACACACCAAGTTCATTCCAAGCTCTGAACATTTCCAGTCATTCTTTCCTCTATGGGAATGCACTTTCTTCCCTTATGTCTTACCATGAGTCCTAATCATGTATGTCTCATCACACACACACAAAAATGCTTTCCTAGAAAGACCAACACTGCTACTCTATCTGAAAATCCTACCCCAACTATTCTAGCTGTATCAGATTATTCTGTGTGATTTTCTTCATTGAATTTAATGTTACCTGGTATTCTAGTGTTTATATTTACTGATTTACTTCTCCCCTGCCACACATAATAGAAACTTTAGAAAAGCAGATTCCTCTTGCTGACTGCTGTATCCCCAGTGCTTAGAACAATGCCTGACAAAGTATTTTTTCAATGAATGTTTCCTAAATGTGAGTGAATGATAGCAGTAAGGTGAAACTACTGGCTTCTCAGTTATCTGTGCATTCCTACTTTCTGTGCTCTAATCACCCCAATTATGCCCGCAGATAACTCAGAAGGGCTTAGATGGCAGAGCCTGAGTCAATGATGCTTTAGGTCTGACCCACAGGATTGAGACAGGTCACACTGTGGTCACTTCAGGGCTGTGTAGTGACTGTATTCAATTCAATACAGTTTTATAAACTTTTGTCCATGCACAAGGCACTGTGGAATAAAGGCAAAATATAAATATAAGGCCAAAGGTATTCCAGGAAGGCAAAATGGAGTTTACAAAGGTATAAAAGCAAGAAAGGGGGTTGGGAGAACTGTAAGTAGTTTGGTGATACCAGGATGCAAAGTGCACAGTTTGGGCAGGCAGAAGGAAATAAGGCTGGGGAAGGAAACAGAGAGCTTGTAATAATACATCTCCTTGAGATGCTGGACCTACTTTATGTTTGAGGTCAGATGCAAATATCTCAAATTCTTTTTAGTCCAAAAGAGCCAGCAGTGAATTTAGCTGAGAGCATGTTGTAACCTCTAGCCCTCCTCTGTGCTCCCTTTGGGCACCATGAGCACCATACCCAGCAATCTCAAAAGCCCTCACATGCTGGACCCATTAGGCACTGCATACTCCTCTGTCTGAGTCATTTCCCCCTCTGCCAATGGTGACAAACCCAGAGGAATTCTCCATTAATTGAATCTGAGATGACTCACTCTAAACCAGGGACTTGAAACTTGAAAATCTCAGCAGCAATACCTTGGCAGTAAGACTCTTGGTTTCAGTTGTCCAGCTTATTGTCTGGAGAGCCAGTGGGTGTGAGAGGATAGAGTAGAGGGTATCTGGGGGTGGGGTGGGCTTTGGAGCAGGAACTCTGGGTTTTCTCAGACAGCTGGAAAGACAACAGCACCCACTATATGTCATTGCTTGTTTAAATTCCAGCTGGTTGCCAAAGGCTAAAAAATGATATCCAAACACACTTTGTTTGGCACACCTATTTTGTTTACAGTATTTGATGCAGTATCTAAAAATAAAGAGCTTTTGGGGCACCTGGGTGGCTCAGTCAGTTAAGTGTCTGACTTTGGTTCAGGTCATGATTTCAAGGTCCATGAGTTCAAGCCCCACGTCGGGCTCTGCGCTGACAGCTCAGAGCCTGAAGCCTGCTTTGGATTCTGTGTCTCCCTCTCTCTCTGTCCCTCCCCCACTCACACTCTGTTTCTCTCTCTTCCTCAAAAATAAATGAACATTAAAAAAAATTTAAATAAAAAAAGAGCTTTCATGTTAAATTCTGTATTTCTGAATTCTCTCAAAAATTTAAAAGACCTGGCAATAACCTACTCCAAAATGGATGCCCTTTATATAGTCTGTGTGCTCCCAAAGTTTCCATGGTCTACACCCCAAGTTTTACATTCTCGTGCTCCTACACTTATACTCAGAATGCTTCATTGGTTTATTGTCCCTTACGGCCCCTGTAGGATTTGAGTTTGCAACCCCTATTCTGAAGCCATCATCAAGAGGACAAACTCTGATGATATTTTCAGTAATAGGAAAGGACCTCAAAGTATTATCTCTCTGGAAAATTTCACCTACTCAGTGCTGAAAAATTTATTAGAAAGTAATATAATAAAAGGGCATGAAAATGACCAATCTCTACCCTCTACATCTTCTCTCCTGGAAGAACACATTACTTATATTTGAGGCTGGGGTTTAGTTTCTTTATTGTCTTTTGTTCCTCATCATAATTGCATCATGGTATATATTTAACTATTGCCAAATAAATAGGTAAGGAATGAAATGACATTGCTGCTCTAGGTCTTATGCATCTGGTACCCTCCCCCAGGAGACCTGACACCAGGATATGACATGTTTTCTTCTTTTCTCCATCTATTCCTGTTTTAATAGTCTCCTTCCTCCCATATGTAGTCATCTGGCTATTCTTTTTTTTTTTTTTAATGTTTATTTATTTTTGAGACAGAGCATGAGCGGGGGAAGTGCAGAGAGAGAGGGAGACACAGAATCTGAAGCAGGCTCCAGGCTCTGAGCTGTCAGCACAAAGCCCGACTCAGGACTCAAACCTGCTCAAACCTCAAACTGTGATGGACATTTAACTGACTGAACCACCCACGTGCCCCTCATCTGCCTATTCTTCTAAGAAGCATCCATGACTTCTCCAAATTAGAAATATTAGTTTTCTTTTCTCTATTCAAAATTGGTACTTATTTATTATGTAACTTCCTCACTTTTATTTCCTTTATGGGAAAAGCAATATATACTTCATAAGATACATACATTATGTCTAGATGTGGTGAAAATAACCATTGCAAACACGAATATATCACTTACTATATGTCAGGAACCCTTCCAAGTGCTTTGTATATGTTGATTTATTTAATCTTCACAACATTGCCGTAAAGTACGTACTGATATTATAATCCCCATTTTACAGATGAAGAAGCTGAAGCAAAAAAAAGTTAAGTAACTTGCTCAAAGTCACCAGCTAATAGGTGCTGGAGATTGGCTTCAAATCTCAGAAGCTGGACCCAGTGTGTATGGCCCTAACCACTAAATAATACTGCCTCTCTTCTGAAGTGGGGTCTGTATTATATGACCACATCCTTTGTGTTCAAGATTGAAAATTACCCTTCATTATCCATTCTTACCAGTGCTATTTTACATTGTTAGTTACATACAGCCAGGTTGAATCCCACTTGCTTTTAAAGCTCTTTAACTGGCTGAAGAGAAAGGTGGGGAGAAAAGTCTCAAATAACATACATATAACTAGAGGTGGGATCCACAGTCCTTCGTTCTTTTGCCTTATTTAGGCAGGAAATTCTTCAGGCACAGAACACTTTTGAAAAATAGCTTTATCAGCAGATCCTTCCTGAGAGTTCTTTGTCATCCAGAAGTACCATACATCCAGCCTAGATGCAAAACATCCCTGAGGCCAAGCAAAGACTTGGAATTATAAGAATGTAAATGGCATTGGTTTTCCATTTCATCATTTTCAGATATGGATCTGTTTCCCAATCTTATCTGTATACTTTGTTACAGACTCTCTTATATTTGTCCTTAGTTTCTTCATTTGTGAAATGAAAGATTGGAAAAGACCATGAATGGCAAACAGATTTGCTTTTGTATGCCATATCCAATTGATTAGTTGTATTTGCCTTGGAGAACTGCAAGCCATAAGCCTGCAGTATATGAAGTACAGAAGTATATGTCAGCATATTTTCCAAGAATTTGCTTCCCTGGATTAGATGACTCCCCAGGATCCTGCCCAATTTTATGCTCATGTGAAAATAGCTACAAAGGGAAAAGGGAATAACAAAGCAGGGGATATGAATAAGATTTTTTAAAAAGGACTATGAGGAAAAAGAGTATGTCTGTATAATTACGATTTATACTGGAAGCAGTGAACAGCAGGATTGATATTGCAGAAAATCCAATCAGTAATATGGTAGACTAATATAAAAGTCATGTAGAAAAAAAGAACAAAGTGAGGAGTCAGGCAAGAAGGAGTTGAGTGTCATTATAACAAGGCAATGTCAGGGATATTTGTGGTGATGGAACTATTCTGTGTCTTGACTATGGAGGTGGAAAATGGGCCAACACATGTAACAACATTACACATAACTAAGTATGCACAAACACACACACACACACACACACACACACGGATGAGTACAAGTAAAACTGGGGAAATCTGAATAAGATTGGTAGGTTGTAGAAATGTCAATATCCTGTCTGTGATGCTTTATTATATTTTTGAAAGATATTACCCTGGAAGAAAACTGAACAAAGGGTATATGGGATCTTTATATATTATTTCTTACACCTGTATGTGAATCTACAATGATCTCAAAGTAATGTTAATTCACACACACACACACACATGCACACACCCACCCCAAAACTATAAAGACATTTAGAGAGAATTAGAGATAAAAGAATAGAGAACCAATACACAGACAAATAGTGTTATAAAATGGAACTAAAATCAATGACCAAAGGTAAAAACAGGTGAAATGTTTCTCTGCTGAAAAATGCCAATATTAATGGATTTAAAGGACTCCTCAAAATCTAGGCCTAATGAGAGAAAACAAATTTATTCTTAAACACATTGTGACATACTTTCTATATTATGAGGCTTGCAGCCAAAAATGACAGCCAGATGAAGTAGCTAGGAGCCAGGAGCTTGTGAACAGCCCTGGGTGCCACAGTGGGAATTCATAAGCCAGGGGCATTAATAAGCCCCTGCCCCATGATTTGATTTAGGGATTCTATTCCCCTTTAAAACCATGTACTGGTGCCAAACCTGAAAATGCTGCTGAATCACAGATGCTGCATGAGGAACATTTGCACTGAGAAAGATTAGATAGCTCCCTACCATTCAGAAGGATTTCCTACCATTCATAAATGATTTCTTGAAAAACATAAAGGCAACTTTTACAGTTATTATTTAGACATGGACCTAGACACAAAGAAAATTCAATCATTCCTATACTTGCTCCCAGAAACATTTCTTTAACCTTAATGCCATGTGTTCAGTTATGGATGTTTATGGACACGTGGCAGGCAGAAGGTACTACAAATGTGCAAAAATCGGGCATGACCCCAACCTCCAAACAGCCTCTTAGACATAAGCATGTAGTAACAACAATAAAGGCTGTGATTTATTAAGTGTTATCTGCAGTCCAGATACTGCACAAGTGTTTTGTATATGATAATTTAATGATCTCAATAATTCCACTGAAGGCAGAATTGAGATTTTCCTTCATGTTAGTGTGACCCAATGACTGTAATATTCTGATGCTCACTGCCCACCATTTGCAAGATGAGGGTCAAATCACAAAGCTACCATGACATCTTCTGTGAACATGTACAGATTCATCATTTATTCATCAATATATATGTATTTGCATCATCCATGTACCAGGGTTTATGCTAGGTCCTGGGACACAATAATGAGAAAAACAGACAGGAATCCATCCCCAAGGAGCTTCAAGTCTAATAGGAGAAACTGGTATTATTCAAATGATCAAATTAATATGTAACTATATGTATTCATGGCAAGGGCTACAAAGAAAAGGATACACATTGCTTTGAGAGCATATAAGGAACCAATTTGACTTAATCAGAAAATTAGAGAAAGTTTTTCCAAAGAAGTGACTCTTTTAAAGAAATCGGAAGAAGGATTAAGAGTTATCTGGTTGAAGAATGTAAGGAAGACACTCCAAGAAGAGGAAACAGCAAGGGAAAATTCCGGGGGGGGGGGCATAGAAATAAGATGGACTAAAACAAACAAACAAACAAACATAAATAAATAGAAAAGAAAAGAAAAGAAAAGAAAAGAAAAGAAAAGAAAAGAAAAGAAAAGAAAAGAAAAGAAAAGAAAAACAGAGGACCACTGTGGAGAGAGCGAAAGAAGAAGAGTGGTGCAAGATGAGGATAGAAACTTAACAAGTGCCAGGACATACCAAATCTCATGGTCCACATAAGGAGTTTAGTCTTCATCCTAAGAGCAAGAAGAAGCTGTTGGAAGGATTTTAAAAAGGGAGTGGTTAGGGACATGATGAGTTGTGAATTTTCAATTATTTTTTTCTTTTTCTGTAGCCAAAGCTGTTAGTGTGAATTTCTAAGTTACAGTCTGTCTTAATAATGCTTATTATGACATCAAATGACAAAATATTATCTTCCTAACTAGAGGGGAGACACCATGAAGGCTGGGATTATTTCTTAAACTATATTTTATTGGATTTAAGATATCTAAGTACGATGTGTGTTTACTGTTGTATTCCACTAATAAAGAGAAAATGCTGCCAATTACACTTGCCATTGATTATAAATAGCATCTCTATTCCAAAGATTTTTTTTATTAAATTTTTTTTTCAACGTTTATTTATTTTTTGGACAGAGAGAGACAGAGCATGAACGGGGGAGGGGCAGAGAGAGGGAGACACAGAATCGGGAACAGGCTCCAGGCTCCGAGCCATCAGCCCAGAGCCTGACGCGGGGCTCGAACTCAGGGACCGCGAGATCATGACCTGGCTGAAGTCGGACGCTTAACCGACTGTGCCACCCAGGCGCCCCTCTATTCCAAAGATTTTAAAAACATGAAATAATGCACATCTTTAACTAATGGAATATTATACTTTGACTCTCTTACAGTGCCTAACACAATACTGAGTTGGTCAAAAGTGGAATGGGAAGAGTGTTGCCCTTCAAATGAGGAAACTGAGTTTGTAACTGGTTCTGCCATGCACCTGAACAAAAATGACTTTTTGGGTCCAACTCCACTTTTCTATAGTATGGACCACATGAGTACTGAGGTTCCTCCCAGATCTACATTTTCTTTGTGCAACAGCTGCCTGTCAACAGCTATAGGGAGAGGACTTTGAGGCTTTTCTCTGCTAGACAGAGTACCTTTCAGGGAGGTACAGGATCCCCTACACTTCTCCACATGGAAGACAATAGGGAATGTGCCTGAAAGACATGCAGCCCTGAATTAGAGATAGAAAACTGGACTCAAGAAATCTAGTGACCAAGGGAAGTTTCTGTAGGCCTCATGTTAACCAGAAGATGGGAGCAGAGCATGGGCTATGTTATGGTTTGAACTGTGTTTCTGTCCAAACGGTATTGAAGTCCTAACCCCTAGTAACTATGGATGTGACCTTATTTAGAAATCATGGGTCTTTGCAGATGGTCAAATTAATATAAGGTCATTAGGGTGGGCCATAATCCAATATGACTGTGTCCTTATGAAAGGGGAAATTTGGACACAGAGACAGACATATACAGAAGGAGCAAATGTGAAGTCCCAGGGAGAATACCATCTGTAAGCCAAGGAATGCCTGAGGTCATCAGAAGCTAGGAGAGGCATGAAACAAATTCTCCCTCACAGAACTTAGAAGGTACCAACCCTGCTAACACCTTGGTTTTGGACTTCTAGCCTCTGAATTTTGTTTAAGCAGCCCCAGAAAATTATTAGAGGCTGTTTCCCAGAAGACCTATATCGCTACAGTGATTCAGGGTCTTTTACTTTCCACCCTCCTCTGCTTTTGAGAAAGTAGCAGACTATCACAGACCAGGGATTAAAAATACACGATTGTTAAGAGAGTACAGTTTGCCCTCAACACTCTCTCACATCTGCTTTCTACACCTGACAATTCCTTCTCATGCCTCTGGCCTCAGGTATCAGCACCCCACTCTGCTTTCTCATAGCCAAGAATATCTTCCAGTGCCCTCCTCAGCCCTGTGTTACTCTTTCAACCTTAATTCCATTCTGCATCCTCCCCTCTCATTGGCCTTCATCTCATGTGTGTGTGTAAAATTAGTATTTAGCACTGGAAAGATACTGATAATTTTGTAGCACAGGTGGTAAATCTTGTAGGTGTCTGACATAGAATTTTCTGATAGGTGAAACACCTGTCAGTATGCAAGGTGCATTACTTCCAGGAGCCATTCTGGTGAGCTGAGAGGACACTTAAATTTTGGTTTGATGGTTAAGACAATGTGGGTCTTCCTCAATACACAATCTTCTGTCTCCTACATTGGCTTTTCTTTTCACTTTGAATTAAAAGTAGTCTATTTGTAGGCTGAAAGCCTCTGGAGGAACCCAATCCCAGTCACATCCATTAATAGGACCCCACCCATTAAGGCTTCATAAATTGATGCCCCTCCAAGGCCAAGACTCTACTCTAACATGGCCTCTTTCCCCAGATCCACAGGGTTGGAAGGTTGATCTAGAAGACAGTTAAGGTCCCTGGCAGCTGTAAGACTAAATGATCCTAGGATTTCCTTCTTGTTATATAATCTCTGCTCATAGCCCCATGTCCTCTACAGTCACTTTCTCTTCTAATTTCCAAAGCTTTCTCATTTCATACCTGCCTCTGAAGTATGCCTGGAAATAGGGACAATATTGAAATTCAAATTTTGTGCAATAACCAGTATGAAAAAATAATTATAAATATAAATATAGCTTTCATTTATTGAGAGTTCACTGTGTGCCTGAGTTGATGTTAAGTGTTCTATAAGCACTTTTTTTTAACCCTTGATACAAGTCTAAGTATGAATAGGAATCCAACTTTATAATAAAGACTGAGGCTCACAGATTTAAAAACTTTTCTAAGATCAGATAGGAAGAAGTATAAATGGTATTCAAACCTAGATAGAGCCAGGAGGCCATGCTCTTAATCACTTTGCTATGCATTTGTTTATGGTTTAGGAAAATCTCCTTCCACCAGGGAACTTGAATCAGTTCTGAAACCTATGGAAGAATTATCTGAATGCAGACTTTTAACCTCAGGGAATATCTTAGAAATTTTGTCCTTCAGGGGAGCCTGGGTGGCTCAGTCAGTTAAGTGTCCGACTTTGGCTCAGGTCATGATCTCACAGTCAGTGAGTTCAAGCCCCATGTCAGGCTCTGTGAAGACAGCTCAGAGCCTGGAGCCTGCTTCAGATTCTGTCTCCCTCTCTCCCCCCGCTAGCACTCTGTCTCTCTCAAAAATAAAATAAGAACATTAAAAAAATTTTTAAAAAGAAAGAGATTTTGTCTTTCTCTTCACAACCAAAGAAATCTGAGGACTTCATGGTCAAAACACTTGCTGGTGGATAAACATCTACAGACAAAACTCTGCATTAAATTCAGATTTTTGGTCTCCTAAGCCATGATATAAGACAGGAGGAGAAACTTGTCCTAATCCTTATATTACTGGTTCCCAAACTTGAATAAGCATCAGAATTACCTTGTAGGACAGTTAAAACACAGATCCAAGGTCTTGTTGGAGACATGACAATTTTCAATTCACTTGCATTTCAATGTTCACGCAATGCTCTAGGAACTACCTTCTGAAAACTCAGTCTTTAAACCCAGAGGATGCTGTAATATTAGGTGAGTCGGCCTCTTACTCTGGTCATTGGGTAAGAACTGGGCCTTAATACAGTGATTCTTAGCCTTGGCTGCACATTGAAATCATCTGGGAGATTTAAAAACCCACCAGGGTCTGAATTAATTGGTCTGAGGTATGGGTAGATCATTAAGTGTTTTACAAGCTCCTGACATGATTCTTATGTGCAGTCAGTGTTGAGTACCCCTGTCTTAACACTTCCAACTCTCTGCTTGTGGGTAAGTTATACAAACTCTTAGTGCTTCAGTTTTCTCATCTACATAATGAGAATAATAATGGTAGTTATGATTTTTGTATTAAATTACTTAATAAATTTAAAATATTTGGAAATAGGAGTGGCATTTAGTAAATGTTATATAAATGTTGGCTGTAATTGGCATCACCATTGTAGTTGTAATTAGTGTCTTCTCTCCTTTTTTTCTGTGTCTTCTGATTTTTATGAACTGTTTTACATATGCACAAGACTTTAAGTTTTTTCTAATGACCTATATATTAAAGCCATCAAAATTAAGTAGGGTCAAATGGCCTACATTTCCCTCTCCCCTGGTAAAAAGCAACCACTCTGTTCTTAATAGTCATCACTGTTTAGTAGAAAGAGAACTTTCCATTCTTGAAAGTGAGAGTCTTATTTCAGGACTTTCAATTCTATTCCATTGAGTTATATGTCTATCATTATGCCAGTATGACATTGTTTTGATTAGTATAGATATGTACTGTTTTTTTTAATTTTTAAATTGTATTTAATTCCAAGTTAGTTAACATATACTGTAATAATGATTTCAGGAAGAATTTGGTGATCCATCACTTACATATAACACCCAGTGCTTCCTCATCCCAACAAGTGCTCTCCTTAATGCCCATCACCCATTTAGCCCATCCCCCCCACCCAACACCCCTCCAACAACTCTCAGTTTGTTCTCTGTATTTAAGAATCTCTTATGGTTTTCCTCCCTCTCTGTTTTTACCTTACTTTTCTTTCCCTTCCCCTATATTCATCTGTTTTCTTTCTTAAATTCCACATGAATGAAATCATATGATATTTATCTTTTTCTGACTGACTTATTTTGCTTAGCATTGTACAAAATTTTAAAATCAGAAAGCATGAGTCCTCCAACATTGTTCTTTTTCAAAACTGTTTTGGCCATGCTTATTCCCTTGTACTTCTACATGAAGCTTGTTAATTTCTGAAAAGATGCAAACTGGGATCCGAATAGTAATTACATTGAATCTGTCAATCATTTGGGGACATACTGTTATCATAACAATATTAAGCCTCTGATTCATGAACATGACATTTCTTTCCATTTATTCAGTTCTTTAGTTTCTTTCATCAATGTTTTATGGTTTTCAGATTGTAAGTTTTTTATTTTTATTTAAAAATTTTTAATGTTTATTTATTTTTTAAGAGAGAGAGAGAGAGACAGAGCATGAGTTGGGGGGGGGCAGAAACAGAGAGAGACACAGAATCGGAAACAGGCTCCAGGCTCTGCGCTGTCAGCACAGAGCCCAACGCGGAGCTCAAACCTACGGACCCTGAGATCACGATCTGAGCCAAAGTTGGACACTTAGCTGACTAAGCCACCCAGGGGCCCCTAGATTATAAGTTTTGTAGTATTTTGTTAAATCAGTTGTTAAGTGTGTTATTTTTTGGATTCCATTTATTCTTTTTTAAGTGTTTATTTTTGAGAGAAAGAGAACGTGAGCAAACAGGAGAAGGGCACAGAGAAGAAGACCAAGGATCCAAAGTGGCTCTGTGCTGACATCTGAGAGCCTGATGTGGGCTCAAACTCACAAACTGTGAGATCATGACCTGAGCTGAAGTCAGACACTTAACTGACTGAGCCACCCAGGCACCCCTCTATTATTCTTTCTGATACTAATATAAATACAATTGTTTTCTTAATTTCATTTTCAGATTGCTCATTGCTAATGTATAGAAATGCAATTGATTTTTGTATATTGATCTTATGTCTTGAACCTTTAGTGAACTTATTTATTATTCTAATAGTTTTTTAGTGGATTCTTTAGGATTTCCTGCATAGAAGGTCATATCATCTATAAATAGAGATTGTTCTATTTCTTCCTTTAAAACTTAAATGTCATTTTAAACTTAAATATTTCTTATTTTAAAATTTAAATTAAATGTCTATTTAATTTTCTTGTCTAATTGTGCTGGTTAGAACTTCTAGCAGAATGTTAAATAAACAGCAAAAGCAGGCATCCTGGTCTTGTTCTTGATCTTAGAGTGAAAGCATTGAGTCTTTCACAATGAAGTATCGTATTTATTGGGTTTTTTTTTTTTTGTAGACAACCTTTATTAAGTTGAGAAAGTCCCTTTATATTTCTAGTTTGGTAAGTTTTGTGTGTGTGTGTGTGTGTGTGTGTGTGTGTGTGTGTGTGTGTTTATGAAGGGGTGTTGATTTTGTCAAATGCTTTTTCTCATCTATTGAAAGGATCATGTGGGTTTTATCCTTTATTGATAGTGTATATCACATTGATATTCAGATGTCAATTCCTGGGTATGTCAAGCTATTATTAAAAAAGCAACCAAATTTTTGTTATGTTGTTATAAATTTCAAACACATAAAAAGTAGAGAGAATAATATAGTGAACCCTCAGTGTCAATTATTATCTACTCCAGGACCAATTTGATTCATCTATACTCATTGCTTAGCTCTGCCACATTCTAATAATTTTGAGGGAAATCCAAAAAAATATATTTTTCGGGGTGCCTGGGTGGCGCAGTCGGTTAAGCGTCTGACTTCAGCCAGGTCATGATCTCGCGGTCCGGGAGTTCTAGCCCCGCGTCGGGCTCTGGGCTGATGGCTCGGAGCCTGGAGCCTGTTTCCGTTTCTGTGTCTCCCTCTCTCTCTGCCCCTCGCCCGTTCATGTTCTGTCTCTCTCTGTCCCAAAAATAAATAAACGTTGGAAAAAAATATATATATATATTTTTCATCTGTTACTATTTGTGTATGTATCTCAAAGGGTGTGTGACTATTTAAAAATAGTCATAATATCATCATAATTAAAATAATTCCTTAATATCATAAAATGTCCAGTGAAAAAATTTCTTTAGTTAAAAAATCTGACTCAAGATCAAAATCAGGTCTATATATTAAAATTGATTCATGTGTCCCTTAACTCTCATTTAACTTTTTGGATCATCTTTCCACCTCTTCCCACCTCTTTTTTTGCATAAAAAAAGTAAGGTAATTTAGTAATGCTTGCCACTGTCTAGGTTTTACCAGTTTTATCCCCATGGTAAAGTTTAACATGCTCCTCTAACCCTATATTTCCTGTAAACTGTTAGTTGGATTTAGAGACTTGATCAGACCCAAGGTTGATTTTCTAGCAGTGATTCACCATAAGTAATGCTGTCCAATTTTACCTAGGAGACACATAATATTTGATTGTTTAGTTTTTGTTTTGTTAGCAGCTATCACTATTTACTGCCTAGATTCATACTTTCATTAAGGCTCAAAGTAGTTATAGTCTAATTCTCCCTCTGTTCGTAAGTAACATGTTCATTCCATACAAGATTAAAGGGTGTTTGAGGGGGTGGACTGGAATTTATTGGAAGAATTTTTGGGGTATTTCCAGGAACCAAGGCTTCTTGAAGAGTTTTCAGAGTCTCAAAAACCATTAGGCAATAGAAACTTCTCTCTCTTACCTCCCCAGGCTTGCCTCCATTCCTCTCAACTTGTTTAGCTTTTTCATAGCCAAATGTGGTTGCCCCATACTTCCTGCATTTACATTTCCCCAGCCAAACAACATGCAGAGATATTGTGCAAGGATGTTTCAATGTCAGATCCCCTAGATGATATATTCTGATTAGTCCAGTTTGGACCCACTAGTTATGACTATTAGGACAGTATGGCAAAGTCACACAGTTCAAATATGTCCACCTGTGGATCAGGTGAGGGAGAGTTCTTAGAGAAGAAGTGTATGGTTTTTTTTTTTCTTCCAAAATTGTATTTAAATTCTAGCTAGTTAATATAGAGTGCAATATTGGTTTCAGGAGTAGAATTCAGTGATTCATCAATTACATACAACACCCAGTGCTCATTGTAATAAGTGCCCTCCTTAATATCCATCATATATCTGGCCCATCCCCCACTCACCTCCCTCCATCAACCCTCAGTTTATTCTCTACCTTTAAGAGCCTCTCATCACTTATTTCCCTTTCTCTTCCCCTTCCTTTTCCATATGTTTTGTTTCTTAAATTCCACATATGAGTGCAATCATGTGGTATGTGTCTTTCTCTGACTGACTTATTTTGCTTAGCATAATTCACTCTAGCTCCATCCACATCATTGCAAATGGCAAGAAGTATATGTTTGGACAGATCTTCCAAAATAATGGTTATTGGTATCTCCTCCTTCCATGTCAATCCATGGCTTCAAACCACCATTTTTATATATTGATGAATTTCTTTCTCCTCCCTTTTTTTTAAATGAGCTTCAGATTCTTATATAAAACTTCCAACTGAAATATCTCCTTAGAAATCCTGTAGACCCAAATCTTAACATGTCAAAGACTGAATTCATCATCTGACCGCCCAAAACTTGATCCTCCTGCTTCATACCCTATCTCAATGAAAGGAATCATAATCAATGCATTGAGCCATATAGGAAATGTGAGAATTAACCCAGACTCTTCACTGTATTATTATCCCTTTCTTCCCATGTCGTCCCTCTTAACACCAAGGATGCAAATTATACATCCTTTAATATCATTTGCATTTGTTCCTTCTACTTGACTCCCACTAATGGCCACTGCTCTAGTCAGTAGCCATAGTTTCTAATCTGATTACTCCCATAGTCTCCTAACTAGACTTTCTGGGTTTCAAAATGGTTCTTTTCCCATTTACTCTGTACACATCTCATAAAAGACATCTTCCAAAAGCATAGCTTTAATCATTCCATTATGCTGATTAAATTCCTTCAGTAGGCCACCACAGCTTTTAGGATAAGATTTAGCAACAAAAATTCTTCATCATCTGGCTCCTGACCACTCCTCCAACTTTGCCCCCATCACTTCTTCACAGTCAATGCATTGTCTAGTCATCCAGAAGCATTTTCAGTTTCCCAGATTTGACAGGTTATTTCATGCTTTTCTACTTGCTTCCCCTGACCTGTTTTCACTCTCTGGTATACCTTACCTCTGTTAACATCTTCATCCAACTAATAGCTAGTGTCTCTTCAAAACTCAACTAAGAAGTTCAATTTTCATCGTCTGTGAGAAACTTCCTAGAAGACACATTTGGCTTGATTTTTTATCTCCAACATTTAGCCCAGTGCCCAGTATAGAGTAAGTGTTAGATACATGTTTATAATATAAATAAATTACAAACCTACAGATTTTGGGCAAAAGTGCCTGGGCTTGTTGCAGCTCCATCTTCTCAGACATTGTGGGCAATAACTACCCCCTGCTTTTCAGTCAACACAAGTTTTCCCCCAGACTCTTCTGATGGTTCCCTCAGCTCAGTGTATCTCAGTTCATGGCCACAGGCTGAGAGGAGTGAACCAGACAGCTCTGACAGTCAGCACTGCTTCTGGGTACCAATGCAGACAGAAGGAGCCCAAAAAGCACAGGAAAGTATAAACAGATTCTTGAAATCTCCAAGGAACACAATCAATGCTTCCTTGCTTGATCAGGGAAAACTCAAAAATGAAGGACTGATCTTTTGGAGTCTAGAATTACAGTCCTTACTATGAGGTCTTTGCTGATACCTGCAATTCACACTGTTCACTTTCTTGATCATCTAGGATAATTCTCTATTTCTGTTATTCAGTTTAGTTTAGTTTTAGTTTTAGTTTTAGTTTCAGTTTTAGTTTGGGAGACAGAGTGCACACGTGCAAGTAGGGGAGGGGCAGAGAGAGAGAATCTGAAGCAGGCTCCACACTGTCCACAACTGAGCCTTGTACAGGGCTCGATCTCATGAACTGAACCATGAGATCAGGACCTGAGCTGAAATCAAGAGTCTGATGCTTAACCGACTGAGCCACCCCAGAGCCCTTCTGTTATTCATTTTAATACCTGACTACGGTTTGTGTAACTCCACAGTTACATGTAAGCAGTTTGTAGAAAACACACACACATACACACACACACACACGCACGCACACACGCACGCATGCACATACAATAACATAGCATATTTCTCAATGTCAGAAGTACTAGAAACCTGGAGAAGGATAAATAGTCAGATTTTTTCTGAGAAAGAAGGAATGATTCTAGAATTTATAAACCTATTGTGTCTAAAGTAAAAAACTAGCAACAATAATTATTGAAAGGTGATTTGTAAGTATACAAAAGGTGAATCTGTAATCATCAAGAGGCTACTTGCATTCACAAAGGATAAATTATGCTAAATGAACCTAACTGTCTTTTCTAACTGGTAAACTAAATTATAACAACAATTCATATTAATCTGGGACTTTATAATACAAAGCACTTTAAACAGGTAATTCTCAGTGAAGTACCATAGCATTATGGAAAGATAATATATTTTTAAGCAAAACAGATATGAGTTTGAATATTGGTGACACCTTTCTTCTCTGAGCCTTTTTTCTTCATCTGCATGTTTAAAACATATACAATAATAAAAGATGATCTGTTTCCTGATCCAGTTACTGAAATAAACAATATCTTCATTTCATGCAGAACTTATTCTAATTATTACCATTCTTAATTTTCTCAGTAAGCAGTGAAAAATGTAATAGTGTTATCTTTTTTTGCATATGAGAACATCCAGGGCAAATTTAAGTGATTTTTCATATGACACCCAACAAGTATGTTAAAGAACAAAGATATGAATCCTGTTCTTGGCTATATGCTTTCCCCTATGCCATGGAGGAGGGAGATAACTTCATTTCTTCATTTCCTAAGCACGGATTACATGAAATGATAAAGAACTAAGAACTGAATGATATTACAGTATGGAGAGTTTATAGCATTTAATTGACCAGACCTCCATAATGTTGATCAAAATTCACCTGGTTGGGGATGGGGTACACTCTTTCACCCCATAGAGCTCCGGAGTGGCCTATCTTCTTCAACAGTTTAATTAACTTAAATAAAGGGAATTCTGATTAAATATGCAAACAGAGAGTGCAACAAGTGGGCAATATGCTGGACATCAAAATCCAAACTCATTTTAAAATAAATAGATAAGAATAGTGAGTCAAAATATTGAAACCAATTTTACCAGAGATCAAGAAAAAAAATCCCATATTTATGATTTAAAAAATTAAACATGCTCACTTCAACAGCACATATGCTGATATTGGAATGATACAGAGAAGGTTAATGTGACCCCTGTGCAATCATGACACATAAATTTGTGAAGTGTTCCAATTTTTTCTTATTATACGTCATGAGTAGAGAATTGGGGATACATGGTTTAACAGCAGAAAATATGAAAACAATTCTATGATTTAAGTTGATTACAAGCTCAATATGAATCAATAATTTGGCATATCTTTCACTTAAACTTGGCTCCATTAAAAAAAAATTCAGCATCATACACAATGAAGATGATGGTCTCAAAGTGTTCTGGGCTGATCAATCTTCACCTGGAATTTCACATTTAAATCTAAACATCAGGAGTGCCTGGGTGGCTCAGTTGGTTGGGCAACCAACTTCAGCTCAGGTCATGATCTCATGGTCGTGAGTTCGAGCCCCGCATCAGGCTGTGTGCTGACAGCTCAGAGGCTGGATCCTGCTTCAGATTCTGTGTCTCCCTCTCTCTCTGCCCCTCCCCCGCTCATGCTCTATCCTCTCTATCTCTCAGAAGAAAATAAACGTTAAAAAAAATCTAAACATATTTTGAAAAGAACCTTGACAAACCAAAGGCCATCTGGGAAACATTCCCAGGATAGTGAAAAGCTCAAAATCTTATGCAAGAAATGCTTTGGAAGTACTGGGGAAGTCTATACCAGAGGAAAGAAAACATGTGGGAAACATAATGAAAGGTCCAACTAGAAGAAAGATTTGACTTAGTTTGTGTAGATCCAAATAGTGGACCACAGACCATGCAAGGGAGACATCTCTCAGGGCAAAGTGATGGAAGTGAATGACAATGAAACCTACTGTTTACCAAGCACAAAGCTAATATGTACCTTATATACTTTATTTCTCACAAACCCCTTTAAGTAACAAGCACTGCTACCTCTATTTACAGATTTAAAAAAAATCCAAGCTGAAAAAATTAAAATTACTTGCCCAAGGTCCTAAAACTATTAAGTTCTTAATCAGGGATGAATCCTCACAACCCTATGATGTAGGTACAATTTCAGTTACAAAAAAACCTGAATTACCAAATTTGCTAAAGGTCAAAGGTAATTAAATGGTGGAACTGGCTTAATAAACACTTAAGATGTACCAGGACCTGGGCAATACATTTTACAAGCATACTTTATTTTAATACCACAATGGCTTGTGATGGGTATTGCTATTCCCTTTTACAGATAAGGACACTGAGGCATAGATAGATAAAGCAAACTTGCTCAAGATCATAAATGACTGAGATAGGATTAAGACCCGGGTCTATGTGGCTTAACCACTGTGCTATGCTGGCTCTCCCAGAGCAGCAGAAAGAACTATCTACCAACTATAGCTCTCTAAAAATGCTACAAGAGGTGGCCAGGTCTTCATCACTGAAGTAGTCCAAGTGGAAGCTGGTGGGCACTGTGTGAGGGTAGAACTGTGATGAGAAGACTGGGAACTCCAAGCTACTATGATTTTCTCAAATACATTTTTTGGATTCATTCTTCACAGGACGTGCTAAGTACCAAATAGGTGCTTGGTAAGTATCTGTTGATTTGCATGGAATAGAAGTCCTCTCTCTAGAAGGGAACCCCTCAGTGCACTGCTGTGGGAGTTGTGGCTTTGCAAGTGAACTTTCTAGCTATTTGTGTCAAGGCTGAATTAGAGGGAGGCGGGCTTCCCAGCACAGCTAGCAATTAGAGTCCAACCCACAAATTCATGCACTGGACTGGCTGCTTGCGTGGGAAGGAGAAGGAAGGAGGCACTTTCAAGGGGAAGCAGAATAAAGTAGAGGCAGCCGTGCGCAGTAGCCCTGCAAGCTGTGGCCACAAGAACAGCCTGGACAGCTGGCCTCGGTCTCGATTTGGATTAAGATGTTTATTCTGCTCTGCCTCCCAGGCTTCTCCCTTCCTGCCCCAAAGGCTATCCACTTGAGTGTCTGAAAAGGTGATTAATTAGACACAGACTCTCAGGACCCGCCAAGAAATGTTCTCAGACTAAGATTCACACTGGGGGTGAAAGATACCCTCCCAGTGGTACTACATAGAAACTCCCTCCCTCACTCACTCCTATAGTTTGAAGGTCATGATCCATGAAAAGATCTGAATTAAATGCATGCCACGCTGAGCTTTTGCCTGAGCACAGATTTAACTGGCACTGTGAAATGGTAATGTAACCCAAATCTTGACTGGGGGTTCCCTGGAAGCAAATTTTCTCAGAGGAACATGCATAGATTGTACATTTGGTTTTTAGAGAGAACAAGTCCTTCTGCTCAATGCCCACCCCGCTGGTTGGTCAGAAATACCTAATCATCACTTCCTTGGGTTAAAGCAATGGTTCTCAAACATTTTGATCTCAAATCTCATTTATAATCTTAAAAATAATACGGGCGTATGGGTGGCTCAGTCGGTTAAGTGTCCCAAGTCTTGATTTAGGCTCAGGTCATGATCTCACAGTTTGTTAGCTCGAGCCCTGAGTGGGGCTTTGCGCTGCCAGTGCAGAGCCTGCTTGGGATTCTCTCTCTCTTCCTCTCTCTGGCCCTCCCCCTGCTATCTCTGTCTCTCAAAATAAATAAATAAATTTTTTTAAAAAGTTTAAAAAAGAAAAATATAGGCTCCCAAAGAGCTTTTGTTTATGTGATTTAGACCTCTCAATATTTATCACATTGGAAATTAAAACTGAGGAAAATTTTAAACTTCATGAATTCTTTTTAAAATAACAATACACTATCCTAAGTTAACACAATATTTTTCTGAAAAATAAATATATTTTACAAAACAAAAATATTTGGTTGAGAAGACTGTCGCTGTTTTACATTTTTGAAAATCTCTTTAATGTCTGGCTTAATAGAAGGCAGCTGGATTCTAAGATCTGCTTCTGATTTCAATCTGTTGTGATATGTTATTTGGGATGAAGGTTATGAAGAGAATCCCACTTCACACAGTATGTAATTAGGCAAGGGAGGAGTATTGCAATAGCCTTTTTAGATAACTGTGGTGATTTTATTTTTTTTTTTTATCACACCAAAACAGGTTAGTTGTAGTATGGAATCTGACCCCATATCAATGAACTTTTCATACTCTATTACATTAAAATCTATTGATTTGTCCTGCACTTTGAATAGATCTTTTACCAATGCATGGTTTTGTAATATTATTCATTAATCATTTGGGAAATATTGATTCACTGAGGTATGCAGATCTGCTAAATGTTGGTACATTTCATTATACAATATAAAAAAATCTCACATCTCTTAATAACACCACTGATCTTATCAGAAAAAATCTTTAAGTATTGGAAACTTGTCAAGCTCATAGCAGCAGGTAAAAATTTTTTTAATTCTAATTTTCACTTGAAAGCTCAAATTTTATCATTGAAATCAGATATTGTCAGTTATTTTCCTTGAAGTGACAGACTCACTTTGTTCATTTTTGAGAAAACGTCTGCCAGATACTCAAGTCTGAATAACCAGTTTGTCTGTCAGTCAGTTTTTCAAAAAAAAAGATGGTGTTCCATGGCAAAAAGTGACTGGTTTAATTCACAGCTCAAAAAAATCTCACAAGTGCTTTTTCTTGAGAATTTGGTATGTCTCAAAACTGTTTTATGTATGCTTCCCATTTTGTCACAGGAAATATTAAAAATATGTACACTCAAGGGTTGGGATTTTAATAAAAGTACTAATACAGCTTCATCACAAATATTCTTAAGAAAACCGCCTTTTTGTCTTTCCCATGAGTGTGTGGTGTTGAAGAATGCAATGATACTTGAGTATCCTGCCTTGATTTGCTCTAAAGTGGCATCAGTTATGTCCACAGTTGCTTCTGTACCATCAGTGCAAATGTTAATTCTGTGAGAATGCCCAATAACATCTTAGTATTATTATGAAAATAGTTGTGATTTTGTAGACCTCCTGAAAGGTTCTTAAGGACCCCAGAGGCCCATGGAGTGCACTTTGAGAACTTTTGGGATAAAGTGTTGAAAGACCTTATTAAAATGCAAGTGTCATCTGGGAAGGATGAGCAAAAAAATAAACCCTTGTCAGTCACTGTCAGGTTTGTGTGGAGGCAGGAGAGTTCAGTAAGTATGGCCTTCAACTTCAGGAGTCAGATAAATCTGGGATAGAATATGAGATTCCACACTTTTTAGCTAACTCATGTAATTTTTAAGTCTTTTCATCTCTAAATGGAAATAATAATCCAAAATCCTTTAAATTTGCTTTAAGGATATGATATAAGTAAGTACCTAATGCATAGTGCACACTCAATGTTAACTGGTCTTATAGTTTATGTTCTTATAAACTAGAAAGAATGAGATTTAAAAATGGCTAAGTTCTTTATTTAAACTTTTTAAATGTTTATTTATTTATTTATTTATTTATTTATTGAGAGAGAGAGAGAGAGAGAGAGAGAGAGAGAATATGAGTGGGGGAAGCACAGATAGAGAGACACAGAATCCAAAGCAGGCTTCAGGCTTTGAGCTGTCAGCACAGAGCCCAATGTGGGGCTTAAAACGAACTTCAAGTTCATGACCTGAGCTGAAGTCAGATGCTTAACCGACTGAGCCACCGAGGCATCCCAAAAATGGCTAAGTTCTTAATGGGCATCGGGAACAGGAAGCTACCTGAGAGCCACAGGGTTGGAAATTCCTAAGTATTAACTAAGATTAGCCATCTAGGGGGTACATGGAAAAGAGGTGAAGAAGGGACTAAAGACAGGCTTTACTTTTTCATTCATCTATTCAAAAAATATATGATGATAATCTACAGCATGCCAGGCTCCAATCTTGTACTAAGAAAAGCCACAAAGAAATGACAACAACTGGTGCAGTGGTCAGGATGCGGATTTCATGTCAGGAGAACTGGCTTTTGGTCCCAATTTTGTACTAGCTGTGTCACCTAGGGCATGCCCTTTAAATCCTCTCAAATTTGGTTTTCTTATTTAAAAAATGGGAAAGATAATGAATGCTTCCTTGTGATGTTTCAAAGAATAAATGTTAAAATGTGGTTAAAGCAATCTTTAAATATTTTAGTGCCTGTGGTGCTTAAAGTGACTCACCTTTTTAAGCTCTTGAAAAGCAGCATTATGTAGATGAAGGAGTCCCTATATCCTTGATTTTTTTGACTCTAACTTAGAATGATAACACTTGCCTACTTTTGAGGCATCTTGGCATACACAGTGTCAATATAGTTTGTGCGCGGTACATGTAGGTGTTCAATAAATGGCAGCTATTATTTATTATTTCACAGTGAGATGGATAGATTTGCCATGGAAGCTGACACATAACAATCCAAGAAAATAAATGGCAGAGAAAAAAAATTTAGCATGTTGCTGAATAAAAAAAAAATACACCAGCAAGCATGTAATATTGATAGAATGAAAGGTCTGATTGTCATGGAGAGACTCATTCTGTGACCAAACCACGGTGAGGGCATCTTCTTGTCTTCCTACCTCTATTCTCAAGATCTAACCTCCAACTTTTAAGCAGTGTTGGAAGCAAGGGACATATACAAATGATATATTATTCCAGCCTGAGCAGATGATTAGGCAGAATCTAAAGAGTGGAGTTTGGGGGAAACAAAGGAATTGAAAGGATTAAGAAAGCGTAGGAGCAGACAGATGAAATAGTACCCAAGAAGGGATGGTAGGTGTCTCTACTGACATTAGCAATGGTGCACAGAGCATCTTAGAAGGCCACAGCTAATAACCCAGGCTTTTTTTATGAGCTGAAAGATGACAAGAATAACATAGAGAAGTATTCTCTACTCTCTACCTCATAATAAAATAGATATAAGATAGGGAATACCACCAAACTCAAAGACTGAACATTCTCCTAGATTTCTCATGAGAGTTTAACAAGCTAGCAGTTAATCTGTGTGGTTGTGAGCTTTATTTTATGATATTTTAAAATAAATATTTATGTAGTATTTACTAAGTGCCAGGAACAATTATAAGTACTCCACACATATTGATTATTTTAATCCAAATAAATTAGACTGCCCATTTTATAGATAGAGGAACTAGGCAAAGTAATTTGCCTAAAGTAATCCATTAGTAAAGAGTACATTCTCCGAATCTAAAGAATCTAATCTGCTAAAGAATCAAGCTCCAGAGTTCAGGCTTCTAGTCATACAGCTCTACCATTATAAAGGGAGTAAAGTGAGACTTCAATTATTTTGATTCTGTTCATAGTACTCAGCAATGATGTGATGATGATAAAAAAGAGGAAGGTACCCATTGTCGAGGTAATCTTCACACTACAAGGTAAGATTTGCAGACTGGAAACAATATGATGTGTCTTCCTCCTTAGGGTGAAAAGTAGTATATTTAAACTCCCAGTTTAACCTGTTGAGGGATCATCTTAAATCTCCATGAGGGCAGTTCAGTGGAATAGGAAAGTGAGAGAGCTTACTAATGTCTCCTTCTACCTAAGCCTTGTCCTTAATTCCTCATCCTTCTCCCAAACTCCCTGCAGATCTTAACAAAGCTTTCAAAGTTACCCCGAGGGATGAATGGAGCCTCAACCTTTAGGAATCATTCATCTACTTGAAAAGAAATAGCAGGAGGATGGCAGGAAGAGAGACATTGATTTCATTTCCTCAGAAGCTGCTCAGCATGAAATGAATTTTTGGAGGAGATCTGAAACTAGTGTTCAAATGATCCCACGTAACCAAATAGGCTCTAGAAACCCCCTTTATCATATTTGCCTCTCAAAGTGTTCCTTGTCCAAGAGTACTATCCAGGAAGTGATGTGGGCTCTCCATCAGACTCTAGTCAGTCAGGTGCTGAAGCTGCCTGCTCACCTGAACTATCCAGTGGGCTTAAAATGGGAGAAACAGCCTATGACGATCATCTCAACTTGAACCAGGCACCTTCCAACCAAGTTAGAATAGCTTCTCAATCCTGAATACAAGTTAGAATCACTTAGAACACATTTTAAAAATATACCCAGAGCCCACATTCTATCAGAGTCCAATTCAATCAGACTCCCTGAAGAGGCAGCCTGCATATCATTATTTTATGAAAGTTCTCCACGAGCTTATGATGCTAAGGTTGACTATAACTGCTAGGGACATTTAAAATCTCTTCTACACAGCCAGGACGATTCTAGTGGCTTCCTGGTCTCCATGGAAAGTTTCTTAGTAGAAGAGGAAGAGTTATCCCAGTAGCATCAAAACAGCACAGGCTTTGGAGTTCTGGGTTCTAATTTTATTTCAAAGAGTTACTGATACTGTACAATTTGAGGCAGCATTAAGCAGCACAGCAGAGATAAATTAGATGTAGGGTCCACTTTGAAGTGAGAGAGGCCTAGGGTTGAGTCCAAGTTCTTCCAATCACTAGCTGAATAATATCACATCTATATTTATTCATCTGTAGAATGGGTATATTAATGCTTCCTTGCAGGGGAGTGAGATTTGAGATTGCAAATTCTATAAGTAAACCATTTAGTACAAAGTTGGGCATATGGTAGCTATTATAATAAGGACTTTAGAATCTCTCACATATACTCCCCCACTGCAACCCACTATCAAGCCAAACTAGGCCTGTGAGGGCTGAGATTTCTAAGAAGGGTTTTGGGGTAGGTAGAGCCATATCTGAGAGGCCTTGTAGAACATTGTAATTATTGTGAACATTATGCTAATTTATGCAGAATATGGATAGTCCAATTTATACTTTGAGAAGGCCACTCTGGCTGCTGTGTGAAGATCAGGTTGGAGATGGATAAGAACAGAAGCAAGGAAACTGGTTAGGAGGTTATTATAGTAGCTCTGGTGAAAGATACTAGAGGTTTAGAGTAATGAAGTGGTAAGAGGGATGAGGAGACATAATCTAATGAGACAAGCTTTGAAAGGAGCAGGAAGAAGGCTTGTGTATCCATTGGACTGGAGGGTAAGAGAGGAGAGAAAGTTCAGTGTGTCTCCCAGGTTTCTGATTTGAAGCCCAAGGTGGATTATGGGCCCATTTATCAAGACGGAGGACGGTTGGAGAAGGATTTTGGAGGACAACTGAAAGTTGTGTTTTGGTCATGTGAACTTTAAGATGCATATGAGTCATTTAAGTTGAAAAACATATAGATGGTTAAGTATATAGATGTGAAGTTCCAAAGAGAAGAGTGGACAGGTAATATATATTGGAGAATCATTTTCATAAAAGTGGTGTGATTTTGTGAGAATGGCTAAGATCACCTAGGTGAGAATATAAAGTGAAAGTAGAAGAAAAGGAAACAAACATAGAATGGATTCCTAAAGAATACTAAAAGAAGGCTGCTTTGTTGTCTACTAGAGTATACATTCCTTGAGACCAGGAATATGCCTTATTCACTCCTGGGTTCCTTGTGCCTGATACACATTAGGCCCTTAGTAAATACTGTATGATTCAATAAGCAAATCAATGAGGTAGGTGATGTTCCAAGAACTGTCTCTGATTCTGATATTTCAGACTGTGAGCGTGTATGTGTTTTCTGTGTAAGTTTTAGAAAGTGAGCTCAGCCCTTGAAGAAATATGAGGCTTCTTTTTTTTTTTTGAGGACTCTTAATTGTCCAGAGAATTCTTATTACTGTAACTCTATGGTTTCCACTGTCTTTTGCCTGAGGAAGCTATTTGATGTTCAGTCCCCCACACAAACAGGTATTTAAGGCATTAAGAACAAAAATGGTTTAGCTTAATTACATGCTTTCAACCCATTGGTTCTGTTTAATAAGGTTCATCTCCTGAGACACTTTAATAAAGATGCAAAATAATCCTCTCAGAAAGGGACTGACATTTCCACAGAGACCAAGATGGGGCCAGTTCATCTCTGATAGCTGTCACCCCTGCATCTCCCTGGTAACCTCTTCATGGCCCCTCTGAGCCAATGCCTCTCTCCTCTTTAAAATTCAGTGAACTCTCCCATTACTTCTTGTGCAGCTCTGTCTCCCACAAGGGAAAGACAAAAAAGCAATTCCTCTTCCAGGCTCCTTTAAAAAAATCGACTAGCCACCTGGTTTAGATGTGCCAATAATGGTATGTAAAAGACCCAAAAGGAGGCTGTTGAGACATCCTGCATAAAAATTAAAACTAAAAAGAGAAATGTTCTACCTGATCTCTGTTCTCCCACCTCTCAGGGTAGGAGGGGTGGGAGAACAGTGCAGAGAGCCAAGCTAGGCTGAGTCCACAGCTCACTCTCCTGCTCCTTAGCTGTGTCCCCTTGAGCACACTATTTTACCTCTCTAAACCTTAGTCTCCTCATCTATAAAATGGGGAGAATAAAGTTACGTATAGTCTAGGGTTTTAGTGAGGAAGAAATGAGATAATAGATATAATGCATTTAGCACAGTACCTGGCCCAAAGTAGGTACTTAGGAAATACACACAACTGTACCTGAAAGAATCCCAAGTTCCTCTGTCCTTCAAACCACCACTTATGAATGCAACTTCAACTTAGCATTCTAGGGAACTCCAAAACTGTCTACAGACATGATAACTGGTGGACCAAAATTGGGGCTTTCCCAAGTTGTTATTTATCATTCTGGATCTCTCTGATTGCTTTCTTATGCTTTAAAAAGTCCAAGTCACATCTTGACATCCAGAAGCAATCAAATGTAGATTTAAAAGTATGCATGTGACATTAATATAACTTTCCCCAGATACATAGAGATAAGAAAACATGTCCATCACTCAGAATGGGAGTCATGTGCCTAGGGTGTCCTGTCTGCATCCCATTCGTAGTGCAGAATATTTGCTGGAGTAACAACTAAGGATTCTACTGGTGCATGCATATGTAAATTAAATCTCTAGCTGGCTGAAATACCTTGAGGGAGAAGAAATAACAGACACCATGTTATTCATGTCTGGCATTTATATTACATGTAGGCCCTATCTAGGCACAATTCTGGAACTCTATCAGGTGCAGTTTTTACATTATTGAAGGTATTTTCTCAGACCTCTTGTGTCCCATCTGGGAGCTCTATTCCAGGAGAGATATTAACAAGGAAAACTTGTTTAATGAGCACATCTAGGAGACAGAAAAGGGGTTATTAAGCAGGAGCCCTTTTAGGAAGATACTCTTGTTGTTTAGGAAAATATTTTGATAAATAGCTTTCGTATGGAAGACTCTATGGGCATACCTTGAAAGGAGAGAGCACTGCATAAGTAATAAACAGAAATTTGAATATTATTAGAAAAAAAAGAGTAGGAAATGGGGAGAGAATGAAGAGAGGGGAATGAGGGCAATATGCTAAAAGACATAATCCAAGGAAAAAGGGGGCAAATAATAAATTTCCACTGGCATAATGAATAAGAGATTTAAAGAATTATATCATCAAATCGTGTTTAACAGTGGAAATTGCCTCTATCATCACTATCAGTAAATTCTCTCATGCACCCAAGTATGACACGTGTGTGGTTTTAAGGGTTCAAGAGGATGAGCTCATGTCAAGATCATGATTGGGTAGACAGTTGAGAAAATCCAAGACAAAGAAATGAGTAAGACAGTTCTATGGAACTAGAAACTCAAAGCCAGAGATTACCTTAAGAATATAAATTCCCAGGAATTCACAGAAACCTTGGGTTGGGCCCTGGATTTCCCACAGGATGTGGGATATAAGGTTCTAGCCAATTTTATTTAAATCTCAAAGGAAAGACTGTCCTGAATTGACATCTGGTTTATATGAGGAGTGATGGAAGTTATTGGACATATATGGCCTGGAACGGAAGATACCGAGTGGATCTATGAACTGTAGTGCAGTATCTCAGGCAAAATAAAATAAAATTTAAAACAAACAAGCAAATTTATTCCATGCACTGCTGGAGGGGAGAACCAGAGCTAATGCCCTACGTTTATAGATCATTCACCTTAACATAAAAAAAAAAGAGAGAGAGAGAGAGAATTTTCTAAGAATAAGAATTTTTCAACAATCGAGTGATTGGCTTATAAAAATGGTGAATTAGTTGCCTTTTCTCTTTGGAGGTTCCCTAAAAAAGGATTCCTTTAATGAGTCAGATTGGATTTGATGTCTTCTAATGTCCTTTAACTCTAACATTTGTGTGCTTACATTTTAACAAATACTTATTGGGTACAAATAATGTACCTGGCACTGTGTTAGGCACTGAGATACTATAATGATACAAATAACCCACCCAAGGGAAAAGTAGTTCAGTGGAGTCTATAATTCTATGACATGTCTCTGTCTATGTAGGCAACTAACAATACTGAGTACCTACCACAAGCCAGGTATATTACATAATTACCTTATCCAATCATCCTATCAACACTAATTACTATTTACCATTTTGGAGATGTAAACTATAAAGTCAGAAAGGTTAATAAGAAGTTATTCAATATGTGACTTTGGATGATCACACTTTATTTGCTTCCATTTCTTCATGGATATAATAATAACATTCAATGCTTAGAGTTCTTGTGATGAGTATAGCAAGCTAAAACATGTAAAGTGCTAACTTTAAAAAAAAGGAAGGGGGTTGCCTGAGTGGCTCAATCAGTTAAGTGTCTGACTTGTGATTTTTGGCTCAGGTCATGATCGCTCGGTTTGTGAGATTTGAGACTTGTGTTAGATTGAGCCCTCTGCACTGATAGCACAGAGCCTGCTTGGGATTCTCTCTCTGCCCCTCCCCTGCTCTCTCTCTCTCTCCCTCAAAATAAATAAATAAATAAACTTTAAAAATATACAAACAGAAAAACATTTAAAGTGCTTAGTAATTCAGTGATTCAGTAATAGCTGTATTACTGTCATTATTTCATAGCTTTCAGTAATGGGTCTGAGTGGAACACAGGATTGCTACTTTAAGAAAGCCTTAGACTCAGATAAATGGGGCAAGAGAGTTCAGTGTCCTTTTATTTCTCCTGACCGAGAAACCAAAAGCCGTTAGAGCCCTTGGATAAGGAAGGAGACGCATCTGAATCTCCAAACTGATATCATCTCATTTCAAGTGTCACTAAACTCAGCAGTCACTCCTGCCAATGAAGAATTTTCAGCAGAAATACATCACAGGAGGAAACTAAATTACTCTATAGGCTTCATGACCTTTTGTTCATTCCATATTTTAAGAAATTAATGCATTTTCTTGTCTCTCCTACCTACCATGTAATCTTACAGAGTGTTAAGTAGATGAAGACTAGAAAGGCCAAAGGAGTTTATTTTCCAGCAAGATAGTGAATAAAACGCAAACAAGATAAAAAATACTAACCCATGTCCCTTCCATAATCAATGGATAATTAGTTGAAATGTTTAAGAAGCAAGAATGTATTATAACTATTCTTTAATGATTTCTGCCCATCCATTTCTGATTATCTTAGCTACAAGGTTAATCTTGGACTGGAAAAATATTCTTTCCATTCACATACTTTGAAATTCTCAATAATTTGCCAATTATATGACTATTTTCCCTCCTGCTGGAGAGAGTTAATAGTTGTTGCATAGGTGTAACAATTAGTAAGACATTGTCCTTGCCAATGACAGAAGGACAATAATAGCTATTTTAAAAAGAGAGTTCATTATGTGTGAAACAGTTTGCTTAATATTTTATCAATGTATCATTTGGGCCTCACAGCCATACCCTAATATCAGTATTTATGAACTCTTTATACACTTGAAAAAATAAAGTCTTGAGTATTGGTGGATTAGGTAGCTCAAGCTGATATTCTTGCTGAAGGCAATTTTAAAAATTTTAGAAGAAATATGTAAACCATATTCCTCTAAAAGCATTAAAGAGGAATCAAGTTAGAGAGTGGAATTACTAAGCAAAGATATGGAGTAAAACAAACATCAGGAAAAGGGAGACTACATTTGGTTCCACTTTATCCCAGAGGACATTTACTAATATTACTAATATATATTTTATATATATCATATATATACTAATTACTAATAGTATATATACTAATTACTTAATTACTAATACTAATTACTAATAGTATATATACTAATTACTTAATTACTAATACTAATTATTAATAGTATATATACTAATATACTAATACTATATATATATACTATATATATACACTATAGTGTATATATATGTATATATACACTATAGTATTAGTATATTATATATACTAATGCAGTAGAAGTAGATAAGAGGCTGAGCAATACTTTTCACAGCATCATACAGGTTTAGGGAAATAAAAGTTGAAATCCCAGGCTTGCCAAACTTAGGGGTCCTAAGAAAACATGCTACATTAAGGACTAGAACCTGGAAGAACTAATGCAGAAATCACAGTCATATGAAATAATTTTAATTCACCTGGATGGCCAAGAAAAATTTCAAGCCCTGAAATTGGATTCAGATGATCCTATGATGCTAGTGACCCCAGGTATCTACAAAAAGCAAATGAGAACCCTGTCTTGACAAAGATAGGAACAGAATAGCCATAAAATTATTTTCAAAAATTAATTTTCATACACAATAGCCAGTATACAATGATAACCGGACTAATAGGAGACCAGACAACATAAAAGGAAACTAGTAAAAAAACTTAAATAGATAAATGCTCCAAATAGTGGAAATTCTAGGCATAAGTTATGAAAAGAATTAGCTTACTATTCTCACCTATATAAAAGTTGAACTTAGTATATTCAGCAAAGAACTAGAAATTATTAAATCTAGCTTTGCAGATTTAGAAAATAACTAGAAATTCTAGAATTAAAAAAGGAACACATTGGTTAGATTCAGTAGTTTATTAAATAGATCTAAAGAAAATAAGACTAGAAGAGAGGTCAGAAGAAATTATTCAGGAAGTATCACAGGGAGAAAAATGTATATAAAAACAGAGTAGAGTAAGTAGGATCCCAAAGGATACAATGAGAAGGTCTAATATACCTGTAACTGGAGAACCAGAAGGAGAAAAGAGAAGATGGAAGAAGGGATGATGACTGGGAATGGCCCAACATTGTTGAAAGTACTGATCTACCTATTTGAGGTAACCTAATAAATAACAAGCATAACATAAAAATATACCTACACCTAAAAATACCATATAGAATTTTTTTAAAGAAAATATTTTTTAAAGTAGCTAAAGGAAAATGCAGATAACCTTCAAAGGAGTAACAATGAGAGTGACAGCTGACTTTCCACATCAGCAGGGAAAGCCAGCAGAGAGTGGAATGACAGCATTTTATTTGCTTTAAGAAAACAATTGATGCAAAAAAATATTCTTCAATAATAAAGATGAGAAATGGTTGTTTTTTAGTCTCTCTGAATCACCCCATAAAAATATTCAGAGCAACTAAGATTGAAAAAATAAGAGACCAAGAATAATATCTATAAGAGAAATAGAGATTAAGGTATCTCCACCTATCCAAACATACATGATTTAGATGAATCATTGGACAGCAGCTACTGGACATTAATACTGTCAGCATGTATATGAATGGCAGCAGAGGGAAACAACAGGGCATTTACTGTCCTGAAATAAGAACTATAAAATCCTTGACAGTTATTCTCTGAAAAGCATTAAGAGTCCAAATTGAGACTGAGGAGCCAAAACTGGGAGGGATTTTTTTTTTACATTGCAGTTTACAATTGAGGGCAAGGGATCTGTAGGAAGGTGTGAATGGCTGAAGCAGCCAGGGCCTTACCAATTCTCAAAACTAACCACTCAAGTTTCCTTTCAGTATAAAACCCTCCACTGTAGGAAAAGGGCTAGAAAAAGAGTTAAAAATTGAGTAAGGCAGTGTCAATAGGGGCAAAGAAAAGAAAAGAGCCAGATAAAAGTGGAGAAGGGGGAAAATGCCAGGAGGTCTCATAAAATATGATGCCATATTTTTAAACACTTTACAAAAATAATAGAAGGACAAATTCTTGAGTAGCAAAGCTAGAAAAACTATTCACCCTCATTTCTGGAAGTCCAATAACACTAACTTTATGTGTAAAAAAAAAAAAGAAACTGAAAAGACCTTTGTGCATTACCCATTGGAAGATACGATGAGAAAAAAGAAAATGAGGAGCATAATAACATCCCACAGACATGGAAACTACACCAGAAATAAAGATAAAGATTTTAACCCACACCTAAAGATTGCAAAGTTATATATCAAACCAAGCTAAGAGAGATCAAGAAAATTGACAAAGATATAAAAAGATAATATACATCAGAAATTTAAAAACTTAGAAATGAAGTGACGGAATTCAGGAAAGAAAGAGAAAGAAAAGGAAACAAATGTATTTCAGAAATGAAGATTAAACTAGAAGTAGCATAGGAATAAACAAAATAAATTATGACTTGGAAAGTGAAATGGAAAGAATAAAAAACTGAAATGAAGAGACTGAAATTAACTGAGAGACAATACAAGATAAAGAAGGTAGGCAAAGATCTCTGAATGCATAGTTGAAGTCTCTAAAAAATAAAGCAATGGAGAAAATATTGAATTACAATAAAAGAAAAATTTGTGGAATTTGAAAAGAAATGACATGAAAGTACATATTGAAACGATTCATCTCTTGGCTGGGAAAATCAAACCAGAACAACCAACACCAAACACATTCTAGAAAAAACACAGTAGAACTTTATAGAAATGGAAAAAAAATCTTTTGGCTATACAGACGAAATTACCAAGTCACTTATAAGAAAAAAAATCCTATAGTTATCTGATTTTTTAATAGCTATACATTATGCCAGAGGACAATGATGTAACATGTTTAAAATTCCTATGTAGGGAAATGTGGGCTGATCATTTAGTCATTCACACTGTATTTTAAGAATAAAGGCCCAAACAAACCATGAACATTAGGACTATTATTCTCATTAGCACGTGTGGAAGAAAGTATTAGATGAAAGGCTTCAGACAACCAAAGTGAGTTTTCTAACATAATGTGAGAGTTATTGACATAATATAATTACACTTGATGGATAACCGCTCTCATCAGGAAAAAAAAAAAGCAATCAGTATCATGTGCCTCCTGATGAAAGGATTCAATAGCATATCTGAATAGTCTTGCCAAATGAATATGCATGCAATAAATCCATTAACTACTAAGTTGTGAGAAATAGAGGCAGAGAGGGACATGTTAAGCAACCCTTCAGGGATGCTATCAGCAAAACTAAGTTTATGGAGAAATTCTACAGGACAAATCACGATAGCTTCAAAAATTAAAATGCAATAAAAAAGAAGACATGAAGAGAAACTACAGGTGAAAATAATTTAAAATATTATTAAGAAGTTACCATGTATATAGATTTTATTAGAATTCCAATTCAAACAAACTGGAAAAAAAAAGATTAAATACAGTCATTTTCAGACCATGAAAAGTGATAGAATTCGCTGCCAGTGGATCTGCACTATAGGAAATACTAAATACTAAAGGGTGCTCTTAAGACAGAAGGAAAGTGAGGTGCAGGAAGGAACAAGGAGCAATTAAAATGTTCAATATGGGAAATAATCTGAATGAAATGACTAAGCAAAGTTAACAAAGGTGATACAAAAATCAACTGCATTTCTAAATTCAAGTGGCAGTTTGAAAATAAATTTTATGAACAGAAACCATTCATAATAGATTCAAAATATCAGATTCCTAGGAATTAATCTAACAAAATCTGTGAAAAACTTCCTACTAGAGTATAATAGAATATAATGATAAAATTTTAAAAGTCCTAAACAGACAGATATATCTTGATTGTAAAGTAGAAGACTCATTATTGCAAAGTATTCAATACTTTCCAGATTGATTCTGCTTTCAAATCAATCCCAAATTTTTTTCTGTGGAATTTTGCAATATGATTTCAAAATAGAAATGTCAACATATAAGAATAGCAAAGACGATTTAAATAGAGAAAACAAGGTGGGGAGACTTGCTGTACTAGATATCAAGACTTATTATAAAGTTATAATAATTAAAACAATATTTTATTAGTATTAGTTTAGACAAATACATCAATAATGCACAATAGAAGCACATCTACACAATAAAGGGACATTTGATTTATCCTAAAATGTCACTGTAGAGAAGTAAGGTAAGGATGGTCTTTTTAATAAACAGTGCTGGGATAATTATGTGTGCACATGGGAAAAAAATAAATTTGACTACTATCTTAACACCATAAACAACAACAAAAAAAAGAAAACAATTCTAGGTGGATTACAGACTTAAATATGAGAAGAAAACAATAACATTTTAGATTATAATAGAGAAGACTATCTTTATGACTTTAGTTTGAAGACAAAAGTTCCTAACTATGATGTAAAAAGCATGACATTGATCAATTTGACCACATTCAAATTAAGATCTTCATATCTTCAAAATGTATTAGTAAGCAAATAAAAAGGCATACCACAGAGTGTGAATAGATAGTAGCAAAACATATAACCCCAAAGGGGCTCATATTCAGAAGATATAAAGAATTCTTATAAGTTGATAAAATTATTATGGACAATCCAGCAGAAAAACAGGCAAAGAAAGAAAAGTTTTAATAAAAGGAAAATGGAGCAAAGACTCTAACAGGTGCTTCAGAAGGGAGAAAATCCAATAATTCATAAGCATAAATAAAGGTACAAAATCTGTCAATAATCAAGAAAAGGAAAATTAAAACCAAAATAAAATATTATCATGCACCTAGTCTAATGGCTGAAACTTCAAAGGATGGATAATATCGAGTGTTGGTAAGGATGGAAAGTAATGGGATTCTCATACACTGATAGAATTATAATTTGGTACACTTTGGAAATACTTTTGTATTTCTACTAAATTTGAAGATAAAGGTAGAGTGTTTGCTTCGGCAGCACATATACTAAAATTGAAGATAAAGGTAGAAAGAAAATCAAACCAAGGAGGAAATCATGTTCAGCCCAATTAGTGCAGCAAGCTTCACAGAAGTTATGTAACTTGTCATAAATCCAAAAGACCCTGGCTTTTTAGATTCTAAAATCTTTCAGGTCTAGATATATGTGGTCATCCTGACCTAGAAGGCCAGATATGGTGCCAGTGCTGTACCTGGTAATCAGGAGACACAGCCTCTCCAGCCCTCTCTGGAATAGAGAGGTCTAATTTCTGGAACAAGATGCCTGAGGAACAACCATTTCAGACCTGAGTGCCCAAGTTCTTCACAGACAGGAAATCATAGCTGCTAGAAGTCAACTTTGAAGGATTCACAGTCACAAAATTGTTCTCATTAAACAACAGCTTAATGAGTTTAATGAATGAGCCCATAAGGATTAAATTTTTCTGCAATGTGCAGATGGGCTCAAAGAGCAAGAAAAAAACACATGCAAATAACCATCTCTAGAGAATTGATCAAATTCTGTGGGATTAGAGGGAGGAGACTGGGAACATGATTCCATCTAAAAACAAATCTGCATGTCCCCATCCTAGCTCTCTTTCCCTCCCCCACTCTCAGCCTGAAACCCCGCCTCCCCCCCACCAAACTTCATGTTTCTTCACAGGAGCCTGAGCCTTCTGCATCTTCCATCTGGCACACAGAGAAGTGACTCACAGCAATAAATACCAAGAAGAAAGAAGCCCTTCATGAATAAAAGAGGAGTGAGACTGCCATGAAGCACACAACTCGCCTTCTTACAAAGCAAATAAATAAAGCAATGCCAACAACTTAAGAGTGATGTGCCTCCATTCCACACTCCATCATGTGCCCTGGTTGGTGTCTTCACTGCATCTAACAGCATGACAAGGCAGTCACTCACTAGGTCCTGTCTCTCAGAGCAGGCAGAGACTTGGTGTAACTTTTGGAAACTTCCTTGTTGGGTCCCAACACTGGTACAGTTGGCCTAGCTCCTGTGAAAAGAAACACTATCTGGAAGTTGCACAATGCAGCTGGGTTGGAGGGTTCCATCTTGATTTTCTTATAGTCATTAGATCTCTGGGCACTTCTGGGTCTGTTTATCTCCTGAGCAGCCTCTACAGTTCTTTTCAAATTATAGAGCACTTAAGAAAGAACAGTTCTAACAGATTTTCTGACGGGTCGTGCTGACATGACCTAGACTCGGTGCCCTCTCTCAGGAAGCAGACTAGCTGGAGAAAGTCCACATTAATACATGAATGCCATCTTGAGACATCAGTATTACAATGGAGGAAGATTAAAAGGGAATGGATAAATTCTACCTGGGAGAGTAAGGAAGTTCCTAGAAGAAACAGCATCTAAATTGGATTTGGGATGGAACTGGAGAGTGTTATACTAAGTGAGATAAGTCATACAGAGAAAGACAGATACCATATGTTTTCACTCTTATGTGGATCCTGAGAAACTTAACAGAAGACCATGGGGGAGGGGAAGGAAAAAAAAAGTTAGAGAGGGAGAGAGCCAAACCATAAGAGACTCTTAAAAACTGAGAATAAACTGAGGGTTGATGGGGGGTGGGAGGGAGGGCAGGGTGGGTGATGGGCATTGAGGAGGGCACCTGTTGGGATGACCACTGCGTGTTGTATGGAAACCAATCTGACAATAAATTTCACATTAAAAATAATTAATATTAATTAATATTAAAGATTCTGAAAAGGAAAAAAAATAAATTGGATTTTGAAGGATGATTTGGTATCTACAAAGAACACAGGGTAAGGGCCAACCAGACAGAGGCATAGAATATGTGAAGACATGGAATACTAATATTAATCCTAATACTAATCCCAATTCCAATTTGCATTGCTAATCCTAATATTCCATTTATTGAGGATTACTGTGAGTGAGGTGCTGTACCAAGGTCTTTGTTTCATTTAAATCCTATAAAAGCCTTACAAAGTAGAAATTATTATTATCATCCCTATTTACAGATAAGGATGTGTGATTAGAGAATTCATATTGCTGGTACTTGAAGGAAACTACATAGTGAAGTATATGTTTGGCCACTAAATTATCCTGTCCTTTGGGATGTAGGCAGCCAGTCAAGAATGGAGTTAAAATTCATAAGAAAGATAATCCAAAATTGTAGAATCTTTCTGCCTCTTATAGGACACCAAAGATATTAGAAGAGAGAGATGTGTGAATGGCTCTTTAAAATTTTTTAATGTTGATTTATTTTTGAGAGACAGAACACAAGCAGGGGAGGGGCAGAGAGAGAGAGGGAGACACAGAATCCAAAGCAGGCTCCAGGCTGTGAGCTGTCAGCACAGAGCCCAACACAGGGCTCAAACTCAAGAACCGTGAGATCATGACCTGAGCTCATGTTGGACACTTAATCAACTGAGCCACCCAGGCGTCTCGTGAATGCTTTAAATGGGCATCAGTACTTGTGAAGAAATTCTTCCTTAGAGGAAAGAACCAAATACAGGTGTGTAAAATCATACTGGGCATGGATAGAGCAAGCAAAGATAGGTTCATGCAGTCCTAGAAAACTAGACCTCATAGGATCAGATCAGTGGCAGCTGAAATGCTACTTTACAAATCAGACAGGAATCTTCTTTAGCTTTTGTATACAACTAAAAATAACTCCAAGAATGATTTTGGTAAGCTCCTAGATAAAAAGAAGTATGTTTGGGATATAGAGCTGGCATCAAGAACATCAATTTCTACCTGGGCCCCAGGTAGCCTGGTCCTTGATGACCTGTCCCATGATGACAGCCATGAAAAAATGAGACTGGGAAAGGTAGGCTTCCGAGAATTCTAGAGGATAAGGTGTGTCTTCGGTTTAGGATATTTATGTACACTTATTTTTTTTTAAATTTTTTTTTCAACGTTTTTATTTATTTTTGGGACAGAGAGAGACAGAGCATGAACGGGGGAGGGGCAGAGAGAGAGGGAGACACAGAATCAGAAACAGGCTCCAGGCTCTGAGTCATCAGCCCAGAGCCTGACGCGGGGCTCGAACTCACGGACCGCGAGATCGTGACCTGGCTGAAGTCGGACGCTTAACCGACTGCGCCACCCAGGCGCCCCTGTACACTTATTTTTTAATACTTAATAGCTAAAACAGTAACATTAATAATACTAGCCATCGCTTACTGGAAGCTGACAACATACTGAACACAGCCTGCCATGCTCACTGACACTCCCACCAATCGTATGGGGTTGTTTTACAAGGTCCAACAGTCAATATAGGTGGAGGAAAGGGGCTCAAGCCCTGGCTCCTAGACTCCAAATCCTACTCTCTTCACCTCAGTGTTAAGGGAAAGTGTGAGAACAGAAAGTGTGTCCTGGAGATAATCAACAGCCTTGGCCTGCAGGGATTCCAGGAAGCTGAGTTGGGAGCAAACAGAGACTTTACACAGTTGCTAACCACATCTGTCACTTTGTGGGTGTCGGCACAGAGAGCATTTACTCGGCAGTCCATGGGGGAATTTGAATGGAATTCCTCATAGGATTCCCAACCCGTCTCCAAAGCAATAAGTCCTGGAACAATAAGACACTCTCCAGAGTGCTCTGCATGTCCAAGATCTTACAATGGCATAAGCTGATTTAATCACACAATGGTCACATTTGACTACAGCAGAGAGATGCTCACAAGTTTGTCATTAGGCAGGAAGCAGCCAGATTTGCTCATGAAACTCTGTTCTTTGTAACAAAGGATGGCAAAAAGAGAGGATCCATTTCTGGATTCCTAATAGAGACACATTGACTTAACCCCTGGGGGTGTTTTGAAGGAAGGGGAGCTTGGTTCTTCTGGTTCAGTCCCTGAGTCCATCTCTAGAAGGGAAAGATGTGAAGACAAAGCCAAGTGGATCTCAGAGGAGACTCTGACTCCCCTGGACCTTGCATTAGGATGAACAGAAGCTCTCCTCTCCATGGTAAGCTCCCGCTGCCCCCAAAGGTTGTAGAAACAAGTTGTGACCCCAGAGGTCCCCTGATAGAATCTCTTGAACCTCCGTGGTCCTGGTTAGGGACCCTTCCTCTGCACACCCAGAGTTACCCATAGCAAACATAGCAGGTTTATATGAATCAGCAGTTCAGGACATTAGTCAAACTGCTTGAGTTCAAATCCCAACTCTGTCATTTACTGTTACCATGGACAAGTTACTTAATAAGTCTGTGCTTCAGGTTCCTCATCTGTGAAATAGAGATGATAAAACTATGCACCTTGTAGGCTTGTATGAGGATTAAATTATATAGTACATGTAAAGTGCTTACATCAATATCTGGCACATTCAACACTCCATAAGTATGAGCTACCATTATTCTTATCATTTGTTATGGTCACCTTATATTTACACACCAATTTTTCCCATTGATCTGTGAACATCTTCAGTATAGGGTATCACCATCTAGTTTAGAACCTAGCATATGACAGACACTCAACGAAGTTTGTTGAATTAAAGAGCATCTCATTCATTCATTCTTACTGAAAAATAATACTAAATTTATTCAAAAAGTGCCTGAGGAATAGAAGTATGATAGCAACCCAGAGCATGATACATTCCCCTTCTCTCCCCCATCATATGGGGACCAGACTGGGGAGGAAACTTTCATTTTAAAACATCAGGAAAGTCACACCATTGCCACCTATGGTCAACTCAGATGGAGGTTTTGATTTTAGAAGACTTTCTTCTTCTTTCTTTCTTTCTTTTTTTTTTAAATTCAAGTTAGTTAACATATAGTATAGCATTGATTTCAGGAGTACTGATGAATCACTTACATATAATAACCAGTGCTCATCCCAACAAGACCCTCCTTAATGCTCATCACCCATTTAGCCCATCCTCCCACCCACAGATGACTATTTTTGTATAATGCTCCCAGTATTCTTACCTTGTTCCATAAAATAGAAACTCCTCATTTTTCCAAAATACTTGAAAGACAACAGGTTCTTCTCTTAAGTCCCTCTCTGCCCTTTGCCAATGAGGAAGGAATGGTCTGACTCATGAAATAGAAAACAGAGCAAAACTTGCAGAGGCTCATCCCCTTCTGGTTTGGCTCCCTGGGACCTGCCCACAGAACATGAGTGTTCCTTGCTTTCCTACAGTCCCATGGAATGTAAACTCACCTGAGCAGGGCTTCTCCTCCATACATATGGGTGGGCATATAATTAATTTCAGGTGGAAAGGGAGAAGTCCCTTCTCCGGGGAGGTCATCATATTGATGCCAAGCTTACTGTGGACACCCGATTGGCATAGCGCACTGCAGCGCAGAACTCCTGGGCTCAAGCTATCCTTCTGCCGCAGCCTCCCAAGTAGCTGGGACTACAGGCATGTGCCACCGCGCCCAGGGAGAAGTCTATTCTCAATAGGCAATAAAAGTAAAATCTTGATTCCTCTCTGCCTTCTATATCTATTTCCCCAAGAGGTTCCAAAGTCGTGTGTCAGGGGGTGGGGCACTGAAAACTGACTTCTCTAAAACAACATAGCACGTCTACCACTCAGTAATCCAAAGGTAATAGTTAGAGAAAGGTGAGGAATTCTGAAGCTACTAATGTAAGAAAAGTCAAATCTGAAGATAGATCTCCTTTGAAAAGTAATTAGTGATATAATATACAAAAATCAATCTTCTAACACTGACATTTATACAAGGGTTATTCTATCAGTTAGGACCCCAGGGGGCACACTCATTTAATAAGGTTTATTTACAAAGAAACTAACTGCAAACCTGTGGGTGAAATGTAGAAAAGTACCACCAAGTCACTTCCTTCTTACCTTCCATTCCTTTTCTTTCCCACAATTTGGAACATAGCTGGTGGATGATGCTAGAAAATGTGGCTTTGTCTACTTACTCCTTTAATAGATATAGCTAGGTCTGCAGAGAAGATCCCTAATTTATTAACACCACAATCTGTATGGCCAGGGATGACCAGCCTGTCCAAAAAGAGCAAGGCCTCTGTGAGTAGCATAAGGAGGCAGAAAGAGAAGGAAGACTATACCTGGGGCCTGATGTTGCTAACTCACCCACTAGCATCAGGTGGCCCAGTGAATGCTCTTTATTCTATCAATTGAATTACCAGCACTTCTTTGGGAAGGATAGAATATATAAGTGGAGATGGGAAGAAGGATGCAGTTTTCTCCCTTCCAGACTTAGGTAGAATTGTGGAGGGAAAGGACAGAAAATCAACTTCCCTATACAAAGGACTTTTCTCAATTTAGGCTGTCCCAAACAAACCTATGCCATTTATGAATGACCTAATCTTGAAAAGATCATTCACTGAAGTTAAAACTGACCCTGGGTTGTGTATAGGTGAGGGATGATGTGTCTACACATTAAATGCACTTACTCAGTCAATGAACATAGCTTGAGAGAGAGCCCTGATGAAGACAGCCAAGTCATCATTTCCTGTATTCACAGGACCATGGAAAAAGACAGAAAAAAGAATTCCCAGCCCTATCATTACAGTGGTATACAGCTCAGAGATACTCCCCTGCCCACATAGGAGAAAATGTCTACCCATCCCAGATGTGTCACTTCATTTAAACCTAAAAGATCTCTGGGAAAATAACATCACAATTAAACTTGAAAACTCCTCAAGGTCCTGGTAGGAAGTTCTTCCAGTTGTCCTATCTCTCCCCCACCCTCATTGCACTTGGAATCCATTTTATTTCTTTAAGTCATATGACAGACTTTGTTAAGTCATTCCTTAGCTTTTATTTCTGTCACTAGGTAACCACAATCAGCAGGATTTCTTCATATCCTGCCTGTCAATAATTAATCAACCTCTCTTGAGAAGTCTAAAGATCTCTGATAAGGTTAAGTGATGATATCCAGAGTCAATCTTGTCTAATAATCAGGTCTAATGTTTGCCTAACCTCCTTCTCATGATGAGAAGCTGTTCCTGCTGAAGTGTGTACATCTGAATTAGTTTTCACATTTAAAAAAATCTAGAGACCTATTTTATATGATTAGTTCAGCTATCCTACCTGTGACCTACTTATTTGTTGGACCATTCAAGACTATAACCATGCTGGGCCTTCCAATCTCATGACTAATTCTAAGAGATGTTCAGACCACTTACATGGAGGCTTGTGGCATTTTAGTTTTTATAGACATACTGAATCATTGCCACACATTTAGGCATCAGCATCACAATTTTAAAATGACACACTACATTTGATACAGAAGATGAGTCTCTGAAAAGCCAGGAATATGCAGAATTTTTGTAAACCAGAATTAACTTTCCATATGTATTGTCAATTACATTTTAACAATCCTCAACTTCTGATTCAATATGTCAGTCTTGGGTTTATCTCTAAATTCCCACCCCATCCCATCCTTAGACAATTTTTGGATGACAACAACAATAACAACAACAACAACAAAAATCCAAGCTTTAAGGAACTAGTGATGGCCTCTATTTAAGAGATTACTTTAATAAAGAACAATTTAAACATAAAAATGAAAATAGAAATCTCCTATTACAGCGATTCCCATACTTTGGGTTTTTATTGGGTTGTAAAATGGACCAAAGTTAAAAACAGAATTACCATATGACTCTACTACTCCACTACTAAGTATTTCCCCCAAAGAAAACAAAAGCATTAGTTTGAAAATATATATTCATCCCTGTATTTAGAGCAGCATTACAATAGCTAAGATATGGAAGCAACCCAAAGGTCTATCAATATATGAATGGATAAGGAAGATGTGGTATATATGTAATGGAATATTATTCAGCCATAAAAAAGAATTTTATCTTGCCATTTGCAACAAAAGGGATGGATCTAGAATGTATAATGCTAAGTGAAATAGGTCAGTCAGATAAAGAAAAATATCATATGATTTCACTCATATGTGGGATTTAAGGAACAAAACAAGCAAAGAAAAAAAGATACAAGAAAAAAAAAACAGACCCTTATATGTAGAAAACAAACTGGTGGTTGCCTAGAGAAGAGGTGGGTGGAGGAGGGTGAAATAAATGAAGGAGATTGAGTACATTTAATATGATGAGCACTGAGAAATGTACAGAATTGTTGATATTGTACACCTGAAAATAATATAATACTGTATATAAATTATACTGGAATTAAAAAAAAATTACAAAATTTAAAAAGTAAATAAATATAAATTTAAGACAAAATGGCCCAAAGTATTTTAGGAATTGACAAGACTGTCAACACTTTAGTTTACCAAGTAATGACATTATAAAAAATTTTTAAATGAATACCATTTAGAATCACCATTACTTATTACAGGAGGGACATTTGAACACCAAAATGCAAAAAGGCCATAAACTAGCAAAGAATTAACAACAGTTGGCAGTGATGTACTGATTTTCAAATAGATTTTTTACATCAAATTTTATTTATGTACTTATTTTTTATTTTGTTTTTTTATTCAAGTATAATTAACATACAGTGTTATATTAGATTGGAGTATATAGTACAATACAATGATTCTTTAAACACCTTTTAAATATTGAAGAATTTCAGGATATGTTCTAAATTTGTGGTGTTATTTTGCATGTTATTTTTGGTACAAGTTTGGTCAAGTTAGAAATGTACATTCACCAGGAGAACACAAATTAAAGTTCAAACATTCATTTTTTTAAAAATTTATCATGGACTTTATTTAAAATCCAGGTTGACTTAAGCATGTGCACACAAATGGAAACAATATAACTAATACCATTTCTTTCAGTAAAGACTGTGGTAGATTGAATTGTATCACCCAAAGAAATATGCTGAAGTCTCAACTCCTAGAACCTGAGAATATGATTTTTTTTTTTGGAAATAGTTCTGTAGATGCAATCAAGTTATGATGAGGTCATAATGGCTTACAGTGGGCCCTAGTCCAGGGATTGGTATCTTTATGAGAAGAAGGAGAGCATCACAGATACAGAGACACACACAGAAGGAAGATGGCCATGTGAAGATGGAGGCAAACCAAGAAATGCCAGGAACCAGCAGAGGCTAGGAAGAGGCAAGGAAGGATTTCCCCTCAGGAGCTTCAGAGGGAGGTTGGCCTGTCAACACCTTAATTTTGGACTTTTGGCCTCCAGAACTGTGAGGCAATAAATTTCTGTTATTTTAAACTACCCAGTTTGTGGTATTTTGTTACAGCAGCCCTAGGAAAACTAATACAGAGCCTATTGTGGGTAAAGTGAAAGAAGCCAAGGAAAAATATCTCCTCTCCTCCTTGTTTTTGGCTCTGCTGTCTTGCTACATGGCCAAAGAAAGGGCAGGGGAGGTGACAGAGGATCTGCACATCAGAGGCTATAGAAAAATATGCCCCATTCAGCAGTTGCTCATTTGAGGGCTGTGGTTCTCAGGGCCTTTGCCACTCAAAAGAATAGTCAAACATTTATGTAAAAGTATGGCCACACATTCTGTCCCAGATCAGCATTGGTCATCATAGTTTTCCCAATTGATAAAAAAAAAAAATGTTTAAAGCAATTATGACAAAGTAGCAAGAACATTGTGCTTTTGTACGTTCTCATTTTCATATAATAGGTTTTCTTGGAGCAAGGTTAAATCTTGAGCTGAAGCATCCATTGCCCACAAAGTCTCTTCTAGAAGCTGAAGTCCAAATGGCCAAGTATGAGGAGAAAGCTCTGGGGTCTTTGGCCTTCTGAGTGAAGAATTATCTTCCTCTGCTTCTCTAGCTAACCCAGAATTTCCTGTAGGGCCCAGCTGTCCCCAGTGGAGATGGGGCAAGTGTCTCTAGGGGAACAACTGTCCAGGCCACTCAAAGCACTTAAACAAACCTACGAGAGCAGCTCTTAAACCAAACACAAGAGTCCCCATCTGTGTTTGCCCTCCACCACTCTTGTTTGCAAGCCTAGGGAGGGCAATGTCTTCCCAATGGCTCCTGGGTTATGGAATGTATTTAAATGCCTTGTTCAAAATCCTCATCCACCCCTCTCAAATTTGACAATTGTTTAAGCATTATTGCTTGAATGGATGCAGATGTTCAGCTCATCTCATGTTGGGAGGAGTGTTTCTTTAGAAGAAAAGGGGAAATTGTCTTTTTTCTTCTTTCTTTTTCTTTTCTTTTTTTTTCCAGACACATATTTTATCTTTATGTTTGTATCAAGGATTGCCAAGAGATGCATCTGGTCCCCAAATCAAGAATCTCACACTCCTCCTCCCAACTCACAGCTTTCCAAGCGCCTTTCTTTGTGATCTCTGCCCAAATAAGCTGTAGGCAGAGCTCACTGGACAGATGACCCACGCCTCGTGGAAAAAAAGAATCACTTTCTCATCAATGCTAGGAAGCCTGGCACCTATGGCATTTTTCATTTTGCTCCCCACCCCCACCTTTTACTTTTTTTGTGAAATTCATTTTCTGATTAATATTTTCAGCAGCTAGAGCAAATGCCAGTTTAATTAAATTTCCACACCATCCCCCCTTTATCCAATTAGTGGGTTCACTGGCTCCTCAACAACCTTCAGCGTCTGCATTTTCAGTGAATGCTCAGTTGCTTCTGGCCTCGCCAAAAAAATCTGTTACATATTAAGTTATAATAAGATATAGGCAATTATAGTAGCAGCAGGACAAATAGATTTGTATGGTTCATTACAAGGGATTTCTGGAGCATACGTATTGTAAATAACCAGTTTCTGGGTCAAAGCATATTTTCAAGGGGGGGAAAAAGCAAGGGAAAGGGAGGGGAAGAGGCCATTATCAGTTTTTATAAGAAAATTCTGGATATAAGGAAATCCTACCACTTCAGTAGCTCTCTGTTATTTAGATGAGCAAAGTTTCAACATGTGAACCACAAACAGAAGTGAAAGATAAAAGGACTTTACATAGAGAAGTGGTGGGACCTGTTTTTCATTTTTAGAAAGAAAGAGTAATACCATTGTCATGGCTTTGGAACAGACTGAATAAGCAAGGGGAATGAACTAACACCGGAGGAGCATCTGACATGTGACCAGCCATGTGCTACACACTTGGCATACATTATCTCATTTAAAACTCATGACAACCATGAGAAATATCAGGTTGAGACACTAAACTGACAATTTCACAGAGTTCACCCTAACAGCTATTGTTTTACAAAGGAGAAAAGTGAGGCTTAAGAACTGACAACTGTTCAAATTCACTCAAGGTCTGTCTGGCTATTTCCATGATACCATACCAGGCAGAGAGGTCCGGCGTCAACACATCAACAAAGTGGAAGAGTCTTTCTGCCTTCATAGTTTTAGAAATACCAGAGAAGTCTCTCTCTTAAATTAATTAATATATTATATGATGATCATCACTCAATATACACTAGGTTATGCTTGAAATTTAGCAGGTTTTGATAATAGATTAAAGGAATGGAATTCCTCTGGAAGGGGGAGAAAAGGATTTCCATGATGGGAGTGAAAACGTGCCTAAAGGAATGGTAAAATAGTAGATCAGTTGAATTCACAATTTTATCCAAGTAGACCTTAAAGCTGATTGACTCTAAAGCCACAGCTCTGCCTCAAGGACTTAAAAATATATCAAATTGGGAACTGTAGTATCTTCTTCTAACTATATTTAAGAAAAACACTATTTCCTAAGAGCTGTACCTGGAAAGAACCTTGACAAATCTTGTTCCTCCTGTCACCCAATTCATTCCTAAACCATAAACATTGTTGTTTTTATCTTAAAATCTTCAAGGAAGGTTGTTCTCCAGCACTCTTCTATGTTCCATATGGAGAACTATTTTTTAACCAATACCGCTCTGCAGAATCCATTTTATGATTCCCAGGATAAATTCAAGGCATTTTGCCTAATTCTTCAGCCCAGAGTGGAAAGTGGGGTTGAAAAATCCCATATAAGTAAATACTCCATGAGTTTATATAGGCTGAAGTCACAGAGCCCAGAATATTATTGAAATCCCCAGAGAGCCTACAGCAGCACGTGAAAATGGCTTTAAAGAGATGTGCCAAGATGCTGACTTCTTTCTCTTTGAGAAGCATGGGTAAATATGGGAGGTTCAGAGCCAATGCTGGTCACCAGGATGGGTAGAGAATTGAGCTAAGCAAAACTTGCATACCAACTTAAGAGTGAAGGTCCAACCACCGAGTAGAAACCTGGTTGTGAGGAAAGTGAGTAGTGTTTTCTGTCTGAATGGGGTTATGTGGCATAAACATAGGCCCACCTGCTATCATTTTTTGCTCTGTGTATTTACTTTTGCTGGTCCCTTAGTTGCTTGTTCCTCCCAGGGAGGCATCAGGGTACACTGGGAATGCTAGATTTGGAGTCTTGGGAAATGAGTTTGATCTGTCTCTGCCTTTATGTACTTAGGGAATTTGTAATCAATATGCTTCTGAAGTCACTATTTCCTCATCTGTAAAAGGAGGGGTCTAGAATTCATGACCACATCTTCTATTCAAGAACTAAGACACAACAAAGGCCAAAGTTAAATGCTGTGATTTATAGAGGCCATCATAATAGATTTATGTGGCAGAATTCAAGAGCTGCAAACTGTATGTCAGACATAAGACAGAGGCTCTGGAAGTGACCTCTCTGGACTCTTGGTCCCTTTAGAGTTATTAAAAGCTAATTATCAAATCCTATGAGCAAGCGAAAAGCAAAAACAATTTGTATGAGATGTGTCTTCTAGAGTGATTGTCCTACCCATAACCCTAATGAGAAGGCAAACCCAGGTTGCTATGTTAACACCACTGGGCCCCACACAAAGCTGGCTACAACTGATAGGACAGGAATTAAACAAGAAATCCATTGGCTGTCCAGAGAAACTTCGGACAGAGTGCTCCATCAAGAACTTGGAATTTGTCAGTATCACAAATCATCAGGGAAATGAAAATAAAAACAACAATAAGATAACACCCCACACCAGTCACAGTGGCTAGAATCAAAAAGACAAGAAATAACAAGTGTTGGTGAGGATATGGAGAAAAGGAAAACCTCATGCACTGTTGGTGAGAACGTAAATTTGTAAAATTACTGTGGAAAACAGTATGGAGGGTCCTCAAAAAACTAAAAATAGAAATACCATATGATTCAGTAACTCCACTACTGCGTATTTACACAAAGAAAATGAAAAAAATTCAAAGATATACGCAAACTTATGTTTACAGCAGCATTATTTAATGTTTATTTTTGAGAGAGAGAGACAGAGAGAAGAAGAAGAAGAAGAAGAAGAAGAAGAAGAAGAAGAAGGAGGAGGAGGAGGAGGAGGAGGAGGAGAGGAGGGGGGAGGAGGAGGAGGAGGAGCAGAGGCAGAAACATAGGGAGACACAGAACCTGAAGCAAGCTCCAGGCTCCAAGCTGTCAGCACAGAGCCCAACGTGGGGCTCAAACCCATGAACCATGAGATCATGACCTCAGCCAAAGTTGGATGCTCAACCAACTGAGCAAAACCTGGGCACCCCACTGCAGCGTTATTTATATTAGCCAAGGTATGGAAGGAACCTAAGTGTCCACTAACAGATGAATGGATATAAAAGATATGATAAATGTATGTGTGGGATATGGGATGTAGTGGGATGGGAGAAATAGGTGAAAGGGATGAAGAGGTACAAACTTCCAATTACAAAATAAGTAAGTCATGGGAATGAAATGTACAGCCTAGGGAATATAATCAATAATATTATAATAATGTTGTATGGTGACAGATGGTGACTATACTTATTGCAGTAAACACTGAGTAATGTTTGGAATTGTCAAATCACTATGTTGTACACCTGAAACTTACATAACATTGTATGTCAACTATACTTTAATAATAAAAAACATATATACAAAAATGTGTTGGGACCAATAAAGCATAATACAAAACCATTATAAAAAAATTTGGAATTTGTGAACTAGGTGATTAAACCAGTGACAGTGGGAATAGGAACTTGAAAGAATGTCTTGAAAAAAGTCTAGAAAAGCAGAGCAGCAGTTGGGAGGGATTACATGCAAACCAAAGTTATGAGGGAGCAGAAACTATGGGCAAGCAAATAAATGGTCCTATGGTAACTGGTCTTCAAAAATGCCCTTCCCAGTCAACCCCAATACCAACTTGATATTCATGTTCTGTTGTAGTCTTTTCCCCCTTGAATTTGGCATGACCCTGCAACCTGTCACACATGGTGAAAGTGATAGAATGTGGTTTCCAAGGATAGACCACAAGAAGCCTTGCAGCTTCCACCTACATCTCTTGGAATGCTGGGTCTTGGGATGGTCTCTCTTAGAAAACCCAGATGCCATGCAAAGAGAAATCCAAGCCACATAGGGAGGCCACATGTAGTTCTTCCAGTCAACAGCCTCAGCTGAACTGCCAGCAGCAGCAGCCAGAATCAAGTGCAGACCATGTGAGAGAGACATTTTGGAAGTCTAGCCCAGTTGAGCCTTTAGATCACTCTATTTCCAGCTGCCATCTGACTGCAACCACAAAATAACTCAGGTCAGAACTGTAGAGTGTAGCCAGCTCACAGAACCAGGAAAGATAATGATTATTGTTATTTTAAGTCACTAAGTTTCAGAGTGGATTGGGCAGCAATAGATAACCAGAGCAGTTCCACAGAAAAGGATGAAGATGGACAAAGAGAAGTAGTTTCCAAGAGAAGTGTCAGTTCCCAGGACTTCTGTGGTGTCCAAGACTTCTAGCCCCTAGCAGAGCCACATCTATCTTCAAGATACCACTTATTTGAAGAAGCTTAAGATCTCTTTTCTTTAAAAATCTAATCAATCAATCAAACAAACTACAACTAGAAAGAGACTGAAGTAAATGCCTGGTAATAGTGGAGGACAGGGATTTCCAGAAGCTAGTCCATGGATAAATACTTGAAATAATAGGGTCTTCACAACTCTGTAATGTAATTAGAAATATAAACACAATGTAGGAGTTTTTGTTCATGAACCTAAATTAATGAAGGCAAGTGAATGCACTCAGAGTCTGAAATGGGAAGTAGAATGGTATCAAATCCCCCACCTCCCAAGCATTCATCACCAAATTCCTAGTTATCAAGAGTTGGCAACATTCGTACCTCTCTCCTTGACTCTCCTCCATCTCTCTGCTTCTCCCCACAAGCCCCAGAACTGAAAAGGTTAGGAGTTGCTTTTATCTCCCTTTCTTGATCAACATGCACTTCCCTTAGGGAAAGGTGGTTCCAGACCTCCCACTCCCTCTATGTCCTGCCCTTCTTCTACCCCAGACTCATGGCTAAGCACCAAGGCAGATAGTATAAAATGGACCATCAGAAGTACAAACATTTGGGAAATGGGGGAGGGTATATAGCTTTTATCAGACTCAATAAAGCAACCCTCAATATAAGACAGGTGCGGAAATCTATTATTTCCCAATGCCTTGGCTTGCTCTAAACTCAGCTTCTTAACCTGTATTTGAGTAAAAATAAGTAAATAGATAAAATCTTTTCAACAAGATGCCCTTTCCTCTCTAGCCCCACCAGTGCCTCGTATGGTGTAAATTATCATAACTCAGATAGTTTAATGACTGCTGCTATGAGCCACATTACTCTTCTACGTGATGAAAGGAAAGTCCTTCCACAGGCTCCACCTTAACCCAAGGTTATAGTGGGTGAGAAAGGACCAGGGCACATGACATTCCCTACCAGCCTTCTCCTTAGGTAGGAGATCAAAGACTGGGCAGAGAGCCCAGTGATCCTAATTTGCATTGTGAAAGTCACCTGTCCAGCTTTGCTCTAGACGCAAAAAGATCAAAGCCGGGAAAGTAGCTGGGGGCAGGGAGGAAATAAAATATTGATTTAATGAGATGCATGATAATTCTCCTCCATCCACCTTTTCAGTAATGCAAGTGGGGCCAGGAAGTGACAGTTATTCATGCTCCTTCCATGAGCTCACATTATGGCTCCCATTTGCCCTGCCAGATGGGTCCCATACAGCTTTGTCCAGAAAAGGAAAAACAGGAGGGAAAGGAAGACTGAGAAATATGGTAGAATCAGACAGCTTCACAAGAACCCCTACCACCTCTGCAGAGATGTTCTGTAAGGAGGTAGGTTTTGAATTCTTTCAGTCTCAGTTCAAAACTAATTATATGCAGAAGCTCAAAATCTAAAACAGATAAAAGAGCATCTGCTGTCCTTAAAAAGAGGTGAGGAGGGAGGATTTACTCTGGAGCCCCATCTCCCCTCCCTGGTCACTGAAGAAGCCACACAGGACAAAGGGAGTATGTTCCAACTTCGGGCATTTTTATTGCTGAAATGCTCTGAAGTTCACCATACTTGAGCTCGGCTGTAATGAAATAGGGTGGGGCTAGGGTGTAGCTGAGAGTAAGAAGGGATGTCAAGCTTGGTGGCAAGCTGAGATATTACAGCAACATATAAAACTTATGGAATGAACATATTTTCTGTCTGGGAAGGCGACCGGGGCAGGAGACATATTGATTGTAAGGTCCTTGGGGACTTCTCCATCTGAAACTCCTGCTGAAGATGACGTCACTAACCCTCATCAGAGGCCAGGCCCCAGGGAGCTGTGGCTCACCACAGAAGCAGCTCCAGTTTCTGGGTAAGAGAAGCCAAGGCCTCTTTGGCCCTAGCTGCAACAGTGTGGGCGGGTGAGGGAAGATTTAAGGATTAAGTGGTGAAAATGTTAAGTGAACATGGGCTCCTTATTCACTGTCTGGATCTTAAAAATCTTTCAGCTTCTTTTAGTGCAATACCCAAGAAGAAAAGCTTATGTATTTGGTTCTCATATTTCTAAAAGTATTATAAAAGTTGTTTAAAAAAGAAATCTGGCCCCTCTCCCCACGACAGGTACCCTTGGTGCAATTTGCAATCTAGTCTCCCCACTTGCTTCAATATCCCATCCTTTCATATATTTGTCTTACACATGCAAATTGCATCTCTTCCGAGGTGGCCCTTTCTTCTTTTCTATGGCAAATACAGACACCAAGAGCAAGCATTTTTGGAGTTCTGGGATTAAATTCTGACACTCTTCTACTTACTGCTTATGTGACATTGGGCAAGTCATTGAAACTCTCTGAGCCTCTGCTTCTCTATTTATGAAATAGGATAAGGATTGAAAGAGATAACAGATATGCAGCTAGCTCTCTGTCAAGCATATAGCACATGCTTATGGAGGGTTGCTATTCCCCTGAGAAGCTCCAGTGACTGCGGTTCACTTCTTCCCAAGCAAGGCTCCACATTATTGACAGAAAGTTGCTACTATATTGCAGCAAAACTTACTTCTGCCAGCACATGCAGAGAAAACTTATTTCCACAAGTGCATGCTGAGGAATGAGTGCTGCCACTTCAAGTCAAGGTAAATGCTTTGTGTGGGTCACACTATAGAGGTGACATAGAGGATCCACTGTCCCAGTGTGCCTGAATCCCCTCTGATGGAGTCACAATAGAGCCAGGAGGATGAAATTCACTTCTTCTGGGCTCCGCATGGATCTAAGTAGAGGAAGAGAAAGTCTCCAAAGATCTCCGTTGTCCCTGCCTCTGGATCCAAAAAAGTCCTATCTCCACTAATGCAGCAGCCCAGTGATTTCAAGCCTAGTTATTCTTAACACTTTTCATCTAGGTTCAAATATCCTTTCTTTGCAAGAACCCACCCAATGCATCTTGAGTTCTGAACGCAAAGCAGTTTTCTTGGATGGTAGAATCTCACATAGGAGGATGGGGAAAAAGAGCTCTTGAAAGATAATGAAAATTGCCTGTAATTCAGACATGTTACAATTTTATACTTGCAGGGGCCTCAGAATGACAGAGTAGAATAGTCCAGTGGGCAGAAAAGGGAAGGTAAGGGAAGTGGAGTCTGTAACATTTAGCGCATCTGTGTCCAAACTCAAGTTCAGCCAGCAGAAGAGCTGGAACCTCCATGGTATGAAGTCAGACAAAAAAAGAGATTTAATATGAGATGGCTCTGCACATATTTCTTAATCAGAGGAATTTTCTTGACTACTGCTGCTACTGAAGGCCTCCTACTGGATTGCAGCTCCACCCTCAAAACACCTGGTCCACACAAAGACACCATTCATTCATTCACAAATATTTATTGCAAGTCTAGAATCCTCTAGGCACTATTCCAAGTCCTGGAGATACAGTTGGAAAACAGACAATTCCTGCCTTCGGGAGCTTACTTTCTAGTGAGGCATTCTTTGCATAATATCATAATGAGATTCAAGGTCAGGATTCACAAACCCAATGACTCTAGAGGCTGAATGGGTAGCAGCCATGAACACAGTGATTTAGTTATAAGATTAAAGAGAGTGGTGGGGACTCTAGAGACAGCAGATCTCATACTCCGTCTAAAGGAGGAAGCTGCTATTTGGATCCAGACAATTGTTTCCACACAATTCAGGTTCATTGCTTTCAGACCTGGTTTATCAGTAGAAGCCAGAAACAGAGATTTCTATGAGAATTTCCAATTTTTAAAACCCAGAAAAAATAAAACTAAATTTATCTGATGGCTAGGTCCTATCTGAAAAAGATCTACTTATGATTCCTGCTCTTGATGTCCAGTGGAGATGGTTGGGAATGGAGAAGCAGAGTTAATCAACTATAAATCCTGGAGTCAGATAGGATTTAAACCAACCAAAGATATGGTTTCAAACTAGCTTCACCATTGACCACTAATGTGTAATAAGGTTACTTTTTAAAAGCAGATTAGTTAAGCTCCTAAATTTTAATCTCACTCTATGTAAAACAGGAATAAAATCATAGAAACATTGCATTGAGCAACCCACACCTGGTACATAGTGAGAGCACAGTAAATGTTAATTGTTAGAACTGCTGAGGTCCTGGCAGGAAAAAGATGTACATTTAAAGATATTAACTGAAGGAATTTAATTGTTCTATTTATAGAGGCGTATACAAGGTTTGGGGAAAATGCATAACTAGTACCATTTAGATAAATAGGAGAAAAGATAATTCATCATATACAACAGATCCTTAGGGCATGAAGGCTTAATTCTCATGATAAACCCCATTAAAAAAAAAAAAAAACCTAAGTTTTAGTGCCTTTTAAAAACAAAGGTTTAGGAACATATTATGTTAAGTGATGTCAGTCAGAGAAAGACAGATACCATATGTTTTCACTCATAGGTGGATCTTGAGAAACTTAACAGAAGACCATAGGGGAGAGGAATGGAGGAAAAAAAAGTTACAGAGAGGGAGGGAGGCAAACCATACTCACTTGGATACTGAGAACAAACTGAGGGTTGATGGGGGTGAGGGAGAGGGGAAAGTGGGTGATGGGCATTGAGGAGGGCACTTGTTGGGATGACCACTGGGTGTTGTGTGGAACCAATTTGTCAATAAATTATATTAACAAAAAAACAAACAAACAAAGGTTTATTTCTCATTCATGCAAAGTATCTAATGACGGTTGGCTGGGAATTTTGCACCACATCTCCTCCTTCAGAAACTTAGGCAGATAGTGCCTTCACCATCCAGAATGTCTCTGGTTGCTGTGACAGGGGGAAAAACAGTGATTTTCACACCGCCTCATAAACTTCCACCTAGAAATGACACATGTCAATTCCACTTGCATTTCAGTGACCAAACCAAGCTACAGTCACTTCTAACTTTAAGGCAGCAGGGAAGTGCCCTTTGACATGCCTGGAAGGAGGAGAAGGAAAATATTTGCGAGCAGGCCTAGTGACTACCATACAACATTAGCAAGAGGTAGGTGAGATGGACATTCACTGGCACCTTGATAGCAGTGTAAATTGACACAGATTATCTAGAAAGCAAATTGAAAATGTGTGCTAAGGGTCTAAAGGGAAGTTCATTCTCCTCTTCAAGTAACCTTCCCTTAGTAGAAGTAGAAACCCAGGCAAAGATTATGAATAAATGTGTGTGTTGAAGTGCTACATATACAAACAAACAAACAAACAAACAAACAAACAAAAACAACTAGAATGTCCAATAGCAGGACAATAGTCAAATCAAAATATAGCCATATTATGGAAAAGTCTGTAGTGTTCTAAAATGTTGTTTTTGAAGAGTGTTTAGTGACATGGGAAAATGCTCACAACAAATGAAAGTTAAGTGAAGAATAGAATATTATACTATACAAATTAACATGAAAACAAAGTACTAAGAAGAAAGGCAAAGGAAATAAGTATTAATGATGGTGATCTCTAGATAAATGTTATTTTTTTTGTTTATATGTATTTATTTATCTATACAGATAAGTATTTTTTTCATAATCAGGAAAAAATATTAAAAACATATGTAAGGTTATTCATTACAGCAATTTTTATAACTGCAGAAATTGAAAACATCTAAACTCCATCAATAGGAAGTTGGTTAAATGAATTATAGTTCAGTTAAATAATAGATTATGATAAAACACTTAAAAATTAAGATCTATTTCATCTGCTATGGTACATTTGTTACGCTACATTAAGGAAAAAAAGCAAGGTGCATAAAACATATAGTATACTTCCATTTGCATAAACATGCACACACAAGCACACATTTCTGAAAAGATTGTATAAAAAATTGTAAAACTGGTTTCTTTTGGGTGGGGAAAGCTAGGAGAGCAGAGAGCTGTGGGGAAAGGAAAATTTCAACTCTTAATCCTTTACCTTATTTGATTTTTAAAAAATTGTGTGTGCTTTATCTTGAGTTATAGTATATAAGCAAATAATAAACAAATAAATAAATCAGATCCTGGCTCTGGCAGACACAATGTAACTACCGGTCACCTTCCCTGCCCTTTTGCTGTCTTTAGAACATTTCACTAAATGCCTCAGTCCTAGGCTGGGTCATTGTTATGGCTTAACAAGGTTTAGGTATTAAGAATGATTTCATTGATCTGTCTGCCATTCTGCCCATAAATAACAAAGGGTTCCCCAAGGAGGCTGGACTCAGGCACAGGGAACAGGAGCCATCCTTTCACTGGGCTACAGGCATCTGGCACCCTTGCCAGGGACCCATGTGCCAAAAAGACAAAGGTCTCGATTTGGCTGATATTGAACACTTCCTACCAACAGTTGACATCTTAAGCCCAGGCCTTTGTGGCTGCTTAGGGCCATTTAATTCTTGGGAGTTACTTCTATCCATGGATACTGAGCTGAACCAATCACTGTAAACAATCTCAGGGTCAACTTTTCTGAAGAAAGAAAGGCTCTAATGCTGATGCAGGAAACTTACTCTCAGCTTCCCAGAGCAAGGCATTTCTAATGCTAGGTCCCAGTACAAGTTTGGTAAGAGAACAGTCAAATGTAGAAGAGAGTTTACTCTCAACCATTATTCTGAAACTGGGCTCTATTGTTCTCCGGGTTTCTGCCACACAAGCCTTCTCTCAGTACCTCCAACAGCATATGTTCCATCCTTCCCATCCTTGCTGGGCATGGTCTGTGACAAATGTTCTGATTCACACAGCAAATCCCCTATCTAGGCACCAAGGATATAGTAGTGAACAGAACTGAAGAACCATCTCTACTCTTGTGGAGTTTATGTTCAGGCAGACACACACAAATAATAAACAAAATTCAAAAAGCAAAATAGACAGTATGACACAAGTTCTACGGAGTTAAATAAAGCAGGATGTGGGTAGGGAGACCTAGAGGGAGACCTTACTCCACAGGTGAAGCTCGAGTGAAGATCTGAAGGCAACAAGGGAGGGAGCCATGTGGATATCAGGGGAAACAAGCTTCACGAAAAATGGCTGAGTTCTACCCCTAGTTCAAAAGGTAAAAGATAGTCAGCTAAGATGTAGGAATAATATTTTAAAATTTCTCCAATGAAATGCTTTAAAATTTATTTCCAAGATCTGAGCAGTTATAAGAAATAATTTAAATGTCCAACAGTGGCTATATTGTAGTATGATCATGAAATGGATTATGATCTAGTCCTTAACAACTATGGATTTATAAAGAATATTTAATAAGGTGGTAAAACACACTTGAACTAAAATGTCAAGTGAAAAAAGTAGAATGCAAAATTATATTCTAGTTTGTCTTGTTCACTGTGATAAATTAGTTTAGCAGCCCAAAAAGTGCTGGTATATTGTAGATACATAATAAGCACTAGTAAATACCTATTGATTAAATTAATTGTTCAGTTTAGCTATGGTGGGGAAAACCTAGAAGATACATCAAATTATTAATGGTGGTTGGCCCTCAGTGATGGAATTCTTCATAATTTCCTGTGGCTTCCAAGTTTTCTACATTGAGAACAAGTATTACTTATTTTTTAAAAACAGGATTTAAACACATAGTATTGCATCTGAACCCTTCTGCCGTGGACACATTTGGCTGCATTTGCCATGACTTTAGTAGCCACATTAATGGCCGTAGATTTCTTCACCAAGCCCGAAGTATCAGGAACCTTCCTGGGGGGCATTATTGAAGAATTTCCAACATCAAATGTGTTTGGGGGCCAGAAAATGTGTTATTCTTTTTATATTATGTGTTCTCGGCTTTGGCTTCACATTGGAATCACCTGGAAGCTGTACTGCACACCAGCTAAATTATATTTTTGGAGGTGGGACCAAAGTATCAGTATTTTTAAAGCTCTGCAGAGGATTCCAACATGCACCAGAGTTGACAACAACTGTCTTATGTATGTCTTATTTTGTTTTCTGAATAAGTGTTTCAATCCCCAATGCATATATGAGGAACTGAGGTTCATAGAGGTGAAGGTCAGTTTGCCCAAGGGCATATGTTAGGAAAAAGGAGAGCAGATGATTTAACTGCAGAGCTGATGGAAATCACTTGGCCTGATATTTTTGCTTAAGGTAGCCAATATGCAGAGAGGAAACTGGAAGGACTTACTCCAATGCATAGGCTAGTCCTTTTGAGTAAGTACCAAAAGTGAGGTTTCTATGCCCTGCTTGGGACTCTTTCCAACTATTCATCACTGCTGAGACAGGGAGGATAACAGAGCGCACGGCACACGCACACAGACACACACACAGACACACACAGACACACACACACATACACGCACGCACATAAAACTGTGTCTGTGATTTCCACCTCTGCCTCTGGCATCATAAGAATTCCAGGTCTAGTTCTATCTAGTCCCACCAGCATGAGACAGGAGCCTCCCTCTCATGCTAAGACATGGCCTCTAGGAGTGCAGAGTCCATTCAAGGATGCTGAGAATCCTGGGCCATTAAATGAGGGCTGTCTGCATGGGGTGGTTGTATGGGGGTCTTAAGCCCAGAAAATCATTTCCTGGTTATTGGGGACCACCCAGCCAATGGTTGGATCATCCTCACTGATTGTGACAAAGAGAAATGGGTGCTATTTTAGCTGCCACCTGGCTCCTTCTGATAAATGGAGTCTGCTGTGTTTATCAGTCTTACATTGTTGAGTCTCCTTCCTTTTTTCTCAACCCAATGACTTTTTTCTAGTCAAAAGGTGGGGCAACTATTTTGCAGGTATCCATTAGAATGCTCCTTCTGTTTCATATTTTGGAAATTGATAGCATGGGCTTATGGCCTTTATATCTTGATTCTGTAGTGGGTGACTCATGCCTTGTATCAGAAACAGGGTGGAGTGGGGACAGGCCTTTAGGGTCATACTCATCTTATCCTGTTGACTGAAGGTACAACGCAAACATGGAGAGGAAATCAAAATGACTGATAAAGCAATGCCTTCCTGTGACAAAAACAATAGGCCAAGCACCTCAATGTAGGCTTTAAAATGCTTCTTTTGCCCCTGAGTCAATGTATGTGAAACTGAACTGGGTATTATTAATATTACTACAGCCATTATCTCGGCTTCAGGCTACCTACATTAAAGCTGAAAAGACATCTCCTGGCCAGAAGCCTGGCCTTCTAACAATTGATTTCCTTTTCAGGCAGTCCAAAAAGTTCTCTTAGAGGGCTGCATAAACCACCACGCACTCTGACCGGATAGAATACATGGCATAAATATAAAAGGTCACCTTGGACTCGGTAGAGTTGGTGAATGCCAATGAGCTGGAGCTCCCTGAAACCTCAGCTTATACAAAGCTGAGTGCTAACTTTGCCTTCAGGCCTAGGCCTCTGCCTCTGATGCCCATGGTGACCTTAATAGAAAGGGTTTGTCCCACTGAGGGACCTCTTCAGGATTGCTCACACAGAAACTGATCCATCCAAGGTACTCAACCTGCTAAAAGCTCTGGCTAGGCTCTTTTGCAAGCTAGCTTTTTTTCTTCTTTTTTTTCTTCATATCATTATTTACAGATTGGGTTTCCCCTCCATGACATGAGGAAAAATAATAACAGGGAGGCTTATGAAATTGCAGAATCATGGAACACAGTTCTATGTGCCCTTTCTACAGGCACACCCTCTCAGCTACATGCAGGAGCCTAATTCTTATTATTCTGTGGGCGTTTTGCCCAGAAGTGAGCTTCAAAGAAATAGGAACATAAAGATCCACATGTCAACAGGTCTACAGCAGACCCTGAGAATCTCATCGGAATGGGAGACCCAGCACTTCCTAATATTAACTTCTCTGTCTCAGTCCCATTGCACTGGTCTAAGTCAGTTGAAAATTTTGTCTTCTACTAAAATACACACCTTATTGGGAAAGGTTCTGCTTCTGGTTACGTATCAACATCTCTTCAGGAGTCTGTAGTGTGCACAGGGACTTCCTGCACTCAAATCCATGTTCCAGCACTTAGTAATCAGGTGAATTTGGGCCTGTTCTTGAATTTCCCTCAGGCCTTGGTGCACCCATCAGTAAAATGGAGGTTACAATAATATCTAGGGATATTTAGCTATCCTTAAAGCTCTATTTTATTCCCTAAAAGTAGGGTTGATCAAGAAAGTCACGTGGGCAGAATGGGACACTTCTGGGGAAAAGAGATCAAGAAGAGGTGGAAAGGGACATGGAAAAAAGAAAGCTGTGGGCACTGGAATAGAAGTACCATTTCTGAATTGTGTTTCTGGTCTCTCTTGCAGACAAGTGCACAAAACCAGGTAGAGATGGTGACATAGAGATTGGGGCCCCAGCATGAGTGGGATATATAGCACTGGCAGGATGTGAAGGGACGCGTGAGTGGCAAATAGCAACACTTTACCGTTTTGAGGGGTTAAATTTACATTAAAATTATAGTTATAATGAATTATTCTGTAGAAAATCTAAAAGAGCAAAAAGAGAAAAAATTTAAATCAATATTTCTACTATCCACTGACCATTTTGATGTATTTCATTCCAATATTTTTTTCATGCAGAACTTATATAACTAATATGCATTTGTCCTACTTTACATCCAATTTTAACACAATATTGAGATCATATTTCAAACTACTTTTTCCCTACTTACTACAGCTTGAGCACTTTCCTCTTATTAAATATGGCTTTTAATAGCTACATTATATTCTATCATATGGGTTCATTTATCCAATTCACTATAAACATTTAGGCTATTTCTATTTTTGTTATTATAAATCATATAGAAAAGAACATCTATACACATAAATCTTTACATGCATGTCTAGTAACTTCTGCAGGGTAAATTCATAGAAGTGGAATTAACAGATGAAGAGTTACATTCATTTTGAAGTACCTGGACACATACTGCCCTCTTTCTTGCTGTGCACACACAGGAATGACAGTTATAATTCAATCACCCTTTCTTCCTCCCTCCACTTTCTTCCTTTGGCTACATATTTGTCATCCTTGTATACTCAGTTCAAGCATCACCTTTCCCAGGAAGCCTTTCCCAACCCTTCCAGACTTGTTTAGATGCCCCTATTCTATACTTTTATAGCCCTAGCTCTTCACTCTATAGCATATTAGATTGCACTCGCTAATTTACCTGTATGTCTATCTGGCTAGACTAGAAACACATTAGGGTAGAGTAATTTCTATAATCCTGGCACCTGGGATATAACAGATGTTCAATAGGTTGGTCTGAGTCAATGCAAAGCAAGCACTTGAGTAGGCTGGTGCTCTGCAGGGGTATATATAGCACACTTCTCTGCTTACATAGGCCTCCTCCATCATAACCTCTTTAGGTAATGCACTCCAGGTAATGTGCTCTATTGACCTCCAGGTCAATGAAAATGCTGACTCGGATTATTATACCTCCTGTGGAAGGCTGATCTACATACAAGATCAAGGGAAAATAACTTGTAAGTCTTGTATAAAAGAAGCCAAGGCTCTTAAAAATCATGATCTTTGGTCTGGAAAACAGGGCCCTGAACAGGACACAGAAGGCAATTAAGAGGATCACAGATTCTTAAATATGAAAGGAAATTATGAGACTACTTTGGATTACAGCTCAATGTATCAACGCCTAGAGAAGTATGGATAATAAGCCTTATACCATACAATTTTCTAAGGATTGAAAGAACAACAAATGTTGAGTCCTCATAAATATCTGGTATATAATATTTGCTCAATAAATTTATTAATTAATTCAGTCTTTTATTCAGCCAATATTTACTATCTCTTGAATGTATTATGACTGAATTGTGTCCTCTCAAAATCTGTATCAGTTGAACCCCCTGTATTTGGAAATATGGGCATTAAGGAGGTAATAAGGTTAAATGGGGGCATATGGGTAGAGACCGATTCTTACAGGACTTGTGTCCTTGTAAGAAGAGGAAGAGACACCAGAGCACTCTCTCTCTCTCTGCACACACTGAGGAAGGCCCTGTGAGGATGGAGCAAGAAGTTGGCCATCTATAAGCCAAGAAGAGAGGCCTCACAAAAAATCAACCCTGACAATACGTTGGTCTTAGAATTCTAGCCTCAAGAACTTTGAGAAAACTAATTCTGTTTAAGCCACCCGGTCTGTGGTATCTTGCTATGGCAGCCCAAGCTGACTAATAAATGTGCCATGGTCTGACAGCTAATATGTGGTAGTGCTCACCCCCAGTGTAACTTGTGCTAGGAAACCGTAAAAAGACCCCTGAGATAAAATGCAACATTATCCTTTTGATCAGTAAGGGGTCTCTGTTTTCTCATTATTCAAGGATGCTTCCCTGCTCCCAATTAGAAAGACATCCATTCATTACATTCTATAAATTGCCACCTCTTCAAGACTGACACCCAGTTCTATGACCGCTACAGAAAGGTTAGAAGAGGCAGCTTGCTGTTCCAGAAAGAGTGAGCACTTTTGAGTCACAAAGACGCAAGTCTGAACCTCAAATCTGTCACTTAACTAGATCTGGGACTGTGGAAAAGTCACTTCACCTCTCTGAGTCTTAGTTTCCTCATTTGCAGAATGGGTTACATTGTGGCAAACAGAAAAATAGCACCCCCCCCCAATATGTCCATATTCTAATCCCCAGAACCTGTGGCATATGTTACCCTATGTGGCAAAAGAAACTTTGCAAATGTCATTAAGAATAAGGACCTTGAGATGCAGAGATTATCCTGCCTTATCCTGGGGGGGTGGGGGTGGGTAGGAATCTAATCATATGAATCCTTAAAGCTGGAGCATCTTTCCTGGTTGTTGTTGGATGCAGTGTGGCAATGGAAGTGTGCCAGAGAGATAGCGGCATGAGAAGAATTTGGCCTAATGTTGCTGGCTTTGAAGATGGAGGAATGGGTCACAGGCCAAGGAACGCACGTCATCTCTAAAAACTAGAAAAGATGGGGCGCCTGGGTGGCTCAGTCGGTTAAGCGTCCGACTTCGGCTCAGGTCATGATCTCACAGTCTGTGAGTTCGAGCCCTACGTCAGGCTCTGTGCTGACAGCTCGGAGCCTGGAGCCTGTTTCAGATTCTGTGTCTCCTTCTCTCTCTGCCCCTCCCCTGTTCATGCTCTGTCTCTCTCTGTCTCAAAAATAAATAAACGTTAAAAAAAAAAAAATAAAATAAATAAATAAATAAAAATAAAAAAACTAGAAAAGACAAGGGAACAGATTCTCCCCTAGAACTTCTAAAAAAGAATGCATCTCTGTTGACACCTTGATTTTAGCCCAGTGACACACATGTTGCACTTCTGACCTACAGAACTTAATTTGTGTTGTTTTAGCCACTAAGTATGTGGTTCTTAGTAACAGCCACTGTTTGAAGCTCATACTATTTTATACAATTGTTATAACTTTTAAAAGAGAATATATGCTTGTCACTTCAGAGACCCACTATACAGACTCATTCACAGTCCTTTGAGGGAGGACAGGAGATCATTATTGAAAAAAGTGCTGTTTATATTTAAATGTCTCATCATAAGGGAAGTGAAAAAATCAATAAACAAGAGTCCCTTAACCACAGGTGATGAATGTGTGGTTGCATCCATTCTCCACCCATCTTTTTGCAGGATTTGATTGAATCAGCAACAGCTAGCTGGCACAAGCTCTTCTTCCTACGGCCAACCAAAGGCCTGGATGACAGTCCCAAGCAGAGCCTACCTTCTTATCTGATAACACATCTTCTCCCTCCACCCCACTGAAGGCAGTCTCATAATGGACTTTTTAAGCCTTATGCTGAGGCATGCACATGAACCAATCACAGTCTGGGGTTCAATTTTGTTGTTGCCATTTCCTGGTTGTGTGACCTTGGTCAAGCACCACATCTCTTTGAGCCCTAGATTTCTCTTTTGTATTTTGTGTTCTTAAAAATGTTTATTTATTTATTTTCAGAGAGAGAGTGTGAGCACAAGTCGGGGAGGGACAGAAAAAGAGGGAGAGAAAGAGAATCCCAAGCAGGCTCCACACTGTCAGTGCAGAATCTGACACAGGGCTCGATCTCACAAGCCTCAAGATCATGACCTGAGCCAAAATGAAGAGTCAGAGTCAGAGGCTTAACCAACTGAGGCTTAACTAACCCCAGCACCACAGATTTCTCTTCTGATAATAAAGGGTAAGTTCTACTTTATACGGTTGGTCAGAGCAGGAAAAGAGATATTTGCAAATTGCTTAATATAGTGCCTGCTACATAGAAGTTGCTTATAAATGCATTAATTTATCCAAAAATATAAAAGGAACACTAAAAAATAAATATATATGTATATAAATGCATCAGAAATGTATGCTACATGCATAAACATAAATATATTGTTATATATGCCTATATAAATATAAATATATATAATTACAAACACACATCCCCCAAATAAGACTTAGGGCTTGTCCTCAAATCTTCCACAGTCCAGTAGAGACAGAACAGGTAAAATAGGCAATGATAAGATAATGTAGTAAGTGCTAAAGTACCAGGAGTACCAGGTACCAGGTACCAGGTAAGGTACTAGGAGGTAGTATCTGGTACTATGGGTTTAAAGGGGAGAGGCAACTAATCCAGCTCATGTGATCAGGTAAGACTTCTGGGTGAAGTCACTTCTAAAATTAATCCTTCAGGATTACCACTAATTGGGTAGGTAAAAGATAGAGGAATTGCATATTATATGCGGGTTGGTAGCAAGTACAAGACCTAATGCAAGGGCGAACACACCAAAAAATGAAGAAATGAACATAATTTAATATTACAGAGTTGGAAAGGAAAGGAAGTGTAGAGAAACTGCTTATTGACAGAACTGTTATGTGTGGGTGTGACTATTATTACCAGGTGTACCAAACAAAAGATATCTGCATTAGTATCCAGCCCATTTCTCTCCTGAGCCTACTAAGGAAAATTCTGGTTCCCACTCGACTCTGTCCTGAAACTTAATGGGAAGACTGAGGTAATTAATGAAGTAGAGAAGGGCTGAAACAGGGAGAGAATAATTTGCCAGAAGAAATGAGAACCTAAGAGGAGAGAAAGATTGGTGAGGAGGAGCAGAGCCTTAGTATTTCCTTAAACAGCTGTAGTAAAGCTTCAAATTAGTTTCAATTTTTCCAACTATTACTTATTTGAATTTGATTTCATGCCAAAAGCAGACTTTCTAGGGCCTGGTTTTATACAGCTGACACATACATGAATACATCTGAACCTTTTCCAGACAGACTATTTTATTTATTGTTCCTTTGAAATACCTGTCTCTAACCCTTATGCCATTTGTCCTGCTTGGAATGCGTTCTGTACTTCTCTAAATCCTTCCCATTCTTTAAGGCCTAACTTATACTCCATGTGCTCCCTCAAAGCTGTCCCAGCACAGAAAAATGCCCCTTAAATTACTTTAATGTCTTTGTTGTCTGAATTGAAGACTTTAGTACTTATTGTCCAAAAACTCTTCACAAAACTTCAAAGAAAAATATACAAGAAAATGCATCACTCCTTAAGACCATTGTCCTAAAGGAACAATTACACTACACAAATCCCTTCCAATCCTTAATTATGAGTATAGATAATCAATGATATTATAACTATGCTAGGAATTTTGATTCCATCAGTTTTTTAAAAGTATTCCTCTATTATTTTTTTAAGTTTTTAGTTCCAATTATTTAACATACAGTGTTACCTTAGTATCAGGAGTACAATGTAGTGATTTAACACTTCATACATCACTCTGGGCTCATCACATGTGCTCCCTTAATTCCCATTACCTATTTCACCCAGCCCCCAACCCCCCTCCTCCCCTCTGGTAACCATCAGTTCTCTATAATTGAGGGTCTGTTTCTTGATTTTGCTCTCTCTTATTTTTTTTTCCCCTTTGCTTGTTTGTTTTGTTTCTTAAATTCCACACATGACTGAAATTATATGGCATTTGTCTTTCTCTGACTGACTTATTTTTCTTAGCATAATACTCTCTAGCTCCATCCATGTTGTTGCAAATGGCAAGATTTCATTCTTTATGGCTGAGTGATATTCCATTATATATGTACCACAACTTCTTTACCTATTCATCAATTGATGGACACTTGGGCTGTTTCCATATTGTGGTTATTGTAAATGGTGTTTCTATAAACACAGGGGTGCATGTATCCCTTTTAATTAATGTTCTTGAATTCTTTGGGTAAATACCTAGTAGTGTGACTACTGGATCACAGGGTAGGTTCTATTTTTAACTTTCTGAAGAACCTCTGTACTGTTGTTCACCATCTCTGTACCAGTTTGCATTCCCACCAATAATGAAGCAGAAGAAAGAGAAATTAAGAAAACAATCCCATTTATAATTGCATCCAAAATAATAAGATACCTAAGAATAAACCTAACCAAAGAGGTGAAAGACTTATACTCTGAAAACTAAAACACTGATGAAAGAAACTGAAGATAACACAAAGAAATCAAAAGACAAAACATCATGGAGGTATATATACAATATACAATTGTGTGTGTATATATGTATGTATGTATGTATATATGTATGTATGTATGGAATATTACTCAGCCATAAAAAGGAATGAAATCTTGCCATTTGCAACAACATGGATAAAGCTAGAGAGTATTATGCTAAGCAAAGTAAGTCAGTCAGAGAAAGACACATACCATATAATTTCACTCATGTGTGGAATTTAAGAAACAAAACAAATGAGCAAAGAAAAAAATGAGAGAGAGGCAAACCAAGAAAGAGACTCTTAACTATAGAGAACAAACTGACAGTTACCAGAAGGGAGATGAGTTGGGGATGGCTTAAACAGGTGATGGGGATTAAAGAGTACATCTGCTGTGATGAGCCCAGGGTGATGTATGGAAGTGTTGAATCACTATATTGTATACCTGAAACTAACACTACACCTTATGTTAACTAACTGGAATTTGAATAAAAACTTAAAGAAATGGAAATACATTCCATGCTCATAAATCAGAAGAACAAACATTATTAAAATGTCTATACTACCCAAAACAATCTACACAGTTAATGCAATCCTTATCAAAATACCAGCAACAGTTTTCACTGAACTAGGACAAGGAATGCTAAAATTTGTATAGAACCATAAAGACCCTGAATATCCAAAGCAATCTTGAAAAAGAAAAGCAAAGCTTGAGGCATCACAATTCTGAATTTCAAATTATATTACAAAGTTGTAGTGATCAAAACAGTATGGTACTGGCACAAAAACAGACACATAGATCAATGGAGCAGAATAGAAAATCCAGAAATAAATCCACAATTATATGGTCAATTAATCTTCAACAAAGCAGTAAGGAATATCCAATGGGAAAAAGAATGTCTCTTCAACAAATGGCATTGGGAAAACTGGACAGCAACATGCAAGAGAAAGAAACTGGACCACTTTCTTACACCATAGACAAAAATAAATTAAAAATTCTCAATGTGAGACCTGAAACCATAAAAAGACTGGAAGAGAAAACAGGCAGTAACTTCTTTGACATCAGCCATAGCAACTTCTTTCTAGGTATGTCTTCTGAGGCAAGGGAAACAAAAGCAAAAATAAACTATTGGGACTACATCAAAATAAAAAAGCCTCTCACAGCAAAGGAAACAATCAACAAAACTAAAAGGCAACCTACAGAACGGGAGAAGATATTTGCAAATGATATTATCTGATAAAGGGTTAGTATCCAAAATATATAAAGAACTTACACAACTCAACACCCAAAAACCAAATAATCCAATTAAAAAATGGGCAGAAGACATGAACAGACATTTCTCCAAAGAAGACATCCAGATGGCCAACAGGTCCATGAAAAGATACTCATCATCACTTATCATCAGGGAAACACAAGTCAAAACTACAATAAGATATCACCTTATTCCTGTCAGAATGGCTAAAATCAACAACAGAAGAAACAACAGGTGTCGGCAAGGATGTGGGAAAAAGGAATACTTATGTACTGTTGATGAAAATGCAAATTGACTTCATCTTTTAACTTTCTACCTTACAATGTTAGTGACATTTTTATGTCTAGACTGCATGCCCCGTCTACCTTTCTAGCTTTTATATAGCATGGTATCTTATAAGGTTGTAATCTTAAATTTGTGGTACAGAGCAGTGCCTCAAATAGAGAAGATGCTCAATAAATGTTAAGTCCTCCCTTGAGCAGTTAAAAGTTCCCTAGAGAAGGGATGTATCATTTTTTTTTTGTCTTTAAAATCTCAACAACTTAACAAAGGTCACAAACTCAAACATCTCTAGGAACCAAGCAGGTCTTGTTAATTAATAAAACAGACTGGGTATAGGATGATTTGGACAGGTTTAGTACACTGCAGTGGTTTTACCAGCTTGTTTAAGAGCCAATTGTTATACTGTGAAGACTTCTGTGGGCCAGTTCAAACAAAGCTTTAATAACTTACCACTACATAAATTACATTCGAAAACAAAGGTAATGAATACTAAAAAGTCATCACTTCCTAACTATTTTAATGTGTTGCCTTACCTATGTTTCTGAGGTTGTTCTATTGTACTAGTATGATGGAAATGCCATAGTGTGTGTTCCTGTGCATCTCTTTCCAGTCCTCACCCAGTGATGTCAAGTTGGTTGGTTGAAACTGGCTATGGTGGGAGTTTGGACACTAAGGAAATTGGCTAACGCTACAAATCAGTGTTTGGCCTATTGTTTTGTTGATTTTCTACTGAAGAGAGTGATGACAAAAATGTCATTAATGATGATAAAAGTAAAACTGTATTACCTTTCAGTCATTACATGATGAGTAGCATAAAAAATTGAGGCAATAGTTTTCTAGTATTCAGAACCTAGTTTGTGATTCAGTAAAGAAGTCACTTGTGTTATTGAAGAACCAGTGAAGTTCTTTAATGCTAGGTAAAATACAGGATGTCTAGTTAAGTTAATTTATTTATTTTAGTAATCCCTATACCCAACATGGGGCTCAGACTCACAACCCTGAGGTCAAGAGTTGCATGCTTTTCCATCTAAGCCAGCCAGGCAGCCTAGTCAAATTTAAATTTAAACTGACAAAAATATTTGTAGCCTAAGTATGTCTCAACTATTGTTCAGAACATACTTACACTAAAATTTTATTTTTTGCTTATCTGAAACTTAAATTTAACTGAGCCTTCTGTATTTTTATTTGTCAAATCTGGCAATCTTAGACATATATCTTCATTGTTGCAATTTTATCTTATGTGCTAACATAGATAAAAATATCAACAAACATTCACGTTGGAAATGTACTTGTCAGTTGCAGTTGGCTATGGATAAAAGAGTTTGATGAAAGGTATAGAATAATCCTGTGAGAATCAATTGGCTTTATGAAATTTACAATAAAGAATATTGTATATTTTATTATTATTTACAAATTTTATGCTTCACATCCTTTTTATCAGTAATGTATGTGTGTGTGTATACATATATACCCATATACACACATTTTATTATTTTTTGGAGAACTGGTCATTAAACATTCATCAACAAACAACTGGGACATTGAGATGGTAATCAACCATTACTTGAGAATGCATAAAATTCTATGCATATAAACACTATCCTTCTAAGCAAAACTTCTTCACTCTACCCTCTTCCCACTGCCATTTTTGCCGTGTCAGACCTATGACAGGTCAAGGTCAGGGCCTACTTGAATAATAACAGTAGAGTTCACAGTTTTGAGAAATCAATCATCTCCAAAGCATATAAACAGAAGCAAATGAAATAGGTTCTCTCTCTGTATAAAGGCTAAGTTTTAAAAAAAATGAAGAAGGAAGATCTTTCTTCCCTAACCCTCCACTCTTTTTGTGAGCCCCATCCCAATTATCTGAACTGTTGCACACCATGCCCATCTCTACCTGACTACCCATTTAAGCTAAGAAGGCATCTCTGGGTGCCATCGGGCTCTGACATATGGAACTTACAACCACAAGTCAATAGCATTTCCATTCTTGCCAGAGTGGTGTTCATATTGGGAAGACTGATGCAGCTGGCAAGCCTGAGTAGTTATGCTCCTGCTGCTATTCTCTCTGACCAGAGGCCACCCAGATCTTGCTTAGGCAGTTCTGGAGCCCAAGAGGCTTCTGGAATGCAGAATTCCTCTGAATCAATACAGTTAAACACAAAGTGCAGGAAGCATGTACATGAGGAGATATCATTAGACTCTCTCATTCCCAAAGAGGCAAATTGGTGAGGGCAGAAAGGAAGATAAACTGGGCTTCCAATCCAGATGCCTGGAGAGAGTCAGGGGGTCCAAAGAGACCATGTTTTTCCATCACAAAGCTTAGCTCAGCTCCTGATTGATTCTCTTGCCATACATTTGCTTTGTGTTAGCAATAAGAAAGTATCAACAAACTTCATAGCAATAAATATTCTGTTACTTATTTTATGTGTGGTAGTGTTTCTCTCCAGAATGAGAAAATACACACTAGAAAAAACAACAACAACAATCTCTGGGGGTGTTAATACTACAATTACCCCCAGTTATATATTCCCAACTCCAAATCTATGCCTTAGGCCAGCATTTCCCAAAGTGGGCTCAGTCAGATGTTTATGTATATTTTATAGAAAGAAGGGGAAAGGGTTCCAATGTCAAATAAGTTTGTGATATTGCAGGCTTAAAGTTTTAATTTTTGTTTTCCTGCTGGACTTCTCAGACCTTTAATATGTTAATGTACTTTGGGAATCTATTCGCTAGAGTAAAGTTCACTACATTTTCCAAATTTATTTGAATCAAGAACCCCCGTTTCATGGAGTATCTTGAGGAAGAAATGTTCTGTAGAGGAGACTTTACAAAACTCTTAGGGTCCCACTATTTTCAACACCATCTCATTAACCAACAATAGACTGACATTCACATTTCCATGACTGTTCATCTACTCTCTTCTCTCATCTTCAACTATTAAAGGATTTCTCTTCCTTCAAGGCTCTTCAGGTGCTCTCAGAGCCTCTGTCATAATTCTCTCCTCTCCTTTCTTTGCTCAGACAAGACTTGCTGGATACCAACATCACCATCATTATCATAAGCCCCTGAAAGGCAGTGGGGCTTGGTGGGGAAAGCCTGGACTAGAAGCCACACGGCCTGGAGCCAAGTTCCAGCCCTGAATCACCTTAATCAGGGTACTTTACCTTTTAAAAGTTTAGTTTCCTTTTATGTAAAACAGGAATAATATTTTTTGTCACAAATTCATGATGATAATCTCATGAAAGGGTTTCATGAAAGTACTTTATTATCCTAAAATGAAACTGGAAAACTATTATTAACCTTATATTCCTAAATTCCTCTGATCATAAAATCACCTAGGATACTTATTAAAAAGAGAGATTTGTCTGAAAAGTCTGCTTCCATGGGTGGGACCTAGAATCTGTGATTTTAACAAGCATCCCAGGTGATTTTTACCATTAGAAGAATTTATAAGGTTCTGAATTATCTGAAAGAAATGAGGAACGAATGATGAATTTAACATCAAGAGCTACAGAAAAGTGTGAGATATTTGGTTGGGGACAAGGTCAAGGAAGAAAACTCTACAGGGCTCCTCCTATTTATTACACCAAGTAAGCATGTGAATAACCCTTCACTGGGCAAAGCTAGGCTGGGCATTTAACCTTTGGAGTACATACTCCAAAAAATATATTATTAAATATCCCACTATTAAATATCAAAATTTATCCTGGTTACTTATTCATTTGAATCTTAAATCTTTTTTAAAATATCAATTATAACCTTGTGGACCATCATAATAAAGATCATAATTCAAGAAATCAATCTCACTACATTTCTAATCAAGGATTTGCTCAGCATAAGAGAAGGGGCAAAACACATGGGCGCACATGTGCGTGTGTGCACCCCCCCCCCCACATACACCTGCCATATCTGCCACTTATAACTCTTTATATAATTGTTGAAGTGCTCACAACTCACATACAAATAAATGATCCCATCTCTGAAATGATCTGTGTGTGTGTATTCTTTATGCTGCTGGCATGCAGGATCTGGGATTACTTAGAGATTTTATTTCTTGTGGAGAAGGGAATAAAAACAATATTTGCTTTATTAAAAATAAACTAAATACCCTAAACAAAAACTCATTATTTCTAGAAAATCCCCTCTCGTATCCAACCATCAAGGGAGACTCTACTACAACTGATTTCTTGAAAAATTCTAAATCAAAGACGGGAAAATCTTGTAGCCATTAGACTGCAATCTCTATGAATCACCAATTTGTTTTTCATGACTTTTTCTGCATTCCTTCTCTATTCTGTAGTTTATTTTGTTCAATGTTTTCAGCAACTGCTTTGCCAAGCCTCAGAGTGTAGAAGCCATCTAAGAAGGGAGTGTGCTTCCCACTCTAAGATCTGCTTGTCCAAGGAACAGAGCAGGCATCTCTGACTTCTCTCCCATCCCATTCTCTCCCTGTGTGGTTACAGGCACAGGAAGAAAACAACCAGACTTAAATACTCACGGAATAAGGCCTTAAACAATTGAGGATGCCATGAGCAAATTCTGAGCAACAGAATGCTTTCTTTCCTATTACTCAGAGTATATTTACAGAGACTGAGGCCTTTAAGAAAAAGGAACAGCAGTTGTGACCAGTTGGCTGTGGCCATATTGTGGCTTAGTGCAGTAAATAATTTACTTTAACTCAGCTCCAGCTTACTGAGTCTCTCGCTTCTCTACCCCTATACACAAACAATTCACTTCTCATTTACAAATATTACACATCTGTATATGTAACCACACTCTGTCTTGTTAAATAGATATTTATTTCTCTTTCTGCCCAACATGAGGAACTGGTTTTGAAGTTAACCAGATCAACCTCTTTCACTGTACTAAGTAGACTGGTATTTCTGGATCAATCTTGGTGGTGACAGCAGGGCGGATATCTGATTTATTCATTCAGCCATCCATTTATTATCCATTCATCCATTTATTGAGTAAATATTATTAAGTGTCTATTCTGCAGTGCACAGGTATTGGAGTAGGCACTGGTATTGGGAGTACAATATGAATTAAACACATGGAGTCTGTGCTCTGATGGAAATGTATGGTATAATGGAAGAGACAAACATTAAACAAATGATAACACATGTTTTAAAATTTTAGTTTTAATAAGGACTGTAAGAAGAAGTAAAAGGAACTATGAAAAATTTTTAAAAAGGGAACTAAGGACCACATATTTTATTATTCCATTTATAAGCAATGTTTAGAACAGGCAAATCTGGAGAGAAAAAGTACATTAGTGGTTGCCTAGACTAGAGATAGTACTTGGAGGGTTTAAGGATGATGGCTAACAGGAGTGTGCTCTTTTCTAGGTAATAAAAATGTTCTAAAATTGATAGTGGTTATGGATGCACAACTCTGTGTATATACTCAAAGCCTTGAATCCCTCTTTCTCCATTCACCGATACTTGCTTTGGAGCTAGATTTATTTTCAGGGACTATGTCCACCTGCAGCTATTGGGTGTGTATTCTACCAGCCTAGCAACCCAAGGATAGTGAGGGCATTTATCTTGTAGCTCCAGCCAAAATCACAGGTAGGGCTTACCTTGTCTGACTTCATAGCATGTACCTCCTTGCATCATTCATTGGTCAGGGGAACATGATGCCAGGGTGAGGAAGTAGAGTCAGTTCTACCAGAACTTCATGCTCTGAGGATGAAGGAAGAGATGGATGGTCTGTTACCAAATGTAGAGAGGTTAGGCAGGCAAAAGCAGCAGCTGCCTACTCAGAACAATCAGTTGCCTCAAGCAAACTTGGAATAAGTATTTCATTTTGAGGGACCACAACCCTTCAGGATATAGACACACATTTCAACTGCTGCATGTAGGCTGCAATTGCTGAATCATTCAAAGTGTCACACAGAGAACCTGTAAAGTTTGCAACTCTTAATGGGTTCTTTCAGTTAGCTGAATAAATAAATAAATAAATAAATAAATAAATAAATAAATAAATAAATAAATAAAATCTGATACACACATACATACATACATGCATACAATTCCCTAGCTATGGGATAAGATTAAAAAAAACAGTTAATACATTTGTAAACTGGATTATGTAGATATGTTTAATTCACATAAATAATTCTTATTTGCAGTGTGGGTTTGGGTGTTTTTTGGTGGGAGGTGATGAGGTTGGAATTTTCATTTGGTTTGGTTCCTATGAGTTTATATCAGCTTCTGGGCATACTGAGGTTCCCAGTGGTATGTAATGAAAAGCAGTGAAGTAACATACATCTTGGGATATTTCCGCCGACAAATTTAGAGGAATTATAGGTAACACATTTATCTGCTAATTACTACCATGTGAAATTTGCTTTGCTAGTGGGAAATGTAATCACACAATGATGGCAAATGCACAGCCAGCATGTCTCACTACCTTCTCACACGCAAACATCATGAATTGGTCAAGGCTTTCTTTCCCATTGTTTTCTTGTTTGTTTGTTCATTTGTTTTAGTTTATTTAGTAATTTTGGTTTTTTTCTTTTTTTTTCTTTTTTTTTCTTTCTTTGTCTTTCTTTCTTTCTTTCTTTCTTTCTTTCTTTCTTTCTTTCTTTCTTTCTTTCTTTCTTTCTTTCTTTCTTTTCAATATATGAAATTTATTGTCAAATTGGTTTCCATACAATACCCAGTGCTCATCCCAAAAGGTGCCCTCCTCAATACCCATCACCCACCCTCCCCTCCCTCCCATCCCCCATCAACCCTCAGTTTGTTCTCAGTTTTTAACAGTCTCTTATGCTTTGGCTCTCTCCCACTCTAACCTCTTTTTTTAGTTTATTTAGTAATTTTGAAAGAGAGTGTGTGTGAGTGAGGGAGGAGAAGAGAGAGAGGGAGAGAGAGAATCCCAAGCAGGCTCTCCACTGTCAGTGCAGAGCCCAACGCAGGGCTCAATATCAAGAACCATGAGATCATGACCTGAGCTGAAATCAAGAATGGGATGAGTAACCAACTGAGGCACTCAGGTGCCCCTCTCTTTCCCGTTATTATACAATGTGACCTCAGAATTCTCCTCAACACAATGCTTCAAGAAAACACCACCAATCAAATGTAGTTAGAAACCAGGATGAGCTATGTGAGTTTGGAAGAGTTATTCAATCCTAATTAGCTTTAGTTAACTTGCTTATATTTATGAAATGCATTTGTGCTTGATAAAAGGTAGTTATGGTGATGATGAAAAATATGACTACCTTTAGTTTATTTGTAAACAGAACTGCTTCCAAAGTTTTTCTCCATAGGTTTTCTCCATAGTGGTGAGGAGGTCAGCACAAGTGATTCCTTTTTTGGTTTACTTCAGGCTCTCTCAGCGTATTAGAAAGGGGATTCCCAGTGACTAGAATGTTTGATTTCATAAATGGTCAAGATGAGACCATCCAGATGAAAAACTGCACATTATATAAGAAGCTATGGAGGGAGATATTGTCCATTCTGTCCCACAGTGACTCATGTGATAAATGCCTAAGTTTGGTTCCAGGAAAAAGTTTGTCTCTAAAGAAAAATGTGTATGCTTTCCATCGTCAGAAAACCAAAACTAAATAACCCAAGATGTTTCCACTTTGCCTTCACTGCCAGGAAGCTTGTGCCAAAAATATATTAGCCCAAGTGTTAGAATTAGCCCAAATCAGGTGCCTAAAGACATCAACTCCTTTTGAGTCCTTTGGATATTCCCAGTTTTCATTTTCCTTAAATGGTTTATTTTATACTGAAAGAATCTTCAAGCTTATTTAATCCCACTGGAAGAAGTGGATCACCTGGCCCTTTTTTTTTTTTTTTCAACGTTTATTTATTTTTGGGACAGAGAGACAGAGCATGAACGGGGGAGGGGCAGAGAGAGAGGGAGACACAGAATCGGAAACAGGCTCCAGGCTCCGAGCCATCAGCCCAGAGCCTGACACGGGGCTCGAACTCCCGGAACGAGAGATCGTGACCTGGCTGAAGTCGGACGCTTAACCGACTGCGCCACCCAGGCGCCCCTCACCTGGCCTTTTAAGGTCCCTTTTGACTATAAAATTCCATGAAATCTTTAATCTAAAATCCAATTATTAGAGCAAAAATGACTAGTTCTAAACAAGATTTATGGCCTCTTGCATCCAAATAAATGGGAGACAGATAATTTAAAATGTATTTAAAATGTATTAGGAACCCACTGTAGGTTAGGCATTCTACATCTGCAACAGGTGTTCTTGATGTTCTTACTAGCCTGTGGATACAAATATGGCCATGTTGCCATGTATAACCACATTTGTACCTCAGTGCCCTCCACCATCCCCTGCATGGCAGCAAGGCTTCAGAATTCCCCCAAATGATTTTTGGGACCCACTACTAGTGTCTCATGAATATTCCATGTTTTCAGGATACTTCTGTTATGAATATAGGGTGTTGGCTTTGTTGGGCAGCTGAGCATGACCCCATTCCAGCCCACTCCAGCTGCTCCCCTGGGAGGCTCTACTGTACCTCGGGCGGTATCTTCTGGAAAAATCCAAACCTGAAAACCACCTGGAATGCCAATATGTTACTATATATCCCCTTCCTCTTGTTCTGCTCCATGAAGTGATGAGAAACCATCTTGCTATCTTTTCTAGTGGAATAAAAATAAATATAGTATGTGTGAAATCATCCAGGATAAGAGTATCAAGGGAGAATTGTTTTTAGAAACAAATGTTGAAGAGCTTCATTCAATTCAAGCTAGCCTAGAGGAAAGAAAAGGAGACTGAGAAGGAGGAGCCAGAAAGGTAGGAATAAAATGCTAGAGCGATGGTGATGGAGGCCACCAGGAAAAGAACGTGTTTCACAAAGGAGAAGCAACCGCTGCTATGTGTGTTATCACATAGACTCCTGAGACAGATATTATCATTCCTATTTTAGAGATGAAGAATATAAACTGAGACAGGTTAATTTTACATTTTCCCAAGACCACAACATTCGTGTCAGAGCTAAAACTCAAAGCCAAGTCTGCTCTACAATTGCCATGACACACCCGTGAGAAAGAGATTACAGAACACACCTTTCCTGTTTCTTTAACTTTGTTAATATCTCTTTCCTGAACCTACAATAGAACATCTCTGTTATAGTGCTTCCAAAATCAACTTCTCAACCTGACAAATGCCAAGGATAGCAACTAGTGGCTTAAAAATCAGACTGCCATCCTCTTATCTGAGCCATAGTAGCAAGAAAAGGACTCACATGCAGATTAGAAACTGAGATCAATCTTGGAGGGTTTTGTTTTTGGTGTTGTTATTTTCTATGGGTATTGTAATAAATGCAAAAATGCTTCATATAAATTATAAAGCATACATATATATGTAATTTATAAATTAAAATTATATACATATATGATTATTAGCTTTATTAGAGAATGAGAAATGAATGGATCTTTGGAGATTTTGTGTTTGCTAATTCTAGCTACATGCCAATATCAATACATAAAAGTGAGATTGATAAAATCTGTAATTCTTTGCCTTCACTGAGAGAAGACTGTCTCCATATATATCATCTGTGTGACTGATCATCTGAAGGTTGGGTAGATTAAAGAGGTTAGAAATACTCTAAAAGTAATGGGATGAATTTTTTTTTGTGAGAGGAAAAGCATATTATATGAATATCGGATGGGGTTCCGACCTTCTAGCACTGCAGCATTCTCGACTCCTAGGCAAGGGCCAACAGTATCTCCAAGCTCCTAGGTATGTGCCTGGAGGAGATCTTGCCGGGCTGGGTGCTCCAGCCTTCCCTGATCCATCATGAGGAGTCATGTACTGAGGCATCCCACCCCACCAGAAAACTTTATTTCTATGGAATCACATAATTTTAGAAACTGAAAACACCCTGAAGACCTAGCCAGTGTTTGTAATATTTATTTTTAAAATATGGAACCCTTTGTGTATATAATAAATATAACAAGTTGAAAAACTATTATCTTGACATTTGACATCTTAATCCTTCTTAGGGAGGAAACTATCATTATTTGGAAAATACCTTGATAAACATACTTGGGATATGACATCAGCAAGAGCCAAGACCTCAGAGGAGAAAGAAGACAAACTATTCTGGGTGAAAATAGAGAAGAGTCATAGCCAAATTTTTAGCTGTTATTCCTGAATGGGAAAAGGAGAGGTCAGTGAGGAGAGAAAAGAATGGAGGAGTGAAAGGAACTAGAAATTAAAATAATAATAACCTTATTTTATATATAGAATTGAATAGAATGTAATATAATAGAGATATTATCTATCTATCTATCTATCTATCTATCTATCTATCTATCTATCTATCTATCATCTTTCCATCCATCCACCTCCCTCCCTCTCTCTCTCACACACACACATCTGACCTTGTTCTAATCATTTTTCTTATATTAACTCATTTCATCCCCATACCAATCTTGTGAGTAGATATTATTAGTTCTCATTTTAAAAGTTACTCTGAAGAACAAAAAGGCTAAACAACTTAACCAGATCCTACAAGTAGCAAACATGAAGCAGGAAGGGAGCGGACGAAATGGCATCTTAAAAACACTCAAGTCTGCTATTTGACATGAAGTTAATTTGGCTTGCTGCAAAATAAAACTTCTGCTTTCCCTAACTTTGCCCCCACCTCTACCAAAAATGTATGTTATAAAGTCTACAAACACTTGGGTGCCTGAGATACTTACTTATGGAATGCAAAGAAATGGCCAAGTGCCATGTTTGGGCACAGTGCCACTTCAAGGGGTGGTGTGGTAGCCTGGGAGATAGAGGAAGCCATGAAAATATACACCCCACTTCCAGGACTTCTCAGAATTTGGGGAAGGGTACTGAACTTTGAAATTGATGGATTTTAGGCAATACAACTTGGATCTCAGGTGGCAAAGAAGACCCAAATGACAACTGGGAACACAGGTGGAAACAGCACTTCACTGACTGAAATTAGGTGGGGGGCAGTGCCCTGCCACCAGCCTCTCTCTTCCCCAACTGCAGGTTGTAAATCACCACACAGACCATCAGACTCCATAGATATAGGACTTTTCTCTTATTTATGAACAAATTGAGAAGACACATACCCTAGATTTTGTTTAGTTTTGCCCTGATCAGTGATTTTAAAAACTAAATCATCAATATTTAACATGAGGGAATTTTGCATTTAAAAATCTTTTTTCAATATTTACTTTTGAGAGAGAGAGAAAGAGACAGAACACGAGCAGAGAGAGAGAGGTGGACACAGAACCCGAAGCAGGCTCCAGGCTCTGAGCTGTTAGCACAGAGCTGGATGCGGGGCTCAAACCCACAAACCATGAGATCATGATCTGAGCTGAAGTTGGACACTTAACCGACTGAGCCACACAGGCGCCCCTGGAAATTTTGCATTTTAAAGGTTAAGATTTCCTGCTTGTCTTGAAAATAGAGGAACCTGTGCTGTCTTCCAGCACAAAGAGAGTTAACCAGAGGTGGAGCTCACCAACTACTGTGCGTGGGGCATGACATTTCCAGAATGGACATGGTGCCCACCCTGAGTGCTTCATTCTTTTGCTACCTGATCAAGCACTGAATCTGAAGCTCCTGATATAGCACTAAGATGGCAGATTTAGTGTTAATGCAGACCTGAACTTAAACCTATGGCTTCCCTTTTCAGAGCTTTACTGTATCATAGAGATCAGACTCCAGCACCCAAGTTTTTCTTGCCAGTGTATTCTGATGTTTAGCACAGTGTTTGACACATCAGAAGAACTCATGGATAAAAGCTCATGGTGGCCAATGAGCAGAAGGAAGTATACCCCCAGACAGGGGTATACCCCCTGGGGAAGTATACCCCCAGACAGCTTCACAGACAGGGCAAGTGTCCCTCCTGACTTTTCCTCTTTAGAAACAATCTTCAAAATGAAACTACTTTATTAAGGCCTAAAACTCCCCACCTAGGGAAGAAATGCACCATCTATTCTTAAGTACGAACTCTTCCAGTCAGTTCTCAGGGGTTATGCTTCTCAGACTGGGGACGTGAAGAAGATAGGACAACCCAAACCAAAAGCAGGGACGTGGACATCTCAGAGGGTCTTCAAAAAATGGGAGGGGTTCAAGGAATCAGACACTAAGTCATCATGATAAACCCCAGAACCCAAGGCACAGCCCTGTGCAGTTTTTCTGTTGGCTGGATGGTATTTTAAGCCTTAATTATTATTCTGTTTTATACTTGCAGCCTCAGAGTCTTGCTATTAAAGTGTTTTCAAATGTTTGGGAAGTCAGTCGTGTTCAAGTTTATCTTCTTACTGTTTGGTTGACAGAAACTATTTGTAAACGGAGCACCCTGCCAGTTACCAGCATTTATTTGCAGTTATATCACAAATGTTTTTGAAACTTGTGTTTATCTATAATTTGACACATCAAGAGGACTTTTGCTCTTGGCCTGAGCTCCTGCCAAAGCAAATGGTTATGTGTTAAAGTTGCTTTCATCAGGGCTTCACAGACCTAATGGCTGACTCTCACATCTCCCTCACATCAGGGTTACCCAAACTGATGTTAAGAAAGCAATTGAACACATATGTGACAAGTTGGAGGGCCCAAGTAAGAGGGAAGGGGTGGGGTGGGGGCTAGCTCCACTTGGAGTAATGTTTTAAATAAAGGGCTGTTTTCAGAGAAGCTGGCTCTGACATCCACAAAGGCAATTTGGCAGAGGACTTACTTACTCTCTCATCCACCTCTTTACTGATTATGATGATTGCTCTTTGCTCTGTTGCTAAACTCAGAGAAAGATATGTCGGCACCCGGAGGCATCTGTTTCACTCAGCTTGCTTACCCACCATTTCACTTAAGCCTTGGGAAATCCTATCTTGGCCAATTTGTGGAGAAAACCTCTCTGTTGGAAAGATGAATGCATTTGGTGATGGATTTTGAAAATCATAGTACTTCATAGCTGGAAGGAGACCCTCAGAGATGATCTAGTCCAAACCCCAGCTTATCTAATACATGTATTCATTCAACAAATATTTGCCAAGCTCCTTCTACGTGCCAGACACCATTCAACATGATGGAGACATACTGGGAACAAAGCAGACAAGGCTCCTCTTTTATGGAGCAAGTAAACAAATAGCATAATTTCAGGGCCTGTTAGTTTCTATGAAGAAGACAAAAAAAAAAAAAAAAAAAAACAAACCCGAGATAATGTGATAAAGAAGTGGTTCTTTCAATAGAAAGACCCTGAGAGGAAGCAACAGTATTGGACCTGAGACGAAGTAATAAAAAACTAGTCAAGCAAAGATCTTTGGGAAGGCAAAGAGGAAAGAGCAAGCGCAAAGGCTTTGAGATAGGATAAGACTCCCACGCTGGAGAACAGAAAGCTGGCCATGAAACTGTAGTTTACAGGGTGAAGTTAGAGAAGAGCAGGGACCAGGTCACACAGGGCCCTGGGATAATAAGGAGGCAACAATGAAGAAACTAGTTGACTTAATATCTGATACAGCATGCGTAAGCACAGGTCTCCACTCCTACTCAGAACTTTTTTACCTAGCACATGTTGCCCCTAAAACAAAAGCCACCATCCTTTCTCTCATTATATTTCCCACCAGATTTGCGTTCTGGGAGGCACAAGATATAGAAAAATATGTCTTGGCACAACACAAAGAGATTAATCCAGGAATATGTCACTCTCATAATGAAAATCACTCGATTAAAATGATGTCTCAGCCTGAGTTGTTTTGTATTATTTTTTTCTCCATGGGCTTTTCAATAAATTTCATCCCCTATGATCCAGGTTAGCAGAAGAAAATCTCTATATTGAGCATTTCCCAAAATTCACCTATTTGTGAATCACTTTCAGAGTTTATGCCATATATGTGTCCCAGCTACTATTTTTTATTTCATGTTTTCACTTAAACTTATCTATTATTTCATACTTCTTTCTACCTGTTCTAATTGATATCATCCATATAATTGTGAGTTTGCTATGCTAGCTAGTTTTTGTTTTCCTACACATAAACTAAATATAATATTAAGGTTTAAAAGTTCCAATTTTTATACCACCTAAAATCATACCCTATGGGTAAATTTTTTTTAGGGAAAAAAACCCACTTCCTAAGTTGAATAGGGGCACGCTGTCTCAGAAGGTTAGCAATATAAGCAATTCTCTTTCTGTTTCTCTTTTATTTTTGTTCCTGACATAAACTTTTATGCCAACTTTCAATTGCTGCTCTGATCTCAATGACAGAATATGCAGAATCTCCAGAATGCCCCCTTTTTTTTTTTTAAATCTTAGGATTCCCAAGTGAAAATAAATAGTACAACCATTGATTCTTTTCAATTCTCTTTGAAAATACTGTCTATAAGTGGCTTCTGTAGGGGAATAAGGGAGAAGAGAAGACAGAGATCCCTTCTGGAAAGCCACCATCAAGTGTCAGACACATGTGCACACCATGGACCAGGGCAACAAACCATATCCATAGGCAATATTTGTTAAAATGATGTACATAAAAAATTTTTTATTAAAATATTTCCTGAATCTTAATTTTTCAAAATATTTACATAAGTAAAGAGGACAGTATAATACCCACATACCCATCACCTACTTTCAAGCATTACCAGCTCATGGCCAACCTTGTTTCCTCTATACTCACACCCATTTCTCCCTTCCCAGTGGATTATCATGAGGCAAGTCACAGACATTGCTTCATTTCATCTGTAAATATTTCAGTATGTGTCTTTAAGAGGAGTTTGATTTTGACTGTAATCATGATACCAGTTTCACACCTAATAAAATTAATAACTATTTAAAATAATAAAATAGCTAGTGTTCAAAATGTAATTTTTTACAGTCATTTTGTTCAAATTAGGATCCATACAAAATCCACACAGTCTATTTGACAGGTATATTTCGTAAGTCATTTAAAATTGATAACACCTCCCTCCCCCTCCTTTTTTTCATTTTTGAAAGAAAACAGATCATTGTCCTAAAATGTTTCCCACATTCCAGATCTTTTCTGATTACATCCTTGGAGTGTGTGTAACATATGCCTCTGTTCTCTAATTGTCCTACAAATTAGTGTTTAATTCTAGAGCTGTTCTATCCAAAACAGTAGCCACTAGCTGCTGCTTTTTAAGCACTTGAAATGTGGCTAGTCTGAATGGAGATGTTCTCTTAATAAAAAAATACATACCAGACTTGGTGCAGAAAAGTCAAATATCTCATTAATAATGTTTATGACTAAATGTTTAAATAATAGCACTTTGTTTATATTGGGTTTAACAAAATATGCAGTTGATTCTTGAATAACACAGGGAGTAGGTGAGCTGACCCACTAATGGTAAAAAATTCATGTATAACTTTTGGCTTGCTCCAAACTTGGCTATCAATAGCCTAATGTTGACCAGAAGCCTTACCGAAAACACAAACCATTGACTAACACATATTTTCTAGTTATATGTATTCTGTATCATATTTTTATAAAGTAAGCTAGAGAAAAGAAAATGTTATTAAGAAAATCATGAGGAAGAGAAGATATATTTAGAGTACTGTACTGTAAAAATCTGTGTAAATTGGCCCACACAGTTCAAACTTGTGTTATTCAAGGGTCAACTGTATCATTAAAATTAATTTTTATCTACTTTTTTTAATTTTTTTAGCATGGTTATTAGAAAATTTGGAATTACATATGTGGCTCACATATTTCACATAGCCAGTGCTGTACTAGAGGCTTGGTCAGGTTGAGAGTTGATGCTTTGGTGAGAATATTTCATACCCTACTACATGAGGGGACATAGAACAACTAGTTATCTCTCTTTGTTTCAGGTAAGATTGATCAGTGTTATCAGCCTGACCCATCCAGTCTAAAATTACCTAGCAGCCTCTCACATAACAGCTTAAGCAACAATTAATAATTAATGTCTTAATCAGAGTTTCTCAGCCTCAGCACTATTGGCATTTTGGACCATATATATAATTCTTTTTTGTGGGAGCTGTTCTGTGCATTGTAGGAGGTTTAGCAACATGCTAGTCTCTACCTACTAGATTCCAGTAGTAGCACCTCTTCTGCCTTCAACTGTGGCCAAAAAAAAAAAAAAAAAGTGTCTATAGACCTTGCCAAATGTGTCCTGCAGGGCAAAACCACTTCTCCTACCACACCCACCCCCAATTTGAGAATCACTGGTTACAAATTTAACCTCTTCAGTGAAGTCTTCCCTAAAGCCATATTCCTACAACCAAGATTTTACAGCTTCAAGTTTGTACTTCCCTAGTGTCCTGTGGCTCTCTATTAGCATTTATTGCATTATTTCATAATTGTTCAGGTATGTTTCCCTCCCCAGAATGTGAGATCCTCAAGAGCAGGCTCCACATCTTTGCATTCCTACCACCTGAAAGAATACCTGAATGTGGGGCTCAGTGAATGAAATGTCAAATAAGGGCAAGAGGCAAGAACTTCTAGGTTTCCTGATGCCATTAAGAGGAAAAACATGACCACTCATCTGGCTCCTCAGGAACCATTTCTAAAGTTTGTTTATGAGAAGGCCCTTGTGTAAAATGTACTGTTTTTGAGAAGTCTGGAGTCAAATCTGTCACTCATTATACTTGAGAATTTATTTATTTGTTCAAGGAACATACACTGAGCATTAACTATTGGACAAACATTTTTCTCAAAATGAGATATACAGTGAAGAACAAGACAGAGATGGTCCTCCCCGAGGAAGCTATATCCTGTGGTAGAGGGATGAGGCTAGAGTGTCAATAAGCAAATACACAAATAAATACATATATAAACAAGATTGGGGATTGTAAATGTATAAGGAAAAATTTTAAATATGATGTGATAAAATGTATGGAAGGAGAAGCAATTACTTTATATAGAGAAAAAACAAAATGGAGAAAGCCAGGGGCAAAGCAGGAAAGGACATTCCAGGCAGAAGGAAGAGCAAAAGCCAGGACTGCAGTAGAAACTACATGTATTCAAAGAACAGATTATAGGTCAGGGTGACTAGCATATACTCAGAAAGAAACACGTGGAACAAGACAGTTCAGAAGTGTGGGCAAGACAGTGTAGACCATGGCCAAACTTTGGACTTTATCCTAAGAATGAAGAGAGCTATTGAACAGCTTAAAAGATGTATTCAGAATAATATTAATTTATATTAAAAAATAATAGCCTTATTAAACTATAATACATATACCACAAAATTCATCCTTTTTAAAGTGTACAATTTAGTAGTCTTAGTATGTTCACAGAGTTGTACAACCATTACCATTACCTAATTTTAGAACATTTTAATTATTTTAGAAAGAAACTCCGTACCAATTAGTAGTCACTCCCCATTCTCCCCTACTCCCAGACCCTGGCAACTACTGATCACTTTCTCTGTGGATTTGCCTATTTTGGATATTTCCTATAAATGGAATCATCTGATGTGTGGCGTTTTGTGTCTGGTTTCTGTCACTTAGCATAGTTTTCAGAGTTTATCCATTTTGCAGCATGTATCAGTACATTCCTTCTATGGTTGGATAATATTGCATTGTATGGATAGAATTTTTTATTTACCCATTCATCTGTTGATGAACATTCCAGTTGTTTCTACTTTTTGGCTGTAGAAATATGCTATTATAAACATTTGTACAAAAGTTTGTGTGGAATTTTTTTTAGATTTATCTTGGGCATATGACTAAAAGTGGAATTATTGAGTAATATCAGTGACTCTATGTTTAACTTTTCAAGGAATTGCCAAACCATTTTCCAAAATGGCTATACCATTTTACAATCCCATTGGCAATATATGATGATCCAATTTCTCCACATCCTCACCAACACTTGTTATTATCTGCCTTGTTTAATTTTTAATTTTAGCCATCTTAGTGGGTATGGAGTGGTATCTCATTGTGATTTTGATTTACATGTCCATAATGACTAATGATGTTGAGCATCTTCTATGTGTTTATTGGCCATTTTTACATGCTCTTTGAAGAAATCTTCAAATAATTTGCCCATTTTTAATTGGGTGACTTTTTATTTTTCATTTTGAAGAATTCTTTATATTTTCTAGATACAATCCTCTATCAGATATATTATTTGCAAATATTTTCTCCCATTCTGGGGGTTGTCTTTTAGTTTTCTTGATGATGTCTTTTGAAGCACAAAGGCTTTATTTATTTATTTATTTATTTTATTTATTTTGGGGACAGAGAGAGACAGAGCATGAACGGGGGAGGGGCAGAGAGAGAGGGAGACACAGAATCGGAAACAGGCTCCACGCTCTGAGCCATCAGCCCAAAGCCTGACACAGGGCTCGAACTCACGGACCGCGAGATCGTGACCTGGCTGAAGTCGGACGCTTAACCGACTGCGCCACCCAGGCGCCCCACAAAGGCTTTATTTTTGATGAAGTCCAATTTACCTATTTTTTAATTTTGTTCCTTGTGCTTTTGTTACTATAGCTAATAAGGCTTTGTCTAACCCAAGGTCAAAAAGATTTACTCTTATATTTTCTGTTTTTAAGAGTTTGATAGATTTGGCTCTTACATTTAGGTCTATGTTCCATTTGAATTAACTTTTGTGTGTGGTATGAGAAAGGAGTCCCACTTCATCTTTTGAATGCCCCAATACCATTTGTCAAAAATATTATTCTTTTCCAATTGAATGATCTTAGCACCCTTGTCAAAAATCATTTGATAATAAACATGAGAGTATATTTATGGATTTGCAATTCCCTTCCCTTATCTATATGTCTATCCTATGATAGTACTCCAGTCTAGATTACTGTAGATTTGTGGTAAGTTTTGAAATTGAGAAGTGTGAGTCCTCCAATTTTGTTCTTCTCTTTTAGGGTTCTTTTGAATATTGTTGTTCTCTTGCACTTGCACAAGAATTTTAGATTTAGCATGTCAATATTTGAAAAGAAGCCAACTGGAATTTTGATAGAGATAGTGTTGAATCTGTAGATCAATTTGGAAAGTATTGCCATCTTAAGTCTTATAAACCATGAATACAGCATGATTTTTCATTTATTTATGTCTTCTTTGATTTCTTTCAACAGTGTTTTGCATTTTTCAGTGTGCATATCTTGTACTTCTTTTGTTAAAATGACGCTTAATGTACTTTATTCTGTTTGAGGCACTGCAAATGGGATTTTTAAATTTCATTTTAGATTGTTCATTAGTTTACAGAAATACAACTGATTTTTATACATTGATCTTATACCTGTAATCTTGCTGAACTCTTTTCTTAATTCCAATAGCATAAGGATGTGTGTGTGTGTGTGTGTGTGTGTTTCTTAATTGCCCAGACTAGAATCTCTAAAACAGTGCTGAATGTAAGTGGAAAGAGTAGACCATCTTTCTGTTATGCCTGACCCTAGGGATAAGGTTTTAAGTCTTTCATCATTAAATATGATGTTAGAAATGTGTATTTTATAGAAGTCCTTTATCGGGCTGAGGAAGTTGCCTTCAATTACTACTTTGTTAGGTATTTTTATCATGTGTACTATTTTGTCAATGCCTTTTTTGAGTCAAAGGTATTGTTACATTTCTGTTATATATTCTGTTAATATGATATATTGCATTAATTTATTTTTATATGTTAAGCCAAATTTTCATTCTTAAGATAAATCACACTTGGTCATAGTGTATAATAGTTTAAATATGTTGCTGGATTCAGTTTGATGGTATGTTGTTGAGCAGTTTTTGCATTCATATTCATAAGGGATATTACTCTGTGGTTTTCTTGTAATGTCTTTGTCTGGTTTTGGTATCAGAATAATACTGGCTTCATAGAATACATAAGAAAGTGTTCCTGCTCCTTCTCCTTTTTGGGAGAATTTGCAAATGATTAGTATTCTTTTTAGACATATGGTAGAATTCAATAGCAAAATCATCCATGCCTGAGCTTTTCTTTGTGAAAAAAAAAAACACATTTTATTAGTAATCCATTCCACTTACTTACTGTAGGCCTATTAAAATTGTCTATTTCTTTTTAAGTCAGTTTTAGTAGTTTGTGTCTTTCTATGATTTTTTTTATTTCATTTCATACAATTGTTCACACTATTCTCTTATACTACTTTTTTATATCTGTAAGTTCAGTAGTGGTGCCTCCTATTTTCTTTCCTGAATTAAATAATTTGAGTCCTTTTTTTTTTCCTTGATCAGTTTGGCTAAAAGTCTGTCAATTTTATTGATCTTTTGAAAGAACCAATTTTCGGCTTTATGAATTTTCTTTATTGTTTTTGTAATTATTAACTTCAACTCTCATCTTAATTATAGTTTTCCTTCTCATAGCTTTGGTTTTAGTTTGCTCTTCTTTCTTCTAGTTTCTTAAAGTGGTAGTTTAGGCTCTTGATTTAAGATCTTCTTTAATATAAAAAGTTAAAGGTAAAATTTTCCTCTAAGTACTGCTTTTTACTATATACCATAGTTTTGGTATTCTGTGTTTTTATTTCATTCATCTCAAATAATTTTCTAATATTCCTTGTGACTTATTCGTTGATCCACTGGTTATTTAGGAGCACAGTGTATAATTTCCACATATTTGTGAAATCCTCAAATCTACTTTTGTTAATGATTTCTAATTTCATTCCATTGTGGTCAGAGAACATAATTTGTATGTTTTCAATCCTTTTAAAATTTTTTTACTTCTTTTATGGCCTAAAATATGTTCTACCCTGTGCTTAAGAAGATGGTCTATTCTACTCTTGTTGGGTAGTGTTCTATAGATATCTGTTAGATCTAGTTGGCTTATAGTGTTGTTCAATTTTTGTATATCTATTTGATTTTCTATATAGTTGTTCTATCTATTAATGTAGATATTAAAATCTCCAACTCTTATTGTTGAATTATCTTTTTCTCTTTATAATTGGCTGTTTTCATGTATTTTCAGCTCCATTGTTAGGTGTATATGTTTATAATTTTTACATTTTCTCCCTTATGGATTGACACTTATACCATTACAAAATCCTCCTTGTCTCTAGTGATACTTTTTGTCTTAAAGTCTATTTTATCTTGTTTTAATATAATCCTTTCCCTCAGTTCTCTTTAGTTATCATTTGCATGATATCTCTTTTCATTTTTTTATTATTTTGTATGTATTTTATGTTTAAATGTGTCTCTTTTAGATAGTATACAGTCGTATTTTTAAAAAATCCATTTTGTCAATCTCTGCCTCTTAATTAGTGTTTAGTCTATTTACAGTTAATATAATTACTGATAAGCTAGGATTTACATTTGCCATTTTGCTCTTTGTTTACTATATGTTTTATGTTCTTTTTGTTTCTAGTCCTCCATTATTGCCTTCTTTTGTGTTAAATACATATTTACTCACATATCATTTTAATTTCATTGTCATATATAAACATGATGTTATGTATTTATTATTATATATAATATATAGTATCATTTTATTTATTTATTTATTTATTTATTTATTTATTTATGTTAGTCTTAGTGGTTGCCGTAGCATCTTAACCTAAAACAAATTAGAGTAATACTGACTTATTTTCAATATCATACAAAAAAAATTCCTCCAATAAAGCTTCATTTCTTTCCCTTTATTCATGCTTTTATGGTCATAAAAATTACACATTTATACATGTATTAGCTTTGATATACATTACAAACTTTATATCTTTGTGTGAATTCAAGTAACTGTCTAGTGTCCTTTTATTTCAGCCTGAAGGACACCTTTTAGCATTTCTTGTAGGTCATATCTGCTAATAACAAATTCTCTGTTTTTATTATCTGAAAATTATCTAACTTCTCTTCATTATTGAAGAATAATTTTCTGGTTATAGAATTCCTAGTTCACAGTCTTTTCTTTTGACACTTTGAATATGTCATCCCACTGCTTTCTGGCCTCCATAGGAGGTTCTGAACAGAAATCAGTTTTAATTATTATTGAAGATCATTTGTACATGGTGAGTTCTTTTTCTATTACTTCTTTCAAGATTTTCTCTTTGTCTTTCAATAGTTTGGTTATTATATAGTTAGGTACATATCCCTGAGTTTTTTCTACTTGGATTCATTGAGCATCTTGAATATGTAGATTCATGGTTTTCACCAAAGTTGAAAAATTTTTGGCAACTGTTACTTCAGATACTATTTCTTCTCTTTCTCCTTCTCCTCTCCTTCTAGGATTCCATTTTGTGTATGTTTGTAGGCTTGATATTTCCCATAGGTTTCTGAGGCTCTGTTCTTTTTTCTTCATTCTTTTTCCTTTCTGTTCCTCAAACTAGTTAATGTCACAAATGATCGATCTTCAGTTTTGATGATTCTTTCTTCTCCTAGCTCAAATGTGCTCTTAAGCTCCTCTAGTGGATTTTTCATTTGTTATTGTATCTTTCAACTCCAGAATATTTATTTTTAAAAATAATTTATGGGGCGCCTGGGTGGCGCAGTCGGTTGAGCGTCCGACTTCAGCCAGGTCACGATCTCGCGGTCCGTGAGTTCGAGCCCCGCATCAGGCTCTGGGCTGATGGCTCAGAGCCTGGAGCCTGTTTCCGATTCTGTGTCTCCCTCTCTCTCTGCCCCTCCCCCATTTATGCTCTGTCTCTCTCTGTCCCAAAAATAAATAAAACGTTGAAAAAAAATTAAAAAAAATATATCTCTTATTGATATTCTCCATTTAGAAAATATCATTTTCACACTTTATTTTTACATGGTTTCCTTTATTTCTTTGAACTTATTCATAGCAGCTGATTTAAAGTATTTAACCAGTTAGCCCAATGTCTGGGATTCCTCATGGAAGTTTGTATTCACTTCTTTTTTCCTTGTTTTTGGGCCGTACTTTCCATTTCTTTGCATTCATCATTTCTTTTGTTGGAAAAGGAACAATTTCAATAATACATCTAACAACTCTAAAAATCAGATCCATCCCCCTTCCAGAGTTTGTCATTATTGCTATTTGTTTAGTAGCTTTCCAGGACTAGTTCTATAAAGTCTTTATTCTTTATTGTGTAGAGCTGCTGAAGTCTCTGCTTGGTTAACTTAGTGTTCAACTAATGATTTGACAGATATTTACTTAAATGTCTTGAGTCAATGTATTTCTCAGCCTTTATCAAGAGGTTTTCTGTGTTTATTGGGGGCATGATTTCAATACTCCAACAGGCAGCTGAAAATTCTGCCTTAATTTTCACTTTCTGATTGTACATGTCCTCAAGATCAGCCAGAGGTGTGATTAACATCTCCTCAGAGGTGTGATTCAGGTCTTCTAATGTCTTTTCTGGGTATGTGCACTGCCCTGCATATATGCAGGGCTTCTAGATTCCTAGGAATATGTCTCAGGTTTTCAAATTCCTTCATGGACATCTCATTCCCCAATTTTTCGCTTCATGTATTTTCAGCTCCTAACCATATTAGGTGTATATGTTTATAATTTTTACATTTTATTCCTTATGGATTGATAAGTTTTTTGTCTGAAAGTTTCTTGTTAGCCTCAACGGATATTTCCACCACAGGCAACTCTCATGTTAAACAATTGCCACTGATTTTTTAAATGTTTATTTATTATTGAGAGAGAGAGAGAGAGACTGAGAGAGAGAGAAATAGTGACAGAGAGACAGAGAGTGGGGAAGGGGCAGAGAGAGAGGGAGACATAGGATCAGGATCTGAAATGGGCTCTGTGCTTACAGCAGACAGCCCAATGTGGGCCTGGGACTCACAAACCATGAGATCATAACCTGAGCCGATATTGGACACTTAAACAACTGAGCCACCCAGGCACCCTGTCACTGTTTTTGACAAATTTCCTAGGGATAAGGTTGTTCAAAGACAGCAGATCTTTGCATCAGCCAAATAAAGACAAGCCCTAAGACTGGAGATTTTTACACTTTTTGACATTTTTTTTTAAAGTCAGGTTTATTGTGACTTACATACAATGAAATCGACCTTTTTAAGTACATAGATTGATGAGTTTTGGCAATGCCTATACTCATATAACCAATGTCACAATCAAGATATAGAACATTTCTATCACTCCCCAAAAAGTTTCCCTTTTCCCCTTTGCAGAGTTAATCCCCTGCCTAGACATTGGAAAATACTGTTTCTTTCTTTCTTTCTTTCTTTCTTTCTTTCTTTCTTTCTTTCTTTCTTCCTTCCTTCCTTCCTTCCTTCCTTCCTTTCTTTCTCTCTTTCTTTCTAGTTTTGCCTTTTCTATGTCATATACAGGAAATCATACAGTAAGTAGCCTTTTGTTGGATGTACATTTAAAAAAAATGTTTATTTATTTTTGAGAGAGAGAGAAGGAGAGAGAGGCAGAGAATCCCAAGCAGGCCCTGTGCTGTCAGCACAGAGCCCAATGTGGGACTCAAACTCATGAACAGTGAGTTCATGACCTGAGTCAAAATCAATGGTCAGCCACTTGACCAACTGAGCCACACAGGTGCCCCTGGATGTACATTTTTAAAAAATGCATCCCTGCTGCCTTGTGGAGAATGAATTAGAGAAAGTCAAGACAGGAATCAGTAAGAATCATTAAAAAGCTATTTCCTAGTCCAGGTGCAAGATGGTGGGAACTGAAAAACAATGTAAGAGTGGAGATAGAGAATGAACTCAAAGTAATAGGGGATGAGGGCCATGGAAACACCAAAGATGACTCATAATTATCTGTGTGGTTGTGGCCTTTCCTGAGTTGGGGATACTACTGGTAGAGAAAAATATCAAAAGTTCTAATTTAATCACATTGGAAAAATTTTGGGTTAAGAAAAAAATCATGCTTCCTATAGCACACTAATGAAACTTATGTACTTTATTATTTTTTTAATGTTTATTTTTGAGAGAGAAAGAGAGCACGAGAGATGGAGGGGCAGAGAGAGAGGGAGACACAGAATCTGAAGCAGGCTCCAGGCTCTGGGCTGTCAGCACAGAGCCTGATGCAGGGCTTGAACCCATGAACTGAGAGATCATGACCTGAGCTGAAGTCGGATGCTTAACCGACTAAGCCACCCAGGTGCCCCAAAACTTATGTACTTTAACATGTAAACCCATTCACCCTTTCTCATGGTGCTCAGAGTTCCCCACACAAAACCCATTTCTATAGGCATTCAAGAAAATGCCACTATCAGGCAGCTCTACCATGAACTCTATATCTGCAGGCAGAGTCCTAAGTAGAGCTTTCATCTTCTCCCCATGTACCGACAAGCCAAACAGGAGACACTTTGCCTTGCCAGTCTTCCACTTAAAACAACCTAATTAGATTGTCTTCTAGCTTTGATCAGAGAAGGTCTTTGGAAAGTTTAATGGGTCAGAATGGACTTGATGGCCAGACAAAAACCAGCATGCCAAAAATAAAGCATTAACCAAAGCCAAGAAAACTGTTGGCTGAGACACGAGGTGGTATGGGGCTCTAGGTATTTCAAACAGCCGGGTTTGATGGAAGCAATTAGGAACAGCAGTAATTGCCTGTCAGGCAACATTGCCATTTGCTGAGGACAGAGTTGATACATTTAGACACAAAGGCTGCTGGGCCTCTGTTGTAGCCTTTCACTTTTGGAGATTGTCTTCTGGTTTCCATTACAATGAAGCTCAAGCTGCCGACCCCATTAAAATGTCAAGGTGGGAAGGAAAGGAGGTCTTGAATTAAGTCTTTCAAGGCTATTGCCATGGTTGGTTTTATTTATGAAGTAAGGTTCCTGTACACACTTATTTTACCTTTTCTTACTCTTAAGTGATGAAATAACCAAGTCCGTTAGCACCTTCACCAGGGAGCTCAAAAGCCAACGTTTGTTCTCTCCATCAGGAGGCTATTGTCAGGCCATACTCTACCATCTGCTATACTTCTTCATACCTGAAAGAATGAGTTCAGGTGCTCCAGAAGGACTTTTTTTTTTTTTTTTTTTTTTTTTTTAAATTTTTTTTTTTCTCAACGTTTTTTATTTATTTTTGGGACAGAGAGAGACAGAGCATGAACGGGCGAGGGGCAGAGAGAGAGGGAGACACAGAATCGGAAACAGGCTCCAGGCTCCGAGCCATCAGCCCAGAGCCTGACGCGGGGCTTGAACTCCCGGACCGCGAGATCGTGACCTGGCTGAAGTCGGACGCTTAACCGACTGCGCCACCCAGGCGCCCCCAGAAGGACTTTTTTTTAACAAGTCCCTTGACCAATGACTCTTAGACCTTCACGGTGTTTTAAATACCTACTTACATAACTAGAAATGTGGCAATTTGGAATTCCCCTTTTTCTCTTTGTTCAGAAATGCCCCATCACAAAGTTGTTCTTGCATCAGATTATCTGATCCTGAATTCAGAGTCAAGGAAAAAAAGAAGGGTGCCCATCCCCAGGGCTAGAGAGGATTGTGATAATGCATGTATTGTGTCTAAAGGAGAATATAAGTTCGCCAGTAAGGAAACAGGTTATTGAGCTCCCTAGAGAATAGCAAAACAATCCAGGCACATTCACAAGCAGTATAAGAACTGCCAATTTTTTAAAAAATTTTTTTCAATGTTTATTCATTTTTGAGAGACAGAGAGAGACAGAGCATGAGCAGGGATGGGGGAGAAAGGGAGACACAGAATCTGGTGCAGGCTCCAGGCTCTTGAGCTCTCAGCACAGAGCCTGACATGGGGCTCAAACTCATGAAGTGTGAAATCATGATCTTAGCTGAAGTCGGACGCCTAACTGACTGAGCCACCCAGGTGCCCCAGCATTGCCAATATTAAAGTCAACCCTTACTTTGGAGGATATAATGAAAATAAACCAAAACAGAAATGCTGATCTGGAAGTCCTGGCACTTGGGTGTCATCATATTACTTGTCTTTAACAAGCTGTATACCCTAGAGCATGATTTTAATTTTGTTTTATTTAGAGCTGTATGCATAGGGACTGGAAGAGTACCTGACACACTGCAGACTCTTGACAAATACTTCCTGATTGAACTCTCTAAACTTCAAAATACTGGTCAGAAAATGGGGATTGTATTAGTTTCCTAAGACTTTCACAACAAAGTACCACAAACTAGGTGGTTTAAAGTGACAGAAATTTATTTTGTCACATTTGTGGAGTATAGATCCAATGTCAGGGTATCAATCCTCTGAAATCTGTAGGGAAGAATCCTTCCTTACCTCTTCCTTTTATGGTGGTGGCTGTCAATCCTTGGCACTCCTTGGCTTAGAGCTCCATCACTGCAACCTCTGCCTCTGTTGTCACATGGTGTTCTCTCTGTGTGTTTGTTTCTCCTCTTCTTATTGGTACACCAGTCCTACTGGGTTAGGGGTCCACCTATTCCTTAACTATATCTGCAACACGCTATTTCTTTCTTTTTTTTAATAATTTTTTAAAGATTATTTTTATTTATCTTGAGAGATAGAGAGTAAGCAGGGGAGAGGCAGGGAGAGAGGGAGACAGAATCCCAAGCAGGCTCCATGATGTCAGCGCAGAGCCTGATGAGGGGTTCAAACTCATGAACCATAAGATCATGACCTGAGCCAAAATCAAGAGTCGGACACTTAACTGGCTGAGCCACCAAGGCACCCCTGCAATACACTATTTCCTTTTTTTTTTAACTTTTTTTTTTTAACATTTATTTTAGAGAGACAGAACATGAACAGGGGAGGGGCAGAGAGAGAAAGACGGAGACACTGAATCTGAAACAGGCTCCAGGCTCTGAGCTGTTTGTTAGCACAGAGCCCAACCCGGGGCTTGAACTCACCAACTGTGAGACCATGACCTGAGCCAAAGTTGGACGCTCAACCGACTGAGCCACCGAGGCACCTCTGCAATACACTATTTCTAAATAAGTTTGCATTCTGAGGTCCTGGGGGCTAGGATTTCAACATATCTTTTTGGGAGACACAATTCAGCTTGGAACAGGGATAATTCCACCTCTCTAATACATCTCATCACTTGTTATGAGGACTCAGTAAGCCAATGTCTTTAGACATAATGTCTTCATGGAAAAAGACTTTTGAAATGATATATTAATATTCACATGCCTGGAAGAGTTTCTCCCCTTTACTATTTGCTGTGAAGAGATAGTAATATTTCATAAAACATGAATTGTCAACATTAATACTTACTAGGACTTTATAATGTATAAATCCAAATTATATACGTTATCCCACTTTAGCCTGTGAAATGGACAGGGCAAGAGATACCATCCTTATTCTAGAGGTGAAAAAACAGAGTGAAATATTAAATGACACAATCAAAGTAACACAGCCTAACAACAGAGTACCTGGCACTAGATCTCAGGCTGTCAGCTTCTTGGTTATGATGCTTTCTAGGTCACCATGATGCTGAAATGACAGTTTCTCCTTGGAGCTTTCATTTTCTCATCATCAAGTGTCCTGTTGCAGAGACCAGAGTTCATCTGCTGATCCACTAAGACTGGCTAGTGCTATGAAACCTTTGTTCAGTTGTATCTAACTCCCTGCATTGTGGTGCTGGAAATGAAAGGTGGAATAAGAGAGAAGGGGGCAGTAGGGGCACCTGGGTGGCTAAGTCAGTTAAGCATCCGACTTCAGCTCAGGTCATGATCTTGTGGTCCATGAGTTCGAGCCCCACGTTGGGTTCTGTGCTGACAGCCCAGAGTCTAGAGCCTGCTTCAAATTCTGTGTCTCCCTCTCTTCCCACCTCTCCCCAATTCACACTCTGTCTCTCAAAAATGAATGTTAAAAAAAAAATTTTTTAAAAGGATGAAGGCAAGAAGTAATTATAATGAGTAGGTGAACTCACAACTCAGCCAACAACACATAAATTAAGTGTGGTGCATAGGATAATTAGCAGTCATTTAGTGCAAGAAAATTACTACCAGCTGTTCAAAACCCAAGACTTAGGGGCTGGTCTGTAAATGGTTATCTGAACAAGTAGGCAGACAGCTTCAAAATGAGGCTGTGCCTCAGGGCCTAAAGGCTATGTTTTATTGTCCAGAGATGGCATTGCCTTGAGATGAAGCCATTATGCTCATTAATTGCTGATACACAAATTTCTTGTCTTGATCAAAAGCTCCCAGAGAACAGTGGGTCATGAATCTGTGGGTAATCAGACCTACAAAGAGGTAAATAGGAATTTCGGAGTCCTGAAACCACAAAACTGCTCTTAGAATGGATCTGCCACTTTCCTCTCAGTGGCTCAGTCAACAAATACAGTCCTATCCATTATCAATGCCCATTTCCTCTTTGAATCTTCTTGCCTACCTCTAAATATATTAGCTGAAGCACTATTCCAAAAAAGTCTGATATCTTTCTTTAGCACCCAAATATAGCTGAGTTACCTTGGAACATTGAGAACAACAACAACAAAAACATAGGCAGAGAATGTACAAGATGACCCTGGAATGTCTTATCACATCTGAAAGCAGGGACACCATCAAAGACAATGGTAGTCAAGTCAGAAGGTCAAGAATTAGCTCAAAATGGCTTCCATTGACTAAAACAAGGCAAGTCAAGCACTGACATGAATAATATACCAAGGAAGGAAAAAACTTCAAATACATATTTTTTTTAATGTTTTATTTATTTTTTTGAGAGAGAGAGCATAAGCAGGGGAAGGGCACAGAGAGAGGGGGACAGAGGATCTGAAGCGGGCTCTGCACTGACAGGTCGACAGCAGTGAGCCTGATGTGGGGCTTGAACTCACAAACTGCAAGATCATGGCCTGAGCTGAAGTCAGACGCTCAACTGACTGAGCCACCCAGGTGCCCCCCAAAAATTCAAATGTATTAAAATCCATGAGTTCATAAGATACTAAAAACAATACTCAATGTCTTCTCTGGAGCTTGCTGCAGGACCACATTATTCAGAAACTGGTAAAGGAAAGAATTAAGCAGTTGGCCTGATTTCCTGTAGGACCTGTACCTCAGATAAGGGTTGATGAAGAAAAGTTTTTTCTTTATAGAAGGGTTCCCAAAAATAAATGAAGGAAAAATGCTATTATTCTTTTGCAAACCCCCAACTAACTAATGGATTTAGGTAAAGATCAATGATAGCAACTAACACAAAAAGAGACACTGTGTTCTTCCTGATAAAAGGACACATCACTACCTATAAAAGATCCTTGTAAAAATTCATGTCAGATGAAGCTGCTATATCTAACTACCAAGTTACAGAAATGCAAAAAACTGAGAAGCATGTTAAATGATACTATGGATATGCAATCAGAAAAATACAGGATGTGGGAAATTCCACAGGACAAATTATTTGGTTTCTTCAACAAATAAATTATAAGCAGGAAAAAATGAAGAAAGGAAACTGTGATCAACTGACATGTTGGCCTCCATTATTTACCCTTTTCTACATCCATACCCATAGCATGGCTTCCCTGTGGAAGAAGTGTACTTTACTGCCCTTGACATGGGCCTGGCAATGAAAGTTGCTCGAAAAATAGAATGGAGCAGAACTGACTGCAAAACTCTGAGCTAAGGCCTTAGGGGACCTCTTGGGTTTTCACTCACCATCTTCTATTCCTGTCCTTGTCTTAGGAAGAACTTCCTTTGGGTTGCTGTTGATTCTTTAGCTTGAATGATAAGAATATCAATGGCAATAACAATGGATTGAAGATGGGAAGCTACAACCATGGTATTCTAGACAAGATGTACAACCTCAAGAAAGGGAGAGCATCATCCCCACCCCAATTCACCCCCATGATCTGCCACCACCACCACAATCGTGACTACATTCAAATTTCCTGACTTCTCTGCAGATGGAGTGAGACCAGAGGCAGTTGATTTAAGAATAAAAAAAAAAAAAAAAAAAAGGGGGTGCCTGGGTGGCGCAGTCGGTTAAGCGTCCGACTTCAGCCAGGTCACGATCTCGCGGTCCGTGAGTTCGAGCCCTGTGTCAGGCTTTGGGCTGATGGCTCAGAGCGTGGAGCCTGTTTCCGATTCTGTGTCTCCCTCTCTCTCTGCTCCTCCCCTGTTCATGCTCGGTCTCTCTCTGTCCCAAAAATAAATAAACGTTGAAAAAAAAAAGAATAAAAAAAAAAGAGTGAAGTATTTAATTCAAATCCATTATAAATTAATTTTACTTCTCAATCCTTAGTAGCTTGAGGACCAAAGACAGTAACCTACATTAACTGGCCACTGTGACAGAATACTTTAATGGCAGAAAAAAAAAAAAAAACAGAATGTGTTATCACCATCACCACATTAAAATATTTATGTGGGATGTTTCTGAGTAAAGAACCGAGCATGCAAATGGACAGAGATGAATGCTCCTTACACGCAGCTGTCCTGAAAGAAAAATTACTGCTTTTCTAACTTGATCCCTAATTCAGATTCCTAGTCTGGACTCCTTCCCTATCCTCAACTTTGTAGGACCTTGGTATTCAAATGTTGGGATTTGAGGGGTAGCAATTAAATACACTTTCAACAAAAAGGCACAAGATATGGTCAGTTGAATCCTTTAACTTATTTAAAGGGCAGCATTTACTGTGGAAGGTTTGTGGCCTGGAGCAAGGCAATAAACATGTAAAAGTATTTGCTGCTGCAGGTCTTCACTTTCTAACCAGAAAAGCTACAAACAAACAAATAACTGGAGAAACTCTAAAAGAACAAGGCCATACTCAGCCTTCAGCATAACTTATAAGCTCAAATCATCAACCCAAGAGCCCCCAGAATAACTTCATTTAGCTGTAATCCCCAAAGCTGCAAGTATATGATGATCTTTCCCATCTCAGGAACTTTAGAGCTTATAAACTATGAAAAGTCATAATTTCCAAAAATGGCCACAGCAATATTTCTGGTTCCACATGCTCTTCCAGAAGCTTATAGAATCTATTTTCCCTTCTCTTGAAACTGGGGAAGACTTTGTAACTAATTTGATGAACACAGTGCAGTAGAAATGATACTGTGTGACTTCTGAGGCTAAATTATAAAAGGCTATCTTTCTCAAGATGTTTGAGCTTGGAACCCAGTCACCATGCTATGAGGAAGCCCAATCAAGCCCATGTGAGGAGACTGTCTCACGAGGCCCACAAGGAGAGTAACTGAGGCCATAAGCCAACAACCAGTACCAACCACTAAAAATGTGAGTAAATAAACCTTCAGATGATTGATTCCAGCCTCCACCCTACAAGTCTTCCAGTTGAGACCCCATACATCCTGGAGCAGAGCAAACTGTCTCTTTTCTGCCCTATCTGAATTCCCAACCCACTGAATTTATAAGAAAGTAGAGAGTTAGTACTCTGAATCTCAAGAATCTCAAGGGCCAAGATCTCCAGTGCTCTGAAACCCTTCTGCTGGTTTCCCATCATAGTCATTTTGGCCTCAACAATCTGTTAATAAAATGACCAGAGGAGTTAGCCCTGGTTGAAAGAAGACTGCAGTTGATTTTTCAAGGATTCTGAGGTCATGCTTGGTAAGTGAGATGTTGCCTCTTTAGAAGAAAGTACTTAAGGGAACATAAAGTGGGACAGTCAAGACTACAGTGGCAGCAGGAAATCAGGGTCACATGGCATAAGAAAAGCCTCCTTTAAAAAAAAAGGACACACAACAGTGGAATTAAAGAGAACAGAGTAAAATGAACAACACATCCACTTGAGATACATCCATAAGTAATATAATAAAGTGTTTAAAATTCAAACCACTATAGGTTTGGATCCCCAAGAAGAGTAAAAAAACGAAAAAATAAGTTGTTTTTCTTAAGGACATTATGTGCCCCAAACTTCCATTTATATTAAGTAAATTTAACTTTACAAAAACTCTGTGAGGTTATTTACCTTTCTATCACCTTTTACTTTTTTTAGTTTTTACTATTATAAAAGACTTACAGTTTCTTCATGAATTTTTCTTAAATTTAGAAGTCTTAGAGTAAAAATGAAGGTTCCCCTTTATTTCCTTATCTAACTCATTTATTCATCCCATTTCAAAAGTACCTAACATAATATCTCAAAAGTACCTACTGGAATACTATACTTCATAGATGTACCACTGATGTTCTACATCTTTCAAGAGCTTTTTCTATGTGTGTGTATATTCATACATACGTGTGTGTGTGTGTGTGTGTGTGTGTGTATACACCCATTTAAAGAACATAAATGAGATCAGATAATTTTGTATCATGCATTTGCTTTTGCATTTAATAATATGTTGTGGATAGTTCTTCTATATCCAGCATATACAATGCTATCTCATTGCTTTTTAAAAAGTTTTAGGTATCTGTATGATAAAGATACATCATGACTTATGTAGCTTTCCCTAATTGATGGACCTAAAGTTATTACATACATCAGTACAACAGGTCTCTTCATACATACATTGTTGGACACATGTAGGAATTCTTCCATGACACTGATTCCTAAAAGTATGATTTCTGGGTCAAGAGCAGTGAATTTTAAATTTTGTGTTATCCTAATTTTTAAGATAAGGAAACATATTGAGAGAGGTTAAGAAATTTATCCTAGGTCACATAATTGGAGACTGACAGATCCAAGATTTAAACCCAAGATATCTGATTCCAAGTCCTATGTGTTTTCCATGATGTCATGCTATCCAGGAAGAGCCAGAGCTGAACTACAGCCAATGCCCATTAGATTGAGGACGATATTTTCTTAAATCCTTGGCCATTCCTTAGGAAACAAGAAGGAAAAACAGAGTCTTAATCATTCCCTACATAACTTTTAAGTGAAGTGACTCACTTTGTATTGTCAGGGTATACTAACTGGTATACCAAACATCCCCCTCCTGCACAAATCTCAGCGGAAAACACAATAAAATTTTATTTATTATTGGTGTCACAGTTCAAAAGAGAACGGTGGTAGAGAGGTGATCTGCTCCTCACAGTCATTCAGAGACCACGATGCCTTCACATTGTTACCTCAGGTTCTCAAGTGCTGAGAAGGGTATGGACAAACTACCCATCTCTTAACTATCTTGACCTGGAGGTGTCACATGACTTCTACTATCACTTCTGGCAGAATTCAGTTATACGTCTGAACAAAACTATAAGGAAAGTCGAGCCATGTGACTAAGAGGAAAAGAAAACATGGTTTTGATGAACACATAGCATTGTCTCTACCATAGTAAGGATTTGGAACACATAGTGAACATTGTGATAGTAAATTTTAAGTTAACTTGATGTGCCATGGGGTAGCTAGATACATTGCTTCTGGGTGTATCTGTAAGGGTGTTTCTGGATGACATCAGCATTTGAATCCATGAATTCAGTAAAGTATTTTGGCTTCTCCATTGTGGGTAGGCATCATCTAATCTCTTGAGGGCCTGAATGGCACAAAAAGTGGAGGAAGGAGAAATTTGCCCATTTTTTTCTCCCTGCCTCACTAATTGAGCTGGGCCATCATTTTGCCCCTGTCCTTGGAATGGGATTTACACCTTTAGCTCCCCTGGTTCTTATGGCTTCAGACTCAGACTGGAATTACACCACTGACTTTCTGGGTCTCCAGCCTGCAGAAGGCAGACTGTGGGACTTCTTAACCTCTGTAGTTGTGTGAGACAATTCTTCATAATATTTTTCTGTCACTCCCTTTGCCTTTCTCTGTCTTTCCCTCCCTCTCTCCCTCTCTCCCTCCTCTCTCTCTCTCTCTCTCTCTCCACACACACACACACACACACACACACACACACACACACACACGTATACATATGTAGAGAGATAGATATTGATATATGGAGATAGATATCCTATTTGTTCTGTTCCCTGGAGAAGCTCAATTAATATAAACATTTATTTGGCAATTGCTACATGTCAGTCAATGCTCTAAGAATGCTAGTGAATGATCTCATTTAATCCCACATCAACTCTGAGTTACTAACAATTCCTTCTTTCACATTTTACAGATGAGAAAACTGAGGAACAGAGATTAAGTTATTTTCCCAAGTTCACATAGCTAGTAAGTGGTAGAGCATGAATTCAAACACAGTGTCCCAGTAAAGCTGCCATACTCCCCAGAACTTCTTTAGGTGACCTTTTAGATCTCAAATCCTCTCATCTTGGGAACAACAACAACAACAACAAACATCACTTGTTGTGTTACAAAGACAGTTTTAAATTCAACCTTTTCATGTTAATATATTTGCATTTTCTCCATATATGTTCTTATTGCATCCTGGCCTAATTAATCATCGTTTTGTGTTTCCCATTATTCTTTGTGGTTCCCTGTCTATAAAGAGAACCTTCAAGTCTTGCCTTAAGTGGAAGGCTGGGGGAGAAAAGGAAGAATCTTGTTCCTGTTTGAATCAAGTGTTTACTTAACCCCATGGCTGAATTATAAATGGATTTTTTTTTAAGACTAAAGAGAGAATGAAATTGTTTTAATGAATGACTTAGAAGGGACAGGGCCAAACTCTGACCAGGGCTCCAAATGTATAGGAGTGCATCCACCTTTTTTTTTTTCATATGTTTGTGTTTTTCTTTCATACTGTGTTGAAAGTAACAAGGAGGAGGAGGAAAAAGGCAGAAGTAGAAGGGGAGGTGGAGATGATGAAGGAGGAGAGAGGGGTGAAGGTAAAGGAGGAGGAAGAAGCAGCTTCAAGCATATTGTCCTAGTTTTGAAGATACTAAAGATAAGGTTCATGTTTGTTATGTCTGGGTAAAAAGCAAATCTGATACTCATCTGGTAGTCTCAGCTAAGGCAGTACTGAAAAATAGTTACACACTAAAAATGCTGACTTACAAACTGGTTAGTAAATGTCAATTGCTTCCAACCCCCTGAATGTTCTACTATCATACCAGGTGCTTGGTCCACCCCCTATGATCCACACTTCCACACTACCCAGCAACAAATGGGTGTCTCCTAACACTGCAGGGGTCTCTCCAAACCTGATCCATTACCAGGGTGGCATTGCCAATATTTCTGTCCTATAGGTCATTAAATATTTTGACCATCACCCCCAGGGCAGAAATTTCTATTCTGCAGCCTGTAATGGGGTTGCTATTATCCAAACCCTTCCTTGTTGATGAGTTCAGGGCAAGCTGCCCCAAAAGATGTCATTTTGGCATATTGATAATTTAGAAATTAAAGTTACTTAAGAAAGAGCCAGTGCAAAAAGGACATTCTGGCCCTCCTTTGTCCCCCCTGAAAATAGGAAATGAATCTCCCATATGAAAGTTACCCTCCCTGTACCAGGAGTTAAAGAGGCATCGTTATCACAGAGATGGAATTCAGAGCCAAGAAAGTTTTAAACCTTGTTACTTCTTCACTAACTATCTCAGGCCTAGACTTCTTAGATCTTGTCCATTCTTCACAATTTCATTGTTTATTTGTCTAAAGGTATGAAAGCTGCTTGCTTTGGTCACTTCTTTGAGTCTGGTATTTTTTATGAGCTCCTGTATAGACAAAATTAAATTATTTTTCCTTCTGTTAATCTGTCTTATCTCAATTTAATTATTAGGCCAGCCAAGGAAGGAAAGAAAGGAAAAGTTTTCCTCCCCTAAATTGCTTTGTTCACCCCTAGCTGTCCCTGGCTGAGCATCTGATAGTCTGAGAACACCAGACACCAGGCCAGTTTGGATGTTACCAGCAACTTGCCTTTGGCCACCACTCAAGACAAACAAAGCTAGTGGGAAGATGTACCATCTCTGAGCTGGGGAAGAAAAAGATGGAAAGCCTGAGAGAATATGGAATGGGGTAGGATCTGTAAAGTTCTCAGGGTGAGAATAAAATCCAGAAGCCTTCTTTTCACATAATAGAAATTCCTAGAATGATTCCATTTGGGTTCTATACAGTTTCCATGATGTCACGCAGATTGTAAAACTCTTTCATATATGTGATCTCATCTGATCTCCATGACAAATATTTTGGTTTTCAAGGCAGAAGTGATAATTCCAGTTTCACAGAAAAGAAGACGTAAGTCCAGAGAAGAGATGTGACTTGCTAAGGTTCTGAAGGTAGAATTTGAACTGTGGCATGTAGATGCCAAGTCCAGCCCTCCACAGTGCCTTGTTACTAACAAGCAGGCACTGTCAGAAGTTCCCAAGAAGAGTGATCAGGTTGGGTATGACATCAATTAAAATCCCTACATTTTTACAGCATGTCACTCATTGAATTTATTTTGTTTTCACTCTTTGATGTGTCCTTCACAATAATCATGTGAGCACATCAGACAACATACCATCGCCTATATTTTAAAATGAAGAAATGGGGTCCCAATGACATTCAGTGATTGACAAGGTCACATACATGGTGCATGAGAGCAGAGCCAGGCTGGGGAGCCAATGTTCTGAATGCCTGTCCAATACTTGTCACTGCCCTGTACATCTACTGCCACACATAAATCTCATGTCTTTCCAAAGAAAAGAGACACCTTGAGTAAGAAGATGCTGAGTCATTATCAGCTAATTCTCCATCATCATGAGGAGAGCAGGAATGCAGATGATCTACAACATGAAATAAACCAAAAAGAATTTATCACTTGAGAATATTTTCTTAGGTAGGAAATATACCTTTTCCATCATATTTCATTCTGCTTACAATAAAAAGAAAGGAAGCTGAAAAGAAATGAATATTTACTACTTCTATGACATTATCTCATTTAGCCATCATAACAACTATTACGCAAGCATACCATTACTCACTTCATATAAATGAGGAAACAGGTTCTGAGACATTACATAAACTGCTCAGTCTTACAAGAAGGAATTTGCTCAGGGCACCTGGGTGCCTCAGTCGGTTGAGCATCCAACTTCAGCTCAGGTCATGATCTCACGGTCCGTGAGTTCTAGCCCCGCGTCGGGCTCCATGCTGTCAGTTCAGAGCCTGGAGCCTGCTTCAGATTCTGCGTCTTCCTCTCTCTCTGCCCCTCCCCTGCTCACACTCTGTCTCTCTATATCAAAAAACTAATAAACGTTTAAAATTTTTTTTAAAAAAAGAAGGAATTTGCTTTCCTACATGCTCATGAACTTTGTAAGGAGGTGCCCCTTTCACAAGGTATAGCTTTTCCATTTGGAAGGAAGAGTATGAATTCTGGTTCCATCTCTCAGAATCTGTGTGATCTGCAGCCAGTTATTAATTTATTCTCTGACATTCAGTTTCCTCATTTCTAAAATGCAGATAATATACCCCCCTTCTTAAGAAGGATATGAAGATTAATATCAATAGCTAACATTTGTTGAGCATTTACCGTTCTACACCTTTTTTATTATCTCACTGCCCCAAACATCTCTGTGCAACTGGGTACTATTTTTTAGTCACATTCTCCAGGTGAGAAATTTGAAGCTGATAGCATTTAAGTGATACATCCAAATTAACAGCTTAGAAGGGTCAGTATTTGAAGTCAAGGTGTCTGACTCCACAGTCCATGCACATAATAGGAGATCAATAAACAGTGCCTATTTCATCATCATAAGGGATAGTAGCTGAAGAGAACCTTGGATGGGCAAATCACTGGGATCAACCCACAAAGCAGCTTAAATTACCCACCTAAAGTGTACAAATGGGTGAAAGGCAATGAGTCCTCCATAGACACAGAGGTAATGCAAGCGCTGACAGGCTTTAAATGGTGTGATGGAGGCCTCGGGGAGAAAGAAACCATACACTCCACCTTCTAGGTCACACAAGGGTCCTACACAATCCAGGGAAGTTTGGGGCTCTCATGCCATTTGTCTCTTCTCTAGCCTTGGATGGGAGAACGACATTTGTACACACACACACACACACAATTTCCACAATTTTTCTTCCATTGCTCTTTCATATACTTTGCAAACACTTTCTTCAGCATCTGGCAAGCTGTTTGTTTCTCATCCTCCCACTCAGCTGAATGCCAGTTGTCCCACCATACCAACCCAGCCTCTCATAATGGTTTCAGTTTCCAAGAGACAGCTTGACTCAAAATGTCATCTAGTCCTATGCCAGGGAGAGGACTAGGACTTGTCTAGCAGGAAGGGACAGAAAAGATGATGGCCAGAATCCTCCTCATGGGAGAACTCTAGGAACATGAACATCTGAAAGGTGTTTCTGCCTAGAGGTGGGCCTATGACCTCTGAAAATTACCGGCCTATCAGGGACTATCTCATTGGGCATTAGGGGCCTTCAGTATTAGCCTCTGGCCACAACCTGCCTTAAAAGTTAAACATATGGAACAGATCATACATTCCATGTCACTTCTCTGAGTCTTCTTTTTCCTCACTTAGTGATACATCATAACTATTCCACTTTGTCCTAAATTTTACTCATATTTTACCAAGAAACCCTATACACCCAAGAGGGACACATTCAAAATCTGAGAGTTCTCTGACTTACCTTTCTTTGATTCAGTCTCTATTGACTGTCAAGTTTGCCTGTAATGTATTTGCAATAATACTGTGGAAATGTCTATGCTATGACTCGTTCACTGGTAACAGAACTTGGCCCCAACCAGGGCCACTGAGGTAGACTGGTGCCCAGGATGACCAATCATAGCTTCTGATCACCTGTGCACATGATCCAAGCCAGCCGATCAGAAATCTTTCTCTGAATTTTCTAAACTGAAGAAACCAAAGATTTCTTATTTGGTTGGCATACTTTAAGGATACGAGCTAAGCACTTCCTGGCATAGTTCCAGACCACCGAAGAGAGCTTCTCAGAGAAAATGGAAAGATAATAAGATAACAACTTCTGTAGCATTTCCTGGTTCTCTACTTCCTGGTGTGTGTATGTATACATATATATATACGTGTGTGTGTGTGTGTGTGTGTGTGTGTGTGTGTGTGTATAGTATAAGCCAGGCTGTTTTGGTCTTTTGACTAAAATAATTGCCAAGGTTTGAAATGTGGTGGGGTAGGGAAAGGAGCTGATAAGCCATCTAGTCACCCAAAGCTTGTAATAGTATAGTAGCCAAAGATGAACAGACTTTTGGAGTTTATATCTCAGGACCATGTGTTGTTAAATTACTTGGAAAAAAAAAAAACGGTTCAAAATGGCTAAAAAAAAGTAAAGGAAATTTATTGACCTATGCAGCTAAAAAGTCCAGAAGTGGCTCTCACAAATAGACAGCCATGCTCAATCTAACAGCTCAAGCACTGTCCCCAACAGTTCAGACCCTTTACATCACTTTTTTTTTTTTGCCTTCTATGGTTCAGTCATATCCTTGTGCTCCATTCAGAAACCAAGAAAATCCTCGTAAGGGAGGTTGACTCCTGCCTCAATTGTGTCAGTGCAGCCATATTTAGTTGTAAAATCAATCTAAAATGTTCAAATATGATCCAAATGGGAAGTGTTTGTCTATTTTTATAAAATAATTTCTAAGTTATGTATCTGTGTATGTACGTATAAGCATGAAAATGCATGAAAGGGTACATAACAGGTCATTAAAATTGTTTATGTGGGGTGGAGAGGCAGAAACCAAGAAAGGAGACAGAAAGACCGGGGGAAAGTGTTCTTCATAATAACAGTATTTACATCATGTATTAGTTTAAAATGCTTTTACAGTTTCGAGAAGCCACCCACATTCCTTGGCTGGAAGCTCCTTTTTCTATCTTCAAAGGCAGCAATGACTGGTCTAATGTTTCTTACATCATATCACTTTGACAGTAACTTTTCTGTCTCTGACTTTCATGTTGAAAATCCTTATGACATTATTGGGCCATCAGAATAATCCAGCATAATTTCTCTACTTTAAGGTCAGCTGATTAGCAACCTTAATTCCACCTGCTACCTACCTTCATTGCCTTGGCCACTTAATGTAACATAGTCATAGGTCCTGGGGATCAGGACATGAACATCTGCGAGAACTTGCTTACCACAAATTATGATCCCATTCATGCAAAATGTGGATGCATACACACAAACACACACACGTGTTTGTGTGTATATTATGACAAATGGAAGATGGTCATCGAATGATAGTGGTTATCACAAGCAGTAAAATTCAGTTCTTTACCTTTTCCCTCAAAATTCTACATAGAGTTTTATCTTTTTGAGTATTTATGTCTATGTATGGAATAAAAGCAACAAAGCTAGTTTCATTGGTGAAAATGATTACTTTTACTCTGATGTGTGATCTGAATACCCTCAAATATCAGAAGTACTGGGCCCTGGATGGGGAGCTTCAGCCTCCGAGGAACTTTGGTCCTACCGAATCCCACCTCCACCAAACCTCCCTCTTCCACACACAATGGGAAATATTGACCCAAGTCAATAGACTTCCATCTGCTAAAAATTTAATTAGAGAGAATCAAAGCCAAGCAAAATATGCAGACTGATGGATACACAGAAAAGTACTTTGCAGTGACTCTGCATGGAGCTGGGGAGGGCGGGGAGAGAATGAAGGCAACTTAGAGGGTCTTGGAATACATATCCCAAAGGAAGTCACTTGCCCCTCCTTTCCCCAGAACGCACTCCAAAATGTCTACTCATTTTCATCATCTTCCAGATGTATCTTTCCACATCTTGGTCACTTTCATGCACATCCCTTTCAACTTCCCCATTTCCTGGTTCCAAAGTGTTGGCACACCAGCCATCCAAGGGCATCCTCCCCCAGTTAATCCCTGCTCTCTAGAAAACAATCTGTAACATCATCATCCCCCAAATCATGAGGTACTTATTAGGTGTTTAGTGAAACATATGATGCTGTGCTCAAAATTTGGAAAGACAGAGTAAAAACAAACTTATACCAGGGCACTTAACGTGCCAAAGTACACTGCAATGCACTGCAATACTCTAGGAGGTGGCTATAATAGCAATAAATCTACCTGAATGTGGAATCATGTTATCAAAGGGTAACTGGGAAATTAGTCCTCCATATTTTGGAAAAAGTGTTAAAAACCACTGTGTGATGGTACGGTAGGTTAAAAATAAACTAATCTTGGAGCCTGAAAGAAGTTAGAGACCATCTAGTCCAACTTTACCTTAAAACTGCATAAAGGAACAGAGAGGGCAAGTGATTTGCCTGAAGATACAGAGCTAGTTAATGGCAAAGATAGGAATCTCTTCATAGTGGCCATCTCCTGCCTACTATTTTAAATCATCTCAAGTTATTTATATCACACATATAAAGGAAGCACACCCATGTGGAAGATCTGTAGAAGATTACAAATTAAGCTGGATATTTTAAATCTTATCTAAGTTGGTATATTGGCTTTGCTACTTCTTAAAGGCATTTCAGTTATCATGGTAAAGATGACTTAGGTTGTTTGGGTTTATGATGGCATTGAAACAGTGTAAGGCCCCTGAAAAGTTTTTTGTTTAACATTCCACCAAGAAAATCAATTCCATATATGGCAATATGGAAAAATGATTATAGGATTTTTAAAAACTGAATTATTAAGATTTAATTGATGTACAATAAACTATACATAATTAATAAACTACACATTTATAGTTTGATAAGTTTTGATGTATGTAAGCTTTACCCATGATACTCTCATCACAATCAAAAGAGCATAAGTGTATCTATCACCCCCACATATTTCCTTATGCCCCACAGTAATCCTGCCTTCTCAGGCTCTGACCCCTCATTCCCAGCAAGCACTGGGAGTTTTTTGTAAAAGGAAATATACAAGGTATTTTGGTTTTGGTCTGGCTTCTTTTGCTCAGCATAATTATTCTGAAGTATATCTAGATTGTTTCCAGCATCAATAGTTTATTCCCCTTTATTGCTAAGTAGTATTCCTTTGTAAATATATACCACAATTTGTTTATCCATTCACCTGTTGATAGACTTTTGGGTTATTTCCAGTTTTGAGCTCTTACAAACAAAGCTACTGTGAATATTCATGTACAGGACTTGATATGGACATATGTTTTCTGTTATCTTGAGTAAAAACCTAGGAACAGAATGGTTGGATAATATGCTATGTGCATGTTTAATTTTTTAAGAACATGCCAAACTTTTTTTAAGTGATTGTATCATTCCACATTTCCAACAGGAGTATATGACAGTTCCTGTTCCTCCACACCTTCACCAACACTTGATAAGGGTTAGTCGTTAATTTCAGAAATTCTAATAAGTATTTAGTGGTATATAATTTTGTGTTTAATTTGTATCTCTTCAGCGACTAATATTATTTTTGTGTGTGTGCTCGTCATTTGGATATCTTCTTTGATAAAATGCCATTTCAAATGTACACGTATTTTTAAATTGCATTGATATTTTATTACTATGGAGTTATAAGGTTGTTTATATATTCTGAATGCAAGTAGTTTATCAAGATATGTTTTGCAAATATTTTCTACTAGTTGTGCATTGTCTTTTCATTCTCTTAGCAGTGTCTTTCAAAAAGCAGAAGTTTTTATGTTGATGAAATATTTATCAAGTTGTAGTTTTCTTTTTTTATAATGTCTTTGTCGTACTTTGGAATCAGGATAATATTGGTACCAAATAACGAGTAGGAAAGTATTTCCCTCTCTTTTCTTTCTTAGAAGAGTTTTTGTAGAATTGGTGTTATTTCTTCCTGAATTGTTAGGTAGAATTCACCAGTGAAGGCAATCATGTCTGAATAGCTTCTTTATGGGAAAATTTTTAATTACAAATTCACTTTCTTAAATAGGCAATTCAGGTCATCTACTTCTTCTTGAATGAGCTTTGGTAGTTTATGTCTTTCAAGGACATTTTTCCAATTTATCTAAGTTGTTCAGTTACTAGGCATAAAGTTGTTCATGATATCCCTCTATTATTCTTTTAATATCTATAGATTCTGTAGTGATGTTACCTCAATGGTTCCTGATACTGGTAATTTTTGTGCTCTTCTTAACTCAGCAGTTTGGCTACACCTTATCGAATTCAATGATATCAAAGAATCAACTTTTATTTGATTGATTTTCTCCATTATTTTTTGTTTTACATTTCATTGATTTCTGCTTTAATCTTTATTAGTGCCTTTCTATCCTTAGTTTGGCTTTAATTTGTTCTTCCTTTTTGTTTGTTACAGAAGAAGCTGAATGCATTGATTAACACCTTTTTTTTTTCATTTTCTAATACAGTCATTTGTTGCTGTACGTTTTCTCATTACTACCTTAGTAACATCCCACAAATGCTGATATGCTATGTTTTCATTTTCATTCAGTTCAAAATAACTTTCTAATTTCTTTTTTATTTATTTGTCTCATAGGTTATTTAGAAGAGTTAGTTTCTAGTTATTTGAGGGTTTTCTATTTCTCTCTGTGGCTGATTTCTAATTCAATTTCACTGTGATCAGAGAATATACTGTTATGACTTGAGTCCTTTACAATTTATTTCAACTTGTTTCATGGCCTAGAATATGGTCTATCTTGATACATATTCTGTGTGCATTTTAAAGGAATGTGCATTTTGCTGTTGTTGAATCAAGTGTTTCTAAATGTCAGTTAGAACAAGTTGGTTGAGAAAAAATATGCAGCCAAGAATCCTTTAGCCAGCAAGTCTGTCATTCAGGATAGAAGGAGAGATAAAGGTTTTCCCCCCAAAAAACAAAAAACTGAAGGAATTAATCACCACTAAACCAGCCCTACAAGAGATCCTCAGGGGGACTCTGTGAGTGAAATGTTGTAAGGACCACAAAGTACCAGAGACATCACTATAAGCATGAAACCTACAGACATCACAATGACTCTAAACCCATATATTTCAACAAAAACATTGAATGTAAATGGACTAAATGCTCCAACCAAAAGACATAGGGTATCAGAATGGATAAACAAATGAGACCCATATATTTGCTGTCTACAAGAGACTCATTTTAGACCTGAGGACACCTTCAGATTGAAAGTGAGGGATGGAGTACTATCTACCATGCAACTAGAAGTCAAAAGAAGGCTGGAGTAGCCATAGTTATATCAGACAAACTAGACTTTAAATTAAAGCCTGTAACAAGAGATGAAGAAGGGTATTATATAAAAATTACAGGGTCTATCCATCAGGAAGAGCTAACAATTATAAATGTCTATGTGCCAAATATGGGAGCTCCCAAATATATAAAACAATCACAAACATAAGCAACCTTATTGATAAGAATATGGTAATTTCAGGAGACTTTAATACCACACTTACAACAATGGATAGATCATCTAGACACAGAATCAATAAAGAAACAAAGGCCATGAATGATACATTGGATCAGGCGGACTTGACAGATATATTTAGAACTCTACAACCCAAAGCAACAGAATATACTTTCTTCTCGAGTGCACATGGAACATTCTCCAATATAGATCACATACTGGGTCACGAAACAGCCCTTAATAAGTGTAAAAGAACTGAGATCATACCGTACACACTTTCAGACCACAATGCTATGAAACTTGAAATTAACCACAGGAAAAAGTCTGGAAAACCTCCAAAAGCATGCAGGTTAAAGAACACCTGACTAAAGAATGAATGGGTCAACCAGGCAATTAGAGAAGAAATTAAAAAATATATAGAAACAAATGAAAATGAAAATACAATAATTTAAATGCTTTGGGATGCAGTGAAGGCAGTCCTGAGAGGAAAATACATTGCAATCCAGGCCTATCTCAAGAAAGAAGAAAAATCCCCAATACAAAATCTAACAGCACACCTAAAGGAAATAGAAGCAGAACAGCAAAGACACCTGAAACCCAGCAGAAGAAGAGAAATAATAAAGAGCAGAGCAGAAATAAACAATACAGAACCAAAAAAACAAACAAAAAAAAAACTGTAGAGGAGATCAATGAAACCAAGAGTTGGTTTTTTGAAAAAATAAACAAAATTGATAAACCTCTAGCCAGACTTCTCAAAAAGAAAAGGGAGATGACCCAAATAGATAAAATCATGAATGAAAATGGAATTATTACAAGCAATCCCTCAGAAATACAAGCAATTATCAGGAATACTATGAAAAATTATGCCAACAAACTGGACAACCTGGAAGAAATGGACAAATTCCTAAGCACCCACACACTTCCAAAACTCAAACAGGAAGAAACAGAAAATTTGAAAGACCATAATCAGTGTAGAAATTGAATTGAATCAGTTATAAAAAATATCCCAACAAATAAGAGTCCAGGACCAGATGGCTTCCCTGGGGAATTCTACCAGACATTTAAAGCAGAAATAATACCTATCCTTCTCAAGCTGTTCCAAAAAATAGAAAGGGAAGGAAAACTTCCAGACTCATTCTATGAAGCCAGCATTACTTTGATTCCCAAACCAGACAGAGACCCAGTAAAAACAGAGAACTACAGGCCAATATCTCTGATGAATAGGGATGCAAAAATTCTAAACAAGATACTAGCAAATTGAATTCAACAGCATATAAAAAGAATTATTCACCATGATCAAGTGGGATTCATTCCTGGGCTGCAGGACTGGCTCAATATTCGCAAATCAATCAGTGTGATACATGATATTAATAAAAGAAAAGATAAGAACCATATGATCCTGTCAATCGCAGAAAAAGCATTTGACAAAATTCAGCATCCTTTCTTAATAAAAACCCTGGAGAAAGTTGGGATAGAAGGAACATACTTAAACATCATAAAAGCCACTTATGAAAATCCCACAGCTAATATCATCCTTAATGGGGAAAAACTGAGAACTTCCCCCTGAGGTCAGGAACACAACAGGGATGCCTACTCTCACTGCTGTTGTTTAGCATAGTGTTAGAAGTTCTAGCATCAGCAATCAGACGACAAAAGGAAATCAAAGGCATCAAAACTGGCAAAGATGAAGTCAATCTTTCACTTTTTGCAGATGACATGATACTATACATGGAAAACCCGACAGACGCCACAAAAAGTCTGCTAGAACTGATACATGAATTCAGCAAAGTCACAGGATACAAAATTAATGTACATAAATCAGTTGCACTTTTATACACCAATAATGAAGCAACAGAAATAGAAATAAAGAAATCAATTCCATTTACAATTGCACCCAGAACCATAAAATATCTAGGAATAAACCTAACCAAAGATGTAAAAGATCTGTATGCTGAAAACTATAGAAAGCTTATGAAGGAAACTGAAGAAGATATAAAGAAATGGAAAAACATTCCATGCTCATGGATTGGAAGAATAAATATTGTTAAAATGTCAATACTACCCAAAGCTATCTACACATTCAATGCAATCCCAATCAAAATTGCACCAGCATTCTTCTCGAAGCTAGAACAAGCAATCTTAAAATTTGTGTGGAACCACAAAAGACCCCAAATAGCCAAAGTAATATTGAACAAGTCCAAAGCAGGAGGCATCACAATCCCAGACTTTAGCCTCTACTACAAACCTGTAATCATCAAGACAGCATGGTATTTGCACAAAACAGACACATAGACCAATGGAATAGAACAGAGACCCCAGAACTGGACCCACAAGAGTATGGCCAAATAATATTTGACAAAGCAGGAAAGAATATCCAATGGAAAAAAGACAGTCTCTTTAACAAATGGTGCTGGGAGAACTGGACAGCAACATGCAGAAGATTGAAACTAGACCACTTTCTCACACCATTCACAAAAATAAACTCAAAATGGATAAAGGACCTGAATGTGAGACAGGAAACCATCAAAACCCTACAGGAGAAAGCAGGAAAAAACCTCTCTGACCTCAGCCACAGCAATTTTTTTACCTGACACATCTACAAAGGCAAGGGAATTAAAAGCAAAAATGAACTATTAGGACCTTAAGAAGATAAAAAGCTTCTGCACTACAAAGGAGACAATCAACAAAACTAAAAGGCAACCAACGGAATGGGAAAAGATATTTACAAATGACATATCGTACAAAAGGCTAGTATCCAAAATCTATAAAGAGTTCACCAAACTCCACACCCGAAAAACAAATAATCCAGTGAAGAAATGGGCAGAAGACATGAATAGACACTTCTCTAAAGAAGACATCCAGATGGCCAACAGGCACAAGAAAAGATGCTCAACGTCACTCCTCATCAGGGAACTACAAATCAAAACCACACTCAGATATCACCACACGCCAGTCAGAGTGGCTAAAATGAACAAATCATTTTATGCTGGAGATATCCTCTCCAGATGCTGGGAGAGGATGTGGAGAAACGGGAACCCTCTTGCACTGTTGGTGGGAATGCAAACTGGTGCAGCCGCTCTGGAAAACAGTGTGGAGGTTCCTTAAAAAATTAAAAATAGACCTACCCTATGACTCAGCAATAGCACTGCTAGGAATTTACCCAAGGGATACAGGAGTGCTGATGCCTAGGGGCACTTGTACCCCAATGTTTATAGCAGCACTTTCAACAATAGCCAAATTATGAAAAGAGCCTAAATGTCCCTCAACCGATGAATGGATAAAGAAGTTGTGGTTTATATATACAATGGAATACTACTTGGCAATGAGAAAGAATGAAATATGGCCTTTTGTAGCAACGTGAATGGAAGTGGAGAGTGTTATGCTAAGCGAAATAAGTCATAGAGAGAAAGACAGATACCATATGTTTTCACTCTTATGTGGATCCTGAGAAACTTAACAGAAGACCATGGGGAAGGGGGAAAAAAAGTTAGAGAGGGAGGGAGGCAAACCATAAGAGACCCTTAAAGACTGAGAATAAACTGAGAGTTGATGGGGGGGGTGGGAGGGAGGGGAAAGTGGGTGATGGGCACTGAGGAGGGTACCTGTTGGGATGAGCACTGGGTGTTGTTTGGAAACCAATTTGACAATAAATTTTATATTTAACAACAACAACAACAACAACAACAACAACAACAACAACAGCAAAGAACAAGTTGGTTGCTAGGATTATTCAAGTCTACTACATACTTGCTGACTTTCTGTTTGCTTGTTCTACAATACTGAGGAGTTATTTCTCTGAGTATAATGGGATGATTTTCTATTTCTCTTTATAGTTCTTTTGGGTTTGCCTCATGTATTTTAAAGCTCTGTTATTAGGAGCATATACATTTAGGATGTTATATCCTCTCAACAAATTGAACGCTTTATCATTGTGAAATGACCTTTTAATCTTTGGTAAAATTATTTGCTCTGAATGACACTTTGTCTGAGATTAATATGGCAACTTAGGCTTCCTTTTGAATAGTGTTGGCACAGGATATCTTTCCCATCTTTTTACCACTAATCCACTAATCTATGTTTATTGTAGACAACACCAAGTTGTTTTTTACTGAATCTGAAAGTCCCAGACTTTTAATTAGGGTGTTTAAAAAATTTACATTTAATGTGATTATTGATTGGTTAGTCTATCATCTTGCTAGTTGTTTTATAGGTCTCCTTTGTTCTTTGTTCTTCTTTCCCTCTTTTCCTGAGTTATTTTGCATTAAGTATTTTTTATTATTTCATTTTATCTTTATTGGCTTATTAGTCATAACTCTTTTCTTATTTTATCAGTTGCTTTAAGGTTGTAATATACAGGAGCACCTGGGTGGCTCAGTCGGTTAAGTATCCAACTTCAGCTCAGGTCATAATCTCGTGATTTGTGAGTTTGAGCTCCATGCCAGGCTCTGCTGACAGCTCAGAGCTTGGAGCCTGCTTCAGATTCTGTTTCTTCCTCTCTCTCTGCCCCTCCCCCGCTTGTGTGCGCGCGCGCTCTCTCTCAAAAATAAAAATAAACCTTTTTAAAAAAGTTTTTAATATACAGCTATAACATTAAAATCTAGCTTCAAGTGATAGTATAATACTTCATACATAAAACCTTATAATAAATACTACATTTCTGTCCTTTCAGGCCTTTTGCTATTTTTGTCATACATTTTACCTATACCTATACCTATATCTATACCTATACCTATGTAATTAATCCCCGAATATATTGGTAGTCATTGTCTAAACAATTTTCTCTTAGAGACCATTACTTAATATGAAAAAAATTATATTCATATACATAAAATTACCACATCTAGGGCCCTTCATGCCTTTGTGTAGAAATTTTTATCTGTTACATTTTAATTAATTCTGTCCAAAGGATTTTCTTTACCATGTCTTTAACATTTCTTGTAGTGCAGTAATTCTGATCATGAATTCCTTCAGTTTTTACATGTCTGAAAATGTCTTTATTTCATCTTTAGTTTGAAAGTTATTTTCACTGGGTATATAATTATGACTTTAGTTTTTCTTTCAGTACTTAGAGATGTTCCACCATCTTCCTGCTTAAATTGTTTCTAATAAGAAATCTGCTATCATCCACGTCTTCATTTCTCTGTATATAGTGTGCTTTTCTTTCCTTTAGCCGTTTTTAGTATTTTATCACTATTTTTGAACAATTTCATTATTATGTGCCATGATGTAGTTTGTTTGTTTTGTTTGTGGGTTGTTTTGTTTTTTTGGTGTGTTTCATTTTGGATCATTTCTATTGCTATGTATTCAAGTGCATCAGTATTTTCTTCTGCAATGTGTAATTGGATATTAATCCCCTCCAGGGTATTTCTACCCTAGACTTTGTAGTTTTATCTCTAAAAGTTTGAGTTGGCTCTTTTTTCTATCTTCCATGACTCTAATATATTCATACCCCTAGTTTTGTGAATATAGAGGATACAATTATAACAGTGTTTAGTATCTTTGTCTACTGTTATTATCATTTATTTTATTTATTTTTATGTTATGTTTTTAAGTGAAGTATAGTTGACATACTATGTTAGTTACAGGTATACAGCATGGTGATGCAACAATTCTATGCATTATGCAATGCTCACTTTATCTGTTTTATTTTTGGAGCAGTTTCAATTAACTGTAATTTTGGTTGAATACAAGACATTGTGAATTTTACATTGTTGGCTGTTGGTTATTTTTATATTCCTATTACTTATATTACTTGGAGAGAGTTTGGTCCTTTTGGTCTTGGTTATAAGTTTTGTTAGGCGAATTTACTCTAGGGCTAATTTTACCATATTAGTAAAGGAAAATCCATTTGAGTACTTTCCCTTACATGTAATTAAGGATCTAGCTAGTAAAAACAAACACTAACCCTGGTCTTGTATATAGGAGCCCTAGATTATCTCTTTATCAATCTCAGGTGATTGTTTCTTTGGTTTTGAATAGTTTCCTCATATGCATGCACTAGTACTCATATTAGAGTACTAGAGAATATTAGAGAAACACCATCCTCAGATCTCTGAAGTTCTCTTTCTGTGCAGTTCTCTCCCTCCTGTATCCTATCCTGTGAACCCTAGCTGTCTTGGTCTCCCCAGAGTCTCCACTCTCTCTCTCTCTCTTCAGCTCATGGAGTACACCAGGCAATATCAGGGTTCCCTCTGTGCTGTGGCCTGGAAACTCTCTCAAGGCAGTAAGCTGGGGCAATTTTAGGGCTTACCTCATGTTTTCCTAATCTCACATGAATCACTATCCTTTGTTACTCAATGTCCAGTATTTTGAAAATTCTTGTTGTATAATATTTCTGTTTTGTTGGTGGTGGTGGTGGTGGTTTGTTTTTTTTTTTTTTTTTCAGGTGGGAGAATGAATCTGATCACGTTTGCTCTATATTAAGTGAATGTGGAAGTCCCTGGTTACAACACTTTGATGAGACTGTGTTTCCTCAGTTTTTCATGGGCTTTAGTTCTGTTCACTCTTTAAAACACGGTGTTGGGGCGCCTGGGTGGCACAGTCGGTTAAGCGTCCGACTTCAGCCAGGTCACGATCTCGCGGTCCGTGAGTTCGAGCCCCGCGTCGGCTCTGGGCTGATGGCTTGGAGCCTGGAGCCTGTTTCCGATTCTGTGTCTCCCTCTCTCTCTGCCCCTCCCCCGTTCATGCTCTGTCTCTCTCTGTCCCAAAAATAAATTAAAACGCTGAAAAAAAAATTTAAAACACGGTGTTTTTCCATCCATTTGTTCTTCACCTTCATCACTCTCTCTGGGGTATCTCATCCCAAAGTTTCAAGTAAACCCATGTGTTAATGAATCCTAAATTCATCCTAAATTTCCATCATAATCTGAGTCCATACTCGTAAATTCTAGATCTATCTAGCCAACAATTTACTGGTCATCTTTTGCTAGATGTCCCACAAGCTGCTTGAACTCAACATATACAAAATAAACAACCCCTTCTACATGTTCCCACAAACACTTATGTAAATCTCCCTGTCGTATTCATCACACTATTTACAGCTAGTTGTTTGTATTTCTCTCTCCTTAAATTGTTAGTAGAGATTATGTTTTCATCATTGCTGTTTTTCCGACACTTAGCACAGTTCCTAACAGTAGATATCTTCTCAATAAGTATGTTCAATTAAATTGAATTCCACATATAAGGGGATCTTCAGAGACAGGGGAGACAAACAGTCTAAGCTAAAAGCTATTACACTGAACAGGACCTGGTCTTTCTCTCTGAAGGATGGATTGAGAAGCAGAGCCAGTCTGGGGGCACTGACTGGCTTTCCATTTCAGGCCACTGTGAAGTATATACCTGGGGATAAGCAAAGGATGGAAAATTAAGTGGAAAGAATGGAAGGGAGCCAAATTTCTGGGCTCCTAAATGCTAAACATTGCCTCTTAGAACTGTGTCCAAATTAACCACTCCTATTGCTCCCTTCTGTTCTGAATGTGCTTACACTAAATTCATTATGCATTGTTTTTTGAAGTGTTCTTGAGTCATTTTATGTGAAGATGTTTCATTTCACCAATTATATTATAAATTCTAACTAGACATAACACTACCTATTTTCTCAGTAAGTTTGGGAGAGCTTAGGAGCAAAGACCATGTCTCTTCATCTGACTACGTGCATCCTAAGGATAGGAGCATGCCTTCCCCCCCACCCCCATCCAGGGAAAGTTAATACATAAAAATAATGACTATATAAGGACTAGAGATGCAAGGCTGGCTTGGTGTCTACAGTCCATATCTGATCATAAGGCTCATTTTTACCCCAGTTTCCCTATCTATACAACAACCATGCTTCAATTATATTGAGGACCTGGGATGTTTCACATTGGCAAGTCAACATCAGCTTTGCCTAAAGCTTGTTTATCAAAGAAATATTGGCCCAGCTTCTCTGACACAGACTCCCTGGCAGAGCACGTTGGTTTGTCTTTGGAGAAAGTTCTCAGCATGCTCTGCCTCTGTTCAAACTGGCTGTTTAGAGCTAGAGTCAACAGGGGATTTGGAGAGCAGGCCAGGCAGGAGTGAAGACTTCTTCCGGCAAGTGTATTATTAGAAGGCTTTTCAAACATCTTCTGGTGCGTAGGTGATTCCTCTCAGAGATGGGGCTGGGAGGGGTCAGCTCTCTAAATTCCCAAATGCAGTGTTATAGAGAGTATGAAGTAATTAGACCTGCCTTAAAGACTATTGTTATAAAGAACAGTCCAACTTCTCAGCAACCACACTATACTCACATTCTGTTCTAATAAAGTTTAATAAAAATCTCCATACTGGAGATGCAAGGCCAAAAGAGACTTAAAATAAAGATTAAAATATGATGTTTAATAAATTAAAACAATAATGGGATATCATTATTCATGCCAAGTGACAATTTTTTTAACTGAAAATATCCAGTGTTAGCAAAGGTGTGAAGAAATGGTAGTTCTCTTATACTCTTGGTGGAAGTATACATTGAGACACCATTTTAAAGGGGCACTTGGGGATAATATATTAAAATTTACTGTGACTATGCTGTTCAACTCAACAATTCCCATCCTAACTATCTATCCTTGAGAACTACATTCATGTGTGCACAAAGATACACACCAGGGGATGATCAACTCAGCACTGTTTTTAATATCAAAAAGTTAGAAGCAATCTAAATCTGTTTTTTTTTTATATCTTTAAGTTCATTCATATATTTTGAGAGGGAGAGAGAGAGAGAGAGAGAGAGAGAGAGAGAGAGACAGAATGAACACAAGGTGAGAAAGGGCAGAGAGAGAGGGAGAGATTCCCAAGCAGGCTCCATGCTGTCAGCATAGAGCCTAATGTGAGGTTCGATCTCACCAACCATGAGATCGTGACCTGAGCTGGAATCAAGAGTTAGATGCTGAATTGATTGAGCCACCCAGGTGCCCCTAAATCTCTGGTAATAAGGGTAAGAAAAAGTTATTCCATATACCCACATTATAAAATACTATACCACAGGTGTGCCTGGGTATATCAGTTGTTTAAGCGTCTGACTCTTGATTTCAGCTCAGGTCATGATTTCATGGTTCATGGGATAGAGTCCCAAGTCAGGCTTCACACTGGTCATAGAACCTTCTTGGGATTCTCTGCTATGCTCACTCAATATCTCTCTCTCTCTCTCTCTCTCCGCCCCTCCCTCCCTCCCTCTCAAAAATAAGTAAACATTTGGGGCGCCTGGGTGGCGCAGTCGGTTAAGCGTCCGACTTCAGCCAGGTCACGATCTCGCGGTCCGTGAGTTCGAGCCCCGCGTCGGGCTCTGGGCTGATGGCTCAGAGCCTGGAGCCTGTTTCCGATTCTGTGTCTCCCTCTCTCTCTGCCCCTCCCCCGTTCATGCTCTGTCTCTCTCTGTCCCAAAAATAAATAAACATTGAAAAAAAAAATTAAAAAAAAATAAGTAAACATTTAAATAATAAAATAAAATAAAATAAAATAAAATAAAATAAAATAAAATAAAATAAAACAAAATAAAATATTATACCACAACTCAAAAGATAAAGAAGTCTTGGGTATTATAACAATCTTTGAGAGATACTGTTAAATGACAAAAACTATTATAAGACAATATGGATAGATAATCAAGTTCATGAAAAAAATAAAAGAACCTTGGAACTCTGTTTATAAAGCACATTTCTATACGGCAGCACATCAAACCATTTACAGTAGTTAATGTTGGAACTCTGAGAAAGTGAATGAATAGGGAATAGTGAAAAATAGGAATGTAAAGAGACAGTTTTAAATTTAATTCTATGCTTGTTTTGAAAAATTAATAAAAGGAAACAACATTAAGAAAAACCTCATTCCCATGTGATATTCTTGAAGAGATGGCAGTTTAGGTCTTTCTCAGAGGGAGTGCTTTTCAATTCTGGCTATAAGGTAGAATCACTTGGGGAATAGAAAAAAAAAAAAAAATGGTGTGAATTCAAGTTCTGTAGGAAGCAGAGCCTGAGGCAAAGATTAAAATGCTTGACACTTTATTTGAGTGGTGCAAGCCCAGGACAAAGAAGGTGAAGAGATAAGGGAAATGGGCAAAGAAAGATGCAAAGTAATGTTATGTAGTTTTAATTTGATGGCCAGCACTCATCAGGACCTCTCCAGAAATGCAAGGAACAGTGACACATCTGAACAGTCCACAGAAGAGAGAAAGAGGGAAGAGGTTTATCTGCCAATTCCCTCTCTACTTCTCATTACTCAAGGTTCACCTCACAGCAAGCTGCTTCCTGGGCATCATTTAGCCCATGGCTACTCTCAGGAAATCAAATTCTATGTCATGGGGTATAGCATTTTATCCAAATCTACATAAAAAGAGAGATGACTTTTAGCAGCTAACATCAACATTTGGTTCTTGAGATTCTTGCTGCTTGGAGTTTGAGCTCCAGCCAGCTCAGGAGAGGTGGGAGTTAAGGAGTAGTGTGTCTGCATGTGGGGGTGGGGGTGGGGTGGGGGGGGTGGTGGTTAAGCAAGGGTCTAGCAAAGGAGAAACAGTGAAAATGATCAGAGAGGCAAGAAGATCCTTTAGAAAGATGGAAGAGATGAAGGAAAGCTAACAAGGTGCATAAAGCACATGTCCTTTGTAATTCTGACCCTACCTCACTCCTGATTAATTAAGAATGTCTGTGAACTTGCATTATTTTTAAGGTTACTGTATTATTTAAATGTTCAGCCAGCACTGAAAAACACTACCCCAAAGCATCCATCACAACAAAGCAAGAGGAGTAAATTTCATATCGTGGTACCCTATTTTTTCCTTTCAACTAAAAAATGGCGGAGCTACCTAAAAGGACACCTTAGAAAGCCATTACACCTCAGAAGCTTATGTTATTTCAGAGTAGATTCTGGAAGGTGTAAACACTTCATGACCTTGACTTCCTGTCAGACAAAAGGCAACAGAAATTCTTGATGCAAAACAATGAAATTTACCATTAGGTTACATTTAAACAGCGATTTTGCAAAAGGTAGAAACAGCAGGTTCCTCAGTCAGACTAAATAGGTTTTGTTTGAAAAAAAAAAAAATCAGTTCACTGCTTTGGATTTGCAGGGCACATCCTTCCTCAAAATGAACAATGTCATGTTTTATTTTTTCCACATAAATTGTGTTCTAACCACGTGTATCCGGATGAAACCAAAACATGAATAAAGTGATTTCTTGGGCTTTTCCTAGATATGTACTTCCTGGCACAAATTTCCAGTTTCTACATTTGTCCTCTATTGGATGCTGCTTTATATATGGATAAAGAGCAAGAAATTGTTCTGAAAAGAAGTTAAATGTAGCCATCAAATGTGACTTTCTTAGATGGCCTAATGTTATTTGGATGCCTTTGCTCTTTACTCCATTTCCCCACTCCAAGCTGCCCCTTTGCCAGTTCAGAAATTATAGTAAAAAATATCACAAGTGATGATGAAATTGGAGTCTACCAAGAATAAGATATATAAGCAGTACCCTGTGAGATATAGCACTTACATATACTACTATCTGGTCATAGTTTCTCCATCAAAAATGAGGTGGTAAGCCTTGATGATGTCTTCAGTCCTTCCAACTCTGAGATTTTACATTTCTAAATTCTTGAACAATTTCCCCTATACAACTTTCAATATACACACTTGGCTCTGAATTCTGCCTACAAAATTCCCAAAGACTAAATGGACAAGACAAATATCTCAAAATAAAATAACCAAAATTCCTATTTAAAACGGGCTTGTAGATTGGGTGCACTATATGCTGCAAAACAATGTAGAAAGATGTAGAACGCTTCTCTTGGAACTTGCAATTCATTCTGTTGTCAGCAGAGATGGAGAAAAAAGTGATAATGACAACAGAACCCACATGTTGAGAAAATGTATGCCAAGTAAATTTTTTACAGTATGTTATAGTTTGGGGAATTTGAAGATGATATTTGTTGATGGGATAATTATGAGCTAAATATGGATGACTTTTTTTTAATAAAGATTTAATTTTTAAGTAATCTCTCTACTCAGTATGGGTCTCAAACTCACAATCCTGAGATCAAGAATTGCATGCTCCACTGACTGAGCCAACCAGGCGTCTCGTGGATGAATTTTTTAAATGACAAATAATAATGAGGACCCACTTCTTTATGTGTAAAACATCCCCTTCAGTCTCTGTCTATACATATCAGCTAAAGATCTTGATAGCTGCAACTCAGATTCATGGAGTGCAAGGAAGCCTTTTTATAGAATATGCATATGATGACCATGTATTCCCACAATGTCTATTTCACATTCTCATTGGAACCTGTGTTTCTAATTTTTAGTAATTAAAAAATACTTAAAAAATTATTTAATGTCTATCATTCCCAATGGGTTATGAGAATCATGGGGATGAAGGCAGAGGTTCTAATTTACCTCTGATTTCTCTGCAAATAGCACAGTTAACCCAAAAGTATCTGTTCATGCTGGTGTGAATAAATCAATGAATGGATAATAACTACTTCCTAGAAGAAGAGTTGAGATAACTCACCATATATGGGACCATTTTGAGGACATTGGATCAAGAACCATGTAATGGTGGAGAAGGGAAATTTAATTCCACCAGAACGCTTACCTAAAGCTATTTATCACTATTAAACACAAAATTTTACCTCTGGGATTTCTGGTAATTAAGACATAAAAAGTAAACATCATCATGAGAATATAAAAGACACATGCTGTTCTTTGTTTAAAGGGAAGAACATGACATTAAGATTCTTTTTATAGGTATCTTAAGGAATATTGATCAACACACCTCCATCATGGAACCTGAACTCGGAACACATCAGTTACTCGGGTATCTGACAGCAAGCCTGCCTTGGTACATGTTTTTCTCAGGTCATTAGTATTTGGCAAGCAGTTCTTTGGCTTCTTAAAGGCTCTGTTCAATGTGAATTGTTCTGATCCACTGCTTTTTGGTTGGGAATAGTCTTGAGGACACTGAAATTAAGTGCAGAAAGGAACACACGAGTTTCTTGGGTATCTGACAGCAAGCCTGCCTTGGCACATGTTTTTCTCAGGTCATTTGTGTTTGGCAAGCAGTTCTTTGGCCTCTTAAAGGCTCTATTCAATGTGAATTGTTCTGATCCACTGCTTTTTGGTTGGGAATAGTCTTGAGGACACTGAAATTAAATAAGTGCATTTCTGATAAAAATGAAACAAGATGATTTTAAGGTTTTGAGTCAAGCGGGAGGGGGGGGCGGAATATCATCATTTCTCATGGCACATCCCTGAAAACCAATGCCCATTTCCAAATGTTTCACAAATGGCAATAACTATGAAGAGGCTCATCTATAACTAGTATCACTCCAATTCTCAAGAGCCCTAATGTCAAGATCTTCATCCAGGACAGTTTAAAATCTGTGAATAAAATGGGACTCTGCTTTGATGAATTCTTTAATACAGTTTTAGGCAGATTCACGGATGGGAGAATAATATGTCTGTATTTTAGCACAATGACTGGGGCCACACAGAAAAAACTCAATATTATTACTACATGTATAATTTAAAAAAAAATTTTTTTTTCAACGTTTATTTATTTTTGGGACAGAGAGAGACAGAGCATGAACGGGGGAGGGGCAGAGAGAGAGGGAGACACAGAATCGGAAACAGGCTCCAGGCTCCGAGCCATCAGCCCAGAGCCTTACGCGGGGCTCGAACTCACGGACCGCGAGATCGTGACCTGGCTGAAGTTGGACGCTCAACCGACTGCGCCACCCAGGTGCCCCACATGTATAATTTTTAAAAATCACTTCAGTAACTATGGGACATGAAGATTATTTGTTTCCATCCTACAGATAAAGAAACTCAGACACATACAGATTAAGCAGATTTTCCAGGGTCATAGAACCAGTAAGTGTCACATTAGGTACTTAAACCCAACTTTTAGAGACTACAAAATCCAGGCTCTTTTCTATAGTATTACTCCAAGGAATACAAGGTCTATTGCTTTTGAAATCCCAGAGTACCTGGCACGAATTACTTGGAAGATGAAAAATACTGCTCTTGACTATGAAGCATAGTTAACTCTTTAACAAATGACTAATTTCCCAAGCACATTTAGTAGCACTGGAAACAATGGAACCACCTGGTGAGGTTAACCAGGCTTTCACTCAGAAGGATCTACTGATATGTATCAGTAAGGATTATTTTTGTTGCAAGTAACATAAATCCCAACTAAAAGTATCTTCAGCAATAAAGAGGGTATGTATTATCTCACAAAATAAGATGCCCAGTGGTAGCTAACTCAGAGTTGCAGTTAGTTACTTCAGCGTCTCAGCAGTATCATTAGGGTTGGTCCCTTGCCACCTTCAGCATGCCTTCAAAATGGTCCTCACTTTCATATGTTGAGTGCCTGTAAGTTTTAAGCAGTTCTAAATGTTTTACAAGCATTTTGACATAGCTGGTCCTCTCGAAACTCCTATGAGATGGATATTGTTTTACTGAGATAGAGAGTCTTCATGGACATAAGATAGCTGCAAAAAGCCAAATATTAAAGCAGATAAAAGCACAATCAGTAATAAATGGAATGGGTATTGTCACTGTCTAACATGTACCTCTTCCAAAAAGCCACTGAGCAGACTTTCTCTAAGGTTCCATGCTTAAACTAATCACTAGCAAGAGGAATGAAAATTATTACAATTATCTTAAGCAAATCATGATTCACACAAGCTTCTCCAGAATGGAGGCCCCCCATTTCTTCAAGAACATGGCCACAAACACCAGAACAAAAGCTGGGCTCTGATGCTATAGCTAGCTTCTCCATCTCCAGCTATAAAAGGAACACCCATAGACACATTCAAGCAAGGTTGATAGGTTTCTCAAAAAAGCAAGATGGGCAGGCTGGAGTTATTTAAAGGAATTGCTAATTCCCTTGGTAGATACTGGAAGTGTTCTGTTAGATCAATTGTAGAAATACTAAAGAAAGCTAGGAACAGAGCTGAGACAAACAAACAAAACAGCATTGGCTCTTGCAGAAGACAGAACTAAGGTCTGAGTTTCACAAGTATAGCACGGTTTAAAGTAATACCATTTGGAGTTTACAGACATGGGGAAAAAAAGCCCCAGTGTGATTGTAAAGAGTGCTGCAAAACAGAAAACATTCCTGGTGGGCTACATCATGCTGTATTCAGTAGAATTTACTGCATATCCCCCACTACATGCCTCCAGCCATGGCAGAAATCCTTCAAACTTTGCTAAAATGCATGTGTGTTATTGTGTAGCAGCTAAAAACATGTGTGTCTTCAGATGTAGGGTGTGTGTGTTATGTGTGCATATGTGAAGAAATTTCCCCAATTTCTGTTATGTACTGAATTGTATCCCTTCAAAAGTGTATATGTTCAAGTCCTAACCCCCAATACCTCAGAATGCGACTGTATCTGGAAATAGGCCTTTAAAGAGGTAATTAAGGTAAAATGAGGTCATATGAGTAGGCCTTAACCTAACAGGATTGGTATTCTAAGAGAGGATTAGGACACAGATGCACAGACTGAGGAAAGCCCATGTGAACAAAAGGGAGAAGACATCCATCTACAAGCCAAGGAGAGAAACCTCACAATGAAATCAACCTTGCTGATACCATGATCTCAGACTAGCTTCCAGAACTGTGAGAAAATAAATTTCCATTGCATTCTGAAATGCTTCCTACAGGAAAGGTTGGCCTTCTACAAATGGCTGGTTCTTCCTCATTTCCTTTCTCCTGAATGTATTGCAGAATGAAAGATAATGTGATTGAGCACTGCCTATTGAAGAGTTAGCATCTTGACTAAATCAGATCAAATCTGCAGCCAACTGGGTCCACTGTGCAAAAATTAATCATTTAGACAACCCTAAAATGTGACCCAGACAATTGTTTTCTCCCTAAACTCTGGCTATTGAATCCATGTAAGAATTTTGGTCATCAACATGAACACACAATTTACCTTCTCTTCCTCCAAAAAAAAATAGATTTCATAAGAGAAATGAGAGGTGAGGTGGGAGTAGTTTATACTAATTATCCTACAGAGAAAATCTTAAAACTGGCCTTTAGACGTTTTCATACTCCCTCAAATATTTTCCTTAGAATTGACAACTTTGGAAGTCTCTCTTTTCTTTTTCCAACAACATTCACCCTAAAGGCTCACCCCCTCTAGATGCTCACAGGAAAGCCAAATCCCAAATTTCTTCTCCAATCCATCCAGCAGCAAAACCTCTTTCTTCTCAAAACCTGGATGCCAGATGATAACACCTAGGCCCTGAAAACCCCAAAGTGAATTTATGAGTGCATTTTCTCAACAAAAGCCAAATTTCATTGTAAGAAGTTCTGATACCAGCTGTGGAGAAAATAAAATTATTTTCCTGTTTTTGTAAGAAAAATAAAATAGAAAGTAAATAAAGAAAAAGTAGTTGCAAATAAGAATCTTAGATCTTCTAATTTTCTTTTGTCCTATGAGACAGACCAGTGTTTTGTGCCCTAAATAAATGGACAAACTTACCAGCCTAGAAAAACTAGAGTATGGAAAATCACATTCCTCTGCCTGAGTGAAGGTCTGCTAATCCTATACCCAGAAAAAAAAAAAAAAATCGCTGTTTTCCTTTTGCATTATCGTTAACTTGCATCACACACACACACACACACACACACACACACACACACACACACACACACACACATTATATTCAGAAATGTTTTAGCGCTGACTTCTCAGCAGGGTAAGTGCCTCAATTTCCTGCAAATCATTGTCAAGTGTCTAGACAGGAGAAGTGGAAGCAAAGATAAGAGATCCTGAATTTCAACAGAGGGGCCATCAAGCTAAATCCAACTCAGCTGTGTTTTTTCACTTGGCAACAAGCGATAACCCTCTGATAGCCACATATCTTTCACATTGCCTTTGACTTTTGATAAAGGAAGAGGAAAGTGGGAAACAATGATGAGCCTTAATGATAAACACCCCTGGCTTTGCTTGTGCCTTGGTCTTTTTAAGTTAACTGAGCCCCAAAGGAATCCCAAACCCTATAGGCCTATCTAATATCTGGAGAGGTTTATGAGCATTTGAAGCTACAGATTAAGACGAACAATATACTTTAAAGGGTTTGTGACTTGTTTAGCACCTTAATTTTAAATACACATCTAAGTCAACCAAACATGCTTTGTAGAAATTCCTGGTTTCAATACCTTTTCTGAGAGTTTTATAGTCTCTTAATCTTTAAGAATTGAATGAGACCTCAGAGGTCCCATCAGCAGTAGCCTATATACACACACTAAATCCACTATGGGAATACCTGGGATTGGTAGCAATGTTTCTTCCCTTACAAACGTTCAGAGAATGCCTTCTTTGAGAAGCTAATCTCTTACTGTGCAAGAAGACTTGGACATGTCATACGTGATCCATTTCTCATTCCCTCCTGCATCCATCAACCCTTTTTTGAGTCCCTTGTTGAATAGGGTAGGGATTAAATGGGTAGGTAGTAGAGTCAGGCTGCCTACTTTAGAACCCTGACTCTACTACTCACTAGCTGTATAAATATGAGCAAGTTATTTAACCTCTTGTGCCTCATGTCCATATCTGTAAAATGGGGATAATGATAAGACTTACCTCTCAGGATTGCTGTGAGAGTTAGAGAGCTACAGATGAAAAGCCAGGGTTTGACACACAATGAGGGTTTAATGTTTTAAAGTCAGAAGAGGAAAAGATAGGTGAAAAGAATGTTTTTATAAATGAGGGTAAAGAAGAGAAAGCCATCAACTAATTAAGAATTAAGAAATCAAAAAGAGAAAGACAAATGTCATATGAGCTCACTTATATGTGGAATATAACTAAATGAAAAAAAAACCAATACAAAAAAAAAAAAAAATCCAAGCTCATAGATACAGTGAACAGATTGGAGATTTCCAGAGGTGGGGAATGGAGGGTAGGAGAAATGGGTGAAGAGAGTCGAAAGGTACAGACTTCTAGTTATAAAATAAATAAGTCATGGGGATGGAGGGTACCACATAGTGACTATGTGGTAATAATACTGAATTGCATATTTGAAAGTTGCTAGAACACAGATCTTAAAAGTTCTCACTATAAGAAAAAAAATGTTTTGCAACTATGTAAGGTGATAGAAGTTAACTACACTTATTGTGGTGATCATTAACAAATGTTAATCATCATGTTATATACCTGAAACAAATATCAGGTTACATATCAATTAAAAAAAACATGTATCTTTAAATTTTTTGAAGAGAATTAAGAAACCAGACAACACAGTGGTGTATAACTGGGTTCCTAGCTCTTGTCTAGACATAATGATGAGCTTCAACAATAACTTATAAGACAGTGCTGACTTAGATTAAACTCAGAACAGTTAAATAGTTTGGCTTCAAGGACTGTAGGAGTTCAAAGAAGAGAGAGATCACTGTGGACTGAAGGGGACAGAGAAGACTCTATGAAAGAGGCATGGTTTGTCCTGGGCTGCACTGAACAAGTAGGATGTAGATGAGAAGACAGATAGGAGGTTACTGAGGGAAAAGCATCAAAAGCAGGGAGACGGGGACTATTGTGACACAGGCTGCACTGAACATCTGGACTAGTTTTCAGTGATCAGCCCAGGAAGCAGGCTTGACATCACCCTTATTTTCTGACCTACAGCTTAAAAGTAGACCTCTGCACAAGCCTCAGGCTGCCTCTGGGCTCATCCTTTCAGTGGATCTTATACACCCTCCACCAGTTCAGCTTTCTTTCAACACTGCTGATCTCTTGTCTCTCCCCTGTTCCTAAGCCTTCAGTGTCTTCCCCATCCTTAAGCCCATCCCACTATCTTCAGGGTAAAACCAAGCTCCTTAGCCCAATATGTGATGCTCTTCGCAATCTGACAATGAACTGCATTCAGTTATGTCCCAGAATACCTTTGTCCTCCTTTTTCTCACAGTTCTTCCAGCTAGGCTTTTCGTTCCTGCTTCAATCAGTCCAAACTCTAATACAGAATTACCTCCACTCTCCTCTTAACCATCTAATTCATCATTGTATCTGTGGACAATATATTTGTGAACTTCCTTGCTCTTTTCCAGTTTTCTAATTCTTTTATTGTTTGCTAACTTTCCAATCTCTTTCCTAACTTCTCTAACTCACAACATTCTCTCTCTTTTGAGAGAGAAGACATCTGTTCCACTCACCAAGCAAGTAAATTTGTAGTATTTCTTAGCGAGATTTTTGTATTGTTATTTCATTTGGTGGGAGTTTGACTATTTTTTAAAATGATGTCTCAGTTTTTAATCTGAATTACAAATTCCTCAAGACCAGGGGTTGTATCTGATTCTTCTTCTTGCAAGCAGAGTAGTTGATTAATTAATTATAAGGGATGACAGGAACAAGGAATATCAATTTATAAAACTAATTTAAACAACCCAAACAACCCAGGCGTAAGAAAAAGTTGGATTTCAAGGTCCATAGGTTATAGATCAGGCTCCCTGTAAGATAGACCATGAGAACTCTAAGGATTTTTATCATTTTGTTTTCAATTTTACTTTTGCTATTGTTCCAGATTCTGAGATTTTAATTCAGGAAGTCGTTGCTCTTAGATCAACAACACCTCTGGGGCATGAGGGGCAAGAGGTAAGGATGAAGATTGGGTAGAGGAAGAAGAGGCTGAACTGTGCTATACTTAACAATAGTCTTCAGTCAATGTTGTAGGGAGCTCTGGTGCTGAAATGCCCCTTAAATTGTCCCAATTGAAGCAAAAGAGCCAGGTATTTGCATGTTCACTAAGACCATTCCTTGGATGTAGTTTATTCCTAAGGATAAAGAATAACATTAGGCAACCGGTTTTGGCAGTTCCTGGAAAGGGATGCAGCTGTAAGCTGTCAGGAGTCAACAGTACTAGCAACTGGTAGAGTAAGTGCCTTGGGCAGAATCTGGTGGTATACCACACTATCTGCTACAGTTGGGTAACATGACAATATGGTCTCTTGGCCTTCTCGGCTAAACCTCTATGCTTGGCACTCAGCTAGCTCCACCTGTTCTCTGGCTATGATGTTTTACCTGCCTGACCTGACTTAAAACATGTTCATTGTAGATCAAAAATTCAATTCATCACAAGTTCTTCCTTCTTTGCAGTTTCTTGTTTCATTTATCAGAAACAAATTATCAAAAACTACTTACTAGCTGAACTAGCAATTGGTCAGTATTCAAATCTCTCAAATCAGATAAGTAGTTGTTCAGTCAGGTGATTCCTAGAATCTCAAGTGAAGATTCAGTCTTTGTGGGATCCATCTGAGATAAGACTAGAGAAGTAGCCTTGGGGTTTCAGTGCTTCCCAGAAACACCAGCTGACCAAACACTTGAAAGTGTCACAGAGCAGACAATAGGGTAGAGCCGTTTTAATGCAAGGAAAGGAAAACTAACTTAAAGAGTAACAAAGAGGGGCGCCTGGGTGGCGCAGTCGGTTAAGCGTCTGACTTCAGCTCAGGTCACCATCTCGCGGTCCGTGAGTTCGAGCCCCGCGTCAGGCTCTGGGCTGATGGCTCAGAGCCTGGAGCCTGTTTCCGATTCTGTGTCTCCCTCTCTCTCTGCCCCTCCCCCGTTCATGCTTTGTCTCTCTGTCCCAAAAATAAAAAAAAAAATTAAAAAAAAAAGAGTAACAAAGAGTAACTTAACAAGAGTAACTAATATGCTGATTCATGACCACCTTGAAGAGATACAGGTTCCACTTGGGTGGTCTCTCCAACAATTCCGCCACTTCTCATCTTTAGATCTTTTGTTATTGATGATGATGATAACGATGATTTGAGAAATTTAACAAATACAGACAAATACCAAACATAATAAAACAAGCATTTAGATGTCCTCTTCCTAGAATTCACTCTCATTCACTTTTTGCCATATTTTCTTCTGTGTTTTTTTTAATAAAAAATATAGGTATAATTCAAATCACCTCTGTTTTCCTTTCCAAAAGTAAAGGGGATCATGATTTTGATGTGCATCTTTCCAGTTTATTTTTTTTATTTCTAAATGAATATGTTAGTGTCCATGAGAATACAAAATATTGTCACATGTGGTTTTTAAGTTGATATAAGTGTATACTATATTGTACTTTAACTTTTCTTCATTAACTATTTTTGAGAATTTTTCCATATTGCTATATATTGATTTAGTTCATTTTTAACTGCTTATAATTGTCCATCAGAGAACTATATTACATTTTATTTTTTTATTCTCCTACTGATGAACATTAAAGTGGCTTCCAAGATTCTCCTTTTTGTGCATTTCCCCCCGACTTTCCTGACAGTTCAAAATGAATGAAATATCTTTTTTTTTTCTATCTGAGATTGACCAGGCTTCCAGAGAAGAATTCCCACTGTATCTTTGTTGTTTGCCCCTCTGCCTCAGCCCTGACACATACCAGGTGCTGATTTTTAGAATTCCCATTGTTTTCTGAGTGGTTCTTGTCAAAGATTTAACTCCTTAGACAGACTTTGGGAACAGATTTTGGAAGTGACAAATATGGGCAAAACATGGGCAAAATATTGGGCCTTAAAATAAAAACTGGAGCTACTTCTGGATTTATCCCAAGAAAATAATTCAAAGAAGGAAAAAAAAAATCTATGTGAAGATTTTTACTTAGAACTATTTTTTTAATGGGGAAAATGAGAAATAACCAAAAATGGGGAGTCAACAATGGGGAGTTCTTATACAAATCATGATATATCAACTCAATAAAATATTATTCATTCCTTTACAATGATGATTCTGAAAAGTCTATAGTAGGTGGAAATATATAAAATCTTCTATCTGGCTCAAAACAGATGAATATGAGCAATTTCATCTAATCCAAACTTAAGAGTAACAGAGGAAAACAAATGATGGTGTAACATTAGGTGAAAATCTTAAGAAGCAAAATTACATCTACAGGAAGTGAAAGTATATCTGCATTTGGACAAGAACTTAAAGAAGTACAGCAAAATTACAAACAGTTATAGTAAAGAAGGAGAGTGGGAGAGAACTAAAACTTATTAAATGTACATGTCCAGGACCTTATAAACATTATTATTTTCACACACACACACACACACACACACACACACACACACACACATACACACACACACACACACACACACAGCTTTTATTATTCGCACTTATAGATGAAGAAACTGCAATTCTAGTGGTTAAGTTTGTTTTGTGTCATAAATCAACAGAGTGGCAGAGCTAGAATTTGCATCCAGTCCTTCTTGATTTCAAAGCTTGTATTCTACTCATGTCCTTCTCTGGTTAGATGAAAATGCCATCTTCTATTCATAGCTCTCAAGATATTACTTGTGTAATAAACAGAAATTCAAATTAAAAATTTCTCAAGAAGGAGAAGATACAGAAGATGGGTCACTAAACACCTTTTCCTGTTCCTGTCTGGTCCAGACTGACAGGGCACCTACTAGAAGGGCTCTTTGATTTTCCAAGCTTGCCTTTAGGGTTCCTGGTGTAGAACAAAAGACTGCAAGGAAGAGGGTGACAGTCAACAGACAGAGACAATTGGATTGGGACTGGGATGAGCCATGTATTGCCTAAGGCCACTTGATTAAAGCTCTTGAACAAAGAGAATTTAGATATCATATGAAGCTTTTGAGAGCAAGCTGAAAATCGTTTGTGGGTGTTGTGGATGTTCTCAGGGAGAAGCCTCCAAGTTCCAGCCTGAGTCAATGAACAGAGGAACACGGGGAGGGGAGTCAGGACTTCTGGGTTCCTTGGTCCAGTTCCTAAGCACATGTGTATCCTTGGGCGAGTCGCCGAGGTTCTCAGTTTTCTCATCTGCAACACGAACGAGCTTGCCTCTTCCAGCACTAAGTGTTTCCCTGGCTCTTTCTTCCACAGAGAAAGAATTCTACAGTCTGCTAAATGGGAGAAATCATGTGTCAGATGTCTGAGTATTAAATGAAGTGCTTATTCTTCTTACTTTTAGTCTTTCAGAAAAGGGGGTGCTTTCACCAACACTTCTACTCTTCTCTCTACCCACTAATATGATCACTCCCTTCCTGCCCAGTAAATTTGGAAGGCCATGTCCTGGCTCTAGTGCATGGAGATACTCTGCCACAGAAGTGGGAAACAGGCTCTGTCCACTCTCACTTCATCCCACCTGCCAGCAAGGGGGCCAAATTGTACTTTGTGCTCCTGCTGTTAGACAGAAAGCATGCTAGGTCAGGCTGTGGATCTGCCTCCAAGAGAAGACTTGGAGACTCAGTCCCCTCCTCAGCTCTCTATCCTGCCAGTTACCAGGTACAGCCTTTCAGGTAACTGGCTAGCTAAATGTCAGTCATGCAGACCCCAGAGAGGGTACCAAAGTTTACATTTGGGGCATAGGGAAGAGGAAGTAGTGGGAAGAACCATTATTATTTCAAGGTCAATCTGTATATTTCAGCACAGAGTGCCAGCAGCCCCAAATCTGGAATTCACAAAACTGATCCTAGAATTTGGTCTTCCCCAATCTCATTATATCTGTCTGCCACTGGTAAAACAAAACAAAACAAAACAAAAACAACAAAAAGCAACAACAGAAAATGAATGGATAATTAGCATCCTCAAACCTCAAATACAGAACCAAAATCTGGAAGAAATACTAGTCCAAAATCAAGTATAACCTCCTTCTCAAACTGTTATTATAATTATGAGAGAACGAGAATGAGAAAGGGGTCAGAAGACAGAGGGGAAAAAAAACTACACTGAAGAACCGAAATAACATTCTGCAACTGTGCTTTCTGAGAGACAGAGCTGAGTTAAAATAAAAATGCTGAATTCTAGACTCCAGGATCTAAGGGGAAAGTGAGATATTGGTGAGTAAGCCAAAGCCTAGCCAGAGATGTGTCCTGGTTCCTGGGGCACCATCACACATGTAAACAGGATAGAGGTAAGACACATAACTCTGTTTACAGGACCACATTGGGAAGTTGGGGAGAAGGCTGAATAGGTGTACTGTCTTCCACCCCAGAGTGCCTGGAATCAAATGCCACCATCACCACCTTTAGGATACATGACCATAGGCAAAGATAAACTATGCACACTCTCAACTTTCCTAACTATAGAACAGGTATCATAATAGCCCCCCAATAGGGTTGTTGGAATATTTAATGAGAAAATCCCATGTAAAGTACTAGTATAGCCAGTGGTCTGAAAAACGATGGGCTTCCCTCCTAACACGTAGATTCGGAAAGGACCAGTGCTACATTTGCTATTGGTTGATCACTGCCTAACAGTGTCTCATAAAATATTTATTGCCATTATTGACATTTGTGATACTGGAGAAGAGACTGAAGAAACATTTGTACCCTCTTCGTTCTCCCTAGAAAGAGAGATTCTCTCATTTGGAGCCAGATAAATACATTTTTGAGGGTGAGCGTATGTCTTTCCCATCTAAAGGTTCCATTTTCTCCTGCAGTGTCAGCAACTATCACTGTATAGAAAGATGGGAACTAAATAACCTCCAACAACCTGGCTGGAGTCTTGGTCTGATTCTTGCTCCTTCAGACAGATTCAGCAAGACAGTAGCATGCCCTGATTGGATTGATATGATTTGATTAACTTGATTTCATTTGATTAGATTTTTAAATTCTTTTTGAATTTTCATTCCAAGTTCCCCAAAATTCAAAAGAGAGAGAACAACCACATGGTAGGAGACAATCTCCAATGTCAGAATAAGTGCCCTTCCCTCACTTGTTTGGTAGTAGCTAGAGAGAAAGGGACCTCTGTTGGAGTAAAGACTAAAGAAAGAGATGCTTTGTCCAATTCAGATTAACTTGTTTTTTGAGAATAAAATTTATACACTTTCTTATAGGCAGACTAAACAGTTGGAAATGAGGGTTTTTGGGTCCTGGAATCCTGCCAATTATGAGGAAAACTGAATTCCATTCATGGTAGACCAAAGCTAGTAGCCTGAGTTCCTAGTATCACTTAGGATCTGGATTCTGTGTAGACTAGATAGACTTTTTCCCCATTCATTAGTTCATTATCTTGTAGCCCCTGAGTTGCCACAATCAAACAATCAAACAATCTTTGGCGGCCAGGTGACCAGGCTGATGTAGCATCAGGAGCATCTTAGATGATTAACAGACGTTCAGTCAAGTTTAAACATTGAGATTGTCTGTCTAGACAGCTAGTCAAACCTCTTCACATCTCCCATGAGCCCTGCCCTGACTCTCCCTCTCTCCAGCTGTGGAGATGACTGACATTTTGGAAGCTTAGAGACATATACTTTCTAAACATGGGTTCTTAAAGTGAGAAAATAGAACTTAATGGGAACTGTAGAACTCCATTAGGGAGTGTTCATAAATGAAAAAACTTGTTCCAAAAAAAAAAAAAAAACAAAAAAAACAAAACCAGTCTGTGGCATATTAATAACTTGAGCTCAGGTTTTTGGACTCAAAGGCCAGTGTTTCTACTAGAAGATATATATATTGAGAAATATATTCCCCCTTTCTCCACATTTAACAGAGTATTGATTGTCTGTGAAAATGGGATTTACTAAGCCATCTTCTGCACCTGCTGGTGGGCATTACAGGGACTTTGGAAGTTCCCATCCTTTGGAAGTCCACACTTCTGAGATTTCAACAATCATCCAGGAGGCAATTGGTCTCAATCATATGAAAATAAATTCTGTAACAGTTTGCTAGGGCTACTGAAATGAAATAAACAAGATGGTTTAAACAATAGATATTTATTGCCTCATAGTTCTGGAGGCTAGCAGTTTAAAATCAAGTTGTTAGCGGGGTAGGGTTCATTCTTTCTGAGGGCTGTGAGGGAAGAATCTGTTCTAGGCCTTTTTGCTTGGTTTATAGATAGCTTTCTTCTCTATATATCTTTTCACATTGTCTTCCCTCTATGCATGCCTGTATTTGTGTCCAAAATTCCCCATTTTATAAGGATGCTAGCCATACTGGATTAGGGCTCACACTTAGTAAAAGGACCCACCTCTAAATAAGGTCATATTCTAAGGTACCAGGGGTTAGGACTTCAACATACTAATTTTGGGGGGAACAACTGAACCCATACAAAACTCAAAATCAGTGTTTCCCAAACTTTAGCCATGTGTGTATATATTATCATCATATATCTGCTACATTCATATACCCTGTATATGATTATTTACTACTTAAAAATCACTTTGTTGTACTAACATAGATTTACTGTAAAAGGTGATTTTCTCTCATATAAATAATAATCTAATGCTTTTCTAATATATATTAACATTAACATTAAAACACAAAGTATTAAAAATATTAATTAATATATTAATTTATTTTAATATTAATGTTAATTAATTTTTATTTCAAATACTTTTTATTAATGTTAATTAAAATTAATGTAATTTTAATGTTAATTAATATTAAAATAATAAGCATTAAAAATAAAAATACCACATAACATTATCTCATGTACCACCACTGGTATGAATAACCACCTTTTGAGAAACACAAATCCAAATGGCTCATAAATGTGCAGGTTTGTACATATTCCATGTGATACGGGGTTTTATAGGTGTTTATTGAACGAGGCAAATCCCATTTAGGGGGTAGTCCTTACATTTCCAATTGCTCTAAAGCATCTCATCAGTCTTACAGAAATAGTCCACCTAACTTTCTGTATGGTAGGGTCACAAAAAGATTTTAAAATGGGAAAGCAGGATGGGGAGGGATATACTCTTCACTTTTCTTCTCTTTAGGAATTTGCTCAACTGCTGCAAGTGACACATAGAGCTATGGAATAATTTTGAAGAGATAAACTAAGGTGGGGTCAGATACCTTCAATTCTGCAGCTCATTCACTAAATGTTTTCTGAATGAGTTATTAAACCTCCTTCAATGAAAGGCTTGGAGTGGAATAAGTTGATTTTAAGGGTAATAGTGGTAAGTACATCATCCTCACAGTTTTCCCAGCTCACCTCCAAGACATCAGACCACTGGACAAATCCTCTAGAACAGGAGGGACAATTTTGACCCAGGGGGCTTTCACAGCAGGCACAACCAATTTTCCATGGACCTCTTTACTACTGGGCCCTTAAGGACCTAAAAATCCTTTTCAACACAACATTCCAGGAAGCCACTACCAACTTACCAGCATTGCATACAGACAGAAAACCAACAGGTCAGCTCCTATCTGGTAGTAGAGGTTGCTTTCTCTGACCTCTAGAAAGGCCCAATCCTATAAGAAGCCTAGGAAAAGCTCTTCCCTGCCCTATTCTCCCTTTCCCTCTACTCCCTTCTCACACCTGACTTCTTACCCTCCCGATCAGCCAAAACACACCTCTCCAAAGAGACTTTCCATAGAGACCTTACTTAGCTCTCTAAATAAATGCCTAAATGCCTCCCATTATTTTCTATCTCAGATATTACTTTGATTCCCTCATATCATTTACATGACTTACAATTTCTATTTGCTTATGTGCTTATTTTTTTTAATAGTCTTTCCCACTTGAATTTAAGCTCCTTGAAAGTAAGTGTTGCATTGGTCTTGGTCACCACTCTATCACCAGCATACACTATGCACTCAATAAATATTTGTTGAAAGGAAAATATAAAGAAAAGGGGAAGAAAATAAAACAAAACAAAGGAAGGAAACAGGAGAGAAAAGAAAAAAGGGGAGAATGGAGGAAAGTGGAGGAAAGGGGAGTGAAGGCAGGGAGGGGAGGGAAGGGAAGCAGACACAGGGCCTTTCCCCTAGGCCACCAACAACTGGTCACAACATGGAGATGCATAGTGATTGGTCAGCAGTTTATTTGGGAGTGAGGTATTCCTCTGGGTGTGTCATAAAATGGAGCATTTTTCCTCTGTTCAGAATCTTGCCTCCCAAATAAGAATGTCCCTTTCTCAGAAGCCTTAGGGGTGGGGAAGGAGTGGGAGACTGCGGCCCCCCACTCTACCTGTTTCTGGTCCTTCTCCATGACAAAGAGTGATTTATCTTCTTGGTGAGGTGATCAGACTCTGGCATGCACTGTCTGCAAGTCTTATGGGCAGGGTAATGATTTTAAGCCAATGTTTGCCTGGAGCCCAATCTCTGTGTCTCTCTTTCAGGCCTCTGGTGTCAGGAGGGTATGAGGTTGGCCATGTCTGTCTGCATGGCAGGCTGGAGGAGAGTGCTATGCAGAAACACTTTCTCCATGTTCATCCTAAGGTCTAGACTTGGAGGTAAAGAACAGGATGCCCACTAGGCCCTCCGAAGTCACATTCTTCTACCAGCTTTGCCAATTATGTTATGGATATTGTGAGGTCCATCTAACTTGGGTGTCTATTTCTTAAAAGGCTTAGAACTCAAAGGGGGTGAAGAGTGAGTTTTATTTCCCCCTCGCAAAACCCAGTAGGTAAAGAGAAATATATTTCATGTTACCAGCTCTACTCTGCAATGCTAGAAACCCAGCTGATAGAACATGCAGGCCTTTTTGGCAGGCCAACAAAATGTTCCAACACCACTCTTCTGGCATTAGGCTTCCTCCTCAGACTCTTCCTAAACTTGTGATGAGAGCCCTAGGACACCCTGTATATCAGAAACATCACAACAAACATAGAGAGGAAAGTCCTGGGGGAATGGGTGAGGTCATTTCAGAGAAAGCCTGGCTCACCATAAGACAGCTTTATGGATAAGCACCATTAAGATGGATGTCAGGCCCTCTTGCAAGATGTCCCCATCAGATATTGAGAATATTAACATGAAAGTGGAATATTCCCAGAGTGATTTGCTGCAGCACTTTATGGGATGTGGGAGTCTTATTTATGGTTGTTAGGAATTTGCAAATGCTCTTAGATATGGAGGCTGCCAGCATCTGCAAGGATGTACTTTGTGCTGTTTGTATGTCAGGGTTAGCTTTTATGGTTTAAGATGTGAGATAATTTTCAAAATACATAAGTTAGAGACTGAGGACATTTTATAGAGTGAAGAAAAAGATTTGAAAAAAAAATGAGAGAGAGAAATAGATATGCTATTTTTTAAGGATCTACATTAATTTGTGTCATTAGGTGGCCGTGACAAAGGAAATTCTGCCCCTCTGAAACAGCTCAGGCCATGACCCATCTCACGCATAAGTCTTCCCTGATCATCACAGAAAGTGACGTAGCTTCCCTGACCTCTTATGCATCTGGGGCTTAGAGCCTGTTCCATTCCACTGGACTTTCCTTCTACAGTTTAGGGTGGTTAGTCTCCCCAATTAACTGTCATTGCATTTATGTCTTACACACATTAGTATTACCACATTATCTAGCATTTTGTCCTAGAGACATTAGAAGGAGAACATAGTTCATTTTTTTTATTGGTACATCCCATATGCTAAGAAGAGGTCACATTCATGAATTTAACACTTTCAGTGTACATGCAATTGGCCAGGAATTATTCTGGGATTTGAAGCTACCCTGATATTGAGGTTTCTGAGAATAATACAAATACCACTAACATTTATAATGGTTATAATAGCTAATAGTTACTGTTACTGAGTATTTACAATATGCCAGGTAGCATCAAAAGCACTTCATATATATTATCTCATTTAATCCCCATAGAGACTTCCTATTAGGTGGTTACTACTATTAAGCTTATTTTTTGAATGAGAATACTGAGGCTTAGAGAGAATAACTGCAACACAGTCAGTCCCTGCACTTGAGTAGATCAGCACCTGGTAGGGTGTCAGACTGTGGAAGGATGATGATGATGATGATGTTCATAATATTAATATTAGTAGCAATTTAAATTGCTTTAAGAAAAAAACTAGAGGGGCGCCTGGGTGGCTCAGTCGGTTAAGCGTCCGACTTCAGCTCAGGTCACGATCTCACAGACCGTGAGTTCGAGCCCCGCGTCGGGCTCTGGGCTGATGGCTCAGAGCCTGGATCCTGCTTCCGATTCTGTGTCTCCCTCTCTCTCTGCCCCTCCCCCATTCATGCTCTGTCTCTCTCTGTCCCCAAAATAAATAAACGTTAAAAAAAAAATTTAAAAAAAAAAGAAAAAAACTAGAAGATCATACATAAGACAGAAGATGTGCCAACTGTATGAGTGGTGTGGTGTGTGTGTGTGTGTGTGTGTGTGCGCATTTATGGGTGTGTGTACATGTAGGGGGTGTGGGGTGTGGGTGTATGAGTGTGTGAGGGGTATGGGTGTATGGGTGTGTGTAGGGAGTGTGGGGTGTGTTGTGTGTGCATGTGTGTGAGGAGGGGTAGTGTGTGTGTTTGTGTGTGTGGTGCGTATGGGGATGGGTGTGAGTGTGTGTGCATTTGTAGGGGGGGTGTGCACACGTAGGAGGGGTGTGGGGTGCATGTGGATGTGTGTGTGGGAGTGTGTGAGGGGTATGGGGTGTGGGTGTATGGGTGTGTGTAGGGAGTATGGAGGTGTGTGTATGAGGAGGGGTGGTGTGTGTTTGTGTGTGTGTGTGAGGAGGTATGGGGTGTGGGAGGGGGCAGGGTGTGGGTGTGGTGTTAATAAGGCATCTCAATCAGAGGAACCAGTGCTTCTTTTCCTCATAAATTGAATGAGTGTGATCCAGACATATTGATGAATGTTTAACAACAAGATTTCCAGGTGTATTTCTGATGAATGTTGGTTGATATTTCACTGTGTTAATGAGTAAGGTGAAAATGAGATAAATAATGAGAACATATGTCAAAATTTCATTCATTTGTGAAGGATGTGAATAACTTTGTTGTTGTTGTTGTTGAATCATATAACAGTTTTCAAACATTGGAAGAACATTTCCTTAATTTTTTTCCACTATTCACAAATGTGAATACTATGTATACAACGCACTCAAGTTAATCTGCAGTAACATTTTCCCTAACGCTTTCTTATGTTTAGACCAGGGGCTAGCCAACTACAGACCACTGGCTCCTGTTTTTGTAAATCTCATTAGCTGACTGTTTTTGACCCATTTTAAAAGAATTATAGGGGCACCCGGGTGGCTCAGTTAGTTGAGCATCCAACTTCAGCTCAAGTCATGATCTCACAATTCATGAGTTTGAGCCCCATATTGCGTTCTGCACTGATAGTATGAAGCCTGCTTGGGATTCTCTCTCTCCCCCCATCTTTCTCTGACCCTCCCCTACTTGCACTTTCTCCCTCTCTCTCAAAATAAATAAATAAACTTAAAAAATGTTTTTAAAAAGGATTATAAAGAAGGAGGAAGAGTGGTGGGGGTAGGAAGAAGGGGGTAGGAAAGCAACTGAATGTGCTCAGCAAAGCCTAAAATATTTACTTGGTGGATCTTATGGAAAAAATTGGCCAACTCTTGGTCTACATAATCAACAAAACAATCAATCAAGCCTTGATTTGGTAGCACTGCTGATTTCTATAGTGTAAATCTTCCCTCTATGGCTGATTTCAAGCTAACAATACAGCACAGAGTTGAAAGGAAATGTAGTCACACACCATTATACAGTATTTCCACCACATGGAAATGATAGATATAATTTCAAGAGCATAATCACAAGGTCTAGTAAAATAATTAGAAAGTGTTGAGTTTTGAGTACTTATTACCTTTAAAATATAATTTTATTACATTGTAAAAGTACAGATTGCATTTTTAATAATGGCTGTTCTTAACTGCCTTGCAAAATTCATAAAATTTTAACAATTGCCTCTTACAAAACAAAACGAGCTGGCCACGGTGTGATCACAGAAGCAGTTGGTTGCCCTTGATGTTAATGTTGATGTTACAATAACCCATGTTTCCTGTAAAGCAGACAAGTCTAGCTGGTACAACATGTTAAGAACATCCTTTAAGAGGTTTTTCATTAGAGCCTATTTAAAATTGTGAATATTTTAAAAAATCTAAATATCCACAGGTAAAAAAAATAGATAAATAAAACATTATATATTTGTATTATGGAATATTTGTATTATGTAATTCATATTATGCCACAATGGTAATGCATCAAAAGTAGATAGATCTCAAAAAAAAAATAGTGAAAGGATGTTTCATAAAAATGTGTACAGATGATGCAATTTACATTGATTTATTTATTTTTTTTATTTTTTTTACTTTTATTTTTTATATATATATGAAATTTATTGACAAATTGGTTTCCATACAACACCCAGTGCTCATCCCAAAAGGTGCCCTCCTCAATACCCATCACCCACCCTCCCCTCCCTCCCACCCCCCATCAACCCTCAGTTTGTTCTCAGTTTTTAACAGTCTCTTATGCTTTGGCTCTCTCCCACTCTAACCTCTTTTTTTTTTTCCTTCCCCTCCCCCATGGGTTCCTGTTAAGTTTCTCAGGATCCACATAAGAGTGAAACCATATGGTATCTGTCTTTCTCTGTATGGCTTATTTCACTTAGCATCACACTCTCCAGTTCCATCCACGTTGCTACAAAAGGCCATATTTCGTTTTTTCTCATTGCCACGTAGTACTCCATTGTGTATATAAACCACAATTTCTTTATCCATTCATCAGTTGATGGACATTTAGGCTCTTTCCATAATTTGGCTATTGTTGAGAGTGCTGCTAACAACATTGGGGTACAAGTGGCCCTATGCATCAGTACTCCTGTATCCCTTGGATAAATTCCTAGCAGTGCTATCGCTGGGTCATAGGGTAGGTCTATTTTTAATTTTCTGAGGAACCTCCACACTGCTTTCCAGAGCGGCTGCACCAATTTGCATTCCCACCAACAGTGCAAGAGGGTTCCTGTTTCTCCACATCCTCTCCAGCATCTATAGTCTCCTGATTTGTTCATTTTGGCCACTCTGACTGGCGTGAGGTGATACCTGAGTGTGGTTTTGATTTGTATTTCCCTGATAAGGAGCGACGCTGAACATCTTTTCATGTGCCTGTTGGCCATCCGGATGTCTTCTTTAAAGAAGTGTCTATTCATGTTTTCTGCCCATTTCTTCACTGGGTTATTTGTTTTTCGGGTGTGGAGTTTGGTGAGCTCTTTATAGATTTTGGATACTAGCCCTTTGTCCGATATGTCATTTGCGAATATCTTTTCCCATTCCGTTGGTTGCCTTTTAGTTTTGTTGGTTGTTTCCTTTGCTGTGCAGAAGCTTTTTATCTTCATAAGGTCCCAGTAATTCACTTTTGCTTTTAATTCCCTTGCCTTTGGGGATGTGTCGAGGAAGAGATTGCTACGGCTGAGGTCAGAGAGGTCTTTTCCTGCTTTCTCCTCTAAGGTTTGGATGGTTTCCTGTCTCACATTCAGGTCCTTTATCCATTTTAAGTTTATTTTTGTGAATGGTGTGAGAAAGTGGTCTAGTTTCAACCTTCTGCATGTTGCTGCCCAGTTCTCCCAGCACCATTTGTTAAAGAGGCTGTCTTTTTTCCATTGGATGTTCTTTCCTGCTTTGTCAAAGATGAGTTGGCCATACGTTTGTGGGTCTAGTTCTGGGGTTTCTATTCTATTCCATTGGTCTATGTGTCTGTTTTTGTGCCAATACCATGCTGTCTTGATGATGACAGCTTTGTAGTAGAGGCTAAAGTCTGGGATTGTGATGCCTCCTGCTTTGGTCTTCTTCTTCAAAATTCCTTTGGCTATTCGGGGTCTTTTGTGGTTCCATATGAATTTTAGGATTGCTTGTTCTAGTTTCGAGAAGAATGCTGGTGCAATTTTGATTGGGATTGCATTGAATGTGTAGATAGCTTTGGGTAGTATTGACATTTTGACAATATTTATTTTTCCAATCCATGAGCAGGGAATGTCCTTCCATTTCTTTAAATCTTCTTCAATTTCCTTCATAAGCTTTCTATAGTTTTCAGCATACAGATCCTTTACATCTTTGGTTAGATTTATTCCTAGGTATTTTATGCTTCTTGGTGCAATTGTGAATGGGATCAGTTTCTTTCTTTGTCTTTCTGTTGCTTCATTGTTAGTGTATAAGAATGCAACTGATTTCTGTTCATTGATTTTGTATCCTGCAACTTTGCTGAATTCCTGTATCAGTTCTAGCAGACTTTTGGTGGAGTCTATCGGATTTTCCATGTATAATATCATGTCATCTGCAAAAAGCGAAAGCTTGACTTCATCTTTGCCAATTTTGATGCCTTTGATTTCCTTTTGTTGTCTGATTGCTGATGCTAGAACTTCCAGCACTATGTTAAACAGCAGCGGTGAGAGTGGGCATCCTTGTCGTGTTCCTGATCTCAGGGAAAAAGCTCTCAGTTTTTCCCCGTTGAGGATGATGTTAGCTGTGGGCTTTTCATAAATGGCTTTTATGATCTTTAAGTATGTTCCTTCTATCCCGACTTTCTCAAGCGTTTTTATTAAGAAAGGGTGCTGGATTTTGTCAAAGGCCTTTTCTGCATCGATTGACAGGATCATATGGTTCTTCTCTTTTTTTGTTGTTAATGTGATGTATCACGTTGATTGATTTGCGAATGTTGAACCAGCCCTGCATCCCAGGAATGAATCCCACTTGATCATGGTGAATAATTCTTTTTATATGCCGTTGAATTCGATTTGCTAGTATCTTATTGAGAATTTTTGCATCCATATTCATCAGGGATATTGGCCTGTAGTTCTCTTTTTTTACTGGGTCTCTGTCTGGTTTAGGAATCAAAGTAATACTGGCTTCATAGAAGGAGTCTGGAAGTTTTCCTTCCCTTTCTATTTCTTGGAATAGCTTGAGAAGGATAGGTATTATCTCTGCTTTAAACGTCTGGTAGAACTCCCCTGGGAAGCCATCTGTTCCTGGACTCTTATTTGTTGGGAGATTTTTAATAACCGATTCAATTTCTTCGCTGGTTATGGGTCTGTTCAAGCTTTCTATTTCCTCCTGGTTGAGTTTTGGAAGAGTGTGGGTGTTCAGGAATTTGTCCATTTCTTCCAGGTTGTCCAATTTGTTGGCATATAATTTTTCATAGTATTCCCTGATAATTGTTTGTATCTCTGAGGGATTGGTTGTAATAATTCCATTTTCATTCATGATTTTATCTATTTGGGTCATCTCCCTTTTCTTTTTGAGAAGCCTGGCTAGAGGTTTGTCAATTTTGTTTATTTTTTCAAAAAACCAACTCTTGGTTTCGTTGATCTGCTCTACAGTTTTTTTAGATTCTATATTGTTTATTTCTGCTCTGATCTTTATTATTTCTCTTCTTCTGCTGGGTTTAGGCTGCCTTTGCTGTTCTGCTTCTAGTTCCTTTAGGTGTGCTGTTAGATTTTGTATTTGGGATTTTTCTTGTTTCTTGAGATAGGCCTGGATTGCAATGTATTTTCCTCTCAGGACTGCCTTCGCTGCGTCCCAAAGTGTTTGGATTGTTGTATTTTCATTTTCGTTTGTTTCCATATATTTTTTAATTTCTTCTCTAATTGCCTGGTTGACCCACTCATTCGTTAGTAGGGTATTCTTTAACCTCCATGCTTTTGGAGGTTTTCCAGACTTTTTTCTGTGGTTGATTTCAAGCTTCATAGCATTGTGGTCTGAAAGTATGCATGGTATAATTTCAATTCTTGTAAACTTATGAAGGGCTGTTTTGTGACCCAGTATATGATCTATCTTGGAGAATGTTCCATGTGCACTCGAGAAGAAAGTGTATTCTGTTGCTTTGGGATTTAGAGTTCTAAATATATCTGTCAAGTCCATCTGATTCAATGTCTCATTCAGGGCCCTTGTTTCTTTATTGACCGTGTGTCTAGATGATCTATCCAATTCTGTAAGTGGGGTGTTAAAGTCCCCTGCAATTACCACATTCTTATCAATAAGGTTGCTTATGTTTATGAGTAATTGTTTTATATATTTGGGGGCTCCGGTATTCGGCACATAGACATTTATAATTGTTAGCTCTTCCTGATGGATAGACCCTGTAACTATTATATAATGTCCTTCTTCATCTCTTGTTACAGCCTTTAATTTAAAATCTAGTTTGTCTGATATAAGCATGGCTACTCCAGCTTTCTTTTGGCTTCCAGTCGCATGATAAATAGTTCTCCATCCCCTCACTCTCAATCTAAAGGTGTCCTCAGGTCTAAAATGAGTCTCTTGTAGACAGCAAATAGATGGGTCTTGTTTTTTTATCCATTCTGATACCCTATGTCTTTTGGTTGGCGCATTTAATCCATTTACATTCAGTGTTATTATAGAAAGATACGGGTTTAGAGTCATTGTGATGTCTCTATGTTTTATGCTTGTAGTGATGTCTCTGGGACTTTGTCTCACAGGGTCTCCCTTAGGATCTCTTGTAGGGCTGGTTTAGTGGTGACAAATTCCTTCAGTTTTTGTTTGTTTGGGAAGACCTTTATCTCTCCTTCTATTCTAAATGACAGACTTGCTGGATAAAGGATTCTTGGCTGCATATTTTTTTCTGTCTAGCACCCTGAAAATCTCGTGCCAATTCTTTCTGGCCTGCCAGGTTTCAAAAGAGAGATCAGTCACGAGTCTTATAGGTCTCCCTTTATATGTGAGGGCACGTTTACCCCTTGCTGCTTTCAGAATTTTCTCTTTATCCTTGTATTTTGCCAGTTTCACTATGATATGTCGTGCAGAAGATCGATTCAAGTTACGTCTGAAGGGAGTTCTCTGTGCCTCTTGGATTTCAATGCCTTTTTCCTTCCCCAGTTCAGGGAAGTTCTCAGCTATTATTTCTTCAAGTACCCCTTCAGCACCTTTCCCTCTCTCTTCCTCCTCTGGGATACCAATTATGTGTATATTATTTCTTTTTAGTGTATCACTTAGTTCTCTAATTTTCCCCTCATACTCCTGGATTTTTTTATCTCTCTTTTTCTCAGCTTCCTCTTTTTCCATAACTTTATCTTCTAGTTCACCTATTCTCTCCTCTGCCTCTTCAAGCCGAGCTGTGGTGGTTTCCATTTTGTTATGCATTTCGTTTAAAGCGTTTTTCAGCTCCTCGTGACTGTTCCTTAGTCCCTTGATCTCTGTAGCAAGAGATTCTCTGCTGTCCTGTATACTGTTTTCAAGCCCAGCGATTAATTTTATGACTATTATTCTAAATTCACTTTCTGTTATATTATTTAAATCCTTTTTGATCAGCTCATTAGCTGTTGTTATTTCCTGGAGATTCTTCTGAGGGGAATTCTTCTGCTTGGTCATTTTGGATAGTCCCTGGCGTGGTGAGGACCTGCAGGGCACTTCCCCTGTGCTGTGGTGTATAACTGGAGTTGGTGGGCGGGGCCGCAGTCAGACCTGATGTCTGCCCCCAGCCCACCGCTGGGGCCACAGTCCGACTGGTGTGTGCCTTCTCTTCCCCTCTCCTAGGGGCGGGATTCACTGTGGGGTGGTGTGGCCCGTCTGGGCTACTTGCACACTGCCAGGCTTGTGATGCTGGGGATCTGGCGTATTAGCTGGGGTGGGTAGGCAAGGTGCACAGGGGCAGGAGGGGCAGGCTTAGATCGCTTCTCCTTAGGTGATCCACTTCAGGAGGGGCCCTGTGGCAGCGGGAGGGAGTCAGATCCGCTGCCAGAGGTTTGGCTCCGCAGAAGCACAGAGTTGGGTGTTTGCGCGGAGCGAGCAAGTTCCCTGGCAGGAACTGGTTCTCTTTGGGATTTTGGCTGGGGGATGGGCGGGGGAGATGGTGCTGGCGAGCGCCTTTGTTCCCCAGCAAACTGAGCTCTGTTGTCCGGGGGCTCAGCAGCTCTCCCTCCCTTTGTCCTCCAGCCTTCCCGCTTTCTGAGCAGAGCTGTTAACTTATGTCCTCCCAGACGCTAAGTCGCGCTTGTTGTCGGAACACAGTCCGTCAGGCCCCTCTGCTTTTGCAAGCCAGACTCGGGGGCTCTGCTTGGCCAGCGAGCCGCCCCTCCGCCCCGGCTCCCTCCCGCCAGTTCGTGGAGCGCGCACCACCTCGCCGCCCTTCCTACCCTCTTCCGTGGGCCTCTCGTCTGCGTTTGGCTCCGGCGACTCCGTTCTGCTAATCCTCTGGCGGTTTTCTGGGTTATTTAGGCAGGTGTAGGTGGAATCTAAGTGATCAGCAGGACATGCGGTGAGCCCAGCGTCCTCCTAAGCCGCCATCTTGCCGGAACCCTACATTGATTTAAAAAACAAAGAACCAAACCTAAAAAATGTATATATATATATATATATATATATATATATATATACACACACACACACACACATACATATATATATGTATACATATATATGTGTGTGTGTGTGTGTGTGTGTATATATATATATATATATATATATATATCAAGTATGGTAAATGTATAAAAATAAGCAGCAGGGAGGCTCCTGCATGGCTCACTGGTTAAGCGTCTGACTCTTGATCTCAGCTTAGGTCATGATCTCACAGTTTGTGAGATCAAGCTCCATGTTGGGCTCTGCACTGACAGCTTGGCCTGCTTGGGGTTCTCTCTTTCCCTCTCTCTGCCCCTCCCCTGTGAGTACATGCACACTCTCTCTCTCTCTCAAAATAAAGAAATATACTTTTAAAAATGCAGGGGAAGGATGCTCCTAATTTGTATTATCAGTTGCCTCTGAACAGTTCAGAAGAGCAAGAGAACAGTGGGACAGAATGTGTAAGCAAAGAGAACTTCAATTTGATCTATTTATAATGGTTTTTCCTTTTTAAAAAAAAATTAGCAAGTAGAACAAATGTTGGAATTATTAATATTATATTGTAGGAATAAGAGTGCTTATTATATTATCTGATTAAAAAATTATACAAACATAATTTAAAAAAAACCCTTCTAAATGCAACTTAGAAGACTTAAAACTATCACTTTAGGGGCACCTGGGTGGCTCAGTCAGTTAAGCATCTGACTTAGCCTCAGGCCATGATCTCACAGTTCGTGAGTTTGAGCCTCACATTTTGACAGCTCAAAGCCTTGAGCCTGCTTCAAATTCTGTCTCCCTCTCTCTCTGCCCCCCCATCACTCATGCTCTGTCTGTCTCTGTCTCTGTCTCTCTCTCAAAAATAACAACATTAAAAAAAATTTAAACTATCACTTTAGGTCCTGGGTTATCCAGTGTACATGCAAAAAGAGTTTCTCTTCCATCTCACAAGATCTAAGCAAGATGAGGACACAAATATGTTCCCTGCTGACAGAGCATAAGGCAGGCCTTGTTTTCAGCTGATGGCAGCTTGCACATTTTGCAGATGTCATTTTATTGTAACCAATATGCAAATATTTTCATTGGAGTGTCTGGTTTTACAGGTTGGGTTCTGAATAAGGATAGCTCACCAACCAGTTGTGGGCCAAAGTATAGCAAACACTCAGACCTCTCATGTCCAGTCTCAGAGGAGAAACCCTGTCTTTCCTCACGCAGGTTTCCCCCTGACTTTGCAAAGTCCAGAAAGTACAAACCCAGTGGTGCTTACTCATCATGCTCCAAGATACAGACCTGCTTGCTCTCACCTGCAAACTCACATTGAGGCTGACGTCTCCCTGTCACTGCCCAAAAGATACCTGTTTGCCAAAGATGCCTCAGTTGGAGCTGGAAGACTGGTTGGAATCCTAGCCTTTCTGGAAATACATAACCCAACAGGGTTATAAGCTTGGAATGTTTCCATGCCCTACTTACTGCTGCTGTATGCACCAAAGCCAGAGCCCAACTCAACATTCAAGGAAATTCCAGCAGTACAAAGAAATATGACTGCGGCTGAGTGTCCTGGTAACTTCGCAAATGTGGCAGCTATTGCAAATTAATGATACAAGGTGATAGTGGTGGTCTAATTCTGGTCTGCTTAGATTCATGGCCACCATTTTTGTTCTAGGACCGTGGCTTGACACCTAGATGCATAAATTGGGACAAGTTTTAGTGTGCCTGCAACTCTGCAGACCCTTTTAACCACCAGCCCACAGGCACCATCTCATTCTACCACAAAAATGATGTGATTTCTGAGTATAATCCTGCCCCATGGACTTGACAAACACCAACTTCACTCCATCATCCACATCCAGATGGATTGTGATTCTTTTGGGTGTCTGGGAGGAAAAGTTTCAAAGGCTTCCCTCCCAAAGGTGCCTAAGATCTAAATGCAAATTACCCATGCTTTTCTCTAAACTTCCAAGCTCCAACAAGAGTTCTTGTAAAACAAATACTAAAATATTGAAAGGTATCAGCTCTAGAATAAGGGCTTTATTTGCATTCTGTCATTTAGTCCTCACAACCACCCTAGGAAATTTGAATTCTTCACTGGTTCCATTTTACAGAGAGGGTGAATGCAGGCCTGAGTGGTTCAATTACTTCCCCAAAACCACACTCTTGGTAAGTGGCAGAGTCAAGACTCAAATTCAAAAGGGCTAATGTCCAACATAAGCTGCCTCACTCACCCTTTCATGCTATTGCTCTGATCCTTCATTCCCTGTGTCTGCACCCTTTCTTGGTTGCACTGTTACATCACTGGGCCATTTTCAGTATCCCACCTCCAGCTGGAGGGAAATTTCTTTTTATTCTCAAAGTATTATAAAATAGTTTTTATACACAAAGGAATATACATAAAGTATTGTAAGTTATGAAGCAGAATAGCAAAGCTAGAACATTACCAATATCTGTGTGCTCCTGTCCAATCCTGTCCCTGTCCTTCTCTTCACTCCCCAAAGTAACCATTATTGAGTTTTAGACTGATTCTTTCTAAAAATTCTTTCATGGGTGTGTTCCTAAATAATACAGTTTCATTTTGTCTTTTTAATGAACTTTATAAGAATAGTATACCTTATGTCATCTTTTTGACTTTTTTCACTGTATTATTGCATCAATATGTAGATGGATGTTAGCAGAGATTGACTGGTCTGAGAATATGAAGAATCACTGAGGATGTGGACCCACCTCAACTGCTTGTAGTAGTGTAAATTAGTGTAAACACTTTAGAAAACAACTGGACACTATTTCGTAAGACTAAACAATTGCACTTACTATTTCCCATCAATTCCTCTCTTGGGCTGATACACCAAACTGCTGTATCCCTGCGCCAGAAGGCACATGTAAGAATGTCCATAGCAGCATTGGTCATAATAGCAAATACTGAAAATCAAGTATTTTTTATCCTGGGGATCATTCCTATACACCTTCTCTGAATAAACTATTTTTGAACTAGGCAACAGATTATTTGCTATAGGATAAGACATGAAAATGCAGTTTTATCTGTCTTATTAGTAGTAAAACAACTTAGATTAGTGCTAGGCTAAAACATGGTTTTTATGATTGCATCATACGTTTAGGCTAAATATTTAAAAAATGCTAATTTTTAACTCTTAGAAATCAACAAAGTTAAAGTCATAATTTAGTAGCAAAATTCATTTGTCACAGGTTTCAGGGGGTGAGAATGATGATAGCAGAGGTAGGTTGAGGATAAGTGAAAACCTTATAGACACCAATCCCTTGATCACTACACCTACCCCTCCTCCATCTACTGAGCGTCAGTTTGTCTCCTGTGCAGAGAACCATGTTTTTTGAGTCTGAAAACCTATTAGATTAATTTTTTGGCACTTGTTACCTATTTAGAAGTATAGAAATTTTGACTTCATATTCAACTTTGAAGGGTCTTTTTTTTTTTTTTGGAAGGAAAACAGAGAAGTTTGAGGTTTGACCTTTTCCCCTAAATTATTTTTTATATAAAAAAAAGAATAATTCATTTCAGATTCTTTAAAAATAAGCCACATAAGCCCAGAATTTCAAAATATGCTGCTTCTTTGGAGTAACATGCACCCCATGTTGAGATGCACGTCAGAGATTTACATGTACAAATATATCATGTGTTGAAGTAGAAAAGATTTTCCAACTTACAAAACAAAATATAAAACTCAGTTGTTAGTGAACACCTGTCTCTCACCCTTCCCCAATGCCAGGCTGTCCCTGCAGTCACAGCAAGATGTACCTGCATTTAATCCTGTAATTCCAAAAAAAGAACAGCTAACCCTGTGAAGTGTCAGAGGTTAAGTGACCTGTGCATGATCCCTGGGTAAGTTTCAGGGACGGGAAAAGAATCCACGCCTGAGGAAAATCTTTGTTCCTAGTCAGGCTGTTTCTTGCTTCTCCAGAAGTTTCCATATGCAGTTCTCTGAAAAGGAAATACTTTATTTTTATTTGTTGTTCTGTCTCCATCATTCCTCAAAATACTTTGAAAGGCTTTTGATTTGCCTTTCACATAATATTGTTTGCATTTTCATTAAATTAAATGGAGGTGTGACAGCTCACCAGATAACCCACCATGCAAGAATACATACAAAAATAAGAATTACCACCCATAAGGCCAGTTTGATCTCCATTTGTCAATAGCTTCCTTCCTGATAACACTGCATACAGCTACTATAGGGAGCAGGCAGGGCTCCAAGTTCCACAGAGTAGACGAGTCAGCTTCCTGCTGACTGAAGGGAAGTTTCTCACAAACCTGGGGCCCTTCACCTCCTGTCCTCTCTGTCCCCTTCCAAGTATAGCCAGAGACTTAGTAACAGGTTTTTAAGCACCCCACCCCATGAAAAATTGCAAGAGAGTATTTCAGCTCTTTTGTTATGGAGGATTTGTAAGGGAATGAGAAATTCCGATTGTCCTAAGGAAAAATGTGACATTTACTGCCTACCCTCCAACTCATCATACATCTGTGCAATCACACTCACACGCACACACACACACACACACACACACACACAAACACACACAATGGATTTAAACAGTTCTTCAGGATGTTAAGTGGCAGAACCTAATACCTTTACTGTGGTTTAAGAACCACTCCATTGTAACACTGTCTGCCTGGCTAAAAAGGAAAAACAGTGTTTCTCAGAACAGAAGTCTCCGCCATCACAGTAAAGGTAAGGAGAGGAAACTAGTGCCTTATAGAACTCTTGCAAAATTCAAGATTCAGAGAGATGGTTTGAAGTCAAGGAGATTGGTAATTTACCTCTTACTTAACCAATCTGAATATTCTTTGCTTCCTGATACACTACGGTAAAGAGGATTGTATACTTAATAGTCCATGTCAGGAGGGATACTATGTAACACAAACAGGGCAAAATGGAGAAAAGGTTGAGTGTTCCTGATTGTTCGGAGGAGAAATTCTCCCAACATCCACAAGACTATAGCATGAAGATGCCCAAATGGTCCTAGAAACAAGCTGAGGAGCTTTCTGTCTTGGGGGCTGCCCTGGGCCATAACACAGCACATTCTCCATTACTCAGAATGCATTGTCCCAGATCCAACAGCCTCCTTTTTTTTTCCTTGATGCTTCTAATATGCTAGTGAATTAAACACAAGCAGAAAGGATTCAAAGAGGTCCTTTGTGTGGATGAACAAGGCTGGGGAGAGTAGAAGTCAAAATAAAAATGCAGAGATAGAAATACAATGCCTTAGGCTACAGATGAATACATTTGCAACTATGTGCAGACATGTTTCTCCCAGGAAGCCTTAAGAAAAATTTACTGGTTCAGACTTGAGCCGAAAACTCCATTACCATAGAATGGGGATCTATGTTATTTGTGGTAAAATCTCTGTGGACACGTAGATTCATCCTCAAAGGAAGAATGGCCCCCACAACTCTGGACTTAAAAGTCATACTGATAAACTCATCAGAAACTCTTTCCTTCTCAGTGCTTCAACCCTACATTTGAGGGTGATGATGGCTTCCTCACACAGTTTTTGTGACTAACAATATACCACAGGTGACAGCACTCAAAAAAAGGGGGGGGGGGGGGAAGGGCCATGTAAATGGAACACCCATGAGCTACAGCAGGAGTTTTGAACTCTGACTTCCCAGATATACCTCAGTCAACCAAGAGCAGCTTCCTGACTGTATAGGGTACCCCTGGGACAAAAGTTAGGTAATAGTTGGGCAAGTCTGTTTCTATAGAATGTGCACTAAATGCACATGTTATGGTGGAAACATTTTAGCCCCTACCTCATTTAGTTCCTGTAAAACCCCTGTATGGATAGTTATTATTATCCCTACTTAATAGACAAGGAAAATGAGGCTCATTTTAGAGAAGTTTTGTCAGGTGAAGGAAGATGGAAGTGACTACCCCTCATTCATATACATGGCCTCAAATACCAAATGCTCACTTTTGACACCTATCCTAGATACAGTACAGATGTGTGTTCCAATTCTGGTCAATAAGCCCTGAGGGGGATTTGTTAGGGGCTTCTATAAACATTTTACTCGCTAATAAAAGGTATGCAGAAGGTCTGTGCTGATAGTGCAGAGCCTGCTTGGGATTCTCTCTCTCCCTCTCTCTCTGCCTCTCCCATGCTCATGTGTACACACACTCTCTCCCTTTAAAAATAAATGAATAAACATTTTTAAAGAAGGTATGCAGGGGGTGCCTGGGTGGCTTAGTCGGTTAAGCTTCTGGCTCTGGATTTTGGCTCAGGTTATGCATGACCTCATGGTTCATGGGATCAAGCCCTGCATCGGGCTCTGTGCTGACAGAGTGGAGCCTGCTTGGGATTCTCTCTCTCCCTCTCTCTCTCTGCCCCTTCCCCCTGCCCGTCTCTTTCAAAGTAAATACATAAACATTTTTTAAAAAGGTATGCAGGAGGAAGCATGCCACTTTTCCTCACTACATGTCCTCACTTCTCCATGTGACATCTAGAACTTTTGCAGCCATCCCACAGCCATGACAGCTGGTATTACCAACTCACCAAAGTGGTAGAGGCAAAAAAGGAAAAAAGCTTTTGTGCCAGTCATGATACCATAGCCTTGAGTCACTGAATTAACCAATAGGGAGAGCCGGCTTCTGGATATCCTCATAAAAAATGACTTTGGTGCTCCTTTGTATTTAACCCAAAGGAGTTGAAAACATACGTCTACACAAAAACCTGGACAAAGATGTTTATAGCACACTTATTCATAATTGATAAACCTTGAAAGTAACCAAGATGTCCTTCAGTAGGTGAGTGGATAAACAGCAGTATATCCAGGCAATGGGGTATTACTAAGCACCAAAAAGATATGAGCTATCAATCCATAAAAAGACATGGGGGAATTTTAAATGCATATTACTACATGAAAGAAGCCAATGTGAAAAGGCCACTCTGTGATTCCGACTATATGACATTCTGGAAAAGGTAAAACTATGGGAACAGTAAAAAGATCAGTGGTTGTGGATGGCAGTGGACAGGGAATAGAATAAATGGCAGAGCACAGAGAATTTGTAGGGCAGTGAAAATACTATGTATGATATTTTAGTGCTGGATATATGTCATTATACGTTTGTCCATACCCACAAAATGTCCAAAACCAAGAGTGAACCCTCAGGTAAACTATGGATCTTGTGTGATTACCATGTGTCAATGCAGTTTCATCAGTTGTAACAAATGTCCTGCTCTGGTGTGGGAAGTTGGTAATGGGGGAGGCTGTGTAAGAGGCAACAGGAGGTATAAGGGAACTCTCTGTACCTTCCCTGCAGTTTTACTGTGAACCTAAAACTGCTCTAAAAAAATAAAGTCTTGGAGTGCCTGGCTGGCTCAGTCAGTTAGGCGTCCAACTTCAGCTCAGGTCATGATCTCACAGTCTGTGGGTTTGAACCCCACGTTGGGCTCTGTGCTGACAGATCAGAGCCTGGAGCCTGCTTCAGATTTTGTGTCTCCCTCTCTCTCTGCTCCCCCCCCCCCACCCGCCACCACTCATGCTTTATCTCTCTCTGTCCTTCAAAAATAAATAAACATTAAGAAAACATTTAAAAAAAAAAAAGTCCTAATTGAAAAAAAAAAAAAAAAGAAGTACTTTGGGTTAAGGCATTATAGTCAGGTCTTAGTGTTACTGCTTCCAACCCTCCTGATTGGTCTGCCTCCCCATAGCTAATTTGAACAAACAGGGAGGATTAAGCCAAGGACTATAGGCTGCATCAGTCAGAGTCCAGTTAGGAAACAGAAACCACATTGGTGATTTTAAGAGTGAAATATAAAGACTTGTTAGCTAGGTACTAAGAACTGAAAGAGCAAAAAGAGAAGAGTTAAATATGACACAGATACTAACTGCATCTGCCACCCGTAGGGCTGCGGGAACAAAGAAAGATAGGGGGTTGGATTATTACAATGTAGAAGCTTAGAGGAGGATCTCCTAGAACCTGGAACCCTGATGATTACTGTGGGGAAGTCAGAATACTGATACTGATTTCTTGGGTGGGGAGGTCAATGAGGCTACTTTTGAGAGGACAGGATGGAGAAAACTGCTGCTACTGGAATCAACTGTCCACACTAGGGTGAAGAAGCATTACAGTACTAACACAGATCAGAAGAGGACCAAACAGGAAGAACCTTACCCCATAACTCTCCCCAATTCTGAAGTTTCCATCTAGGGCCCACATTGGCAGAACTTAACAGGAAGCTTCTGGCAAAGCATAAACCTGGTTTCAGAGTACCAGTCCCAGCATCACAGAGCAGAGTCTAGGAAGGAGTACTTGAAACTTTGAGAAAATAATTAGCACAAAGCGTGCATTAGCTTCCGGGGCTGCTATACCAAATTACTACAAACTGGGTAGCTTCAAACAACAGAAACTTATCCTGTCACAGTGTGTACAGGATAGAAGTCTGAAATCAAGGCATCAGGAGGGCCACACCCTCTCCAAGGATTCTAGAGAGGAATACTTCCTTGCCTCTTTTAGTTCCTGGTGGTTGCCAGAGATTCTTGGCATTCCTTGGTTGTAGCTGTATCACTCCCTCTGTTTTCACATAGCCCTCCTCCCTCTCTGCGTCTGTATCTTCATGTGGCCTTCTTATAAGGACACCAGTTATTTGGTTTAGGGCCCCCTCTAATCTAGTATGACCTCTTCTTAACTAATTGTATCTGCAAAGACCCTATTTCCAAATAAGGTCACGTTCTGATTCCAGATAGTCATGAATTTGGCAGTGGGGGGGTGGGGGGGGTGGGGTGATATTATTCAACCCAGTACAAATGGTTTAGTTCCTTTATCATAGGATTATAGTCTGGGAGGCTCTCAGGGCTGGAGTGAGATATCAGTTGCTGGATTATCTACCTGAATAAGTACTCCATGATCTAATGGATACAGGGAAGAAAGGCATTTATAGTTCTATGAGAACATAAAGCTATTCCTGACTCTGCTCAAAGCTCAAGGTGTTGGCTCTTCCAAATAGGATACAATGATCTCCGTATTTTTAAAGACTGAAATTACTAAAAGAAAAATAAATAAATAAAACAGCCAAGAAAGGTTAGCTAAAACAAAACTAGGTACAGTAGAATAAATGAATTCATATTGAGAGTCTGCTGTGTGTTAGATTCTTTGCATAGTATCTCTGTGGTCTGTCTGGGTCACAAGCAATGCCAATCCTACTGTATGTACTAGGTGAGAGGAGTGGACAGCATATGACATGTACCTTCTGGTAACTCTGAAGTGCAGTTCAAACAAAGGACATAGCAGCCATTAATGAAGTGGTTTTAATAGGACAAGGGCTAATGAGCAGGAGATAGTGCATTTAATACATTTAAGTTCTTTTTAAAGGAACTTTTTCTAGACTGCCCGGATTCAAATCCTAGCTCTGACTCCCACTACCTGTGTACACATGCTTTAGCCACTCTGTGCCTCAATTTCCAGGTGTTATAAGGATTAAATAAGTTAATATTTATAAAATACTTAGAATAGTGCCTAACACATAAAATAGCGTCTGTGAAATAAAACAGACATAATAAGTGGTACTAGAGAACTTCTTGTGGTACTACAATGAGACCCCTAAGAACTGTAATTTGTTGCTTATGCCACATTTATTTATTTTTTTATTTTTATCATATGAGCTATCCTTTCAGAATATTTTAGCCAGGACTGCAAAAATACTTGCTGTGTATGTGTGTGTTGTATATACACGCCTGCATATGTGTGTGTGGAGGGTTGTCACAGGGCAGAGCAGGTTACAGGAAAGAGAAGTATAGAGCTGACAGAGATGGGTCAGTCTAGCAGATTTTTGCATCTCCTTTGTCTGATGCCTTGGGGAAATTCATTCACATGGAGTCCATGTAGTTCTGCTGGTATTATCAATTACAGTGTCACTGTATTCCTTGAAGCTTGATACAGGCATGCCAAGAGAAAAAAAGGTCTCTCTCTTCCTTTGGATCCTAAGTTATTAAGATCTCAGAAAAGGAGGCTGCTAATTGCCTTTTTTCTCATTATGTGTAAAAAGCCTGGCTGAGAACACCAAAGCCAAGAAATGAGAAAAAGAAAAAGCTCTCTGGATCAGACTGTACCTGAAGCCCTTCTTTGGGTGTCCCAATAACATCATTCACTATTTTTTTTTTGTGACTATGCTAATTTGAGCTCTGTCTCTTATGTTACCAAAAGAACACTATCTAATCCACCTGAATCATCTGGTGAAGATATTTTATTTTTTAAATGAAGGCTTGGGTCAGTAAAAAGTATGGCATTCCTAAGAGATAACCAACACCCAACCCGAGAATCTCTGATCCAAGGTTTCCTCAATATGAACCCAAATTCAGATTTTGGCTTCTTCACACAGGACCTTCTCAGACACTCTGTTTATCATAGAGCTTGCACTCACCCCTGGGCCACTGTGGCATGACTGTCCTGTCCAGTTAAACCCTTCCTCTAGGTCCCTACACCAACATCAGCCCACTTGGAAGTCCAGGAGGGGGCAATAGAGCAATCAGAGCCCCAGTTGACAGACTTGAGGGAAACCCTTCCTAGCCCCTGTACCTCATCAAACTTTACAGGGCACTGAGTTGATTTATGAGAAAGGGTTATTAAAGCATGTAAGAGCTCCTGCTGGAGAGAAAATTATCTGTATAAACAAAGTGTTATTATGGGAATCAGAGAGGCCACATGCGGGAAAGGTCATTAAAAAAAAAAAAACCTGGCATATCAATCTCTTCTAAATCACTGAACTCACATGAGAGAAGTTAACTATCTTTATACCTCACAGGTTTCCTTTTGATCATTAGTCCTTACAGCTCAGAAGGGGACATTCTCAGATGCTAAACTGTTGAGTACTTTAAATTAAAGGGAATTTCTAAGACATAAGTTGTGAAGTTGGATTTTTGAAGGAGGGCTCAATTAGAGACTGCCTAGTAATACAGAGCAGGCATTTCAATCCCTGGGGTGTTATTTTCTCTCCTACAAATGAAAGTCTAATTTCTTTCCTTTGCTTCATTTGACAAGATTTGATATTTTCCACTCTTTCTCCTAATGAGGAAAATGCACAACAGTCACACTATATACAGTGGTGAGCTTCACAAAAATGATTTTCAGGCTTTGGGTTAAGAAAACAAATCCCCTTAGTAGATTAGTTTGTACTAAATAAAATTTTGAGCTAGGGCCAGATTCCTCCCATGAAAATCGTATTAGTAAACAGTTTGTTCCATTAAGTGGTTTTACTCAAGTTTGGTTTTCTGAGACAGATTCCTTTGTTCTTAACAAGAAGTTTTGACAGCCCAGCTCAGACTACTGATCTATATTCTTCAAGTGTATGAGCAATATAATGTGCCTTTGATTTCCCTTTTATTCGTTCCTTGGGCCTTTAATTCTGGAGTTTAAAGACAATAATATTACATCTAAATGATCTCAAAAGTTGTGTTTGGAATGTATAATTAGGTGCAATGAAGTGGTGGTATAAAGATATTATGATGGTATTTTAACCAGAGGCTCTAGTACTACCTGAATTCTTGCCTTGAGTATACCACTACTTATTTTATAAAGATTACAAGGGATCTATTAAACAAAGAAGATAAAGTACTGGGGCTTTGACCCCAAATGCCAAAGCAGAATTCAAGGAAGCCAGGAATGAATCTAGAGAGAGCTCCTATATAACAAAATGAAGCAGCTCTGAATGGAGTACAAGTCAGTAGAAAGGCTTTTCTGTCTCAATAAACCTAACCATATTTTTAAATTTTGTTTATTTTTAATGTTTATTTACTTTTGAGAGAAAGAGAGAGAGAGAAACAGAAGTGCAAGCGAGAGAGGGGCAGAGAGAGACACAGAATCTGAAGCTGGCTCCAGGCTCTGAGCTATCAGCACAGAGCCCAATATGGGGCTCAAACTCACAAACCACAAGATCATGACCTGAGCCGAAGTCGGATGCTTAACCAACTAAGCCACCCAGGTGCCCCAAGCCTAACCAGTTTTAATGCTTATCTCTGCAAATTTTTCAGTACCCAAAGCTTAACTTGGCATTCTTAGGCTCTAGTAGAAAATAAGCACCCAGAGAGATGGCTAGGCCTTCTTCCAATGTAGCAGGACTAAGCCAGTATACCACCCCAGAGGAGAGGAGAAAAACTTCCTAATGATCTGTGTACAGGGACTTTACCTAATGTGGCCAACGGTAGCCATAACTCCCCCTTTTGCAGGTGGAGGGTAGAGATTATAATAAATAAAGGAATAGTTTAAGAGTTCTTCTCCATTCTTAGGAACCAAAATTTGAACATCTTTCATACCTCAGCATTGTACATGTTACCATATGTCTACTTGGTTCTTTTAGGAGACCCACTATCTCTATTACATTAGTGCTATCTTTTATATAATGCTAGAAATAATTAGTCATCAAACATAATGTATTTGGACACTCAGTGAACTGAGTAATATGTACTAGAGTTCCCATAGGTACAAAGTACTCCAAATCTATTAAAAAGCATTCATGCTGTGAGCATCTATTATTTTGCTGTCTGGAATATTTTTTTTATCTTTGTTCTGGTAGCTATTCCCCAATTCCCCCCACATTCAGTCCATGTACTTCCAGTGGAGTCAACTCTACCCTTAATTCAAAAATGGGGTGAATGATCCAGATCTGGCCAAAATGGCATCAGATATCAAATCAAAGATGAGCACATAGACTGACTTAGTCCAATGAGAGTAGACCCTAGAATGTTTTCTGGAAATGCTAGGATAAAGATGCTCACTCTTTTTCACTGGATTTCAACATAGAAGCATGCAGCTCCAAAGGTTGATGACAGTCAACTTTCAAACACAAGAAAAGAGCTACCAAGAATGGAAATAACACCAAGGCAACATAGCTGAGAAATGTAGAGAGACATACTGAATTCTGGAGTCCTCACCTTTGGTCCCTGGATCAAGCCATATCGGAAGCTGGTTTGTCTGTGAACTGCTTGATCTTTAAGAGTCAATAACTTCTTTTCCATCTATAAACCAGTTTGGTTGAATTTTTCTCTTTTGTAAACTAAAAATCTCCATAAATTATATACATATGCACATTTTGTAAAAATTACCCAGGATAAAATAAAGGATAAAGACAATTCTACAAACTCTTACACTATCAATATAACTTAGATTTAAGATTTTTGAGTACTTACTGTGGGCCAGACACTGTTGTAACTTCATTATATGTTTTAAGTTATTTGATCCTAACAACAAATCCATTATGTAGGTGTTCTTATATTTTCCTCTTTTTATATGAGGAAAGCATAACATAAAGAGATCAAGAAACTCACCCAAGATGACTTAGTAGTAAAGTAGTGCTCAAATACTAACCAGGGCAATCAGATCCCAGAGCTTATGTGCATAACTACTATATTCCATTGCTAGGACCTCTCCAAAAGATACTTTTCAATACTCATCAGCTATAAAACTGTCTGCCTGAGAGATCAGTTTCAACATATGGTGTAAAGATCAAAAGGTAGCCTTAAGGTGAAAAGTAAGAGCCTCAAGTAAGGATATAGCTTAAATCTATAATATAACTGGAGTCCATGGAACAATTTTATGTTAAGAGAATGGCCTTGAACATTAATCTTTTCAGTCATGGGCATAATGACAGGTGTTTTGAGGTCCCTCTTTCTGTTGGATGGGAAGGGAAGAAAGTCAAGACAGACCATCTCTAACAGAGAGTTCAGCATAAAAGATATAGTCAGAGCCACCCCATAGATGGCAGCTCTAAATCTACCTGGGCAGTTTACTAAAAGCAAGGCAAATGCTGCAGTTCTCAGCCAAAAGGAGACCTGGAATGCTTAACAGGATGTCTAGGCAAAACAAAACAAAATAAAACAAAACAAAAACAAAACAAAACAAAAACAAAACAAAACAAAAAAACATTGTAGGTGGGGAGTGGGGGTGGGCAATGGACAAGGTTTGACAGGCAGTGAGTGAAATTCTAGCTCTGCTATTAACTAGATATGTGACCTTGTGTATGTCTTTAACTATTCTGAGCCTGAGTTTCTTCACATATGAGGATCCCTATCTCATGGATGTAGTAAGGATTAAATTAGAAGAGATAATATATGAAAAACACTTAGTATGCTCCAGAACCATGATAGATACTCAGTAAATGACAGCCATTTGGTTACTGAGTCTTGGTGGATGCCATATGCCTAGGGTTCATCCTAGTTGGAACCTATGACTTCTAGCCAACTCATTGCATAGCTCATGGCTGGTCGACCCAGGTCTTCTGGCCTTCTGCCTGCCTGAGTTGAGAATAACTTCCATACTGGAAGCAACAGCAGAAGTTCAAGGCCCATAGCTTAGAAGGCTGAGAAGACAGGGCTGAGTTTTTTTTTTCCCCCTGTACCCCCACACAGATGGTAAATCTCACTTACAGGGCCATCTTAGAACAAAATAGGACAATACCAGGCATGGATTCCAGCATCCAGTTTAGTGCCTCCTTCAAAGCACTCTGACCAGACAGACCTCCCTTGAATATTAGTAGAAGAAAGCTCCCAATGGGAAAATTCCAGGGTTAATATGCAACAAAGAGTCCTCATTTTAAATGTGGGTGTCATTTTCCTAAAAAACAGCTCTTGAATAATCAAAAACACACCAAAAAACAAACAGTGAATTAGGGCTACACATCAAAAATGCCCCGGACCACTTCTACAATGAAATTAAAAAGACATTTTTAGTCAATTATGATTCTAAGACAGGGGTTTTATAAAAAATAGAAGCTAGGTTTTAAAATCACTTTTTGAGATTCAGTCACATTAGGGAGGAAACATCAAGATATTTCCGTTGAAGACGACTTTGTTTTCTCCCTCTGTTGAATAAGAAACCCATTTAAAATGCCAGGCCATTACAACAGAACTGATCCTGTTATGACAAATATCATTGCCCTGGCCAATGGTTCACTCATTGCAAAATGATTTAATAAACATTTCCAGAACCACCAAGATTGGAAAACCTATGAATGCCATTTCCTGTTGAAGTGTCTGGAGCAAGTGTAAGAGGAGAACCATGCAGTGTTTGGGGGTCTCTGTTGTTGAATCTAGTAGAGTGTTTACTCAAAGCACCTCAAGGGAGCATGGCTAGAAATGGATGGGGGAGGAGAAACCAGAATCACGGAGCAGTTAAAACAGTCACCAAGAAAACAACTTCAAATGTTTAAAAAGAAGGGTGAGGCAAGGACAAAATCAGAAGGTGAGTCTTAGCAGATATGAAACTAAAGTGTAAGTGGGAGAGAAATGTGAAATCATAACTGGGGCCATGAACTTTGAACACTGGCTTTATGGGGTCAGATAAACAAGTAAAGAGTATAGAGTTGGACATCAACTAAAATCTATATCCAGACAAACATTGTTGGGAAAACTTAGCCAATGAAAAAAAGACACAACAATTATTGTATAAAATTATCAAAAAGTATCCTAATATATTGAATTTCTCATAAAAGTAAATATTACTTTTAGTATTTATGCTTATAATATTACTGAATTTTTTTAGTCATAAAATTGCCATTAACTGACCAAAAAATGGTATAAGTATAAACCAGAGGTTATACTTGGTTATCCGTGGGCTGAGTCCAGTTGTATTTGCCTTGCACAGCATTTTTAAAAATGAACTAGTTCTCGCTATGGTGAAACTTCTACAATTACCCTGGCCTTATACCTAATATTTTCATGTGTATGTGATAGTGTGTGTTGGGGGACTTCCTTTCTAGGAACCCTCTGATCTCTCCCCCTGATGGAAGAGATACAGGAGGCTATATCTGACATTCATTACTCCTCATTTCTTAATTGGGTAAAGTTATTCTATTAACAATCTGAGAACACTATGAGCCCTCAGTTCTGCATACCTAAGGTTTCTTCTGAGGAAAGAGGTAATTAGAAAATACATTTGGCTACAGATATCAGCCTTGTTCTTCAATCAGCTTTATCAGTAATAATGCTGACATCTTGATTTCCATCTGTCTTACTCCTGTGTCATTTCTCAACTGCTAATGAACTCAAGAGAAGAAGGGAGAGGGTGTTATAAATTGGCTTCCACAAACCCCAAGAGGTTGCCACCATCTAAATGTTGGGAAATTTCATATAAAGATCAAGGTTTATGACTTTTATTAAAAAATGGAAGGACTGGCAAGACTGGCTCCATATTTGCACCTACTATCCACTGGCTCATCTGAGTAATGAATGGCAGCCACCTTTCGATGGGGCATGAATGTTCCAATTTGTCATAGTCTTCAGCACTCCATATTACTTATATTTAGGTATTTAATTTTGTCATTTTGTCCCAACTTGTAAGTTTGTATTTCCTACTATAATCACATAAATCTCCTTCTTTAGAATACTGGCTTTTTCTAAGATAATGGAATACTGATTATTAGATAGAATTATTAGTAATAACTTTTGAAAACCACTGGTGTGGAATATCCTATTATTTGTAAGTCTGATTGCAAAGCTAAGTATTGTGGCCTTATAGTTCCTGATCTTGAACAGCTACAGATCTCTATCATTTCACTCCAGATACTTCCAGTGCCACAATGACGTAGACAACCTTTTCCTAATTTTAGATGAGACTGCACCTGCCAAGTCAGAAAAATCCTATTGAAGCCCTATAGCAAGGAAAATTCTCCATTTCTAGCTTATATTCTATGTCCAGACAAGATAGGGTTGTGTCTCTTTGGCAAAAGCAAAGTAAAGGATTGGAAAAATTCTTGAATAAGTTCAAGCAAAACATATGTCAAATGACCCAGGTAATTTCCAGAAGAGCCAATGTTTTCTCTGAATTAGAGTACTTGGAAAATTGCCCTAACCACCTGTATGGCTTGGGTCACGGAGATTGAGACTGTGTTTTCACAACTAAAATAACCATAGTTGAACCAGCCATGGAGGCCTATCTCAAAAACAAAAATTTTGCTGCATCACTGGGGATCAAGTTACCTTTAACACAATCAGTTGTGGAGAGAGTAAAACACATTAATTTAGTTGTCCCAAAGCAATTTAATCACATTACACAGGTCTAACATTAAACTTATTCCCAGTTTTACTTTATGAAATAGCAAAATGACTAGGCAATCAACCAGACTAGCTCAAATGATACCCAATGCTGGTTTGACACTGTTATTTAATTAATTGGCTGCAAGTTTTAAATTCCTTTATACACTCTTATGGTCAGGTGCTACAGGCACCTAATTATTTTTTTCCTGTTTTAGAAACTAACATTCTTCTTCACATATCCTAGTTAGATGACTTCTAAATAGAATTGAATTACTCCATTGGCTTTTTCTCTATGGGTTCTTGCCTACGTCTTTTCTGTTTTAAAATAGTCTCTTTTGGCTTTTCTTATGAAAATCTTTGACATTTGTTTTTTGAAAGATGAAGCATCTCCTAACTATTAGTGTTCCATACCTGGAATCCTGGCCACCATGATATCATTCACTTTAGAAAATAAATGTAAAGTAAATATGACTCCAGATTTAAATCCAGGAACTTGAACAGAACAAGTACTACAGACTGGAGTGTTTGGCTTCCTTTCTTGCTGTGAGTCAGAGCCAGGAGGTTCCCATTAAGGTGTACATGAATTGTATTACCCCACACTGAAGTGTGTCCATAACGTAATGCTGTAAGGCAGCCAAGTTCTTCTAACAATCACATGGATCAATATTCAAAACATACCAGTATCTCATTAGATCCTTCATTTGTAAAAAGTTTTACTCAGCAAGCTATAGTTACATAGATATTTTGTTTTAGGGTAGAGCACACCCTATTTTAAATAAGTTTATTACTTCCATTGTATTAGTGCCTCTCAGGCTGTCACATTCGTCTAGAATGAGCTGCCATAATAAAAAGAGATAAATGTACAGAATTATGCACAGAGTGTGTTCTGAAGTAATAGGAGGGGCATTTTCAGGAAAAAAACATTTTTCTACACTCTCATCAGTGTTCAAAACAAGAAGAAAACCCCTCAAACTAAGTCATTTGGCAAGACAAACTCTATTTAAGCGACAAAAATTTTCTCTTCAGCTTTGAACCTCTATCTTTCCCTCTTACTCTTCTCCTTTAAAGGAATCCCTGAAGAATTATAGGCAAATATATTTTGAAAGAGTGTTGAGTCCTGAAAGATTTAACAGTTAAGATTAGAAGTTAAGAAAAAAATTAACTGCTAACCCCCCTCCCACATGCCCTCCTTATTCTTCAGAAACCACTTCTTCAAATGATCACTTCTGAAGGCATCCCTCATCATTAGGTCATCTCTCACCCTAGTATGTCACCACCTTCAAAGATAAATGACCTGGTATGAGGATGGCACAGGCTGAAGTTCAAAAGTGCCCATGGAGTGATGGTCCCAGCACTAGAAATGGAAGATTTCTTTCCTTGTCTTTCTAAACCTGGAGTTCTGTGCTGAAAGAACAATGATTACTTCATCATCTACAGAAGTGAGACATAAAGAAGGATGGAGGCTGATAAAAATTAGAGCTAGTAAATATAATCATGTGTTTTCTAGGGGGGAAATGAGACAAATTGAAAAAGAAACTCTGACAATATAAAATGAAGAATCAACACTGGTCTAGTAAACCTCTAAAGAGTGTATTATTGAGAGACATTGAGGAAGGAATAAGATGTTCTCCACTGTCACTGAAAAAAAAAATAAAATAAAATGGCACTGAAATATATAAAAAGAAATTTATACACTAAGCAAAATCCATGACTAGGCAAGCATCTTCTTCCAAATAGGTCTTTAAAATTGAAATAATATTAAGTAATAATTTCTTGTTCTAAACGGGATAATTAATAATAATAATGTTAATAATAATAATAATAACTTCTTGTTCTAAGCAAGGGAGTGACTAAAATTTCTAGCAGAATCTATGCATCATGTTCCCTGTTTTCCTTCCACTCTCCAACCTTATTTCATGAAGTCTGACCACTAACGTGACAACTGGGTCTATCCTTATAATGTTGTTTCTATCAAACGTTGCCATGTATTTTCTTCCTGTTTGTTTATTTCTTCTACCAGATTGAAAGCTCCTGAAGACAAGAACTATTGTCCTATTCAACTTTGTAAGATTGTACTATGGAGATGTGTACTGTGAGAAGTTCAGTTTCTAAAATCAACTTGAAAGGCAAAAATCTTATATGATCAAACCCGTGGAAGCTCTTAGAAAGGGGCAACTTTGAAGCCATGTTTTGTTAAGTTCAACATCAGGTTTCCTTTTGTGTTGGAACAGGCTAGTGTATCATTACATCCTTGATTTGGATGATGCCTTACATTCTAATGTTTTTAGTAGACTTGTGATTAAGTCCCACAGTATTTGAAAAATATAACTAAAATATAAACACTAGAATCTCATTCAGTGTTATAAGATGTCTCAACCACAAGAAACACACAAGGATCCAATACTGAATGAGGACAGAGAACATTCATGTCTCTCATCTCTTGCTCAATGTAGTCAGAATCCCATTAAGTAAACAGAAACCATACACGATGTTTCACAAGGTGATTTAATACAGGGGGTCAGTTATACAGCATTTAGAAAGCTGAAAGAGCAAAACCAGTTGCTAAGGCCACCCTGGTATTAGTAGCTCAGGAAACAGCTACCATTCTTTGGGCTGGGAGAGTGAAAGAGAATAAATGCTATTAGCAAAACTTGGGATCTTGGGGGAAGTGTCTCTACAGAGCAGATGGTCAGACCCCCAAGGTGTCACAGCTTAGCTGGTTCTAGGACCTCTGAGGGGGACATCATGTGATTGCTATGTGGACTCTGATAGACAGCTCTAAAAGGAAGAGTGGCACAGTTGCTACTGGTGCTCTGCAGGGGCCACAAGAGAACTGGTGCTTGAAATGCTGGAATAAGTTGAAGTCTGGAGCCCTACTTGAGTGCTACTGCTAGAAGGAAGCTAGCTAGAACCAAAAACAGAAATACTCCTTCTGCTGTCCTACCATGCCTCCAGGCAGTATAACCTAACCAAAAGCTAGCCAGCAAAGAAGCCTGGGAAATGTAGTTTGCATGGTCCCAGCTCCAGTGTCACAGAGTGGAGTGTAAAAAGCCTGAGCTTGAGGCTGAGACAGGGTAGGTAAAATTACTATCAGGCATAAACTCACTGAGTGGAATAAAAAGCAGAATTTTCCTTCATTTTCTTTTACCATAGTTGAATCCCTGTAAGTTAAATGTATTCATGATGCCAATTCACTTTTTCTTGGAATCCCATAGTTCATTAGCCCAATATCCTGCTTATAGCATGTGATTAATGTACATATTGAATGGATAAATGAATGTCTTTTTGGCTTTTGGGTGCTGAGGGAATTTTCTCTGATTATTAACCCAGTTTAACTGCCATTGAGAAACAAAACTAAAGAAAATATATAAGAACCTAAGGGCAAACTCTGCCATAGTTCACTGACATTGTAAATGTACCTACCCAAACAGTTCAAATGGTTTCTATCCCTGGCTCTATCTCCTAACTATCCACTGCCAATTTGCTATCAAAAATCTCTATTGCAGCCGTACTTGTATAGCTTAAGAGTGACATCCGGTGGCTTATAACTTAATCACTTATTGTAATGCCTCTAGAAATCTAATCAGTTCTCAATTATTAATATAAATAGGAAGGGGCATAATATATAAAACCCTAAACAAAAGATGAAACTTAAAACTGTTAGCTTTATTTTGAGAGATTGCTTAAGTGCATTTGCCTATTAACCGTTTGAAATCTCATATCCAAGTTCATTTGCATTTTTTCTACTATTGAGTTTACGCCTGTCATAATTTTGGTGATGTCTGCCAAAGACACAAACTGATGGGCAGAGAAAGAAACTGGGGTTAGGTAGGGCTGGGAGTAGTAGTCATTAACCAGTTCTAGACCTGACTCCCAAGACCAGAAGTTCAGTATTCAGGATCAAAACAGAGTATGGAAAACTCAGCCTAGATCCAGGTTTGAACTAATACCTAAAGTTGTCTAGTCTGGCACAAGGTTCCAGATAGAGGCAACATCTAGAATTGGGTAGGCTCTTTAAACATGGTCTCAGGGGACCAGGCTTCTCAAGGAGAAGTCTGAGCCAGAAGCTGAGGCTAAGGAGCCTGAGATCAGCAAAAAGTCAGGGCAGCAACCAAAGAACCTCAAGTTTAGGATGGTGCTTCATTCTCAATGACACAATGCAGGAAGTTGAAGGTGATTTTTATGTGTGGTTTGGGAAGTCAATCTCATTCTAGTATAGACAATACCTCAAGAAAAAAAAAACAAACATAGAAACTCTTTATGTGTTTGGAATTCTCTTCTTTCTTTTAATAGAATAGTCAAAGGAACAAATAACTTCATCATAAAATCTCACACTTAAATGAACTAGGAATAGAAATCTTCTCATCTTTGTTTACATGGATCTTAGGCTGAAAAATACTACCAACTCAGGATTTACAAGGACTTGAATATGTTTTCATATTCAAAGGGTTCAGGGAATTCAGGCTGAAGGAATTCAGCCCAGACAAGCTCCTTCTCTATTTAATAATATTTTCCAGAGGCAACCCAGCAAAAACATGTATTAATTCATAAATATACAGAAGTGAGTTAAAAGGAAATCTCAGTGGTAGCTGTAGTTAGAATTATTCAGACACCTCTTTTATTCAGCTTGATTTGGGAGCAGGATACTAATAGTGAGTCATGAATACGATTAGTATAGCTCATGATGTCAATGTACGGTAAGAGACTTGTGGCTTCTTTCCATGTAACCATATCCCACAAAAAAGTAGGATATGATATTTTTCTGACAATGGAGTCTGAAAGGAAGCAGTTCCTACAAAGTGCTTGCCTATCACATCAAAAGGATGAGTAGAGTTAGCCTTTTCTACACAAATGTCCATCTCTTTTTAAAAATATATATATGGAAACTTCAAGGCAGAGCTATGAAAATTCATAAATACCTACAACCTCAAAATGTTCTTTCCTCAGTTGAGAATGCATGGTCGTGATGACAATGAGGATGATGATAATGGTAATCTTACCTTTTACCAGGACACTTTCTCATTCCTGTGGAAAACAGGAGCTCTCAGCAATCAAATGGAAATAGTTTTGAAGTCCAGCCTCAATGATAATATCCTAATTATCAGAGTAAAGGGCAATGTCTGAAACTTAAGTAGGTGATGTGCATCTAGCTTTTTTCAATTAATCTGGCCTAACAATGGCTGGTTGGCCAAGAGAGAATATGGTAGATATTTCAATGAAGATAGAAAGTTCTTGATTAGTATTTCCTCTAGTGCGGTTTTTCCAAAAATGCTTTTCTCTAGGACATTAGCTTTTAATAAGAAACAGACAATGTGCCTCAAATCTAATCAACAAATGCAAGAACATTCACTTACTCCCTCTAGTTTATTGTCCATAGCAAGTCTGCCTCTGTGTCTTAACTTTGGGCATTCTCCTTTCAAAAAGGAGACCAAACAAGATGGAGTAAATCTGGGAAATGCTCCAGAACTCAAAATGCTTTTGAGGCTTACTCTATGTAAAGGTGTTACATAGTGTAACTGGTGTTAGCAAAAGACAGTATTTTCAGGAGACCACTTGATTCTGTTTAGTTCTATCTCCACTGATAGTTTGCTTCTGACTGTGGCTCAATTTACTGTGCAGCTTACTGGCATACTCTCAGTGGAAAAGACCTGTCCTTCTGGCCCCCCAGGCTGGGGAGTTAGGATGGGTGGGGAAGGGTTTCAAGCAAGAGACTCAAAAGAATCTGGAAGGAGACTGAAGTCATCTTTCAGGAATTGACTTTAATTCAGTGATAAGACTTTCATATTAATTTTTATCTTTACAGAGGTGAGAAATACCATTACTTAAACAGGCAATGGAGACTTCAAATTTAAAAAAAAATGTATTTGACAGAGGGAGTTGTATGGTATATATAAAAATGAAGGGAGGTTATAACTGAACTTCTCTTAAACACCTGATTTAGGTTTTCTACCATCAGTTTACCCAAGATACAAGAAACAAAATACAATAACAAATATTTATTAAAGTCCTGGTGGAACATAGATTATTTTAAAGTATAAGCAGAAAGAGAATATTTGTCAGAAAAGCAAATACCATTCCACCACCAAGCACAGCCTTCTCTGTATTCTCTAACAATTCTGTCATCTCTAAAATTCTGCCTTCTCTAAAAATTTTCACAGAATCAGACCCCTATAAAAATGTCCTTTTTTGCTTATTCAAGTGGGGAACGCTCATGTAGTTCCCAGAAAATAAAGGTTTATGTTAAATATGATTTCATACTCTCTGTATCATATCATCTGCTTACTCTATGGTCAGGGCACTCAAATGTGAACCCTTGTTTGCATTTTCAGTAAATCAAGGCAAAGATATTTGACCATTTGGAAATTCCAGTTTCTAGACTCAGTTAAGGCACCCATCTAAATAAGACACTTAACATAAGTGTGCAACGATATCTATGTTGTGTGTTCCAAATTGTTCAGAAAGTGAATATGTTATAGTGGAGAAGAGAAAGGTAGCAAGATAAGTAGAAGTAAAGAGTTAAATTAGAAAACTTAAAGAAAAAGAATAGGCTGATGAGACCTTTTATAAACAAAGAAATGCAGAAAAGATGTTTATATTCCTGTGACCACAAGAATAAGCATAACCAAGAGCACTGTTAGAGTCCAACCAACCAAAAAGACCTGAGGAGGTCCCAATGAAATGGAACTCTGGTCCCCACTCACAATCCCCTGGGCAATTAGACCTCCTCTGCATGCTAATTGCATCATTATGAGACAAGCCAAATGCAAATGAAATAAACAATAATTTGGGGCAGAGCAACATGTGGACTAGGCAATTTCTCCTGAGAGACAGATTGCAGGAGTTTTGGAGGGTCCATGAATCAAAGGATGAAATCACAGTATAAAAGGATAAACCAGGCTTGAGAACCCAGACATTTCTCAACTCCTGTCATAGATGTACCTGTCATAACTTGCCCTGAATTTGATCTTGGTCATGACCAATAATTAACCAAATGCAATGGGCCTCCTTTTATCTAAACTATCACACTTTAATGTGTGCATGGCTTTTTACCCAGAGAGTACATTTTTTAAGGCTCTATCCTAAAGAAATATTTGTACATGCACAAAAGACATATAAATGAGGATTTTTTCAACTCAACATCACTTACAATATTCTAAAATTGGAAAAATCTAAATGCCCAGGAATAGGGGAGTGCTAAACAAAATTTGATATATTTATACTAGGAGCAGAGTGTAATGGAATAAAGTCTTCAGCACCAAAATGCTTGGGTTCATATCTCAGCTCCACTGTTTACCAGCAATATGACCTTGGCCAAATTGCTTAACTTTTCAGTGACTCAGTATTCCCCAGTGGTAAGAAAAGAAGACAAGATTTCCTTGTTTATAGGGCTATTGTGAGAAATAAATGTGATACCATTCTAAACAGCCAGAATATTATCTGGCACATAGCAGGTACTTAGTATGTTAGCATGTTTCTTATTTTGAACACACAATTATGCAGCATTTAAAAACAGAATCTAGCTGTAGCTCCTGCCATAGAAAACTCTGCAAAATATACCGTGAGATGAAAAAAGGTTGCAAAACAATAAATAAAGGATGATTCTATTAATTATTTAAGTGTATATAGGCAAAATACATATGTATGCATATAAATGGAGAAGAAAGTATGGAAGAACGAGTCAATAGCAACGATTATCTCTAGAAAATGAACTGGACTGAATGGAGAGAGGAACTGAGAGAAGATCACTTTCTTCCTCTTTATATTTTTGCATTTGAGCTTTTTTACAAACATAGATTTCTGTTTTAGTTAAATACTTTTAAAAATACAGTTGACCCCAGAACAACACAGGTTTGAACTGCACAGGTCTACTTACACGTGGACTTTTTCAATAAATATATTGGACATTTTTTTTATATTTGTGACAATTTGAAACAACTTGAAGATGAATCGTGTGCTCTAGAAATAATTGAAAAATTATGAAAAAGTTAGGCTTGTCATGAATACATAAATTATATGTAGGTGCTAATCTATTTTATCACTTGCTACCATAAAATGTATATACAAATCTATTACCAAAAGTTAAAATTTATCAAAACTTACACACACACTTACAGATTGTACATGGAACCACTTGCAATCCAGAGAAATGTAAACAAACGTAAAGATGCAGTACTAAATCATAACTGCATAAAATTAATTGTAGCACACACTACAAAACTGTAATAATTGCATAGTGGTGAGCTCAAGTGCTAGGATTATCGGCTTAAAACGCTATATGATACTAATCATCTCTGGACGAGCAGTTCATCTCTCTGGTAAATTGTGTATTGCAGTAAAAAGTGATTTCTCATAGGTCTTGCATATTTTTCACCATGTTGACCGCAATACCATAAGCTTTGAATAACACCACGGGACCCATATGAAGTGCCATTAGTGATGCTGGAAGTGCTCTCAAGAAGTAGAGAAAAGTCATGACATTACAAGAAAAAGATGAATTGCTTGATATGTAGCATAGATTGAGGTCTGTAGCTGTGGTTGCCTGCCATTTCAAGATAAATGAATCCAGTGTAAGGACATAGTAAAAAAAGAAAAGGAAATGTGTAAAGCTGTCACTGTGGCCACACGTGCAGGTGCAAAAACCTTGCACTTTTTGTGAAATACCTTTTTTATCTTGTATTGAAAATGCAACTTTTACATGAGTGCAGGATTATTATAAGAAAGACATACCTACAGACTCTGATATGATTTGAGAAATAGCAAAATCATTATATGACAACTGTAAGCAAAAAAAAAAAGTAAAGGGTCTGAAGTTGGAGAATATGATGTCAACAAAGGATGGTTTGATAATTTTGCAAAGAGGTTTGGCTTAAAAAATGTCAACATAACAAAAGAAGCACCTTCTGCCAATCGAGAGTCAGCAGATGAGTTCCCAGATGAAATGCCATGAGAAAATCATTGAGGAAAAAGGACATGTGCATCAGGTTTTTAATGCAGATAAAGGTGTCCTATTCTGGACAAAATGCCACAAAGGAAATTTAATACTAAGGGAAAGAAGTGAGCACCATTATCTAATGCAAGAAGGGATAAATTAATTCTACTGTTTTGTGCAAATTCAGTTGGTTTTATGATCAGGACTATCCTTATCTACCCTTATCTATAAAGTGGTTAACCCCCAAGACTTGAAGGGAAAAGATAAACATAAGCTGCTAGTCTTTGATCGTACAACAAGAAGGCCTGGACGATGAGAACCCTTTTTTTCTGGATTGGTTCTATGAATGCTTTTTCCCTGAAGTCAGGAAGTACTTTGCCAGTAAGGGACTGCTTTTTAAGTTCTTTTTATATTGGACAGTGTTCCTGGCCACTCAGAACTCCATGGCTTCAACATTGAAAGCAATTAAGTGTTCTATTTGCCCCCAAACACAAATTCTCTAATTCAGCCTATAGATCAGGTTATCATAAGCACCTTTAAAGCTGTTTACACATGGTACCTCATGGAAAGAAATGTCAAACTATGGAAGAGAACCCCGATAGAGAGAATATCATGAAAATCTGGAAGGATTACACCATTAGAGATGCTATCCTTGTTACATAAAAAGCTGTGAAAGCCATTAAAGCCTGAAACAATAAATTCCTGCTAGAGAATACTGTGTCCAGATGTTGTGCATGACTTCACAGCATTCACAACAGAGTCAATCAAGGAAATCATGAAAGAGATTGTGGATATGACAAAAAAGGTGGGAGGTGAAGGGTTTCAAGACATGGATCTTGGAGAAATTCAAGAGCTAACAGACACCACACCAAAGGAATGAACAGAAGACAATTTGATGGAGATGAGTGCTTCTAAACCAGTGCCAGACAATGAGGAAAAGAAGCAGAAGCAGTGCCAGAAAACAAATTGACATTAGACAATCCGGCAGAAGGATTCTGATTATTTAAGACTGCTTTTGACTTCTTTTACAACATAGACCTTTCTATGAAACAGGCACTGAAACTAAAGCAAATGGCGGAAGAATTGGCACTATATAGAAATATTTTTAGAGAAATGATAAAGCAAAAAGTCAGAAATTACAATGTATTTCTGTAAAGTTATAGCCAGTGTGCCTTCTGCTTCTGCCTCCCCTTGCACTTCTTCCACCTTTTCCACCTCTGCCACCACAGACACAGCAAGACCAACCCCTCCTCTTCCTCTGTCCCCTCAGCCTATTCGATGTGAAAATGACAAGGATGAAGACCTTTATGATGATCCACTTTCATTTAGTGAATAGTAGGTAATCGTCACACCATGCAGTTAATAAATGTACCTGTTGTGTATCCCTGTGTGTGTCTTCATGTGAAAAACTAACAACTGTATGGCAAGAACTGTAAGAGACGTTTTGTGTCATCATCACCGCCTAAGTATCATGTAAAACATTGTGTGCAAGACTTGTATGGAAATGGATAGTCTATCCTTACATAGGCGTAAGGTGAGTGACATTTAATATAAGATTAATGATTTTTGTTTTCTTACTGTTTTATAACTTTTCTTTCCAATAATTATATTACTATACAGTATGCCTGCTCTCTCTCTCTCTCCCTAATTAGAGAAACTGTGCATCATTACAGGTAAGTGTGTTGTTAGAAAATGTTAGCAATGTTTCCAATACAGTATTATGAATATGACTATAATACTCTATGCAATAGAATTTTTATAACTATTCATTCATTGGTATGTAGATTAGGCTACCCTTAAGTGATCATATTGATTACACTAGGCTACCATAAAGCAATCATATTGCTGCTTCTTTATTATCAATGCATGAATTACCATACCTATAAATAAACATTTTTCACATTGCTTTTCCAGTTTTGATGTCCAGGGTTACTAATACACAGAACATCTATAGTGTTTTGTATCATACAAGACAATATTGAAATAGATACTGACAGACAATCCATCTTGTAAATTTAAACTATCAATAAATAGAGTACCGTAAATTTATTTTCTCTACCTTATGACTTTTTTAATAATGTTTTCTTTTCTCTAGCTTACTTTATTGTAAGAATACCATATATAATAAATATAACATACAAAATATATGTTAATCGACTGTTTATGTCATTGGTAAGGCTTCTGGTCAACAGTAGGCTATTGGTAGTTAAGTTTTGGGGGGGGTCGAGGTGATATATGGATTTTCAACTCTGTAGGGGTCAGCATCCCTAACCCCTGCATTGTTCAAGGGTCAACTGTATATACTTCAGAAAATAAAGTAAGAAGACAACCAAGTAAAGATGCAATAAGAATAGTGAAAACAATTCTGAACAAGTGAATGTCTATGGTGTTTTAACATTCTGAGTTTCTAAGGAAAAGGGAAACAGGACTTCTCAGTCTATGGTCATAGGTCTAACACAAGCATAGGACTAAGACATGGCAAGCAAGATAGCTAGTACCAAAAAACTGAAGAAGGCACTGATTTTTAGGGCCATGACTCACACAATCCTTAGATATGGCCCTGGTCTAATATTACATTGAAAACATTCCAGGGCTTGCTTTGGCAGCACATTTACTAAAACTGGCACAATACAGAGAAAATTAGCATGGCCCCTGCTCAAGGATGACATGCAAATTTTTGAAGTGTCTGTATTTTTAAAGGTAGTAGTAGACCTGTCCACTGAAACTTGGCAGGCCAGAAGGGAGTGGCAGGAAATATTCAATGTGCTGAATGGGAAAAATAGGCAGCCAAGAATCCTTTATCCAGCAAATCTGTCATTCGTAATACAAGGAGAGATAAAGTCTTTCCCAGATAAACAAAACTGAAGGAGTTCATGGCCATTAAACCAGCCCTGCAAGAGATCCTAAGGGGGACTCTGTGAGTGGAATGTTGCAAAGACTACAAACGTCCAGAGACATCACCACAAGCATGAAACCTAGAGATAACACAATGACACTAAATCTATATCTTACAATAATAATGCTGAATGCCAATGGACTAAATGCTTCAATCAAAAGACACAAGGTATCAGAATGGATAAAAAATAAGATCCATCTATGCTGTCCACAACAGACCCATTTTAGACCTGAGGACACCTTCAGATTGAAAGTGATGGGATGAACAAGCATCTATCATGCTACTGGAAATCAAAAGAAAGCTGGAGTATCCATAGTTATATCAGACAAAATAGATTTTAAACTAACTGTAACAAGAGATGAAGATGGGCATTATATCATAATTATGGGGTCTATCCATCAAGAAGAGCTAGCAATTATAAATGTTTATGCACCCAATTGGGAACACCCAAATATATACATCATTCACAAACATAAGCAATTTTATTGATAAGAATATCATAATTGCAGGTAACTTTAATACTGCACTTACAGCAGGGGACAGATCATCTAGACAGAAATCAATAAAGAAACAATGGCCCTGAATGATACACTGGACCAGATGGACTTGGCAGATATATTCATCCAAAAGCAGCAGAATACATATTCTTCTCGAGTGCACATGGAACATTCTCCAAGACAGATCATATACTGGCTCACAAAACAGCCCTTAATAAATATAAAAGAATTGAGACCATATAATGCATATTTACAAACCACAATGTTATGAAACTTGAAATCAACTACAGGAAAAAGTTTGGAAAACCTCCAAATGCATGGAGATCAAAAGAACATCCTGGTAAAGAATGAATGGGTCAACCAGGTAATTAAAGAAGAAATAAAAAAAAATATGCAAGCAAATGAAAATGAAAGCATGACAATCCAAAACTTTAGGATGCAGCAAAGGCAGTCCTAAGAGGAATATACATTGCAATCAAGGCCTATTTCAAGAAACAAGAAAAATCCAAATTACAAAATATAACAGCACATCTAAAGGAACTAGGAGCAGAAGAGCAAAGAAACCCTAAGGCCAGCAGAGGAAGAAAAATAATAAAGATTAGAGCATGGGAATGCAAGCTGCTGCAGCCACTCTGGAAAACAGTATGGAGGTTCCTCAAAAAACTAAAATTAGAACTACCCTACGACCCAGCAATTGCACTACTAGGTATTTATCCAAAGGATATAGGTGTGCTGTTTTGAAGGGACACATGCACCCCAATGTTTATAGCAGCACTATCAACAATAGCCAAAGTATGGAAAGAGCCCAAATGTAGATCGATGGATAAATGGATAAAGAAGATGTAGTGTATATATATATATATATATATATATATATATATATATACACAATGGAGTATTACTTGGCAATCAAAAAGAATGAAATCTTGCCATTTGCAACTACGTGGATGGAACTGGAGGGTATTATGCTAAGTGAAATTAGTCACTCAGAGAAAGACAAATATCATATGGCTTCACTCATATGAGGACTTTAAGAGACAAAACAGATGCACATAAGGGAAGGGAAACAAAAATAATATAAAAACAGGGAGGGGGATAAAATATAAGAGACTCATAAATATGGAGAACAAACTGAAGGTTACTGAAGGGGTTGTGGAAGGGGGGATGTGCTAAATGGGTAAGGGGCACTAAGGAATCTACTGCTGAAATCATTGTTGCACTATATGCTAACTAATTTGGATATAAATTATTAAAAAAAAATATTAGAGCAGAAATAAACAATATAGAATCCAAAAAAAAAAAACCACCAATAAAACAGATCAATGAAACAAAGAGCTGGTTTTGAAAAAATAAACAAAGTTGATAAACCCCTAGCCAGACTTCTCAAAAAGAAATGAGAGAGGACCCAAATAGATAAAATCACAAATGAAATAGGACATATCACAACCAACACCACAGAAATACAAACAATTATCAGAGAATACTACAGAAAATTATATGCCAACAAACTGGACAACTTCAAAGAAATGACAAATTCCTAGACACCCACACACTACCAAAACTCAAATGGGAAGAAATAGAAAATTTGAACAAACCTATAACCAGCAAAGAAATTTAATCAGTTATCAAAAATCTCCCAACGAATAAGAGTCTTGGGCCAAATGGCTTCCCAGGGGAATTCTACTGAACATTTAAAGAAGAGCTAATACCTATCCTTCTCAAGCTGTTCCAAAAAATATAAATGGAAAGAAAGCTTCTAGACTCATTCTATGAAGTGAGCATTACCTTGATTCCCAAGCCAGACAGTGACCCCATAAAAAAAGGAGAATTATAGGCCAATATTTCTGATGAACATGGATGCAAAAATTCTCAACAAGATACTAGCAAATCAAATTCAAAAGCATATAAAAAGAATTATTCACCATGATTAATTGGGATTCATTCCTGGGCTGCAGGGCTGGTTCAATATTTGCAAATCATTCAATGTGATACATCACATTAATAAAAGAAAGGATAAGAACCATATGATTCTGTCAATAGATGCAGAAAAAGCATTCGACAAAACACAGCATCCTTTCTTAATAAAAACCCTCAAAAAAGTCAGGATAGAAGGAACATATCTTAACATCATAAAAGCCATATATGAAAAGCCCTCAGCCAGGATCATCCTCAATGGGGAGAAACTGAGACCAGATGGACCTCAACTGAGACCAGATGTTTCCATGAAATCAGGAACACAACAGGGATGTCCACTCTCACCACCATTGTTCAACATGGTGTTGGAAGTCCTAGCATCAGAAATCAGATGACAAAGTGAAATAAAAGTCATCCAAATTGGCAAAGAAGAAGTCAAACTTTCACTTTTGCAGATAACATGATACTCTACATGGAAAATCTGAAAGAATCTACCAAAAAGCTGCTAGAACTGATACATGAATTCAGCAAAGTCACAGGATACCAAATTAATGTACATAAATCAGTTGCACTTTTATACACCAATAATGAAGCAACAGAAATAGAAATAAAGAAATCAATTCCATTTACAATTGCACCAAGAACCATAAGATACCTAGGAATAATCCTAACCAAAGATGTAAAAGATCTGTATGCTGAAAACTATAGAAACCTTATGAAGGAAATTGAAGAAGACGCAAAGAAATGGAGAAACATTCCATGCTTATGGATTGGAAGAACAAATATTGTTAAAATGTTAATACTACCCAAAGCAATCTACACATTCAATGCAATCCCAGTCAAAATTGCACCAGCATTCTTCTTGAAGCTAGAACAAACAATTCTAAAATTTGTATGGAACCACAAAAGACCCCGAATAGCCAAAGTAATGTTGAAAAAGAAAACCAAAGCAGGAGGCATCACAATCCCAGACTTTAGCTCTACTACAAAGCTGTAATCATCAAGACAATATTGTATTCACACAAAAACAGACACATAGACCAATGGAATAGAGACTCCAGAATTGGACCCACAAATGTATGGCCAATTAATCTTTGACAAAGCAGGAAAGAGTATCCAATGGAAAAAAGACAGTCTCTTTAGCAAATGGTGCTGGGAGAACTGGACAGCAACATGCAAAAGAATGAAACTGGACCACTTTCTGACACCATACACAAAAACAAAATGGATAAAAGACCTAAATGTGAGATGGGAAACCATCAAAACCCTAGAGAAGATAGACAACAATCTCTTTGACCTCAGCTGCAGCAATTTCTTGCTCGACACATCTCCAAAGGCAAGGGAAATAAAAGCAAATTTTACTATTTGGGACCTCATGAAGATAAAAGGCTTCTGCACTGCAAAGGAAACAATCAACAAAACTAAAAGGCAATCAATGGAATGGGAAAATATATTTGTAAATGACATATCAGATAAAAGGTTACTATCTAAAATCTATACAGCACTTACCAAACTCAACACCTGAAAAACAAATAATCCAGTGAAGAAATGGGCAGAAGACATGAATAGACACTTTTTCAAAGAAGACATCCAGATGGTCAACAGACACATGCAAAGATGTTCAACATTACTCATCATTAGGGAAATACAAATCAAAACCACATTGAGATACCTCACACCAGTCAGAGTGGCTAAAATTAACAACTCAGAAAACCACAGATGCTGGCAAGGATGTGGAGAAATGGGAATCCTCTTGCACTGTTGGTGGGAATGCAAACTGGTACAGACACTCTGGAAAACAGTGTGGAGGTTCCTCAAAAAATCAAAAATAGAACTACTCTATGACTCAGCAGTAGCACTACTGGGAATTTATCCAAAGGATACAGGAGCACTTATGCATAGGGGCACATGTACCCCAATGTTCAACAATAGCCAAATTATGAAAAGAGCCTAAATGTCCATCAACTGATGAATGGATAAAGAAGATGTGGTTTATATATACAATAGAATACTACTTGGCAATGAGAGAATGAAATCCTGCCATTTGCAGCAACATGGATGGAACTGGAGGGCATTATGCTAAGTGAAATAAGTCAGTCAGAGAAGGACAGATATAATTTTTCACTCATATGTGGAATTTGAGAAATTTAACAGACGACCATGGGGGAAGGGAAGGGAAAAAAATAATAGAAACAGAGAGGGAGGTAGGCAAATCATAAGAGACTCTTAAATACAGAGAAAAACCTGAGGGTTGATGGAGGTGCAGGGGGAAGGGGAAAATGGGTGATGGGCATTGAGGAGGGCACTTGCTGGAATGAGCACTGGGTGTTGTATATAAGTGATGAATCACAGGAATCTACCCCTAAAATCAAGGGCACACTGTATATATACATTGTATGTTAACCAACTTGACAATAAATTATATTAAAAAATAAAAAAAATAAACAGAAAAAAAACCACCCTCCAGTCAAAGGATGTGCTTCTTAGCAGACAGTATCACACAAAGCCAATGTCCCAAACTATACAGTATAGACTTCATTCTCTCTCCACCCCTACTTTAAAGAAAAAAATAATAACTTATTTGATTTTTAACATCTGGAGTTTAAGTCTGACATACCCAGGTGCAGTGTCCCAGAATTCACACTGAACAAAAGCCCCACCCTCTTTGTAGCTATTCACTTTTCCCTTCTGCAATGTCATCCTTACAAAAAAGATTATTTCTGTGGTTTGGGAGTTGTGAGGGGAGATTTCATTGGTCTCTTTAAATGCTTGAGTAGTAAGCTTTGGACTCTCAAATGGTTGGACAGGGAATTCAGTCTCTTCCTTTTCCTAGTGTCATATCTGTATAATCATTTGTAAAATTATCTAGGCTTAGGAATGCAATATGATACTCACCAATAATGAAATGAAATATACAAAACAGAGTGGTATTTGCCTATCTGCCTGAAATGCCCTAGTATGGCCTTATCATTTGTTTATGGAAGACATTCAATCTGATTGGTCAGTGGCCAGGCCTTCTTATTTGTAAATAATTTTGAATACCATAACTGTGAAAAACTAAGACCATGGTTCAATAAATAATTTCATATGTACTCCAACAAGTTGAGCTAACCACTGTAGATATTGATAGTTTAGTCTACTTCACTGCATGGCAATACTACTAGCTGACAATAGTTCTTGTATTTCATATACCAAGCCAGATAGTCCCCCCAAACATGATGCATTTTTCAAGTGCAGGGATTCAATACACCAGGGAAGTTGATCCTAGATAAAGCCACATAAAGTAAATCAATTTAAAATGGAGACCAAGGGACACCAGGATGGCTCAATTGGTTGAGCATCTGAGTTCAGCTCAGGTCATGATCTCACAGTTCACGAGTTCGAGCCCTGCTTCAGGCTCTCTGCTCACAGCTCAGAGCTTGGATCCTGCTTCAGATTCTGTGTCTCCCTCTCACTCTGTCCCTGTCTCATTTGTGTTCTTTCTCTCTCAAAAATAAAAAAATAAACATAGATAGATAGATAGATAGATAGATAAATTAAACAGAGACTAAAAATTCAGTATCAAATGGGGAGAGAAAAGTGATTCTGGATTTATCTCATAAAATGAAAAAAAACACCACTTTTTAATGAATTTACTTCCAGTTTTGTTTTTATAATTTATAAAATTTAAATTATCATAACTATCTTCTAATTATTAGGACAAAAAAATGAATCACATTTTGATAGTTTAGAGAGACAAAATTTCTCTAACAAATGTTTTAGAAACCTAAAACAATACCCATAGTTTCAATACTTACTATGTAAGCATAGTAAAAAAATTTATAAAAATTTCTATGACATTTAGCAATTTTTCCAGGAGTATCTCTTAATTCCTTGATAACCAATCATTCTCTTTGGAAATGCTATCAATTTCATCTGTTTTGTTTTCACTTGTTAATTGATCTTACTCATTTATCTATGATTTGTGTAGGAATCAAGCAGTTCTCCAAACATCACTGTCATTAGTGTCATTAAATCTTGCTGCAGTAGGCAGAATTCTAAGATGGCCCCCAAGATTCCTGCCTGCTGGTGTATTTGTGCTGTGTAATTCTCTCCTTGTGAGTGTGGGGAGGGACTGTAACTATGATGGGATAATCACTCCTGTACATGAGACTCTGTCATAGCAGACAAGAGTGAGATTCTCCTGCTGACCTTGAAGAAGCAGTATGTATAAAATGCCTATGGAGAGGAACATGTGGCAAAGACCTGAGGGTAGCCTCTAGGAGCTGAGAGTTGTCCCTCTTTCTAGCAAGGAAGAAATTGAGGACTTCAGTCCTATAATCACAAGGAACTGAATCCTACCAACTAGTAAGCTGGAAAAAAGACCCTGAGTCTCAATGAGATCACAGTGCCAGCTATAACACTGTAATTTCAGGCTCATGAGATCCTTGGCAGAGGACCTGGATAACCCATATTAGGACTCCTGTCCCATAGAAACTGTGAGATAATAAATATATGTTGTTTTGAGCTGCTACGTTTATGGTAATTTCTTATGCAGTGATAGAAAACTAATATGCTTGCATTTTTAAAAATATTTATATTGTTTGGCTAGATGTTTAGAGACTGTCTCAATCAAAAACAGTGGACAGTATTGTTGGTCAGATGAATTAGGAAAGATAGATTCTACTGCTAAGAGCAATGAATTTCTGAATGAGGATAGATATTGGGAGGTATTCTGAGTGAAGATACTGAGGACATACGTATGTATGTGTATGGCAGACAGAGAGAGTGAAAAAGACAAATGTGGAAAAATATTTAAAATTGGTATATATTGGTAAAGTATATATAGATTTCATTGTACTATTCTTTCAAATTTTCTATAGCTCTGAATTTTTTCAAAATAAAAAGGGGAGAAAAGTAGGCAATGAAAAATGATGCATTATTAACAAAGAAGACAAAAAACACTGATACTGACTTCTCAACGTAAACAATGGAAGTCAGAAGACAATGGAAGCAGATCAGGAAAACACTTGGGAAAAATTCCTGTCAATTTTTAATTCAATGTCCAACAAAAAATATTATTAAAAATGAAGGAAAAATAGACATTTTTATATAAACAAACAGTAAAGGATGGGGAAGGAAAAATGATCCTAGATTGAAGCACAGATATCTGGGAAGTAATGAAGAGCAACATAAATATGTGAATAAATATATGTAAATACTAACTTCATAAACAGTAATAATTTATTATAGAGCTCCTGTAGATTAGTCCACAAACTTAAAATCTCTCATATGACACTCTGGCAATTCCGCAGTCATGACTCAGTGGGAAAAGGACTAAGAAAACTTCTGAGTGTAGGGGCTAAAGGGCTGATGCCTGCATTAGGTAGCTTATATATATAAATGTGATGGGACTCTATTGTTGTCCCTGAGACACATTTGAAAGCAAAATATCACAACTTTCAATTATCTGCTTGCATAGGACACTGTGACAGTGAAGACAAAACTATAGGAGACATGAATTATGCATTTAAACTATGAGTTTCAGACTCCTTCTCAGCTAAGTATTTTATCTGGGTTTTAGGTAAGTAGAAGATTAAATTATCTTTCATTACTTTCCCTCTGGCATAGGGCAAATAATTAGTCATAGTAATAATAATAATAGCAATAACAGTAAAAACTAGCAGCAGCAAAAAAATAAAATAAAATTATACACACACACACACACACACACACACACACACACACACACACACAACTCTTACCCCAAATCAGGAAAAAAGAAACAAAAATCTGAAGAATTTACAAATTTGTCCTATTTTGAACACTGAACCAGGGTTAAAGAGGGATATGGAAAATTTAAGCTCAGAGCTCTTGGAATGGAGAGCATTAACAAAGTTTTTTTATTATTACATTTCCCTTCTCTATCACCTTGTTAGTCATGTATTTTTATATTATCTTATTGTGGTTCTCCTAGAAATGACATATTTATCCTTAACATATTTAAATCTAATGTAAGTAAGTACTTTTGCCAATTCCCAAGAAATTCAAGGACGTTAGAACACTCTATTTACCTTCCTCCTCTTGTCTTACTTTCATGCTAACATGGTCAAATATATATCCCATTAGAGATATTTGCCCATTTTCCTATTGGGTTATATTTTTTCTTTACTGGGCTGTGGAATTTAATTTTTAATATTCTAGATATTAGTCCCTTTTTTAGGTTTACATATTATAAATATTCCCTCCCAATCTATGCTTTCTTTTTTTATACAAAACAGCTTTATGGAGGTATAATTGATATACAATAAACTGCACATATTTAATGTGTACAATTTGATGAGTTTTTAACCTATCCATACACCTATGAAACCATCACTACAATCAAGATACTGTTTCTCCATGCCCCTGTGTAGTCCATCCCCCCTCAGACACCCTCTCCCATCCCATCTTCAGACACCCACCTGTATGCTTTCTGCCTCTAATTATTTTGCATTTTCTAGAATTTCATATGACAGGAATTAAGAGTAATATGTACTCTTTTTGGCCTGGATTTTTTTTACTCCATATAATCATTTCGAGATTTATCCAGGCTGTTGCCTCATTCCCTTTTATAATTTCTCTGAGGAGTATCCCATTGTTCATGCATAACATATTCACATCTTGACAGACATTTGGGTTGCTAATACTTAGTATTAGGTAGTATTTTTAACTTTATCCATTCTAGTGGGTATGAGGTAGTATCTCATTATAATTCACATTCCCGTGATGAATAATGCTATTGAGCACCTTTTGGCCTGCGTTTCAACCCAAGTGTCTGTTTTTATCTTTTGCCCATTTTTAACTGGGTTGTTTGCCTTCATATTATTGAACTGTAAGAGTTCTTTTTATATTCTCACACAACTGCTTTATCATGTAAGTGCATAGTGAATATTTTTTTTTGCAGTCTATGACTTGTCTTTCAAATATAAAATATAAAAGTAGTTCTTTTTTTTTTTCTTTTTTGGTTGGTTTCTTTTTTTACCCCCTGCACATCTTAGTAGCAGCAAAGCATGTTCTGAGGGTTAGTTGAGTAAATCCTGGAATCTGAGCTCAATTGTTTATGTTATCATTTGAATAAGAATAATTACTCTTCTGTGTTTCAATCAGTGAGTATTTATACAACATCTTCCTGATGTCAAGTAAAATACTGCCTAGAACAGCACAAAAGGCCCTTGGTTCATTGTCATAAAGTTGTTGGCTTTGTAATATAAGCCTCTCAAAAGCAGAAGGTTGTCATGTTGAAAACCTACAACTGATTTAGAGTTCACAAGTTATCAGCTCTAATTAATAAACTGAGCTCATCGTCCAAATGACAGTTTCAGAGACTATCAGAAAGCAAAGACACTCTTAACTTACTACACTTAACTTGAGGCTGCTACTGATGCTTTTAGCTATAGGAGGCCTATGTGAAAGCAATTTACTTCATTATCAGGGTCCTGCAAATTTTCATCTATAACATTACTGATTTCATACCTGATCCACACGACTGTCCTTCTAAATTTAGTCAGTGGCCAAAATTTCCCTCCAAGAAGGCAACTATAAGTATTTGTTCTCTGGTATCAATTGCAACAATATGACACTAAGAAGGAAATCAGAAAAGAGAAAGTAAGGTGAGAAGGAAGAACATCGTCCTCCAGAGACTGAGTTCTATAAGGCGGAACAAAATGACACTGTGGACTATTAAAAAATCCCCAAGGAGAAAAATCCACCTTAATGGGAGGCACAAATCCATTTTTCTGTAATAACATTGGGTCAGGGTAATAATTTGAAGTGTAATATTAACTGGCATGGTTTTCCTGCCTCTAGTTTTCCTTTACTGGCCCTCATTGCCTACAGGGTAGGCAGCTAAGAGCAAGGATGTAAATAGTGACAAAAGAAGTGATCTCTTGGTTTCTGAGCTTTAAAAACCACGGGCCTGGCTTAAAGAACAAAGTGAGTTTTTCCTTCTCCACTCCCAACCCTTCTCCCTCCATGTACTCTTACAAGATAATTCTCTGAGCTGATAATCTCAGTTAAGAGTAAGACCCCTGATAACTAAATGCAGTTAGTGGGCCCAAACTGGATCACAGATCATTATACAAAGATTATTATTATAAAGGAAAAATGTATAAAGGACCTTGCTGAGATGACTGGAAACTTTTAGAAATAGAGCTACATTAGTAATACTAGTTAAGGCATTGTGTCAATATTAAATTCCCAAATGTGATAAGGTAGAAGAATGCCTTAATCTTGGGAGATGCATGATTAAGTATTTCAGGTGAAATGGCATGATGTAAGCAACTCTCTATTGATTCAGGAGAATAAAAAGTGTGTGTGTGTGTATCCCTGTGTGTAGACAGAAAGAGATAAAGCAAATGATACAAAATCTTAACTGGTGTAGCTACATAAAAGGTATAGAGTCATTAATTATATTAGTCATACAACTTTTCTGAAAGTTGAGTTTTTGTTTTTCAGAATTAACACACTTTTTGAGATGGGAGAAAAAAAATCAGAAAAGAGAGCGAAATAGTGAGATGCTGATGGGGGTGGGGGCTCTCAGCGAAGGGGCTAGTGTTTGTTGCAAAAGGGGAAATGATATAATGTTCAGATAAAATAGAGGAGACTTGTACTGTAGTTCCCAGCCAGATTTATGGGAGGCAGTGGTCTTGCCTGGAAGAATAAGGAAAAGGGGGCTTCATGGATTGTTGAAGGCCTAGTGACCTTAAGATAGCCAACCATATTGCCAAGGCAGAATAAACTCTGCATCATTCCAGGTACTTCAGAGGGATTTGTAAATTGTCACGATGCTACCTGCTACTCCAAGAAGAATGATGGAGAAAAAGAAACTCTCAACTTATGAAGTTTAAACCTGAAAAGACTGAATGTACGCACAGGTGACTAACTTTATGTTTTATGCCATTCAACAGAATGGGGAATTGACATTAAGATGAGGGTCCATGCTAAAAAAAAAAAAGTATTCTATTTCTTGTACACTTGTGTTTGTCTTGTTGTCTGAGAGTCTATACCCAAAACAGCAACATTTTCTCTCTAACAGATATTGCTTGGACATTGGTAACTTATTCCAAACCTTGAACATTGGTAATTTAATCTGTATTGTGTTCCCTAGGATTCTCTGAGATCAGTATTAATGGACTGGGCCAAGAAGAGAGGAAAGGTGACTTCACATTTATGAATATCAAATATGAGGCCTCAGCCTTTTTGCCTTCCAGCAGCTAAACTTCTCTTTTGGGAAGTGCTTCTCTGTTAAAATTACAAACACTTTCAAAGTGACAAATACTTTTAAAAAGTAGTGTGTGGAAAGGCTTTCTAAAATGAAAATCCAATGTTGATGATTACACAGTTGTTTCTTTAAGCTCCAGCAAGTCACCTTGAGTACTCACAGAATTTTGGAAGAATTTATACTTAAAATTATCAGCTTAAACTGTTTTAAATGTCAGTCCTCTAAAAGAAGCTCAAAAATATTCCTTATAGTCTGTGTCATTAAGCTAGATTTTTACTTGGCAGTGCTCAAGTAAATTGCTCAAGGATTCTTGCAACATTAAGACAACAAACTCTTCTGTGTGGATTTTTTAGTACCTTGGGAATTCAAAGATCAAGTTGCTTAGAGACCCTGTGGAATTTGCAGAAAAAGCAAACGCTAATCTTGTCATCTGTAATTAATGTTTTATCTTGCTCTGAAAATTCAGTTTGCTGGCAGATTTAGCTGCTCTTTGGAGCTGAATAATGTTTTTGCTATATCACATCCTACATGACTTTCCATCCCAAGAGTAGGTGGAGTGCTACATGATTCTCTATGGGCTCTTCTCTCTTGGGCCCAGTGTCAACCTCTTGCAGACGCCCAGGTTTCCTTTCCATCAAACTCCCTGCAGGTTTCCTAAGTGAGGCTAATGTTGGCCTGGTTTTCATGCTTTTTATATTGGCTTCTATACTGGGGAACCAACGTGTGTGTATACTTAGAGAACAGGATCAGTTGAAGACTGTGAAAATATCTGTTTAACATATTATGCAGTGAAATGTGAAAATATCTGTATAATTCTGGCACAATCTAAAAAATATATCTTTTCCCCAGTAACCCAGACCCTTGGCCACTCAGGCTAAAGCAAGTTATATAAAGCTAACCAACCTATGTGCATACACACACAGACACAGACACACAGACACACAGACACACAGACACACACACACACACACACACACACACGCACGAATTTTATCATGACTAAGACATATGCTAGTTGCAACTGCTCCTGTATATTTCTACTTATTTATACCGTAACTCTTCAGGCTAAGATACACAAGTACTTGGCTAACATACAAATCAATACCCTCACCAAAACTAAAAAGAGAGAATTCATCTTCCATCTCACCCTTAAAAGAAAATTTATTAACTTCACTAAATAGCCAAAGTAGCTACAGCATCACAGTCACTCTCTCCTTCTCTCAACAATAATTTATTGAACTCCTGCTCTTTGGCCTTGCATCTTCACTGAGGATGCCACAGTGAACAAGACTGAGCGGGTCCTGCTGCTTCTGATATAACATGCTAGTGTGGGGAGAGATACAGAGAACAAGGAAAAGAATTCATAACATAATGGTCAGATGATAATAAGAGCCTAGAAGAAACTAAGGTGGAGTTATATCTTGGAGTAGCTGTAAGGCTGCCTCAGACTGAAGAATTAGGGAATGTTCTCTTGGAGGTGATTTTGGAGCTGAGAGCTTACAAGTGTTTAGGATACAGCTGTGTCTTCTGATTTTCTGGGGCTATTTTATAGCTTGGCCATGAGAAAAAGACCTTATTGGTACACATTCAAATGCAGTTTTATAATAAATATCTTGTGGATGGGGCTCTATAGTATACTCTCAGTGTCAACCTTCTTCCTTTATAAGCTTCATTCTAAAATGATATTATACCACTGGAATCCACTTTGGAAATGTAAGTGGCAAGTCCAGACTCATTAGCTGTGAGTGATACAGAAATCCCAAAAAGACATTCTAGCAGAGGCTGAGCTGGCCTTTGAGAAAAAAATAATGAGTTCATTGCTGTGCCGGCTGCCATAAGCTTACACATCTCAGCCTCTATCAGTGACCAAAATCATCCAACAAAATGACTCTTGAAGTGCTTATGATGAAGAACACCCACCAATACACCCAGGCAAGCATTCTTCATTCATATCTTCTGTGAATTATTCAGCCAGCAGTTCCCATGCTCAGGGTAAGGAGAAGATGTATTTCTTGTCAGGCAGTCTATCTACTGAAATGTGGTAGGATGCTCATAGTTTATCATCTTGCACTTCATATACCTTGTGACTTATGACTTATAGTAAACAGAAATAGCCACCTGAAGGTGTCACCATACAAAGTTGTAAAAATGTTTATAAAAGAAAAGAACAACTAGTCATATAAACTTGTGCTAATAATTTACCCTCCTTAAATACTTTTTTTGTATATAAAAAAGAAGAAATTTAACCAGATGAACTTTATTTCTAAATAAGTTTTAATTTTAGTTCTAATTTTCATACAGTCCTTTAGTACTCTATGAAAATGATTCAAACAACATTTCTTCACAAGGTAAGATATGAAACATTTTTAAATGTTTATTTTAAGAGGGGGGAGGGGCAGAGAGAGAGGGAGAGAGAGAATCCCAAGCAGGCTCCATGCTGTCAGCACAGAGTCCAACTGCAGGGCTCAGTGTCACAAACTGTGAGATCATGACCTGAGCCAAAACCAAGAGTTGGATGTTTTACTGACTAAGTCACACGGGTGCCCTTATAATGTTCTTAAATGCAATATAAAATAACACCTGAGCATTTTGAAAAGACTATCCACTGGGAATATGCTTGCCTTCAAGTTATGAAAGAGTTCATGGTGGCTTAAACAAATAAGGTTTTATTTTTCCCACAGAACAAGAAGTCTGGAGATAAGCTTCAGCTGTCTTAGGTTCAATACTACCACATGTTAGGGTCAGAATATCTTTTGATTTGGCCCTCATATGTAACCTGAAGTTCAAAAAGTGGCTATTACAACTGCAAAAATCATGCCCTCACAACAGGCTAAAAGCTTGAAGAGGAAAGCAGTGCCAGTTAGGTTTGCTCTTCCTACAAGGAAAAGAAAACATTTTGTAGGGGCTTATGAAGTCACCAGCCCCTTTGGTCTCTTCTGTCCCATGGCCAACTCTAGGTCCAAGGGTGGCTATGAAAGTGAGTATTCAGCTTCTCCAATCTGCAAAGTGGAGATCCCATCAATGGCTATTTGGTCAGCCAAGTAACTGTGTCAATTATAATCATTTCAGTATTATATCTTCAGATCCCTACAATCTCCTTAATTACAACTCATAGGATAGTTACATAGGGTTTTATTAAAATACAGATGTATATCCAACATTAAACTATTGAATAATTGAAATTTAGGAAGGTACTGGCTTGTAGGAAACATTAGACGAGAAAACCAATACCATTTGAGTCAAAAAGGAATGTCTCAAAACAAATTAAGGCTAAAACTTGGCTGATTTTTATTTTTTTATTTTTAATGTTTATTTATTTATTTTGAGAGTGGGGGAGGGGGAGAGAGACAGAGAGATGGAGAATGAGAATCCCAAGTGGGCTCCGCATTGTCAGTACAAAGCCTGATGTGGGGCTCGATCTCACAAACCTTGAGACCATGACCTGAGCTGAAATCAAGAGTTGGACGCTTAACCTACTAAGCCACCAGGTGCCCCAAAAGTTTGCTGATTTTTAAAAAACAACTTTTTAATTGTTAAAAAAAATACAAGCTTACTGTACAGAATCTCAGATTATAAGGATTTATAAAGAAGAAAGTGGAAGTCACCTACAAGTAATCCCTGATATATCTTGGCATAAACTCTTTCCAATTTTTTCTAAGCATTCCACATATCTTCTTCCTTCCTCCACTCTATTCTTCCAATAATCATGCTAGATTCTTCTGAAATCTACTTTCCTCTACTAAAGACACCCATGCCCCTTTCCATAAACTGGTTGTGTTATATTCCACATGTACAGACTCACACCAGACTGCCTGGGTGTCACCCCTACTCTGCCACTTGGCAGCTGCATAAACTTGGGTAAGTTACTCAACCTCCTTGTGTCTCACTTTCCTCATCTTTAAAATGAGATAATACACAGAGAATGTTTGTGCAAATTAAATGAGTTAATCCCTATAATGAACTAGTACAGTGGCAAGCAAATAGTAAGTGCTCAATAAATGCCAGCTATTTTTATTTTATGGATATATGTCAACTAATTTCATTAATCTTGGCTAGGAGATATTAGTACTGTTTTAAAATATTTTATTTTAGGGGCGCCTGGGTGGCGCAGTCGGTTAAGCGTCTGACTTCGGCCAGGTCACGATCTCGCAGTCCCTGAGTTCGAGCCCCGCGTCAGGCTCTGGGCTGATGGCTCAGAGCCTGGAGCCTGTTTCCGATTCTGTGTCTCCCTCTCTCTCTGCCCCTCCCCTGTTCATGCTCTGTCTCTCTCTGTCCCAAAAAAAATAAATAAACGTTGAAAAAAATTTAAAAAAAATATATTTTATAAATGGTCCATCCATTAATATCCTTGAAAATATATCTTTGAACACATGTCCAATAATTTCCTATGGATACATTCCCTCAAATATAATTGCTGGGCCAAAGGATATCCACACCTAGAATTGACACTTACTTCCAAGCTTCCCCTTAGAAAATTTATTCCAGGTCATGCAGGAGTGCTTCTTTTTGCACACAAGCCTGGCTATTTTTCCACATTTCCCACACCAGACACTAATTTTTGCCAAACAAGTCAGTGAAAACTCTCATTACTCTTTTCATCTGAATTTCTTTCAACAGTAAAAAAGTTTAAAGATTCACAAATATCTTAAGTTATTCATATTCCTCTTTTAAAATGAATTACTTAATTATATTCTTTGAGGCTTAACAGATTATTTTATTATAGTTATTAGTTGGCCTATGTACTCTTTAAATTAAGACCAGAGGCAAGAGTGAGTCCACCCATTTTTCAAACTTTTTTTTTTGCATTATTAAGAATGCTACCAAATTTTTCTCAGTTGGAAAAAAAAAATACAATCAGGAGAAACTTTCAGCCTTTCTGAGATGTATATCTCAGGAAAACCTATAGAAAACAAATAAAAAACACAAGAAACAAATGTTGGCAAGGATGTGGAGAAAAACGAACTGCTTGTGGGAATGGAAACTGGTGCAGCCACTGTAGAAGATAGTATGGAGGTTCCTCAAAAAATTAAAAATAGAACTACCCTATGATCCAGTAACTACACTACTTCATATTCACCCAAAGAAAATGAAAACACTAATTGGAAGAGACATATGCCCCACTATATTTATTGAGGCATTATTTACAAAAGCCAAAATATGGACACAACCCAAGTGTCCATCAACAGATGAATGGACAAAAAAGATGTGGGTATAGGGAAGGAACCAAGATGGTGGAACAGCATGGAAGTTTTCTGTGTGTCTCGTGTCCATGAAATACAACCAGACCAACACTAAACCATCCTGCACACCTAAAAAACTGATCTGAGGATTAACACAACAATCTGCATACCCTGAACCACAGAATTCAGCAGGTACGTGGCATGGAGAGGTGAACATGGGGACAGAGAAGCCATGGAGGGAGCCGCTTTTGCATGCAGAGAGGGGACAGAGATGGGGGTGGGGGGAGAATACAGGAAAAGCACCCTTCCCCAAAAGCAGCTGAAGAGAAAGTGGAAAATTGGAAACAGCTGCAGGGACTGAACTAAAAAGGGAGAAAGGAGAAAGGAGAGGGTTTAAATTCCATTAAGACTGTAAACAGGGGGAGCACAAAGTCTGAAACCCCGCAGCTCGATAGCTGGCGGGGCTCTGGTGGGAAGGGTGAATCCCCAGGAGCAGAATGGGGTCCAGGAGGTTCTTGGGTCACACAGGGAGAAATGGTTCCACTGCTGAAAGGCCATTTGGTAGACACTGTGAGGCCACTGGGGCCCAGCAGACCCCAGAGAACAGCCACATTCGCTGGTGCTGGAACAAGGTCATTGGGGGTTAAGCCTGGTTCCAGATGTGTGTTGTGATTTTCCATAATCCCTCAGATGCTGCTGCTACACTGTCTGGCAAACTTTTTCTGGGGCAGGCTGGCCCCTGGCTGTAGTCTCTGGGCATCACAGGAGCACGGTCCTGCAAACATTCCTGGGGGCAGCCAGCACCCAGCCATTGCTCGGTGAGACCCTCCACAGAGGCGTGGAGCGGGTCAAAGCCGAACTCCCTCAGAAGTGGGGGACTGGGGAAGGCAGCCGCATCTGAGACAAAACTCAGGAGGTAGGTGCTGCCTGGAGCTTGGTTACAGACAGTGTGGAAGTGGGGAGTGGACAGAAGCTGAATACGAAGGACCGGTGAGGATTGCTGATCAGGGAGAAAAGAGTTCCGATACTAGAGACTGGGTAGCTGGGCAATGCCATTTTCACCACTCCCATACATGGGCATATGCACATATAAGCGCCACAACAATCCACCCCAGTAGGCTAGCAACGCCATTTAGTGGAGAACAGAGCCATTACACTAAGCCCCACCCAACTGGGCCATCGTCGCTCTTCAAGAACCCAAGTCTCACCACCTGCTTAGTTTATGGACTATAAAGAGTTTCATAGTTTGACTTCTAGGGGAAAACGAAGCAATATCAGTCGTATTTCACTGTTTGCCGGCCCAACTGTTCAATTTTCTTTCTCTTATTTTTTCTTTCTTTTTCTCCTTTTCATCACTTTTGTTTTTCTTGAATACAGAAAGAAAAAATTCATTTTTATTAAAAATATTTTTCTTTAATTTTATTCTACTATATTTTTTACTTTTGTGTAATTTTTTTCAAATTCTATTTTACTTCCATCATTTCATTTTAGTCTACTTCAGTGTATTCATTTTTTCAAATTTTCAAGTCATTTCTTTTTTTTTCTTTTTCCCCCTCTTTTCTCTAATTTATCAAGCCACTTTCAACACCCAGACCAAAACACACCTAGGATCTAGCATCATTTATTCGATTTTGTGTGTGTGTTTTTAATTTTTTAATTTTAATATTTTTTTAATTTTAATTTTTACAAAAAAATTAATGTTTATTTATTTTTGAGACAGAGAGAGACAGAGCATGAGTGGAGGAGGTGTGGAGAGAGAGAGGGAGACACAGAATCTGAAGCAGGCTCCAGGCTCTGAGCTGTCAGCACAGAGCCCAACATGGGGCTCAAACCCACAAGCTGTGAGATCGTGACCTGAGCTGAAGTCAGACACCCAATCGAGCCACCCAGGCATCCCTAATTTTATTTTTTTTTAATTTTAATTTTTTCTATCTCATTAATTCCTTTTCACCCTTCAAAATGACAAAACGAAGGAATTCACCCCAAAAGAAGGAGCAGGAAGAAATGACAGCCAGGGGCTTAACCAACACAGATACAAGCAAGATGTATGAACCAGAACTTAGAATCATGATAATAAGAATACTGGCTGGAGTCAAAAATAGATTAGAATCCCTTTCTGTGGAGATAAAAGAAGTAAAAGCTAGTCAGGATGAAATAAAAAATGCTATAACTGAGCTGCAATCTTGAATGGATGCCGCGGCAGCAAGGATGAATGAGGCAGAACAGAGAATCAGCGATACAGAGGACAAACTTATGGAGAATAAGAAAGCAGACAAATAGAGGGAGAATAAGACAAAAGAGAATGATTTAAGAATTAGAGAAATCAGTGATTCATTAAAAAGGAAAAACATCAGAATCATAGGGGGTCCCAGAAGAGGAAGAGAAAGAAATAGAGGTAGAAGGGTTATGTGAGCAAATCATAGCAGAAAACTTTCCTAACCTGGGGAAAGACACAGATATCAAAATTCAGGAAGCACAGAGGACTCCCATTAGATTCAACAAGAACTGACCATCAACAAGGCATATCATAGTCAAATTCACAAAATACTAAGGCAAGGAGAGAATCATGAAAGCATCAAGAGGAAGAAAAGTCCTTAACCTACAAGGTAAGACAGATCAGGTTTGCAGCAGACCTATCCACAGAAACTTGGCAGGCCAGAAAGGAGTGAAAGGATATATTCAATGTGCTGAATCAGAAAAATATGCAGCCAAGAATTCTTTATCCAGCAAGGCTGTCATTCAAAATAGAAGGAGAGATAAAAAGTTTCCCAGACAAACACAAATTAAAGGAGTTGGTGACCACTAAACCAGTCCTGAAAGAAATTTTAAGGGGGACTCTGAGGGGAAAAAAGACATACATACATACATACATACATACATACATACATACATAAATACCAAAAGCAACAAAGATTAGAAAGGACCAGAGAACACCACCAGAAACTCCAACTCTACAAGCAACATAATGGCAATAAATTTGTATCTTTCAGTACTCACTCTAATCGTCAATGGACTCAATGCTCCAATAAAAAGACACAGAGTAACAGAATGGATAAGAAAACAAGATCCACCTATATGCTGTTTACAAGAGACCCACTTTAGACCTAAAGATACCTTTAGATTGAAAGTAAGGGGATGGAGAACCATCTATCATGCTAATGGTCGACAAAAGAAAGCCAGAGTAGCCATACTTATATCAGACAATCTAGACTTTAAAACAAAGACTGTATCAAGAGATGAAGAAGGGCATTATATCATAATTAAGGGGTCTATCCACCAAGAAGACCTAACAATTGCAAACATTTATGTGCCAAATGTGGAAAAACCCAAATATATAAACCAATTAATCACAAACATAAAGAAACTCGTTCATAGTAATACCATAATAGTAGGAGACTTCAACACCCCACTCACAGCAATGGACAGATCATCTAATCAAAAAATCAACAAGGAAACAATGGCTTTGAATGACACACTAGACCAGATGTACTTAATAGATATATTTAGAACACTTCATCCTAAAGCAGCAGAATATACATTCTTCTCCAGTGTACATGGAACGTTCTCCAGAATAGACCACATACTGGGACACAAATCAGCCCTCAGCAAGTACAAAAATATCAAGATCATACCATGCATATTTTCAGACCACAATGTTAGGAAACTCAAAATCAACCACAATAAAAAATTTGGAAAGGTAACAAATACTTTGAGACTAAAGAACATCCTACAAAGAATGAATGGGCCAGCCAAGAAGTTAAAGAAGAAATTAAAAAGCATATGGAAGCCAATGAAAATGATAACATCACAACCCAAAACCTCTGGGATGCAGCAAAGGCAGTCATAAGAGGAAAGTATATAGCAATCCAGGCCTTCCTAAAGAAGGAAGAAAGATCTCAGATACACAACCTAAACTTATGCCTTAAAAAAGAGCTGGAAAAAGAACATCAAATAAAACCCAAAACCAGCAGAAGACAGGAAATAATAAAGATTAGAGCAGAAATTAATGCTATCGAAACCAAAAAAACCAGTAGAACAGATCAATGAAACCAGAAGCTGGTTCTTTGAAAGAATTAACAAAATTGATAAACCACTAGCTAGTTTGATCAAGAAGAAAAAGGAAAGGACTCAAATAAATAAAATCAGGAATGAAAGAGGAGAGATCACAACCAACGCAGCAGAAATAAAAACAATAATAAGAGAATATTATGAGCAATTATATGCCAATAAAATGGGCAATCTGGAAGAAATGGACAAATTCCTAGAAACATATCCATTACCAAAACTGAAACAGGAATAGAAAATTTGAACAGACCCATAATGAGTAAAGAAATCGAATTACTAATCAAAAATCTCCCAAAAAAGCAGGAGTCCAGGGCCAGATGGCTTTCCAGGGGAATTCTACCAAACATTTAAGGAAGAGTTAGCACCTCGTCTCTTGAAGCTGTTCCAAAAAATAGAAATGGAAGGAAACTCCCCAACTCTATGACACCAGCATTACCTTGATTCCAAAACCAGAGACCCCACTAAAAAGGAGAACTATAGACCAATTTCCCTGATGAACATGGATGCAAAAATCCTCAATAAGATATTAGCCAACCGGATCCAATAATACATTAAAAAAAATATTCACCACGACCAAGTGGGATTTATACCTGGGAGGCAGGGCTGGTTCAATATCTGCAAAACAATTAACATGATTCATCACATCAATAAAAGAAAGGACAAGAACCATATGATTCTCTCAATAGATGCAGAGAAAGCATTTGACAAAATACAGCATCCTTTCTTGATAAAAACCCTCAAGAAAGTAGGGATAGAAGGATCATACCTCGAGATCATAAAAGTCATATATGAACAACCCAATGCTAATATCATACTCAATGGGTAAAAACTGAGAGCTTTCCCCCTAAGGTTAGGAATAAGACAGGGATTTCCACTCTCACCATTGTTATTCAGCATAGTATTAGAAGTCTTAGCCTCTGCAATCAGACAACGCAAAGAAATAAAAGGCATCCAAATCGGCCAGGAGGAGGTCAAACTCTCACTCTTCACAGATGACATGATACTCTGTGGAAAATCCAAAAGATTCCACCAAAAAACTGCTAGAACTGATTCAGGAATTCAGCTAAGTTGCAGGATATAAAATCAATGTACAGAAATCGGTTGCATTCCTATTCACCAACAATGAAGCAACAGAAAGAGAAATCAAGGAATCAATCCCATTTACAATTGCACCAAAAACCATAAAATACCTGGGAATAAATCTAACCAAAGAGGTGAAAAATCTATACACTGCAAACTATAGAAAGCTTATGAAATAAATTGAAGAAGACACAAAAAAATGGAAAAGATTCCATGCTCCTGGATAGGAAGAACAAATATTGTTAAAATGTTGATATTAGCCAAAGAATTCTACATATTCAACGCAATCCCTATCAAAATAACACCAGCATTCTTCACAGAGCTAGAACAAATAATCCTAAAATGTGTATGGAACCAGAAAAGACCCTGAATTAGCCAAAGCAATCCTGAAAAAGAAAACCAAAGCAGGAGGCATCACAATCTCGGACTTCAAGCTATACTACAAAACTTCAAGACAGTATGGGACTGGCACAAGAACAGACACTCAGTTCAATGGAACAGACTAGAGAACCCAGGAATGGACTCACAAACGTATGCCCAACTAATCTCTGACAAGGCAGGAAAGAATATCCAATGGAATACAGTCTCTTCAGCAAGTGGTGCTGGGAAAACTGGACAGTGACATGCAGAAGAATGAACCTGGACCACTTTCTTACACCATACACAAAAATAAACTCAAAATGGATGAAAGACCTAAATGTAAGACAGGAAGCCATCAAAATCCTCAAGGAGAAAGCGGGCAAAAACCTCTTTGATCTTGGCCGCAGCAACTTCTTACTCAACACGTCTCCAGAGGCAAGGGAAACAAAAGCAAAAATGAACTACTGGGACCTCATCACAATAAAAAGCTTCTTCACAGCAAAGGAAACAATCAGCAAAACTAAAAGGCAACTGACAGTGGAGAAGATATTTGCAAACAACATATCAGATTAAAGGGTTAGTATCCAAAATCTATAAAGAACTTATCAAACTCAACACCCAAAAAGCAAATAATCCAGTGAAGAAATGGGCAAAAGACATGAATAGACACTTCTCCAAAGAAGACATCCAGATGGCCAACTGACACATGAAAAAATGCTCAACATCACTCATCATCAGGGAAATACAAATCAAAACCACAATGAGACACCACCTCACACCTGTCAGAATGGCTAACATTAACAACTCAGGCAACAAACAGATGTTGGCAAGGATGCGAAGAAAGAGGATCTCTTTTGTATTGCTGGTGGGAATGCAAGCTGGTGCAGCCACTCTGGAAAACAGTATGGAGGTTCCTCAAAAAATTAAAAATAGAACTACCCTATGACCCAGCAATTGCACTACTAGGTATTTATCCAAGGTATACAGGTGTGCTGTTTCGAAGGGATATATGCACCCCAATGTTTATAGGAGCACTATCAACAATAGCCAAAGCATGGAAAGAGCCCAAATGTCCATCAGTTGATGAACGGATAAAGAAGATGTGAGATATATATATGTATATATATATATATATATATATATATATATATATATATATACACATACACACACACACACACACACACACACACACACACACACAATGGAGTATTACTCGGCAATGAAAAAGATGGAAATCTTGCCATTTGCAACTACGTGGAGGGTATTATACTAAGCGAAATTAGTCAGAGAAAGACAAATATCATATGACTTCACTCATACAAGGACTTTAAGAGACAAAACAGATGAACATAAGGGAAGGGAAACAAAAATAATATCAAAACAGGGAGGGGGACAAAATATAAGAGACTCTTAAAATATGGAGAACAAACAGAGGATTACTGGAGGGGTTATGGAAGGGGGATGGGCTAAATGGGTAAGGGGCATTAAGGAATTTACTCCTGAAATCACTGTTGCACTATATGCTAACTAATTTGGATGTAAATTAAAAAAAATAAAATTAAAAAAAAAAGAAAAGAAATGGTCCCTCCCTGATACAGACAATAAATACTAGAAGCTTGATTCAAAAAAAAAAAAAAAAAAGATGTGGTATATATACAATGGAATATTCCTCAGCCATAAAAAATAATGGAATCTTGCCAGTTGCAACAACATGGATGGATCTAGACAGCATAACGCAAAGTGAAATAAATAAGTCAGTGAGAGAAATACAAATACCATATGATTTCACTATATGTGGAATTTAAAAAACAAAACAAAGAAAAAAGAGTCAAACAAAAAAACCTAGACTCTTAAATATAAAGAACACACTGGTAGTTGTCAGAGGAGAGGAGGTAGGGGGATGGGTAAAATAGGTGGACAGGATTAAGAGTACACTTACTGTGATAAGCACCAAGTAATGTATAGAATTGTTGAATCAATTTTAAATTAATTTATTCAAAAGAAAATTAAAATAATTACTGAGAACCTACTATGTGCCAGTCACTGTGCTGGCATTATAAAGTCCATGTTCTAATAAATCTTACATTAAAATAAAGGAAGGCAAACAATAACCAAATAAATGTGTATTATTATGCAAGGTGGTAAGTGTTGTTACAAAGAATAAAGCAAAGAGGAAAGAGAGTAATAAGTGATATGGGGTGGGTACTACTTTATGTTTATTAATAACACTTTTGATTTATATTTCTTAAAAACAATCAAGTTACTTTAATTTTGAATTACAGGCATTCCAACTTCTCAGTGCACCTGAGTTTGGGGATGGCTCTCTAGTCTTCAGCATGCCCTTGTTTCCATCCAGCTCTACCTATTGCTGGAGAATACTGGACACTATGGAGTATTAGCAAGAGATGGACTCAATGGCCGAAGAGCTAGCCATCTCCATCAATAAGATCTTGAACACACTAGTATTGACAACAATTAAACAGTGTAAAATATGAACAAATATTTATAGTTTGCACAATCCTAATAAATAACCAATTACAATCTTCATGAAATGGACAGCAAAGTCACGTGGAAGCATCCAGCACACCGGACAGTGCTAGCAGCATGGTAAAATGCAGCTGCTGAGGTTCTGTGGGCAGCTGCCAACTTCCTGAGCATTCTGTCATCCAGAGCTTGGTCTAAAAAGCAAGGTCTGGGTAGGAGTGGGACAAATGAGCTAAAAGCTTTGAAGGGCCTTAAAACAGATCTGTTTAAACCAAGCATTGATGAAGAAGCTTTTAGACTCTAAATCTGAAATCCAGCCAGACCCTTACCAACAGTTCCTCCTCATTCACTAGTAGCTGTAACAGCAATCGCAATGGAAGCAAATGCCTAGGAAATAGTCATAAACTGGTTCTTCGGCCATTAGCACTGATAATGCAGCCAGGGGGATTCAGCATTCACCTAAGGTGACTGGCTCATGAGTCCCTACAATGTAAGTAAACTTTCACGTGCATGTGGGCACTACAAATGTGGATGCACATGCAAGGTGATCTGTGTACATGGGAATTCTTTTCCAGGAAGAATTTCTATAGACTTCATCAGATTCTCAAAGGAGACGGTGACCCAATAAAGCTTGGGTCAAGGATCAGCATTCTGTACCTTAAGTTGAAATATCTAATTCATCTTTTCATGTGCCTGTTGGCCATCTGGATGAGAACAAACTGAGGGTTGATGGGGGGTGGGAGGGAGGGGAGGGTGGGTGATGGGTATTGAGGAGGGCACGTTTTGGGATGAACACTGGGTGTTGTATGGAAACCAATTTGACAATAAATTTCATATATTAAAAAAAAAAAGAAATATCTAATTCAGCCACGAAAGACTATCTTAGCATTAATGCCATGGAATTAATGCCACACTAAACCTAGCATGCTGACAATCTCTCTCAGAGTTACAAAACGTCTCAAACCTTGTGAGTTCAGTCTCCTGGACAGGACGGCAAAATAATGTTTTTTATGTTTGAAGACCTATGTTAGGCACTTTTAAAAACACATCACTGTGTTAGGTATCTATTGCTGCACAGTAAACCACCCCAGACTTAGTAGTGTTATTTACTCATGATTCTGTAAGGTCGGCAACTTGGATTGGGCTCAGGTGGGCAATTTTTGGAGGTTTGGAATCCTACAATATCACGTTTTTCACATTCATTAGTCAAGGCACGTCCCAAGACTGGAAACAGACTCCACTTCCTAACTGGAGGAGACACCAAGTCATATCGCAATTCACATTATACGCAGAAGAATCATTGCGGCCATTCTGCAAACAATCTACTACATCTGCATGGTGAAGAATTTATGGTTAAATAATGTCTGAAATTTTCTCAAAAAGTCTCAGAAAAAAATTGATGGGGTAGTAATTGAAACAGAAATAGCAAAAAGAGGTCATTGTTAAAACTTGATGATGGGCAAATGGAATTATTTACATTAGTCTCCCTAGCATTTCTTTTTGATTTTTTTCTTTGATTTCCATCTTTCTGCTTACATTGCCCATCTGTTCTTGCATGCTGTCTCTTTTATCCAAGAGAGCCCTTAGCATATTAATCATTGCTGTTTTAAATTCTCAGTCTGATAATTGTAACATCCTGCCATGTCTGGTTCTGATGCTTGCTCTATCTCTTTAAACTGTGTGATATTTTTTGTTTGTTTGTTTGCTTTTTACTTTTGGTATGCCATGTAATTTTTTTCTTGATAGCCAGATATGATGTTTTGGGGTAAAGGTATTGTTGTAAATAGGTCTTTCATAATGTGGTAGTGGCTGGGGAGAGATACTCTATAGTCCTATGATCAGGTTTCAGTCTTTTAGTGAGCCTATGTCAGGACTGTGAACTTCACAAGTCTTTCTCAGTTCCTTTTCTCCCCTGTTAGGTGGCACAAGGTGGCTGGAGCCAGCTGAAATTGGGTATTTCCCTTCCCCAGGTCAGTTAGGCTCTGATGATAGCTTGCCAGGTTAGGCTCTGGTTAACTAGCTGCTCCTGATGGCAGGTCTTGTTAAGAAGAGAGTGCTCCGGCATATTTCAAACTGGTTTATTTTCCCCTCCTTTTGCTGGAAGCATGATGGGATTTTTCTCCCATATTTACCATGGGAATCTGGTAAATCTCACAATATTGTTGTGGGGGGGGGTGGAGTCCCCTTATGCCTGCATCTCCCTGTTGTGTTTTTTTTTCTTTTTTTCAGAGAGAGAGAGAGAGAGAGAGAGAGAGAGAGAGAGAGAGAGAGAGAGAGAGAGAGAAGAGGAAGGGCAGAGGTGGTGGGGAGACACAGAATCCAAAGCAGGCTCCAGGCTCTGAGCCGTAAGAGCTGTCAGTACAGAGCCGGACACGGGGCTTGAACTCACAAACCGCGAGATCGTGACCTGAGCCAAAGTCGGACGCTTAACTGACTGAGCCACCCAGGTGCCCCCTCCCTGTTGTTTTTAACTCTGAGACTTGTCTGCATTGAGCCTCCAGCAATTCGTCAATTATGATTTGGGTTTTCCTACCTGGCACTTGTTCCCCCACTGGTACCTGCTTGTAAGTCTCTGTTCCAGGAAGTCATGCCTCCTTGTATTCATCTCTCTGACTCTCCAATCTTGAGGGCAGTGGTATGTCCTGCATCTTCCCCACTTTTACATATCCTAGAAGAGTTATTATTTTTTAAGTTTGTTTGACTTTTACTTGTTAGAACAAGAGAGGCAACTTCCAAGTTCCTTACATGCAGAACCAGGAACCAAGGTCACATTAGTCTCTACTTTTGTGTCTGTTTACAGTATTTTTAATAAAAAGGTTAAAATTAAATTAACATGCTCTCAGTTAATCCTTACAATAATTCTCCTCTCCCCTTTTATTATATGAGGACATTGAGATAGGGAGCAGTCACGTGACTGGCCTTTATTAAGGTTACACATTAACAGTGGCTCACTGTTATTTATTACAGATGAACTGTGCCAGCACCTTTCCAATCATAATGCATATCAGATCTCATTCAATCCTCACAGCACTATGTACTAGTTGGTATTATTGTCTCTATTCTGTGATGAGAAAACAGAAACACCATGAGGATAACAAGGTCACAGAATAAGTTATGAATGCAGGATTTGGATCCAAGAAATGTCACCCAAACCTCCACTCTTAGGCCACTCTCTATAAAGAAGTAAAGTAGAGATTAGAACCAACATTTGTCTGTCTCTGGTGGCAGGACTTACCCATTCCACCAGCTGAAGCTTTCAGAACTAGGTGCTTCCCCAGTCACGTTTATTCCACTGCCTGTCCAAGTTTCTCCCTCCCAAGTTTGCACATTGTGCTGAATATTAATACCTCACACTCACTCAGGGATCTGACTAAATTGCACAACCCATTTTCTACTGGGGAGACTCTTTTATTTTTTTCTGCTAAATAATGTAATCTACCTGTAAGTGTTTCATAAAGTATAAGGCAATATAAAAACTTTACTTATTCTCCAACCTAAGTAGCATTTTAAACCTACAACTTTTTGAAAAGTTATTTTAAAAGACTTTTAAAAGAAGCCAAAACTTGTGTTAAGGTTGCTCTTTGGAATTTTCTTTACTCACATCTGCAACTGTAAATGTGTTTTATTTTATACCTATGTCATTGTAGGGTTAGAAGCAAGAAGACTCATGAGTGAGAGGGAGTTTGACTATAAAAGTTTGTTTCCAGGAATCACTTAAGAAGAACTGCATGGAACAGCCTGAGATTTTTCAATTACTCTTCCTTCTAAACTGAAGTACTCTTTTGTCACTTAGATTCTAAGTACCCTCCTGGCTGTGTGTCAGAGTCTCAGCATTCCCAGCCAGAGCTCATCACTCTGACTCTGAGAAAGAAAATATGAAATTTACTTTGGTAAATTATACTTAGTGGGGAAAACAGGAGGGAGGAAATTTCATGCCTGTGTTATGTGAAGTATCACTAGGCCTTGTCGAAGGGCTCTTTTGTCCAACTCTAGAAGCAGAAGCAGAAGCAGTTCTACATCCCAACTATATTAGGAAGGTTTATAGATACAGCTAGCAGATTAGAGGTAAGTGTGTGTGTGTGTGTGTTAGTGCTGACTTAGATATTAAAAGAGGTTATGATTTATCCGAAAACATAATAAAAATTTAAAAAGGGAACAGTCCTGCTAAGAGCTAACTGCTGATAGAAAAACTTGATGCACTATTTTATTGAGATTCATAATTAAAATAGGTTATCTGGAGTCCTAAAATATCGTCTTGTAAGATGGGTGTGTGTCCCTTCTCATGATAAAGGGAAAGTAAGTAAAATGATGCTTTTCTAGCAGACAAAAAACACTGGATGTATTTGTCAATACTATTCTCTCAAGCATCCTGCCTTTGCAGAAAGGACATTAAAGGACTGAGGCCAGTAATTGTTCAATCAACACCGAGCTATGCAATATTCTCTGATGCTTCATCTTCTTAAGAAATCAAAATTAAAAAGCGTGAGAAAGTAGACTGATCCTTATTTTTAAACTTAGTATTTTCAAAATATATAGAGAGAGGTAGAAGGAAAGAGGAGGGAGAAGGATATATATATATATATATATATATATAGAGAGAGAGAGAGAGAGAGAGAGAGGGAGAAGAGAGACAGTGGCAAGTTCCTTACAGACAAGCTCTTTAATCACCCAGATCTCAAACTTAGTGATTACAATAAAACATAAAACAGTCAAATATTTAATAAAAACACAGTCAGAACTTGACCTCTAATACTCAGAGGTGCATTGTATATATCAGGTTTCCCAGAAACAGGAGTCATAAAAACAGGTTACTTATAAAGAAGTATTTTCTCTCTCCATCCAAGTAAATTCTTCCCCTGGTAACCATGCAGCTGTTGCAGTAGCCTTTAGATGTTGGGTGCAAATTTCCTTTACATTTCCTAACACTAGACAAAAGTAAATCAAAATCTGAATTTTCCTTAGCTTTCAGAATTTCAAAAAAAAAAAAAAAATTTTTTGACAAGTCCATGCTAGAAGATTGGGCTAAGTCAATTAGCCAGATACTGTAAAGGATCATGATTCAGAGGGTTGGAACTGCTGGATTTTCAATTTTAAAGTCAGCGTTACTCAGCCTGGAATGCACTCTAGGTCACAGCCCTCAGCACATGCCCCTTGCAATCATGGCCACCAGACATTTTTCTTTCACTGTGGGAAAGTGTCAAATCCTTTCTCTTTGTGTGTGCATGTTTGAGTCACAGGAAATGGTCTTTACATCCCATTCATAGGACTGAATGAGGTGTGAGAACATTTTACTTTCATATAAGTGTTTCATGTCTTTATTAAGCTGTATTTGCCTTTGTTTCTTTTATATAACTGTTTTAAAATTCTAACAATTATAAAAATGATATAGATTCATCATGGAAAATTTGGACAAACAGAAAATAACAGGAAAGAAGTAGGGAAGCTATCTAAAATTATACAAAGACAAATATTGTTAGCATTTCCTATTGTTTGGAAGTCTTTTAAAATTAAACTATGAATTATAAACTTTTTATTATTAAGGGTCATTTTCATATTTTCAAGTAAAGTACCTATGAAATGATTTATAATTTCATCATAAATAATTTTGATAACTATAAAGTGCATAGGTATGACAAAGTTGTAATAATTTTTATTGTAAATAATGCTTATTAGAATAACAATGAAAACTGAGAAATAAACCCGAAACTGTATCTATATAATTAGAGGCAATTAAGCATAAAAGAAATAACACTGGCTTTGGTTAAAGTCAAAAGAGATGGATTTAGGCCCAGCTTTGACACAAATCTATAGCGTGATTAAGAATAAATGGCTTTACTTCTCTTAAATTCAGTTTCATCTGTCAAACAAAGGGGGTGGATTTTATCCCTAAGGTACTTCCTTGTGTTAAGTTGTCTGATACTAGGTGGAGTCAGCAGTTGAACATCTCATTGCCAGATTTTACCTTCACAGGCAATCACTTCTGAACATTCAAATTATTTAGTTCTGCTGTCCATTTATAAATAAGCTTATCCAGATGATCTCTTTAATTCCCATCAATGAAAACACAGCCAAAGAAGAAAATTAACTTATGAGTTATTCTGTTAGTCATAAATTCATTCACACTTTAAGCAGACTAAATTGACATAGGACAGAAGTGACTTTTAGAGCTACAATACAGTCAAGTTCTTTGCTCAAGCAAAGTATCAGATAATCTCCAACAATATTAAAAACCATTTATATAAGAATCACAGAATCAACTTGAAAGACATTGGAGCAATAATATAATCTAGTCTAGCCTCATATCATAGATGATAAATTCAAATATATATAGGAACCATAAATAAAGGTACAATCAATGTCTCCTTATATCTCACCTATTTCACTGAATAAATAAAACCAATGATTCAGTGACAGGCACTACAGTAAACTGGAAAACATGTGTCCAGAAAAATACAAAGGTGTTGCCATGAGAATGTGGGCACAGCATAACCAAATCTAAATTTTCAAGAGAAGCCGGCAATCCAAATTTCTATGTGCATGAGCGTGTGTGTGTGTGTGTGTGTGTGTGTGTGTGTAAATTCTCTCGTTCCTAATTTTGGCTCAAAGGTGTTTTCCCCCCCTTTTCCTGCACTATGTGCGCCAAACAGTGGGCCATCAATTTGTAAACCTCCAACTAACATAGAAAAGTTGACTTCCTCCATTTTCTGGAATGCATGCTGCATAGACATGGTACTGAAGCATTCAGGCAAAAAGTGGAAGACCAAGCTGACCATTTGGGTAAGGGAGGACTTAACTTCTATTGCCCTAAAACATGCTCAACATTTAGACTCAAGAAGATCAATTTTAAAACTATTTTCTCCAACTAGGTACATGTCTGCCCACCTATGAAAAAAGTATATGATGATGATTTGATTGTTTTATCCATAGGCAAATTAACATGTGGCTCTTTGGTTTTCAGAGTCAGCATACTAAAAAATTAACCCGTTTTAAGTGAACTTGGAAAAAAGCATTACTATCACTGTAAGCAATTTCCTTGAACTCAGTTTGAATAATAATTTTATCTCAAAGCCTCTGATCCTCTAACCTCACCTCCAGCCACAGAAAGGAGCAGCATCACAGAAAGAGAAATTCCACTACTTCATTAATGCACTGAATATTAGAACACTTGCCCCTCCTTCTTATTCCTATAAAAACATCTGCACATGGGCCCAGCTGGCTTGCAAATATGTTCCATGATGCAGGCCAGCTTTCAGCCCCTTCCTATCACCCTCTGTCTTGTCTCCTTTCTGCCAGCGTGCATTTCCCTTTTAAACATCTAACGCTTAGTGAAAAAAATCAATGTTAACAGGTTAAAAGTTAATGTGCTTCACCTGTTTCACCTCCTTCTATTAGTAAACTTGGACCAGAAAATGGGGATTTGACATATTACCTGTTTGCCTATCTCTGCAATAGAGGAAATTATGAGGGGTGCTCAAGAGATGTTCATCAAAATGTCAGGCTCCGATTTGCTAAAATCATTATTACAACACCTGCTTTCTGGGAATTATCGTGAAATCTTGCTCCTTTTCCCTTTGTACAAAGCCTGCTATCGGCCAAGAAATATACCTACCCACAGCTTTTATTTACAATTCAAGGCCTATTTGGGATGGTGGGGAGGAAGGAAATTTCAGTAATCAGCTTATGGTGCACAGTCCTTAGAGGATGGGGCTGAAAGGCATCCAGACCATTTGGGAAGCCGCTTGAGATGACGGAGTTCTTAAAAGATTGCAGGGGACAATCTAAAGTTTCCATTAGTTCAGACTCAGTAAGCTATGCTCTGAGAACAGTTTCACCTGTAAACTATCTCAACACCAGCTGAAGCAGCAAGCATCTAATATTCAGGTAGATTAGAAGAAATACTTTTTAAAGAAGCAATTCTGAACCATTTAAAAGTCATACAAAAGGCTCAAAATGGCAATCGTCTTGAGAGCACGTGAAGAACTTGGGTTCCTGAAACTAAAGCTTATACTGAAGACTCAGATCTTTACCCCTTTCCATGTTCTATTTTCTTGCATAGTGCTTATGCTTGCCCCCTGTTAGTCACTCGATGATACCCTAAGCAAAAGGAATTGTGGGTAAATACTTGGCTCACTGCAGGATTTTAAGCAGCTTTTAATTCCCAAACTGCTCCTGCCTTTTTATCTACCACCTCTACAGCTAGAAGGGTAAGAGCTAAAAGACAGAGACCATAAACCCTGAAGATTATAAGGATGAAAGTCTCACTAAATTCAGCTGCTGATTTTCCCAAGCATGAGCCATGTTCTCCCACTACTTAACATGATCAGAAGTAGCAAATAAAAACACAGGACACCAGTTAAACTTGACTTTCTGATAAATAATGTTTTTTTATCATATATCCCAAATATTGCATGAGCATGCCTGTACTAAAAATTATTCATTGTGTGGCTGAAATCAAATTTAACTGGCTGTCCTGTATTTTATTGGACAATCCTACCACCAATGGATTCAGGAAAATGGTTGGACTTTACCGTCTAGTGAACTGAAGAAAAAATTCATTCAACAAAGCATGTGAACAATAATTTAAAAATGTAGAAAGCTCTTAACTGCCAGAAAAAGACTAAAGGACCCACCTTATCCTACCTCTTTATATAATCAGCTAGCCCAGTGATTCCACCATGGTTGTACATTAGAGTCACCTGCGAAAGAGCCAAACATTTCTGATTCTTATACCAAATGAATAAGAATGGGATTTTTTAAAAACATTTTCTGTGATTCTAATGGGCAGTCAGGTTGAGAACCATTGAGCTAAAGAGGCAGTAAAGAAAAGCTGGAGTGCAGGAGCGAGTGCATGCCTGTGTTAACCCGGGTTCCCAAACTTTGCTGCACGTTGCATTCTCCCAGGGATCTGTAAAACTTACTGATGCCTGGCACCCACCCCCAGACATTCCAATTTAATTAGTGTTGGGTACAGCCTGAGCATCAGGAGTTGTAAAAGCTCCTCATTAATGTTCTATATTAGGTGTTTCTAATGTAGAACAAAGTTTGGAAACCACTCTTTGAAATGTACATACGTGTATCTATTTCTTAGACTGAGAGTAGCACTGCTTATTTTTGTGGCAGTTGGAATGAAATCAGACCTTCCCATCATATTTAAGAATAGACAAGATGTTAGTTTTTTTAACCTATTTTTCCCTTTGACTGGGAGATTTAAATCCTGTGAAAGATATGCTGTTTTCAAGAACTTAACTCTGCCTCTGTTTATAGGACGCTTATTAATAATCCCTTTGGCAGGAGTTTTATTGGTAGGAGGATAACAGTCACCAAGACCCTTTCGTAACTCCCTGCCTTCAGTCATATATAATAATAATAATTACATGCCGATGTAATTCATAAGACATACCTATTTTGTTCATAGAGATTTGGGCCTTGCTATATTCAAATGCAGTCAAAAGGTACACTGTATTCCTATGAGTTTTCATACAAATTGTAAATGCACATTGGTCTATGGAATTGTTACTCTTCCAACATTTAAAAGGTTACTCTACTCACCCCAGAGAGATTATTCAGTACTGATCTGACAAAAAGTGCAAGAGTGTTACTTTTTAGTGCCAAAAGCCAATAGATCCAAATTTCCAAAGAAGCATGCTTTGTGGGAGAAAATGGGCTTTGCCCCAGCTGGTTGGGTAATCTGAGAGCCGAAGGAAGACATGAGTGTCAGAGAGGACACCTGACAAGTTCCAGAACTTCAGCTCAGAGAAGTATTTCACAAGACTGACCAATTTATCAAAAGTAACCAAGTACTGCCAGCATGTAGTAGGTCATAGGGGAGTTGATGGGGTTCATCTGTGATGAAGCCAGGGTCCAAGCATCCTGCCTGATAATGCAGAGGCAAATAAAATGGTAAACCAATATTTGAAGAAAGGATCATATCCCATATCAAGGCTTCCTAAAGTTTTATCACCATGGTAGGAAAAAGGGAGTTTTACTATCTGTCTAAGGTATGTAAGACCCACAAAACACTTTCTCAAAACTTTGTAAACATAAGATTACCTTTTTAAATATGAATAACTAATACTTCTCATACATTTCTCATTATTATGCTTTTGGGCTATCTTACTTAGTTGGGCATTTCATAACCAAAAGACTTTAAGAATTACTGCAATTATACACCCTTTTTAATATTTTCTATTTTTGGAAAATTAATAAGACAACATATTTTGTTTTGCACGAAATAGATAAACCTGTCCATGACATGATAAAATATCAGGAAAACGTGAGTTTTAAAACTTTAAGTTAATCAAGGGTGGATCTTCCTTTAAAATAATTTAATACAAGTCTATATTTACATAAAAGTGAACATTTCCTTTGGCCAAAAATGCTTTGCTTTACAGGCCCTCCCATAGGGTTATTTTTTACACCAGGTTCCTAAGTATAATTTAAAATTCCTGAATTAAAGAAATTACATCAATATGTAAATTCTCAATGAAGAAAAACTGATTCAAGTGAGGGACACATATTATCATAAGTGAACGAAGTGATTAAAATTTCAAAGGTTATCAAATATCCTAAACTACACATTTGGCATACCATCTCTGAGACATTTAATTTGTTTCACAGTTAATACATTTTCTGCATATTTGATTCAGAATTAAGAATACAAGTTACTTAGTTCTCTCCATTTACAGAGTCCTCATTTAAATTAATGAATTTCATTTTTCATTCATTAAGGAAACTTGACTTTAGCACCTAGCTCTCCCATGCACTATGACCCTTGCCAAGAGAAACCACAGTGAGTAAAACATATAAAGGCCTTTCTAGCCTCAAATAGCTTACAATTTAGTGAGGCAGGAAGACATAAATGACACAAATTACTGTAAACTGTTGTAAGTGTTCCAAAAGGATAAGCCCAGGGTGCTATAAAACTGTACATAAATGACATGCTCTAGGATAAGGACTCAGAAAAGGGGAACTCTTTTCTGTCCCAGAGGGAGTGACATCTTAGCTGAGACAATGCTCTTAATAATAGCTGACATTACTGACATCATGCTAAATGTTTAAAAAGTATTAAACTACACAATGACCTATTGAATTAGCTCCTTTGATTATTTCATTTTGTACTTGAAGAAACTGAGTCTTAGAAAGGCTAAGAAGTTTGTTAAAGGTAACACTGCTACAGAGAAACACAGCCTCCAAATGAACCCAGATGTTGACTCTAGAACATGTACTGTATTCTGAACCATGAGTCATAGGGTCTCTACAGTTGTGGAGAGTCTGTGCCAGTCTACAATAACAAAATACTTAAACAACAGAGAATTTATTTCTCACAGTTCTGAAGGCTGAGAAGTCTAAGATCAAGGTGCTGGCCCATTCCTTGGTGAGGGCTCTCTTCCTGATTTGTAGATGCCACCTTCTTTCATGGCCTTTCTTCTGTGGGACATGGGGGAGAGAGAGAGACAAAGAGAGAGAGAGAGAGAGAAAGAGAGAGAGAGAGAGAGAAAGAGAGAGAGAAAGATCTCCATGATCTTTCTCTTTCTCTTGTTATAAGGACACTAACCTTATCACATTAGGGTTCCACGCTCATGACATTATCCAACTACAATTACCTCCGAAAGCCTATCTCCAAATACAGTCACAGTGGAGGTTGGGGCTTCAACATATGAATTTTAGGGGAAAAATTTCAGTCTGTAGAATAGAATAAACTAAATAATAGGAGGAGAAGAGTGTTCCAGATGAAGAATAACTATGACCTCACATAACTTAAGAATATAGTTTCATAACAAATACATGTGTTTGCTTAATTTTCTAGCTGAAACTAGCAAGGTAACCATCTCTCCTAAAAGAATCTAATTTTTGTAGCAGAAAGACGCTCTTTCAGATAAAATATTTGTAAAGACTGTCACCTAGTGGCAACACGCAGGAGGTAGTTCATGGGCAAGGATTATCGAACAGGTGTACTCAGCTGCTTACTTGGGGATGCCGACTCATCCATTTCTCCTTTTCCTGCGTACACTCCCAAGTTGTTTTTTTCTAGGAATAAAATATATGAAACTGTTACAACATCAAGACAATCTCCACTTCTTTCCACCAAATTCATGTGCGCATGCACACACACACACACACACACACACACACACACAGAGAAAAGCAGTGTGACAGTTTCAAGCTCTCAGAGAAAGAACAAGACCCTAAGTTTTGTCCTGTCTCACTCTGAATCAGACCAAATAAATTAGGGCCAAGAGAACAGTAATTAATATAAATCATAACTAGTGAATATGTTCTATTTTGCGGTGCAGATTTGGGTCACTATACTGGATAAAGAGCCTCAACTAGTTGGGATGCTGACAGAAAATAAAAGAAATATGTAATGGCACTGAAAGACAGGATATCATAAATAGCAACTACAGTCTTGTGAATAGGTGCAAAAATTAAAACTGGTATTTTTAATTTACATATATATCTTTAACTAGACTGGGAACTATTCTGGGCAAGTAAAAACTATTGCTGATATGACCCTTCAGTCTTAATTCTAACTGTCTTGGGTGCTAAAATCACCTGAAGTTAGCTTAACAGAGGCATAATGGTAACATGAAGTGGTGCCAAGAAGGGGATTACATACAAGCTATTTGGGGTCCTTATTTTACTCCACTATACACTAGGCCCCTTCATTTAGGATAAGTCTTCCTTCAACCAATGCATTTTTCTCAGAGAAGCCATCTTAGATCCTATCTCTGGATGTTAGCAACTTGCAGTTTTGGCCTCATAGCATCCTAAATGTAAAGTGGGAACATGACAAGTTAATTAGTTCACTCAAGCTCAGACTTAAGTATTATTGAGTGTATTGGTTAAAACCCTTCATGTTACAAGTAACAGAAAACAAAAATTAAGACACTTGAGCAAAGACTAAATAGTTCATAGATATCTCTAGCTTGATGTAAGGCACAAACAAAATTACCTGGACTCTTTTTCAACTTCTCTAATTATTAGCTCTGCTTCTGAGTTTATTCCGAACAGACTTAAGCTTCATAGAACTAGGATAGCAGCTGGCAGCTCTGGGCTACAAAGTTTAGGTACAAAGTGGGTTAACAAAATCCATTTTCCAGAAGTCTCAGTGGATATTCCATTCTGTTTCACTGACTTGGATTCAGTTGCATGCCCATCTTTGAACAAATTACTATAACCAAAGTGATGGGCTACCTTACAACTGAAGGGTAGTATCAATTTTAAACAACCCACATGGTTGAAAATGGAGAGAAAGATGAATTATTAAAGAATGATTGGAATGCTTCAGACAAGAAAAAGAGTATGGAATTGGTTCTGGGAAGTTAACCAATAAATGTCAATAATGGCAGGATGATGCACCTTTGCTCCAAGTGAGGACTATATCTTTTTAGGAGGAAAAGGAGTATAGCAATAGAGCTCATCAAAAATTGAAGCTGGATACACATAGCAGAGCCAAGGAAGACTGCCACTATCATTATTACTATTAAAGAGTCAAATCCACCTGCCTGGTACAGTCATTCATGTAGATATCTAATTAACGCAGTAACTGTGACGGTTAAATTTCCTGGTCACTTTTAAAATGGTTCTTTTGTTGTTGTTTGTTGTCGTTGCTATAGTATCTTACTCTTCTCCTGTTCTGTGGATTAGGACAATCCCCAAAGTCCTACACACAGCCCTCTCTTCTCTCTCTTAGACTTTTTCTTGATCTCAGCCATTCTCTGGGTTTCAATCACCACAACCTTGAATGTAACTTCCAAAACTTCGTTTCTTGGCCCATCCTATGAATTATGGAGCTTTGTAAATTATCCAGTTTCTACTTGCAAACTCTGTGTCATACAGCCTTGGTATTGTTCTTGTTTGTCTAGTGCTCCAAACTAGCTGAGAACTTTACTTAATAATATAAATGAATAAGAAAGTCTAAACCATACTCTCAGTAAGAGTTCATTTTGGTAAATGCCTCTTTCACTAAGTTCTAAATTCCTTGAGGACAAAGACTATTCCCCTATAATACCAAAAGCAAATTTAGTCATTCAGTTAGTTCATGTCAAAATACACACAGCTTTCAGTACGATGCAACACTCTTTCGACACCATTTCTGGTAAACAATCCTCTTATTTCCACTGGAACAGTCATAGTGAAGGAATGATGGCCAGTTCACAATAGCAGTCTCTTCTAGTTTTGAACAGCTATAATATTAAAAATTGTATTGGGAAGGAGGGTTGTTCTTTCCCATCATTTAAATTCCCTGCCTATGCTTGGTGAATCCAAAACCTGTGTGAGAAAGCAAAATCTCATCTCATATTATGTAAACTGAAAATGACAGATAATATGCTTTTTTTTTTCTGACCCATGGCATTTAGTGCATGGTCTGTGGACCTCATCTGGGTATGTGCATCTGTATCTGGAACTATGAATCTTAATCAAGTTTTCCAAACAAGCAGGGACCATCTAGAATTATTTCAATTGTGACATCTAGTGTCCAATGGTGGTAGTGGTAACAACTTATCCAGACTGTTCCTAAGGAATGACCATAATTATGAAATAGCTAACTTCTATGATTTTGCTAATGTCCCCTTCCCTTGAATGCACTTCCCCTTAGCTCAGCCATCCTTCATGGCCCTGCTCAAGCGTCACCTGCACTGTGACACATTAAAGGAGCACCCACACAAAATTGACCTCTCCCTTCACACAACTCTTTTAGTATAAGGTATGTACTATTCACATGGCATTTATATACAGCCCTGTAGTTATTTATGTTTCAGACATCTTTCAGACAGAGATAGGGATTATCACATCTCTGAATTCCTTCCACTATGCTTAACACATTGTGGCCACTCAGTTAATAGTTTAAAATATTAAAACCTAGATTTGGAATAAACATTAGTGAAATGTAGGTCTACCTTCTCATGTAACAAAAAAAAAATGAAGTTCAGATCATGGTTGACCTAGGCTAGAATGTTGTCTTACTTATGGAGTTGGGTTGAGAAATCTTTGTTAAATGATAGGGAAAATGGAATTTCATTTGCTCAAGAACACGGGAGTGATGACAAATGAACAAGCACTTGGCTCATTCAGACCCAAAGTACATCTGCTAGGCAACTGGAAGGTATCAGTTGTTGCCAGTCTTCAAACCTATGTCAACCCTTCATTGTCTGGCCTCACTCAGTTAGAACTAGAGGTCCACAGGATACAAAAATGCTGATTCAAAGGGGGCACATGCACCCCAATGTTTACAGCAGCATTAGCAACAATAGCCAAATTACAGATAGAGCCCAAAAGCCCATCAAATGATGGATGGATAAAGATGTGTGTGTGTGTGTGTGTATACATATATATATGCACACATACATACATATATACATATATATGTATGTATATATAATGGAATACTATTCAGCAATCAAAAACAATGAAATCTTGCCAAGTGCAACAACATGAATGGAACTAGAGGGTATGCTGCTAAGCGAGGTAAGTCAGAGAAAGATAAATAGCTTATGATTTCACTCATGTGTGGAATTTGAGAAACATAACATAACATAGGGGAAGGGAAGGAAAAATAACAAAAACAGAGAGGGAGGCAAACCATAAAAGACTCGTAAATACAGAGAACAACCTGAGGGCTGCTGGAGGGGAGTTGAGTGGGGGGTATGGGTTAAATGGGTGATGGGCATTAAGGAGGGCACCTTTTGGAATGAACACTGGGTGTCACATGTAAGAGATGAATGAATCACTGAGCTCTACTCCTGAAGCCAAGACTACACTGTATGTTAACTAACTTGAATTTAAATAAATAAATTTTAAAAAAGAACTAGAAGTCCACAAAAGAAACTGAAAAGAGGAAAGCAAGGAGGGTGTAGCACCCTAAGACCTAAAGCCAGACTCAATAAGACTGATCACCTCTGCCATAATACAAGAGAAATGAGGACTAAGTAATAAATTTTGAAAGACAGAACTCACTGGTGACATTGAGAACAGCCATTTTTACTGGACTTGTGGGGACCCAAACCTTAAGTGGGAAAAAAATGTAAGAATAAAAGGAAAGATAATGAAGATAGTCAATATCAATTTTTTTTCCCCAGGAATTTTGTGATCAAGGGAAGCAAATAGCTGGCTGGAGTCAAGGAAGATTAGAATTATTTTTTGAGATGTAAGTCCTTACAGCACGCTTATTTGCTGCTAAGATCCACCAGGGAAGAAAAACACTGATGATGAAAAAGAGAGGAGCTATGGCCAAGGGCTCAAGTAGGCAAGAAAGATGATCTCAAAGCACATGACCTTTAGAACAATTACTAGGACTCAGAATTGCTCAGTATATTCTGGCTATTGTTAGTTCTGATTGCTTAAATTTTTGAATTATGAATAGACATCAGGCTTACAAAACATAAATTCGTTATTTAAACACATACGCAAGAGCTTGGCCTCTAGCAGCAGACTGCATTAGTTCAAATTCTAGCTCTTCCATTTGACCAATATACCTTTCTTCTTGGGGCTGTTTTCTTTAGTAAAAAAAGAGGGTACTACCTACCTCCTAAGGCTGTTTGTGGACTTAACTGATATAATCCGCATAGAATTTAACACTGTACTGAAAAATGTCAATGCCATTATAATGATACCTGTCATCCTGTTCTATAACAGTAACTGTGCTTCTGTCCTTTGATGAGTTTAGGCACTGTCACACTGATTCAGACTCCTGGAACCCTGGGGAGATATGTGAGGGCATGGCCCTCGGAGCGCAAGCCGGCCAGTCTGCGGTAGGAAGCAGGAGGCTTCTGCACACCACAGATTTTCCCACTGTCTCGCCTTTTAGTGACACTGTCTCTCCCGAAGGTAATGGTGAATAAACAAACAATATGGCAATTCAAAGTGGACGCCGGAAAACACGCAGAACAACTCTGAGTAAAGCCGATCAGCTAAAGAACTACGTCTGCGCCTGCGCAAAGCCCCAGTCTGGCCACGTGCGTGTGCGCAGTCGCAGTAGGCGGAGCGGGGAGCTCAATTGGAGGTTCCTGCCAGTGTTTCCTTAACGCGCGGCTTGGGGGGAACATCTCGCGATACCTGTGGGTTCTCGCGGGAACAGCATTCAAAAAGCCCTGGCGCTTACCTGAGAACTAGCTGAATGAATGTGTAGACTACTCTGGTCGTGAAGTGGGGTTGCCATCGCGAACCTGGGCGCCGTGAGCCCTTGTCTCGAGCGGCTGGCTGCAGCAGCGGGGGAAAAGGGTGAGGAGAGAGGTAGGGGCAAGGGTCCTGGAGGGAGGTGCGTGTGGAGAGGAGCTGTGGGAGCGGCAAAGGGGAGTGCTTTCTGGGGAGTGGGGGAAAGCAGGGCCTAGGGAAACTTGGGGTCCGGGTCAAGGCGGAGGCCTTTAGCAGGAACAACTTCTTCAGCGGAACCCGGAGTTCTTCTCAACCAGGTTCCGAGCCGGTCTCAATCTTCCGTTGGGCCGGTGGCCACCTCCGGGTGTTCTGGCTCTGTACGGAAGACGGGGTCGCTTGCCTGGGCCTCCGGGTGATAACAAACACCGGGTCCGCTCGGTCCAGTACGGTAGCCGCTAGCCACTAGTGGCAGTCTGAATTGAGAAGTGCTGTAAAATGGAAGATGCAGGCTGAATTTCGAAGACTACACAAAAGGAGGAATGGCCCGTTGATAATTTTTATAAAGATTACATGTTGAAATGATAGTGTTTTTGGATGTATTGGGCTGAATAAAATATTACTAACATGAATTTCACCGTATTTACTTTTTTTAACCTGGCTCCTAGAAAATTAAAAATCGCAGATGTAGCTCGCATTCTATTTCCGTTGGACAGCGCAGCCGCAGACAGCTGCGTGTCAGGTTCTAATTGCTTTTCATCCCTTAGCTGGTGTAATATTCTCAAAAACCCTGTTAGGTCGATATTACTGTCTTTACTTTATGGATGAGCAAAGAAGACCTTAAACTGCCCAAGTTCATGCTGCCAGTGAGTTGTGGAAGTGGAGTAAGAGCTAAGGCAGCCTGAATCCCTGAGCTCCCTGCCTCCTGAATGCTTTGTTATGTTTCTGAGAGGTTAAAATGTGGTTAGGAGCACCAGGCTTCGGAGCTGGACCCTCGTTCCCATCTCAGCCACATACTGATTACCCCGGCCAAGTTACTAAGCCTTTCTGTGCCTCCGTTTGCACATGTGTGAATGGGGGAAATACCTTATACTTCACGGAGTTGTTGAGAGAATTAGATACCATATGCAAAGCACCAAGTACGATGTCTGGCACCTGTTAGCTGTAGTTATTCAACCCTGGCTACTTCTTTGCAGATTTATAGGTTAACTCTTATTCATCCGTTAGACCTTTGCTGGAAAGTTACTTCCTCAGCGAAATCTTTTTTGCCCATACTTAACCCTGCTCTGTCCCCACCCCACTTCCCAACTGAGGACAGCACCTCCATGTTACAGCCTGATACATCTCTCCCTCTTGCACTTACCACACTTATAAATCTTTACAGTTCATTTATTTGATTTAATGCCTTTCCACTAACAGATTGTTACATTCAAGAAGGCAGGGGTATTGTCTAGTTTTGGGGTCATGATTGTGTCCTCAGTAATAGCATAGTATCTGACACACAATAAGAATTCTAGCAAGTCTTTGAATGAATGAGAGCTAGTTTTTTGGCTTCCTTGATATTGTTGGCCAGGATGTCTTGGGGTTAGTTCCCCCCCCCCTTTTTTTTTTTTGGTAAATGTCGATTATAATAATATTTAACTTATGTCCGTTAAATGAGATAATTCATTTGAAGCACTCTGTCTGGCAAATAGTAGATCTTCACGGAGTATATATTATTACTAACAATGCAATAATTAGTGCCTAGCCCCATCACCAGGCTTTGGAAAGGTCTTATATTTTATTTTTAAGGTTTGTTTATTTTGTGTGAGAGAGAGAGGGAGTGTCTGCAAGTGAGCAGGGGAAGGGTATAGAGGGGTTGAGAATCCCAAGCAGGTCCCAAGCTGACAGCACATGGAGCTGGTGAAGCCCAATGTGGAGCTCGAACCCATGAAGCATGAGATCATGATCTGAGCTGAAATCAAGAATCAGACACTCTACCGACCGAGCCATCCAGGCACCCATGGAAAGGTCTTCTATTTTAGAGCAGTAACTGCCAGCCCTGGATAACGTAGGATACCTTTTATTTCCCTCTGTCTTCTAAAATCATATATCTCCCATTTCATCTTCATTCTTAATGACCTTGCTTCCTGATTCACTGATAAATTGGAGCAGTTAGAAGAGCACTTATGCAGACTCCCACCACTAATCTACCTAATCAGTGTCTGTACCCATATACTTTGCTTTCCCTTTCTTTAGATGAAATATTCATGCTCCTTTCTGAAATCAGTCCCTGTACATTAGACCTCGTTGTCTTTTCATCTCTCTAGCAGTTTGCCATGACCTCTCTAGTATCAGTTTTTCTTTTCTCCTGAATCTATCCCATGACATATACACATGCTGTTATTTTTTCTTAATTTTTTTTTGTTTGTGTTTTTAAAAGACAAACCTATTCCCCTTTCAGCTACTGCCCTGTTTATCTAGTAGTCTCCTTTGCAGCAAAACTACTTGTTTTCCTATTTTCCCACCATCCTCTCCAACCCATTTCAGTTGGCTTCCAGGATAACACATGCTCTTGGTTTTCCTCCTACCTCATTGGTCATGCCTAAGTACACTTTACTTCTTCTTTCCACCTCTTAATGCCTCAAACCTTGGTCCTCTTCTGTTTAATTATGCTCGTACTCTGGAGATACCAAGGCTCAAGGATTTATGTTAATAACTCCTAGGTTTATATTACCAGCCCAGATCCTTCTACTAGTATAGCCAACTGGTTACTTGACATATATGATGTCCAAAACATAAGCCCCTGATTTTTTTTTTAAGTTTATTTATTTTGAGAGAGGGAAGGAGAGAGAGAGAGAGAGAGAGAGAGAGAGAGAGGCAGAGAGAGACACTCCTAAGCAGGCTCTGTCACACAGAGCCCGATGAAAGGCTCGAACTCACAAACTGAGATCATGACGCACCACCCAGACACCTCAAGCCCCTGATTTTTTTTTTAAAACAATTTTTGCTCACAATTTTTGTGGCTTCAACTGATGGCAAATCTGCCCCACTTGTTGCTCAGGCCAGCCTTGGAGATATTTTTGACTTTTCTCTTTTTTATACACCCCACATTTAATTGTTAAAAAATCATGTTGGGTTTATGTCCAAGCTTCATGCAGAATTTGACCATTTCTCCGTACTCCTTATATAACCACTCTCATGTGAGCAATCATCTCACTTGATCTGTCACTTGCTCCCCTCCAAACTATTCAACATAGCAGCCAAAATGATCCTTTTAAATGTATCAGATCTCTACTCCAGACTTTGTAATGAATCTCACTTTCACCCATAGTAGAAGCCAAAGTCCTCACAATAGCCCAATTAGCCTATTCTCTCCTCTGATCTAAATTCTTTCTTGTTCATTCTTTGGGTTTCCTTCCACTTTAATGCTACCCTTCTACCTCTATTCCTTTATCTTTCTGGAAAAAGGTACATGGCTAATTCTCTTACCTTCTGCAAGGCTTTGCTCCTAAGTCCCTTGAGGACTTTTCCCCCAATGCTTATTTTAGATTTCATCCTACTAACAATACTCCTACCTCTTCTAAGTTCCCTTATCCTGTTCTTTTTTTTAATTTTATTTCCACTTTAATGCATTTAATTATTATACTACTTTTGTTTATCTTCTCCCACTGGAAGTTAAGTTTCATGAAAGAAGAGTGCTTTTTGGTCCATTTGGATGCTGATGGATCTGAAATGCCCAGAATGGAGCTCAGCACATAGGCTTTAAGAAATATTGTTGGGGGCGCCTCAGTGGCTCAGTTGGTTAAGCGTTCAACCTCGGCTCAGGTCATGATCTCACGGTTTGTGGGTTCAAGCTCCGTGTTGGGCTCTGTGCTGACAGCTCAAAGCCTGGAGCCCGATTTGGATTCTGTGTCTCCCTCTCTCTGAGCCCCTCCCCTGCTCATACTCTGTCTCTGTCTCTCTCTCAAAAATAAAACATTAAAAAAAAAAAAATATTTGGTGAATGAATGACTACATTGACTGGAGAGTGGGGAAACACCTTATTAATAGCCTGTTGCTCTTTGAATGCAAAGCTGAGTTTAAATCTGGCCTGAGAGACTGGGACCAATTTGGAAAGGATCATGAGTAAGGTCCAGTTACAGTGGAATGTTTCTATATACAATGTTTCAGTCATTGATTAGAAATCTAGAATGAGAGAAATGTTCTTTAGTTACTCTGAACATGATTCTGTTTTGCATGTCTTCTTATGAATAACTAGGAAAATACTAGGAGCATGCTGTCAATAAAGCATATTTAATGTGTTCAAGAAGTTAACACTGTTTCAAAAAATTGTGGACCTGAGAGTCTTTGCCTTACAAACCTTATTCAAAGCTGCCTTCTTACATTTTAAGTTAGCAGTCATGTTACTATAAAGTTTCTTGATTTCTTTCATTGTTCTCTTAACTTGATTACCTGTCTAGTGATGAATGAGACCCATCCAACCTTAGTATTTAAGAAGCTTAGCACACAACTGAACAGTTCCCTGCATTTCTTAGAAACAAGTGTGTTCAGGTTTTGTTTTTGTTTTCCTCTGTGATTTGGTCTCAAATCAGGTAATGGAATTAACAGACCTTTCTTTTAGAACAAGCAAATTTGACCATTTAAAAGTCAGGAATAATATCTTTGATGCTATGTTTTTCTGTATGTCAGTAGTATTAGGGGAAAAGATATATCTATTTTTTTTTATTATTGTTACTGTATGGAGTATTTTGTTTAAGCTTAAATACTTACATTTCCTCTGTTTACAGTAGACCAGAAGCAAAAAAAAAAAAAAAATCATGGAGGCAGATATAATTGCAGATCTTCGATGCAAGCTCAAAGAGGTTGAAGAAGAGCGACTAAAAGCTGCACAATATGGTTTACAACTAGTAGAGAGCCAAAATGAGTTGCAGAATCAGTTGGATAAATGTCGTAATGAAATGATGACCATGACTGAGGTAGGACCCTGGACTCTTCTGTTTATAAGGGTGTGCTTAGCTATTGAAGATTTGTATTGTCTAGAAATTATTAATATTAGTTTGATTCCTTTTTGAAGATTTTAGTTCTAGTTCCTACTCACCCCCATCTCTAATAAAAGGAACTGAAGTAAACGAATTCCTAATATTCTTTCTGACCCTGTGTGTTCTGAATTTGAAAAGTTATTGTTCTCTTTAGCACATACTGGATTTTAGAGTTTATTTTGTCTGCAGTCTTCCTTGGTGACCTCACTTGTTTCATAGCTTTAGATAATACCTAAATGTCCTGTGACACTATACCAGGTCCTTACTTTACCCTTAAAGTCTAGATTTGTATATTCCATTGCCTACTAATAGACATCTCAAATATAACAAACAGAATCATTGATTCTCTGCCTGCTAACAAAACATTCTCTTGCAATTTAGCTTACTTAGTAAACGTAAATAATTTAAGCCAAATTTCTAGGGGTTTTATTCAATATCTTTGTGTCCTTTCTTTCTCATGTTTAATCCATTAGGAAGATCTAAGAACTTGACCATCCATCTATGTTACTGCCATTCTGATCCAGACCACCATCATCTGTCCCCTAGACTACAGTAGCCTTTTAACCAGGTTGCCTGCTTCCCTCATTGCCTTTCATACCGTTCATTCTTCACACAGCAGCCAAGTGGCCATTGAAAGAGAAACAAAAGATCATGTTACAGGCCTGCTAAAATCACTCCTATGGGGGCACCTGGGTGGCTCAGTTGGTTGAGCATCTGACTCTTGATTTCGGCTCAGGTCATAATCTCATGGTTTGTGGGATCAAGTGATCAAGTCCTGCGTTGGGCTCTGCACTGACAGTGTGTCATGGAGCCTGTTTGGGATTCTCTCTCTCCCTCTATCTCTGCCCCTGCTCCTGTGTGCACTCTCTCTCAAAAATAAACATTAAACACGCACACACGCCCACCTATGACTTCCGATTATATTTACAACAAAATCTCAACTCCTTACCGGGGTTTGCAGATTTGTATGTGATCTGACCCATGGCAACTACTTTACTCATCTTTAACTACTTTTGACCTCATCTTTAACTATTTTTCCTTGTTCTTAGGTATACTAATCCTGCCTTACAGGCTTTACATGAGCTGTTGCCTTCATCTGCATTGCTCATTCCCTGTCCCAACCCTTGGATTGAGTCCTCAACCTTTACATTTCTGTTTAATGTTACCTCAGCTTGAGAGACCTTCCCTGACTGTTTTGTAAAGTTGCCATCACTCACTGATCCAGCTAATTAAATCAGATTTTAAGCTCCATGAGAGAAGGAATGTTGTTTGTCTTGTTCACCGCTGTATCTGTAGTGTCTGGCACACATTTATTGAAAGAATGAATTAATCTGTTTTCCGTTTTATGTAGTAAGTGCTCAGTAATATGGTTAAACTTTGATCTCAGTATTTAAGTACAGCAAGTAAAAATAACTTGCTTATTTTTCTCTTATTTAATTTTCTCTTATTTTTAACAGCTTATTTAAGGAGTTTGAACTAATGCTTTTTTTAATCTTTAAACTTCCCTGTCAGAAGCAAAAGCCCTCTTAAATCCTCCTTTTATCTCTGCACTATATTCATTTGAGAAGTCACTTGTGAACATTTCTCAGATGACTACATTCTGAAAGGTCTAATTTAGTATTTCATTTTTTACCTAGTCCACTATTTTATTTTCAGAGTCATAAGTAGAGCATATCATTATGAAACCAAGTAATTCTCACTAGGAAAGCTGAAGTGCTGTAAAATGTTTTGTTTTGTTTTGTTTTTATTTTTGTATTTGTTTTCCCTAGCAGAGATTACTTGACATGTTGACATTCCATGAACACCTTTTTTTTCCTTAACAGGGCATAGAAGCAATTACCACATGAGTACCATGGGTTGAAAGCCTCTGGGTTTTCTTAGGACTGATTAGCTACAAAGTTACTCCATATCTAACATGTGCTGGTTAGGTAGAAAGCAGCAAATAGGTGAAGTAGGAATGAAACAGTTCAAGGTGAGAAGTGCTTATATATGATGGCTTTAAGTTAGTTTTACGTAATTGGATTATAATTGAATCTGTTTTCAGAATTATGAACAAGAAAAATATACTCTTCAGAGAGAAGTTGAGCTTAAGAGTCGAATGTTAGAAAGTTTGAGCTCTGAATGCGAAGCTGTTAAACAACAACAGAAAACACATCTGGAGCAATTAAAAGAACAACTAAGCAGAAGCCACGGACAGGAAGTAAATGAACTAAAAACTAAGGTTTGGATTTCTATGTATGTCAAAACAAAAATATTTCATGCTTATGGAATTACCAATCTGTAAATGTTAAGTGATGATGATTTTCTTGATATTGTCTATTCATAATAGCTGAGATCAAGGGTTCCATCATCATAATGTTGGGAGTGGGAACACTGAGAAACAAGTTTACCTGAGGGACTTGTATTAATAACATTGTACTAATTGAATACAATTATTTAATTTTATTAACTGGGTATTTGAATGGAGTTTTAGTTTACTAACCACCATGACCTTGTTTAAAGTGCATAGTATGGCAGTCCCGTTTTAGAAAGACTGGTCTCCTAGTTTTCACTGCAACTAGTGATCTGCTTTGTAATTCTACAGAAGAAACCCGTAGTTTATTTATTGTAAAATAACATACATTAGAATTGATACTTTCTAGTTTGTTTATTGAAGGTTAACTGATAACATATGATCTGCCTCCTACAACAACTCCTTAAGGAGGATACCATGATTGTCTCCATTTAACAGATGAGAAAATCAGTGTTTAAACAGAGTGAGTAAATTGGACAAAACCACAGAAATCAGTTGAGATTTGAACTGAAGCTGTCTGATTCTAAAGTCCATGTTGCTGTTCTTAGTCTAATGACATGTTATACTGGCTTCATTTGATGCATAAATACAAATTGTCCATTCTTTTCTGGTACCCCCAACTATCCAGTGCCTTCAGGTTACTTCTAAGGAATCCAGAACCTTTATCATGGCTCCTCTTTGTATAGAGTCCCTACTTCCCAGACCCCTCTCTACAAAACCTCTCCTGACTTTTTGCCTATTTTCTCAGAAGCCTGTTTTCTAATTTTCATTGTTTCGTGTAGCATCCTTCAAGATTTCTATGTGTCTGTACCACCTGTACTGTTAATTAATTTCTTTAAACTGACTCTCTTTTTATATTTTCTTATTTTAAGTAATGATGTCATTGAAATTATATATTTGAGCTGGTTATATTTTTTCCTAAAATGTTGTCAGAAAAACATGACTATCAAAATATGCTTTCATGGTAATAGAATCATCTTACATTCATTCGGGCAAACAGTAATCCACCTTGTCTGAAACTAATCTAAGTTGAGACACCAATGACTGATAATGATGCGTTCTTCTTCCCCCACTCCTCGTCACGTTATTTTCATTTTAGCAGTGGCTTTCATTATGTAAACAAAAAAGAGTAAAAGAGTAATGTAGGAAATACTCAGAGCCTGAGGCAAAGCCACCTATATAAGAGATGGCTTTTTGGTGGAGCAAAGACTAAATTAGTCAAAAAGTATTTTCAGTCTTAACGGATGTTCTCAAGTCACTTGTGCCAAAATTTTCACATTTTATCTGAAATTTTCCACTTCTTTCTCACATATAATCCATCAACAAGTTCTAAGAACCTAATCTATAAAACATCCATGTGTGCTGCTACCATTCTAATCCAGATCACCATCATCTCTCCTCCAGACTACTATTGTAACCTTCTATCCAGGTAGCCTGCCTCCATTGTTGCTACTCATAACATTCACTCTTCACACAATAGCCAAAGTGGCCAAGTCCAGACTTACTTTGATTACTAATATGGACTATTTGTATATTTGTAAGACAGAGCATATCACTATTAAAAGATGCCTAGCCTTGGCCAAATAGGAAACCCTAATCGTCTCATCATGTAGTAAATTTGGGTCAGTCAGTCGTTCCAACATAGATCATTCATCTAAAATTTTTTTTTTTTTTCACATTATGAAAATAGGAAAGGGAAAGTAAGTCAAAAGGCTCTTATATTTTAAATAGAAAATATCAGGATATAATCTAAGAAAGTTGATACCCAATTGAAGATAATTCAATATAGATGATAATTGTAACCCTGGACGTCAAGCAAAAGTTTTTTGTTGGTAACAGAAATTGTGTAGTGAATACTAGGCATTGTGTTATATGTTTTATCCACCTGATCTCAGTTGAGAGCCTCACAGTAACCCAGGAATGGTTGATAGAATCATTTACCAGTTTTACATAGGAGGAATGAAATAGGCTAAATCTAGGCTTTCCCTTAAAAATTCATCCTTCTGCTATAAGTTTGTTCCCTTTAAACTATATATTTTCAGTTTTCCAAGATTTAGAACTATATGAAAATGTAATTTGTTTTGTTCAGCTTGACTGTCTTCCAAAATAGTTATACTGCAGTTACCAGAATAATTTGTACTGCAACTATATATTCAGATGACCTTCAATTACCTTTTGATTTTTTAAGATTTCATTTTTTTTTTTTTACTTTAGTTAGAAAAACTAAAAGCAGAATTAGACGAAGCTAGGCTTAGTGAAAAGCAGCTGAAGCACAAAGTAGATCATCAGAAGGAACTCCTTTCATGTAAATCAGAGGAAATGAGAATAATGTCTGAGCGTGTACACGAAAGTATGTCTTCAGAGATGCTGGCTCTTCAAATTGAGCTGACTGAAATGGAAAGTATGAAGGTAATATTTATGGCATGTATGTTCTTAGAGTTTTTTTTTTTCTTGCGTATTTTTGTTACATGTTTTTGTTATAATTTTAAGGCTGAAATACTTTTTGGCTTAATTTTGATGTAACTAATTAAAAAATATTTTAGAGAGTTTTTAGGTGGATTACTTCATGCATAGTAAAGCTTTAAATTATGTGATTATGTAAAGCAGACTACCTTCCAATTAATGAAAGCTCTGGAAGAATTTAGAGTCATTAACTGATCCTAGTTTGTGTCTAAAAACCCTATATAAATGTTGGTTTCATGGAAATTGATATGCATATGAATGTAGATTTTTTTTTTTTATTGTAGGCTGAGGTTAATTAAAAATTAAAGTCTTAACTTCACAGGAGAGAAAGATACCTTTTCATTTTGTTCCCTGCTGAAAAATATAATTTTATTATTTTATGATGCACCTTACAACCTTTGACTAGTTCTTTAGTTTTAGTTTTGAACCACAGCTGATAAACTGAGCAGCTGCTAAATGAAAGATTTATTGAGGAGAATTTCCTCTTTTTCAATTCCTGTTGAATAGACTACCCTCAAAGAAGAAGTGAATGAATTACAGTATAGACAAGAACAACTAGAACTTCTTAGTACTAATTTAATGCGCCAGGTAGACCGTCTTAAAGAAGAAAAAGAGGAGCGAGAGAAAGAAGCAGTTTCTTACTATAATGCCTTAGAGGTACTGTGATTACGGTAACATTATTTTTTCCGATTTATAGTAAGTTGTTTCCTTGCTAACTTAACCCCTGTCAGCTAAATTGTTTTCTTTTAAATTTAGAAAGCTCGTGTAGCAAATCAAGATCTTCAGGTGCAATTAGACCAGGCCCTCCAGCAAGCCTTGGACCCCAGTAGTAAAGGCAACTCTTTGTTTGCAGAGGTACTTAACAAATACTCCATTGATTAAATTGGCATTTCACTTAATACAAGAATAATTACACATGTTAATATTTTCTAGGTGGAAGATCGAAGGGCAGCAATGGAACGTCAGTTCATCAGTATGAAAGTCAAGTATCAGTCACTAAAGAAGCAAAATGCATTTAATAGAGAACAGATGCAGAGAATGAAGGTATCGAGTTATCATAATTGGAGGCTTATTAAACCTATTTTGTATCCATATTACATGTACAAATATATCAAAGAAAGCATCTTTTCATTCAAAGAATGTACTTAGTTATTTCTAGAACTGCATGATTTTAGAAAAAAATTTTTATTTTTTTAATTGAAATTTTTTTTAATTTTTTTTTTTTTTTTTTTACATTTATTTATTTTTGAGAGACAGAGAAACGGAGCACACGTGGGGAGGGGCAGAGAGAGAAGGAGAATCCAAAGCAGGCTCCAGGCTCTGAGCTGTCAGCACAGAGCCCAACGCGGGGCTAGAACTCACGAACCGTGAGATCATGACCTGAGCCGAAGTTGGACGCTCTACCAACTGAGCCACCCAGGCACCCCCAAAAATCTACATTTTAAAATTGACTAAAAGATCTATTGTATTTTATTTAAAAAATTAATTCCTTAGTAAATATTTAGTAGTAATACAGTTAGCATCCATTAATTTTTTTTTTTAATGGTTGCTCAATAACTTTGCCAGAAATGTATAAATGTTTGTGTAGTAGGGAAAAGAACTTGAAAAGTTTTTATTTCCTGCTGTTGTCCTGGCATCTCTTAGCACAGCCCTAAGGTTCCTACTTCAATGGAAGGTAGCTCTCTCACCATTCTTCAGTTCTCCTGCAAAGGCTTATTAAAGAGTGGGATTTAGATTTCCTTTTCTTGCAGTTCCTCAAGTCAAGCATGTTTTGATTTAAGGGGTTTTTGGTCATTTTAGTCAAACAGGCAGTAACAGAAAAACATGTGGAAGTTATAAAGATTGTAGTATTGTACCCAGCTTTTAGAATCCTGATCCTTAAACTGTTTTGCTTAACTGGTAACTGGAAGTCTCGAAGGGTTTCCTGCCTTTTATTTAGGATGGTGAGATTTACAAAGAAATATGAAAAGTCATAATTAAACTTTGGTGTTAGATGAACTTGGGATTTAATCCTAGTTCTATCCATTGTTAGCTATGTGACCTTAGACAAGTATTTTTACTTTTCAGAACATCAGTCACCTTATCTATGAAGTAGATATGATAGAACCTGCCTCTTAAATTGTCCTGGAATTAAATAAAAGTATAGTAAAATGCTTACACGGTGCTTGGCGTAGAAGGAAGTACTGACTTAATAAAGATCTGTGGTTTTTAAGGATTTTGATTGTGCTGCCTGGTTTACTGAGGCTCTCCCCAATCCAGGAATGACACTTTTTGTAAATTTTCTCACATTTGCTTTTTGTTTTCTTTCAATATTTGTTGGGTTACTATTAATCTCCCAGTGTTCCCATGATATTGGGACAACAAGTAGCATTCTGAATCTTATTAGGCTAAATGTGTCTAGACTCTAGTCTGAAGTGGAACAAAATATGGGTCCTTAAAAATGTTAGAAGTCATCTTTCTGCCTTTGTGACCATAACTGCAACGTAATATCATTGTTTGCTTTCCTCAAACTATATTTAAACTAACTGATACTTTTTAGAACTTCAAAATTTTCTGAAGGCAGAAAGGAATGGTAATTTTAGATTCTAGTTAATTTCCTTTCAGCTGGTATGCAACTCCAGGTTTAGGTGGAGTCATAATTAGGTGCTGCTCTTAAATAAATTTCTTTATATTTGTATTGAAGATTCCCTCAGTGTCCTTGGGTGACTTTTACCTTTGCTTTCTATCCTTTTCATTTGTGAATCTCACCTTTATAAATATAAGTAGCTTCATAATTTCTCCCACTTAATACTATTGAAGTTAATCAAAATTTTAGAAAAACCCCAGCAGACCCTTAATGACAGTGGATGTGATGAGTAAAGTATAACATTATAGCATTTGAGCAGGTTTATTTACTGGTTAAGTGATGCTTCTGGATCATAGCCATTCATTTCAATTTTATGTTTCACAGAAGTACAAATAATTTTTATTATCAGATATTACTCCTAAGTATTCAGATAAGTACTCAGAGTTATATCTATAACTAAACTTATTGATATAAATATTTTCAAATTATTAGATTATTAAATTAGACATAGCTAGTTTTGTTTCCAAACTGAGTTCAGGGGGTAATATAGTACAAAATATGCATTATACCAAAAATGTTATTGTTAGAATTTTCCTCTCCCCAACTCAGTTCTGTGGGGGGTGGGGTGGGATTGTAAATTTTTTTTTTTTTTTTCCCCAGTTACAAATTGCGACATTGCTACAAATGAAAGGATCTCAAACTGAGTTTGAGCAACAGGAGCGGCTGCTTGCCATGCTGGAGCAGAAGAACGGTGAAATTAAACACCTCTTAGGTGAAATCAGAAACCTGGAGAAATTTAAAGTATGTGTAACTCCTTCAGTAGTGCAGCCAGATTTGGTTTGAATATCTTATATCAGTTGACCCTTGAGCAACACAGGGGTTAGGGATGCCCACCCCTGTGTTGTCAAAACTCTGCATAATTTTTGACTCCCCCAAAACTGTATTAGTAGCTTACTGTTTATTGGAATCCTTACTGATGACATAAACAGTTGATTGACACATGTTTAGTATGTTATATGTATAATACACCATATTCTTATAATAAAGTAAGTTGGAGAAAATAAAGTGTTGTTAAATTATCAGGAAGAAAAAATAACATTTACAGTACTCTACTGTGAAAAATTCACATATGAGTGGACCTATACCACTCAAACCTGTGTTATTCAAAGGACAACTGTATTAACCCAATATGCTATTCATTTTGAGTAATAAGAATTGTTGTTTTCTTTAGAGTTTATATGAAAGTACGGAATCTAGGCAGTCCGTCAACTCTGACACTCCAGAAGATAACACTTACTATACAGATTTACTTCAGATAAAGCTTGACAACTTAAAGTAAGTGTTGGGTGGTTAGAAAGATGGACACACTCTTGACTTGCTTATAATAAGTAGTATTAGTGACTACAAATTTTTGTTTTCACATTGCCAAAAGAAATTCCGGAAAAGAAAAGCAACAAAAATATATTGGTGGCAGATGAGATATATTGAAGATATAATTAGTGCTGGTTATTGAAGAAAAAATATTTTCAATGAATAATTAAAGATTTTGATTTCTTTGGGTTTAGTTTTTTAGACTGGTAAGTGAAAAAGAACTTTAATACAGAAAATGTATATATACTCTAAATTTTTCAAGATTAATATCACCTAATTTAAAACTTGAAAGTTAAGTTATTTGTACATGCATTACTGCGGAAATAATACTTTGCCCCTTTGTCCATTTCCTTTGAAGAATGCATGACATTTTTTTGTTTGAAAATGCTATTGTTAAAGCTTATTTTATTGTTTCTTTCTTATCTAAAACCCCCCAAAAATGTATTTTTGTCTAAGAGTTCAAGTATATAGTAAAAGATTTTGCAGTAACAATATACCTTGTGTGTGTGTGTGTGTGTGTGTGTATAAAACATGTATGTATATTGTGTGTTATTTTAATATTCCTTGATTCTCCTTTTTGTATTTATATAGCAAAGAAAATGAAAGCACTAAAGGTGAATTGTCCATACAGCGAATGAAAGCATTATTTGAGAGCCAACGGGCTTTAGATATTGAAAGAAAACTTTTTGCAAATGAAAGATGCCTCCAGCTCTCCCAAAGTGAAAATATGAAACTGAGAGCTAAATTAGATGAGTTAAAACTGAAGTATGAACCTGAAGGTATGCATGTCTCATTTATGTTGTCTTTTAAATTATGAGACACCCTGAGAAATCATATCAAGTTTTTTTCTTACTACAGCTTTATGCAAATCCCATTACAAACTAATTTATGGTTATGTACCTGTATCTAATAAAACAGATTTACTCCTACAAAAGATGTAGGAAAATTCTAAGAGAACTGGATACTGGGTATGTATGAATATGATAGGTATTCTGTTGGATATCTGTATATTAGAGCCTTGATAAGGTTTGAAAACCTTAGAGATTTTTCCATTTAAGATTGCGGACACCCTACATAATACCAAAGAGTTTGATTTTGTTGAGGCAACTGATGTTTGGGCTCTGTATTAGTTAATACCATTTATAGAAAACCTAAAAATGGAGACTTAAAAAAGATAGGTATTAATTCTTCCCCTTACAAAAGTCTGGAAGAGACATTCCAGAACTGGTCAGAGTGTCAGGATCTAGGCTTCATTTGCATTGTTCATCAGTATAATCCTTGAGTAGAATTGAGTCACATGACTCCCCTACAAGAAAAGCTGAGAAAGGCAATCTTGATTCTCAGGGGTCATATTCCCAACTACATCTTGGGATTTTTTTTTTTTTTTTATAAGTGTAATAGACATATAATATTTTATTAGTTTCAGGGGTATATCGTAATGATTCAATATTTATACATAATAAAATGATACCCCCCCATGATAAGTCACCATGCAAAGTTATTACAATATTATTGAGTATATTCTTGGGGGATCTATTATTGAGGAAGACAAGTGGGACAGATATTAGAGGACAACTAGCAAGTCTGATCACTGAGGTAGAAAATAGCCTTAATATATAGGCTTTGCATCTTACATACTAAAAAAGAGTAGTTTTACTGTCTGTTTGTAAATTAAAAAATAAAAGGCCAAAAATAAAACAAAGCCTAATAACGTGATGGTTCTTAAAGCAAAAAAAAAAAGTGTTGTTACATGTTTTAGGTTATAGATTTTCAGCCAGTTTTTGCTCCTATGCTGTTCACATACCTAAGACTGTCATTATTGTTCATGACTCATGTCATTCTCAATAGTAGTGGGGAGGTTGTCAGTAATAATAAGCTTTTTTATAGTTTAAAAAGTCTGCTCTTCTCATCCTTTTTCTCTTTGCTGATTCTAATAGGCTTTCCTACTTAAAAATTACACATTATGAATTTCAAAGGTCTGCTGAACTGAACACTGCAAACAGGAAAGTATCGTGAATCTAGTTGATTCAGGGAGAATCTATCTGATGCAAGAGAAAGGGAAGATAATGATATAAAAAGAACAGTGTAGAGCAGGGACACCAACCCCATGTCCACCCATGGTTTCTCCCACCTTCACTAACAATTTTGATTTTGAAAATGAAAAACACATTGGTATGAGGATAGGGAAAAGATAGAACAATTAATTTAGTGACTGTAAGTATGCCTGCAAAGGGGTGGAATGATGTCATGTTAGGCAGTGGGGGTAGAAGGCTATTGCTGTAGTCTGCAGTGAGACGTACTATGGTTTGAACTTGGGAGGTATCCACAGTGGAAGTACTCAGATTTTGAACATACTTTGTGGGTGGGGCTAATAAGCACAAATTGCCATAGAGAATTTGACTTGTTCTTTGCATGTAGTCATTACAACACACAATATTGAGTGGAGTAAGTGTTTTTAATCCCCATTTTACAGACAAAGAAAATAAAGTTCGAGAGGTTAAGTACTTCCTCCAGGTCACCCAGCTACAGAGTACTACTATGAGGATTTGTATCTAGATTCCTTGACTCTTAGCCACTGCATCCTTCCTCACCTCCATGCTGAAGTCTTATAAAGCCCTGTGTAACTTTTATCACAATATCAGAAGAGAACATATAAGTGTTAATTCTGAGAGCCAAATCTTTTGAGTTCCCAAGGAAAATTTATAGCCAGATAACCTTTAAAAGATACAGTTAGTGAAGTCTGTGAAAAAGAAAGGATAAAAGACAGAAACAATATATTTCAATAAAGAGATAAGTGGGTTTTAAAAGAATGAAGAAAAGGAAAAGAAAAACCAATATAACTAGTTCTATCTTTTTATGTTTACAGTGTCTTTGTTTTGACTTATTGACTGAATATACTTTTAATGTTTTTATCCTCAGAGAAAATTGAAGTGCCTGTGGCCAAAAAGAGGCGTGAGGTCCTGCCTGTGGATATAACCACCCCTCACAGTGTATGTGCCAAAAGTGCAGTAGAGGAAGAAGTTTGTAGATTACCACCTCAGAAAGAGGAGGCACAGGGCTGTCCCAGCAATTCAGAAAATAACAACTTGCAGATAGAAAAGACAGTTTCTGTAAATACACCAGAAGTCATTCTGTCTCCTCATAAGAGTCTGCCCATGGATACTCAGCCAAGGAAGGAAAAGAAGTGTGTAAAACTTATAGGAGTTTCAGCAGACTCTGAAGTCTTAAGTGAAAGAAGTGGAAACACCCCGGATTCTCCCAGGTCAGTGTCCTATTTTCCTCAGGGCAACCAGCAGACCTCTCCATCTCTTCTCTATCGCTGCATGAACTGTGCTATCTGTTTCTTTATCTATTTTCTTAGTATTGCATGTAGTATAATTCCCCAATTTCATCTGCCTACCTTCAACTTTTTTAAAACTTTAAGAAAAACTAAAATGATTACAAAGGGAAAGGACTCCTGAATAAGGGAATTATTTTCGAGAGTTACACTTTGCTATTTCAAGAAACAGAAATACCACAGTCTAGTACATCTCTGAATGTTTTGTTGGTTTCAAGAAATGTATAGTTGGTTATTTTTCCCCTAGTTCAAGAGTGACCATGAAAGAAAAATTAACTTACGTCCTAAAAGGGCTTTCTAGTAGTCTAAGAAATTTCAGCCTTCTAGAAACTGTTAGGTGAAATTTTTTTATGGCTTTTGAAATTGTTTATCCTAAGTCTACAAGAAACAGCTTTGATTTTGACATTTTTAAATATCAAAGGTAATTCATTTTCATTTTTATATCAAAACTTCAAAGCCTGTAGTTTCTGCATGTTTGAGTTTGTGACTCAAAGAGGAAGTGTCAGACATGTGTCTGTAGGAATTAACATTTTAAGGGCCTTATCTTTAAAACAAATTAAAATAATAGAGATTGGAAGGTAAGAGAAAGTGAGTGAAAGGAAAAGGTAGGTAACAGTGACTGAAGCTAGGATAGAATAAGATACAAGCTCAGGGCAAGTGTAGCAGGACCAAGAGTAGGGAAAAAAGGAATGAGAATGGAGAAGGTAATAAAAAGATGATGAAGGATGTCTGTATGCAATGGAATGATAGATGCATTTAAAATGAGTATCTTTAGACATTTTAAAAATTAAACATATTGATGTGAAAACAGGTTGGATTGTCTACTTATTAAAAGGAGATCTTTAAGGTGCTACTAGGGCTACATGAGTCTTTGATGGGAAGGTACAGAATAAGACATTTTACTAGTGTGTATTTGAGTTAAGATAGTAAGACATAGCCCACCTTTGTAAAAGGGCTGTTTTGTATGTTTTGCCTGATTTTTTTAATAAGTCTTCAGTGCTACTAAAGGTACTGTACAGTGAAAGCACCTCAACAATGTGAGCAGCTATTATTATTAAGAGAAGGACTGTTGACCCCTGAGCAACATGGGTTTGATCTGTGCAGGTCCACTTCCATGCGAATTTTTTTTTTTTTATATATATATATATACCATACATTATTGTAAATGTGTTTTTCTTATGATTTTCTTAACATTTTCCTTTCTGTAGATTTACTTTAAGAATGCAGCATATGATACATATATAAAATATGTGTTAATCACTTGTTTATGTTATGGGTAAGGCTTCCAATCAACAGTAGGCTATCAGTAGTTAAGTTTGGGGGGAGTCAGAGGTTATATGAGGATTTTTGACTGCAGGGGTCAGCATTGTTCACAGATCATCTAGAATTTATTACTCCATTCCTTGAATTTTTATATAGTAACATTATAAGTCTCATAAGGTAAAAGCCTAATATTCTCAAAGAAAAAGTAACTTCAAATAAATTATAAGTCTCACACACACACACACACACACACACAGTTCCAAGTAGTTTTGAAATGAAGTCAATAGGTTATGTTTGTATATATGTGATTCATTGTGTAAGTGTGCTTGACCATTGTATATTTCTGGAGGTGCAGTTCCAGAATTAATCAGTGCAGACCTTGCTATCTGTGTTGTCTTCATTTCTTTTTCTGCTCTTTTTTGCTTGATAAAAATTACTTAAGCAAATGTATTTAGCTACTTGTTTGACTCAAATTAAGTAGCACGTTGGAATTTTGTCTGGCTAGTGAAACAAAAACAAATAAAATACCACAAAACGTTTGTTTTTGTGTATGTGTGAGTCCATCTGCTAACTCAATATGTTTCCAGCCTTTTGTTCGTTGCATGATTAACTTAGACACACAATACTATGATAATATTACAATAGTAAATATGGGTTTACTGGGGACTTCACTATTGCATGCTTTATAAATTTAACTGATAATCTTGCTATTAAATCTTTATAAACCTTTTAAAATATATCTTCACTGTTTTTTCATAAATGATTATTCTGCTAGTTAAAATTCAATTTAAGTTTTGTGTTTCTTTTATGAGACAAATTGCCATGTGTTCATGCACTTCAGTATTCCATGTTATTTTTATCTTGTGTTTTCCTTTTGTAGGTCATGTTAACATTAAAGTTGTGCTCTAGCATTTAATTTTTTTTGTTAGGTGTGCTTATAGTAGACATCCCATTATATTTTAATTCTTAAATGTAGGCTTTGCCATGACTTTTATCGGCGTTAAAAATATTTCTTTGGACATTTAAAATATTAAGTCTGTTGATGTAAAAAGTCTCTTTTAGAGAGGCAGTTACTTAGTTTTCTTAATGGTATTGGAGTCACCTATAATTTTTCCTCATATACATACAAACAATTATGTCTCATTAGAGGCCCATTATATGAGAAGATTGTTTCTTCTGTAATTTTTCTTAACCATATTTGAATTCAGAGTGGATGCTTTAATGCCTGTAGGTTAGCTGCTGAATCAAGGCTTCAAACAGAAGTTAAAGAAAGGAAAGAAACTGCAAGCAAATTGGAAAAGGAAACTTGTAAGAAATCACATCCTATTGTATACGTGTCCTCCAAATCAACTCCAGAGACCCAGTGCCCTCAGCAGTAAGGACTTTACTTTAATGAGAGTAAGGTACCACTTGCCCAAAAGGTTGATTTGGAGCTTTGTTAAGATTGTCTTTATCGGAAGTATACAACCTTTTAGGTTATTTCTTTCTACCTGTTGTGCCAAGACCTGGCATTTTCATGTTCCTCTGACCAAATGTTTAAAATTTGGTTGTGATTCTAAGCAGGAGAGTTCCTTAAATGATGACTCTTCATGGAACTTCTATTAATGACAGTAAATAAACTAATAACTGAAGGAAAGTGTTATTATAAATTATTTGTTGCATTGTATATGGATTTTTTAAGTGTCATTAACACATACCTTCTAAGTCACATATTTGGAAAGAGCACAAATCATTAACGATTACATTTTCCTATGTACTTTTTAATGAACTTAGTTTTTCACTATATTATAAAAATAGAAAACTTAGTTTAAAAATATATATTATATTGTAACTGGATTTTATCAGTGTTTAAAGCATCTATGTTTATCTTTGTATTCATGTACGTGATTTAAATTTTAAGTCTCAAGCATATGAAAAATATAATTTTGAAACTTAAAACTGCCATAAATGATCCCCTATTTTTTTACTCTGTATAGATAACACATTGTTATCAAAAGGGGATAAAGGAAGTAAAATGAAACTTCAGAAATTCTTAATTCCCTGGTACATATAATGTATATATATATATATATATATATATATATATATATATATATACACACACACACACACGTATATAATTTATATAATTATATACATATATATAATATATATTTTTAATTCTAAACTTTCCAAATAAAGACTTTTTTTTCCTTTAAATGATTATAATCTTGTCTACAACTTAATGTCATATATATACATATACTGTAGGTGGATGTATTTATTTATATATAGAGAGAGAGAGTTAAGATCTTGGCTTATGTGATTATGAAGCCTGGCAAGTTCAAAATCATCATGATGGGCTAGCAGGCTGGAGACCCAAGGAAGAGCCAGTGTTACAGTTCAAATCCAGAAGCTGTTTGGTGCAGAATTCTCTCTTGCTCTGGGGAGCTCAGTCTTTTGTTCTAAACAGGACTTGAACTAACTGCATACATAGACCGATTCACTTTATGGAATGCAAACTACTTTACTCAAAGTCTGCAGGTTTAAATGTTAATCTAATCCAAAAACACTCTCAAAGAAACATCCAAAATAATGTTTGACCACATATCTAGGCTCCTTAGCCTTGCCAAATTGATACATACCATTAACCATCACAGTCAGTTACTTAAGTTTATTGAAATATATTAGATAGAAGGAACTTGCCTCTCACTTCTAAGAAATTAAATGAACTTTTAATTCTAATTTTCTGAAAAAAGCATACTCTAAACAATTTAGAGATTTCACATTAAATAATAACTCTTGCAAAAAGAAGTAGCTGAAGGCACCAGGGAATGAAAATTTTAACCTAGGGATAATAACAAATAATTGACCATATTCATTGCATATTATAAAATATACATTAATTCCTTCCAATATTGAGTTGTTATGTGAAGCTGTGTGCTAGGGGTGCAAAAATAACCCTTTAGAGCTCAGTTTAATAGACCCACATAGATGAGTAGTGGTAGTACTGTTATTACTTGTAATAACAATCATATTTAACATTGAATAAACCTAATGTCCAGGCATTCTTCTAAGCCCTTTCATGTATTACACATTTAACCTTCCAACATCCCTGAGAGTTAGATATTTGTACTTGCTATCCTCATTTTATAGATGAAGAAAACAAGGTCAGAGAAGTTATTAATCCAAGGGCACAGGTGTTAGTAAGTGATGAAAAGTGTGGTAGAGGTTATTAATAGCAAAGTATACAAAGTACTGTAATAACAGAGAGGGAAACAAGAAACTGTCTGTGGCCTTCCTATATCTTTGTCATCTTTTACAGTGTCTCAGAGGTTTCCTGAGGCATGGAGAGAATAGCACTACAGGTGGGAGAAATAGCTGTTCAAAGAGTAAAGGCATGAAACAACATTTCTACTCCTATAGACAAACTGAGCAACTGTGATTAAAGGTTGAAGAATAGGAATGAGAAGAGAACCTTATCCATCTACCTTCTGCTTTATCACCCTTAGGTGTTCCTGTTGAGTCTTGAGTCTTTTTATTTTTTAAATGTTTATTTATTTTTGAGAGAGAGAGACAGCATGAGCGGGGGAGGAACAGAGAGAGAGGGAGACACAGAATCTGAAGCAAGCTCCAGGTTCTGACCTGTCAGCACAGAGCCTGACATGGAGCTTGAACTCACAAACCATGAGATCATGACCTAAGTCAAAGTTGGATGCTTAACTGACTGAGCCACCCAGGCGCCCCTTAGTCTTGAATCTTTTAAGAATGTATTTTGAAAACCATTGTAGATGATAGGAAGCAACTGAATAATTGATATAAAAAAGCAATTATTGAATAAACTGATAAGGTTGAATACATTATTGAATTTATTTTTAATAAAAACACTAGAAGCATAATGGAAAATTGGATGTTGCAAAAGATAATATTGAGGCAGGAAAGACTAGTTTGACCACTTGGTTACTCCAAGTAGGAAATACAGATGCAAACTGAGGCAGTGACAGTGGGAATGAAGATTGGCCATTGGATTCAAGATACTGTTTAGAGAAGCAAAATGGTCAAGAGGTTTTGACCAAATAGGATGTGGAACGCTGGTGTAAAGGATACATCTGATATGAATGGATGAGTGGTGGTGTTAACAGAAAATAGGAGTAGGAGATTTTTTAGTTTTGAGGATAGTTTTATTGAAGTACCTGTAGGGTGTCCATGTTGGGGGTAAGGGATATATTTGTTTCTTTATGTAATCAAAACTAATAAATCTGTTCATTAAATCTTTATTTTTGTAAGGAAAATGTAAGACTAACGCAACTATTCTAATAGACATTTATTTTCCCCATCATTATTCAAAAAGTAACCTTGTGGTCAAATGTTTATACTCCTAACCTTGGTTTATTCAGTTTTCACTAATTAGACAAAATGAGCCCTGTATATGAGCTGAGAAAAAAGATGGCAAAAGAATTATGTTTTGTCTCCCCAAGTAAGGTGTTGGTGAAAGGGAACTAATTTTTTATTGATTTTCTAGGTGTTTTACCTATGTTATGTCTCTTAATACTATGTAGTTTAGCATAATAGTTAATATTGTAGCACTTGTAGAGTATCTAAAGTCTCAACTTCACATAAATGTTAATTAGATGTGGGCAAGTTTATGACTCTGGGAATAATTTATTTAGCTAATTTTTTTAAATATTTTAATTTCTAAAAAAAACTTTTATTTATTTATTTTGAGAGAGAGAGAGAGCGAGCGAGCGTGAGCAGAGGAGGGACAAAGAGAGGGAGGGAGAGATCCCAAGCAGGCTTTGTACTGTCAGCATGGAGTCTGCTGCAGGGTTCAAACTCATGAACTGTGAGATCATGAGCTGAGCCAAATTCAAGAGTTAGACACTGAACTAACTGAGCCACCCAAGTGCCCTAATATTTTAATTTTTTAATAATTATGTAAATATATGGATCCAAAGTAAAATCTACAAAGTAACGTGTATTTAAAGAAATCTGTCTTTTGTTCCTGTTTCCTCTTTTTCCCACTAGGAGCCATTTACCTTTTATAGTTTGTTTTTCCTTTTTTTCTTTATATAGGAGGTATAAATACGTAGGTTGGTAGAATCTTCATCCTCTTTCTTAGATAAAAGTAGAATACAGTGGAATACTAATAACCAGAGAAAAATTGTGGATAAGAAATGCCAAAAGCCAATCTCCTCACAAAAATCAGCCAATAAACTTGACAAGGATTATCAGAATTAACTGTATTGGACTCTGGACCCGAAGACTTATAACAACCAGGTGAGCAATTATTCAAGAAAAGACAGCTGAGTCTTGACATTTCAGAAAATTTCTGATGAATCACTTTCTGACCACTAAACTAATGCAGTAGAGACTTCAGTGGCCACATACAACAGACAACACAAAACTTTACAAAATTCATGCAGAAAAGTCATTTTAAAATTACAGCAACAACTAAAGCAGTGACAACAAACTCTGAGGAGGGGAGAAAATATGATTTCCAGAGTTTTCACATTATAATACTTGAAATGTTCAGTTTTCAGTAAAAAATTTCAAGGCATGCCAAGAAACAAAAAAGTATGGCCTGTATATAGGGGAAGAAAAATAATGAACTATCCATAAGGAAGCCCAGAAATTTGACTTATTAAATAGAAACTTTAAATCAATAATTGCAAATATGCTTAAATTGCTAATAGAAACCATGAGAACAATGCCATATAGGGGTTATCAACAAATAATAAAAAGAACTGGAAAGAAACTCTGGAGTTGAAGAGTACAATAATAAATGAGAAACTCACTGGAGAGGTACAACGGCAGATTTGGACAAGTAGAAGAGTTAGTGAACTTGAAGATTGGCTAATTAAGGTGATTCAGCCTGAAGAGTGGAAGGGGAAAGGAATGAAGAGAAATGAACAGGGTGTAAGAGATCTGTAGGGCACTATCAAGCATAGCGACATATGTGTAATAGGAATCCTAGAAAGAGAGAAAGGTGCAAAAAGTATATTTGAAGAAATCACGGCTACAAATTTTCCAAAATACAAAAGACAGTAATATATAAATGAGCCAAATATGGTCTCTGTGAATTGGCTCCGACTTTATTTCTTTACTACAGGCAGAGACCTATGAGCCCATCAGTGTCAACCTCAAATGTTAACACATACAGTTATTTAAAAAATAGCCTAAACAAGCAGATTCTTAGTCATTTTGAACTTGCTTCTTTTGTGTACTCTGAAAAACTGACCACATTAGTTGTTGCCTAATAAGAGAGGGCCTTGCAGTTAACAGATCTGAAACTACTGCGGCTTTCCAGAATTCTCTCACTTGGAGACTCCCACCATGTTGCTGAGCAGTATCACCTACATATGTAAGCTGTCTCTTTAGTCCCCTTCTCTGCCAGGAGTTTCCTTGTGCTCCCCTTCTTGATGGTGGGCCCCTCCCCTGTGACCTCTGGATAGGCTCATGTTGTGAGGGACTTTGTCACTCAGACAACCCTGTCCTAGTGCCACCCAGTAAAACTTACTGTGTGTTAACTCCTTCTCATGGTTATATCACTTTTTTCTTGATCAATCGCCAAATCTCTCAAACACCCTACAAACATGAATTTACATATCCAAGTAGGACATTATATAATGGTAAAAGGATCAGCCCATCAAGAGGATGGGACAATAGTAAACATGCATCTAACAAGAGAGCCCTGAAATACATGAAGCAAAAACTGAAAGAATTGAAGGGAGAAATAGATAATACAATAATAAACGGAGAATAAACTGAGGGTTGATGGGGGGTGGGAGGGAGGGCAAAGTGGGTGATGGGCATTGAGGAGGTCACCTGTTGGGATGAGCACTGAGTGTTGTGTGGAAACCAATTTGACAATAAATTTCATATTTAACAAAAACACAACTAGAAAAAAAGATAATACAATAATAGTTGGAGATGTTAACACTCACTTTTAATAATAGAATTAATATAGATAAGGAAACAGAAGACTTGAATAAACTCTATACACAAATTAGACGTTACAGAAATATAGAAGACTCCAACAACAGAATACATATACTTCTCAAGTGCACATGGGACATTATAGCATAGACTATATGTTAGACCACAAATCAAATCTGAATAAATTTGAAAAGTTGAACTCACACAGTATTTTCTCTGGTCACAGTGAAATGAAATTAGAAATCAGTAACATAAAGGAAACTGAAAAATTTGTAAATATGTAGAAATAAACCAACACACTCTTAAGCAGCAAGTAGATCAAAAAAGAAGTCACTAGGGAAATTTAAAAATACCTTAAGATGAATGAAAACAAAACACACAATAACAAAACTTATTGGGTATAAGAAAGTCAGTACTCACAGGGAAATTTATAGCTGTAAATGCCTACATTAAAAAAAAAAAAGATGTCAAATCAAAAAGCAGGACTTTGAAGAGCTGAAAAAGAAAACTAAGCTCAAAGGTAATAGAAAGAAGGAAATTAAGGCTAGAGTAAAGATAAACCAAGAACAGAAAAACAACAGAGAATCAATGAAACCAAAGGTTCATTCTTGAAATGATCAGCAAAATTGACCAACTTTTAGCTAGACTGACCAAGAAAAAATGAGAGAAGACTCAAATTACTAAAGTAAGAAATTAAATTGGAGGCAATACTACTAATCTTACAGAAATAAAAATGATTATGAGAGAATACAATCATATGCCAACAAATAAGCCATCCTAGATGAAATGATCAAGTTCCTAGAATCATATTATCAAAACTTATTGAAGAAGAAATAAATCTAAATAGAGCTATAACAAAAAAGTGAAAGATTGAATCAGTAATCAAAGTCTCAACAGAGAAGCTTAAGATCAGATGGCTTCAATAGTAAATGCTAAGAGTTAACATTAATTCTTCTGAAACTATTCAAAAAAATAGGAGATAGCATTTCTTCACTCATTCTATGAAGTATTTTTCTAATGCCAAAAACATCATAAGAAAACTACAGACCAATATACCTTCTGAATACTATGAATACTATGCTATAATTCACAACAAAATATTAGCAACCCCAATTCAGAAACATTTTAGAAGGATTATGCACTATGACCAATTGAGAACGAACAAATGAAGAACGAATCAAGATGAAAATCAATGTAGTATTACTGTATTTGTTGCCAAGGACCATCATAATAAATTACCACAAGCTGAGTGCCTTAAAACAATAGAAATTGACTGTCTCATAGTTCTGGAGACTGAAGTCTAAAAGTGTCAGACTGGACATAGATGAGGAAAGAATCAGTGAACATGAAGGTATGTCCATAGAAACTTTTAAAACTGAAAAGCAAAAATAATGAGAAAGAAAATTTTAAAAACTAGAACAAAATATCCAAGAACTCAGGTTCAGTTAGAAAAGGTGTAAAATGCCTGTAAGAAAATGACTTGAATGAGAAAAAAGAAGTAAAGAAACAGAAGAAAATATTTTAATAATATATTAATAATGGCTGAGAATTTTCCAGAATTAATGACAGATACCAAACTACAGATTGAGGAAGTTCAGAGAGCACCAACCAGTATAAATACAAGAATATCTACAGCTAGAAGTATAATGAACTGCAAAAGAAAATAAAAAAAAAAAAGATCAAGAAACAAAAAAATCTTATATGAAAACAGAGGGGAAAAATGTGAATAAAAACCAAACTACCTATACAAAAAACAAAAATATAAACCACATCAGACTTCTTTTCAGGAGCCTGAAAGCAAGAAGAGAGTATTGAAAGAAAAAACCTCACCCACCTAGAATTCTGTACTTCGTGCAATTTTCCCCCAAAATGAAGGAGAAATACTTTCTCAGAAAAATGAAAATTGAGGGTATCTTACCAGTAGACCTGCTTTGGAAGAAATGTCAAAAGTAGTATTTCAGAGAAAAGGAAAATGATCTGGGTCAAAAACTTGGATATACACAAGAGCATTAGACAAGGGATAGAAGGTAAAATAAAATTTTTTATTTTTCTTTTTTCTTTAAAAAATTTTTTTTAATTTTTATTTTTGAAGGAGAGAGAGAGAGCATGAGTGGGGGAGGGTAGAGAGAGAGTGAGAGAATTCAAAGCAGGCTCCAGTCTCCAAGCCATCGGCACAGAGCCCGACGCGAGGCTCAAACTCACCAACCACGAGATCATGACCTGAGCCAGTCAGACGCTTAACCAACTGAGCCACCCAGGCGCCCCCAAATTTTTTATTTTTCTTATTTTTAATTGCTCTAATAGAAAACAGTGAGGCAACAATGAATTGGGTGATTAGAGCTTATAGCCAAGTAAAATGAGTGACAACAATGAACTAAGAAATGGGAGGAAGGAATTGAGAATGCTCTTTCATAAGGTATCTATCTGCATTACCTATGAAGTGGTATATTATTATTTGAAAATGGAATTAGATTAGTTGCACATGTATATTGTAAATTTTAGGTCAACCACTAATGTTTTTTAGAATTGTAATTGATAAGCTAAGAGGAAATAAAATAGAATCATAAAATGCTTAATTAAAACTATAAAAGATAGAAAAAGTGGAAGACAAAGACAAAAAAGTGGAACAAGGGTGATGAATAGAAGACATTTACAAATATGGTGGATATTCAACTATCATTTTAAATGTTAATGTTCTAAATACACCAATTAAAAGACAGCCTGTCAGAGTACATAAAAATAAAACAAGACCAACTGTATATTATTTAGAATAAACCCACTTTAAAGACAGATTAGTGCTCGCTTCGGCAGCACATATACTAAAATTGGAACGATACAGAGAAGATTAGCATGGCCCCTGCGCAAGGATGACACGCAAATTCGTGAAGCATTCTATAAAAAATAAAAATAAAAAAAATAAAGACAGATTAAAACTAAAGGGATGGAGAAAGATATATTGACACTAATCAAAAGAAAGCTAGAATAGCTATATTAATTTCAGACAAAGCAGACTTTAAGAACAATTATGAGGAATAGACAGTCTTTACATAATGCTGAATGGGTCAGTTTTCCAAGAATATATGACAATCCTTAATGTATGTGCATCTAATAAGTGTCAAATTATGAAGCAAAAACTGATAGGACTGCAAGGAGAAACAGAAATCCATTATTACATCTTGAACTGAACAGCACCTTTAATGAACTGAATCTAGTTGACATTTATAGAACAAGAGCAGAATACATTCTTTTAAAGCTTACATGGAACAGTCACCAAGATAGATCACATTTTAGGCTATAAAACATGCTTTCACATATATAAACAAATAGAAATCCTACAAAGTATACCTTCAGACTACAATGGAATTTAACTAAAAATCCGTAACAGAAAGATAGCTGAACAAATTCCCAAATATTTGGAGATTATTCAACACACTTCTAAATAACAAGTAGGTCAAAGAAGAGGTCTCAAGAAAAACTTAAAAATTTTTTGAGTTAAGTGAAAATGAGGGGCACCTGGGTGGCTCAGTCAGTTAAGCGTCCAACTTCAGCTCAGGTCATGATCTCTCAGTCAGTGGGTTCAAGCCCCGTGTCGGGCTCTGTGCTGACAGCTCAGTCTGGAGCCTGCTTCGGATCCTGTGTCTCCCTCTCTCTGCTCCTCCCTGTTCGTACTCTATCTCTCAAAAATGAATAAAAATGTTTAAAAAAAAAGTGAAAAAACAATTTATCAAAATTATTGGATATAGCAAAAACAGTGGTAAAGGAGGGAAATATGTCACAGAGAATGTGTATGTTAGAACAGAAGGAAGATCTAAATAATCTAAGCTTCAACCTTAGGAAACTAGAAAAAAAATTAAATGCAAGGTAAGCAGAAGAAAAATAATAAAAGCTAAAGTCAATAAAATTTAAAACAGGACACTAATACAGAAAATTAATGAAAGCAAAAGGTAGTTCTTTGGAAAGATACATAAAATTGATAAACCTATAGCCAGACTAAGAAAAAAAAAATTAGAAATGAAAGAGTAGTCATCACTACCAATCCCATGGACATTAAAAAGATAGTAAAGGGATATTATAACAACTCTATGCCCACAAATTGGTAACTAGGTGAAATGGATCAGTTCCCTGAAAGACATGATTTACCAAAACCCACATGAGGAGAAATGCCTAATTCAAATAGGCCTAAATCTATTAAAGAAAATGAATCAGTAGCAAATAATATTGAAAAACAGAAAGAAATATACTCAGTATACTCATTTGGTGAATACCAAATATTTAAGGAAAACATTATACTAACTCTCTTCAATCTCTTCCACAAAAGAAGCAGAGGGATTAATTACCTCCTGATTCTATGAAGCCAATACCAATACCACCAATTACCACCAATACCAAAACTAGACAAAGACATTATAAAAAATGAACAGACCAATATTTCTTATGAACATAAATGCAAGCATTCTCAAAAAAGTATGAGCAAATTGAATCTAGTAATGTACATAATTATATTGCATAATTATATGCCATACCCAATGGTATTTATTCCAGCTATGTGAGGATGGTTCAACATTTACAAATCAACTAACCTGTCACATCAATAGACTAAAGAAGAAAAATCTTATGATCATATCAATAGATGCAGAAAAACTATTTGACAAATCCAAAACCTATTCATGATAAAAACTCTCAGCAAACTAGCAACAGAGTGAAACTTGATAAAGAAGATCTGCAAAAACACTATAGCTAACATCACGCTTAATGGTGAGAAACTAGATGATTTCCCCCAAAAATGAAGAATAATAGAAAATGTCCCCTCACACCATCCTATTCTACATGTACTAGAAGTTCTAGCTAATGCCATAAGACAAAAGGGAATGAAAGGTGTACAGCTTTGGAAGGAAGAAATAAAACTTTTTGTTCACAGATGACATTGCATATTTAGAAAATCCCAAATAATCAACAACAACAAAAACCCTGTTGGAACTAATAAATGATCACAACAAGATTGTGGGATAAAAGTTAATGTATGAAAGTCAGTTGCTTTCTTACATACCAGCAATAAGGAATTGGAATTTAAAATTTAAAATATAATTCCATTTACATTATCACTCCCCAAAATGAAATGCATGGTCATTAACAAAATATGTATAAGATATATATGAGGAAAACTATAAAAGTTGGATGAAAGAAATCATAGAAGATATAAATAAATATTTCATATTTTTTGGTAGGAAAATTCAGTATTATTAAGATGTTGGTTCTTTCCAACTTGATACATAGATTTAATGTAACCTAAATCAAGACCCCAGCAAGTTATCTGGTGAATATTGATAAACTGATTATAAGGTTTATGTGAAAATGCAGAAGACCAAGAATAGCACAGTATTGAAGAAAAAGAAGAACAAAGTTGGATGGCTGATACTACTGAACTTCAGGACCTAATATATAATCAAAATATTAATTAAGGCATAATAATCAAAACAATGTGCTACTGAGGAAAGAGTAGACAAAACTTATCAATGGAACAGAATAGAAAGCCCAGAAATAGATAAATAAATAAAGTCAACTGATCTTTGGCAAAGAAACAAAGACAGTTCAATGGAGAAAGAATTGTCTTTTCAACAAATGATACTGGGACTTCTGTGGACATCCATATGTACAACAATAATAATAAGCCTAAACATAGACCTTACATTGGATCATAGATCTAAATGTAAAGTGCAAAGCTATAAAAACTTCTAGAAGGTAACAGGAGAAATTCTAGGTGGCCTTGAGTTTGGTGATGACATTTTAGATGCAACACCAAAAGCATGATTCATGATCCATGAAAAAAAAAAATGCCCTTCATTAAAATTAAACACTTATGCTCTGCAAGACTCACTTTTAAGAGAATGAAAAGCCAGAGTGGGAAAAAATATTTGCAAACAACATATCTGTTAAAGGTTTTGTACCCAAATATATAAAGAGCTCTTAAAACTCAACAGTAAGAAAACAAACACAAAAGGGGCTCCTGGTTGACTCAGTAGCACATGAGAGCCTTGATCTCAGGGTTGTGGATTCGAGCCCCATATTGGGTATAGAAATTACTTAAAAATATCTTTTAAAAAATGTTCCCAATATTTGAATGGATATCTCATCAAAGAAAATATACAGATAATGAATAAGTATATGCAAAGATGCTTAACATCATATGTCATTACAAGATTAGAAATTAAAACAATGAGGTACTATGATACTCCTATTTGAATAGCTAAAATCCAGAACAATGAAAAGAGCAAATACTGGTAAGGGTATGGAGCAACAGGAACTCTCATTTTTTGCTCATAGAAATGCAAAATTGTACAGTTACTTTGGAAGACTTTTTGGCAGTTTCTTTCAAATCTAGGTATCCTCTTACCATGGAATCCAGCGATTGCACTCCTTGTTACTTAGTCAAATGAATTGAGAACCTATATCCACTTAAATCTGACTCATAAATATTTATAGTAACTTTATTCATATACCTGAACTTGGAAGCAACCAAAATTTCCTTCAATAGGTGAATGGATAAAACAAACTGGGTACATCTAAACAATGGAGTATTATTGGCCGATAAAAGGAAATAAGCTATTGTCACAAAAATATATGGAAGACACTTAAATGCATATTGCTAACAGAAAGAAGTCAGTCTTTTTCAGCTTTACTGAGGTATAATTGACAAAGTTGTATATTTAAAGTGTACATTGTGATGAGCTGATGTGTGTATACATTATGAAAGGATTCCTCCTGTCTAGATAATTAACACATCTATCACATCACATACATATATACATACATACATGAACAATTAAGTTCTGTTCTCTTAGAAAATTTCAATAATTTGATAACAGTGTTATCAATTACAGTCATCATGTTATATATTAGACCCTCAGACCTTATTCACCTTACAAATGAAAGTTTGTGTTTTTTAGCAACGTCTCCCTAATCCCCATAACTCCCCACCCCTAGGCCCCTGGCTACCATTTTTCTACTCTCCATTTCTATGGGCTTGCCTTTTTTTTTTTTTTTTTAGATTCTACATATAAGTGATAACATGTAGTATTTGTCTTCCATTCCAATACTTCATTGTGTGTGTATATACATATATATGTATACATATATATGTATACATATACATACACATATACATATACACACATGTTACATCTTTATCGTTTCATTCATTGAGGAGCATTTAAGTTGTTTTCATATCTTAACTATTATGAGTAATGCTGCAATGAACATATGAGTGCAGATATATCTGTTATACTGTTTTCATTTTCTTTGAATATATACCCAGCAATAGAATTGCTGGATCAGATGGTAGTTGTATTTTTAATTTTTTGAGGAATTTTAATATTGTTTTCCATAGTAGCTGTACCAATTTACATTTCTGCCAACAATACACAGGGGTTGCCTTTTCTCCACATCCTTGCCAACACTTGTTACTTCTTGTCTTTTTGATTATGGCCATTCTAACAGGTGTGAGGTGGTATTTCATTGTGGTTTTGATTTGCATTTCCCTGATGATTAGTGATGTTGAATATTTTTTCATGTAGCTGATGACCATTTGTCTGTTTTCTTTGGAAAAATATCTATTCAGATCCTCTACCCATTTTTAATTTTTATGTATTGAATTTTTGGGTTCTTTATATATTTTGGATAGTAACCCCTTAACAGATACATATTTTGCAATAATTTCTCCCATTCCACTAGTTGCCTTTTTATTTTGTTGCTGGTTTCTTCTGTGCAGAAGATTTTTAGTTTGATGTCCCACTTGATTTTTTTCATTTGTTGGCTTTTGCTTTTGGTGTTATATATAAAAAAATCATTGCCAAGACTGGTGTGAGGTAGTTTACCCCCTATACTTTCTTCCAGGAGTTTTATGATTTCATATCTTAGGTTTAAGCCTTTATTCCATTTTGAGTTGATTTTTTGTGTGTGGTGTAAGATAGAGGTCCAGTTTCATTCTTTTCCATGTAGCTTTCCAGTTTTCCCAGTATCATTATGAGGAGACAGTCCTTTCCCCATTGTATATTCTTGGCCCTTTTTCTCTAAATTAACTGACCATGTATGTGTGGGTTTACTTCTGGCTTCTCTACTTTCTTCTATTGATCTGTGTGTCTGTTTTTATGTCAGTACCTTACTGGTTACTTTACTATAGCTTCATAGTGCAGTTTGCAATCAGGGAGCATGATGCCTCAAGTTTTGTTCTTCTTTCTTATGATTGTTTTGGTATTTGGGTTCTGTTGTGCTTCCTTACAAATTGTGTTTGTTTTATTTCTAGGAAAAATGCCATTGGAATGTTGATAGGGATTGTGTTGAATCTGTACCTTGCTTTGGGTAGTGTGGACATTTTAACAATATCAATTCCTCCACTCCATGAGTGTGGAATTTCTATTTATTTGTGTCTTCCTCAATTTCTTTCATCAGTGTCTTACAGTTTTCATGTGCAGTTGTTTCACTCCTTGGTTAAATTTATTCCTACACATTTTATTCTTTTTGATGCTATTATAAATGGAGGTGTTTTCTTAATTTATTGTTCTGGTAGTTCATTAAATCATTAAAATCAACAGATTTTTGCATGTTGATTTTGTATCCTGCAACTTTGCTGAATTTGTTGATTAGTTTTAACGAGATTTTAGTGGAGTACTTAACTTTTTCTATATATCATGTCTGCATATAGAGACAATTTTATTTCTTTCTTTCCAATTTGGATACCTTTTATTTTTATTCTCTTGCCTAATTGCTCTGGCTAGGACTTCCAGTACTATGTTGAGTAAAAGTAGTGAGAGTGGGCATCTTTGTCTTATTCCTGATCTTATAGGAAAAGCTTTCAGCCTTCCACTGTTCAGTATGATGTCAGCTGTGGGCTTGTCATATATGGTCTTTATTATGTTAAGATATGTTCTCTACATCTGTTGAGAGTTTTTATCATGAATGGATGTTGAATTTTGTCAAGTGCATTTTCTGCATCGTTGAGATAATCATATGATTTTTATCCTTCTTTTTGTTAGTGTGGTGTATCACATTGACTGTTTTGCAGATTTCAAGTCATCCTTGCATCTCTGCAATAAGTCCCACTAGAAACCTGGTATAATGATCCTTCTAATGCACTGCTGAATTTAGTTTCCTAGTATTTTATTGAGGATTTGTGCATTTATGTTTATCCAGGATATTTACCTATAATTTCTTTTCTTATAGTGACCTGGTCTGATTCTGGTATCAAGGTAATGCTGGCTTTGTAAAAGGAGTTTAGATGTATTTCCTCCTCTCCTATATGTTGCAAGAGTTTGAGAGGCATTGCTATTAATTCTTTTTTAAATTTTTGGTAGAATTCAGCAGTGAAACCATCTAGTCTTAGACTTCTCTCTGTTGGGAGCGTTTTGATTGCTGATTCTATCTCCTTCCTAGTAATTGGTCTGTTCAGATCTTATGTTTTTTTATGATCAGTCTTGGTAGGTTGTATGTTTCAGAAATTTGTTCATTGCATCTAGGTTTTCCAATTTGTTGGTATATATTTTTCATAGTATTTTCTTATGAAAATTTATATTTCTCTGGTGTTAAGTATAATGTCTTCCTTTTCATTTCTAGTTTTATTTACTTGAATCCTCTTTTTCTTTTTTTCTTGGTAAGAGTAGCGAAAGGTTTGTTGACTTTATCTTTTTAAAAAAACAGCTTTTAGTTTTATTGATTTTTTTTTTAGTTTCTATGTCATTCATTTCTACTATGATCTTTGTCATTTCTACATTTCAACCTTCTACTAACTTTAGGTTTAGTTTTTCTTTCTCTAGCTCCTTGAGGTATAAATTTAGGTTGTTATCTATGATCTTTCTTTTTCCTTAATGTAGGCATTTATTGCTATGAAATTCCCTCTTAGAACTAATTTTGCTGAATCCCATAAGTTTTGTATGTTGTATTTGCATTTTCATTTGTTTCCAGATTTTTTTTTTTTTTATGTCTCTCTTGATTTTTTCCTGGACCCTTTGGTTTTTCAGTAACACATAGTTTAATCTCCATATATTTATGAATTTTCTAGTTTTCTTTTTGTAAACTGATTTTTTTATCCCATATCATTGTGGTTGGAAACTATTCTGACTTGTTTTGTGATAAAACATAATCTTTCTGGAGAATATTCCATGTGTACTTCAGAAGGATGTGTACTCTTCTACTGTTTTATAGAATATTCTTTAAATGTCTGTTAAATCTCTCTGGTCTTATATGTATTTTCTGTCTGGATGATCTAACCATTGTTGAAGTGGGATAATGAAACCTTTTACTGTTACTGTATTTCTGTCTATTTCTCCCTTTAAGTCTGTTAATATTTGCTTTCAGTATCTAGGTTCTCTTATGTTGAGTGTGTAATATTTACAAATGTTTTATCCTCTTGTTGGACTGACGTTATATAATGACCTTCATTGTCTCTTTCTTCAGTCTTTGGCTAAAAGTCTATTTTGTCAGATATAAGTATAGCTATCTCTGCTTTCTTTTGGTTTCCATTTGCTTGGACTTTTTTTTTTTTTTTTCTACATCCCTTCACACTATGTGTGGTCTTAAAGATGAAGTGAGTCTCGGGGCGCCTGGGTGGCGCAGTCGGTTAAGCGTCCGACTTCAGCCAGGTCACGATCTCGCGGTCCGGGAGTTCGAGCCCCGCGTCAGGCTCTGGGCTGATGGCTCAGAGCCTGGAGCCTGTTTCCGATTCTGTGTCTCCCTCTCTCTCTGCCCCTCCCCCATTCATGCTCTGTCTCTCTCTGTCCCAAAAAATAAATAAAAACGTTGGAAAAAAAAAATTAAAAAAAAAAAAAAAAAGATGAAGTGAGTCTCTTGTGGCGGCATATAAGGGTGTTGCTTTTTTTTTTTTTTTTAATTCATTCATGTCCTTTGATTGGATAAGTTAGTCCATTTACATTTAGAATAAGTATTGATAGGTTTAGACTTATTCTTGCCATTTTGTTTTCTGGCTGTGATTAATTCCTTTGGTCTTTTGTTCCTCTCCTGATTTCTTTCTTTATGATTTGATGATTTTCTGTAGTGATATGCTTAGATTCCTTTCTCTTTATCTTTTCTGTGTTACTATAGACTTTTGTTATTACCATAAGGCTTACATGTAACATAACAGTCTATTTTAAGCTGATAACAACTTAACTTTTAATGCATACTAATGCTCTACATTTTTATTCTCTCCCTCTCTGCATTTTATGTATTTGAAATCACAACTTACGTTTTTAACATGTATATCCATTAACAAATTATTGTAGTTTTATGGTGTTTTTAAATATATAACTTTGTCTTTTAACCTTGATAGTAGAGTTACAAGTGATTTACCCATCACCATTACATTAGAATATTCTGAATTAAGTTATGTGTTTTTAAATATATAACTTTGTCTTTTAACCTTGATAGTAGAGTTACAAGTGATTTACCCATCACCATTACATTAGAATATTCTGAATTAAGTTATGTATTTACCTTTACCAGTGATATTTATACCCACATATATTTTCCTATTACTAATTAGCATCCTTTGGGTTGAGCTTGAAGAACTCTCTTTAACATTTCTTGTAAGGTTAGTCTAGTGGTGATGAACTCCTTTAGCTTTTTCTTGTATTGAAACTTCTTTATCTTTCTTCAATTCTGGATTTGATTTTTTTTATTTTTAATTATTTTTGAGAGAGAGGTAGAAAGCGAGTAGGGGATGGGAGAGAGAGAAGGAGACAGATGATCCAAAGTGGGCTCCATGCTGACAGCAGAGCCTGTTGAGGGGCTCAAACTCACAAGCTGTGAGATCATGACCTGAGCGAAAGTTGGATGCTCAACCAACTGAGCCACCCAGGTGCCCTTCTTCAATTCTGAAGGACAACTTAGCCAGGTAGTGGAGTATATCCTTAATTGTCATTTTTTCTTTTTTTCAGCCCTTTCAATATATCATGCTACCCCATTGTGATTTGCAAAGTCTGCTGAAAAATCTGGGGATAGTCTTCAGAGGTTTCTTTTGTATGTAACAAGTTATTTTTCTCTGGCAGTTTTTAAGATTCTCTCCTTGTCTTTAACTTTATGCAATTTAATTATGTTGTGTGTTGGTGTGGGCCTCCATGCATTTATAATTTTGGAATTCTCTGTACTTCCTGGATCTGAATGTCTGTTTCTTTCCCGTTATTGAAGAAGTTTTCATGCATTATTTCTTTGAATAAGCTTTCTGCCCCTTTCTCTCAATCTTCTCTTTCTGGGACCTCTATAAAGTGAATATTGGTCTATTTAATGGTGTCCCATAAGTTCCTTAATCTATCCTCACTCTTTTTCACTCTTTTTTTTTTTTTTTTTTTTCTTTTTGCTCCTCTCACTGGATGAATTTCACAGCCCTGTCTTTGAGTTTGGTGATCATTTCTTTCACTTGATCTAGTCTACTGTTGAACCTCTCTATTGAATTTTTAATTTCAGTTGTTGTATTCTTAAATTCTGTGACTTCTATTTGGTATTTTCTTATATTTTCTATCTTCCGTTGAAATTTTCACTTATTCATGCATTGTTCTCCTGACTTTGGTGAGCATCTTTATGACTGTTGTTTTGAATTCTTTATCAGGCAAGTCACTTATCTGTTTCATTAAGCTATGTTTGTTTGTTCAGAACATATTTCTCAACTCTGTGTTGGTTTCTGTGCATTAGATAAAATAGCCACCATTTCTAGTCTTGACTTTGTGGTCTCACATAAGAGATTAACCTTACTGATTAAGGCAGCTTGGGCTCTTGGTTGTCTCTTAATCCTTTGTAATTGTCCAAGCTACCTTCTTTTTTCTTATGGCTCCTAGTAATTGAGGGTTTGCCAAGACCTGTCAGTGTCCCAAAGGAGAGGATTGCAACCAGCACCTAGACCCTCAGGCTGCAGCTGAGGAAACATGTACTTAAGTCCCTTCCATGGAGAAACTAGAAGATGGGCTTTTTTGCCTGCTCCCTCTGCACTGGAACCAACTATATAGCCACAGGTGAGTACTCCTGTGCCTGTTGACACTGTTTGTTTGCTGCAATCCTGTGGGACTCATGAATACAAGCTTCTTTGGCTATCAGAGCCAGACATTCCAGGGCCCCAACTCTTGTGTGGCAACTGTAAAAGATAGACATGTGTACAAGCTTCTTCCAGGGAGATACTGGTGACAGGGTGAGCTAGAGGGAGAGGGCAGGGAAGGTAGCCACAGACTTACCTGTTCTCTGGAGAGGAACACAGTCAGCTTCTAGATGCATGCTACATTAGAAGGGTAACTGTATTTTCTACTCTATTTTTATGCAAACCTAAAACACACACAAAACAACTTTATTAATTTCAAAAATTGAAACCAGTAATTTCTTACTGAGAATTTCTTTGTAGGTTGGGAAGCAAAAGGGAAAGAAGTAAAAGGGAAAATGTGGGATCTTATAAGATAAAAGAACCATAACATCAAAGGACTCAGAACTCTCCCAAAGCCCCCAAAGTTAATTAAAGACCATACTTCTCTGCACTGACAGGAGGGGGCGCTCTCTGACTAGGACCCTTGCAAAAGTCACTGAATTTCCATGACATAAATAGGCAAAAACAGACTAAAACCATGCAAACCAATTATATGAAGGAAACAGAAAACAAGACCACATTACGAACTGTTGAACCCCCTGCTTCCTGCCCCAAAAGCTCTATGAAGGAGAAGGAAATGATAACACAGCACTCCAAACAGGGAAAACTGATCTAGAACACTCAAAACTATTAGATTTTTAAAAAATTTTTTAAATGTTTATTTATTTTTGAGACAGAGAGAGACAGAGCATGGATGAGGGACGGTCAGAGAGAAGGAGACACAGAATCTGAAGCAGGCTCCAGGCTCTGAGCTGTCAGCACAGAGCCCGACACAGGGCTCGAACTCACGGACTGTGAGATCATGACCTGAGCTGAAGTCGGAGGCTTAACTGACTGAGCCACCCAGGCGCCCCAAAACTATTAGATTTTTTAAAGAAAGAAAGAAAAATCTCATAAACTCCAGGAAAAAAAAAAATAACTTACAGAGGCAAGAGAATTAGTCAGACATCAGACTTCTCTAAAACAACAGAGAAAGGCATTAATGATTCAGCCTTTAAAACAAAACAAAACAAAACAAAACACCTTAAGGAGAGACAGGATTTTACTTGTATTAAAGCTATTTTTCAGACATCAAGGCTCTAGGAAAACAGTTTAAACATGCTAAGATTTAGGAATTTTTGTACCCATGGACCCTTCTTGAGTCTCCAAAGAATAGTCATTACAACAAAAGATGACTGGGGAGGGGCGTCTGGGTAGCTCAGTTGGTTAGGTATCTGACTCTTGGTTTCAGCTCAGGTCATGATCACTTGGTTTGTGAGATTGCTTCCCTAATTTGTGACCAAAAAAATTTGACACATGGGAAAAGGTTGGCCTTTTTGGAGAAGAATTCTGGGTCGATTTGTATAATGTATGAAGAAAAAATAAATTTCGATCCCCATCTCCACCTAAAATAAATAAATTTTTTAAAATCTTTGTAAATGTTTTATTCTGTTTCCAGATAGGATATTAAAATTTACATGTTATTTTTAAGACAGTAATATACAGCTAACTAAAATAAAATATACAAGAAGTTTGTGAGACACAAGATATAGATGAGAAAACCTGAAATGTTTTTAACTTAATTTGACCTATTAGGAACATTGGGACTTGTGAAATTGATACTGGCCTTGTATATCAATTACTTTTTTCTGTATCCTAACTGTGAAGGGATGGCCCTTTGAAACAATGTTTTTCCTATCTGGTTACAATGGATTATTTACCCTGAACAATCTGTTATTTATCTTTCCTCTAGATTCTGGTTGTAAAACTTTCTTTCTGGAAAGAAAAAAGGGAAGGGAAGGAAGAGGAAGGGAAGGGAAGGGAGAGGAAGGAAGAGGGAGGAAGAGGGAGAAAGGGAGGAAGGAAAGAAAGAAAAAGAAAAAAAGGGAAGACAGAGAGGGAAAAAGAAAGAAAACAAACTTCATTTTGGAGCTATGCCTTAGAAGTGAAGAGAAGAAAGTTGGCTTCAGCTGTTTTAACTGTGCAAGCTGTCCACAAAGTTGGGAAACATAAGATAAACTTGTGTTTAAACTATATATTACTTTACATTTTTAAGTAATATTGTTCCATAAGTTTTCACACAAAATACTATAAAGCAATAGGTCTAATTGCTAACCTGAAAAAAAAAGTATAACAGGGAAAATCATGTTTATTATAGATTTTTTTAGGATTAACAGTTGAACCCTTGTCTTACACTTAGAGGTCTTTCACCTGAAAAGGTATCAAAATGATGAAGAAAAATATATTGAGCATATTATTTGACAAAGTAATCAATAACTCTTTAAAAATAAGTTTCTTTCATGTTTCTTGACTTTGTGGACACCTTGTACAGTAAAACATAATTTTCAGCATTTATTAACACTTTTCTATTTTACCTAAGTAGCAACATGCAAAAAGGCTTCAGATTGTATTGGTGTATATTTGGCACCACACTTATTTGATGGCTTTTTTTTTTCTCTTTGTCTTGCTTATTTACTACAGAAGGAGGATATCAACCATGGCAGTTGTAACAATTACGAAGTCCAGTTCCATAGTGTAGCTTTGGTAGTTAGTTATTTCTGGAAATCCTGTCTCTGTTGCCTCAGCCCCCTCATCAATTCTGTGACCCACTTAATACTCTATAATACATAACTTCCTGATTAAATTAGTCATAGTAGATTCTGTTCTCTGTAACTAAGCTCCTTTTAGAATAAAACCACTTTAGGTCAACTAGATTCAAATAATAACTTCTTAGGCTGGACTTTGAAAAAGTCACCAGAACAAGAATAATTCTTGGGGTGTACCTGTGTGGCTCAGTTGGTTAAGCATTGGACTCTCGATTTCAGCTCATGTCACTATCTCACGGTTCGCGAGATTGAGCCCTGCATTGGGCTCTGCCCTGTCAGAGGGACTCTCTGTCTCCCTCCCTTGCTCATGCTTGCTTGCTCGCTCTCTCTCACTCTCTCTCAAAAATAAATGAACTTAAAAAATAAAAGAATAATTCTCATGGTATACTTCAATTATTTAAATTGTGTTGTGTTAAATTTTTGTGTTGTTTATATAAAACATCTGAGGGCTTACTATGTATTTGGCACTTGGGATAAAGATATATATGATCGTGAGATATTTCTGCTCTCAAGGTCCTTCCCATGTCAACAATTCTACTCCAGTGGAAACACCAAACCCTTCACTCTACCATTATTCTACTGTCCATCATGAAAGTCTTCATTTTTTTCCTTAGCTAACTTATATTCTATTATCCATAATTAACCCCTCCCTTGATCTCTCCTCTGAATTCCCCTGGAAAGACCTCCAAACTTCAGTCAAACCCAACTTAGTATAACTGAGTGAGCTCTTCCCCTTACTCCAGTGCTTCTCTGCTCTGGTGACACGTTAGAATTTTTGAAAGTCTATTGAACTCTCATCTCAGACCAGTTTAATCAGAATCTGGGGGATAGAGGAGGACCTGAGACATTAGTAAGTTTTAAAAGCTCTCCAGGTGATTCTAATAGCAGCCAGAGTAGAGAATCACAAGCTTATCTGTGCCTAAATAGATGAATGTGGCAGAAGAAATCCAATCATCTTGACTCTCTCACTTCAACCTTTTGACCAGCGGGCACTCATTTTCTGATTCTCCAAGATGACTTTCACTTCTCTTTCTGTACCTTCTTTCCTTCCTTAATTTCAGCTGATGACTTCATACTTTACTGAGAAAATAGTTAACATTTGTTGCATGTTTATATGCTAAATATGAATGTTCCACATGCTTGCAAGTATTAACTCATTTAGTCCTCTCAACTCTCTGAAGTTGATGCTGCAAAACATCTCTATTTTAAAGATGAGGAAACTGAGGGACTAAGTAACACAGCTGGTACTGGAATGAGTTTTCCTTTGAACCTAGTTAGGCTGGCTCTAGAGTCCAACTTTCACCCACCTCTTATTGTATGCTGAAACAACTACCTCTCTGAAAAGAACAACTGTTGTTTCCTTCTATCACCTTTACTTATAAGTCTGGATGTTCACCATGTCTTCTGCCTTCCTTCCTTTTAGAATGAGTGACTCTGGATACCCCCATCTAAAGACATGCATCCCATCCCATCTCATATACTCAAGGACTGGTCACCTGTAATGATTCCCTCTCTCTTAACCATGTTCCCTTTTTCCCCTCATGCCTGGATCATTCTCATCAGGCTACAAACATGCTCTGAAATCAAGTCTTGCATCAGTTCAGGTCTTCCAAGAAGCAGATTCCAAGACAGAAATAGATGTGTAAACAATGTATTGAGACATTTCTCTCAGACACTAGTGAGGGAAAATGGTAAGAAGATTGGGAGAGCCGATCAGATCATGATGCAGATTTGAGCTCTGTGAAGGAGAGGGAAAGGAGGGAGGGAGGGACGAAAGGAAGGAAGGGAGGGAGGGAGGGAGGGAGGGAAGGAGGGACAGATGAAGGTCTTAGGTTGCATTGCAATTCTAAGAAAGTTTTAGCAATGCCAAGGTTGAGTCCTCAGGCCAAAGTTGCTGGTCAGAGAAGTCCTGTGTCATGCAGGAACATACATACCTTTATCTCTCTGCCATCCCTAGTTACTGCCTTGAGTAGGCCATGGGACATATAGTCTTGGTATGAATGAGGAGGAAAGGATTTCATAACAGCACCTTGGACCATAGGCAATTATGTTCTTCACAGGAGATTTGAAAGATTCATATTCACTGTCACCACACCTCTCTAAACTTCTTGATTTTATGGTCTCCAGCCAGCTGCTACCCCATTTATCTGTTCTCCATTCTAATAAAACTCTTCAAAAGAGTTGATTATATTCACTGCTTCTATCCTTTTATGTTATATTCCCTCCTTAACTAAATCCAACCAGGATTTGTCTTTCTTCAATAACTGTTTTCTCTCATAGAAACAGACCATTTGGTTGAACATATGGCCACCCAGGTAAAGTGTATATTTCCCAAACTTCTTTGAAGTAGGTGTGGCCACAGGACCAAATCCTGGCCAGAGGAATATGAGCAAAAGTGAAGAGTGATTACTTCTCAGCCATGCCCTCTTCTATCCCTGTCTCCCTTCCTGTTGGCTGGAATGGGAATGTAGTAATGAGCCATCTTGGATCCTGCACTTAGTGTTTGTAAACCTTAAGGATAGTGGAAGAGCAAGAAAGAAGGAGACTGTACCCCTGATGATTTCACAGAGCTGCAATGCCATAACCAGGACTTTATATGAAAAAAAGATAGGCTTTTATCTTATTTGAGATAATTTTATTTTGGATCTCTGACTTTGGTTTCCTACTTTATATATCCACCCACTCCACAGGCAAGTTCTACTGACAGCATCTCTGAAATATATCTTGAATTTGGCTGTTTTGTTGCACCACTTTTGTCCAACCTACCATCATTTTTCCCTGACTGCTTAAACAGCCTCACACTCATCTTGTTCTACTCTTTACCTAGAGGGCTTGTTGTTATTTTTCACAATGAAAATGATTTTAAAAAGTTATATCACCTCCTACTTAAAATCCTCTAGTGACATTTGGCAATGCTGTCTATCAAAATACCACCAGCAACACACCTAAAGTGCTTGTAACTGTATGCTGTAGGGAGCCATAGGTGTTACAAGGGACTCTATTATAGGATTTGGGCTTGTGTTGGTGATTTTGGGTAGTGTTGAAGGAAGCAGGGTTAATTCTATTATTAGATGTATTAATAAATCTCACCTAGAAGGATTAAGATTAGAATAAGGCTAAAGCTGAAATTGATTAAAAGAAAATAAAGCATTAGCCACTCATATTAGCCATGATAGGGACATGTTTGGTCATTTTCTGGTTTATACAATGTTCATATATTTTCTGTGTTTAGTCATGATTACAGAGTAGTTTTGTTTGTTTTTTTATCCATCATGGCCATAGATCATCTGATGTTAATTTTTTGAGAAATTGTTGATCTTCAGTGGGAACAACACCATAGACTGAGTGCCAGGCCAGCTCCTGATGGTACAGGGCTGCTTGCTTGTCTCTTTCTCCCTTCCCAGTGTTAGATTAAACTTCAAACTTTTTACCATGGCCTTCAAGGCCCTCCATGATCTGGTTCCTACCTAATTTCCAAACTCATTTCCTACCACACAGTCACTGCATTCCCTTAACACTGCCCCCCCCCCCTTTTTTTTTTTTTGTTTTTGGTTTTTTGAATGCTCCAAGTTTGTTCTCCCTTTAGGACTTTTATATTTGCAGTTAATTCTCCCAAGAATATTCTTTTCCCAAATATCACTTCTTAAATATTACTTCCTCATGGAGTTCTTCCCTGACTCTTTGCTTTTCCAGACCTGCAAGATATTTTTTGTATCATTTCTATGTTTTATTTTCTTTATTAAACCTTATGGTGTACTTGTTGGTTTTCTGCCTTCCCTGCTAGGCTATGAGATCTGTGAGAGCAGGAATTTTGTCTGTGTTGTTCACCAAGGTGTATCCTCAGTGCCTATCATAGTACTTCACATAAGGGACTGTCAATAGATTTTTGTGGAGTAAAGGAACTCTCAACCTCTAGGGATGGGTGGAGGGCAAGTAGGTCAACAATTACAACATGGTGTGCAAGTGTGCACTGGACTTCTTGGGGATGAGTCACACCCAAATTGTTGGAGGCTTATTGCCAGAACACAAGAGTTTATGAGGAATCTCTTGTCTCCTGTTAAGCCATATACCTGATGTGGTTTTGATTTCTGCAAGATTTACACTGTTCAAGAGATACTCTTGGCTCTAGCGATTTGCTTTCCTTAGGAACACCTACATTTATACTTTCGAAATGAGAGAAGCTGATTGTATTGGTTTGCTATCACCTCATTTCCAGCACACCTACCAAGAGTCACAACTCAAATGTCTATAGGGACTAAGCAGGCACCTTAAGTGAGTGAAGTAAACTGGGTTATGGCAACTTAAGAACTCTTTGGACATAGACCTCCATCTAGAACTGTTCTTCACATCTCAAAACCTATACCCCTTCTCCCATGTTTCCTGAAACCTATCCTCTCAGTCTCTCTTGTTTTCCCACTTCTGATAGAATATGAGCTCAAATAGTTTATCATTTTTGTCTTTATTAAGAAAATCAATAATGTAAATCTAATGACAAATGGTGGTGGAGACCTGGCCTCGGTACTGGATGGGGAAAAGGGAGGGCTGAGAACCACGGTTGGTAAGACAATGTGCTCTGGGGACTTTGCTCTGGCTGATTTTGGCTTTGTGGAAGTGCAAACCCAAGTTGCTAGATTTTCATATTTATTTCGAGAAAAACTCGAAATCTAGAAGTTTAGGTGAAATCCCTTGATTGTTAGTTCTTGGTAATATTTAATTTTCATTAAACACTGAGAATCAAATGAGCTTATTCAACAAATAGGCCACCCTCCAGATTTGGCATTTGGGCTGTTGGCACTGGAACTCTTGAAAGTAGTTGTCTCTAGATGAGCAACCAGTCGGTGCCAGTCAGACATGAACAGAGCTTCTGGACAGAATAGGCAGCTAAGGAGTAAGGATAGCAGTGAGCATGGGCTGCTGTGGGTGCCCAGGAGGGTTGTCTGGCTGTGGCTGGAGGAGGAGCTGGGAGGTGGGGAGGGTGTTACTGAGGAAGTCTTCTCAGAACAGGTTAGCCTAGAGACGAAGGGGTGTTATTGTTGGGGGAAAGACAAGAGCATACAGAGATGTGAGAACTTGTGGCACTGTGGGGACACTTCAAATACTACATGTGGTAAGACACTACCTCTGTTCTATGGTGTCATGTGGTGGAGAGTGACTGTGTGTGTGTGTGTGTGTGTGTGTGTGTGTGTGTGTGTGGTACAGGGAGGGAGAGGTGGTGGTGGAGGAACGGGCAGTGCAGAGGAGGCAGGAAATGAAGCTGTAAGGAGAGCTAGAATCTGATCATGAGGGGCCTGGATGATGTTCTACTTAGGAGTTTCACTAGTGTCCTAAAGGGTATGGAGGATGCACTGAGGGATATTAACTAGGGCTTTGACATCTTAGCTTTGCAGTTTGGACAGATTCCCAGGCAGCCTGTGGAGTGTTAATTAGCAGTAAGGTTTGAGGCTATTTACATTTAATGGAATAAACTGGATCCTGTTAAGCAGGAAAGCTTCTGATCCTCCCTCGTCTCCAACCCCCACTCCCACATTCACTTCTAGAGACTTCACTGTTGCCTTATGGCAGAGTTATTTGAGTGCCTCCTTATCACATAAAATCTTCATGTTTGCAATTGCTGCTTCCTTTAGTGTAGCTAATTACTTTTGAGTATGCTTATCCTTCTTACCTAGAGTCTTTCTTTCTGGTCCTGATAGGGACCTAGGATTTACTCTGGTAAATGAAAGTTGGGTAGTGTAAGTTTTCACTCCAGATTGTTTGAACTGATCAGAACATGCTCATAGAAGCTATTTGCCATGAGTAACACAAGAAGAGATGATGGTAAAAATACTGAATAATACCCTGGAGGCTGATGTTCCCAAAGGCAGCCACATGAAAGACACCAGTGGATGGGCCAGAAGACTCCCAGCATTTACCAATTGACATTCCAGTGCTACCTCCCTACCCTGGGTACCTCCCTACCCAGATGCACTCTGGCTGAGAACTAGGGAGACACACAGGGAAGAGGCCCCACCCCTGTGATCTATAGGGGACAAGCTGGCAGGCACCAGCGACCCCACTGGTACCCACTGAGGACTTCCCAAGGAAAGGAATAGAAGGAGGCCACTTCAGGGGCTTGGAACAGTGGCTTTTTAGCAACTTAACATGGGAATATTTCAATATTTAATAGTCATTAGAGCCATACTAGTGAAATGTAGCAAAATAGAGACCTAAATCTATGATTCTGAGAAAAATAGACATTAAAAACTTCCCCTTCTGCTGTGCCTTGTGGAAAGACATTTCTACAATTTGCCTAAACATAGTTCCAGATGGATTTCTTTGACCTTCACTCGAAGCTTTGCATGGCACTATTCTGTGCAATGTCTTGATTTTACAAAGGTAGTAAAATTTCCCACATTACCACAAGTCTGCTTTGTTTATCTTTTCTAGTGTGGTTCAACACTTTGAGGAGACCACAATTGCTTGGGCAAAGTGTCCTGGAAGTAACGTGATGAAGAGATTGGAAGGAGGCAAGACTTGAGGCAGGGAGCTTGAGTCCAAGTTTCAAATGAGAATCTTGACAAGGTAGCAGTGTGGAGGAGAGGGCAGATCCAAGAGCTGTTTTTGATATGATCATATGGAGTAAAAGGGAGATAAAGATGAGTCAAGTTTCTGACCTGAGCGAAAGAGAAAGTAATGATACTGCTCATAGGGAGTCATAGTGGTTGGTGGCTATAAAAGGGGTCTCATCCCTCTGGTCTCTGAATACTTATTAGCAAAATGAGATAATAATGGTACCTACTTCATAGGATTACTTTGCGGACTAAATGGAATAATGCATGTAGAATGTTAAATATGGGACTGGCATGCAGTAAGTACTCAGAAAAGTTAAGTAATTTGCTTCAAACTACAGAGTTAGGTGAGTGATAGAGTTGGGATTCTAGCATATCAGTTGGAGTAGTGTCTGGTCACTTTACCTGTTACGTAGGGTAGAAACCATCAGAAGAGGGACAGGTCCGGGATGTGGCTATGATGATGAGCTTGGTTTTGGAAAAGGAGATGTAAAAGTGGGGTGAGGAGAGGAAGTCCAGGAAGAAGTTGGACACATGGATCTGGACCTCAGGAGGGTCTTGGCCAGAGAAGTCCTTGTTCATATCTCAGTCTGTGAAATTATAGTCATGAATAGTGCACCACCTAATAACCAGGTTTGTGGCTTTGATAAATAGCCAGAGCATGTTTAATAAAATTATGTGATCAAGATAATTGTAAATTCTTTAAGTGGTTTTAGTCAGATTTTTACATTTGACCATCAGTCTCACTTGCCAAAATTTTTCATGATGCCATATAATCAGTAACTATAATAAAAAGCCTATATTTCAGAAATACAAAAGCCATATCCTAATCAGTATGATGTTTAAAGATTTCTGTATTAAAAAAACACTCCTTTAAGAAGTTAATTAATCTTTGGTCAAGATAACTTCCCAAAAAAAAAGATAACTTCCCAAATGTCATCTCTCTGGACTACAAGCAATTTTTCAACTCTTTCAATATGTTAACATTATAAGAAAGAAAGAAAGAAAGAAAGAAAGAAAGAAAGAAAGAAAGAAAGAAAGAAAGAAAGAAAGAAAGAAAGAAAGAAAGAAAGAAAGAAAGAAAGAAAGAAAGAAAGAAAGAAAGAAAGAAAGAAAGAAAGAAAGAAAGAAAGAAAGAAAGAAAGAAAGAAAGAAAGAAAGAAAGAAAGAAAGAAAGAAAGAAAGAAAGAAAGAAAGGAAAGAAAGAAAGAAAGAAACTTTAGGTTGTGTCACAAGCTGTAGTCCTCCTCAGTTCTCAACCTTATTTACCTTCTGACATTAGCACCTACTCTTATCCCCCTACCAAGTACTTTATCATACTGCTGATGTGGACTTGTCTGTGTATATATCAGAAACCTAAGGTGAAAAAATAGGTGTCTTTTAAAACACCTGGATATGGGTTTATGAAGATGATAGAATTGTGTATGGCAAGAGGTGACTAACTATGGTTCATTGGCGAAATTCTGGCTCACCAGCTGTTTTTATATGGAGCATGAACTAAGAATAGTTTTTATATTTTTAAATAGTTGCAAAGAAATAAGAAGAAGAATATTTCATGATGTGAAAATTATATGAAATGCAAATTTCATTGTCCATAAATGAATAAAGTTTTATTGGAACACAGTCTTGTCCATTCATTTACATAACATCAATAGGAGCTTTCATGTTATGATGGCAAAGGTGAGAACTTGTGACAAAGATTTATGGTGCTCTCATTACTTTGCAGTAGTGTTCAGCAACCTACAAATCTCAGGTATGTGGTTATAACTCCACAGTGTTTCAAGTGCCATGTGTATTTCGAGCAATATTTTATTTTATTTTATTTTATTTTATTTTATTTTATTTTATTTTATTTTTATTTTTATTTTATTTTAATGACCAGTACAATAGCCATCATTTCAGAAGGAGAAGGAAGAGAAGGGAAGAGTAGTGGGATCCAAATGTCATGGTGTTAAGACACGGTGGAGTGTGAGTTATTTTGTTATTGAATTAGACAGGAAAGCAGTGTGTTTACTATGCAGTGACACAACTGTGCTAAAAGAATACAGTTATAACAGAGTAAGTATTCATCACAACACTCAACCACAAGAAAGCAATGGCCAGAAAAATTGGAAAATTTAAAACAGAATGTCATCATACCATAATTTCTTCATGAAAACAAAACATGAAAATGAACAACTGATGTGCATTTCTAAGTGGTTCATTTATTATCACACCAGTAAAGACACATCTTACATGTGTCTTTGAAAATGAAGTAGTTTAAGATCATTAGCCTTCTGATAATAGTGGTTGCCTGAAAAGCTGAGGACATTGGGAGCAACATCAATAATCAATTTAAAAACAAGGCAAATGATTTCTAGTGATTTTCTTCAGCTCTTGATAAGTTAAAAGCTGCTGCCAATACAGCTCAGGTGTTACTTGATGAGTTCATGCTGAGTTTGAAGTGAATGATGAATTAGCTTCTATGAATAGTCCATGTAGAAAAACTGTAGGCAAAAATATTTTCAAAGAAAATGAGGAAACACTAATTCAGTACAAACTGAAGTGGAATCTGCTAAGATGTGTTACAACTCTTGGAGGTGAAAATATGTGTGGAGCACAGAATGGCTTTTTGGATGAATTTACAATTTACATAGCCTATGCTAATTTATTACAATAGTCATCAGAAGGTAGAAAGTATTTGAATCTATCATGTGTTATTGAACCAATTGTGTCAAAGGTGAATTTCATTAGCTTTTCTGGACTTAACCATTATCTGTTTTGTGAACTTTTGTCAAAAACAGAAGCTGAATATCCTGACCTGCCTTACCAACTCATACTGCTGATCGCTTAACAGTTATAAGTCCCCTGTGACTTTGAGCTCAGGATCGAGATTGACATTTTTCTTAAAGAGAACAGCCTTCAATCACTACTATTGAACACTGGATGGCTTTGGAAATTAGCCGTTTCTTCAGATGCCATAATGATTCTTTTTAAAAACATTTTTTTAATGCTTATTTATTTTTGAGACAGAGAGAAACAGAGCATGAGCAGGGGAGGAGCAGAGAGAGAGGGAGACACAGAATCTGAAGCAGGCTCCAGGCTCCAAGCTGTCAGCACAGAGCCCGATATGGGGCTCGAACTCACAAACCACTAGATCATGACCTTAGCCAAAGTCGGATTCAACCAACTGAGCCACCCAGGTGCCCCTGATGTCATAATGATTCTTAATGGATTCAACCAAAATTTAAAACAAAACAACGATTATATACAGAGTAGTAAAGTCATTTTGATGAAATCACAAGTAATGTCAAGCTGCTTTAAAAACTTCCTATGCTGTCAAAACTTAAAACAAAAAGTGAGATTTCCATTACTACACAAATTTTCAGTGAACATATTTTCCCAGCTCAAACTATAGTTCTAACAATGGTTTTCAGACCTCAATACAAGTACAAAAGAAACTTTTAAATTTCAAAATCCATTTATCTGAGCAATTGAGGAGCTTCCATATAACCTTCAACTGGAAGTGATTAATCTGCAATATAATGACATGCTAAAAGGAAAATTTAATAAAATTCTATAGATGCCTTCCAAGCAGTGAAAATGTTTAATAAAATCTTATGCTCATGGATTGATAATCAGTATTTGTCAGTACCTTCCTTTGAGAGTTTTAACCAACTGTGAGATGAAGCCAACTACAAAGTTTAGAGGGCACTCACTCCACACAAGATTACCCTCACTTTCAACACCAGTTCCAAGTTTGGGGTATTTCCCAAACCGCCTTCGGGGTCAATAATTCATTAGAAGGACTCACAAAACTTACCAAAAGCTATTATGCTCACTTACCATTTGTTACTGGGAAAGGATACAGATTTCATAGTCTAGGGAAGAAGTACATAGAGTAGAATTAGGGCTCTATCACATAGGCATGATTGACTGATTGCCCACAATAGTTGATCAACCTCCAGGTCAACTGATACCATGTGGCCATATCACATTTTGTCTTTTTGACATGGTCAGCCCCTTCCCTAAATCACATTTTTAGACTGTTCAGTGTGATCGAAGTTTCCCAAGCAAACCATGACATTCCAAGGGCCTAAGATCACTTCCTAGTAGCTGAGGACAAATATCAGACCTCTTACTGGGTAAGATTAATGCTTCACTACATACCACCTGTGGGAAAAGACATTTTCAAAGATGAAACCTGTAAAATTTTATTACAGATCAGCATTAACATGAATATTTGCAATCTGTTTTGATTAAAGGGAATGCTAATTTTTAACTCCAATGAAGTAAAATGTGATCTTCCCCCATAATTTATTTTTCTCATTATTAGACCTACTCACAAAAGAATATACTCAATTATTAATATCAAATTTAGAATTTTATCAATAAAAAATGTGGAAATTTGTTTTCCCTCTTGTTATATAAGTACTTACATAATATCCTCGATTTTGCCTATTGGCCTGCAAAGACTGAAATATTTACTATCTGATCCTTTTACAGAAAAAGTCCACCAACCTCTGATGTACAGTCTGATTTGTAATACTGCTGAGATGATTAGTTTTATGAGTTAACTTGGTGAGACTACAGACCTTATTATTCAATCAAGCACCAATCTAGGTGTTGCTGTGGAAGCCTTTTGTAGATGTAATTAACATCTACAATCAGTTGACTTTAAGTGAAGGAGACTATCCTCAATAGTCTGAGAAGGCCTGGTCCAATCAGTTGAGAGGCCTTAAATGAGCTTTCCTTGAAAAGGAAGAAATTGCATCTGTGGACAGCAGCTCCTGCCTGAAATTTTTTAGCCTGCACTTCCTGATGGCCTGCCCTATGGATTTGAGATGTGCCAAACCAGCCCCACATTCACATAAGCCAATTTCTTTATATTCACATTACATTACATTTCTTTATATTTATATACTTATCCTACTGGTTCTGTTTCTCTGGTGGAATCCTGACTGATTCAACTGCTCACTACAAAACATACCACCTAAACTGTGCTGCTAGAAAACCAAAAGGGAAATTATTTTATTTTATTTTTAACGTTTATTTATTTTTGAGAGAGAGAGCACAAGCAGGGGAGGGGCAGAGAGAGACACACACACAGAACTCGAAGCAGGCTCCAGGATCTGAGCCGTCAGCACAGAGCCTAATGTGGGGCTCGAACTCATAAGCGGTGAGAATATGATCTGAGCTGCAGTCAGATGCTTGACCGGCTGAGCCACCCAGGTGCCTGAAAAAGGAAATAATTTTATATAAAATGAAATTAATATTTTGCCATAGCTGCCTGTCAGCTGTGATATTATTGCCTAATCTAATTGACTTTTTAAGGCAGAAAGAGTAGTGAGAGTTATGAATAAAGTAAATTTGGGAAGACTTTAATTCAGTCTTATTACTGTGGGTCAAAGCGACTTTTTTTTTAATAAAAAAAACTTTTTAAAAATGTTTATTTTTGAGAGAAACACAGAGTGCAAGTGGGGGAGGGGCAGAGAGCGATGGAGGCACAGAATCTGAAGCAGGCTCCAGGCTGTCAGCACAGAGACCATTGCGGGGCTTGAACTCAGGGACCCACAAGATCATGACCTGAGCTGAAGTCAGAGGCCTAACGGACTGAGGCATCCAGGCTCCCTTATTTCTTTGTTTCTTGATAGAATCTGTTCCCAGAGCAAAAATGAGATTTTTCCAAGAAATGTCTTTATTAGCTTACCTCTAGGACTCTTTTCCTGGGGGCCCTGTTGCTGGCTTTCAGAGCACCCTTACCTTCTGGCATTGTTGGTAAATCCCAAGCTTGTGTACTTTCACAGGAGAGTATTCTGGGCTTTTATCAGATTTTCATATGAGTCCGTGGCACCAACAGGATAAAAACCACAAACGACCTCCTCTGTAGGTATATATTTACCATAATGTGTCATCTGCTGTGTACATTATCTCCTCTAATCCACACAACAATCCTATAAAGTAGGCATATCCCATCTTGTGCTGATAAGCAAAAGAGTGTGGATTTGAATTCACATCACATACCAAAGCTCCTGCTCCGGAGCCAGGGGAGGGAGTTCGGTTCAATCACTAGGCTCAGTTGTCTGGGAACTTCCTGCCCTTGTGGTGGTGGCCTGGGGGGCCCCAAGTACCTGCTTGGCTTCTGCCCACTTGCCTAGCGAAGAGCAGGTTGGAGCTGACCTCCTGGCCTCCTAACGCGCCCCAGCCCAATGGGAGGGAGGAGGAGTGGGCGCCCCGGGGAGAGGAGGGCGGGACCTGAGAGGGAGTTTGAAAAGAGGAAGGAAGTGGGGCCCGGCTGAGCGCCTAGCCTGGCTGCTTCCCCACAGAACGACGCGAGGCGCCCGCAGCCCCCCTGGCCCAGCCATGGCCCCCTGGCGCAAAACTGACAAGGAGCGGCACGGCGTGGGTAGGTGCGGGCACGGGGTCCCCAGCTGGGCTAAGGGCAGTTGGCCAGACAACCGCACGCAGAAAGATGCTGCGGGAGGCGGCGGCATGGGCGCGGGCCGGGAGCGCTGACCCAAGGTCTGAGGGCACAGTGGCTTCCTCAGCCTGCTGCGGGGCCAGCTGGGTGAGGAAGAGGAGGCAGAGGGAGAGGAAGGAGGGCACCCCGCCCTGTGGGCTTCGCCTAGCCCGTGCCCTTTCCCGCCCGGCGCGCAGCCCCCTGCCTCTCCCCAGTGCTGGTGCATCCCTTAGAAGCAGTCCAGCCCAGTGCCTGTCAACCTGGCTCTGTGTGCCAGACTCCCAGTGTTTCAATGAGTGGACTCCATTGCCCCATGTAGAGAGCGGGCCTCATAAAGGAGCGCCCGTTCTCTCCCCTGGCCCGGCCTTGCCTGGCCCAGTGACACCCATCTGTCTGCTTCTCCTGCCTGTTCCTTTTGGGTCAGATGACCCCTGATTTGGTAGAAGGTCCAGAGGGCTATACTAGCTTGTGGGGTGGTATTGGAAGGTGGAGTCCTTCACTCAGCCCTGGAGAGCCTATGGGGAGAAAGGCTTCTCTGCCAGGTTATCTGGGGATATCCAAGAAGCCAGCCTCATCAGCTTCAGCCATCTAAGCTCCCAGAAGCCTCTGCCTCAAGCTCAGGGGCGGAAGTGGTAGCTGGGGGAAGGGAGGCTTCAGGTACTGGGACTCATTCTACTAAGTGGCACCCGTGGTGCAACCTCCATAGACTCACTGTGGTTTTCAAACTCAAGTGTGAATTTGAAAACCGCTGTATGGCAGACACCACCCTCAGAGATGAGGATTGAATAGGTCAGAGGTTGGAGGATCCAGGGGTGGGCGCTATTACTAAGGGTAGTCCCAAGGCCACTGTTGGAGAAATACTGCCCTGGAGAGTTCAACATTTATCTGTTCACTTAATGGGCTCTAGGCACCATGGAGTGTTTTAAGACGAATGGTCCCCATCCAGACAACAAATAATAATCTATACCCTTGAGGGGCTCAGTTTCTTCATCTGTAAAATGGGAAGTTTGAACTAAACCCCAAAAGGACCACGTTTAACCTCAAAGCTTCTCTAACTTTGGCCCCTCTAGCTAGGGGTATTAGGCTGAAATTTTTCTCAAGTTAAGATGGGGACTGTTAAATAGGGCAGACCATTGTAGGTGGAGAGGCCAATGTAGTGTAGGAGATGAAAGCTAGACCCGGAGGGGATATCTGGGAAAGAAGAGAGGTTTGCCTTTCACCTGAAGGGAATGATTATGCTCAGAGTAAGCTGGAGCCACATTTTGGAAGGCTATAAATGCCAGGCTAAGAAGTTGAGACTCTTTCTACTTTGGCAGTGGGGAACCAAAGAGGGCTTCTGAGCAGGGAAGAGGCATGAGCAGATTCATGCTGCAGCCAGTGTGGAGGAAGTTTGGGTGGACAGAAGGGCGAAGGTGCCTGGGCAGCAGACAAGAGACAGTATTGGTGGTCTAGGGTAAGCAGGGCAGTTAATGGGGGAGATTGAGTGATATGGAAGAGTCCCAGCCTCCATCCCAAGGGCTGCAGTGCATTCCTGCTGTGAAGGCCCTGTGCTATGGTGTGAAGATCATGGGCTCTGGTGCTAGACTGCTTGTTCTTGGATTCCAGCTTCTGACACTTCCCAACCCTGTGACTCAGACAAGTTACTTACTCTCTCCAGGCCTCAGTTTCCTTGTCTGTATGATGGGGATAATAATAGTACCTGCTTCCCAGGGTTATTGTAGGATTAAACGAATTCATCCACATAAAGTCCCTAGAATGACAATTGTACAAAGCAATCCTCACTAAATGTTATCAATTATTATTCTTAGACTTTGTCCTCTGCATGGAGGTTTAGTTGAGGACATGACATCACAGGATGGGATAGAGTTACAGGATGGAGTGGGGTTCCCACACTCTCTAGAAGAGGAAAATCCCACCTATGTGCTCAGAGATTGGGAGCTCTGTTAGGCCCTAAGCTCAGAGGCTTCTTGATCTGATAGTATAGCTGACATTTTTCATGCCTACTTGTGAAAATTCTATTTCATTGGGGGGCCAGAAGGTCTATGACCCTCTAGGGAGCCAGAGAGCACTTGGTAGGTGCCTGCTCATCAAAAGAATCTCTTTTCTCTGCAAATGAATGCTGGACTAAGGAAGGTAACCTCCAGCCCTCTTTCTTAGGCCCTGGGTAGATGGAAGGAAAAGGCAAAGTTTAGGTTATGATGAAATGGGGGACTGGAGTCATGGAATAGAAAGAACAGAAACCTACAGTAAGGAGTCTGGATTCTAGTTCCAACACCATCACTATATGCAGACAGATCTATGCTCTCATTTTCTCATTGTAAGTTAAGGAATTAATATTTTTTGATTTCAAGGTGTTCTTTTATGAAGAGCATTTGAGATAATGACTATGGGGGCTTTGAAGAAGAAAAGAGAAACATATAAAGGATTAGGGGATTCTTGAAATATCTCCAGAGTCCCAGCCAGGCCTAAAACACAAGGAGAATCTGAGCTTTGCTTTCCTATTTGGTTTCCTTGTCAGGAAACCAAACATTGCTGGTAACATTAGCCAGTCTTTTTCTGTCTTAATTCTCAAGGATTGCTGGTGTCTATTTGTCTCGGGGCTGGCTTTACATGAGGCTCCTTCATCATCAGAACTACTGGCTTCTTGCTCATCTTATTGTCTGGTAGGCAGCCAGTTGACCCTTCATATAGATCTATAGTCAGATTATTTTTCCTTCCTTGGGAAAGGAAGGAAACATGTGATCATTAGGATTCCAGAGAGTTCCAGAGGCGCAATAGGTGTTTCCAAGGACAAAACAGTGTGACTCTGAAGTAAGAAAAGGCACAGACTCTGTCCTTGGAGGAGATATATGTAACGTTAGAAGCTGTGGCTGTGAAGTCAGAACTGATTTCAAATATGGGCCTGTTTCCTCATCAATAGAGTGGGGGTAATGATGAATAATGTCAGTCTTGGGGGATCGTTGTGAGGATTGGATGGGGTAATGCAGGAGAAGCATTAGTAATGTGGTTGGCTCAATGAAAGTTACCTACTAAGGTCAAGGGGGTTACCTAATGGCTCTGGAGCCAAGAGAAGCACAGAGTAATGCCAGATTCAGGACAGTTATGCCTTCCAAGAGTATAATATTTTGTGGGTTATAAGACCTATTCTCGCGCAATATCTTTGGCTCCAGAACATTTATGTGAGGCATTATCTTCATGTTATACATCAAGAAATCAAGGCCCAGAGTTCATATAATATGGAAGCACTTGGGCGTGGCCTTAAATTCAATTGACTTTACAGGCCCTTTGCACCACACTAGGATGGAATCTGGGAAGGGGAATGTCATAGAAAAAGGCAAGATGTTGGAATGTATGTGGCATTTGGATCAAACAATAAATATTCTGCTTTGGTTTTAGTAGATGTTTATAATGGGAAACAAAACAAAACAAAAAACTTTGGAGAGGTAAGTTGCAGCCAGATTGTGAAGGGCTTTGAACACCAACCTTGTAGGTTTGGACTTCGTTCTGTGTACAATGGAAGTTTTGAGCAGGCATGCCACCCGTAAGAATTTAATATAATTAATTGTGAGAAGGGCGGGGATTGGATGTAGGAATACAAGAACAGAAGTAAGTGACCTTTTACCTATTAACTGCCTGATTAGTTAACCCTGCAAGAGTCTACTTATAATAACATTTCCTTTTCACCTTTACTGTGTTAATCCTCTCTGCCTGAGTCTCAGTGATGAGAGCTTCCTCCTTGAAGGAGAGAAGGGAGAGCAGAAAAGGGAGAGGAGGAAAGAGTATAACAGTATCAGTTAAGAATAAGTGTGACTGGGTGATAGAATGCCTCTAAACAGTGGCTTACCCAAACTAGAAGTTTATTTCTCCCTCAAATAGAAAGCCCAGAAATGGTCCATGAAGAGGGGGTCATGGTCTACTATGCTGCTTCCTCAGCATGAGGCTGCTGCCTCCTGAACTGAGCAGGTTGCTCAAGCTCCAGTTGTCAAGTCCCCCTTCCAGCCAGAAAGAAGGATGAAGGGAAGCAGAAGGACATGACCTTTCTCTTTAAGGACACCTACCTGAGGGCCCACTTAACACTTCCTCTTGTTTCCTGTTAGCTAAAGCCTAATCACGTGACTGAGGAGGGAAGCTAGGAAATGTAGTCTGTAACGCAGGCAGCCATGCACCCCGCTGAAAATTAGGAGTGCCATTTCTAAGGAAGAAGGGGAAGAAGGATTTGGGGGATGATATGTCAGTTTGTTTAAGGCAGCCATAAGAAAGTACCACAGACTGGGTGGCTTAAAAAATAGAAATTTGTTTCCTCACAGTTCTGGAGGCTGGAAGGCCAAGGCCAAGGTGCCGGTAGATTGGTTTCTCCTGAGGCATTGGCTTGCAGACACCTGCCGTCTCATGGCTTTGTCCTCACGCAGTCATCTCTGTGCACGCTCACCCCTAGTGTCTCTTCCTCTTAGAAGGATGCCAGTTATATGGGATTAGGACTTCACACTAACAGCCTCATTTTTAATTTAATCATGTACTTAAAGAACTGATCCCCAAATATGGTTACATTCTGAGGTCCTGGGGATTAAGGCTTCAACAAACAAATTTGTGGGACTAGGCATGGATAACAGTTGAGTCCATAAGGGATGACCCATTGTCTGTGGTATGACATTTAGGGACAGGTCAGGCTTTTCAGACAGAGAGTGAGGGGGGGAATTGGTGCGGGGGGCTTCAGTGATGCCTAGAAACCTCTTCTATATGCAGGCTGTCTCTGGTTATGGTTGAGTACTTGCTGGCAGTGTTGGGGAGCATTGGTAGTGCCTTCTAAGGGCTGTTTGGGAGGATCTGTTCTATGCCCCTCCCTAGATTCTAGTGGTTTGCTGGCAATCTTTGGTGCTCCTTGCCTTGTAGAGGCATCATCCTGATCTCTACTTCCATCTCCATACAGTGTTCTCCCTGTGTATGTGTCTTTCTCCAAATTTTCCTTTTAATAAGGACACCACTCTTTATTGGGTTAGGGCCCACCCTAATGACCTCATTTTCACTTGATTACCTTTGTAAAGACTCTATCCAAATAAGATCACACATTGATGTACTGGGGCGTAGGACTCTAACACATCTTTTGTTTGTGGGAGGGGCACAATGCAAACCTCTGCAAAAGTAGGAAAAGGGTCTTTTTCCATGTCTTGATTGGGGAATATGGATGAATCTGAGACCACCCCCACATACAGGAATGCCTGTGATGCTGTTGCAGTGCAGGACCCTAGACAGAGCTGCTCCATGCCAAAATGGACAGATTTGGAGTGGGCAGTGGGTACTTGAATCTCGTGCAGCACAGGCTCTTATTAAAGGAACAAAATCCATTCAGACTGGTTCAATTAAAAGTTGTGCAGTATGGGGGGCGCCTGGGTGGCGCAGTTGGTTAAGCGTCCGACTTCAGCCAGGTCACGATCTTGTGGTCCGGGAGTTCGAGCCCCGCGTCAGGCTCTGAGCTGATGGCTCAGAGCCTGGAGCCTGTTTCGGATTCTGTGTCTCCCTCTCTCTCTGCCCCTCCCCCGTTCATGCTCTGTCTCTCTCTGTCCCAAAAATAAATAAACGTTGAAAAAAAATTTATGGGGCGCCTGGGTGGCGCAGTCGGTTAAGCGTCCGACTTCAGCCAGGTCACAATCTCGCGGTCCGTGAGTTCGAGCCCCGCGGCGGGCTCTGGGCTGATGGCTCAGAGCCTGGAGCCTGTTTCGGATTCTGTGTCTCCCTCTCTCTCTGCCCCTCCCCTGTTCATGCTCTGTCTCTCTCTCTGTCCCAAAAATAAATAAACGTTGAAAAAAAATTTATAAAAGTTGTGCAGTATCTATGTGTATGTGAGGAGGGGGTAGGTATATTTTAAGGATCAGGGGAAATAAAAAAGAAATCCAGGAAACATGAGAGGCAGGTGTCTAGAAGGGTCTGAACTGAGACCACCCTGGAAACCTCTGTCCCCCTTCTTGTGGCAACCCAGCTTCTCTTAACACATCAGCACTCTTCTCTTCTCTCTCCTCACCAACTCCTTCTAATTCCATCACTCATTCATAACTTTGATATTCTGATAACATCATAATAGTGGCCCCAACATGCCACCCACCGCAACTCTGCATGACTTTGCAATTCAAGTGTCTACTGAATCTTTTATCCATATTTATTTGTTCAAAGGTCTGAGAGAGGAGATGTGAATAGATGGACTCACATTTGCCAAGGTAATAATCAAGGAGGAGGGATAGAGAGCATTTTTCACTCATTAACTTGTTCGGTCATTTACTCATTCATTCTTCATTATTTCTTAAATATTTATTGAGGATTTCTTATGTGCCAGGCCCTATGCTAGACAAGGAAATTACTAGAATTAGACTAATATGGTTCCTACAGTGTTGGAGCTTATAGTCTAGTGGGAGAGACAAAAAAAAAAAAAAGGACTTTGTGGAAAAATCAATAAACATATAATTACATTATATGTGCCAGTGTAAGAAAAGAGTTTGTTCCGTGAATAAGAATATTGGAGAGAAGGGTCTGAGAAGGCCTCTGAGGAACAATGGAGGAAAGAATTCCAAAGGAAACACTTGGAGGGATCTTAGTACATGTATCTTTGCTATGGAGGCCAACTATATCTTGGACTGGTCCCTAGAAATTAGTCTGGTGCAACAACAACAACAACAACAACAACAACAACAACAACAACATGTATTGGAAATCTGATTCCATCCTAGCATCAATTCTTAGGTGCCTGGCTTTCCACTGTCTAAAGCATCAGCAATTTGGGATTGTTCAGAAGTGCCTGCTCTTTGAGTCCACTAAAGAGATGGTCCTAATCCCTAGGCTTGTGAGAGCTTCATCAGTTAGTGGCTATCTTGTTCCCAATCATAATGTTTGTATTTGAATGAACCTTAACAGATTGTGTTTACTAAGCTCTGCTTCTTCCTGAGATCAACATCCTTATATTGCTGTTGTATGTTGAGGCAGGCAATGTCGTCACCATAATATTATAATTTCTGGATCTTTGGACTTTTATTTGTTTGTTTGCTTGTTTTTTAAAGCTTACAGGTCTTTAATAGTCAATTACACATGGGTGCCACAGTCTGTGTTCTGTAGCAAATGTTCTGCAAATGGGAAATGATAATGCTCATCACCATCCAAATCCAGAGGAATCTGGGTAGAGACACTACAAAGGTTCTCTTTAATAGGCACTTTCTCCCATATTCCTACTTCATTTAATTGATGTGAGTTAAAACACAGTAAGGCTGAGTTTGTAAGCCTCTTAAGTCTTACTTGGTTTTTAGTTCTCTTTGGAGAAAGTCATCTCCTGTGACCTCAATAGGACACTGTCAGCTTCTGCACTAGTTTAAAGCTATAGTCATAGAAGCTGGGGTTGGAAGGGGATATGACTTCATTTCTCACTTTTCCAGACCCCTCTCTAGACATTGCTCCAGGGTACTTAGAGTTTTCCTGACAACACATGATCCCTTGAATCCAAGCCTAAACTAAGATGGTAGAAGGAGACAGGTAGACACTGTGACTTGCATAGATGCAAGATCCAACACAGATCCTGAATAGAACAGATGTTGAGCAGTCATTTGTTGGACTGGATTGAGTGGTGGCAATGCCAGGGCTGAGACACCATGATCAGCATGTTGGGTTTTGGCAGAGGGACATACATAGTGCCAGCTGAATCTAGAGGATTTGCCAAGGAAGTGGGAATTTGCTGCTTGCCTCACTAGTTGTGTCAGTAGAGAGTTGTCTCAGGAAAGAATGTTCTGGGTAGAATCAACAGTCAATGCAAAGGTCGTGAAGAGGGTACCTCTTTGATGTGTGGGAGGTCCCTGTGGCTGGAGGAGAATAAGCAAGAGGCAGAAGAGTAGGAAATGAATTCTCTGACGGGAGGTTGTATTGAGTAGTGCCTGGCACATGTTGCAATGACTTCAGCTTTTACTCTAAATGGAAGGAGGTGGGACACTGTAGGGGTTTCAGTAGAATTGCAGAATGTTCTGAGTTGTCTGAAAAGGATTATTCTAGATGCTTTATGATGGAGAGAGGGGAATTAAATGAGGAACCAGGAAGGCCAGTCCAGCAACTACTACAATAACCCAGGCAAGAGATGGTGGTGGCCCACACCAGGGAGGCAGCAGTGGAGGAGGTGAGATTCGCTTAGATCCTGGATGTGTGTGTTGTAGGTGGAGAAAATGGGATTTTCCTCATAGATTGGAATTAGGTATGAGAGAAAGAGAGGAATCAGGAGTGACTCCAAGGTTTTTGGTTTGAGCAGCAGGGAGAATGGAATTGCATACGAAACTTCCTTACTTAAACTGTTGATCTGAGTTATCCACAGTGTCATAAATACTAACATTGCTCACCTTTTTTCAACATGGTACATTTACAGAGCACTTGTGCTACCACATTTAACCACCCTGTGAGATGGGTACTTTTATCATCCTTTCACAGATAAGGAAATGGAGGAGCAGAGACCTTCAGGGTCTCACTGAAATGCAAACTCAGGCAGTTTCCTTAAACTTCATTCCTGGAGGAGCCTCTTCTGTTTTACTGAAGTACTCAGTTTTCACCTTTTAGTTATGTAACAAACTACATGTCACTTTGCCCACTGGATACCATATTGTCTGAGGGCAGAGCTCTGTTTTGGGGTCAACTTTGAGTCCATCCAGCTATAAGGCACTAGCAAGAACATGCTACATAAGAGAAAATAATTGTTATTGTAACATGGGACCCCTTAGGAATCCAGTGGACGCTATAAACATCCTTCTTGCAAATCTGTACGTGTGCCGTTTTGCATTACAATTTCATCACGACCCGTCCATGAAAGTGAGTTAAGTAAGAGGCTGGTAAAAGTACTCAGTAACTGTTTAGTAAACCAATACAATAGACACAGCGAAGGCATTCTGCCCAAGGTATAAATTTTTGGTTTTGGGAGCTGTGAAGGACAAGAAAGCTGTTTTTATTGCCTATTCATATCAATTAAATTCAGTAAGCCTGTGTTAAGTGATGGTCCTAAATTGGGTATTATGCTAAGTGATGGTCCTGAGCTGGTTTTGATAAAATCACAGTCCCTGCCCTCAGGAAACTTACAATTCAGTAGTAATCTCTCTTTCTTCTTTTTGTTCAAGGCAACAAACAACACCATTATTAGTACTAATGTCTCCATTTCACAGGTTGGGCACAGGTGCACCTTTTGCTTCATGCTACCATAGCTCTTCCATCACCTTCATCATATTTCATTGCAGGTTCATGTTGAATTATTTGGCTCTTCCCTAGAATGTAAACTCCATGATAGCAAGACAATGACTCCTGCTCTTCTCTGGCACAGAGCAGGTGCTCAATTAGTAATTGTTAATTGGATGGATGGGTGGGTGGATGGATGAGCAGGTGGGTAGATAAGTGGGTAGATGAATGAGCGGTAGGGGTGGGGAGGTGATGGGTTATGGGTGGCTTTTCACTATCTGGTGGTCTCATAAGATTCAGATGGACTGAGTTGCCCCGTCTTGCCTTCATCTCCTCAACCCTAACCCTTTCCTGTCAGGAGGCTGGGTTCTGTGAGAGCAGCACAGCAATGAATGGAGTATTCTTGAACTCTTCCTCAAACATATGGACCCCTGTAGTTGGCCACTGTCCCCAAACTCAAATAGAGTCACCCTGGGATTTTATTCACATGGTCCAGCTGTCCCTCATTGGGACTATGTCCACATCACACCAAGCCTCCCCCCCTTCCTCCCTGCCCTTACCACCTTTATTCTCCACCCACCTCCTCAGGGGCTCTCACTCCATTTCTCCCCCTTGCCCTCCCTCTGTGCCTCTCTCTCCTTCCAGTCTCACTTCCTTCATGGGACCTCTCTTGATCTCTCTCCTCTGAGACTCTACAGCTGCTGTGGTCCACAGCTTAGTCTTTTATTTTTAAGAGTTTCTTGTTTTTTCTGGGTTAATTTTGTCTCTTCAATTAGATTTTACAAAAGCTCCAGGACAGCAGGAACTATCCCCTCTCATCTCACTTTTCTAACTTGCAGGATCCAGCAGAGTGTCAGACACTCCCTTCCCTGGAAGTGAGGGGCTGAAGAAATCAGCCCTTGGTTTCATCATAAAGCCATTCTTCCAACTCTAGTGTGTGAGTGTGTTAATATAGGAGAGAGTGTGTGTGAGTGTGTGTGTGCACCTACAGCAGCCCTGGAAAGGAGAGTGAATCCCATCATGATGTTTTAGAGTAGTGCTTAACAACTTTGACACTATTGACATTGGGACCAGATTCTTCTTTGTTATGGGGCTGTTCTGTGCACTGTAGGATGTTTAGCAGCATCCCTGACCTCTATCAGCTAGATGCTGAAGCTCCTTCACTTCATCCTCTTACCCCTCCAGACTGTGACAACTGAAAATGTCTCCAGACATCGACAAATGTTCCATTGGGGGCAAAACTGTCCCTAGTTGAGAATCACTGTCCTTAGTTAGAGAACTCATGGCAATCCCACCTTTCTCTTGTTAGCTGAGCATGTCCCTTTGGCTTACTAAAAATGGAGTACAGGGGCTCTGGGTGGCTCAGTTGGTTAAGCGTCCGACTTCGGCTCAGGTCATGATCTCGCAGTTTATGAGTTCGAGCTCCACATCAGACTCTGTGCTGACATCTTGGAGCCTGGAAGCTGCTTTGCATTCTGTGTCTCCCTCTCTCTTTGCCCCTCCCCTGCTCATGCTCTGTCTCTCTTTGTCTCTCAAATATAAATAAATGTTAAAATTTTTTTTTTTTTAAATGGAGTACAGTGATAGGCACTTTGGCTTCTTCCTGGCTGTGTCATCCTGGACTATTCACTTGATCTTACACTACCTCAGTCTTCTCATCTGTAAAATGGAGATGACAATGATTGTACCCAAGAATTATGGTGAGGATTAAGTAGGTGACTATGGATAAAGCCCTTGGAATAGTGTTTAGTGCACAGAAAAGCTCAGTGGAGGTTGTAATTCCTCTGTCTTCTCCTGGTCAGTGGAGGAATACTTCCTCCTTGGTTACCTCTGGCTGTGATTCTCAAACCTTATTCAATACCATCACTGGATGTGAGCTCTGGCCTTGCTGCTGGAAGCTTCTGCTGGGTCATGGCAGTTGCCCTCCCTGATGCAACATCAGGATGTTGCTTGGTGCTGAGCCTGTCAACACCTTGCCCAGAGACTTCAGGCAAAATGCTTGTGCATTTACAATGAGTGTGTTTCACGTGAATTCAAAGTGGGCCTGCCAGTAGGTGAGTACTCCCCTAGGTTAGAGACCCTCCAAAGTCCAGCTCAGGGACTAGAGAAGTGAACTCAAGGCAATTGTATTATTTTTCTCCATTATTGTTTTTGCTCCTCTTATGTATCTACTTTTCCAAACTGTATTATTAACACTTGGTATTTGCTGAAGCTTTTACTTTCAAACATGTCAGCAAAGAGCAGGGCCCCAGATGAAGTATAAGTCCACCCTAAAGATCACAGAGCACTTGGCTGCAATCAAATTGGCAGCTAAGCTGAATCAGCATCTCCTGAAGTAATCTTAAGAAATTCATGAAAGAGTTTAACCAGAAGAAGGGGCATACCTGCCCTTCATGTTCGCATCCCTTCAGTTCAACAAGTATTTATTAAAGCTCTGTAAATATTGATTGAATTCTACTGTGGGAACAACACTGGGAATTCAGTGGTCAAAAGGCAGACTCAATCTTCACCCTCACCGAGGCTGGAGAAAACAGGAAATGAGCAAGTCTAGTGTATACTGTGTGTGTATATATATACATATATGTAAATATATACCTACACACACACACACACACACACACACACACACGCACACACACTAAATTGTAACATCAGAAATAGGCTGGTAAGGGAAGCAAGAACTTTGGACTCTGATCTGGGCTTGAATCCACTTTTTACCACTTTCTAGTTGTGTGGTCATGGGCAAGTTCCTTAATCTCTGAGCTTCTCACATGTTACATGAAGATAATAGCTTGGAGGATTACTGTGAAGATTAAATGCAGTGATACTAGTAGAATGCCAGGGATTTTATCTGTCTTATCTGTCACTATAACCCCAGGACTCAGAACAGTACCTAGCCCACAGTAGGTGCTCAGATGAATATCTTTGCAAAAATGATATATGCTTGGTAGATAATATATGCCCAATAAGTGTTTACCTTTTTTTGGTGGGCAAGCAGTGTGTGCAGTGGTTAGAAAGCAGACTTCTGGATCAGTCAATTGACCTATCTAAGTTATGAGGTGGATAAGTTGTTTACCCTCTTTGTGTCTCAGTTTCCGCATCTATAAATCCAAGAGAAACATGTACTTACCTCCTAACATTGCACAAACTACAGCGACCCCACCCTTGTTGTTTCTGTGCACTGCATGCTATAACAATGGTGTTTACTTTTTATTTCTCTCAGTTTGGGTTCCTGATGAACTGTGTATCTCAATATGTTTAAGTGGAATTGGTGGCTAATCAATGGGTTCTATTTCTAGGGTTGTTGAAAGTCTCACCTGTCTCAAAGTAGCTGTTTCCACTGGCTTGCCAACCCACATTTCCAGTATGAGAGTCCTCATTGGGTTTAATGAGCCCAGATGACCTTGGTACTTTAAACATCCCTTTGATCCTCAACTATAAGTATTTTGGTTTGGGGCGCCTGGGTGGCGCAGTCGGTTAAGTGTCCGACTTCAGCCAGGTCACGATCTCACGGTCCGTGAGTTGGAGCCCCGCTTCAGGCTCTGGGCTGATGGCTCGGAGCCTGGAGCCTGCTTCCGATTCTGTGTCTCCCTCTCTCTCTGCCCCTCCCCCGTTCATGCTCTGTCTCTCTCTGTCTCAAAAATAAATAAACGTTAAAAAAAAATTTTTTTTTAATTAATTAATTAAATAAATAAATAAATAAATAAATAAAAGTATTTTGGTTTGAGCTGGCTTGTCAGTAACCAACTGCTGCCTTGGTTCTTGGGTATCTAGAATGGGTGTCTCTGGGAATCCTGCCACCCACCACTTTTCCATCTTCCTTGGGTGGGCATGGCTAGGGTGGGGCAGGCTATGATGTTAGTGGCTTTACTTATTTTTTGTCCTATATCTTCCTCATGTTTTTCTGCCCCTTTCATCCCTCATTCAAAAGTTGACAGTGGTTAGGCCTACAGGGAATAGGGAAAAAGGTGATGTGTTTCTACACTGGTCAGAAATAACTCAAATGAGGATCATAGATAAGCAATCAAACTTTAGCAAACAGTAGCATTCTTGTTCAAAGTTTCCTGTTAGTCATTTAGAAAATTTAACAGAATAGGGTATTGGTATGCAAAGCCACTTCCTTGTCAGTAATGTCTGATTTTCCCCAAATGGAGCCTTGAGAATAGAGGCCCGTATGCAAACGCAGAAATACATTTTTAAATTAAACAGCAACATCAGTTACTTTCATTTTCATACAATGTGAGTCTTTGGAATGAATACAGACCTTCATGTTGAATACCATGTGTCAAGATCTATCCAAGACATTTTCTTAAATTGATCAGTTGGAACCTTCTAATCTGATGAAGCTGGGCAGAGGGTGAGGAAGGGATTCCTAAGGAAAGATGGAGAGGAAATAGGGAACAAAACACAGTCTCACCCCACCCTCCTAATGTCTGACGGACAGACCTTATTTGCTAGTTCCCCAGAGGCCAACTTATTTTGTGGATGGGATTCTTCTGTTAGAAATCTCAGTTGCCGGGGCGCCTGGGTGGCGCAGTCGGTTAAGCATCCGACTTCAGCCAGGTCACGATCTCGCGGTCTGTGAGTTCGAGCCCCGCGTCAGGCTCAGGGCTGATGGCTCAGAGCCTGGAGCCTGTTTCCGATTCTGTGTCTCCCTCTCTCTCTGCCCCTCCCCCGTTCATGCTCTGTCTCTCTCTGTCCCAAAAATAAATAAACGTTGAAAAAAAAAATTAAAAAAAAAAAAAAAAGAAATCTCAGTTGCCTCCATGGCCCTGCCCAGGTCTGTGACAGACATGTTCTCAGCCGAATTTCTGGGGTTGGAGGGAGCAAGGAGTGGGAGGGTCTGAGTTAGAGCACCAGCAAGCTGGAGCAGGTCCAAATGTCAGCAGCCTGTGTGGGGACAGGGTTTGAAATCAGACCAAGGCAACAGAGAAACATGCTATGTTTATGCAGGAGAAGAGATTCCTGAGTCCCCTGAGGGCCTTCTCAAGGTCTGGTTTTGAACAAAGGATTAATTTTATTCAGTGTTGACCAACAGTGTCATTTGTTGCAAACTGCAGGGAGACAGATTTAAGGTGACCTAAAGAAGAGCTCTGAAGGAGTTCTTCTGAAAAGATTGCTTTAGGAGGTTTTATAATGCTAATAAAGAGAAAAATGATGACCATTTATTGAGGACTTACTATGGCCAGACACCAGTAAATCCTTTGTGTTTTAATGTCAGCTGAGCTTCCTAAGAAGCCTGCAAATTAGGGACTATCATCTCCTCCATTCTACGATTGGGGAAAATGAGACTCAGGGGTGTGAAGCTGCTCCAGCAGCCTTCCACTGGCCCTTACAGTGACTTTGGGTGGATTACAAAAATAATATCCCTCCCCTGCCCAGATCACAGGTTGCACACTAACCTCCAATGGGTCACCCCTTGCAGGGCAAAACCTGTATAATCACATGCTGTGGCTCTGGGTTTGAGGCCAGAGCCAATAAAGGGCAAAACGAGGCCCAGGAGCCACATCTGCGTGACTCCAGATAGACTCTTGACTCCCAAGTTTTATCGTCTCTCAGGATCAAGATTTTCCATTACTATGAATACCTACAAACACTAGTTGGTCCCATGGTGAAAGGGCTGATTTGTATAGGTGTTTGGACTAAATAGCCTCTAAGTTTCTTCCTTTTCCCCGTAGAGAATGTGGCAAGACTGAAGCGTGAAGCAGGGTCTGGTGAACACCTGAGTACCTGCCATCTAGGGTCTGTGGGGAGGAAACAGGTGCAGAGAATGAATAAGGCACAGGGCTGGGTTAGAGTCCTGGCTCTTACTACCAACAGGGTAAGGGGAGATTATGGATGAGCCACTCAAACCCTCTGTACCTCATTTTCCTCATCTGTAAAATGAGGATAGTAGCTACCTCGTGTAGTAGTTATGAAGACAACACAAAAGGACAATTGAGAATATGCTTCTCTGGGACACAGTGAAACAATATTATAAATGCTTCTTTTTTAGGTTTGAGGAGGAATCTGATCTCATTTCTTCTCCAAGGCTCCTTCACTGATATGATTACTGCTTTCACTCCATCCATAAGTTTTGTGAGGTTGTGTTTTCATTTTCATTTGTCTCAAAATATTTTCTAATTTTCCTTGTGAGTTCTTCTTTGATACCTTGTTGCTTAAGAGTATATTGTTTAGGGACACCTGGGTGGCTCAGTTGGTTGTACAGCCAACTCTTGATTTTGGTTCAGGTCATGATCTCACAGTCCTGAGACTGAGCCCTGAGTTGGGCTCTGCACTGAGCGAGGAGTCTGCTTGAGATTCTCTCTCCCTCTCCCTCTTCCCCTCTCCTGCTAGTGTGCATACATGTGCGCTCTTTCTCTCTCTCTCTCTCTCTCTCTCTCTCTCTCTCTCAAAAAAGAGTATATTGTTTGATTTGCACATAGTTGTAAATTTTCCAGTTTTATTTCTCTTATTCGTTTCTAGCTTCATTCCTCTGTCATTGGAAAAGATACTTTGTATAATTTCAGTGTTTGTAGTGTATTGAGATGTGTTTTGTGGCCTAACTTATGGGCTATTCTAGAAAATGTTCCATATGCATTTGAGAAGAAAGTGCATTTTGCTGTTGCAGGATGGAGTATTTTGTATATGTCCTTTAGGTCTGGTTATTTACAGTATGGCTCACATATTCTATTTTCTTACTGACTTTATGCTTACATGTTTTGTACATTACTGATAGTGGGACATTGACGTCTCTGGTTATTATTAGCCTCTGCCTAGTTCTCCTTTTAATTTTGTCAGTGTTTGCTTCATACATTTTGGTGCTGTTATTAGGGACATCTGTTTATAATTGCTATATCTTCTTGGTGTGTTGACCCTTTTGCCAATATATAATACTCTTCTTTGTCTCTTGAAACACTTTTGACTTAAAGTCTGTTTTGTCTGGTATTACCATACCCACTACAGTGTTTTTTGTTACTATGTGCAAGGAACATTTTTTCCCCATTCTTTTACTTTGAACCTAACTTGTATTTTTGGATATAAAGTGAGTCTCTTGTAGATAACATACAGCTGGATCATGGTGGGGTGTGTGTGTGTGTCTGTGTGTGTGTTTGGTTATTGTTTTATAATCTTTCTACCAATCTCTGCCTTTTGCCAAGACAGTTTTATTCATTTACATTTAATGTAAATACTCATAAGGAAAGTTTTACTTCCAACATTTTGCTATTTGTTTTCTATGTATCTTACATGTTTTTTTGTTCTTCAATTCATTACTACCTTCTTTTGTGTTTAATTGATTTTTTCTAGTTTACTGATTTGATTCCTTTCTCATTTACTTTTCTCTGTGTTTTTTGCTTATTTTCTTAGAGGTTAACCTGGGGTTCACAATTAACATCTTACCATAATAAGAATATATTTTGAGTTAATACCAATTTAGCTTCACTAGTAGACAAAACCTCTGCTTCTGTACAAATCTTTCTCTCCCCTTTTGTTGTTATTGTCACACATTACATTTTTATACATTGTGTATATGTGTGTATTATAGATTTTATAATTATTATTTTATGTATTTGTCTTTCCAGTTGTCTATTAGTGATGGACCTCTGTTTCTGTTTATCTCTTCTTCTTTATATTTGAAGAATAATTTTTTGAGAGATAGAATTCTTGGGGTGCCTGGGTGGCACAGTCGGTTAAGCGTCCGACTTCAGCCAGGTCACAATCTCGCGGTCCGTGAGTTCGAGCCCCGCATCAGGCTCTGGGCTGATGGCTCAGAGCCTGGAGCCTGTTTCCGATTCTGTGTCTCCCTCTCTCTCTGCCCCTCCCCCGTTCATGCTCTGTCTCTCTCTGTCCCAAAAATAAATAAATGTTGAAAAAAAAAATTAAAAAAAAAAAAGAATTCTTGGTTGATTTTTTTTCCTTTTAGCACTTTAAATATGACATCCCACTGCCTTCTAGCCTCTGTGGTTTCTGAAGAGAAATCACTTATTAATTTTATTTAGGAGTCTTTGTACATGATGATTTGCTTCTCTCTTGATGTTTTTAAAATTCTCTGGGTTTTGTTTTTTTTTTGTTTGTTTGTTTTTTGTTTTTTTTTGGTTTTTGACAGTTTGGCCATTATGTCTCAGTGTGGATATCTGTGTTTATTTTGCTCAGATAGCACTGACCTTTTTGGGTCTGTAGATTTATGTCTCCCATCAAATGAAAGTGTCTGGCCATTATTTTTTCAAATATGCTTTCTACTCCTTTATCTCTCTTTCCTCTAATTATGGAATCTCCCATTGTATGAAGTTTGTGTGCTTGATAGTATCCCACAGGTCACTTAGGCACTGTTCATTTTTCTTTACTCTCTTTTCTTTCTACTTCTCAGGCTGGCTGATCTCAACTGACCTACTTTCAAGGTTATTGATTCTTTCTTCTGACTGCTCAAGTCTGCAATTGAGCCTCTCTAACATTTTTTATTGTATTTTTTAGCTACAGAATTTCTATTTTATTAGTTTGTCATTTCTGTCTATTTAATAATATTCTCTATATTATGCGACATTATTCTTTTGGTTTTACTTAGTTATTTGCCCATAGTTTTCTTTAGCTAGTTGAGCATAAAGACAATTGATTTAAAGTCTTTTTCTTATAAATCCAATGTATACCGTTTGTGAGGAATTTCTATTAATTTCTTTTTGTTCTTCTGTGAATAGGCCATACTTTCTTGTTTGTTTGTTTATTTGTTTACATGCCTCATAATTTCTTGTTGAAAATTGAATATCTTGAATATTATAATGTGCTAGCTCAGATGTCAGATTCTCTTCCTTGTCAGGGCTTGTTGTAGCTGCTTAATTTAGGATATAATGGTTTGTTTGTTTAATGACTTTTCTAAAGTACTTTTGTGAAGACTGCATTATTTGTTGCAATATGGTCACTCAAATCTCCAAATGCCTGGAGTTGAAAGAAAAAAAAAATCTGCTGTTTGCAGCTGGACTCTGTATGTGTGTATTGGGGCATACTTTTAACACTTAACCAGGCCACTTGCAGCTCTGCCTTAGCCTGCCTGCATTTCCTGACAGCATGGTGCTTGAAGGTCAGTCAGAGTTGAGAGTTTACGGCCTTCTCCATCCTTTATTAGCATGTCCAACCATGTGCATAGCCTTCCAGATCCCCTGGTATATGTGGGTATTGTTCATTCCATATTTATCCATATTGTCGTAACTGTAACTACTTTATTCCTTTCTGTGGCTAAATAATATTCCATTGTATGGATAGACTCTTGTTTATACACATGCCAGTGCGTGGAAGACAGAAGAGTGTTAGTTAAGCAGGGGAGTGATATAATCCCACTGCACTGACTATTGCTCTGGCTAATGTGTGGCGATTGGATGGAGGGAGGCAGAGTAAATGTGGAAAGGCCCATGAAAAGGCCATTGTTCTGTCTCTCTAATCCCAGTGGTCTCCAAACCAAACAGAAGCTCATTGCTGATGAATCATGTGACCAAACAGGGCAGATAATAGATTGAGCTAAATGAGAGGAATCCTGAGTCCTCCTGGTAGTCTTACCATTGACTTAATTTACCTCTACTCCCCTCATTCCTCCAAAGCATAAATAATAAACAATAATAAAAGACAAGCTTATAGCTCTAATCCTTTGGGGAGCCCACACACAGGTTGAAACAGACAACTACAGTTTCTTAGAACAAGGTCCTCTCTGCTCTGTCTGGCTCTAGAAACCCACACAAAGGACACAGAATACCATTTTCAAGACCACCACCGAGGTGGGGAGTAAGGGTAAGTTAAAATGCCAGAAAGCTTTACCAGGTTTCAGTTGCCTTTTTCTTGATTAAGCATTTTCTTGGTGTAAACTTTTGACTATTTTCTAGGGTTCTGTTACAGTTGATTCTGACAGCTTTTGTCAGATTTCTCATTACTTCTTTGGAGGGACAAGCACGTGGAGTTTCTTACTCTGCCATTTTTGCTGAAGTCACCTGAAGAAGTAGTTTTTGAATACATTTTGTTTTGTTGACATATGAAGAAACTGAGGACCAGTGGGAGAGGGAGTAAATTGAGTTGCAACAGTTGCTACCCCATGGATGAATCTTGAGGACACTGCTGAGTGAAAGAAGCCAGTCACAAAAGACCATGTATTATATGATTCTATTTGTATGCAGTGCCCAGAATAAACATATCTGTAGAGACAGAAAGTAGATTAGTAGCCACTTGGGGCTGGGGTAACTTTCCGAGGTGATGAGATTGTTCTAGAATTAATCACGGTGATGCCTGCACAACTCTGTGAATAAATTGTTGAATTATATACCTCATATGGGCAAATTGTATCCCAATAAATCTATTCCCAAATAAATAAATAAAATCCCTCTAGCTTCTCATTCTCTTGGAGTAAAGCTTAAACTCATCACAAGGCTGTGCGGGACCTGGTCCCTACTTCTTCAGCCTCATCTTGTATCACCTTTTCCTCTCGTATCTTACTCCATCCACAGAGGTTTCTTTTGATGTTGTCTGAATATGCCAAGTGCCTTCCTTCCTCAGGACCTTTGCACATGCTGTTCCCTCTTCCTGAAATGCCCCTCCCTTAGTGTCCCCACAGCTGAACAGCTCAATTACTTTGTGTATCAGCTCAGAGAGGCCTTTCCTAAATACCCCAACAAAATGTGATGTGCCCTATAACTCTATACCAGGCTCTATTGTTTCTCTTTCACATGTATCATCTTTTGTAAACTTGTATTTATTTCTGTGTTCACCAATAGAGTGAGATCAGTGCCTAGCATGTGCCTGGCACATCATAGCCACTTACTGAATATTTGCTGCATGAATGAATGATGGCAACATTCTAGGATCATACTGTTCAGCCTCCTGAGAGACTTTCTTTAAATCAAACCACATGCATTGTGTCTTATTCTGTTCTTGAAGACCTACTAAGCTGGTGGTTCCATTTTTAGCCTTTGGAAAGTAGGCTGCAACCCTAACATGGATTAACAATGTGGCCTGGTCTTCACTTAGCAAGTGACGCTGAGCACGGCCTACGCACTGCAATGATATGGCATGAGGCCGTGTTCCAAGGGGTTAACGGAGGTTCTGACAGCACAGAGGGGACTCTGGCTACTTCACAGCCAACTACTGCCCCCAGGCACTGATAATGGAAATTGGGAGACAGCACATCCTTGGATGTCAGGCTATTGTCACCAGGAGGGAGTAATTGGGGAGCAGTAAGTACCTCATCATGGTGGTTGAGAATATGGAAGTTAGATACTGATTTTCCTGTCAGTTCCTGGCCTGATGATTTTCACCAGATTATTTACCTTTTCAGCACCTCTGTTTTCCATCTGCAAAATGGGATCACAGTTTATACCTCACAGGGTTGCTGTGAGAAGGGAATGAGATGTGCAGAGCACATGCCTGGTGCACTGTGAGAGGTCAACCTATGGTAGATGATATGAACAGCGTTCTTGTCATGCAGACTGGAGTGCAGAACCTGTGCTGGGAGAGGTCAGGTTTGGTCAATGAGTGAGGGCCTTTAGCAGCCAGGCTGGGGCTGCATTCAGTCCTGTGGTAGGCAGTGGGTTCTGCATTAGTCTTGTTAGCCCATGTAGTCTGCATGGTGTTGGGTAAACTCAAGGCAGGGAAAACAGGGAGGAGCAGTGATTATCAGTATCCAGAAGTCTGACCAGGCTGCCCCTCTCTTCTGTTTCACAGCCATATACAACTTCCAAGGGAGTGGAGCCCTCCAGCTCTCCCTGCAGATTGGTGATGTGGTGCGAATACAGGAGACCTGCGGAGGTGAGTCACTGGCTCAGGTGATCCAGGGATGCCAGGACCCCTAGCTGATGGTGTTGGGACGCCTGCAGCATATACCCAGCACCTCCAGCCCTCTCTTGGAACCTGGAGCTGTGTGTGGTCTGTTATGAATTTTGATAATATTAGTAATTTGTACTGAAAATAATGCTTTATTATTTTAGCAATTTATGCTTAGTAGCAAAGGCCTGACTGTGTGGTTTGATGTTTGTTGTGCTGTCCATTTGCCATAGCCATGAGGCTCTTAGGGCCTATGACACCCACCTTCTTTCTTAGTATCAATACTAATAAGGTTATAAAGGGAAATCAGCACTATTAGGGGTTTGAAGAAGGGAAATTATACCCTTGATTCCAGGAGAACTGATATGCACAACTGTGTGGTATAGGCTCTGTGCCTGGTCCAGGGAGCAGTGCTCACACCCTGCACCGAGCTGGGGGCCCTGTCTTGGGCAAAGTGGAATCTCTTTCTTCCCACAGAGGTGCCATTCTCTTGTGAAGCCAAGCGTGTATTGGGCTGTGTTTACCCATGGTGGTGCTGGTGGTCGTAGGGGTACTCTTTAAAACTTGCACAAAAGCTAATGGCCTTGGACCCATGAGTTAGGCCATTATGAATCAATGTATCACCTATGTCACTGATAAAATTGATATTGGGAGTGTGGCTTGGGTGTAATACTAAAGAAACTTGCCAATGTGTCGGCCACTCTGAGCCAGACTCTCCCAGTCGTCACTGGCAGAGCAAGACCTCCACAGTTCTCCCCTTCCCTGGACCTGCCACTAATCCGACTGTGTGGAGAGCATATGTCCTTCCTGTAGCTGGGCAGAGGAAGAAGAAAGAAGAGGTGAGTGGACTGAGCACCCAGGCCCATCCCTCCCTCCCAGCTAATCCCTCAGGTGATGCTCTCCTGTGCTGTGATGGGAGTGAGGGGTGGGCAGGAAACAGGTGTGCTACTGTGAAGGAGAGCCCCTCCAGGGGAAACAGCCAGCCAGAAGAACAGAGGTGCCTATAGAACTAGCCATCGTTGGATGCTTACCACGTACTGGAGGCACTGTGCTAAAGTGCTGACATGCTAGTCAGCTGACATGCTAGTCAGTGCTGACATGCTAGTGTGCACAATGCTGACATGCTAGTCTAGTTACTCCTCACAGCCACCCACAGAACAGGTCTTATCTCCAGTGCCAGATTAGCTGTATGTAACTTCCAAGGCTGTTCTGCAGATTGGCACACAAGCATACACAGCACACTCACAGATACGCGTACACACACATGCAAACATGCACACAAGCATACATACACACACACACACACACACACACACACACACACACACACACATGCAAACCAAAAAGCGAACAAGCAGAAAAGCTTTTGTGAGGAGGAAAGAATTTGATATTTGATATTTCAAAACAGCTTTAGCCGGGTCATCATGGGAGAAATGAGAACTTTGTTCACCTTCCTTACATTTGTCTTATCCTTTAGTGTTATTGTTATTTTGGGTTGTATGTGAGGTGAAACGAAGCACTTTTTAGAGTCCAGGCCTCTGAAAATCCCAGTCTGTCCCTGTTAAAACCTTTTACACACAGAGTGAATGGGACAGGGGCAGGAAGGAGAGTGTATGGTTCCAACCCCCCTGCCCCCTTCCACACTGCAACCCATCTTTCACAAATCTGGTTCTACCCAGTGGCAGATAAGCAAACTGTAAGTATCCAGCAAGGTCAAAGAATGAAAATATAAACAGATGACAACTCTCCTCACTGTTTCTCCCATGCTGCTGAATGCTAATCCTGAGAAACAGGCGTGAGGCCTCACGTCTGCAAGTCAGGAAACAAGACTCAGGGAAGAGAAATGACTCGCTGAGGGTCACACAGGGAGTGTGGCTGTGTTTCCCTCCCCATGTGTATAAGCCCACAGCCTTTCTTTCACTCCATAGCTACCAAGACAGTGAAAAAACCTGGTCATTATTTGCCGCGTCCCACATTTTGAGATTCAGACAAGTATTTTCCGTTTCGTTTTCCTGGAGAAAGAGCTTGAGGCCAGTAAACTGACCACACGGGTAGCACACAGTCAGAGCCTTTCATTCCCTTGCCTGGCCTGGTCCCGACCTTCGGAAAGGTCACACTTGATGACTCAAGCCACCTTTATTTGTCTTTGGGATTAGTGTCCTTGTTGCTAACCTCTTTGGTTCTGGTTTTCCTCTTTTAATTCTATTTTATTAGTTTTATTTTAATGTATCCTGGCAAGAAGCAGCCACATTGCCTTTCTGGAAAGAGCTAGGCATATTAATTTAGCGAGTGATTGCCAGTTCATGAGTACTTTGAAAATGTATATTCAATGTTCAGAAGTCTGCTAAAATGATTCTATTTATCTGAAGCATTGGTATACAAATTATCAAGACTCATCATGCATGCATCCATATCCATAGGGAGTTTTCAAACTGGAATTTATGGGATTTTAAGGTTTCCCTGAGGGCCTTGGACAGCTAAAGGCTCTGAGATCAGGTCCGGTGTTGTCTGCTTTGCAGATGCGAAGTTCTGCCTATGATTCTGATTGAAAACCTGTTTCTGGCAAACATAAAAAGGTGAAAACCACAGTGTCAGTCAAAAATTAGTCAAGGTGATGTAATAAAAAGACCTGGGGGGTGTGCTCATGAGACCCTCTTATAGAAACCTAAATGAAAAATAAAATCCAGCCAATTGAAAGCTGAATCAAAATTTCATAATACAGGAAGTAAAAGGCTGGGATAAAAGGAAATACTGGTGAGCACTGAGTCTAAATGAATGAATTTATAGAGATTGATATTAAACGTCACAATATTTATGACTACCAAAAATAATGTTAATGTTAGGGAAATGGACAATGTAAAGAAAAAAAAAACACAGCACATAAAATTGAGCAGTGAGGGGTAGAAGGGAATAGATTAACTTTATGATATTATCCTAACAGAGAGTTGGTCAATATGAGAAATAAAACAGAACAATTACAAACTTATAACCACACCAAACTTTTAATGCATTTCATAACTATTTTTAAGGAGTTTTCAGGATTTTTTTTTGTGTAAAGAAGAGAAATTTATTTATTTAATTTTATTTTTAAGTTTTTATTCAAAGTCCAGTTAGTTAACATGCAGAATAATATTAGTTTCAGGTGTACAATACAGTGATTCAGTACTTTCGTACATCACCCAGTGCTCATCACAAGTGCCCTCCTTAGTCCCCACCACCTATTTCACCCATCCCCCTACTCACCTCCCCTCTGGTAACCATCAGTTTGTTCTCTATAGTTAAGAGTCTGTTTATTGGTTTGCTGCCCTCCCTCTTTTTTCCCCTTTGCTCGTTTGTTTTGTTTCTTAAATTCCACACATGAGTGAAATCATATGGTATTTGTCTTTGACTGACTTATTTCGAGTAGCAAAATACTCTCTAGCTCCATCCATGTTGCTGCAAGTAGCAGGACTTCATTCTTTGTTATGGCTGAGTAATCTTCCATTGTATGTATATGCCATATCTTGTTTATCCATTTATGAGTCAATGGATACTGAGCTATTTCCATAATTTGGCTATTGAAGATAATGCTGCTATAAACTTTGGGGTGCATGTATCCCTTTGAATCAGTATTTTCGTATTCTTTGGATAAATACCTAGTAGTACAATTGCTGGGTCATACGGTAGTTCTATTTTTAACTATTTGAGGAGCCTCCATACTATTTTCCAGACTGGCTGCACCAGTTTGCATTCCCACCAACAGTGCAAGAGGATTCCCCTAAGAAGAAACATTTAATCAAAGTTTCAGCATTTCCTTCAATTTCACTCCATTTCTTTTTCTTTTATTAAATACAAATAAATAAGATTAAGTTTGGTATTTGAGATTTTTATTTGCATAATATCTTTACTATATGCTAATTTTTATGAGAATTTTTGGAAATGATATTTTATCTATTTATCCATCTGTTACTCTGTGTATATAAATATAAATGAGAAGTTGACTAAAATGATGTTAATAGTATTTTTCTTTTTATGGGTAATGGGATTCAGGATGATTCTTTTAGCTTCTATATTTATACTTTCCTGCTTACTTTAAATTCTTTGTAACAGCCCATATCTATTTTAGACAAGATGATAATACAGTCTTTAAGATATGAAGCACCCATCTCCAGATATTAGTAATGATTAATTCTAGGTGGTAGGAATGTGAGTGGTTGTTATTTTATTTTTTGTACTTTTCGATGGTTTTTAAATCCTCCCCCCAAACAAACAAACAAACAAAAAAGGAGTGGAAAGATCATGAGCTTTTGAATCAGAAAGTTATTCTCTGCTCCACTACCCACTAGTTGAATGGTCTGGGGTAGGTGGGCTTCAGTTTTCTTACCTGTGAAATGGGTTACCATTGTCTGTTCTTAAGGTTGTTATCAGGATAACATGACAGAAAGTAGAGAAGCTGTCTAGCACCATGCTAGAATCTATGTTAGAACACTCTTAGGTGTTTTGTGTTGATTAATTCCATCCTTCCTCCCATTATATACAGCCACATGGAGACCGGGAGGTATATCTGTCTACAGTATAGCCCAGAGAATCTGGAAGCTGGCTCTCTGATTGCCTGGAATAGGTGAGGCCAGCCCTTCCTTGCCTATACTAAATTTAATATTTTGTTCTGTTGAAAATTCAGACAGTTCAGAAGGGTACCCATTGTTGCTAAGCCTTAGATATCCTAATGCTTATTTTTTGGTCCATAGTATATCTCTCAGGCTGCCCTTTTTACCCAGAGGTAGCATAAACATTCTATGTTCTGATTCTATGTTCTGGGTAAAAAACACAAAAATACATATGTTTATTGAGCAGTCAGAAGTCCTTATGGGAGGATAAACATAAAAAAAAAAATCAGTGTTATTTTTCCTCATTCACTTCCTTCAGTCATATTTGGTTGACATCTTTCCTGATATTTAATGACATTTCAAAAGAAGATTTCAATCTTATATCCAGTTTAATGCCTCCCCTCCTTCTCCAGCTTAAGCAAGGCTGGGGGTGGGAGGGAGTTTGGCATGCTTTCTTTCCAAATCTCTGTCTTCCTTGATCAAATAAGCCCAAAGATCAGCCAGTCCTCTGCATGAATAGTCATGTAGTTGGGGTATGAGATGCCAAATGTCCCTAGCTGTGAATCTCCTGGACTCTACCCCTCATGCCTGTCTGACTTGTGGGTGGAGAAGCTATACCAAGCGCTCTGAAGGCAGTGACTACCACCTCCAAAGACCCCTGTGTCTCTCTGTCTGTCTCTCTTTCTTTTCTGATGACATACACTATAGTGGGGGATGGTCTTGGGAAGGAATCCTGCTTGTTTAGACTCTTCTTTCTAAACCCTTCAGAGGGACTAAATGCTCCCCCTTGAATTATTTGCTTTCTTTCTAGAACAACAGGTCAAGTCTCATTCCATCCACTGATAAATACGCTCGTCTGGGTCATGGGGGCCCACTCTTAGTGGGAAGAGAATGAGATTTCTGTACAGTGGTTCCCAAGGAAATTTTGAATTTTGTTCACCAGTAAAATGAAACAAAGGGAAGGTATGAAGGAGGAGGCCAACATAGTTTCTTTTGCTTTTTCAGGTAAGGCATAGCTTTGGTTGTTTCCTAGAAATGGGACCACACTGTGCATCCCACTCTGAGATTTGCTTTTCTCACTTAAAAATATTTGGAGCTCTTTCTAAGTTGGCATGTGTGCATTACCTCGTTCTTGTTGGGCTGCCAAGAGGTTTGCAAAGAGAATTTTGAATCTACCACTCGCAGAGTAGGGTGGACCCGGAGCCATGTAGCAGCTTCTGTACTAACAACTCCACTGAGAGTGATCAAAGTTCTTTACTCTTAGGGTAAGAGAGGGTCTTGATGAACATTTGACAGGGCATCCTTTTAAAGTGCCACTCTGCAGGGAGATGTCCCTTTGTTTGGGTCTGCTTTAGAGACAGGTCCTGTGAAAGTGAACTTCTCTTCTGAATGAGGGTGAGGCGAAATCATCAGTAAACTTCTATTTTGTTGAATTTGAAGCATGTGTCATTTACTTTGTTGGGACTTCACTGGGAAAAAGTGATGGTATTCAAAATCTGTAGGTTCTCAGGGCGCCCAGGTATCTCAGCCGGTTAAGTGTCTGACTTGTTTTCTGCTCAGGTCATGATCTCACAGTTTGTGAGTTTGAGCTCAGCTTGATTCTTTCTTTCTCCCTTTCTCTCTATCCCTCCCCGCCCTCAAAATAAATAAATAAACTTAAAAAAAATCTGTACGTTCTGTAAATAAAATAGAAAATATGCCCTGCCAACTTTCTCTGGTAGTGGTTGTTATTGATGTTGATTTTTGATTTTTAAAAGAGAGAATAGTATTTACTAATTTTGAACACTCACCATATGCCAGGCACTGGACAAACTCTGAATTCCTTATCTAACTTCAGCCTTATGAGACAGACACTATTATTATTTCCATTTTACAGATAAGAAAACTGAGGCTCAGAGAAATGTCTAAGATCACACAGACAGTAAGTTGTAGATCTACATACAAACCTGAGCTTTGCTTCCAGAGAGCACACTCTTAACCACTGATAACTGCTAACTTATATCTGATATTAATATTATACAGGAAATCAAAATCATACAGGAAAGTAAAATACATTCAAGCAATTGCCACTCAATAAACAAATATTAAAATTTGCAACGTTTACTTCAGACTTCAAGAAATAAAAAGTTTAGATGCATTTGAAACTCTCTGTTTATCCCTCCTCTATTCTATTCTTGTCTTTTTGTCCATACTGTAGGTAATACTTATCCTGAAATTGGTGTTTTCCTCCCCTCCAAGGTTTTATACCGTTACTAGATGGTTTACTTCATAATCATGTTTTAAAAATAGTTTGTAACACCCTGTGGGGTGCATGTTATTTCCCTCATTTTATAGATGAAAACACTCAGGCTTTAGTGACATGACCAAAAATTATGCTGCTTATAGATAGCAGAGAGAAGACTGGATCTTTAGGCCATCGATTTTTTTTTAATGTCCTGGAATATTTAAAAAAAATTTTTTTAATGCTTTATTTATTTTTGAGACAGAGAGAGAGACAGAGCATGAGTGGGGGAGGGACAGATTCAGAGTGAGCCACAGAATCTGAAGCAGGCTCCAGGATCTGAGCTGTCAGCACAGAGCCCAATGCGGGGCTTGAACCCACGTACTGTGAGATCATGACCTGAGCTGAAGTCGGACGCTCAACCGACTGAGCCACCCAGGCGTCTCTATCCTGGGATATTTTTAATCTTTCCTCAACTTTCTCCCTACTCTCCACAGATGCTAGGTGATTAGAGAATTTAGGTACATTTTGTTTTAGTATTTGGGATGTGGGAAGGGAGGACAGTTTGAAGAATTGGTACTTTCTAACTGTCAAGAAGAATGGTAAACATTTTCCTTTTCTCATCTTCCCCCAGGATGTACTTTATGAGTTCACTATTAAAACAGAAGTGCTTATCTCATGGATGGGGTTGCTATTATTTAATAGGAAAAGGTGTTCAGCCTGGGGGCAAGTCCTGGGATATGGCAAGTGCTGTGTGCCTGCTTTTGATCATGGTGTTCATTGTTGTGCATTTTGCTATGGATGCCAACTATTGTTATCTGCCTGGTCAGGTCTTGGAGTACAGCCAGATATAGCTGACAGATGACCAGATTAGGGAGCCGACATCAGGAGTCATGGAAGTCAATGGCCCAGCAGAGGTGGAGATGTCAGAAAAAAGTCCTAAGGAGAGCTCTGATGCAGTAAATGCATTATAATTATCTTGCAAGTGGAGGTGGTAATAAGCCCTTCTCATCAAGGATCACAGGATATTTATTTCTGAAAGTACTTAGCCCAGTGTCATGTACATAGTAGGTGAACCATCAGTGTTGATTGAACTTGAGTCTTGGAAACAGAACATGTATGCTGGGTAATAGTCAATAGATTCCTTGCTCAGGAGTGAGCTGAAGTTCTAAGAAGCAGAAAAGCTACAAGGTGTCCGTAGGTAACTGAGCCTCAAGGGTCTGAGCAGGCAGAGTTCCTGGACCAGGGATTCAAGGGATCCTGATCATGGAGATCCTGTCATGGAGAAGCAGATGTACGCATGAGCTCTGGGTAGGGACTTTTGGTCCCTTGATTGTTTTCCTAGTCTCTGGTAGATTTTGGTGGCTTTGGCCATCAGGTAGATTCAGGTCACTATAACTATGAGACCCTTGTCTGTATTTGTGCTCTAAGAGAACTTTTTCTGTATATGTACTCATCACACAGTGGCTAATGTGGCAGAAAAGCATTGAGGGCTGGCTTTGAAGCCACACAGATTTGCCCTTGAACCCTGGCTGTGTGATTTGGCTCAGTATATCAACTGACTTGAATTTCAATTTCTTCATCTATAAAATGGGAATGATGATACTTGGCTCATAGTATTGATATGAGGACTAAATGAGAAAATGCATGTACAACACTTAACATACAGCTTTGCCTATATTAAGCAATCAAAAAATGGTGGCTAGTAATATTCCAAAGATGTTCTTATTTAGTTGGTGGCATGGGGTAGAACTGCAAACAAAGGAGTTGTTATAGTGCACGGCTGTGGAGTGTCATCTCTGTGGAGTCAGATGCTTGGGTTTAAATCTTAGTTACATCACCGACTAGCTGTGTGACCATGAGCAAGCTGCTTAATCATTCTGTGCCTCTCTATTTTCATTTGCAAAACTAAGGCAATAATAGTATCTACTCTATAGGATTATTGTGAAGATTAATTTATAACTTGAAAGAAACAAAACAAAACCTTTACCAGCATTGACGCTATTGCTAATGGTTAATTATTCCCAGTAGTTATGGACAGATTATTAGGAGTGTAAACATAGAATGTGATGCCTCATGATGTTTTCCAGCACTGGAAGTATTCAGCTGGAAAGTAGCTTAGTAGGGATATAGTTTTGGGGATTCAGATATTGAGAGGATGGAAATATTAGGCAACCATCATACTCCTTCCTGTATCAGACAGGAAGCGCAGTGTGATGGCCATGTGCATTCAAATCCTGACATTGTCACTTATTATCTGTGTAACCCTGGGCAAATTACTTAACTTCTCTCTGCCTCAGGTAGGTCATTCTTTTGTAAAATGGGATAATTATAGTTCCTACCTCATCGCGGTCACGAGGGTTAAGAGACTTCATACATGAAGAGTGCCTAAAACAGTACTTTATTCCAAACAGGAGATTCCTTTTCTCTAACTTTTTTCTTCTCTCCTTCCTTTTCTCCTTCTCTCCTTCCCTTTCTTTCTGTTTCTCAAAATAGGAGCCACTGTGGGCACCTGTTGCTTTGAGTTTTCTTTAGGACCTGACCTTCAAGCTGCCTCATGACTGTGAATGGTGACTTTGCATTTCAACTTGTTTGTTTGGGGGCTTGCACGTATGTCTGTTGAGAACATATTTCGACAACAATCTGTCAGCCCAGTAATGAGGGTTTGCTAATGAGGCTCCCGACAGACGCTTTTTATTTACAAAGATGACAAATGCCACCACTTGGCTGTGCTTGAATTATTCCAAAGGCCAGTGGGCTCATTATAGTCATCAATACTTGCTACACCGAGGCTCATTTTGTTTGAGACTGTGTATAATTTGGATTTCTGTTAATTGAATCATTTTTGAAGTTCTTACAAAGGCAAGAATCTTTTAAAATTCGTGTCCTTTTACCCATGTCTGAACTTGTCTGTTTTGTAATGACTAACTTTTGCAAATCACATATTAGACACCATTTGCTGCTGTTAAAACTGTGGGTATAATTTTAGTATGTTTGCCAAACTCCCTCAGCCTTTGTACGTCTCTAAGGAAGAGGTTGAAGCATGCATCTGAACACGGGGCCCAGGCAGGTAATGGGAATAAGTGAGGGGCTGGGTGGAGGCTGGTGAGTTGAGGCACCTGTTCTGTGTGATGAGACCAGCTGCTCCTCGCCGTCAGCCTACTGAGGCCGTGGGGAAGCACTAGCCACTGTCACTGGGCCTCCTATTTTTCCAAAAGGAGGAAATTCGCATTGTTGTGTGAGATCTCTGTATTTTTAGATGATTTTTGGAGATGTTGGCAATGATTTCAACAGCTTGTTGAAGCCTAGGGCCTTCCAGACTTGGATTTGTGCCTGAGGTCTAAAGCACTTCACAGTAGTTTCTTTGCTACTTAAAAACAAGCAGAACAACAACAAAAACCAGCAATAAGCTTGTAAGAGTAGATAAGAGACCTGTCTGTTTATTTTCTCTTTGCAGATTGGTATAGGGGATACCTCCTAAAGCACAAAATGTTACAGGTAAGGTCAATTCGTTTTTACTTGAAACAATACTGGATGTCTTTACGTGATGCTGCAATCCCTTTGGGCAATTACCAACCTCTGTAGCTCATCAGCACATTTGTCTCATCTCTCCTTCTTTGTGTCCTGCGCTTTTCCACCTCTACACCTCGGCACTTGCTGTGTCTCAGCTCCCTTCCACTTAAGGCTAACCTCCGCAGCTCTCTGTTCCTTCTGACTTTTTCTGATAGGCCAGTTGCATATGATTTCCCCCTTCCTTGACTCCCCATGGAATTGTACATGTTTTGTTTGAAATTTATCTTCTGCTGCCTTTCTCTAGAGTTGTTTGGGTGCATTCATCATTTCCTCCCCTCACAGAGACAAGTCCAGTCTCTGCCTTTGGGGAGTTCACCTGTTCCAACCCCATGTTACACCATCATCTCCATGATAGCGGGCACCTATTTTACTGGTCTTATTGCTCACCGTGTCTAGGGTGGACGCAGATGCCTCCAGCGGGCACCCTGGTTAATTTATGAAGGAATTTGCAAGTAATTGATAAACTTCTCTTGCTAACTGAGACAAGCTTATGGGGGAAGGAAATAAGACACTTCTTCCCTCCTCTCTGGCATTGCTGTATTGGGAGGCATGATCCCACTCTGCGTCCAAAGAACGATGAAATAAATCCAGGGAAAAATAGGTCTTATATCAAATAGCCCACATGCAACCAAGGACACTGTTGCTTTAGGACCTGACCTTCTAGCTATTTGTGACTGTGAAGAGTGACTGCTTTCCTGAAATTGGGCAGGAGAGGGGAGAGACAAAGCACCTTGTTTCTCTTAGAGCGAGTCTTTTTTTTTTTTTTTTGTCCTGTCTTATCCAAAATAGGACTGAAGCATCCTCGGGATTCTAGGGCTATTATGAGATCTAGAACAACTGGTGGAGAACTGGCTAGAAAGAACTAGACCTAAGAGAATGAATTATTCCTTTAAAGTTGGAGGGTTTTTACCAGTCAATAGCTTTTGGGAAAAACCACAAAGGCCTCAGGTCATTTCTGTAAGGATATGTCATTTTATTTTACTTTATCTTATTTTATTCCCAACAGGGCATTTTCCCTAAATCCTTTATCCACATCAAGGAAGTGACAGTGGAGAAAAGAAGGTATTTGTCATTCTTCACCAGACTTGACCCTCCCACAGCTCCCAGATGCCTCTGTCCCGTCTGCTTTGAAAACCTAACTTGGCAGATGTGAATCAGCTGATCCCTCTTCTTCGTGCCCATGTTTATTTGTGTGTCTCCTTTTCCTCATGAAATGGGAGATCTAATCCAAGTTGATTGCTGTTCAGACCTGATGCTGAGGGGGTATTAGGAAGTTGGAGAATCAAACTTTTCACTGGCAGCTGCCTTTGAACTATATTAAAGTAGATTAAGCCTGAATAAAACGAGCTTGAAGGGCCCACCCTAGTGAAGGAGGACATTAAAAAAGAAGCTCCTTGCATTTGCATAATGTAATTGGTGTGGCTATTGGAGGCGGTTCAGTCTCTTGCCAACAAGGGCCCTCTTAGCAGCTGCAGCTTAATGCAAATTTGCCAGCATTTTATCTTGTTAGCACCTGGGTCTCAATTTCACAGAGTTCTGTCTCCCACCTTAAATAGAAATATCGAGAACATCATTCCTGCAGAAATTCCTCTGGCACAAGAAGTGACAACGACACTTTGGGAGTGGGGCAGCATCTGGAAACAGCTCTACGTGGTGAGACTCAAAACCCTGATCCCTGGGATGCTTACTGCAGTCTTTGTATGGTTCACATTTGGAATTCATCCTTGAGCAGGGCAGGCCAAGGTGGCCTCGGCATCATAGTAGAGAACAAACAGTAAGAGTACATCGAGGCCCAGAGAGATTAGGTAACTTTCTCAAAGCCACACAGCAAGCTTGTGACTGAGCCATAATAAACGGGGGTCTGATGTGATCCTTCGGCTTTAAAACTAGTGCAAAAGTTTTTGTTAAAAGATAAAGCTTCCTTTAATGGGACTTTTTATTACATTTTAATAAACCCTGGGGACTTTAATTTGGTAGTCTACTGATAATACCTTGAGAAATACCGTCTTATATTTTAATTACCTAATGGTTATTGTCCTTAGATCTTTGAATAAGTTTTGACCCTGGAAAAACAAAGAGTGCATTTTACATGTGTTTTCCCTTTATTGAAGCAAATCTAATTTTAAATCCTCCTTTGATGCTTCTAAACTTCCTAATGAAAGCAATTAGCTAAGAAAACCAGTAAGCTGAGAGTGAAAACGTCAACCGGGGCTTACCGCATCTTTGTTACAGCCCTGTGTTCACTTGCTGGTATGTACACATGCTATTTGTAGACTTAACTTTTATGGTCATCAATATCAACTCCCGTGTGGATACTTCGTATTATATGGTAATCGGCACATCCAGTTGTAGAGGTTTCCCAAAAGTTGTTAGGAAAGTTTAGGGGGAGAACAGTAACTTGAAGCTAAAGCGGTTAATCATTCACCTCCACTACCCCCTTTTAAACATAGCATACACACGCAATGTGGCAACTTGTCATTTCCCCTTAAAAAATCTTTAAATATCAAGTCCATTGTGCCCTTTGCCCTAGTAAAGAGAACCTTAAACTTCCGGTATTTCAGTATCACCTTCATGATTCTTGCCGTGTCTATGTACCACCTGTACGATATTTACTTAATACCTAAATTGGCTCCCTTTTTAGTAAACTAAAATAACTTACTTAATAAATTGTGCAGCCTTCCATGCCTTCCAACAACAACTTCCCATTCTCCAACACTGACTGGATGCCTTATAATTCAATTCAGTTCTAACACGGCCTACCCAGAGTCAGTTTCAGATTCCATAGGTTTAAGGACTGAGTCCTACAAGGTTGCCCTCGCTTAGGATGCCAGTTGCAAGTCCCAGGTTCCCAGGCTACCCACACTTCTGTCCAAACTTAATACAAATTCAGGGGTCCATCATTCCTCTCCACCTCTATGTGGGGGCTCGTAATTCCTTAGAACAACTCACAGAGCTCTGGAAAGAGCTGTACTCATGGTTACTGTTTTACTATAAAGGCTACAATGCAGAAAAGCCAAAAGGAAGATATATACAGGTAAAGGAATGGGGTGGGTAAGCACAGAGCTTCCATGCCTTCTCTGGGCATGCCACTTTCTCTGCACGAAGCATGCTCATCTGGGAAGCGCCAGGAACCTTACTGATTGAGAGTTTTAATCAAAGTTTCATTACATAGGCATGATTGTGAAATCGTTGGACATTGGTGATTAGGCTCCATCCCCAGCCCCCCACCCCCTCCCTGAAGGGAAGAGTGAGGGGGGTATGGCTGAAAGTTCCAACTCTCTAATCACATAGTGGGTTCCTCTCACATTCAGCCCCCATCCTGAAGCTGTCTAGGGGACCATCAGGAGTCACATCATTAGCATAAACTTAGGTATGGTCAAAAGGAGCTCATTATGAATAAAAAAAAAATGCTGTTATCACTCAGGATGTTCCAAGGGCTTTAGGTGCTCTGTGCCGAGAACTGGGGACAAAGAACAAATTATATATATATATATATATATATATATATATATATATATATATATATATATATATAAAATTATATATTATTATATCACACATGCTTTCCCAAATGGAAAGCCAAAAGTGCTTGGCACAATTAGAAGAACATTATCAAATAAATACAATGAAAACAAGTCAATGTTATTAAGTGCTTGCTATAGTACCTGTCAAAAGCTCTGAGCTGAAGACCTCTCTCTTTGTTAAAAAAAAAAAAAAATGGACAAATGTGAGAGAGGTGTTAAAGACAACATTACCATGAAACTGCACCTTTCTCCTTCCTTTGTACAGAAGGATGGAGGAAGAATGGAAGAAAATCACCATATGCGTCCATGTTATTTAACATTGTGTCTTTCTATCACCAAAAGCTGTTGTGTCTCACAGGTTGTGCACATGTCACACTTAGGGGACTGCTGCCCTAGAAATAGGCCTCTATCACCAGAAAAATGGCCCTAGTTTCCAGCCTTAAATGTCCTGAGCACTGGGACCTGCATTACAGCAGATATTCATGGCATTGCTGCTCAACAAGTATCTTTTCTGATAAGAGTCAGAAATCACCCGTTCTTTAACCAAGAAGTGATTGGGATTATTAGTTTCATTTCTGGAAATCCCTGGGGCCCAGGGGGAGGAACTTTGTGGATGACTGAGACTACCACCTAATCCCCCTTTGTAGCTGGGTAGGGGCCAGGAGAGATGCTCAAGTCATAGCCCCTGAACATGTCTGACTTTGGCACAGTTTGCCACATAGATACCCACACACACCCTCGGTGCAGGTGACTGTGCATTGTTTTTTCTCGTAGGCCAGCAAAAAGGATCGGTTCCTGCAGGTGCAGGCCATGATGTACGACCTGATGGAGTGGCGGTCCCAGCTCCTCTCAGGAACTCTGCCTAAGGACGAGTTGAAGGAACTGAAGCAGAAAGTCACATCCAAAATAGACTATGGCAACAAGTAACCTCTCTTTCCTCTGCAAAGATGCTCTTTTCTCTTACCCACCCCCCTTCTTTCCTGTCTCCCTACAGAGAAGCTTGGTTTCATTTTTAGATACAAGTTTGCCACTTTCTATTTGAGAGAAGGCTGTTACCAACGCCATGCTTGTGTGCCTTTCTTATCACCCCGGTGGGATCTGGGGACATGCAAGTGGAGGGAGGGCTTGCTTTTACAGGGGTTATTACTGGGCTGAGAGATTTAGGACACTCATTTAACCTACTTCCGAGGGGCTGGGGAACACAGTCATGCTGGTTCACTTTTGGCTTAGTTGTCATTTTATTCCTGCACTTAACAAAACTCTCCCTTAAATCCCAGTGTGAGATTTAAATGTCCCTTCCCCCATCCTAAATTATCCACCCCACATGCCATCAGCTAACTCCTATGCATAGTCACAAAAGTGTTTCCTCAAAAGGGAAGAAGCAGGGTTGGAATTTAGATGTTCTGAAGTTAAGGAGAACATGAAACAATTTTTTGAGGCAGGACAACCCACTGATAATAATAGTAGTGATAATAATATTATAAAGTAACATTTAATCTGAGTTGTTATGCACCAGTCTTGATGCTAAGTGTTTTACATTTATTGTCTTATTTAATTCTTATAACAGCCCTACGGGGCATGCAGTTTTATTATCCGCACTTTTTTTTTTTTTTTTTCAGATGAAGAAACGAAGGCTTTTAAAGAGGTCAAGTAATTTGTCCAGAATTACATAGCTAGTAATGGCAGAACCAGAATTTAGAACCAAGCAGTCTGGCTCCAGAGTCCATGGGCCTCTCCACTATGGTACCTGGTTAGCATTGGAGAACTGTAAATCTTCACCCCCTCTCCCGGCATTTGGATGCCCTCCAAATCCTACTCGTTTGTTTATTCATCCCAACAACAAACATGTATTGAACGCTTATGATTGGCCTGATATCTTGCCAGCTGTTGAGGCTGTAGATGTCAAAGTTCCTGTCTGCTAAGAGACCAGTCTGGTTAGGAGGAAGCTACAAGTAAACTATTGTTATGTATTGTGTTAAGTTTGATGGCTTACCAAGCAAGAGTACTCTTAACTCGCCATGGAGAAGGAAGTCAAAGGAGGCTTCCTGAAGGAGGTAACCCTGAGGGGAATTTTGAAAAATAAAGAAGTGTTAAGTAGGCTAAAAAAAAAAGGAAGGCAGTAGTGTGTGAGAGAGCATGGCATGTTTAGATTGTGAAATGGGTCAGAAGGCTGGGACTTACGTCCGAGGGGGAAGTAGAAAGAGTCTATTCAATGGGAGTAAGAAGAAAATTTCTTAGCAGCCAGGCTTTCTTGCTTTTGTCATATGCACTGAGGAAGAAGATCCATATGCACTAGGAAAGTCAGTGGGTCCAGCTTACACCTGCTTCCCATCCCAGAAGCATGGTCCCTCTGCCGGTTCCCCTGCTGGCAGCTGGCAAGCGTGTCCAAATCTGCTTATAATGCACATCATCCCAGAGCGACAGGAAGAGTTTGCCACACAGCTGCTGCCACCGTTGGTGCGGTGACATCTTTAGCTGAGTACAGTCGCAGCTGAGAGTGTGAGAAGTGAGGGAGTTTTGCTGCTTTGCAATAATGGCATCTGTGACCTTCAGATGTTTCTTCACAGGGTTCCTAAGAAAAGGGGCCAAGGATGGAAGAAATGGTCACCACCCATAGGAAGACTTCTCTGATTGTCCCCTACCCACCCCTGGCTGGGTTAGGTGCTCTTGTAGGCCCTTAGCACCCCAAGAGTAATCACCTCTTTACTGGCTTGTCTCCCCTGCTGTGATGGGCACTCTCTAATACAGTGACCATTTAATTCATCTCTTGTGGCGGGAACAGGGTCTGTGCACAGGAGGCACTCAGTGAATGATGGCTGGATGAATACATGAATGTTGGTGAGAGGAGAAAGAGGAGGAGGGCGCCTGCCCCCTTCAGTTGTGTCTCTGCAGCATTGCCTCAACCAACCCTGAGCTTTCAGTTTCAGTTCCCTTTGGGGAAGTGAGAGGCATCCTTGGAGACTGAGGCCCTGAGCTGGGGGGTGGCCCATGATTCTTGCCTCCCTTTCCTGATGACTTCAGCTGGCAGGGAGGGAGATTTGGACACCTTCAGTTAACACTGGCCTGGTGTCTTGGGAGGTCAGAGCTCTGATATGGGGTGGGTGGCTTCCTGAAAGCCAAAAGGGCAGACCTCTGGGCAGAGTGTCAGGAGCTGTGGTGAGGTACATCATCCTCAGGCTGTTGAGCCAGGAATTAAGTGATGGAGGACTGACCAGAATCAGCCTGTTTCTCTTCTTTGTTCCTTCATTCAGACATCAAACTTTTTGAGCACATGCTAGGCCTCGAGGCCTAGCATTTACAAAAAACATTTACAAAAAACAGCCACTATATGGACAACAAAAAGCAAGCAGTGAGAACCAACAATAACTTGCTAAGTACCTGCCAGGCGCTGTTTTAAGCACTTTTCATGCATTAACTCGGTTAGGTTCCATGACAACTCTATGAGGTAGGTAGGTGCTATTATCGTCTCTGTTTCTCAGATGAGGAAACTGAGGCTCAAAGAGTGATTAGGTCATTTTTCCCCAGATGACTGAAATTTGAACCAAGTAGGTTGGCTTTAGAATTCAAGTGCTTGACTACTGCATTCTGTTGCCTCCAAGGACTGTGGATTAATATGGGAGAGAGAGAAGTGAACAGACTCTTGAGTAGGAATTCATGCATTTCATGAGAGCAGGAAGCATGGACCAGAAGGTGGGGGCTGGGGGCGGGGAGGAGACAGGCAGGTGGCTAGCATCTGCCCTAATGTAACAAAACTAGTGGGGATTATTAGGACAAAAATTGAGAAGGAGAAAGAGAGAGAGAGAGAATGGGAGGAACTCAGAGAACGAGAGCATGGAGGGGAAGGCAGACAGGGGCTGGAAACTTGAGGGCCTAAGTGCCAAGTAAAGAAGTTTGGATTTGTCCAGACGATCTGGAGCCACATAAGGAGCCACTTCTGTTTTCATTACGATTAAAATTTTTTTGTTTTTGGAAAATGCATGCAGTGGGAGCTTCTTCCCCTGCCTTTGTTTTCAGTTCATTTTATCACTTTCTCGAACAGAAGAGAGCAGTGTGGGGCTACCTCTGAGAAGAAACTGCTAAAATGCTCATTTCTCCAAAGCAAATGGTCTGCTGTTCATTTGGGAGACAGCCTTCACCTGACCCTGGGTTGTGGGAATCCTGACAGCCCGGCCTGTGACTACTAAAGCTGCTAAAATTCCACACGAGACTGGTAATGGGCAAGCTTCCTGGTCTCCAAGAAGTGAGGAATCCTCAAATGACTCCTCCAAATCCCAAGATAGCTGGACCCAGAGAATGTTTTATTCATACATTTTAGAACCGAATCCACTTTGATAAATTTTGAAGAGAAAGAACTAGAGAGATCTTGGCATTAAATTATGTATTGGCTATGCTCCATCTTTTCTGAGGTCACGCGAGTCTCTGCTCAGCATTAGTTGAAAGCATTTATACCCCCGTAGCATCGCCTGTTCGGCAGCATGGCTGTGCAACGTTATGAGTCATATCTAGTTGGAAGTTAATCTCCTAATGAATGTGGACAAATGGGTGAACCTTGGCTCCCTTCTGTTTGCATTTGGATGAGATGAGAGATGTGCTTCTCAGTCCAGTTCTCAAATAAGAGATGAAAACGTCGTCTCCTTCACTTGTCTTTGCTGCCCTTGCAGAATATGGAACTCAGTAGTGGTGCCTAAGCAGGACTCCTGTTGGCCTTCTCAGAGTCTCCACCAGCTCTCTTTGTATAGACAGCTGAGGCCCTCCATCTCAACATCAAGTGCAAAAGCAGCCTCACATCAAGGCCTCTGCAAACCTACCCTTGTCCCCTAATCCAGTACCATGCCTAAGCACCTCCTATTTAGAAAGTATACCATAGAGGTTAAGAGTCAGACCAGGATGCCATATTACTTTTTAACTAGCTATGTGACTTTGGGCAAATTAATTAGCCCCTATATCTTTGGTCTTTTCTTCATCTGTAAAATGGGTATGTTAACAGTATATATGCCTCATAAGGTTATTGTAAGCGTTAAGTGCATTAGCATATGTAAAATATTCAACATACATGAGCTTACCGCAAGTGCTGTGCATTTGCTGTTACTAGTATCACTGATGCCAATCAGAATGGCAGACGCTGTTGCAACAAATCAATACCAAGCAAGGGAAACCTTGTGGCCTGGAAGTCAAAGAGTTAATGAGCAAGCTCTGGGTAATGAGCAGTATATCTGAGATTCCCCCCCAACAGCTATGTTCAAAATGTTGTTGAATAGATAACATAGGAATACATTTTCTGCTATGTTTGCATTATGTTACATTACATTACATTATAATATATTATGTTATAAAACAAAGATAAGGCACATGTTTCCTTAGACCCCTCCACCCAAGGTCCTACTTCTCACAGGTGTCCGTGTTAATAGTATTGGTAGTTTGCTGCTTTTTGTCCAGTCCTTTCTCTGTTTGCTTTTTACTCATGTGCATGTATCCAGGTAATATATCTGGCTTGACTTACTTGTTTGCGTAAACATATCATATGCATTTTTCCATACTTTAGCTTTTTAATGTTTATTTATTTTGAGAAAGAGCAAGAAAGAGCACGATCAGGGGACAGAGAGAGAGGGCGCGGGGGAGGGATAGAGAGAGTGGGAGACAATCCCAAGCAGGCTCCATGCTGTCAGTTTGAACCCACAAACCATGATGAGATCGTGACCTGAGATGAAATCAAGACTTGGGTACTTAACCAACTGAGACACCCAGGTGCCCCCATACTTTATTTTTTCTCACTGAGCTGTATCATTAAACATATTAAAACTATACCCTATTTTTTAAGCCATGCACATGGAATTGCATTATAGGTCACGGTTTATTTAGCCATTTTCCCTATTTTTTAAAAAATATAATTTATTGTCAAACTGGCTTACATACAACACCCAGTGCTCATCCCAACAAGTGCCCTCCTCAGTGCTCACCACCCATTTTCCCCTCTCCCCCACCCCCATCCACCCAGTTTGTTCTCAGTATTCAGGAGTCTCTTGTGGTTTGCCTCCCTCCCTCTCTGTTTGTAATGATTTCTTCCCTCCCACCCCTCCACCCCCATGGTCTTCTGTGATGTTTCTCAAGTTCCACATATGAGTGAAAACATATGGTATCTGTCCTTCTCTGACTGACTTATTTCACTCAGCATAATACCTTCCAGTTCTATCCATATTGCTACAAGTGGCATGATTTCACTCATTCTCATTGCCAAGTAGTATTCCATTGAATATATAAACCACATCTTCTTTATCCATTCATCAGTTGGTGGACATTTAGGCTCTTTCCATTATTTGGCTGTTGTTGAAAGTGCTGATATAAACATTGGGGTATAGATGCCCCTATGCATCAGCACAGCTGTATCCCTTGGGTAAATTCCTAGCAGTGCTATTGCTGGGTCATAGGATAGATCTATTTTTAATTTTTTGAGGAACCTCCACACGTTTCCCAGAGTGACTGCACCAGTTTGCATTCCCACCAACAGTGCAAGAGGGTTCCTGTTTCTCCACATCCTCGCCAGCATCTGTGGTTTCCTGATTTGTTCATTTTAGCCACTCTGACTGGTGTGAGGTGGTATCTCAGTGTGGCTTTGATTTGTATTTCCCTGATGATGAGTGACATTGAGCATCTTTTCATATGCCTGTTGGCCATGTGGATGTCTTCTTTGGAAAAACGTCTATTCTTGTCTTTTGCCCATTTCTTCACTGGATTATTTGTTTTTCGGGTGTGGAGTTTAATAAGTTCTTTATAGATTTTGGATACTAGCCCTTTATCCGATACGTCATTTGCAAATATCTTTTCCCATTCTGTAGGTTGCCTTTTAGTTTTATTGATTGTTTCCTTTGTGGTGCAGATGATTTTTATCTTGATGAGGTCCCAATAGTTCTTTTTGCTTCTAATTCCCTTGCCTTTGGAGATGTGTTGAGCAAGAAATTGCTGTGGCTGAAGTCAAAGAGGTTTTTTCCTGCTCTATCCTCTAGGGTTTTGATAGTTTCCTGTGCCACATTTAGGTCTTTCATCCATTTTGAGTTTAATTTATGTGTATGCTGTAAGAAAGTGGTCCAGTTTCATTCTTCTGCATGTTGCTGTCTAGTTCTCCCAGCACCATTTGCTAAAGAGACTGTCTTTTCTTTCCATTGGGTGCTCTTTCCTGCTTTGTCAAAGATTAGTTGGCCATACATTTGTGGGTCCAATTATGGGTTCTCTATTCTATTCCATTGGTCTATGTGTCTGTTTTTGTGCAAATACCATACTGTCTTGATGATTACAGCTTTGTAGTAGAGGCTAAAGTCTGGGATTGTGATGCCTCCTGCTTTGGTTTTCTTCTTCAATATTACTTTGGCTATTTGGGGTCTTTTGTGGTTCCATACAAATTGTAGAATTGTTTCTTCTAGCTTCAAGAAGAATGCCAGTACAATTTTGATTGGGATTGCATTGAATATGTAGATTGCTTTGGGTAGTATTGACATTTTAACAATATTTATTCTTCCAATCCATGAGAATGGAATGTTTTTTTTTCATTTCTTTGTGTCTTCTTCAATTTCCTTCATAAGGTGTCTATAGTTTTCATCACACAGATCTTTTACATCTTTGGTTTGGTTTATTCCTAGGTATCTTATGATTCTTGGTGCAATCATGAATGGGATCAGTTTCTTTATTTCTCTTTCTGTTGCTTCATTATTGGTGTATAAAAACACAACCAATTTCTGTACATAGATTTTTGTACCCTGTGACTTTACTGAATTCATGTGTCAGCTCTAGGAGTCTTTTGGTGGATTCTTTCGGGTTTTCCATGTAGAGTATCATGTCGTCTGCGAAAAGTGAAAGTGAATTCTTCTTTGCCAATTTTGATGCCTTTTATTTCAGTTTGTTGTCTGATTGCTGATGCTAGGACTTTCTAACAGAATGTTGAACAACAGTGGTGAGAGTACACATCCCTGTCGTGTTCTTGATCTCAGGGGGAAAGCTCTCAGTTTTCTCCATTGAGGATGATATTAGCTGTGGGCTTTTCATACATGGCTTTTATGATGCTTAAGTTTATTCCTTCTATCCCAACTTTCTTGAGGGTTTTTATAAAGAAAGCATGCTGTATTTTGTCAAATGCTTTTTCTGCATCTGCATCCTGCATATGACGGGATCATATGGTTCTTACCCTTTCTTTTATTAATGTGATGTATCACACTGATTGATTTGTGAATATTGAACCAGTCCTGCAGCCCAGGAATGAATCCCACTTGATCATGGTGAATAATTATTTTTATATGCTGTTGAATTTGATTTGCTAGTATATTCTTGAGAAATTTTGCGTCCATGTTCATCAGGGATATTGGCCTGTAGTTCTCCTTTTTTTGTGGAGGTTCTGTCTGGTTTGGGAATTAAGGTAATGCTGGCTTCATAGAATGAGTCCAGATGTTTCCCTTCCATTACTATTTTTTGGAACAGCTTTACATATTGGTAGAATTCCCCAGGGAAGCCATCTGGTCCAGGACTCTTATTTGTTGGGAGATTTTTGATAACTGATTCAATTTCTTCACGAGTAATGGGTCTGTTCAAATTTTCAGTTTCTTCCTGTTTGAGGTTTTTTAGTGTGTGGGTGTCTAGGAATTAGTCCATTTCTCTCAGGTTGTCCAGTTTGTTGGCATATAATTTTTCATAGTATTCTCTGATAATTGCTTGTATTTCTGAGGGATTGGTTGTGATAAATCCATTTGCATTCATGATTTTATCTGTTTGGGTCCTCTCTCTTTTCTTTTTGAAAAGTCTGGCTAGTTTATCAATTTTGTTTATTTTCTCAAAAAACCAACTCTTTTTTTAAATTTTTTTTTATTTTTTTATTTTTTATTTTTGAGATAGAGAGAGACAGAGCATGAACAGGGGAGGGTCAGAGAAAGAGGGAGACACAGAATCTGAAACAGGCTCCAGGCTCTGAGCCGTCAGCACAGAGCCCGATGCGGAGCTCGAACCCACGGACCGCGAGATCATGACCTGAGCCGAAGTTGGACACTTAACCGACTGAGACACCCAGGCGCCCCTCAAAAAAACCAACTCTTTGTTTCACTGATTGTTCTACTGTTTTTGTTGTTGTTGTTTGGATCCTATATTGTTTATTTATGTTCCAATCTTTATTGTTTGTCTTCTTCTGTTGGGTTTGGGGTTTCTTTGTTGTTCTGCTTCTATTTCCTTTAGGTGTGCTGTTAGATTTTGTATTTGGGATTTTTCTTGTTTCTTGAGATAGGCCTGGATTGCAATGTATTTTCTTCTTAGGACTGCCTTTGCTACATCCTAAAGCATTTGGATTGCCGTGTTTTCATTTTCATTTGTTTCCATATATATATTTTAATTTCTTCTTTAATTGCCTGGTTGACCCATTCGTTCTTTAGTAGGATATTCTTTAACCTCCATGCATTTGGAGGTTTTCCAAACTTTTTCCTGTGGTTGATTTCAAGTTTCATAGCATTGTGATCTGAAAGTGTGCATGGTATGATCTCAATTCTTTTATATTTATTAAGGACTGTTTTGTGATCCAGTATGTGATCTATCTTGAAGAATGTTCCATGTGCACATGAGAAGAATGTGTATTCTGCTTCTTTAAGATGAAATGTTCTGATTATATCTGTCAAGTCCATCTGGTCCAATGTATCATTCAGGGCCATTGTTTCTGTATTGATTTTCTGTCTAGATGATCTGTCCATTGTTGTAAATGGAGTATTAAGATCCCCTGCAATTATCACATTATTACCAATAAGATTGCTTATGTTTGTAATTAATTGTTTTATATATTTGGGTGCTCCTGAATTTGCTGCATAAACATTTATAATTGTTAGCTCTTCTGGATGGGTAGACCCCATAATTATTATATAATGCCCTTCTTAATCTCTTGTTACAGCCTGTAGTTTAAAACCTAGTTTGTCTAATGTAAGTATGGCTATTTCAGCTTTCTTTTGACTTCCAGTAGCAGAGATGGTTCTCCATCCCCTCACTTTCAATCTAAAGACCTGTCCTCAGGTCTAAAATACATCTTTTGTAGACAGCAAATAGATAGGTCCTGTTTTGTTTTGTTTTATCCATTCTGATACCCTATGTCTTTTGATTGAAGCATTTAGCCATTTACATTCAATATTATTTTTGAAAGATATGGGTTTAGAGTCATTGTGTTATCTGTAGGTTTCATGCTTGTAGTGTTGTCTCTGGTCCTTTGTGGTCTTTGCAACATTACACTTACAGAGCCCCCCCCTCTGAGGATCTCTTGTAGGACTAGTTTAGTGGTGATTAAATCCTTCAGTTTTTGTTTGGGGAAACCTTTATCTTTCCTTGTATTCTGAATGACAGACTTGCTGGATAAAGGATTCTTGGCTGCATATTTTTCCTATTCAGCACATTGAAAATTTCCTGCCACTCCTTTCTGGCCTGCCAAGTTTCAGCAGATAGGTCTGCTACTACCCTTATGTGTCTACCCTTGTAGGTTAAGGCCCATTTATCTCTAGCTGCTTTCAGAATTCTTTATATTTGTATTTTGTTTCACTATGACATGTCATGCAGAAGATTGATTGAAGTTATGTTTAAGGGACTTCTCTATGCCTCCTGGATTTCAATGTCTGTTTCCTTCCCCAAATTGGGGAGTTTCTCAGCTAAGCTTTGTTCAAGTACACCTTCAGCCCCTTTCTCTCTATTTTCTTCTTTTGGAACTGCTATGATATGGATATTGTTCCATTTCATTGATCACTTAGTTCTCTAATTCTCCCCTCTTAATCCAGAATGTTTTTTATCTCTTTTTATCAGCTTTATCTTTTTCCATAATTTTATCTTCTATTTCACCCATTCTCCCCTCCGCCTCTCAATCCTCCCTGTCACTGCCTCTAGTTTATTTTGCACCTCATTACAACATTTTTATTTTATTTTTTAAAACATTTATTTACTTTTGAGAGATAGAGAGAGACAGAGTGCAAGCAGGGATGAGGCAGAGAGAGAAGGAGACACAATATCTGAAGCAGGCTCCAGGCTCTGAGCTGTCAGCACAGAGCCTGACGTGGGGCTCAAACTCACGAACCATGAGATCATGACCTCAGCTGAAGTTGGACACTCAACCGACTGAGCCACCCAGGCGCCCTGACATTTACAGCATTTTTAAAGTCATCATGACTATTTTTTAGTTCCTTGATCTCTGCAGCAATATATTCTCTGATGTCTTCTATGCTTTTTTCAAGTCCAGCAATTAGTCTTATGACTATTATTCTAAATTCTTGTTCAGTTAAATTGTTTATATCTGTTTTGAGCAATTCTTTAGCTGTCATTTCTTCATGGATTTTTTTTTTTAAGGAGAATTATTCCCTTTTGTCATTGTGGCTAGTTTTCTATCCATTATGTGTTTGAAAAAATGTGTCCATTATGTGCCCTGTACCTGCCAGCACTACTATATTAAAGAGGGGTCATATACCGTCCAGGGCCTGGCCCTTCAGGAGGTGTTTTTTGGAAAGTGTTACTTGCTCTCTGTTATTGTGACTTTTGTACTTTATGTCCCTACTAGTAGTGATGTTTTAGACCCTCCACCAGGTGTGTTTTGATTTGTTTGTTGAAGTGCCCTGGAAAGGAAAATGAAGAAAAACAAACAGAAAACAAACATGCAAACACACAAACAAACAAACAAAACCAGAAGCACCAGCTACAAGTAAATAACAGGGTGGAGGCAGTGCTGATGGAAGAGACCTTATCCCATACAAAGAGAGAAATGACAGGGGCAGGGAAAAAGAAAAAAATAAACATTGACCAGAAAAAGAAACTATACAGCTTAATCCTGAGAAAGAGAAAGGAAAATAAAGAAGGAGGCAGGGAAAAAGAAAAGAAAAGAAAGTTGTCCAGACAGAGAAACTATATGGTTTAATCCAGAGAGAGAGAAAGTAAAATAAAGAAGGAGGCGGGGGAAAAAGAAAAGAAAATTGACCAGAGAACCTAATGGCTTAATCCAGAGAGAGAGAAAGGAAAATAAGTTAAGGAGGCAGGGGAAAAAGAAAAGAAAATTGACCAGACAGAGAAACTATACGGCTTAATCCAGGGAGAGAGTAAGGAAAATAAAGAAGGAGGTATAGAACATGTATCAAGATAATGGATTAAATATGTCTGCTTAAACAAACCAACAACCAGAGTAACCAGACTAGAGGGAAGAAATAAGAAGGAGAAAAGGAAGAATGTATCTGTGTAATAAGAACTGTCCAAGAATCAAGCCAGGCAATCCAACAGTGCTGGTCTGGAGGCGGGGCCGTCTGGTTCCTCAGCGTCAACCTCTCGCGTACATACGGCGCAGAGGGGCGTGGCTAGGTGTAGGCGGGTCCCGCCTCCACTGTGGGCCTGCTGTCCTTTCCCTGAAGCCCGCCTTGTTGGTGATGGGGAGAAAAATGGCGAGACCCCAGTCTCTCCACCACAGACCGGGTGTCCCAAACCACTCTGTTCGAGCTGTCCTCACTGTGCCGCAGGCGCAAATGAGGTGGTTTGTGTTGCATCGCTGACTCCTGTGCCTGGCGCTTGTCTGGGATTCAAACTCTCGCTCCACGCGCCCTGGTACTGGGGAAGCACCTCTGCACCACCTGATAAGTGGTCCCTGGCTGGTGGGCGCAGGCAGGTTTTGTCCTGTCCCACAGCACTCCGGGGAGGGGATCGCTGTCGTCCACTGCAGATTGCGCCCCTGACCTAGCCACGGAGCCTGGGGCTGGCTCCCCTCCCCCCAAGGTGCGTGATCCGGGCAGCCAGCCCCAGAACAGAGAAAGCCCCTCAGTTAGAGATTGGATCTTTCTCCATCCCTGTCTGGTTTTTCTCTTGTCCAGATAACAGTCCTATGCTTCCCCAGCCTCTTTCTTCCCTCTGTCTCTCTGCAGAAGGGGATCCTTCCCCTCCATTCGTTTTCTCTCGGGTTCTCAATCACGCACCTATGGCCCATCAGATTGTGCCAGTGGGTCCCTGGAAGCAATTGTCTTTTTGCCTCCCAAGCCCTTTCTCCCGAACCCAAGTCCTTTGGTTTCAACCCTGCTTTGTTTGAGACGAGGGAATTTCGGATCCCCCTACTTCTTCGCCATGTTGGCCCCTCCTCCCTCGCCATTCTCCCTTTGACAGACCTTTTGGTTTGTTCATCACTTTGCTGATGTAAGCAATGCTGTAACACACATTCTTGTTCAAATGTGGATGTTTCTCTAGATTTAATATTGCAGGAAAGATACACTTTAGGAAAATTTAATACACACTGCCACAGTACTACCCAAAGAGGATGAACTGTCCCAGTATGGCTCACAAGCCATGTGCAAGGTTGTTGGTGTAGAGCTGTTCTGTGAAAGTCTGCAATCTTCAGAGACCAGGCAAATTTTCTGGTATAAACCTCCCAACAACATCGTAAAGTCTTACGGATTTATCCTCACTTATGGATTTTGCTTTGCAGAATTCTTGAGCTTGATCTGATTGTCAGAGATGATGATGGAAATATCTTGGACCCTGATAATACCAGCGTCATCAGCTTGTTCCATGCACATGAGGAGGCGACTGATAAAATCACAGAGCGCATCAAGGAAGAATTGGTGAGCTTTGTAAAATAGCCTTAAGCCAAGTGAGGCATTATTTAACATATCATAAACTTAAAATAATAGGCTAATTAACTAGAGTGTATATTATTCAAGGAGGCATCTGTCCTATGACCTGAGATGATCAATAGCCATCTGCATTTTATTGTTTTGGTACTTGGGACTGTAATTCATTCTGCATCCATCCCACAGGTAGTTTAATGCCAGGCAAGTTTCCTGTTCTCATGGAGCTTTTATATTCCAGAGAGGAGAAAAGAAAAAAGGCAATACAAAGTAAACAAACAAACAAACAAATTAATTCCAGATGGTGATAAGTCTCTAAAAGACAATAAGCTAGGGTTCTGTGAATCATAGTGCATCAAGAGCTATTTTAAAAATGTACCATCAAGAAAGGCATCTCTCAGAGAAGACATCTGAGTTGACACTTGAATGATGTGAAGTCACCAGGCCTGGGAAGATCTAGGGACAAAGTGTTCTATGTATAGGGAACAGTAAGTGAAAAGGTCCTGAGGTAGGACTGTGTTCTGAAGTTTCAAGGAGTAGAAAGGCCAGTGTTGATGGTGCATGCTGAGCCACGGGAGAGGGTAGGCAATGATTTGGAGACATAGGGAGCAGTAGCCAGATCTCACAAGGCCCAAGGCATCATGGAGAAGAGTTAAGATTTGTTATTCCAAGTGTGGTAGAAAACTGACAAAAGATTTCAAGGAAACGTAATTTTATTTTTCAAGGTTAACATACTCTGATTTATGATTAAAAAATCATTTTATCCACTGTGTATTATTTGGAAGAAGGTTTATTTTTAGCTCTATTGAGATAATTTTCACAGAATGAAATCAATTCATTATAAACTATAGTCTACTGAATCTGGCTAAAATACAGTGCTGGGTGAACTCCACCACGATCAAGATCTCAACAGTTGCATCACATTGAAAGTTTCTTTGAGTCCCCTTACAGTTGACTCCTTTCCCCAGTCTCCAGCTGCAGGCAGTCCCTAATTTGTTTTTTTGTGACTACACTTTTGCCTTTTCTGTAGTTTCATATAAATGAAATCATATGGTTTTTGTGTTTGAATTAAAAAAAATTTTTTTTAACGTCTATTTATTTTTGAGACAGAGAGAGACAGAGCATGAACAGGGGAGAGGCAGAGAGAGAGGGAGACACAGAATCCAAAACAGGCTCCAGGCTCTGAGCTGTCAGCATAGAGCCGATGCGGGGCTCAAACTCACACACTGTGAGATCATGACCTGAGCCGAAGTCGGATGCTTAACCGACTGAGCCACCCAGGTGCCCCTTGGTTTTTGTGTTTGACTTGCTTTACTCTGAATGGTGATTTTGAGGTTTGTGTCGTGGTATATATTATTTTTCCCTTTTTATTGCTGAGTTGCCATACCATTGACCAGTTGTCCATTTTGGACAGGTGGGTTGTTTCCACTTGGGGGTTATTTTAACTAGTACTGCTATGAACATTTGCAAACACATGTTTGAACGTACATTTTCATTCTTTTTGAGTAATACCTGACAGTAGGATTGCTGGATCCTATGATATGTGTATGTTCCACTTATAAAGATTCTGCCATACTTGTTTCCAGAAGGGGCGTACAATTTTGCATCCCCATCAGTAGTATATGAGAGAGTTCCAGTAGCTCTGCATCCTTTCAACACTTGGTGCTCCCATTCTAGTGCTTGTGTGATGGTATCTCATCGTGGTTTTAATTTGAATTTTCCTGAATAACTAGTGAAGTTGAGCATCTCTTTATGTGCCTACTGGCCATGGCCATTTGTAATTTTTTGTGTGTGTGTGAAATGTCTGTTCAGATGTTTTGCCCATTTTAATTGGGTTGATTTTCTCATCATTGAGTTGTAAGAATTATTTGTTTATTCTAAATATGATTGTATATTTGTATATTCTAAATGCAAATTCTCTACCAGATATATGTTTTTGCAAATATATTTTCCCAGTCTGTGCCTCCCCTTTTCATTTTCTTAAATGCATCTTTCAAACAGCAGAAGTTTTTAGTTTCAATGGAGACCATTTAAGCATTTTTTGAAAAAGTAATTTGTGATTTTTATGACACTAATTTTATGATGAAGGCTGGGCAAATAGTACTATTTCCCAAAATGAGAAAATCAAGGCCAAGAGAGTCAAAGTGACTTGGCTCAGATTACAGAAGCTTTTGGTTGTAGACCTGGTTATAATGCAAAAATCTTCAGGCTTGTGTCCTCAGTGGTGCTGGGCTAATTTTCTCTACCTTCCTCCTTTTTTCCTGCCACCTCTTAGTCAAAAGACCAGCCAGATTATGGAATGTATTCCCGGATCTCCTCATCCCCCACCCACAGCCTCTATGTCTTTGTGAGAAACTTTGTGTGCAGAATTGGGGAAGATGCTGAGCTTTTCATGTCTCTCTATGACCCCAACAAGCAAACTGTCATAAGGTAGGTGTGTTCAGTATTGCCTGACTTCTGTGTATATGGGAGGTTGGAGTTAGCAGAGCACAGAACATCCTTTTTATTCCCGCCATCACTTGTGGAGAAATTCCCACCTGGAAGAGAAACTGAGCCTGAAAATGTGGAAATAACTTTTTATAGGATGTACCAGTCAGGTAGAAATATTACCACCAAATTTTTCCCATAGTGCGGTTATGGTTACACAGTAGGGTTTTGTAAATAGGTTTGTGATTCTGGAGAACAACCAGAGGTAATGAGATTCATACAGGTGGCATTGGATAGATTAAAATTCATACTTTTAAAATAGGAGATTCATAGGGGGATGGGTGAAATAGGTGATGGGGATTGAGGAGGGCACTTGTGATGAGTACAGGGTGATGTATGGAAGCATTGAACCACTAGATTGTGTACCTGAAACTATTGTAACACTGTGTGCTAACTAACTGGAATTAAAATAAAATAAAAAAAAAAACTTAAGTAAAAAATAAAAACAGAACAAAATAAAACAAACAAAAACAAAATAAAACACAACCAGAGTTAAGAAATGAGTGGTGAGGGCGGTACCAGGTTAAGAATGTGGGCTCTGAGATCTGCCTGAGTTCACATCCTGGCCCCACCATTTACTCTTTCTTAACCTCAGGCAAATTGTTCATCTTTCCTAGCCCTGAGTTGCCCATTTGCAAAATGTGAGCGCCAATCTCACAGGGTCATTTCTTTCAGATATCAGTGAGAAGCACAGAGCCTGGCACGTGGTGCTCCAAGAGGCTGTGGCTATTATTATTACTACTTTAACTGGTTGCTCTCGAGAACCCTTGGGTGCCTCAGCTTGACGAAGTGAACACACCTTTGAGAATCTCCAGGGAGGAGACTCTGGTATACCTCCAGCCCCCACTACTAGGCCCCTGGCCCCTGCTTGTGGTTTAGACCATCCTTCCAGGTGGTGACCCTGCTGGTCTCCTCCATTGGGGTTTTGGGCCAATACATAGTCCCATATTTGAAGGCCCAGTTAACATAATGGAAGAAAGCTGGAGCATAATTCGTCTGCCTTTATGGAGAAAGTGGTGCCTCTCTAGCTTGGTTGTTATGATTAAATGAGACCATGTACAATGCCTAGTGAAGAGGAGTACTTTAGAAAATAATGGCTTTTCTGGAGACATTTGTGAAACATGGAGGGACTGTTCATCTAAGGAGAATGAACTGAGGTCTGTACGTGATATCATTTAATTCCCTTTACTCCATGTCATTTGGGTGAGGAAATGAGGCTTGGGGAGGTCAAGTGACTAGTCCAAAGTCATACATATGTATTAATGGTGGAACTGAGATTTCTACTCAGGTCCATCTATCTAACTCCAAAGACAAGCTAGTTCCCACTTTAGTGTGTCACCAAGGAAAGAGTTGTATTAAATATCCTGAATGGTTCTCATCAGAGTGTCAGCATTGTCATGGTAGAAAGCTACTCTTTATAGCAAACCTAAATCCCTAACATTAAAGAGTCAGCCTAATTCACCTGGTGGGCCTCAGTGAACACTGGAAGTGAGTGTCCCTTTTCCCTCAGAACCCACCTTGAAATGGTCTGTGTGTCATAGGCCCCTTGCCATTCCCTGTCAGCTTTTCCCAAGGTGCCTGTGACAAAGATCCTGAAAGTACTCAGAGGACCCTTCCTGCCTCTCAGAAAACATGTTTCCTTATATTTGAATTGGCAAGGGTGCCTGGCCTACTGGCCTATCTAAGTGATGGATGACCTGAGCCAGCTCTGTAGAAGGAGGCAATGGATCAGTGACAAGGCAGCTCTGTTCCCTGATGTGCCATACAGGATGATATGCTCAATGGGGCATGCCTGAGTGATGTCTCTGAGAGTGCCAGATATACAGGGAAGCCCTCAGGAAACTGAGAGATGAGGAAGAGAGGGAACAAAAAGGGCAAAAACCAAAAGAAAAAAAATGAGAGAGAGAGAAGTAGAAAACAAAGAAAGATGAGAAGAGGCATGATACAAGAAAGGGGCAGGGGAACTTGAAAGCACTCCCTATGTCATTCTGACTCTGGACAGCTGTTTTTTTCCCTAAGAAATCAATCTTCTCCCCTCTTACAAAGCAGGTTGACATAAATGAACCAAAGACAAGTTAGGGCATTCTCAGTGTGGCCCAAATGTGAACTGGGAACAATTTGGCTGAGACAGAGCTTTCAATGTTGGGATAAATCATGGTCCGATTCCAGTGGATGCTTAAAGAGAAGTTTGGGAAATCTAAGGTAAATTTTTGTAGGACAAAAAAAGAAGCATCTTAGACATCAAGCCAGTGGCAAGGCTAATTTCAAAAAAAAAAAAAAATCTTGAGGAGGAGTTGGGATGGTCCTCCCCTTCCTTGGAGGAGACTGTCACGTGCAATAGATCTTACCTGGCTCGGTGCCAGGTAGGCCTTTGGTCTTACCACCCAGGTCTTGCTGGGCATGGATGGATAGGGCCAGCTCAGCCCTCTAAGTTGCTTTTCTTATTTATTGTATTTCCCCTAGAAGAAAATTGCTAGTGCCTGATGTTTAGACCTAACAGGCTGGTTCTCTGTTGGTCATGCTACATGTGATCAAAGGTCCTGGGAAATACCCAGGTATTTCACTGTGACATTCTGGAGATAACCAATGGGAAATAATAACAATTATTATTATTATTATTATTTTTTATTTTTATTTTTTTGGATGGAACCTTGGAGGCTTCTTGGTTAGTTTGCTGAAAATTCCACTGAAATATTTAGAACTTACTAAGGAAAGAAAGAAAGAAAGAAAGAAAGAAAGAAAGAAAGAAAGAGAGGAAGGGAAGGAGGAAGGAAAGAAGGAAGGAAGGGAGGAAGAAAAAAGAAAAACTACATTTAACTTGATTGAATTTTAACCAGTGGTTAATCTAGAGCTGTGTTCATTTTGTTATCAGTGCCATTTACCCCTTGACCTTGCTTAGACTACTCTCATCAGTCTTCTAGAGGTGAGTAGAGAGAGAGTAACAAGACATCAGAGAGAACAAATCTCTAAAAACAAGGGACTTCCCTTAACTTTGTTAAATTCTTAATATTCTTTTTTAGGATGATTTGGTTTTTGAGCTTTACTTTGTTTTTTTCCTAATTCAAGATAATGGGCATTTATTTAACACTAACTATATATACTCCTGTATGGCATGGCAAACCTTATGACTCAACTCATCAAACTACTAAGTTTCTCCTAATTTTCCCAGTGTGGCTGGACTGACTAGTATGTACCCCACAGGGTGGGTATGGTTGCTAGAAGATGTAAGATGGTAAATGATCATATGTCAGAATTGTGTGACTGCCTCTCCTAAAACCCTTCAGGGAGTATCCATTACTTTTAGGATCAAGTCAAAATCCTTGGGTGACCTACAAGGCCTACATGGTCTGTCCTCTCTAATTTTTCTCTTACCACTTTCCCCTTGGATCTGGTTTGTATTTATTTTTATCTTATTTTATTTTATTTTACTTTATTTTATTTTGTTTATTTGTTTATTTAGTAATGTTTATTTATTTTTGAGAGACAGAGAGGCAGAGTGTAAGTGGGAAACAGGCAGAGAGAGAGGAAGACACAGAATCCGAAGCAGGCTCCAGGCTCTGAGCTGTCAGCACAGCTGAGCCTGACGCGGGGCTTGAACTCATGAACTGTGAGATCATGACCTGAGCCGAAGTCAGATACTTAACTGACTGAGCCCAGGCACCCCTTGGATCTGGCTTTTAGGTGCATCAAGCTCCATTCTGCCTCAGGGCCTTTAAATGCATGTTTGCTTTGCCTGAAACATTTCTCTTTATCTTTTCCTGACCGACTTTATTTACATGTCATATCCTCAGCAAAGACTTCCCTGAGTACCCAGACTAGGACAGACTTTTTTGATATACATTCTTGTAACACCCTGAACTTTGTTTTGATAGCACAATTGCATATAAATAGTTGTCACAACTGCATTTAGATAGTTATTTCAGTGTATCTCAGATAATGACTAAGGCCATCTTTGGCCCATCATACTGTGACATTCCATTCAAGAAAACAGTCCTATGTCCAATGGATCATTTTAAAAAAATTCAAATCTTTATTCAGTCTTGAAAAGGGAATGAGATGAGAAGGGCAAATATATTCTTAATGTCCAGCAAAATATACCAAAATCCTTTCCTCCTCATCTCTTCTACTCTTAATAATGCTACAGAGAATGCTGCTTCTCTTCAAAAATATTAGGTAGCTGGGCCAGAATTTGCTTAGCAAATGGGGGAGGGAAAGAGACTATGAATGCACACATGTTATTGATTCTTTGCCCCCTGTCTCTGTTAGTGGTGATCTCTTAGAGGGAGGGACCACATCTGTCTCAAACACTACCGTGTCCCCAGTAGCCAGTATGTGTCAGGCACACAGTAGAGGCTCAGTGAATATTTTTTCCAAAGCAGTGTTGAGCCCCAGGCAGTAACCAGTTGCCACTCTTCTTCCCACAGTGAGAACTACCTGGTGCGATGGGGCAGCAGGGGCTTCCCGAAGGAGATCGAGATGCTCAACAATCTGAAGGTGGTCTTCACGGTGGGTGTACATTCTTCTTGTAGCCATCTTCCACACTCGCAAGGATACAATCTTGGAAATGAGAGGCTGGCCACTTGATCAGGAGGGAGCATGACCTTGGGGCAGATTTGTGTTCTGGGCTTTCTGGAGAGATTCAGAACAGATGGGGGGCCGGGTGTGTGTGTGGGGGTGGGTGTTGTGTGCCCTAAAGAAGCTATTAGGGAGGTGGGTCTTCCCCTCTCTATATCTTCTTCCCTCTTTCTTTCTCACTCATGTGCACACTGAGAATACACACAGAGCGCTGTGTAAACAAGCACAGACTCCTTCCAGCAATAATGTCTGCATGAACTAGATACAGCAGCTATTCTGATTTATCAGTAAATTCATTGGTTAATCTGAGTTCCTTTCTTTGGCTCAGACTTTCTAAAAACCTTTCTAAAATGTATCAGAAAAAAAAAAAGAACTCCTAAGAACATTGGCTGCCTTGATAAATTGTATATTCTGAATAAAATTAAGTCATAGATGACTAAAGATCTTAATGGATCCCTGAGATCATTCTTCTAAAAACCAATACTTGCTGGGCAAGACACATGTAGAAATGTTGAAATCAGTTGTTAGTTGGATGACTTATTTCTGAGAGTGAACCTGGCTTTTTAGTTGTGGGAAGGACAAACAGTGGAAATCAGAAGATAAGAGTTATTATTTTTAGCAAAGACCTTTCTCTTGTCCTATTTCCATGAGGGTGTGTTAAGAGTGTTATCTTAAGATACCTAAGGATATTGGTGTTCTCTGCAAGATCCTTTGGAGAGAAGAGCATTTATGAGATTTTTCACTCTGATGCATGTGTTAGCAAGGAAAATTACAGAGGAGGAGTCAGGGAGGGATTTGGGCATTGGCCAAACCTATGAGTTTGATCCAGGAGTGACCGACATGCTACATTAACCTACGTTGCTCTACAATAATTTTCCAGTTACAGCCCATTAAGTGCAATGTCTCATGTTATGTCACAATTAGATTGGAGTGCAGCTGATTTATTTTGTTTGTTATTTCCTGAAAAATGGGCCAGAGGCATGGAATAAGATCAGAGTCCTAATTGCTTAGACAAAGTTTTCCTGGCATATATAAATGTGTCTCAGTCATGTTTATCTATTATTAGTTAGAAGGAGGAGCCTATTTATTTTCTTGATAAATAGGAAAGTCCCATAGGGCCTCCTGATTAAACCAGGAGACAGATGTTTCACGAGAAGGACAGGGACAGGGAATCAATCAGTGGTTCATTTTGCAGAGAACCAATTCATGATGTAAACATGCAGGAAAGGGCATCGGTAAATTTGTGTCTCTCAATATTAATGAGAATGTGATTCTGCTTGCATGGAATTCTGCCTGGGCTGCTATGTCTTCTTCCCCTAGCAAATGAACTTGGGAACCTTCGTTGACTGGTTCAACAGGCTGATATTTCTCTGTCTTGAAATGATGGAAGTCTTCATTTTGGGACAAGGAAAATCATGATGCTCTAACTTCTTTTATTGATTCAAGATCAATTCAATGAGTACCTAACATGTGCTTTGTGCTAGGTATTGGGGATATAGCATTGAATAAGCTTATTGAACCTTTCTATCATGGTATGATGGGGGGAATTCGGAAAATAAATAAATGAGTAAATAAACAAGAAAATGTCAGAAGGCAATCCATGCAATGCAGATAATTAAAACAGGATGATATGATGGCGTTTGACTGGGACTTACTTTCAATTGGACATTGAGGTGATATTTAAGTTAGAGATGAGATGAGACTTGGCAGGTATGTGCCTTGCTGGCCTTATTTATTTTTCTCTGGATGTTAGCTCTTTCTAGTTTCTTCTTTGAGGGCAAAGCCCTAGGAGCTGACGCATGAGTCGGGCCAATGGTGAACTTCCCCTCTGTCTCTTTTATAAGCATTCAACCCCTTAGATCGGTAAGAGGAAGGCAGAATATACTACCAGTTTCCCTAAGAATTTGCCCACTTTGGGGGTTGTTGCTAACATACAGGAAACAAGACTGAACAATAAAAGGAGTACTAATGAATTACTAAATCGGGTGACACATGTTTTAAGTTTAATTGCACTGCCTCAACTTCCCTAATATGTCTGAGTTTTATAAGGTCAGTGTAAAAATGAATTAGAGACACCACAAATTGGAACACAGTTCTGAGGAAGGATCACACATTTATACACTCTCCAGAGAGAAACAATGTGTTTGAGCATTTTGCTGTGCTTGCATAACATATTAAGATGGTCTGGGTGCCTGGGTGGCTCAGTTGGTTGAGCATCCAACTTTGGCTCAGGTCATGATCTCAAGTTCATGAGTTTGAGCCCTGTGTCAGGCTCTGTCCTGACAGCTCAGAGCCTAGAGCTTGCTTCAAATTCTGTGTCTCCTTCTCTCTCTGCCCCTCCCCCTCTTGCACTATCTCTCTCCCTCTCTCTCTCTCTGTCTCTCTCTCTCTCTCTCTCTCAAAACCCAGGCGTCCCTATGTTTTTAAGTTTATTTATTTACTTTGAGAGAGACAGAGACATTGTGAGTGGGAGAGGGACAGAGAGAGGGAGAGAGAGACTCCCATGCAGGCTCTGCACTGTCAGCATAGAGACTGATGCAGGGCTTGAACCCAGAAATCTATGAGATCATGACCTGAGCTGAAATCAAGAGTCATACACTCAACCGACTGAGCCACCCAGTCACCCCAGCTTAATTGCCTCTTGGAACGCCCTATCTCCAAATACATTTTCAGGTTCTGGGAGGTTAGGACTTCAACATATGAATTCTGAGGGGACATAATTCATCCCATAACATCTAGGGAGGATCCTTCAGGTGCCAGGGTCTTTGTGACTCTGGAATGACTCTGAAAGATACCAAACTAGATGTTTCAAAAATATGAAAATTTCTAATGAGAGGGGGGAACTAATTAGGGACGAAAATCATTATAAGGGAAGCAAGCCTTAAGCTCTTAAGGTTGGAAAGGATTTGGATATATAGAGGAGTAAGAGGTAAGTATTTGAGGCAGAGGTGTGGACAGGGGGCTTAGGAAGAAAGATTGAGTTGAAAGTGAGCATTGTGTGTTTGTGGAGCGGTAACGGGATCTTTGTGACAAAAATAGAGTACTTACATGCAGAGAATAGTGGGGAATTGGTCAGGTAGGACAGCTGGAAATATATTATGTCTGGGACCTTTCACGTCAGCTGGGGAAGATTAGCACTAATAGGGTAGGAAATAGGGAGCTATTAAGGTTGTTGCGGGGAGAGAAATGAAATAATGAACATGGCTTCTAAAGATGAGTTTTTCAGGGATATCAAGATGGTTGGGAGGAAGGAGGCAGGCAGGCCAGAGAAGAGGCTTTCCAACCATCTGCATGTAAGATAATTGGGATCTCAAATTCAGTTGCCTATAGGGCAAGGCAGAAAATACAAATGAGTGGCTGAGCTTCCTTAGCCAGAAAGCCCCCTTCTCCCCTAACTTTCCTCTCCCCTTGCCCAGTAGAGAGACTTTGAGGAGAGTCAGGGAGCAGATGTCCATTCCCTCAGCAGGTGAAAGGACAGCCCTTGTATCAGTCAGAGTTCTCCAGAGAACCTGAACCAATAGGATATATATGTAGGTTTATTCAAAGGATTTGGCTCACAGGATTGTGGGGGCTGGCAAGTTTGAAATCTGTAGGGCTGGCCAGCAGGCCTGAAATTCAGGCAGGATTTCTTTATTACTGTCTTGAGGCACAACTCGTCCTTCACTGGAAAACCTCAGGTTTGGGTGCTAGAGGTACAACAGTGAATAAGGCCTCAAGGCCTTCAACTGATAGGATGAGGCATATCTACATTATGTATGGTAACCTCCTTTACTTAAAGTCCATCGATTATAGATGTTAATTGGGCCTACGAAATACCTTCACAGAAGCATTTAGACTAGTGTTTGACCAAGCAACTAAGCACCATGGCCTAGTCAAAGCTGGTGCATAAAATGTAGCCATCACGGGGGCGCCTTGGTGGCTTAGTCAGTGATTTCAGCTCAGGTCATGATCCCAAGGTTCGTTTTGTGGGGCTGAGCCCTGTGTTGAGCCCCATGTTGGGCTGTGAGCTGACAGTGTGCAGCCTACTTGGGATTCTTTCTCTCCCTCACACTCTGCCCTTCCCCTGCTCACTCGTGTGCATGCTCTCTCTCTCCTTCTCAAAATAAATAAATAAAATTAACTATCACAAGCCTGAAGCAGGAAGGTGTGGACTACATTGGGACCATGTTTTGTCCCCAGAAACTCTTCACACCCCCATGCTCTTCTTTCCACACCATACACACTGAGAGCCTGGGGATGGCTGCTTTGCCTGGACCCTGGCTCTTATGTGAGCTGACAGGCTATTCCCAGTGCATATGCCTATATGAGGGTTAACTTGGAGGAAAAGCAGCTATTCCCTAGTGAGGCCAGGCCCAGGATTCTCTGCTCGGACGCCAACAACTTGCCTTGATCCCATCTGGAAGGGGGTTCCAAGAACACTGAAGCTTTTAGATTTGAGCAGGACACCCAGATACTGAGGTGACCTGGGTGGTTTTCCCTCCCGTGTATCTTTCTAAAGGGGAGAGAGATATTTTGTGGTAGTTAGGTTTATGGACTTTGGTGTGAGAATGGACAGTGTCTCCAAGGACTAAGGTCATGACCTCTGGAAGCCCCTTGTCTTCTTCATGTCTCAGTCTCCCCCTCTGTAAAATGGGGTGCAAAAACAGTATCTACTTGAGAGAGTTGTTAAGGATCAAACAAGATGATGGCATGTGAGAAATACAGCACCATGCAGGACACATTAGTGTAGTTCACCGGTTTCAGTGTTCTTCCTTCATGGCACACACCTGAGGGCACTCAGCTGTCCCCCTTGAAGTTAGCTGCGGCTGCCTGCCTTGCTTTGGTCATTGAAATGCAAGCCAAAGTGATGTGCCTTGTCTGGGTGGAAGCTTTAAGACCAAAAGGTGATTCGCCACATTTCCTTCCCCTGCTGTGGGGACAGTGGAAGCACCTGTTCTGAGGAGATGGCTCGCCCGTCAGCTAGAGGCCCAGGGTGGGTAGTTGAGCAAGGTGGGAGATGAGTGGGTGGGGGGCAGCTGTTTGCATTTGGCATTCAGCCTGAGCTAGAAGTAAACTTCTGTTGTCTTATAAAGCTCTGAGATGCTGGGATTACTTGTGCCACAACAACCCATTCCTGATTGATATACATACGTCAGGTGCTCAGTGAATGTAACTATTGGGAGCTTTCCCTCTTCCTTTGGCCTTCTCCCTCAGTAGTGCTGAGTGGTGATGAGACAAATGAAGTCATTTGTAGCAAAAGCTATTTTGGATCCATCAGCTGGCATATAGGAAATGTTGCCTGTATGACTGATATTGTACTTCTATCCTCTTCTCATTGGTTTGAAATTGAAGAATGGGGATTGAACACCAGAGACCTGTCCCTCAGTTTCCTTTCTAGAACTTTCTAAAACTCACAGTTCTTATCTATGGAATGGGTGTATCGTCTTGTTTTCAGCCTTTCCTGTGACTAATTGTATGACTGGTCCTTGTACACTAAGTGCTAAATACATCTGCCCCAGAATTTGCTATCACTAGGCTTCCTTTTCTACTTCTTTAGACACATGGTAACTATTAATTTCCTGCCCTACAGGACCTCGGAAACAAAGACCTCAACAGGGATAAAATTTACTTGATTTGTCAAATAGTCCGAGTTGGGAAGATGGATCTCAAGGATACTAATACAAAGAAGTGCACGCAGGGACTGAGACGGCCCTTTGGGGTTGCAGGTAATGACACACTACACACCATTAACTTTTACTGGAGTGCACATTTTATATGGCTGAATTTTAAAGATTCTTTCTTTCCCTCTCCTCCTTGCCCTCCCCGCCAAAAAAAAATTTTATACCAGACAGCTCCTAATACCTACATTTCTGGTGACTAAATAAAAATAATTGGTGGCCAAATCCAGATTTATGATGAAGGCAGTGAATAATAGATTCCTCGTGTCTGCAGCAGAGTGTTGGGAGAGCATTGCAGTCTGAACATTTGGCGCCTTTGCTCCCCAGCGTGGTGAAGGAGGAACAGTTCGGGTGGGATCTAATTATGAGGCACAAATCACTTTTTAAAAAATATCCAGGACAGGAAATGCAGTTACACAGAATGAGTCACTGGCCACACATCTAAATTCTAGATGGAAGTGGATGTTTGGAGAGTTGGTGTGACCAAATGAGGTTGCTTTAGAGCAGCCTCACCTCCTCATTTTTCTCCAAGCCTTAGCTCTCTCTCGGGGTTTCCAAGGCTTCATCATTCTTTAACCACTTTTATGGTTTTTGTTATATTTAACTATAACTTGCATTATTATTTACCTAATATATTTTCTTTTAATTAGCTCACTTTAAACTAAAGTACACTTTTTGGAAGACCATTTAAATACCTGTGAAAACAGCTATTTTATATGCCAGTTTTATTTCTTTTTATTAAAATATGCTTTTTTGCTTTCTGTTTTGTTTTTTGGCTTTTGAGAATGAGAGAAAGTGCAAAAGAGGGGGGGGGGAGGGGCAGAAGGAGAGAGAGAGAGAAAATCCTAAGCAAGTTCCAGGCTCAGTGTGGAACCCAACACCAGGCTCGATCCCCCAACCCTGGGATCATGACCTGAGCTGAAATCAGGAGTCAGATGCTCAAATAACTGAGCCACCCAGGTGCTCCTAAAATATACTTTTTAAATCATGTACCATTTATAATTCCTCTGTATCATCTCTAAACCCTGTGTTTCAGGTTCTTCGTTCAAGATACCCCGATCTGCAAGCACAAACCAGCTGGCTCTCCAACTAGTCCCCTGGCACTGCTTGCAAAGTGGTGGAGTAGATGAAGTTAGCTTATAATGACCTAACTGGTTTTATTTTAGCCTGGTATTGTTGCTAACTAGATAGTTAGGTGACCTTGGCAAGCATTTTCCCCAGGGACTTAGTTTCATTATCTGCAAAATGAGAGACTTGGACTGATTGATCTGTGCCCTGCTCTGAAATGCTGATGTCAGGATATTCCTGACATCATAGTGTCCCTGTTAAGGCAGTGAGGGTTCTTCAACCTTACCTCAAACCGTGCCTTTGTCCTCAGCTGTAGTCTGCGTGCTCTTTTGGCTTCAGGTGAAAGCAATTTGATGTAACTGAAAGGTTCAGGCATAGATTGCTTCAGGTATAGCTGGATCCAGGAACTCGAATTTATATCTCATTATCTCTCAGCTCCTATGTCCGCTTGCTGACTTATTCTGAAGATGACTGTCCAGTTAGTTGGCAAAATGTGGGCCATCTGTTCCAAGCTTGCATCTTACCAGTTTAGTAATCTAGCGGAAAGAAAACACCTCTTTCCCGTTAGTTAGTAGAAGCCCCAGGAACATAAATGTAGGCAACATGCTCATTCCTGAAGCACTTACTCTGGGCATGGGGATGTGGTCCTCTGACTGGCCAAGTCATATGAACAACTCTGGAGCCAGAGGGAAATTGCTACACCCAAACCATGCTCACTGAGAATGGGCTAGGGGGGGTGTCTGTTGATCACAGGAGTGGACAATGGATTCAAATAACAGTTCCCCTTCCTTCTGTCAACTCCCTGACTCCCCTCTTCAATTAAATGCAGTCATTGGCTGATTATTATCCAGACAGTTTTAATGGGCTTGAAGTGTTTGAGGTATTTCATGTCACTAGGGTTTTGGCTATATTTGACTAGCTGTTCTCCATGCCCCTCCCCTGCCGTCACCACCATTTCTATAATCCCCTGTCTAATTCAGGAGTTCTTCACCTTGGTTTTATGGGCCTTTAGTGGCTAATTTGAGGTGAAATTTCAGAGGGTCCAAGATCCCTCTGGAATTGCAGGGTTCAAAGATCCTGCAGTTAAGTGTTCGTGCATATGAGCATGTTTATGAAAAGGGAGCGAGTAGATTTCATTAGATTCTCAGGTCCCATAGGGAGTCCTTGTGCTTGGGTTTTGTAGGCACAGTAGACACCCAATATATCTATGTCAAATCCAATCCTGCTTGTTTAATTTCATAGACACTCTTCTGATTCTTTTCTCTTGGCTTCTGCTAAACCACAGTCTCTTGGATATTTCTGTGGCCTACTGACCTCCCAACCTGCTTTGCCCAGAAGTGCTTGCCAGGTGCTACACATTATGAACCCTTGCTGTCTGAGTATTGTCTGATTCTGGTTAGCTTGCTTTTTAAGACTTTCTGACCCAACCTCTCTTATCCTATAGTCTCATCCCATTGACATCCCTTCCTGGGAGCAGGAGAGTGTAAGACATTAATTCTTTTTTCTTTCTTTCTTTCGTTCTTTTTTTTTTTTTTTTTTTTTTAGTTATGGACATAACAGACATCATCAAGGGGAAAGCAGAGAGTGATGAAGAAAAGCAACACTTCATTCCTTTTCACCCGTGAGAGATTTTCCATTTCTTTCCCTTCTTTTAAACCACACCCTTCCTCACTGAAGGCTGCTGGAAAGTAGGCTGTAATTCCCTGAGTTGGCGATGGTCCCATTGGGCCTCCCAAGAGGAGGGCAGTAAAAGAACGAGTGTGTCTCTGTGCCAAGGCACTTGAGACCAACCTGCTTTTCACATATTCGTTCATCAACTGTTCTGTATTTGACAGAGTTTGACTGACAGAGGGCTGGGCACTGCAGTAGGCATGGGGCACGAAATGGTTAATAAGATAGACGTGGCCTGTCTTCTTGGATCTTAATTTTGGGGAATTAAAATATATTTTGGGGAATATTTTGGGGAATTGATGGGGAATTAAATAATCAACAAAAGATTAATGCATTGATTACAAGTAATACAAGAACCATGACTCTGTGAAGCAATAACATATCAAGAACATAGAACAGGGAATCGTTACCTGGTTCTCACGGATGGAAATATCCATAACTTGAGAGGAGGGTAGTGAGGAGGGTAAATGTCCTTTTCCTGCTCTGAAAAGGTGTCTGTAAGAAAGCAGGACCTCCAGTTTGAGAATGTTGTCTTTACTCTGTTACCCCAAGGATGTCCAGGGAGTATGGTGTTTTGTTATTGGCGATGAGGTCAGTGACTCTCATTAAAGCCTTTGCCACCTTACTGAACAGATGTTCCTTTTGAGGGCTTGGGAATCCTTCTTTTCCAAGAGTCTTCCTAGGGAAAGAAAAATGGCCTCTACTTATAGCAATGATGTTCCCAAATCTCCGAGCTATGTTGCTTTGTGGCATTTCCTGATGGCATCTATGCTGTCTGAGCTGGCATGGGCAGTCTCACTTTTCACCTAAGGTGTATGGAGGGCCTGGGTAACTTTCTGGAACACATGGAACCACAAGGTGGGAACCTTATTGACAGCGCCGCATAAGCATTTTGTGCTTTCTTTTCCTTCCCAGAGTGACAGCTGAGAATGACTTCCTCCATAGCCTGCTGGGCAAAGTCACGGCCTCCAAGGGAGACAGTGGAGGGCAAGGTAAAATGCCACCATGTGCCCAGTGGACTGGGCTCTGTCTTGGGAGCTCTTGATGCTTTGGAAAACAGTTCAAAATCCTAAACCCTGGGAAACATAGCCTTCCTTCTAGACAGACCATTGTGAAGAATGGAAGCATGTGATCTGTGGAGATGGAAACCACATCTCCTGAATCTGGGAGGCATGTCCTAGTGCCTAGAGGAAGAGGGGAACTGATATATCCTATCTCTTATGTGTCAGGCACTCTCATATATCTCCTTAATTGATTTAATTCTTCCCACATTCCTGTGAGATACATGGTATCTACCTCACTTTACAGAGGCTAGGCTTAGAGAGGTGGGTTAGTTTGACAGAAGCTGACATTGCTAGAAGGCACCAGTGGGATTCAAACCCACAGATGTCTGGCTCCAGAGCCCATCTGCTTTCCACCTTCCTTCCTCCTGGGTTGGGTCACTGCTTCTGAGATTGTTTCTCTCTGCTTCCAGTGGTGTCCTCCAGAAGGAGCTCAAGGGGAGAAATGGTGGGGGTTGGGGGTGGGGGCAGCGAGACTGAGAATACCTTGAAGTTGCCTCTTCATGGTGAGCGTTCCCTTCCAGGCCTCTGGGTGACCATGAAGATGCTTGTGGGTGACATCATTCAGATCCGCAAGGACTACCCACACCTGGTGGATAGGACTACTGTGGTGGCCAGGAAGCTGGGCTTCCCAGAGATCATCATGCCAGGTCTGGCCTTCTCCTGGGGTGGGGGAGATCTAGCTTGTCACATCCATTTTCCCTTTAAAAAGTCAACTCCTTACTTTTCTACTACATCTTTTCTGTTTCTTTCCCTGAAGGTAACCACTGGAAATGATTTTTGTATATCCAAAAATCTTCCAAACATTCACGTAATAAAGACAAACACATAAATATACACACATGCACTTTTTCCCCTCACAATGGGATCACACTTCATATGCTTTATATACCATTACTTTACATACTTTATATAGAGTTCTCTGATTTGCTTTATCACTTAATAATTTATCATGGACATTCTTTCTACTTTACTACACACTGAATAATTCTGTTCTTTTGGGGAGGATATGTCATTCTCTTAAATTTTTAAACTATTTTTTTTTTATTACCAGAGGACTCCATGCTCATTGTAAAGTGTTAGAATAGCATGAAAGGGTATAAAGTGAAACGTTAAAAGCTCCCTCAAATCTTTGTCTCTAGAAGTAACTGCTATTAACATTTTCTGAACGTGTATATAATAAAAAAAATAAATAAATGAGATGATATAATAACATTCTTCTGAAACTTCCCTTTTCATCTTAATCCCGTCTTAGACTTGCATGCATAGCTACTCTCACTTACTCCTCCTCCTCCCCACCGTGTATAGCGGTCCCCTAGGGGCCTGCCCTGTGGTTCATTTGGACCTGCTTTACCTGTGACATCAACTCCTTGTGCATTCCCCTGTGGGGCTTTCCGTTCTGATTGCCCCCCATTCCTGAACACCTCCTGACCCTCCTTCCGTGTTCCTTGGGGACTCGAAAAGGCACTCTATCTTCTGCACAGTGAAAGATTGTGTGGCTGACTGTGGTTGCTGTTCACGGGCCAAGATCAGCTCCATTGGAGCTTTCCTTTGCCTTTCCAGAAGGTGTCACTAGAGGATGGAAATTAAATGATTTTAATGGGGAGAAAAACAGCCAACCCGCCTACCTTTTTACAACTGATGTCCTGGCATCGGTCCATCCCCTTTTTACCTATCTTCCCAGCCTCCCTGATGAGGAAGCAATGCTTTTTTCAAGCATGTCTGATCTTGATTTCATTAGTAGATGTCAAGGCAGGGCACTTCCTCTCAGGCCCCCACTCCCTGTGCTTCCCAGTCAGTGTCTCTCCTGCAGCACAGACACCAACTCTTGTCTCTCTCTCCCTCTGTCTGCAGGGGATGTCAGGAACGACATCTACATCACTCTCTTACAAGGAGACTTTGACAAGTACAACAAGACCACACAGAGGAATGTTGAAGTGATCATGTGTGTGTGTGCAGAGGATGGCAAAACGCTACCTGTAAGGGCCCCTGCTGCTGTCCCGGGTGCCCCGGCCACCATGGGTGCTTCTGCTCTCAAAGATTTGCTTTTCTCATACCAATCTGCTAACTGCCAAGAGCCTTTGGGATGCCTTGACTAACATGATCTACATCTTTAGAGCTTGGTTAGCATACTGGCCCATAGTAAGACCTTGTATCGTGTTGTCTTTTACATCAAAGCAGTTTTTCAATGTCTGTCTCTCTCTTTTCATAATCCATTTTTCTTTCTTCTATTTCCTTTTTTTTTTTTTTTTTTTTTTGCTTGACCTCAGCTTATAGGTCAGTTTTTTGCTGTTAAAATGTTGTTCACATTGAAACTTGAGCTGGTTTATTCAGGCAAAATCCATGACAAGAAAAAGGATCAATACAGAGCCTTGGGCTAGTGTGGAGACTCAGGATGGCCTCAAAACAGACATTCCCAACACTTAATCCAACTCCCTAGTGCTCAGCTAGAATTCTGGTGGAAAGCCTTATTCGTAAATTGGTCTCCAGAGGGCCAACACAGTGTATTCAAGAATGCAAAGCACATTGCTATAAATATTTATACAGCATATGTCCTATATAATATTTGTCATGTGTGTTTACATTTATTTACTTATATTTCTTCAAAGGTTGTCAGCAATTGTGTCCAGTGTGTGGGAGGGCTCTGCTTCTCCATTTCTCCTTTTGGAGTACTGAGCTGAAAATAAAATCAGCTCTCAGCAGCAGTTTCAGCGTGGGCAAATATTCCTCTTAGGCCACAGTAGGTGATTAGATAGCACAGTACCGTGGGGGCGTTAAGTATTGATAAGTCATCTGCTCTAGCCTTGGGGCCTGGGGCTCAGGCAGATATTTCTACCCTCTACCTAAGAACATAAATGGCATTCACAGGGGAATTACTACGTGCCAGGCACTGGGATAAGTATGATGCATTGCCATTATTATCCCCATTTTTACGGGGGTGGGGGCAACTAAGCCTTCAAGTGAAACTGCTTTTCTAAGTACATAAGTACTAAGTACTTTTCTAAGTACATACATAAAGTTAGTATATGGTAGGGATGGGGTTTGGTTCCAGGTTTCAGGCCCTCTTAAATACTTCACTATAATGCCTATCCATTAAAAAAAATCCTCCAGTTTATTTCTTATATCAAAAAATGATGCTAATAACCACTTCTTTCAAATTCTGGGAAGATTAATAATTATTTTTTAAATTTAAAGAAAACCCCAAGTGTCTTGTTTGTTGGTAAAGACTGGCCCCATTAATTAATATCTAGCTGAGCAAAAACCCAAGTGTTTAAATCATCCTCTTCTTGTTGGTTCTGAAAAGTAAAATAAGTGAGAGACATTTTGCTCAAAAGATCACAAAAGAAGAGCGGAGGGCTTTTATCTGAAAGGGAAATTGCATTTCACGAATGTATAGACCATTGCTTTGAAGTTATTTTTATCCGACTACCTGTTGAAGAACTTTTAAACCTCAGCTTCATTTTTAAAAACACTGATATGCTCACCTTCAGTGTTGTCAAAGGACAAATTAGAAGGAACAGTTAGCAGGAATGTAGGCATCAAATCTTGCTCCTGAACCATTCTTCTACCTCTGCCACCCTTTCCAGTCACACCCGACCAGGCTGCGCAAACACGCTCATCAAAGATGAATATATAAGGAGGTATTCTGGGGGCTGAAATGGAGAGGTAACTATGGGGCACGGTGATAATTTGCAGTTTCCTCTATTAGGGAAGTTATGGGGGAGTTCAGTTGACTGACTATTGAAAATTGCTAAGGAAGCCTGTGGGAGGCTGTTCTTTCTTTATTTGCAGAAATAAATATTACTGCCTAATTAAGTGTCAGACAGCACACTCAAATACTTTTGATACTGGTGGGTTCCTGTGGAAACAGTTGCCTTCAGAGGTATCTATTTCTTTTCCCGCTGCAGGTGCACACTGCCCTTGGCAGAGCAGGGCCAGAGGACAGAGTAAGTTACACGTGTCCTTGGCCCACTTTGGGGTCTCAGCAACCTTTTACAGGAGGGGCCATAGCAGAAAAGCTAGTGCAGTGGACTCTGGGATCAAATAGATCAAGTTAAAATCCCAACCTCCCTTCCTAGTAGCTGTATAATCTTGGATAAGGTTTATTTGTCTATAAAAGAGGAGTCATAATTTCCTCCTCACAGGGTTGCAAGTTAAACAAAATGGTAAGGGTAAGGCACCTGGTATGCAGTAAATACGCAGAAACAGGAAGGGGGGTAACATTCAGAGAAGGGCGAGCAATTGCAAGTTGATGCCCTGACCAGGAACTGAGGCAGTCAGATGGTCACTACAATGAGGATGGATGCCTGAAGCAAGTTTAAGGAGAAGCAAAAAGGATTAGATGTCAGGCTGAGAAACCTGTCCTCTTCTGAGCTCAGCTAGCCAACGGGGGTAGAGGCAGGCATAGAGGACAACATAGTATAGCACTTGAGACCATGACCTCTGGGGCCAGGCAACCAGGCTCAATTCCCAGTGTAGCCTGGATTAGCAGGATGACCTTGAACAAATTACATCATCTCTCTATGCCTACAATTTTCTGTCTGAATCAGAGACTGCAGCAGTTGCACCTTGCTTTTGTGAATATCGAATAAGGTGATCTACATAGTAAGTGTTCATTAAAATTAGTTACTAGACAGGTATAGTAGTCTTCTGGTTTGATTCTTGCCTTGTGGCTGCTAACTGGCATCTTCCTGGCATGTGGCTTTGTTGGTGTAGAGCACTCTCGTTCTCAAAGTGCGTTTGCATCCATGGTGTCATTTGTTCCTCAGGTGATTACTATCAGGTAGACAGGGCCTGTGTGAGGAGCCTGATTTTTCCTCCTGCTGAAGTGAGTCTGCCAAGACTAGCTCAGCATTAAAGCCCCCAGGCTTCCTGATTCCTATGCAGATTGCCTTCAAGTAACCTGAAACCTACTAGGAGTTCTTACTGCTAACTGGGTACCATGGGGGTGGGCAATGGGGAAAATTGTTGAACAGGCTTACTTGAGACATTTACAAATCTATATTTTCTCTAAAACCAGGCTCAGTCCCTGGTCATGATTCTCGACACATGTGGAAACATTCAGTTTTATCTCGGAAGGGTTGAGAGTGAGGGTCTTAGGCCTTTCTCAGAGTAGTACTGAAACTTTTTTCTACAGCCTTAGGCCATCAAAAGTTTTCACCATCAAGATAGTTTTGTGGAATTCAGTTGCTCGCCATACAACAATTTTACTTTCACCAGAGATATATACGTATTTTCAGATTTTATAAGCTACATGGGATTCACTGCAGCTACAGAAACTCTAAGCCCATAAATGTCACTAGATATAAATCATGGGAGGCTGGAAGGTTGTTATGGAAGGAACACTGGACAGAGAGTTAGTGGGTCGAGATGTGTGCTAGCTCTGCTACCTTTCTGGGCTCTCAGGGCCTCAGTTTACTCAGTGTTGAAATGTGGATAATAGCAGTGATCATCTGAGGTGGTTATGAGGATTGGATTAAGTGAGGTAGTATGTATGAAGCGTTCAGCATAATGCTGGACAAAAAGCACTCTCTAAATGGTTAGAAAAACTTTGAAAGTATGTTTATAGGTCAGTGCCTCAAAAATTTCTGTAAGCCCTCATTCCCTTCATTCCATTGAAAACCAAGAGAGTTGTCTTTCTTCATTTTTAGTTCACTGGTTATTCTTGGGTTTTTTTTTGTTGTTTGTTTGTTCTTAGAGGTAAGTTCTGAAAGGATGCTATATCCTTATTTTGAAATGGATTCAGTTGGATTGCAAGTACCCTCAATCATTGTTTCCCTACAGCTTGGAAGTAAAGAGGGAGAATTCCAGGGAGAGATTCTACTTCCCACAAGCAGGATTCTACTTCCCACAAGTTAGCTTCTCTTGTTGGGGGTCCCAAAGTGCTTGCGTGTGGCCAGTTTGGATCATTTAGCCTGGTGGTGGTGGTAGAGGGGATTTCAAGGATCCGTTGGTGAATTGGATGGAATCTGTAAGAGGCAAGGAGTCTGTCATCCTAAAAATGCCCAGAGACACACAGTTTTGCAGTTAGGGAGCCTGGGGCTCTAAAATCAATCCTTTTGTCCCTACATCTCTGGAGACTAGAAGCAAATAAAATTCTGTTGGTCTGGTATAAAACATTTAGACCCTTGCTGGGTGACCCTAGCTAAAATCTTGTTTTGGGGCCAGACAGCTAGAATTAATACAAAGAGATAGAATTAAGGTGCTAGCACACTCTATTAGCAGATCTTCCTTATTACTCTGAATGTGATTTTTATGGCAAACGCTAAATGTCCTATAAGGTATACTTGCTCTGTGCTCATTCTCTGTTTGGAATGTCTTTCCCACATTTCTGCTCAGAGCCAACTTGGAATCTTTCTTCAAGATTCTCAACTGTCATCACCTCCAAGAAATCTTCCCTGAATCCTCAGGCTACACTTAAGTGTCTCTTCTCTGTGCTCCACTGTAATAAATACATATGTCTGCCATTACATTGCATTTAGTGATTTGTCTGGTTATCTAAAGATCTTTCTGCAAAACTGTGAACTCTTATGTCAGGTTGAATATCTGACTAATGCCCATTTCCCAGTGCTTGGCATGGGCCTGATACTAGAAGATGCTCCGTGACTGTGGGGCTCCCTCTGCCCCTGTATCTGTCTGCAACCCATGCTCCCTCCCATCGCCCAGCTTCTGTGTTAGCATCAGAAATACATCAGAATGAGCTGCTGCTTGACTGATCTGAGCCTGTTTGTAAACTTTGTGCACATTCAGATTTTAGAAACAAATAGGATTAATAAGACTGGCAGCATGCAGTAACTCCAAGGCTGGTTACCATTTACAATAAGTCAGTCACGTCAGCGCCTGGTGTGCTCCAATGGTTTCCAGAATGCAAGTAATAGAATTTCTGTAGTTAAGCAGCTGTCACTCCTGGGGCCAGGGATGTTCATGTATAAATCTGTAACTTAGAAGGGTACCTGGCAGAAGGGTTGGTGAATGGAGGGTTTTCCAAGGCCCTAAGGCCATTGTTGGCCTTGGAACTAAAATTGCCCAAGCACAGAAAATGGCAGTTCTATAGTGTTTTGTTTTGTTTTGTTTTCTCTTTTTTTCCCTCTTGGATCAGAATGCAATTTGTGTAGGAGCTGGGGACAAGCCCATGAATGAATATCGGTCCGTTGTGTACTATCAAGTCAAACAGCCACGGTGGAATGAAACAGTCAAGGTAATAATGATAATAATAATAATAATAATGATAGCAGCACACATGTATTTAGGGGCTCTGAGACACCTCCCTAAGACCTGAAGCAATACCCTAGTGTGTGTCCAGTGGTGTGTCAGGGAGTAAAAATGGTGGCCCAAAGCATGAGCAACCTGCTTCTCTTGATCACCCTTCACTGACCCAGGACCAGCCACTAGAGAATTGTCATATGTTCTTCTTGTGGACAGTGTCTAGCCTACCAAGTTATGTCACTCTACTCAGCAGTGAGGAGCGACAGAGCTTGCAAGCAAATGTGAGGCTATAAAAGACCACTTGATGCCTGAAAGATATTCTCTTGGGAATATGTCTCAGACAAAAGTGGTATTAATCACAAATACTCACACTACCAGATTGTCACACTAAGTGGAAGGGAATATCATGCATTGGAAGAAGAGTTTGGAATTAATTCAGTGAACAGGGAAGCTTGAATATCTCTACCTTATAATTAGTAGCAGTCTTTATTCGCCCTGTTCTCTGAACCCAAACTCAAGATGTTCGTTTAACTTCCTTTTCTGAGATAGCTACCCAGAGCTCAGTGGCTCTTGCCCTGTCACTTATATTCCTGTTTTCCTCAGTGGGTCTCCCCAAATTCACTCTCTTCAAAATGACCTACCCAACTTCAGGGTCAGAAAGCTATTGGATGGACCAAGTTGTTTTTCTCTTTTCTGTGTTCTCTTGTACACTAGTTATTTCCCTTTGCTAGCCCTTGTCAGATGGTTGTTAAAATATGCATCTCCCCATGTGAACCATAAGCTTTTTGAGTTGCAGGGCCTCTGCCTTACATTAACATGGCCAGCATATCATATGACCATAGCTTGGAGTAGCCATTAAATTCGCAGCAAAATAATGAATTGGACTGCAGTTGTTCATGAGATTCTCAGAAAAATCCCTTTCTTTTGTCTGAAATTACAAATGATGGATCTCTTCAGGCTCAAATTCCATTTTCTGGAGCAGAAAGTGTCCCAAAGTATACATCGGTTTGGCTTTTAATAGTCATCTCTACAGTGTAAACTTGTCCCTTTAAAAAATCAAAGTGGCTTCCTCACAGGTAGCTAAACTTTGCTTTGGCTTGAATTGCAAGTTATGGAGAGAACTGTGAGGTGTTGGGAGGTGGCCAGTCCATGGCCAGGCCTGATACGTATCAATCAAGTGTTCAATAGACCACCCTCTGGGCAGTGAAATGGGTGACCAAGGAGTGGGTGATTTGGCTCAGTGGCTTCAAAGGTAAAAACATTTGGGTATCTGTCCAGCCAAGGATGGGAATGAGCCCTAGGGTTTTCCAAAATATTATTGGATTTAAGCATTTTTATGAATTTTCATAAACAAGAGTCCTCAGGCATACCCTGTAATGACCGTTGTTAATTTGCTAAGCCCTGCTGCAATTGCCAGAACTCCTGGAGTGTGTAAGGAAAATGTGCATTGTGCAGTGTGCAGTGCATCAAATCCTGTGCTAAAGTTATGTGACTTTTATATCAATTTGGGGAGATTCATTTTAACCCACTATAATTTACGAACCTCTTTTCATTGGCTAGGAATGCAATTTGCCAAATGGATTACATTTGGTACTTTATTTTCTCTTCATAGCTAGTTCTTATGTAATTTATTTACAGTTCATCAGGCTTGATGGATGGATAATAAATCAGCATGCAGCTCTCTCAGTTAAATGGTCAGGCTGCCTTTTGCGGGGGGTGGGGGTGCTGGAGTGGGAAAAGCTGTTTAACTCATTGTCTCCTGAATTCTGGTTTCTGCCTACCAAGGTGGCTGTCCCTATTGAAGACATGCAGAGAATCCATCTGAGATTCATGTTTCGACATCGGTCATCCTTGGAATGTGAGTACCTGACCAAGTGGCATCTCTGAAGCTCCTCTAAGGAGAGAGAAATGAGATAACTGGGTGACCCATGTGTCATTTTCTTTCCTGACCTCACAATGCTATTTCCAGCTAAAGATAAAGGAGAAAAGAACTTTGCCATGTCCTATGTGAAGTTGATGAAGGAAGATGGGACCACTCTGCAAGATGGGTGCCATGACTTGGTCGTCCTAAAGGTACCATGAGTTGGATTAACTCTGCAGTGAGTAGGGTCCAGGAATCCAAGGGAAGATGGCAGGATTGCTTAGTGGTTAACAGCAGGGACCACAGAATCACACACACCAGGGTTTACCAGCCATGTGGCCTTGTGCAAAATCTTAACTTCTCTGCCTCTGTTTCCCTCTCTATGAGCCCTCAGTGAATAATTGTGAGTATCATATGAGACCGCTCCTGTAAACACAACTGTGATGGGTACATGGCACATTGAATATGTGGAAAAGATTATTGTTACATACAGAATAGGCTATTGACTGTAAAGAGCCCTGTGGGATATATAAAAGACCAGCAAGAAACACTTGAGAGATGCCTCACTATTGCGAATGGCAACATATCAGATGCTGGGATCCTGATCCTGCCCCTGACTAAATCTGGAATCATCTCACATGTCTCCCTGAGTGTCAGTTTTCTTTTTTCTTAAGTGTGATGGTAATATTTATGACTAACCAGTGAGATGACCCATGTGGAAGGGCTGTGTATAAAAGGGTGTATAGATATCAGCCGTCATTATTTTACATCATGAGACTTGGACTATTTTCAAGAAGTGGGGAGGTTTGACTTGATCTCACTCACATGCTTTCCTGCAACCCCTCTTATGGCAGCAGGATGCCTATGCTAGCACCTGACTGGAGACAAAGCATGTGGTTGTGAAACAGGACAGGCACAGGGATCCAACTCTTGTCCTTGGCTTTTTCAACTTTGGGGGCTGAAAACATCCTTTTGCCTATGGTCTCCATGGCAAGCATAGCCTCATCAAGGCTTCATTATAAGGTACTCTTCTCTGAGTCTCTCTGGCTTTTCTGGAAACCCACACCTCCCTTCTTCTGCACAGCTGCTGTCTTCTCATTTATGACACATCAAGGTAGTTCTTGGCTTGAAAGCCATTCTTCCCCAACATATTGTGAACTCACTGGAGGCAGGGGCCCAGTTGTAGTCAGTTTTCTATTTACTTATCTTCCTTAAGTCTCCCTTTTCTTATCTGTAAACCGAGGGTGATAGCAATGTATACGACAGTGCCAGTAGCAATTCCATTTAAATGGAATGAACTAAAGCATACTTAGTGCATACTTAGTACTTAGTGCAGTATCCAGTACAGAGTAAGGGATCCATAAACATTAACTCCTATAATGCCTACCTCTAATCATTCATTTCCACATTCCAAGGGACTTAGGTGTCTATCAACTCTGTTAAGAGCTCTATATGAATTATTCCCATTTAGTCTGCTCAGAATTTCTAGGAAGTAGGTAATATGATTAATCGTCGGTTTAATCACGAGAAAAATGAGACACATCCAAACAATGTGTTCAAGATGACACAGACTTGTGAGTGGTAGAATAGGGTCTAGATCCCAGGACTTTCAGATTCTGGTGCCTTTGCTGTTAATTTCTCCTTTAACCTGATTCCTTGTCTTGCTAATGGGCATGTGTTGAGATCTCAAGGAATGTAGGCGGAATCACAATGAACTGCCAGGGGAATCTTCAAATTCCCTTTGTACTGTTAATGAAGTCCACAGAGCCTTCAAATGGTTGGTCAATCTTTTTTCCATTAATGTAACTTTGGGTTCTTGCCTGGTTTGTGGAAAGATAGCCCTGCCATACCAGCTGATATTTACTGCTTCTCTGATGATTTTTTTAAATTCTGATCCTCTGCACCTTCAAACTCTGTGTGGCATTGGGCATGTACCCACGGCTTGGGAGAAATAACCAAGGTGTTTTTCCCAGGGGGAGAGTAAGAAGATGGAGGATGCCAGTGCTTACCTGACACTTCCTTCTTATCGACACCATGTGGAAAACAAGGGGGCCACCTTGAGTCGAAGCTCCAGCAGTGTTGGGGGGCTCTCTGTCAGCTCCCGGGATGTATTCTCCATTTCCACCCTGGTGTGTTCCACAAAGCTCACCCAGAATGGTAATGAAACCATCAAGAGTTGTGTATATGTAGTGCGTGTGTATGTGTGTAAGTCCAAGAAGGTGCTGAATGAACAGTTTAGTCTAGTAATAGTAATTCAACTTATCTGGACTCTATTTCAGTGGGCTTGCTGGGTTTGCTTAAGTGGCGTATGAAGCCTCAGCTGCTACAGGAAAACTTAGAAAAATTGAAGATTGTCGATGGAGAGGAAGTGGTAAAGGTCAGTGGGGCTTCGTTTTGTTTGTATTCATCCACCAGTGACAGAGATTTAAATCATGGGTGGCTTCTGGGGGCAAATGAAGTGTTGAGAAAGATCGGACTTTTTCTCTAACAGTGGGACATAACGTCTCAGATTGCCATGAGAAACCTTTACTAGGAAATCCAGAGGCTGATTTGGTTCAATGATGCTGAAAACATGTTGAGTGGTAAAAAACTATGGTTGTGTTTAGTTTCTGGAAGGAGATCAGCCTGGGTGTAGATCTCAGCTCAACCACTCGCCAACTTTATGTGATAATACGGATGTGACATATTTTGCAGGGTTGTTGTGAGCATTCAAGGCAATAATATTTAAAAATTACTTAGTGTCGTCTCTTACACAATGTTCTACTAAACACGTAAATCATACAGAGTTGAATAAATAGTAACTATTCATTATTTTTGTTGGTATAAATTGCTAAAAAGTGTGATCTTTTAGTACTACCTACTGTTAGTGTTAGAAATAAAAAGTATTCTTAGTTCCTGTTGCTTACAGAGTATTATGCATCATACATGAAAGAGAAAGACATCAGGGCTCACATTTTAAGTGAAACAAGCAGGAAATAATACACATGTCAGATGTGTTGTTGTGTCCACATGGTGTTGGAGAATATAGTGTCTGAGGTACAGATCTAATGAAGCAACCTTCTCTTCAATTCTATAAATTGGGACAAATATTTCCCACAGGTCTTGGTGATCTTGTTTCCTCAGGAATTTGGTCAGCTAGAAACTCTGAGATTAAACATCTGTATTTGGTAGCTCTGTGTTTTCAGGTACTATAGGAAATATTGACCCATTTCCTAGGAAGGAAGAGTATCAGATTTTAGTTAATTTTCCATACATGGAGAAGCAAAGGTAGAATTTTCAGATCAGTGCTTTAAAATGTGCACCATTGATCCACCTACCTGATTCAGCAGTAGAAGGAAAATTCTCCAGACATCCTTTCATAAGGTCTATCATGTTTGGACAGCTTGGAGAAGCATCGAGGAGGGAATTACATTGTCTCTACCTTTGCATTATATTTTTATTTTTCTAAAAAAAATGTTATTAAAGTATATACACACCCTAAGGGTACAGTTCACTGTATTTTTACACACGTACATACTGATATACACACCGTCTAGATCAAGATACAGAACATTTTTGGCATTGAAGTAGACTCTCTCTTACTCCTTCTCAACCTCCTTATACTGACTGCCATCATAGATTTTTTTTGCCTGTTCTTGAATTTCATAAAAATAGAGTAATGAATATTGTACATTGTTGTGTCTGACTTATCATACTCTACACAGTTCTCATGAGGGTTATCCTTGTTGTTGAATGTAGAAGTAGTTTGCTCTTTTTTATTACTATGGAGTATTCTGTATTATTAAAACACTGTCATATATTCATTCATGCTGTTGATTGACAATTGGGTTGCTCCAAGTTCTGGCTCTTGTGAAGAAAGCTCCCTGGACCTTTTGAAGGCAGCACGTCTTGGATGTGTACTCTCATTCCCTTAGGGATACACTGAGGAGTGGAATTTCTTCACTCTTCTAATGTGACCTTCATTACTTTGTCCAGTTTCTCCAGGATACTCTGGATGCCCTCTTCAATATCATGATGGAGCATTCTCAAAGTAATGAGTACGACATCCTCGTCTTCGATGCATTGGTAAGAAAGAAGGGACCGGTGTTTAGTGACATTAGACATTAGTGTGTGTCTCACTGTGAGAACACTGAGAACTTGTGTCCCCTGTGGCCCTTTCGTGAATTTTTTTGGAGGCACTGTAACTTTTGGCAATTAGAGCAATGAATGAGCAGCTGAGGATTTGGGGAGTTTGTGTTTGTTTCTAGTTCATTTGAAAGCATGGTAGGATGAGTTAAAGGGGAATTTTAAATGTTGATGTCATATTAGTACTGGTTGCAAGTACATGAAGCTAGATGCCATGAATAATGGCTTCAGCTTTCCGTGAATGCCGGGAGCTTGTTTTGGCCAGGTTATGAAGCACCCAAAATGTTTCCTACCTTCTTCTTTCTCATAGTTTCCAAATTCCCAGCATCATTACATCCTCCTGCCCACCCAGAACATTTTATGGTAGCACACAATCCCAGTCCTTCCTCTAACATCTTCCCAAATGATCTGTTCCTCCTCTGTGTCCCAACTCATGTTTTCTTAGTGTCATGTCCACACTAGGGTATCAGTGACCAATGAAGTCTTAGTGCATTAACTGCTTGTGTCAGTGACATTTACATTTTAAAGAGGTTACTTGGAAACAACTGTGACTTAATCCAGTGCTTCCCAGAGGGCTTCTGGAAAGGTAACCTGTAAGAAGTGCTAGACATTGTAGGACCCTCTCAGAGATTCACAATGCATGTAGATATGTTAAAGACTCCAAAAAACCCTGAAGTAAAGACGACAATCTAACAATGATATCCTGAAATCTGTCAAACTTACCTGGCCATGAAGCCCTTTTATCCTATAACACCCTGTAACACACTTCATGAAATGCCTTTTAGGAGAGATACTACCGTAATGAAAAGGACTAACAATATATTAGTGAGTTAATTCCTGGGCAAAATAATTTTGCTGGAGATTTAATTATGCCATGTGACTATGGCTTCCTGCCTTGGGTCTGACCCCCAAACCCTGATTCCTTGAATCTTCTTCAGATCTACATAATAGGACTCATTGCTGACCGGAAATTCCAGCACTTCAACACTGTTCTGGAGGCTTACATTCAACAGCATTTCAGTGCCACCTTGGCTTACAAGTAAGTTACTGTACATATGGGAGTTTCTTGTCCATCTCCTGCTTGCCCTGCCAGGATGCCCAGGGCACAAGGATCTTGAGTATTTTCCTTTTGTATCAGGCTGTGTGAGTTCTCCCTTTCTGATAAGACCCAGTCCATGGTGGATTATTTGAATTAAATAAAAATGTGCAAACCCATAGGTTAGAATGAATATTTTATTGTGGTAGCAGTACATGAAAGCATTCATTCATTCAGTCGGTCAGCCAGCATTTATTGAGCAGGACTTGAGGTAGACACTGGGATTCAGAGGCTAGAGAAGAGAAAGTGCACATCCAAGTAGCCCATTATGGCTTGGACACAGGGAACTGATGGTTACAGATAGGAGGTGATGCTGGAGAGGTTGGGAGAGGCCAGTTTTCCAAAGGGCCTTGAAGTTTAGGCCAAATAGTTTGAAGTCTGCTTCACTGGTAATGAAGAAACATGGAAAGTTTCTCAGTAAGGGAATTCCATGATAATACCAGAAGTTTATTTTATAGGAAGCAAATGCTGAAAAGAACATTATCACCACCATTATTTCCACTCATATCCTGATTATGACTAGCTTTCCCAGTCAAAAGATTTTTTGCCTCACTAGTTTTTCCTTTGCTGGCTTTTTATGGGCAGGAAATACTAATTTACTCCCTGTATTAAATACATATATTTTAAGCAGAGTTATTTTTATGGCTGTAAACGAGTGAGTAAGCTTAGCTGTACCACCACCTTTAACCTTTGATTGAATGCTTTATAATTTACTGAGCAAACTAATCACCATGCTGTGAGTTAGAAAGAGATGTATTTTCAAAATATAATCCCTTATTCAGGAAATTGATGACGGTGCTGAAGACTTACTTGGATACCTCCAGCAGAGGGGAGCAATGTGAGCCGATCCTACGAACTCTGAAAGCTTTGGAATATGTGTTCAAGTTCATTGTTCGGTCGAGGACATTATTTTCACAGTGAGTGCTTGTTATGTAAGAGTGATTGATTAGTTCTGCAGTTCCTCTGGGATACAACAGTGTTTGTGTCATCGGAGAGATTCTTTTATAAAATTACAACCAGCCATTGATCAAAAACAACTTAAAAATCCAACACAGAGAGTTATGAATAGGTTATAATTGTTCCCTCTAAGCTCATTCAGGGAAAAATATAAATCTTCACATGTTATAGAGTTATGTTTCATCCAATGGACTTGATTTGTGATTTGAGGCTCTTCTGTATTTCATCTATAATTTTTCATTTGATTTGAGATATGGTGAAAACTTTCCAGGAATCCTCAATGATAGAGGTACCGGGAGTGGAGAGAGCAGAACTTGTGGAGTTTGACAGTTATTTGGCTCTAGCAAGTTGTGCATGACAGATGAGCTGGTATTTGCAGTTGATCTATCTGTCCTTGAGATCCTAGTAGCCAACAATTGAGCTGACATGTTAGAACACCTAAGAGATTTGATGTTTGATGAACAGTGTTACAGAAGTTAGCTGCTCTTTTGAAGGGCTTCAGAGATGGAGGCATTCAAATGCAACCTGCAAAAGAATGGTTTATGTTCATCCTGGCTATAACGAAGGTAAAGCTAGGCAGGGGATTGGTTGTGGTTGTGTGTACGATCAGGTTGGTTGTGTGTGATGGGAGGTAAGAAAAAACATACGTGGAATGTATTGTCTGGATTCTCATCAGTGCAGATGAAGAACATTCAACTTAAACTGATTTAGGAAGAGTAGGACTTTATTTTATTTCACATTTTTAAAAAATCCAGAGGGCAGTTAGCCTCAGGTATGGCTGGATCAAGATACTGAATGCCATCAGGATAGTCCCTGTCTCTCGAGATCTTGCCTCTGCTTTCCTTTTGTTACCTTCTGAGGCAAGTTTTTAAATGTTAAAGCCACTGGAAGCCTCAGATTCGTATTCTAATTTAAACAACTGTAAGCTCTTTGTTGTTCCAGTAAAATCCTGTGCCAAGAACTATCTTTGATCATGTGCTAAGGAAACAGTATGACCAAGGAAATGAATATGCAGATTATGTGTTTGTGGTCTCATGTGTACCTCTGGAGCCATGGATCGGGTCACCCACTTATTGTATAGACTTGTTTAATTGGAGAGATGGCTTCCCAAAAGACAGTAGAAGTCTGTTGTCATCACTTTGATTATGACAATTGATGGGCTACAAAAGTTTCATACTCAACAAGGCATCTGAAATGTGAATCATTTCGGATTGTCCTGAAACATTCTTTGAGATTTCAGGTGAGAATAGAAAGAGATGACTGTCTTGTACCATGTCACAAAACATATGTCATGTGCATTCTTCTTTTTTTAAGATTCTTTTTCAAGTCTACATTTTTCCCTTTTAGAATTGATGCAAATTTTACATTTTATTTATTTATTTATTTATTTATTTATTTATTTATTTATTTATTTATAATTTAAATCCAAGTTAGTTAACATATGGTGTAGTAACAGTTTCAGGAGTAGAATTTAGTGATTCATCACTGACATGTAATACCCATTGCTCATCCCAACAAGTGCCCTCCTTGATGCCCATCACCCAACTCCCCTCCAGCAATCGTCAATTGGTTCTCTGTATTTAAGAGTCTCTTATAGTTTTCCTCCCTCTGTTGTTCTTATTTTTCCTTCCCTTCCCCTATGTTCATCTATTGTGTTTCTTAAATTACACATATGAGTGAAATCATATGATATTTGTCTTTCTTTGACTTATTTTGTTTAGCATAATACATTCTAGTTCCAATGTAAATGGAAAGATTTCATTTCCATTGTTGTTGCAAATGGCAAGATTTCATTCTTTTTGATGGCTGAGCAGTTTTCCATATCTTCTTTATCTGTTCATCAGTCCATGGACATTTGGGCTTGTTCCATAATTTGGCTTTTATTGATAGTGCTGCTGTAAACATTGGGTTACATGTGCACCTTCGAATCAGCATTTTTGTATCCTTTGGATAAATACCTAGTAGTACAATTGCTGGTTCATAGGGTAGCTCTATTTTTAGTTTTTTGAGGAACCTCCATACTGTTTTCCAGAGTGGCTGTACCAGTTTACATTCCCACCAATAGTGCAAAAGGGTTCCCTTTTCTCTACATCCTCACCAACATCTGTTATTTCCTGAGTTGTTAATTTTAGCTATTCTGACAGGTGTGAGGTAGTATCTCATGGTGGTTTTAATTTGTATTTCCCTGATTATGAGTGATGTTGAGAGTCTTTTCATGTGTCTGTTAGCTATCTGGATGTCTTCTTTGGAAAAATGTCTATTCATGTCTTCTGCCCATTTCTTCACTGGATTGTTTGTTTTTTGGGTGTTGAGTTTGATTAGTTCTCTACAGAATTTGGATACTAACCCTTTATCTGATATGTCATTTGCAAATATCTTCTCCCATTTCATAGGCTGCCTAGAGTTTTGTTGATTGTTTACTTTGCTGTGAAGAAGATGTTTATATTGATGATGTCCCAACAGTTCATTTTTTCTTTTGTTTTCTTTGTCTCTGGAGACATGTCTAGTAAGAAGTTGCTACAGCTGATGTCAAAGAGATTGCTGCCTGTTTTCTTCTTTAGGATTTTGATGGCTTCCTGACTCACATTTGGGTCTTTAATCATTTTGAATTTATTTTGTATGTGATGTAAGAAAGTGGTCCAGTTGCATTCTTTGCATGTTGCTGTCCAGATTTCCCAACACCATTTGCTGGAGAGACTGTCTTTATTCCGTTGGATATTCTTTCCTGCTTTGTTGAAGATTAGTTGGCCATATATTTGTGGGTCCATTTGTGGGTTCTCTATTCTGTTCCATTGATCTATGTGTCTGTTTTTGTGCCAGTATCATATGTCTTGATGATTACAGCTTTGTAATAAAGCTTGAAGTCCGGGATTGCGATGCTTCCAGCTTTGGTATTTTTTCCAACATTACTTTGGCTATTTGGGGTCTTTTCTGGTTCCATACAAATTTTATAATTTTTTGTTCTAGCTCTGTGAAGAATGTGGTGTTATTTTGATAAGGATTACATTGAATGTGTAGATTGCTTTGGGTAGTATCGACATTTTAACAATATTTGTCCTTCCAATCCATGAGCATGGAATGTTTGTTTTTCCATTTCTTGTGTCTTCTTCAGTTTCTTTCATAAGCTTACTATAGTTTTCAGTGTACAGATCTTTATCCTCTTTGGTTAGGTTTATTCCTAGATATCTTATGGTTTTTGGTGCAATTGTAAATGGGACCAATTTCTTAATTTCTCTTTCAGCAGCTTCATTATTAGTGTATAGAAATGCAACTGATTTCTGTATGTTGATTTTTATATCCTGTGACTTTGCTGAAATTATGTATCAGTTCTAGCGTTTTTTTGGTGAAGTGTTTCAGGTTTCCACATAGAGTATCATTTCATCTGTAAAGAGTTAAAGTTTGACCTCTTCCTTGCCAATTTGGATGCCTTTTATTTCTTTTTGTTGTCTGATTGCTGAGGGTAGGACTTCCAGTACTCTGTTGAACAACAATGGTGAGAGTGGACATCCCTGTTGTGTTCCTGACAGTAGGGGGAAAGCTCTCAGTTTTTCCGCATTGAGGATGATATTAGCTGTGGGTCTTTCATATATGGCCTTTATTATGTTGAGGTATGTACCTTCTATCTCTACTTTCTTGGAGGTTTTTACCAAAGAAGGATACTGTGTTTTGTCAAATGCTTTTTCTACATCTCTTGAGAGGATCATGTTGTTCTCATCCTTTTTTTTTAAATTAATGTGATGTATCACATTGGTTGATTAGTGAATATTGAACCAGCCATGAAGCCCAGAAATAAATCCCCCTTGATCATGGTGAATAATTTTTTTTAATGTGCTATTGAATTAGACTTGCTAGTATCTTGTTAAGAATTTTTGCATCCATGTTCATCAAGGAAATTAGTCTGTAATTCTCCTCTTTAGTAGGGTCTTTGCCAGGTTTTGGAATCAAGGTAATGCTGACCTCATGGAATGAGTTTGGAAGTTTTCCTTCCATTTCTGTTTTTTGGAACAGTTTGAGAAGAATTAGTATTAACTCTTCTTTAAATGTTTGGTAGAATTCCTATGGGAAGTCATTGGCCCTAGATTCATGTTTGTTGGGAGATCTTTGATTACTGATTCAATTTCTTTACTGGTTATGGGTCTGTTCAAATTTTCTATTTCTTTATATTTCAGTTTTGGTAGTTTTTATGTTTCCAGGAACATCCATTTCTTCCAGATTGCCCAATTTGTTGGCAATTTGCTCATAATATTCTCTTATTATTGTTTGTATTTTTGCAGTGTTGGTTGTGATTTTTCCTCTTTCATTTGTGACTCTATTTATTTTGGTCCTTTCCTTTTTTTCTTTCTTTTTTCCTTCTTCTTCTTCTTCTTCTTCTTCTTTTTCTTCTTCTTCCTCTTTTGATAAATCTGGCTAGGGGGTTTATCAATTTTGTTAATTCTTTCAAATAATCAGCTCTAATTTTTGTTGATCTGTTCTAATGTTTTTTTTAAAAATTTTGATATCATTGATTTTTGCTCTAATCTTTATTATTTCACTTATTCTGCTGGTTTTGGCCTTCATTTGCTCTACTTTTTCTAGCTCCTTTAGGTGTAAGGTTAGTTGTGTATTTGAGACACTTATTTCTTCTTTAGGAATGCCTCTTCCTTCTTCAGTGCTGCTGGAACTGTAAGTGACTTTGGGCTTCTTCCTTTTTTTTTAATGTTTTTTTTTAATGTTTTATTTATTCTTGAGAGAGAGGGAGAGAGAGAGAGAGAGAGAGAGACAGAGACAGAGACAGAGAGACAGAGCATGAGTGAGGGAGGGGAAGAGAGAGAGAGAGACACAGAATCCGAAGCAGACTCTAGGCTCTGAGCTGTCAACACAGAGCCTGACTTGGGGCTCGAACTCATGAGCCGTGAGATCATCATCTGAGCCGAAGTCAGATGCTCAACCGACTGAGCCACCCAGGTGCCCCAGTGACTTTTGGCTTCTTAAGGAATGAGGTGCTCTGTTAATTCAGCATAGCATATAGAACATCACTGATACTGATCAAATGCCTATTGCACAAGATGCATTTTGAGGGCTAAGACAATGCATTTGGTTAGAAGAGATGTCTCTAAGATAATCCAGGCCTAATCTTGAATCCTTTCTCATGAACAAAGTGTAGGCTGACCTGCAAAGAAGTTCTAGGGCCTCATGGTGAGGGAAGGTAGCTTTCCTGTGTCTTGTTCGTTTTAGAATCTTTATCAATGGTTTCCTCTCCAGGGTGGCGTCAAGGACACTGGGAAGTGATGGAGGTATTTCCCCAAACTAGGAGGGCATTTTACTTAGGAAACTAGAAAATAGAAGGTTTGAAATTTCTAAACCAGCTGGTGAGAAATCATAATATAATTATTGCTTCAGGGACTTATTGTGTCTGGTATTGTGTTTCTTTTTCCTGTTATTCTTTGTCTTTTTGTCTCATGTGCATAATTTCAGCTAATCTAGCTCCCATTAGCTATTCCCTTGCCATTTTTCTTTGCACATACTGCACACGAATGTTTGCAAGGGCTAGGAATTATCCTGTATCAATATGCAGGATGCAGTTGGGTAAGGGAGGAAGAGAAGTTGTTGAAACAGATTGGGTTTTTTAAGGATTATTTTTTTCTATCACATAGCCAAATAATGTGATTTTCCTGTCCTCCCTCCTTATGTCACTGGCTCCTGAGCCAAAGTCTGGGGCAGGTGTCTGGGCATATACCTGTGCCATAGTTGCAGTGGAAGCTGGCAGAGCAGGTTCAAGTTTTTGCTAGAGGGAGGCAGGCTTAAAAATATGGGGAACTCCTAAATCGTGGGAAATGTGTCCAAAATATGCTCAGTCGCCATCAATATGACCAATATCCATTAGGCTTTTCTGGAATGACTGAGCTTCTGGGAGACACAGAGCATAGTGAGAAACATTCAGAAAGAGTGGAAGTGATTATCTTCTAGGCGTTGAGCTTCTTCATAAAATTCCTCGCAGTGCCTTTTATCCTGAAGCTCAGACAACCAGCTGAGCTGATCCCCAAGATTTCTGAGCTGTGGAATTACTCAGAGTCCAAAGTAGCCTGTGCTTCCCTGAATCACATAATGGGCACTGAATAGCTTCCGTTCCTGCTGGCCAGGCACATAGAAGTAAGGCTGTGGTGTTTCTGTAAGGATGACTCTCTAAGACAGAGAAAACCCAGAGCGTGGCGCTACAGAGGGATTCGTTCCCACTTACCTGTGTTCCTTCCAAATCGTAATGCTGCCATAGGCTAGAGTTCAGGGGGCAATGTGGGCTAATGATTATGTTCATGTTGTACTGGTCAATGTTGGCTCAGTGATGGCCAGTGTTCCCACGAGACAGACCTGGGAGGGAGTCATATGTTTGTCTCTGCACCCAGCTTAGTGAGTGACCTACCCTCTCTGAGCCTCAGTTTCCTTATCCATAAATGGGGATAAACCAGCTCTTAGTGTTTTGAGGATGAAGTGAGATTACATGTACAAATTTCTCCATGTAGCATCCAGTACTTCATTTCATAAATGTAACAAACGTTACCTGTTACCATGTTTTTACCGGGGCAAGACAGCAGGAGTGTTTATTTCAAAAACTCAGATTTAAGTTAATAAATGGTGACTTGATCCATGCTTAGAGTTTGGCTTACTGTTCATGCTATCCTAAAGCTGTCTTGCTGTTTTTGTTTGTTTGTTTGTTTGTTTGTTTTTAAGGAGGAAGGGATCTCTTTCCCAGGTGTCTGCTTTTTGAGGATGACAATGTAGGACTTTTATGGCCCTGTGAATTCACCTTGGTCTGTTGCTGGCCCATTGGCTGGCCCCTGCTTATGTCTGCTGTGTGTGTGGTCAAGCCCTGTGGGCCCCAGCAGCCATGTACCCAGCTCTCTGCTCCCTGTTTGCACTGCCTGTCTTTGCTTTTGTTTCATGCCTCCTGCTCCCCTTCAGGACCTACTTATTCACTTCTTGCTTTCTCCTCCCTCTCTGTATGCTCCCAGTCTCCTGGGATGCTCTTGCATCTCTACATCCCTCCTCCCCTCCCTCCTCCCAACCCCCTTTGCTTAGGAGAGGCACTTAGTTCAAGTTAAAGGCATAGACTCTGGAGCTAGCTACTTGGGTTTGAATTCCGCATTGGAATCCTGCTGCTACCATTTAGCGATGTTTATGACTGTAGGCAGATTATTTCGTCTGCCTAAAGCTCAGTGTCCTTGCATGTATGTACAAACCCTCGCAGGGTTGTGGTGCAGGCTAAATAAGTTAATGGATGTCAGGCATTTAGCACAGTGCCTGTCGCATAGCAAGCAGCCACGGTTATTATTACCTGCTAAGCGCATTTCACTTGTTTCCTCCATTAGTCTTTGCAAAAATCCTATGGAGAACCTCATCTCTCCACTTCATCTCCTCCTTCTCTTCACTCACTCTGTGCCAGCCACACAGGCCTCTTTGCTGTGGCCCAGGCTCCTGACTCAGGGCCTGGACACCTTCCCCTGATATCTGCTCGCTCACTCCCTCTCCTTTCTCACATCCTCACTCACATGTCTCTTTCCCTACTCTATTGAAAACTGCAACTCCTGCCCCAGCACTTTGGATTCCCCTCCCTGTCACTCTGTTTGTAGTCTTTTCCCCCCTCCCCATAGAGCTAATCACATGTTAACGGACTGTACAGTAATTAAGTATGCTTTTGTTTACTGCCATCTCCCTGCTAGAATGGCAGCTCCCAAGCTCCCGTCTTTGACTAGTTCATACTGTCAAAGCGCTGAGAACAGCACATGGCAGGTACTGGCACTCGTTCAATGTGAGATGGGATGCCTTTTCTGTCCCCCTTTCATAGATAAGGAAACTGAGGTTTTGATTCAAACTTAAAAAGGTCACACAGCTAAGAATTAGCAGAGTAAGACTTCACATTCTACCTCATCTAATTAAGCAAATTTAAGAACCAGAACTTTGTTGGGGGCCATGCAAGTGTAAAGTATGGTTGGCCAGGATGGGGAGCTGTCCTGAGTGACGACAGCTGCTCCTGGAAGGGGGGACTTGCTGGGTATCATCATCAGGGCTGTGGAGAGGCATGAGGATGCTCAAGTTTAGGTACTGTCATCCCTAAATATGGTAGGATTTCAGTAGGAAAAAAATGACTTGTAGCAGAAGTTGTCAGGAAAGGATTCCTTGCTGTTGTGGCAAAGCTGTCCAGGCAACCATGACTTTACCTTCATATCCTCTCAAGGAATGAAGAAAGAAAAGCTGACATAGGGCCAGGCCAGGTAAGCTCACACTCCTTGAAGGAGTCACTAGACAGGGAAAGAGAAATGTACTCAACGTCCTGATAGGAGCCGTAACATCTCGGGAGTGTTCCTACTCTCCAGCCCCTCATCTGGGAGCCAGGAAGGATGGCCACGGTGTGCACAGTGCCAATCGCCTGCACTGGAGCATCCACTCCATCAGCATAGGCGTCAAAGGAGAATGGTGCTTACCTCCAGTGGACACCCTCAGTCTGGCTCAATTCATCCAGGGCCAGACATCATTACCCATTCTCTGCTTGCCTTCAGCATCAGGTGATCAGATGTTTTCTGATGCTCTCTTTTGCTTTTTATTTTGCATCTCGCTTTATTCTGTGCATCTTCCCTCTCACGTCCCTGCCTCGCCTTCCCACCAGTTCAGTTTCTTCTTATGTAAATATTATATACTAGTTCACCCTCCTGGTCATGCATATGTTAGGCAGTAAGACTGTCTAAATAAAGCTCAGGCATGCTCAATGTAGCCTGTAGTCAGAGGGAATACATAAGCCTCTGCCTTTTTAAACAAATACGAATTTAACTCGAAGGCACTTGCCAGTATGATTTGTTTTCATTGTTCATGTATGAATAAATATTTAAATGTAATCATCTGTTTATGCCGAGCCTGGGCTGGAGTGCCCGTCACATTGCTATTCCTGTTTCTCCTGCATATAATTTATTTGCATGTTGATGCCATTTATTCCTATGTAAGCCTCTGTTTTCGGTTTTGAATATAATTTAACTTTTTGATGACAGTAATGGTTCAGTAAACTGCACAATTGCAGTTAATGGAATTATTTTATGATAACATTAACTTGGCATCAGATCAGAGTGGAAGAGAAAACTGTCATCAAAGGGATATTGTCAAACAGTTACTTCTCTTTAATTTATTATCTATTTTGTGAGTGGCTACAGTGCTGAGGGGGAGCTAACAGCCTGTTTATTACAAACACGGGGAAGCACTTTGTAAACCATGAAGTAAGTAGCCGTCATCGTAACATGAAATTGTGCATATGCGTGCATCTTAAACAGCCCTCTTTTTCCTTTGCATATAAAAATATTAGCCTACATTCACTGAGCACCTGTTATGTGCTAGGCACTTTAAGTGCTGGGGACTCTGAAATTAATAAGAGAGGCTTCCTTAAGTAGCAGCAGCCCAGTGGGCGTGAGTGATATGCATCCCAGCAAGCAAATCCCAGCTCCCTGGCATGAGCAGTGGTCAACGGTATGAGGCAACTAAGGCTCAGGGTGCAGACGGGTTTAAATGACAAACCCCACCTCAGGAGGATCAGTAATTCTCAGAGGAGGTGACACTTTAAACTAAACATTGAAAGGTATTCAAGAAATTAGCCCATGGCGGGTCTGGGGATAAGAATCACGAGTTCCAAGTAGAGGGAATGGCATGTGGAACAGAACTTCTAATTGTTCCTGTTACCTTCAGGATACCACTTGTGAAGCTTCTCCTCTGTGCTTGGCCCTGTGTCACTTTTTACTCTGCCTCACTTACTATTCACAGCAACCCTGCAAAGGATAGATATTATGATGTTTATTTCACAGAAGAGGAGCTTGAGGCCCGGAAAAATATAGAAAGGGACTCTAGGTCACACAGCTCGACGTCGGCAGGGAAGGATATGACATGGAATCCTAGGTTCTTTGTGCTGTGCTGTGGCCATGGACAGCACGTTTGTGGGGAAGAGTGGCTGGTGGCAAAGCTGTGCTGGTGGAAGAGTGGGGATGCTGCATCTGGACAGGTAGCTCGACTGGGGACACCTTGAATGCCAGATGGAGTCATCTAATGTCATCCCCCAGGGACAATCATCATTAATGCTGCCCTCCATCTTCAGAGCACAGAGTGAGCACCTCAGTGGGTGCAGAGACTCATCTGCTGGGATCAGGTAGAAAGATGAACATTTCTTTATTTTGTTCCAAGAGGGAGAAATTAAACTTTATGAACAGTTGACTTAGAATAACACTTGGTTATAATTCATAAATAAATAAGCATCTGTTGAGAATCACGCTTTAATTGGTTTCTCATCGTGCAGTTTGGAAACCCCTGCTTTTGGCAGTGGGAGCCATTGAAGCTCTAAAGCAGGGGACTTACATGATTTAGATTCACCTTTTAGAAAGATCACTGAGGAAGAAAGGTGAGTGTGTGGAAGGTGGTGTAGAGGAGGGATGTCAGGAGGTTAATAATGAAGGGGTTGCAGGGATCCAGGCAAGAAGACTTGAACTAAGGCAGTCACAGTGGGGCTGGAGAAGGGGAGGAAGAAGATACGGGTGTGTGAATGACAGAATTGCCAACACTTACTGAATGTGTGTGGGAGTGGAGTTGGAGGAAAGGGCCAGATCAGCTTATCTGTGGTTGAACTTTATGGCCTATTTGATTAGACGTTGCTCATCAGCATGATGAATACAGGGTAGGAGAAGTTCTGGTGGAAAATGGTGTATTTTGATAAATTTTGAGGTGTTTATTGGCATAGCCTGATAGAAATGTACAGCAGGCAGTTAGATACAAATCTGGAGTTCAAGAGAGTAAAGAATAGAAATATAGTTGTGGTAGAAATTGATCCGAAGAGGTATTTGAAGCTATAGCACAAGGTGAGCAATGCTATAAAATTCAGGATGAAACCCAGGAGATTAGCAGGTTGAAGGGATGAAGGAAGGGCCAGTCCTTCCAGGGAAGGCTGATCAGGGACATAGGAAGGGAAACAGGAAGACTGGCATTCCAGGAGTCAGGAAAGAGAGCATTTCAAGGAGGCAGTATCAGCAATATTCACATGCTATAGCAAAGTCATGGGGACTGAAAACTGATCAGAGGCAAGGTATTTTTCAGTGAGGAGGTCTTCGGTGAATTAGCCAGCCCTTCCCCAGAGCGTCGCATCTTTCCTAATATCCAGTTGGAGGCCCTAAAGAGGCAGAGGGATCAGGGCTTTGAGGTGTTGTCGATTTCCCATCATTTTCATGTGAATTACCTACACTGTGGATTGTCCTTTGCCCGGGTGTAATGCTGGACTGGCTTCTCCCTGCCGATCCTTCACAGGCTGAGTAAACTGCTTCTATTGGGTGCCGATCTCTTACTTGGCTCACAGCAAAGTGTAAAACACTGGGCCTGTCTGCTTTCATTGTCCCTTTAAATGGCTTAATTTTGCAGAACAAGACTATCTGTGCTGTAGATAGTTAAGGGAAAAGCCATGGATGACACAAGATATTCATTCGTCCAGGTTGAAGCAGTATTTCCTTTTCTTGTTAACTCCTCCTTAGACATCTAGAAGCCTAGCTTGCTGGCAGAATCCTTGCCTTCGTGCAAAAAATGGCTGTTCCTGTCAAATGCTGCGGCTGACAGTTCCTCAGAGCATGACTTGGGTGAGAGATCAATTTACTGAATAAATACGTAGATTTAGGAAATGTGTTTGCAAATCCCCTGTAACTAAATATGAACATGCAAGATAATAAAAGGTCTGGTTAGCCAGAGGGGTGAGATTCAAGCTGATGTCATTGTCAGGGATGGTGAACCGAATCAGGGTGGCTGGGCACACTTGGTGATCTACTTCAGATGCACCCGAGGCAGTGTCACCTCAAAGTGGAATTTGTTTCCTTAATAGGAAATAATATATTTCTCAGTTGTTGGGCTTGCTGCTAATTGTGTCTTTGGGGTGGATGGAAAATTAAAAAGGACTTTGTTATGAGGCCCGGATGGTCGCCCATCCTTCAAGTCTCCAAACTAGCCTCTCTGTCACTCAGATCTACTCTGCTAATGCAGCTTATTCAGTTCAGTCCAGTTCATTGATTGATTCAATAAATATTTTTGAGTCTTACTATTTGGCCAAGTTTTATGCTAGGACACTGCAGTGAACAAGACAGATGTAGTTCACCCCTCATTCTGCCCTCATCTAGTACTGAGGGAGATAAAACAAAAAGCAAGGAAATACACCAACTAATTGCAAACCGTATTAAACACCAATGAGGGAAATAAGCGAGTAGTTAAGACGTGGTATAACGTAATGGTGAAGAATCCCAGTAACTAATTATCTACATGACCTTGGGCAAATGACAGCCTCTGTGCCTTAGTTTCTTTGTCTAATGTTGGGATCACCTCACAGTGTTGAAGAAGTGAAATTCCAACTGACCTGTGAAGGAGGCTAATGAACCAGCCATGCAAGGGATAAAAGGAAGAGTCCTTTATGGAGGGAAAGTCTGAGCATGTATTCTTGAATAAGAAAGAACTTGAAGTTTCCGAGAAAGTTAAAGCAGACTAGTGTGGCTAGTGAGCAAAGGGGAGAATAGCAGGAAGGTGGACTGGGAGAGAGCAGGAGAGCTTGCCATATGCAGGGTTTATTGCCAGTGTGTAGCCCAGACATTCTGCAAGCATTTCACTGAACATTCTGGCATGCCAGGTAGTGTGCTGACACTTACATGGTGAGGAGGGCTGGTGTCACATGTCACAAGGATGGATTGCTGGTGGCTGCCTGGGCTTGTGTTGAGGAGGACACTGAGGCTGCATTTAGAGGTAGTAGCTGCACAGGGAGCTGTGACTGATTAGTGGTACCTACATTGAGCAGCTCAGTGGGAAGCGATAGATTCATTAATTCCTGTGTTAATTACACAGGCCCTGACAGAAGTGAAGGGCTCTGAGTTCAAAAAGAGTGTACATTGTCCTGCAAGGCACTTGTTTTGGATTATAGTAATTCTGTATTTAAAATTTAAAATGTGTGTTTCATATTCCCACTAGCCTCTTTGGTTGCCTCCTGTAAGACACACGTGATAGGAACTGCCCACTCTCTAGATTAGGAACAGACATGGCCTGTGCTCCTCAAATCACTGCAGAGTCCCTTTGGTTTCTCCTGCACTCTCTCAACTTTGCTAAGCATCACTGTCTTATGATCACAACATTTACAATTTTTTGAAGCCATATACGTTTCAGCCACCATGAATTTTTGGTTTGAAATTTTGGACACTGTTTTTTTTTTAAATATATGATTATAGTCACTTCTCAATTCTCTGTTAATGTATTAGAGATAATGTAAAGACCCATATTACCCAAAGTAGCGGCTAATGTCAAAGTCATTCAGTTTGATCATCAGAGTGTTCTCTGTAGAGACTGATGCTCGTGCACAGGTGAACTTCTTCTCAGAAGGATGTTCTTCCAAATCACAATTTGCTGGGCTAAGTCATATCATTAATCATCACATCCTGAGTTTCTATCAGATGGGTATTCTAGGAGGAGAGAAGAGCCACTGGTCTTGAGTACCATAGGGGTGATAACAATGAAGAGCTTGACCATAATCAAATATATTTTGTGAATAAGCCACAGATGATAATGCTATTATGTCAACAATTAAGGATATCCCAAATAGCATGAGCCTGAGCATTTTATTACTGCTGACCTCTCTTTTCCAAAACACTTTTTTATCTTTGCATCTATAACACAGAACTCTTTTCATATTCCTCATACTTCTCAGACTCTTTGGAAGTCGTAAAGATTGGCCTGTTCCTCCTTTTACTCAGCTCCCTCTTCCTAGGTGAATGAACTCAAATCCAGTGCTTTAGCTCCCCCTGCTCTGCAGATTTCTGCTATGCGGAAATGCAGCCTGACCTTTCGCTGAGTTCCACATCCGTGTGTCCATTTACCTGCTGTCCTCCTCTTTCATATCTCAAAGGCAAGTCAAAGTTAGCATATCCAGAACCAAAGGGACATGATGTCCCTCGTCACACTGATCTACGATCCAGCATGCTGCACAAGTCAAAAAAAGATTAAGATTTTCCTGACAACTTATTTTTTGTTTCTTCCCACATAGTCTGCATTTGAGTTTCTACCTTTCCTTCCTAAATGTCTTTCAGATTCATACACATCTTTCCATTTTCACTGCCAACTTCCTAAACAAAGTTCTCATCATCTCACACCTGCATTACTGTGTTACTATAATGGTCTGGCTGCTTCCATATAATCTATTTGCTATGGAGTCTTTCGAATTTCCTAAGTAGTTAAAATATTCTGTCAATATGGAAAGTTTTGTTTCTCCCCTTCGAATCCTAGTTCTTTTTCTCCTTATCTGACTGCATTGGCTAGGATTCTGGGTCAGTGTTAAATAACAATAGTGACATATATTATGTATTGGTTTAAAAATATTAGATGCCATGTTATTGGTTTTAGGAAGTCCCTCCGTATTAGTAGTTTGATTACAATATTCACCATAATGCAGTATTAGATTTTATTTGAAATCACTAATGTTTTGAATTTATTTCTACCATCTTAGCTGGGAATCCTCCCCACCATTCTGATTTTTCTATCATTTTTTTTTTCTTTTTTCTTTCCTCCTTTTAAATTGGTTTTCAATTTTCTCACTTGCTTTTTCCCTTTTACTAATATGAAAGTTACATTTTTTAAAATGTAACTTTTTTACATTTTTATTTTTTTAGAGAGACAGTGAGCATGTGTGTGAGCAGGGGAGGGGCAGGAGTGGGGAGAGAGAGAGAGAGAGAGAGAGAGAGAATCTTAAGTAGTCTCCATGCTCAGCATGGAGCTTGACGTGGGGCTTGATTCCATGATCCTGGGATCATGATGTGAGCTGAAATCAATAGTCAGATGCTCAGCCAACAGAGCCACCCAGATGCCTGTGAAAGTTACATTTTATATTCAATTTTATTAGTGGCTACTTTGGCTACTTAGGCATTCTATCATACGTATTTAACGTAATAAAATCTCAAGTTAATATCTTTACAGTCCCCCTGAATAATAGAAGAATTTTAGAAGATACTGTCACTTCCCTCTTAAATATTACACTAGGATTGTGCAGTATTTTAGTTTGGCTTTCGGATACTCCATAAATTACACATTATTATAATTTTAAACAGTATCTATTTGTATGTTTTTTCCAATAAAATTTCATCAACACTTCTGTACTGTACACTAAAAATGGTTAAAATGGTACATTTTATATGTTTTTTAGCACAATTTTAAAAAGGCCATAACTTCTGTCATCTTTGACCTTCTGTATTTTGTTTTCCTTCTTCTTGAAGTAAATCTTTTATAATTAACCTTAGCAAATTTTATTTGTAAATTCTCTCAATTTTAATTACTCTTATTTTATTCTGAAAGTTGGAAGGAAATTTTCTTGGGTATAGGCTTCTAGCTTTTTTTTTTTTAGTGTGATCAGCTGCTAAGGTTAACTGTCAGTCTTACTGTTGCTCCTTTATAGGCATTCTGGTCTCTTTTCTGTGGTGGCTTTTAAGATCACTTCCCTGTCTTGTATAGTCTGCACTTTTGCTATGATTTACTTAAGAGTGGGTTTATTTTATACATCTAGAAGTTCATTTTCCTGAATCTGAAGTTTGATTTTTAATACCAATTATAAAAAACTCTAGCTCATTATTCTCTTTTGATATTTGTGTTTCCCCTATACATTCTATTACCTTTCTGAAATGTCAACTGAAGTATGTTAGACCTCTTTTTCTCCATGTTTCCATATCTCATATTTTCTATATTTTTTGTTTTTGGGGGTTCATTCTGGGTAATTTCTTTGAACCTGTTTTTTAGCTAACTGATTTCTCTCTTTAGCTATGTCTATTACTCAATTTAACTCACTGACTGAGTTTTGAATTTTAATTATTTAAGTATTTTCGAAGATTCCATTTAGTTCTTATTCAAATATAATTTTTCACTTTTATAGTTTTTATTTCTTGGTCATATTTTAAAGCATCCTTTTTCTATTGTGAAGCATATTAAATATAAGATTTTATATTCTCTGCTGTATAATTGAGTGAGTCTTTGTGGGCCTGATTCCACTGTTTCTGTTTTGGGTGACCATGATTCCTGGACATTTTGTTGTTATTATTATTTTTGAAAGCTAAATGTCTTAAAAAAATTTTTTTTTACATTTATTTAGTTTTGAGAGACAGAGCACAAGTGGGGGAGGGGCAGAGAAAGAAGGAGACAAAGAATTCAAAGCAGGTTCCAGGCTCTGAGCTGTCAGCACAGAGCCCAACATGGGGCTCGAACTCACAAACCGTGAGATCATGACCTGAACTAAAGTCAGACGCTTAACAGACTCAGCCACCCAGGCGCCCCTTTTAAAGCTAAATTTCTTTAGAACTTTATCAATTGTTATATATTTTTAGTCTTGGAATGAAGTTTTTATTTTGCTCTAAAGAAAACAGGGATGCTAACAAGCAGAAACCTTTTCAAGTTAAAATTTCTGTTTGTGGAACCAAGCAAGGAACATGAGTATGGGAAAACAAAAACAAAAACACGCACAAAACAAAATCCAGGTGAGGACTGACTCATGCTTAAGAAACTCAATGGAGATGTGTTGTCCTTTTCCATCCAGCACCAAGGAGCAGGTAGTTTTCTATTGTTCCCTTTCATGCAATAGATTTTTTTTCTGTTTTTTGTTTGTTTGTTTGTTTGTTTTTTGTAAGAAGGCATAACAGTTTGGGATACCAGCTTTATGCAAGGGTCTCCAACAAGCAGCCCCTCGAATTGATCTCATTCTTTCTATTCCCCAAGCGACCACCTAAATAGAAATTTAAGGACACAAAGGTTGAACAAATGCCTTGGGGGCAGAAGCTGGCTTTATTGCTCTCTAAGTATCCAGATTTTCCCTTTTGCTTTGGGTTTCTCCTCTATGGTTTCTTTACTTTCCTGACGTTTTCCCATTCATTTTGAAAATCCACCTTTAGGGGTGCCTGAGTGGCTCAGGTGGCTAGGCATCTGGCTTTGGCTCAGGTCATGATCTCATGGTTCCTGAGTTCAAGCTGTGCATCGGGCTGTCTGCTGTCAGAACAGAGTCCTCTTTGGATTCTCTGTTCCCCTCTTTCTCTGCCCCTCCCCTGCATGTGCTCTCTGTCTCTCTCTGTCTCTCTCTCTCTCAAAAATAAACATTTTTAAAAAAGAAAAGATTTAAAAAAAACAAAAGAAAAGAAAATTTGGCTTTGGTAGTCATTTTCCAGGACGTTTTTATCCACCACACTCTACTCAGAAATGGAAACATTTAAACTTACTGCAGTTAGAATGATCTTCCCCAGTTCAAATCTGATCTGGGTGTTCCTCTTCTTGGAGTCTTCTAATTTCTTCTCATTGCTTTGAGGATGAAGACAAAACTTCACGTGGCCTGTGAGGGTCTATGGGTCTTGCTCCTGCTACCCACCTGTCTCCTTTCACCAGACTTAACCCAGATTTCCTTCACCCCAGATTCAGGGGTCTTCATTCAGTCATTCTCACCCACGTGACTCCCTTCTGCTACAGGACCTGTATGCTTGCTTTCCTGGGAGTGGAATGCCCTTCCCTCTTCTTTCCCTCCAGTTTTCTCTTGCTGTCTCCTCCCGGTCACCTAAGATTCCCAAACTAAGTCAAATCTCTTCAGATACATTGCCCATGTATTTTGTCTTTCACGTATGATCTCAAAAAGACATGTGTATTTGTTGAGCTCCTACTCTTTTCCAATCACTGTGCTATCAAGGCATTTATACCAGAAATAAAGATTGACACCCAAATACATACCACAGTGGCTGTTCTAACTAAGTCACAGGTCATCTCAGCATCTGAAAATCTAGAGACGGTAAATGGCTTTTTGTGACATGGTGTCTCTCGACATTGTTCCCGAATTTCCCTTAGGGTCCACAGCTTCTGAAAGACCTTTCACTTAGCATCTGTTCTTACTTATATTCAGCACTGACACATTACACACCTGTTTCATGCACGCTGGGCCCCAACATTGTTCCTCTTTTTAAGCCTTTGAGTTGATAATGAATGTTTCTATCTAGTTGAAATATTTGTCTAGTGGTAGAAGTTTCGTATGCATTGGCGATCAAGTGTTTATCCGAGATATATTTATCAAGTAGCCAGCAGGCCACTGTGCTTGGCACTAGAAATATGACAATGAATTGGATGGACTCAAGCCTGGTCTTCATGGGACTTTATAGTCTAGCTGGGAAAGGAGTCATTAAGCAGATAGTCTTGTGGGTGCATGTGAAGTTAAGGGAAAGTGAGGTATCCTAAAATCATGGGATAAGAAGGTCAGATCTCTCATGAGGTCAAGGTGATATCCTGGACGGAGTGCCATCTAAGCTGTGACCTGAATGATGAGTAGGAGGTGGCAGGTGAAGAGGATGAGAGTGTAATTGGTGAAAATAAAGCTGGAAGGAGGTACCCAACATAGTAGAGAGCTTGACTCAATTGAGCTGTGGAAAGGCCAAGGTGGCTGGAATTCAGTGACAGATGGATAGTGTAGCAGGAGATCACCTTGAGAGATAGGAAGGGGTAGATCTCAAAGTCCTTGAAGGTCAGGCCATGGCATCTGGACATTATCCTGAGGAAAACAGGGAGCTAGTATAGGATTTTGGACAGACAATGGTATGATCACTTTTGTTTTTAAAATGCTCCCTCTGGCCATTTTGTAGAAATGGATTGAAACGGGGGGTACAACTGAAGGAAGGTAGGTGGGTTCAGAAACCGCTACAGGTGAAAAGTGATGGGGACCCCAGTGAAGCTGGTGATAAGGACAATGGAGGGTAGCAAATGGCTTTGGTGACTGCAATTAACAATACCATGTTATATATCTGAAAGTTGTTAAGAAAGTAGATCTAGAATGTTCTTACCACACACACACACACACACACACACACACACACACAAACACATACACACATACCCACAAAATTGTAATTATATGAGGTGATAGATGTGTCACCTATAATTGTGGCAATCATTTCTCAATAAATATATGTATCAAATCATTATGGTTTACACCTTAAACTTACCCAATGTTACATGTCAATTACATCTCAGTAGAGCTGGGAAAAAATGGCTTTGGGAGGTGGAATTAATGGGACTTGATGACTAAATGACAGCTGGCAGGTGAAGAGATCCACAAAGACCCATCACTACCTACCCCAGGCTCTGACTTGGGTGTCTATGGGGCCATTTGCCATGCTGGTGAACTCTGCAGAGTGAGTAGGCTTGGTCTTAGATAATCGGGATGCCCTATCTGACTCTCTGACAATAGAAGCTAGTGAAAGATGCTGGAGGCTTCCCTCAGTGGTAACGTAGTCCACTTGTTGATGATGGAACCAGCATCCAGAGCAAAGTAACCTGCTAATGGTCACAACACACACCAATGCTGGAGTCTGGTTTAGAACTCGTTCTCAGACCCAGACACTGCTTTCTGTCACACTGCTCGCTGCTGGTGTCTAGCCACACTCTCAGCCACAATACTACTCAAATGAGGTCCTCAGTAATGTAAACCTTAACACATTGGAACTCAACGCTTCCTCAGGTGTTCCCAAATTTCAAAACAAAGAGATTTAGTGCATATGCATTTTAAAACCCAGCACCATTAGTAAGGAAAATTGTTAAAAATTCTATTTAACTCCGCATACTAAATGTCAAGGCTCTCAGTAGAACTGAGCAGAAACCTAGAGTTCATTATCCTTCTCAGGAAGCCATAAGACTGAAAGGACAACGTTCAGATGCTCCTGGCATGACCACAGTTTAGAGTAACAATAACTTGACATTACTTGGGAAGTTGTCTCTCTAGTTGCAGTCCATGCCCGGAACTAGGAAGTAGGTGAAAAATCAGTACTTTGATTCTGTAATTGTAGATGGAAAACTGCCTCCAGTTGTATGACCTTGAATTAAATCCCTGGGCTCCAGCCCTACTTCCCATGGTAAGAATGAGAAAATTCAGGAAAGACTTGGGGGGAAAAGATTGTTGTAGAAAGGAGCTGGAAGGCAAGAAACATTCACTCAAAGGAAGAGTAGATATCTCTTTTGAAAATTAAATATAATATTTACTTGTTTAAAAATTATTTAACATAAAAGTGTGTAAGGAGACTGTTGACATACACAATCTTTTTTCTGAGAGATAACAATATTATCAACTTATGTATAGATTTCCAGATTTTTACTAAGGGTGTGTATGTGTGTAATCATTCTGAAACTTAATTTTTTCTGTTATCACTTAAGATATTATGGACACTTCTAGGTCATTAAAAAACTGAAGGAAGAAATGGTCAGAGAAGCAGCCAAAACCTAATTTCTTTTTGGTACCCAAACTTTTAGACTAACTTGGCCTAAAGAGAAAATGCTGGAAGGCCTCTGCAGATTATTAGTTTCTCTTTCAATTAAATGATGCAATCTATATTTTTCTCTATATGTCTTGGAAACATGGAAGGGGGGGTGCAGTGGGAGGGAGAGTGTGTGCGTGTGTGTGTGTGTGTGTGTGTGTGTGTGTGTGCATTTCTATTTCTGTTTAGGAGCATTGTTTTGGGAACACTCAATTTCTAATTATATTGAGGGGAAAAACCCTGAAGATTATTTTTCATGCTAATAGAGAAATTTACTTAAGTGCAGAATTATGCAACTTAGTTCTTCTTGCCAAATTACATAAAGGCTGCAGCTCCTCTCAGTAGAATGAAGGATGGCTGGGGCACCCATCATACTCTATTCATAACTTAGAGTCCTTTTCAAGGCTTTTGCCTGCATCTTATTACCTACTTACTATTAATTTATTGCACAGGGTTGCCATATTTTAAAGTAAAGTGAATATTTTGGATGGATTGTTTTCTTTCATTCCTTCTGTATTGTTAACTTTTATTTTTTTATTTAGGCTGTTTACGCTTCCACCTGAGGCAGTTTTTCTTCAGTGATTGCATTAATTTTTGTGTGTTCATCCTAGACATTTTTCAAAACAGGATTCTCCACATGTTGAGTTTGTCTTTTGTTCTCTCATCTGCAAATCATTCTTCCCTGGGGTGATTTATAAGAGGAAGACTGTTTACTGAAACTTCTTTACAGTTTGCCCTAAGGGGTGATCCCTCCTCAAATGTCAGACTTCGGAAAAAATAACAGCTCAAGGAGAAATAGTTTTGTCATTGACAAAAGGATTGGCACCACGAACTTGTCTGAGCCCTGTCTCTCCACTGTTTCATGCATTAAATGAAGTCTGCATGGAGTTCTCTCTGGCGGCCAGGCTATTTGGCAATCCACATAGGCAACATTGTAGTTACACTAGCCCTTCCTTGCATATTTTCTTTCAGATGTGGCTCTACTCTTTCTCTTTTAAGGGAATAATGCCTTATGTTTCAAAGTTGTTACCCTTCAAAAGAGAATTTCTCTGGCCACTGTTGAGCTGGACACCTCACTCTAGACTCATTGGACCAAAATTCCTTGTCTTAATCTGTAATTTTGGATTCATTTTGGGTCTGTAGACCTTGGTGATAGGGGAAGGGGTCAGGGTGGTGACAAGGACCACGCAGAGCAGAGGTGAATCAGGAGGGGAGCCTTCTCATTCGTGAATCCTTTTCCAGCCTCCTTGCTTTGACTTAAATGTGCCTGCTGAGTGCACTCAAGTGTTTCTTTCTGTAAGTAGGATCAATAAATGCAAGGATGATTTTCAGACAGACTCAGCCACTGGCTTCACTACAATTATTCTGCATCCCAGGTTGGAGTAGGGTGTGTGTGTGTGTGTGTGTGTGTGTGTGTGTGTGTGTGTGTGTGTGTATGTGTGTGTGTGTGAAAGAGAGAGAGGAGAGGGAGAGGTGGGTGGAGAGAATGAGAGTGAGGGGAGAGAGAGAGAGAAGGAGAGAGAGAGAGGAGAGAGTGAGGCAGAGAGGCAGGTAGGTTTGGTCTTAGAATGTTGTGATTTTTCCAACTAATCACTCTTCTGAAACCCCGAATGGCTTAATGGTTCTTTTTGTAAAGTCACTAATTTACACCTACTCTAATAGAGCAAATTATTGGCTGGAGGATAGGAAAACCAGCCAAGTCACCTTGGATTTAGAGCTTGAACAGAAAAAGGTTAGAGCCAGCCGCTTAGCTTCCCTGGACAGTCCTGTAACATCATTCCCTGGGCAAATGATGCTTTTGTACTCACTCTGACTTGTTCCAGTTCCTGGCAATTGGCTTTTACTTTGCTCTATTCTCTGGAGGCAGAATTGCCTAGTGGTTAAGAGTGAAATTTGGAGCCAGAGACACTCGGGCTTAAATTCTGACTCTGCCTTTTACAAGTTGGGTGACCTTGTGCAGTTAGCATAGTGCCAGGTACCTAGCAAGTGCTTAGTAAGTAGCAGCTAGTAATAGTAGTTGTCGTCTTAGTAGTAAAGGTAATAGAAATAAGGCTGCATAGCTGAAGATGACTATCAGTACTATCTAGTTCAGGCACTACTAGAACTAACTGATTCATAAGACATTTCTGTACAGCTGCATTGAAGGTGTTTGAAGTTCATTCATTTGATACTTTCTCATTAGTTGATGCCTTTGTTTGTAACTCATTTTTGATGGTCCAGGCCTATTGCTAGTTAGACCGAGATACCCTTGGCTCTGGCAGTGTGGAGCTTATACTCTAATGGAGAAAACAGACAAGTAGTGATGGTTAAGAATGAAGTACTCCCACAGCGAGGGCTCAGATGCCGTCAGAGTCTGATTTCACATTGTGTGGAGTGCATGCCATTCATCTAAGGAAATTCACTGAATAAGTGGCCTCCCTCCTGTAGTATTCCTCCAGTGACTGGCCTCATATCTGGGAGTATACAAGTATCTTGACTTGTGTGGCACAGTAGCAGAATGGTGTAGCACAGCCTTATTGTTGAGTAATTTTGCTTCTTTCCATGTAAGATCACAGAGACATTTAAAATAGATTTTTCATTTTAAAAACCTTTCAATTAATCTGGACTTGCTCCCAGGCACTTGTACAATGAGTCGGCTATGTGTCTTGCCAAGAGCAAATTTAGGCAAAGATTTGACCAGGTGAGGAAGACCTTGGAAACCTGGACCCAGGTCTAATCCTACAGGGCACTGATGGGACTGCTGGGGAGGAGGGAAGGAGAGGCAGATAGGCCTTGGGGATGGCCAGGGAAGGGGGCTGCTGAGGGCAGAGAGGTGCCCCCAGGTAGGCCATAACTCTGGTCAGTGTCCACCAGAGCCCTTGTTCCCTCCTCTGCCCGTCCATTCCCCTGGGTCAGGCCTCTTTAATTTCTTTGCCTTTTCTCGGATGTAAAATGTAAATAATAATAGTCTGTACCAAATGAGCTTATCCATGTGAAGAATTTAGCACAGTGCCTGACCCTTAGGACACAATAATAATGTTAAACTTTTATTGTCCAATGTTTCTACTATGTAGCAATACATAATTTACCTGCCAGCCTGCCTTGTGTTTTCTCTGAGGGTGGGGGGGTGGATGGGGACTGGCTCTTACTTATATTTATTTCCACTGCAGTGCCTGGCACGCAGTAGGTGCTCAATAAATTATCTTAGTCTTTATGAAGATGCTGATTTTTTTGTTAATGCTTAGGAAGCAAAAGTGGGTGGATCTGTAAGAAAATGCTAACAATGCTAGCATTTATTTAGTGTTTACTATATGCTAGGAACCGTGCTAATTCCTTTGCATGTATTATTTGATTGTAGGACCACCTTATGGGGCTAATATCCTTTACTAATGAGAAAATTGAGGCTTAGAGAGGTTAAGAAACTTAGCCAAAGTCACCCAACTGGTAAGTGTCAGAGCAGAGTTTGGAACCCACACAGTCTTACCTAAATTTCTATCTTGCCTTAAAGAGGCAGGGAAGAAATCAGGAGGGTGCCTGTGAATGTGGCTCAGAGGAGATGGAAGTGGCTAAGGCTTAGGAAATGAAATGGGGCTGGTGTGCCAGGAAACCCTCCGCCCCTGGATTCCAAAGTGAATCTTCCTGCTGCCTTTCCAAGCCTGGGGATTCCTTGGTTAGATTCTGCCCGCCCCCCCCCCCCCCCCGGGCTGCTGGCCTGAGGTTGGCATCTCCATTTTAGGCTGAGACTTTATGTACCTGCTGGAAGAGGTGGTGCAAAGCATCGTACACACCATATGGGGCCTCATTTGCATTTAGCGAGTGCTCAGCTGTGCACAGTGTCTCCTTAATGAATCACATGCAAGCAGAGCATCGCTATATTTATCCAAGCCCTGGGAGCCCAGTGCTTGCCGTGGTTGGGCTCACATGCCCCAGAACAGTGCCTTGCAGGTTGTTCCAGTTTCCTTGTGGTCAGGGCCTTCGGGCCCTTCAGTAATTCCTTCCCTGGCATGATCAGCTGCTTTCAGAAGCATCTTTCTGGGCCTTCTGAAGCCAAAAAAAAAAAAATGTTTCCCTCCTGAAGCTATAACAGAGACCAAGTGCTAAAAAAGGACCTTGAAACTACATCTGCCGTGCCCTTGACTTCAAGGCCATGCTTAAAGCCTTGCAGATAGATGAGGCTTTTTTTTTCTTTTCCAGCTTCTCAGGAGAGGCCCCACGTTGCTGAAGGCCCTCCATCATCAATTTATTTCTTCCGTGTAATCTAAACCCTTGTGTATTTTATTTGCCTTGGTCACTCCTTCCTGGATATATTCCTTTTATTTATGTATGCTCAGATCAGAGTTTCCCAGGGTGATCACCTCTGTGCTTGGGAACCAACAACAACAGTAAGAATAGTAGCTGATATTTACTTAACACTTATTAGGTGCCAGCTATAATATTAAACACTTGAAAGGCATCATCTCATTTTTTCTCACCTCAAAATAATCCTTTGAGTGAGTATTCTATCTCCCATCTTGCCAGTAAGGAAGGAGAAGATTCTAAGGCCACATAGCCATTATATGGACAAGTCTGGCTAGAGAGCAAAGCCCTTTGCACTAAGTAGCTGTGTGGGTCACTTCTTCTCATCTTCAGTCATTTTCCTCCAACTCTTTTTCCTATTTCTACCAAGTAAAACTCTAGGCTTAACAATTCACACACACACACACACACACACACACACACACACACACACACACACGATTGGTAAATAAGACTGCAACAATTTTACTTAATGATGTAGTCACTGTTAAATGCAAGCCATTTCCCCATAGAATTTTTTTTTTAATCTTTGATGAAACTTAGGTAGGTGTAGAATATTTTTTCTTCTCTGGACCAGAGTGTGGTGTTTAGGTACTGAACTTGTGACATGAATAACAGGGAGCAGCTTGGATTCCCACTGAGGCAGATGCCCCTGATCTTGGCCTCGTGGGATCTGTGTTATCTGCTCTCCTGGGTTAGATTCTCAGAGTGCAGAAGGAGAAGAACGCTGAGTTCTGGTTCAAGCTATACCACTGCCACAGTGTGACCTGGAGCAAATCAGATTTTTCTTGGTGGTAGAAATTAAATTCAGGTTCTTACGAAGTTTAAGGTTGGGTACATAGTCCTCACTTGGTCTCATGGCCTGAATGTCTCTTTTCTTTCCCGCCTCAGTCAAATGACTTTTAAAAGATGGCAGTGAAGCCAAGTCACTTGCTCACTTTGGCTCTCCCGTTTCTTCTTTTGTACAATGGGAAGCACGGACTAGGGGCTCACTGGCCTTCCCCTCAGCTCTTGTTTCAGAATTCCAGAGGGCAGCAGCAAGGAACCAGTCTCACCCTGCAGAGTTCTGACCAGACAGGGTTGCAACAAATCCAACCAGAGCTAGTCTAAGAAAAAATGGAATTTATTAGAAGGATATTTGTGCAGCTCAGACAATCCAAAAAGAGTTAAAACAAAACAAACAAATAAAAAAAAAAACAATAGAGAGGTTGGGAACCAGGACAGCCTTAGGGATCTCTTCATCAGGAGTTCAGGAACATCCCCCTAGAGTGCTGCCATTAGGATGGTTCCCAACAAAGCCCATTTTTATGTTTCTGTGTTAAAAATAAAACAAAACAAATCGCAGAGAGAGCACTACCGAGAGACCGTTCAGTTATAGAAGGTGGGGGTGGGCAGGGTCAACCAGTAGAAAAAGCTGCTGGAGGCCACTCTTATAGGCTCACAGGTGGTTCCCAAGAAGATGACCTGGTAGGAAACCCAACTGTCTCCAGCCCCATGCAAATAGGCTAATAAGTATGCCTTACAGAGAAAGTCCATCTGTATATAAATAATGACAACTTCACCATGGGGAGTCATGTCTAAGTGTTAAATGTAGGTCAGAAACACTATAGACCATAATATGGATTGTGAGATTGTTTATTAGACATTTTAAGGCAGCTCTGGCTAGTGGAAAGAGAAACAGATTTCCAGGCAAAAGCCTTGGGGGATGGACCATTCATTAGCTTAGCTTTGGACAAAAAGTAAAACCACCACTTGAATTAGGATCCTGCCCTCCTCTCTACCAGATCTGGTCCCATAGTTTGTACTTTGATGGGATTTGGGCAAGTTTCAATCTCTTGAGAGTTTTCTGTGTCCTTATCTCTGAAGCAGGAATGATGGTAATAGTCCTAAAATTAACAACAAGACAACAGCTAACATTCGCTGGCACAAGGCATATGCCTAGCACTTCACACGTGAGCTGGTCTCCTCACAGTCTTTGGACACAGTGCTGTTATGGCCTACGTTTTGTAGATGAGAAACCAGGGCTTGAGGGAATGAAGAGGAGCAGTCAAGCATAGAGCAAACTGTTGTCCAAACTGATTGAGACAGTGGGCCCAAGAGCTGGATGGCCAAGTGTGAACTCTGACTCTAACACTCCCAGGCATGGAGTCCTTGGGCATATTGCTTGAGTTTCATCGATCTGTAAAATGGGGATAATGATAGGGCCCACGTCATGGTATGGTTAGGAGGGTAAATGATTTAATATGTATGCAGCCAGTGTCTGGGGCAGAGTAGTGCACAGTAATGTTTGCTATTATTGATAAAGGTCTTTAGTACAGGGCAAGGTGGAGATTGTAAACCCAGAGCCGACTGAATCTAAAACATATACTCTATGGCAGACATCTCTGTGCTAGTAGGACAAGAAGATTCAGGAGTGAGTAGTTTGAGGAGGGAGAGGGAGAGAGCTGCTTCAGGACTCCTGGCTCCTCTCACGGCCTTGGCTCTATGACCTTGAACTAGATACCCAGAAAGTCGGTAGCAATTTCCAGGTCCTTATAATTGATTGGAACATTCAGTACTGGATTTCCCTTAAGCTTCTTACTTCAGAAGGGCTTTAGGGAGCTGTTAGTTAGGAAAAAAAGAAGAGAGGCAGAGAGTGACTAACACACACACACACACACACACACACACAGCGAGAGAGAGGGAGAGAGAGAGAGAGAGAGAGAGAGCGAGAGGGAGATGGAGTCAGACAGAAAAGCAGAGATAAACATAGTGACCCAGAGAGACAGAAAGTAAATAATACTCACAAGCAGAGAAGCAGACACGTGCTTAAAAACAGAGGAAAAAAAGTAGAAGATAAGCAGAAAGAAAAGAGGTAAAGGGATGGGTGAGAATTTAGCGGAGACAGCACTTGATGGACCACCCTTCCTGTGGTTGATGGAGCAAACAAACCCATTAAGTGTGTCAGCACTTTATCTAAGGAAAGCACCTTTCCCACAGCCACAGCAACTGGTGTCTGACTGTGTAGGGCAGTGACAGGAGATGCTCTTTATCTGAACTGGAGACAAGAGCACTCTCCTCTGTATTTCACGCAGGACGCCACAGATCAGGCTGCAGATTTTTCACGGTTGGCGATAAAGCTTTGTCTGGAGAGGCCTTGGGCTGAACAACACTCCAGGGCTAGACCAAGAGGGCCATAAGCTGCAGGAGCCTGGAGACTGATTTTATATGAAGGGATGGTTTCTATGAAATGTTACATGTGTATATTCGTGTGGGCCTTGAAAATCTCTGTAAGAATAACCGTCCAAATGTTAACAATCCCTAATCTTGAGGTAGGATCTCACTTTATAAGCAATGCAGTTCTATTATGTTTGCATTTTTACGATAACAACGTAGGGCCTTTGTAATCAGAGGAACAAGAGTTTCCACTAGTGATACGCACACTCCTGAAATTAGAGGGCCAGAGAAGCAGTGGCCCCTGACATGGAACGGTCACATGTGTATTTATCTGACAACCAGGCAATGGCTAAGTGGAAGGGCGGTATACTTGAAAATATTTCTCCTTGATGCTTCCCAGGCACTTTGGGGATTACCCTGGGGACCACAGTCTCCCTTCTGATTCTTGCAGAGGGTGAAATTATTAATGTCCCCTCAGCTTGGATGAGTTTTATTCCCTTGAAGTTTTTCAGGGTTTAAAAAACAGATGGGAGTCAGGGGGAGGGTATCTGTTCTGGGTGTGGACAGAGGTTTTCCCAGGAGTGAATTATGCATGCAAAGCCTGCTGACTCAGCACCCTCACGCTGAAGTCCCTGTCTCCCACCCCTCTCTCTTAATTTCAAATGAAGTTTGTTGCTGGCATGCACTTCCACAGGTATTGCCTGCAGGCTTGAGAAATGACCCAGATGTGTCTTCTTTCAGGCTTTATGAAGGCAAAGAACAGATGGAGTTTGAAGAATCCATGAGACGGCTCTTTGAATCCATCAACAACCTGATGAAAAGTCAGTATAAAACAACCATCCTTTTGCAGGTTGGTTTACACTACAAAAAAAAATCTCTTTTCCCTTGGTCATCTGGTAAATAACAGCATGCTGAGATAATGTCTACTTTTGCTTGAGCGTGTAGCCCTGTGTTAACTGAAGGCCTGGGCTGGCCACGTGGCACAAGGATCATGGACACCAAAGGGCTTCTCAGGGCAGGAGAAAGTGTATTTATTGTTTGTTGCTGTGAAAATAACAGTGCCTCTTTTTTTTTTTTAATAATTCTGAAGCTTTTGCTACCTGGAAGGTAATAGGTTGACCTTGATCCATTTGTAATGGGGACAGGTGGCAGTCTCTGAAATTCCTCTACTTTTGATTCTCAGCTCCATAAGCTCAGATCCCCTTTGTGGGTTAGAGTCTCCTCAATAAATAGGAGACACTTTGGAGAGAGAGATCCTCTAATTGATGGTTCCACAAACTCTGTAAATCTTTTTTTTTTAATGGTTTTTTTTTTTTTTTATTTTTGAGAGAGAGAGAGAGAGAGAGAGGGAGAACAGGGAGGGATGGAGAGAGACAGAGACAGAATCTGAAGCTGGCTCTAGGCTCTGAGCTGACAACACAGAGCCCAACACGGGGCTTGAACCCAAGAGCCATGAGATCATGACCTGAGCTGAAGTTGGATGCTTAACCGACTGAGCCACCCAGGTGCCCCCAAACTCTGTAAATCTTTGAGAAACCTTGAGACCTACCCCTAAGTTTGAGAAAGAGTTTAGCAGCAGAGAAGCTGAATGAAGAGGCTGTTTCAAGGAGACTTTATAACTTTCACAAAATTGACTCATAAGTGCTCAGGAGGGGCTGCCTCATGTCATATGAATAAGAAGCAAACACATTTGTCTGAACCAGTGAGTTAACATAGATGACTTCTTCTCCTACTTTTAATCAGAGTTATCCTTTTGGTTGCTAATATAAATATCTGCTATGACTCTGACTGGGATCACCCAGCCTCTGGCTAGAACGAATGAGGTACTAGTGTCCAGCTAGAATGCAGATGAGGAGTCAGAGGCAAACATCTGTCTAGGGAGTATCCACTGCTAATGCACGGGTTCCAAACTTTGCACATTCGAATGTCTTGGAGATCTTTAAATTATTTTTTTAATATTTGTTTATTTGTTTGTTTGTTTGTTTGTTTGTTTGTTTATTTATTTATTTATTTATTTGAGAGAGATTGCTTGAATGGAGGAGGGGCAGAGAGAGAGCGGGGGAGAGAGAATCCCAAGCAAGCTCCATGCTGACAGTCAGAGCCTGACATGGGGCTTGAACTCATGAAACAGTGAGATATCATGACCTGAGCTGAAACCAAGAGTCGGATGCTTAACTGACTGAGCCACCCAGGAGTCTTGGGGATCTTTAATAAATTCTGATGCCTAGTCACCACCACCAGACAATCTAATTTAATCAGTATGGAGTGTGACCAGGGCAAATGGGAGTTTAAATAGCTCACTGGTGTCAACCAAAGTTCAGGAATCACTCTGCTAATGGCTTCTTTTGATTGAACAGCTGTTAGGGAACTCTGTGTGTGTGTGTGTGTGTGTGTGTGTGCACGTGCATGCGTGCACACGCATGTGCATGTGTGTATAGTGGGAGGCTTTGTCTAGTCTAGTTCACCAATGTATCCTTAGTACCTGAATAGTCCTAGTACACAGTTGATGCTTAATAAATACCTGTTGAGTGAATGACTCCTGGGATAAGTGTGAAAATCTCAATGTCATAGATGTGGAAACTGAAGCTCAGAGTCGATAACACTTCCTCAGGCTCCATGGTAGTCAGGGGTATGGCTGGTGTTCAGATCTCCTCCTGCCTGGCTCTGAAGACCATGCTCTGAGCTGCTCCATTACACTGTTCTTTATGCTATACCTTTAGCACCTACTGAGGATATGACTGGAGATGAGTCTTAGAGTTTTTACCTTCCCTTCCCTTTTGCTGTTTTTTTTTTTAAGTCTTCCCTCATGATTTTTCAAACCTCCGTCATTTTACAAAAAAGAGGATAACAAGAGCAGGGGACAGCATAAAGAAATGTGATAAGAACTGGAGTCTGTCACCCCGCTTATAACATATTAGAAGCAGCCGAGCTCCCAGTGGGAGGCCACACAGTGTTAGGATGTTTCCTGAGGGCTGGGTTTAACTGGTTGCAATAAGAGAGGCTATAGCATCGAGTCAGGGTGGACATAGCTCTAAGGAAGCTAAAGTATGAGGAAGCAGAAGTGATGGACAAATGAAGGAAGCCAGTTGTTTGGGGAGAGAAAGGAGCAGATGCCCCAGAGAGTAGAGGTGCCAGGAAAGAGACAGACCACTGGCCTTGAGAAAGACACAGGGAGTCAGCTATCATGGAGCCACTCCTAATGTCAGCACCTATTTTCCAGTGATGAACTGCGTGTATCTTGGGGGAACTATGTGTATCTTGGGGGGAACAAAGAGGAGACAGAAAGAAAGGAGGAGAAAGAAAGAAAGGAAGCTACAAAGCAAAGAGGAACCAGCGAGTATCTATGGCACTGAGGAGACGTGGGTCAACAAGAGTGTTCCTGCTCAGCTGTATGACTTTATGCTGGTCATTTAACCTCTCACTGTCTGTTTCCTCATCTGTAAGACTTCACTGTGTGAGGATCAAAAAACACCAGCTATGAAAGAGCAGATTATAAAATCCTATGCAAATGCAAGGAACTAATGTGATTATTATGGTCTGGGCATAAGTCTTTTTATCTAAGTTCTTACTGTCTGGGTAGTTATGTTAGAAATGCCTTATTTGGGGCACCTAGGTGGCTCAGTCTATTAAGTGTCCAGCTCTTGATTTTGGCTCAGATCTCATCTCATGGTTTGTGAGATTGAGCCCTGCATAGGGCTCTGCATTGACAGCTCCTCTCTCTCTGCCTCTCCCCAACAAGTGCACAATGCTCTTTCTCTTTCTCTCTCTCAAAATAAATAAATAAACACTAAAAACACTAAAAAAAAAAAAAAAAAGCCTTATTTCCCCCAGGATTTGGGCCAGGTTTTGCTGGTTTCTCCTCATGGGTTTCCACCCCAGAGCCATCAAAACGGGCTTCATCTCTTTTTTAATTTGCTCTAAGGGTCAAATATAGCTTCCAGGATTTACATAAAATCAATGACAATTTCTAACGTATTTCTATGGCTATTGAAAAGTTATCAAAGAAGTATGTAGCCATATATAAATATGGAAGGCAGTAACCTTTGAAGATTTAATGCTGTTTTAGGATGTGAAGTGTGGGCTAATGAGGGGAGAGGGGTCAAGTTTACTTAATGTTAACAAACTCCATATAAAGAATCTTCTTGGACTTTGACATTTACCACAGGAGAAAGAGTTTTGGATTTCATGCCAGAGAGACCTGGGTGGAATTTCGGGCCTCTGTTTATTCTTTTATAAAATGGAAGGCCTAATGTCTAATTTAGAGGAAACGTTAAGAGGATTAAATAAAGAAATATATATAAAGCAAGAAATACAGAGCCTATTACACATTTCAATTTAAATGGATTGTTTTTAGCCATTTATACCTCACCATAAAACAGAAGATTTTGGAGCATTTTCCTGGAGTGGAAGGGGATATTTATATTCCTCACCTTGTCATATGAAGCTGAACAGTTTTAGGACATTTGGTTATTCAGCTAGATCAAGAAACATAGATATAAATTTCAGGGAGAATAAACCCACATGAACTGACTCTATAGGAAAGAAAGAAATGACAAATAGTACAAGGATGGCTGGAGTCCTGATTCCAAGCCTGCATGGGGTATGGTGGGAAAGAGTTCTATGATCGATTAGTAGTGGCTTCCATAAATTTTGAGTGAGAGGGTAGAGTGAGAATGCCAAGGAGTACCATTCCTGGTTCCAACTTTACACTTCCAGACAAATAACAGCTTATGGTGGAAGCCGTCATTCAAGTCTGCTTTAATTTAGCATAGAGCAGGTCTGGTTCAATCTCAGCTTTGTCCATTGTGGGTTCTGGGACCTAATCAAGTTATTTCTCATTTCTAAGACTCATCTGGCTTTTGTGAATTGCTTCCTGTAGTTTTCCTTATTGTTCAGAGTTGGCATGGCAGCAGCTAACCCTAAACTATGGAGAATTTAAAACCAGCCATTCAAAGAAGGTAGAAGATCATTAAAAATACCTTTCTTTGGTGGAGTACCTACCATGTGCCAGGCATGAAGCTGGGCTCTTCACATACAGTGTTTTTCATCCTGCCAGAGATCTGCAAGGAATCACTGTCTTTGGTGTCCACGGGAGGCTCGTAAAGTTAAATAATTCATCCCAAATTGTATCTATCCACAGTGGTGGAGCTAGGATTTGAATCTTCCCAGGTCTCTTGATTCCAAAGTTAATGTTTTCTCTACCACAAGGCATGGATTAGGATGGGAGTTTCCACATATTTTCTTTTTTTTTTTAATATTTATTTTTGAGAGAGACAGAGAGAAACAGAGCATGAGCAGGGGAGGTGCAGAGAGAGAGAGAGAGAGAGGGAGGCACATAATCTGAAGCAGGCTCCAGGCTCTGAGCTATTCCAAGAAGAGCCCAACGCAGGGCTCGAACCCCTGGACCACGAGATCATGACTTGGGCCAAAGTTGGGTGCTTAACTGACTGAGCCACCCAGGCACTGCTCCATGTGTTTTCAGTAACAGGCCATAAGCTTACAAGTCCCTATGTGTGCCAGCCTTGTGAGCACTGTCGATAAAACTGATGGTAGGTGGAGAGGATCAAAATCAGACACTAGTGAATTGGATATAGCTTAACTACGAGGAAAGGGCATTTGTTGACATTATGTAGACCCATTTGTTCCATTCTCCTTCAGGTCCAGGATTCATCATAATGCTCCAATTTGATGGTGCAAGTGAAAATAAATGAACAGCTCATATTGAATGGTACTCTCCCGTGGCAACTATGATTGTCATGCATACTAATAATGCCACTAGAGTGTCCAAAAGGGCAGGGTAGCTCTGTCTTTTGTATCCCCAGTATCTGAACCAGCAGCTGCCACTTAGTAGGTACTCGAATATTCTTTTGGCTAAATGAATGAAAGAATGAATACAAGCTTCCACTGTTTTGTATTTTCACATTTATTATGTATCACATACTAAGCTGAGAGCTTTACATATATTGTTAGCTCATTTGATTTTTATAACAACAACCTTAGTAGGCAAATACTCTTCTTATCTCTACTTTACAGATGAGGAAATGGAGTCTTAGTGAGGTTGAATAACTTAACCACAACTAAGAAGGGGCAGGTCTGGGATTTGAATCCAGACTGTGTAAGTTCAGAGTTTGAGTTCCTAATCACCACCAAACAAAGCATAGTTTCATGAAAGACCCAAGTCTTCCTGCAAAATGCCAAGTAGATAAGCAGTAAGCGACAGTAAACAATAGTAAAGATGGATAGATGTTTGGTCCACAGACATGAAGGCAAGCTAATTAAGAATACATTTTTCTTTCCTCTCTTTTCATTGTTTATTAGTGTAAAATGTTCAAATGCCTGAACTAAGGGAAGAAAGTGGTCCATTCTTGTGAAGTGGCCTACAGCTGTAGGCTAAATTCCCAAAGTAGGAGAAACAAGACTTATTATTTAACTTGTCCCTTCCCAATTGTATACCCCATACTTATGCGCAATATTTGAGGACAATGGATTCAGTGGTGGGGAGGATGAAATTTTGTTCCAGTGAGGCTGTTGTAGTAATATGGATAACTAATATTTAATCTTCACATCGGCTTCTAAATTAGGTAACTTTATTCCTCCATTCTCCTGGTGAGGAAACTAGAACACAGGGTTAACTTCCCCAAGGCCACACAGATAAAAGTGGTCCACAGGGACTTGACTCAGACAATCTCACTCTTCAGCCAGCCATTTGTAAGCACTGAACTCCCCTGTTCCCACCAAGCTTTGGGGGCCAGCATAATGTTGCATCATGGAAAGCATGGAGACCATGTATTCTGGAATGTGTTGGTCCCTATTTCCTTCTCTTTCCCTGAAATATTGGTGAGGAGGCTGACTGTCCTGAGAGAGCTGCATGTACTTTCCTTAGGGACAGCTCTGCATCTCTAGGGAAGCTGTCTTCTTGTGGTCATGCTGTGGTGAATTTCTGTGACATTGTCCAGTTTCCATGGACCTTAACCATCCATCGCTTGGCAAAAATTACAGGACTGAATATTGGTGGGTTGGAAATACTGTCTGTGTTCTTGAGTGAGGAAGAGGTCCAGTGCTCTCGTATGATCTTGCATCACTGCAAGGTGTGCTCTTTTTGGCTAAAATTCTGTCTACTGGCATCGGTGCAGTTCAGTCTTCCTCCATTTGGAGGAAACACTCAAAAAGAAAATCCACATTGATTTTGAGGGAGTGTAGCTCTTTGGTTTTGATTTTTGTTGTTATTTTTAAATACTTGCTGTTTCCTAGCAGCCCAGGATTATCAATTCTAGAGAAGTCCATCTGGATAATAATCATCTCAAGTGACCTCCCATGACTTCTCTCTGGGTCAGTGAAACCACTACTGTTTGGTTTGGACCTGGCTGTCTTCTTGAGGCTGATACTAGCCTTTGATAGCCTTTGAGAGGGGTCCAGAGTTCATGACTAATCTAGAAGACCACTTGGTGCCACATGGTAAGCTAATTATTAAGTTGGCAAATGTTTTCCTGGTCTCTGTTCTTAGATCCCCTGATATATGTGGTGAGGAAGACTCTTCACTGAGGAGATGTCAGGAAAACTGTACCTTCTTTTCAAAAATTATCCTTATAAAAAGGGGAAGGTTCTCTGCTTCCTTTCCCAAATCATCCTTCTCTCTCCCATCAAAACCTCCTCATCTTCTAACATGGAAGCCTTTCCTTACAGCAGGGTGAGTGGGTGCAAAACACACTGGTCAGCTGGACAGAATCAGGTACATATTCTTTCTATGCTGCATGGTAGCTGTGTGGCTTCTGGAAAATTATTTAACCTCTCTCTGCCATAGTTTACTCACTGGTAAAATGGGATGACAGTATCTATTCCTAGAGTAGTTGTAAAGTGCAATGAGATCATGCATGTAAAGTATTTAACGCATTTAAAGTTTCTAGTAATGGTTGTTATTTTAAGACTGTTATATACATTTATATACATACACTCACATAAACTTGTCTGTATATGTTTTTCTTAAATATTATATGCAATACAGGAATATATACTATGGAATAAACGTAACAACATGGCAATATTATTTTATGTATAATAGTAGTATTAATGGGAGTGCAAATTATGCCAACAAAGTAACATAGTTCCCAAGAGGCCAGTGGGTCTAGAATGCCAAGCTGTTTCTGGTTTCCAGGCTTTAGAAACATGCAACAAATGGAGGTCTCCAGAGGATCTTATGGCTGAGCTGTTCTGCCTTCTGGGGGAGCTTGGTGGTTGCCCCTGCTGCACCCACCTATTACTCCATTCATGTGTGTAAGAGCCATGTGAAGGGGAGAACTATGGACAGGAGCCCTGCGGCCAGTGCTGCAAACTTCCTGGGTCAGAGATGAGCTGCCCTCCTTGGAAAAGGAAACCACAGGCCTGCTGCTTCTCTGTGAGGCCGCCTGGACCAGATGGAAGTTTGATACTCTCCAGTTGAGTTGATAACACCCTCTGAGTCTCAGGGCGACAGCTACTTAGTTTGTTTTACTTTATTGCCAGCCCAGAGCTGAGAAGCTGGGAAGATTGGCTCCTTCTGAAACAGTCCTTGTTCCAGCCCTGTCCAACTTCTCCTTCCTAATAGCTGAAGTGTTTATGTGTTTCAGTGTAAACTTCTGGTGACTGCAATTCTACAGCATCACTTCAAAGCCCTGGAACAATATGCAGCCCTTGAAAGCCAATAACTTGCTGCTGGCACTGAGGTCTTGGCTTTCTCAACTTGCTGAGGGTTCTATTTCTGTTTCTGTCCTCTCACTTTGGTCTTAATTATGATGAGTACATATTATACTTTGTCCAGGTGCTGGGGGATGAGGGCAGGGGTTTGAGGGATGAAATAAGGTGAAATTCAGCACGTACACTTTTGGGGGCCTACTGTGTGCTGGAAATTGCAATAGGTACATGATATACGTTATTTCACGTCATTTCCCTTTTATCCCACATGAAGATGCTGAGGCTCAGGGCATGAAGAAGTGGGCCTTGGTGCATGCAGGGGCTAGGTGGAGTGCTGGGGTTCCTGTCCAGGCCCCTGCGGGCCCAGAGCTCTGTGTTCTTTAGCCTAAGAGTGAATGGAAGGACAGTTTGCTAGGAGTGCTTGAACCAGCCTTTATCAGAGCATGCGCCTCAGCACAGGGCATCTCTTTAGAATTTAGACATTGTAAACAAGCTGCCCATGGTGGGGGGAGCGCAGCCTGCCCATGTGTTTGATTTGGCTAGCATGGTGTTAAAAGAGGTGAACCAGAACAACTTATTCTTTAGAGAGAATGTGGGTTCCACACACTTCATTACTTCCCACTGGCCCAGACTGATTCCATGTCACTTCTTTCTTTTGCTCTCCCAGCTCTTCAGGCATCTGTTTTTGCCACGTCTGCTTGGGGTTTCCTGACAAAAATGGCCTTGACCAACGAGGTTGGAATGTGCTAGACACTGTAACTGCCTGGAAGGATGTTATAGTGTGTCTTAGCATATCGCGATTCTGAAAAGTTCTGCAATTAAAACAAAAAAGAAAGCTCACTTGTTTATTTTTGCCTAGACCAAAGTTTCCCCCAAATTATTTTATTGCAAGTCCATTTTCCCCTCACAGAATACCCAACACCATCCTGTGGAACAAGAGTGTCCCAATAGAGCATCAGCTTTAGACTCTTGTTATCTCTTGTCATCTTGATTTGAAAGAATAAAAAATGAATTCCTAGACACAAGATCAAATAACTGTAAAGAAAAAGTCTGACAAATCTGACAACATACAGATTAAAGTTCTTCTGTGCAATGAAAGCTCTGATAAACAAAGCTGAAAGACAAGCAGCAAATAGGACAAGCAAAAGGAAATTCTTCCAATTTTTTTTTTTACTGCAAAATGGCTAATTTTAGTGATACATAAAGAAGTTCACGAACCAATAAGAAAATAAATCACCCAAAAGGGAAATGAGGAGAGGATATGAACAAGCAAGTTAGTAAAGACAGATGTTCAATAAATATACAAAAGGTGCCCAATGCACTAGAAACCAAAGATTTGTAAATTAGTTGCAAATTATACATCACATTGAGAAAACTAAAAAGATTTGTATACCAGTGTTAGCATAGGGAAAGGAGTAAAAGGAAATTGGTTATCACTTCTTTCTAATGTAATATGACAATATTTCCTATATATAAAAATATATATGATATATTTATAATATATAAATAAATATATAATATACAAACATAAATAATATAATTTATATAATATATGAATAAATATAGAATATATTTATAATATATTATATGTATTTATATAGAATGTATTTATAATATATAAATACATATAATATATTATAAATATATTTTATATTTATTTATATATATACATTTTGATGCACTAATTCATCTTTGAGCAATACCTCCTGCAGGGATTCTCACAGGTACACAATTGTATATACTAACTGTTTTCTTGCTACATATTTTATAATAAAGAAAAACTGAAACTAGTGTGGACTCCATCAGTAGGGAAGGGGTTAGAGAAGGTACCATGTGCCCATAAGGGCATTGCTAACTAGTGGTTGGATATGAAGGATATGCAGTCTATGTGATAGCATGCAAAGATATCAGTGCTAGATGGTTCACTGCAAAAAACAAGGTGCAGAACTGTATAAATCAAGCACACACACACACACACACACACACACATACACACGTGTGCGTGCACCTGTGCACATTCTTGCATAGAAAACAGTCAAGAAGGAAACTCACCACAGTGTTGACGGTGGCCTCTCTGGGGAATAAGGATTTGGGCTGAGATGGAGATGTGGGACTTCATTGACACTCTTCACCTTAATACTTTACTTTATCCTGTGTGATGTTTTTGTACATTGCACTTATATTGCTGACTTTTGAAAATCATAAACAATGAGAACAAATGAAAAGATGAAGGCATAGAGAGAGACAATTGCTGTTTGAGTGAGGTGGGCATGTAGCTTAAGGCTTCTGAGGGGTGGCTATCCATGCAGCCTGCCTGAGTTTGAATCGTGGCTCTCCTACTTGCTAACTTTGTGACTTTGGGCTCTTTAATCTAGGTGCACCAGAGGTTCCTTATCTATGAAAATAGTATTTCTCCTGTAGGTCTGACATAAGGTTTAAGAAGATAGTCTGTCAGGTGTTCAGTGCCTGCCCCAGTCAAAGTTCTCCGAGAATGAATAGTCATAATTATTATTTATGTTAACTAAGAAACTCAGCTATATATGGTTAGAAGTAAGATTTTCTTTAAGAAAGGAATTTTCAGTATTTTTATTTTGGTCTGATCATTAGAGGGTGATACATGTTAACTATAGTACACTTAGAATATAAAGAAAAATAAAAAGAAAAGTTTAAAATGCATCCTTCCACTAGATTCTTCAGTGTTGTTTTCCAGCCATGTGACTTAAAACTCCTCCTGTAGAAACTGCAGTCTTCTCTGCTGCTTAGCAAAGGATGCTGCTATGTGGGGGACTGGGGATGTGTCTCATACCTCTGGCAGCATCACTTAACTTGCACCGAGGAAAGAAACAGGCAACAAGCAGTGCACAGCTAGTATGCTAACCCAGCTAGTGGACCAAAACTGTCCCACCATTGTTCACAAATTGGCCACGGTGAGAAAATATGAATAACTTAGTCCAAGCTGTCCTTGCCACCAACAATACAATTCAAACACACTATCTTCCAATAATAACAGAAGTTACCACGTAACAGTCTCCACAATAAGTATGCTGGCTCTCTGTTGGATGCCTCATGTATATTATTTTTAATTTTTCCAATCCTGCAAAATAGGTACTGTTTTCCCTATTTTACAGATAAGGACATTGAGACATCAGAGAGGTTAAGTTTTGTCCACAACCACATGGTTACTAGGAGTAGAACCAGGATTTGACAGCAGGTGTCTAACTTCAATGTCTGTGATCATTGTATACATTACTTGCTCCTTGAAGATAGAAGAACTTGTGCCTTACTTTTGTAATCAAAGAAGTGCATGCTAATGTTTCAGTCTACATACAGTGTCTTGTATCTCTCTGTAGGAGTGCCCAGGATTCAGGGTCATTCTCTCTTGATCCCTCTCACGTTGTGAAGTACCCTCCTCACCATGTGGAGTTGTTGGATGTGGGCATCCCTTATGTTTATTTCACTTTCCACCTAGGTGGCAGCTTTGAAATACATCCCATCTGTCCTCCATGATGTGGAAACGGTCTTTGATGCGAAGTTACTCAGGTGAGAGCTCACCATGTGCTTTCCTGGGCTCTGATGGCAAGCCAGGGGTTCAGCGGGAATGGAGGAGTGCTTTCATGGGGGGGGGGGTTCTAGATGGGCACTTGGAGCTGGGGTGGGGAGGACACATGGTGGGAATTTGGTATAGGGCCTCCACTGTGGGATTTTGACATTCTGGTTTTATTTTGCCAGACTTTGGTGAACACCAAAATAAAATAAACTTCCTTCTTTGGTGACACAAATGATACAGCATGCAAACATATAGATTAAAGAACTGATAGTTGCTGTAAATGTCTTAATTTCATTTGGACTTGAAGGTTATTTGGGGGTCCCAGTCTATGCCCTCTATGCCGGATAGTTACAAATGGGGAGCAATCTTACAGGAATAATAGAGATAGGCTCCCGTTTGCTTTCTCCTTCTTTACCCCACTTGTCTCATGAGATGAACACTAGTTTAGGGTGATCATGCTGTTAGGATAGAGGCATCTGAACCAGTATGTCCTTTCCTCTTTTTCCTAAATTCACCTAAGTTCCGAGATAACATATAGATGATTTTAAAAACTTTTTTTATTGAAATACTTTCATATTTAGGAAAGAGTTGCAAAGATAGCATGCCCTTCACCGAACTTCTCTTAAGAAGTTCAAATTTTACGTAACCATGGCATATCCATCAACACTGAGGAATTACCATCGTTGTAATTCTATTCACTGCATCCCAGGCTTTATTTGGATCTCATTGGTTTTCTCACTAATGTCATTTTTTTCTTTGTATCAAGATGTCTGCTGGCTTCTTCTCATCCTTCTTGTCTCAAATGAAATGTTATCTTCTCAGAGAAGCTACTTCTGAATATTGTAAATAAATTAAATTTCTCCCCCACCCCCTACCCCATTACTCTGTGATGCAACTCCTATTTATTTTCTTCATTGCACGTATCCCTTTGTATTGATTCGTTTGCTTCTGTGTTGTAATGTCGACCTCCATCAGAATGTAAGCTCCATGCCGACTGGGACCAAGTTTGTTCCTACTGTATCCCCACTGTTCTGCACACTGTCTGTCACACATTAAATAGATGCTTAACAAGTACTTGAAAGAATGAATGAGCACAATGAGATGATTTTGGAAAGCTGACAGGGGCTATAATTCTGTTTCAGCGGTGTCTTTGTGTTCGCTCTATCTGGGAAGAACTATCTTCTTTTTCATGTCCTAAACTGGTTCTAACTCACAACTTTTCATAGCTTTTTTTAAAAAATAAGGACCCTTCTGATCTTAAGACTTAAAAAGCATTACTAACTATAAAACATTAGTAAATAAAATGTTATGGTAACAAAATCAGAACCTGGTTTTAAATCCTTGTTTTTCAATGCCCCCCCCCCCGCCAGCTACGTAATCTTAGGAAAGTTAGTTAACCTTTCTGAACCTTAGTTTTTCCACTTGTAAATTGGGATAAGTATTGTATCTATCTCAGAGAGTCATGAGGTTTAACTAGAATAATGGATGTAAAGTGCAAAGCATGTGTCTGATACACATAAGGGCTCAGGGTTACTGGTATCATTTTCAGGTTTTCACATCTCTTTGGATGCTATTAGTAGTCAACACTAACACCAATGACATAAAAGTTTACTATGCATCTGATGCTTTGCCGGGAACTGTGGGGCCAAGGAAGCAAGATATATGTCGTTTTTGCCTCCACAGAGCGGGCAGTCTGGGAGTGGATTTTAAGTGCCAAGATGTGGGAAAGATCTAACTTGATCTAACTTGTCTTCTGCATTCCTATTTTTCCTGTCCTCAGCCAACTCCTATATGAGTTCTACACCTGCATCCCCCCTGTGAAACTCCAAAAGCAGAAAGTCCAGTCTATGAATGAGATAGTCCAGAGCAACCTCTTTAAAAAACAAGGTGAGTGCAAAGCATCCTGGCTGGGTGAGTGGTGCCATAAACCACGTGCTCAACAGGCCAGAGAAACCTACCCAGTGACTTAAAGGTTTCTTCTCTAACAACTCCCTCAGTCTGAATAAATGCAAAAAGTAGGAAGTAGCTGACAACTTAGCCATCGGAATCTAAATTGATTTTAGGAAAGCTTAGGTTGCATTGTTTGCTCCTCCTGAGAGATTTTAATGAGGTGGTAAATTTGGAGTCATATCTTTAGGTCATTCTGCCATGAGATTTTCCCCTACACGGTTATACTTGTATGAATGTCTTCAACTTGAGAGGAAGTAGGTAAAGTTTCTTTTTTGGTAGAAAGAACCTGTAACAGAGAAGTTTTCAAAGTTTCCAGAGTGTAAGAATAAACTAGAGAGCCAATGCGGATTCCTGTGACCCATCTCAGATTCTGATGGAGTAGAAATTAGAGGGCGTTTTGTTTTAGTTTTACAAAATGTAAATTACCTTTGAATAGCTAATGTGTTTACATGGATCAAAATGCAAAGGTATGAAAAGGTACCACATGAAAAGAGTTCCTCCAGACCCTCTTCGTAATGTCTCTGATCTCTTCTCCAAAGGCAACCAATGGTTCCAGTTTCTTATGTTTGCTTCCGGGGATACTCCATGTATAAGCGATCAGACACATTTATACTATACGTTCTTCCCTGATCTTTTATTATTATTATTACTCAAATAATAGTGTAATATCCAACTGTCCTGTACTTTGCCTTTCTTCACTTAATGGTATTTTCTCAAGAGCAGGGAATGACACTAGTTTTGGGCAGGAGCTTCTGCTCACCCCAAACTGATCTCTGGTAACCACCAGTCCTCTGACCAGTGCCCCACTGCTAAGAGCCTTGGGGTGCCCTGTTTTTTAAGGTCAGTGACCTAGAGGGCCACACCTCTGGATATGGCCAGGCAGGATTAGAAGTCAGTTCATCATTCACCTCATCTCCAGCAACGTTTGACATTTCTGATATCAATCCTATCTGTGAGGATGAGAAAAAAATGATTTTTGAGGGTCAGCACTGTTTTCTGTATGCTAAGGCCAACACTTCCCAATTTTTAATTCCTCTGTGTCCACACTGGTGTCAGTGATAAAATGAGAAGCAAACTGTGCAAGAAGCAAGAGGTCTTAGAAGGCAGAGAATCTGTCCTCACCCAGCTGAAATTTATTCAGAGAGCTGGGCTTGAATACTTACGTAAATTGCCTAGTAATCACAGAAATATTCAGCAGCCACTTCACTGTAAATATTCTTTTCCCCCAATGCCTGGTTAACATAGTGCATCCAAAATTGCTCTCTGAATTCCTGTCCCTGGAGTTAAGGGTAGGAGAAGGGCATGGGAAGAAAAGTGTTCTTGTGATTTTATATTTGTGTCTGTGGTTTCCTGACCATTCAGACAGATGTGTGACAACAGATGAATGCAACAAATACATGGTTTGTTTGTACAAGGTGTTTTGTGGCAAGGTGATTAGAAACTAATCCTGGTAAGTCTTCTTGCATCTGTTGTGTACTGGGTTTTTTAAGTGGACATTCTGTGGTTTTCATGTTCTGACTTCCACATCAGACTGAGTTGCCCTCACTCTGAAAGCTTTGAAATATGCCTGCCCCTTTCTGCCCTGGCAGTTTCTTCCTGGATTTCAGGAGGTGTCACTGTGGACACTGTAGAGATGAATTGAGTCCCACCCTAGGGACCAGGACGACTTCAGGTACATATGGTGCTGCACTGCACAGGCAGCAGAGAGTAGGGCTATTTGGCTTCCCCTCATTGTTCAGAGCTGCCGTCATTGCAGGGGCCCAGCTTAGCATCAAGGCCAGATGGAGTGCCAGCACCGTCCTGGATTGGGCATGTGGTGTCGACTCCAGGCTGGTGGAAGTCGGAGTAACCCCTATACTGGAGTCACATCTCCCGGGCTGGTGGTGGCCCCCAAGAGTCAGCATAATCGCAGGTTGGACAGTTGCTACCCACCAGTCCTGCTGTGTCTCTGAGTTTCAGATTCGGTAAAAACCCTCTGATTAATATTAACAGACAGAAGGCCAGCCCCAGCGTTGTACACGGTTGGAAAAGAAATGCAAAGTTCTTCCCTTTAAACAGTTACAGAGACCAGAAATAGGTGGACAGAGAACTCTTTGGAGACATCTTTCAAAGGGGAGGCAATGTGTAATTAGTCTATCCATCATTGGTTCACATGTGAAAGCAGTATGCACAGCTTAAAGGTAACTCGTCTCCCACTATTGATTTGCTAAGTGAACCCTCTTCCCAAAATAACCCCAAAGGGAAACATCAGCTTATGCCTCTTCTTAAGTGCTCAGGTTCCAAATTAATACAATCTGAATTCGTACGTGCTTGCTGGGTCTCATTGGCTCTTGGGTATCTCCTTTATACCCTTTAATAAGGTGAGTTTGATTCCTTGGCCAAGTTTGAGCTGAAATGAAATCCCTCCTGTTGTTCTCCCTGTGAAGTGTCCTGTGCCTCAGGGATGTGATTTGCTTTGAGCCTGCACTCATTTAACTGCCAGATGTGCAAATTGCCTGGAGTATTGTCGGTGACATTAGCTTGTACTCACAGCCTTAAACATGTGTATTGACATCAAGCAGAGGGGCCAGAAGGCTTTTAAGCACTTTCTGAAATGTTGGCAGACTATCCTATTGGCCTATCTTCAGGAGGATCCTACGGAGAGGGGGGAGAGACAAGGTTTACTGGTTAAGGGCACCGTTCTTGTATATCACTAGGCCTGGGTTGAATTCCTAGTTCATTTTCTTATTAGCTGTGTGATTATGGGCAATTTACTTAACCTCTCAGATCCTTAGTAAGCTCATCTGTGAAATGGAAAAATAATAACCATGTCTATGTTAGAAGGCTACCATGTGGCTAATGAAGTGAATAATGCATTTAAAGTACCTATCCCAGCACAGTGTCCTATACTAAGTGATAGCTGTTATTATGGGTGTTGTGGTTATTATTCCTGCTGCCCCTTCCATTTTCCTAGCTTCTGTTCTGACTTCCCAATTCCTTGCAATAAGAGGGTCCCTTCAAATGTGACAGTTGCATGGAAGCCAAGCTTCCTTCCTTCCCTGGAAGCTACATGTATATCCTCAACCTCTGAGAAACACAGAACTTATTCAATAAAAAGGCCTTGGCCTATGTGTGCTTCCTATTCTGATTTTGAATGTTTTTTTTTTTTCCAATCTTAATTTCATTTCCCTTTATTTTTGCGAAAGGCCTGTGCTATGTATGCTACAAGAAATACAGGTCAGAGTGAGATGTTTGTGCTTTCTCGTTTTATTGTTTGTCTTGCTGTAGACCTCAACATAGTTACACAGTCTGGAACACTTGACAGCCATCTTTTATGATGGTTTGTTCTGTAGGACTCTTTTAACACACACACACACACACACACGTGCGAGCACACACACACACTTTCCTCCCTTTTTTCTTTCATGGAAGCAATTAATCTCAACTTCTCCTAGACCTATTATCTTGAGTAAATTACTTAATAATTAATTAATCCTGTAAATCTCAACTTCTTCATCTGAAAAGTGGGAATAACCACAGAACGGGTATCATTGGGTTATTGTGTGGACTCAATGGCATAATATGACCTTTTAGCCTGGGGTGTGAGGGAGTTAAGAGTCTCAAGCAGCCAAGGTCGCACAGGGAGTGGCCCACCCAGTGTGAATGATTTCAGGGTTCAGTGAGAGGAGACTAAGAAATCTGTGGAGACTAATTTGCTATCTTCTCTAAGTCAAGCTCAGACTTGCCCGCTGGTGGTGATGGGAGAAAGGAATAGATATGCCCTGAGAAAGCTCTGGGGGGAGTCTGCGAGAAAAGCAAACCTTATGTGCCTTTGGAACAGATTTGTCCCTATGAGAACCTAATCTCTAAGTAATGTGTCTTTTTAGTCTGATGCTAATCAGATGAACCATCTGGTTCAGTGTAAACTGCTTTAGGATCCACATTGCTCGCTTTTCTCAACTTCCAAAACAAACAGAGGAGGAGGAGAGGGAGAGACAGAGACAGAGACAGAGAAACAGAGAGAGACAGGGACCAAAAGAGAGAGAGACAGAAAGAAAAAAACAAAAGGACAGAGAGAGACAAAGAGAAACAGAGAGAGACAGACAGACAGAAAGTGAGACAGAAGGGAATAAAGAGACAGAAAGGGACAGAGAGAGACAGAGACAAGAGACACAGTGCTGACAGAGATCTGGAAATTCTTCTGGTGTTTATTTTCAGCTAGTAGTTTTTTCTTTGGAAACTTTATTGAAGAGCTCTTCTGTGAGTACAAAGCATCCAGTTTTTTTCTTTTATCAGGATGTAATTTCCTTCTTTCCCCTTCCTCTTATCTGTTGCCCACAATACCCACAGCTCCCCATGGGGGGTGGGGGCACAGGTGGCCGTGCCCAGTGCCATGGAGTGAATCTTTGCGAATCAGCACATCCCTGCAGCACTGGCCTGGGAGCAGAGGAGAGTCCTCTTGCTCTACAGTTATTACTGTGCTTGGTGAACTTATGTCACATCTCTGAACCTCCAGGATTCCACATCTGAAGAATGTGAGTAAGACTGTTGCCATGAGAATACAGACTTTTGATTCAGGTAATTCTTGTTTCTGGTCTTGGCCTGGTCACTTACTAGCTGTGTTCCTTTGAACAAGTAACCTCTCTGAACCTTGGTTTCTTACCTACGAAAATGGGATAACATATGTAAAACTACCCAGCAGAGTACTTTACATACTTGCTGCTTACTTAAAAGTATCTGTTGTATCTATTGCATAACAGTAATAGCCACAAGAATAATAATGCCATCAAAAGCATTTTAGAGCAAGACTTGTATTTATTACATGCTAGCTGTGCATTAAGTGTTATAAAGGACATAAACATGTATTAAATTCTCACAACAACCTAATATCATAGGTATTACTATTCCCATGTTATAGATGGGGAAACCAAGGCCTGGAATATCAAGTAACTTTTATCCCAATGAGACCAAATATTACACAGTATATTAGGGTATTCATGTATTGGGCTATGTGATGCCACAGTAGGAAATACATCCCTAGATCTCAGTGGTTTAGCAATGTAAAGGTTTATTTCTCTCTTTTGTAAAGTCTGATGGGGGCCCTGCACCTTTTGTCCCTTCTGAAGCTATTCTAGCTGGTACCATTGCCTCCATGTCAGCCTGAAAGTGACACCCACCAAATGCATCCACAGTCCTTTGGCCAGAACCCATCGCAAGTTCCTAACCTAGCTGCAAGGGAATCTGGAAGTGACGGGATACACATGGAATATTTGATGAGGTCTGTCTCTGCCATTCACAGGTAGTAAGTATTAGAGTTGGATTCAGGGCACAAGTCATTTGAATAACAAAACACATCTTCTTTCTACTATACGGTGCTTTATTCTCAGAATGAATAAAAAGGAGAAGACAGTGCCTATTTTCTTGTTGAAAGCGCTTTCGTTTTCATATTAGGAGACATGCCTCACTGTTCCTCCTGAGGTATTTTTTTTCTTGTATCCTCCAGTCCTTATCCCTGTTTCAAATGCTGGACAACTCTCTAACGGCTGTGTATAGGGACCCTTGCCTGGGTGGGAAATGGAACTCTTGATGCTGTAACTTTTGCTATAACTTTTCAGAGCAGAGCTGCAGCAAACAGTAGTGTTAGGAGGCCACCTGGAGCTTGGAATGTCCACATCAGGCTGGGCTCTGAGACCACTCAGAAGGAAAAGGCAGTAAGAGAACAAGTCCTGTTCCTCCAGGACATGAGCTCGTCTTGTGGAGAGCTTCTTGTCTCTCCTGGCATTGTACACTATTGTACACAGCCTTCCATACTTCTATTCTTTGCAAATATTATCTAGGATGAGTTCTTCTCCCTCCCCAGCACCTTCCCCTACCCCCAGCCACTAACCAGCAGCTGCTACTCATCCCCTTAAGACCCAAACCAAATGTCCAGTCTTCAGTAAGTAGGCATGTCACCTCTGCCCCATTCAGCACTTACTCAGTCTCTAGTGTAGGTTGAGCCTGGGAGGTAGTGGGGACACAATAGTCGCAAGTTTGCAAATTTCTGCATCAAGTTCAGTGTGCAAAGATGATACAGCTTCTAGTTTTTGTTTGTTTTTAATCTAATCTTTTTGAGTTTTCACTTCACATTGTACTGTGGCAATTTAAAGTTTTCATTTAGTGGTACCTTGTGGCTTCAGATGTAACCAGTCTTTCAGTTTCAAAATAGTCCCCTCCCTCTTTCCAAAGTTGCATCTGGAACTGTGTCCCAGGGACCAAATTAGGAAAGGGAAGAAAGACTGCTTTTGGCCTTCTCCACAACTTATCTAAAATGGTTCTCCTTGGGACTTTGGCTCAAGAGAGGTTGTTGAGACACACATGTCTTGTGGCTGCAGGTCTCAACCTCAAGCAGAGGGGGCACTAGCCTTCCCCTCTGTCACACCTTCCTTTCTGAGGAAGCCTTCCCCAACTCTTTCCCCAGGGGCTATAAAAGTGGGGTGGCTGCCAGGGTACGTGACCAATAGGGGAAGATGTGATGGTAGAGAGTTCAGTATGATCGGAGTATTATCCTGGGTTTACAAAGGGGATAAAACAAGGCACAGACCCTCTGTGAGGGTGATTTCTCAAACCTTAGGTGCACCTGTGGAGTTCATTAAAATTGCAGAATCCTGGACCCTATGCCAAAGATTGTGACTCTGAAGATGGAGTGAGGGAGTGAGTGATGTGCATGGTATCAGTCCTCCAAGGAGATTCTGATAGAGGTAGCCCTCCAGCTGACGCCTCTGGATTTGGAAACAACTCCAGGAACCTGAGTGAGGGAAAGGAAAGCAGTGCAGGTCATGAGAAGTGGCTCCCACGGTGCGTAGTGCAGACTTCCATTGTGATACTTGACATCCTGTAGTGTCGTTTGTCTGTTTATGGGGCTGTCTGTGCTGATGGAGCGGGCTGCTTATGGATAAGGGCTATGATTTATTTCTTTATGTGCCTACTCTCCTTAGAGTTCCATTGATACCAGCTTTCAGAAACTGGTCTTTGGACCTTGGCAGTCATACGATTAAATAGCCAGAGTTGCTTACAAATAGGGAAAAGAAAGAAAGGACTTTACTTGTACAGAACTGGAGGCATCACAGCACTTGAGTCATAATATACCTCATCATTGGTCCACACAGGGGTCTGCTTTTGTTTATTTGCATATTCATTTAGTTATTGTTAACAATAAATTAAACATTCATACACTCACTACCCAAAACAAAAACTAGAAACTTAACAATCAGTGGCATGTAACTGTGTAGCTCTATCTTTCTTTACCAAAGATGACCACATTCTAGAATCTTCTTTAATCATTTCTCTGCTTTCCTTTTTATGCAGTTTTATTGCATCTCTATATATCTAGTGCTTTGGTTATTTTATCTTTCTGAAAAGGGTATTGAAACATGAGTAAATTGGTGGAAGGGGGGACACTTACTTTATTTTCACTTAATATTTTACTAAGATTCATCCATATTACATGTTGCTGGAGTTCCTTGTTTTGACAACTGTGGAGGGCTTCATTGTGAATAAACTATGGAATTTTAAGCACTTGGACTGTTTCAGTATTTCTCTATGGTAAGCATTGCTACTAAGAATATTTTTGTACATGCTTCTTGTTGCAAATATCCAAGAGTCTCTTTGGGGTATACAACTACTAGAAGATTTGCCTGGTCATAAGGGACCTGAATACCTGACTTCAAGAGATGGTGCTAAACTGTTTTCCAAAGGTGGTTGCATCAGTTTACGTTCCCATCAGTGATGCATAAGGGATCCTGTGGATCCACAGTCGCTTCAACACTGGGTATTGTCCCACTTCTCAAGTTTTACCAAAGACATAGGTGTGAGGTTAAGTCTTCACTGTCTTGAGTTGCATTTCCTTGATCACCAGTGATGATCAAAATCTTTTCTTATGTTTCTTCGCCACTTGTGTTTCATGCCTGTGATAGGTCTGTCCAATTCTTTTGTTCATTTTTCTGTTGGGTTGATTGTATTTCTCTTATTGATTTGCAGGATTTTATGTATTCTTCATATGCATATTTTGCTGATCTTATGTATTAAGGATATCTCCTCTCATTTATATACTTTTAACCTACCTTTTCATTTGCTTAAGAGCATTTTTTCTAACAGAAGTTCTTTTAATATCAATTTATTTATCATTTTAATAGTCAAATATTATTATGCCTTGTTTAAGAAATCTTTCCCAATCCCAAGGCTAAAAGATTTTCATTTATATTTTTACTAAGAATTTTATCATTTTATTTTTGATACACAAGTTTGTAATCAATCAACAGAATTTATGTTTTATATATGGTGTGAGGTAGGAGTCTGCTTTAATCTTTTTTGTTTTTTTTCCCCATTTGACCATACATTGTTCCCAGTTTCAAGTGTGGGACAGTTTATTTTCTCCATGCCAGTGTCATTTTCTATTTCCAGGACATTATTCTTCCCCAGAGATTTGAGAGTAAGGAGGGTTGCTGGAGCCTGAATTCAATCCCTGGTACACAGTGTACAATTCCTCTGTGCTATTACTAGTCAAGGGTGGAAAGATCAGAAGGGTCAGGCCTCTCCTTCCACAGGCAAGTCCCAAATTTAGGCTCCTCTGTTGTGTTGGCTTCCTGTGTTATTGGCAAGACATAGCACTTCTCAAGGCTTGAACCTTCTCAGTTATGAAAGAAATGAGATGGTTCCTTCAAATGATCATTTTTCTTATAGCAAGAAATGACTGGGCCCATAGGGTGTTTTCTTTATGTATCTGATAAAAAGAGCACTGAACGAACGGTAAAGAGACCTGAATAATAGAAACAACAATAATATCAACAGTAGCAACTGCAGTTGACATTTACTGAGTGCTTGTTATGCACCAGGCTCTGTGCTGCACACTAATGTACATTATCTCACTTACTGTATAGTTGTGTGGTCTTGGGCAAGTCACATAACCTCTGTAGATCAACTATACAATCATAGATTGAACAATAATGAGATTTCTAGAGATCTACCAATATGAAAACCTGTGATTTAAAAAATCATTCTTTGATTCACAATGATAATATTGCTGAATCTTTTGACCATCATTTAGTGCCTAAAAACCTCCGCTCCCACATATTGCCCCCAACACTTTAAAATAGCCTGCCTGAGCTGGGAGCAAGGAATGAGGCCATTTTATACAAAGTCAAACAGATGAAGGAAACTGCATGATGCCCTCAAGGCCCCACAGCCAAGCTCAGAACCTTGGAAAAGGTAAAAGGATTTACGTACTGGAGCCAATTTATTTTCTTCAAGAAAGAGCTGTTGAGTTTTGAGGACCTAAGTTTTTTTTTCTCATCAGAGCATTTGGAGACATCAAAGCTCTTCAAATAGGGGTTTGTCCCTCCCACCTACAGTGTTACAAAGCTACATCCAGTTCCAAAATGTCCCTTCTACACTTGGAGATCAGAGAAGAGGCTGTCCCTCACATCTCTTTCCTTTTCAATGTGACTGATTGCAGAATTCAGTCTTGGGAAGAAACCTTTAGATCTAGAATCAGAGAAGACGGTGATTTAATAAGCTGCAGAATAAATCCAAGAGAGATTTGGTGAAGTGTCCTTTTTTTTTTTTTTTTTTTGGGTCTGAGGTAAAAAAAAAAAATTGGCATACAATCAAAGAAAATCCCTCTTGAATCTCCCAAAATACTTAGAATAGTAGCTTTTAATGACATTATGAAGTATGGTTTAATTGGGGGGAATCCCAGATTACCTCTTTAATGACAATCCAAATCAACTCTTCAGCAATTAAAAAAAAAAGTACCTCATTAAAACTAGAGAACTGCAGGATCAGGCTGTTTCTGTGCCTTTCAGTCCATGATCCATGGGATTCTTTCCCAGTTTGGGAGTGATTCTTTATATGTGGAAACATACACAATGAGAAAGCTTATGTAAATCTTTACACATTTATATGTTGACTCCAAAATTGTTTTGTTTGTTTTCATTGTGAGATTACAGTTGTAGATGGTTTAAATTATAGTGAGTCAGGGTTTTAGGACATTCTGAGGCTTTTAGGAGGACTTAAGTTTGATTTTGCTGATTCCTCCCCCTGTCCCCACCAAAATTTTCCTAGAATAGAAGGAAGTTTCCTTAAGACCACAATACAGCTGAATTGAAAACCAGCTGCAGATTGATTTCAATTCAAATTATATTTATTGAGAATCTAAAAACGTAGCCAGCACTATGCTATGGGGAGTATGAAAGAAATATGGTAATAAATAATTTTATGGCCACCATTTGTTTAGCCATTATTTGGTACCAGATGCTATGCTAAGTTTTTTCACACATATTCTCATTTCATTATCATGACCTCCCTGTACAGGGTAGGCATTAATATCCTCATTTTACAGGTAAGGAAACTGATAGAGAGGTTGAGAAACCTTCCAGCAGCCACAGGCCAATAGCATGAGAGGGCCAGGATACCAGGTGGAGTCTGATTCCCAGTACATGCTCCAAATTGCTGTGCAGTGTTTGAACAGAAGGGTTTCTGCCCACACCCCCAGGGAGCTTACAGTTGAGAGAGAAAAGATTTACCCCAGAGGTATTCCAACTTGAGCCTACACACGAAGGTAATAGAAATGAAGGTGCAGTGTGATAGCTAATTATGCTGTTTGATAAGATAACGTTATCGATATGTTTTTTAATAATGTAATCTTCACTTATATATATTTTTAATAACAGATTTTTTTCTTGCCTTTGAAACATGTGAGAACTTTCTTCATTTTGGAAAGAAATGTGATTCCTTCTATTTTCTCCTAAAGCATGGTACCATTTGGTTAATCATTCATTTCCCCACCTTTGACAGAGACAAGTATACAGAGAAATCTTTCTCTGCTACTAAGAAAACAGAGTGAGAATGATAAATTACAACTCAGCTCATGGTGAAGAGGTGACAGGGAGTGGTGAGGACCGGGAGGGGGCGTCCATGCCTTGGGTATACAGGAGGGCTGTGAATCAGTGCCAAGGAATCATTGCCACGTCATTACATGGGCCCAATGCTACCTGATCTTCCCCTCTTTGGAGGGAAGTTCTACAAACGTGTTTTTATATGGAACCTGCTGATAGATTTTTTAAAACAATATGCGGGCCAAGTAAAACCTATGCATGGACCCAGGACAGCAAGCCTCTAGGGTAAATTTATGATTTATGGGCTTAAAATGATTTATAGGGTTTGAATAAGTTTATTACAAATTTATAGTATTACTTACAAATAATGCTGTAAGTATGATTATTACCAGAATTCAGTGAGAACAGTGCTTTTGGAATGACAGGTTTATGGAGGAGGAAGGGTATCAGCCAAACATCAGAGAATAATGAGTGCGCTACAGCCCCTTTCTGGAGAACTGCCTCTGGGTCAACCTTGTTGCGTCAGAAGTGGAACCCTGTCTCTCCAAAGACCCTGACTTTCAAGCCTCAGAACTCAGCGTTCATCTTTGCCTGACAAAGTCCCTTGCAAATGGGGGCCTCTGACCACATCATCAGCTTCATTGGGCATATTCCTGGGAATGCTGGTCCAGGATTGGGAAAGATGACATTTATTATTTATAGAAATTAGTGTTATCAAAATACTGTGTTTTTGTAGAACATTTGGAAATCTATAAAAGCATCTATGAGCTCCTAATTTAGAGATAAACATGGTTTATTATTCCCATCTTTCATGTCATGTATTTTATATAATTGAGATAATGTTTTACCAAGTTTGTAATCTGCTTCTTTCACTGAGAATTGTTTGGGATATTTTCCCATGTCATTTTTATGGACTTCATAGGGCTCTATCATATAGGTGAGCTACAACTGATTTCATTATTTTCCTATTTAGGGACATTTGGGTTCATTTAATTTAGTGCTAGAAAAACTTGTTGGAATTCATAACCTTGATAGACAAATCTTTGTCCTCTGTGCTCATTATTTCTTCACTGTTGGATACAAATCTTGCTCAACTTTCCCAGGGCTTATCAAGGATTTTGAGTGTCCCTTCTTCTTCCCCTACACATGCATGCACATGCATGTACACCCACCCACCCACCCACCCACACACACACACACACACACACACTGTCACACAGGATTGTGCTTCTTCCATATAGGATAAACTCAGCAGAAAGCAGACCATGTTGTCCTCTGCAAAAAGCTGGAGTGGTATGATCCAATTTGGGAAGGACATGTTTTTACAACTCCACCGTCATCCTTGATGGTAGGGGGTGTGTCTGTGTGTGGATATTCTCTGCAGTACCAGGCACTTAAATGCAAACCACCTCAAGAGCCCTCATTAGCCCCAGGCAGCCAAAGTGGATTTGCTGAGTGTGATACCCTCCAGGCTGGAGCGACTGCCCAAGTGGAACCAGACACCAGAGCAAAGAGGGAAGCCAATTACTCAAAGGCAAACAAGGCTCTAATTATGGCTTCAGCTAAAGAGGGTACAATTATTTGAGGAAAGACATCCCATTTTTGAGGCACAGCACAGGACAATCGTTCAGAACAAGAGCTTGGATCTACTCTTGACTTTGTTGCCTTTACCAGGACACGTCACCTCTAGCAGCATCTGACTACTGATCTGCCAAATGGCAACAGCATAGGATGCTCACCTCATTGGTTTATTGTGAGCCTCACATGCAATAGGGCCTGTGAGAGGTGTAATGGGGTCTGGTACTTAGTAAGGGCTCATAAATGGAGCATCACCATCATCACCAGTGACTATTATTAGTATTACTGTTATTTGTAATCATCTGATAGTGGAACAGAATGTGAAACCAGAGCTGGCTGGGTTCTCAGCCTCACAGTTTCCTATTTATTCTAAGTTAGAAGTGAATGGACCTCTAAGTTTTATTTCATTTGTCTCTCAGATGAAGGGTTTGGGGTCATGTCAGGTCTCTCACTCTGACGTTTGTGGGCCTACATGAGCTAAGAGCTGTGTATCACTCTCTTTGTGGAGCCTCTTGTCAACCCTACCTCATAGGTGCTATTATTATCTCTTTTTTCTGCATAGACTGGGAGCTGGGATTCAACTCCAGGCTCCTGACTTCCATACTTCCCTTAACTGTATGCATGTCCCCAGCATACATATCTGTTGCTGCACTTAAGGCTTCTGAATCTCTGAGATGGTGATGAAACCCAGGACTGTGCTCATGCTTTTACTCAATCCCTCCAGAACAATAGATACGGAAGTCCGGAAGGAAACTCTTGTCAGGCTCTGGGGACAGCTCCTGACACCTCAGCTCTATTTAACATAAACGAAACTGATAAATACTTGTTCTCCTTGCCTGGTGGGGTGTTTTGAGAGCGACCTAAAGGATTGTATATGCATGTGTGTGTTAAAGTATTGAGCACACAGGAGGCAGATCAAATGTCTGAGCTAGAAGGGACATTAGCAACCAGCTGTACAGAAGTGGTCAAATTTAGCAATTCAGAGAAGATCTGAAGAAGAAGGCTCACCCTTAAATGGATAGCAAGTCAGCTCACTTCCCCTGCTTCTACAAGAGTAGCACTCTCTCACTTGCCTGCCCACCCTCTCCCTCCCTCCCTCTCTCCCCCCTCCCCCTCTCTCTACACAGTTTAGATCTAAAGAAATCTCTGAAAAATTGATCTGGTTCTGATGATGGTTGTTGATAGTGGAGGGAGACTGTGTGTGTGTGGGGGAGCATGGGGTACATGAGAACTCTGTTCCTTCATTCAGTTTTGCTGTGAACTTAAAACTGCTCTAAAAATGTCTATTTAATTTTTTTTAATGTTTATTTATTTTTTCAGAGAAAGAGAGACAGAGCACAAGCAGGGGAGAGGCAGAGAGAGAGAGAGAGAGACACAGAATATGAAGCAGGCTCCAGGCTCCGAGTTGTCAGCACAGAGCCCAATGTGGGGCTTGAACCCACAAACTGTGAGGTCATGACCTGAGCCAAAGTCAGACGCTTAACCAACTGAGCCACCCAGGTGCCCCTAAAATGTGTCTATTTTAAAAATGTTAAACACCAAGTAAGCATATACACACCAACAGAAATTGAGCTGTCCCTCCTGACATCCAGTCTGCAGAGGAAGGGGAAAGGCCCTCAAAGATTGGCTGGCTCCCATGAGGCCAGTTAGCTGCCCACACACAAATTGTTACTGGAAGTGTGACTCAAGTGTGGTAGGGGCCTCTTTCTTTCTGGTTCAAGGGCACATGCTAGTGACTTAGGGAGCTGGCAGGGGAACTTATTTCATCACTCCCGTCCATGGTAGGCCAGTGGTTGGCGAATATGTCTGCTGTTGCTGGCTCTCAGGGATCACGGTCCCTGCAGCAACCTCCTGTGAGCCAGCGGTGGTGATGATTTCCCAGGGCTGCCTTGGGAGGAACTCACAAGGTGATTAGGTGGTTGTTCAGACCCACACTGTGCCTACCCCGCAGCCCACCAGCCCCCAGCTCTGCAGGTCTGTCCATCTCACTGCCTGTCTCCTCTGTCCTTGCCAGGCCTCTCATCCTGCCTGTACATGTTCCCTGTGCAGCCTCTTCCTTGAATCTGCTGCCTTCCCCCCTGCCCTGGAGCAAAATCTTACCCATTGCCCCTTGGCCTCTTCTTAAGTTTGCATCAGCCATTAGCTGATTCTGAGTGAGGCCCTCTTCTGCCCATCCCCTCTGGTTCCAGAATGTAGGGTAAGGATGGTAATTGACTACAGGCTTCATAGAGAGAGGGTAGGCTGTAGGAATTTATCCCATGAAACTTGCCCTGCCAGAGAGAGTTACAAGAGAGTTGCAAGAGAGTTACAGGGAGAGTTTTCTTTCTGGCTCATCTAAGAAGCACACCTTGCCATGGTGAGCACTATTATTATTATTTTCAGACACAGCACAGTCTAATTTCACTTGAAGGAAGCATATTTCCCCTACTAATTTGGCTTTGGCCTTGATACTTTTGGATTAGCTGACCCTGCCACTATTGTGTCAGGAGGCTTGCAGCTCTTTCCCACCCAGCTTAAGCCCAATTTGCCCTCAGAGTTGCCACTCTACTCTGGCTACAAGTGGCTCTGTGACCCAGGAAGGACAGAGTCAGCTCTGAGTAGATTGTAAATTTTAAGCATCCTTCCCCTCCATAATGAAAGTATGTTTTTTGTATGTATGTATGTATGTATGTATGTATGTATGTATGTATGTATTTAAAGTTTATTTATTTTGAGAGAGAACACAAGCAGAGGATTAACAGAGAGAAAGGAAGAGGGAGAGAGAGAGAGAGAGAGAGAGGGAAAGAGAGAGAAAGAATACCAGGCAGGCTCCCCACTGTCAACTCAGAGCCCAGTGTGGGGCTCGATCCCACACTGACTGAGCCACCCAGGCAACCCTGTATTTTTGTTTTTTACAAAATTTGTGTTGGGTTCTTCTAACATACCTCCCCCGAGTGAACTCTTTGCAGGCTCCTCAAGATGATGGGGAAATTGTTAAGTTCTCCTCGTGTGAGAATGAGCTAAGAGAAGTTGGCACTTACTATAGTAGCTCTGGGCCTCTTACGCCAGCTTCTGGCCACACGGGGCACTCCTCCCAGTTCACATTTGTTTCATCAAAAATAAAATAAATGCAGTGAGAATCCTTATATTATGGGTCTGGGGAGGCTCTTATTCTTTTGACACTTCTCCAAGGTATTAGGAAATATTTGCACCTTCTTGAGTTCAGGTAAAGAGTGTTTTCCTGTATTCTAAATAATTGGCACTGAGTAGATCCTCAATGCATGTTTATAGAATGAAGGAACAATTATCTTAATTTAAGGAAGGTAACATAGTCTGGTGGAGAAAATACTGTACTAAAAATTGGAAGATTTGAACTCTAGTCCAGTAAACCTACTAACAAGCTGTGTGGCATTGGACAAACCACTTAACCTCTCTGGGCTCTGTTCCTCATGTGTATCGTCAGAGAGTTGGATCTCGAAGAGTGTGTCCATCTGTGTCAGTAAAGCTGCATTGCCAGAACGGCACAGAAAAAGAGGCAGCAACTTCAAGTACAATTAAGACTGCTTGAAAAGCATTTTGTTATCCTGAGGTTTTGAGGGCACTAGGGTCAGCCTGACATGAAAGACACCAGAGAACTCACTGTGTTCAGATGTATGCTGAGCAGTGCGTTGTTCACACAGGCCTTAGCTGAGTCCACAGTGTGTCATTAAGAGGTTTGTCAGGGCTGAGTCTGTGCTTCCTGGTGTGGGGGACGTGGGACTCCATCCGTCTTCTGAGCACTTGGAGAGGGAATAGCAGTGAGGACAACAGAACCCCACTTGCAGGCGGATTTTTCTCTTTATACAAATATTTCTGTGGGTCTCAAGAAATTCATTTTCATCAGACTTGCCCCTCCCTGCCAACGTCCCAGATTTGCCATAACCTACGTGTGCCGTGAGATGCTTTCTTTGGTTTGCTTTGGTTTACAGGGATTCTGGGCTTCCTTTTGGTTGAAGCTGCAGGTTTTAAAATCTACAGCCCAGGTAGCAAGAGGTTCACTGTAGCGCTCTGCTGTCTGTTCAACACTCATGCTGAGAAATCAAGAGGTCCCAGTCACCTTTCAGGAAAATTTGTGGTGTTTCAGGGGCATACAGTGAGTTGCAAACCTTGGTGGATAGTGGAGCCAATCTGTGAATAGCAGAATGGCTTGTACTGTGGGTTCAGTAGGAAAAGGAGAACATAATTCTCTGAGCACAATATGTGTTTCTCCCTCGTCCTAGTTCATCAGGAGATCTCAGCCACACGCATCAAGAGACCTCGGGATTTGAGGAGTAGAGCAGGAGAGATGGCTGTTTTGTGCGTCTGACGCCCGGCTCCTTCCATGTGGCCAGGCTTTTTGCTCCCCTGCCCTACCTTTCTCCCTCCCTTGCCAACGCAGGGGAAAACACTGAGTAGCCCTCCATAGCTTCTGTTCCCTAGTTGGTCCTGGAAAAGGGGGACATCCTCAGAATGCACGGCTGCATGGTTGTAGATCTGCAGCTGTTCCTTTCTATGCCCGAGGGTCAGAAGCGGGGATACAGAGCGAGAAAGAGTACTGCCATGGAGCAAATTCAGTTCATGCCACAACCACTCAGCTGCGTTCCAGTTCCGCCCTGTCTGCTCTTGCCTGGGGGAGACCGTCCACCCTGGTGGCTCAGTGCCATTGCGAGGTCCGCAACCCCCAACCTTAATCTGCAGTCCAAGTCTTTGCTTTCACCTGAAGACCCGTATCTTTAACTGCCTCCCTGGCATCTCAAATTCCATACAGGATAGATGAAGAGAGGCATTTAGAATAGGGTTTTCAATTCAATAAATGTTTCGCTACTGATTCGCTACTATAAACAAAGCGTTGGGAAGCCATTTAGAAAATACAAACTTGGCAAAAACGTGGTGATGTCCTCAAGGAGCTTGCCTTTATTTGCAAAATGAGGCACTCTTCATTAAAATGCAGGATGAATATGCCGTTGTAGAGATATGAGCACAGTGCCATGGGACTTCAGAGGAGAGAGCTAGATGATTCCGTCTTTCTTGTTTACAACATCTAAAAATTTATTTAAGAAAACAAAACAAAAGGAGAGCTTCAGAGCTGTGAATATTTAGTCTTTCTCAATATATTAAACTATATTTTGGTAATCCCTGACTTTTTGTTTTTTTCAGAACTTTTTCTCCCAATTTTTTTTTCATGGCTTTCTTGATTTTGGCCCCAAATGTATGAAAAAGGTTTCTTGTATGATCTCTTTACCAAAGACTTACTTAATTCTAGAAAGACACTATGGGGTTTATTCATTTTGTTTCATAATCTCTGAGTTGTATCCGTCTATGATTTTGGAAAAGTCATATCACTTCTTTGGTTCTGTTTCTTTATAAAATGGGGATAATAATAGGGTTGATATGAATATTAAATGAAGTAGTGCTTAGCACAGTCTTTGGGTGGTACAAATGCTCCATAAGTGGTCGCTTAAAATTAATATAAGTATAATTATTATTTTCATAAAATTTTCACTCATAATTATTGTATTCATTTTCATTATTATCAGTTCAGAGGTGAAGCCAACATAGAGCATTAAAAATAAAATGTTGGTTAAATTGGCTTTTTTAGAATATTAAGACAGGGGGAAAAAACTGTGCTACTATAGTTCTGATAATAGTGACTTTTTGTAATTTCTTATATAAACCTTATAAGTGAGGTTGTTGTCATTCTTCTACAAATACAGAAACTTGTTTATACCAGACCTTGCAGATGAGCAAGCTTATAGTTACTTACTGGTTTTTAACTGATTCCCCCCCCCCCCCCCCCCCAGTCAACCTACTTTTCTCATAGGAAGGGGGAAACTGGTCATTTGAATCAGGATCCTCTATTACTCACCTGGCATAAACTACCACTTGACCCAGGCAAGTGATCAGGTGATGGTATATAAGATGGATTTGTTTTTTATTTTATTATTATTGTTTTATTATTATTATTATCTAAATATGAAATTTATTGTCAAATTGGTTTCCATACAACACCCAGTGCTCATCCCAACAGGTGCCCTCCTTAATACCCTCACCCACCCTCCCCTCCCTCCCACCCCCCATCAACCCTCAGTTTGTTCTCAGTTTTTAAGAGTCTCTTATGTTTTGGCTCCCTCCCTCTCTAGCCTTTTTTTTTTTCTTTCCCCTCCCCCATGGTCTTCTGGTAAGTTTCTCAGGATCCACATAAGAGTGAAAACATATGGTATCCGTCTTTCTCTGTATGACTTATTTCACTTAGCATAACACTCTCCAGTTCCATCTACATTGCTACAAAAGGCCATATTTCATTCTTTCTCATTGCCACGTAGTAGTCCATTGTGTATATAAACCACAATTTCTTTATCCATTCATCAGTTGACGGACATTTAGGCTTATAAGATCGATTTAAAGACAGGCTTTGTCTACTGGCTTCCAAAGTTGAGGGAGGCACAGGCATATATCCTGGACAGTCAGCCTCTGTGGTGCCTGGATTGTAGTCAATTTTATTGATTTTTTCCAACACAACAGCTTCAAAAGGTTCTTCTGCCCCAAAGTAGCTGATCTTTTCAAATCTTTGCTATTTCTTCTAGGTAAGACTTTCAGATAAGAGGGTGAATGCAATTAACAACTGAAAACTTCAGTTGATGAGAAGATATGCTGTAACATGTTTAAGGGTTTCACAAAAACAGACACATAGAGTTGAGCAACTCCTTGGAGAGATTGCCTTCTCATTTTATAGCTCAGGACACTGGCCCAGAAGACCTTCCCAAGGTCACACCATCAGTTAATTGCAGAGATGGGAAGCCAGGAATCCCAATTTTGATTTATTTCTTAGCAATTGTGTTTTTCAAAGTGTGGATATGTACTACCATATGCAAAATTATTTTCCTTGGCATGAAGGATAATTTTGGGCATGCACAAATAAACTGCAATATCATAGAAGCAGAAGACCATTCTCTTCTAACTCCCTTTCAGTCTTTCTAGTTATGTCAAGGATTGTATACTTTTGCTGTTTTGTCTTTAATCTTTCTCTATTAATCTCCTCTGATAACAAGGGAGCGGACCTCAGGCTTAAGTTCCTCTTAGAATTTAATTAAAGTGTTTTGTTTTAATAGTATTGATTGGTACACTTACCTTCCATCTATGGCAGACAATACTGATTTTCCATTTGAAATAGCAAATTTTTCATTTAAAAGAATATAAGCAAATTAGAATGCATCCACTTTATAAAAATATTAAGTAATTAATAGTGCGGGGTGTAAATTATGAGCAGTACATGGTGGGTTTCACATTGGCAAAAATAATGATTAACTTGGAAAATAAATGGTTAAAGCTTGGAGAATATTTGACTCTGCCTTTTAGAATGCTCTCAGCCCTTTGAAGATATATTTGGCTGAAATACTAGTTGCCTTCTTATTCCTATCATGACTTTTTTTTGAAGTTTGTTTATTTTGAGAGAGAGAGTATGTGCACGCACATGCACATGCATGTGCACAAGTTGGGGAGGGGCAGATAGAGAAGGAGAGAGAATCTCAAGCAGGCTCTGTGCCGTCAGCACAGAGCCCGATGTGGAGCTTGAACTCACAAATGGTGAGATCATGACCTGAGCTGAAACCAAGAGTCAGATGCTTAACCATCTGAGCCACCTCGGTGCCCCACATGTCGTACCTTCTTAAGGTAGCAGCCAGAAAAGCAATTATTAAATCTAAAAGGAGAACATAAAAACTACCCACACACCAGAGATGATCTCAGATATGTCCACAATTGTATTACTGGTAGCTTTCCTACAAGCAGAAAAGCTGGATTGGTAGCCAATTTAGTTTCAATATGTAGATAATTTTAAACTCTATGCTGTTGCATTTATTGAGAACAGAAACTGGTTTTATTTTTCAAGGACTGATGATTTAAGATTCTATTTTAGACCTCATTCTTGTCTTATTTTCCCCTTCTAAGAAGTTCTTTAATTTCTCATGATCTTGCTGTTCAACGAGAGGGTGTGAATGAAATAAAAAGGTGGCAAAATGCAATTTATTTTGCACTATTATCACGTTTTAAAGATTAGAACGTATGGAATGAGTGGAACAGGAATGTTAAAGTTATTCATCAAATGGAGGTATAGGTAACTTTCCTTTACCTATAATTTACATATATCAAGTGAATACACAAAAAGAAAGATGTCTTAGGTTATACTATTGGATGATTTTCCTATTATCCTTAACAGCTAATTTTCCAGTGTTGCTTAATTTGTTTACCTATCCCTTGAAGCATCAGTTCCTACTGTAACCATAACTTAGTCCCCCAAATATCCTAGAGCTCTGAAGACCAGTTACTGCTAGTCTGTCATGAGCTTGCCTTTCATAAATATGACACAGAACTTATTCATGTCTCTTTCCTGCTGTGGGCCCCCTTCCATTGACCATCATGGCTTCTTTTTTTTTTTTTTTTTTTTTTGGAATATGCTTGCAGTGGAAAATTTATTCCCATTTAGAAGAATCTGAAAAAAAAAAGGATGGGGAGGTGGAGTCAGCTTCTGGTGACTTATGGGCAGTTAGAGTCAAATGTTTGAAAAATGGACTTCTGAATCAGCAGAGATTCTACAGAGTGACTGGTGGAACTGCATACAGAGAGGTAGAGTGCTGAGATGCCAGGAAATCATGCTACTTCTATTACGTACGGCTAATAAAAAGACTGCACTGCTAAATTCAGGGATAGGAAGGTTAATGACGATACATTCTTTTTTAGTATCAAAGATTAACATGATAACTTGCATATTAAAGTTAATTCAGACACACTGCTAATGGAGGAGGCATACAAAATTAATTTCTACAGCACCTCTTAAATTAGGAGCACTCACTCTTCTCTGGCTCATGCTCTTTGTCCTGGTAAGAACTGCATGCATACTTAGAGGGGGTACACTTCAGTGCGTAGCGGGGCACCTTAGGCCCCTGAGGGATTTGCAGAGCTCTGGGTGTGTTCCCTTCAGTCCTTAATCACTGCCAGTCCTCCTCTGGGTGTTTCCCTGTGGGTTGTTACTTGGCAAGGATTTTTGTTTTAATAGTTAATGAGACAATGGAATTGAGCTGAGATGAGAAGAGGGTGGAAGGTGGGAGAAAGAATGGCAGAGAGGAGGGAATAGCTGCTGTCTCTTCATGCAGGAGACTCTCGAAGTAGAGTATAGCACAGCATCTTTGGGTAACTGCTGTCTTGAGCCCTGTCAGGGAGCAAGGCTCAGCTGAAATAGGAACCCAGGCTGAGATCTGGCACAATATCTCAGGCAATTTGCTTGACTTCCTCAAGCCCCACAGTGTACATCTGTGAAGGGAAACTAAAATTACCTACCTGATAACTAACTATATATATTTAAATGTTAGTGTAATTTACATATAGTGAAATACACAGATCATAGATGTACAGCTCAGTGAATTTTTTACATATGCATCTACCCATGCAATCACCATCCATACAAGATACAGCATAATTTTACTACCTAGAAAGTTACATATGGAAATTTAAAAAATAAACAATATTTTTAAAATAAATAAACAAAGGCTTATAATTTTATAGTGCTTACCATGGTCCAGGCGTGCCACTCTAAGTGCTTTATACATATTATTTTATTCTTATGACCTTGTGAAGAGAGGTGCTCTCATTTTCCCCACTTTGCAGAGAAGGAAACAAGGATAGAGAGAGATTCCTGCTCTTCATATCCTCTACCGTTCACTCTGTAGCACTCATTGTGTGGCCTGGCACTTAGTGCATCAGAAGAATGAGAATGGAGCCTCCTTCATGGCTGACATTTCTTTCCATCCCTCCTCCTCATAGTCCAATTTATCACGTGCCTTTTCTTGGGCTAGTAGGCTGTGCGTGATGCTCTAGCAGGAGAGTCCTTGAGGGAAAGGGACAGACTTTAGCTATGTTCCATCCCAGCTTTAACAATCAGGTACATTGGATGTGTTCCAGAAATAGTGATTAACTGTTGTTGCCAGAAAACCCTGCCCTCCAGCTCCTACTTGCTCCCGCTTAGTAAAGAGATGGTGTTGACAAATGTATTGGTTAGATCAATACATTTGGGCTGCTTGAGCAAATGGGCAGTTTGGGCTGCTTAACCATCTTTGGGCTTTGTCTAAACCTGTCCTTGTGATGATACAAAATTTTCTAATGAAAATCCCTCATGTTTCCAAGCTTTATTGAGCTCCCTTGTCCCAACATGTGTCCCCAGCTGTCCTGCTTCAGACCCCAGGTGTTGTTCTTTTCCATTTCCACCTTCACTTTCTCCTGCTCCTCTTCCTCGTCTTCTGTATCTTTCCCCTCCTTTTCCTTCTCTTTCCTTTCCTTTCATCATGGCTGTCATGACCATCACCAAATAAGCTTTAGTAATTTGCTGTCTTTTAAATACACTATAATTGCCTGTTATAAATTCTTTGCGGGAGGCAGCAGTGTTCTATGTATCTTCCATATAGCTGAAGTAATGCTTACCCATTTGTAGAAGATAATTTTCTGACATATTTATCCAGCTGTCCCCTTGACATCTCCATCTGAATGTCTTACAGGCACTCCAACTCAACATTTCCAAAACCGTATTCATTCTGTTCACGAAAAGCTTTTCTTCTTCCATTATTTTGCCAGTCATTTCGAACTAGCCCTCAAATCTTCCTGTGCCTCATTTTTCACTTTTTAACAAATGTTTATGTATTTTTGAGAGAGAAAGAGTGAGGGGGGAAGGGACAGAGAGAAGGGGCAGAGGATCTGAAATGGGCTCTGTGCTGCTAGCAGAGAGCCCAATGCAGGGCTTGAACTCACACACCATAAGATCATGACCTGAACCAGAGTTGGACACTTAACCAACTGGGCCCCTCAGACACCCCTCATTTTTCACTTTCAATCAATCACTAAGGCCTTTGAATCTTTCTTATATATACCTTGAATTTGATCACTTCTCTCTATCTTTACCACTTACATCCTGGTTCTATATACCTCTATGCCATTTATGATGCTTAATATTTGCTAGGCACTCAATAAATACTTGTTCACATGAAAAATAAATGAAGCTGCCATGTGAGGACAAGTGTGCAATCCTGAGCCCTCCTCCATTTGTTGTTTTGATGTTTTGCATGGGCACTCGACACAATCCAAGGAATTGAAACCATTAGCTTTTCTCAGGTTCTTTTCAGAGTTAAAATTCCACAGTTTGATGTCAGAAGCAACTAAACACTACTAAACTTTAATGAAGAACATTAACATTAACTCAGTATGAAAAATTTCTGTAAGAATTTAGTTCCAGACAAAACTGTGTTTCTCTTACAGAATTAGTTCTCTTCTACCTTAATGGCCAACAAATTCTAGAACTTGGTTGATTTTCTTTATTGCCCTGATAATCAGACAAGCGAGGAGCCGCATTTTATGGGCACTTGGAGCCCTTGTGTTTGTTAACTTTTACATTGGTATGTCCTCTTCTTTTGTTTTTTTCTTCTTTTTGGAGTAAGGTATCATGGGAAGGAGTACATATAACTAATAATAAATATATCAACATGTCGTGCCCCAAATAAAATACTAGTGTCAGTTTCATAGAAGTACAGTTTGAGGTTCATCAGCAGGGACTGAACGTAATTGGAAACAGTGCGTTTCATTGTATGTGATTTCTATACTGTTCCTATCAATTGACAGGTTCTTTTCTTTATTATACTTGGACTGCCCCAAGGGTAAGGACCATATATTGTCCTCCCTTAGTACAGAAAGCTTATTACATGTTGGTGACTGATATTTATTCTGTTTACTTTCTCCTGTCTCATGCTTAGCTCAGTTTCCTCTTCGCTGGCCTCAGAGTCCAAACAGGATCTCTTTGATCCTCTCATTAAAATATCCGGCCTAAGTAGGTGATTCATTTCTTAAGTTACTCTTTTGTTTTGGGCCTTCCAGAGGAGGGCTCACATTGGCTCTGTTGCAGGAATGGAGAAAGGAAGCAGGCAGAACCCCTGCCCCCTTAGGGCTGTCTCTGTTCTCCACCTTCTTAGCTGAGTGCTTTTAGGAAAGAACAGGCCAGAGGAGAAATTCTCCCCATTCCCACTTTTATTTAGGGGGGTAAAAGGCAGTGATTTTCCCCTCTTCTTTGAAGTTTGTTTGCAATTAGTCGGCTTGTTTCAAATATATTACACTTCTCTGTTTTCCCTTTGTAATGAGCAACACTGGAATTTTAACGTGTAGAGCTGTAAATGAGAGGGACCCCACCCTCCTCTCCCCTGGAGCTGTTATGGGGAAGGTAAGAGGAACAGAGATGATTGGAGACAATTACACAACCATTCCATTTTGCTAATGCTTGAATCCAGGAGAATTTTCTCATTTAATTCTCTGAAATGAAGGGCCCCTCTGTTAGCCTTAAAATGTAAACAAGAGGCTTTTAATGTGCGCTTTTCCCAGAAATGGAATGCTGGCTGCTCAATATTGATCCAAAGCATCGCTGTTGGTTTTTGTTCTTCTTGGTATTTGTAAGTTTTATGATGGCAGGGATATAGGATCGCTCACGGGCGGCTTGAGGATTGCGGGTAAGTGGCATTATTATTCTAAGGTGCAAGCAGAAATGTAAAAGGATGTTCAGAAAAAGCATGCCCAAGCTCTCCTTTAGTCTATCCACATACGAAAGGGAACATAAAAATCTGAGGCATATATTCCAATCATTTCAATTTATATCCACCTCTTGGAACGCAGTTCTCCGAGTTTGGTGTTTCAGACAGAAGCACGCTTTGTTTGAATGATGCAGGTAATAGCTTCGAATCCATTTTGTTCCGGCATGCCTGGTCCAGGCGTTTTGTCAAGTGTAGATGTCAGCTACAGCTGAAGGAAACTAAAGTTCCAACGTGCTTTGCTTTGGAATTCAAAACTTCTTAGGCATAACATTAGATCCCCATACCTCATTGTACTTAATAACTACAACTGAATGTGTATGATGTTTTATTTGGAGCCTCTTATGAATTAGGCATTTTAATCCCCATTTTTAGAGGAAGGGAGGTAAAATGACCTGTCTGAAGTCACACCACCTACCAGTAGTAAGCTGGGACTCAGACCTAGGGCTCTGGACCCTAAATCCAGAGTTCTCTCCACTTCCCCACCCTTGCCCCTATGATAGGGTAAAGCCAAGAATGGGAGGGTCTTACTAGAAGAGCCGCTCAAGGGGAGGAGGGAAAGGGGAAGAAACACACATACAGTTCTGCTCCTTAAACACCCCTCCTCCAGCCACCAGCTACTGCCACTTGGTTTCTTCAAGGACAGCACAGAGTAATAAATACTGCACTAATCCAACACTAAATAGCATTCTGATTGTGAGCGTTGGCCTCAATGTAGGCAGACAGGCTCCCTCTCTGAAATCGGCAAACACTTGTTCATTCATCTAACACTTATTAGGATCCTACTGTGTGACAAGCATTGTTCCAGGAACTGTAGGAGACAGGACTTGATTGAGATTAGACATCTCGCTCCAGGCTCTCACTGTCTTCTAGGAAAAGGTAGTGAATAGTTTGAAGGTCATGACTGCTGTTTGCTAACCAACTGCAGTGAGATGGGTAAGCTCAACCAATTGTTGCTCAATAAATGGTTGGCTGAATTAACAAAATGAAAGTGAATGACTGGACTGAAGGTTAAATCACCGAGTTGATGAATGCTCATTATTGTTTAGGATTCTAGGATCAGAATTTGTTTGTTTTGTTCACCTGAGACCATAACCCTTATTAAAACAAAACAAAACAAAACAACCAACCATTAAACAAACCAGGCAGCCAGGGTTTTGGATTTTCTATTTCAGGCCAGCTTGAGGGAGCTAACAAATTCAAAGGGTGGCTGCCCCATGCTGGCAGGATCTAGGAATTGGGAATAATTGTCCGTACTCATGCACATGTGAAGTTGGAGTGGCACCGGCATTGGGGTCAGACAGGCCTGTGTTGGAATCTTGCCTCGGTTATGGGCACCCTAGCGAAGTGACCCTGGGTACGCTTCTTGGAGCTCCTATTGTCTCATCTGTAAAATGGGGATAACACAATATACCAGAAGAGGTTTTGAGAAGGACCAAATGAATTCTCAGTGTGGTGTCTGGAGTTCACAGGAGGAGGAGTTCAACATAGGTTGCATATCTCATATTTGATATTCCCTTCTCCCATTCTCTTTCATTCTCAACAGATTTCTAGACAAATGGTTTCTACCCTTTCTTAAAACATAGCTGTTATAATGACTCGCATTGCTGAGAAAACTCTGAGTGTATGACCACAGATTAGCTCAGAAAGAGTTCCTGGTCAAGAACAGATTGAAATTCATGGAGCCAGGGAATTGCGTGAGTCTCCAGAGGGCCAAGGGCTGGGGGTGAAGGGATTAAGGGATCTGTGTGGCATGGTACAGAAGAGAGGCAGTGGGTCAGGGATGATAAGCCCTGGAGGGGTGTGGGTGGTACTGATTGTTATAATATGTGTCCTAAGTGCTTATAAATTAATTTGAATTCCAGATGTCACCGAATTGGAATCAAATGGGCGCGAGGGATGTAAGACATAGCTCTTTGCAGTCAAAAAGCTAACTTGACTCTTTTCTCCTCCTGCATGAATTTGAAATGGAGCCTATTACTTTGATGGGAATCTTCCTTTACAAACGGCTCCGATTATCCAGTATAGAGGCCACTTGTTTCCACCCTAGGCTTTTTCATTTGCTTCTCCTTCCATTAGCCAGGGTTAGGAGGTGGGTGAGGCAGTCTTCTAACAGGCTGAGCTACACTCATCTGGAATGGCATTGCGAATGTAATTGTTCTAAGCATTAGGGACAAATCAAATTTTGGGTCATGACTCAACTGGCCATATCTGCACCTTTATTTTCCTAAAAGCACTTTCTATGGAGCTGGATTATGGTTTAATGAGTGAGCTGGCTGGGAGGAAGCCGGTCAGCAGTGACAGTGAAAATGATCTTGGAAAGTGCAGAGGGGTAAGTGAAAGTGCAGGCACCTGTCAGAACACACCAATTATGCCCTAACAGCTTTCAGAAGGCGTGATGATAGGCCACTGCTGCACCACTTCACACCATCTGAGAAATGTTGATGGGAATCTTTCATTACTTGCTAGTTGAGGCGATGAAATGGTCTCCATGATTGGGTCCTAACTTGATAAACCCTAAAATGAATCTATTATTCTCTCATGCAGTTGTTCAAAATACACATCGATATAGCATGTCTAATCCATCAGGAAGACATGTCGACTCTGCCCCAAGTCTCTCTGCTTTTGTCTGACCCTCCTGCCACAAACTGGTCAAGCTTTCATCTTTTCTCCCCATCACTGTTACTGTAAGGAGGCAGGATAGCTTGGCAGATGTGAACATGGGCTCTGGAAGCACATTTCCTAGGTTTAAATCCCAGCTGTGTGATATTAGGCAAGTTACTGAACCTCTCTGAACTTGTTTCCTCATCTACAAAATAGGTATAATGATATACTTTTCACGGAGAGAATGGCTGGTAGATAGTGAGGGCTCAGTGAACATTAGACCTCTTCTTCCCCCCCTCAAAAAGCCTCCTCAGTGTTCTGCCTTCCTCTCTAGGCCCACCCCCAAGCTTCATTAAAAATAGAAAACAAAACAAAACAAAATGAAACAAAACATGTTTATCTCCACCCAAGAGTCAAACTCTTTACCATGGGCCATCAGGCCTGACGAGACCTGGCCCTAGCCAGAATCTCCAAGTTTGTCCTCTCGTATTGTGCTCCCCATATTCTATAATCTGGCCACACTTTGTCCATGTGAGTCCTTCAATGTGTTAAGCAGATTTCTACCCCAGGACCTTCACATGCCCTTTCCTCTGCTTGGAATGCTCTTTCCTGAGATCTTTGCAGGTTTTTCCCTTCTCACCCTCAGGTCTCAGCTCAGGAATCTCCATCACAGAGAGGCCTGACTGCCTCACGTGGAACAGTCCTCTCCACACACCCAGACTTTCTTTCTCCCGTTACCTAGTTAATTGTCTTACTATCAGATATTTGTATTTGTCATTGCAACATCCATTCCAGGGCACTGTGTCTCCTGTAATCCATGAATATTTATTTTTGCATAAAATAGCTCTGGAAGGACTTTCTCTCCCAACAGCCAGGACCGGCCTCCTTGTGCTGCCCTTAGGCTGTAGAGGCCTATTTGCCTGTGCACTGAGGGCATTCAAAATGCCTGTGGCTGTCTGTCCCCAGGGTTGAAATACCCTAGCCGCTTTGCCCCTATGTCCCCCTATGGCCCTCTCTGTGTCCAGAGCTCCCTTTCTGTGACACTTAACTGCTTTTGCAGCCTGACTGGCCTCCTTTCCTTCATGGTCCCACTTTTCCACTCCCCTTTCAGCATTTTCTGGAACTCCTCCTAATAAGTAAGTCACCTTCACCCAAACCTCATCTCTTGAGTTTGCTCCTGGAGAATCCAACCTAAGACAATTATTATCCTCTTGAATTGTTTTTGATACTCCATTAGAATATAATATCCACTAGAACCATGCCTGTTAGCAGTATTTATTTATTATATCTCTCTTTCCCCACTCTCTCTTTCTCTCTTCCTCTCCCCCCTTCCCCCCCCCACCCATATATACTCAAAGACATAAATAGATTACATATAGACTATCAGAGCTTACAAAGTATATTTATAATCAGTGTGACATTTTGGGGCACAAACATACATCCTCTTAAAAATTCCAGCAGTTGGGGCGCCTGGGTGGCTCAGTCGGTTGAGCGTCCGACTTCAGCTCAGGTCATGATCTCACGGTTCGTGAGTTCGAGCCCCGCGTCAGGCTCTGGGCTGATGGCTCAGAGCCTGGAACCTGCTTCCGATTCTGTGTCTCCCTCTCTCTCTGCCCCTCCCCCATTCATGCTCTGTCTCTCTCTGTCTCAAAAATAAATAAACATTAAAAAAAAAATTAAAAAAAAAATTCCAGCAGTTATATATCAATCTACCCTTCCTCCCATCACTGTTTCTGAATGGCAAGGGTCAACTTATTACAGGGCATGTTCTTATAGGTTTGGTGCAATGTCATGTTTTATGTTAAATATAAGAGATATGTGGTAGAAGCAATAGCTTGGAATGAACTTCCAGTGAGTATCTACAATAAAGTTCTGGAAGTACATTTATTCTTTAGCATTCACCCCTCTAAGATACCTAAAGAGACTTTTTACAGGTGCTGGATTCTGAAATCTCTAAATAGGCTGTTTGTTTAGCTGGGAGACATATTTTGGCCCTCAGGGTTCATAAAGTAAAGATGTACATCATGGCAGATGCAGGCTGGAGGGGGAGTGAGTGATGATTCTGGATATTGTAATTAGGTGTGCTTTCAGGGAGGTAAGGAAAGTGAATCATGAGTTGCTGCTGAAGAATGCGTTGGGGGAAAATGCTAGTAGAGTTGTAAAAGGCTTGTAACCTGATCGGGAGTATGAAGTTTGTGGGTAGCTATTGATTTCCCGGTGGGTGGAATTACTTTTCTTTGTGACACACTGGCTGGAGGAGGAAGGTTATGAGAACAAATTGTTATCTGTCAGACTGGAGCTGTGTGTGGAGGTCCCCCTTTATGTCCAACTGACCTAACCACGTGGCCTCTGACATCTGTGAACACTCCTCGGACAAACAGAAGCACCAAGCCAAGTGCGTACCACTCAGCCTCACCCAGGGAGAATTTTGGCTTTCAATTAGGCATCTACTCTGTTTGCCAAAAGGGCTGTGGGGAGGACAGGGCAAGGCGTGACAACCGCACGCTCCTCACCCTTCCCCAAAAGGGTTGAGCTGAGCTGAATTCACCTTTCGGTCAATAGGAACTTGGCTAAAGCAGAATGAGTTTCACCTTAAAGCCTGTAAAATATTGAACAGGGTTGAAGAGTCGATTAACCTGTGTTGGTGACAAAGTAAGGGGCTGGCTGTGTGTGGAGTGGAACTCTGAGTGAAGGCTGCCATAGGCAGGCTTGGACATGGGGCAACCACGCTGAGGATGTGACTGAGTCCCTGAAAAGACACCTTGCTTGTGTTTAACCCTCTCCCTCTGGTCAGAGCGGGACTCCTGAGTGTTCCCACATCTCCCCATTCCATTGGCAGAATGGGGATGCATCTGGGCTCAAAGATCAGCCAACAAATCCCTAGTGGGGAGGTATGGTGCCAGTCCTGTCTTCATAAATTTCGTGAAGGTTCTTCCTCAGTCCACGCCCACTTTGAGGCTTCTCTTTATGGACATTGTCTTACATGCAAAGGCCTCTGCTGATCCTCTCTTGGTTCTGGGATGAGGTGCATGCAGATTGGGGCTGGTGCTGAACTGGCACCTCTCAGAAAACCTTGTGGTGTACCCTAGCAACTGGAGACTTGAATTTAGAATGTAAGATAATCACACCATTTGTTTTCATCTTCTCACTGGAAGGAGGATCTCACTGCTCATCCCATTACACACACAATGACCAGATAGTATGGCAAACAGTTAAGACAGAAGTCTGAGTGCTACAGGATCCCAGAAGAGGGTCAGCCAAGTCATATTTGAGTGTCAGGAATGTTGTCCTAAGGATTTGGCATCTAAGTTAAGACCTAGAAGGCAAGAAAAAGTCAGGTAAAGATGGGTGGGATAAAAGCATTCTGGGCAAAGAAAATAATGTGCAAAAACTAAAAGGCAGGAGAGGGAGAGACCACGTCAGGAACAATGTGCAAGGTGGACAGTGGGCAGATAAGGAAGGGTTAGGTAACAAAGGGCCTTCAGCTATGCCAAAGAGTTCACAAAACTCACCCTGAGGACAACTGGAAACCAATGAATAACTTTAAGCAGGGAGACCTATGGTCTGGCTTGAGTTTGGGGGAAGTTCCTGCTACTGAGATTGGAACTAGGAAGATGGGTTTGGGATTGGAATAGAAGGTAGAGAAGGCTGGCTTGCGGGTGGATAGATATGATTTCATGATGGATTGATGTTGGGTTCATAGAGAGGAAGCAAGTTTGTTTGGTTGACTGTGTGACTAAGGTGTCTCTACTCTGAGACAGAGCAGAGAAGGAGTGGACCTATAAGGAAGATGGGGAGTTCACATGTGGTTCTTAGTCATGCTTCCCTCTAGAGCTGGGGCTGGGGCTGTGGTCACAGATGTAGTTTTGGCCTGATGCATCTCAAGGTAGTTTTCCAAAGTGGGCTAAGAATCTCCATTTCATTCTTTCCACGGCACTAATATTGCAGAGTAGGAGGCGAGGAAAAGGACCTTCTTATTTAAAGTATCCCTGAGTCATGAAATTATTGCAAAAGAATATCACACGTCAAGAGAGTTATAGATTCAGGTAGTAGCACCTTCCATAGGACAAAACTTTCTCCAAGAAGGAAGAAACCAGAGCCCAGAATCACTGCTTTGTCCTCTCTGTCATCACTTCAATAAAAGAAAGCACCTTCCTGTGAAAATACAGAGTTGAATAGCTCTGCAGGTTCCTAAGTGCTGGTCCAATTACAATTTGGACTTGTTGCCAGATGGGAGATCTCCCAGTCTTTATTAGGTATCAGGTACCCAGGGTGGGTATGCAAGTCTCTGATACTCATTGGCTCTGCCTGTAAAGATTGATTTCAGGCTCTGCAACATTTGTCTTTTAAAAATACTTGGATTTGTTTGCTTGACAATTTAGAAATGCTGCTTCCTGAAGCTTTACAGACTAATATAATTTCACAGCTCCAATTACAAACGAGAAAAATTATTTCATCTCAAAACAGAGGAGCCAGACGTTTCTGAGAAATCATGGTTAATGAGAAGACAAAGTACTTTCTGAAAAACAGACCATGTTATTAATGGCCTCCTCAGCTAAAATTTTGCTGACTCTCAGCACCGGGAGGCTTTGTCTCATGGGGATGCTGTTTTTGATAATCTGTAAAGTAGGTGACTTTCAGATTGATAAACCACTGCTTCTGCTGGGGACTGGTCTGCAGCTCCCACAACATCAGCAGTGGTTTGTAAACATTGCAAACATGTCCAGTGTCTTTCCCCTTACCAAATATATCTTTCTGCCTGCCGCTTCCTCTGAATGTGTATTTTGTGGGAATCATAGACTTCTGGATGGGGACTTAACAACCATTTAGTTCACCCCTTCATCTGATTCTTTGAATACCTTCTCATCACCCCTATCCATAGACAGCTACCTACTACTTAAATACTTGTAGGGATGGGGCAGTCACTATCAGAACTTCCAATGAGAGTTTACTATTTTAGTTCAATTTGAAGTAGAATTTAAAGTCTGGTGACTTCCCAAGGAGATATTCATTAATATCTAAAATCTCCCAACTGGCATTTTCCCTTGGATTCATATCTTTGTAATGGGGTCTGAGTTATCAACTAGAACACCAACAGAATGAACATTTAAGGTAAAACCTGACCTTCATTACTTCACAGCTCTGTTGTGTGAATACTCCTAACAGGTTGCCACTCCCAGGAGGTGAAGGCACTGGGTTTTGTCTTGTTTACTTATGTCTGCCTCTTATTTATGTTGGCTCTGTAGCTGCATATATGCACATACAGTTCTTTTACACACATATGTATGGAATAAAATAACTGGGTTCCTCTGGGGAGCGGGTGTTGGGGGAGGGACTGGAATTGTGAATGATGTTCTAAGGAAACCTGAACCTAATCTTTAACACTTAAATTTTTTACAAGGAAAATATATTCATGAATTGTTTATTTAGTGAAAAATTATCAAAAAGAAAGAAAGAAAGAAAGAAAACTAAAGAAGGAGGATGCTCAAATGCTTCTGAATGTCCTTCATTCCAGAATGCCGGGACATTCTGCTTCCTGTCATCACCAAAGAACTGAAGGAGCTGCTGGAGCAGAGGGATGAGATGCAACACCAGGTCCAGGAGAAGAAGTACTGTGTCGAATTACTCAACAGCATTTTGGAGGTTCTCAGCTGTCAGGATGCGGTGAGTCCTCATGATGATGTAGACGTCCTGGACTCAGACTAACGCTGAGCTGATTAAGCTCTGAAATATTGATGCTGATGAATAGCAGTTGAAGTCTAAAGATAAAAGTCAATGGCTTGCTCAGCGGGCCTACTTTTCCAGTGACTAACCCCCATGGCTGTGAAAGATGGCTTGGGGACTGGAGTTAAACATGTAGCATTATGTCACCATATTTCTTGTTGGACGAGCTTTCTTGGGATGTAGGTATGGATGTATTGCAGACTTTTTGGGTGACTTGTCCATTTACTAAAACTGTTGTCTGCAGAGGCAGGAGGGGAGTTTCCTAGGCCTGCACAGTCAAGAAAACCCTCATCAGTTTTCTTAGCTGATTTACATTGGTTTTGTTTCCTTAGTTATCTCCTGCAATGGTGAAATGGTTAAGGCTCTTTCTGGATGAACAGAGTGCTCAGGGTGAGGAGTAGGATGGTGATTGGGGGGGTGGCTGTGGCAATGAAGCCAAGGTGTATTTGGTAGACATCCTTCAGAGATTAGTCAGGGATGGCACCAAAAGGAAAGTTTCAGGGGAGTAAGTAGAGGGCCTCCAAAGGGCAGAGTCTGCAGAAGAGGGATTGGTGGTAACAGTAAAGATGGGGAGACAAACTAGAATTGTTAAGATTTGGAAGAAAGGGAAGGCTCTTGATTTAACTCATGTTCATTTGGCAGCCTCACCTTGTCTTTATGTAATGTCCAAGAGGTCTATTTTCCTAGATGCGCTGGTTTCAGAAGACTGGGTAGACTTAAACAACTGAGTATTTTCTAAGTATTGGGGTGAGCATTCCCTCCCACCCCTTCTCCTCCCTAGAAAATTCTGAGAGAAGTCATTTCTAGATGAACTGTATCTATGATTGACTATAATTAGAAAACACAGCAAAACATTATTCCTTTACTGCTTATATCCCATAGTCAACCATTATTATCAACTTCTCTATGTCTGTTGTCCTTTCCATGTTTGCCATCCTAATTAAGCTTCTTATCTCATTACCAGATAAATACAGTAGCTTGATTCATTTGTTCATTTGTAAATATATATGATACACCAGCTGTGTGGCAGTCATTGAGGACATACAAGCCTGGTCTCTTTCCTTAAGAAAATCTATGAATATATATAAGAATATGTAAATAAACAATTGCAAAGTAATATAATAACTAAATCTGGATTTACACAGCACTGGAGTTATAAAAACTTTGAGTGTGTTTGTGTGTGTGTGTGTGAGTCTATGTGTAAGCATTTTTGTCAAGGAATTCTTCACAAAGGAACTGAAGTTGGGTGTTCAAGGATAAATAATTAATGGTCACAGCTGCTACTTAACTTGCTATTTTCTAGGTACTGTGCTAAATGCTATTTCTGTTTTCTTTCTGCCCACCCTTGATAGGTGCTAAGGATTATTATTCTCATTTGACAGATGAAAAACCTGAAATTCATGGACTTAACTTTCAAGGCCAGACAGCAAATAAATGGCAGGGTCATTAAAACCCAGGTCAGTCAGACTCCAAAGTCTGAATTACCATGTGCATTGGAGATACAAGAGCATGGTCTTTTCTCTCTCATTTTCTTCCTATCCTCACCCTTTTGCTTGGGGAGAGGGAGAATGATACCCAAGTGCTTGGATCATCAGGATTCACTCTGTGATGCTGTCATGATGATGGTGGTGTTTTTATAAGTACATTCACCAACCAGCTGTTGAACTGGTTCCAGTCTTTGCCATTTGATCTTTAAAAAATAAATTAAGGGAGAATTTGGTCTTACTCTCACTTGCAGTGTAGGAACATGAGAGTTGACTCATCATTTCTCTAGAACATCCTAAAGATATTGCTTCTTCCTGTTGAAAAGAATTTATAATATTTCTTACAGTTTAGTAATCCTCACATCCCTTTTCATGGGGGAAAACAGTCTGGCTTGTTGAGATATGCTAGTGGACCCCCATGTAAGGAATACACTTATAATGGGTTGACCATTTCCCTGATTTGGGTAGAAGGATGGCTCCAGTTCATGTTTCATTTGTGAAGCAGAGGTTCTCAGGCTCTGCCCACCCAGTGGGAGTGGCCTCCTAGAGTTCTGTTCTGATGGGTTGTCATCATTTTGCACACTGGGTAACATCAGACACTGGTGAGAAGAGGCTGCTATCTCACACACTCTGGGTAGTGGGGGCTTCAAAGATGAGAAGTGAGTGGGAGGCTCTGAGCTCCCCTTGGAGGATTGCGGCATTTGGACTTGAGGTGTGTGGGAGGTGTGGTGTCACTCTACTGCCTCTGAGTGCATTGCTTTTATAATGACTTCTGCCTATGGGGCCTAGCCCACCCCTTTCCCTGGGTGAGCAACTCTCTTTGCTAGATGACTTATTAAGTACAGTTGTTACCATTGGGTTTGGTATGAGATTCTGATCCTCTACGTGAGCTTTGCAGCAAACCTCTTCAGTTCATGAACATGGAAACCTCTCTTCTTCTCAAAAGGTTTTCCTTCCACCAAAGAGACTCATTTAGTTGCCGTTATCCCTTTGAACTCAACTGACAATCAGAAGTCCCCAAGTATCTAATCTAAATCTCTCTTATTCTGGTATGTAGCAGCTCTCCACTCTGGCTGCACATGTATATCATCAGAGGAGTTTTTTAAAGCAGCTACATCAAGGCTCTGGTCCCAGCCATTCTGACTGAATTGGCTTGGGATTGGCGGGGGCATCACAAGGGCAAGTTTACCAGGTGGTGATAAGAGGCAGCCAGGGCAGAGGACCACAGCTCTAGTTGCAGAAAGTTTTTAACTTTCTGACCTGGAGGAGCTGTTAAAACAGCTCCCATCCTTACATTTGGAGGATGGGACCTGATCATTTATTTTTCTGAGTTCCCAGGTGATGTGGATACTACTGGTCCAAGGACTATACTTTAAGAACCATCACTCTAATGTGACCTATGTTTTTTCTTTATTTTCAATATTCACTGGAAATGGAAGAATGGTTGGGCTCATCCTCATTCCTTTACCTTCTCAATTAAAGAGCCCTTTCCAGTCTATAAAACCTAGCATCTTCCAATATGGCATTTAATAAACCGTAAAATGGCAAAATCTTCAAGCACATTCATTTGTACTCATAAATTCATTTTCATGTGGTAGTGGGGAATGGCCGGTGCAAAGATCTGACTTTGACAATCCAGACTGTCGGGTGTGCTCTTTGGTTTCTACAGGCACTGACTTCTCAAAATTGGAAATTTGGAGGAAAAATAAAAAAGCCTCCCGGGGTAAATGTCTTGGATTTTTATTCTGGTTGTTTGGTTCTTCTCTGCTGACAGTAGCATAGCCATCCCCTTTTACTGTTGCTTTGTTGGCCTGTCTCCCTTCCCAAGTATAGACTATATCTACCTGCAGGAACCATTGCTCAGGGGTAGAACCATGCATGGAAATCTAGAAATTATAGTGCAGGATGCCAAGCTTCCTTTTGGGGGGCATTGTGTGCTTGGGGGATGGGAGAGGATGCTTGTCTTCAATTGATTGTCATCATTTGGGTAATTACAGCCCAGCACAGCAGGCCTGGCATAAGGAAGCTCTGCTTTCCTGTTATTACCTTATTCAGTGTAACCCTGGGTGGCATATGACTCAGGGGATGATGTCTGCCTTAGCCTGGGTATGGATTTTTTTTTTTTTTAATGATAGTGTTAAATTCCCTCCTCCAGCTTGCTTGAGTTGCACTTGGCATAGGAAAGGGACAGGCTCAGGTGAAGGATAAAGGCCTGACTTCTGCCTGTGTAACTCCTCTTTCCCCCTTACTGAGCAAGGTTAGCCGTCAACTCCAGTTACTTTGAAAGGCTGTTTCACACTGGCTTTGCTCTGTGCCTTTCTGGCTGCTGAGTAACTCATAAGATTTAATTTTGCGCCAAACCCAGAGGGAGTGTTTTTCCCTCTCTTAAAACAGGCTTTTCGTTTTTATGTTTCACTCCTCTAACAGAAACAAGAGTCATCATTTTGTACCCTGCTTAGCAATCATAAAGTATGTAAAGATGACTCTTAATTTTGAACAGGAGATGGTATTGGTTATACCTGCCTCTCCTCACAGAGGTAGAGAATGCGCAGAATCAGCTTTTTATTTATTTTTTTTAAAGATTTTTTTTTCAACGTGTATTTATTTTTGGGACAGAGAGAGACAGAGCATGAATGGGGGAGGGGCAGAGAGAGAGGGAGACACAGAATCGGAAACAGGCTCCAGGCTCTGAGCCATCAGCCCAGAGCCTGACGCGGGGCTCGAACTCACGGACCGCGAGATCGTGACCTGGCTGAAGTCGGACGCTTAACCGACTGCGCCACCCAGGTGCCCCTTTATTTATTTTTTAAAACTCCTTGAGCCCATTGACTAAATCTTGGTGGGGGCGGGGGGTTAACCAAGGCACTCTATCAGTCATAGTCAGTGGGATTTCTGATATTTGTATTTATCAGCTTAGACACTGGTAGGGAGGGCTTTTGCTCATTCATTTTCTCTTGCCTGGAATGTCCTCAATTCCCATTCTTTCTATGCAAGTAAAGTCCTAATTACCTTTTAGGTTCAGCTCAGATAATATTTCTTTTCTGAAGTCTTCTCAGTTCCATGTCTTCATCACCCCCCCTCCCCCTCCCCCTCTGCAAACCTCTAAACAGAATTCGGGGCTTCCTTCTCTGTGTCTTCCTAACCTCATATTCAGACTGACATTATAGCACTAATTGCTTGGTGTTACACTTTCCTGTGTGTGTCCCCTGCCAGGCTTTGAGCTCAGAAGCTCAGGGAGCAAAGCTTCACACTTTCAGCCTCACCTCTTACCAATTCCACCTTTGTTCTCCATCCTCTTGTTCCACTAAAACTCTTTCACTAACCTCTTCCATGACCCCTCTCTTGTGGTCTAGGAGCAGCTTGTGCCCACTTTGTCGTGGCTTCTGTGTTGTCATCCTCTGCAGACTTCTGTGTCTGTAGGATCAGGAATGTTGTGAGGACAGAGACAAATCTTACAGCAACCCTCCCCTCATAATGCCTGGCTCACGAAGCTATCTGCTGTAGGAATAAATACATGAATGAATATTATTTGCCCAAATCAGCAGTGGAATTTGATTCCCCCCCTCAGGTCTTCTGCTCTGAGAGCTAGGAAGGTATTATCTTTTTTCATTTTGCATTCCTTGGATGTCAGGTGCAGGGCTTGAATTACCTACCCTCAGTTTATAACATGTTACCATCATTGATATGTGCAAGGTCCTCCCTTGTTTGTGTTTTTGTTTGTGTGTGTGTGTGGGAGGGGGGGTTTCTTACCTTTTATCTCCATCTTTTTTTCCCCATTCCCCTACTTCCCCCACTTGCTATGACTGCTTTGTTTAATATATTGAATATGCACATGTGATGTGGGGTACACGTATTTTTAAACACACGTATACACACACACATGAATACTCACACTCATGCCTCTCCTGTGAAGGGGAGACACAAAAGGGAAATAGTATCAGCAGCTCTGTTAGGGTTCCGATGGGTGGAGAAGGGACTATGGTGGACGCAGGGAGCAGTCTAGGCTAGAGGGTGTTCTTGGTCCAGCCCTGCCTCTGACCTGCCATGTGGGAAAGAAGCAGACTCTGCAAGTCTGTACTTGGGTGTCTTTTTCTGAAGTGCACCCCCCAGGGCCACCCTAGTTCTGGGCTCTCTGATAATCCCAGGCAGCCTGCTTGATGCAGGGTTGAAGGGAGGCCACTGCTGCCTCTTTGAATTACCATTTAATTCCTAGGAATCAATACTGCCATGCAGAAGCAGCAGGGTTTTCTTCTAACCTGTATGCTCCCTCATATTTCAAACAAAAGGCAGGGAGACAAGGCTTGCAAAAATTCTCTTGTCTGTGGTGCATCCCAAACAGAGAGCAGCTAATTAAGCCTCCAAATTAAAGCTGAAATAGATGAGAATCCTCTACCTTCTGCTATGTCCAAGGCCATTTTCTTTTTACCCCTTGTTCTTCCTCTGCTTCCTTGGTGTTAAATCTGCCCTTTCTAGGCTAGTAGAATAACATTATGATGTCATGGATGGTGACATATTATACACTTTCTTTCCTAGCACACTTTAGCCTGCAAAGAGCTCTCTCATGTATTATAATTATTTGTTTCTGGCAACCACATGGGAAAGGTAGGTTTTATTATCCCCCTTTTACTGGTGGGGAAGCCAAGCCTCAGAGAGAGAGTAAGTAGCACTCCTAATGAGGTCAGAGAGTTAGCAAAAGGCAGAGCCTGGCAGGAATCCCTTCATCTCATTCTCAAGTCAACAAACCCTCACACATCACATTGCCTTTTGCCTTTTCACATGTCCACTTTACTATTTAAGAACACTTTCTCCAGCTTCATTTCCCTGTGGAGGTAAGAGCATAGACGTTGGGGTCAGGCTACATTCATGTATCCATCCCACAAATACTTCTAGAACTGTTATCCTGTGCAGTGTTCTATATGCTGAGGCTATAGTGATAAGCAGAGCTGGGGATACATTCTGATCTGCATCTTATTAGCTTGGGAATCTTGAGAAGTCATATACTCTCTCTGTAAAATAGGGATGCTATTTCCCCATGTGCCAGGATTACAGTGAACAAGAACATCTGTGAAACCACCCCAGATGCACTGTACCTGGCATATAATCCATACTCAGTACATGTGACTTTTCTTCTTGCCTCTCTGTTCCCCTTCCCTCCTATGCTCCTCCCATTGTTCTAAGCCTATAATTCTTTTAAGAAGAGTAAAGGGCCAAGTGGCCTCCTGGGAGAATGAATGGGAAATAGGTACTGAGCCTGGGAAGGACTCTGCACCCTATTAGCACCAAAAGTAGATCTTGAACCAGGCCTGGTGGCAGCCAGATGCTTTGAAGCCCTCACAGCCTCCACAGGAGGCTTGCCAAAAGGCCACAGATGCTGCTGCTGGAGCCAAGCCACTCCCTGCAGGGCATCTGGACTTCATATGGGTTCCTGGAGGGTCTGGAGAAAGGTGTCATCCTCCCTTTTCAGGGGCTCCTTTGGGGTGTTCCTGAATTTCGTTCATGATAACTACTGTATGAGGTGGTGTGCTGGAGCTGGCTCACACTGCTCAAGGGAACCAAGTGTTAAATTTTTAGGAATTTTATGAGTTATTTGTTAAATAATTGCCATTATTAAAAATTTATATAGGTATCTATAATTAAATAAGCCATATTAAAATCAAATGTGATAAATAGATATTCAAAACACATCCCTTCCTAATTATCTTACTACACTTCATTCTTATTTGTGTGCGTGAGGTTATTTGAATCTATTGTGTCTGCAATAGGAATGCTGTTTAACGCTCTTCTGCGGCTGCCCATCTCTTCTCTAACTCTGTTCAGTGATGTCATGTTGGTGGCTTGAAATCAATCATGAAAGGAGTCCTCATACCACAGAACTGGCAAACACCATATATCCAGGCCTCTGTTTTTGTCTTCCTGGAGAGCCAGTCGATAAACTTTTACCAGCACACCATTGCCGAGACCCAATGGAATTGCCAAAAACAATAAAAACCCCAACGCACAGGGAAGCTGCTGCCATGCTTTTCTTCTCCCTAACAGACTTGGTTCTACTGTCTACAAGTTCTCACGGTCAAAGAGAGGATATGCCAGGGATGTAGCAATTTTAAGACAAACTAAACACTCAACCTAGAGCAGAGATATAGAAATATGTTCCATTTCCCACGGTGATTCTTATTTATTGGCAATGGTTTCTTCTCTAGTAGTATTGAGTGTTTACATAGGCCAGTGAGAAAGAGAGCACCAATTCCTGCACAGGTGAGGGGTGGGGATGATGAGTTGGGTGCCAGAGTCTTGCTGTACCTAAACTGGATGTCCAACCCCACAAAGCTGTAGGAAAGGTACATTTGACAGGAGAGTGCTGTCTTTTACCTCAGCAGGTTTTGGTCCTTGGACCTTAAATAGGGTTTATAGATAATTAAAATTCACTTTTGATTAGGCAAACACCACAATAATCTTGTTACAAGGAAGAACCACCAATGGGGACTAAAGATGATGGGCAAAAGTGTGATGAGAAACAAGGTCGTTGCATAATCTCAAAGTCTTTTTCCCAAAGAATCCACTTTTTAATGACACCAGGAAAGCTAGTACCTTTCCAGTGGAGAAACCTGGCAGCCACCACCTTAACCAGGTGATGAAAGGAGCATCACCAGGAAAGATACATATCAGCATCATTCGCCTTCTGATAAGACGCACTGAGAAGGACAACATCACTTTGGTGGGGAATCTTGCCAAAAATGCACAACCTCAATCTAATAATGAGAAAATGCTCAACAAGCCCCAACTGAAGGGTATTCTAAACAATGACAGACTAGTACCCTTTAGAAGTTAAGGTCATGAAAGATGAAACACTGTCACAGATTGGAGGGGACTTAACGAAACATGACAGCTGAATTCAATGTGGGATCCTGAAATGGATCATGAACCAAAAAATGGATATTAGAAGGAATGCTGGAAAAATTAGAATAAAGTCTGTAGTTTAGTTAATGACGTTGTACCAATGTGAATTTTCTGGTTTGGTAATTGTGCTCTGGTTATGTTAACATTAAGATTTTAACATTAAGGGAAGCTGTATGAAGGATACATAGGAACTTCTGTACCGTTTTTGCAACTTGTCCATGAAGCTAACAATATTTCAGAAAAATTTAAAAGCTTATCTTTGAAGTATTTGAGGAATGATTGCTCACTTGCAAAGAATGCATTTTGAGGATGAACAGTTCCCCAAAGCATGCCTAGTCCAATGTGAAGGGATTCTGTTAGATAAGGGTTTTTCTCTGCTTTATCAGAGACAATAGCAAAATCTGCCAACAGATGATTGGCCTTACTGGAGGATTCCACCCTGTGAAGTGCTCCAGCCTGTTTGGAGGCAAAATGTAACTTCCCACTGAATGAGCAATTGATTAAACCAATGTTAGCATGCACTAACCCAGGACTAGGCTCTGGGGACTGGGAATGTGGAAGAGCATAAAAGCCTGTACTGGGCTCAAGGACTTTTCAGGCTATAGCATTTCACTTGGGCTATTTGACAACACTGTCCATGCGATGTTTCCTCGGCCAACATGTGAGACTTGAATGTCACTTGATCTTTGCTTGGTAGGCTTGGAAAGTGAGTAGTTTGGCATAACTTACCAGATGGTCCTTGTGTCATTTATTCTCAGAGAATCCACCTGGAAAATTAGAAGACAGCTTTTGTTGATGGTTGACTAAAATTCTCTCCGATAAAATTAATAATCCAACACATTTTGTTCCATCAATACCAACTAGAAATACTTCTTGAGATGTTCTTCAATATTCCTTTATCTGCCATGACCAAAGTTTAAAGGAGTTTTCCTACAGCCAAATCCACAATGGCCTCTCCGTATTTGCTCTCTCTGTTCTGTCCCTCACCCACCTGGACTACCCCTCAGGGACAGAAAAGGGTAAGGCAAATGAAGTACTTGCCTGGGATGATGGCAAAGTGTAAGAGGGCACCAAAATTCAGTAATCAAGAAAAAATTATATATCAATGCAATATTTAAAAAAATACATTTTGATATTTTGTTCATTATGGATTTTTCAAAAATTTTTAATGTTTATTTTTGAGAGAGAGAGAGAGAGAGAGAGACAAAGTGCAAGTGGGGGAGGGGCAGAGAGAGAGACCCACACAGAATCTGAAGCAGGCTCCAGACCCTGAGTTGTCAGCACAGAGCCCTACGCAGGGCTTGAACTCATGAACCATGAGATCATGACCTGAGCCAAAGTCAGACACTTAACCAACTGAGCCACCGGGCGCTCCTGTTCATTATGGATTTTTTGCACTAATTCTTATTTCTAAAAATATGACATTAAACTTGATTTGTATCTGTTACTGAGTTTTTTGATGCCCCTTAAATTTTGCCTCCTGGGCAAGTGCCCTAGTTGCCTTACTCTGTCATCCAGTCTTGGCTCCATGTAGTGCCTTTCATTGACACTGAGTGCCTTCAATATAACAAAGCTGGGCTCTGACCCATGAATGATCAAGTGTGACAGCTTGCAGGAGTGGAGAAGGTACCTCTCTGTTCACCATAAAAGACTGTGGAGGGGCTCTGGAAGATTTCTGTCTGCAGGGAACCTTTGCATAAAAGCACATGTTGCAAGGAACAGCCATTTACGTGAAACCTTCGCTGGGCCAGCCACTTGCTTTCCAAAAAGCATTTCTTGCATAATGTTTGAATTAAATCTCCCCTTCACAGTTGGGAGGCATGAGTTAAAAGCCTGCTTGGCAGCAGAAAAATATAGCAATGTTTGGTCCAGGTTACAGTTACTGAGGGAACCATAACTTTGATTTGTTCAACTGGTGTAAATGTAAATCCTTAAGTGAAATGTGTTAAGCAAGGAAGGAATTGCTCTGTGTTTGAAGATGCTTTTGATCCACAGTGCTCTCTATAGTGCCCCAACTGTCATATACAATCTGGGGGCAGCAGCTGGCAATAGAACAGGAAAAGTTTTCAGAAAACAATCGAAGAGTTCTAGAATGGACATATTCTCAGGAAGTTTCAGGCAACATTGGTCTTAGAGATAAAGATCATTGATTTAGCAGCTCAGATTAGAAAATAAAATGTTTAATTTCAGCACAGTTTCTCCAAGCAACACAGCATACTGAAGCTATCTTTGACTCTCCATCTATTACCTTTTCTTCTACCTGGAATCCAAACTCAGCTTAGCTTTTCTCTCCTGCAACTCCATTTCCTACTGTCTTCAGCCAACATTCTGCATTCTAGTGAGACTAGTCTCTGGGGCTCCCCCCAGGCCTTCATGCTCTGTCTTCTTTGTCCTTTACCCCTTTCCTCCGTCTGGAATGTACTCTTTCTCTTCTTTTCGCCGTCCAGTTGTCCACTTGGTGATTCACAGCCTGAATCTAGTCCACACATATATCTTGTCTGGCTCACCAACTTATTTAGTAAAAGCCACAGTGCCATCACTTCCTGTCGTGCTTCTAGATGATAGGTTTCTCGTGTCTGTGTTATCTGCCTCACCCTGTGAGCGTCTGAATTGTGATTTCTGAGAGCCAAACCTTACCCTTCCTAATAAACCTGACGAAATTGCCTCTTCCATTAAGAAATCATCACAGGTGAGGGGCATCTGGGTGGCTCAGTTGGTTAAGTGACCGACTCTTGATTTTGGCTCAGGTCATCATCTCACAGTTCATGGGATCAAGACCTATGTCATGTTCTGTGCTGAAAGCGTGGAGCCTGGTTGAGATTCTCTCTCTCTCTCTCTCTCTCTCTCTCTCTCTCTCTCTCTCTCTCTCTCTCCTTCCCTCCCTCCCTCTCTCTCTCTCAAAATAAATAAATAATCTAAAAAAAAATCATCACAGATTCTTTTGCCCTGTCTTACTTTCCCTGCTGCATTCTGACAGCTTTTGGCTTTTTACTATCACATTTAGCCCTTAATTATGTGCAGTTTTACATTTGTTCTTATCATGTTATGCTTGTCTGGTTTATGTTGAAAGAGGACTAGCACTTTTTAAAAATTATTTTCTCTTTTCAACTAATGCATTGTCTTTCTATTTCACAGCTCACTAAATATTAACTGAGGACCCATTATTTGCCAGGTACCATTCTAGGCATTGGGAACACAAAAGTGATTAAGACAAAATGCTCTTTTATTCAGAACTACCTGTAAGACCTAATTCCCCAATACTCCCAACATTAGTCTCAATGGTCTATTAATTATTTCAGAACCCATCTTATCTTATGCCTTCTCCACGATGAACCTCCTCCCACTGCCATGATGAATTCTCCCCAAATATCCAAATTGTAGCTGTCTTTTGAAGCCGGGCTTAACTTCCCTGATCTCTGATTCACCTAACCATTCCACAGTCATATGTCCACCCCAGTCTCTCGAAATTTTGACACAACCTATTACTTCCTGGAATTACTCCTATGTAGATATAGGATATCCTATATCTGGTTCACAGGCTCTCTAAGGATAGGGCTGACCCAGTCTTATATTTCTTCTATATTTCTGCACTTTCTGGGCACAGTGCCGAATTCCAAGCAGATACTCAATAATTAATCTTTGTGGTTTGATTGATCCTCCCATCCCAGTTGCTCTACTTTCTAGAAATACATGCTGATGCTAATTTTATGTTTGATAGTCAGCAGAAGCGAATGAGAAAGGTAAATATGCTGCTGATGCATTAAAACATCATATAAAAAGCAGGTACCAAGTTTGAGTATGGTTGTGCTCCCAGCTTTGAGCATTGTTGTGCTCCTGAATCAGTTTAGAATTCAGCACACATTTTCCCACAGAAATGATGCAGAAGAGTAATGGTGGTCAAATTCCCAGGCCAGCCTGTGTAAGCATGTTTAACCTATAGTGTAATTGAATTTGGGGACAAAGAGTAGAGGCTCACATTTACATGTCCTCATTGCCTGAATATTTTACAAACATTGTAAGTGCTTTCCCTTACCTGACACTCACCACACTTTGCTCACCTTTAAGTGGTCTGTTTTCTCATCTAGACAACAAGCCCATTGGATGCCAGGATTGTATCTATCTTGTTCACTGCCATATCCTACACAGCACCTGGCACAGGTTGGGCAGTCAGAACATATCTGATGATTTTCATTAAGTTAAATTCTAGTTGAAAGATTATGGGGACATGCAGATGTGGATTCAGCCTCCCAAGTTCACTGCTAGCTAAGTGTGTGCTCTTGGAGAAGTTCCATGGCCTCTCTGAGCATTAGTTTACTGCTTCCTAATATTTTATTAGTCGTGACTACCATGTTGATACCTAGTCTATGTTTCTTCTTTCATTTTGCCACAGTGTAATCCCTCAAAAAAAGTTTTGATTAATTGATTAATCATGTCTCCTTTTTGTGCCGTATTGGTTGAGGTGGTGGTAACAGGAAAGGTGATATTTGGTATTAAAGCCTTTCAGCAGCTTTTGAGAACACGTGAGCTCTATTTCCAGTTCTAGTCCTGACAGTCTGTGATCTGAGGCAGATCGCTCAAATATATCTATGAAAGAGTGCTGATAGATTTCAGTTATTTTCAAGCTTTCCTACCTAAGTATCTCTAGCTTCAGGCGAGTGAATATAAACTCTCAGTGTTCTGGGGGTGGAACCCAAAGGTGGAATTTACTTTAATTCAACCTTGTGTTTTATCTTAATTATTTGTGCATACTTTGTATTCTAATTCATGATAGATCCATGTTTTAAAAATATTACTGTTACGCCTGAGTCACACATCCATGAATGCCTGTTTTAAGCCAAACACTGTCAAGCATCGTATATACAGATGTCAATTTTTACCACAATTCTGTGAGTTAGCTGTTATCGTGCCCATGTTACTGATGAACAAACTGAGGCTTACAGGAGTTTAAGTAAATAGACTTAGGCTACGTAGCAAGTTATTGGCAGAACCAGAATTCAATCTGTCTATACCTAAATCTTTCCCCTCTACCACCTCAGAGGGTAAGTACAAACAGAGCCTTCCCTTTGGCCAAAAAGTATGATAATAAAAATGTTTATGCCATGTTAAGTGGAACAAGCAGGAAACAAATTGTCTACATGCTGCATAGAGTTTCATGAAAAAGACTTGAAGGCATTATAGAACAATAAGTTAGATATGTTTCAGGGCTGGGCTTATGGGTATATGATGTCATTTTTGTTTTTGATAATGTTTGTGCAATAAATAGTGAATTTTTTAAAACTCCACATAATTTAGAGGTGTAATCTTAGGATATAAAAGAGTTAGTTGATTTTGTTAGACATTATAATTTATCATACACATTTTTGTGAGGTATCAGAAATGTATAAATGGAGACAAGACTGGTATTGTTTATGTCTTCCTCTGGCCTGACTGTCACTGTGGCTGTGGGTAGGTAATAAAGGGCAGATATGCTTCAAAGAAACTCATGGAGAGGTTCTAGAAATATGATAAGTAGAGTCTGAAAGCAACCTCTGTGAAAAGTGGAATATTTTTTCTTCTGTGAATAGAACCAGTCTTTAGGGAGCAGAGGGAATGCTTTCATATCTAGGGGCAAGGAATGACACAATTCAGGGAAGGTTGGAAAGGAATAGTTATAATCTTCCAAAATACCCTCAGAAGACTAATTATTTATCTACTTGAAACTTACTCTGAAAGACAAGTTATAAAACCACATCTTGGTTATAGGGTAAACAGTGAAAGAAGAAAAGAAAGAGTGCATGTAAGAAAAAGAAAGCATCTTTGCTTTGAGAAGAGGTAACTTAGCACATCTGTTATTTTGCACTAAACTCTGAATTGATAAGATACAAAATAAATTTAGGAGTATCATTTTCCCATAGATTTATCCTTCCATCCATCTGTCCAATCATCCATCCATCCATTGACACATTCACTTCACATATTTATACATGTACTTGGTGCTATGTCAAGTGGATGCTACACTAGGACACCCAAAATTGATAGATGTGGTACCTTAGTTCAAAGAAATATTGAGTAAGGTTTTGTGAGAACTCAAAAAAAAACAACCAACCCTACCTAGGGTGAGGTAGGGGTTGAGAGAGGTCGAGTGGGAAAAGGCTTCCTGAAGATGATTATTGAACTGTTTTTTTTTTTTTTTTTAATTTGAGTAGGAGATTGGCAGGTGACCAGGGGGAGAAGGGGATCTCAAACACAGGTAAAAACCCATCTGATTGCTCACTGTGGGAAGGATGAGCTGGCTGCAGATGATTAGGATAGCTGGGTTAGTGCCTGAAAGAAATAAAACCTCACCAGACTCAAAGGGCTGAACTTCCTCAAGGAGTGGCCTGCAGTCCAAGGCTAAGATGTGGTAAACTCTGTTTTATGAAGACATTGTGATTATGGGAAGATCATAATCAGAATTCCAGGGAGCAGGTAAGAATGTATGTGAGCAGGGTGAGACTTGACACAGGCTGAGGGAAAGGGGTTGGAGGAATATATAAGGGTTAGTAATGTGTTGGTAGATTATACTCTTATTAGAGAAAAGCACTCTTATTATAAAGCCCTACTTATTATAGCAAAGAGCATATCAAGTGCAGATTTTACCTGGCTGGTTGTAATAGCACCTCCCTCAGGACATCATCCCAGATTCCCCTAGATTAGGTTTTTTATGTCTTTTCTGAGTTTACTCAGCACTTTGTGATAACACTGTTATGGCCTTTCCTCACTGTATGGCTCTTCCCTAGTAATACCCTGCCAATGGACTTATTTCTTAAAAGCAGGTACTAGGCTTTCTCTGTCCCAGAATCCCCAGAACTCAGGACAGAGCATGGCACCTAGTAAGTCAGCGGTATTCAGTTCCACTGCATATCAGAATTATATGAAGAGCTTTCAAAAAAAATAGCAATGCCTGGAGATTTAGAGTTAGTCTGGGGTAGAACCTGGACATGAAAATATTTATATATTTAGAAAGTCCCTAGGTTATTCTAGAAATGCAGCCATAGTATCAACTACTAAAATAGATAGTCAAAGTATGTTTCTGGAGATACTGAGTGATAATGAGTGCTACCCTGGCTATTTCATTTTTGTAGGATAGGAGTTTGGGGTGGGGCAGCAACTCAATGTTTAGGCACTGCCCCAAAGTTCTAAATTCATCTCTAGACCTAGGAACACTGAAAGCAGAATACTACTTCTAGATGCCACACGCTCATTGGAAAGAAACTCTTAATGTACTTCTAGGAATAAACACATAGATCTGTTTCAAGCTGAGTCGGTTATACTAACCACTTAGGCTGGGCTGTCACTGGCTGAGCATATAAAGGAGCTGAACATTCAGAAGAAAGGCTTTCCTGTTTGCAGCTGATCAGGGAAGGATCAGAGATATGGGTTATAAGTGGTGGTGCTGAGTATATTATGGAGACTGGGAAGTAAGGTGGGCATCTTCTTTTCATCTAGAAAAACCACCAGAAACCATAGATCAAATTGGAAAATTTATAATAAATCAGAAAATAAACTAGTTCTCCCCCTTCCAAATTTGTTGTGGGAAATAGGTTGGCCACAGAGAGATAGTGGTAGAAGAGGGAACATACAACCTAAACTTTCCAAAAAGAGTTGGGTGGGGATGATAGTAAATATCAGACACATGATAGGAGTGTAAAAATATATTGAAATCATCATTACAATTATGAAACAATAAAATAAATTGCAAATGATTTATCAAAATTAAAGCAAAGACACCCACTGTGGTGGTCAAGGGAGACGGAGATATAGAGACAGAGAGAAGGATATAGAGAGAGCATGAGAGAGAGAGAGAGAGAGAGAGAGAGAGATTGAGACTTCATACTTCTCAAGAGGAGAAATGCCCTAGTTCTGGAAGGCAGTGTTTTATCAGCACCATGGAGAGATGCACAGCCTCTATTGCTTGTTCTGAGATGAGATTCTGGAGAGGGTTTTAATTATATCCAGTCTGAGCTAAAAAAACAGCACTGATGTCTGTGTAACTGCACACGTAGATCAGAGGATTCACATTTATTCCTCAGATTTATTGCTTTTTGCTGGTCAATTCTCTTACATTTTAAATTGGCCTACTTTCTCCATAATTTCCCGGCAAAGGAAAAGAGGTTGGACAGGAAGATTTTAAAGCCTCACATTGATGGTAATTTTTCTAAAGTTTCTGGTGTTATCAATTCCTAAGCAGTCAGTGAGAGTGGGCTCTGAGTTTTGGCTGAGGCATAGGATACTGGGGTGTTTCATGAGATCTGTCTCTGAACTTAGTTTTGTGCCTACCTGAATTGGGAGGGATTTGTGGGGAGAGCTTCCATTTTACAAAAAAAAAGAGGACAATAGGTTTTTGATTTGGGGAGGTCCTGGTGAGGAAACTAGACCACTCATCACAAAGTGAGCTGTCTGATGTCTATGTTCTTTCTCTGGAGGATGGCTGGGTGATTATGGGTATTTTCACTGTAGGAAGGAGGGTGGAAGATTGTGTATATTTTTTTATTCCTCTTTTCTCCTGTCCAAGAACCCTTTAGTCATTGTGTGAGGTCAAGCTGTGTTATCAGTACAATTGAGGAAGTCCATGCCCGGAAGCTTCCAGAATCTCCATTCTGATTCCATCCCCTCATCTAAGAACCTCTCCTTGCATCTTGACAAATTACCTGACACTTCGTGTGAGCTTTTCTAATTAATTAATTGAATTAAATTGATGTGGTGATTCCTTATTGTGTGCCAGGTATTTGTGCTAGGTGTTGAACCTAAAACAATAACCAGATTTAATCCCTATCCTCAAGGAATTCAGGGATGATGCACAACCTATAGTAGTGGATGCGTTATGGCTCTTAACTCAAAAGGGTTTGTATTCTAATGTTTTAAAGTTTTCAATCAGGGCTGCATTTTAACAGGAGAGAATTAGCCTTAAGTCAAAGAATGACATTCTCTCCATGGAATTTCAAGTATCAATAAACAGTTGGAGATATATTTGGGAATTCATTTGGGGTGGGGAAGAATCATGTTGATCTCCACAGGCAACTTCTCTGCCTGTGGCTGAAGCCATCCTGGCATCAGGGATGAAGTATGGTGATAAAGCAAAGGCATAAAGCAAAAGTAAACAAAGGAAAGAGAATAGAAACACTAGGCTGCCAATGGAGGGGATGGAGAGGAGGTCAGTATTGGAGGGAGGGAGAAAGCTCATCAGGCAGCCCTGGCATGGAGACACAGAAGCCACATTTTGAATGGCTTTCTGGATAAATAATAGAAAATGTTGTCACCACCAAGCAGTATTCACCCACCGGTTTTCACTGGATGCACGTTTTAAAATACATTGTCTCCCAAACAAGAAACATGTATTAAACGTTAAGTGATGTGTTGACTCATTATTTAAAAAAAAAGAATAATATATAAGCACCATTCTGAATTTTCTGACCAGCAGAGTTAAACAGAGTATTGACCTGTAGTTCTCATGCAAACAAGAAATCTTGACATTGTAATTAATAAGCCCGTGTGGTGATACTGAAGATGAATGAGTATACAATTTCTGTTAAATTTTTTTTTGAAATATTACAAAAAGTTTACAAACTTCCATTTCTACAATGGAAATCTTAAAGGAGCCCATTGCTGTAGGGCCATTTGCACGTGTATCTTGCTTGTTACATTTAGATGTTGTAAATAATACAAAATTTCTATAAATACCTGTGTACACAACACATAAGCCTAGCAACCAAGAAGACATGTATTCAAATCCACCTCCATCACTTGTAATTCTGTGACTTAGGACAAGTTACATTAACCTCTGAATTTCCTCATTTGTAATATAGGAAGAATTAGAATAGCAGTTTTCTAAGATTATTCAGTGAATTAAATGAGATGGTTCATGTAAAACAGTATTATTATGGTAAATGACATACATTAAGTGTTCAATAAATACTGACTGGTATTAACAATCAGAATGAATCTTATTTTATATCTTAAATTGGGGTAATACTTGTCCCAGGGTTTTCCCAAGACACACTGAAATTATAAATACAAAGCACACAGTCCATAGTCTGGCACACAGTAAGAATTCAACAATTGTTACTTGTGTTCTTTATCCACTTCTCCTTATACAATCTCATAGACTCCTCCCGTTTTGAAGAACTGAACACAAAAGTAGAGCATCTCCGTGGTACATCTTCATAAGTCGGTCCAACCAGTCTCCATTCATCAGCGCTGAGATGTTAGACTTACAGACCTAAGAAGGCTTAATTTTTTTCGCTCTAGGCTGCAGGTTGGAGGGTCCAGTGTATTTTAATAAAAGTTCCCACAAAGCAACTTACAGGATCTGAATAACAGCAACGTTTCTCTCTAAGCACAATGGGATTTTTTTGTTGTTGGACATGATGGTTTTGTGCTTTTTCCTGGTTGCTTTAAGTAGATTTTTCCCCCTACCTTCTAGAAAATGGAAGTTAAAACCATTTGATAAATGGATAAAACATTTCATGCTTGTGCCTTTTTAAAAGGGTTAATCCGTGTTACTTTGTAGTGCTCTTTTGTCAGCTCAGTAACACTGACAACTTCACTCCAACTTGTGAGCACCAGGATTCTATGGCAGCTTTGGCATGGGGTGGGAGGTCTAGGGGATGGGGAGTGCCCTCGCGCCTCACCACAGGCCTGCCTGCAGCACACTGTGGCCCCTGCTGTGTATCCACTCCATCCCTGTGAATACGATTTCTTGGGTGTGTAGACTGACATTCATTCTTTTCCGGTTGGGAAAAATTTCTATATTCTTTATTATCATATATGATTATTATGAAAAATTCTAACAAACCACAGGAAGTAAAATTATCCCTCTAACCTTACATCTCTCGTTCTTACCTCTGCTCTGGGGTACCATTATTTTTACAGACTTTTTGGACATAGAAAAATATTTTTTCACAAACATAAATGGGCTTCTGAATGGTGCTCTGTAGTCTCTTTTTACTGAGTGTGTTAAAGATATCTGTCCAGGTCAAGGCATATCTACCTTCTCCTACTCTATTGCATGAATAAGCTGTCGTTTATATAATAGGATCCCAGACTTGGGGATATTTATCTTGCTTGGTGCATTTGGATATTAAAAGCAATACAATATGCTATAAACAGCTGTGCACACAAATGTTTGTCTTATTGTTAACTTTGGACAAATTTGCAGAATGATTTATCATCTACAAAGTGCTGCTGCATCTATTCATTTCTGTGATCCTAAAAGATGGAGGCGGTGGTAGTTATAAGCCTGGAATCCAAAGCACTCTCACCTCCCAGCACCACCACCATGCTTTGGAAAGAGCCCAGAATTAGACAGAATTGAGCTTGCGTTCAGGCGTGTCCACTTAGGAGTGGATAATGTCGGGCAAGTTTATAAACCTCTCGATTCTCATATTTCATCTTGGACTTCAATGGGCCTTAAAAAAAAGTAAGATTATAGGTTTCAAATCTACATGCACAGTTCCTGGCATATGGTATGACCTCAAGACTGTTGGGTAATAGCAGTGTCAGGATGAGGACCCATATCTTCTTTTCTTCTTTATTATATCTTTCTGCCACTAACTCAAACTCCCCCCTTCTCAAGAAGGCTAACTTATGGTTCAAAGACACCTATGACCACATGAAGGTATTGCTTAAGTCCTACCTGGGAAATGGAAGTCACCCAGTGGGTAGGAGAGGCAGAGATGATGGGGAGCGACAAAGCCCCCTGCTAGACTTTGCTGACCCCCAGCTCCCCCTCCTCTGAATCCCTGGCAGCCTCTGTCACTTGCTCCCCACAATGTAGTGTTATACAGTTAAAGTCAAATCTTTCCGGACGGAAACTACTTCAAACAAGAAGAAAGAAGGCAGATAGCACTAAGCCTAGAACTCATGAGAAAATCACATTGTCTCCAGGGTGCCTGGGTGGCTCCGTTGGTTAAGCATCTGACTCTTGATTTCGGCCCAGGTCATGATCTCACAGTCATGGCATCAAGCCCTGCGTCAGGCTCTGTGCTATGTGTGGAACCTGGTTGGGATTCTTTCTCTCCCTCTGTCTCTCTCTCCTCTCTCTGTCTCTCTCTCTCTCTCAAAAGAAAAGAAAAAAAAAAAGAAAAGAAAGAAGCAATTTCCAGGTTTAAGAAAAAAAGGAAAATCACATTGCCTCAAGGGGTCATAGAAAGAGGTGACTCTACTTTAGATGATACTGTTACTATCTTTTGAAAGTTAGGATATTTTCTTTCTAGCTAAGTGTTTGTGGTTCCTTTGAGATAAGAAAGAAGTTTAAAAGGCCTCTTACATAGAAACGCAGAGCAGGGAAAAATAGTAGCAGCCATAGATTGTAGCTGTTTCTGTGCTCAGAAAATGCATTATTTTTTGGCTTAAAAAAAAAAAAAGGTCTTTGGATTTAACTCTGTAGTTGTGACCTTGAGATCTTTATCTTCCTACTAAAGAGATCTAAAGACAAAGCAGGTGGAGAAGCTGGGATTGTTCTTGGCATGAACGCAAGGACCAAGGCTGCTTGTGTGCCTGCTGGAGTGGAGGAAGCTGTTGGCCCGGACTTGCTCAGCAGAACTGGTTTTTCATTTTTGCTCTGATGACTTTACCTGCCACTGGTCACATGACCCTCCCCCCACCCCCCTTTCTCAGTGCTGAAGTTTTTCTTTCTGTAAACTTAGGGGTTGCACTGGAACTCTTTTCAAAACCTCAGCCATTTGCATTACACAATCACATTTTTTGTTATTTAACGTTATCACATGAACTTGTAATATTTTGAATGATATCGGCTCACTTATAAACATTTAAACTCAAAAATTTGGTGTAGAAACCCCTTGTAAAGGTGATACATAAACTGTAGTCCCATGTTTTGCTCCCTCATGGAAACCTGATATGGAAGATAAGGGAGGATTCTAAAAGAAGGTGGATATCATATGGAAAGTGAATAAGTGACTTAGCAGGCCCAGGAAAGGTAATTAATAGGCTGGCATTGGGGAAAGCTGAGAACTCATCCATCCAATCTAAAGCAAAGATTCCCCCAACGTTTCAGAAAGTGGTAGTACCAGGTCCCCCTGGAGGTGGGATGACGGAGAGGAACTGTAACAAGGAAGACAGGTTGCAAGTCTGTTGAAGCAGCCTGACTCGGTGCAGCTGGGTCACTGGAGGTTTAATCTATAAAGACAAAACAGCTTTGTAGTAGAGGCTGAAGTCTGAGAACAAACTGAGGGTTGATGGGGGGTCGGGGAGAGGGGAAAGTGGGTGAGGAGCATTGAGGAGGGCACCTGCTGGGATGAGCACTGGGTGTTGTATGGAAACCAATTTGACAGTAAATTAAATTTAATATAAAACAAAACAAAACAAAACAAAAAACTGGGCTGGACTAGGAGACACTCATCAAAACGGAAGTCAATGATGCCATACTAGAAACAAGGTATCAATCAAAGTATGCATCCTAGAAGCAGAAGCTTCAGACACTTTTGTCCCACTTGGCTTCTGGAAGGCTACAGCTGGCGCTTAATCCTTCAGGCAAGAGGTGAGAGAATGCCTGTGTGTGGAATCTGAGCAGCACAAGAAGAAAGAATTGTATAGAGGTAACCGGGTGGCTCAGTTGGTTAAGGGTTTGACTTTGGCTCAGGTCATGATCTCACAGTTCATGAGTTCGAGCCCTGTGTTAGGCTGTGTGCTGACAGCTTAAAGGTTGGAGCCTGCTTTGGATTTTGTATCCCCCTCTGTCTCTGCACCTTCCCTGCTTGTGCTCACTCTTTCTTTCAAAAAATTAAAACAAAAATAATTTAAAAATGTTAAAATTAAAAAAAAAAAGACTTGTATATTTGAGTATTTGAGACTCTCTGGCTAACTGTCCCAACTGGTTCACCCTGCAGAGAAGCTCACAGACCACAAGCTCTACTCACATGCTCAGAGTTGGCAACCAGCCTTTCAGTTACCCACACCAAAATATGAACATACCATCACCCATTCCAGAGAACAGAGAACAATTTGAATGTAAAAAAAGAGTGCAAAACAAGCAAACAGAAGAGAAGCAACTTGGAGGAAAGAGACTCTGCGAGGCAAAGCAAACTTTTAAAAATAGAATTTTGAAAAATAAGAGACAATCATGAATCAGAGGAAATATAGTATAAATTTTTTTTAAAGAACTGGAGCACCTGGGTGGCTCAGAGTTGAGCATCCAACTCTTGATTTCAGCTCAGGTCACAATCTCATGGTTTGTGGGTTCAAGCCTGGCATCGGGCTCCTCACTGATGGTGCAGAGCCTGCTTGGGATTCTCGGTCTCCCTCTGTTTCTGCCCCTCCCCCACTTGCACTTTTTCTGTCTCTCTCAAAATAAATAAGAAAATAAACTTAAGGGGGAAAAAAAGACATATTCACATCAAAGGGAGATTTTTCTGCTTGAGATCAAAACAAGGGTCGAACCTTGTTTGAAACCTTGAATGAAAGGAATGAACCTTGAATGAAAAAAGAGGATGCCTTCAGCATAATTTGATTCAGTGTTTGAAAATGCTGTGTCTATATATTATTACTGAAAATCATCTCATGTATGGTATGTTCTATTATTATTCTGGAAACATTGTGGGGGATCGGTTCTGAATGGCATTCTGCAAAGTCCCAGGGCTGGCATAGGGGCTCGAGTGAAGCAAGAAGCACCCCCCCTCGCCCCCCGCCAGCTTTCCAGCTCTCCTTCCACTATGTTATATATAACAGGGCTTATGTACAAGATTTCACTTATAGAAAGTACTCCAAGATCCATCCAGGTATCACAGCCTGTAATTATTAAAGAAGAAAAATCACTACTATTTGCAGTGTGTTTAGGTTGGATGGATTAATATCTTTGCCAGGCCCATAAAGGGAAGACTGACTTTGTCTTTTCAATTATAAGCCACTGCTTAGTTTGAGCCCAGAAGACACTTTCCTAGAGATTCCCTCCACTTGCCTGGCACTAGAGCAATTAACAGTAGGTGATTTGTGGCTGCATTTTTACTGCTTAGCACAGGTTTATCATCTTGAAAGTTTTCTATTTGCATATATGCTATACATTTTTTTAGGTGACATTCGATATCATCCAGAGTTTAGATTATGTATTGCCTTATACTGCATATTCTGCTACGTGCTGAGAATCTGTAAGCCTAGCCTGAATGCTGATGCAGACCCAGGGGAATATGAATTGCAGCCACCACTTATTGAGGGCTTACTATGTGCCAACCCTTAATATCAAGGGATTTACCTGCATTACTTTATTTATACCTCAAACACGTACTATGAGGTTTGCCACATTTTATAAATAAATTGAAACTCAGAGAATAAAGGTAATTTGCCCAAGGTCACCTAGCTCAAATTAGCAGAACTGAGATTCAAACTCAAGTCTGTCTGATCCCCAAACACTCTGCTATACAGCCTCTCATACTGGGAGCTTTCAGAGTGAAATGAATTGAATTTGACAGGTTTCCACTTTTAAATACCAAACTTCCTGAGCAGTCTAATTGCCGCTTTTTGGACTAAGATGAAATGGCTATTTAAAAGAAGCAGGAGGCAGGAGGTCAAGAGAAAAGGGGTTTTATTATCTCTGTTGGTAAAAGAAGAGATGTAATCCTGGAAAAAAAATAACATCAAATGGAAACCATTATATAAATTTGCAGTGGGCTTAGGCTGATGAAATTGCAAAGGAATGCAGAAAAGATAAGGGAGTCGTGAATACATAGCACTGAAGATTTTCTAAAAAGGAGAGAAAAGATCAGAAGTCACTGAAGGCAGTTAGAAGTTGGCTCAGTTGAAGTCAGGGTCTATGTATCTTGACATATGGAAAGAGGCTGGCAAGTAGCAGCCAGAGATCTGTGTTCCTGTTGAGTCTGCCTGGGTGAGGAGCAGGCTGTAGAGCCAGACTGCTGGGTTTGAATCATTTTTCCCTAACTTTCTAACTGTGTGACTCTGGACAAGTTACTTCACCTCTCTGGGCTTCAGTTTCTACATGTGAACAATGGAGATTGTAATATTGCTTATCACATTGTGAGATGAGTTAATGCGTTTAGCAAGGTGCCAGGTATTTAGTAAGAACTCAGAAATGTTAGCTATTATTGTTATTACCATAGGCATCACAGTCATGTAATGTAAGAAATAGGAGATTGTAAGTCGGTAAAAAGGCTTGAAGAAATAAAGGAGAAGGAATCAGGAGAGAGGTTGACCTACAGCCAAGAAGTGAGGGGAGATGTTCTTACCCCTACCCCTGAGTAGATGTGGGGAAAGGGCTGGATGGTTGTGGGGAGCTCACCTAATCTAGTAAGAGAATCTAGCAAGAGATTAAGGTCCAGCTGGACCCCATGGAGCATGAGACTGCTGTTGCTGTAAAATATATGCTTTGATAGATGTCTTGCTGGTGAGCTCTACAGGGCTGGAGAATTGGGGGTTATAGCCAAAGTGCAAAAGAAGCAAGTATGGGACAGAGAGAGGAAGCAAGCTCTGGGCTATTCATCTTTGGAAAACAATAGTCACCGAGAGCATGTTGGGAGGTGAGGGGGCTTTTTAATAAGCACATTTTCTTTCCTTCTTTCTTTCTTTCTTTCTTTCTTTCTTTCTTTCTTTCTTTCTTTCTTTCTTTTTTTTTTTTGCCCTCCCCCAACTACGAGTCTATTTCCTTTCATTGGTTACATTAAAAGACAAACTATAGTTGAGGTGAATGCAGCAAAGGTTAATGAGGTACTTAGGAATGAGTGTGAGTAGTTACCCACTTTTTAAATCACCCATTTCTTTAGCATTTTGTTTATGTCAGTCTCTGGCTGGGTCCTGGAGACACAGGCTGTTTCCATATTCCAGCCTTCATTTGTAGAGCTTCACAGTACATTTGTCATGGTTCTCAGCCATCAGAATAACCCACATAAAATTCAGAAATTACTGATGCCCAGGATATTTCTCAGACCCACAGAATCTCCTGCAGTGGAATTAGGTGAGTGCATTGTTTCAAATTGCATGTGTCACTTTTAAGTTCACATCAACCTTGAAAGGCTGGTGAGAGAACTTCCACAGTTTGTAGATGATGAAGTTGAGACTCAGAGTTTAAGTTACAAGTGTGGCCACATAGCTGGTAAGGGCAGAGTTGGAACTCATACCTGGAGCTGCTGATCTTAGAATTCCAAGTGGCCTTTCCACTTGTCCATGACCACCATCCCAGATATGCATAGATGAAACTCTGTGCCTTAAGGTTATGCTGGTAAGAGGATTTGAGGATGTAGTGAATCTGTGTTGTAATCATGCATAAAACTCTTGCTCACCATGGCAAATGCTCAGAAAGCATTGATAAGTTCTACCCAAGGTTCAGTGGCTTGCATTTAAAGTGGGTAGTACCCTGTAGATGTTGTAACCAGGCTCACCATGGATTTCCCCCAAGATGGATAATGCAGCCTCTACTGCATAAGCTCCCCCAAGGTTATAGTTTCCATCACAGAAACCCAGTCTTGGACTCCAGAAACACTACCTTGTCTATTTGTCCCTTTAGCTCAGAGGTGACCGTGACTTCCTTCTAGTGCTGATCCCTAGGTAATCTTGTTTGGTGACTCAGCTTCTTCATCACCCATGTAACCAATTTCCTGCAGTAAATGCCCTACCTATCCCAGGTTATATCCTGATTGTTATACCAATGAAGAAACCAAGGTTCAGAGAAGTAACTCAGCCAATGTAGCACAATAATTCTGTACTTAGTATTCTACAACAAAAGATTCTGATTCCATAACTTAGGCTCTTAATCTCTACCTTATAGCTAAGGTGGTTAATGAAATTCCTCGTGCCCAGTGCCAGGTGATGATGGTCATGGAGGTATGATAACAATGGCTACAGTGATGATGATAGTGGTGGTGGTGATAGCAGTTGTGGTGGTGGAGGTCTTGGTGATGACCACATCTGACCACTGTTGGATGTTCTTTGGAAGAGATGTGCAGATACAATGTATGGTTGTCACACAGATGTCTCTATGTTACAGGCCTTTACCTACCACCATATCCAAGAAATCATGGTCCAGCTTCTTCGTACAGTGAATCGGACGGTCATCACGATGGGGCGGGATCATGTTCTGATTGTGAGTACATCTCTTCCTCTTGTCAAACGTTTCAAACTGTTCAGGGTCAAGGAATGGATTTTCTGGAACTCCAGATTATGTTGAAAGCCTAGCACCAATCATTACTTTGTTTTGGAGTACAGTAGTTAGATTTTTTCTTATCTGAGTTGGGATAACATAAGAGTTAACTCAAGTTGCTGAAATAAAACAAGAATTAAGACTTGTCAACTAAGGTGAGTGTGCCAATGGAGATGGAATGTCACTGGTAAAGATTAAAGAGTGAGAGAAGCTTTTTGTAAGTGGCCAGACAGAATGCTCCACATTCACATCCACCAGGAGCCTTTTCTTTTGACATAGAGTTGGACAATGTCCAGTCTCAGTGTCTTGTGTGCTTGGTTTTCTAAGTGGATTCATTGTATGTTAACTCTGCCCGTAGATGTCAATTAATTCAAGTCACTGCTAAATTTTGGGTTATTCTTTGGTATAAATGCTACATTCTGAAGATCAGGAGGTTCCTGCCTCATAGTCTGATTATTTTCCCTCTCCAGAAAGAGTCCATCTCTAACCCTTTAACCTCTGCCCATCTTGCTTTAAATTGAGGGCCAAAAATAATGCTTATGGGGACCAGTCACCAACATAAATGAGTATGTTCCACTATGTTACTCCTCTGCTCAAACTCACCAGTGGTTTCCCATCTCACTCAAAATAAAATCCAAACCATTGCTAGGGCCTGAAATGTCCTCTGCCTCATTTCTCCCACACACAAAACATGATTATATTTGCTGTTCCCTCGGCTTGACCTATCTCTGCCTCAGGACTGAGGGGTTATTTCCTCATGTAAATCAGATCCTGGCTCAGTTGTCACCAAATCAGAGAGGCTTCCCTGCCCTGACTACCTTGTGTATAATACCCAGCACCTCTCAATCTTCTTTCAAGCTCCACACCTTACTTCTTTATGTTTCTTAGTACTTTTCACCACCTAGAAAAATATGTATACCTTGATTGATTCATTGTCTTGCTCTCCTTGTGATAAAATGAGCTCCAAAATGTAAAGATTTCATTTGTTTTGTTCATTTATATCTCTGGACCCTACAACAGTGCCCTGCGTATAGTAAGTACTTGATATGTATTTGTTGAATGAATGAGTGAATGAATGAGTGAATGAACCAGGCAGGGACTCTAATGCTTAATGAGGACAAGTGCTACCCAGCTGTGATTGATTGACACCACATGGAACTGGGCCATATAGTTGCCAAAACTCCCAGCTTCTCAAGAGAAGCTGAAAATGTGAAATGTCCTGATATTTAAGTGTTGGCAGCTAATAAGAAACTATATTTATAAACATTCTCTGAGCCCTGAACAGCTGGATTCAGCTTTCAGGAAGCCAGTTTGGGATCTCAGCTAGGTTTGGGATGTTGATTGTTGATATGCTCTAGTCTTGCTTCATGGATACAGAGCAAGGGGCTGAGTGTCATTTCAACAAAAGCTGGGCAAGTAAGGATTTGATCCCTAGAAACAACAGAGGGTAAACATTTTCTTTAGACCCATTTGGCTCTGTTTAGTCATGTCAGTGCATGTTTACTTACCATACACTGTGTAAATTTAAAGGAGTGGTGACATTCATAAAGAGGGCTCTCAGGGCCAGGTACTCCTGCTTTCTTGGGACAGAGAGTCATGTAAATTGGTCTCCGTCACTTTCTAACTTACCATCCTTCCTCCTTAGAAGTCTCACCATATCTTATTTAGTTATAAGCTTCCATGTCTGTGGTTTCCATAACATGCCTGAGATAAGCATTTTATTACCTCCCTAATCTTTATGCCTCTTCTTTAGAGCTAGACCTAAAGATGGCCATCCATCTATTTGGTTTATCCGTTTATAGCAGGTCTTAACTCTCTGTCTCTCCTTTAGGACAGTCATTCTTTAAAACAGTGCCTGGATCATAGGAAGCACCAAATAACTGGTGTCTGTTATTATTTTCCTTTCTATCTGATACAATGCATCTCTCTTTCCTTTGCATGTGAGCATAGTTTGGCCCTCATTCACTACACCCAGTTTTTTGAGCCTTTCATTTAATGCAGTACTCTGGTTGCTAGCCCTTCCAACATGCATTCCTCACTGCTGCCCCATCAATCTTTGCCAGGACACTCCCCTACTCTGGAAAATTCTGTGGGTTCCCACTGTGTGCCCAGTTAAGTCTTAAATGCATTAGCCTGACCATTCTCAGCATCTGTGATCTGGCCACAACCACATGTCTCAGCTTTTTCATCTACTTTTCTCCACCTGGCTTTTCAGACAAAATGGATGTCTGGATATTGCCCAACCATGCCTGGCTCTTTCTCACTCATGCTGCTTTCTTTGTCTGGAATCCTTTAGTGTGCCATCTCAATCTATTGAAATACTATCTAGTCTTCAAGGTCCAGCACAAATGCATCCCTTAGGAAGCTGCTCAAATCTCACCAACCTGGTTGGGACCTCCCTGCCTCTTCTAAATCACACAGCTGTCTTTATTCCTTCTTTCTTTCTCTTTCTTTCTTTCTTTCTTTCTTTCTTTCTTTCTTTCTTTCTTTCTTTCTTCCTAATTTCTTAATTTCTTTCTTTCTTTTTTTTCTTTCCTTCCTTCCTTTCTCTCTCTTTCTTTCTTTCTCTCTTTACTTCTTTCACTTTCATTGGGGTGAAACTTACATGCTTTAAATTTTAACCATTGCAATTTGTATGAGTTTTAGTAAGTGTATAATTGTGTAGCCATGACCACAAGTCAGTTTGTAATGCTTCCTTTCATTCCTGAAAGTTCCATTTGCAGTCCCTCTGCTTGGCACCCTTACCCCTCTATCCCCCATCCATCCCTAAGCACCACTATTCTAATCTCTGTCTTTATAGATTTGCTTTTTTTTTTTGGACATTTCATGTAAGTGAAATTATACAATTTTAAGTCTTTTACATCTGGCTTCTTTCCTTAAAATAATGTTTTTGAAGTTTATATTTTAGGATGTATCAGTACTTAATTCCTTTATATTGCTGAATAGTATTACACTGTATGAATATACAGCATTTTGTTTATCCATTCTCTAGTGGATAGATACTTGAATTGATTCCAACATTTTGCTATTATAAATAATGTTGCTATGAATATTCATATAAAAATTTTGAATGAACATATTTTAATTTCTCTTGTGTAGAAGTCTAGAAGTGGAATTGCTAGGACATATGGGAATTATATATCTAACTTTATAGGAAATTACCAAAATGTTTTCCATAGTGACCATTTTATATTCCCATAAGCAATATGAGGGTTCTATTTATCTACATCCTCCCTAACACTTAGTATTGTCAGTATTTTGGATTTTAACAACTCTAGTGGATTTATAACAATTCTAATGGTGTCTCATTGTGGTTTTAATTTACATTTCCCTGATGACTAATGATGTTGAGTATTTTTCCATGTGTTCTCTCTGTCTCTGTCTCTCTCTCTCTCTCTCTCTTTCTTTCTCTAAGACACTTTTATCTGTGAACTTGCCATACATAGCTCCTCTCTTATACCACAGAACTTTTAAGGCTTAGGCCTATTTATAAAAGGGGGTAATACTTGACCTTCCTCATAGGGTTCCTATGGAAATTAAATGAAATAACACAAAAAAGCATTTGCACATGCATTTCTTGTACATAATATTCATTTATTTATTCATTCACTATTTTATGAAAACCTCTTATATACTCAGCATGAAGACTCAGAAATGAGTCAGGCATGGTCTGTGCCCTCAAGAAAACCATGACCTCTTTCAATGGGGTGTTTCTCAAGTACCTCAGACTCACTGCGCCCCAAACATAATTCATCACCAGCCCCCCAGGAGCCTGCTCCATACTCTCCCTTCATTTAGGATCCCATTTGACAGTACTGACCTAGAACTGTAGTAGCTGCCCTTGATTCCTCCCTCTCACTCACCTGCCTGTCCTCCTAGCCTCCCACCAAATCCTGCTGTTTTCTGCACATCTGGCTTCAGTCCCTCCACACCTGGCTCTCCTGCTTGCCCTCAGAGCCCCCTGTACACCTCAGCCATTGGATTCATTGTACTTAGTTCATTGTAAGGTGATGTTTTTTTTGTCTCTGTGCTCCAGTCTCCCTACATTCTGTGGATCCCCTTGAGGGCAGGGACCATGTTTGCTTACTCTTTTACCCTCAGCTTCCAGCAGTGCCCCTGGTATACCATGGGTCCTCAATGAATGTTTGTTAAGCAAATTAATGAGTGAAATAATCCCTAGAAATGCTATGTTGCTTCATACCTTCATGTATTTGTATGTCTTTCTCTCAGTTTGGAATGCTTTTCCTTCTTCAAAGAATGTTTCCTCTCAGTATCAGGAACCCGTATCTCAGGGAATGTGGGCACAGTGTAAGGAATTGTCTGTTCATACTTTCCCGTCCCCTGGGCTGATTCCAGGAGCCTTGCAGAGGTTCTAAGTCACATGCTGTGTCATTAGTCTCAATGACTCTTGAGTTTGTTGGTGTGATTACAGCAACAGGAGGGCTGAGTGGGGAGTATTGGAGGTATGTAGAAAGCACACCTAACTAGGAGCAGGAATGTGCCTGAACTAGAAGGAAGGAATAAACAGATTTTTCTCAAGATGTAGCTTTATTTTCATAAAATGGTCCTTTCTAGCACTTTTAGAACAGAAATATCTCCTCCAAATTAAAGAAAATGATGTTGGAAAGTAATTACTCAGAGGTCAGGAGTCCCTGTCTTAGTGCTGAAGGCCCCAATTTAATTTCAAATTGAAATTTGACAAGAAGGAGAGAGCCCCATTCCAACCATCACTTTCAATTTTCCAGATATAATTTTTATTGGTTAGTTTCTATTGCCTGGGAATATTAAACAATATTTATGGCAAACACCAGACATGCCTAATACTTCTGAAATCCTGAGAGGACCTTGATCGGATGTGGGGTGCCTGGTCATTGGCATGTCATTATGTGGGATTAAGTGGTGACTTTTTTTTTTTTAATTTGTAGGAGTAGGAACATTGTGATAAAAGGTGTTAGCTATTAAAATTACAGGAACCATAGGGCTAGGATGGATCACTTCTTGTGCACAGCACATTGTAATTATCATTTTCTGGAAAGCCATTCCTGAATTTTTCTGTAAATTGCTTGCCTAAACAATGAAGTGTTGATGGTGGCAAATGAGGAAAAGGAAATTTTACAAAAACAAAAATCAAAAAAACTTTTACACGACTGCTTCCCCCTCTTCTCTTTGCCAAGAGTCTAATCAATCAGATATACATTTGTTAACTAAAGTTACCCAGGAGTTTGACCTTGATGCTAAGAAAGGCAGAATGGTTTGGTAGAAAGGACATTTCGGAGATGAGAGAACAGGAAATTTTTTTTTTTTAATCAAGTATAATTGAATATAGTGTTACATTAGTTTCAGGTGTGCAGTATAGTGGTTCAACGATTCCACGCATTTCTCAGTGCTCATCAAGATAAGTTCACTCCCCTTTATCCATTTCACCTATCCCCCTACCTTCCTCCCCTCTGGCAACCACCAGTTAGTTCCCTGTCCTTAAGAGTGAACATGAGAAATTGTCCATACTTGTTCTGCATAGTTGGCTCTGTGACTTTGTGCCAATATCACCCCTCTAGACCTTGGTTTCTTCTGTGCAATGAACTCTATCATTTTTAAGATCTTTTTCATATATTTAACTTTTCTGATTTGGCCAACGCTTATTCTTTTTTCCATCTCCCAAGATCCTGAGTCAGGGATGTAAAATAGATTTTGCTTCATATGCCAGGTCGGGTGCATTGGTAATAGCTGCCTGTAGTACTGCCCTGAGAAAGAATCAGAGGCTACATCTGTGTTCAGGGGAAGAAGTACTGAATTGATTAGTGATGTCTGTCATAAGCATAAGATTCTAGAATAGTGATGTATGCAGGATACTTACAAATACTATGTCTTGACTAAAATCCTTGGTGTTTTTCCAGCCCAGTCCAAAAGCTCTTGTAGAACCCATATTCTCTTTTGCATATTTTTGGTTAAGAAGGCTGTGGTATAAGAGCAGAAGAATAATGGAAAAAAATAATCTGAGAACTTAACATTTTACCAGGGAATGGATTCTATGTGCTACATGTCCTATTTTATCAAATGTAAGAATCACTATGATTTTATGTGCCCATATGAAAGAGATCATGCTACCAATTAAACTGTGACACAGAGGCTTATTTTTGCATTGATTGTAATCTTCAGAGATGTTCAGATGTGATGGAGCATGTCTTTGATTCCTCATGGGTAATTGTCATCATCTCCCATTGTTTGGGAGAATAGAGTGACTGAGCATCAGAGGATGAAAACATCATGGTCAAAGTCACATGGCTAGTAGCAAGGTGGGATGTGAACTAGGGATGTCCAACATCAGAGCGTGTGTCTGTTGTGCTATCCTGTAGGTCTTAGAACAGTGTGAGGAAAACTTCTCAGATTTTTTGGGTAGGTGAGGGGGCTGTCTCAGAAAACCTTCCCTGACTGTTACATCCTTCTGCTGACTGGTCTACAGAAGGCTGTTCCCTGTGTGTGGCCTCCTTAGTGCTGGGGATGGACAATCTCATAGGGAGAATCAACCAGGGAATTTACACACTGCCAGAAATTCTTGGAAGGGGAACAATCTGGTAATTTTGTTGAAATTGGGATCTAGTTTTTATTTCGGGTAATTAAAATAAGCCTCTGGGTGATATATTTTGGGCCTAATTACCCCGGTTTTTGCAGAAGAGTCTATTGAGTGATTAAATAAAGGTAAATGCAGCTGGCATCAAGCCAGCTCTGGAAATTCAGAGCAGTTTGTTCAAAAAGGAAGGAAAAAAAAGGCGGTAATCGCCCCATCCTCCACTGCTTCACCTCACAATAGCGCTGAAGACTCCAGAAAACACCTGAGTCATCAGAGAGCCAGGCTTTTCAAGTTCTGACTTCACTTTCCAAATGGCAAATGGCCCACTTACATGACCACTCTCTGATACACTGTGAGCCCACAGACTTCAAGATGCTTGTGCAGGGGCCACAGCAAGACAGTTAGTGCCACCTCCACCCAAACCTGTCCCATGGAGAGCAGGTGTGAGGACTGTCTAGGACAGGAGGATGTGAGGTTCCAAGCCAGAAGTGGTTGGTTGACTCCACACCTTCACTCAGCAGCCCAATACTTTGTTAACAAACAATACTTACAACAAAGTTATCACTTATTGAGCAAATCGTCTGTTTTCCAGGCAAAGAGCTAAGCACCTTATGTGTCTTCCTTCTCAACCTGCCTCAGAGACTCGTATTTTACATCTGAGGTTACTGAGACACAGAGAGGTTATATAACTTACCTATAATCACACAACTTGTTAGTGGAGGAACTGAGACTTGAACCCAGGCAAAGCTGTTTATAGAGTTCCTCCTCTTAAATAGCATAGTATATACTCCTACACCACTAAGACCTTAAATTGTTCTTTAGGCATCGAATATTTTAAAGGTAATAATGGGCACCTCCAAGCTCCAGATGCTGCTCTGCCTAGACCATGCAGTCTGGTGAGATGACCTACATGTCAACTTTCAGAAACCTGCGAAGTGGCACTGGATTCTTGGTGGCTTTGTAATGACAGTGATATATTTAGAATCAATCTCCTCAATTATGGGAATCTGTAAAGTCAGAACAAGAGCCTGGAGTCTTGGGACTTACAAAATAGCAGGTTTGGCAGAAGACAAAGCTAGAATGGAAGTGTGAAATGATCTCAAGTCTCCTTCCCCTTCCGCATACAGCTTGTGTCCACTTTCTTGAGCAGACCACCGGGTTCTATGTCTAAAGGCCTCTCCAATCCAGAGTTTCCCTCTACCATCAATGCTACTAACTGGGGTCTGGCAATGACTGTCTCTCACCACTTCCTCTGCTGTAGCTACTACCAAGACACACTGCCTCCTCTCTTGTCCCTTTTGAATTCTTCCCGTTGCAGCCCATGTGGTCTTATCACGTAGAGCTTTCCTGGTGGGCAAGCCTCAGTGGCCTCACTGTGGCTGAAGATAATGGCCCAGCTGCTCACCACGGCCTTCAGTGTGCCCAGTACAGGCCTGCCTCTTTCCCCTATGCTCTTGACCTCCCGCTCTTGTGCCAAATTGATGGAACTGTTCTGCTAGCTACAGAATGTTCCTTTTCTTCTTTGCATTCTCCTGCATGCCATTCCCTCTGTCTAGAACATACTCCTCTTACCTTTCTTTGCAAAACCTTCCTCCTCGAAAACTCCTCTTTTTCTTTCATGTATTGGCCTGGAGGCACATCTTGACCCACATTCCACTCATGCAAGTTGGTACCCCTCTGCTCTCTTCAGCATGAACCAGTCTCATGTACTCATCACACGGTCACGAGAACATTCTTCCTAGCACTAGAGAACAATGTCTTCATCACTTCTGCATCTGTAGGAAACACAATGTCCCTGGCATATAGGATGACCTGAATGAACACTGCTGAAGGAATGGAAGATTTCTGCTATTTAATTTATTTACATACAAACCACGATTCTTTTCCTTAACATGCAAGTGTTACTTGCATTACCCTTATGCAAGTGTTACTATTATCACCCTTAGGGCATGATTAGACTAGGAGAATAAGGGAGGAGAGAGAATTGCTATTGAATAACTGGACCAAATGTAAAGAATTGGGGAAAGGATGTATTCATTTTCTTCAGAGGATATATATGTTGGTGATGATCACAGTTAAAATTTCTAGGGTGCTTGCTGTGTGGCAGAGATGGAAATTTGAGGACATTATCACGTTTAATCTGTGAGGTTGACAAAAAATTATTATCTGCTCTCAGAAAGGAAACAGTGATCAGAGGGTTTGAGCTCTTGTCCAGCATCACATTCAGGGGAAGGAGGAATACAGAATCCAAATCCAGGTCTACAGAGTTTGAAGCCACCATCTTAAGCATTTCACTGTGCATGTCTGGGACATTTTTTTTCTGAGATAAAACTTGAAAAAATTAAAAGAGTAAATGTGTGTATGTGTAAGTGTATGTGTATGTGTTAGGGGGAGATCAGGTTAAGAAAGAGAAGAAACATTATATAAGAGTCCTGAAATTCCATTTGGTACCAAGAGGTGGCGTCATTAGCTTGGGGTAGCTTGGTTGCTGCTTGATATGGTCTTGTAGAGGGTGCTTATGTCCTGTGGGTGGGGAAGTTTTACTTTTTTATTTTCTTTTATTTTGTTTTATTTTGTTTTATTTTATTTTATTTTATTTTACTTTATTTTATTTTATTATTTATTTTTGAGAGAGAGAGAGAGGAGAGAGAGAGAACGCAGGGCTGTGGGAGAAGGAAAGAAAGAGAGAGAATCTTAAGAATCTTCAGTAGGCTCAATGCCCAGAGCAGAGCTTGACGTGGAGCTTGATCTCATGACCATGAGATCATGATCTGAGCTAAAATCAAGAGTCAGATGCTTAACCAACTGAGCTACCCAAGCACCCTGGGAAGTTTTACTTTAAAAAGGATTTTGGTAATTGCATATCAAAGAGTACATGGCCTAAAGTATATATGCAAAAAAAATTAATTAGTATCTCAACTTCCAAGGAACCCATAGCATGTATGCACAGAAGTCAGTTATCAAGGTAGACTTCATATAATTGGGTCTAGTTCTTGAGTAACATAAAAATTTGAATAGATAGAGAGGAAGAGTAAGGGGGTTGAAACAGGGAGCAGTATTTTTGGCCTTATCTCCATCTCCTGGTCTGTGAAATCTTCTCTCATTCCTCAAGATCATCTTTCTTCAGTGATCTCATTGTTCTTTGCCCATTTTTAAATTACAGTATTACCATATCATAATGGAATTTTCTCTTTACCTGTCTATGTTCCACAGTAGACTAAGATTCTTGAGGAAAGGGATTGTATCCCATTATCTTTGAAGATCCTGTCCATAGGCCTAGGACTTGGCATGTGGCTGGCATTTATCCAAGCTGTGGAAATGAATGAATGGAAAGAACAAACTAAAATGAAAAGTACAAATTAATGTCTAGCTTTAAAATAATTCTGATTTAAAAAATAAGATGAGAGAAGATTTGTTTCATGTCAAGCTTTCCCATGAAGGTCTTTCCTATATAAAATTCCCAAATACTTCATGAGCCCTATGTGGTAGAATTCTTCCAGACAAAGTTTCAGAACTGGGGCATAAAAAAGAGCTGGTTTCATTCTCCCAACCTTCCTTCTGTTCCATGATGAGCCACAGAGATGAAAATGAAAGGGAAACGTGAGGTTCCTAAATTCATTAAAACAGCTACTGCAGCCTCCCTGGTCTGTCCAGTTGAGCAAACCTCTGCTATGAGGACAGAATGCTCCTAGATAATAAGCACTCTCCTGTTGCTGCTGCTACCATAACAGTCTCACATGTGATGCAGTGACACACAACATGTGATTCTACAGAGGAGGTGAGCTTAGGCCCTGGAGAAGCTGGTGGCAAGCAGCATAGGAAACACACTGCTGTTGTCAGCACCCAGAGAGGGAGAGACAGAGATGGGGTTTAGGAATTGTATAAGGAGTACTAGGAAATGCATGACTGGTACATCATCGTCCTAATGAAATTACATCCAAATATCTCAGTGCCTTTTAGCTTTCCGTAAGTGGAGCCAGACCTGATTTTGAACAAGTAATTTTAAGTATATTCTTAAAGGTAAGACTTCACTATATCTGCTGTCCTATTTCCTGGCACTGGAGGAGAGGCCAGCCTTTTCTTGTCCTTGGAGAACTTTGGAAACTTTGGAAACTTTAAAATGTCTGCCATTTGGTCATTGACTGAGTGCTCTCACACCCAACATTGCTTTCTAAGGGCTGTGGAGTTGGGGCCCAAGGTCTCGAGTTTGAAAGGATTTTACTAGTTGGAAACTGGTCATACTTTTCTTAAGGAGTGAGAAGACCTTATTCCACAGCTAGGAAGTCTTTTCACTTCACAGCTCTCTGTTCCTCAGTTCCCTTATCTATAAAATGGGGGTATAATGGTGGGGATTGGATGAAAAAGCATGTCTAAAGTCCATCACATGGGGCTTACCACCTAGCAGGTCTTTGGTAAAGAGCCATTATTATTCCCCTTCAGTACTGGAGTCTTCTCTTGCTTTGACGCAAATGTTAGGTATCAGATGACAAACTATTTTGTGGCCCTGACTTGGGATCTCTCCTGGATTTGGGAAGTATTATTAAGCTATTGCTACAGCTGGGCTGTGCACAAAGCCCCCTTGAGATGAAACCAGATGCCATATGTCTGCTACAAAAGCTTGAAGGAGAAATCCCATCACAGAGGGTCCTTCCCTGGGAATGTTGTTGCGGGGCTGGAGCCATCCTGAGAGACCCTGTCAGCACGACCTTGAATGCAGCAGGCTCCCCCACAAGGGTCCATGCTGTTCTTTCCCGGGTGTTGACCTTCTAAAGGGACTCAAAGGAATCAATGCCATCAAATGACTCTTCAAGATCAGAACCCCCTTTTTCTAGATTTATGCTATGTTCATCCAGTGATGCATTTGTGCAGTCATTAAATATTGATGATGATTTTTTAATAACATGAGGAAATTCTATGTCTTAAATATAGAGAAAGGGTCAAAAGACCCAAAAATAAAAAGAAAGCCGTCAGGGATCCTGGAAGCCAAGGAGGGAAGACCTGTGGCCCCTCACCAGAATCCCTGGATCTCCCAGAGGTCAGGCCCAGAGACTCTATTCTGAAGCTAAAATTATGTTGATATCTTCTGCTTAAGTGACACATGATTTGTACATTTCTGTAGCTTCACTTTTTTCTAAAATGATTTTGCTTTCCTTTTATAATCAGGAAAAAAATCCTCAAACACTATTTCTTTAAAAATAGGAATTAATGAGATAGTCAAACTTACTGAAGCATTTTCATGTATATAATTTTACTTTTCTTCTAACCAGCCTGTGAAGCCAGAAAGGCAGATGGTTTCATTTTAAAGACAGATGTGGGGGATGGAGGTGAACGTACTTGTTCAAAATTGTGCAGAAAGTCAGGGGCAGAAGTCAGTACTTCTAGCCTTGTTCTGGTCTTTGTACCATGGATTGTTTTTCCTCCTAACGTTTTCATCTCCCTATTTTCTCCCAGTTCATTCAACAATCATATATGAAGCACATATAGCATCTTAGGCAATGTGATAAACACCTAGAGGGCCATAGAGATTCAGATGACAATTTCTGTCCCCCAGGACTTTGCTCCCTGGTGGAGATGTGCATGAGAGCTTGACAAAAGAAATGTCAAGATAATATAAGCAGCAGCCTGTTCAAAGCTCCATGAGTACTGGGAGGATGGAGTGACTAATCCCATGGCAGGGGCGGGGGATGATCAGAAAAAGTTACAGAGAGGAGGTGACATTTAAATTGCAACTTGCTGTCTGGCATAGGAGGTAAAAGCCCAGGCTCCCAAGCTTGGCAGACCTTGAAGGCACTCCAGTCTTCACCACCTCATACTTGTATACTTGGACACATTACTATTACCCTCTAAGCCTCAATTATTCTCCTGGAAAATGGAGTGGTTGTAAGCTACCTTGAAATAAATCAGTTAATGGAAGCAAAGCATTTAACAGCCCATTTTAACTTCAAGAAGCTAGAGCCTTTATTATCATAATTAGTAGTAACTTGGCTCATATTCATTTATTCCTCCCAAATGAAAATTATTTTCCATGATAGATAGGTAATGGAACAATGTCCCAGGTAGAGGGAACAGCATGTGTTAAGTCACTGATATGCAATAGTCTCTGACTTTTTTGCGAGATGACAAGGAGGCAGGGATAGGGGGAAGTAGAATAGTAGGAAGTTAGGCAATACATACTAGATTGCAGTCAGATTGTAAGGAAATTGTGTTGCTGTGGGAGGATTGTTATGCTCTAGGATGCTGGTGGGGTGCTTTTAAGGGTGTAAAAACCAGGTAATGGCCAGATGTGTGTCTTAGAGAGATCCCTCAGGCAGCCAGGAGAGAGCTGGATCCAAGGGAGCTGGAAAAGTAGAGAAAGTAGCCCTTGAAGGCCAGTACAGTGGTCTACATAGAACAGTCAAGGGCTCATGATGGTGAAGTCATTCATTTCAGTTAAACAAGGACCTCCTTGACTTTACAAACTGAGGAAAGCAGTTCCCACTCTCAGGACACAACATATAGTGGGGAAAGAAGGAGTGAAGGGAGGACTAGAAATAGCTATAATTTAAGACAAATAATCATCACAAGAGAATAACGAAGACTGCTTTGAGAGGGTCAAAAGGAGGGAAAGTGGGGTGTTATATACAGGTGCGTGAATCAGAAAAGGACATGTGCTTATTGTCAGAACACATCACCCTTCTCTGGGCCATAATAAGCTCTATAAGGCAAGCTGCATCTATGATTTTCTTGACCAACACAGAGAAGGGAATCAATAACTGTTGGAAAAAAGTGATTAGGGCTGGGGTTGATCTGAGAAGTTTCCCTGGAGTTGGTGGATACATGGTTCTGGAGAAGAGGGAAGGATCTATTCAGGAAATCCATTCAGGTCAGTGGTGAGTTCATTACATGGCTTTGAATTTGCTCCCCTTGATCCCTAACTATAGACAGCACATTGTTTTCTATCTTGAAACAAACAAGCAAACAAAAAACAATGGCAACAGCTCATGACTTCTCTTCTCCATCACCCATATGGGATTTCTGCATGTGGGATTGGATTCAGTCAGGCTTGGAGTGCTTGCTGAAAGAGCTATGTGAACCACTCTCAATTTCATCAATTAAAGTGACTCAGCCCATTTGGCTCAGGAGAAAGAAGGCTTTTCTGTCAGCATAACCAGGGTATCACAACACATATGCTACCTGGGAAAACAAACCCAAGCACCAATGGGAGGTCATTGTGTTTAGCTGATGATTTAAAAAAAAGCTGATGTATTTAAAAAAAAAATACATATTGAAGTTTTGCCAGGAGAAAAAAAATTGGTTTTATTTGAATGAAATTTAATATAATATGGTTGTGGATTCTAAGAATTTGTGGGGCCATTCGTGATAATAAATGCTTTATTTGCTTTGGAGAGAATAATCCTTTGGTTTGATGCTTATTGTCTTTTCATTTTAGTTGTGGTTTAAACCAAGGCAAAATGCTCTGCCCAAAATGTTTCTTCAGTTACATAGACCCTGTCTCCTTTAAATTGCATTTTCTATAAAAGGGACTAGGTCACATGTAATAAATTTTGGCATTTTAATGAAAACATTACAGAGAAAATAGTTAACAATCTGCTTTAATTTCAAAACTAATTTCCTCTTTCATATAGTAAGGCAGTATCTTGGTAAAATGTGAAAAATGCATTGGGATTTAATTATGATGGCAATTTGTTCTGAAACAAGGTTAAACTGGGCTGTCAACGTTCAGAATAAAGGTATTAGGAGGTTGGCAGTGGGGGTAGGATGATAGTGGTTTGACGTTCCTGGGTCCTGAGTGCCAGGTAGACCATAGTAGAATTACAAGCCCTGAGCACATTGCTTACTAATCAGTAGAAGGATGGATATTCCTGGGGGAAAGATAGAGCCTATAGATTCCAGTGGCACCATCCCCACTGGAGGACTGATAGGCAAGAAAACAAATGAAAAAACCCTGGGAATCATTTTTCATGTTGATCCACTGGATCCAGTTCATTCATTAATTTATTACTGCATCAGATATTTGAATTCCATTATGCTAAGTGCTAGAGACACAAAGGTAAGCAAAAATAAGCAGGATTCCTACCTTAAGAAGATTATAGGCTAATGAGAGAGAAATATAGTCATCAAAGAATGACACAAATATATGTACAAGGTCACCTGTGTCAAGAATTTTGATGGAGGGGTCTCTGGTGCCAGGTGAGTATACAAAAGGAGTTTTTCATGTGATCTAGGACGGTGGTGGTAGTAGTCTTGGAAAACCTTACCTGGGAAGTCCCAGTAGAGCTGGAAACTGACCAGGGGAGGATGACATAGAGTAGATTATTCCAGGCAGACAGAAAAGCTTACACAGATCCTTAAGGATGTATTAGGATAATGGGTCTGTAGAGCAGACAGGGGAAGTGCTTGAGATGGAAGCTTCCATGGGAGAGTCAGATGGGCCCTTCTGGGTGACAGACCTGGTCTTACTTTCTAAATTTGTCAGGAAGCCAGAGTGTGACATGGGTCAGATCTAAATTTTGCAGTAATTGTCTTTGCTGCAATGTGGAGAATATGCTGCGAGGGAAAGGGAGTATGTGTTGGGGGACCAGTTGGGACATTTGTGGAGGCCATCTGAGAGAAGGGGTTTGGGACAGGATGCCAGCAGTGGAGGAGAGGCATGTTTATCTTGGAACCTGGCTTCATCTGGCAGTGAGAAAACCAAACTCTAGGTTTGCTCTTCCTGGGCTGAGTGTCCTGTAGGAGGCAGGCTGAAATCATATATTTGGGAAACCTCAGGAGTAGGGGTGATAGATGTGATCAATAAGAATTCAAGCTGTAAGTTGGTTAAAAGATGGGGATGAAGCTGAGATGAAGCTCAAAGGGCTTTTGAATATTAAGCTTGTCAAACATAGTTTACACCAAACACAAACAGTGTTGGTTGGGTGTGGCTTTGTCCGGCAGCTCTTTTCATTGCAAGCCATGCTTTATGAGCATAATGATCATAAAACGCCTGTGTTTCTTGGGACTTAAAAAAAAAATATGTTTTTAGCATACAGCAAGTTGCCTTGAGCAGCTCGAAATGAAAGCCTTTTCAAGCAAAGGGTATTGAGACCTCTGCTCAGCTAATAAGGAAATTGAACCTGCCAGTCGGAATTGGTCTCAAGTTTAGTGTCAGTGGTTCCTGGAACTAACCCGGGGCCATGGGGCCCCATCGACCTTCACATATTCCGCCCACCACTACATTACTCCAGCACTGACTTCCCCAAGTGATTGCTGTGAGCCCTTGGACGACTCATCGAGCCTTACTTGACTGCCTCATGCTGAAAATGGCACGGACCCAGCTCTTGCAGTGTCTTTCACCTCAAGGATATTTATTCCATGCAACAAGGATCTTTCGTTTCTCAGAGTGCTATGCTGTGTTTAATATACATTCATATTCTTCTGGATCACTGAGGACTTTGTCACTTAACAATTCATTGTCATGGTTTCTGGTCTTAATAAAAGCAAGAAGAGTTTACTCCTTATCAACACCATTTTTTGACTGAGAAAATCTTAAGCTTGCTTCTGAAAACCTACTGCAGCCCCATGAAGGCATCTTGCATCTTCTCTCCCAATTTACTCCAATCAGCTAATGAACGAATATGCAATTAGTGAGCACCTGTTGTGTACCCTACATTGTGCTCAGGGCTTTTACTCACTTCACTGTCAGACACCCTTGTAAGACAAAGGTTATGTTCAGTATTATAAGGAGTCAGAGGCTCCCAGAGGTTAACTTTCCCAAAGTCACCTAGCAAAAAGAAAGTGGCAGAATAATATCAAACCCAAGACTTCTGATTCTATGCCCATGACTCTTCCCACCTTAAATTGGTAAACAAGCTGGCTTTAGATGGCTCATGGACAATGCAGGGGGAAAAAAAAAAAGGAATCGTATGACGGGAAAGTTGTTTCCTTTTCAGTTCTCTCTCAAACGTCCTGATTAGTCAAGTAGAAAATGTGTTTGGTGTTAAAGTGGCTTTAGCATGTGTTGAATATTTGCTAATTTCCCTTTTTAACAAAGAGAGCTGGTCTCAGGCTTAACACCTTCAACACTCAAAAATCTTAGCAAGAGTTTAATAAAATTATTTTGATTTCATCTTCTATTTTTGGAGCATCATATTGTTTTCCTTATGGTGGTAATATAGAGTTGCCTTTTAGGGAACTTTTAAGGAAGAAAGAAAATTATTAAAAAAATTTTTTTTAAGTTGAATAAATTATAGTTCAGGTGTATGGGCACAAAATGATAAAAAATATGAAAGTGTATCCATCTAAATGAAGCTAGGAACTATTCTATTGATTTAAACTGCCTCCTTCACTCTCAGGACATGTGGGGCTTCATGTGATCATTGCGGCACTAAATTGTAAATGTGTTCTTTGTTTATCTGTTTTCCTGGAACACAATTAGAAGCAATTATAATGAAAACTATCCCTGTCCCTAGGACCGTTGAGGCATCCTTCTTAAGTTTAAATTTATAACCCAAATCAACCCAAGCTAGTAATGGAGTCTTAAAACCTAGGAAAAATACGTAAGTTTATTGCAAAAGATAATATCCCATTTAAAACAGTTTAGAAATTTACAAAACCTTACATTAGTACACAGTCTTGAAGAAGGTGCTCTCTATAGATGAGCTGGCATGAAGTTCCAAGTATAGTGAGTACCTATTTTTTTAACTACAGAGAAAGCAGCTACACAAACTCCTGCAACTTAAGTTGATATGTGAGTCTCTTCCCCTTCAATTTTACAAAAGTAATTTTTGCCAAATTAATATCTCTCCATAAAACCATATAACCTCAAGTACAGCATTTCTGTAGAATAGCATGGTAGATGTTACATCGTATTTTACAAAGAAGTGATTTCACATGGTAGACGAGTATAGATAGAGGTTTGGCATACGTATCTGTATGTTCTTCAAAACATGGAGATGACCATTTTTGTGTAGCAGGAAGGTGTTTACTGAATCCATTTCCCTCCTAACTATTTTAAATGTTCAGTATTCAGAAGAGACCTTTCTGGTTTCAGGCTGGTGGCCTGAGCAGTGCTATGTTGTGCTTTGGTATAGAATTATATAGCCTCATTTTTTGTTGTTGTTTGTTTGTTTGTTTTTTCTCAAAATGTCAAAATTTTCCAACCCCAGTTTCATTTAATTCAGTTGAGGCTTTATCTCAGGCCCCTCACTCAATACAAGTGTATGACAAGGTGAGATTCATCATTTAAGAGTTGGATTATCCTTTTGTGTGAGTTACCTCAGACACCTCTTCATCGTTCCAGGGTAACTTTGGCAAATGATCCAACTGAGCTCTGGGTCGTTCTGCTCATTTTGATGTTGGAATGTGCACAGAGCTTACAAAGTAGGTAGAGTAGGTGTTTACATCTCCGTTCAAGAATGGACAACCAGGCCCTGAAAATTTAAGCAATTTGCCGAAGGTTAGTGTTATAGACTGTTCTGTTGCCTGGGTCTCTTAATTCCGGGAACAGGATTATTTTCATCCCAGCATGCTACCCAAGAATATAAATTAATTTGAAAATTGGTGTAAGCAAAGCAAATTAAGATGGAAGCTCTACTATGAGATAAAATTACATAAGACATCCCAAATGATTTTGTCTTATTGGATTATCTTCTGTGCTGTTCTTTTCCACTGTTGGGGCCAACTGAGAGTTGATTGTGTGGATACAGAAAGATCTGTGGCTTTTAGCCAGTGGTAGCATATCTTATTGAAATGTGACTTCTTAAGTATGACAAGTGTATTTATCTTAATTCCAACTTAGTGTTATGTATTCCGGTCTCATTTTGTGGGTTTAAACATTACACTAGAAACAGAATGAGAACATCTTGAATGACATTCCAAGACTTAAATAGTGCAAGCTGAGACTCTTTGCCAAATTTCCCTCTCACTCTCACCGAAATAGCTTTGTGCACTGCAGCACGGTGACAGGGAAAGGTGAAGCTGTCGGAGTGGTTTGTTCAGTGAGTCTCAATTTGCAGTGGGGTACATACATCCCACGTGCACTCCGCAAAGACTCTAACTCAGAGACCTGATCTTCAGCAAAGGGGATTATAAAATGCCTTCTTCATTGAGTGCCTGTGGAGCTTTAGGATCCCTTTTCTAAGCAGCATCAATGCAACCACAGGCTGCTAGAGAATTTAATGCAAAGGAATGCAAGCTTTTCCAACCTACCCCTTATCCCCAAGAGTATGTAGCAATTAATTACATTATAGTAGTTTGTTCAGCCATGCAAGTTTGACTGGACCCACATGTATGAGGATCTTGCCAAAAGAATGAGTCAGACTTCAAAAGAATTCAGACTTTGGGAAGGAAAGGTCTTTAATACTAAAATGGAAGAAAATATATCCTCATCCCCAGTCCTGCTGCTTCTTCAATCAGGTGACCATCACCTGGTCATCACAAAGGGAAATTGTGTAGATTAATATATTTTGGGACCTATCTACAAGGCTGTTGCTGGGATGAATGAACAAGAACCAGTGTTGTGTTTTTATCTTAGTCTGATGTTACTGGTGAGATGAAACGGACAGACAGGCTGCTGGATCTCATGGTCTTAAATATTGCAGGGACAGTAACTGTGGAACCTTCAAGTGCAAGCCCAAACCAGGTCCCACCCATTTGCCAACGGGTCTGAGGCCCCAAGCTGAGAATCACAATGGTTTAAGGCAGGCCCTGCAGCGGCTATAATTACAGGATGGCCATACCAACAAGTTCCTTATATCCTGCCATAACTTTACTCTGCCACAGACTGTAAAGCTCACATAGCATGAGATGACATGGGATCTGGGTCCCATGGGATCTAAGGGCTAACTAAAAATGAAAATTACCCAATCCATGAAGTGATCTTGCATTTTTATGCCCTACCCGCTTCTGATGTACTTATGTATGCCAATATCTTAGAAAACTGCCAGTTTATGTTTCTAGTTGCCCCCCCCCCGCCCCCCCCACCCCCCACCCTGGGGTATCTGATTATAACATTCCTCTATTTTCCTGTTGTGCGCAACATTTTTTTTTTTTTCTTTTGGGATGATGAACTCAGGATGGGAAGGGAGTGTTTAGCATCATGGAGGTTTTAGAAGATGTGATGGGGTTTTTGCCCATGGTAGGAACCTAGGCTCTCAAACAAGGATGTGAACTGGTCATGTGTGACAGGGAACTAGGCAAGTGGTCACTCAAGTATCCATAAAGTCCTCAGCAAGTGTCACTCATTTAGGTGAGATTAGTGGTCAGGTGTCCAGCAGCAGCTAAACCAGCCCCTAGTCTTTCCCATTTTGCAAGTTGAATGGCTCACCACCTGGGGCCTGTGCTAAAAAGTAGAGAAGGCCTGAGGGCAGTGGTTTCCCCACCTTGGGGAGGTACTTGGGGAGGGCAAAGGGAATGGACCCAACAAGCTCAGATCCACCAGAAGCATTTCTTCTTCACTTTCTTGGTTTTCCTCCTTAAGTCCTGTTTCTCAGGGACTGGAGGCTCTGCTGGGGACTTTGGTGGGGGAGATGCCTCCTCAACTGGTTCTGCTTCCTCCAGACTCTGTAGAACTTCATGGAACCTGCCTTCCTGCTGTCGAAAATCATATTCTACACTGAAAAACACAGAGGAGAAGGAAGGAAAGTAAATTCAAATCAGCACTTATTGATTTAGAATCACCAAGTATCTAACTGACATGGAAGAGCATAGGCTTTGAGATCAAGTTCCAGATGCTTAGGTACCTGCTGACCTTGGGAAAACTGTGCCACCCCTTTCAACCACTAGTTCCTCACTGGTTGAATTGGAACCTGTAATGCCTTCCTTTTGAGGATGAGACATGTAATATGACAGCCTGATAGTAGGTGTTCAGTAAATATTGCTACAATCTCTCTCACATTTATTTAATGCCCCTAATTGCTAATTATTTTTACACATTTTGCATGAAAGCTGCCTCATTATAAAAGATTTAAATAATACAGGGGAAGATACAAAAGAACTAACCAGTGTCCTCAACAGTAAAATGGACACAATAATAGCAACTATTCCAAAAGCTTTCTTTGCAATTAATATGTATATTAACCAAGTGAAAGAATACAAAGGAAGTGTTTAGGGCAGTACCTGGCATGTAGTAAGGCTTCCATATTTGGTAGCTTCTATGAGTCACCATTGCGACTATTGCCACTAATACATTATGTCTTGCTCTTTGCCTTGCTTCTCAACTTAACAATGTGTCTCAGAGAGCTTTCCATATACATTCACCACATAATATTCCTCAATGTAGACATATTTAAATACTTCACTGGGCATTTCCTAATCTTCATTTTTTTCTTTGCTATTTTATTTGTATGTTTTGGAGTTGTTAATGTACAGACTCCGTTGTATTATTTGTACACAGGTCTGTGAGCTAAACATGATGTATTTGGGGATCAGGGTTCCCAGAGGCTGAGAGAGTCAGATGCCTGGGAGTACAGAAGTTCTGGCTTGCTCATAGTGGGTACTCACACATTCTGTGTCCTTGAGGGCTTGAGAATCAGGCCTGCAGGTGTGTTAGGGTTTGTCAGCTTGACTCATAACTCGGGCTCAGTTTTCCCAGAAGCTGGAGAGGCAGGCCAGAAAGAATGAATCCTGCAGATGTCCCTGAAGGCTGTGCAGGGGCTCCCTCTGCCCTTAATTGTCCACTTTCCTCCCTCGGAGATTTACTTATGGAGGAGTTTCCAGTGCTGAGATCCTTATAAGAAGGCTCTTAAGCTTTTAGCTGTATTTTTACCTGGTTTCATTCTAGAGGCCTCAGATGGCCCAAGATGAGTAACCAGTGTAGGAGTGTGGAAAGGGGAGGAAATGCAGAGTCATGGAAACAGTACATTCTCCTTGCTTAGCATGAAGGGAAATGAAATGTTTCATATTGAAGACGAAAGACCCCACATTGGTTTGCCATGTGACATGACTGTCCAAAGCCTTTCTAACCAGCAAGGGATGAAAAAGAGCTGTCATTAAAAGGATACTTGGTCCTGGTCTACTATCCCATATCACCTCTTAGAGACCCAGGATCAGACTAAGCGCTGCTGGAAAGGCAAATCGTGGTTGTCATGCATGACTAATGAAGTCCCCAAATGGGCATTCTGAGATGGAAGAAGCTAAAGAGTCAGAAGAGCCAGATGGCATGTTTTGTAGCCAGACGGATGGGGTGTCAGTGCTTAGGGAGTATTGGGAAGGTGTTTCTGATTATTTCATTTCTGTAGTTTTGATAAGCTTCGCCCAGATTTTCTTCTCCTTGGTGTCATCCTTTCTTTTTCCATTTCTCCCTGGTGCCCTCTATAAAGATATACTCCTGGATGGATGACCTACATAATGGCTGTATTTTCCAAAGCAAAGCTCCACAACTGATTAGCTGTGAGATCTTGGGGAAGTCATTTCTTATTTTTAAGCAGTAGTGTCTTCATCTGCAAAATAAACATGGTATCTACTCATAGGATTTCAGTGAAATTTAAGAAGTTCAGCTCAGAACAAGGCATCAAGTTTTCAGTCAGTCATTCAACAAATATTTATTATCACCCATGTGCCAGGCCCTATGCTAGGTGCTAGGGAAGGAATGGTAGATAAACATTATTTCTGGCCTCCTCGTGCTGGTAGTCCAGTGGCTCTGTGTCCTCAGTAAATGATAGCCAACATCAAGAGCTATTAGGGGCATTTTAGTCACAGCCCAGGATTCGCTAGGTCAGTGAGCAGAGGCATCCACAGACTCAAACAGTGAGGCTTTCCTTCCAGGATGCAGTATCAGCATTGTACTCCTCTTTGTCTCTGGGCCTGGGGTGAATTTTTGTCTGCACTACCTGCACCTCACTCTCCCTTGTGGAAACTTAAAGAGATGGATTTGGGGGCTGGGGAAGAGTTGTTCAGGAACCTCTGCACTGCTTCAAGGAAAGCTGGTAAAGCAGTATGTTGCAAACTCTGATTCTTACCCCCTCTAGCACTAGTTCACAGGTAGGGAACATCCATATTCACAGTTCTCCTACCTCCTGAAATATCCCTATCCTTCCCCCAAAGGCACAAAAATCACCTTAATCTTAGAGCACCAGATAGAGCCCAAGAAAGTGGGTACTCCCTGCTCGTTCCAGGAATTTCTTGTGCTTTCTGGTATAGGATATTTCATCCATCTATCCAGTCAGCCAGCCAGCCAACCATCCATGTATCCAACCACTCATCCATGTGTCTATCCATCCATTCATACATCCGCCCATCCATCCATCCTACCTACCATCCATTCATCCAGCCAGCCAACCAGCTGGTCAGCCAGTGTATCCTGCTCTGGGCCTGACACTGTGCTCAGTTGCAGGGATAATAGTAAGACAGACAGATGTGGTTACTGCTTTAGTGGATCTTACATCCCAGGATTTGAGGTATGTGATTAAACTAACAGTTGCTTTACAAATATGCTTTGCATTTATCCCCACTACCCCTACTTGCCAACTGTTCATCCATATATGTCTACCAAATGATACGAACATACACATAAACTGGCCTCCTTCTTCTCATCTGTAACATTTCTCTGACTTCATAATTCAAACAAACAAATGACAACAACAGCAAATCACCTGAGTTTGCCAAGACTCACAGTAGTGTCCTAATATCAGTTAGAAAACATAATGCTCTGGGTGATTCCAGAATGTGTATAGAATTGGCATGCCTGGGGAGAGAAGAGCCAGGAGACAATGTAAACTCAGTCTCCTCATCACAATTTAAAGTTCAGCACAATATAGAGAAGAGAACAGGGGCTCTTGAGTAGAACACTCCTGGGTTTGAACTAAGGCTATACCACTTACTGGCTGGGTGACCTTGGGCAAGTTGCTACTCTTTCTGAGACTCAGTTGAAAGAGGAGATTATAAAGCTACCTCACTGGGTAGTTGTGCAGATGGGACAAAATAACAGATGAAATGTCCTCATGTAGGATATGGTCTCTGCCCACTCCACTCTTCAATAACTCTTTTGTCTCCCTATCTTAGGGACTGAATGCCTTACCTCCTCACTCACACCTTTAGCTCTTCAGTAATTGTACACCTTGTCGGCAACATCATTCTTCACTCCTCCCCTCGGTATACATTCGGGGAAGAACACACTCTTTATGTTTCTATGGAAACACCACAGGGTTCCATTATAATCATTAGGGCTCCCCACCCCGCTCCTGCAACTGTCCCCACTGGTCTTGACAATTTAAAGGGGATTGAAAGTGACTTTCTTTTTCAAGGCCAGGGAAATAGCATAGTGTAGGGAAGCATGTATGCTTTGGAAAGAAATTGATTAATGTGTTTTCGGCCAAAGCAATTTATTAACATAAAGGAAAATAGTCACTTTTCTTCTTATCCATCCGTTTGACAAACTACTGTTTAGTTTGGAGGGGAGGAGAGGGAGTATATTTTGTTTTGGTAGCAGCTGCCTTATAAATAGGCAGGGGCAGTGCCCTCTATCATCTGTTTTCATTTTGAGGCTGAGTAGAGAAGAGGAGATACCCCTTAACTTCCTACTTATCCAATCCACACCAAGTTGGCAACCTCTTGAAAAGGGAAATAAGCTGCCTACTTGGTAAGAATTCAAGTAAAGTCTTATCAGAGGGTTCTTTGTAGGTTGGTATTGACATAGAACACCAGTAACTTCTCCAGCCTCACCTCTGCTTCTTTTCTTCCTCTTAATTTCCCTACCCTGCCACTCTTATCATCTTCTGCATTCATATTCCATATGGAGGAGAGAAATGTTGAGTGCCTAGCTTGTGTAGAGCTCTGGCTCACAGTTTGGGCCAAACGGTGGTCAAGAAATTGTTACAGTATGGGATTCAGGCCTGGAGCCATTGAGATAGTCCAGAGTATTCAAGGTCTGTGAGGTTAGTCCTTTGAAGATGTGTGGAATACCTAACACCTGGTTCAGGGGTGGGGGCACTGAGGAGTTCACTGGGGAGCCTTAAAGCCCTTCCTACCCAAGATGACTGTGCATGGCACCACATTGGATTTAGAAAGTGAGCTGTGTGTAAAGTAGAAATGGAAGAGAGCTTTCAGGTTTTCCTCTTGAGGGCACCTCACTAATCTAACTGACAGATCAATGCTTCAGCTATCATGCTAGGTGAAAAGTAGAAGGATGTTTTTCTAGGTAATTGGAAGCAGCGAGAAGCCTAAGTCATGGCTTGTCTAGAAGAAGAAATAGTGAGAAGCAAAAAGAGGATAAATACATAAATATATAAGCAAACAATAGAGCTGGTTTCTGGATGTAGTATCTTGGCTAGGCAAACTAAAGTTGGGTGAGCCAAAAGGAGATAAAAGTTTATATAGAAACAAACAGTGGAAACCTCTTACTTTTATATAGCACTTTCAAACCGCAAACATTTCAAATCTGTGTTTTTATTTTACCCTTACAATAGCCCAGAAATATGGGAAGATTGTTATCCCCATTTAACTGACAAAAGGGGTTGGCAAAGGGAAGTCATACCATGAATTATGATCAGAATATAAGCCTGGTCTCTTGATTCCTAGTCCTTTGTTTTTCCTAAAGAGGGGTCAAATGTTTTAGCCTGGGGCTTGTCTATTACTGGGGGTCTTATTCTAAGAAGAAGAAAGAATGAGAGGACCTGTACCGCATTAGGTGAGGACATGTAGTATTTAAGTGAATAATAATAACAATAATGAGAAGTAGGAAGGCAGGGAGGAGGAGGAAGTGGAGGGAGAGGAAGGGGGTAGAAAGAGAAGAACTAGTAGTAATCCATATTGTTGATACTATACTACAAGTTCAGTAATTCTTACATGTCTCATGTATTTCTCAATTAACTTCATTTTACAAACAAGGAAACTGAGCCAAGGAGAGGTTAAATATTCTGCCAAGAGCATGCACTGGTCAGTGATAGAGCCAGGATTTGAGCCTCCTTTGTCTAGCTCCAAAGCTTGTATACTAAGATATATTGCACTAAAAGAACATAATAGTATCTATGTGAGATTCTAGTTGCCCAATATGTATGGGGTAGGGGTGGTGAGGTGTGGTGACCAAGGCCTGGTGCACCTTAATGACCTCACCGCCCCCTGTGACACCAGACCTAACCTGGGGCTGGGCTGCATGAAGGGCACTTTATGACCCAGTTGACCAATACACCTTGTAATAGTGTTTCTTTTTCTTCTTCTTCCTCTTCTTCTTCTTCTTCTTCTTCTTCTTCTTCTTCTTCTTCTTCTTCTTCTTCTTCTTTAATTTGAAAGAGAAAGAGAGGGAGAGAGAGAATGCAAGTGGGGGAGAGGGGAAGAGGGAGAGAGGAAAAGAGAGAATCTTAAGCAGGCTCCCCTTCTAGTGTAGAGCCTGACAAAGGGCTCAGTCCCACAACCCTGGGATCATGACCTGAGCTGAAGTCAAGAGTTGGATGCTAAACTGAATGAGACACCCAGGTGCCTCTGTAATAATGTTTCTAGATTGCAGAGCAGTTCTGACTGTGGCACTGCATTCCCAGAGAAGATGGGAACCCCCTTAGGAGGCAGCTTACTCAAGGCAATATAGGGGCTCTGCAATCTTGGGTCTACTGTAGGCTGCTGAGGTCTGCAGTAGGCTTTGTGCACTTCCTTCTTAGGTGAGTCTTGCTCTTTTATAAAGAGAAAAGATGATAAGCCACTTCCATAAACCATACACTCCAGGCAAGTTGGCTGAGAAATTAATGATCCACAGCATCTTCCTGAAGATAAAACATCTTCCAAACCCCTCTCCATCTCTTCATCTTCTCTGTGCATCAGAGAGCTTCTGTGGCCCCTCTTGCCATGGAACCCAAGTGAACCACAGATTTATTGACCTCCTGTCACTTTGTTTTTTAAAGAATTAGCTGTAAGAATCAATGGAATCAGTGAGGATAGTTTGGTTCCTATCCACTTGGATAAACCATGCTGCTTTGGAAAGTGTCTCTGGGGAAGAATTACAGTCTGGGAAAGTAGGGGCTTTAGTTTGTTTTCTCCCTCCCAATACCCTCCCCACCCCAGCATAGAAGGGATTTTGTTCCTAAAACTTTCTTCTAACGACTAGTTTTCTCATTATTCATAGGGTGTAATTTCAAGCTTCACAACTTGCATCCATGTTAAGTTGGCAAGTGCACTTCTTCTCCTAGGGCATCTGTCTGCTGACGAATCCTCAGAGAATCAGAGGTGCTCTCCTTGGTACATAGATAAGCAGAACCAAGCTGTAGAAGTCTTCACTGCTGATCACTGTCTATGAAAGAGATCTGTGCTCTGTGTTCTGTGGCTCTGTGTCAAGAAGGCCTTCAGGTTAGGCCTTCAGAAAGGGCAGGCCATGTCAGAGAACTTTAACATATATTCACTGATTATGCAAGGTCAAAAGGTAAGAGGGGCAGGAAAATCTCCTGAATGCAGGATCGGTTTGAGCTCTGGCTCCACTGAATCTTGGACAAGTCTTCATGCAGCCCCTCTGAGTCTTAGTGTCCTCATCTGCCGAGTGACAATATCCATGCCCACATTTTAGGGTTGTTTGTTGGGAGTCCGAAGTGAGATGATACATGTCCAGTGTTTAGCAAAGCGCCTGGCACCATGCCTGGTTCAACAAATGGTAATGATTGTTACATTAACTTGACAGAGAAATAAAGATTGGGTCATTCTGTGGTCAACCGTGGCCTCCGTGCCAGCAGCCATCCATTTGTTATTCCTGTGAAATTCTCAACTTGATTGATTTTATATTTATGGCATGTTTCAGCCTCTTTAGCTATTAATGCATTAAAATAGGGTTTAATTTTTATTTCAGATAAATTGCCAATGCAATAAATCATACTTTCTCCTTGCATTCTACAGAAAAGAAAGGGATAAAGCTACTGAGAGAAACAGAGGCTAGGGGCAAATGTCTTGGGGATCAACCTGTCAGGGCTCAGAGAAATTTCCACCTGTACCCCAAACTCTGTATCTGTTTCCTAAAGAGATAGCTTGAGCCATGTTTGGGGCAGTTGTTTGGGGGATACTGGATGATATTGCTGTAATGTTCCCATTCCATTGTTTGCAATAAATGCTGCTCAGTCTGTACTGAAATGTGGTGAGGGCTGCAAGTGCATCTGTGGTTACCAGAAAGAACAGATATGCTGTGTAATTTATAATTATTTTTCATTGTGGACTTCATTGCTGGCCAGAGGGAGGACTGTGTCTGGAAGGCAGAGAAAGCTCTCACAGTTCACCCAGCTCCACACTGGGAGAGCATCAGAGGCAGACAAAAGGAAAAATACTAAATAATTTAAGTGGAAAGTCGGTTACTAAACCCACAGGCCTGGGTGCATATCACATTTCTAATAAACTAAGGCCTTTTTCTCTGGTCAGGCAATAGCTTTAAGTGGCAGGCCAAGACCCCATGGCCAGAAAGCATCACCTCAGATGGAAACGCAAGGAAGACGCTCAGGGCTGCTGACCCCTAGTTGGCTCACGTAGTTCTCCAGAGCCTCTTTCCTTGGTAAGGTGCAGGCCTGGCCTGGCTTCTCCTGCAGGGCACACAGCTGTAAGACTTTGGCCTGCGTTCCAGAGAGGCGCCTTCTAATGAGCTCTGAATATCAAAACTGTAAGGGAGAGACACCGGGAATGAGGAAGCTGGTTGCCGCGTACACGGAGAGGCGCTTGCTGTAAATCTCCCTTTGCATATCCTTAACATCTCTGTCTGGTCCAGAAGGAGTTATAACAGTGGAGGAATCAATAATGGTGAAAATGCAGCCTGTGCTCTGTGGAGCTTGAGGAAATGGTGGTGGAGGCTTCTGGCATTCAGTGTCATGCATATTACCTGGCTCACGAGCATGGGGTGACTATAGCCCTCTCCTGAACAGGGGGTGGTGGTGCTGGGCAGCACTTTGCATACCCACCCCACCTAGTGTTTGTGACTGCTCCTCCAGGACTCACCAGAGGATAGTTCCTAGCATTTGCTCTCTTGGCTTGGCAGCAGAATTGGGCTTTAATTGGTCTTAACCTTAATTGGAAGAGGAATGTGGGCAAGGATTGCCATTTCATTTCTGATCTCAGATGAGGCCCGAGGAGCTGGGAGATGTAGCAGGAAGGAGTGACTACAAATGAATACTCTAAGTAATGCGTAAGGCAAACCTGGACCTCAAAATGGACTGACAGAGACTCGTTTTCCCTTTTCGTTGGAAACAGGAGGCCTCAAAAGTTCCACTTACTCTGTGAGCAAGCCCCCTGACCTTCTCTTCCTTTCCCATTGTGTCCACCCTCACCTGCACCCCCTATTTAGGTCTGTATATGACCACCTAAACCTGTAATTAGAAGGGAAAGTTATCTTTCTAATGATGTATTTAAGACAAAAAGTACTTACTCGGCTATTTTATTAGCAAGAATTTTCTATTCATAGACATGTAAGCTGTTTGTCACAAAAGTGCCTAGTAAATCAACTGCCACCCCCTCTTTTCAAGACCCTGATTGAATGTCTCTGAAGCTATAATGGATCCGACCTTCCCAGGAAGCTTGCTGTAACCAGACTCCCATCCTCCACCCCACCCCTCTTTTCCAGCAGGTTGGGGGTGAAGGCCAGCGACCAGTATTCACATATACCCAGGAGACTGCCATACAGGTAGTCCACGATCACCCTTTGAGAACACTATTGAAGGCCTGCGTCTTCAACTCAAGCCCTCACGATGCCCTTGGCTGAGGAGAACTTAGTCATGTAATGCTCTGCTGACACTCCTCAAATAGGTCTGACTCTGAACATAGCATGCTGTGGAATCTAGCCAGCAGGTCCTAGAACAGCATCCCAATCTTGTCATTACTAGCTTCAGAGTAAATGTGAGAGTGCCTCACTCACCTGTTCCCACTTGTATAATCTGAGTACTGTGCAAGTACCTGAACTTCAGTTACTTCATCTACAAAATGGGAGTGTTTTTATCTATCTCACATGGTTGTGAGGATTACAGGTGAGAACAAAAGGTATTTATAATGACAAGTAATAATAGAAACTTCTTATTTCTTTCCCCTGATTTTCTTCCCAACAGATCCCTGTCCTCAGCTAGCTGTCATAGTTGTAAAAATCATCCAAAAAAAAAAAAAGTCAAATAAACTGACTTTGAGTTAGATGTGAGTAGTTTGTTAATCATAAGGGTTTAATCTGGTTGTATTATTATTGCTGCTGAAACAAATCACCACACATGAGTGGTGACAAACAACACCAGTGGTACTCTCAGAGTTCTGGAGATCAGAAGTCCCCAGAACTCTAAGTTATGGTGTCAGCAAATCTCTGTTCCTTCTGGAGGCTCTGTGAGAAGTTTTGTCCCTTGCTTTTTCCACCTTTCAGAGGCTGTCCACATTCTTTGCTTGTGATACCTCTCTTCACCTTCTGCTTCCATTGCGTACCTCCTCTGACTCTGTATCCCCTGTTTCTCTCTTCCCTTTATAGAGATCCTTATGATTAAATTGGGCTCACCTGGACGATCCAGGACACTCATCCCATCCCAGGATCCTTAATCACATCGCAAAGTTTATTTTGCCATGTGAGGTAATATATTGACAGTGCCCAGGAATTAGAATGTGAATATCTTGTGGGGCCATTATTCTGCTCACCACATTGGGTTTTGATATTTTACCAAGAAAGACCACAGCTCTCTAATGTCTTAATCTCCTCTTCCAAAGACATCATTGGGGGCAGATCAGATACCAGAGAAGGGAGATACTGGAGCATGGAGGGAGTTTGTGGTTTGCCACAAATCAAACTTTGCCTTTTTACCACAGCCAGTACAGAAGTGTACTGGGCAGTAATATTGGATGGCCATGATGAACGAGGATCTCAATGTCCTGTGAAATTGCAACAAGCTCTCTGAGTCATCAAAAGAAGATTTGATTAGGTTCCGTCTTGTTGAGAGTATGTAGCAATCCAGGTATTTGAAAATTGACAATCTCTGTATTACATTCAGGTGTATGATTCAGTTCAAAATTATCTACTGAGGACCTGCTGCATAGAAGCCTTCCTTCCCTAATAAGAACATTTCATTAATTAACTAAGGGTCGGGGCACACACAAATGGTAATAATGGCTTTACTTTTGGACAATCTAAATGTCTCAATCCCACCACTGCTTTTTATCTTTGCCCCAGTCAATATAGTGTTCCCTTTTTTGACAAGTATCTACTGAGTGACAACTATGAATTAGACACTGTCCCACAACTTGGAGATATTAGCCATTTACTGAAGGAAAGAAACTCATCAACACTACATTATAATGCAATAGGATAAATGGTATAGCAGAGGGACATGCATGCCATGGGGATCCTCCATAGGAAGGAATGTAAGGTTATCCAGAGGAACAACATGAGGAAATTCCCAGACAAAGCAGGGTGGAAAAGACATTCCAGGAAATGAGGGGACTTATGCAAAAGCACCAACATGTGATAGAACACCCAGTATTTGAAGCTAGCCCAGTTCCTTGTGACTGGGGAGAAATAGGAGACCCAGCAGGTGAGAAGGTTAGTATCACATTCAAAGAGCCTTGAAAAATTAGCTAAATGCAACAGCAGGAACCACGGCAAGATTGTTTAGCAGGGGAGTGACATGTTAAGATTTTACTTTTTGGGTAATTTAGCAATCTATGTGGAGGATTACTTGGGATGGGGCAAAAGGGACTGATGGCAACAAGATGAGGTAGCATTCAAGTGACAGGTGATGAGGGCCTTGACCAGAGACAGAGGGGCTGAAGCTAAAGGGGATGGATTTAGCAAGTAGAATTGGTAGCCTATTTGATGTGTGTTGTGAGGGAGAAGAGTGAGGCAGTGGGGACTATAGTTTATGGAGCCATGGTCAATGGTGTTGAGCAAACTAAATAACAGGAAGAGAATTAATTTTGTAGGAGAAAATAAGGAGTGTGTTTTGATAAATGGTGAATCTGAGGTGGTTTTGAGATACAAATATGGAAATATTCATAGGTACACAGAGAGAGAGAGACACAGAGAGAGAGAGAGAGAGAGAGAAGGGGAAAGAGCAAGCTCATGGAAAGGTAGGGAAGGGTGGTGTCACAGAAATAAACTTCAGACCCATGAGCGTAGTGACAGCCATGAAAAGAGGCTAAGGACGAGCAGAGGAGGCAGGAGACAGCCGTCCAGGTCGACTTTCTCACAAACTGCAGATTTTCTGCTGCTCTCTGCTCTCTAGCACCTTTCAAACCCTACGTAGCCAACCTCATTCCTTCAGCCATTTCAAATGGTAAATGTGTAGCCTGAACCTTGTTTCCATTTCCTAAGCAACACACTTAGATGGGAGGAGAATTTTTTTTTCTGAGAAAGACTTCCTATTTTTTTCCTTAAAACATTTGAGACATTTTACAGCTTAAACCAAGCAGCTATTTTCCTGGGATCTACGTACAGAAAATAAATGCATGATCGGTGTAGCCAAAGACCTCCGAAGAGGCTCTGTGATTATTTTTAGAGTGTCCGTGGCCGTGGATGTGAAGATGAAGTGCTAGAAAAGCAGAGAACAGGAAGAGGAATATGGCATGGAGGGACCCCAGGCCCTTGAGAAAAGGGAAGGGAGCTTATCCCTTAGGACAGCATTTCCCAAACTTCATCCTTTATGTACCACCTCTAAGGTCTTTGTGAAACTCCCCATGCCATCTGCACAATTATTTACTTGTTTTTTTTCCCTCTCTAAATCAATTCACTTTTAAACTTGAACATTTATACAAAACAAGTAATATCACTTTTGAAAATGGAGACCTGTATCACTTGCAATGGATATATAGGGGGGACTAGTTTTCAAAGGTAAAAACTTAAGTAAAACATGTAAAATGATTACCTTCTGGCCGGATACTATTGCTTGCCTATGGCTATGAACCTGAGAGCTGCTCTCTCTTGGCAAAGGCATGTGATAAGCAAGCATTAGAAAGGCTTTGAAGATATTCTAGTACCAAATTCAGATTCCACCCCACCCCCCCACCTAGATAAGCAGAAGGATAGAAATAAATTTGAAAAAAGGACAACCTTCTCACCAGGTAATTCAATGTTGTCTAATGTTGGAACCACATTAGATACCACATGGGCATTCACCCAATCCTTTGAGTAACTTGTCCTAGGATTAATACTAAGGAGAGGTGAGGAGAGTGACTGGGGACTAAATAGCCTGCAACCAGCTTGAGACATCTAGAGGCAATTCCCACACTCTTGCCTTGGTACCTATGGCAGTCACATTAACAAAGAGTCCATTCTGCCGGCTGTATAGAAGCCCCTGAGAGCCCCTGAGAGCTATGCATGGATTCTGTAGGCATTGGTGTTAGTGCTATTCTCCTTGGTGAGGTAGGGTCTGCCAGAATGATCCCCGGTAAGAAGAAAGCCAAGGAGACATGGGGTGGGGGCACCCAGAAGGCTCGTAGAGCAGGGAGAATGAATGGGATAGAACTGATGACCTCACATGTAGCAGAGCCATAGCCTTTGGCTGATGGGGCCACTTGGAAAACCTTATGTTGTTAACTTAGCAGCAACATCTCCATAGAAGACCCAGCAGGCAACTCATCACACGCCCATGTACTTTATGTACAGTGATGTGCACTGGGCCCATCCATCACCAAGGAGAGAGACTGCAGCTTAACAAGGCCTGAGGATGAATATTTCACATCACTTATTCATTAGTTTGTAAGATTTGACTTTCCAGGGCACAACACAAGGTTTGAAGTCATTTGAAATGTTAAAAAAAAATTGACAACTCTCATCTTCCCACTGTTACCCTGACGGGGATGTTGTTCTGATCTCTTTGCTTTCATCAAATTAATTGCCCGTTCTGCAATGGCTTAGATACAAGACTGTAGATAATGTCTGGGAGAGCAGTCTGCTTTTGAATGGTAATAAGGGTTGGATACATACAATAGCTGTTCTTGAAAAACTGGAAAGGGATGTGGGTGTGACGATTTGCTAACCCATCCAGGGGTGTCACTTAATTTAGAATGTTTGCTTGGGATGTTTGAAGTAAGTACCAGAAAAATGCAAACATTCTCAGACTTGTTGGAAGGTCATAGTTTAGTCAAATATTGCCACTTTCAATTTAGCATAAAATATCAGAATGTCAGAACTGAAAGGAACCATAGGGACCATCTAATTAAAGGCCCTCATTTTTCAGATGAAGAAACTCAGAGGCCAGAAATGATTTGCCCAAGGCCAGGCCATGAAGCTCACAGTAGATTGGGAAATAACCACTTGTCCTTTTCACTTACAGAGCTAAATAAAAAGTCATCTTAAGATAGTAGAAAATACATCATCTGCTGCTGAAAAAAAAAAAAATAGAGATCATCCAAAATTTAAATGGAGGTTAGTTAAAAATAATTCTTCTTGTTTATGGTGAATAGTTTTTTGCCCTTCCTAAATGTATAGACAATTAATAATTTTTTTATGTTTATGTAAAAATATATTTTTATTTTGAGAGAGAGAGAGAGAGAACAAGTTGGGGAGGGGCAGAGAGAGAGGGAGAGAGAGAGAATCTCAAGCCCTGATAGCACAGAGTCAGAGGTGAGGTTCAAACTCACAAACTGTAAGATCATGACTTGAGCCAAAATCAAGAGTGGGAAGCTTAACCAACTGAGCCACCCAGGTTCCCCTAGACATTTGATAATTTTTGTTCTAGTGATTAGAAAATTTGCTTAAGACGGGGGGATATAAGGTGCACTTAGAAAATGCCCAAGACCTCATCTAAGTGTAGGAGGCTCCTGACTTCCTGTTCCAGCACCCCTCTGCCTACCCCCAATCCCTTGTTAGGACAAAGTCTCAGGATTCTGCTAAAGAGAATGAGAGATTTTAAAAAGACACTGGCAACACAATTTGGGCTTCAATTTGCTCAGGCTCTTGCTGCTTTTCTCCTCCAAGACAGAAAAAGTAATAGAGAGAGCAAAACTGTATACTTTAGTCAAACAAAATTAGATGCCATCAACTGAAATGACTGCTTTTGACCACTTTTCTACTGTGCCACCAAAAGTGGACTTCCAGCTAAGGGGGCATTGATCTTTCTAGTAATAACAGTAATAAGCCCTTGGATTTGTATAGAAGTTTGCAGTTACAAAAGACTTTCACTTATCTGATCTTATTTGCTCCTCTTGGCAACACTTAATAGGGATAATTGTTCCCACTCCATAGGTGAGGCAACTGAGCCCCAGGTAATTTAGCAGGCATCAAACTTGGAGATTTTGACTTCAAGTTTAGTGTACTTATCATTATATGATTTTTCCCATCAACCGCTTATAAAAATCTACTTTATTGCAGCAACCTTACGCTCTGCCAGAAGGAAATGATGTCCTTAGTAATGAACACAAAGTGCTTAGCTCGATTCTTGACACATAGTGCATGCTTGGCAGGTGACTGCTACTGTGAGGAAGGGGCAGCGTGGTGGAATAATTGAGATCATAGGGCTTGTCATCAGAAAGATCTGGACTTGAGTCCTGAGTCTGACCTGTTCTGTTCTCTGAAAATGTTTAATGCAAGCTGGGTCAAATGGCTCAACTTCCCTGAGGACATTAACACCTGCCTCACAAGGTGCAATTGTGAAATGAGTTGCAAATATGCATGTGGAGCTTAGTTGTGGTGCCTATACTTAGTGTGCAATAAATGTAGGGTGATTAAAAGGATTTGCTCACAGATCTTATTGTAAGGACACAAAGCAATGTCTGTCTTGGAACCAGATGTTAACATTTCCTAATTAAACACCTTGTTCTTTAAAATTTTCAGGCATTCCAAGGCCTCCTGTCTTTGCCTCTCACTTGACCTTACATGTCTAAGAGAGTTTACAAGGGTGTTTGTTCTGCGGCCCCCACAGCTTCTGTGCTCTACAGAGCAGGCCTCAGTTGTGGCCAGGTACCTGTATATGATGCACGCTGTATTCTGGCAGGTACTGCAGTTGTTGAGATCTTGGCCAGTTCGATAAAAGTTGCGCCTGCAAGATAGAGCATTTTCTGGATAAATCTGTGGGCAAAAGCCCCATGGGATGCACACATTCTAGCTACTTATTTCCTACAGCATAGCACTGCCCCTCTCTTGGGTAGCAATGTTCTGGAGTTGCATGACAAATAAAGAAACAAGAAACCCATGATACTAGGATCTCACATTTCTGGAGGGCTTAATAAATGTTTAAGCACTTTCATATCTGAGGTTTTCTTTATGCTGACAATAAGCCCGTGAGATGAGTCAGTTACTCTTACCCCCACTCCATAGGGAGGGAAACTGAGGGACTTTGCAAATGAGTAGAAGAGGTGAGATTATTAAAACTTCTGACCATGTCATTCAGTGCATTTCTCTGTATCACTGCATTGCTTCCCTCTTATAAGGCAATGTTGGTTCTAATTCATATCAGCAAATGCCAGTTATTTACTTCTCTCTTCTACCCTTTTGCTCATCAGCTTTGGCCATTCCTTCTACTCACTCTTTAGGGAGAACTTTTTCAAAGGACAAGCATTCCACACTTAAACGACTGCCTTCCCCCTCCCCAGACTGGTGCTGAGTCACCCAGGAAAGCATTTTGTGACTTCTTTCCTCTTTGCAGAATTGTGATCTCATTTGAGGTCCTACCTAGCAGATCAGTGATGGGCTGGCTGGATCCATCAGAGTGGTTTGTGGAAGGGAAGGTCAACAGTACCCTCAAGTCCTTTGTAACAAACACAAATAACTAAAATCCTGTGCAAATACAGCAACTTGCTAAGAGGATGGTGTGTGTGTGTGTGGGGGGGGGGTACCTGTGTGCTGTCATTTTCTCCCATCATTAACTGGCCCCCTCTCTTTATGAAAATAATTTTTGACCCTGTTGTTTCATTGCCCCCCCTTTCTCCAGTCTGTTGATATCTGGAAACAAAAACAAATAGCAATGGAAATCCACCAAAGCCTAGAAATTAATGAAACCCATCTGCAACAAAGAGAGGCCATTGGTAATGACTTGGGGAAACCATAGAACCTCAAAGACTTTGGAGACATTTTATTAACAGAAACCAATGCTCTCTCTTTGCCCTTGTCTTGGCAAATGACTTAGCCCAGTAGTTTTCAATATAAAAAAAAAAAATTCACCTTACCCTTCTGTGAGAGCTCGAGCTTTCTCCAAGTCTTGGATTACATTCAAAAGGACTTTAATTTTCTCTTGGTTCGAATGCAGAGATTCCTCCACGGACTGCAGCCTGCCTTGGAGATCACAGAGCTCCCCCCGTGCCAGGTGAATTGGATTAATTCCACCAGTCTCTCTGCTGCTCTGCAGTGTGGTCTCCCTCCTTGGAAGAGGAGCTGGGAGGTGACTGTTTCCTGAACAATTTTGAAAGTCCTGGGTGTCTGACTGGGTGGGGTTCTTTGCCATCTGCTCCTGACACATGGGGACAGATTTTGACACACTGTTAGTTTTGAGTGACAGCAGATCCTGGTGATTGTTGCTCGATGAAGAATAGTCTGAAGCCCCTCCCGGATGGGCTGGCTGGCTGTGGGAGCCTGGTGAGGGGGAGCGGTGAGTCCGTGGAGGTGAGGGAACACATGTTTCCTTTGACCGAGATGACAATGGTCCAAGGTCTTTGTCATCAGAGTTGTCTTTGGGCAAAAGCAATTCGGGTTTAAGTTTCCCTGTGCCTGGCGTGTGGCTGGCATCGCTGGTGGCATTTAAGCAGGAAGGGGATCTTTCTGAATCTGATAGTGGCACTGTTCTCCCATCACCTGGACATATGTCAACCAAAGGATGTATGGAGTTGCTTATATCACCTGACCTGTCTGGGCTGAAAGTGGACTTTCTAGCTGCCCAGGTAGGACTGTGGTAAATATCATCGGGGACCTGAATGGCAGCAGTTGCTTTCTCTGAGGCCCTCCAAGCCCCTGCTTCCAAGCATATGCTAATAGGCCCATTGCTCTGCACCTTGGACATTCTAGGAGGAAATGGATGAGACACTTTGACCCTTCGAGGCCCATCCTCAAGATGCTGAGCCAATCTTAAGTAGGCAAGGTCAGAGGACACAATGTCCTGTTCAGAGAGGTTGCCGTTGACCTGGATGGCACTTTGGGATGCTGTTGGCATTTCTACCAGGGACTTGCTGGCTGTGAGTCTCTTCCTTTTGAAAACTGGGAAATGCTTCCTGAGACTGGGGGAGGTTTGGATCGCAATGTTCCGAAAGCCCCCTGCCTTCTGGGACCTGGGGAAGGAGAGTGAGTAGGTGGGAAGGTGATGGTGCCTGGAGGCTTGAGTCTTGCCCATTGCACCTGGGTCCTCAGAAGTCTGGACATCAGCCTCAGCTAGGCCAGGTGGAGTCTTACTGGTCCCATCTTCCTTGAATCGAACCTGTTGAGATTTGCTCCTGCGGTGGTGGGGTTGCTTCACAAACTCCACTGACTCTAGGCTGTTACGCTTTAGAAGCACAGGCCGCACTTTCATATTTTGCTGGGCCATTGAGCCTCAGTTGAGAGGATTGGGACCGTACACTTCTCTGGGGCACATTTCCTTAGGTCTTTGGAGCAGCATCTAATGATGGCATCTCAGGCATGGAGATCTGCCAGCCAGGATGAAGTGGTCCTCTCCTCTGTGTATGGGAAGCTCTGTTGGCCATTCCCAGACAGTAGATTCTACTTGAGAACTAGCCGTAATGCTCCCCCTGCAGTTAAAATACTATTTCATTGCGGTGGTAATTGCCACTTAGATAAACAATGAGTTAGGCTAATCATTAAACATCTGATCTACCAAGAGAGCTGGTGGGCTGTTTATCAAGAGAGGCTGGCAGGCGGTTCTGATCCTGGAAGAAGCTTGCTGTCTTGAACAAAAAGACAACAAAAGTACCATTTAGGGGATAGCGCCAGACTCCCAGTGTGTGAATTCCAAAAGAAACCTGCTACGTCTGGAACATACGGCTTCCTTTCCCGGAGCATCAGTTTCCACTGTAAAACTATAGGAAACTTAAACACATCTTCTTTCCATAGCATGTAAGCAGACAGGGAAATCAGTGACCTGGGGGCTGGCTTCTTTGATGATACATGGTGCCCCTAAGGGAACATCCCCATTTGTGTCAATCACAAGTTCCTCCTTTGGGGCCATTGTTTTCTTTCATGCTGTTTCCCTTTTTGTCACAAAACTCAGTGCTGTGTGACCATGACAGGATTGAGGCATCCGAGGGCATTCAGAGGGCAGAGACCCTGTCAGAGTGTCTTGGCTGAAGTTCACATGTAGGCAAAGTGAGCCACGTCTGCAGCCTCTGGGAATTTGAGTGAGAACTGAGCTCACTGGGCCTCGGGGCAGGGGTCTGAGGCCTGGCAGTCCTGCCAGCCAGCAAGGAGCGTCTGAAAGGGAAGAGAGAATAGTTGTAACTGAGAATGAAGTTCAGACCTGGGTTTCTCGCCCAATCCCAGCATCCTCGCCTAGTGCTTTTGAGTGGGTGCTCTAGGAGTAAGTCAGCCGCACCGCCCCTCTTTCCAGTCCCCTGGTGCGGCAACCACCTTGTGGCCACAAAGCCTGGGAACAAAATGCCTGTCTGCCTGGACCATTTCCTCCTCCCACTCACTCCCAGGCACCCGTCAGCCAGCTCCTATTCATCTTTGCAGTCCCAGCTTACGTGCCACTTCCTCTGGGAGCCTTTCCAAGGACTCCTCCCTCATATGCACCTTCAGTGCTAGACCACAGCAAGACCCATTATACCTTCTCAGCACATCCTTCACAACACAAACTGCAGCTGTCCTGAAAGAACCATTTGTGTCTGCATGTATTTAGGTATGTCTTCCTCACTAACCTGTAGACTCCAGGATGGCTGGGGATGGAGCCTTTTTTTTTTTTTTTTTTTTTTTTTAACTGCTTGGATATTTCCAGCCTGCTTCGAGGCTCACTTTGGGTGTATAATGAGCATTTGTTGAAAGAGTGAATGGCTAAGTAAAGGATCCCCTGGAAGCAAAGGAGGCCTGGGCATAGTACGGAGGTCCTAGGGCATCCTGCCAGTGCAACAGGGTGCTGAGTTTTCTCTGCTTTGACTATAACATTTACTTAAGGACAAGATTTTCCCCTAATGTCTTCATTTTTCAATTGCTTTCCAGAAGATAAATGTGCATAAAATTATCCATGGAAGGTGTACTTTGTAGTAAAAACATTTACCATTTATTGAACACTTACTTTTACCATACCGAGGTCTTTGCATGTATTAATCATAATAGCTAGCATTTACTAAGTGCTTACTAATATGCCAGATGCTGTGTGGGTTTTTTTTTTAATGTTTATTTATTTTTGAGAGACGGAATGCAAGCAGGGGACAGTCAGAGAGAGAGGGAGGCGCAGAATTTGAAGCAGACTCCAAGCTCTGAGCTGTCAGCACAGAGCCTGACACAGGGCTTGAACCCATGAACTGTGAGATCATGACCTGAGCCGAAGTCAGACACTTAACCGACTGAGCCACCCAGGCGTCCCTACCAGGTGCTGTTTTAAACACTTTACAAGATATAACTTTTCAATTCCCTACCCCAGAGAGGTGGATACTCTCATTTTCCCCATTTTACAGCTGAAGCTGAGGCTCAGAAAGTTTAAGTAACTTGCCCAAGGACACACAGCTAATGATAGCAGCGTCTGAACTTAGTCTGTGCTCATCACCTCTACACTCCATTGCCTCTCCAATATTGCATCATCTCACTTAATCCTTAAAACAAATCTATAAGTGTTGGAACCCCTGTTGGACTGAGGAGGAAACTGAGGTTCAGAGAGGGTAAGTGCTCAGTGAAGGAGCTGAGATGTGAGCCCAGGAGTTCACGATTCCAAGGCCTGTGCTCTTACCCATGAGGTTTTGAAGTTTCCCCCTTGGGGTCTTCCTGGTCTGTAAGGCAGGTTATATCTGTGATTTGAGAACAGAGTTTGAAGGCCTGTGCAGGTCTGGAGAGGTGCAGGGAGCTGTCCCCTGGCCTGGCCATGGCAAAGAAAATCTGTTTTCTCTAAGTCCAGTGGATCCCACAGCACTGGGATGAGACAAATTTGAATGTTGCCTGGGTTGACTAAAGGATTTTAAAGGAAAATAAAAGTGCTAAGTATTTGGGTATCTTTGATTGAGTATTCTGTCTGTGGTGTCCAGTCAGGAATTATTAGATAATGCCCATGGCAACTTTGGCTTTCCAGGCTCCCAACTACCTTGAGAAAGACCAACTAAGCCTGTGGGGCTGGAGCCATTGAGTGGCAGATCTGAAAGGGAATAGGATCCATCTGTAATGCTAATGAGTTGGCCTGAGGCCCTACAATGACTCTTCACATTCTGAATATACCTTAGACCTGAGTTAAAACCCCTGTCCCTTCCTGGCTAAAGGGTTTGGGGTAATACTTATCCTGTCTGAGCCTCATTTTTTTTTTTTTTTTTCATCTGTTACAATGCAGGTGATGCTCACAGCATAGACACAGATGCAGGAGTTTGATGAGAGAAGTCAATGAGACATTTATGCAAATCTCTCAGGACAAAGCTAGGCCTACAGTAAGCAGTCAGTATGGGTTAGCTGTTGCTATGAATACTGTCCTCTTCATCTGCAGCCAGGTTTCCTTGTTGTGAGTGCCAGAACCACTATCCACAGCTTTTTCAGAGCAGGTGGAACCACTCTTGGGACAGAGAATGGACAGTGTTTGGGGGAATTACCTCACACTTACCTTGCCTACCTGAAAAGCAGGGCTGGCTTCTGGGAGCTGCAACACCACGCTACTCTCTGGGAAGATAGCCCTGCTGGTGATGGGTTCCCACCTCACTCAGTATGACAGTCCCAAACAACTCCACTTTTGTAATCAGTTTCATGTTTCAATGACTGCAGAATTTTTAGGTCTGGAAAAATTCAGTAGTCCATCCCTTTATTCCATGACTAAGTCCTCTCTGCGTCATCCTTGCATGCAGCAAGTAAGCCTGCCTGGTTACCTATAATGACAGGGAGCTCACCATTTAATCTCCTAGTTGATCATAATTATTACATTTTTTTTAATGTTTGTTTATTTTTGAGAGAGAGAGACAGAGCAGGGAATGGGTGGAGAGAAAGGGAGACACAGAACTCAAAGCAGGCTCCAGGCTCCGACCTGTCAACACAGAGCCCACTGTGGGGCTTAAACTCATGAACTTCGAGATCATGACCTGAGCTGAACCTTGACGTTTAACCGACTGAGCCACCCATATGTCCCAATAATAATTATTAATCATAGCAAATATGTATTAAAAACTTATTATAGCCAAGCACTATGTTAGCACTTGACATTTAATCCTTAAAATGGCCTTCTGTATGTGATCCCCATTCTGCAGAATGAGCAATTAAGACTTGTGAGGTTGTCACCTGCCTGAAACTGCACAGCCCATACCCTTAATGTTTGTGCTGCGGAGTCTAGATATTTGTATGTCTACTTTTGTGGATTTCTTTGCCTAATTGTCCACTGTCTATTTCCTCTCCTTAACTATTCATTAGCTCTTCATTCTGGGTAACTTAACTCACTTAGGCTACAATTGGCTGAAGCTGGTTTTCATAAGAGCTAATGTTTAGTGAACATTGACTATGTGACAGGCATTGTATAAGTGTTTTTCGTTTACTGTAGTCCTTAATCCTCACAACAATCTTAGAGGCAAATGCTATCTGTCCCTAATTTTATAAATGAGGACACTGATGCACATGAGGTTAAGTGATTTGCTATGTCGCTCACCTGGTAAATGATGGAACTGACATTTGAACCCAAGGACTGATCCTGAAACACAGGCTCCTAACCACTGGTCCTTCCTGCCTTCTCCAGGACTGGGGAAGGACTAAGCTTCTTGTGTAAGGCTGTCAGACAGGTTTCATTTTCCTCTATATTTTCCTTCTAAAAGTCAGCCATTATTCTAGTTTAGCCCTGCTTTTTCTTTTCTTTTCTTTTCTTTTCTTTTCTTTTCTTTTCTTTTCTTTTCTTTTCTTTTCTTTTCTTTTCTTAGTGTTTATTTATTTGAGAGAGAGATAGAGAGCAATTGGGGGAGAGGGGAGAGGCAGAGAGAGAAGGAGAGAGATAATCCCAAGCAGGCTCCACAGCTATCAGTGCAGAGCCCACATCCACAGAGCTTGAACCCACAAAATGTGAAATCATGACCTGAGCAGAAAATAAGAGTCAGAGGCTTAACCAACTGAGCCACCCAGGTGTCCCTAGCCCTGCTTTTTCTACAGGAAATTTATGTACCCTTTCTTTTGATATTTAAAAACAGTTGGTTTTCCATTTTTAAAGGTATTACATGTTCATTGTAAAACTTCAAATAATGTATATAATCAAAAAAAAAAAAAAAAGGAAGGACAAAAAATCACCTAAAATCTCACCATCCAGAAAGAGCCACTAGGCATCGCTGATTTGGTAAAGTTCATTCTATGCATCTTGCTGGTACCATCTGCACATTCATTGCATGCATACTGCACACACTTGCAGGTTTACAGGAAGCCTTTTTTTTTTTTTTTTAACCAAACAGCATGGAGGAAGTTCCACATTAAAGCATATAGATTCACACCATTCTTTTAGGTAGGCTAATAGGACTCTGTTGTCCTATTGTCTGGTTATACTATGATCTATTTAAATAGTATTTTTGTGTGTGTGAATATTTAGGTTGTTTCTAAATAGTCGGTTTTATTAATGCTGTAAATAAAATTTTTTAAGTATGTGAATCTTGGAACATGATTTCCTTAGAACAAGAATTAGTGGGTCTAAGTACTCATAGATTTTACATTTTATTGATATTACCCCTTTTCCTTCCAGAAAGTTCTACTATGCAATTCCACCCTTACTGCATGAAAAGCACTTTTACCAGAGTCTCTTTGTCACTGTGTTCGGTCAGTCTGATGATTTTTTTTAAGGGCATAGTTTGCCAATCCCTGCCAATAAAATGGGAAAGAATTATATATCATTATTCACATTATGGAATTTAAGATTGGGCATTTTTCCATATATTTATTGGTTTTATACTACATTTGGAATGAAAAGTTGAAAATGACAATTTGAATAATTAAGTTAATGTGGAAACTGTTGTGTCCTAGACATAACCTAGGAAGCTTAGTAAATATAAAAATTTCCACTTTAAAAAAATTGCTTGTTTATATTCAATTCTTGTGCTCCCAATTCCCATCATGACCTTTGCACAGATGTTCTGGTGAGTACACCTGGTTAAAAGGAATCACCCTCTGTAGGCCTCAGGTCTTCACAGGCTCCTAGCTGGCCACTAATTGATAGGGAGTTCCCTAGCCTTGGTATTTAGGGCTTAATTAATATCTTGTCCAGAGTTCAGAATGGTTCCCCAGAGATATTGCAGTAGTCTGTTGCACGCCCAGTGACTGGGAGTTATTGCTGATCTCTGCAACACTTTATTCCTTCCTCCCTTGATTATTGACTTATTGAACACACACTGACTATTTATGTTCCAGCCATGCCTTTGGTCCACTTTTGATAGTCCTCATGAAATAAGTGTCCATTTAGTAGGAATAGAAACATTTAGTACAATATCTGTAGGTTAGAAACCTTTCTCTAAAATAGACTCCTAGTCTTCTTCTCTGACATGTAATTAGGCTATACAGTAAAGGATTAAGTGCCTAGGCTTTAGATGATGATTGACTGGGAGTATAATCTTCCATTTCCTGACTGTTGACCTGGAACAAGTGACTTGGCCTTCATAAAATCAGAGTTGTTGTGAGGATTGAATAAGATTATCTATATTAAATAACACAGTCAATGTGAGCTCATCAGATAGCTTTCAACTGGAGACCATGGGATACTGGTGAGTGGGCCTTGGCTCACTTACTTTTCCTTGGGGGAATAAACTGTAGGTAAATATAGAGGAGGAAATGTACAATACAGCATTCCCAGGAATCTTGTCCATTTCCCTGCATCTCCATGCTTTCTCTACCACTTTGGCATTACACTTGTCTCCCTGTGCCATGATTATCTGCTGACCTTCAGCCTCCTCAATTAGACTACAGGCTCCTTGAAAACAGAAGGTGGTCATAGTCACTTTCAACCCCTGGCCCTTACCTCCAGCTTGACACAGAACTGGTGTTTACTTCTTGTCAAAGCAATGAATATAATCCATATTACCTAATTTGCCTTAGCTTCTATGGCATGGAATAGTTGTCATGGAATAAATACTTGTGCAACTAATTAATTAAGAGAAAATTAATTAATTCACTTCCCAATTGCTTTTGCTTTTAATGATATATTATCAATGATGTATCAACAGTAGGTCTCTGGGGCAAATGAAATGTTTGTCCTTCAGTGTACTATATTTGCTATATTTACGACTCAGATTGAATTTGGTTAAGCTTTATTGAGAACACATTATAACTTGGGCACTGTGATAAACATTGTGGAGTTTACAAAAAAGAGTAATTCTTGATCCCCATTGTAGCACTAAGGAGGTAGCTGATAATGCCTCCTCATATGGAATGAATCTCTTGGAAGTGGTACAAAATGTTGTACAGAGTTGGGGATGACTTGGAGGAAGGTATTTGGTTCATTTTATATATTCAAATCTTGCTTCAAGTACCAGGAGACTTTACATTTTAAATAGGGTTGGACTTTATCCTCTAGGCCAGGAGTCAGCAGTTTCTCTCTCTCTCTCTCTCTCTCTCTCTCTCTCTCTCTCTCTCTCTGGCTCTAAAGGGTCAGATAGTAAATACTTTCAGCTTTCCTAGCCATACGATCTCTGTTGCACCTGTTTAACTCTTCTGTTATGGCAGGAAAGCAGTCACAGACGTGGCTGTGACTGTATTCCAGTAAAACTTAATTTATAAAATAGGCAATGGAGCAGATTTGGCCTGAGGTTTGCCACCTCCTGCTTTAGGTAATGGGGAGTCACTGATGGGTTTTGAGCAAGGGAGGCTTGATTAGATTTTTGTTTTTCAGAAAAGGCTCTATTTGCTGATACATTGCCATCTCCCTTCTCCTTCTGTACTTAGAGTCAGTAATAATAACCCTTACTATTTATACCATACTTTACCACTTACAAAGCATTTTCAAATTCCATGTAATCCCTACTAGGAAGGTTGGGAAACATCACCTCTGTTTTAAAGAAGAGGAATCACTTCCAGAATAATTACTTGTCCTAAGACACAGAGGTGGAGCTGGAACCCAAGCTCCCTTGATGCCAGCTTGGATCCGGTGGAGAGCACCAGTCCCCACCCTACTACCCCCCACTCCATTTGGACTGCCAGATGTCTATTTTATGCATTGGTCATTTTCTGCCAGATGAAGGATACATACGTAAAAGGAAGGAATATGTCTCATATTCCTTTTATATTCTTCAAAGTATGAGGCATAGTGCTGAGTTTTTTGAGAGACACTTCAAAAATAATTATTGATCACTTACCACTAGATCTTGTGGTTCTTCACATCAAAGTTTAGATTCCCTTCCATTTACATTCAGTTAACTGCTTGGTCAGATCTGTTGGTGTGCATTACTGCATACCTATCTGAAATTAAAGAATTAATGTTTGTGGCCCAAGTCTTTGTCTTTCCAATTGAGAACTGCCCCAACAGCCTTCTCAATAAGGAACAGAGAGTTGGTACATTTTGGGGCCTATTTGAATCTATACTTTCCCACAAATGGTCAAGAAGTTAAAGGGAATTGGCTTTATTTTTGCCTTCTGGAATTACTAAGCATAGGTGTACTTGGGCAAAATTAGACAGCAAAAGGTGAGGTTAAGATCAGAACTCATATATTTGGAGTCTAGAAAGGTATTAGATATGTAGTGATCACGAAATCTTTTTCTCATTTTTCAATGTGCCACGTTTGACCTTTTCTCACAATTTCTACTACTTATTCTCGTGTCTCCACCATCTATCATCCATACCAACAAAGAAAGGTCTCCATTTTGCCCCCTTTACCATCCATCCACCACACAGCAGCCAGAGTGATCTTTATAAAGTTTAATCAGATCACATCAGAGCTCTCTTTGAAACTCCCCAAAGATATCTTACTGAATTTAAAGTAAGGTCCCAACTCTTTACAAAATCTGCAAGAACCTACAGCATCTTGCCTCGCCTATGTTCCTCATTCCATCTTATGTCATACCACTTTCACCTTTGCTGTCTATGACCTGGATCCTCCAGTCCTGGACATGCTGGATTCATTTCTGTCATCTGGTCTTTGCACTGGCTGTTCATTTTGTCTAGATTGCCCTTCTCCCAGATCTTTCCAAGGCTGAACTCGCACTGATGTAGCCTCAGCTCCAAGAATGTCCCAAGAGGCCGTCCCTAATCTCTTCTCCATCCTCCGTGTCTTCTGTGGCCACTACCCTGTTTTATTAGATTGTTTATTTATTTGTTGATTGTCCCAATTTATTGAGAACCTCAATAAGCACTTATTGAGTGAATGACCAAATGAATTCTTATCATTAGAGTCCTTAAGGACTCATACAACGTTAGAAACAGAACAGAGAGCTTTAAAACTTTAGACCTTGGGGAGTATCTCATTCAATGGCTTTCATATCTTCTTTGGAAGTGAAATAATATTTCTGAATTCAAGCTTAAGTCCAATCCCAATATCTGAAACAGAATAAAGCTAGAAAGTTTTAAAATAAAGAATAAAGTTCTAGAAAAGGGGGGATGCAGTGCACCCCAAGTCACTCTGAGCCACACCCTGGAATCCTAGGGCTCCAAACAAGCCCAAGTTGAAAACCACTGAGTCAAACTCCTTCATTCTGCAGATGGGGAAACTGAGGCTCTGAGAAGTTCTCCTCTACCCATAAACTCTTCAAAAAGAAAGGGTTTGTATCCTAGCCCCCACTATGACTCCTGACACAGAGCAGGAGCTCAGGGAACATGTGTTGAGCTGTTCAGGTGACATACTAAGTTGAAGGCAGAAGTGGAACTGGATGCCATTCTGGAACTCTGTTCTCTAATGCAGCAGTCAGGATGGTGGAAGGATCATGACTTCCATCTGGCTCAGGTTCAGGTGCCTTACTTGGAACTGGACCTAGTGGACAAAACCAGCTTCATGCTCCCAAAGACCTTTCACATGGATGAGGAAGCCACCAATGCTATTATTTGGTTCCAAACCCCAACCCTCTGATTACATTTGTCAAAGAAAGCTGGGAAGATAGTCTTGCCATCTCCCTCTACGTCCTCTTCATTCTTAGTCTCTTTCTTCTCCCTGCTATTCCTTTTTTAAAAAAATTAGAAAATGTTTCAGGCATGCAAAACAGCATGGAGGAGAGTGTAATGAACATAAACAAAAAAAACACAGCCTAGTTTCAAAAGAAAATGTTACAAATCCAGCAGAAACCTTTCCCCTCTGTTCCTTCTCCTCTCTCCTTTTATTCCCTTCTCCTGCCTTCCCTGTGTCTCCTCTTTTGTTTACTCTTGTCCTTCTCTCCTGATTTCTCTCCCCATCTTCTCCCCCAATCCTCTTTGCCCTGCCACCTTTCTTGCCCCCTTCTGCATCACATTTCTCCTTCCTTATCCTTGTCCCTTTCTCCTTTTCTTCTCTTCCTCATTATCCCTTTCTCTTGCCTTCTTCTCTCCTGCATCTTTAATAAGTTCTCGTGGGTCAGTGACTCATTCATTTGGCTGTTCAGTGTTAAGGGTGGGAACTCCGTATCTCTTGGAATTGCCTCTCCTAAAAACCTTAGGGTACCTGCCCTTACGAGGATAGTTGTTTGGTCCACATGTCCTCCTGGCTAGAGGCACTGGATCCTTCTGCTGCTACTTCTGAAAGGTCACCTCCAGCCTACCTTCTCTAGGGTAAAAGTTTTACTACCATCAGATGCAAGTTATGGCCATTTTGTCCAGCTTTTTCTTATAGAGGAAAGAGCAATAGCCCAATATACCTCTGTATTTTAGTCAGCATTTCCAGAAGGTTTTTCTGATATCTCTCACTGCAGTTCTTTTCTCTGCATCACTGGGAACATTTTCTTGCCACTTTTTAGGTTGTAGTCTTTTACCTTTAAATAATTTTATTTACTCTTCTTGGGACCAGACACTGGGAAACCTGCCTCCTCAGACATATGGAAGAATCTGGACCCTTTTGGATTTATCATTAGACAAATAACTCTATGTGTTAGATGGGAGTGAGGGGTGCAAGGTTCAGTGGTTATGTCTCACCCCCTTCTCCATCAGCTCAAGTCCAGAAAAGCCAACAAATAGACCAGTGATTTGCATTCGTATAAACAGACTCATTCATAGGGTAGAGTTGGCTTGGGTCATTTCTAGGTTCTTTTCCAATGTTGAGACATCGGCACTTCCTGTTTTAGCATGGGAGTGGGATCCAGTGGCAGTAGAAGCAGGCAGGAAACGCCTCCCCAATTAGTACCACCTTCTTTGGTTTTGTGGCACCTGGGAACTCTGTTCCGCTGTTATTTAGTCTAAGTTACACTTGGTAACTTCATCCTATAGATTATCTACAGCTGTTAGGAATAAATTGGAAAAGTCTTCCCATTCCAAAGAGATTTATGTTTCTGTGTAAACCAGTCCAACATATTTGGTTGATTAACATGAGTGTACTTACACTAAAATAAGAATGGCTCCAGTGACCCCTCCACTTTTTACTAGCAATGTTAATGTTTTCAAAGTGTTTTCAGATTTACCAGCCAATTTTGGCCTCAAAATAATTCCTGCCAAGACCAGGCATTATCACTTCCATTTTGAAGATGAGGAAATTGTGAGAGGCAGAAGAAGGATTTGCCCAAGATGAGTGTGGTCTGGCAGAACCCAAGGACCTCAAATCTTTATTAGATCAGGGAGCTTCCCTGGGGCCTGGAAGAAATTGAGTGTCTACCAGAGGTGCCTTGGGTGGGAGCCAGCAGAAGAGCCTATAGCCTGAGCTTGCAAGGGACCCCCACCCCCTGACAGACACACACACCACACACCTACCACGGACAGTTGTCAAGCCCTGGACTCTGCAGTGCTCCATCCACTGTGGCACTGCAACACATTGGCAGGCAACTGCAATGAAGGCTTTTCCATTTCTGGATCCCTGCCCACACTGCAGAATTTTAACAAGGAGAAGGGAAGGGGGGGTTACTTTATGGTCTGATCTAATCACAGATAAACTGCGAGCTCAGTGGCAGCCAGCAGTTGCAGAAACAGAGGACTCCAGAGCTATTAAAGAGCCCACCCTTCATTTCTGAGATGACCAAATGGTGTGTCCAGCCAGTATCATGTGTGGCACATAGTTGGCACTCAATAAACAATGGACACCACTGTTCTCTTTTTTAAAATATAACTTATTGTCGAATTGGCTTACATGCAATACCCAGTGCTCATCCCAACAAGTGGACACCACTGTTCTTATTTTTATCATGACTACCATTATGCATTGGGCTTCAGGTCACATAGAGATAGCACAAAATTCTAGGAGGTGAAAGTCCTCGCTGGAGGTTGTGGCAAATCTCCAGTAATGTTAAGGGTAGAATTAATAAAAATGAAGTTTCAGAGAAAATGCTTTAAATGTCTCCTCTCATTTTGTTGTTGTTCTTTGTGAAGCTGTTTGTTTGTTTGTTTGTTTGTCCCCCAAGGAACCAAGAAGTTTTCTGTGGCTTTTTGTGGTCCATTTCCTTCTGACTCCTTCCTGGTCCTTTATTACAGGGATCTCAGACTATTGCTGAAGCCAGTGTCCTTTTCTGGCTCTCTTATATGCTCCCTGCCAGTGCTAGTTGTGAAGCCCCATCTGCCTCCCATACAAATCACAGGCCAGTGAGGACACCTTTCATTCCCTTTCACTTGACAGGCCCACGGTGTTTGCCTAAGAACAAAGATTTCCTATGATATACCTCACAAAAGCATAGAAGCTCATGTTTAAATATCTTCTCTCCTCCTCCTTCTTTCCTTCTCTTCCTTTCTTTCCCTTTTCTTTCCCTCCCTTCCTTGCAAGGGTAAGGATATATGGACAGAGAGCCAGGCATCACCTTTTGGCAGCAGCCCAGCCCCTTTCTCATCCTCCAGGGTAGAAAATGGAGAAAGCACTGAGCTGGGTGCATGCACCCCTTTCTTGAAGGTTTAGGGGCTCCTCACTCTTATCCAGGTGCACTCAGCCAAGTCTTCTCACCCCCTGCCCCACCGCCACCTAGCCTGGAGAGAAGCAGCCTCCTCTCATGCTGGATCTCCCCCAGTGCCCCCATGCATTCCTCAGACTCTAGCCACTGGGGGTATTGCCTTCCCTCCACATCCCCAACTCTAACCACAGCCTCTAGGAGTAGGGGGACTTCCCATTTCCTAGAATGAAATACTTACACTAATATGGTGAGACTTTTTTCCTACGAAGAGTTATTTCCATGCTTATACCTATACTGCTGAATGACCTAGAACAAGTCACCTAATCTCTGTGAGCTCAGTTTCCTTCTTTCAGAATGAGAATAACTGGCTTATGTAATTAAGTATCTGGCACATAATAGGTATAGTAAGGATCAGCCAGAGGACCTCTTGGCTTTCTATCTTCCTTCATTCCTATTTTTTGGCCTGTGTATCATTCCCTGATTGTCCCACCTCGCCCTTGTCTTGCCTGGACATGGACCTTTATACAAATGATATGGTTCTCAAGCCAGGGCCTGGCCACCCTCCATGATCCCAGCTGGGCCCATGCCTGGGGCTGCCTCTCTGTATCCCAGTCCTGTGTTTGAGTCTGGCTTGCTGGACAGGGGCACAGGATTGGAAGGAGTACCCAGAGCATGAGACAGTGAAGGAGCCAGCAATCACTGTTGCTGGGGGCAATGGTGAGCAATGCCTCAAAGCCCTCATCAGTACTCCCTAGGATGAGATCCAAAATCTTCTGGGCCTAGAGTTGATATGCAGTGGCCTGAAGTGGCCTGATAATGTAGTTAGTGTTGCACACTGGACAAGGAAATACATTTTGAAGATGGACTGTCTAGGTTTCAAACTGGCTCTGCTATTTTCTGAATCTATAACGTAGGGTAAATTTACTTAACCTCTCTATGCTTCGGTTTCCCCATCTATAATATGTGGCTGATAAATATTACTTCATAGGATGACCATAAGGTTTCAATGAAATCACACTTTTAAAGCATTCAGAAAAGTGCCAGGCCACAGGCACTTAATAAACGTTGGCTTCTTTTATCATTACTAATATCATTACTATTGGCATCATCATCATCATCATTATTATCAAAGTGTGAGAACCAAAAAAGCTGCTGCACATAGTGGGCGGGAGAATTGATTGATAAAACAGAAGTGTATGTATGAGATAGTTTACATAAAAAGTAGATACAGTAAAACTGAAAGCAATAGTAATTGAAAGGAAATAAGAGGCCAAAAATAAAACAAGGAAAGAGGAGAAAATTCAAGCATAACTTTAGTGTGAGCTTCCTAGTAAGCCATAGCAAAAAGAGAAACCCAATGAGACATGTCATTATCATTACTTAAGTGCTGGGAAGTACATAATTTCATCACTAGAGACTTCAGCTCTAAGAAAAACTTATCACAAGAGAGCCAGGCATCACCTTTTGGCAGCAGCCCAGGCTACACTCAGCCCAGCCCCTTTCTCATCCTCCAGGGTATAAAATGGAGAAAGGCACTGAGTTGGGTGCATGTACCCCTTTCTTGAAGGTTCAGGAGCTCCTCACTCTTAGCCATGTGCACTCAGCCAAGTCTTCTCACCCCCTGCCCCACCGCCACCTGGCCTGGAGAGAAGCAGCCTCCTCTTATGCAGGAGCATATGAAATTTTTGCAAATCTAAAATTTCAGGCCTAAACTCCAAGAGAAAAGGGAATTCTGATGAGATTTGAATGGCATCACAGTAAAAATGGTTGAAGGGATGTGAGCTCTTTAATCCAAAAAAGAGAAATGGTTGGGGGAAACATGATGTTCCCTTTGAAGACTTTGCCAAGTGGGGAGTAGCACTGTTCTGTGATGTTTCTGTAAATAGAACCAGAACTCCTTGGTGGGATACCTCAAGAATGCAAACTGAGTTTCAGCTAAAGTCATAAAGTCACCAAACTCAAGTAATCCAACAGTGCAGTGAAGTGGCCCATGAGGTCCCTCTCCATGCAAATGTTGTCTAGATGGCCACCTTCAGGGCCATGTGAGAAGGCTCACTGAACCGTCAGGGAGTAGAGAGATGACTCCTGAATCCCAGCCACTTTCATATTCTCCAAGTTTATGTAAGATAGGAACAGACTTTCAAAGAAAAAAAAGAGAGAGAGAGAGAGATGAGCTTATCTCCCTTGAACATGGATTAACAACTAACAAAAACCATTCCCTATAGAGCTACTCACTTAGACGTCAAGGGGTAGCCTGGCTACCAACTCATCTTTTAAAATTATTATTTAAGATAAAGACCATTAGGAAATCATTTGTCCAAGTAGTTGTCAGTAGATTGGGGGAGACATTCTCCTTGTCAGAAATAACTACATTACCGGCCGCCAACCTCCTCTATGTGTCCCATTTGCAATCAGCATGAGCAAATGTGCATCTCTCAGGCTCCCGCAGCTCCACCCCAGCTCTCCTCCATCTGGGCACTCATCACCTGGGATTCTGTCCTCTCCTTTCTCAGCAAGACTCCTTTGGGCAGTGCCATATTTTGCTCAGCATCATTTGAGGACTTCCTATGGCGAGCTTGCCCCATAGTAGACAATCTGTAGTGTATGGTGAGGAGCATGGGTTCTAGAGCCTGAAAGTCTGGGTTTGAATTATGGCTCTATCATTTACTAGTTTCTGAGCTCTTTGCAACTCAGTTTCTTTATTTGTAAAATAGGATTGATTTGAGTACCCTCTCTGCACACAGCCATATACATACAAACACAATTGTAGTATAAGTTAAATGAGAAAATAAAAGTTAAGCTTTTAGCATAGTGGTTGCTTCATCATATCAGGGGTTGGCAAACTATTTCTATCAAGGGCCAGATGATAGTAAATATTTGCAGCTTTCAATGCCATGTGGTCTCTGTTACAACTATTCAACTCTGCCACTGTAGCATGAAAGCACCCATAGATAATAATACATAAGTAAATTTGCATGGTGGTATTCCAATAAACCTTATTTACATAGACAGGTTGTGGGCAAGATGTTTGCCAATCCCTGTAATTATATGAAGCAGCAAGTATTTAAGCAACCACAGAGGCTAATGGGAAGAAATAAAAGGTGGTAGAATGGTGGTTTCAGTAGTACCACCCAGTGGTTAAGAACTCAGCCTATAGAGACAGATCTGGGGTTAAATCTGGTTGAGATGAATGGTGTATACTCTCTGAGCCTTGGCTTTCTAATATGTAAAATGCAAAATGGCAAGTAAATGGGACCTATCTCAAATGGCTGATATGTGGATTAAAAGAGATAATGAGACATAGGGCCAGGTGCATAGTAAGAGCTCAGTGTCATCATTCAGAATGATGATGACAAAGTGACTGTTGATCTTAACTAAATCAAACTGAACGATGGCCTCCCCTTTCCTCAAGGATGCCCACAGAGTATGGCTCATTAGGTAGAGCAAGGACTTTGGATCCTGAGAGTACCTGGCACCCTGCCTTGAGCCTCCTATTTCACTCTCTGTAAATAGGGTCAGTACTCCCAGCTTTCTCCCTGAAGAGGCAGCTGTAATGGAACCATGGAGGGAGATCCTGCCCACCCCCTACCTAGAAATATTATGTCAAGTCGGTACCAAAATCAATGATTGTAGTCTCTGTGTGTGTCAGTAATGAGCTTTGGCATTTCAGCCTTTCTCTCCCCAAGTGGAACTGAGGACAGCAGGACCAAAAGATCTGTAATGAAGCATATGAATTTTTGTCCTGGTCTGTGAAGAGCCACTTGGAGACTCAAGATTGGAGCAAGTATGGGAAGGCCCTTGGCTTAGATTGCTTTTGGTTGATATTAGTGTCCTGGAATGGACCTGTCTGCATATCCCATTTTGTTTGAGGAAGTTATTGCTGTCAGAGCTGAGGCTCACGATGTTCCTTTCCACTCCCTGTTGACGCATGAAGACTGCTTAACAAATGGGTCTCCCTAATGTTCATATTGTGCTTTTTTTTAACTCTAAGTTTTTATTCCATACTTTTTTTGTATCAGGTTTCTTTTTTTTTATTTTTTTTTTAACGTTTATTTATTTTTGAGACAGAGAGAGGCAGAGCATGAACGGGGGAGAGGCAGAGACAGAGGGAGACCATATCAGGTTTCTTAGAAAAAAAAAATTTGGACTCTTACAGCACCAATTAATGCTATCAGGCATCCCTTCCTTCATCATATACTAATTGGTATTGATTTTCAATTTATGTCATCTCTCTCAGCTATGTTCATGGGATTCTCACAAAATGTCCATTTTTTTTCAGCCCTAGAAATCACAGTCTCCTTCTATTCCTCCCTCCCTCCCTTCCTTCTCTCCTTTCTCTCTTCCAGTATACTTCTACCAAACACCCACTATGTGCCCTGTGAGCCAAGCATCATGCTGGGCATCAGGAGTACCATTAAGTTCTCAAGTCTAAAGGATGAAATGGGCACGTTACAGACAGTATGGTAAGAGGCAAGCTCTAAACAAGGTCAAGGTACTGTGAAAAGCCACCTTCAGGGTGCCTAACCTGTTGCTGTAGTGGAGAGATGCTTCCCAGTGGAGGGGACACCTGAGCCATGCCTTTAAGGATGAATAGGAATTCAAGTACGTGAAGAAGAGGAAGCAGCATACTTGATGATGTGCCTAATCTAGACAGGAAAATGAATGTTCCTTCCATCTGAACTTGGTCATTGTGGCAGGGCAAGGATAAGTAGCAAATATCAGGAGAGGACTGGCTGGCAGGAGGCAGGGCAGGAAGGATTCTGCAGGCCAAATACATCTTCTGGAGCTACTTTTAACATTTCAAGGCTTAGGTAAAGTATACATTTATGAGGTAAACTTAAATGTCAGGTTTCTATGTTTGGGCTGTATTTATCTCAAAAATGTTGTCTTCTTGGTCCACTGTTACTAATTAGAAGCTTTGATTAGCAGTTATACATGCCTTTAATAATTAGAATGATAAAATAAGTTGATTTTGAATATGTAATTATAAACCATGCTAAGTGTTTTGAGAAAAAAAGATGAGGTCCTATAAGAGAATAATAGGGAGACTGGATTTCCAGCAGGCGTAAGAGAAGTACTTTCTGAAGAAGTGACATTTAAGTTCAGGAGGGATGATTGACGTTACCTAGGGATTATCAAGAGATGGGCATGGAAACAGTGTTTCAGGCAAAAGAGTACCATTCATACCAGCCTTGAGGCAAGAGGTGCTTGGCCTCTGTAACAACTAAATAAGGCCACTAGGGCTGGAGCCTAGGGAGCAGGCCAAAGGTGGCCCTAAAGAAACAGACAGGAGCAATAATGTTGGTCCTGAAGGCCATGTTAAGTCTTTCGATTGATTCTGAAAAGGAGAAGATGACGTTAAGAGTTTTAAGTTGTGTGTGTTTGGGGTAGAGGGAGAGAAAGGGAGACATGTGGGGTGGAGGTGGGGGGACATGAGCACATTTGTGTTTTTAAATGACTTGTGTGGTTGTCCTGAGAAAAATGGGTTGGACAGAGACAAAAGTGTAAGCAAGGTGACAGCAAAGTGACTATTAAAGTCACCCGAGTGAGAAATGGAAGCAGTTGGACTAGGTAGTAATAATGAAGATGGTGTGAATTAGATAAATTTAAAAACTTATTTCAGTTAAATTTGGTAATAGATTAGTTATTGATGGTGGTGAGTGGGAAATGATATAGAGTGAGGAAATTAATTTGATTGGAGTTGACCTGAGTTGGAAAACAACATTTTGAGTCTGTTAAACTTATGGCTTCAACTGGGGTTTTCCAGGGCGACTTGAAGAGGTTTTCTGGATCCTCTCAGCCATGGGCTGTGATGTGACTACCAAGTTTGCTTATATCTTTTGGTAAGGAACACACTTCCTTCTTCTATGTGGTGGTCAACTTGTGGGAGCATATGTCTCTGGAGGTAGTGATGTCTTCTCCTACTCTCATGTCTGGAACATAAACCGTGTGCCCCATCCCACCTAAAGCACCACCCTTTGGAAGAGAAAGACCACCCAGATGCCCAATCAAGTGAACTGTTTGGTTCTCCAGCTTTCTACGCTGGAGAGAAATGCTAGAAATACTAAAAAGACCAAGAAAAGTTCAGGAGAGAAATAATAGATTAGTCCAGGCATGTGTTAGCTCCCCCACAAAGGAGCTAATAAATTTCTAAGAAGTCTCATAGAAGAGAAGAGGCATGATATTAATCAATATCACTGAGCACTTACTATGGAGCAGGCCCTGTTTGAAACATTGTAAATGTGATTTCATTTAATCCTCACAGCTATGCAGTTGAGTCCCATTTTAGGAAGTTGAGGCACAGAGAAGTTGAATGACTTTGCTAATCTCCCATAGCAGTAAATAGTATAACAGGTCTTTGAACCAGATATTTGTATCAGAGCTCATGCTCCTAGCTTCTGTGTTTAAGTGAGATAGAATGGAAGGCCCATAGCAGAGAAGGCCTTGATCTGAGCTAAGAAAAGAAGGAAATATCAAGTCTTAGCGGCTCTATAGGCTGCATGCTCCTGAGGTTCTGTAGTGCCCATTTGGGAACTAAGATTTGCAATGTGGTGCTGGGTGTTTTATAGAGTGGAGAACCTTCCATAAAGGGCTGTTTCTGTTCACATATATATTTCTTCTTTAAATCCTTCCCAAACACCCTTGATCTGCAGGAACTGGGATGGGTACTGGGGATACAGCTATGAGCTGAGATGTTCCTCTAGAGTTCACAAGGTACTAAAGAGTCATAAGAGAAAAGGTTTAATTTAAGTGCAATGTGATAACCACCCACCACGAGGAAGTCATATGCTGTAGGAGTCCACAGGAGTGGCATGAATCCCTGACACATTTTTGTGGTAGTTTGAGTGTGAAAGGCTATATAGTAAGGGAATCTCTTCAAAGGAAGGGCCATTTAGTGTGAGCATGTAAGATGAGTAGGACTTAACTAGGTGAAGGGTTTGGGAGTGGAAGCCAATGGGGCAATGGGGGAGAGAAAGCACTTTGGGAAACACTAGACACAGAGACCTCTGAGTATGGGACTAGTAGGGAGCAGGTTCTCGGAGGCACCAGAGGGTAGAAGGTGCTTCTACCAGAGGGTAGAAGAGCAGGCATGAGAACAGAGGTAAGTCTCGAAAAAGGTCGACGGGTGCTATATCAAATAGGTCAGGGACTTTGGGTTCCACTCTGAGAGCAGTAAAAAGCTTCCCAGGGTTTGAGGGGAGAGGAAGGTAACACATTTTCTGGAGCAGTGGATCCTTTGTATGTTTCTTGGGTTAAAGTGATGTGCTGATGGAGTCTTTGGCAGGAGGCCTGGTGATCTGGGCCCCAGGAAGTGGTTTTGTTTGGCTCTGAGGAGGGCTTTCCTTCTGAGGCTTAATGGAAGTTGTCCCTCCTGCTTTTTACATTGAGCTTGCCAAGTAGCTGAGATGTGTTTATTTTCTGGAGAGCTACTTATTCCCTCTATATCAGCTACCTGTGTGTGGGATTTCTACCAATGCATTCAAATACACTTCTAGGTCTCATTTCTAGGCAGCTTCTCTGTAACAGGCATTGGGGGAAAGGATCTCAATGGGTAGGAGTAGACCCTGTAGGGGTGGTGGGGAGGGAAGGACTGGCAACTTCAGGAGCCCCCTCAGCTCATCCTTTCTCACTCACATGGAGGCCTTTCCCTCGTGAGGGCTCCTCAGTCAATTACGAAGACTCCCAATCATTTGACCAGGCAGTGGCAGTCTGATACAGACACCATGGGTAGCCACAGCTCATCAAGCCTTAAGTATATTAGCCACATTGGAATTACCCTTCAGCAACACTTTATGGAGATAATTTTGGGTTAATTAACCCCCAATCACTCCTAACAAAGATCCATCTCCACGTGGGAGTGTCTGCATAGAGGACTAGGGGCACCTTTGTGACTGCTCCCCAAACAAAGCAGTTCAGTTATAGGGAAGGAACTGGCTTCTGGAACCAGGGAGGCCTACGTTTGAATCCATGCTCTTCCACTTTCCAGCTGTGTGACCATGAGCAAGCTATTGAAACTTTCTGAGTGAACCTCTGCTACTCATTTACAGAATGGAGATACTAGTCATAACCCTCTCACTGGGCTGTGGCCAGAACGATATGAGGCACTGGAGAGTATTCAGTAAAGTGAAATACCATTATTATTATTATTATTATTATTATTATTATTATTATTATTATTTTCTACAGTGTGTTTAGTGAGCGTTGCAAACCCACTTGCTTTCAGAGCAACTTAGGTGAGTGAAGCAAGCTGGGGAAAAAGTTGGCAGGGAGAGATATGCCATCAAGGGGACAGTTACTGCTCACCTGCAACCCTCATTGTCAAATGATATCCAGGTCCATTATTATTAGAACCAATGATTTTGTGAAAGATTTGGTGTTAAAAATACCAACCTTTAATTGTTGGTAACTGATTTAAAATTTTTAAATAATTTGGGGGCCAAACTAAAAACATCTGAAAGCTGCCCCTTTACAACCTCTGGGTTCTTTTTTCTGCAAGAATAATTTAAAACTGGGTTCTGAGTATAAATAGCTTCAGGCTTCCCAGGCCAAAGCATGTTGGGAGCTGACTGTCTGTGGCAGGTCACAGAGTAATGAAATGCCACCACTCCTTCGAAGGTAGCACAACTCACTCATCAGGCCCAGAATCATACTGAAATAGGGAGGTCTGAGCAGGGCTTGGACAAATGCACTGTGTCATATGCTGTGGTAGAGAGTCCCCAGGGGGTGACCAGCAAAATGGCCTGCAAAACTACACCCAGGACTTTCACATCATTCACATGGGCTGTGCTCACCACTGCTACAGTTCAGCTCCTCTGCCCTCTTGAGACTTGAAAACAAGTGAGAATATTTTGGGGTAACTATAGCAGCCAGGTAATTTTTACTGAAAAGAGTATGTCTACATATTCATTTGTGGAGTCAAATTGATTTCCTAAGGTCAACTCTCTTGAACCTGACTGTATCTAAAATGTCTGTTCCCTTGAAAAAAACCTCTGCTCCATTTTACCCAAAAACATTCTCTCTTATGCTACGTTTAATATTTCAACAGGTATTGGCCTACTGGAAGTAGATGGGGTCCTAATTGCAAATGAATATGAAGAAATTTTTCTCACACTAAGACTAAGTGGTTCCAAATATGACCATTTTTTAAATTCATTCAATAAACATGAAGTGTCTAATACACACCAGGCAGGCATTGTGCAAAGAGCCCTGGATTATCAGAAAATTCTGAGACCAAATACAGGCTTTGAAGCTTGCTAAGAGAGCCTCGGTTTCCTCATATGTAAAATAGGATAATAGTGCTAACTCTCATATGATATTCAAAGGATTACACAGACCGTGAATACTTGTGGTCAGTATTCAGTAAATATTAGCTACCAAATGATCATTTGTCTTAATTATCACCGCAACCTTTGGGATATTACTGTTATCCCTATTTCCAAGAGAGGAGGAAACCGCGTTTTAAAGCAATCATTTAGGGGCGCCTGGGTGGCGCAGTCGGTTAAGCGTCCGACTTCAGCCAGGTCATGATCTCGCGGTCCGTGAGTTCGAGCCCCGCGTCGGGCTCTGGGCTGATGGCTCAGAGCCTGGAGCCTGTTTCCGATTTTGTGTCTCCCTCTCTCTCTGCCCCTCCCCCGTTCATGCTCTGTCTCTCTCTGTCCCAAAAATAAATAAATGTTGAAAAAAAAAATTAAAAAAAAAAAAAGCAATCATTTAATTTGTTGAAGGCCACACACCTAGCAAGTGTCAGAACTGGGATCAGTCAGTCACCAAAGCCCATTGTTTTTGTTTTGCTTTGTTTTATTTTTGTTTGTTTGTTTTTAACCAAATCACTTTGCCAGGGGCAAACCATTCCTTGTCTCCTTGCTTTCCTGTCAAAAAGAATTAGGGGCAATCCTAAATTTAAGCTCTGTGAAGACTACAGGGGATTTAGGTAGGTTCTGAGGAAGAAAGACTGCCAGCCAGCAACCTTCTACTGGAAATGTGCAAAAGAGCAATCAATGATCAGGGTGCTGAAAACACAAATGCTGTTTAGAGGGAAGTGCTATAATTCAGTAAATATTTATTGACTCCTTCTCTGAGCTAGGCACTGTCTGTGTCACTGGGAATGCAGCAGTGAGCAGAGCAGAGTCACTTCCCTCCTGGAGCTATGGATCTATCATGATCCTATAGCTGGAAAGATGTACAAATGTAAATGTGAGATTTTAGACATGACAATCGAAAGGAAGCAAAAAATGTGGCTAGAAATGCATCTGGGGTTCACATCTGATGGCCACTGAGGAGTTTTATTCCCTAATGAAATGGGGTTTTTTGCTTATTGACCGGCAACTTGGCTTTTCATTTGGTTTCCATTCATTCTTTGGGCTACTGAAGATAAATCAAGTTGTCCAGGTCATATCAAAAAGCCCTATGTTAGGAGAAGAGCCTGCTTTCATCCAGAGGCAATGGCAAAGCATTTCCAGAAGGAGCCCTTGGGAAGATTCTTTTGGCAACTTCTGCTTTTCCATTTACTCTCTGTTTGGACCAAGTACCTGGTAATTGGGCTCATGCAGAGAAGGAGCTAGAGTCTCTGGCTTGTTTGCTTGGAACATTTTAGAAAGTCAAAGTAGTTAATGACAATGGTAACTACCAGTTAGTAAAGAGTATTTGCCAGAAGTTATGGTAAATGCTTTACATGCATTATCTAATTTAATCCTCACAAACCACCAAGTACAAATGGAAGTGCAATATCCCTATTTTACATACGAGGAAATAAGGTTAAGGCTTAGAGAAGTCAAATTCTTGTTCAAGGTCACACAGCTGGAAATGGCAGAGGGACAACTGAAGCAAGTCTGACTTTGTCTAGAGCAGTGGTTCCCATCCAGGGGCAATTTTGACCCCCAGGAGACATTTTAGGAAGTCTGTCCACAACTTTGGTGTCACAACTAGGAGGAGGTCGCTCCTGGCATATAATAGCTAGAGGCGAGGAATATTCTAAACATCCTGCAATATACAGAACAGCTTCCTGCAATGAATAATTTTCCAGCCCAAAATGTCAATAGAGTCTCAGTTGAGAAGTCCCACTGCAGAGCCCCAGTGCTTCATAGTGCTCTATCATCATAACTAAACATCTCTTGAACGGACACTTTTTGCTGAAGCGTTTGTATTTTATAAAATATTCCCAATATCTGTTGAAGTGGTATGTTTACATCCTCACTTGCTCTATCTTTATCTAAGCACCTATGAAACAATTTAGATCAAGCCAGTCCCAAGAAAAACATTTAATAAACAACAGAACAACAGAAACCCCAATGGGTTTTGCAGCCCCATTTCAGTTAAGCTTCAAGTTCACTAATGCCGGAAAGGAACTCATTAGAGTCTTATAGGCTGTAGGACAAATGTTAATAGCTTCACCTTTAATTTAAAGCAGGCTTTATTTTTATAGCTGGTCCATTGGTAGCAACTAGATTTATTAAGGGATTTTTAACTGTGGAAAATCAATAAAGTACATAAGCACATTCTTGTGCTATTTGCAAATATAATTCTGACTCCTCATGTACATTTAGGCATAATCATACATGCTCTAAGAATATGCTTCCTCCATTCTGTGGGTTTTTTAATTTTATTTTTTATTTTTTTAAATTTACATCCAAATTAGTTAGCACATAGTGCAACAATGATTTAAGGGGTAGATTCCTTAGTGCCCCTTACCCATTTAGCCCATCCGCCCTCCCACAGTAACCCTCAGTTTGTTCTCCATATTTATGAGTCTCTTCTGTTTTGTCCCCCTCCCTGTTTTTATATTATTTTTGTTTCCCTTCCCTTATGTTTATCTGTTTTGTCTCTTAAAGTCCTCATATGAGTGAAGTCATATGATTTTTGTCTTTCTCTGACTAATTTCATTTAGCATAATACCTTCCAGTTCCATCTACATAGTTGCAAATGGCAAGATTTCATTCTTTTGGATTGCCAAGTAATACTCCAGTGTGTGTGTGTGTGTGTGTGTGTGTGTATGTATATATATATATGTGTGTGTGTGTGTGTGTGTGTGTGTGTGTGTGTGTGTGTGTATACCACATCTTCTTTATCCATTCATCCATCGATGGACATTTGGGCTCTTTCCATACTTTGGCTATTGTTGATAGTGCTGCTATAAACATGGCGGTGCATATGTCCCTTTGAAACAGCACACCTGTATCCCGTGGATAAATGCCTAGTAGTACAATTGCTGGGTCGTAGGGTAGTTCTATTTTTAGTTTTTTTTTTTTTTTGTTTTGAGGAACCTCCATACTGTTTTCCAGAGTGGCTGCAACAGCTTGCATTCCCATCTCCATTCTGTGTTTTAAAATTAACTTTCAAATGAGGATATTTTGTCTGCTGAATATGATCCCCAAGTTATGAGATAGGCCAAGTTTGGAATGATTAACAGAAAGGAGCACAAATGAATTCCCACCTGCTAAGAGAATGAAATTCCTCAGAATGTATAGGTCATAAATTATGCTTTTATCTACTCATAGAGACAAGTAACTTACTTGTAGTAACTTACTGCAAGGTGGTTGGCCTTAAAGTACACATTAGATCAGATGGACCTAACAGACATACAGAAACATTCCATCCAATTACAGCAGAATACACCTTCTTCTCAAGAGCACATGAAACACTCTCCAGGGTAAATCACATGTAGACCACAAACAAATCTCGATAAATTTAAGATGAAAATTATATCAAGCATTTTTTTCCTAATCACAATGGTGTAAAGGTAGAAATCAAGCTCAAGAAGAAAACTGGAAAATTCACAAGTACATAGAGATTAAGTAACATATTTCTAAAACCAATGGGTCAAAAGAGAAATCAGAAGCTTTCTTGAGACAAATGAAAATGGAAACACAGCATACCAAAACTTATGGGATGTGACAAAACTGTTCTAAGAGGGAAGTTTATAGCAATAAAACAGATGTTAAGAAAAAATAAAGATCTCAGATAAATAACTTGACTTTATACCTCCAAGAACAAGAAAAAGAAGAACGACTGGAGCCCAAAGTTAGCATAAGGAAGGAAATAACAAAGATCAGTGCAGAAATAAATGAGATAGATTCTGAAAAGACAGTAGAAAAGATCAGTGAAACTAAACTGATTCTTTGAAAACATGAAAAAAATAAGCAAAAACAGAAGCAAAACAAACAAGCAAACAGAATGAAACTCAAATGAAGTTAGATCCAGTTTCCCCTAGAACTGAAACTATGCAGCACACTATTGTCAGTAGACTAAGCAAGTAGAAGGGATTTGTGCTGGTCTTCTGAGAGATGTGCCCAGAATGCATGGTGGGTGCAGAACAGCTCTGTTCTCCACTTGGCTGTGCTGCTTATCTCACTGGGCTCAATCCCTGTGTATGTGCACGTACACAGTGAACCCACAAATGTATGGCCAACTAATTTTCAACAAAGCAGGAAAGAATATCCAATGGAAAAAAGACAGTCTTGGGGTGCCTAGGTGGCTCAGTTGGTTAAGCATCTGACTCTTGATTTTAGCTCAGGTCATGATCTCATGGTTTGTGCGTTCAAGCCCCACATCAGGCTCTGCGATGAGAGCATGGAGCCTACTTGGGATTCTCTCTCCCTCTCTCTCTCTGCCCCTCCCCTGTTCTCTCTCTCAAAATAAATAAACATTTTTTTAAAAAGATAGTCTTTTCAGCAAATGGTATTGGGAAAACAGGCCAGCAACATGCAGAAGGATGAAACTGGACCACTTTTTTACACCATACACAAAAATAAATTCAAAATGGGTGAACGACCTAAATGTGAGATAGGAAACTATCAAAATCCTACAGGAGAAAACAGGCAACAACCTCTTTGACCTTAGCCACAGCAACTTCTTACTAGACATAAAGGGAAATAAAAGTGAAAATGAACTATTGGGACATCTTCAAGATAAAAAGCTTCTGCACAGTGAAGGAAACAATCAACAAAACTAAAAGGAAACAAATGGAATAAAAGAAGATAGTTGAAATGACACATAGGATAAAAGATTAGTATCCACAATCTATAAAGAACTTAGCAAACTCAACACCCCCTCAAAACAAACAAACAAACAATCCAGGCAAGAAATGGGCAGAAGACATGAGCAGACACTTTTCCAAAGAAGACATCCAGATGGCTAACAGACACATGAAAAGCTGCTCATCATCGCTCATCATCAAGGAAATATAAATCGAAACCACAATGAGATACCACCTCACACCTGTAAGAATGGCTGAAATTAACAACTCAGGCAACAATAGATGTTGGTGATGATGTGGAGAAAGGGGTACCCTTTTGCACTGTTGGTGGGAATGCAAATTGATGCTGCCACTCTGGAAAACAATATGGAGATTCCTCAAAAAATTAAAAATAGAGCTACCCTACAACCCAGAAATTGCACTACTAGGCATTTATCCAAAGGAGAAAAAAATGCTTATGCACCCCAATGTTTATAGCAACGTTATCAATAATAGCCAAATTATGGAAAGAGCCCAAATGTCCATCGACTGGTGATGGATAAAAAAGATGGTGGTATATATATATATATATATATATATACACACACACACACACACACACACACACACACACACACACACAGATGTTAAGAAAAAGATCTCAAATAAATGACTGTATACCTCCAAAAACAAGAAAAAGAAGAACAAATGGAACCCAAAGTTAGCATAAGGAACATACGTACACATACGCACACAATGGAATATTACTCAGCAATCAAACAGGATGAAATCTTGCCATTTGCAACAATGTGGATGAAACTAGAGTGTATTATGCTAAGCAAAATAAGTCAGTCAGAGAAAGACAAGTATATGATATCACTCATATGTGGAATTTAAGAAACAAAACAGATGAACATAAGGGAAGGGAAGGAAAAATAAGATAAAAACAGAGAGAGAAGCCAACCGTAAGAGATCCTTAAATACAGAGAACAAACTGAGGGCTGCTGGAGGGGTGTTGGGTCACGGAATAGGCTAAATGGATGATGGGTACTAAAAAGGGCACTTGCTGGGTTGAGCACTGTGTGTTATATATAAGTGATAAATCACTAAATTCTACTCCTGAAACCATTACTACACTATATGTTAACTAACTTGGATTTAAATTAAAAGAAAAGATGAACAAAACAGACAAACCATTAGCTAAACTTACCAAGAGGACTGAAATAAATGAAATTATAAATGAAAAGAAGAGACATTATAACTGAAGCCACAGAAATACAAAGGATCATAAAAACTACTATAAGGGGCATCTGGGTGGTTCAGTAGGTTGTGTCCAACTCTTGATATTGGCTTAGGCCATGATCTCACGGTTATGAGTTCAAGCTCCTTGTCAGACTCTGTGCTGATAGTGCAGAGCCTGCTTGAGATTCTCTCTCTCTGTCTCTCTGCCCCTCCCACACACACACACTCTCTCACTCTCTATCTCAAAAATAAATAAATAAACATTTAAAAACTACTATAAATAATTATATACCAATAAATTGGACACCCGAGAAGAAATGGATACATTCCTATAAATGTACAACCTACCAAGACTGAACCACAAAAAATTGGAAACTCTGAACAGACCAGTTACTAGTAAGGTTCCAGAACATCCCAACAGAGAAAAATTCAGCACCAGATGCCTTCACAGGTAAATTCCACCAAACATTTAAAGAAAAACTAATCCCAATTCTTCTCAAAGTCTTCCACACACACACACACACACACAAAAAAAAAAAAAAAAAAAAAAAAAAAAAAATAGAAGAGGAGGGAATACTACCAAACTCATTTTACAAAACCAGCACTCTTCTGATACCAAATCCTGACAAGGACACCACAAGAAAAAAATAACTATAGGCCAATATCCTTGATGAACATAGATGCAAAAATCCTCGACAAAATATTAACAAACCAAATTCAAGAATACACTGACAGGATCATAGACTGTGGTCATGTGGGATTTATTCCAGGGATGCAAGAATGGTTCAGCATCCACAAATAAACCAATGTGGTAAACCACACTAACAAAATGAAGAATAAAAATAATATGATCATCTGAATAAATGCAGAAAAAGCATTGGGCAAAATTCAACATACTTTCATGATTAAAAACTCTCAACAAACTGGGTATAGAGGGAATATACTTCAACATAATAAAGACTATCAACAAGCCCACAGTTCACGTTGTATTCAAAGATGAAACACTGAAGCCTTTCCTCTAAGATCAGGAACAAGATAAGGATGCCCACTCTCACCCTCTATTCAACATAGTCCTGGATGTCCTAGCCAGAGCCCTCAGGCAAGAAAAAGAATTAAAAGGCATGCAAATCATAAAGAAAGAAGTAAAATTGTCTCTTTTGCAGATGATATGATATTATATATAGAAAATCCTAAAAATTACACCACAAAAAAACCCTATTAGAACTAATTAACAAATTTAGTAAAGTTGCAGGATACAAAATAACTGCAAAAATTAGCTGCATTTCTATACACCAACAACAAACTATCAGAAATAGAAATGAAGAAAACAATCCCATTTTATGAGACATCAGAAAGAATAAAATACTTAGGAATAAATTTAGCCAAGGAGGTAAGAGACCTGCACACTGAAAACTATAAATACTGATGAAAGAAATTGAAGGTAACACAAGTAAATGGAAATATATTCCACATTCATAGATTAGAAGAATTAATATCGTTAAAATGTCCATACTACCCAAAGCGATCTACAGATTCAGTGCAATCTCTACCAAAATTTCAATGGCATTCTTTTTTCAGAAATAGAAAAAATCCTAAATTTTGTGTGGAACCACAAAATTCCCCAAATAGCCAAAGCAATTTTGAGAAAGAACAAAGCAAGAGTCATCTTTCCCCTTGATTTCAAAGTGTATTACAAAGTCATAGTAATTAAAACAGTATGGTATTGGCATAAAAAATATACATAGATCAATGGAACAGAATGGGGAGACTAGAAATAAACCTATGCATATATGGTCAACTAATTTATGACAGAGAAGGTAAGAATATAAAATAGGAAAAGGACAGTCTCTTCAATAAATGGTACTGGGAAAACTGGATATCCACATCCAAAAGAATGAAACAGGATCTCTATCTTACACTACATACAAAAATCAATTCAAATGGATTAGACTTTAATGTAAGACTTGAAAACATAAAACTGGAATAAAACTTGGAAGGATAAGCTTCTTGGCATTGATCTTGGCAATGAGTTTTTTGAATTTGACATAAAAAGCAAAAATAACAAATGGGACCACATCAAACTAAAAAGCTTGCACACAAAGGAAACCATCAACAAAATGAAAGGCAACCTATGGGAATAGAAGAAAATATTTGCAAACCACATATCTGATAAAGGGTAATATCCAAAAGGTATTAGGAGCCCACATAACTCAATTGCAAAGTAAGACCAAACAGAACATAAACAACCACAACATCAATAAGTCTATTAAAAGCTGGGCAGAGGACCTGAATACGCATTTTTCTAAAGACCTACAGAGGACCAACAAGTACATGAAAATGTGCTCAACATCACTCAGCATCAGGGAAATGCAAATCAAAACCATGGTGAGATACCACCTCACATCTGTTAGAATGGCTGTCATAAAAAAGACAAAAGATGAGCCGTCTGGGTAGCTCAGGTGGTTGTGTGTCTGACTCTTGGTTTTGGCTCAGGTCATGATCTCCCAATTTGTGAGTTGGAGCCCTAAATTGGGGTCTGTGCTGGCAGCGTGGAGCCTACTTGGGATTCTCTTTCTCTTGTTCTCTCCCTGTCCTATCCCACTTGCATTCTCTCTCTCTCTCAAAATAACAATAACAATAACAATAACAACAATAATAATAATAATAACAAAGATAAGAGATAATGAGTGTTTGGGAAGATGTGGAGAAAGGGAAATTCTTGTGCACTTTTGGTGAAAATGTCAACTGAAAGAACCAGTATGGAAAACAGTATGGATATTTCTTAGGAAATTAAAAACATAACTACCACACAACCCAGCAATCTCTTCTTTGGGTATCTATCCAAAGGAAATAAAATTATTATCTCAAAGAGATATCTGTACTCTTTGAGTACATGTACCCATGTTTATAGCAGCAGGTGTGTTCCCAAGGTATGGAAACCACTAAGTGTCTATTGACGAATGAATAAAGAAAACGGGGTATATCTATGCAGTAGAATATTATTCAACCTTAAAAGAAGAAGGAACTCTTGTTTGTTGTGGCAACATAGATGAATCTGGAGGGCATTATGCTAAGTGAAGTAAGTCATACAGAGAAAGATTAGTACCACATGCTATCACTTATACATGGAATCTTAAAAAAAATCAAATTCATAGAGTAGAAAAGTGGTTGCCTAGAAGCTGGGGGTGGTGGGAGAAATAGGAAGAGGTTGGTAAAAAGGGTACAAACTTTGAGCTCAAAAATAAACTCTGAAGACCTAATATATAACATGGGACTATAAATGATAACACTGTATTGTATAATTGTAATTTGCTAAGAAAGTAGAACTTAGGTGTTCTCAACACACACACACACACACACACACACACACACACAAAGGCCAATATATGAGGTGGTGGATATGTTAATTAACTCAATGGGAGAAGTCCTTCCACAATGTTTATATATATCGAATCGTTATGTTGTATACTTTAAGTATCTTACAATTTTATTTGCCAATTATACCTCAGTCAAGCTGGAAAGAAAAACAATGAGTCATGGCCAGTGTTACAAAACTACTAAGGATATGGTAAACTATTTTTTAGTTGTCCCTCATTCTACAGGCTTCAATATATTTTGGCATTATTGCATTTAACCCTTGAAAATAACCCTGAGGTATTATCCCCAAGTTATAGATGAGGAAAGAAATGTTCAGAAAAATTGGGAAACTTGTTCAAGGTCACAGAATTTGGCTCTGTCAGAGAAAGCCACTGTCTGGCCCTATTTCTCTCATCCTCGCCAGTCCGTAGAGTGAGTCTGAGCAAGGCTGACCCAGCTCACCTGCCTTCAGGGGCTGCTGCTAATGGGGAAGAGCCTATGGATAATTCCCCACCTTTGCTATGTATACATTTCCAAAGCCTTCCTTCTTTATCTATCAGAGCTCAGACTTGACATGTTGTCCAGCCCTATAGGAGCTATTTTCCACGTGAAGTTATTTAAATTAAATTGATTAAAATTAAAATAAGAAATTCAATACTTTGGTCCCATTAGCCACAATTTCCAGTGCTAATGACTACATGTTGCTAGTGGCTACCATCCTGGACAGTGCAGAACATTTCACTCTGTTGACTGACACTGGATCATCGTGACTAAATTAAGGAAATAAAACCTGTGGGGTATTTAGTATTTTGGAGAGGTATTATTCAATTTGAAATTTTTTTTTAATCGAAGTGTTTGCTTTTTAAGGAAGAGGTTTAAATGTTTGTTCTGAACCCACTCTTAGGCATGAAGCTGGGGATATTTAACTTGTGCTAATCTTTATGATAATCCATTTTATGGGTAAAGAAACTGAAGTTCAGTTACTTGACCAGCAAATACAACTTTTAAGTAATAGAGCAAGGATCCAAATTACAACTTGTTCTCCAGACCCATGCATCTACTTTGTTCTATACCATGAGTCCTCAAGAAAAATAAAAACTTTGATTCTACCCCAAAGTCAATATTGCTTTGAAGAAGATACACTCAAAGATCATCACTTATAAAGTTTATCAGGATTTGGAGCTTTTGGAAGGACTTGAGTGGATAAACAATATCACAGTCTCACAAGACATATTTTATGCTAAATATCACTGAGTCCCTTCCTGGGGCCTAACCCTCTAATATTTTCTTTCCTCTCACACAGTCGCCCTTTGCACAGCTTGAGTTACAAAATGACACTCCACTTCTGCATCCGCATTGTTCCTTTATGACTCTACAGGTCAGCAGGGTGCCTTTCTTCTTTCAGTATTTGGAACAGGTTTGCCATGGAATAGTCGTGGTGACAGGGTTTACTCTTAATGGTACCAGAGCCAGGCTTTTTCCCTTGTCTGTGGCCTGGTGCTAGCTGAGCCATATGTTCTTATGACACACCTTCCTGGCCCAGATGACTTTCTCAGCTTCAGATGATTAGAATCAGATCCAGATCCCAAGTCTGTCCATTTATAAGAAAGAGGAGAGTCACGGTACGGACATCTAATTGTTAGATGTGGCCATCTAAGAGAAGCAGGACACTTGTCCAAGAGAGTTGCCACATGGAATATGTGAGGAAAATTTCTTTTGAGTCCTGAAATTACATAGGCAAGGTCACTACAAAGTCATTTAAAATTGCATCTCAAGACAGTTTGATGGCAAAGGACCTACCCCTCACTGCTGATTTATTGCTTACTCTTTTAACTTTTTAAAAAAGATCAGCAGATTGATTGTGCTGCCTATAGTTGGAGACATGCTTACATTTTCTCAGGCCTAATTCATAAAACATCACTGACCTGTTTTTGGCATCATTCCCCTCTGTTTCAGGGAGCTTCTCTGAGGTTCATAGCACTAAACATTTAGCCTTCAGTGACAACAATAAATGCACCACATTCACAGCAGATGACCCTGAAAGGGTCATGGCAACAAAGTCCCCTATGTGAACTATTTTGCCTACAGCTATAAGACTAAGGGAGGCAGATAGGCAACTTTAAGTGGGATCCTGGAGAAATATGGACTGCTCCATGAACTTTTTAGCTCACAGCTTTCTAGAGAAGATGTCCCTTCTGTCTCTGGTGAGGCCACCACTTCTGCTCTCTCTGAACCATAGGCCCTCTCAAGCTTACTCATTTCGTTTATCATCCAGGTTAGGTTATCCATCTTCCCCCTGGGCACTATTTCAGGCAAATCACAGTCTCTGTGTCCTTAATATATTTAGGATGTGGGTTATCTGGAGGTGAGAGCAACAAGCAAAACCCTCAGGTCCCTCCAGGGTCCCCCTGGAAAAGTGTTTCCACTTTTGTGGGTGTTCGTTGGAGGATTTGCCAGCAGCTGTGGTTCTGGCTGCTAAGAGCTCAGTGATTTCATTTTTTTCCCTGCATTTGTATTTCATTAGTATCTTTACTTCATTTTATTTTACACTGTCAGAGTGGCTCCTCTTCAGTTCACTTATTTAATAGTTCAGGTATATGCTATACTTAAATCAGAGTATTAGAACAATTATTATTCATTTAAGAGTTTTTGTCCTTCTCATATTCTTATTAAGGCTATGTTGCATTCTATACACATACAGGTCTTGTACAGCCTGCTCTTTATCATAGAACCCCTCTTAACTTCTCTCTTCATGTGGCAGTGTTCATGAGACATCTGGGTCAGTGGAGCTTTTAGAAGCAAGAGCTCTTCCCTCTACACTTAACTACACATTAAATTGCCCTCCATATCCAGACTAGGGGCTGTTTAATGTGGCCAGTGACATTTTTCCAAGTCTGTTTATTACCTGCTGAGACAGTTCCTCTGAGACAATTTGAGATAAAACTTTAGGAGTAATTATGCTTTATGAGGACATAATGTCCTTCAGGCTTAATTTCACACGATGTTAAATCAATTCTCCTGTTTAATACTTTTCTGTGTTCAAGTTAAAGGGCACAATATTAAATTTTCCCATACTTAGCCAAGAAGTTGGTGCCACACAAATGGTAAAAACTGACCACACACCCTTTTTTAAGTTATGCAAAACCGGCACAAGACAGAGGTGTTTTGGATCACCAACTCATAGCCACAAGTTCCATGAAAAGCCTAGATACCAGGAAAAGAAATAAAGAGAAGGATGTGACTGTTGGAGAAAATAATGCCCCATTGTTTTTACTCTAAAGTGCCACAGGGCTACCAAGTGTCTTTTGATTTCATTTCCATGCAGTTTGCTGGGTCAAAATTGGTGTCTTCTCTACCATGGTGTTATCATCTGTGATCTCTGAGACCAGAGGGCAAGGGATAACTGGGTATCCACATATGTTGGGCTGGAGAACAACCAAAGCACCTTGCTCTCTTAAAAAAAAAAACAGCATCTACCTAAAGACTCTTGATGATGTAAGGAACCCTGGATATGAAAAGAATAAAGTGATTCATCTGCCTCGTTGTTTGGTCTGGTCTTTCAGCTATAGGCCAGGCTATTCTTTATTTGGGGGCAGAAAATATATTAGCTTTTTTGGCTCAAGGGGGGCTCTTACTTGCATGCCCTGTCCTGTGGTTATCTGTTGGCTTTTAGGTTATTTGTTGCTCTGTTTGCAAAAGGTATTAAATAGCTTTGAGCTGCACACAAATTCCTCTTTTGTTGTGTGATGAGCATGTGTGTGTGTGTGTGTACATGTGTATGTTTTCTTAAGGTCCTATTCAGACATCAGCATTCTCTTCTACCTTTATAACTACTGCAATATATAATTATCTCTGCCTACCTAAGTTTGTTACATCAGAAACAGAATTCCTTGTGTGTCATTGTGTGTGGTAGAATGTGTGTGTGTGTATATGTGTGTGTGTGTGTGTGTGTGTATGTCTGTATGAGTCTGTGTGTGAATATTCATTCATGTTGTATTATAATGTACGAAGGGGATAGAAAAATGGAGTTGCCTGGTTTATTGCCCAATGCCACTAGTTTTCAATAAAGAAAGATGGACCAAAAGCAGCAACAGCAGGAATATAGCCAAGAGTGTTGAAATTTTTTACAAGAGGTGATTCCTTTTTTCCCTTTCAATCAACTCATTTGAATAGATTACTTAATTAGCATTTATTGTTTGTGAAATTCCTTGTCCAGAAGTAACATTTTAGGGCCTACAGTTTTGAAGAAAGACAATTTAGTGGGTGATAATCTTGTATAGAATTTTCAAATTGATTTCTTGGCAGTAAATTGTTGCTCAATTGTTGTGCCTTCTCAACTCTCATTAGACACCAAAGCTTCTTTATAAATACATTCATAGCCATTAAAATGTTGTCTCCAATTTCCTGTCATTTGCAACCGGTCATAACTTCAGGCACAAACAATGAAAGGACAACTATACTTTTACTATTTCATTAGTGTGCGATGAGAGTTAGAATGTGCTATTGAAGTTTATAGAGCTTTGAGGTTCCTGATGGAAACTATTTGGCTGTACTCATCCCAAGAGTAGAGATAACATTTCTCTTTGTACGCAAAATAGCTTCATTTAAATTCCACTCGGCTTGAGTCTTATTTATCAGGCTGATATATGGCTAGGGCGATACAGAGCCTCTCTAGAACCTGTTTATGATTGCCCTGCCCTCTTCTTTCCCCAAGAATACCCTGGGAATAGAGCAAGCTCATTGTCAAGGAAGCTCACTGACGGTAGAGTACAGGTTGGGTCTAATTTTCAAGTGTTTCTTTGACTCTTTAGAAGATGGTACTTAAATGTATTACCTAAAAAAGAGCTCTAGAAAATTTGAGATAACACAAAAACAAAAACAAACCAGCACACTAAAATCCCCTATGATATTTGTAGCAGTTTTTATGCTTTTTGCTTTCTGGAAGTGAGTAGTTTATGAATAGAGCTATTTCAAACTTTGCTATTGAATTTAGTGAGGATGGTATGGAAATTATGGCCTCTGTGTGGACATTTAGACCTATCCAAAATTGGTCTAAAAATTTATCTCACTGGTATAACCCTCTCATTTTATCCCAAGGAGGGATTAGATGCATAGGTGTTATAATAACAACCGTAGTGTTGATCCCATTTAAGAATTTTTATAGACTGCGCAAGAGGCTCTGACAACATTATCTCTTTTAATCCTCAGTTTTGGCTGCCAAAATGATAAAGCAGTTACGATCATGTTCATTTCTACAGATGAAGAAATAGGTTCAGAAAACTCAAGTTTCTTGACCCATAACACACAAAAGGTCGGCAGACATGGACTGTCACCCTCGGTTTACTGAGGATGCAGTTTCAAATGAAGCTTTTGAATGAAGAAACAAAACCCATGCGTTCTTTCCTCAGAAGTTACATGGTATGGATGTCTTCTGGCTTTTACAGCCTGAACACAGCCCTTTGAAGCCAGCCTTGACTCCAGTGAAGCTCCTTTATTCTCTTTGACCTGCTTTCCTCTTATCCCCATGATTTGTTGATTTTCAACTTGATGCTTCCCTCATGCTAAAGCTAAAGTAGTCTTACCTCATTGTTTCTGACTATAATCTAGATTAATAACTAGATTAATAACTACTTTAATAACTTTTTCTTCCTTAACCTTTCTTAGATTAATGTCATTGATTTCTTCATTCAGGAAAGAAAATAATATTTAGTGCCCACTCAAAATCAGGAACTGCTCTTGGGCCTATCAGTGAACCAGACTGACAGGTTCCTGTTTTGTGGAGCTCACTCTCTTGGCTAGAGGGACCATTAGCAAAGCACTAAATTTAGATTCAGAATATCAGGGCTAAATCAGAATGGAAAAACTAGCAGATGTGGCAAATGGTTATTATCTTTTTCATTTATTTATTTATTTATTTGGAGACGAGAGAGAGAGAGAGAGAGAGAGAGAGAGAGAGAGGCAGAGAGAGAATGAGCTGGGCAGAGGCAGAGAGAGAGGGAGAGAGGTAATCCCAATCAGGCTCCATGCTGTCAGCACAGAGTTGGGTGCAGGGCTCAATCTCATGTACTGGGAGATCATGACCTGAGCCAAAATCAGGAGTCAGACACTTACACGACTGAACCACCCATGTGCCCCAGCAAATACTTATTTTTAATTTGGTCTGTGGAATGTCTTAAAAATTGAATTGCTAACATGTTAAAACCAAGAGATTCCACATAGAAAACCACCTGGATTCTGGGGTCTCAGTGATTACCTGGGTCCCCGTCCCCATAAGGCACCAGTCCATAATCCCTTTGATGTGAATGTGCCCTTTGGGTGTGGTGAACTCTTTTACCACGTCTGCTTCAACCATATCTGCTTAGGCTACACTCATTTACATTATCTGTTGACCCGTGTAGACACTTTAGATTTTGTGATTACCGGAGTAAATGATCTTCAGAGTCCCTTCATATCTTGACATGGCTGTGGTTGTCTGGCTTTTCCTTGGCACCACTGTGGCCTCTCCCCAGAGGTGGCACCTGGACCAGAACTGGCAGCCAGACAAAGGTAATCTGTGTGGATCTAAGAGGACACTGGATCATCACAGGGCAAACTCAGGGCACGTTCAGTCCCTGGACAGCAACTGGCTGTTCTCACCCCAGGGTCATCATGTATTATCTCTTCCAGGCCTTGATGTTGAGGGCCTACTACTTAAACATTTTCCAGAGATTTAGTGCAAGTCAATAAAACCAACAAATCCAGAAAATTAGAAATTATCCCTGGTAAGAGCCAACCGAATCATAAGTAAATAAGAAGAGAACCTTTGAGCAAAAGCAAATAAAGTCTGATAATATTTTGAGGAATAATGCTGATTATTAGTATTCTTCAAGTTTGTTTGGGTTTTGCTTTGAAAATCTTGACTCAAAGTCAGCAGCAGAAGCAATAACAACAGCTAATATTAATTGCAGGTCTTTTATGTGTTGTCTATCTCCCCTAATTTAACCCACTACCCTCATTTTACAGATAGGAAATGAAAACCCAAGGACATTAAGTCACTTGTCCAAGGTCATCTAACTGATGTATTTAATTTCTCAAATGTGTTAATAATTTTGACTCATTCATCAATTTTCCTGACTATATGGAGAAATGAAGGATTGACAGATTACACACACACACACACACACACACACACACACACACACACACACTCCATTAGAGTAAAGCTTCTATAAATAATGCTGCAGTCTCCAGTGTCAGGGTTGAGCAGAATCTTTCCCCACTCTACATTATCTAGATCTATTTATAATATTTACAGGAAGTTTCAGTCTTGATCATTTTAGCTATATTAAACCATCAAGGACCAATGATAAAGGTGTTTTATGGAGGAGTCCACATAGGGAACTAGAAGATACACCAAAAGCAAGCTGGTAAATAAATACAAGAAATACAAGTGCGATATCAGGATTTGATCCCCATAGTAAGTATTATTAAAGAATGTAATTTGGCTAAGAAAAAAAATTCTAACAGGGCAAATCCTACCTCTCAAAAAATTTTATGCTGAATCTTTAAGATTATAAGTAATGTGTCACACTAAACCAGAAATATTTGAAAAGCTCCTTGATTGTCCCTTTCTCATTTTGTCATGTTTATACTCAAACATATCATGGGGAGCTCTTAAGGCAGAACAGAGTGTCATCTAGACAGTTAATGAGAATTCGGACTGGATTTAGGTCTTCCTGAGTCTTGTTTTACTTCAGCAGGATGAGGCATAAGCTGCTGAAATTCTGAGAATAGAGTCCTCTCAGGGTGTAGGACTCACAAAGAACCTATTCTAAATGAGCTTTCTACTAGCTACATGTGAGGCAAAATAATTTGAGGTGTGTTTGTTAAAACAAGAGCCTGTTATTTATGACCCATGTCTGTATACATGTGGATCTAAGGGACCAGCCACTTTGGCAGGGGTCCTTTTGTCACTGTCTTCCTGATCACACTGTGTCCCTGGCCATCTCAGATATCCCTGTGCTAGATCTGAGGCAACCTGTGCATACGCAGGAACTTGGAGTGGTGAGAACAGCCTAGTGGACTGGTTAAGAGCACTAGGTTTGAACCATGGCTCTGCCATAAGCTCACCCTTGGGTTACCTTTCTCTGACTCAGTTCTCTCATCTATAAAGTGAGGATAATCATAGTACCTCCCTTGTAGGATTGTTGGGGGGATCAAACAAATTAATCCATTTAAAGTGCTTAGAATAGCACCTGGGACATAATAAGGTTAAGTTAGTTTAGGGGCTGTTAAATAACATTTCCCTGACACATTCCCAGTGTCAGATACCGCTTTAAATAACAAATAGTATTTGGAGACCTTTCATGTGCCAGGAGCCAATCTAAGAATTTAGCATGTATTGTCATTTTGTTTTCAAAATATATGTTATATATACAGAATATACAAAATACTATGATTATTATCTCTATTTTCAGTTGGGAGAACTGAGGCATAGAAATATAATATCCCTAGGTCACACAGCTATTAAGTAATAGAAGCCAAACTTGAAAGTAGGCATTAGTCTATGGAACCCATGCTCTTAACCACTATGCCATAAAGAGATGCAAACCATATTTGCTTACTCTTCCAAATCCAACACTGAATTCATTAATTGCAAATATGCTTGATCTCTGAGAGCTTGGGACAAAAGAGCCTGTATTGTTCCCTTATTACCTACAGTTTAAGGCCAGTGAGGTTGATATAATTAAGCCATTTGATAATCACAGCATTTTCTTAGATCAAAGACTCAGCCTTTTTAGTGAAGGAAAACTCACAACAACCAATCTGGCTAAGGATTCTAGGTGCTTCTAGCCACCTTGTTTTCAATTGCTCTCACTAGTATTGTTTCCCCAACTAGATTATAAATTCTTGGTAGACTAGGCCATATTTATACAACAGTTTATCTCCCACAACACTCATGAGTATTGGGCACTCTAATAAATACCAGTGAATGAATTGGTTCCAGTTATCTTGTACCCTGATATCAACAATCCTTGTTGTTTACATAATTTTTCAGTAGTCAAGGTAGGAATTCTAGAATTTACTTTGGTGCAAAGTTGTGGCTCTAGTGCTTTCTAATTGAATAACAATGGGACAAATTACTCGTTGATAATGAAATCACCATCTCTCTTATGTCTGCAAAGAAAGTTCTCTACTGAAGTGAGGCTCTGCTGGTAATCTTTGATTTCCAATCAGGAGAATAGAATGGCAGAATAAAGTGAAAATTGACTGTTATTTGTTGATGATTACTTAATTGAGTTTTTGTCATTTTTTTAGTGATTGTGAAACATTAGAAAGTCCCAAAGGAACTAGGTATGCATGAAAAATAGAAGTAGAAAAAAAGTACATGTTTGTAGGGTAGGCTCATAGGGAAGGTAATTGAGGATGACGGAAGCCATACTGTCACACTCAAAAAGGGCCTTTTCCTAGCCATACCATATAGAAAATGATGGCCTCTCAGTGAAAATGATGCATCTAAAGGAAGCATAGGCTAAAGATTAGCTGGCATCTAAGGAAGCATAAGCTTTTGATATTCTGTCTTTCATTTGGGGAGGGGGGAAAACCAAACTTTAGATAGTAGAATGAAAGCTTAAAAATATCCCATTCGATTTACTTTGGATGGCACTTGCTGCTATCTATTAAAATTAAACACAGGGGTGCCTGGGTGGCTCAGTCAGTTACGCATACAACTCTTGATTTTGGCTCAGGTCATGATCCCAGGGTTATGGGATCGAGCCCCTCATCAGGCTCTGTGCTGAGCATGGAGCCTGCTTGAGATTCTCTCTCTCTCTCTCTCTCTCTCTCTCTCTCTCTCTCTGTCTCTGTCTCTGTCTCTCTCTCTCTCCTCCCCACCCCCTGCCCCCGCCGGCCCCTCTTTCTGCTTGTGCTCTATCTCTCTAAAATAAAAAAAGAAAATTAAACAGAAACACAAACACACACAACACAAAAAAACCATATATTCTTCTTGTCTAGGGAGAACATACATTCTGGTTTGTCTTGAATAGTCCCGGCTTCTGCCTATTATACTAGTATAATTATTAGTATATTTTTCTGAGTTCTTATTTGGATAATAAATTATAATCCACCATACCTCAATGATTCCTCTGCTTGGTATCTCATCTAAAAAATTACTCACACATATAAACAAGGAGATTATTGCACCTCTGTTTGTAATATCACAACATAGAAAACCATACAAATGCTCACTAGGAGGAGAATGGCCAAATAAACGGCATAGCATTCATCCTAAGGAGCACCATCTTGCAATTAAAAAAAATGTGGGGTGCCTGGGTGGCTCAGTCGGTTGAGGATCTGACTTCGGCTTGGGTCATAATCTCACAGTTCCTGAGTTCGAGCCCCACATTGGGCTCAGTGCTGTCAGTGCAGAGCCTCCTTCACATCCTCTGTCTCCCTCTCTCTCCTCCCCTCTCCACTCATGTGCTCTCTCTCTCTCTCTCTCTAAAAAAAAAAAAAAAAAAAGTGAGTACTGAAATGGACAAATCCTAGATAAGGGAGAAAAAAGCAATTTTCAGAATATTGTCCATTATGATAATGCTTAGGTTACTTAACAAATGCAAACTAATTAAAAACGTATTATAGGGGCCACATATACAAGTATGTAAAGATGGAAAATGAAAGAACATTTGCCAAAATAGTAATGGGTAAACTGTATAGGAGTGATGGGTTTGGATTTGATATGGTGGTTAAGGGTAAGTTTAACTGTCAAATTTCAACATTTATTTAATTATTTTGAGAGAGCAAGAGAGAGAGTGGATGAGTGTGGGTGTGCAGGGGAGGGGCAGAAAGATATGGAGAGAGAGAATCCCAAGCAGGCTCTACACTGTCAGCATAGAGCCCTATGCAGGGCTAGATCCCACGAACCATGAGATCATGACCTGAGCTGAAATCAAGAGTCAGATGCTTAACAGACTGACCCACCCAGACACCCCTATCACATTTCAGCTTTTTCACAAGGACACTTCAAGCCCAGATGGCTTGTGGAATTGATAAATGATTTTAAATATAATTTAAAATTTAAAATAATGTTCCGAGGTGATGTCGTTCAACTCGTTGTTTTAAATTGAGGTAACTGGGGCTCAGAGAGGCCATGTGAATTTTCCAGGGGCACAGCATCAATTTGGGGCAGAGCTGGGGCCCAAATGAGTCTCCTGATACCCTGTATTTTATTCTGTCACTGGACAATGCTCTATTCCAAGGCTCATGAGATTTATTAAGTTGCTTTAATTCCATGGAAATGAATTGTTGGACACAAACTTGACCACACTCATCAAATTTTACTTCCTCTAAACTCCAGATTAAAAATTAACGTCCAGGGCCACTGAGCCCATCAGTTTACCCTGGACTGGTGGCCACCTGACTTATTCTCTGGGGTCTGCTATCTGGTGTAATTGTGCCCCTATTTCTCCAGCATGTGTTAATTTGATGTCAACATTAAAGTGGCCATTATGTTTTGAAGAAGTGGTGAGTGTATGGCAAGTAGAATTGTCCTGATGTTTTCATTATAATGATCATGGAGTCACTTGCCTTGATTTGTGTCACCATCTTTCTTCAGGTAAGCAGTGTGTTCATGACCTCTTCAACAGCAATTCTTTGAGCCCCAGTGAAACCTGCTAATGTGTAGGCAGCTGAAAGCAGCTAAAACATTATTCTTCCCTGAAGTGTTTACATGTTAACAGAGATCAGGACCTTAAGTTAAATTTGATGGTATTTTAAAGGTAAAATCTTAGATATTAACCAGTAGATTAGTATTAGTAGATAAGCTTTTATTGAACTTTTTTTTTTTTTTTGCCTTCCTAATTTTCCTGAAATTATACTAAATGACTACACTTTGTTAATATTAATACACATCCTGGTAATAATTGTCATCAGTGTTGTTAGATTTAGAATCCAGTACTTTATATGAACTATGTCATTTAATCCACAAAACAATAAGATAGAGACTATTTTTATCTCCAGTGAATAGATAAACACTAAGAAGAAGATTGGCTTCTCAAAATTTAGGAACTTGGTGAATGTCAGACAGTCGGAGACAGAGGTGGTTTCAAACCCAGGCAGTGTGATTTCAGAGCCTCAGCTCCTCACCACTATGCCATATTGCCTGTGCCATAATAATGATTATGCACTTATTATGACTGTACAAAATATAATGTAATACAATAAAAAATAATATCATGTAAGATATAATTACATGCAATTAGCTGTGTGGGGACTCATTTACATACTTTAATTTTAAAAATGCCAAGGGGATAGGGTGGAAACACTTTCTCTGGGAGTTATTAATAGAATTCCAGAAACTGGGTGGGTTTGAGCAAAGTTTATCAGGTGGTTCTTCTCCTCCCGTCCCTTCTTTCATGGCTCAACATTTTACTGGCTGGCACTCCTACTTGGGAGATAAATGCAACCCCAGATCTCACTATTCACACCACACAGAGAGCTCACTTACTGGGTAACTGGTAGTAACTGGTGGGTTTGGTAAGAGGACATAGCTGTAACTCAGCTGAAGCATTCCGTTGATGTCATAAAAGGTGATAGCGCAGCTCCAGTGGCAGGTGATGGACAGCATAACCCTTGAGAGCACATCACCTCTGTACTCGTTCATTTCTGCTGACTTAATTTATAGCTGGGACTTGGCCCTTCCTTTGGACTTACAGGAAAGCCTAAGAACTGAATGACTGAACTTACCATGATCAATGTAGAAGGCTCTTCTCAGCTTTCTGCCCTCCACCCAAGGACACCTGGAGCTCCTCCAAGCCCAGTGACAGAAAGTTGTTTTTGTAGAGATTGGCAGCTCTTATTGTCAAAATATATAGTTAAAGTTGGCTCTATGAACTAAAATTCATTTTGTTAGATCTTCACTCAGTGCGTAGAAACACTTTCTCAATTACCTTTTCAAGTATGCTATTTATCTCTCTCAGTTATTTATTTGTCAATTCCTTCTACAAATGTTTAAGAAAGAGTCCTAATGCCAGTGTCTTAGTGCCATGAAGGAAGGGCATGTCAGATAATGGTCAATGGGAATGAGTGCAATGGTAGCCTAGAAAAATGTCTGGAATGGGGAAAGCACTCAGGAAATCGTATTTGCGATTTGAATTAAATCCATATTGCTCCTGATGTGAGATTTCGGATTATAACACTCAAGATCATCATTTCCTAACAAGAAACGCTGCATAATCTTGGCGTTATTAGCCGCACACTCTGACCAACTGAGCTAACCAGCCACTCTAACACCATGTGATCTTTATTTACATATAGTTTTTTCTTTCTTAATGCAAAGTTTTGAGAGGCTATCCAGAAAAATAAGCTTGGACTTTTGAGAAATTGAAAATTGTTACAATATTTTTAAAGATGAGTCAAACTTACCCAAACACATTCCATGGAAACTCAGGCCTACAGATCAGTTTTGTGGTCAAATTAATGAGGGAAACTCTGCCACTTTTATCCCTTGCCTAGGAATTTACTATACCTTAAAAGCTCTGAGAATTCCTGCCTCCAGTAAAGATGTCTGCTTAATTTTGTTTAACCCCATGTTTCCCAACCCATTTCATCAGAGCCCCTGTGCAGAATAAGTGCTCAGGAGAAGATGCTTCCAGAGAGGGGATTATGCCCACAGAGTACAAGGAGATAACTGCTTTTGCTGACGATTAGGGACCACTGTCCAGAACAAGTTGTAAACAGTATTAATGACAATCTTTACCCAAGATCTTAACTGAACCTTTAAGTTCCTAAGTCGAATCGTGCACAACCACAGTATTTTGCCCCTTTGCTGCAAGGAAGAGAATAGTGTGGTGACCCCTCAAGAATGGAGAGATGATCTTTAAAAAAAATGCTTCAGAGGAGTTGGAAGTTAGAACATTTCTGTCTCTATCAGAATACCATGTGCCTGCTGGGATTTGATAAACCTTATTTAAGAGCTTTGTCATAACCCAAGTGGCCTTTCTATTCAGTTCATGCATTTCTTTAACTTTCATGCCATTTCACTTTTGAGAAAGAACGTTAACTCAAATTGCAATAACATCACTCTTCAGGATTTGCATAGCTGGTCTGCGGCTTTTGGAGGAAGCTTCCCAGAAAGAATTCCAATAGAGCATCCACATTGCCTAAGGTATTTATTGCTTCCAAAGAGAATTCTCTTACTTTATGGATGAGAGGTAGGGCCTCAAAGAAGATGATCCCTAATTTATGCAGGTAGAACCAAGGTAATATTATGGGATACCAAGAAATAGTGTTAGTGAATAAAAATATTGTCAATAAACTGAAGCCATTAGCTGAATGATCTAGAATCTGTTTACCTGGCCAGGTTAGAGCTTTCTTAATGCCCTTGCTATTGTATTTGAAGCAGGCCTAATACATTTAATTATCTCAATAAGGTAGATATTGGCTGTTACCTTTATAATAATAACAGCAATGAGAAAAACAACCTTAATAATTGAGGATTTTGCAGTTTATAGAGTATCACCTACATTACTTCCTGGACTGATCAAGTTATTTCAATTTATAGATTTACAGTACTCAGAGAGGTTAAGTGATTTGTGTATGGTCACACAGCTAATGCATAGCAGAGCTAAAGCCAGAACCTAACCCATTGTATTTCCCTTAAATTGTATTGTCTCACTCCCCAGAGTTCCTCAGGCAGAGCTGTTCGATTGGCTATAACCTATCTCTTTTGAGTATCTGATATATTCTGGGGGGGCTTTCCAAGGAGAATCATCTGGAAGGGAGCTTTGGATTTGTGTGTTGAGACTGAGTAACCCTTTTATTTAACAAATTTTTATACAGTGATTATTGTCATAGGTTTCTAAACACTTTGTAAATGCCAAGTTGTGGATTTCTCTTATCAGTCCTACTCTGCAGATATAATTTTACTCCATTTTACAAAATAAACCAAGATCATGGGTGCCTGGGAGGCTCAGTCATTTAACAGTCCAACTCTTGATTTCGGCTCAGGTCATGATCTCATAGTCATGAGATCAAGCCCTGCATCAGACTCAGCATGGAGGGTGGGGCCTGCTTTAGATCCTCTCTCTCCATCTCTCTCTGCCCCTCCCCTGCTTGTGCCCCTCCTCTCTCTCTTGCACTCTCTCTCTCTCTCTCTCTCTCTCTCTCTCTCAAAATAAATTAAAAAAAAAAAAAAGAAACTAAGATCAGGGAGGTTAAATCACTCTACTGAGGATACCACCTGTTTGAACTACAATTTGCACACAGCCTCTCTGGCTCCTTTTCCTTTCCTCTGTTTATGCAAATATGAGATTGGGTAGAAGAATCAGGCCAAGGGTGATTCAGATTGAGAGATTTTTTGTTGTTCTAAACAACATGAGGTTGTCTAGGTGGTAAGCTTATATGGAAGGTTTTCACTTTTTTATTTATACTTTCATATCATTTCTAAATTTTCTACAGTATTTATGTGTTACTTTCATCATTACAAAAGGGTGTCTACTGAAAACAATTACTCTAGTGTGGAGTTTCACCCTTTATGCTAGGCGCTGAAACAGATATATTGGCAAACACACACAAACACATACATGCACAGTCACACACTCATATGAGGGAAATTTTGAACCAAGAAACTTGTATTTAACCCCTCTTCATTCCTTTTTGCACATGCCTTTGTGACCTTGAGCATATCTGCACTATTTTGAGCCACTGGTTTCTCATCTGATAAATGGGGAATAACACTACTCCACAGAAGGTTAGGAGGACTAAGTGAGACACAGGATGTGCACGTGCTTTATAAGTTGAAAAATGCTATAAAATGTAAATGACTCTGTTTAGGTAAAGACATTTATGACATGTGTTTGAAAGTTTCCATTCCTGGCTATTTGCATAGATGTTACACAACTTGTGTTTTAGAAAGAATTTTATCCTGCAGCCTTTAGCCAGTCAGGATGTGAGCTAGGGTGGAAGTTTTGTGGGATAAGCAATCTGCTGCTCCCTTGGAGAATTCTCTAAATTTGCAAGTAGAAACATCGCAGTTGGCAAAATGGAGCTAGAGTAATAACATTTATCATTCAGGTGAAGCTGTTGTGTTTGCAAAGGGCTTGGTAATTGGTAATTAGCTGACCCCCCTTGCCTCCTCCTGCCATCCCCCACCTTCTTCCTGCCCTGCTGTGTGTGCCCTCTTGAATTCAGAGGCGGAGGCACCTGCATCCTCCCACTATGTTGCTCCCCACATGGTGTCCAGAAAGTCCCAGTGGGCCACAGCCATCTGATGAGTCAGTACCAGTGGTGAGAGTTATACTGTCCATACAAATGAGCTCTGGCCCTGTGGTCCTGGACCAGTAGGAAATGAGGTCAGGCATGCAAGACATTGGTCTTCAGGCAGGGAGTAGTTTTAGTAAAAATAGGAATTCTCTGCCCCCATCTTATTTCTCTCTTATCTTTTCTCCCTCAAAACCCAACCTCTGCCTTGTCAGTTTCTTGGCATCCAATAACCCATTTTTATTTCCTCCAACCATGTCATTGGCAAACTGGATTTCCCTGTGTGTTCCCTCAAGTAGGGTGGGTTTTTCTCATTCATTTGTTCCCAAAAAGTATTAGGACCCAAAAGTCTAGATGATCTTTTGGCCGCTTCTTAGATAGCAATTTAGACTCAGTGAACACCCATTTTGTCTCTTCAGCTCCATTCAATCACATTCTTCACCTGAAGGGACTGAGACTTCTTATTAACAACTCCATCCTGCTTAAAAAAATGGAGAGCCACCTCTTTGCCTTTTAGTGGATCCAAGATACGTTTCTTGAAGAATGGCTAACAACTTAATAATTAACAAAACCATCTTTTCTGACCTTTTTTTTTTCTTTTCATCAATTTGGAGGATTCTGCAATTCTCTTTGGCCTGTCATGAGTAGGTGCTCATATTGTTGAAGACCAAGTTACAGTTCTGCAGTTTGGGGCTTCACTAGTAACTACACCCTCCAGAAGCCCCTAGAACTGAAAGTTAACAGTCTGCCCAGGCACAATTGCTCCTTTTCAGTCTTCCTGAGAAGGTTTCCATCTTATCTGTTCTGTCTTGGACTGTTTTCCCTAATTAATTTTACCACCTAGAACATTAGACTTCACGTGCTCTCTCCCTCTCTTTTAATTTTTTTTCTCTGTGATGCTTTCTCTCCACTACCCTCTCCTGTCTCCCACCCATCTGTTCTTTTTATGGAAAGTCATAAAGTTTAACATATAGTAAAGAGGAGCAACATTGACTTCATAGGAGGGAGTTAAGGACCTGGTACAGCTGGGCAGCCCTAGCTGAGCCTCAGTTTCCTGATCTATAAAGTGGCAAGTCAAAACTGCCTCATGGGAAAGATGATGGGGATGCTGCAATGGGTGGATCAGAGCATTGTCCTGGGTGGAATCTCAACACTGCCATTGACTGGCTGTGTGACCCATGGGGACCTCTGTACTTCATCTTATAAAGCAGGAAAATAATAGCACCTGTTTTATAAGATTGTATTGGAAGACTAAAAGAGACCATTCGTGTAAAGTACTTCACGGGTTGCCAGACCAATAGAGTAATTCCTCCATAAATATTATCTATGGTTGTTGTTGTCATTATTCTTGGAAATTAGCAAGTTCTGGTTCCCTGAGGAAGAGGTGTATCATCACCTGGTTTAGGTCTCATATATCCACAAAAACAAATTGTGAAGTGCCTAAAGGTACTTTGTAAGCATAACCATGTGCCCAGGGACTCACAGCAGCGCTCACGTGCTTTGGCAGGGTGTCATTGGCTCAGGTTTTTGGACCCACTCCTTGGAGCTGATCTTGGCAAAGGGAATTCCTCTCTTAGGATCAAGTGTAATGCTTTGAGAAAACATGGATTTAGAAGCCAGTGAGGCCAAAGGGATCCAGGACCAAGAGTTCCCATAGCTACAGACCCAGGCCCAGTTGGGGACCATGGGGAGGGTACTCAAGGTCTCTCACATGCTACATCCAGACCTATCTCAGCACCTTGATCTCCCTTGTTGTTAAAAGGAAGAAGCTTTACATACAGACACATTTTTCTTACTTACGTTGAACATCTGCAAAATGAGCCTCTTACCTTCTATATTTTTTGAACTGCCATACAAACCTTGGCATTATTGTTAACAAATAGGCCTTTTTTTCTAATTGTCTGAACCTTAGAATGGGAATGGCTTGCTTTGATCTTTCATGAGTTTGATGGCCAAATCCAAAGAGGGCATGGTGAAAATAATGACTGAGGGAAAGTAAATCTGATGGCTGCATAAGGCTGCAAGTTGGGAGCAATGACCTGGCTCAAAGTTTGGCCAAGTTAGGGTGGACCAGAATCTATTCAGAGTAAAAGATGCTTGCTGCATCGTATTATATAGTATTTCACCCATCATACCATGGCATAGCGCTAGAGGGGACTGTGAGGATCATTTGAAGATAAACAAACCAAGGCCTCCAATGTTTATAGCTCTATACATAGAGGTGAAGGCAGGGTAGATGCATTCATTCAACAACTAGGTTTTTTTGTTTTGTTTTGTTTTGAGCTTTCACTGTGTCTCAGGTTTCATGCTGAAAACACAAGGGTGAGTAAGACAGGTGATGTCTTCATGTCTACATCTTCCTCTTCTTCTTCAAACAAGGCCAGTAAACAGAAAATATAGATATAGATATAGATATAGATATAGATATAGATATAGATATATAGATATAGATATAGATTGTGATACAAAACAAATAATTAAGGGGGGTGCCTGGGTGGCGCAGTCGGTTAAGCGTCCGACTTCAGCCAGGTCACGATCTTGCGGTCCATGAGTTCGAGCCCCGCGTCGGGCTCTGGGCTGATGGCTCAGAGCCTGGAGCCTGTTTCCGATTCTGTGTCTCCCTCTCTCTCTGCCCCTCCCCCGTTCACGCTCTGTCTCTCTCTGTCCCAAAAAGAAATAAATGTTGAAAAAAAAATTAAAAAAAAAAAAAAACAAAAAAAAACAAATAATCAAGGAATAGATATAGGGAATATCCAAAAAAGTTAGGGCAGATGTGAGGCAGGTACTTTAGGTAGCTTGGCCAAGCATAACTTCTATGATATATGCTAAAAATTAAAAGATTAGAGGAGTTTGCAATGTGAAAAGTGGGAAGAAGAGCAAAGAACCTAAGAAAATTCCAGATGGAGGACTTGGCATTTACAAAGGCTTGAGGTGGGAAGATCTTAGGCCCTCCTAGTTGTTGAAAGAAGACCACTGTGGCTGAAGCATTGAAGCAGCTTCATATGAGTTTGGAGAATTAGGAAGGGCCAGATTATCTAGAGCCTTGGAGGCCAGTGTAAGGAGTTTGAATTGTGATTCAAGGCAGTAGCTCTCAAACTTGTGCATGAGTCAAAACCATCTGGAGGGCTTGTTAAACATAGATGTCTGGGCCTTATCTCTAGAGTTTCTGATTCTGTAAGTGAGAGCTGAGAATATGTATTTATAACACATTTCCAAGTGATGCTGATGCTGCTGGTTTAGAGACCAGACTTTGAGAACCACTGCTCTAAGGCCATGAGGAACCTATCGGAAAGATGTTTAATAGAATTGTCAGAATTTAGTAACCAACTAAGTGTGGGGTTCAAGAGGGATAGGAATCAAAGATAATAACAAAGGTATAATCCTATATGATTGGGGGTAAACTATGGAGGAAAAAGTCTTTAGTTGGTTTTGGATGATAAAACAGTATAGCTAGTAGGAATCTTTCATGGGTTTCAGTGGATATGGGAATTCACATATCCCTAAGCCTTTCAAAGATGGGTGGTAGAGAGGGTACAAATGTAGAGGAAGAAGAGGCAGAAGTATGATGATGTCAACCTGGAATTTCTCTAGGTCCTCCTAGCCAACTCTTTCCCCCTGAAAACTTGGGGCCAGCCACCTCATTGGCTTGCCCTGCCCAAAGACAAGCGAATATTGGCAACATTTTCCGTCCACCAGAAGACAGGGTCTATAGTTAGTCTTGCTGCTACACATATTATACCTAGTGATCCCAGGTGGACAGGCTCATTCTTATGATCCTCCTCTTCTACCATCTTGTAGTAGTCTGGTCTCTACTTCCTGCATCCTAAAGTAAACAAACAAACAAACAAACAAACCCCTAATTCCTCCAACCAGTGGTGCTAACCAGTGGCAGTGCTGCTGACCAGGGACACTCACTCTTCACCTAGATGAACTGGGTCTAAGCGTGCCCTGCCCTGCCCTGGAATGCCCCACTGTTTTCATGTGGTCAGTTAAGTTCTCCAGTCCCAATTCCACCAGGGCAAAATTTTAGCTCCTTGCCATGGGTATATGCTGCTCAGAGGAAATCCAAGTCTGAGGGTAACTTTTGCTGGGCAGAAGGACAAAACTAGTGAATGACATGAAGCATGGTCTATCCAAAAGAGAGGCCATGAAAGGACAGTGTCATGGAAGCCAAAGGAAAGAAACATTTTTAAAAAGGAGAGGCTCAGGTACATGCAAACTGTTGAAAAGTGTAAGAAATTAGAAAAAAATATATGATTTGTCAACAAATCATGACAACTTCATAGAGAACAGTTATACAAGAGTGGGTGGATAGAAGAAAACAGCAATCAAAGCCCAATAATGCACATCTAATGCTATTAGGTTAAATACTGCACAAGTAGTTGAGTGATGAAAATTATTAATTGTGCACATGATGCTCACTCTATGCCCCGGGTACTTCTAGTGCTGCTTGAATAGTGGAATAATTGGCAGATAACTGCACTATTAATTATACCAAGGCTTGCTTGGTGGTAGACTAAAGGCCAAACATGTAGGATGAGGGGTATCTATGTATTCCTTTTATCTCTATGCCCTGAGAAAAGGGAATGGGATGCTCAAGGTCAACTTGAACCTGCAACTGGCCCGGTAGACTGAAGTTCTACTGTGCTCGGTCTTGAAAAGGAAATCACAGTATCTATGCAGTATGCCTACGCAGGTTCAGAGGCCGCCTGCCGCATGTATGCAAATGGCACTTAGGCACAGGAGGGGTGAAAGATGTTCTCAAGCTCACTGCATAAAACATTTATAAGCCAGGCTCCCAAGGACCAGTATTCTTCTGTCACATCCATCCTTGGTCACATGGTAAACATTCCCCATTCCTTGTTCTATTGACACCAATGAAACTATCCCATACGGGTAAGAACAGGCACGAAATCCATAGCTTTTCACACCTGGATTTTCCACAAAGTCAATTATGGCAAACTGTATGCAGAATATCTGGCTTACCTTGTCATGAGATGAGTAAGGTAGTAAGAAGCCACCCTATTGGAGGCTGAAAGCTTTGAACCAGTGCTATCCAACAGAACCTCCCGTGGTGACAGAAGTCGTGTTTTGTGGTACCAATGTGGTGGTGATTAGCCATGAGTGCCCGTGAGCACTTCAAATAGGGCTAATGTGACTGACAGACAAATTGACAAATTTCAATTAATTTAAATTAAGTAGCCACATATGAGGAGTGGTTAAAGCACAGCTTCAGAAGACACTCCAGCTTTTCTTCCTTTTTAACGCACCCACTTCTGGGCTGCATGTCTGGGTGTGAGGGACCTCAGGGCCTCTTAGGGTGGTGATGTATGTCCTCCAGGATGACATTTCATCTTGGACAATTTCCCTCCTCTGATCAAATGAGAACTTCAATGAGTAAAAATCTGCCCAGAATTACTTAAGGGGGGTGAAGGATGAACATATTAACAGGCTAAAGATAACAAGAAAGTCCTTTAAAAATGAATGTGGTGGCTATTTAATGCTGCCAAATCAATTTGTGCAAAATAACGAAAGACAAGGATGAGTTGAGGCTGACAGGGAGCAATTAAGTTTTGTGATTCTGCCTTGAATTATTAATTTCAAGAAGGGTTGTTTCTCTCTCTTAAATCTACATCTTCTTCACCCCTAGAGTGATGGTGGAAAGCACTTTACGTGTGAGCCTCTCTAGATTGTTGAGCAACCTTGGTTTCTTTTCTCATGCTCTCAGCAATCCATCAAGGTTTACATTTGTTTTTCTCCCCACATTTGCACAATTAAGCTCTATAAATAAGTGTTTTTAAAAAACCAGCAACAACAGGGGAGAAAGCATCCTCATCACATTTCATGGGTGAGCCTGCTTCATGGGGTGTCCTCACAGCCATGGCACGCACTCTTCAGAACAAGGGGAGCACACACGCTGGGGAAAGTGAATTCATGTGAGCTCATTTTCCTCCTGGGAAAGATAAAATGTCTTTGGCTGGTCAGCTCGCTTGGTGAAGTCACTGTGTTACTGACATCCTTGATCTCAGGATTAAGACTTGTATGTGGGATGCTTTCACTCATGAAGGGTTCCTTTGTACAGAGCCCAGACTTGGGAAGCCACCTTAAAAATGCACATGCATTCCAAAGAACACTGAGAGAATGGCTTAGCTCACGTCAGCCCTTTGCTAACAAAAGCCATCAATGCATGTGCCTTGCTACCCACAGTGGGTCAGTAGAAAGGACACCCAAGCTAGAGCCATTCCAAGGGGGTTTGGTTTGATGTGGCTGTCTCTCAGGAAATGAATAATTGCTTGGTTTCTTTGAACTTCAGTTTTCTTTGAAGAAACCCTTCCCACCTATCCAAGTGCACTAAGCCCATGGCATATAAAATGAGATTTGGTTATTTTATGAGATAGCAGAGTTTTGTGGAAAGTGCTTTGGGATCAGATTGATTGGAGTTTTAATCCCATTTCTGTCACTTTCTAGCTGTTTGACTAGAATGGGACAAAAGATCCCTGAGATTGTTTCCTCATCTGTGAAACTAGGCTAATGCTACCTTGTAGGATGACAGTGAGGGTTAAAATGAGGAATGTGAAGTTTCTGGTGTAGTGGCTTACATGTGGTGTGGTTCTAGGAGACACAGCCAAGAAATCCAGGAGACAATTCCCAGCAGTCCCAGAAACAGTGTGAAACCTTCCTCCAGGGAACCTCTGATTTGATCACTTCCCTCTTGACAGCCCTTTTCTTTATTCCTCTTGTGCCATTGTGTGTCAGAAAAAAATGTCATTCATTCATTCATTCATTCATTCATTCATATATTCACCATATATTCACAAATACTTCTGAGAGCCTAGGGCATGTCAGGAGCAGTTATAGGTGCTAGGGTTATAGCAGTGAACAGAATCCGGACCACATATTTATATTTTAGTGGGAAGATAGACACAGATGCAATAAACAAATGAAGACATACTGTCAGAAAGTGATTAGTGCTATAGAGAAGGTAAAATAGGACAAAGGGATATGATGGAGGTGATGGAAACCGATTTAATGTTAATGGCCAGCATGTGATCTTTAAGATCACCTGCACACATACACACACGCACACGCACAGTGAGGAGGGTAGATCCCCTATTCTGTGAAGTGAGGAGGACATGGCATGAGGATCCTGGGGGCAGGGGATGTAGGAGGCAGGAAAACCACTGGTATAAGCCAGGCTGAGGAGGGGCTGAGGAAGGGAAAGAAGGTTCAGGTAGGTGACATGAGGTAGGGAGATCACTGGGAGGCAGAGAAGGCAGCTACCACATGGGGAGATGTGAGCAGGGAGAGGGAAGGAAGGTGCTGGAGACTTCCCAGTTGATGTGACACACTCCTAGGCCTCCTCATGAAGCCCTCAGCAAAGATGTGTGTGACTGACACTCTTGATGTAGGTTTTGGTGATGGGGGACTTGGATCTGGGGCATATGGAACCGAATACTGAGTGAGAGCAAGGATGGCCCACCAAGCCAATATTTATATACTTTTTGTTTTAAGTGATCCAAACATTGTAAACAAGCGTTACATAAAAAACAGTCAAGTCCCTTTCACTGTTCCCTAAATTTCAGCCTCCAGAAGTGACCAGTCTTAAAAGTGAAATGTGTATCTTTCTGATATTTTCCTATAAATACACAAACACAAATGCAGTGTTTAAAGATGAACAGTGGTTTCCTTCTCTTTTTTTTTTTTTTGAGAGATCTGATATCATAGTTTCCCAGGAACCAAATCCCAAGAAAGACTACCAGAATATTCTAGTATCAATGTGGCATCCTCAAACTATAGCAATTCTCACAGAAAAGTCTGTCTCTTGTCCCCATTGCCACATCCTAACTGTTCCTCAGCACACTCCACATCTGCCTGCCGTTCTCTGCAAAGAAATGGTTACTCCAGCAGGTCTTTACAGGCAAGATTGTATCATGCTCCCATCCTAGCCTCCAGTCATTAAATAAGAGAGATTCCCTGCCACTTGAGGCCCCATCACTTGAAACACGGTGGGGATAGGGACAAGGAAACTAAATAATTCACCTCTTGGTGTGCTCTGAAAGGGAGAGGAGCTCAGTGACACGTCGCCATGGAAATCAGGTTGTGTTTACCAGTAGCTTCCTCTATTGGAGTGTGGCAGGTTAGCCTGTGGGACCGTGGCTCTCAACCTTCACTATACACTGGAATCACCTGGGGGCTGTGCAGATATTGGCACCTGGGTCCCACCTGCAACAATCCCATTTCATTAGTTGTATTGCAGCCTGGGCATCCCCAGGTAATTCTCATGTGCAGGCAAAGGTTGAGAGCCAGTGCTGGAGGTCAGCTCTCCCTGTTCTGGTAAATTAGTCATTATCCTGAGCATCAGGAGTCAGCATAAATGAATCCAGTACTTTGTTTTATTTTAATACTGATACCACTTTCAGCTGGGGAAGCAGTCTGCTCGTTTGTCCACCTTTCAGAAACAATGCATCTCTAGTTCAACTCATGTCCTTTCCTTTGATTCAGTCTCATTCCTGATGAGAAGGGGCAACACATGTGGATGTCAAGGGGCCTTGCTGGCCTTTGTTCTGGAAATTTGGCCATAGCATGCTTGCAGAGTGCTTGTCCATATGAGGCTTCAAGCAGCTTTGGGGTCAGACACCCACCTCCCCAACTTCCAGGCAGTCGCCATCTTTTGCATTCCCTTCTTGGATTTCCTTCAACATGCAGATTGACGAGGCAGGGAGTTGATGGGGGTGGCTGGAGTCCAGACTTGATGTAATCACTGAGAAGAATGAACAAAGTGTACCCACGATTCCTGACCATACTTCTGGTGTCATCTCTAATGGTGCTGACTTAGGGACCTTGCCTGCTTTTGCCTCACTCAGCTTGACCAGTCTGTGGCTAATAGGCTTAACCATGTTAGACCTAACCATGTGGAGCACAGAGCGCTAATCTTCCCTTTGTGCTGTGCATGGATTAGCATTTGCTTTGTAGCTCACCTCACATCTGTGGGGTGTCCCCAAGGTTGAGAAGTGCTGAGGCAGGGCACCAAGTAGATACCGGATATGGGGTGGCAGTAACCAGGAACCAGAACAAAGCCTGTGTCACTTCCCTTATTTTTCATTTAGTAGAAAAGGAACAGAATTGTAAATCCCTTGGGACAAGTTCCCTCCACCATCTTTCCCCGGGGAGTAAGACTTCCTTGGTCTGGTCTGATTTACATTCCCCTCCTGAGTACTCTGGTAGTTGTCCCTGAAGTGCATCATAGTTGAAACCACCCTGTGTTGTCACCACTGACTTACAAACCCTTAAGGGCAAGGTACCACAGCACCTGTCATATGAGGAGAATGCATGCAGGCAGGCAAGGAACCGAACACTTGTCAGCATTCACACTTCTCCCAAGCTAACTGCATACATTAGATTCATGCATACCTAGATCTAAATCCTGCTTTTTATTTCCTGGCTGTCTGACCTTGGGCAAGACACTTCACCTTGCCAAGACTTGTCTCTCTTGTTTCCAGGATGGAGCTAGTTCTGAGATCCAGCCTATCAGGCACTAATGAGTATGAAATGTGATAGTGTATGCTAAATGTTAGCACAGTGTTGCTCACAGGCTTATGACTCGATGAATGTTGGTTATCATGCCATTATTATCATCAGCTCCATTATTATCTATGTGATACAGCCATTTTATCACATCATCTACAAATTGGAAAATATAATATGATATGTTGCCAAAACAACTTTAACCATCTAGCCTTAGTATTAAGTCTGATTTAAAAAAAATTAAGTGGTCTGTGAGGTGAAAGAACTAGGCAGAAGTAAGCTAATGCTCTATCAGCCAGATGTGAATCTTATCCACCTACGTACTGGCTTAAATTAGGGAGCTTAATCTCGGGAACTTCTGGTAGAGCACTGGAGAGGGAGTCCATTGAGCAGGCTGCTAAGCAGTGGTGAAGACACATTGGCAGAGTTTCCAGGACTGGCCTGCACTGTGTGTGCACAGTCCTGGTAATTGGAGGGAGCTACAGCGTACAGGGATGGTCTGCAGTTCACTGTACTATTGCCGTTTCTGAGTGCATTTGTACACAGCTTGGAAGAGCCAAAATCCATGAGTCACAGCAGAGATGCCCTCTCCTGTACATCATTGGATCAAAATTTAAAATCAGCAAAGAGGATCTTGACTCACAATGACAGTGTAGGAAAACGGAACGTCAGGCATGTCCTTCTGATCCTGCCAAAGCGTCACAGAGGACTGGATTGTTCTAGCTCTCTTTCCTTTCTTTGGTGCTCAGTCACCAAGGTCTGACATGCTGAAAGGCAGCTCAGCAGAGAAGTTTGGATTCTAAAACCACTAGAGCCTTTGGACAGCAGCCATTTGAGTATCAGGTCAAGGTTTGGGAGACTGCATTAAGAAGCGAACATTAATATATGCTAGTTGAGAATTCAGTGCTTTATCATGTCCTACCTACTTAGCGGTGAAATGAAGGTCTTCATAGTAGAGCAGTGATGAACATCGCAGATGCGGAGAAGTCATCCTTCATTACTGTATTATTTTGCTTAGAGTTCCAACCGCTACGTTCTGTCTTAAAACTTGTCAAACTGTGCACAGTACACTGACTTCATAGGAGAAAAACGGGTTCTCTAAAAATATCAAAAATCAGACATTTCTGGTAGAACAAAACATTATAGCTTAAAAGTCCTACAGGTAAATAATAATTAGGAATGACATTTACTCAGCAGAGCACACAGAAAAAGCCATTCTCTATCAGCTACATCCTTACATGACTGTAGTTTCATGCCTCTCAACACAACTAATGAAAGGCCAAGTCAAGTCAGCTACCCTTTAGGAAGTTAGCAGAAATTTTTTTTCTTGGGGGAAAAACAACTTTAAGGAAGTATTTTTCTGTTTCCTAAGTATTTTTGCAAATGAGAACAAATTAGTTCCCCAGTTGTCTGAAAATTTTCAAAACCACCTGTCTGCCCTTCAGGAGACAGAGAACAAAATCAACAATGTCTACATCTTGACGATATGCACAGAATCAAACCCCAGAAGCATAAAATGTTTTTTAAGAGACCCAAGAATGATAACACTGTCAGACATCATTTTATACAGAAGGCAATGCCAGTGCCTCTACAAGAGTTGGGGCCAGGGGGCTTCAAGGAAGGGGCCCAGAGTGAGCATTTAAAAAGGCAACATTAATGAGGCTCATGCAAGCTCAGGGCACTTCTCTTCCCACCCCCTAGTCTCAGCTTTGCACCAAAACTCTGAACTTGCCTGACAATTTTAGGGGAGGAAACTGAGGCACCAGGAGGTGAAGTGACTCGTCAAAGGTCTCACTGCTAGTCAATAGCAGACCTAGAGCCGAGAGAAGGAAACATAGCCAACTGCAAGATAATCAAAATGAATAACGATAACTATTCTGTGTGTCTTGTTAAGGAGACAGAATCAGTAGGTCTTTATCGTGGTCATTATTGGTCATTCTTTTCTTTATTAATTAGTAAATAATTGGACATCACTGGAGAAACCGGCCTGGCTACCCGTTCACTACAGGGTAGAGCACTTCCCAGAGTGGACGACCTTCCAAGGAAGGTGCATGCACTCCAGCCTATAGATTTGGTGCACCAACACTGCATCATCCCCATGAATAATCTGTAATCAGAGGATAATAATTAAGATGTGGCAATGCCCACTTACTAAATTAGCTAAATTGGCAAAACTCAATTTAAATGGCAATTTTGTCTCTAGTGATAGAATTATAACAGCACCCTTCACTTAATGAGCAAGACACTTAATAATTCAAATATACTTAGAGAAAAATCAAACAAAGCTTCTCCATCATGGATTAGCTCTTCCACCGCTTCGCTTGCCACAGCTTTGCAAACACTGTGACTTAGACCCTCTGGGAGGAGAGGGGTAGTATTTAGTGAGTTGGTAGGGGCTGGCTAGCTTATGGTCAGGGGAATCTCCAAGGCAGTACCCCAGCCTACATTCTTTGACCTAAATCAGTCTTGACAGCTCTTGTTGTTATCTTCAGCTGGCAGACATCTTTTGAGAGACTGTATGTGGCAGTGATTTAGAGGAGCCAGCAAACTACCTGATTTTGTCAATAAAGTTTTATTGGAATACAGCCATGCCCATTAGTTTACTTATTGTTTATGACTGCTTTCACATTACAATGGAAGAGTTGAAGAGCTGCAGTGGAGACTTTATGGCCTGCAAAACCTAAAAATGCATTATCTGTTTAAGAAAAATCTGACCCTTGGGACACCTGGGTGGCTCGGGCGGTAAGCGTCTGACTTCAGCTCAGGTCATGATCTCATGGTGTGTGGGTTCAAGCTCCGTGTTGGGCTCTGTGCTGACAGTTTGGAGCCTGAAGCCTGCTTCAGATTCTGTGTCTCCCACTCTCTCTGCCCTTCCCCCACTTGTGCTCTGTCTGTCTCTCTCAAAAACAAATAAACATTAAAATTTTCAAAAAATTAAAAAAAATAAAGAAAAGAAAAATCTGACCCTTTATGAACACTTTTGCCAAGCCCTAGATTTGGGTTTGCTTCCTGGATCAATGTTGCTAGGGTGCCTGACCTTGGATAGATCTTTCTCACCTTGGGTAGATCTTTCTCACCTTCCTGATCTATGGTTTCCTTAAATGTAAAATGGAGATAATACAAAGCCTGTCTTCTGAGGCTGTGAGAATGAGGTGAGGTAACATGCTTATTTGTGCTCAGCACATAGTAAGTGTTCAGTAAAGGGTTAATGATGATAGAAACATCTGCTGAGTACTTACTATGTGGCAGACCCTGTTCTAAGCTCTTTCTATATATCAACTCAATACCCACAGCAACCCTATGAGGTAGATATTATAATTATTTTTTCAGATGAAGAAAGATGACTTGTTATTTTTTTTATCCGTTCTTCTAAACTCCCTTATATTTACTTCCTGTATATAACACTTTCGCCCAACAGTAGCGCCTCTACTGGATGGTAATTGGCTCAAGGGCATGATTTTTCTGTGCCTCGTTACCCCTGGACAACTGGGGTCTGGAATTCAGCAGGCATCAGGCATGCCACCCATGTTACCCATGGTCACTAAGAACATTGAAATGCAATCTTTCTTCTCTCACCCGAGTGGTGGGCCCCTTTGTCCATTCACCTGAACTTGGAGAACTGTTCTGTCTCTGTTCCTCATCTTCCAAACCAACTTCTCCTGCCCTTTACAGCATGGCGGTTGGTGGCATCACCAGGGTCATCACCTCCAGGTGCGGTGGGTCATATAGTGAAAATGCAAGCTGACTAAAATTCTGAGATTGTACATTTTGAAGCTAACCTGTATTGTGTCCCTATAATCCTCTGGCCATGGAAGTTACCCTGCAGGGGCGAACTGCCCCCCCTAATGCTTACAATCATTCAAGGAATATTTATTTACAGAGCTACCACAACTGCCACTTTAAACAAGTCTTTTGTTTTTCTTTTCTTTTTTTTTTTTTTTTTTTGCATAAAAATAAACGGTTCTTTCAGGGATCTCCCATGTCCAAATATTTGTTTTCATATAAAATTAATAAGATGCTTAAAGTTCTTGTAAGCGACTGAGCTCTCTGTTAAGGCCCCTGAAGGATATAAGAAACAGGAAAAAAAAAAGTCACCCTATACTTGTTAGCTCCTCCTATGCGTCAGACAGTACAAGATTCTTTGCTCACTTTAACTTATTTCCTTTACCAAAAAACCCGTAAGGTAGAGACTTTCATTTCCCAGTTACAGATGGAAAAATGGAGGCTCTGGGCATTTAAGTGACTTGCGCAGGTTAGCTGGCAGAGTCATCTTTTGTTTTTACCCCCAAACCTATTTGCCCCCATCCCCCTGGACGTTTTCTAGAGCCCTGGGGACCGCTGCAGTGCGGAGAGGGGTGAGTAGGTGGGTCCCAGGATCCCCATCCATCTGCTGAAGCAGCACCTGTTCCACTGTTTTCTGTATTAGCATTCCACTGATTTTTAGAGAGGGACCTCCTGCTTTACAAAAGGAAATAAAAAGGGCTTTGGAAAGTAAGTGGGCCTTTATTAAGTGCCAACTGTGTGCCAGGCTCTAATCCAGTGATTCTCAACTGGGGGTGACTTTGCCTCCCTACTCCCCCCAAGGGAAAATTGAACATCATCTGGAGACATTTTTGTTTTTCCCAAGTTGGGAATTGTTTCTGGCATCTAGTGGGGAGAGGCCAAGGCTGCTCCTGCTTATCCTACAATGCACAAGACTGCCCTTCCTACTCCAGTGAAGCATTACCCAGTCTCAAATGTCAGTAGTGCTGAGGATGAGGACCCTTGATCCATGCTAAGTCTAAGTATTCAGAGGTGAGCAGAAACAGATATAGAGCCTGTCCTCACGGACAGTGGGGTAGGCAGCTATCAATCAGGGCACCCACAAACAAGTCTTTCATTAAAAACTGAAGAAGTGCTTTGAAGGAAGAGTGTGTGGTGCAAGGAGAGGACATGGCAAGGAGTCCTTGTCTGGGAGGTCTGGACAGCCTGAGGTTGGAAGCCTGCAGAGGGCAGGTAGAGCGACACAGTGTTCCAGACACAGGTCACTGCAGGTGCATAGGCCCTGTGGAGCAAGGGCAAGTGGCTATTTGAGGACCCTTGAGCTGGAATGGATTGTGCAAGGGGCGTGATACATGATGGGGGAAGGGAGGATCAGACCAGGAAGAAAGCCTAGGCTACTTTAAGGATTCAGGACTTCATCCTAAGAGTTGTGGGTACCATTGAAGCGCCTTTCAGCAGGACATGACCCGATTCTGTTTGGGTCAGAAAAAATCACTGTGATGATGGTGTGGAAAACAGACTGGAGAAACTAGCAGACATGTCATGCTATGAGCTGTCTCCAGGTTGGAGGGATGGGATGGGGACAGGTCCCTCCAGAACAGAGCCCCCCTTCTCCAAGGCTGCCTGTTTCAGCTTAAGCTTAACAGCAGGGTCGCTTTGCAACAGGAACTCTGTCACCCATAAATGTCAAACCCCATCCTTTCCCCCAATTTAAAAATATGCACCATTCAAAAGTAAAACTCTACCATATCATTTGGGCTTCACATCTGTTCTACAGTTGCAAAATAACAATTCCACTGCTGCTGTTAGTGTGAATGGAGTAACTTCCACATGAGAATGATGCAGGCCTGTGTCTAATTTCTTTTTCCTTTATTGACCTTTTGCAAAGTGTCAGAAAGCAGATTCACTCATTAAGATGTTGACACCTGAGAAAGTCTGTAGTGTATCTTATTTATGGCTGTGTGTGTATGGGTGGTGGAGAAGAGAGTTAAAGAATCAACTGTCAAGGCAAGAAAAATACTATTTTCCTTGGTCTATTCTCTCTCCGCCAGTGATTTCTGCCTACTATGATTCATGGAAGGGTATCCATGCCTCTATCGTGGTCTAATTAACTTAGAAGGAGACTAGCTTGAAGGGGAAAAATCTGGAAATGCAAGAAACATGGGTCTGTGGAATTGGCACAATTCATTTCTGATTAGCAACAGTTCATGCACTCGTCCATGAACTACACAGATGTTCGAGTGAGATGTCTTGAGGTATCAGGAAATTATCATAAATTTGAACTTGTTTGTAAGCATCTATTTCCATATTTTACAGAAAACTGTAATTTTCTCTCCCGAGTCCCCCCTCTGATGATGAGGAGGAATTTTTCTCCAAGATGGTGCCAGTTTCACTAGCTGAAACTTTTATGCATTTAGGATATGAGGTGGGTAGGGTCTGACTTTGGCCCTATAAGGGATACAGGGAAATATAAGATAGTCCTTGACCTTTACATACGGGACACTACAGGGCTCAGGAGCCAGTTAAACCATCAATCAACCTACTGGAAGTTTAACGGTCTTTAATGCTCTCAAGACCTGGTGTAAGCTTTTCCTCCATAATTGACCACTATAGGGGTTCTCTCTAAGTATAGGTTTGCTTATTTCAGCTGAAGTACCGGGATAATAACACTTTCTTCACAATATTATTCAGGTTAAATGAGACACTATATGTAAAATTTCTAGCAAATCATATACATACAACAAACATTGTTAATAACAATAGCCAAAAAAAAGAGAGATAAATAAATATAGGAATGTTCCAGGATGAGCTGGATGAGTCTGCACAGCTTGGAATGCCCCCTGAAGCTTCTCTACTCCATAAAATGGGGGGTTAACTAGAATTTTCCCCGCATCCAGATCAAATGCCCTGCTTTGTAATATACCTACATGAAGCTGAGTTTCAGCTTTGGAGAATGCCTCAGGAATGTGAATCAGATGAATAGATTTTAAAATATTCATTGGCACATTCCCTTTTGGGGCAAACCATGATTTTCTGGATTATATTTCTTCTGCCAAATAAGCAGCAGCTGTATGTAGGGTTGGTTCCACACTCAGATCCTGGGCAACACTGAGTTCCTCAACTTGTGGCCTATGGATCAAATTCCACACATGGATGTAATTTCTTGGCTCAAATACTTTTTTAAATGTGAACTACATGCTAATATTTAAATGCTAGGAGTTTTCACATTAAAAAGGACATACTTATGGCTTCTTTTAAGAAAACGGAAGATCTGGATACAAAGGATCCACATATCTAGACAAGACCCATCTCATGTGGAGTAGTGGTTATTCCCACAAGGCCTGGCAATAATTTTCAGTTGCCTTCAGATCCTAGCTCACATATTACATTAACTACCTGCCTGGCCTCCCCCAGACATTAGAGTTTGCAGACTCTATGACAATGGTTCTCAAGGTAGAGTTTCAGGACCTACAGAATCAGCATCGCCTGGAAGCTTGATAGAAATACACATTATCAGGCCCCACCCACACCTACTGAACTGGAACCTGTGAGGTGGGCCCAGAACTCTGTTTTAGCCTGCCTTCAGGTGACACTAAAGCTTGTTATGCTTGAGGACCTCTATCCTGGAGTGAGGGGCACATGCTTGGGAATGAGAAGAACTGGTTCTAAGTCATCACTGCCCCTTGCTGTGAAAACTTAGAAAAGTTGCCTTACTTTTGGGGGCCTTATGCACCATCTCTGTAAAGTGGGAGAATTAGAGACTAACTGGCTTCCAAGAGTGTTCTGACTTAGCACACTTCTATATGCTTCAGGTCTATGGGTTAATAACTAGCATTTATAAAGCACTCTCCATGTGCCAGGTCAGGGCTGAGCACTTTACCCAGATGATGTCATGTAGCTCTCACTGTTGCAGTGGTCCTCAAAATGGACCATTTGACAGAACAGAAAAATGAGGCACAGAGGTGAAACAACATGCCAGAGGCCCTGACAGAGGACCCTGATTTTATGTAACCTGGAAATCTGGTGAGCCCTTGACTACCTGATATTCTGCCTGCATGGAGAAGTGTCTGAAAGGTAATGAGAATGTTGTGGCTGGCACCTTAGAACAAAGCAGGCTGGCCCTTCAAGGCAGGCAGGGCATTTTCTGCTAAGCAAGAAGTATTATCAGAAATAGAGCATGGCAGCAGTGGTCTTGCCCTGCCCCAGTGACAAGCAGCAGGCAAGGACCCTAAAAGTGGGGCTGGTGGGAATATGGAGGTTTGGAGAAAGGGAGAACAAACAAGCATGTGTAGTGAGGACCAGCCAGGCTTTGAAACCCCACCCCCTGCCCAGCCTTCATGGAATTCCAGCTCTAGCCCTTACAAAGTGCTAGACCCAAATGACCTTGAGGGAGCATTTCACCAGCTTGAACCTCAGTCTCCTTATCTGTGAGATGGGGACAACAATACCCGCTTTATAATGGTTGGGAGGATTAAATGAACAAACAGGTTTATAAAGGCACTGGGGAGCTATCATCCACACTAGTATTCATGCCCCTTCTGAGCAGCCTTGGGAGCCCCTTGCAGTATTGGCTGTGATGATGCAGAAGTTGAGTGATCTCAGTGGGAAGAAGCCTCCCTCCTCAGTCAGCCCAGTGGGCGCCATTCGTTTGGAACACTTCACTTCCCAGATGTCTTGTCTCATTGCCCTATCTCCATCTGCCAAATGTTCTAATTTTCTTTCCTTTCAGACCTCCTCTCTGGGGTCTGTCTCCCCTGAGAATGGCTGGCAAATAACTCTAGAAGGATTTAGATCCATATTACAACTTCAGAGTTCCTTCTTGACAAGATTAGGACAAAAGAGCATTTGCAACCATGAAGAGCCTCTGTTCCCAGATTAGGGAATATGATATAGTTCCTTTCTCTTCCTCCTGACCCAGGAAGAATCCTTCGGCATGGTTCAAAAGGTATGGGTTTAAAACCAAACAGCCCTGGCTCTGCCACTTACTGGCTCTGTGGCCTTGGGAAAGTAACTTCACCTCTCTGGGGTTGTGTTATCATCCATGCGGTGGGTCAATGCCATAACAGGTACATCATGAAAGGTAGTTCTTTTCCCTCCTCCAGTTAGAGAAGATACGGCATTTTGTGCAGAAAGATCAGGAGGGTAGGATAGAATATAATTGAACTCTGAGTCTTAGAGTAAAAATTTGGTGGGAATAACCTCAACCAAAATGATAATAAACAGTGCCATTAATTGAGCTTCTGCTCTGTGCCCAGATGGTGCTAAGCATTTTGTATCATGTCTCATTTGATCTTCCTAAGAGTTCTTTCCCTAAGGTATTCTTGTCCCCATTTCAGAGGTGAGAAAATTGAGGCTCGGAGAAGTGAAGTAGGTTGCCCATGGCCCTCAATTAATGACTGGCTGGGCTGTGTCAGCAGCCTCTCTATGTGTACACTAAGAAGAAAGGATTGTGGGTGTATCCCTCCCACTTGGAAATCACTCATTCTTCCAGCCTGTAGAATACTTCCCTGTGGAAGTATAGCCCCAAGGTTTTTCTCCAGAAGCCAGTACCTCTGGTTTTTGCTTATTATTTTGATTTTTCCAAGGCCTCGGTCCTTTGTGTGGCCTGATTTTTTTTCCTGGCTTTTAGCCCCAAGACTTGTCTTTACTTGTGTAAGAGTCATCCAGAATATTGATGTGGTTCTTTTCCAGAAAGGTGAACGTCCCCCACGTTGCTGGCTCGAGGAAGACACACACCCCGGGCCAGCCAGACTCCATGGCGCAACAGCCCATGACCTCCCTCCTCTGCTACCCACCTTCCTTTCACAAACCATCAGCTGAATGAGGTTCTTCAGAGCCAAACCTGTGTTTACCCAAGAGGCCCAGATTATTCCACAGGTGATCTCAGCAGCAACAAATGTGAGGAAGGTGAAATTTAGCCGTCTTTCTGCCCTTGAGGGAGAAAGGGTCCCAAGTTTCAGGTCACTTGAAAAGAAGAGGAGGCCTCCAGCCACCAGTATCATTCTGGAAGGGGCCAGTGAAGGCAGTAGTGCCCCACCCAACCACATCCAGCCCAGCCTGGTGCATCAGGAGGCAGGAATCTGAGGGATGAGATGTGTGAGCTCCTCTAGTGGGGTGATTGAGGGGGATCAGTCACAGGATGTCTCAGAGGTCTCTCCCAGGATCTATCTTTAGCACTTTTATCTTTATTTTTATCTATTAAGTCTATCATTAAGCTGTTTTTCATATCTGGAGGAAAGTGCAGGAGAGTTTTAGCAATTGGCCTTTAGCACAGCTTCTGTATTGGGCATCAGGTGAGCAGAAGCCCAACAAAGTACTGCAAAGAGCCAGATGTCCCAGCTCACTCTCTCAACTGGAGGTATAGCCATTCATTCACCCATTAGTTCATCCATCCATTCACTTCTTCAGGACTTGCTATACATCAGACACTATTTCAAGAAGTAAGACTGGCTGGTTTCTGCTCTCACGGAGCTACATTCTGGTGGGGTGGGGAGAGACAATAAATGAGCAAACCAAACAGGAAAAATAATTTCAGATGATACTGAGTGTTCTGAAAATCATACAATAGGACTTCCTCATCAACAATGTCCTATTTGAGGGAAGCTAATAGAGATTGAGTGGGCAGCACAGATCTCACTATGGAAAAGGTCTTCGGGCTGGGACCTATATATTGAGATAGAGCCAGCTATGCAGAGATCTGGAGGCACAGTGTTCCAGGCAGAGGGAACAGCATAGGCAAAGGCTCTGAGTCAGGAGGGAGTTCAGCCATGTTGGAGGGACAGAACGAAGGCCAGAGGGGGCAGAGTGGACTACTGAGTACACTAATACTGGAGCATTTATGATGTTCTTGGTACAGTTCTAATGTCTTTTGTGCAACATCCACTTCATTCTCACATAGCTCTGCTGAGTTCCTAGAATTGTTCCCGTGTAGAACTGCAGAACCTGAAGTTCAGACTTCCAAGGTCACACACCAAATGAGTGACAGAGCCATGAGTTGAACCAGGGCAGTCTGCTAGCAGAACCTATACTTTGAACTGACACACTACCCAGTACCGTCACTGGGAACCCACTTGAATTAATGAATTGGGCCATGATTAGGAAGAGGAGGTGCATCTTGGAATAAGAGGGAGCATTTTCTAAGGGGAACAAGGAGGGAATTGGCATTCATTGATGGTGCCCGGGCTGAGTGCCAAGCACTGGGCTACACGCTTTCTCATCCATTAGCCTCGCCACCACCTTCTAAGGTAGATTTCATTACCCCCTTTTTACAGACAGGAAAGCAGAGCTCAGATTCATCCTGCCTGGGGCCACTCAACTAATTCATGATTATCTTGTTTGGGATTCAGGTCTGTCTTCCCTGGAACCTGGGCTTATCTGACCCTCCATATAAAACTGCCTCCTTTTTGTTTCGTTATTTCTTATTTCTCCCTCTAAAACTGGAGCTGAAGATTTCCAACTACGATAAAACCATAACAATAAGTGCATTTGTTTTGTGGGGAGGGGCTGGCCAGCTGTCAGCATGCATGCATTGTTCTTCATATTGCCTGTTATCTGGTGGAGACGAACAGGAATGGGTCCTTGTGTGTCATAGTGCCTGCTAGGTTGGCATGAGCACACAAGCATTTCATAAATAAAAAATAAATGCCACACCATGAGCATTCTGAAAAGCTATGCCCTGGTGGGGACAGGGGTGGTCATTGCAATTGCTCTTAGAAGCAAGGTCAGCAGATGCCATTTTTGTTCCCCTAGACCTTTCCCCCTGGGACTGACCCCATTCTTGGGAGACCCAGAGAGTTCTTCTTGTAAGGCCCCAGAAGAAGAAGTGGACCACCACTGGATAGTACACCTGCCTTACTTTCTGGTTCAAAATCTAGGTGTGAAATTCTACCTGATAGCTCCTTTTATTCATTCACCTAAACAAATAGCCCTTTGTCTGTTATGGCCTGGGCTCCGGGGAATATGCGAGTAACAGTACAGATAAGGTTCCCAGTCATATGGAGCTTACATTTGATAGGGGGATTCTGAATACTTTTTTAAAAATAAAGGGTAAATAAACATGTACATAAATTAATTTAATATTGTGAAAAGTGCTATAGAGAAGGTAAAATAGGATAATGTTACAGAGAGAGACAGGATGGAGAGGAGACAATGATTATTTTCACCTCTTTCTATTTTTTCATATCTACCCATCCACGATCTACATTTCTATCTATCTATCTATCTATCTATCTATCTATCTATCTATCTATCTATCATGCACCCACACACATATACAGACACATGTACATTCATATATTTTTTTTAAGTTTATTTATTTTGAGAGAGAAAGAGAGAGGGAGGGAGGAAGGGAGAGAGAATCCCAAGCAGGCTCTGTGCTGTCAGCACAGAGCCCAATGTGGGGCTCTGTCTCACAAACCATGAGATCATGACCTGAGCCAAAATCAAGACTCGGAGGCTTAACTGACTGAGCTACACAGACGTTCCTTATATATTCTTTCTAGGTCTCTCTTTCTCTTTGTCCCTCCGTCCCTTCTCCTCTACCTTACTCCTTCATTCCACAGATAATTTAGGCCACCCACCCAGGGCCAGACCTTTAGGGCAGTTTGTTTCCTATGCTGACCAGGAACTCCCCAGTGACCAGCACCTGGTTACTCATTTGTGTCTCCCACATGCCAAAAGCACTGTTCAGCATAAGGCAGGCATTGCAAGGACTTGTTAAGTTACCAAATTAAAAGAATATCTCCATACTATTTTTACATTCATCCAGTTACAGAGATGTAAGAGAAGCCACTGAGTGCCCTTTCTACTTAGAACTGTGATCCCTAACAGAGAGGATTGTTATTCAGTGAAAACCAGAGCATGTGGATAGAGGTGTATAACTCAGTGGTAGGGTTCCCTCAGTATTGTCTTGAATGTAAACACAAAATCCAAGACTATTCCATTCATGCATCAGTTCCCCAGATGACTAATTCAATTTTAGAAACATTTGCTGAATACCTACTATGTGTAAAATGTGACAGGGAATCACTGAAGATATAATTTTTTTGCCCTCCTGTTGCTTATACTTCTCAAGAGGGAGATCAAGACAATGCAGATTCCAACATGGGCAGAATTACAGGTACAGATGGCTGGGAAGCCTCATGGAGACCCCCAAAATGAGAAAATTCAGTCCACGTGTAATTGTGCTGCTTGAAGGGATGGTTTCTAAGATATCCCATGAAAGAGATAACAACCAGTAGCCCAGTTTAGTTGAAAGGCAGGAGAATCAGTCAATGAAAAGTGGAAAATAACTTGGAAAGGTGTCTGGAGCCTGAAACTCCAGACTGAATTTATACTTGATTCAGAGGCAGTGGTAACTGGGGGTGGGGGTGTGTGGCAGCTTTTTAATGACTGGAGTGACATGGAATGGATTGCTATGATCAGGTTAGAATTTGATTTCTTTGGGCCATGGCCCCAGAGCAAATAACATGTTCAATGTGATCTTTAAAATAAATTACAGAGATCAAAAGGGAACAGGGTAGGGGAGTTTCTGAGTGTACACAGAGGTGTAACTTTTCAGAGTTCATTTAATTAAAGGAGCCGATAGAGCAGGATATCATATCACCCCGTCATTTAAGACTTCTTGATAAAAAAGCTAGAGGTCTCATTTTTGAAACGAGGAATGCAAATAGACTTGAATATACATACATCCTCCTATCACTTAGCAAGTAACCCTCCTTTTCTGATTTTCTTTTAGTGTGAATACTGGTTTAGATGGTCCTCTGGCAGAATTCACATTCACTAGACGAAATAAAAGTCACAAGGGAGGAAGGTCTGTCCCCCATAGATACTGCTCAATAGGGGATCTGGTACCCTCTGTTCTGAGGAACGCTCAGGGTACAGCCAAACTAAATCCTGTAGCCCGTCTTGCAATGTTCTCAGTAGCTGGGGGCATCCTTGCCCTCTGTGTGTTCTGGTACCATAAGATTAAGCAGGAACCCTTATGGGCAGTAGCTAAAAGCTTGGATTCTGGAGCCAGCCTGTCTGAATTCTAACCCCAGAGCTGCTTTTTTCTAGCTCTGAGCTTTTGGGGGATGTTATTAACCTTTCTGGGCCTCAATTTCCTCATAGGGGAACAAGTAAGCCCTCCTCACAGGGTTTTGAGGATTAAGTGCACTGACATATGCAAAGAACTTAGGCGGCATCAGGCATGTACTAAGAGCTCAATAAATATTAGTATGATCTCAGCACAACGGCCTTTTCAGACTTTCAAGCAACAGAAGCTTTCAGAAGAAAAATCTGGCCAAACAGGAGTGGAGATCGCTCTGTGACCAGGATTGAGAGGCTTGAGTTTGGGGTCACACAATATAGCTCTGTCTTATGGCAGAAGAATCCTTCACTGAGGGTTATATGTTTCTATTTTGGTTTTGGTTCTTGGCCCTGGATTTTGCTGTGGGTTTTCCATATGACAGAAAGCCTCAGATATGCTATTTTCACCTAGGAACTATTTTTTTTAGTGTTGTGTTTTTTCAGGCACTTTGTCATTATTCCCTATAACAGTGACATTCTGTCATAGCATTATTTGATCTCTTATGATTGGCTGGAGTATCAGGATCAGATCCCATCCCTGCCTCTGTATGACTAACCACCAGCTTAAGCAGGCTCCTTGTGGGATCTGTGCTTCAGGGTCTGGCTTTGTAGGCTCGGCCTCCTGGACTGGACTGGAGGTCAAACACAGCCCATGGGGCGACTGGCACACAGTGTTTGGATGTCCTCATGGTGCTGGCCCATTCAAAATTATAAAATTAATTCTGAGTTAGAGGGGAATATATAAAATTTGGGAGGTTTTATGTGATCATCAAGATTTCCAGCTGCCAAAAAGTCAGACTAGCTGGCTTGGCTAGGTCTGCCGGACATGGTGATGATCGGCTAAAGCTGATAAGAGCTGCCGGCTTTAGCTGAGCACAGTCCAAACCATTCCCTCTTGTCTCCCCTGCTGGCCTCATTTATCATGACTCTTGCAGGGGTACAGTAGAAGTAAGAGGAAAGGGGAGTGTTTATTATACCCACTTCTTTTTTTTAATGTTTATTCTTTTTTATAAGTGAGAGCGTGAGCAGGGAAGGGACAGAGAGAGAGAGAGAGAGAGAGAGAGAGAGAGAGAGAGAGAGGCATAAGATCTGAAGTGGGCTCTGTGCTGACAGCAAGGAGTCTGATGTGGGGCTTGACCTCATGAACCATGAGATCATGCCCTGAGCCAAGGTCAGATGCTCAACCGATTGAGCCACCCAGGTTCCCCTATTACACTGACTTTATAAAAAATGGGAAGACTCTGGGTCTTACCACCCCTAGCTTGGACAGTATTAGAGGCCCTTCTGGCTCACATTCTTTGAGTCTCTTGTTTGAATCTCTCTCTGTATTCCATGGATATTCTTTCTAAAGCTGCGCGGGGGCCCCATATAGAGAAGATTTCTTAATGTTTCCACTTAAGATGATAAATGGCAAATTTGGGACTTGAATCCAGATCTTATGGATAAAAGTTTAGAGCTCCTTCCCCCTTCCCCACTTATGCTTCTCAATTAGGAACACTTGGCTAACTCACCTAGAAAGGTTGCCATGTGCCGCCTGCCCAACACTGGGGACTCAGATGCCTTAGATGGAACATCTATTTCAGCATCTCACCCTGCTCTACAGTGCATTCTTCAGTCATTCGACAGCTGGTTGTCGATAGAAATCAAGTTCTTAGATATTAAGAATAGCATAATGATGAGGGTCTAGACTATTACACACACACACACACACACACACACACGTACATCAAACACTGTGCTTGTCTATACGCTGAATGAGGCAGGTCCTATTATCATAACCATTTTACACATGATGAAACTAGGAAACAGAAAAGTTAAGTACCTTGTCCAAGATAACACAGCCAAGAAGCAGGCACCAGAACCAGAGCCCTGAACTCACAGACTGCCCACTCTTAGGCACAGTGTTGTCTTGAGGATCTCTCAGCCAGGAAATCACCTCTTTTGCACAGATGACATTGTCGATGTCATTGTTAAATATTCCTATCGTTACAACATGTGTAAGAGAGCCTTGTATTTTAAGCTACCCAAACCCCATGGGCATCTCCTACTATTTCAGAGAGATAGAGGCTTTTCTTTGCCCCCGAACTGTGACTATGAAAATAAAAGAGAAAACAATCCACCAGAGGCCTAAAACTCTGTCATTTTTTCAAATAAAAAATTCACTGTAACAGAGCTTTTCTGCATGCAACACTGGGAAGAGACCCTGTTCTTATTCTACAGACTTACTCATTTGACAATTTATTTAGTACCTACTGTGTACTTAATTCTCTGCTGGCGTTGAGTATGCAAAAACCAGTGTAGCATGACCCTGTCCCCACGTAATTCAGTCTATTGCCTGATTCTCTTTTCTGGATAATTCTGATTGTGATTCCCCTTTGAGCAAAGGACAGAGAAGCAGCAGTGAGTCAGAGTTTTACCATGAGTCTAATGCAGATGCCCTGTTCTTCTCAAAGATCCCCACAGGTGGGATCTGAGCCAGCTGAGCCCAGAGACCTCCCAGGCTGAAAAGGTAGTGTGCTATTTCAGCACATGAGACCAGGCAGGAGTGACAAGACTGGTGGGTTAGCCAAAGAAACTTTGTAAAAGGGTTAAAAGCTTTTCCTCGTCCCATGGATGTATATAAGGGCTCTGGTCAGCCTTTCCTTTGGAATTTTGACATGACTATTAAGGCACTGTCATTGCTTTTTCCATCCTGGGAGTTGCCACATGTAGAGAGTGAAGCCAGAATAAATAAGTGAGGAAGGAAGGGGTACATGGATAGATATCTAAGAAGATATTTAAATATACAGCAAAAGTCTGGAAGGATGCCCACTAAACTATGAACAGTGGACACATAGGGAGAGGGGATCAGAGAGAGAAGAGTAGATTGGTTGTGGGAAAAGGAGGGCTTCACTTTTTATTCATGATACTTATTAATGGAATTGTTTGAACAATACATATATATTCCTATTATAAAAGAGAGTTTAGGCTTTTGAATAAAACCAGAGTGTAAGTCCTAGCTTCCATTGCTTCTGAGAGCTATGTGACCATGGGCAAATTATTTCAAGTCTCTAAATTCCAAATCCCTTGTTCATAAAATGAAGTTTGTTGTGCAGATTGAATGAGATTAACTACTATATAACATGCTGATGGAGCTGTCAATGGGTATCAGCTCTTTTTAAGAAAAACTATTTTTTGTGTTACCAATAGCATGCGGTGGGGCTGAGAGTGAGCTAGAGAGGAGATGTTGAGGGCGGAAGAACACCACGGGGGAGATAGCAGCAAGCAGCTGGGCTGAGCAGGGATGGAGTCTTTTGATGCCACATAAATTGCACTCCTAATTTGTAGAGCCATGCATCCCTTCCTTCTCACACTGCCAGCATTTGTTTTCTCCTCTGGAAACACCCAGGGTCACCAGGCATCTTGTACAGTAGAGTGGCTACAAGCGTGGGCCTGGAACAGGGGTTTCCTGCCTGAGCTGTGCTGGTAACTAACTGGTGTCCTTGGGAAGGTTGCTACTTACCTCTGCGTCAGTCTCCTCACCTATAACATGGGCACAGTACCTAACTCAAAGATGGTCTCAAGGATTAAATGAGCTAATACATGCAAAAGGCTCAGAAAACGAGGCTGGCCAGAGTAAGTGCTTAATAAATATTAGTTCTTGGTATGGTACTCATACAGTGTTAAGATTTTCAAAGGCTCTAGGCATTCTTATTTTTGGAGATTTTACTTTACATCTTCTCAAACACATTGAAAGTTACCCACATTCCACCTTAGTATTTTTTTTTTTTGCTGTGAAATATTTAAAAGGGATTTCTTTATGATTTGGCTGTTGAAAGCATTTGGCTGTAACTCATGGCTATTAGCCCTCAGCAGTCACCAGGCATATTTTTAACATTCTCTCAAAGTGAGAAATCCTAAGGAACAAATTGTTTTTAAATATAATGAAAGTTTTTATGAACACCAAATTTAACAATTAATGGCATTTACTAATGTGTAAACATTCAATTAAACACTTCCTCGTTTTGATTTGTAATTTTCTTTTTTTAAATTTTAACTTGTTTTATTTTTTATTTTTTTTAAATTTATATCCAAATTAGTTAGCATATAGTGCAACAATGATTTCAGGGGTAGATTCCTTAGTGCCCCTTACCCATTTAGCCCATCCCCCCTTCCCACAGTAACCCTCAGTTTGTTCTCCATATTTATGAGTCTCTTCTGTTTTGTCCCCCTCCCTGTTTTTATATTATTTTTGTTTCCCTTCCCTTATGTTCATCTGTTTTGTCTCTTAAAGTCTCTTTTGAGTGAAGTCATATGATTTTTGTCTTTCTCTGACTAATTTCACTTAGCATAATACCCTCCAGTTCCATCTACGTAGTTGCAAATGGCAAGATTTCATTCTTTTGGATTGCCAAGTAATACTCCATTGTGTGTGTGTGTGTGTGTGTGTGTGTGTGTGTGTGTGTATACCACATCTTCTTTATCCATTCATCCATCTCCAAAGGAGACATCCAGATGGCCAACCGACACATGAAAAAATGCTCAACATCACTCATCATCAGGGAAATACAAATCAAAACCACACTGAGATACCACCTTAGACCTGTCAGAATGGCTAACATTAACAACTCAGGCAACAATGGATATTGGCGAAGATGCAGAGAAAGAGGATCTCTTTTGCATTGTTGGTGGCAATGCAAGATGGTGCAACCACTCTGGAAAACAGTATGGAGGTTCCTTAAAAAACTTTAAAAAAGAACTACCCTACGACCCAGCAATTGCACTACTAGGCATTTATCCAGGGGATACAGGTGTGCTGTTTTGAAGGGATACATGCACCCCCATGTTTATAGCAGCACTATCAACAACAGCCAAAGTATGGAAAGAGCCCAAATGTCCATCTATATAATTTTATTTTTACATTTTGAAACAGAAAAGATTTTTTTCAGGCCTTAGTCAAGGTTAATTATGACAGGTTGTCAACTGGTAGCCAGCAAGACCCTTCTAACCTCCCTTCCCACAGCTGTGGCTCAGCAGTCAGATGACACTTGGCCTCAGAAAGGACCCGTGGACTCATCTATACCTGTTCTCCCATTTTATAAATGGGAAAACTGAGGTCCAAGGAGGGTAGTGACTTGCCCAAAAGATAGTTGATCCCCAGATGCAGAGTCCTTGGTTTTTAGACATCTTCAAGGGTGACCCCCAAGGTCAAGGGAAGTGACTACATGAGTGGTCAAGGTCACTGATGCCAGGAAAGGTTCTGATGGGTCTATGTGGGCTGTACATGTATGCAACCCAATGACTAAATCAGTAGTGACTTGGACCACCAGCTAGGGAACTGTCGCGAAATACAAGCAGGTATTTTCTCCAGTTGTTAAACTTAGCAGGGGTGGGGCACCTGGGTGGCTCAGTAGGTTGTGTCCAAGTTCAGCTCAGTTTGTGAGTTTGAACCCTGCATCAGACTCTGTGCTGACAGCTCAGAGCCTGGAGCCTGCTTCAGTTTTTGTGTTTCCCTCTCTCTCTGCCCCTCCCCTGTTCACACTCTGTCTGTCTGTCTCTCTCAAAAATAAATAAACATTTAAAAAAATCTTAAGGGAAAACAACTTAGCAGAGGCATTAGAAATCAAATGCAGGCAGTGCCTCCTGTGACTGGCAAATCTCCAAGAGGGGAGTTTGAGGGAGTGGAAGGGTGATTGTAGGCTGCCACCAACCGAGAGCAAACCTGGGTAGAGCTAAGCACTTTTGTGCCCTCCTGAGCCTTGCAGAGATTCAGGAATGATGGAAAGCTGGGGAGTTGCACATTCCCAGAGGAGGTGAGAATGCCAGCCTTCTCCATTTACTTAGGGCTCAAAGTAGTCCGGGAGGAGAAGAAGGGGAAATGCCCCTGCTCAGGACCACTGGGGACAGAAGGTCATCTGGACAGTGCCAGGGCATGCAGAGAGTAATGGGCATTTCTTTCCAGTGGGAGGGCTCTGGGCTCCAACACATAACTGAGTATATTCAATAAGCATGTGAAGAAGGAAGGAAGGAAGACTGCATTTATAGTCTTCTTCAATAGACATATTCAGCCAGAGGACCTTGTTGTAAAAACCTGGTTAAGCGAAGTCTATTTACAAACAGTGTATTTATGAACAGGTACTGTACAGAGGCTCTTCATGTCTCGTGGCCAAGGTGGTCTTGCCTGGTCTTGCCTGCTCAAGTCTAAGCAAGGCAGATGTGTCTTAGGCAACTAATGTGCCTATACCTGGGCTGTGGGAGTCCTAAGAAAGAACAAGACACTGCTCTGGACAGTGTCCAGTAGAGAGACAAAGAGTTAGGTGAGGGTGGGGAGGACTTGGATCTTCAAAGGGCAGGGCACTGACTGGGTTATGGTCTGGAGTCTGGATGGTCCTCCCAGTTTTGCCACAAATTTGCTGCACATTCTTGGCCAACTTCCCAAAGCCTCAGCTTCCTCCTCTGTCCTGCAAGGGAATGGCTTGATGACCTGTATGATCCATCCTGGTTGAACAGGTGCTAGGTTTCATGGCAAAAATGACAGATGCTGCATTAAGTATCTCCAAGAGAAAGGTTTTCAGAAATGGACTGCATGTCTGGGAACAGCTAGAACAGAATTAGGGAAATGGTTCAACCACAAGTGATGTTATTAACCCAACAGACTGCCCCAGATCTCACAGGAGTCCTCAACGCAAGGCTGTGATCTGCCCCAATCCACCCTCTTTCCTCAAGTCCCCCTCTCTTCAGTTGTGTTAGAAAGAGTATGGCCGATACCTTCAGTATCTCAGGTGGGATGCCAGTTAGGTTTAAAGAAGGACTTCTATACAAATGCTTTAAGAGGTAAGCATGTATCCAAACAAGGAGAAAAGCATCATCTACCTTTTAGAAGCCTTAAGATGCTGGGCACAGGTGTATTTTGCATTCCTGAAAAGCTGTGTGCTAAGAAAATGCATTGAATCAATCCCATTTAAAATGCACCAGGAGTGCTCACTATTTAAAGGCACTGGAATGCCCTTAAACTCACCTGTTTGTAAACACAGACTCTGTTTAGCCAGGTTTTTAAAGTGAGTTTCCCTGGCTAAATCTCTCTGGCAAAGAAGAGAGCAAATGCAGTCTTTCTCAGAGGTAGAGAAATGGATTCAATTCATTCTCAAGGTTTCTTTCAGACCTATAACTCTGGGAATGCTTCACGCAAAGAAACTCACAAGACCTTTCTGCCTTGGCCAATATGCCTGGTTTCTGTCCCTGGATGATCTATAGAACCAGCAGTGTCACCCTAAGCATGTTTTGATCATCAGCACCAGGCAAGGCTTGTTCCAGAGGGTTTGATCTGGGGACCACTGAGTTGAGCAGAATTTGGGATTCTATTCCACCTCCATTTAATCTGCACTTGGGTGTTCCAGTAACAAGACTATAAGAGCCACGAGGGCAAGGCCTATGTGGGGTTTTGCTTCTCAGTGTCTGGTGTGTAGCAAGCATTCAATAAATGGTGGTGAATAAATGAATGAGTGAAAGTGGGCACCATCAGTACTATTTGGCTGTGTGACCTTTAGCCAGTTACTTAACTGCTCTGAGTCCCAGTTTCTACATCCATATCGTGGGGCCACAGCAAGAGTTTCTACCTCATGGGATTGTTGTGAGGGTTAAATGAGACAAGAGATAGAAAAACTTAACACATTGCCTGACGTATAATAAGGACTCAAGCAATGTTAGGTATTATTATTATTATTTCAATGTAATGTTTATTTTGTCCTTTTCACAGCCCTGTGAGGATAAGTATGGGAAAACTGAGACTCAGAGGTATAAGATCACAGGTGGACCTGGACCTCTTTCCACTGCTGGACAGTCAGTGAATGAAAACATCAGGACTTCATTTCTACTAATGGAACAGCAGAGGCAATGCACTAGGAAGGCTCAGGAACACTTGGGAATCCTTCTGGATTTTCCAGACTCTGGCAAAGAAGAGAACAAATGCAGTCTTTCTCAGAGATAGCTAAATGGATTCAATTCATTGTCAAGATTGTTCTGGGTCATTTTCCAGATGGACCTGGTTTTGTGGGGTGAAGAGCTTTGACCTTCCCAGGTTCCTGATCTGTTCATGGCCCTGTTAGCTCTAGGGTCGGTTGAGTTCCAGTTACTGCGGCTGTTCCTCCTCACCCCCTTAACACCCCCCAGCTTGTGGGTATTTAGTATTTCCTTAAACAGGCCTGCTTACAAAGACACACTGAGCTCATCAGCAGAAGGGGGCGGTTTCTACTGCAAAATCTACCTTGAGTGAGCACGGTGCCAGAGAGGCCCTCCCTGCCAGCTCACCTCAACTATACACCGAGGCACTGTGCTCTTGAAAACTAAAGCAGCACAGGCACATTTAAAATTCACCTGGTGGATATTCTCCCAGAACAGAGTGAACGGATGTGCATATGGGAAACATGATATCCAAACATGCACATACATGAATAAAGCACAGTTCTTAGTGAACTTGATTATCTGCCCTCATGATGGGGAAGGAGTCCTGATGAAAGGGACACACAGATGATCTGGAAGCTTTGCTTTGCTGGAAAAGGAACCTACCAGGCTCACACCTGTTGTCTGTTGTTAATGACGAGGCTCTAAGACTGTTAGACACCATCTTTGCTTGCCTTCCCCATCTAAGTTTGGATTTCTAAGGGCAATGAAAAGCCCCAGAGGTGGGCAAGCAAGAGCAGGGCAAACAGAAAGTCCAAAAAAAACCCATCTTTCGAATAACAGTGCTGACAGTGTAAAAGGTTCTTGTTGAAATCCTGGTGTACACATTCAATTTATAGCTCTCTATACGCATGCAGTGTGGCTGTTCCATTCAGCACCCCCACTCCTTTTTATTATTAAAAGAGAGGACAAAGGGGATATTTTTTTCCCCTTTTTTGGGGTATGAATTTGCAGCATGTGGTTTAAATATTCATTTTATATGAACAATGTCACATTTTAAGATTCAATATTAGGCACAGAGTTCTCTGAAAGATTGTTAAATAAGTACTAAGGCCAGGAAAAAAAAAGCTGGTGTGCCAGCAATGCCTAGCAATAGAGAGGCTATTCATGCAGAAGTGGCTGTCATTTATCAGCCACCCAGTCACCCTCATAATTGACTCGGGGTAAAGGGCTCTCACCTTTTCACACTTCTCTCTTTTGCCAAAAATACTTAAGACAGTAGGGAAAAAATATATAGTATGCTTTGTGTCCCTCAAATGATTGTGTTTTATCAGCATGACCAGCTCATGGTACGTTTGGTAAGGAATGACACAGGTTCCCAGAATCGAGATCAAATAGAGTCCAGTAATAAATTACTGACTTCCAAAATATTTAAGCTAAGGACAGGGCAGAGACAACATATGCAAATTTAGGTGCCATTGCAGAATATTCCAGTGAGCAGGAGTGGGTGTGTATGAGAAGCATAAACTTCTCGGAATATTTTAGGGAAATCTTCTCCAGAAGCAGAATTAGTTCAGTGTCTTGCTATTACAAGGAAAACATTTACAGTCCAATATAAGAAAGAACTTTCTAACAATTCTGTCTACAGGAAAAGGGAATTCCTGATTATGTGGGCATTTCTCTCTTAAGTTATTAAAGCAGAGGTCATTGGATCTTTTATTGGGGATGCTGCAGAGGGCATCATGTTTGAAGGCGAGTGTTGGCCTTAAAGAGTCCTTCCAGTTATGAGATCCTCTGACTTGATGTTTAAGTCCTTTTATAAGGATTCATGATAAATTTCTGCCAGTATACATTTACAGAGAAGAAAATCATGTCATTTCTGCAGAAAGCTGTTCTTGCTTTTCCATGTCTGAAAGGTAAAACTGTATAAATTGATATCCTTCCTTTTTCTTCTGCCTTAGCTGCTAGAGGACTCAGAGCCATATCTCTAGGTATTTACATATGCTCAGTGGTGATACCTGAAAGTCACTGCTTCTGCTTCTTGTAATAGATAATCTCACTTTAGGACATCAATAATATGTCTTAACGTTTTTATCTCATATTCACCTCACGTCTTAGGGAAAGTGAGTAGGCTAAGATCTCATATATTTAAGATGGAACAGAATAAAAGGGAGAAATTATCAGTTGGAAAGGGACATGAGATTCTAGGATAGAATCTCAATATGGATTGGAGAATTCCTATCACTGGAGAGGACCAATAATGGAGGGTGAGTCATTGGACGCAACATTCTTCATCACCATCTCATTATTCACCTCCGCTGGTCTTGTCCAATAGTTAAACCTCTGTAACTGTCATCAGACACCCCAATACATTACACTGGTGAGTTATGGCAACGAGGTCCAGTTTAGGTCAACCAGTTGTCTATTTGCAATTTAATGAGCATAGGTAAGTTTAGTCATATGTCCTACAATTGTCATTCATTGTAACATGAGGGGTTATAAATGGAGAACCTCCTGAGGGCAGGAAGTAGATAATTTTTATCACTGATTTCTCCACACCCTAGCATAAAAACTGTCATATTTCTTGGTACCTATCAAGACTTGTTGAATTAAATTAAAGTGAACTGAATGTAATTGAAATGACTTGAACTGCACTGAACAGAATTAAATTGAATTGCCTAATCTCGCTTTACATCAGGGGAATGTCTCACCTTTGCTAGCTAATCAACTCTAACAACAGAGCAAGAATAAGTGTAGCATGCTGAGCATAATGTTTAGAATTTAAGCATGTGTTCATTAAAAAATATTAATTATGTACCTCTTATATTCAGGCACTGTGTTAGATGCTAGGAACACATTGGTGAACTAGGCAGACATTGTCTGTGCCCTTGAGGAGCTCCACCTAGGAAAGGAAACAAGCACTAAACATGTCAATGCATAAATAAATATCTAGTTAAGAATTGTGACAATTGCTTAGAAGGAAAAATATAAAGTTTTTGTAAGAGGAATAAAATGAGAAACCTGTTAGAACCAACTAACTTGTCCAACTTAAAGAAAGACACTGTGTCTGAACAGAGTAGTGGGAGATGAAACCAAAGGAAAGACTTCAGGTTTAATTCTGGCCAAGTAGAAACATGAACAATGAGACTCAGATTTTTTTAAAAATCAACTCTGGTTATTCCCTGGATGGGAGAAAGCAAGATTGGAATCACATACTAGTTAGGAGGCTATTGCTATAGTGCTAGGGAGATATGGTGGTGGACTGAACTGTGGTAGACAGAAATGGAGAAAGTCCAGCCATATTTTGTACATAGAACTGGAAAGGACTTGGTCAACAGTTAGATGTGGCCAGGAAATTAAAGTCTCAAAGATGCCTGAATCTTTCTATATAGGCAACTGGGAAGACAGAGATGCTATTACCTCTATCAGAAAGAGGATTAGATTTGAAGTTAAGTGAAGAGGTGAAAATCAAAAATTTAAATGGAACATCTTGAGTTTAGGATACTTGTAAAATGTTCACCTGGAGTTATCAAACAGGTAGTGTCTACAGAGTCATTCTGTAAACATTCACTAGAAACCTAACTTGTGTCAGGCACTGGAGTGGGTGCAATACAAAATGTATGTAGGACATGATCCTTGACTTTCAGGAACTTAATGCCTATTGCTTAAGATGACATATTAGAAAATACTGCCCTTGAAGGTAGGAAATGGTTTTTTTTTTTCATCATTAGAGAGAGAAAGAAGTAGGTTAAGAGTTGAAAGCAGAAGAAAAGCACTACCTGCTGAGATGGTGGATGGTGGACATCAAGGTAGAAGTCAGAGTGAGGAGACAGGACATTAAGGCCAGACTCAAGGTGAGGCAGAATTCTTATTGCCCAGAAGAGAGAAAGCTTTAGCACCTGTACTCGCCTGGATGGTGCTCTGCAACCATCACCCAGCCAGGCATAGGCTAGGAGGTGGAAGGATGTTAACCTCTCAGCTCTATCTGGACTAAACCCAAGATTGTGAGAATTGATGTTTTGATGGTTAAAATGAGGGTCTGGAGAAAAACTATTCACCAAGAAGAATCCAAGTAATGGGAGGGACATTGTCCAGATATGGTCTGGAGAACCTGCTGTTTCTCCTCCTTAGAAATGAGAAGGGCATAAGTGGTCCTTTGGGCTGTCTCTGGTCCCAGTCTGTGTTCCTGGATTTCCACTGGATGCCTCTGGGAAATCTGTACTGGGGATCAAACCTCCCCACCCCTGTGTTCTGTGTTCATAAGGCACTGTTGCCTTTACCTAAAGAAAGTTTGGGAAGGACGAAGAATGTTCTTGGAAAAGTGCCTCTTGGGGCGCCTGGGTGGCACAGTTGGTTAAGCGTCCGACTTCAGCCAGGTCACGATCTCGCGGTCCGTGAGTTCAAGCCCCGCGTCGGGCTCTGGGCTGATGGCTCAGAGCCTGGAGCCTGGTTCCGATTCTGTGTCTCCCTCTCTCTCTGCCCCTCGCCCGTTCATGCTCTGTCTCTCTCTGTCCCAAAAATAAATAAACGTTGAAAAAAAAATTAAAAAAAAAAAAAAAGAAAAGTGCCTCTTGAAAGTCACCCAGGTGTTGTGGGTAGAAATTTACATCCATGAACTGTTGTGAGATACAAGATGATAAATCCTTGACTTTCTCTAAATGAAATTAAATCTCACCTGGAGCAGCCCTGGCCTGACTCAGCCAGCATTTGCAGACTCAATCTCAGCTTCCTCTTCCCTACCCAGAGGGTCATAGAGAAGTCCTTAGGGTCTTATGCCCAGCTGAGCACTCATGGAGATCCCTCTAGTCTTACGTACACTCTAGTCACTGCTGAGTTAGCCATAAAGGATCGTGCATATCCCTAAGGGATATGAAAGTTTGCTAGTTCAGTACTGCTGGGGCCATCCTAGAGGCACAGTCCCCTCAGGCATGCAGGAGTTACTGATCTGTGGTACTTAGAATCTCAACCCACCACCACCCCTGCTAGTCTTAGGAATCTCTTTTCATCCTTTTGTTTCCCCCCTCAGTTTCTGTCTTCTTGTCCCTCTTTGTGTCTTGTGTCCCCCTTCCTTCTTACTGGCCTCAGTTGCTCAATGAAGCTGCTTTGCCCTCAAAACTGTCCAAGGCAGTGGTTCTTTTTTTTAAAAAATTTTTATATTATTTTTTTACATGTATTTATTTTTTAGAGACAGAGAGACAGAGCACCAGTCAGGGAGGGATAGAGAGAGAGGGAGGCAGAATCTGAAGCAGGCTCCAGGCTCAGCTGTCAGCGCAGAGCCCGACACAGGGCTCGAACTCACAAACCATGAGATCATGACCTTAGCCAAAGTCAGATGCTTAACTGACTGAGCCACCCAGGCGCCCCAAGTGGTTCTTGAATGTTAGACCCATCAGAGCCCCTTAGTGGGCCTGTTAAACAGAGATCACTGGGCCTGCTCTTGAGGTTCTGATTCGGCAGGTCTGGGGTGGGACCTGAGAATGTGTGTTTCGAACAAGGTTCCCGGTGAAACTGATGCTGCCGGTTCATACTGAGAATGCCCCTGCAAAGAGAGGGAGCAAAATCCCTGGACACCCTTATGGAAATGGCAGGGAGAAGGGAGGGAGAGGGAAGGGAAATTATGGGAAGGTTGAAGCACAAATAAATATTTCAATTAATTACTATGCCAAACCTGATTTAGACGCAGATTCTTGGGAACTCTATTTGGTGAGGAAGACCCAGAGGAATTACATTATACCCTTTATCCCTGGTGATCACAGACCTGTCCTTTTTCACAACTTCTCATGAGCCTAGAGCTCAGGACCCCTGCTTTGAGACCCTGCAACTCATCATGTGATTTTCAGAAAGTTTATTTGCTTTTATACCCAAGCTCTGATAAGGAGTTTTCTTTCTGTTCCTTGGACTTGTCATTGAGAGGCTGGCATCAACTGCCAAATGTGTTTGCAAGTAAAATATCCAAGCAGCATAGAGAGGCCAAGGGAGAGGGACAGCTAGATGTGGTGGACTGTGTCTGACAAGCAGCCTGCAGGAGCTCTCGGCCCTCTGGCCGGCTCTTCTGCTGCGATAGAAACCTGGCAGCATCTCTGCCTGCAGGGCTTCCTGCTGCGTATCCCACAGCACCTGGGGATGGGGCTGCCCTTGAACAGGCTGTAGTCAAAGTTATTAAGCCAGAAATTGTCTCTGGTGCTTCATCTCACAGTGGCAGTGCTGCAGAATGAACAGGCTGGGGCTGCGCTGACTTCAAACCTTGTCAGTGCCACCTCCTCATCGGGTGTAGCTCTGGACAAGCTACTTTTCTCCTCTGTGCCAAAGTTCCCTCATTTGCAAAAGGCAGGTGATAATGGTGTTTATCCTTAAGATTGTTTTGAGAATTCAAAGAGATTGTGTACCTAAATTGCTTAGCATTATATCTGCCATGTGGCAAGTATACAAATAAAGGGGAGCCTTCATCATTCGTAACTATTGCTCTGTTCCAGGTATGCGAGTTCATGTCTTGATTTTCCTCATAGACCATGAGCTTCCTGGAGAGTAGGAAGCAGGTCCAATTCCCTTTTGTATCCATTCATGAAATGGCCAAACATCTCTTGAAGCCCTGCTATGAGCCAGTCACTATGCTAGGGGCCCAGCATCTGGCCTCACACGTGCTGTGCAAGTGTTGATGAATGGCTAATGAATGAAAGCAGAGGGCTGATGAGAAAGTTACACAAGGTACATTTTATTGAACTGAGTATTAGAGCAGTGTTTCTCAAACTTCAATATTTGAGAGCTGCCTACATGGGAATTTTTTGAGAATCAGATTTTGATTCATCAAGTCTGGATGGGGTCCTGAGATTCTTCATTTCCAATGAGTTCCCAGGTGACCCTGGTGCTGCTGGTCAATGAACCATGCTTTGAGTAGCACTAGGTGCCTGTGCATTATCTCACCTATTGATTGCAAAAACCTTATGAGTTCAGAAGTAAGGAAGAGTAGGCTTGTAGGGATCGAGTAGCTTATTTATGACCAGTGGCCAGTCTGGAGTCAGGGAAGCCTGCCTCATTTTTTATTGAGCTATATTGACTCCCTAGGACCAGAGGTTCTCCAAGGTTGCTGCACATCAGAAATTACCCAGGGAGCATTAAAAGTCCTGATGCCTGGGGAATTGGGTTACCAGGTAATTCTAATGTGTAGCAAAGTTTGGTAACCACAACTTCCCAGCCCAGCCTCATCCAAGGAATGAGAAAGGAAGGGACCTACTTCTGCAATCTCTCTAATTTCACATATCAATAATACACCTTCGGAATTTGAAGCCATACGCCTCTTTACTGTTTTCCAGATGGGGCCTCTATAGGTTAAGATACTCACCCAAGATTACCCAACTCCTTGATGGCAAAGTTAGGACTAGATAGAATTCAGGCCTCTCCTTGTTCTAACCAGCTGTGAAAGTGATAATCCACATGGGTCCTGGACCAGAGAAGGATTCCAGGAACACAGGGTATTCATTGGAAAGGCATCTTCATGCTGTGCCACCAGCTGGAACCTTGGACACTAAATGAGACCTGAGGGAAGGGGGTGGATGCCCTGGGGAACATCATCTGACATCACAAGAGCAGGGAAGTTTTCCTTTACAACAATATCCTGCCAATGTTGAAATGATAGCATGCGACAGATGATGCTTTGAAGTTGTAAGGGCTTTAAAATTCCAAAATGAAATATATAATTCCATTATAGTAGGAGCAAAATTAGTGGCTTGATTCAGTACAATTAACATTTATTGTCTTAATTGTGACATAATGTCAGTTTTATTGGATGCTTTGTTTTAAAGATACAGAGGGCTGCAAATATGTACAATCAATATTTTTTTTGGGAGGGGGTTGACATGACTCAGAGTTGAAGAGCTTAAATCTTAGCTATTTCTGTGTAGCTTTATCCTATAACCATTAAAAAATTAACCATGTGATATGCCTATACTCCTAATTGTAACCATTTAATGAATATTCTGTAAGCACTACTGCATTATCCCCTTATGAATGTAATCATATTTAATCTATATAACAGCCCCACAAAGTCAGCATTACTTACAGAGGCCTACACAGCTAGGAATTTGGGAATCAGGATGCAAATTCAGCTATGGATAACCACAAGTGACCACATTCAGAGTCAAAGGAGCTGGTTCCATACCTTTGTTTTATAGGTGAAGACAGAGAGAGCAAGCAACCTCCCTGGGGCACACAGGAATCAAGTGGCAGGACTGGAGCCGAGATCCAGGTCTGCTAATTCTGGGCCTAGTGTTGTTTCCTACTGTGTCCATGGGATATGAGGCTGGAAAGAATGTCCAGTATTCCAAAATCCATTGCCCTTCCCACTCAGGCTTAAGCCATTACACAGTGAGGAAGTTACATTCCATGACAAACCAGACTTTATTCTAATTCCCTTGAGGAAGCTATTTGATTAGAAGAGAGCCCTGTAACAATCTGTGTGTCTCCTCAAAGCAGACCCAAATTAGCACATGCCCTTTAGGTACCTGTGCCCCATTTATTCTTCCATCTGAGACCATATAGCCATTCATTGATCAAATATTTGTTGAGTACCTACTATGTGCCAGGAACTATATTGTAGATGAAGAGATAAGAAAGTAGGATACTAATCCAGTGTCTGCCCTCACAGTCCTATAGCAAAGATAGACAGATAAGGTTAGGGGTCCTGAAAACTGTGATCAGTGCCACCAAAGTGATGATTCTGGGGGCATGAGAGCTCAGAGAAGGACCCCCAACTCAGCATGGGGTGGAGAGACTCCCAGAACACTTAGTGGAGGAAGTGATCTCAAATATGAAACCTGAAGCTCAATAGAGGTGATGAGGCAAATTGTTTAAAGGTGTGTGTGTGTGTGTGTGTGTGTGTGTGTGTGTGTGTGCGCGCGCGCACGTTCGCGCATGTTGATGTGTTGAGGCTGGAAACACCATGTGTCAGGCTGTCAGAGATGAGAGGACTATGACCTGGATAAGTGAGTTGGACAGCAATTCTGTGTTGCCTGATGGTAGAGTTTAAAGAAGCAGGTAGGAAGAGTGGAAGAAATCAAGTTGGAAAGGGACCAGATCATGCAGAGAATTGCATCCTGTGCTAAGAAGTTTCGATTTTTACCCTGAGTCAGTGGGATCCAGGGAAGATTTTAAGCAGGAGTGAGAGTCAGTCTCATTTCCAGTTTAGTAAGACCACACTCTGTCTGCAATATGGAGATGAGAAGGGGCAGGGCTGGAGGCAGGGTCCACTTAGGAGGTCGTTGCAGTAAGCCAGGTGGCAATGATGGTAACTTCAATCAGGGCAGTGAGAGTGGGGGCAAAGAACAAACACATTCAAGATAAATTTCTAAATCCCCAGGCCTAGGTGATTTATAGGAGAGAGAGAGAGAGAGAGAGAGAGAGAGAGAGAGAGAGAGAGAAGAGAGAGAGGAAAGGGAGAGAGAAAGAGCGTGATCAGAATCAAAGTCTATGGCTAGGCTGTTGTCTTAAGCTGAGGATGATTCTAAGAAGGAAAACATAGGGAGGAGGGAGAGAGGCCTGAGAGGGAAGGATGATGTTGACATGTTTATGATGAGCTGCCAATGGGGTGTCCCAGGGGAAATGTCCAGTAGGAAGTTGGACTTCTGGAATTCTCTTTATTTATAAGAAAAGACTCTAAAGCTACCAACACTTTGTAATCTTATGATCTCATGATAAATGTCCAAAAGAATGATGGCTTGACCCTAATCATAGATTGATTGTTCTAGCTCATAATGTGATTCAGGGAAGCCAGCTAAGAAACAGAGGTCCTGTGGTCAATGGGACAGTTAAGAAGAACCTTTTTTCTTTAAAATCATAGCAAATGAGACAGTCCCCCTGGACCCTTTGATGGAGGTTCACTCACTCACTCACTCACTCACTTGGAAAACCTTTTACTGAGCACTTTCCATGAGCCGGGCATTGAAGATACAGGATATGGAAGAAGGTTCCTGACCTTGAGTACCTCCAGGGCTAGCAGAGAACACAGGAGGGCATGTAATTAATATTCCATGTTATACGTAGAAGGAGAGTTGGATGTCAGTGTTCAGGAGACCCAGATGTTCTTAGACTATGGAATGCTAAATATTGTCATGGGGTAGGGACAGGTTCCTGTGGGGTGGTGTTCAGTTTTCATTTTGGTGAATCATACAAAACTCACAGAGATACCGGGACTTCTAATTAAGTTTTACAATTTTTACTTTTTTTAAAACTTTATCAAAATTCTGACTCCCTCTGTGTCTTTAGGACGACCACCACCACAGTCTACTCACTTGATGCTGTGTTAATGGTGATGCATACAACAGAAGGAGAAAGAATGATTGTAGCAGAGGGAGGGTGTACCTAGGTCTGTCTGGGGCAGAAGAGCATCAGGTGGAATCATAGAAGACTTCCTGGAGGAGGGAATGTCACTTGCATGGGTCTTGAAAAAGGAATTGTGTAAAAGAAGGCATCCTTAGCTTATGCAGATGCCAAGAGAATGAAGAGAAGTTTGGAATAGATGGCAGGTAGGTTGGGGAAGTGAGGAGAAGCAGGATTCAGATGCTGGGCAGCCTTGAATGTCATTCTGGGGAACCATGTGGGCTTGAAGGGAGCCATGGGGAAGAGGCCATGGGGAAAATGCCATATGTGCACATGCCCACAGGGACCAGGCAAGTATGTACAAGAAGAACTAGGTAGAGTGACCAGTTATCCTGGTTTGCCAGGGGCTGAGGGGTTTCCTGGGACAGAGGACTTCAGTGCTAAGACAAGTATGTCACCCAAGAATAAGGCCAGGCCTCGGATGCCTGGCAAGTACATATCCAACCTCCATAGGCCCTGTCCACTTCTGGAGGTAGCTCCCAGTGCTGCCATATGGGAACGCAGAATGCTATCTCTGGATCTTCCAAGTAAGTGTCCAAGAGAAGCTGAAAATTCAAAACTTTATGGAATAGCTTCTGTCTTTTAAATGTTGACAAAAAGTCAAATGTTTTATTTTTTAGTTTTTAGTTTTTTGTTTGAATATAGTTGACACACAAGTCAAATGTTAAAAACAACAACAACAACAACAACAATACCATGCCAACCAAAGCATTTCTGTGCACTGTGTGAGTCCTGCGCACTGCCAGTTTGAGGATCTCAGAGCAAAGTGTTGTAAGCAAAGCCTCCCACATCCCACCCTGTTCCTGCCCTGAGGCACATTCAGACCATTTTCATTACGCAGAGTGACTTCAGTGATCAATCGTTTGGTTTTTAATTTGATGTTCTTAGCCAGATTTGGATGCTGGGCACAGAACATAATCAATCAAAGTGGGAATGAATAGTGGTAATAGAGGCGCCCATTCAATTTTTTTTGAAAGATGAAATTAGTGCTCAATGGCTTGTTCTTCCCCAAATCTGGAAACCTACGTGGTGAGGGAGATAAAGCATGTGCACATCAAACATCAGCCTTCATTATTAGTGGAGGTCCATTTATTCTAGGTATCAGGGCAACCCCTTGGCTGAGATAGGAAAATAACAGTCATTTTGTTTGCGGGGATCTTGGAGGCCAGGGGCCAGCATTTAGACTTGGTAGAGAATGGTATAGTCGATTTAACACTGTGCTCAGAACAGCTGCATTCTAGCACCCGCTCTACCACTGACGGCCGCTGTGTGACCATGGGGAAGCCACCTAATCTCCCTGGTCCATAGCTTTCCCCTTGTGCTGCAAGGACACTGGCTTGCAAGGACTCCCAAGGAGCACCCTCCCTATCATCTCTCCAATTCTAAGCTTTAACTTTGATTAGACTTTTGCTAGGATTTCTCCAGGCCTGCCGGGGCAAAAGAGTCAGCAGGGGTTTTCAAAAACAAATCCGTCCAGACAACTATGACATCTTTTTTTTTTTCTAGATAGAATTAGTAGATACGGGGTTGTAGTAAGTTGATCTGATATCTGGGCATTACCAGGCCAGCTCTCTGGATGGCATTTTTATTGTGTCACTTGATCTTTCTTTAATTGAGTGTGGATTAGAACACAGGGAAGGGAGCTGGGTACAGGAAGAAAGTGTCAAAGGCAGGGGCTGTGTGGTTAGGGAGTCTTCTGGTCCAAGAGAGGGGAGGGTGGGGCAGGTGGGAGGCGGACCTGCACTCACGCCAAGCTGCAGTGTCACCTTTATTAACGATGACAGGGAGAAGGAGTCAGCAGGCAGCTAATGCGGACTGCAGAGGAGTAATTGGAAGGTGTTGTTACCATTCCAAAGGACAGGGAAGTAGAAGTGGGACAAATGGGAATTTAAGAGGAGGGAGGTGAGCAAAAGGAAAGAATGAAAAAAATGGAGTATGATGTCATTTGGAAAATCGCAAACCAATAAATCAATGAGGTATCATTCCCAGGGCAGAGAGGAAACAGCCTATGGAGCCAGTGGGTCGGGGATCTGGGGGCTGATGGGAAGCACATCATCAGTGGGCAGTGTAGTGTCCTTACCAGAAGGTCAGTGGCAGATGAGCCCCAGAAATGGTCTTCCACCATTCTGCCACCATTCTGCCCCCTCCTCCTTGAGGCTTTTTTTTTTTTTTTTTTTTTTTTTTTTGCACATACGACATCAGAAGGAATGCTCTATCCAAAAGGGCTTTACGGGAGCTCATTAATGTGAACACTTGGAGTCAGCTTTTCAAACAGTTATCTCTGAGTTCAGCTTCATAGGATTTTTTTCATCATTGGAATCAGCTTCATAAAAGCCCAAGCATAATGATTCTGCCAGTTTTTACTGTTAACAGATGAAATAGTACTCTCTTTATAGAAGTGAAGAGCAAGGACTTTGGGCAGCTGTCTTTCATTCTCAAGACCTTGTCAGCAGAGCTGTCCTGAAGGCAACCCAGTAGGCAGGTGCCTGTGTGGCGTCCCATTACCTGCAGATTGAGGCTCAAAGCTCTCAACCTGGCATTCAAGGCCCTTCCAGTCTGTCCCTCCTAGTCTCTCTCGTGATCTCCCTCTGTGAACTTCAGCTATACCAAAACACTTTGCTCATTTCCACCTCTGTGTCTTTCCTCATCCTGTTCCACATACAAAAGTGGGACAGCAATTTCGCAGCATCTCCACTATCCCTCCCCCTCCCTTGCCTATAGCAGACATCACTAATCAATCAACACTCTTTCCTGCTGAGCTAGGACTTGGCCTTAGAATCATTCCCCACACAGCTCTTTTAGGCAGTTACTCCCGATCAATCAAATTAATCAAATTATAAAATGAAATGTATTTTCTATAGATCTAAGATGTCCTTTCCCATTTTTAGCTTAATCCCTTTCAGTCATGTAGTTCCTCAAGCCCCACATACTCTGTGAAATTTTCCCTAAACATCCCTACCCACAAAGGTCATTTCCACTTCTTAAAAGCCTAGAGAAAGCTTTACTTATAGCACTCATTTTGCACCTGTCATCTGGCTTCATAACATATATCTCTCTTCAGATCAGAGTTTCTCAACTTCAGCACTGGTGGCATTTTGAGCTGGATCATTCTTTGTTGTTGGGGCTGGCCTGTATATTGTAGGGTGTTTAGCAGCATTCCTAGCCTTTATGCAATAGATGTCACTAGCAACCTCCCCTCTCCTCCAATTATGACAGATTGCCCTAGTTGAAAACCACTATATTGATAGACAGATAGATAAATGATAGCTAGCTAGCTACCTAGACAGGGATAATCTTCCCTAGTACTCTGAGATCTTCAGAGTGTCATAGGTACCTGATACAGCTCCTTACAGATAATAGGTGCTGAGTAAATATTTGTTAACCGATTGATTAATTGGGAATAAGGAGTGGAGGATTAGCTGGGAAAGGAGAAAATCCTGCCCTAATGTGAATTAATAATTAAACCATCAGTGTGTCATTGCTTTGGTTGAGCCCTGTAAAGTTAAGCAGTCAAGGCAGGTGTTGCAAAGAGGCCACCTGCACACACACCCAACCGTTATTATCATACTCAGACCTGAGTACCGGATTCTGCTGGGACTAGCAGGCCACTTGCAGCAGGGACAACTCGACCTATCTGGGGGAGGTTGGGGAGGCACAGGGAGAGTCCTGGTTGGAAAGCTGGGCTTGAAGTTTAAAATGCAATGTGAGAGAGAGATCTTCTTTACTCTTCTTCACTCCTTGTGAAGTAAACACAAGGGGTAAACTAAGCAATCCTTTTATCCACAAAATAATCATCCCTTCTGAAAACCTTCTTGCCTTGCTGCCTGGTTGTCTGTGAACACATTTGTCTGCCTGCCCCTCCTCTCATCTAAATGTGGAGACTTTGTAAAGGGAAACAAAGGGCAGGGAGAGATTGTATAAATCATCATCTGCAATGCAGCTCTCCAGGTCCACAGGGAGGTTTAAATCATCCTCCACGAGTCAACCGAAAGCTAACTCCACACTTCCTCAGCTGATCAGCAAACTGTTCTGGTGAACCAGAGAGGGGGCTGAAGCTGAGCATTGCAAGAAGGTTTTCTGAGTGCTTCTGGTGTGCCAGGCTCTACACAGGACCCCTGCACCTGCCTTCTACTTACTCCTCACAACAGTGCTGTTGGTAGCACTGGTCCCTTTTTCAGGGATGAGAGAACGGAGGCCAGAGAGATCAAGTATCTTGTCCAAAGTTCCAGAGCATGTTGAAGAGAACTGGTGTTTGCTCCCAGACTTAGGATTCCCTGTCTAGTGCCTTCTAGGAAAACTGCTTCTATGGGAAACCAGATATATTTCCAAGTACATGGCACTGATGTTCCACTCTGAACCCTTCTTGGCCTTCAATGCCCTAAGCACTGCAGAAGATCGAGTGTTTATCTGCATTTGAGCCTAAAATCATGGGAGACTCATAAGCCACAGGGCACAGTCATGAAGAGAGCTAGTTCTGTCTGTGTGGCTTTGTGTCTACCCATATGCCATGCTACCTCCATCCATCCATCCCTCCATCCATCCATCCATCCATCCATCCACCCATCCTTCCATCTCTATATAGGCATAGGAAATATCTAGAATATTTCTTAGTATTCGAGAAGTTTATTGAATTGAATGGAATATTGAATGTTCTTAATATTCAAGGCTATTTAGGCAGGGAGCACAGTGAGGTAAAATGTTATGCCCTTTTCCTTTCTTCGTGTACTTTAAGGATTTGCTTAATTTTCCTGTCACTAAGATTATATCATGTCTACAAAATGGTAATGTCTTTCTCTTTTTTCTAAGAAAAACAAAAGCATCGTGGGGTCAGGCTGATCTAGCTAAGTCATGTCACCTCTCTGCTTCTCGGTTTTCTCATCTGTAAAGTACATGTGGTTTTATCAAGATCACCTGGATACTGGGAGGATTAATGCATATATACCACTTGGCCCATGGCGAGTGCTCAATAACTGATGGTGATTGTGACCATCACTATACTTTTTAGCCTAGTGTCTGACTCATAAATGTCCGACTACTATTAGCTTCTCCTTCTTCCAGTTCTTTTCTTCTCTTGCCACAACCATATAAAAAGTCCTATAAAAAGTGCCTGATACAGGCTTAGCCCTTTAAATGGTAGTTATTGTCCTTTACCCCACAATGCCTCCTGCCTGAAACATAGTATCCTTTTGTGAATCTTTTTTCTATTGGAGGTTGATCTTGGTGTCATACATAACCTTGATGCACACGTTTGTAGAAGAAGGTGAGGGGCTGCTTAGGATACTTATCCAGAGCCCACATCCTGGTGATACTCAGGGCTTTGATTTTTCCCAGGGAGAAGTGAACTGAGGACAATACTGTATTGTCCAGGACTCCAAACAGTCTTTTTGCACAGCCTTTCTTGAGGCATTCAGTGCAAAGATTTGGAGGCCCATCACTGGTATATGTGCCGAGAATAAATCCATGCTTCTGAAACTATTCTTCTTGCAATCACATTTGTGAACTTCACCCACACCTCCACAAATGTTATTAGAAACATTAAAAAAAATCTTCTGTTCAATTAAAAACTGGGCGGGTGTTCCTTCCCAGCAAGCAGGTTTCTCAGGTCCCACAGATGGGAATGGCTTTAATCAGAGACTGGGAGCTACTGGAGCAGGCTCCCCTTCATTCAGCTCCAAATAAAAGGGAGATGAGCCCACTAAGCTTGAAGATAGATGGGATCCGCATAAAATTAGAGTCCACTCTCTTGCCTGCACAAAGAGGGACAGAGTATGCTATAAAATAATAATTTAGTGAGAAGCATTTGCCGAAAAGAGGTCACACTACCAGGAATAAGGAAGAGTCGACAGTGAAAACAACTTGCACTTTTCACAGACCCATGACCGTGGGAATAAGTCCAGTACAGTGTCTTGGAGATGGGCTTATGTGGTAAGACATGGGAGCCACCTCTTTAAAGAGGGGTTCTTGAAACACACAGCAGCAAGAGTGAGCTTTTTAAAACTCGAATCAATGGCCTCCTTCTGCACTTTGGAGGAAAATCCATATGCTTGCCTCTGACCCCCAAGGGCCCATAGGATCTGGCCTCTGCCTGTCTCTCTGACCTCATCTTATATAGTGTCTTCCCTCATTTCATACCTTCCAGCTATGCTGGCCTTCTTTGGGATCCTCCAGGACTCCAAGCACATCCACCTCAGGGCCTTTGCATCTGCTATTCAATTGCCCAGAAATGCTGTTCTGCCAGATTTTTGCATGACTGACTCTCATCATTCAGATCTCCATTCAAATGCCAGCTCTCTAAGAGGCTGCCTTTGTCTCCCCTGTTGAAAATAGTTTCCTTCTCACTCCCTCCCCATTTCATTGCTGGGTAATATTTCATTAGTAGCAGATATCACTGCCTAAAATAATATTACTTGATTATTCATTCATTCTACTGTGTTTCTCCATCCCTGGCCCTCTATCCAATGGGAATAAGAGCTCATTAAGAACAACTCTTGTTACTCTCATTTCTGGTTGTATCCCCTGCAGCTAGAACCAAGCCTGAAACATAGTAGGTGCTCAAGAAATATTTGTTGAATTAAGGAATGTGTGAAAGAATGATCTCACTGTAGCTTGATCAAATATAACTTAAGATGGAGTACACTCAAAAGCAGAACAAAAATTCTTTAATTTCTGGCCTCTCCCAAGGCAAAGGTGGTCTACACATGACCCTAACTTTTCAGAGTTCGTGTGTGCAGGGTGGTCCCTATAACAGTCTTTTAGAGATGAGGAATAAATTCAGTCTCTCATCTAACACGTATTTATTGAACCCACACTAAGTGCAAGTTCAATTCTAGACTGGTGATACAGCAATGAATAAATGGACAAAAATCTCTCCCTAGGTGAGCTGACAGTGCTGACATGGGAGACACAGTGGATTTATGAAAAGATACAGGTTTTGGAGTCAGAAAGATTCAGATTTTAATCCCTGTCCCATCATATACTAAATGTCTATCTAGGCAAGCTGCTTGACCTCCATACATCTCACTTTCCTGATCTATAAAACGGGTATAAAGTTGACCTCATGAGTTTGTTGAAATGAGTCAGTGACATGATGAATGTAGAGTCCTGAGCACAAGGAATGAATGAATGGAATTTGCTTGCCATCCACCTCCCCCTTGGGCTCCCACTATATCCTTTGGATGGTTTAAAGTGACCCACATCACAGAGCCATAGGCACAGGTCCACCAGGATCAGAATGTGTTTGTCTCAAAGAAAGAGTATGTTACCAGTTCAGTCTTCTTTTCCAACCTTGATTTAAAGCAGCCTTGTCTACCCCTCCCTTCCTGCTCCTTGTGAGTGATGCTAGCTCTCTGAGGAGACACCTGCAGTTCTGGCCCTGGCAATGCTGAGTAGTTGAGCCATCATTAATGCCCACAGCACCAGGCAGAGGTGCACACAGATAACTCAACACTAGTTGTCATCTTGTACAGATATAATGTGTCAGGGCATATCCAGAGTATATGGCATCCAAGTGCACTTTTCTGTTTTCCTGTGATGTTGTGCCTTTGACGTGGAGCTGGCCACATGAAACCCTGGGTTTCATCAAGAAGCTTCCCCTGAAAGAAGGTAACTTGGTTTACTCTATCACACAGCAGGATCCCTGGGTAACCAAAGAATGTCACTGCACACAGAGACAGGGATATCCTAAAGCCAAACAGCTGGGGGGATACGTTTTTGATGAAGACAGTTGTATTTCATGCTTTTGAACAATTTGGGTGCTATTGTGACTCTTCCTACCTTCTTGCAATTGTCCCCAAGTAAAAGAAACCTCCCAACGTATCTGGTCCAAGAGGCACATGTTCAGTATACTTGACAGCTGGACTTTGGGCATGTTTTTAACCAAAGGCATGTTCGGAGTCAAAGGGCACTGAGCTGTTATTGGTAGCACTTGATGTGGCCACAGACAGTCATGGGTAAGTGATCTCATCATATCCTTCTTCCAGGTCAGGAATTTCAGTTGGCTAATCTGCATAGTTTCCCTAGACCACAGTCAGCAACAGTGAGAATAATAATAATAGCTGATAATTATCGAGGGCTTTCTATATTCTAAGTGCCTTTTGATCTAATTCTCACCAGAACTGTATGAAGTAAGGAATATTTTTATCCCCTTTTACAGATGAGGACACTGAGGCACAAGACCCTGCCCAAGGCCACACAACTAGTAAGAGATAGAGCTGAGATTTGAATTCAGGTAGGCTGGCTCCTAGGCCCTCTGATGCTCTACATCCTGGCAGAACCAGGTGTAAACTCTTTGGAGCACAGCCTTATCCATCCCGCTCACTGCTGCACCTTCACACCTAGCACAGTGCCCAGACTTGATGGTTGCTAAGACAGAACAATACACTAGATTCCCCCCAAATCACTACAAACTGTAACTCTGAGTAGCCTACAAAGCTCTAAGATGAAGGGGTTTTAGAGTCCCTGTTTCTCCTAACACAACAGCCTCCCACTTCCGGTCCTGGATCCACCACACAGACAGTGCCAATTCCACCCAGGAATAAAATCTGTTATATAACCACATGGCAGATGTGGGGGTGAATGGAGAAGTAACCTGAGAATGACATTTGGCCACTCTTAGCCTCCAAAGGAAATAAATGTCCTGATAAATAGAACTTTTCATCTCCCTATGAGCCTCCCTTGGTATGAAAACTTTCCTTCATCTCCTCTCCTTGGCGCTTTCTATATTTTATTTTATTTTGGCCCTGCACATTATTTGAAGTTACTATAGCAACGTGTCACCAGCTGGTATCGCGTAGTAATGTTGGCATTTAGGTAGCAAGCTCCCAAAGTTAGCTGCTTCTCTCCCTCTGTGAGCTCATCCCTCCCACAATCTCAGGTGAGTGGGGGACGCATCCACAGCAACGTTGCCCCTCTCCCCCTGTTTTGTTTGTTTTTCAAGGCAGGGCAAACTGATAGCCTCTTCCAGGTCCACTCAGCACTGCAGGGGGCTTGACTGTTGTGTGTATGTGTGTGTAGGTGTGTTTGCGTTAGAGGTGGTTAAATAGATATGTTTGAGTTAACTGATGTTCACCCAGCTATCGGCCTTATCAATATGCTGCTGCTGCTGCTGATGACGACGACGATGATGATTTTTCTATGCAAAGGAGCCAAATGATTTGGGGAGGGCTACTCTCCTGATCCCAGTCATCTAGTATCCCAGCTAATTAATATTAATCACACGATACCGGGTTTCTCTTTTTCTCTCTTGCCATCACACAGTGAAGAGACCCTGGCTGTTTCCCTTTGGAGCTTCAGCTCTCTCCCAGGTGTGCAAGACTTCTCTCCACGCTGATGGGCTGAATTAATTAAGAGGATTGATTGTCTCGGATCGCTGAAGAGGGTTCTATGTGGCAAATAAACCCTGCCACTCAAGGCGTTAAGTAGCCCCTCATCAGCCAAGTGCCTGCGATGATTGCACTTATTTTTACACGTTTGACCTAGTTTCAAACCGTGTCTCTCCATGCTGTGATTCATTAGCTACATTTTCAACCGCCCCGAACGGAGCCGAGGTGACTCTGCCTGATTTGTGCCAGCGTCTCGGATACAATTTCTCTCTGGGAGTTAAGATGCAGGTCCCCCTGCTATTCTGTTTTAAGAAGCAATTTCCCATCTAGGCACCTGGCATGCTGCTTGGCTATGGATGAGTGGCTGCCTCATGCCTTGGTAGTAAATATATGTCACCTATACCATTTCTGCCAGGGATGGGAAGAGGGGGATTCTCCCTAGCTTGGACTGAAGGGCATCCCTCCACCCTGCTGTCCCCCATGCAGTACTCGGGCTTTTCCATGTTGCCAACAGGACTGGGAGATTTGGCTCCTACACTATAAAGTTTGAGCAATGTCAATGTTAGGAGTATCTGAGTTGCTAGTGAATCACACCCCCACCCCATTCCTCTCTCTTTCTAAACATTTAAAACATGGTGGATGTAGAAGTAAGGTCTCAAACTCGTAAAAAGGGAAGGGGACAGGAAGCTAAGAGGTGGATTGCCATGTTAAGGATATTACTGAAAAAGGGATAAACGTCAGAGAGGCATAATATTATCCCATCATTCTATCATTATGTGACAGAGTGTTTGGTTTCTTTCTTTCTTTCTTCCTTTTTTTTTTTGTTTTTGTTTTTGTTTTTTTTTTTTTGTTTTGCTTTGTTATTTGTTTTTTAATTTAAATGACAGAGGGGAACCTGTTCTGAATGCAAACCTGCTGCTGGCATCTCATGCCATTTCACTAATCAGTCGGTCACATTGGTGTGATTTCTGACAGATTTGGTACTAAAGTGGGCTAGACATCATAGTAGGAAAAAAGGGGTGCTTCTAGTCGGATGGAAAACACTGTCATTTTTCATTAACAGCCAAATGCAGGTAACTTGTCCAAACTTCAGTCACATTGCACTACAAATCGTACCGTAAGGCACTGAGCTGGGTTTTTCTATGTGGTAGTTAGAAGGAAGAAATGAACAAGCCGGTAAAAGTAATTTTGATTGATTGGTGGACTGTAACACACTGAGCAAGTCCTTATAAAAAAATAGTGGATCCTTTCGTAAAATGGTTACTCTCTCTCTCGGTGGGGAGTAGAACCCCTTCCCCTTTTATTTTCTTTTAAAATGAAGCATGGAAGTTTCTCTAAACAAGGCTTAAGAAAATGCAGCCTTTTCAAGGTAATCCCAAGCAACTTGAGCTCTGAGGTTTGTTTTTTTGCTTTTCTCCCCCACTTCAAATTCAAATCAAGCCATTGGAAATAACAAGCATTCCGTATCTATGCATTTGGGGCAGCCTGCAGTTCTGACAATGGTAGATTTTCCACCACACACAACCACACACACATACACACACACACACACACACACACACACACACACACAAGCTCACGATCCCAGGACTCATTTAAGCCAAAGCTTTAAAAGTAAACTATTGTCCAAGAGGCGATAGCATTTTCTCTTAGAGGATCATGGATCATAAAAAATAAAACCTGCCCAAATCTCTTACCTTGAAGCAGTAGAATTACCTGCAGAGATGTCCTCCCTTTCCTTGCAAAACGAGCCAGGCTTTGGCCAGCAGCAGAATTACTCCAAAAGAAGGAATAATGAGTCCTTTATGTTGTAATTTTCACTGTTTATATGCAAGAAGTGTAGTGGGTCTGCTCACGTAGGAATAAATAAAAAGCCGAACAAACTGCTCGGCAGCTACCATGTGAAAAGAAAAGACCTCTAGTGGTCATAGGCTGAAATCTTTGAGGAGAGGAGAGATGAGATGGAGGGAGTAGAGGAAACACATGCGTGTGTGCGCGCACACACACGCTCATGCACATGCACACACACACACCTCTCAAACTCTCTGATTTCTCCTTCCTGGCATCCAGCCTGGCCAGCGGGATACACAATTATAAATCTTCTTTCTTGGTTTAAGTGGGTCCTGCTTAAGTTAACAGAGATGGTGGTGTTCTGTCTCGTTTGAAAAGGACTGATAATTTCACAAACTCACCACCACCCCCTGGGGGCCTGAGCAGAAGAGGATTTGCCTTCCTGGATGGCCAAGACAGCTCACTCCAGTGTAGAGGCTCCGGGTCCGCATAAACATAGTGTCCTCACTGTTGCTCCCAAGAGTCCCAGCTTTGCACTCTCTGCCAGCTTTGCATGTTTTCTAAACATTTGTGGTGTGTGAGTGTGGTGGTGGTCACTGGCGGGCAGGGCTGGCTTCACGGGTGTATGACCTTGCCTGGTGCCCAGAATGGGCACTGGGGCTGTCTTGAAATTCTGAATAATTTTTAATAAGGACTGTTCATTTTCATTTTGTTCTGAGCCCCACAAACTCTACAGTGGGTCTTGCTGATTGGGAAAGCATGTTATTCCTAACATCCTAATTGGAAAAAACCTAGAAGCAAATGAGATTCCTGATCTCTGGGAGTTACTTTTAGGAATGTGATCTTGAGGACATTCAGTTATCCAAAAGACTTCCTGTGGAGGAACACAGAAGGAGTTTCTTGGGACATTGAGGCTGTTCCTCCACTTCTATAAACTATAAAGCTGTAATGTAGAAGGATATGTATTGTGTGTGTGTGTGTGTGTGTGTGTGTGTGTGTGTGTGTGTGTATGTGTGTGTGTCTTTCTAAACAAAGATAGCAGTTTGTGATACCAAGCCCATTTTCTTGGTTCACACATAATACTTCCAGGCCCACCACTCTGGTATGCCATTTGTCTGACACCTTTTAGCAGTAAGGTTCCCTGGAAAGACCTACATCACATTGAGCAGGCCCTCTTCCATAAGCCTGCCCTTGACCAAACCTAGTGGGACTTCCTTTGACTAAGATGGCAGTCCCATTGGAATCTTGCGGGAGACAACCTTGAGTGGCTCCTCTCTCCTGGTGGATTTGTGGTTGGTACTCCCTTTACAAGGTTTCCAGAGTAGATATTCCTAAATGCTGCTTGCACATACTAGCCTAAACAGAAAATACACCCTGATACAGAGTCATACAATTTGGAAGGGTAAAGCAGAAAGGGGTATGGTGATGTACTCTGGTGCATGAAAGAATGTGGTTCTTGCTCCTCTGATCCCATGGATCCTTCCAGACCCAGCTCTTCTCCAAGTCCTTGCATTGATTTCTCTCTTGTCTGAATCCCTCTGACACTTGGTCTGCTTGGCAGATTAAAGGTCTTGTACTTTTTCCCTCATGGATGTTAACCTTCCTTTCCCAACTAGATCATGAACTCCTGAAGAGCAAGAACCACCTCTTCTCATTTCTTTTATCCTCCAAAGCCCTTAACAAGTGCTGGTTACTGGTAGCTACTGGCTTCTCACTGACTGAGTCATGATGGTTTAACAACTGACCCCTCTATAGAGAAAATAAGTGAATTCAAAGCATTATAGGAGTCATTTGATCTTTTTGATACATATGTGGGGGTTGAAATGGATGGATTATTGTCTTGCTTTACAGATAAAACAATTGGGGCTTAGATATTAAAATTATTTATCAGAAAATCAAACTGTCTTCAGGATCTTGATAGAGACTAGATCTCCTGACACCAACTCAGTGGTCTTTTCCCAAAGTATAAGCAGCTGTAGAAGTGATAGGTCAGGCCCTATCTTCTGTATCCGAGCTCCCACTACGGTCCCAGTCACATAATAGGTGTTCAATAAATGCTTTTTGGAAGAACGAGCCCATAAACGAACCATAAGGAGACATTTCTTCATAGGCAAGTTTCACTTGCTGATCCCCTTGGGGGACTTTTTATACTTGCCTGAGATGGTTCGGTGTTTTCCTGTCTGAAGTCAAGGAAATGAGAAAGATGAATCTCATGGTTTCTCTTCACTATTTCATGGCAGTTTTCTTTATTTCTTACAGAGTCACTTTGTGGCATGTATGACAGCCATCTTAAACCAGATGGGTGACCAGCACTATTCCTTCTATATTGAGACCTTCCAGACCAGCTCTGAACTTGTGGTGAGTCTACAGGATGCTGGGGTGGGGGGCAGTGGAGGGGAGACATGCCACACTGTTGGCTCTTAAGAGTTTAGAGTAAGAAGGGCACCTGGGTGGCTCAGTCGGTTAAGTGGCCGACTTCGGCTCAGGTCATGATCTCGCGGTCCGTGAGTTCGAGCCCCGCATCAGGCTCTGTGCTGACAGCTCAGAGCCTGGAGCCTGTTTCAGATTCTGTGTCTCCCTCTCTCTGACCCTCCCCCATTCATACTCTGTCTCTCTCTGTCTCAAAAATAAATAAACGTTAAAAAAATTTAAAAAAAAGAGTTTAGAGTAAGATGTCCCAGTGGACCTTGTGCATGTGTGTAAGTTACAAACACATTCATGTGATTTCCTAGTTCTAATTTCCATTTAGGCTTGTATATACCACTTCTGAAAGATGTCTTCAGTCCCTGTCAGAGGTGAAACCTGAATGTCCAGTCTAAATATGCCGCAACAAATGTTTATTGATGAATTATGGACATTTGGGGGCTTACAAGCATGAGTGTTAGTCACACAGTCTTGGATTTGCATCCAGGATTTGTCCTGGAGAGCTATGTGACCATGGACAAATTAACCCCTCTTAAGCCTCAGTTTCCCCATCTGAAAAGTGCGGATGATGTTATTTATGTCATAGTGTGGGGAAGGATTAATGAGAGCACAGAAGTTCTCACATATTAAGTTACCAGTAAAAGGTAGCTATTTCTATATGATGATCACAAATGCATGGAGGAAGTTGGCCTCTGAACCCCCTTACTCTTCTAGCCTCTCAGGACTCATTTGTTACAGAACTGTCTGCACAGGACTGTAGCCTATAGGCTCATAGCTCTGTAGCACATGACTTATCAACATAAAGGCCAGCCCAGGCTGTCCCAGGGTGTAGCAGTCCCTTTGCCCTCAACATAATCACCTTTGTCATTGTCTCCTTACTGCTGCCAGTCAGGAATTCTGCTGCTGGGGCTCACTTTCAACTTTCCTTAGAGTAACCAAGGGTTCTAGAATTGAACCAATCTCTGAGAGTGGCCCATATAAAGGGAATTATTAGAAAGCCAATGTCCTACTCTTTCAGCCATTCAGCAGAGAGATAGTCTCCTCACTGGGTGCAGTATTGGGAAGAAACAGAACCTATTTCTGGATATACACAAAAGAAAACAAAAGGAGAGCCAAATATCCCAGGATTTCTCCCCAATTTCTCTATGCCATGTGACATGGAAATAGAGAGATCAGGATCCTAATGTTTGATCCTCAATGGAAAGAATGGTGGGAAGAGAGTAGGAAAGGGAATTCTTATTTGTTGAACACATATGCTTTCTTGTATAATCTTCACAACAGTATAACATAGGGATTAGTAGTCACATTTTACAAGTCTACAATCTGCTTGCTCAAGGCCACATAGGAAGTATGTGGCAGAGTAGGATTTGAACTTCTGTCCTAACCCTGACAGCATGCTATAGCTTCTCACTCAGAAGCTAGGTTTTACATCTATGAGCCAGAGGCTTTGTTGCCATAAGAAGGGAATGAGCCTGTGATGATACCCACACTCCCCCAAGTGATATCAAGGATGAATAATTCTCAGCATTGTCATCATCGAGCACTTAATGAGCTCTTACAATGGTCCAGGCTCTATGCTGAGCATCCTTTAGACCGTGTGCACTTAATTTTCATAGTAACTCTTTGAGTTAGATGTTATCCCCATTCTGCTGATGTGGAAACTGGGACTTAAAGTATTGAGGTAATTTTCCCTAGAAGCAAAGATTGCTGAAAAGGAACAGATGTCATTTCCAGAATTTTGCAATTTAGCTTAAAGCAGTGATTTTCAAATTATATTCCTCCCATCTTCACTATCTTCTACCATAAACACACACACACACACACACACACACACACACACACACACACACCACAGCTCTTCTACTTTTATCTATTTTATTTTATTTTTTTTAATTTTTTTTAACGTTTATTTATTTTTGAGACAGAGAGAGACAGAGCATGAATGGGGGAGGGTCAGAGAGAGGGAGACACAGAATCTGAAACAGGCTCCAGGCTCTGAGCTGTCAGCACAGAGCCCGACGCGGGGCTCGAACTCATGGACTGCGAAATCATGACCTGAGCCGAAGTCGGCCGCTTAACCAACTGAGCCACCCAGGCGCCCCTACTTTTATCTATTTTATATGTTAGGTTCTGGGTAATATTTTCTTTGGACCTGGAATTCTGCTGTTAGAATAACTTGGAAACCACTGGCTTAAGGAAAGAACTCTGAGTGGGTTTCCTACTGATTTTAAATTTTACTGAAAGCATACAGACAGTATGACTTTTCTTCCTCAAGCTTAGGAGTGTCCACATGACAGTGGTCCTGGTCTTTGCCATTTGGACTTGTCTTGAATTTGTATTCTCCAAAGATGGAGCAGAATCTTGGCCTGCTTCAATCAGTATCTGATGGGGTGTGTTGAGATCCACTCTGAGCCTCTTCAAATGAGAGGAAGAGAGTCCCTGGGCTGTTTCCTCTAATGTGCCCATGGATGTATCTGTGACATATGAATGAGCTGTGTTTATACGACTGATAATTAGATGGTTGTGTTTATAATTGTTTGCTAAATGACCTGAGATGCCTTCACAAAGTATAGAGTATTTCCGTATTAAATACATATCTGGGAAGATGATTATAAAATTGCAACATCAATAAATGCATTTACTTCTTTCTTCCCAAAGACAGAATTGCTAGTGCTTTGTTTTGAGAGTGTTTTCACTTTCCATATTCACATTCCACTTGTATTTGTGAAACAGTCTCCTGGTAACTAACTTGAAGCTTCCATTTAAAAATCCACTGCTGTTGGTTTCTTTGGACTTATTTGAAAGGCTGTGCCCTTTCCTTTTCTGACCCTCCAAAAAATAATAAAGAAAAACGTAAACAGCCAACAAGATCTGGGCACTTCTAGTGAGTTCCTACAAAACAAGATGACGGGTGTGTTTCGCTTTACAATTTCAGGACTTCTTGATGGAGACCTTCATCATGTTCAAGGACCTCATTGGGAAAAATGTGTATCCTGTAGATTGGATGGCCATGAGTATGGTTCAGAACAGGTGAGCTGTCACTCATTCCTAACAGCTACCTTACCCCAGTGATCAGTTTAAAGAGCACTCGTAGAGACAAGGTGGGGATACCTTTTCCCTGGTGAAAATAAAAAGTGTAGCAGAGTCTTTCTACCTTTAAACCCCAAGGAGTTCCACACCAATCTTGAACCTCCTTTTTTTTTTTTAATGTTTTAGTCCTCATGCCTTTTTTATATACTGAGCTGGCTACCCCCCACCTTCTCCATTCTTCAAATACCAGTTAAAGTAACATGCTTTGTGAAGTCTTCCCTAAACTCTCGAGACAGTAGACCTTAAGGTCAGCCTTATTAAAATTATATTATTTTAACATTTATTCAAAATAATAAAATATATTTTGTGGCACAGAGTGAAATAAATTTAGGAAGCATTGGATTAAATAGCTTTGAAAAGATTTCTGTGCTGCAGGACTTCCTAGAGCCTTCAGTATGCTCATGGAATTCTCTGGAGGATTTAGGATACAGAATTTCACAAATTTATTTGTTAGTGGAATCGTTTGGTGTTCATATATGTATGCTTCTCTGTGTGTATATAATTTCTATTAACATCTCATAGGATACCAGTATAACCCAAGTATAATTCAGATCCCACATAACCCAGCACAACATTAAAGAAAAGTGATTATCTCTCAAATAGTATCATCTCATCCAAATGAAATTCAAATGATAAGACTCAACAATACTTTCTGCTATTCCCTTTCTCCATTTCTGTGGTTCTCAGTATCTCTCACATCCTATGCTTTATTCAAGTTTCTCTTAGAATCTTATTCTCAGTCCTTATCCACAAACCCCTTTAAAATTGGATCCTCTTGGCCCCTTCCCCTTTTTTCCCCTCACTTACTTCCCTTTGGTTTTGTATATTTATTTTAAATCCACCCAATGAAAGGCCTTCACTCTACACTGTTGTCTGTCTCTACCTGTTGCCCTTGTTCCATATCGCAAAACCAAGAATTGACTGGCAAATGGGAATATCCCTAGAGGGTGAAAGAAAAAGAGAAGTTGAAGAGGCAGATCCAAAATTCTCCTTAATGGGAGGCAGGGAGAAAAGACTCTAAACATTTACTTATTAATAATTTTGTCATTGGATACAGTCTGAGAATTTCTATCTCGTGTATGCCTCATAGCTGACTCCAGTCCCGGGTGACCCTCATCCCTTACCTTTCTGTCCTCTGAAAAGATGTTCTTCTACTAATTGGATGCCTAAGTGTCTAGCCATGTGACTTGATAGACACACTTACCCACAGTGCTCTTGGGGCCAGCTTTAGGGGCTGGTGAAGGGAAGAAGAGGTTTCTCAAGGCAGAAGAAAGTATGTCTGTGCACCAGAGCTTATGTTGGGAGGAGGAAAATCACCCCAGCAATAAAATGTCAGAATTCTCATTCTGAGCTAACCTTGCCTGCTAACTCAGGCCACATCACAGATCAGAGGCAGGTCCATTTCTACCTCTATGTCAGGGCCAGCTTTCTGGGTCTGCAACTTGTGCAGTTGCTTACCACCCTGCACTATAAAAGTCCCCATACTTGGTGTAATGCCCTCTCTTTATCATCTTGAAATTCTTAGTAATTTTTCGACAAGGAGATTCACATTTTCATTGTGTACTGAGCTCAACAAATTATATAGCTGATAGTACCTTATGTCAATGTTCAGTCATCTCATATTATGGTAGTAGCCAGCTCTTAAGCTGTATGTGAATCCTCTTACTGTCTGCCAGCTGGTCAATAATGTCTTCAGGCTTTGCCAAAATACATGAACCACCCACATGAGTCATCTTCAACTCACCCTTTACTTTAGATACATTCAACTATTCACTGTTATCTACCAGTTTATTCTTCTGTGACTTGTCATAAACTATTGCTTTCCTCCCTTCTAGGCCAAACTCAGCATGAAAGTATCCTTCAAATTCTTGACACTATAATCTCTCCTTTGTGGATGCTTCTAGAACTCTTGTCATGGTAGGAGAATGTGTTCTTTTCTTTGTGTTTCTACACATGCCCATATTATGGCACTTATTCTACTGTACTATAATTATCTCTTCACATGACTGTTTCTGTCACTAAAGAATGGACTTCTTGAAGGCAAGCACTATATCTAATTTATCTCTGTGTTTCCAGCTCCTACCGCAGAGGCTGACATTCATAAATACATATAATGAACTCTGTGTATCCAGTGAGTACTTACTGATTAGAATTTTTAAAGGAATCTAGTTTAAATTTGCCTAAGTAAAAGGAGAGTCAAGTTTATTAGTTCAGACAACTGAAAAATCTCAGAGTTATGACTTCAGGCATAGATGTATCTAGGTGCTCAAAAAGTGTTGTAGGAAATCTGTATCTCTATCTTTGCTCTTTTCTCTGTTGGCTTCATTCTCAGGTAGATACTCTCTTTGTGGTGGAGGAAATGGGCTCTAGAAATTCCAGATATATGTCTTGAATTAGCAACCCCACTAAAAAGAAAAGGCCTCTTCTTCAATAGGTATAACAAGAGTCCCCAGGCTAATATTCAGAGTTCTGGCTTAGGCTACATGCCCATTTATAAACTTCTGTGGACAGGAAAATGAAATTTGCTGTTTCATCAAGCTTGGGTCACGTGACTCACCTTGCAACTGGGAGGCTATGGTTAGTTCTACCCAAACCACAAAGCCTGGGAGCAAAAGGGGAGGTAGGGGGAATAGTTACCCAAAGGAAACATCTAGGTGTTATTACCAGCAGGAGAAATGGATGATAGATAGGCAAATAAATGCAGACATCTACCACTTATACAGGGTCAGGATGATGGAAGCCCAGAGAGGCCGCAGCCCTGACCAGGCCAGCAATTCCTTCTGCGTCATCTACAGTCATCTTAGAGGAAGCATGTGGAAGAGTCTGGAGGAATGTCCCCTCCTACAGTGCCAGCGAGCTATGGACTTTAGTCTTTTTGGGGGACAGGCCCCAAGAGATGATACCATAATCCTTGGTTTCTTTAAACTTAGAAAATTACAATATGATTTTCTAAAGGATCTAAGGAAGTGGAATTGTCTCCTAAGTAGAAATATTTGTATCTCTTAAGGATCAGCTAAGTACTTAAGTCTCTACATTAAAAAAAAAAAAAAAAGAATCAGAAATATAGCCGGGTTTCAGACTTCTTAGTTCTGCCACTTCTATTTCTTGGGAAGTCATTTAATCTCTTGGACTCTCAATTTCCTGATCTGTAAAATGGGGATTAATTATAATCTCCATTTCATGGTATTTTTTGTGAGGATAGAATGAGTGACTCCTCAGCACAGTGGTGGGACCTCAGAAAACTCACTGAATAGAAGCATTGCCATCTCCAGGGGTAGACAACAAATTTAGCCTTGGACTAGAGAAGGATGTGCCTAACGTCAACCAGAAAAATGACTCTTTTCTCCTTGAAGTCATGTCGATGAGTCAGTAGATGTCCTTCATCTTCAGTCCACAGTGGGGCACTTGAAATTTTCTCACCTCTTTTACATTTGCTGTGATGTTATGATAGCTAACATGTATTGAGCACCTAGATCCACCCCTGCTGTGAATACCTTATTTAATCTTATAATCTGTATGAGTTTATTTAATCTTACCAACAAATTTATGATGTAAACTACTACAGTCCACATATGAGGACAGATATTACATATGAGGATAGATGAGTAACTCACACAGTGTTGCACTGCTAATAAGCCATGCGATCAGAGTCCGTGTTCTTTATCTTTACTGCTTTATCCTGTAAAATAGTGAGGCTCATTTTATGAAGTGCATTGTACAGATGTGCTCACTGCATACGTAGTGGCTCAGATAACTGAAAGAGACCCAAAGAGGTAACTTGTCCAAGGTCATGCAACTAGTTAGTGAAAGATTTCAATGTAAATTGGACAAACAGAACATTAGCCTTGCTTAGCCCTGACTAGGATTTTTCAGAACATCATTTCTACTTCCTATGCTGGTTAGTATGTACTTTACAATTTCCTTCCTTCCTTCCTTCCTTCCTTCCTTCCTTCCTTCCTTCCTTCCTTCCTTCTTTCCTTCCTTATTACTTATATATTACAAAACTTACCTGTTTTTATAATTTCTCTGTTATCACTTATGATTTATGTGTGTATGTATTAGTCATATGTAATTTATTTATCTTCTTGTTGGAGAAAATGGAGTTTTCCAGAGTTGAATGTCTCCTCAGCTGTGTGTACTGTTTGTGTATGCAGACAAAGCGACATGTCTACTGCAAGAAATGCCTTCTGTTAGAACATTTTTTTCTTTTTGGTAAGATGCAGCTTTCAGAAAGATTTGATTTACATGATACGGTAAATTTTTAAATGATGAAGTTCTTCATAATATTGTAAACTAACAAAATTATACCTAGGAACCTCTTTTCTCCCCTTCCATCTGCACCTCAAGCTGGAAATCCAACATTTTGAGGGGGGTTGGGGGTTTGTACACATCCCTATAGCATCTTAAATGGAATCAACCAACACATATTTATTGAGTGTCCTGGTTATGCAGGGCTCTAGGGAGTGGGCCTGTGCCGTGGTCCCAGAAGGCAGGGGGCTTACGGTCTAGTTGGTGAGACAGTAAATGTGCCCATGGAAATATGACCAATTGCTGCAGTCACTGCAGTGAGTTCAGAGCACAAAGAATATCCAGACAAGTTAGGATTTACGACTGCCAGGGTCCATATCCTGCCTCTACCATTTAATAGTTAGATGGCCTTGGGCAAAGTTATGTAATTACTATGACTCAGTTTTTCCTCCTGTAAAATGGGGCTAATAAAAGTACCTATCACAGTTGTGAGGGCCAAAATGAAATGAAATAATGTACACACAGTGGTTAGAACAGTGTTTGGCACATGGCAAGCATTTCATAAGTGTTAGCTATTTTTTTTTCCTTGTCACATTCCTATGGTTTGGGAATATCCAAAATATTTCACAGAAAAGGCAAATCTGGACCAGATCTTGTCTACCTTTATCAGTGACATATTTCAAGGTCTAACATTGTCTCAAGCACATAAGAGGCACACAATGGGGTCACAGAAGTCAAGTGTAGGATGTTGAGTAGGGCAGTGCCCAGCAGTCCTATGGTGGCTCCAACGGGATGCTGACAAATCACTGACTGCCACTTCCCCTTCCTACTACCTACATTAATTTGCAGTGCCTACTCCTTTTTATGGACCTCGCCTCCTCCAGTGCATATTGCCCAGAAGGAGGCCTCTCCATGGGTTCTTTAGCCAGCACAGCACAACTAATCCTGGTGTTCAGCAGGCTGCAGGAGTCTAGATCCCAAGAGCCTACTGCATCGCTTGCTAGAATCCCAGATTACATGAGCGGTGTCAGGGGCACTGCGGAGTGAGCCATTCCTTGACGCTGAGCTGGAAGCTGTCGATTCACTCTAACCTCTTGGGTGCATGGAGCTTTTGTGTGTTGTGAGGCAAGCAGCTTAAAGGCTCTGGGAGAATGGATTTCTCACTGCCTCAAGGGGAGGAGTGAGAGCTCCCTTCTCCAGCTCTTTTATTTTCCATTGTCCAGTTTTAACCAGTAGAATCAACTGCATCCTATGGACTGCAGGGGGAAGGGGAAATGGGATTCAGAGAGGCCTTCTCTCTCCCTTGGGTGTTTTCACCAGAAAGGGCATACCCTTTTATTTCCACAGCACAACCTCTGGGTGTGGGTTGGTTGTCACGTCAGAATGTTTTCAGCCTTGGATACTCCTGCCACAGAGCTACCAGGTGACCAGGCTGTTAACAATAATGACAACAACAGTGACTGACATTTATTGAGGACTTCTATGTGCTGAGGCATTAGGCCACCAGCTTTATACACTACATCTTATTTAACCTTTACATGGCTTATTTCACATAAGGGGCAGTTGAGATTCCCAGAGGTCAAGCAACTAGCTCCAGGCCACAGCATGGAAGAGGACCAGAGTGGGACTCTGACCCGGGATCAACTTGCTCCAGCACATGCTGGAGTCTATGTAATAAAAGTAATACCAATAGCGCCTACTTCCTAGTGATATTGTGAAAATTGGTTGAGAAAATTCATATAGAACACTTAGTAATATCTTGTTAAATTTTAACTATCATCATTATGACCCTACTGTGCCTTCAAGGATCTTTCTGCCAGTTTCTTCCTTCTTACAGCAGCTGACTTCTCTCTCTTACAGCTTCTGCTTCCTGTCAGAGTCATCTGTTCATGGCTTCTACTCAGGACGTAGGTCACTGCACTCTCCCTGGTTGTCATGCTATCGGACTGCCTAAAAGGATTTGATTTAACTACACTTCAGGCCTGGGTGCCCCCACGGGGTACCGATAAGGTCACCCATGGGCTGCTGGCCACCCAGGGAAGACTGTCTGAGTCAAGCGTTGGCCTTGTGCCCAGGCAGCTGTGGGCAGAGCAGCAGGATGATAGGGACAAAGTGTATAGGAACTTTGGGCAGAATGGCAGGCACGAGTTCGAGCATGCCCAGCGCCAAAAGACTGTGCAGGCTGGCCTTCAAGGGAGCCAGTATATCCTTCTGGTTAAATGCAAAGTCTTTAGAGAGAGACAACCCTGAGATTGGGTCTGGACTCTGCTGCTCATGTGCTATGTGAATGTGGGGAGATCATTTTATTTTTCCAATATTCAGTTTCTTCTTCTGTTAAATGGGTGTAACATTGGCTCATACCTCAGTTTGTAGAATTACGTGAAAGAGTGTCTGTTAGAGTACTTAGCACAGGGTACATGAATACCGGTACTTCTGTAGTTGCTATTATTAATAAGGTGAACTCATAGCTCCCGTTGAACAGAATTAAGAGGTTTTCTTATGGACAGAATAGCATAGTGGTTAAATACCTAGGATGTGAAGGCATCGTACCTCTGTTTAAATCCTGGTTTCACATGTATTGTCTGGGTTATTAGGAAAGTTACCTAAACTCGTATCTCTAAAATGGAAACAACATCTAACTGAGAGAATTAATGTGAGAACTAAAAAAGAAAAACAGAAACACAGAAAGAATCCATGCTAAGTACTTAGCAGAGAGCCCTGCCCATTACTGGTAACTGTGGCTCTGATTATTATTGATTTTATAGATCCTGCTAAGCATTGCAAATGAGTTGCAGGAAGTGTTAGGTTGAGATTTGATCATGAACTTTGTTTTCAACAATTCAAGTTCATTGTTGAGAGTAACAGAGATCGTTGAGTATGTTTTAATTCCAATCTACTTCACCATATTAGTGCTTAGGATTTAAGTATAGTTATTTTTAAAGAGAAACCAAAAGACATAACTTTTCCAAACCCATACATGAGAAACCAAAGTTAAGTGATATTATGATTCCCAGTGGGTAGCTGTGGAAGAATCCAGAGAGAGGGAAGAACCTTGACTTACTGCCCCCAGCCCTTATCTGCTATCAGTATCCACCATTAACACAAGAGTGTTGATCAATTCCTGGTCATTCAACTGGCCTTTGAGAACCAGAGACAGATTTAGGCTGACAATCAGAATAATAACTATTACTGACTACTACTAATAGCTTTGTTGCTTCTGAGAATTTGTAAAACTCCTCATTTTGGGATCACATTACAGATTACAAGAAGTTTATAACATGACAGCCACTCAATGCATTTCCCTCTGAGGAATCAGATACTAATCTTAAAGGAGAAAATATAGATATTTTTCAAAGGCATATTAGCAAATGACAGAAGAGCAAAACCAAAGAAATCTCACTTTCTGACATCCTGATATGGGGAGGATTTTGTGAAACTTTCATTGTTTTGTCTTTGTGTGATCCTGCCTACCTCAGAACTGGTTACTGGTTGCAACTTGTCCTGTCTTCCCATTTTGCTGTCAGTCCCTGACCTCAGAAGAAGAACGAAGCCATGCAAAGGGTCTGAAGTGGCCATGGCTGCTCTCTTACTGTTGTTACCATGGTGTCAGGCACCATGCTCCACCCTTGCCATGTTTTTGCCATTGAAGCCTGCAGCAACCCTGTGAAAGCGGTTACACTGTTGGTATTTCACAAGCATGGAAGCTGAGATGTCAAAGTGATATTAACAGATGTCCCAAATCCACACAGCTGGCAAGTGGCAAAGCCAGAAACCACATCCAGCTGTGCGTGTATGTGTGTGTGTGTGTGTGGGGGGGGGGGTGGTATACAAATCTTGGGATCCTGATACCAGGCTGCACTGTCTTCTTTGTTCAACAAACATTTAAGTGCTTGATGAACACCTGGCTCAGGTTCTTTACAAGGAATGCTCAATGTAGCACATGCTATAATTGCCCTGCCCACACTCTTGGCCCATCCAGAGTATACCTGCAGCTTTGGTGGACATTCACCACACATCCTGAGAGCTTCCTACTTCTTTCATTCTCTGGACTTTCTCTGGCTGCAAGAGAGAGACCAGTCCATCTGCAAGGCAAGCCAGAAGTGCTAGGGACTTAATGTCCTCAGGAGTAATTTTCACCTTGTGAGGGGCTGGCATTAGTAAATAAATAGCCCAGGTTCCTCATCCCTGGGAGGGGATACCTCTGATGTGCAGGTATGCTTTATACAGTCTTTCAGAGCTTCCTAAGCAAAAATCATTACCCAAAGCAATAACCTTCTAATTAGTACTTTCTTTACTGGCATCCTATTGTGTCTCAGGTAAGCCAAATAGGCATTTTCCCTGGACCAGACATTCAATGGATAAGCAGTTATTGATTATTCACTGTTAATCAAAAATTTTAGACAGTGGTACAGGTAAGGTCTATCCACTCTCCTTGAAGACTTTACAAAAACACATGCACAATGGAGACTAGATCACAGTTTGGCATGTGGCAGTTTGGAGGCTATTGCAGAAATCTAGGAGAGAAATGATGGTGGTTTGGTTGAGGTCACTGGCAATGGGGTGATGAAAAGAAGTCAAATTATGAGTGTATTTTGAAAGTAACACTGAGAGGTTTTGCTGACAGGCCAGGTATAGGATATGAGAGAAAGAGAAAAAATCAAAGATGCTTCCAGGTTTTTTTCCCCCACTGAGCAGTTGGAAGAATGGAGTTACTCTTAACTTAGATGGGAAGACTACAGGTAATAGGAGTTGAAATTTTGACATTATGTTTGAGATGCCTATTAGTCATCCATGTGAGGGTATGGAGTAAGGAGCTGGGTTGCAAGCTGGAGCTCAAGGGAGAGACCAGGGAGGAAGATGTAAGTTTGGGAGCCAAAGGCAAGTAGGTTGGAGAGTAGATGAGATCACAGAGGGAGTCTCTGATATCAAGGAAAGTACAGTCTAGTGGAGCAGACAGGCATTATTGAGTCACACAAATAAGTCATCCTAGACCATGATGAATTCTGAGAAAAGAAATTGCAATGACCATCCTTTGGGGGACACAAAGATGCAGCAAACCCTGCCCTAAAGAGATTTAAAAGAAGAGAGGTAGTCTATACAAAGGAGGAATGCAGCTTTGTATCAGAAAACAAGAAAAAGCACAGAATAGCAGTGAGAAATTAGTCCAGAAAGGATGGGGTCCAGTCATGAAGGCCATTGACTGTCAAGAGAAAGAGTTTGGGCTTATCTTGTGGACAGTGGACAGTCACTGAAATGGGTGATTAACATGACTGGAGCTGTCAATTGGGCAAAGTATTCTTGATATTGAAGAGGCAAGAGATGGGAGGCTGAAAGACCAGTCAGTGGGGCTTGGTAGGAGGAAGGGAAGGAAGAGATGGATGGGAAGACATTTAAGGAGAAACACAATTTGACAACAGGTACCAAAATGTTAAGTGGGCATAACATTTGCTAAGTATTACCACTTCAAGAAGAAGACTGGAAAAGAGGTATATATAGGAGGTGCAAGGCATACGTAAAGAGCGATCACTGAAACACTGTAAGAGCTGAGCATCTAGGATCATCACTAAATGACTGATTACATAAACCGTGACACATCCATACAATGGCATACTCTTCAGTGATTAAAAGGCATGATGTATATCTGCGTTCATTGGCACGAAAGGAACACACTATTTATTGCTGAGTAAAAAAGACAAGCTGTGAAACAGCATTTGCCGTTTAGCCCTATTTATCAAAATGATATCTTTCAAATACCACTCATGTGTATACATCTAGGGAGACCTTTGAACATAACGCTCATCAGAATCTCAAGGATTGTTTTCTCTAGGTGATAAAATTTGGTGGTTTTTTTGTTTGCTTGTTTGTTGTGGAGGAGGCAATTTCTGTCTTTCTGGATAGCATAAATTTTCTGGCATAAGCTTGTAATAGTTTAAACAAAAGATAATGCACATTTTCTAGGGAAGTCAAATGGTTAGTTCTTAAGTTCTTGCAGAGCAAACATGGCCCCAGGTCTACTGTATGAGCAGGTGGGTCAGCTGACCTCTTCTTTGGGTCTTTGAGCCCCTCCCTGAGGGAACTTTGGTCTGGAAGATGGGGAGGGATGCTTGACCTAGCATGCTGAGATGGCCTAGTGACCTTCTCCCCTCTTCCAGGGTCTTCCTGAGAGCGATCAACAAGTTTGCAGAAACCATGAATCAGAAGTTCCTGGAACACACAAACTTTGAGTTCCAGGTGAGTGTGAGGCACCATGGTGTGCTTGGGGTGCCCTGGCAAGGCGGCTCTAGCATCTTGGGCTGATTGCTACCATCAAACACATCTCGAAGCACACATAAGGTATGCCAGTGCCTCTGGGGGTTTCCACAGACGGGTGTGGGCAAGGAGGGAACCAGGCCCTTGATTGAAGCTGAGGGTTTAGAACCAGGCCCTTGATTAAATAGTCATTAACTGAGCAGCATATGCAAATGTGACTGTATAATGTATCTTATGCTAAAGAGGAGATTTGCGTTCATCCATTGTCAGAGTGGGTACCACCTTTTAGAAATGTATCACATTCTTGTAGTTTTCTATTCACCGGAGCCTAGAAAAGCAGCCACTCACACTGAAAAATAAAGCTCACAAAGCTCACAGTACATTTCATGATTCCTTCAGAAGTCACTTTTTGGGTTCAGACAATCCCTGGGGCCTCTGTGAGATGTGAGGGTCTCAAAACACATCCCTGGGGCAAGCAGAGTGCCACATCTGCTCAAGGCGTAGGCAAGAAGAGACAATTCCTCAAAGCCTTAGGGAAAAGTCCAGATTGCTACCTCTGGAGATGTGAGAGAGAAGGTCCCTGAAAGGGGATCCCTCCTCTGGGGAAACCCCTGACCCCCAGGATCTCTTGCATGCAAGTTTAGCAAGTAGCCGGTGAGCTGAGGCAATGGTATTTTCTGCCTGCTCATCTAGGGTGTTCATTTCTTAGCTGGGCTTTGGCCTATGACTAGATGTGCAGCTTCAGACAAGGCCTGGGCTGTCTCCATGCCTCAGTTGGCTCATCTGTAAGAAGTTCATAATACCTACTCTTTCTGTTTCATAGGGTTTTTGCAGAATTGGAATGTGTCAGGGGGCTTGCTGGGAGAATTCACTGTAAGGTTTTACCAGTCTCCATTCAAATGCTTTCTCCCCTGACTGAGCCCCTTTGAGGGTTCCCCGCTGGTCCCATGGTTTTTATGTATTACCACTTAGCCTGTTGTAGTCTCTTCATAGCACTAAATGTTATTTGAAATTATCTTTTTTATTTGTCTCCATGCACATTTTTTTTTCTCTTTCCTCCAGTAAAGTGTAAGTTTCATGAGTGTAAAGACCTTATACTCACAGACTCTACGCTCTGTGCCCAATGCATAGTAGGCCTCCTTGGGGAGATGATGCCTGGGTGGAGGGCTACAAGGTCCACTCTGTTGGAAAGAGTTATCCTATAAGTATTTAATAAACATTATCTTTGAATAAGATTCTCTCCCACTACCTTGCATTCAAATTAGGCAACTGAGCTATTATGATAATGATGATAAAAAGAGTAGCTGCCATTTTCTGATGGCTTACATGTGCAGATCTCATGGGAAGCATTCTATGGGCATTATCTTTCTCAGCCCTTACCACTACACTACAAGTTAGTTACTCTTACTAGTACTTTTTCTGCTGGAAGGATGTGGGAACTGAGACTCAGAGGTGATAAGCAGATAGCCTGAAGTGTCACAGCATGTCAGCGAGGAGTTGGGCCCAAAGCACAGCAGTGGCTGACATCACAGCTGCAGATCACCACAGTCATGTGCTAGATAGGGAGTCACCCCCGCACTGGGTTCATGGAGAGGTTCTGGCTGAGAGTTATAAATCTCTGACATGGAAACAAAACATGTCACTTTGGCTGTTTTGAATCAGGAGAAGTGTTTGATTCCCTTCCAAATGTGAACCAGATGCCTGCAGGCTTCAGGTACGAGTGTGTTCCAGGAAGCTAATAAGGTCATTGCTTTTTTGGAGGGGCAGCTTGGAGTAACATACCTAGAGGCCAGCAGTGAGGCAGTGTTTAGGCCATAGAACTGCCAGCTAGTCCGTCCATCTCTTTCCGTGGGTGGTGGCAATGACAGCCTCAGACCTGGTTTCCCCGACTCTGGCTCTCCTCCATGGCCTTAGGGGATACTTTCCAAGAGAAGTGCAGCTCCTGTCCCTCATGCCATTATTTTAGGTTTTATCCTGTTTTCCTGAAAAAGAATCTGCATCTGAGAGATGCCCAGAGAAGTGGGGATTTCATACATAGAAGGTTTGAGCTTATGAGCTGTGTGACTTTAGGCAAATTACTTCACTCCTCTGTGCCTCAGTCTCTTCAATATCAAATTAAAATACTAATAATAGCTGCCTCATTGGATTTTTGAGGGGATTAAGTGAACTAATTCATGTAAAGCACTTAGAACACTACCAGGAACATGGTAGCAATTTAATAAAATGTTAGCTTATTATAATAATGGTCATCATTTTGACGTGATGGCCCTAAAATATGTCAAATCTAGGAACTCAATGTCAGTCCTTGGTAAACAGGATAGTGGTAAGGCATCTTTCCAGTCCCACACATTGCCTAGGGCTGTCATACCCACAGAGTTTCATAAAACAGAAAAATGGCCAACATTACAGAATGAAATAAGTCTCTTTTCCTAATGAGACTTCCATAGATATTTGTTAAAAAGTATTCAAGAACAGGATCATTTTTCAACCTTATCTTTGTTCTCCTACCTTCTCCTCACCCCGTGCGAGAATGGATTTGTTCTCTGTACCCTGCCTGGAACATGCCTTGTTTCCTTCTTATGGTTTCATTAATTATGCATTTAATATCAGCAGGAACAGCATCCATCACTAAGCGCTGCTGGCCTTGGCAGCCACTGTCCAGAGGAGGGGTAGGTGCAATGAGATTATCTCTAATATCTTTTCTGGAACTGCGGTTTTATGATACAAAGGGCAAAAAGCAAGAAGCTCTGTGGGTGCCACTCTGTGGGTGACAAGACCTGGGAATTATAGAAATTATGTTTTCTGCCTGAGGCTAAAATAATTTGCATTCCCAAGCCCTGTTCAGGAGGCTGGGCCTTGGCATTTACATGCATTTGAATGGTCAGGGAAGACCAAGGGAGGATTTCAAGTTCAACTCAGCAAGGAATTCTGTTTAAGAGCAATTCTCATGGGTCCAGGACTACTGCAACACATTATGAGGAACTCAGAAGCAGAGCAGAGCACTGCTCTGCCCTCAGGGATCTTAGAGTCATATAGTAGGCTGTAAATCCATCTTCTAGCATCCAAGCTTTTGAAGATGACTAACTTTTTTTTTTTTAGTTTATATATTTATTTTTGAGAGAGAGGGAGAGAGAGAAAATGTGCAAGAGAGGCAGAGAGAGAGGGAGAGAAAGAATCCCAAGCAGGCTTCACCACCAGCACAGAGCCCAACGTGGGGCTCAATCCCACAAATTGTGAGACCATGACCTGAAGCCAAGAGTTGGATGCTTAACTGACTGAGCCACACAGGTGCCCCAAAGATGACTAACTTTTATTAAGCATCTACTTAGGGCATTTTCATCCTCACCGTAACCCTGTTAGGTTGGGATATACCCAGTTTACTGGTGAATATACTGAGCTTCAGAGAAGTGGTTGACTTTTCTGTTAAAGGTCATCTAGCCGCTAAGCAGGAGCTGCTGGAATTCAATTCCAGTCCTGTGTGCAAGTCCCAGGCCCTTTCCACTCTTCTGCACTGTCTCTTAAAAACAGAGTGCCTTTCAAATCTAGGAGACAGCTCTATTTAGCTTCAGAAACACTGTCTGCCCTAGTTAGCTCTTGCTGGAATCTGGGATAGAGAGCTCTACACTGATTGGCTGTGGGATTAGATTCTCCATATTGGGTACTCTGATTGGCCAGGAATCCGTGGCTACACTTCAGATGTGCTCTTTGGCCCTGGGAAGATTGTTTCTCTCTTAGGCAGCTGTCTGATTACTACTAAGAACATTCTCTCTACTTGGGAAACTGTAATTGGCTCTGCATTTGGTAATTCCAGCCTTGGCCTTGAGGCATTTCTGGATCAGCTTCTGGGCACCAGATCACCTTGGGATCATTTTTGAACCTGTACTGTAGACCCTATGAAATGAAAAGGATACTTCCAGTCATTAGTGAAGGACTAAAAGCAGGCTTGGTCTTTATAAAGGCAATGTAACTAGTAATGGCCAAAAAAAAAAAAAAAAAAAAAAAGTGTGAGAGAGTATACACACACATGGAGAGCACCCATTGAAGGCTTGAAGAGGCCCACTGTACCCCCCCCGCCAGAGTACTTCCCACCCAGGGAAGATCCTGGGGGGACAACTTCCCCACACCAAAAGATGGTCGCATGCTTGGGGATAGCTTCTTTGGCCATACCTGCTTCAGCTTGAGGACTCTAGACTACCTCTGACATGATGTTCCTAACCTGAATCCATGATTGGAGGCTTTTACTCCCAAAATCACTCCCAAATTCCCAAATTAACAAGAATGCACAGGGAGTGCTGGGCTTATTAGTGAACTTGCTCAACAAATATTTCCTGAGCATGTGCTGGGTTAGACACAACACTGCATATTGGATATTCAACAGTGAATAAAAAGAGGGGGTTCTTGCCTGCAGGATGCTCACATCCATTAGAAGAGACAGGAAATAAATAAGTTCAACTTAAAACATGTCAAAAATCCTGTGAGCAGGGTGTAATGAAGGTGAATGGGTGGATCTGCTTTAGACAGGGCACATTGGGAAGGCTTCCCCAGGAAGTGATATTTGGAAGGCAGCTATGCTCACCATTATATGACCAATGCCCACTTAGGAAGTGATTTTTGAACTGGGATTGCAAGATGAAGTAGGAGTTTTCTAGGCAGTGATTTCCTCATTTGGCCCTTATAATTACCTCCCTTTACATACTATTAGCTTCATCTTTCCAGATGAGGAAACTGAGCCTCAGAGAGGTAGGGCAACTTGCCCATGAAAATGGAGCTGATAACTGGAGTGGAACCCTGGAAGGCAACCTTACAGTGTCTATTAAAACAAACAACAAAGACAACAAACAACAAAATCTATGTAGACCTTGTCTCTTAACAGTTCCAGATCTCAGAATGTTTACTACATTATAGTCTCTCATGCATAAAGATGTATAAACAAAATGTTGATTACAGCACTGCTGCCAAAGAAAAAAAAGTTGGAGTTAATCTGAATGCCTATAAACAGGTAATTGGTTAAAATTAAAGTATATACTTATAGAAGAATACCATACAGCAATAAAAGAGAGAGAAGTAGATCTGTACAGGCTAATGTGGAAACATAGGCAAGAAATATTGATGAGAGAAAAAAGCAAGGTACAGCAGACTACTTTTTTTAAAAAAAATGTCTATACATGTTTGTTTATACATAAAAAGATTTTTAGGATATCCAGGAAAGTGTTAAAAAAATTTTCTTCTGAGGAATTAGACTAGGGTCCAAGTAGTATGGAAAATTACTTTTTATCATTTAATCTTTTATACCATTTTTTTTGCCATGTGTATATTACACTTATAATTTTTTGAGAGTTAATTGAAAGTAACTAAATTCTAGTTATACCCGCTAGCAGTATGACTTTGGGGGGTCATTTATGTGGATCTCACTGTTTACTTAAATTTGTGAAATAAGGGAGTTCAATCAGATGACCCTTAAATTTATTCTAGTTGTAACTTTCTATTGTCCTATTATTTCAAAATATTAAATTTCCGATCAGAAGCCACCTCAACTCTTCCCCCAGGGAAGAAAGATCCATATGTTTGACTAAAGCCTCTGTGGCTTGCCTGAGCCAGCTGAGCTGGGTACTTAATAGACATGCCACCAGGCAGTTGGACAGGGAGGAAAGAAAAATCTAGAACCTTTTGAAACAATGGGAGAATTTTTCTAACAATATGGTGATCAATAAATAAATATTTTCTAGCACCCAGCTACATTTAAGCCATTGTGCTGAATATGGCATTAGGGATACACATAAGTAGAAGACAAGATCCTTGGTGCTTGTGGAGCTTACATTTGGAAAGACAGGACAGACAAATAATCTATGACTAGCACCATGGACAATGCCACCACTCCATTTACTGAGCACCTGACATGTGCCAAGCCTGTGGTGGATGATTTCATGTGCATATTATTTTATTTTATTTTATTTTATTTTATTTTATTTTACTTTACTTATTATGAAATTTATTGTCAAATTGGTTTCCATACAACACCCAGTTCTCATCCCAACAGGTGCCCCTCCTCAATACCCATCACCTACCCTCCCCACCCTCCCACCCCCCATCAACCCTCAGTTTATTCTCAGTTTTTAAGAGTTTCTTATGGTTTGGCTCCCTCCCTCTCTAACCTTTTTTTTTCCCCTTCCCCTCCCCCATGGTCTTCTGTTCAGTTTCTCAGGATCCACATAAGAGTGAAAACATATGGTATCTGTCTTTCTCTGTATGACTTATTTCACTTAGCATAACACTCTCCAGTTCCATCCATGTTGCTACCAAAGGCCATATTTCATTCTTTCTCATTGCCAAATAGTATTCCATTGTTCATATAAACCACAATTTCTTTATCCACTCATCAGTTGATACCTAGCACTTAACAACAATCCATTCTGTTAGTTACCATTATTTTCTTCCATTTTACAGGTAAGGAAAATGAGGTTCAGAAGTCAAATAAGTAGCTAAAGGCAACCCAGCTAGTAAGAGATAGAACTGGTATTCACATCGTAGTCCATGAGACACTGATGCTTGTATTTTCTTCACTACCACTGGATGATATTGTCACGGAATGTGAGTAGAGCACAAGGGTAGGTGTAGAACAGTAGACCCAAATCTGTGGTTGCACATACTAAGAGCTACTCAAATTCGGAAGGGTTGAGCAGACCCGATGTGCCATCTGAGAAGGCTTTGTGAAAGAAGTGGGTCTTGAACGGGGCTTTGATGAAAGAATAGAACTTAGGTACAATAGATGAGCCAAGCCAAGGAGGCCAAGATGCTCATGTTGTGTCTATGGAGTCTGAGCAGATCAGCCCCCTTGGAATAGGCACTTTATTGAGGGAGAAAACACTGGAAATTGAATGAGGCCTGAAAAGCCATGTTATTGCATTTTGTCCTGGTTCTTTAGGAGCAAAAGACAAGGAAGGTCCAGAGCAGAGGCATTATGAGCACCCAGAAATGTCTGCTTTGGCCACTGCTCACCTCTCAGGTTATTGCATAGAGCCACTCACCATGACAGACTTCCCTCAGTTCCAAAATTCGTTCCACATAGCTCTCTGAGCAAAAATGGGCTGGGCCTGTGGATGAGATACTTAGGGGCACATTTCTGATCTACTAAGAAAAAAGAGGCATAGGATCTATGATCTCATAACCCACAAAGATCTTCAAGGAGGGAAGACAAAGGAAAATCAGGTTCACTTCTAAGCATGTACCCCACAGAATTGAAAACATACATCCACGCAAACACTTGTATGTAGAAATTCATAGATACATTATTCATAATAGCCAAAATGTGGCAACCACACAAATGTCAGTCAATGGATGAATGGGTAAGTAAAATGTGGTATATCCATATGATAAATTAGTATTCAGCAGTAAAAATAAGTGAAGTACTAATACATGTGACAGCACAGATGAACCTTGAAAAACATTATGCTTAGTGAAAGAAGCCAGACATGAAAGGTTACATATTTTATTATTCCCTTTCTATGAAATGGCAGATTGAGCAAATCCACAGGGACAGAAAGTAGATTAGTGATTTCCAGGGGCTAAGGGGGAGACAAGAATGGGGAATGACTGCTAATAGTGGGGATGGTTGTATTACCTTTTGTGAATATACTGAAAACTATTGAATTCTATACTCTAAAAAGTGAATGTTATGATATATGGATTATATATAACAGGAATGGGGTGGCAGAGAAAACATTTTTGAAGGACTAAGTCAGGACAGAGGCTAGCAAGAGGCTCTAGATTTGACGTGTCTGTGTGTTCCAGATGTGTTGAGGGGACACTTCTGGAATGGTTTTTGAAAGTAATAGCAATTCAACTTACTTTGTCCTATCTTTGTTCTTATTGTGCCCTAATTATTCTTATGGAAATTTCCTGAAATCAGGAATTTATCACCTTCAAAATAACACTTTCCATGCCCTTTGACGGGTTTTCTGTTTCCTTGGATTGTTGTTCCATCTGATCTTAAATGGGGGGGAGGTATTAGCTGTGCTTAGGCAGACCAAAGCAACACATTTTCAGAACCTTCAAGTCATGGGGGCACCAGGAGGAAGGACAGCCAGAGTGGCCGGGAAAACTGACCTGTATAGTGTGTTTGGATAAGCAGTGTTACTACGGAAACAAGAGAGCTTGAGATGTGATTCTTATGGGAAGTCTTTGAAGGATGTTGAGGAAGGGAGTGATAGAACCCACCTTGGTTTTTTTTTTTTTTTTTTGAACCCACCTTGTTTTAAGAAGATCCTCTGGTCTCTGTGTGGAGAGTTGACTTGATGGACTCCACAAGCCAGTAGTTTGCTTCTTTGTACTCCAGGAGCGACTTGGTCTTTCGGACCCTGGGAGATAAATTTCAAAAAAGAAAAACTTTTTCTGCCCACAGAATGTGAGCCCCACGGGGGTAGGGACTGCTGTCTGTGTATGTGCACTCCCTATGCCCACATGACGACAATGCCTAGCATGTAGAAGGTGTTCAATAAAAAAATGTATTAATGCATCTTCAGGCAAAGACTGACCATGGTGTGTAGAAAGAGTCCTCAACTTTGATCAGAAGGCCTGAGTTCAAATTCCAGATCTACTGTATATATAACAAACTGAGTGACCTTTGGAAAAATACCTAACCCCTCCAAGCCTCATTATCTTCATCTGTAAAATGGGACTAATGATAGCTACCAGGTTTTAAGAGATGAAAGGAGGGATGTATGGGAAAGTGCCTGGCCCATGGTAAAAATGAAATACTTGTTTTCTTCTTTCTGAAACTGGAAGCATAAGCCCATTTGAAAGCAACACTCTGGGCAGCAGTAATGATGTTATCAAGGGTAAAGCTGCCTTTTACTTAGTCTTGGCCATCTGAAACCTCCAATGAATATCTTTGAATTAAGGATGAAAGTCTCAATGGTGAGTGATTTCTCTAGCTAGTGTTACCCTTCTTTTGCTAGTCAGTGTTGAGAGGGGGCTGAAAGTGGATAAGTTTGTGCAGCAAAGTTCCCCCCACCATCTGCTCCTTATAGGGGCTTGTCATCTTATAATAATAGCCCTGAGCACTCAAGGAGCCAGGTTGTACTATTTCCTCTGCTACCAAAGGAATCAATATATATAGCCAGTGCTTTTGAGCCCTTACAGAGATCCATGCCCTTTAAAAAGATCATCTTATGTAACCTTTACTACTAGGTCTCTGCAATGGGTACAGGGGGTACCTCTTTTGCAGATGGGTTCACTAAGGCTTCATTTCTCAGGTTCTGTAGATTGTATCAATATCATTATCACTGCAGCCAATATTTTGGAGCACTTGCCATGTGCAGAATGCTTTGCTGGTTCTATTTTAACAAAAGCCAGTGGAGTGGTGTCTTGTATTAGCCCTAGTGTTTAGCACCAACTGATCATGTAAGTATTATAATTACAACGAGCCTACCTATAAACCAGGCCCTCAGAGGTTCTTGAACTCAAATGAACATCAGAATTACCCAGAGTGCTTATGAACACACAGATTTCAGAGTCTGATTCAGTAGGTCTAGGGTAGAGCCAGAGAATTTGCATTTCTTTTTTTTTTAATGTTTATTTATTTTTTGAGAGAGAGAGAGAGGGAGAGGGAGAATGGATAGAGAGATGGGGGGACAGAGAATCCCAGACAGGCCCTGCATTGTCAACACAGAGACCAATGCGGGGCTCAAACCCATGAACAGTGAGATCATGCCCTGAGCCAAAATCAAGAGCCTGACTGAGCCATCAGGGTGCCCCAGATAATTTGCATTTCTAACAAGTTCCCAGGTGATGCTATTGCTAGTGGTCTGGGGCCATACCTTGAAACCATTGACCTAAGGGGAAGGAGGAGGCAAAATGTTCTAAGACAGAATGGGTTTCAGGCTGGTCCTCTGAGCTATCAGGTGGATTAGGGAGGACTTCCAGAAATACATATCCCTCATCAACCTCTAATTCTACCAGGGCACTCAGCTTGGGCAAGTTGTTTGTCTTTCAAAACACAAAATGAAGCAATTTTTCAAAAGCAGCCCTAAAACCCTCCCCTGTCTCCAGACTGGGGACCTGGTCAGTGCCTAGAGAAATCCATCCATTGTCCTTGCTTTGGCCAGGATGTTAATTTCAGAGTCCATGCCAGTTAGAAAATTGCAGTGCACAGAATTAAACTGGTTCTGCCACTATCTTCTTCCATTTTCATAAATTGTTCACATTACCCAGCATTTAATATGCTTTCCCACTTCAGACCCTCTCCATGACTGTTCTCTACTCCTTCGTTTACAGCTGTGGAACAACTATTTTCATCTGGCGGTGGCTTTTATCACTCAGGATTCTCTGCAGCTGGAGCAGTTCTCGCACGCCAAATACAACAAAATCCTGAATAAGTAGGTTGAATATTTGGATCTCCTTGAAGTGGGGGCTTCTTGGAAATCTCTGAGATGGAGACTGAAGCAGACATTTGTTGTTTCTCATAGGTATGGGGACATGAGACGGCTAATTGGCTTCTCCATCCGTGATATGTGGTACAAGCTTGGTGAGTAGGCCCATGCATCCAGACATGGCACACGCCAAGCTCCTTCTAGAAGACCATCTGTTAGAGGGCCACAGGGGTTTCAGTGGTGGGAGCTTGAAATAACAGTTTATCACTGTGTGCATCCTGGGTCCTTAATAAGCGCCTGATGAGAGAGAGTGCCCATCCCCATGTCCTGCCCCCAAACAGCCGCAGATCTTGCTTGATGCCCCTGAGGGCTTAAGAAGTCAAATTGGAATTTACAAAAAGGAGGAAGGGCAGGACTGCTGAGGGAACTCATGTTCTCACACATCACATGCATGCTTCCTGCTGACTGGTGTGCCCTTCCACCTCCAGTTTCTTAAGTGATGTTGTGATGTACAAAAGACCCTCCAACCCCACGGAGGAGAATTGGCTCTGTGGAAGATGAGGGTCTTTTGTGACATGATTTGAGCTGGAGGGTGACCCCAGAAGCCACCCCTGTCCCAGTGAGCTACAGGACTCATGTGTGAACTGTGTGGTACCCATGGATAGAAGGAAGTGGAGATGGAATCAGGGAGACATTTATTGAGAGTCTGAGTCAGCCCTGTGCTAAGGAGATCTTATTTAATCTTCAGTCACCTTCTGCAAGATGGAAAAATGCCCCCTCCTTTTATTGATCAGGAAACTCAGAGAGGGAAGTAACTTGCTTGAGATCAAACAGCTGCAAGGCCCAGAGCTTGGTTTTGATCCCACAAGGACAGGGGCCACACCTTGCCTCAGGCCTGAATCCTGCTCCATAAATATAAGTGTTGAAAGGATGAATGGATAGGTGGATAGATTAATGAGTAGTTACAAGTAATGAACTATTTTCATCTCCAATTTTCCTGTGCCCTTCTTGACTCTCTGCTGCTAATCTACTCTGCCCTGGGCTTGGATGTAGCCATCTTCAGAGGAGACACAGGGACTGTGCCCAGTTTTCGGATTCAACCTAAGTTACCTCTCCTGACATTGCTTCTTGCTTCCCTAGGGGTTTTAATGTCTTTCAGTTCCCTTCGGGTTTCCTGGACAGCAGTTTCTTGCCCTTTCCAGCAAGGTCCATTCACTGCAGGGGAAGCACAGTGGATAGACCATCAGTCTGGGTTCTGTGGTCTCTGGCAGCATCAGACTTGGGTTAAGAGCACACACTGGTACCAGAAGGGCTATGAATTGCTTTACAAAATCAAAGGGTGGCCTGGACAACCAGGCCTAGAACAGACTGCACATGCCCGCCTTGGGCCTTGCCCTGTCATTTACAAGCTGTGAGATCCAAAGCAAGGGGACTGAGTGACACTGGGTAGAATCTTGGGAAATAGCACCTTCTCCCAGGGCACTTATGAGTTTCATAAGAGTAAAAACTGAGAGAGTAAAGCCATGGAGGCCATACCCATGGTCAGAATTTTTATCATCATTTTCATCCTTGCCCCATCAGGACAGAACCTAATTTTCCTGTTATGCCTCTTTAATCATTAGCAGCAGGCCTATAGGGCAGGTCCCAGGCAGGTAATGTAAAAGAGTGAAGGGGCTGGGATATGTTAAACCCACAGACATCCATAACACAGGGTCCTGTCAACATTTGGAGTTGGATAATTCTTTGTTGTAGGGATGCCCTGTGCACTGCAAGATATTTAATAGCATCCCTGACCTCTACTCACTAGATGCCAACAGCATCCTCCCTACTCCCTAGTTGTGACAATCAAAAAAGTCTGTAGACATTGCCAAATGTCCGTGGGGAGGGGGAAAGGGATGTGCAAAACCACCCCTATTTGAAAACCAGTGCTGTAAAGAAATACTATCTCTGCTCTATTTTTCTAGAAAAGCATGCCTTTATCAGTATTTTATTTCTCCACTTTGGAAACGGACAGGGATATAAGAAATATTTTATGTGTCATTGACCATTATTCTTCAATAGGAAAAAAAAAAAGGATAGTGCAAGTGCAAGGCTACCTAATAGTCAGCACATGGCCTCAGGGTCAGGAATATGGGAGGAAGTAGCTGGCCTGGAACGAAGTCAAGCAAACATACCCCCAGCGGAAGGGGCAGCTGCCGTTCTGATCTGATTCATTGCCATCCTGTTAGAAAGCAAGGCCAATGATGTCCATCTTCCAGTTTTTCAAAAGAAGCCAGGAAACAAATTTTTTAAATGCATTTCCCAATTTCTAAATATTGATGATAACTAATCGGAAGTTTTAAAAACATTGCATATGCCCAGTGAAACATGAGTGGCCCGGCCTCGGTTTGCGTTTGACCTTGCACTCTTTGCTTCACAACGGCAGAGACGAGGTAAAGCCGCGGTGGGCTTCCTTTCCCACACCAACACCCCAGCCGTTGCCAGAATTGCAAAACCGGGATCTGCGCTTTGTTTGTCTCTAGCTCTTCCACACAGGCTGCTCTTTCCTGAATGTCCTTCATTGCCGTTGTTTTGCACACAGAAGATTTTATTTAGATATAGATTATGTTTTGGCAGACGTTCTTGCACTCCCAATTATGCTGATGAATGGAAAGATGTTACCAAATATTCCACCTGCTTAGAATTCCACAGAACATCAGAGCTGGAAGGGCCCTTTAGAGATCATATTGTCCAGAATTTTTCTAACGTTTATTTTTAGCTGAGGGCCAATAAAAAAAAAATAAAGAATCTCCTGCTCAATACAGAAGTTGGTTGAAAGCCAAGATGTTCTAACTAAAGTGGGGTGGAGGACCCAGAGCCCATTATAATGGGCCACACCTGAGCTCCCATGTGGACCCCCCCCTGAAGACTTTCTGGGGAAAGATCCTGAAGCACTTCAGAGAAGGGTGTGAAGTTATGGGTCTAATCCAACCCACCACTTTACCTGTGAGGAAACTGAGGCACAGAGAGGTGAAGAGGTATGTACAAAGTCAGATCGTGGATTAAGAAGCAGATTCAGGACAAGGACCCTGGCCTGAGTGTCTGTCCTGAAGTATTGCAGACTCCTTGCTATTTGCAAATACAAATGATGAATTACTGCAATTAAAAGATATACTTGTGGGGCGCCTGGGTGGCTCAGTCGGTTAAGCATCCGACTTCGGCTCAGGTCATGATCTCACGGTTCATGAGTTCAAGCCCCATGTTGGGCTCTGTGCTGACAGCTCAGAGCCGGGAACCTGCTTCGGATTCTGTGTCTTCTTCTCTCTCCGCCCCTCCCCTGCTGGCGCTCTCTCTCTCTTCTCTCTCAACTCAAAAATAAATAAACATTTTAAAAAAAAGATATACTTATTAGGGTTTGGGGTTGCAAGAAAGAGAAACTGACTGTGCCTGCCTTAATCAAAGAAGGTACTTACCAGAAGGGCAAGGAGAACCAGGCTGTGAAGGACAGGGTCAGAGCCACTTTAGGATCCAGGGGAGGTGGCACAACTTTGCCTTTAGTATGTTCCATTCAGGCATCACCCTGTTTAAAGATCCAGTCCCCATCCCATGTCATTCTATTGGCCTTCCTTGGATGACCTCTCCCTTGATGGTCCCACCAAGTCTCTGTCCATTGAAGGGGGTATATTTTCCCAAAGTAAGATGTTTATGGAGGTTTTTTTTTGGGGGGGGGGTGGTCAAAGTCACTGATGTCCACTGAATAAAACAAGAAGTGAAGGATCTCTTGCAAAGATGGTCACCCTCCTCACCTCTTGGCCTGGGCTTCCATAAAGAGGAAAGTACATCAGCCTGAAGGGATTTTCCTGTTACTTATTAGTTACATAGCTGCCTTCCTCCTCAGCTGTCTTCCTTCAGGCATAAGTGAACAGAAAGAGGAGGCAGAGTGAATGGATGGTTTCCCATCCACACCCCACCTTGTGTTCTACTAGATGCTGGCATTAGCATGCATTCTCCTAGTATGCTAATGAGGTTAACCTGATAATCCAAACCAGGACTAAGCACTGTATACACTAGAGACCAATGTAGTAGATAATGATAGGTTTTAAAGTACAATTTATGGAATATCCAAGACCAAGTGAAACTTAGAAGCTGTCTGTGGCAGACACAGCTGAGAACCCACACAATACCATTCTTCCCTTCTTCCTGGTTAACTGAACCCTAGGTGTTTTTTTTTTTTTTCATGATCACAATTTGCTCAGTTAACAACATCCTACAGCAGGTGATGGCCATATGACGCATCTCTGTCCAAAGAGAGTCAACAGAAACAAACTTGTTGGGGCTTCAGGAAATCCTTTTTGTCCAATTTAAAACAAAAAAGGGAAGGGGACAAATTCAATGAGCACAACACATTTTTTGCCCATAGACCTTCCCCTTCTTCCTTTCTGGAAAACAAGATGCTTGGATGTACAGTATCCAGTTTGAAGCTATGAAGACAAAAGTCATATGCTAAGGATGGGGGAGCAGCTCAGGATTGACCATCTTTTGACTTCTTGTTAAGGAAGAAAACTAATGCAAAACTTACTCAGTGTAGCCATGGTAATCAGATTTATGTTACATCCCTGATACATCATCCAATTCAACCCCCCCCCCCATTTTATACGGGAGCTCACTAAGGCCCAGAGAGGCACAAGGACATTCCCAAGGTCAACAAATCAGTGATTCAGCTGAAGTGAAAGAACCTGTCTCTTGTTCCCAAGTCCAATATTCTGACTAATATTTTTTCAGAATATGCAAATTATTTTCAAAGAGTGTGAAATAGTGAACTGTTTTTCCAAGACTACTGATAATGAGTAAATCATAATGCATACTAACCTTTTAAATTTTGTTTTAATGCCCAAAGCAATCAGGGCATCATCACCATGATCATCAGTATCATCATCATCTTCTTCTTCTCATCAGGAAAGATTTGAGCAATCCTGTGATGATAAGATAGCTAATTGCAAAGATAATCTCAGGCTTAAAGATTATTTAACATTCTTCAGAGAAAAGCCTAGACAAATACGTGTGTGTGCATGTCTCTGTGTTTGTGTGTGCTTTTGTGACAGAGGTTACTTGTGGGAGGTTTTGATGGAGAGAAGGACCACATCTTGCTACCAGGGCCAGAGCACTAAGGGGTTAATGCCGTTTGTGTTTTTGGAATGGGACTATGCCAAATGTAATATACGTTTCCTGATAGTATAACATCATAACATTTGATTTCTGCTTGAAGTGAAGCAATGCACATTTTGCCAAAATGACTTTGCACTTAGCCATCCCACATTCACTTGGGTTAACGTCAGGCTGCGGGGTTAACAGTCTTCGTGGGAAAGAAAGACAAATTCAAGCGGCTGGCATCATGGCCTCGTCTGTGGGGAGGTTGCTACTGGCAGAGCCATGAGATCAACTTACTTTTTAAGCATGTACAGAGTGCCCAGCTCAGCACTAGGCTCCAGGGAAGGGTGGGAGAATTGGAGAAGGATAAGGCACAGTCCCCACCTTTCTTAGAAGAGGCACCATCTAGTCCTAAGAGTAGAACAAACTAAGAATTTAAAGAACAAACTGAGATGTGTTCTTTAACGTGAAGTGTGTGGTAGAGACTCAAGAGTTCAGGTAAATGGGAGGTAGGCAAGGGCAGTAAGGATAGATCCACTCGGGAAAATGGCTCTTGAATGAGACCCCAGTCTGGCCCATGTCCAGACTGAAAGAAAGAGGGGAAAGGACAGGTATTCCAGGAGAGCAGCCAGCCTACACAAGCATGGCTTCTTAGGTTTGGAGGAAGTTGCTGGCAGGAAATAGAAAATGGAAATAGGGAGGCATCCATCCATCCATGTATCCAACTGAATATTGATTTACTCATTGAATAGCAAATATTGAGCAAAATATTGTGGTAGGCTGAATAACATTTCCCCTAAGATGTTAATGTCCTAATCCCTAGATCCAGTGTATATATTACCTTACAAAGTGGACTTCTCAGACATGATTAAGAATTTTGCAGATGGTGAGAGTATGCTGGACTGTCCAGGTGGACCCAATGCAACCACAGGGTCCTTAGAAGTGAATAAAAGGAGTCAGGAGAGTCAGAGAGGGATTTAAAGAAGATGCACTTCTGGCTTTGAAGATGGAAGAAGAGACCAGGAGGCAAGGAATGTAGGTAGCTTCTAGAAGCTGCAAGAGGAAAGTACATAGTTTCTTCCTAAGACCCTCCAGAAGGAACTCAGCCCTGCTCACACTTTGATCTTAGTTCAATGAAACCAATTTCAGACTTCTGACATCCAGAAGTATAAAATAGTAACTTTGTTTGTGTTAAGCCACTAAGTTTGTGGTGATTTATAACAGCAGCAACAGGAAACTAATATGAGCATCGTCTAAATGCCAGGCACTGTGCCTCTGGCTGGAGTTACAACTGGAAACAGATTCGTGATAGAGCCCTTGACTTCATAGACTCGTGATCATTGCACTGAATAGCAACCTACTGATTGCAGAGCTATCTCGTTATGGTCAAAGGGGATTGCTGCAGAGCAGAAGTTTGGGGCAGCTGGAGACTCTGTAAAGGACAGTCTCATGAGTGAGCCGAGGATGGCCTCGATGAGGAATGGTGTGGAGCCTTCGCTCCAGAGCAGTCATATCCTCTGAAACTGGAATGTGAGCCCCCTGTCTAAATGCAAAGTTTTTAAAAAGAAAAATGAAATAGTGAGATTAATGTTACAATATATTTGATGTAACCCCGTATTCCAAAGTGTTATCATTTCAGCATGCAATCAATACAGAACATTATTGAGATGTGTTAACTTTTGTTTTTGGTTTCCAGAACGCATTCTTTGAAATCTAGTGGGCTTTTTATACTCAACAGCACATCTCAACCTGGACTAGTCTCAAGCGCTCAAAAGATACATGTGGCTGTAGCTTCCGTATTTGATAGAATGATGTTAGAGAATGAGTGGGGTTTATTTGTGGGGACAGGTGGAGGTAGGGTTCGGTGTAGAAATGGGGTCAGGGAGAGGGAAGGGAAAGCAGGGTGGCCAGAGGAGGGCCCATATGCAGGCCCAAGGAGGAGGAACAGAGTGTGCCTGAGGCATGGAGCCAGGCATGGAGGGAGGACAGGCAGGCAAGAGGAAAGACGAATGGTACAGAGCAGGAACATTGAACCAAACGGGCCTGCAGAGCTGGGTGGGTCCCAAGGGCAACAGAAGCCACGGAAGGATTGTAAACTGTGGATCAACGTGGTCAGATTGGAGTTTTTCAAACATCTTTGAGGACAGATTATGAAATATTTAGATGGGATAAAGAAGGGTCTGCAGGGTTGTGAGTGTCAGCCCTGGGAGAAAAGGTAAATCCATCCTGACCCTCTCTCCCCATGCCAGCTCTTTGCTCTGGAGGTGAACAAGTAAACTGATAGGCGTAAAATGTTCCGTGCAAAGCTCTAGGAAGCTCCATGCATTGCAACATGTCTTTATATGTTACTTTTTCCAGAATCCAGCAGAGGCTGAGCTTATAGTACTCACCATCATCATCACCACTGTCAACATCAGTACTTCCTGAGCCTTTCTAATGAGCCACTCTGCAGAGCCCTCTGTTTATATGAACTCTTTTAAGCTTCTCAACAATCCTACCAAGCAGGGATTATTTTTATCTCCATTTTACAGATGAGATCACAGAGGCTCAGGGAAGTTAAATGACAGGCACAAAGCCACGGGGCCGTGGAGTGGCCACAGTGGGACCTGATTGTAGGGCTCAGCGATTCTCCAAGGCCTGGGGGGAAGCTGGAGCTGGGTATGTGCTGGACGATGAGGAGCAAACAGACTGCCTGTCTCAGAGCAGTGCCAGAAGGGAGCTTTTCCAAGCCTGAGCCAGAGCAGCAGAGATCTGTGTTCTCTCTTCCCCTTTGGAACTGAATGTGTGATCTTTCTGGGTCGGCCCAGCTTTACTTCAGAGTCCCAGGGAGGATGCAGGACTCTGAAATCCAGGAGGTCATGACCTGTCCACATCCCTGTTCATTCCAGAGTCTGTGTCCACCTTTGGAGAGCCATCTTCTCTCCAAAAGAGTGCCCCTTCTGTTCGTATCAGCCTCACAAGGTCAGTGACTGACTCTACTCTGGTCTCAGCAGATTCACAACAATGGTCTCTTTCTCCCCCTTCCCTCCCCGCTCCCTTCCTCCCTCTTCCTTTTCTGTCAGGTCATCTTCTTAGTGCCCTGATAGCAGTCTCCTCCTGAGAGGTGTGATAGATGAGGCCATTGCACAGATTAGAGACCCAGGCCCGAGAACACACAGGACTCCTTTCCACCCACACACCGAAGCTCTTCTCTGCGCTCTCATTACCACCAGAGCCTTTCCCAAAGCCTATGTAATTTGGCATGTGGATTTATCCTGCTGGCTTATTGGCACTTTAAAAGCCTTTTCTAATTGGTATCTGTGCTCAGTGAGATTCAGCTTCCATTATATGAAAAAAGACCCTCTTACTGATTCCTTGCCTTGCCTTTTTTGGAATACAGCAGCAGGTGTGTCTCTTGAATGAGGATTTTTTTTTTTTCCAAATGAGTTTGCATCCAATTAACTACAAATGTGTGTGTGTGTGTGTGTGTGTGTGTGTGTGTGTGTGTATGTGTGCACATGTGTGCGTGTCTGTGTGTATAAAGACACACATATGCACACATTCAGATTATTTGAACACAAAATCCAATGTGCTGAAATTCTGCTTTTGATGTAAATGAATAAAATTTCTTCACAGAGCATTGTAAGGGGCATTCAGCTCACACTGTATTTAGAGATCAGCATCTTTCTCCATTTCCCCGATTCTTCCAAACATCTCTTCAACTGACTGCAAAGAATGGAGGTCAAAAGTATCTAAGAAATCCCTGGTCTACAGCGTGTCCGCTCTTTATTTTAAACCATCTTAAATATATCCTTATCATACCCAATGCCCTCCAGTATTCTAAAGGCCTTTGTTGCATAAGCAATTTCTCCATTCCGTGGTGGCTTATCTGACAGTTTCCCATTTACTTTCTACTTATTATTGCACTTGACTTTGAATTTTAAAACCCCACTGTGGGTTTAAAGGATCTTGAAGGACGAAATCAAAAACCTAGATTAGCAATTACTATAAACCTGCTACAATGTACAATTTTTTTTTCTTTTCTATTTGGGCCAAAACGAAGACTGGAAGCTCAAGTGTAATCCAAATGCATCATAAAATGAAGCGGATATCCTGAAAAAGTGTCTTTATATTTCACAAAACTCTCAGCCTGACTTCACCATTTCATTCTCACTAGCCGAAGGTAGTCCTAGGATGATGCCTTTTTTATCTGAATTCTGGGGAAATACTTGAGCATTAAGCCTCATTTTAGGCTACATGAAAATTCATTTTCTTGCAGTTTCCCTCTTGGCTCCTTGTCTGAACTTTAATCAAAAGCAACAGCACCAGGCTGTGCGCCATACCACCCGAGTTTCTGCGCCCGCAGGAGCTCTCTGCTCTAGGTTGGGCTCTGAGGCTCTGAGGTGGCAGCCGCTGATGGAACACCCGAGCATCAGCTTTGATGATAGGGTGACCTGGATACGCTTGCCCTCGCTTTCCGGGAAATCCCTGCAACTCCTAAGTGCCCCTCACCGTGCCTCTCTCGTGTGTGTTCTGAGTAGTCTGCTTAGTTCTGGCTCAACAAGGCTTCCCTTGATGGTTCATTCTGGCCACACACCAGAACAGTAGTAGCAAACACTGTGTAAAGTGTGACACATGCCAAGCACTGTCCTGGGCACTTGGTAAAAATCCGTTTATTCTTCACAACAAGCCTATCAAATAAATACTCTTATTCTCCCAGGTTACAGGTGAGGACACTGAGGCCCCAAGTGGTGAGATCAACTTGTCTAATATCTTACAGCAGTTGATGGTGGAGTCAGTTTACAAATTCAGGCAATTCTAGCTCCAGGATCAGTGCCCTTAACCACTGTGCCACACTACTTGTGCCCCTAGATGCTGATTCTTCCAGGCTCTGTGCTAAGTATACACAGGTATATTTTCACATGGTCTTCTCAACAGGTGTGTATACATATTGCTTTTGCATTTTTATAAAGATGTATATCCAAGTCATATAGCTAGTTAGGTCAGGAAATTGATTTCCTCATTCAACAGACATGTATTGAGCATCTAATATGTCCTGTACTCAGTGCCATAGGTACAACAGTGAGAACAGACATTGTCTCTACTCTCGTGAAATGGAGGAGGCAGATAGTTATCATATTATTTCACAAATAAAGCCATAATTGCAAAGTTGGGGGAGAAGGCACAACACAAGAAGCCAGTGCAGAGGGTCTGACCTACCTGGGGTGGGAAGGCATGCTCTGGGGGCTTTTCTCAACATATCTATCCAGTGGGACCCTTCCAGGGGAAGCCAGGTGGCAATGGGGGTGTTGGGGCACAGACAGGAAAAACTATTCTCAACAAAGGAGCACTGTGTGCATAGGCCTGGCAGTGAAGGACACAAAGTGAGTTTGTGACACCGGAGGCAGGCCAGTGTAGCTAGAATGCCAAGAGCAACAGGCAGTTCACAGGAATGCTCACCATTCCACTCACTATTGCATTGGCCATACTGTTCCCTCAAGGGGAAGGGTGTGGGAGTGCTTCACTATTCCGCTGACCATACTATTAGTAGCAGATTCTTAGCAGCAAATTTTGCTTTTCCTGTTTCATGAAATAGTTGGTAAAAGCATGTTTTCCAATCTCAGAAACATGGTGTGTGATGTAGACAGGCATAGTTTCAAATATCCCTGTGATTGACCGTCACCAACATACTGCATCAGGGCTCCATTTGCCAAGGAGATCATGCAGGTGAAAACCCTTGTAAGCAGTGACATGCTTTCCACAAACCCATGTTATTATCCTTAATAACAGCTCGTTCTGGATGATGCATGCGCCTCTTACAGAAGTTAATATATGTAAAGTGTTCAAAATGGTGCCAGGCTCCCATAAACAACCATATATGTGTTAACTATTGTTTTTACTATTCTGCCTCCCTTCTTTTTCTTTCCACACGCTTGGTCTGAGGAGGATCTGTGCATCATGAAAACTGCTTTATGTGTCCATGTCCCTCTTCTCTTACAGGCCAGAACAAAATCTGCTTCATCCCAGGCATGGTGGGACCTATATTAGAGATGACACTTATCCCTGAGGCTGAGCTCCGGAAAGCCACCATACCAATCTTCTTCGACATGATGCTGTGTGAATATCAAAGGAGTGGGGATTTCAAAAAGGTAAAAAATGAGGCTGAAAACCCATGCCATCCTCCCTAATCCCCAGCCCATTTCCCCATAATGATATCCTCGTTCCATCTGCCTGGGCTTCATTCAGGGGCTTGACAGTAGGCAAGGGACATTATTCATGTGCCCAGAATGAGCTGGCAGATTGGATTAGGTCACTATTTTATCATGCTTTGCTGCCCAAGGCCAAGATGAAAATGTGCTTTCTTCCTGGGTATCAGCTTGGTCCCTTTCTCAATAGTACAAGGACCATACTTCCCTACCTAAGAGTTCCCTCGAGGTGTGTCCAAAGAGCCCGCCCCTCCCACCTGCCTTCATCTCACGCTGGCCTCTGCCCAGCTCTTTCTCTTCTGGGACAACTTGGAGGCTCTATATTGTCTAGAAGGAGCTGAGCTTCCCAGGAGTCACACTCAGCCATGAGTGAAAATGACAGCGAATGGAGTCAAAGGCCTGTTGCTCAGGAGAGACTTGTGGATCTGCGGTGGCAGTAGGAGGCTTTCCCCAGCATGGAGGGAGTGGGCAACTTGTGTGCAATGCAAGTGTCATTGGCCAAATGTTTTCATTAAAAGTCCCATCAGACTTGAAGGATGAGGACCGCTCTCTGGGCCCAGTCACTGTAGAAGCTTCTGACAGTGGAATAAGCACCCATTTCCACAACAGGCTCCTGGCAGTGTTCTGTAGTTTCACCCAGCTCAGGAAGGTTGGTCTTCAAGTCTTGTCAGACTGCCTCTGTCGCGGTTCCCTCAAATCTTGCCCCGCTGTCCTCTCCGCCACACCTTCCCACCTGGTTTTACCCCTTACAGGCTCTTTCTCCCCCTCCCCCAGCGTTTTTGCCTCTTACTCGAGACCATCTCCTGCCACCCAACAGTTCCCCTTAAGACAGGTACTTAAAAAGCAACAGATTCCAAACTGTGTTTCCTTAAAATCCTTACAGATCTCTCCCCTCTCTGGCTTACTGGTTCTCTAATCCTCACCCAGTAAAGTGCAAACCCTTATGCTTGCATTCGGGGCCTTCCTTGCTCTTCACTCAGCCCTTTCAGCCATTATGCCTACCTCGTTCCCCAACCCCCCCACCTGTTCCCCAGCTATTTCCTGCAGCTCACGTGAATTGGGTTACCTCCGTCAATGTCCTCCTCCATGCATTTCTCCTTCTTTCTACGCTCTGCCATGTTCACAGTTCTGCCTGCCATTACCTGAACTCCTACTGATCCTGCAAAGTCCAGTGCAGTCCTGTGTCCTTTAAGAGACCTTTTCTCTCCATTCCTACATCATTTTATCTGTCTGAGGTATGATGATTATATACTGCCTTGTGTTGTACTCATTTCTGAGCATTTTCTGCATCTTCCTCAACCTTATCTAATAAAGGTGATGATGATGATGATGACAAAAATGACTGCCATTAACTGGGTGCTTACTATGTATCAGGCACACCATCAGTACTTTCCATGCATTAGTTCCTGTGATCTTGTTTATTGCAACCCTATAGAGAGTTAGGTAGCATTATGATACCCATTTTACAGATGAAAATACCGAAGCTTAGAGAGGTGAAGTCACTTGCCTGAAGTCACACATCAACAAAGAGGTGGGGTAGAGGCTGCAACACACAAGTCGCTACAGTCCCCAAACCGTGCTGTGCCCACTGCATCATCCCGTCCCTGGTATTGTCACAGTAAATGTTGCCTGAGTGAAAGAATGAATGGCATCCTCTTCATTAGTGCTTTCTCAAAATATGTTCCATAGAGCACTAATCCAACCAGATGCTCTAGGGAAGAGGGTTTGGAAATTAAATACCTTTGGAATCCACTGCACATGGTAACCCCTCTTAGAGATCTCCAGTGCACATTAACATAGTCAAAGCACTGAGGCATTCCACAGTAAACAGACCTGCCCAGTTTCTCAAACTTATTTGTGTAAGAAACATCAATTGGATGTGCCATTCTGCCAATCACTTTGGAAAACATTGTTCTAAGGAGAAAAAGAGTCTACAGGTGGTCCCCGACTTATAATGGTTCGATTTATGGTATTTGGACTTAACAATGGTGTGAAAGTGATACACATTCAGTAGAAACCTTACTTTGAATTTTGAACTTTGGTCTTTTCCTGAGCTAGTGGTAGGCAGTAGATTCTCTGCCGTGTGCTGGGCAGCAGCAGTGAGCCACAGCTCCCAGTCAGCCATGAGGGTAAACACGTGACCATGAGGGTAAACAACAGATTTACTTAGAACCATTCTGTGCCCACATAACCATTCTATTTCTCATTTTCAGTAAAGTACTCAGTAAATTCCATGAGCTGACCAACATTTTATTATAAAATAGGTTTTGCATTAGATGATTTTGCCCAACTATAGGCTAATGTTAGTGTCCTGAACATGTTCAAGGTAGGCTGGGCTGCAGTGGGTTAGGGATATTAAATGCATTTTTGAATTAACTATATTTTCAACTTACAATGGGTTTATCAGACATAACCTCATCATAAGCTGAGAAAGATCTGTAGTTAGCTCTGATGATATCAGTGTGAGATAGTACTCTTCTGCCCAGGGATTAATTAGCAGGAGCTTTCTAGTCCCAGAAAGGCTAGTGACCAGCTGTCCCCTCTTTCAGCAAAGAGCCTGAAAAGAAATCAGGTTGAGGAGTTCAGATAAAGAAAGATACCATATCCAACCAGTTGGGATAAGGGGGAGTAGAAGGTAAAACACTGGATTGGGTATTGAAGGCAGTTTGCAATCTGCTGACTTTTAAGGGGGACGCCAACTATGTGAAGCTTGGAAACACGTAGAGGGCACACAATGTGACATAAAGGGCATCATACTTACCCTCAGATCAGTACACCCTCCAGAGGCGTGTGCACCAGCTGGCTCAGAAGATGTCCTAGGGGCAGGTGTGCAAAGGAAACACTCCAAGTACCTGATGGTATGCAATGTTTAAAAAACAAGCAAGCCCGTCATTTCTGGATTACAACCTGACAGTTGTATTTGGTGGCCTTCAGAGGCTTGCCTGAATGTGATTTTTTTTTTCCTGAAAGGATTTCCTTATTGTGGCATCCCCATGACATCCACCCACCTGTTTTCTATGAATGGGGGTCATCCTTGGACTCCTCACTCGAAGCATGTGTTCATCGTAATAATGTTCCCCAATTGCTTCTCTTAATTTCTCCCTTATCAAAAGAGACAGCACAATCAAGCTGACTAATGGGGCAGCTTCCCATGAAAAAACCAGCTGGTGTGATTGGTAGGAACTCAGCTGTGGGGTGAGCAGATCCAGGCACGACTCCTTGGTTCAGAGTAAGCAGCCATGAAGGTTTTCCCAGGAAAGGAAGATGCCAGTCCCCCAGGAGCCCCAAGCAGCCCTGATGGCCAAATCCAGAGCAAACCCCAGCACTGGGTCTGAAATCCAGGAGGTCTTGCATGCAAACTCGCATTAGGGAATGATGCCAAAATTATCAGCTAAAAACTAGGTTTCTAGAAGGTGACAGGTAGGCTTTCCTTTCTAAAATTTGAGTTTCTTAAAGGAAATAGCAGAACCCAAAGGAAAAGTTAGCAGGACCCCTGCCTCTGGCCAGGGACACAACATCTTGTGGTTTTCTTGCCGCCCTGCTTTTGCTCAGGCTCTTCCTTTGACTTCTTCACCTGAAGAGATTCTACTCATCCTTCAGCTGAGGCCTCACATTTTGAGATGGACCTTCCTGCTTCCGGAGGCAGTGGTTCATCTGGATGCAAAAGACAGATGGGCTCAAGCAGGATGTGCATGGGCTGGAACTGGGACAGGAGGGGGTTAAACACTGATGGGCTTAAGGGGGTGTGGGGGTGGGGAAAAGGAGGCTCTGGGGAAATCTCTTTCTCTGCTCTGAGTTTTTTTTGCAACTTCATTGCCAGATTTCCCTGTCTTCTCTTGTAGCCCAAATTAGATAGCTGATGCATTTCATTGATAACCTTTACCCCTCATAAGTACAGCACTTCACCCAAGACCATCTCAGGGGTTCCTATCCTGTGACTCAGACTGAATGTCCCATCCCTGGCACACTGTTACTCCTTGGTGGGGCAATGGACAGGACAGTTTTGGCAAAAGGAGCATTGGCTTGCCACATTCATGCCCAGTCAGTGTGAAATGTGTCTTGACCTACCAAAGTGAGGCTCAGGCATATCACTTGACCCACACTGCATGACGATCTGCTCATAGATCTCTCTCTATCACAAGACCATGAGATTTTCTGGGGCCAAGGCTAGTCTCTCATTCCTGAACTTGTCAAGTGCCTGTCATGAGTGTGGGTGAGAACCATGTCAATGTTCCCAGGATGAATGGAAGCATTTAGACCTGCATCCTTCCACATTTCAGAGGAAAAACCTTAGCACAGGGAGGAACATTCCAGTGAATATTTTCATCATTTAGGGTAATGAGGGTAGCTGATGATTGCTTGGGTAATCCCCAGAGGCTGGGTAGACCAGCTGTTTTCCTGGCCAATTTTTTGTGCAGGGAGGGGTTTTGGGGTATCTGGGTGAAGATTGTGGTAAAGAGTCAGAGTCCTGGGGCCTAGAGACTGAGGAGAGTGATTGCCTATTTTACAGATTGTAGAACAGGACTGTGGCACAATCAGCCTGAGGGTCTGAGCCATAGCAGGCAAGATGTCCTAGAGAAAACTCCTCTCAGAGATGGAAGAGGTAACAGCATTTGATAGCACCTAGAACAGCACCTGGGACTCAGCATGAGCTCAATAATTGCTCGATAAATGAATTAATGGACAGAGATATCAGTTGAGCAGATCCCCTGAAACGGAGTCTTGGCTTAGAGTAAGGGGGTGCTTCAGATGGCTTAGAATATAATGAAGAAAAGAACAATTAATTCAATAAATATATACTGGGCACCTACTGTGTTCTGGCCAGTGTGCTTTGGAGTTAGATAGACTTGCTGCTTGTGGGCTGAATAAATTTGGTAAGTTATTTAACCTCTTTCAAGCCCAGCTTCTTCATCTGTAAAATGAATACCATAATACCATTATAGGTTCCCAAACCCAAGCTCCACAGGCAATGATCTGGAGCAGGCGGAGACAAGATAACTCAAAGAAAATTAGGAAGCTGCACTGACTCCCTAAAGCATCCCTTCTCACATGACACTATCTTCTCCAGCTTTCCCCCAAGTCTGCTTCCAGCCACCCCTAGACAACCAGCATTTCACTAACAAAGGAGGCCACAGGCTGACTTAATGGTGCCAGTTCTATCCCTATCACTCTGCCATCCTGGCCTTTCACACTATCTCTGCCCCTCCCATATGAAGTCAAAGTCAGAACCAGACATTTGAAGAAGGGCTCTTGTTCCCTAAATTTCACACTTCAGCAGGATTCTAGGCAAACAAATAAGGAAAATAGCCAAGATATTCTAAAGTAGTAAGGGGAGGTCACAAAAGCAATTTGGGGAAGGTATGATGCAAACGTGAGGCCTGCATGAGTCATTCTGCTGGAGGAGGGAGGCCCACTCAGGAGGGCTGGGCTCTTAGGGTTCACTTCCTTTTTCCTGAGTAGGGTCTCTTAAGATTCCTGGTGGGCCTCTGTAGCATTGACTTCTGCGAAAGTAACCTGCAGATGCTCCTTAACAAATATCCCCCTTGCAGGGGTGGGGTGAGGAGTCAACAATGTGATGCAGCTGTGCAGCTGTGGAGAAAACAGAATTGATTTGGAGGAGCCAGACCTTTGTTTTAAGCTCTGCACAGTGGCATGGCACAGTGTATGTGTGAGAGCATATGCTGGACCCTTGGGCCTGCTCTAGGTCAAGTCCATCCATGCTTTGAAACCCAAGACAAAGATTCCACTTTGCCTCAGTTTCCTCATTTAAAAAATAAAAATTAGGATATCTATCTCCCTTGGCTATCATAAAGACTAACTGAGATGGTGATACTGTTGGCAATGGCAATGTTGACAGTGTCATGATAACAATTATTGAGCACTTACTATGTGCCAAGTACCACGCTAGCCTTTCCCGTGTATTTTCCCATTAACTTCTCCCAACACTACTCTAAGTAGCTGCTGTTTTATTTATTTATTTTTTTAATTTTTTAATTTATTTTTAAGTTTTTGAGAGAGAGAGAGAGAAGCATGTACATACCATTAGGGGAGGGGCAGAGGAAGAGAGAGAGAGAGAATTTTTTTCATTTTTCAAAGTGTATTTATTTTGAGAGAGAGAGAGAGCAGAAATGGGAAGGGACAGAGAGAGGGGGAGAGAGAGAGAGAATGCCAAGAACTCTCCATGCTGTCAGCGTGGAGCCCAATGCAGGGCTTGAACTCACAAACCGTGAGATTATGACCTTAGCCGAAACCAAAAGTCGGGCGCTTAACCAACTGAGCCACCCAGGCACCCTGAGAAAGAGAGAATCTTAAGCAGGCTCCATGTTCAGAATGGAGCCTGGTGCAGGGCTTAATCCCATGACCCTAGGATCATGACCTGAGCCAAAATCAAGAGCTGAATGCTCAACCAACTGAACCACCAGGTGCCCCAGTAGGTGCTGTTTTAAATCCTCACGTAATAGATGAGAAAATTGAGCCTCAGGAAGCTTATTAACTTTCCCAAGATCACATAGTGGGGAGAAAAGTCAAAGCAAGACTCAAACTAAGTCTTTTGGATGCCAAAGGCTGTGGTCATAGCCGCTCCTGCGCACAGTGCCTGCTTGGGAACAAAACGGGCCGGCGTCTGTCATGGGATGTGCTTGACTGAAACCTTCGCTCTCCGACCTGGCCTGAAGGGCTCACGCGTGGCACAGCGTCATCCAGCTCTGCACAGCCCCTGGCACCCTGTAATTTCCTTCCCTGCAGGCTCTTTGTGACCTTGTGACAAGTGCTTATTTACCCCATGCACTTCTCTGCTCTAAAGGAAAGTTCATCGCATCGGGAGGAATCATGCCAACACTTAACACTGAACAACTCAGACAAGGAAAACATGCTATTTTTCTCCCATAAAGCTGCTTTCCAGTAACATTCAGCAGTAATAACAATAACATTAGCAGTAATCATAAGCAGATGAGCAAACCCAATGCACATTTGAGTTTACGCTCTCCCCTGGTGCTTTATATATAAAGTCTCCTCCAGTCCTCCTAACTACCCCATGTGGTAGGGACCACTATTATATTGATAGGGTCCACAGGCCAAATCTGTCCTGTTACCTGTTTTTGTAAATAAAGTTTTATTAGAATACAGCCATGCTGATTTGTCTATATATTATCTATGGTTGCTTTTGTGTTACAGCAGCAGAGCTGAGTAGTTGTAATAAAGACTGACTAACCCACAAAGACTAAAATATTTACAATCTGGCCCTTTACAGAAAATGTTTGCCAACCCCTGATGCCTGATATAAACTCTGAAGTGGGATTAGAAAGACCTGATAGCTTTCCTAAGATGGTGGAGGGAATGGAGCAGACATGTAAATCAGATGGTCTAACATCAGAGCCCATGCTTGCAGTCCTTTAGCTGTATTACTTCCTGCCCCAAGCTTGGCACAGTAGACATCTCTAATCATGATAGCCCCAACCCTTAAGTCTGGATAATATTTGATGCATACAAGATGCTTAATACAATGCATCATGTAAGGTACATGATTCGTGTGTAGACTGGTAGTCCAGACCCTCATCAGATTGGCCCCCATCTGGGTCTTCATTCTAATTTTTTTTCTTTTCTTTCTTCTTGAACTCTGATCTTTCTTAACTGCTCTCCTCATTTTTCTCTACTTTCCCACCTCTACAACCTTTGCTCACTCCGTTCCTCCTACCCAGAATGCTCTTCCTTTTCATATTTATCACAATCCTACCTGTCTTCCAGGTTTTTTTGTATCTCCTTCCATAAATCTTTCCCGACTGAGGAAACTCACAGGAACTTTTCTCATCTGTGCTGTATCAGCACAAGCTTTTTGTCCTTTCTTTTGGCCCTCAGCACACAAAAGTGAGGGAACAATGGCACCACAGATGTGAGCTGAGGGAAAAGTGAATCCAGCCCCTGCCTTTCATCACTTAAAGATTCCAACCAACTAGACTGGGCTTGATCCTTTGTGCACTGGAAGGAGCCTGCCAAAAGGTCTCTGCCATTCACAGAGCATTACACATACTTCTTCATGTGTAATAATACCTGACACTTAGTGAAGTGGAACCAATCTGGGGCTGGCTGGTTTTCATGCATTATCACCCTTAGACATGATCCTCCTTAAATATGACCTCCAGACTTCATGGAGAGATTTTAAGGTCTGAGAGTAGAGAGGCTGGGTAAGAAGCCAGGAGTACCCAAAGACTCCCTAGACCTTGGTGACCTTTGCCAAGGGCCTTCTTCCCTCCTCCAGATGCCAGTTTCGTATTTAATGGTAAAACTGAGGAGAAGCAGACTGGGTGATTTGGATGGATTCATCACGGCATGTTATTGAAAGTACAAACTGTTTTACATTTTAGCCATGAAAAGCGACACAGTATGGCCCTTCAAAACATTGCGTAAGCCATGAGCTGAACTGGGTGAGATGCTTCTTGAGAGTGAAAATGGGGAGATGGAACACTCTCTGGCTTCACGTACCAAGATATGTTGGGACTATAGGTACATACTCATGTTCAGGTCACTTACCTAGTCTGATCTCTGACCACTACAGTTGCCACCAGTCTACTTTCTGAGGCATCAGCTCATGTACCTATGAGAGCTTCAAGTATGGATGGGCTCAGGGGCTCAGTCTTTCTCTGTCTCCCCTTTTCCACTCTCCTCTGTATTGGTGTCATTTCCAGGCGGGCTCTTCTATTATGGCCATCTCCAGCAGCCTCAGGCTTACAGCCTTCCATCTTCATGTTGAGCAGACAGACTCTTTGCTAAGAGTTTCAGCAAAGCCTTGGATCTGAGTCTCACTTACTCAGCCTGAGCCTTTATTAATCTTAGTGTCTAGATGATGAAAGATACTGATTAAGAGGTAGGCCTGGGTCACATGCCCACACCCGGAGCTAGGGAGGTATGGGTAGCTCATCTGTGTCCCCAGGACTAAGATTAGGGCCAGCGTGATCACCAAAGTATGGAGAAGGGAAGGCTAGGCAGACAGCTGTCTGTGACAACATGCCGCTTCCTGAAGATACAGTGCTCTGTCACATACCTACACGTCTTTGCACACGCTGTGTCCTCTGCTTGAAATGCCCTTTTCCTTCACGTGGTCACTCTCTCCCTCCCCTCCCTCCTTCTCTCTCCAGCACTTATCATCCACTCCTCTTCTCCCCGTACTCTGGGAACTCCTAAAAGCAGGCACAGCATCCCGTTCCGTTTTGCACTCCCGGTTCTGGGCACAAACGCTGGGAAATGATAGGTGCTCCCTAAAGCTTTGGCTAAAATAACAAATTGACTAATTTCAACATTCAGCCTTCTAATGTTGTTATTATTGATTTTTCGTCTCCTACTGCTTTAGTTTGAAAATGAGATCATCCTCAAGCTGGACCATGAGGTGGAAGGAGGCCGAGGAGACGAGCAGTACATGCAGCTGCTTGAGTCAATGTAAGTTCAGCACCCGTGCGCAGGGGGAGCCGGGAAGGTCAGCTGCAGGCTGGAGAGCTTGGGACTCCAGGCCTTCAGAGACTCCTCCCTCCCCTGGAGATCGATCTTCTGGCTCCTGGTATTGGAGAAACTCCACTTTTGAAAGAAACCTAAAATTTCTCTCTCTCTCTAGAGTGGCTGTTTCTTTGATATTGATGGAATGGGATGGATAAAAAGACACTTTGCTGTGTTGTGAAGAGAAAAACAATCCACCAAAATGTTCACTTGTGTTATCTCTTTGCTGTGGAATAATTCCTGCTAGTTTTTCCTTCTTTCTCTTTTAATCTTACACAGATGTTGATCATGACCAAGATAAATAGGGTACACGCAGTGCACAGATGCTGAGCTAGATGCTGTCTGTGCACTGCCTCATTTAGCTGCATTTACTCTCTGACCCCTATTTCATAGAGCTGGACCCTGAGGCTCAGGGAAGGGTCTTGTCTGAGGAAACTAGAACAATCTAGTTGGGTAGACAAGCTGGGACCCAAACCAGCTCTGCCTGACTGCAGGGCATAGGTCTGCGTGAGGCAGTGGACAGTGGTCAGCACTGAACTTGGTCAGAACACGTCTTTTTGTTTTAAGATTTTATTGAGATATAATTTATATACCATACAGCTCACTGAAAGTGTACAATTTTATCGCTTTTAGTATATTTGCAGAGTTATGCAACCATAACCACCATCTATTTTAGAACAGTTTTGTTACCTCCCCAAAGAAACCCCATACTCTTTAGTCATCATCCCCTCTACTTTCAGCCCCTGTGGATTTGTCTATTCTGGACATTTCATGTAAATAGAATCAGTATATGGTACTTTGAAACTGGCTTCTTTCGTATATCATGTTTTCAAGGTTCATCCACACTGTAGCAGTCGTCAGCACCTCATTTCTTTTTGTTGCTGACTAATATTTCTCTGTTTAGATATACCCCATTTTGCTTATTCCTTTACCTATCTTTTTAAAAAAAAATTAATGTTTATTTATTTTTTTAGAGAGAGACAGAGTGTGAGCAGGCAAGGAGTAGAGGAAGAGGAAGACACAGAATCCAAAGCAGGCTCCAGGCTCTGATCTGTCAGCACAGAGCCTGAAGCAGAGCTCAAACTCATGAACCACGAGATCATGACCTGAGCTGAAGTTGGACGCTTAACTGACTGAGCCACCTAGGCACCCCTATTCATTTACCAATTGATGGACATGTAGGCTGTTTCCACTTTTTCATGTTAGGAATGACTATGCTATGAGCATTCACATGCAAATTTTTATGTGGACACAATGCTTCCAATTTTCTTGGGTATATGCCTAGGAGTAGAGTTGCTGGGTCATTTGGTAACTCTACTTGGCTTTTTGAGGAACCATCAGACTGTTTTCCAAAGTACTTGACCACTCACATTCCTACCAGCTGTGTGTGAGGGTTCCAGTTTCTCCACATTCTCCCCAACTCTTGTTAATATCTGCCTTACTGACTAAAGCCATCCCAGTGGCTGTGAAACTGATATCATTGCCATCTTGATTTGCATTTCCTCGGTGGCTAATGATGTTGAGCATTTTTTCATGTGCATGTAGGCCAATTGTATATATTTGGAGAAAGACATTAGGTTTCAACCCTGATTCTACCACTTAGCATCTGTGTAACTTTGGACCAATCACACATCTTTGGCCTCAATATCTCTATCTATAAAATGGGGATAATAAGCCTGTAGCTATTTTGAAGACTGAATAACTATAAAGCATCTGGCACACAGCAGGTAAAAGCTTAATAAATATACTTTGTTCAGCCATCTGACTCCCAGTTTCCATCTTCATGTCAGTGTCCCTTTCCTCCCGAAGGACTTCTCCCAAGGCTTAGCAATGTGGCTCAGACATTTCAAATTTCTTCCTAATTGTATATTCTCAGACTTGTATGATTCTCTGATAGAACTCTGATGTCAGATTCTTTTCCTAATCCTTTTTGAATATTTTATCTCCAACAACAAAAGCAAACTAAAGGCCTTGCTCTAACCCTCACAGTGACCCTCCCTGCCCTGCTCAGTAGGCAGGGCAGATTCCCAGGCAGCACCATCTCAGCAGGCCCTGTCCCCCTTCTGTCACTGCGCACAGCCCTCACTACACACAGGGGACACAAACGTAACTCAGAAGGAGAAACCCACTGTCTGCTCCTCAGGTGGGTATCAAGACTGACTGTCCAGGGGAAAAAGTGACATTTTGCCTGAGTCAATGTTTATTTTAAAGTTCTAAAAAGGAAAATCTAAATATTGACCATAAGGGAAACCATTTACAGTGCTGGCAATTTCCATTTTTATAAGCGGATGGGGCTCTGCGGCAGTCTTCAGATGATCAGCAGGATTTTCAAATCCTTCCTGAGTGATTATTTATAAAAGGAATCCTTAGAGGTCGAGGAAATTAAAAGCAGCTCATTATTTTTGCTTCTAGGATAGAGGTGTGAATGATTTCTGCAAAACTCATCAAGCCCAACCAGAGGAGTCAAGGTCCAATTAAAATGTCCAGGGGCCAGGTCCCTTCTTCTGCCTTTGAGCTTTCTGAGCCTCAGTTTCCTTATCTGCAAACTGAGGATAAAATACTATCCAGCTGTTACAGTTTTTGTTGAGACTAAGCAAGAAAAGTCATGTAAAGTACTTAGCAGTTTCTGATAACTAGTAAGTAGTCTGGAAATATTAGCTATTATTGTTGCTCTCTAGGTAGACACTGATGTGGTTATTTGAAGCCATGAACATACCTGTCATTTCTCCTCCAGTCTAGTCATCTACAGTTCCTCTAGCCCTTCCTTCAGCCCTTCATTCAGGGCCTCTACTGCTATGGAGGACCTTCTCTGGGCAGACACAGTCCTGTGGTACATGGCTTAGCAATATGATGGTGCCTTTGTGAATAGAGCAGGGTTTCCCTTCCTATGGCAGCAATAGACCTGCATTAGGGCACACACTTAGAGCATGACGTGGGGCTCAATTTAGGCCCTTATGGGCTCTTGTGCAGTGTACAAGCTATACAACCTTATACAACATCCCACCCCTCCCTACCCTCAGAACTGTCCCCAAAGCCCACTCCCAGTTGTCCACCTCTTTTTTTTTTAATTAATTAATTAATTAATTTTTTTTTTGAGAGTGAGAGAGAGTGCACACAAGCATAGGAGGGGCAACTGTGAGATCCAGACCTGAGCCGAAATCAAGAGTTGGATGCTTAACCGACTGAGCCACCCAGGTGCCCCTGTCCAATCTCTTAATGTGAAGGTCCCCACATTGAAAGGAGTAATGAGACACTCTATTTTGCTGTATTCCATCTGCCTGAGAATTTTTCTAGAAGTGGTAAGGGAGCTGGAAAGGTGAAAGGGACAGAGAATGTGTGTTCTGGGGCCAAGATCCCACCCAAACCAGTTCAGTGCCTGAAAGAGGACCTGTCATAAGAGGTACTCCATACATCAGTTTTAAAGGATGAGTGAAAACCCAGTTCCATCAGCACTGACACAGAGTGTGGGCCTGGGTTCTTCCCTCTGAAGGCCTCCCATGCTGAAGGCAAATCAACTCTAGGGCAGTGTGAGTTCCCTCCAGTACCCCCCCCAACCCCCACCCAGGCAGAAGTATAGACAGGGAGTGGCTGGCAAGTGCTCCGCCCCCTCTTCTTCTGAGTGAAGAATTATCTGCATCACCTGGAGATTCCCATGACCCTTTTTCATTGTATCTGTCCTCCATTGTGGATTCAAAGGAGAGAAACAGCTGGGGGACTTTGGCAAGACCCTTATTAGAACCCAGCCCTGGGGGTTTCATGCCTCCTCTATCAGTTGACAGTGTTAATAATGCCCAACTCCAGGAAATTTTGTAAGCATTAAATAAGATAACCAATAAAATGGGTTTGCACAGCATCTGGAACACAGGAAATAATAAATGGGAGTATCATATACTATGGTTAGTCTTTATTTTTGTATCTGCTTCCTGTGCTATACTGTGATTTCCTGAAAGTCAGTGTCTTAATAATTTCTGAATCCCTGGTTCCTAGAAAAATATCTGTTGAGTGGATGGATGGTGGATGGTGGTAGGTGGTGATGAATGGTGAATGGATGGGTGAGTTCCAAACAGTCTGCCAATCCATCTCACCAATCCTAGACCATATGAGCAGATTTATTATCTTACACCTAAAGAATAGAGAAACTAAGAAAGTATTCTTCAAAACCCATGCTTTGCAAAGGACCAATAGCACTAGCACTATCCGAGAGCTTTTAGAAATGCAGAATCTCAGGCCCTAGCCCAGATCTATTGAACCAGAATCTATTAACAGAATCTATTAATCGGAATCTGTTAATCCCCAGGCGATTCCCATGCACGTTGAACTTTGCAAAGCACTGGACTAAACTAGTTGTTCTTAATGTTGGCTGCATATTGGAATTACCTAGAGAATTCTAAAGATAAAATACTGCTACTTGGCTCCCACTCCCAAAGATACAAAGCCATTGATTTTAGGGTGGTCACTGAGCTTTAGAAAACGTTCCCCTGGAGATTCTAACATGTCGCAGGGACTGAGAACCACTGGTCTGGGCTGCGCTCAGGCCGTGAGATACCTTCTGGGTCTGAGCTGCCTGAGAGGCTGTGAGGAATCACACCCAAACACTGGGTTGTCGCATTGTTATTAGCTTGGGAAACGGGGCTGGAAGTGACGGTCCCAGAAGGAGTCAGGCACAGCTGTGACTGAGCCAGACAGGCCTAAATCACAGGGCAATTTGCGTCTCTCACTGAGAGCCAGGGAACAGGTGCTTCTCCCACGGAGAAGATGGATTTGTCTGATCACACCACAGTTTGAGGTGTCGCCTCCTTGCAGCCTGGTTTGGCTTCTGGGAAGAAATGACCCTCTGAAGTCCTTGCCTTTCTCACCTTTCCCTACTTGGAGCTCTTGGGACCTAAGCTGCCACAGGGATATTAGCCAGAAACAAATAGTAGCCTGGGTAATGCTTGTCTACTCAAGATGCCAGAGAACACACCACAATGTTTCTCTGTGGGAAAATAGTGAAGTGTTTGGCTTGATTCCCAAGGTCACCACTTACTAGGAGAGTGATTTCAGGAGGTCGTTTAACCTTTCTGAGCCTTGATTCCCTCCTCTATAAAATGAGAGGAATAATTTTTACCAGTCAGAATTATCGTGGTGATTTCTTTTTTTAATTTTTTTTATGTTTATTTATTTTTGAGAGTTAGAGAGACAGAGTGTGAGTGGGGGAGTGGCAGAGAGAGAGAGAGGGAGACACAGAATCTGAAGCAGGCTCGAGGCTCTGAGCTGTTAGCACAGAGCCCAGCACGGGGCTCGAACTCATGATCCATGAGATCATGACCTGAGTCAAAGTTGGACGTTTAACTGACTAAGCCACCCAGGCACCCCTATTATTATGATTTCTTAAGAAAAAGTGATTAGAATAAAAAAATTAGAAAAAAAAAGAAAAAGAAAAAATGATTAGTACAGTGTCTGGTACAAAATAAGTGATTAATAAAAAGTTGTCATTAATCAAAATTTTAATCCACCTGTCTCTCCTTGCCTAGCCTGTGGGCCTCCTGAAAGTAGGCATTTTTTTTTATATTTCTTTTTTTATTTTATCTTTCTCTCCATCCCCACCCCACACAATGCCTATCATATTGCCTAGCAACTAATAGATGCTTAAGTAATGTCACATTTTTTTTAATTTTTGCTTTTAAAACTTAGAATATTAATATTATAACAAAATGTAGAATTTTCAAATAATATATGCACATTTAAATTTAAAAAATGAATACTCTCTTCTCTATTCCCCCACCTAGACTGCTTGTCAGAAGAAACCACCATTAAGAGTTTGGTGTTTATCCTCCTGGGCCATATTTGGCACATTTATAAGCACACAGAAACACATGATGCAGACATGCACTTCCACTCACAAATGCCAGAGCCAGAATATTGATATTTAACAACTTGTGTGACCTTGTACAAGTTAGTTGGCCTCTCTGTGCCTTAGTTTCCCTATCTGCAAACATCCTTTCTCATAAGACTATGATGGGAGATTAGGTGAGTTAACATTTGTGAGACATTTGGAATAATGCCTGGGACATGGTAGGTTCTATGTGAGTTGGTTAAATAAAAAACAAATATTGTTCTGAAACTTACTTTTCTCACTGATCTGTACATTTTATAGAGCTTTTTGTGTCAAAGCATGTTGATTTCTCATACTTTATAGTATCTTCATAGAAGTACATTTTGTAAATATGCTTTAATTTATTAACCATTTGCCTACTGATGGACATTTAAGATAGTTTCAACTATTTCACTATAGACACAATTTGTAAGTATCATAAATCCTTGCATGCTTCTGGGAATATTTCTGTAGAATAGGTTCACTGAAGTAGAATTGTTGGGCCAGAGGGTATGTAAGTTTACAATTTTGATAGATATTGTGGAAATTGCCACACAAAGGGTGGTACTGATTCACTCCCAATGTGGATGTGTAGAAGTGACTATTTCCCCGTATGTAGAAGTCACTATTTTTTTGGACAGCTGCCCACATTGGACATTTTTTTCCCATTCTGATGGTGGGCAAAAAAAAAAAATTAAATGCTTGCTAAACTGTATAGACAATTAAGTATATAAATGAATACATGATTGAATAAATGAGCAAAATGAGCCAACACATGAACCAGGGGAACTTAGACTCACTGGTTCATTCGCGACGCCCCCCCCCCCCACCCCTCAACACACTCTTTCTCCTCTGGCCATGAGCTCACTGCCCTGCCATCTCTGCCCACAGCCTGATGGAATGTGCCGCAGAGCACCCGACTATTTTCAAGTCAGTGGAAAACTTTGTGAACCTGGTCAAAGGCCTCCTGGAGAAGCTGCTCGATTACCGGGGTGTGATGACCGACGAGAGCAAAGACAACCGCATGAGCTGCACTGTGAATCTGCTGGTATGTGGGGTCAGCCACCTCTCCCCAAGGTCCCATCAAGTCCTGGGGGCAGGCCTGGTTTGGAGTTTCACTGTGCTCTTGATAGGGAAGTAGTGCTAAGGCTAAGGGCTTCAGAAAGCAGACAGAAGTGGAATTGAATCCCTGCTCTGCCATCTGCTAGCTCTGTGTCTTGAGACCAGTAACTGCACCATTCCATGTCTCAGTTCCCTCATATATGAAATGGGAATGAGTGTTTTCTTTAGTACTTAACACATCACATGGAAGGAAAGTGGCAGTAAAAAGGGGTTAAGAGTATGAGCTTTGGAGTTTCATAGCCCATAGGTTCTCCTATCTCTGATAACTAATAGAATAGACAAGTCAAGGAAGTTTTTTGAAGGCTTAGTTTATCCATTCCATAGAGAAAGTAGTAGTACCTATTTCTTAGGTTATTCATCCTGGGGCCATGGTTAAATGCTTCCTACATGTTAGTTTCCTTCTCTTACAGAATAATCTAATAACCAGAATTTACAGCAAATTAGTATGGGCCAGAACAGCTAATCTCAAGTGCAGGCTCTTAACCCCTATACTGCATGACCCGCCAAGAGCCGTCTCCTGAACAGTCTCTGTTCACATGTCCTGTGGTACAGTCATGAGAGGTAGAACCAGCCGCAACGCCCCACACCACCACATCAGCCCACCCTAAAGTGGTTTAAATGAATGAAGCTGGCCAAAAGACCATGTAGCATCCATCATATCAACCCCCCCCCGCCATGCTCAATGCTCCAAAAATATAAATCCTGTCCCATAGTTCTTTTGTGTGGCCTCTGTTAACCTAAATGGAGTCTCTTTTTAATAGCCCAGATATTGCCATTGATTTTCTGAAATGCTAAGGGGAGTTAAAATATCCTGATTACAGCAGAAAGGAATTCATTGCTAATAATTCCACCAGGCCCAATTTACATAAAGAGCAGGAAGAGGGGTTTTCCAGGAGTTTAGCAATTTGTCTCTATGGAGAGGCAGAAGTGAGTTGAAGAAAATGACCTTCAACGGTCAGACTCTGACCTTGGGACAGGTAGATCCACAAGCAATTAGACCCTGCTAGCTTTTGGTGTGGCGTAAACATGGCATCGAGAAGGAGGATGGGGGGAGGGTGTCAGAGGAGCTGAGGTCTCGGGTGTCTCTGCCAACCACTGTGTACCCTGGAACACCTGGAACATCACCTTCCTCCCTCTGAGCCTCAGGTACACATGGGTACATTGAGTTAAACCAGGGTTTTCTCAAAGTATAGCTCCTGGGTCAGATCATGACCTCCTGGCTCAAAATTTTTAAGGGCTCATTTACAAATGCACGAGATTAGGATATCCGGTGGTAGAGCCCAGGACCACTACTGGTCTAAATGATCCCTGAGCTTGAGTCGAGCTTCCCAGGTATTGCCAAGTTTAAATGTCTTTGCCTGTGGAGTCTCATCGTAACTCCTCGTACCACTGTACTATCAGGAGTTGTGATCCGTTATTATCCCTGAAATCTGTTACTATTCCTAGAACTCTGATTACTGCTATTATTTTGAGAACAACCAGCTCCTTCTGAGTAATGGGTCTGAGCTTGTAAAATCAAGCTGGGCTGCTGCAATCCTGACAACGCACCTCTCAGTGCAGCAGATAACCCATCTGCACCCTGACATGTGATGGCTGAGGTACCCCCTCTGTCCCTTTATAGCCTAAGGATCAGGGGAGTGGCTTTCAAGGTAGAATCTCCTAGAAAGGGTGTTTGATGCATTCAAGAAAGTAAGTTCCAGGCTCCCATCTCAGAGAGCCCAGATAGTAAAGAGCAGTCTTCCCTACGTCTCCATCACTACTCCCTCTACTCCTGCCACTCTGCAAAGAAAAACACTCATCACTGTTTTTCCTCCACTACCTAGAATTTCTACAAAGATAACAATCGGGAAGAGATGTACATAAGGTAAGATTTTTGTTTTCTAAAATTCAGATCTGCTGTATCATTCTCCTGCTCAGTATCCATCAATGGCTCCCTGCTGCCTTCAGGATGGAATTTAAACTTACCTTCTTGATGCTAGGTCCCTGTGTATTCTGATTCCTATCAATCTCTCCAGATTCAACTCTTTTCATTCTCCTAAGCAGCCCCCCACGCCACTTGGAGTTCTACAACCTGCCATGCTGTTTTGTTGTATCCACAGACCATAGTTTCCTTAACCCATCTTATGGATCGAGCTGGTGAATTATATCTGCATTTGTTGAAGGGTTAGCATATGGGGCCCAATTCTAGGGTTTATGAAGCATGTAGTTAGACCATTGGCCAGCCCAATTGCACAGGAAAAAAAATACCAAGATGCATGATAACCTATTTTCTTGTAGGCATTTAAAAGACATTTATTTGAATATATCATGAAGGGTTTTTTTTGGGGGGAGGACATTTTTTTCTCAGAATCTCATATTCTTTTCTCCAAATTTTTTGTATTGCTATTTTTACTCTTTACAAAAATAATGCATACTTACTATCAAAACAACAGCAACAAGCAACTCATAAAGTATAGACCAAAAAAAAGTGAAATAAACTCTCATAATCCATACATATTCTCAGACCCTTTTATATTTATATAGAGATGGAATTCTATGCCTGCATATTTTTTACAAAAATGAGATCATATTGCTCATAATTTATTCTTTGCTTGACAAGAATTCCATGTCAACAGATGAATTTCAACATCATTTTTAATGAAACTATAAAATTTTCTTTCCATAATATACCATAATTTATATAGCCAATCCTATATTGTTGAACATTTAGGTTGTTTCCAACTTTTTCCTATCATAAATAGCACAACGACAAAATTCTTGGACATATATCTTATGTGTCCAAGTTATAGCTTGCTCATATCCTTATGAGACAAGAGCCACAAAGAGAAATTGGCCAGAAGGTTAACAAGCGTTTTCAAGTCTTTTGACCCATTCTGTCAAATGCCAGAGACTCCAAGCCTGAACCTACTCTGCTATTATTGCAGATATTTTTAGGTACTTAGTTTAGCATTATTCCAGGAATAGGAACTATCATTTGGATAAGAGATAATTCCATAGGCTGTCCTAAGCTGAGATAGTATTTATAACATCACCAGACATGACTTATTATAGTAGTGCAAAGCTTTGGAGTCCAAAGGGCCTGGGGTTTTCACCTTGTCTTCTTGGCGAGTCTGTATAAGATCCCTCAGTCTCTCTGGGTTGAGGTTTCCCTTTATAGAATGTTTCCATTCTACCTTCTGTTTTGAGGATTAAATGAGATGCTATAGGTAAAGTGTCTAGCACATGGATCCATCCTTCCAACCTCTTTTCTCTCCTTCCCATTTTAGCAACACAGATGGTGAGCCCCAGATCTCCATAAGCTCTGGAGATTTGAGTTCTGTTGTAATCTAGGAAAACCGCATTTGCCTAAACCAAACAATGTAACAGGATATAGTCTGAAAACCTGTTCTGTTTGGCAGGCACAGTATTTAAAAACATTTTTTAATTGGTTGCCAAAATTTGGAAATCTAGAGATTTTACAAAAAAATAAAAATTCCCCAGGGTGCCTGGGTGGCTCAGTTAGTTGAGTGTCCAATTCTTGATCTCAGCTCAGGTCAAGATCTCATGGTTCATGAGTTCAAGCTCCACATTGAGCCTTGGACTGGCAGCACAGAGCCTGCTTAAGATTCTCTCTGTACCCCTCTCTCTATACCCCCCCCTCAAAATAAATAAGCTTAAAAAGTAAAATATAATAAAATAAATAAAATAAAAATTTCCCTCTTCTAAAAACTCAGAAGGTATGGCAACACTGGGCCCTCCTCCTGTCCTGACAAATCTGGGGTACTCTAGTCATGACATTGTCCCCATTCCCCCTTGTAGGCAGACTTCACCCTGCCTACATCACTCAAGCTGTGCATCTGGCCTATGTAGGTACCTGGGTTTGAATCCCTGGTCGGGCCCGTTAGGGTGTTTTCCTTTGGGCTCTGAAGTAGATCACCAAACCCTTGAGCTGACAAAGGAGAAGAGAGGGTGCCTTGGCCAGTAAAGGAGTAAATCTGTCTTCTGAATGCTCTAAGGTTTTTGGACCCAGCCATCTAAGGATCTAAAGGATGAAGGATGGGCAGGAGGAGATAAAGTAGGATTCAGCCATGCACATAGGGGCTTCTAAAGGTAGACCACAAGCTCAACACTCCCAGCATGCAAGCCACATATAATTTCACTGATAACTGACTGATGAGAGAAAAGGTAAAAAGGGAGGGGAGTGGAATGTCCATGACTATAGAGGCAGAAATTGCTGATGGTTAAACCTGGTTCTACCTATTTCTTGCTCTGTGTACTTTAACATAAATCTCAGTTTTCTTGTCTATAAAAGGTTGACTGGGAGGATGAACTGATATAATATCTGAAGTACCCATTTGTTAGATGAATGAATAGGCAAATCTTTCTACCTGGGATCTTCATCCCTCATTCATCCCCTCACTTTTAGATCCTTGCTCAACTGCCATGCCATAGGAACTTCTCTAGAAATCCCTTCTCTCCCTACCTAGATGAGTCCTGTTCTCATAGTACCACAGATCTCTCTTCCCAACATAGCTCACAACTGTATTTTTACAATGCAGTCATCCCAGGGTTCAGAACTGGAACCTCACATTGTAAAGGGAGAGAAGGTAGGAATGTGGTTTTGGTTGAATAGTATATTCTCCTTACTGACTGCTCAAGGTCTCCATATGAATATCTAATCTTGAGACCCTGGTCCACTTCCTTCTCTTACCAGAAAATGCACTTCTTTTATACCAAGAGCCCACTGAAGAGCTGTCCTTTATAGTGCTGTGGCTTGTTCATTCTCCTGGAATGGTACAATGTTCAGAGCACGAGCTGTGGAGACAATTAGCCTGGGATCATGTTCCAGCTCTTCCAATTATTAGCACAAGACTTGTGATGAGTTATTCATTTCACCTTTCTTATTTGTCGCATTGCATTGGCCAGATTCTTTAGTATCAAGTTGAATACCAGTTGGGATGATACTTCACACTTCTCCAAACCATACTTTTCTCAATGAACCCATCTCACAAGGTTGCCATGTGGATTAAATGATCTAAGGCATTCAAAATACCTAGCCTGGTACCTATCACACACTAGGTGTCCCATAAACAGTAACAGCTGCTGTTGTCACCCATGCAGGGTGGAGCTGGTTATCAGCAATGGAGGATTCCTCTGTGATCCCAAGAGGTGCCTAGTTGTTCTGTCTGACTCCTACTTGGCCCTGTGTCTGGCCTCCTTATCACTGACCCTGGTAACCTAGCATATTTCCCCAAACAGGTACTTGTACAAACTCCGCGATCTTCACCTGGATTGTGATAATTACACAGAGGCTGCCTACACACTCCTTCTCCACACCTGGCTTCTCAAGGTACTGTCCTTCCAATAAAGGTGAAGGACTTCACAGCAAGTTAAAGAGTTAAGGAGCAGGAGGAAGAAAGAGAGAAAGAGGAAGGGAAGGGAAGGGAAAGGAAGGGAAGGGAAGGGAAGAAAGAAAAGGAAAGGAAAAGGAAAAGGAAACAGAAAAGGAAAAGGAAAATAATTAGCCCAATAAATTTTGTTTTGCTATGTCCCCAAACTCTTGACTTGGCCAGTTACTGTTCTGCACTACTTTTCCTGGTCACATAAGGTTTCAAGTGACTTTCACATTTAGCAACAACAATAACCCCCCTGAGACATGTTTTACAGTTTTATATAACATTCAAACATCACCTATAAATCATTAGCATGCCCAGTGAGCTGTTTTCTTTCTCTTGAAAACAGTGTTGTAGCTGGACAGTGTTCTGAAGGATTTCCTTTGGCTTTTTGAAAAGCTGGGCTCATGTCTTATAGGGGTTCCAGGAAAATCCCTACAAACCACACACATGAGCCAATAGACAGTCCAAAAGGCACAATTGGCAAAAATCAGGAGACACTTCCCAATGGAAACCACAGACCAGCCTCTCCCTGACTGACCATTCACACCCAGGGTGACAGGCCAGCTGACAGATGTGTGTGCAGAGCTTCCTCCTGCTCCTCATAAGTAGGGAAGACACCTCCCCTTGGCTCCCTCTCAGCCCCGGGTGATTTGGTGTATCTCTTGTCCTCAGTGGTCAGATGAGCAGTGCACATCGCAGGTCATGCAGACAGGCCAGCAGCACCCCCAGACTCACCGGCAGCTGAAGGAGACGCTCTATGAGATCATCATAGGCTACTTTGACAAAGGAAAGGTAATTTACCCCTGTCCTCCCTCTCTCTGTGGAGATCGTGGCTATGGGGAAGGGTGGTTCCTTCCCATACTCTGCACCCCATCCATCTGCACGTCTGGTCAGCTCTCCCTCCCAATTCTGAGTCTGGTCACTTTGCTCCACCTTCTCACCACCTCCATTCAGGGCCTCCTCATTGTTCACTTGGATACTCAATGGGTTCTGAGAAATCTGCCTGCTCCCTCTAGTGCCTCCAGCAGATCATCCTCTGTACAGGAAATGGCTCCCACATTCCACCAGAAGAGTACACAATCCTGTCTGTGACCTGTGAGGCCTCACATGAGCTGTCTTCTGACCGCTTCTCTTGTTTCATCCCTGCCAGCTCCCTCTTGCCCCCATGCTGTATGCCAAATTCTTTTCCACATCAGCATCTTTGCACTTGCTTTTCCCATCTTCGAACATTTTTCCTCCATAGCTTTCCATGGAAGACTCCCTCTCAGAGCTCAGAGCTTTGGTCAGATGTCCTCAAGGACACCTTCCCTGACCAACCTAGGCAAAACAGCGCCCCTGCCCCGAGTCACCTTTATTGCCTCTTCAAAGCACTTGTCACTATCAGACATCACCTTGTTCATTTTGTTTTTACATTCATTGTTTGGGTTGTCATTTTAGAATGCCACAAACACAAAGACATGTCCACTGCTGAATGTCCAGTGGTTAGTGCAGAGCCTGGCATGCAGGGACAAATAAATATATGTTGAATAAGTGAATGAATTACATGAATGAATGACAGGGTGATGCCATTGATCTTTAAACAACAAGGACAAAATGTTTGGTTGGGAGAAGATTAACCAGACCAACTGATACTCATCCTCCAGTCCCCAGTGGACCTTCAAGAAGCACCAACCCAAATGCAACCATTCATCCTGTAGGAGATGTGGCATGTGGCTAAGTGCTTAGGCTCTGGAGTCAGCCTGGTTTCAAACGTTGCTCCTCTGTCACCTACAGTTCCCTTGACCTCTTAGACACTCCAATTCCCATCCAAAATAATGATACTAATAGTACCTACTTCCTAGTTGTACTGTGAAAATTATGTAAGAGAATGCAGGTAGAACACCTAACGTAGGACCTGGTACATAGTCATATTTTCTTAAATTTTAACTGTCATCATTACCCTACTCTGCCTTCAAGGCCCCAGTTGATTGGCCACTTCCTCCATCAAACCTTTTTTGAGTCCTCCAGCTTACCGACAGCTTTGCCTCTCCTCTGAATTACAAGACCTCTTACTATTCATCTGGACATAATTTAGTGGACTTAATTTTGATCTGTTCTGTCACTGCAGTTCATTGTATCTGCCTTAGCCTGATCTCCCCACCTTCCCTGGAAAGACAGAATGAGGTAATGTCTGTGGAAGGGCTTATAAATTCCCAGGAGTTGAGCAGTTGGAGACCACTGTTTTTATAATTTACAATTATAAGCCTCTTGAGGGCAGTGAGTCTGCCATTGCTGAAACCTCCTGCCCTGCTGACATCAAGTCAGAGCTTACTATTTGTTTACAGCTGATTCAGTGCATCACGGTGTGAAAGCCCCAACAGGACATGTTGAGCTTTGTCTTCTGCCATGTATCCAGTTCAACTCACCCTATGCTGAACAGAGAGGAAAAAGATGCCATCCCTCATCTCAAGGACCTTATCATCTAGTTGGCAAAACAGACAAACCAATCATGATCTTCTTTGCATATTACCCTTCGGTGTTGTGCAATAATGGAGAATGAGGGAGAGAAAAGTAGTGCCCAGGTACTTTGGGAGCAGAGAGGAGAGAGCAGATGGGTACAGCTCACTTCAGTAGCCACTGCTGTGGAAACTTCCAGAATGAAGCCCAAACTCTTGAGCATCCCTTTAACCTCCTCTCCCCGTACCTTCCCTCATGTAGATTTATTGCTCCAGACACACACAATAGCCTTCTACTTTGCAAGTCCATCTGTCAATATTTTGTGGACTCCTCTACATCCCTCAAAACCCAATTCTTGCATCTATTTATGTGTATGCTTTACCCACGTACATTTCATGACAGGAGAGACTGTCTTGCCCATATTTATGCCTATTCCATCACTGTATACCATACCATGCCTAGAAGCCAGCCGGTACTCAATAATCAATGTATGAGATTCAGAGGGATCAGTGACTGTCAGAGGTCCTGGTGGCCATACACGCAGACTCAGAAGGAAATCCTAGATATCTGACTCCCTCCCTGGCCCATTAGTGGTCTCTTAACACATTGGTGAGGGCATTTCTGGCAGATTATGGTACAGAGTTTGCAAAGATCTCCACATGAGCCAAAAAGTCCCCTGACCCAGCCCAGGGACTTTACCACCATCTTCTTGTTCAGGCTGAACAGAAAGCCCCAGCCCAGCCTGGCCTGTAGACTTGGTTCCTCCTGGCACATAAAGCATTTTTATGCTGCTCACTAAGTTGTCCACGGGTTTACAGCCGTGGCTCCTCCACTCAGCACTTGCTTTTATTTATTTTTATGCTTGGATGCAGAGAGAGCATTTTTGCTACACAGCACACACTACATTTTGGCAACCTCCCCTCTCTCCTTCCCCACCTCCCCTAGCTTCTCCATTTAGATGCATTTCCCATTTTAAACTGAATATGAAATGTGATGGGTGTCCCTTGAGATTGCCAGATCTCCAGCCCACTCTGCATCTCCCGCCTCTGCAGAGGCTCCCGACCCCCTTCAGTCTAAGATGGAAGGATGATCTATCGGATTCAGCCTAAGACAGAGCAGAGGAAAAGGGTTTGCTTTTCCAGGATTTTTTTTTTCAAATGGAAAATGCCTATTTACAAAAAGTTCTAATCACTCTCGTTATACTCAGCTCCACCGCTACCTCTGTGCAGCCCCCCTCCCCACTCATGTACTCCAAATAACCCCAGTGACAAGTATAAAGTTTCAGTTACACAAGATGAGAAAGTTTTAGAGATCTACTGTACAACAATAGGTCTATAGTAGACAATTCTCAGGTCACACCCAGGTGTGCATTCTAGCCTAGCTTTTGGTTAGGTATGTGACCTAGGACAATGTCTCTGCCTGTCTGAACCTCCATTTCTCACCTGGGAAATGCAGCTGTTACTAGACACCTCCCAGAGTGTTTGTGAAGACCCAAGAAGCATGCAGATAAAGCATTTAGCCTAGTCTCTGGCTGCTCCATTATTTGCCACGAAACTAGAGTGGGGCAGAGGAAGGGTCATGCTCACTGGTAAGTACCTGGCTTGTCGTGCATGGGGCCGGGCCTGGGCTGGAGTGAGGCTTGCAGTACAGTCCCAGGAGTCAAGCTGCCTTGAGTCCCTTCCTCAGCAAGGGTTCTGCAAGCTTGGATGTACCTCCTAACCTTTGTGTCCATGACCTTCCTATAGATGTGGGAAGAAGCCATCAGTCTGTGCAAGGAGCTGGCGGAACAATACGAGATGGAGATCTTTGACTATGAGCTCCTGAGCCAGAACCTGGTAAGACAGAGTGCCCAGGGCCTCAGCTCCCCAGAGAGGCTGGGGAGAGGAAGGAGGAGGCCAGGTGGGGTCAGGACACCAGAAAAAGAGTGTACGTAGGGCCTGAGCTGAGTAAGGCTGTGCTGAAAGCCTTCCTTCCAGTTGGGAATATTTCCAGAAGAAGGCATTCTGGGAAAACTCATTAGTGACAGTTTCCCGGATGGAGTAGTAAGTACCTGCTTGGCACTGGGGCTGCTGCTGCCGTTGTACACCCAATAAACACTGTGCTACATTTGCAGTAAAATCGCTACAAATCACTAAGCCAATTAAATAAAAACGCAAATTTGTGCTTTCTGATTAACAGATAAATCACATTAAAATGCTCCCCATCTGGCCATTCCCCATTAGCTCCTCGGTGCTTGTGATTGGTGGTGGGGGGGCGGGTAAGTGGAGAGTGGGGGAGCCAGCCTAGCCTACTTGTGCTGCAGATGCCAGGGCTTGGCGGGGAAGTGGCCTCTGCAGAGAAAATGCAGAACGTTTGCGCTGCTCCCCCCACTTGTACACCTCCTACATATTTCCTGGCCACCTCAGAGCCAGGACACCAGTGCCCCATGGTAGCCTATTTTGACAGGCCAGTCCAGCTCTGTCCAGGGAACTATAAAATGAGAGTCCAAACATGGAGAGATGATTTATTGTTTCTTTGTGGGGGGGATGGGTATTGAATGCAGTATTCTTGTTAAAAGCAGCTGGGCTGTTAGCTGTTTGTACTGTGTGTAAGATATGATGCAAACACACATATGTAGTCACAGCAAGAAGCACTTATATCTACCCTACACATACACCCACATAGATATTTGCAAACATGGGGGCACACATGCACACATGCATCCAGTACACATTTGTGCACACACAGAGTACACATTCATGCGTATACATGCACATTCACACCCGGTACACATTTATGCACACACGCATGCACATACAGTACACATTCATGCATACGCACAGTGAACATTCATGTGCACACATGCACACACATACCTAGTACACATTTGTACACACACATGCACATACACACAGTACACATTCATGCACATGTTGATGTACATGCATGCCCATTCTCCAAGTCCATGTTGCACAGGCTTGTGTCCATGCACACTTATCTCCCATATTGTATCAAATTTAAGATGCCATCAGTCTGAGATGCAGTCTTTTTTTGTATGTGCCTTGTCATGATTTCTATCTGACTAATAGCAATTCTAAGATGCTATCAGGTGTAAAGTAAGATGTAAACTGTTTTCAGAGATGTTAAAATATGAAGAATGCACACCTATTAGAATTGATGAAATACGTCAAGGGTACATACAAGGGAAGATACATATATCTGGAGATATTTATGCATCCATAGACCCCCACAAACACATGCCTTGTGTGCCCGAAGGAGAGAGCAGCATGGCGAGGTGGGGGCTCTGGACAGCTGGCTGGATTCAGCTTCATACTTACTAGCTGCACTATGAGATACGAAAAACATTTCTTTATCTGCAAAACAGACATACGAAACTTGTGGGGTGTTAAGAGGATGATGTGAGTAAATGAGCTGGTGCAGGTAGAGTGATTAACGTGGAACCTGGTATCGGGTGAATACAGCCATTGCTATTATGATTATAGACATATCCACAGATATGCAAATATGTGCAGTGGGCATCTTGGTTCTGGTATAATGATCGTCTCTCAAGAGTGGCCTCTCTGGACTTTAAGAGACAAAACAGATGAACATAAGGGAAGGGAAACAAAAATAATATAAAAACAGGGAGGGGGACAAAACAGAAGAGACTCATAAATATGGAGAACAAACTGAGGGTTACTAGAGGGGTTGTGGGAGGGGGGATGGGCTAAATGGGTAAGGGGCACTAAGGAATCTACTCCTGAAATCATTGTTGCACTATATGTTAACTAATTTGGATGTAAATTTTAAAGAATAAAAAATAAAATTAAAAAAAAAGAGTGGCCTCTCTGAGTTGAATGTGCTTTTGATACACATATCTATGTTGTTACAAGCTGTGAGTTTTCTCCTTCCAGATCCAGCAGGCAAAATTCTATGAAAACATCATGAAAATCCTCAGGCCCAAGCCAGACTACTTTGCTGTTGGATACTATGGCCAGGGATTTCCCTCCTTTCTGCGGGTGAGTTTGTGGGTGACTGAGACCCAGGCCAGGGGCCTGGGGCCTCTCAGCCGCCGCTTTGTGCTTCAGGGATCCGCTTGTACTGAGACTATGTGCTCTCCTCCATCTGAGGGCTGCCCTCACCCCCAGCACATGCCCAGTCTCCTCCATCATCACCACCCTCAGCTACCCCATGTTCCTATAGATACACAGAGCTGCCCCATGAGGTAGCGAGCTCCCCATCTCTTGAGTGTGGTGTTCAAGGAGAGCCGGTGGACTTCTGCTACCCTGCCAGCACTGTAGAGCTCTGGTTCTCAGACCTTTTGGGCTCAGGAATCTCTTTTCTCTCTGAAAAGTTATTGAGGTCTCCAATGAACTTTTGTATTGATAGACTCTAGCTGTCTACATTTATCATATTCAAAATTAAAACTAAGAAAATTTTAAAATATTTATCAATTTGTTTAACAATAACAATAATTAACCTGTCACGTGTTAACATAACTTGCATCATTATGAAAAAATAGTTATATTTTCCCATAAAAAATGTGTGCCAACAGTGAGATTGCTACATATTTCTATAAATCTCTTTAATATTTAGATTAATCGAGGATGGCTAGGTACTTACACTTTCTTCTGCATTTAGTCTGTAGTGATAGACTACACATATCATGCAGCTTCTGGAAAATTCTACCACACATCTGAAAGAATGATAGTGAAAAAGGCAAATAACGACTGACCATTATTATGAAGAGTGCTCCTTGATCTCATGAGGCCCTGAAAGGGTTTTAGGGACCTTCAGGGGTCTCTGGAGCATACTTTTTTTTTTTTTTAACATTTATTCATTTTTGAAAGGCAGAGAGAGACAGAGCACAAGTGGGGGAGGGGCAGAGAGAGAGAGAGAGAGAGGGAGACACAGAATCTGAAGCAGACTCCATGCTCTAAGCTGTCAGCACAGAGCCCCATGTGAGGCTCGAACCCATGAACTATGAGATCATGACCTGAGCTGAAGTCGTATGCATAACTGATGGAGCCACCCAGGCCCCCCTCTGGAGCATACTTTCTGAAGTAATGCTCTTGTGGATTATTCACTGATCATGTAGAGAGTTGGATTAGGTCAGCTGTAGGCTTCCTTCCCATAGGACTCCATCCAGTGAACCTGAGGTTCAATTCTAAAGTCAGGGACATTCAAAAGAAACAGCAAATCTGATCTCTGACCTTACTTGATTTGCAGTCTAGTTGAGAAGCTAAGTTACTCACTGTTACCAGTCAATGGGAAAGTCAGAGTGGACTCACAAAAGTAAGCACCACAGGCTGCAAAAGAGGTAGAGAATGAGGGTTTCCTCATTGGAGTAGAGGTGGCTTTCCAAACCTGATTGTACATCAGAACCCCCTGGAGAACTTGTTAAAAACACATATTTCTGGATCTTACTCCCACAGATTCCATTTCAGCAGGTCTAGAGCAAGGCCTATGGATCTGAACTTCTAGAAGTCTCCTAGGCCCATCTGACAATCACCCAGATTGGAAGCACTGACATGCAGAGGTGACAGACGTGGGTTTAGACTGAAGAGCTTCTGGGCCAGTAGAGGTGGCACAGATGGTAGATAGGATCTAGAGCAAGGTTTCTCAACCTCAGCTCTACTGACATTTTAGATCAGGTTGTTCTTTGTTAAGGGGGCCGTTCTGTGCATTAAAGGACATTTAGTAGCATCCTGGGCTTCTACCCATGGGTTTCTGGTAGCTCCCCCTCCCCCAAGTTGTGACAACCAAAAATATTTCCAGACATGGCCAGTATCCCTTAGGAGGCAAAATCACCTCCTATTTGAAAACTACTGATCTAGAGAAGGCTAACATAGTCAACATGTAAAGAATGTATTTTCATGGATTTAGAGCCAGGACCTATGTGATGAAGGACCCAAAAACTGGTACCTTCCACCCTGCAGGCCCATCCTACATGGCTCATTAAAGGCAGGAGGGACCTTTTGTGGTCATGCAAACAGAAGACCAGGTATGACACACTGAAAGCTGAGTGAGGAACAGTTCTGGAACTTATACATAGGACAGTTTGAAAAAGTTCTCAGCATCCACAATCCCCTCTCCTTCTAGAATCATTCTTTTTAAAGAAATGGTATACCTAGCTAGGTCTGTGAGCTGAGCTTCTCTTTTCTGTGGTGGGGAAGCAGAAAGGGGAGAGATCTCTAGGAGGTCACCAGAGCCGGTGCTCATGTCACAAGCCCCCCAGCTTTGCTTGCATCATGTTTTCTAAGCCTAGGCCCTAAGATCTCTGTTGGGTGTCATTTCTCTGCAGAACAAAGTGTTCATCTACCGAGGGAAGGAGTATGAGCGAAGAGAAGATTTCCAGATGCAGCTGATGAGCCAGTTCCCCAATGCAGAGAAGATGAACACAACCTCTGCCCCTGGGGATGACGTGAAGAATGCCCCAGGCCAGTGTATCCTTGGAGAATGGCCCAGCCAGGGCCAGGCAAAGGCCCACAGAGCCCCACCTTAGAGCTTAGAAGCTGCTGCCAGAATCATTGCAGTGGTGCCAATGTCAGTGTCTAGTATGGTATCCAAAGAATCCATCTCGGGAAATTCTAAATGTTGTGCTCATTGATTAATTCACTCATTCATTCATTCTCATAGTGAATACTATAGAGCCCTGGCTTTGTGCCAATCATTGTGCAAGACACTGATGATCACACTCACAAAGTGGTCCTGCCTTCAGGGAGCTCATAGTCTAGCAAGTAAAAGAGACAGTGAACAACTAATTGCACCATTAAATATGTATTTGTAGAAATGGGATTAATGCCAAGAGGAAGCCATGCAGGACACTGTGGGAGGGCAGAGAAGGCTTCCTTGAGGAAGGTAATGTCTAAGGTTAGCAACAAGCCAAAGGTTAGCAGGAGGTGGGGAGAAGGGCCCAGACAGAGGGAAGCACAATCATGCTCACAGGCCTTGAGTGGGAAGGAACACAGTGGCTTCCAAGAACTGGAATGGCACCTTACTTCTCTTACAATAAGATCAAAACTCCTGATCAAGGCAAGTAGGTTTTTCACCATCTGAACCCTGCCCCCCTCCCCAGGATTCTTCCTTCCCTTTCTCACGTCTCTTTGTCCACACTGGCCTCACTTCTGTTGTCTAAACACACCTAGCTGGTTCCCTCTGGACCTATGAATCTTCTGTTCCCTCTTCTCGCCATGCCCTTCCCCCAACCCCTTTCTTACCCATCAGATCTTAACTTGGTGTCGCTTCCTGGAAGAGCTTTTCCTGGTCACTCATCTAAAGCGGCCTTTTCTGAACTCTCCATGAGCCTCTTATCTCACACCCTGTCTGTTTTCTTTAGAGACTTGATCTCAATCTGTTATCTTTTGTGCTTTTTAAAGGTCCACATAACCTAGACTATAAGGTCTGGGAGGGCAGAGACCTGCACTGCCTTGTTTGCTGTAGTAAGTCCCCCCATCTCCCCTTGTGCCTAGCACAAAGCAAAAAAAAAAAAAAAAAAAAAAAAAAAAAAAAAAAAAGTAATGATAATAAAATACTTGTTGATTAATGGAAAGGGAAACAAGAGAGAGAGAAAAGAGAGATAAAGAAAGAAAAGAAGGAGGGAAGGATGCAGGGAGGGAGCCAGCTCACTGAAGTCTACAGAGGAGGGTATGGGGGATATGAGATGATGCCAGTGAGGTGTTCATAGGTCCAGGAGCTGACACTGGGCAGGGGGCAAGACTCCTGGTGGCAGAGAGCACATTAACCCAAGGATCGGGCAGACGGCTGAGTAGTGATGTATTAGCCCACCCTGGCTCCCAGCACCACACCCTGTAGCACAAATTAAGTTACAGCCTTTAAAATGGGGTTGACAGGTTGCATGGCTGGTCTGCTAAGTCTGCCGAACCTTAATCCAAATATTTTTCCCTTGGGTGATACATATTCATCTGTAACCTTTTCATTATGCTCACCTGCCCTTCATGCCTGCTCTACCATGGTATTTGCAAGAGGAAATGCAACTAGTCCTGGGGCTGACTGGTTACAAATGTGATTTTGGTTACAGGCGAGACAGGAGATTAGCACTAAGGCCCTTCTTAAGTGGACTCGTGGTGTTGAATAGCTCCATGGCATTTTAGCTTGGGGCAGCTAAAGGGAGACTACATGTTACTCGGTTATCCCATCATATGCAGGCCTGATTTAGTAGCACCAGGAACCAGGTTGAAAAGGAAAAAGAGTTGACATTTGCTAAAAGTCCTCTTCATGCCATGAATAGATTGAGTGCTTTATAACCATTATTTCTTTAACCCCCAAATAACTCTATGGGATGGGTATTATGTCTGTCCTATTTCATAGAGAAGGAATGTGTAGGGCAAAGAAGTAAAGTAGTTTTCCTAAGGTTACAAACCTAGTTATGGAAGTGAGATTTGAACTCCAAGATCTGTCTCAAAGTGTATATTCTTTCTATAATGCCATTACTTCCACTAAAATTAATGAGCAGGATGTTCTTTATTAGCTGTTCATCATGTACCAGGCATTTTTCATGCATTGTTTCATTTTATCCTTATAGTAATCCTCTGAGTTGGGTATTATTACTCTCTGCATATGCAAATAAGAAAACCGAGGCTCAAAAAATATAAGCAGCTTGCACAAGGTGCTGAAAACTGATGGAGCTAGGGTTTGAACCCAGATCTCCTCGTTGCCAAAACCTGCGCTCTGAATGCTCTGTCCTCTCACCTTCACCTTCACTAGTAGAAAAGCTAGCAAGCAGTTTTGGAAGGGCAACACATCTCATGTCTTCTCTTTTAGGTAACCAAGTAGGGAAAGACATTTGAAAGCTAAGGCCTCTTAGTTGAGTGTCCTGTCTCCCACATTCCCCCTGCCCAAACCTTGGGGTCCCAGTTCCATGTACAGACTCAACATGTAGTGAGACAGTCCAGCCATGCATCCTCCTGGGCATGATTTAAAGGCTCTGGTGTCACTAGTTTCCTCAGGACAGGTTTGGATTCTCCTCCTGGTCCAAGGCCAATTGCTAAGATCAGTGGATGTGACTTAGAAGCCTCTCTAGAACAAGGGTTGGCCAACTTTTGTATAAAGGACCAGATAGGAAATATTTCAGTCTTTGTTAGTCATGTGGTCTCTATGTCATAACTACTCAACTCTATTGTTGTAGTGGGAGAGCAGCCATAGATTGGCTGCTACATAAATGGATTGGTGTGGAAACCAAAGTGGTTTCCTTCCCAGAGAAGGGAGCTGTTGGCTATATGGCTTGAAAAAGAAAATGGTTTTCTGAATATTACAGAAATCCTTCCAGTGAGGTTTGTTATTTATGTTAAGCATTGTGTTCTCTCTCTGTCTCTGTCTCTTTGTCTCTCTGTCTCTCTGTCTCTCTCTCTCTCTCTCTCTCTCTCTAAGGAACTCTCATTTAATGTGGAAATATTCTGCAGAGATAAAACAATTAAATTCACAGCATACTAATATGGAGTGAGTTTATCAGAGGGGGACAATTGAATTTAACTTGGAATTATATTTTGGCCATTTCTTCTGTATGAAAGAATCATAGCCTCTGCCATCAAAAAGCTCACAGTCTGGTGGGGAGGGTCTGGGAAGGGAAAAGACAGGAAGCTGGAGAGATAAGAGTCCTAAGTATAGGCAAAATGCTGTGGAGAGTCGAAGGAAACGACACCTGACTGAGGGTAAATTGAATACTTATGGAGCCTGTGGTATTTGACATTTGCCTCAAGGGCTCACGGGAAGAGGGGGTGATGTGAGAAAATATTTCAAGCAAAGGGCATAGTAGAATCTTTTGGGAAACCAGAGAGAAACTTTGAATGCCAGAAAGAAGAGCTTGTGATTCCTTGGTTGGCAAAAATTCCAGGCTCAGGGAGAGTTTTTGGAGTTGTGGTAATCATTGCGTGGAATGAAGGGATTAGAGATCTTGGGTACCTGAAGAGAGATGAGTAAAGGAGGAATCAAAGGCACGGGAAGGGAAAAAAGGGCCAGGAGATGGGATCAGTGATGACTTGTTTTGTTTATTTGGATTGCCATGCTATCGGTTTAAAATGAATAAAGGTCTAGAATAGGCAGACGAAGCTCCCATAGCCTGCACCCATGGCAGGCATCACTAATCAATCATAGAACTCTTTCCCACTCAGCCTGGACATGGCCTCAAAATCCTGCCACAAGCAGTTACTTTTAAATTTTCAGGGCTGGAATGCAAAATGATATCTATTTGCATGCTCTAAAGCAGTGCTTCTCAAACTTAAAGATGCCTCTATATCACATGACGCTCTTATAAAACTCTAGACACTGATTCATAGGTCTGAGGTAGGTGTCACCATTTCTTATGATTTTTTAAATATTTATTTATTTTTGAGAGAGAGAGCATGGGCACAAGCAAGAGGAGGGGCAGAGAGGGGGGGACAGTGGATCCAAAGCAGTCTCTGCACTGACAGCAGGGAGCCTGATGCAGGGCTCGAACTCATGAACTGTGAGATCATAACCTGAGCCAAAGTTAGACACTCAACTGATGTAGGCACCCAGGTGCCCCCCAGACTCATCATTTCTAACAAGGCTTCAGGAGATGCAGATGCTGCTGGTCAAAGGAACACACTGAGGAGCAGTCTAGGGTCAAAGAACCCCAAGCGTGTGGTTAAAAGACCCAACTACAGACCTCTGTTCTGTTCTCACAAGCTGTGTGACCTTCAGTAATTCGCCTGGCCTCTTTGACCTTGATGTCCTCATCTATAAAGGGGGGAGAATTACATTAACAACACTGCTGAGTGGAATTGGCGAGATGCAAGGAGACCATGGGGGATATGCTATGCAATTGACTGAGAACTATAAATTCATTATGGTATTACAGTTAGTATAGAAATGATAATGATGATTAAGGACCACTGAACAACTGTTAGCAAGGGCTGAGCCCTGGGATGGGCTTACAAGTGACAGGCAATTCTGATAAGGACCATGATGACTTCTAACTTGTCATTAGGATCTAGTTGGCAGCCAGCAGCCTGAGGTCAGTCATTCAATAAAATCTTGGCCCCAGGAGGGCTGTCGTGGGAGGTCTCAACTGGGAACTGTCCCTGCAGCCCACAACATGTTGTGAGCCCTTAACTACAGGAATCCCAGACATCCAGTGTTTCACCGTCCAGCCTGTCTTGGATGAACACCCAAGGTTCAAGAATAAGCCAGTGCCTGACCAGATAATAAAGTAAGACCCACAGTTCATTGGAAGAAGGGATGGGGAAGAAAATCCCATGGAGCTGACAAGCTGAGCTGGTGGCAGGACAGGCCCTGGTGCCCTCCCAGTTCTTTCTCTGGTTTAGCCAGCCTTTTATCTCTTTTCCTCTTGGGAAAAGAATGACCCCCTCCAGCCCAGTTAGCAATCTGAGTGCTGTCCCTGAAAAGACTGAAGCCAGAGATGGGAGGAACAAGGCACAGTGAAATATCAGGAAGCAGCAATGACATTTCATTGAACTGGAGGTGGAGAGCCTGTCACTCAGGTGACAGAGTGGTTCCAGGGAATGCATAGCCAGAGTGTGTGGGCTGGGCAGGCAACAGGCAGGGTGAGGACGGGGACAGTGCTCATACTGAGCACGTTCTTCCAAAGGGACAGCTTTTCAGAATTTGTTGAGGTTGTGCATTGACAGTGGATATGTCCTGACGATGATGAAGGGGCAGTAGAGAAAGCAGCATAAAGGCAAGGTCTCCCTCCCTCTGTTCAGTAGCAGATTGTGAGGTCAGTGATGGGGCCATGAGGCAGGGGGCCTGTGGGGCACACCTCGGAGCTGCCCAGTTTACCTTCCTCAGACCCGGGGTACCCAGTATAGCACCTCGAGTGCCTTAGAGAAAGCCCTCTCCTCTGGGAGGACAGTGGGAAGCAGGAGCTCTTTGTGAGAAGGAGTCTGTCCCAGCAGCCCCACACCAGTGCAGAAGGCTGAGCAGGTATAGCTCAGCTTGGGTCTGAGCCTCCCCCCAACCTCTTCAGCCAGGCACTGGGGCAAGAGATAACAACCATCCAGCTAGCACCGTGCCCTGCCGGCCCCAGTGTTAGAACCTCCCCAGAGATTCAGGAAGAGTGATTTGGGGGGTGGTTGGGATAACTAAAGAAATCTTTGGAAGATACCGCTGGGACATTAGGCTAGGACCGTAGGCATATCTAGATTCTTCACTGAGGTCACAGAAATGATGGCCTAGGTATGCATTAATGGTAGAATTCCAACTCCTTGGTACTCTAAGGGGTATTGTGTTCTTAAAGGACATGAGACCTGTTTAGCTTCTCAATCACCTTACAAGGAACACCTGAATTTATTTTTTAATGTTTATTTATTTTTGAGAGGTAGAGAGCACCTACAGGGGAGGTGCAGACATAGGGGAACACAGACGATGTGAAGCGGGCTCTATGCTGACAGCAGTGAGCCTAATGCATGGCCCAGATTTACAAGCCTCGAGATCATGACCTGAGCAGAAGTCAGATGCTCAACCAACTGAGCCACCCAGGTGCCCCAGGAGCACCTGATTTTAAATGCTACAATTTTAACTGCCAGACCTGAAGTTCACTGTAGTGGGCCTCCCCGACAGCACAAGGTCAGCTCAGGTTCTGTGTCAGCAACCTGGCATGCTACCAGGAGCCTCTGCCTCTTTCTGTCTTGCAGCTTTTATAAATCCAACTACGTGCAAAAGTTCCACTACTCCCGGCCTGTGCGCAAAGGGACCGTCGACCCTGAGAATGAATTTGCCGTGAGTATCTTCAGCAGCCTTGATTGTTCCCCAGGGCCACCCATCCCAACCAGAACAGGTGTCTGTCAATGTCAGAATGGGAGGGCATTTGATCCAAAGCAAAAAGAAGTAAAGCTAACATCTACTGATACGATGACACCCATTCTCCAGTCTTTTCCATCAGGTTTGTTTTCATTTCTTGAACCTCTACACTTTCAAGATACCATCCAGGCCTTGTGTGAGGTGTAAGCAGGCTAAGCAGGAGTGTTGATGAAGTCAAACCTTCCAGGACATACTAATAAGAAGACACAGTGATTTCAGTCCCCAGTGTCCACTGTGTGCTTCCCAGCAAGGATCTGTCTTCTAATTCTCACGACTGGCAGAAGGAGGACGCTCTAAGTCTCTCCCAGCTCTTTGCCTTAGATTGATTCTTCAAATTTGGGAGCCACTCGCCCTTTCAGAATGTAGTGAACAGACTTGCTGGATAAAGGATTCTCAGCTGCATATTTTTTCTGTTCATCACATTGAAGATTTCCTGCCATTCCTTTCTGGCCTGCCAAGTTTCAGTAGATAGGTCTGCCACTAGTCTTATTGGTCTCCCTTTATATGTTAGAGTGTGTTTATCCCTAGCTGCTTTCAGAATTTTCTCTTTATCCTTGTATTTTGCCAGTTTCACTATGATATGTTGTGCAGAAGACAGGAGTGCTGAGGCATAGGGGCACTTGTACCCCAATGTTTATAGCAGCACTCTCAACAATAGCCAAACTATGGAAAGAGCCTAAATGTCCATCAACTGATGAATGGATAAAGAAATTGTGGTTTATATACACGATGGAATACTACTTGGCAATGAGAAAGAATGAAATATGGCCTTGTAGCAATGTGGATAGAACTGGAGAGTGTTATGCTAAGTGAAATAAGTCATACAGAGAAAGACAGATACCATATGTTTTCACTCTTACCTGGATCCTGAGAAACTTAACAGAAGACCATGGGGGAGGGAAAGGAAAAAAAAAGTTAGAGAGGGAGGGAGCCAAACCATAAGAAACTCTTAAAAACTGAGAACAAACTGAGGGTTTGGGAGGGAGGGGAGGGTGGGTGATGGGTATTGAGGAGGGCACCTTTTGAGATGAGCACTGGGTGTTGTATGGAAACCAATTTGACAATAAATTTCATATTAAAAAAAAAAGAATGCAGGGAACACTGTGACCACCCCTCCACCCCAGAAAATGCAGATAGATGCATTCATTATTGCTTCAAAATTCTGACTATTCAGAGACCCCAGGTTAAAACTTACCAGGCCTAAATCCAGGGAAAACTTAAACTTCACATCAGGAAAGAATTCTTAAGGGTAAAGTGGGAGTATGTTTCTGGGTCTTGCAACATTTATTCAGGCTCTGGGTTGATGAGAGGTTTGGGGGCCTGGCTGGGTTCTTGCCAAACTTCTCTAATAGCCAGGTTTCCTAAGTGTGTTTCTTTTCTACCCTTGCCACCCCCTGCTTATGGGACAGTCGATGTGGATCGAGAGAACCTCCTTCATAACTGCATACAAGCTTCCAGGGATCCTGCGCTGGTTTGAAGTGGTTCAAATGTCCCAGGTGAGTCTACAGTCCCTCGGGGAATAGTACATCTCAGGAGCCCTTTAACTGTAAGAAGGGGACAAGCTTTTGTTCAAGGCCACTGGGGAAATGCTAGAATTCCAATGCAGGAAGGGACCTGAGGTACCATCTGGATTACCTGCTTTCAGATTTTTTTCTTAAGCATCAGGTAAACTGAAATGAAACCTACATAGAGTCCTGTAATAAAGCTGATGAAAGGGGGCTTCTGTGGTTGGGTGCAGCGAGGAGGCAGAGAGCCTAGAACACCATCCACTTAATCATGTCCTCATATCTTTCTGTCTCAGCAGCAACTTAGGGCACCTCTGAAGAATCCCACTATGAACCCATTTTATAGTTGGGTAAACTGAGGCTCAGAAAGAGGCAATCACACAGAGGCAAAACACCAGCTAGACTGCAATTGTTTGAATGTCTTTTGCATCTCCATAAACTTCAGGGTCTCCATGTCCTCAAACAGCTAAGGATCTTGCAGCTCCCAGGATGCCAAGGAAAGGCCAGGGTGGTTGTGAGGAAACTTAAAAAGTGGGGACATATTCAGGGTGTCTTATTCATTTTATTCATTTAACAAATATTTAATAAGTACCTAACACATGTCAAGCACTTGAAGATTTTTCAATGAAGCTTACATTCTAGTAGGAACGACGTACTGAAAAGTCAAAGTAAATATAATAATGTCATGGTGATAACCAGTTTGGAGAAAAACAAAAGAAAGGTGGTGGAGGAGAGATGTTATTTGAAACAGGGTGGCCAGTGAAAGCCTCCCTGCCAAAATGGCTTTTGAACAAAGGCCTGCAGGAAATGAGGGAGTGGACCACACAAATATTACAGAGAAGGACATTCTAGCATTCTAGCAAGTACACAGGCCCTATGGACAGAACATGATTGTGTCTGATTCAGGGCAAGTGAAGATGAGTAGGAGGAGCCCGATACCAAGTCCTGTAGGACCCTGTAGGCCAGCATAGGACTTTAGCTTTTCTACCGAATGCCTTAGAGCCATGAACAGAGGAGGGACATGGTCTGACTGATGTGTTCAAGCTACTGTATCATCAGCTACTGTATCATCAGCTTGAAGCCATTCCACTCCAGCCTTTAATGTCCCCCAGCAGCTTGATGGCCCTCCAATCTCCTGTGCACAGGCTTGGCCTAGACCTTAGGAGAAATGTAATGATGATTATGACATTAGCAAACGTTTATCAAGCATATGCTAAGCTGTTCACATGCATGACCTCATTTAAACCTCTCAACAATGCCGCAAGGTAGACATTATTATTCTCCCATTTGATAGATGAGGGGACTGATGTACAGGTTATTTAAGGTTAGTGAAAGAAGTGAGATTTGACTTTCACCTCCTATATCGGATATCTCAACTGGATTCCCTCTCTCTTTCTTCCTGAGCATATCCCAAGCCCATCCCAATGATAAGCAGCACCATGGAAAGGAAGAAACTATTCATGTCCTTTACTCATGGGACACATTGGTACATGATAAGGTTTGACAGGTGTCCCAGGCACTGTATCAAGGGCTTTAAAGCGTTATCCCATTTAATCCTCACAAAACCCTGTGACATAGATACTATTACTAATCCCATTTTTGCGGTAAGGAATCAGAAACTTTCTGCTAATATGTAGCCTCTACCCATTGGCCCTGGCTGTGACCTATCCTTTGGGGGTACTCTTTTCCCTGTACCTGCTAGGCCATGGGCAAACCGTAGGAGGTCCTGCTGTGCTCTCTGCCCTCCCACCCACCCTCCACCCCCATTATGGTGTTTCTCCTCAAAGCACCCATCACCCCCTAAGAGACTACATAATTTTCCCATAGGTTTATTTTTAATATCTAGAATTTTAACTATAATAACATATTAGAATATCATCTCTACTAGAATATAAGCTCCAGGAAGAGAGGTTTTTGTCTATTTTATTCCCTACCACATCTCTGAGTGCAAAAATTAGTTTCAGGCACATAGTTGGTGCTCAAGACAATTTGTTCAGTAAATCCATCAATAGTCACTCAATTAATATGCAGAACCCCATAGTATCTGAGCTGGTTATTTATTTTATGAACTTAGGGTTGTGAATTTAGGAAAGAGCCAGCACTTTTGTTTTGCTTTGTTTATACTGGTACCTTCTGATATAAGGGTGGGAAGACCTCCAAAAAGTTTATTGCAATCAACTTATCTCTAATAGCCTCCCCTCAGTTGGGTTACCGAGAACTTCAGGATGTCTCAGACATAAAGGTTTCATGCCTGCCAAGTGAGCTCATTTTCAAAAAATTTGGTTTTGTCTTCTATGAATTTGTATCTTGGCTGTTTCTTCCATGAATTGTCAACACTATGGAACTGTTTGTATACAGCCGTGTTTTCTGATGGGATTCAAGTGTCAGTTCTGCATATTAAGGGTTCTTTACTTGTTCTTGGCCCTGAAAACATTCAGTCTTTACAAGTCACCCCAATCTGGGGATCAGAGACCCATATTCAACTCAGGCATTAACGAGCTATATGATGTTGGACAAACACTGTATTTCTGGGCTTTAGTTTTCATCACCTGCAAAATAGAGATTAAAAAACCGTGGAATTGCAGAACTGAAAGGTACTTTAGAGGTCATTTAGTCCAAGAGCTGCAAAATCAAAAGCCTTCAGAACCCAGGAAGATAATGTAAGTATGTAAAATAGTGACATCAAGACAACAGGGAGTGGCAGAGGCTGTGGCAAGCTCCCTCCAGGTGAATTAATTTTTTTAAAAATGAGAACTCACATACTGGCTAAATGATAGACTTCTCTGGGCCCAGATTGGCCTATCAGTCTCCAGTGTGCAAAGCCATTCCTGGTTTTTGTCCAGTCCCTTTATTTGCTTATAAAAACACTGAAGTCCAGAGTGGGACTTGAAGTGTCAACGTAATCAGTGGTAGGAGTGAATGATGCCTGTCTCATGCAGCTCATGGGATTCCTAAGAGGATTTAGGAGGGTGAGATGAGAGAAACGCCTTTGAAGAATATGGAATTCAGCCACTTGATTGCAAGGGATTACCATCACTTCATCTTTTGGCTGATGTTTCTCCCCCTTAAAACTGTTTCCAAAGTATTTTCTCCCTGATAATTTATTTGCCCCTCACAGCAAGTTGGGCAAGTGTTACACAACTATACTGCACTATACTGCAGAAAAGGAAACCAAGGCTTAGCTTAGAAAAGCGTCCAGTGATCCAAGAGGCCGACTGAATCCTAACAGAATTTAAGGCAAGTTTGGTAGCAGAGTGTGAGCTGTCTGTGGTGGGAGAAGCTCACCTTTGGAATCAGGAACACCCCTGTCCCTGTTTCCTCCCAGCTCTGCAGTCATCTGCCCTGGGGCAAGTGACCTGACCTGCTGACCTGCTGTGGGGGGAACAAAAGGAAAGTGCGAGAATGTTATAAGCCCAGTGTGGGCTGACACATAGGAGGCAATCAGTAAATGGAGCCGGCTCCATTATCATGATCAATGCTTTTATTCCTGTTACCAGCCCCTGACATCCAGGCCTCCCACCAAATACATAACCCCATAACTCTGCTGAGAGCTGTATATTCAGTCGTAGGTGAGAAACCCAAAGAATGTTCATTCTCATTCTCTGTTCCTGATGGTTATAATGAGGCTAAAGACTTAGGGATTCAAAAATAGCTTCAGAAATGAGGGGAAAAGCCAATCAATAGGACTTTCCATTTTTAATAACTCACCTTAAAGCCTGCGTGTTTCAGACATGCCAGGCTATTGTTGAAATCCAGGTGTGGTGCTGGGCTGAATCCAAGTGGTCCTGATAGATTTTCCTTAGAACTCGGTCTAGACCTCAGCTTTGTAAAACCCTTGTGGGGCTGGTCTGTGTGCTGCACCGAAATGAGACCCAGGGGTGCAGCTTGTGGCATATGGACTGCAGCCCCCACCAACACGAGCAGCCTTCACCTCATTTCCCTCATATGTGTGTTTGTGTGTGCGCACGAGCATGTGTGTGTGTGTGTGTGTGTGTGTGTGTGTGTGTGTCTGAATGTTGACTGTGCCAATGTGATGTGGCAGGGGGCAGAAAGAAACAGAGGTGGCATCTACCCTTTTTTGCTGCAGAGAGCAGTCATCCTCACAAAGGTTCAGAAACACGGGGGTAAGAGGCTCGGATTTCACAGATCCAAGGAAATGGTTTAAGAGGATGACCAAGAACATGGCTGTAGAGGCTGGTTCTGCCCTTCTCATATACACAGTAGTTATAACTAGCAGGTGCCCATTTTTAAAGAATTCTGCTACGAGTCAAGTGTTGTATTATCTAAAACAATCTTTGCTACTTCCCAGTGAGGCAGCGACTCATCTCACAGATGATAAAATGTAGGGTCCCTTCTTCCAAGAAGTCTTCTCCAATTCCTTGGCCCTTTTGTCCAGCCTCTACCCTGCCCTGCTGACAAGTCTTCCCTTCTGAGGACGACTGCCGGTCTCTGTCCTAACACCGACAAGACTTAATAACAACGGCTACCAGCTACTCTCTAAAGCGGGTTTTCTTATCCTCATTTTACCAAGGAGTCAACCAAGGCTCAGACAGGTTAGAAACTGGCCCAAGGTAACACAGCTCGAAAAAAAATGGCAGAGCTGAGATTTATACTCAGCTTTGCCTTGTTTAGTTCAAGGGTCCACGAACTATGGCCTGTGGGCAGGATCCCACCTGCACCTGTTTTATTGAAACAGCCAGGTTCATTCATTTACATATTGCCTGAAGCTGCTTTCTCCCTGCAAGAGAAGGGTTGTATCCTTGCAGCAGAGCCTAAAATATCCACTGCCTGACCCTTTCACAGAAAAAGTGTACAGACCCCTGTGCTTAGTTTTGTATTCCAGATCCCATCTTTTGAAAACCGCACTGTTTTGCCAGTTCCCATTTGATGGCACTCTGTTTATATGCTTTCTAAGAGGTGTTGGAAAGGGGGTTAGTTTTATCTTCTCATCTAAACTGAACCTGCCTTGGAGCAGTGACCCTTTATACAACAATCTTAGGACCTACTATGGGCCAGGCTGGGTGATCACATCACCAGGTGCTCACACAGCTAATAGCTCACACATAGTAGGCGCACAACCAATACCGGATGGGTTGAATTGGAGCGTGTTTCGCCCAGGTAATAAGAAGAGAAAACTCTCCCGAGAGCATACCCAGCTTCTGAAACCCCAGCCGGAGCTTGAGACTGCCTGCCTCTACCTCCCCGGGGAAATGCCTTTCTCACTAAGCAGAAAGTTAGCCTGTCTCTCCCCAGACAGAAGATAGCCCCTAGAGCTCACTAATTATAACAAGAGCCTGTTACAGTCCCTCAGGGAGCATTGCTTCATTTGAATTCCAACCCCGGTTGAAATCAATACCAATAATTCTATCTGTTTTTAAAGCGACCTGCTAAGGCTCTTTCTTCTTGGTGATCTCGTTTTCAACAGACCACAATTAGTCCTCTGGAGAATGCCATCGAAACCATGTCCACAGCCAATGAGAAGATCCTGATGATGATCAACCAGTACCAGAGTGACGAAAGCCTCCCCATTAACCCACTGTCCATGCTCCTGAACGGGATCGTGGACCCTGCTGTCATGGGAGGTTTCGCCAAGTACGAGAAGGTGAGGGCTGCTGTTCAGGCCCCAGTGGCGACAGAGCAGTGGCAGGAGGGCCCCCCGGGGGAAGATGTAACTGCCTGTCACTATCTTACTGTAGCTCTTCGGCAGCTTGGCAGACCTCATACGTCTTCCAGAGTTTCTACAGCCCCTCTCTCATCTCCTTTCCAGCCTCAATGCTACACTCTGCTGTGGCAGGAAGGAGTAGGGATCACACGGATCCCCTGTGCCTCTGGGCACATCCAGGCACCTCCATCGGTGAAAGGCTCTGGATCTGAGCCAGATCGCAAAAGTACAGGAGCCACAAATCAAAGTGCATGCCACTTTGTGTGAATCTCTCTCTCCCACAGATGATTAAAATGACCTCAACAAATGGAAATAAGTGAAACCCAGGATCTGTGAAAATAGAGAAAAGAGAGGAGATCAACTCCAAAATGGGAGTTATAATCTAGGTATCCAGATCATAAGGTCCCTCCAGAGATGCCTACACATTTTAGCCACCGATTTTATTTTTGAGCCTCCTGGTATCCATGGCAAAAAGGGAAATGCCAATAATTCTATGAGTCACATTTTCCACTGGGGAAAATACCAGTTTCTCAGGAGAGGGACAGAGCTTTTCCCAGCACTAAAGTAGAATAAAAAGTCCTTATTGTGCTTTTACCTAGTACAGGCATTAATAGCACAGATGGGAAAATGAATGCCTCATTCCAATATATCTCATAATGAATTCCCTATTAATCTTTTCTGTGTCCTCCACTGATATAAAACTAAGAAAACTATGCAGTAGTCTAATTCAGGGACAGTAATTGCAGTCACACAAGCAGTTCTTCTGGCCACCCTGGGATACCCCATCAGTCATCATCAGTAACCCTTTGTTTAGCCTTGAGAGGTGATAATGTATGTCTGTGTGTGTGCACACACGCAAAGGACATAAGTCTCAGAAAGAGCTGGGGGGTGGGGGTGTGGGCAAGGGCACACACAGTAAGGGAGGTGGTAAGGCCAGCTGGAGCACCACGGGTGAAATAACTCTTTGAGTTCTCTTCCCTGAGGCAATGCTCTCAAACTTGAAGCAGCATCAGAATCTCCTACGGGGCTTCTTCCTCCACATCCCCACCCACCCCACCTAGAGGTTCTGATTCAGTAGGTCTGGGTGAGACCCAAGAATTTGTACATCTGACAGATTCCCAACTGAGGCTGATGCTTCCGCTCCAGGGAGACTTGGAGAACTCCTTCCCTGGGGTTTGTGGCCCTTGCCCAATGGGTTCTGATCTGAGCCTCTAAGAAGAGGAAACAGTGTCAGTCCCTACAGGTCCCTGTCCCATCCAAATACGTGTGACCTCATGCCTGCCCCCCTCACATGGAGTCCTCTCACAGTAACAGAGACATTGGTTTTGGGGTCCACACCAAATGAACAGGAAATCCAAACTTCCTGCCTGTCCTCCCCAGGCCTTTTTCACAGAGGAGTACACGAGGGATCACCCTGAGGACCAGGAAAAACTGAGCCGCCTCAAGGACCTGATTGCATGGCAGGTAAAGTGTAGCTGGACTGGGGCGAGGTCGCCCTGCCTGCTTTCTGTCCTGTTCCGATTCCCTTACCCTCTGCTTGCTAGCTTCTGGCTGGCGTGGCCTAGGTTAACCTCTTCTCCTGTCCCTAGACTTTCAGCCTTCTTCTGAATCTACATCTCACACAAGCAGGCTTATCCTGGAACGGGGATTTGGGGCACTGCACCCTTGGGGTGCTGGGCAGCGATGCTGTGCTGCATGATGCTCACACTGCTCTATCGAATGGATGTTGAATTCAGAGGAGGTGGCTTATCCCAGTGGGACTGAAATGAAAGCCAGGACCCCCCCCACCTGGCACATGCCAATCAGATAGTAGAAGATTTGGGCCCCCCACACGTACTTCTCCTCCTGCTAAAGCTGACCCAGTTTGTGGCAGATAATGCTCAGATAGATTACCAGGTTTGGAAAATAATTGAGGCCTCTGTCTGGTGGGGTTTGGGTCAAAGAGCCTGCATTCTGCACCTCCAGAGCCAAGCCAGAAAACTTGGATGGCCCTGTCCTTCCTTCTGCCCGCTTGTCTTTGTCTCCCCTCCATCCCTTCTCTCCTGGCACCCCGCCCCCTCCCTCCATGATCTCCTTCTTTCTGTCTCTTTCTTCCTGCGCATCTGTCCCTTTTTCTCATAGATGTTTCGGCTTCTATCCCTCCTCTCTCTGTCTTTTGCCTCCCTCTGCCCCTCACATCTTACTCCTCTCTCTCCTTCCCTTCCTCTTCTCTCCCCACTTCCCTTCCTCCTCCTCCCTGCCTTTCTCCAGCTCCCTCTCCTGTGTTTTCCCTCCCTCCTTCTCTCTCCCTCCCTCTCTCCCTTTGTTTCTCTCTCCCCCTCGCTCTCACTCCCTAGAGAAGAAACAGTCCACCAGACCCCCCCCCCCCCCAGAGGCCTTCAAAGGACAAGCCTCTCCCTCTTTGCACTTCAGCCTGCTCTGCAGGGAGCACTCAGCACCCAGAACACCAGGTGGGCTCCAGAGGGCAGGAGCTGGAGGGAGGCACGGGGAGCAGGGGGCAGCTGTCTGCAGCTGCCTGTCCTCCCTCCCTCCCTTCTTGCCAGTCACCCTGCAAAGAAAAGCAAGCTATTGTGGTAGGGAGTTTTTGTTACTCTAGGGAAATCAGGGAATGAGAAGCATTGGGTGCAGCCTCTTTTCTTAAAATAAGGATTCCTAATTCAGGTCCTTCTCTGCCTCTGCCAATTTATGCAAAGAGAGGCTTTAAAAATGAAACAGCAAGTGCTGCACAGACACAGTTTCCTGAATGCATTTTGTGTGTCTGGAATTTTCTCTCCCTTCTTACCTTGTGCCACCTGTGAAACCCAGACATACCCAAGATCCCCAGCTTTCTGAGGTCATCATGGTCTTTAATACCCAAATAATGGTAGCTCCCACTCACACCGCCAACCCGGGAATCAGGAAGGCCTGGCTTTGATTAGTCCCCTTTCTCAGGTATTTCTGGGATGCCCTAGGGAGGGCCAGCATGTCACACAAATTTGTTGGGTGTTGGGTGTCACTCTCAATCCGTAACACTGCCCTGGGCCTCTCCCTGGGCAGGTCTTATCACCTGGTAATGGATCCTCCATGTTGTGCCCACCACACCCAAAGCATGAACCTCAGCCTCACAGCACAGCTAGTTCCAGGCTGTGCCTTCTAAAAACAATTCTACCAAAGTCTTGGAGCTAATGGGCAGACACTACGAAGACAGACTTCGAAAGCATTAGCTTGGGCTCTTCAGACAGCACCCCCTAGTGGCCACTTCCTCCAAAGCACAGACCCCCCCCTCCCCCCGCCCCCAGTGAACCACCATGTTACAGAGGCCCCTCCCCACTCAGTACTGCCAAGGGGCCACGTCCCTCCCTCCCAGAGTCCAGGTACCCTAACTTTGGGCACTTTACACTCAAAGATGTTGCCCTGCCAGGGTGAAAGCAGCCTTGTTAACAATACTACATACAGCGAATTAGCTCTTCCTTGTCTGTTGTGTTCATTCTGGTACCTTATATTTATTGAGATCCTACTGTGTGCCCAGCCATAGAAATAGTGCTGGACAGATCTAGGCCTGCTCCTTGCCCTCTTAGAGCTTAATTCTAAATTGGATCTTGGTTTCACAAAGCCAGATACACTTTGGATTTTCCTCAAAGTCAGAGAACTGTAGATTTCAAAAGGGAGTGTCCTTGTACCTAGTCTAGCAACACAACAAAAGCCAGAGCTTCCCAAGTACTTTTTTTGTGTTCAAGATTTCACAGGTCTCTAGACTGATTGCTTAATTTTTTCTTCTTTGTAAAGCTTTTTTCTATATTTACTGGCATGGAAAGATGTCTACAGTACATTTGTCCTTTAAATGTTTTGTGAAATATTACATATAAAAATATGCATAGCAAAAATATACAGCACAGTGATTTATCACCAAATGTATATCCATTTGACCACCATCCAGGTGAAGAAATAAAATTCTGCCAGCACCCAGAAGCCAGCTTGTGTCTATAAGCCCAGATTGTAGTCATTGCTAATCTTCCCCAAGGCTGACCACTACCCAGCTTTTGAAGTAAACATTTCCTTGCTTTTTAAAAAATAGTTTTCGGGGAGCCTGGCTGGCTCAGTTGGCTGAGCATCCGATTTTGCCTTAGGTCATGATCTCATGGTTTGTGAGTTCAAGCCGGGCATCGGGCTTCCTGCTGTTGGCACAGAGCCCTCTTCAAATCCTCTGTCACCTCTCTCTGCCCCTTCCCCGCTCCCACTTGCTCGCTCTCTCTCTCAAAAATAAATAAAACATTACATAAATAAATAAATAAATAAATAAATAAATAAATAAATAAACAAGACATTATTATTATTATTAAATAATAATAAAATAAAAAATAGTTTTCATCACCCAAGCACTCATTCCTAAACACTAGAGTTTACTTTTGCCGATTTTTGGCCTATAATATAAATGGAATCACACAGTATGCATTCTTTTGGGTCTAACTTATTTGCTAAATGTTATGCTTGAAAAATTCATTCATCTTGTTGTATATAGCTATGATTCATTCATTTTCATTTATTTATTTATTTGCTTATTTATTTAAAAAATTTTATATTTATTTTTGAGAGACAGAGAAAGACAGAGCCTAAGCAGGAGAGGGGCAGAGAGAGGGGGAGACACAGAATCCAAATCAGGCTCCAGGCTCTGAGCTGTCAGCACAGAGCCCGACGCGGGGCTCGAACCCACAAACCATGGGATCATGACCTGAGCCAAAGTCGGATGCTTAACTGACTGAGCCACGCAGGCACCCCTTATTTATTTATTTATTTATTTATTTATTTATTTATTTATTTTAGAGATAGAGAGTGCAAGCAGGGGAGAGGGGCAGAGGGAGAGAGAGAGAATCCCAAGCAGGCTCCGTGCTCAGCATGGAGCCCGACATGGGGCCAATCCCATGACCCTGGAATCACGACCTGAACTGAAATCAAGAGTCGGACACTCAACTGACTGAGCCACCCAGACACCCCTCATTTTCACTGATGTGTAATAGTCTGTACAGCTGGATGATGTAACTATATCAAAATGTATTTATTTTTCAACTGATGGAGATTTAGGTTGATTGTAATTTGGGGCTATTACAAGGAATGAGCATCTTTATATGTGTCTTTTGGGCACACATATGCATAAATTCTGTTGGGTGTGTGCCTAGGCATTGAGTCGCTTATAGTATATGAGAATATGTAGCTCTGGCAAATGCAGCCAAGCTTCTATCAGCATAGGTTGGTTTTGCCTGTTCTTGAACTTTATATAAATGGTATTGCACAGTATGTACTACTGTGAGTCTGGCTTCTTTTGCTCAACACAGCACCTTTGACGTTCATCCAGGTTGTTACAAATATCAGAAGTTTGTGGTTTTTGTTTCCCTCATCCACTGAATGAATATACAACATAGTGAATAATATGCCAATTTATTTATCCATTCTCTTGTTGGTGGACATTTGGGTTGCTTTCCAGTTTTGTGTAGTATGAATAAAGTTGCAAAGAACATTCTAGTTCGTGTCTTTTGGTGCACATAAGTACTCACTTCCCTCAGCATATATCTGGTACTAGAATTTCCAGGTCAGGCATCTTTCGCCTTCCTGGATACCAAGAAACAGTTTTCCGAAGAACCAGCTTTGGCTTCGTCAGTTCTCTCTGCTGTAAGTTTGTTTCCTTTGTCATTCAGGCCTACTCTCACTTTTATTAATGTGTTTCCTTCTACTCTTGTTGGGTTTAATTTGCTGTTCTTTTACTAATATTTTGGGATGGATGCCTAGATCATTGATTTTGTTGTCCTTCTTAATAGGTAAAACTAAAGCTATAAATTTACCTTCATTTTTATATATTATTAGTTTTTATATGTGGTATTTCTATTATCATTCTTTTTTTTTTTAATTTTTTTTTTCAACGTTTATTTATTTTTGGGACAGAGAGAGACAGAGCATGAACGGGGGAGGGGCAGAGAGAGAGGGAGACACAGAATCGGAAACAGGCTCCAGGCTCTGAGCCATCAGCCCAGAGCCTGACACAGGGCTCGACCTCCCAGACCGCGAGATCGTGACCTGGCTGAAGTCGGACGCTTAACCGACTGCGCCACCCAGGCACCCCTCATTCTTCTTTTCTTAACAAAATATTTCTTATTTCATGGATGGAGGATCTCTTCTGTTTCTACATACTTAGTAAACTTTGTAAAATAATGTTTCTTAGGCCCTCTTCACCCTCCCTGTTTTCTTCAAGTTCGTTCATTTCTTCCTCCCTTCCTCCCCTCCTTTTTTTCATTCCTTCCTTTTTGTTTTCTTTCCTGTCTGTTGGTTCGGATCTCGGTCTTTCATATTAGAGAGTTTCCTTCAATGTCTGGTGATCTTCATAGTTGGGACCGCAGCACTAAAGAGCTAAGTGAAGCCTTGGGTACATGGATGATGCCTTTGTCAACTGGATGGCATCATTCTATAGTAACTGAGCAGTCCACAAATGTCTGTATAACGGGCCATTCACTTTCTCCAGGGAGAACTCTCTCAAACATAGGAGAGATCATCCTGGCGACTATGCTGCTGGAGTTTGTGAGTTGGAGTAAAGGTCTGACTACCAGCGTGCCGACTTCCCTTCCACCCCCTGCTTTCAGTCTGGCTCGTCATCCCTGACTTCTGTTGTGCCTGGTACCCTTGAGCCCAGCACTCCTTGTCCTAATCGTTCTGAAGGAAAAGCCCCTTCTTCTTGGGGAAATGAGAAAACGGCACTTGGCTACAGGGTGAAGTGGTGAGGACCTGGAGACCTGACTGCTGCTGTCACAGAATCTCAATCTATCCCTCTGTGTTCGGCTCCTCGAGTCACCCTAACTTTTCCGGGGTACCTGGTGCCTCCGATGCCTAAGCTTCTCCTGGGTTTCTAGAGGCAGGTTGGCCTCTTGTTGTCACTCTCCCTCCACTGCTCTGGAAGGCGAGCTGCCATCCTCCATCCACTGGCCATGTTGTAGGTCAGATCAGATTCCAGTAACTCCTTCATCTTGTCCTTTCAAGGGTGCCTCCCGGAGAAGGAGGCAGAATGTCTTTATGTCGCCATCATGGACACCTACTCGTTGTTTAATCCCCACAACGCGCCTGGGAAGTAGGAATGATTTTCAACTCCTTGGATCATGGAAATGTTAATTGCTTTTCTTCAAAATAATCTATATTCCACGTCTTTGCAGCCTTAGTTATGTCTCCCAGGACCACACTGCTAACTTTCCCAGCTGTTTCTTCTAGTAGTGGCCACCATGGCTCAGCTACTCCTCCTTCTAACTGCCATTTAGACAGCATCCCATTGACCTCTTTTGTTGATGAATGAGTTTAACTCCCTCACATCTGCCACCTCGTCCTCCCCCATCTTCCCCAGGATTTTGCATCACTTTTTAAAAATTCCCTATTGGCTGGTACCTTAGGACATCAGCACTTCCGAATCTTTCTTCAGCAGCCACGTAGCTATAATGGGACCTCCGTGTTCTAAGATGAGGCTGTGTCACTCCTCTTCCTTTCAGCTCTCCTTATCTTCTATCTTCCAGCTTCTGACGCTCATATTTCCCTTTTCCATTGCCCAGAGCTTCCTGGGCAAGGTTTTACATCAGAGCCTCAGAGCTTCCTCCCTGCTGGCCCCACACTCTGCCCCTTAGTAGATTCATAAGGGGGAGACATGCCTAAACATACAGCCTCTAATGGGGTTCCAACCCTGTTAGGGGCAAGGGCAGTTTGAGGTCTTTCTTCCCTCCCAGAGCAACCCCAGCGTAACCCCAGATACCCTACGTCCCAGGGCTGGTGACCCTGTGTGAAGGTCTCAGAGACGCTAGTGCCCTCCACGAGTTCTGAGCAGGCTGATTTGCCTTCAGCCACCTTCATATGGTCCAGGTCCCAGGCTGCAGCCAGGGACCAGCCTGTGTCTCACCATGTACCGCCTTTCCCTCTAGATCCCTTTCCTGGGAGCTGGGATCAAAATCCATGAGAAAAGAGTGTCAGAGAATCTGCGGCCTTTCCATGACCGGATGGAAGAATGCTTCAAGAACCTGAAATTGAAGGTGGAGAAGGAGTATGGTGTCCGAGAAATGGTACGGGTGGTCCCTGTGGCTGGGAGGGGTGAGGAGAGGGATGTGGGGAGCCATGGGGATTGCGGCTGGCAGGGACCCAGCAAGGAACCTGATCCAGGGGAGCCTTCCTGTAACCTTGGTCCCTCACAGTCACCCCCAGGTAAACGTCAGGTTCAAAGTGAGCCCTTAGCACTGAGGGGCTATGCTAAGAATAGAAGTCACACTGCCTGCGGAGGCACCTAGGGTGTGCCCAGTTTGATGTCAGCACATGACACTACTCGTTTAATCCCCACAATGCGCCTGGGAAGTAGGAATGATTCTCAACTCCTTGCATCTCTCTTGGAGGTTCAGAAGTGTTAAGTAACTCGCCAAAGGCTACCTAGCAGGTGAGAATTTTCACCAGGCTCTGTTGGCCTCCAAAGCCAGTGCTTTTGGGCCACTAATAAGCTCTGTGACATAAAGCTGCCAATGGCCTGGTGCTCATAGGGACATCTCGATCCTCCTCCCCCAGAAAGTAGAGTCCTAGAACTTCAAGGCTGTGGGGTCCCTTAGAGGCCATGGGGTCAACCCTCGGATTTTATAGATAAGAAAACTGAGGACCGGAGGGGGAAGTGAGCTGCTCAAAGAGCATAGAGGTAAGTCTGGGTCTCTTGTCTGTTGGCCCAGGAGCTTCTCAGGAAACAGGTTGTGTCCTTCAACAATGACAGGACAGTGCAGTGCAATCTGATGTCCCCTACTCAGAGTCAGGTCACACCTCACAGGTTAAGGACAACTTCCTCCACAAAAGCCCCTTACTTCTGACACCAGGGTTCCCAGGCCACCTGCACTTCTGACCGACTGGCTACCAATTTGGGGGCTCCCTCTATCTTTTCAGGTGCGCAGAATTTCACAGAATTCAAGAAAGCACTATGCTTATGATTACAGTTTTACTATAAAGAATACAAATTAGGACCAACTAAATGAAGAGATGTGAGGGGTGAGGTCTGGGAGGGTCCCAAACACACAGCTTGCATGCCCTCAGAATGCATCACCCTTCCTACCCTCCCAGCACACGGATGTGTGATTACCTACCAGGAAACTCACCTTAGCCTAAACATTGAAAGCTTTTATTATTACGTAGTCATGATGGGGTGACTCATTGGCCACATGACGGAAATCAGTCTCTAGCCCCTTCCCCTCCCTAGGGTTGAACTTCCATCACCTGGTTCAAAGCTGCCCCCCACCACCCCACCCTATAGCCGCATGGTTGGTCTCTCTGGCCTGGCCTTCAGCCTGAGTCTGCTCATCAAGGGGCCACCACAAGGAACGATGACACTCCTGTCACTGGGACAAATTGCAAGGGTTAAGAGGTCACCTCCCAGGAACCAGGAATGAAGGCCAGCCAAATTCTTTTCCAAAACAACCACCACCTAGCTTCAGCCAGCCAGGAGTTTTTGTCCTGATGCCCTGCTCTGCCTTGCAGTCCTGCCCTGCTCAGGTGCAGGAGGCAGAAGCCACATTACCTGGCCCATCCAGCCCGAGGGCCTGACTGCTGACCACCCCGTTCTCCCCACCCGCAGCCCGACTTTGAGGACAGGCGAGTGGGCCGCCCACGGTCCATGCTGCGCTCCTACAGGCAGATGTCCATCATCTCCATGGCGTCCATGAACTCTGACTGCAGCACCCCCAGCAAGACCGCCTCTGAGAGGTCAGTCTCTGCCCCAGGAGCCCCCTGCACTCCTGCCCCCTCAACCCCCAACAATACCTGCGACTTCTCCCTCTGTCCCAGAGGCCACCTTTCTATCTCCTCCCAACCCTTCTTTTTAAAGAAGTCACTAAAACCCTCATAACCACCCTGTGCAGCTGCTGTCGTTGGTGCCGTTGATAGGGGGTCATTCAAGGCCTGAGAGGCAAGACCGCTCTTCCTGGGTCCCCAGCAGGATTCACCTGCGGCTGGTGTTCTCCCAGCTCAGCAATCTGTGCCACCAGAGCCCCTCACAGGTCCTACTTCAGTTGGGCATCTCCTCACCTCTGCCAGGGCTGTGTCCCTGCAAGTCCCTACCGTGGAGCTGATCTCCCTGCACCCATCCATCCCTCTGCAGCCGGGGGGAGGTGCTCCCTCACCCCAAGAAAAGCCTCTCCCCTTCCGCCGTCCTAGAGCCTCATCCCCACCCAGCCCAAACTCCACTACTCTAAGGACATGAGAACGTGAGCCGAGTACTCCGCATGCAATAACGGCTCAGGGAGGCTGAGTGATTTGCCCAAAGGCATTCAGTAAAGGGTGGCAGTGCTGGATTTGGATCCAGACCCACACCTTAACTGGGTATCTCTCCTCACCACCAGTCTCCCTGGCTTGCGGCTCACCTCCTTCAGTTTCGTTTTACTCTGCATTCTGAGTGTTTGCAAATTAAGCAAGCAGCTCCCCAAACTCTGTCGGGTTAGCTGAGCTACTCCTTGCCCCCGCAGTGACAACCCAGCCAGCCTGGGTCCCTGCAAGGCAGTTCCGCTGAACCTCGCTCTCACTGCAATTTCTACCGCTGTCCCTCCCGTTCTCCAGCTTTGACCTGGAGGTGGCACCTCCAAAGACTCCAAGAGCAGAGCCGGCGGAGCCGATCTCTGTGGGGAGCACTCTGCCGGAAGTCAAGCTGCGGAGGTCCAAGAAGAGGGCCAAGAGGAGCAGCGTGGTGTTTGCGGATGAGAAGGCAGCAGCTGAGTCGGACCTGAAGCGGGTGAGCGGCACTGGCAGGTCGCCTCTAGCCCCGTTAGCCCATCTCTGCTGCACAGCAGCCGTACTCTCTGGGGGCCCCAGATGAGGTCCCATTCAGGCCTCACGTCTGCAGTGAGGTGGGTGATGCAGAGGCCGTATCTGAGGAGCAGGGAGGTCAAGTTCTGTGGGTACCCACACAGCCTGACATGACAGAGCCGGGATTTGAACCCACGCCAGTAGACTCCAGCCCGTGCATGTCTTTCCCACCACTGTGCAGGGCTTTGTGAGACAGGACAGAAGCTGTCCTCCCAGTGCTGGGCAAGGGGTTTCTTCATGTCCACCCCCTGTCGCCAACCCCAGGGCCATTCCAACCACTGAGGTCTCAGACCCTCCTAGGCTCCTCCAGTGAGCCAGAAGCCCAGCTGGGGACACAGAGAGGGACTCACTGCCCTGACTCTGAGTTTTTGTCTTATAACAATTTGATAATGAAACTTGGTGTCATTGGGTCCAAATCTTAGTTTCGCCCCCTAAAAGAGAGGTTGTTGAAGGCATTGTTGGATCCTAGGAAAGGGAGAGGGGTTAACTGTACTGGCAAGGGAGGGGTGGCAGCTGAAAGGGCAAAGGGCCGACTGAGATGCCTCCCAGGAAAGAGAAGACCCTCCGCAAACTTCCCAGTAGACCCCAGACGCTACTCTTGCCAGGGGAGAAGACTAGAAATAAGTATTCTGTGTTTTACAATTCTAGAGGGTATCATTCACATGATAGTCTAAATGAATGCCTCAATGCCTCCCCAACCCCTGGAGTTGTATAGTGTGCAACCTGTGCAACCATACTTGGCAGGCTGGCATGGAGTGATAGATAACAGAATAAATCACCTTACAGCTGGGTCCACAGAAGCCTTGCCAAGCCCTTGTTACTGACTTTTCAAGGCACAGAGCTGCCTAATGCTAACCCTCTGTGGTGTGTGTGTGTGTGTGTGTGTGTGTGTGTGTGTGTACTTATTCAGCTTTCCAGGAAGCACGAGTTCATGAGTGACACCAACCTCTCGGAGCATGCAGCCATTCCCCCCAGGTCATCCATCCTCTCTCAGATGAGTTTCGCCAGTCAGTCCATGCCCACCATCCCAGGTATGCACCCTGCCACCACCAGCGCCTGAAGGTACAGAGATGGTGGGGCCACCAGCCTGGGGGTGGAGGATGGGCAGAGACTGGATCTACACAGCAAAGGGGCCAGGCATCCTGTGGGCAAGAGGCTCTGCTCAGAGGCCCCCTGTCCTCTGAGCTTGCACCACACCCACCCGCTCCATAGGGGAAGCGGCCCTGCAAGCTGCACCTGGGGCTGGAGTGAAGGCCTGTTGCCACTCCGGTCCTCGGGACTCACCGGGACTCCATTCTCACACTGAGTGGCCCTGCACTCTCAGTTAGCTAGGCCTCCCCACAGGCCAGAAGCCCCGTGTTTCCTTTTTTGACCTGGGGCCCTATTTTAGGAACTTGCAGAAACTTCCAGCACATCTTATAGAGGTCGAGTGTCTAATGCATAATTGCCACCTACATCCCCCAGCATGCACTCGTCGTCCAGGGAGGAGGTTAGCAGCACACGGATGACCGTTCCTAGTTGGCAGAAGGCGAAGCCACAGCCATGATGGGGTGGGCACACCTGGGGTCGCTGCATCTGACATGCAGCTGTCTCAAGGGTCAGCCACTCTGGGCCAGGCTCCCTGTGCCAAGGGCCAGGGCAGAGAGGAGCAAGACACAAGCACTGCCCTGTGGAACTCAGCAGGCAGATCTCAGCAAAGATGCCTGCTATTTCTCAAGTGCTGCCCAGCACTAGGCCCTCCCTGTGCTAAATTCTTCATCTTTTATTTATGCCTCAACACATACCTATGATGGAGATAATGTCATCAGCCCCATTGTGTGGATGAGGAAACTGAGGCACGGAGAATGTCAGCAGCTAGGAAGTGGCGGAGGCTGAGTGTAGACCAGGCCCTCTGTCCCTGGAACCATGCCCTTAACCCCCGCCCAGCCACACAAGGCAGGACGGCCCCCTAACTCTGTTTGGCTGGACACAGAGCCATTCCACCGTCGCCTTCTCACAGCACCTCAATACCCTGGAGGCTGGTGCCCTTGTCCCCATTTTGCTGACATCAAAACCGAGGGGCAAGAGGTAGCTGATTTGTCAGGTCTGTGCATCCCCAAGCTGGGAGCTGGAACCACCAGTTCTGTCTACCAGCCCCTGCCTTGGAGAAAAAGGAAAAAAGCTCATATTGTCTCCCCACCTTGGGGCCAAAGGCCACGTCCCCTGAGGAAATCAGGACCCCAGTGGCCAAGGGGCCTTCACCTCCCCACACTGTGTTTCCAGCACAGAAGCCCTGGCAAGGATCAGGCCAGGTGGCAGGCCCCTGTCTGTGGGGTTGGCAAGCCTCGCCAAGAGGACAGCTTCAACAGGCCCCCTCAGGGCAGCAAGCAGGCCTCCCGCCTCCTGCCTGGCGCCGTGATGTGTCCTCCCAGGACTCTGTCCCACAGCCTGTGTCCTCTCCGCCTCGCCAACATCACCCTCTTGGGCACCGCCTCTCCTCCACCCACCCACTCACCCCCACTCTCCACTCTCCTTCCAGCCCTCACGCTCTCTGTGGCGGGCGTACCTGGGATGGATGATGCCAACGCGTCCCCCCGCCTCAGCCAGACCTTCTTCCCTCTCTCAGAGGGTGACAAGAAGACGCTCAAACGGAAGAAAGTAAATCAGTTCTTCAAGGCGATGGTGAGGACCCAGATGGCTGGAAAGACAAGGGTATATGGGGAGAGATAAAGGAAGAAAGCAACACAGAAAGAGGAGAAAATGGGGGGTGGGAATGGAGGCACGTATATGTGTGCACACACGTGTGATCCCTCCCAGGGAGGCATGGTCAGGGCCCACAGGGCTTGGGACAGAAATGCCAGAATGCATTTCTGCCAGAAATGCCCCCGCTGCAGTTCTCTTGGGCCCTGGTCTCAGAGCAGGACTGATCCCAGCTGGGCTGCAGGAACGTCCCAAGGGGATAAGCAGGGCCCCTGGGACCTCCTTTCCCCAAACCGCCCTCTGGTAATACGCCTGTCAGAGCCACAACAGCTGGCTATCTTTGGAACCTGAAAGTGCTTTTTAATTTTTTTTTCCTTTGAAGAGCTTTCCTATTCAACTTATATTACAAACTCCTACTAATTAAAAGTTAGTTTCCAAGGCCTGACTTTTCAAGTCCCATCTCCTGTTGTTACTTGTCAGTCTTCACTCGAGATAAAAAAAGTACCGTTGACACTTCTGATCCTCAAGATGATATAAACCCGATTTCTGCTACTATAATAATCCCAAGTTTACTGTGAGCATGCAGTGAGTCAGGTACCACGCTAAGCACTTTGCAGACATGGTCCAATCTGACCTTCCACCATCCCTGTGAGGATTTCACATGGCTCACAGAGTTAGGTGAGCGACTGGCCCAAGTAAGTGCATGAAGCAGCCAAGTCTGTGCGCTAACCACTGTGGGGTTCTGCCTGTCTGGCCACATTCAAGGTCACGGCCCCTCATACTCCATGGGCTTTGGGCAGGGATCCTTGTGAGCCCCACTTTGGTGCTCATGAGAATCCCATCCTGGGATGGTGTTTGTTTTCTTCTCCCACAAAGCTGGCCAGCAAACCTCCTGAAGAAGGCAAACAGATCCCTGACTTCCTGTCCTCTGACCTGTGAGATGCTGCTGACCAGGGCCACACATGGGGAGCCAGGGAGAGAAGTTTCCAGAGGAAGAGAGACACGGTGGGACGCTGATGCCTCACACAGCGGGGAGACCTCCTACCAGTCGCCCTCACTCAGGAAGCAAGGGCTGATCTGGCCCCCTGCGACCCAAGCGGTGGGTGAGGATGCTGCGGCCTGGATTGTGGGCTGTGGTCACAAGGAGCGAGCAAGGACACTTTCTCCCACTGTGCTCTCCCCAATATCCTCGGCGCATCTTTTCATAACCCAGTTTCTTAGGTATAAGGAGCTGTGTTTTTATTTCATTTTCAAAGTCCTAGCACTTAACAGAAAAGCCTTTTAAATATTCTTTTATTTTATTTTTGGATGATAGTTTTGTACTTTACATTTTTTAATACAACCAACCAGTGTTTTTCCTAGCTGATCATCTCTGAAGCGTTGCTGTTTCTCACTGACAATAAAAATGGTTTCATGACGCCAGTTCGCCGTGTTGCGTAATTCGTCAGCTGCATCTCTGAGGCCTGGAGAGGGTGAGGATGGCAGGCCACCCAGGGCCTGCGGTGACGTTAAGGGGCCTGGCTCCAGACTGTCTTAGTGCCGGATTTGCCCGCCTCATTCATGCCACCCCAAGAAATATTCTCCATGAATGTTGGGTGTAGGGGTGCCAGAAAAGTCTGCCACAATCTTCCTCAGGTCATTTTCATATTACCTTTCTCCTCTTCTGGAAAGGAATGGAAAAACCACGCAACCAAATGGTCAAGAGTTAGGAAAAGGGTGGACTAACAGTCCGGCCTTTGGATTTTGTCATCAGGTCGGAAGGGGTAGCTTTTCTTGGAGGAATCCTGGGCTCCTCAGATGAGGCCCAAAGAAGGTGACGAGTTCCTCTGGGCAGAACATGGGAGCAGTGGCCCACCTCCATAGCCCGAGGGAGCTGTGCATGAAGAGGTCTTGGTGGGCAGAGGCTGAGGACCCCATTTGGGAAAGATGTCAGTACTGGGTGGATATTAAGTTCAGGGCAACATGGGGCTCAGAGCTAGAGCCATCTAGAGACGTGGGGTGGGCACTCACTTCTTAGAGAAAGAGTCCCCGGATGAGAGAGAATGATGATAAGAGCTCCAATTGATTGAGCTCCACTGTCCCCAGCACAGTGTTATAGACATGATGAGAATTAACTTCCTATGTCAAGATTTAGGAGGTGGAGATGATTTTTATCCAGATGAAGAAACAGAGGCATGAAGTGACCTAACATCATCCACTTGGTAAGTGGAAAGGCTGGGATTCAAACCCAGGCAGCCAGGTGGGAAGCTTGGCATTTAACCATGACCCTGTGCTATCTGCTGGACACCCTTGTGCCTGAGTCCCTGTAGCCTTTGTCCACCCCAGTCTCTTCCTGGGGGCCCCCGGTTCCCTTTGCCAACAGGTCCCAGACCTATTGCTGGTCCAGCTTCCAATATCCTCAACAGTCCAAAGAGTCCCATTATGGTGGTGGTTGGCATTTTGTCTGCATTGTGCGCTCCCTAAGGTAAGGAGGCAGCTCCTGGAGGTTTGGAATCTGGCTGAATTCACTTTCCAAAAGAGCAAGAAGTGAGGGTCCTCGAGAAGTGGAGGAGCTGGACACCACTCCTGGGCATCTCATGGCTTCACGTGTGGACACTGGAGCTTGTGTGTCCCTTCTTGTATCTGTTAATCCTGTTCCGCCCTTTTCCTCTCCAGGTTATAGGCTTGAGCTTTCCAGGTGTGCTTTTTCTCAGTCCAAACTGTGAAATCCCAACGTTTAACTCTTAAAGGTCTGCTCTTCCAACTACTAGTGGAAAAAATCTTGACACAGACAAGAAAATGGCTCCTTCCCCCTTTACCCACGACTGTAGAAAACCAGATACGACCCTCTGCCTTGAAATTGCAGATGTCGTTTCTCACCAAGGCATCTTGCAGAGACTGTGGCTGTGTCCCGAGCAAGTCAGCTTTAACCTCTAAAAATCCCATCACTCTGTTCTCCTGGCTCAACAGTGTGTGGCCCTGGTGGTAATATTTCTGAATTCCGTTTTCTGAAAACTGTCAGTATCTGTGAGTTTTTATGAAGTCTGAAAGGGTCTTGAGCACTCCTCCTTGTCCCATAGAAATGGGGCAAACAGTGAAATTCGTGGATTCTTATTTAAACAGAGTTTGAGTGTCAAATCTCATCTCAGTTAGGACGCTCATCAGGTTGATGGCCCACTTGGTGCTTTTGCAGGATAACTCCAGATGTTGTGGTCACGTGGTAATAACAGCAATGCCGGCAGTGAGAACAATAACAATAATGATATAGCTTCCATTTACCAGACCCTCACCCCGTGCATCCTTTTCTTAAACCCTCACACCAATCCCATGAGGTTGGCAATGGGATCCCAACCAGGAAACCCAGGCTTGGGAGCCAGCCGTGTGCCTTTGTCACCTAGCCAGCGAGGGGCACAGCCAGCTGTGTCCACTTGTAGCCTCGTGACCTTAACCCATATGTTCACTTTCTGGCTTTAACCTCAGCTCAGTGTCAGACTGTGTACATTCCATACCCATTGTGAAAGTCTCCCCCACAATGCCTATGATGGCTCCCAGGATAAGTGGGGGTGGGGGCTATGCGTCCAGCACAACTGTCCTTGTGCCCCTGGATGTTCCCTTACTATAAGCAAGGTCTGTCAGAAACTAGCTAGGGCTGCCGAGGAAGGACATAAGGATGCCTCAGAGCTCCCAGGGAGGGAAGGTGGGGTGGGTGGGATGGGAGGAAGGATCCACTTGATGCATCTTTTCCTTCCCTGATGGAGAGTTTTCAGGGACCGTTGGAGATCATTTCATCCAACCCTTTCATCCTACAATTCAATGACTTCTCCAAGGCCACATAGCTGTGATCAGCAGGACTCCGCCTAGAATCAGCCCTGCCTAACTCAGTGGTTTCCTTGTAGGTAATCTCCACTTGGTGGCACTCCCTCATCCTCTGTTTAGGCACCCAGAGACCCCTTGCTTTCTGCTGTCCCTTCCTCTGCCTTTGAGACAGAGCTGATATCTACCATTCACACTTTAATGTGATCCAGGGCACCAAGTTTATTTACTCTTCTTAGGGGAGGGGCATTTTTAAGCCTTCTCTCTAAGCAGGGAGTGGAAGCTTTCTTTCTTTCTTCCAGACTTTTAGGCTTATATCAGCAAAGAGTAGAGAAATTGATGGAAACAAATTGCCTTCCCAGCATCTAAAATCAGGCTGGGCTCTGCCTTCCAGACCTCCTAACCTGTAACACATCTGTTTGTTGTTCCTTCTGAACACTGGGTGCCTCTGCCTTCCAGTCATAGCTCCAGTTCCCAAGGAAACAGATCCTTAGGCAATGACTGATGACCCGTATTTGGGGGCTATGCAATCCTAGGGTGGTGATAAAGGGGGAAGGGGAATAGAAGAAGTAGAAGGTGGTGGGGAGTTACCATGCCGGCCTGAGGAATGGAGCCATGTCACAGACTCAATGTCAGTCCACTTCTGGAGGCTGGACACTCAGCAGTAGCAACAACTATATCATCCTTGATGAGAAGGACACCATGTTGTTGGACCCATGCATGGCCTCCATGCCTGCTTGTTCTGTGCTCCATTGGGCAAGCAAGTGATAGCTGAGGAGCAAGGCTGACTGATAGTACTGGTCATCCAATTCACTCGATCATTGTCTGCCTTATCAGTGGTCCTTCTGGTGGGCATTAAAGTGTGGAAAGGAAGCTTTGAATCTACTCCTGCTGGATTATGCCTGTACCTACTCCCTAGATCCCAGTAGTCAATCTTCTAGTACGATTCTTTTCAGTCCTCTGACCACCCAGCCAAACCATGTTCTACTGCCTGGGAGTATGAATGTCTATCTCAGCTCATGCCTCCCTCTATTAGGTAAACCAATAGCACCATGGGTCCATTCCTGCCTAGCACCAACAGAGCAGGCCCCCTGTCCATAAACAAGGCTTCAGTCCTGTCTCTCTCCTTAAGTTGGCCATATGGAACGCCTCCCTGGGTCCACAGGTCTGGGTTGAAGGAAAGACATCAGTGAAGCAAAAGTAGGTACCATGGGATTCTAATAATATGATGGATTTTTGCCATGTTGACCCACATTATGACTCTGAGATACCTAGGACACCCGTGATGGACATCTCCAGTTGCTCTGTCACTTAGTGTCCTCCAGTGAGGTGCTCAGCCTCTGCTAGGACCCAGTAGCACTCTGGGAGCTATTTCTTAAACAGAGGGTTGAGGAGAACACAGCTTGGCTTTAGATTCCTAGAGGTATGTGCTGTGATTATCATATGTCGCAGTCCCTTGTCAGGGACTCCACTTGGCATCCACGTCTACCACCGATAATTCAGCAGCATCAGACCTGCTGGGTCGTATGGTTCTGGAGGCAGAACTGCTTGAACCACAGCCTGGACCTGCTGCGGACTATTTTTGCTCTAGGCACTGCTCAAATTGGCATACTCCAAAGTCACTTGATGAATAGTCTAAAGCAGTATTCCCAACTTTTTTATGTCTAAAAATACAAAACGACTCCTCAATTTCAATGCCTCTTTTTTAGTGTAAGGAAATGTGAAATACAACAGCTTGTCATGTATATTCAATGGCATGTCCCAGCATGTCCTGACCCCTGAAGACCTAAACATTGGTGACACTCACATGGGCGAGGGGTGGCAGGCCCCTTCTTCAATAATAACATTGAATAAGCCAAGGAAGTTCTGGCATCTCCACTCCTTTCACTGTGGGCCACCATCAGTTCAATCTTGAAGGAACTATCTTCGAAAACTGTTAGAACCACTCCAGACATTTTCACCATTACACTGAAACCAGAGTAAGGAACTAGTGCCCTATGCTAATGAATTCTCTCCTACCCAACCTTATTTTATACAACCACCTAAGCCTTGACACCCTCAGATCGATCCCTGTGCATGTTCCCAGTACCTGTTAGATGCCTAATCTCTTGCTTATAAGCTGTGCCCTTCCAAAGAAGGACATATAGTTCCCCTCTCAGGCTATGCCAGGACTTGGCTCTGGTTACCGGGTAGAGGTGGTGAGAGGTGGCTGGGGAGGGGGCATCAGTTTTCCAGAGGAATAAGCATCAAACCACAGAGCATGTGCTGCCCGTGAGCTCTCCAAGAGAGGGAAGGCTGTTTCTTTCTGACAAGAGAGAAGAGACTGTCTGTCCGTCAGGAGGTTAGGGTTCAAGATCCTCAGGCTCATATACCCCATGTCCTAAACCAGACCCTAGGGTCTGCTCTTTCCCTATCATCGCCCTGACTCTACCACAGGAGACTTGCTGAAGCTTTGCATTGGTATCTGTGAGACTCTTTCACCCTTGTACTCTGACTCTGGCCTGATTTCAGCACAGTGTGCTTTGCAACTTCATGAAATAGTGTCTCTGAAAACTCCCACAAGGGCTGCATAATGGCCCCCCAAAGATGACCACCCCCTAATCCCAGAACCTACAAATGTGTTATATAGCAAAGGGGAGCCAAGGTTGCAGATGGAGTTAAAGTTGCTTATCAACTCACCTTAAAATAGGGAGGTTCTCCTGGATTACCTGGGTGGGCCCAATGTCATCATAAGGGTCTTTAAAAGCAGAAAAGGGAGGCAGCGGGAGAGAGACAGGGGATGAGGAGTGAGATGAAGTCATTGCCCATTGCTGGCTTTGAAGGTGGATGAAGGGGCCGTGAGCCAAGGGATGCTGGAAACCTCTAGAAGGGGGAAAAGGCAAGGAAATAGATGTTCCCTTCAAGACTCTGGAGGGAACACAGCTCTGTCAATACCCTGATTTTAGCCCAGACTTCTGGTCTACAGATCTAAAATAACAAATTTGTGTTGCTTTAAGACATTAAGTTGTGATAGTTTATTACAATAGGAAACTAATGCAGAGGCACTTAGACTTGGAGAACATGCCTGCAGCTGTCCTAGCCCACCACATTCTATTTGGAAGATCTCCTGGGCCATGGTAAGAAGCCACCCTACTCTACGGTTTGGTTTTGTTTTCTAATTTTTGCTTTAAGTTTTTATTTATTTATTTTCAGACAAAGACAGCATGAGCAGGGGAGGGGCAGAGAAAAAGGGGGAAGAGACAGAGAATCCCAAGTAGGCTCCGTGCTGCCAGCACAGAGCCTGATGTGGGGCTTGAACTCATGACCCTTGAGATCATGACCTGAGCTGAAATCAAGAGTTGAACGCTTAACCGACTGAGCCACCCAGGCGCCCCTACAGTTTTTGTGATTATCACGACTCTGGAACTAGTTCAGCACCTCAGTTGCCTCATCCCCCAATACCATGCTCCACCCACACCTCATTTTGTGGGTGGAAGCAAGAGGAATTATGACATCACTGCATGCTAGGAGCTATTACCCCCCCCCCCCCCCACCTACCGTGAGGTCCCTATTGCCTTTAGACACAAGGCCACTGTAGTTCCAAAACCCCATCTGGAAACTGTATTTCCTAAATCCACTCCTGGTTCCAATTATGATAGCCCGAGTCCCCTAGGATCTCACGATTTAGACTAGTCTGCAGAGCTTCCTCGTGGCATCCCTGGGAGCCGGTTAGAAATGCAGAATCCCGGGCTCCACCCAGGCCCACCGAACTGGCACTGCATTTTAACAAGAGCCCCTGGTGATTCACACGCACATAAAAATTTGAGAAGCGCTAACCAAGAAAACATAACCCAAGGATCAGAAGCTGACCCTTTATCCGGGAGGGCATGCCCAGGCAGCAAGAGGGAGGGAAAAGAGCAGTGAGGCAGGGAAGGACGGGAGCCATTCAAGATGCCACGTGGCTGTGCTGGCCACGGCTTCACGACAAGCCGCAGAAACGTTGCTCACAGGTGTATCTCCTCATCCGCTCTCACAGCCCTGGGCAGGCTACATGGAGAAGGTTCCATCTCCTGTTTCTCTCTGGTCGGAGTGAAGATGAACCAATTCCCCACACTTCCAGGCTCCATTCTCCAGTCCCTTTGGCAGCATTGGGAAGACAGATCTCGCACTGCCTCACGTGAAGTTTTACTTGCGATCGGCGAGAAACCCAGGGACTGTGGCTGGTCAGCCTGGCTGTGTGGTGTCGGTGGGCGGTGGTCTGGCTTTTCCGTCCAAATGCCTCCTCACTGGCCCCAGGGGGTGGAGGACGCGGAGAAGAGCATGGAGTGGGTGTAGCTCACTCCCACCGGAACCCAGGGGATCACAGCAGCCAGACCACGCCTCACCGGGCCGGACCTCACGACTCTCGCCCTTTCATTGAGCCTTGTGTTCAAAACATTTGCTGGGGATTGGAGGCTGCTGGGCAGACTGCCCCACCACTGCTGTAGTCGCTTTGTTTTGCTTGCAGAGAGTGAAAGAGAAGTCTAATTGGAAGAAGTGGTGTGCTGGCTTAGCACCCTTTGTCTCTGCCTTTCTCCTGGGAAATCCCCAAGGTCATTAATGAGGGAATGTCATTCCAGAAGAATCCATGGTTCCTGGAGAGAAGTAATCAGAGACCGTGACCTTGGAAAAGGCACTTGGCCTCCCTAAGCCTCCGTTTCCTCATCTGTGACAAACAATGATGCCAGATAGACAGTAAGCCAGCTGGAGGAACTAAGGCCGTGGGGCAACGGTGTTTGTCAGCTCTCTGTGAGTCAGCCCTGCAGGCTCACCAAATATTGCACTGTCGGCAAGAGGCTCTTTCAAAAGAGGCAAGAGAGAACTTTGGTGGTTACAGTAGAGCTTTGGTGCTGCTGGGAGAGGCACCACTCCCCTGCCCGCCCTGGTCTGGCACCCCCAATCCAAGGAGGTGCATCCTCAGTGTGGGGGATTCTCCTGAGGGTGCACTTGGCTGGTGGCAGAAACAGTAGCAGTGACACACGGACCTCAGCTCTGGACCTGCACAGTGTCCCAGCCAGGGTGACTTCTAGGGACCTGCAAAGAGATCTGCAGTGTCTCAGGCACTAAGCAAACAGGAAGAACATGGCCTTCTCCGAGGTCCTGGCCTTCCACGGTGCACCCCACACTCCCACTTCTGCTCCACAGCTCCATGCCCCCCAGACACAACTACCCCAACACTGACCGACAGCAAGGGAGCACCTACCATTCTCTGGTGCCATAGCACATGCTAGAGACCCAACAGCAGCCACGGTGATCACTATCTTCATTCTTGAAGCCCAAGTGAGGGTTCAATGATTCGTGATTGATTCACTCCCAAGACTTGCCCATTAGAGAGGGGCTCTAGGTTGCCATCAGCCCCCTGGTTGGACTCTGCTTGAAGAGATGATGTTTACTAATGGAAGGAATTGAAACATTCTTGTGAACAGAATTTATTGACCAATGCAAAGTGGTATACTTCCAAGGCCACTGGGTCCAAAATCACTCACTTTCCCTTTCCCAAAGGGAAGATAATCCAGGAACAGTGCACAGAGAACTCCTCACTCTTGCACTCATTAATTCTTCTGAGACCAGGGGCTAAAGAACAGTATACCTCCTCTCCAGAACCCCTTCATCAGGGGTATTCAGTACAAAGCACCATTAGTGTGATCCCCAAAGTACAAGTGTCTCTAGATGGGACACACACCATTGGAGCCACCATGGTGGGTCTGTACATGGAGAAGTTTAAATTCTGCTAAGAGTAACACCTCTGGGGGAGTGAGGCCCAGGAGTGGGGTAATGAGGGGTACTCGAAGGGGGAGGGACCAGCTCTGAAGCCAAATGTCCTCTTCCAAGGATTCTTGTCAGAAGTAGGCTCAGGAAGCAAGAGAGTAGGGCAGGTGAAGAACAGAGGCACAGGCATTACAGGAAACCATCCTGCTTGAGGGGATGGGGCTGGGAGTTTAGGGTGGGTTTCTCCTGTTGCCTGGGAGTCTGGACAGAGTACAGAAAAGGCAAGAATTTGAGTCGGTTGAGCGTCCAACTTTGGCTCAGGTCAGGATCTTGTGGTCTGTGAGTTCGAGCCCCACATCGGGCTCTGTGCTGACAGCTTGGAGCCTGGAGCTGCTACAGATTCTGTGTTTCCCTCTCTCTCTGCCCCTCCCCTGCTCACGCTCTGACTCTCTCTGTCTTTCAATAATAAATAAACGTTAAAAAAAAATTTAAAAAAAAGAAAGAAAGAAAAGGCAAGAATTGTTTTTAACAAACCTATGGAGCAGGTACCAGGCTGAAAGACTTCAATAGTGATCTATAAAATATTAATGTGTTCTATTTACTGAGAGTCTTATAATAAAGAATCCTTATAATAATAAGGTCTAATAACCAAACTCTTATAATAATAAGCACAATAAACCATATTGTTTTCCTTAGACTCAATTTCTTAGTGATTCCAATGAGAAAAATTCTTAAGAGGGTTGGGTCCAGTTATTTATCACTATTTATGAAATTGAGGGGAAGGGATGTAGTGGATGAAAAATCTGTCTCTATGATAGACCCCCAAAATTCACACAGATCTTAAAAAGAGTTTAAAATTGGGGCGCCTGGGTGGCGCAGTCGGTTAAGCGTCCGACTTCAGCCAGGTCACGATCTCGCGGTCCGTGAGTTCGAGCCCCGCGTCAGGCTCTGGGCTGATGGCTCAGAGCCTGGAGCCTGTTTCCGATTCTGTGTCTCCCTCTCTCTCTGCCCCTCCCCCGTTCATGCTCTGTCTCTCTCTGTCCCAAAAATAAATAAACGTTGAAAAAAAAAATTAAAAAAAAAAGAGTTTAAAATTAAAAATAAATAATATATTTGGTGTCGAACGTTATGAGAAATCTAATGTTAATTACAATGGCTTTACACCAGTGAACACTGAGGAAAGCATTAGGTTCCTGGAAAAGCGGCTGCTTGGCTTTTCAATGCTGTGGCCACGTTTACAAACGAACAGGTGTGGTTTCCCTTGATCTTAGGAATGGCCTTCTGGGCAGGTCACCGGTGAAAATCCACCCAGCTGGACCCTGGGTAAGCACAGTGACCACTGACACACGGTGAGAGTGGGAGGCCACTGGGCCAGGCACTTTAGAGGCCTCAACTCATTTCTGATTTATGGAGACCCTCCGGGATAGTCACGACGATGGCCCCAATTTCCACAGAACAAAGCGAAGTGACATCCCACAGCCTCTTCTCCCTCCCTCACAAATGTGCTTAGAGCTTAATTTGTGCTTGACATCGTCCAAAGTCCCGGGACACCTGGGTGACTCAGTCAGTTAAGCATCTGACTCTTGGTTTCAGCTCAAGTCATGATGTCACAGTTTGTGGGTTCAAGCCCCACATCAGGCTCTGTGCTGACGGTGTGGAGCCTGCTTGGAATTTCTCTCTCTCTCTCTCTCTCAAAATACATACATACATACATAACACTTAAAATAAACAAACATTGTTCAAAGCCCTGGAAAAAACTACCATCCTTACCTCAAGGGACTGCAGGCCCCATAGTGAAGTCAGGCAATAAACTGGTCATCATGGCAAAGGCTGAACCGGTTCCTGGTATGGAGGGAAACCGGAGGGAAGAAACAGCGGCCTGGACACCAAGAGGAAGGCTTCCCTGGGAAGATGGCGTTGAGTTGGCATTGAAAGGTTAAGTCAGGGTTCTCCAGGTGGAGAAGAAGGGCATTCCAGACAAAGGGAAGGTGCCTGGACCTGAGGGCTCATTAGAAGCTCACAAGGCCATGAGCCAAGGAAGGGTACCGAGAGTGGGCGAGGATGAGACAGGAGAGGTTGGCTGAGGCTGGGGGCGTGCTCGGTCCTGAACACCATGCTGAGGAACCAGTAACTTGAGAGGCAACATGCATGGCACCTACTATGTGCCAGGCACTCTTCTCAGCATTTTGTCCTGAATTTCTGAAATTTCACAGCCACCTTCTGAAGTATAGATTACTATTGGTCCCAAATTACAGGTGAGGAAATAGGCCCAGAGAGGCACAGGCCCTTGTCCTGGATCACACAGCTTGGAAGCAGTAGATCAGGGGCTTGATGCTATGGGCTCCAAGGAACAGGCGGTTGAGGGCAGTTTTCTGAGGGATGACTTTGGGCACAGGGGCTGGATCCCCAGATCGCTTGCTCTCTAAGCTGGGTATGCTTCGGAGCACTGGTGCCCAGGCCCCACCCGGGCCTCACAAGTCAGAATCTCTGGGGCCTGGGCCCAGGAGAATGCCTTTTAATGAGCTCCATAGGTAGGACCCGCTGGGCAAGGCCTTGAAAATCACACAGCATTGCCTTCCAATTGCTTATGAGGAAACTGAGGCCCAGAGGGTCCACCACAACCCATGAAAGTCCCAGAATGAAATAAGTGACCAAACCCCTAAATCCACGGTCCCGACCTGTGTTCTTCACCAAGAGGTGGGGGAAGGGAGGTAGGGGACTTCTTGTTGACCAGACTGTGTTTCCCCAAGTATAAGACAAGGCCCTGGTAGCCTGGGAGGGGATCACCGGTGGGCAGGGTCACAGCTCCACGTAACATGGAATCCAATTGTATTGGTTTCCTGTTGCTGGTGTAACAAATTATTGCAAACTTAGTGGCTTAAAACAACACAGATCTATTCTCTTACTGTTCTTGAGATCAGAAATCAGAAATAAGTCTTTTTTTTTTAAATATTTATTTTTGAGAGAGACAGAGACAGAATGCGAGTGGGTTAGGGGCAGAGAGAGAGGGAGACACAGAAGCAGAAGCAGGCTCCAGGCTCCGAGCTGTCAGCACGGAGCCCGACGCGGGGCTCAAACTCACGAGCTGTGAGATCATGACCTGAGCCGAAGTGGGACGCTCAGCTGACTGAGCCACCCAGGAGCCCCCAGAAATAAGTCTAATGGGTGAAAATCAAGATGACAGTAGGGCTGGTTCCTTCCAGAAATGCCAGGGGACAGTATATTTTCTTGCCTCTTCCAACCTCTAAAAGCTGCAAAGCAGGTAGCATTCCTTGGCTCATGCCCACATTGCTCTAATCTCTGCCTCCATTGTCGCATCTCTTGTTACCGGATCTCCCTGTCTCTCTCTTGTGAGGACAGTTCTGATTACATTGGACCCACCTGGATAATGCAGGCTTCTTGGTCCCTGTGGTCTTTAACTTAATCACTTCTGCAAAGTCCCCTTTACCTTGGAAGATGGCAAATTCACGTTCTGGGGATCTGGGCTGACATCCTGTGATGGGGAGGGGGCAGTCATTATTCTGTCTACCACTCTCATGATGAGAAAGATCTCTTCCTTTCTATTCTCTTCTGATCCCTGTACCTTCTCCAAGGAGATAGTCCTTGGCCTGTGTTTCATCCCCTTCCTAATGGTTGCTGGTCTCACCTTCTTGCAAAGAGTGAGCAGGCTTAGGCCTGTACTGTCTCAGTTTGTTCATCTATAAAATGGGGATGATTACAGCGACCACTGAATGAGATAATGGGTAACAGTTCGGGCTGTGCCCAGCACATTGTAAACTCTAGATAAAGGCTAATTCTTCTCATTCTATTTATGGCAAGCGATACTGATTACTGATGACCCATTTCCAAAAGTCAGATACAGTTTATCTTCAAAATAAATTTGTTAAGGGCCACCTAGGTGGCTCAGTCGGTTAAGCATCCGACTTCAGCTCAGGTCATGACCTCGTGGTTTGTGAGTTCAAGCCCCACCTGGGGCTCTGTGCTGACAGCTCAGAGCCTGGAGCCTGGTTCAGATTCTGTGTCTCCCTCTTTCTCTGCCCTTGCCATGTTCATGCTCTGTGTCTCTCTAATAAATAAATGTCAAAAAAAATTTTTTAAATAAATTCGTTAAGTAAAAAAAAAAAAAAAAGTTTGAGAGCCAGTTAAAAAGTTAGTAAGTAAATCAAACTACAGGTACTGCACAAAGATGAAAAATCAGGAGCCTCAACACTGTGTGGCTGTCACAGTGTCCCGCACCCCCCAGAAATGCTGCTGTAGAGATGATCAAATAGTATTTGCTGAATGCGTGAGGTGATGACTTACTGCCAAGCACATCAGAGGCCTTTCCTAGGCTGTCTCATTCAGTCCTTGCAACAGCCCTCTGAAGGAGGTGACCCTGGTTATCCTCATTGTACAGAGGAGGGAGCACAGGTTCAGAGATTAAGCAAGGCAAGGCACTCGGAGAACACGATCTGAGGAATTGGATTTTAATTTCTACTAGTGCGATTGCCACTTGGCTGACTTCTAAGACATTTTGCTGCACTGATAATCCAGTTCCCACTACTTCCATCGCAGTGGAATGACAATGGGTTTTTTTTTTTTGCCCCCAGGGCACAATTGCTCCTTTGAATGTGTTGTTCATTTCCCTAACGTGCCCCTTCGAGGTCACGGAAAGGTCATGGAATCTCTGCTCTCCGCTCCCTGCTTTTAAATAGATGGCCACCAGAGGGCGGTATATGTCTATGTTTCTCTAGCCTCAAGCTCAACCAGAAGCCACAACAGCAGAGAGGAGAGAGCACCGGGATGAGAGTCAACCTGGCTGACGCCTGGGCCAGACTTCCTCAAAGCCCACACTTGGGACAGAGAAGCCGGCCCCATGGCAAGCCCCAGCGTATTCTGAGACACAGCTTTGGTGAGCAAGAAAGGACACCCAGATGGCAACTCATAGCTGTTCATAGACGACTATTTGTAGACAGTAGGTAGTAAAACCACAGTTTCTCATACTCATTTTTACAGGTAAAGAAACTGGCACAGAGACGAAGCTAGTCCCAAATCCCCTGATGCCCCATCCCGACCTGGAAACCCTGGGACTCGGAAGCTACTTGTGTCGTATGTGTAGAAAGGAAAAGAGCTCTAGAAGCCAAGCCCCTACCGAAGGGAAACTGGGGAGAAGGCAGGTAGCGTCCACGAGCCTGAGAATGCGGTAGCCCCAGCTGGTGGGCACCGGCCTTTTCCCCCACCCTCAGGCTCCTGAGTCCCTGATGAGGGCTCATGTTTACTGAGCATGTGCCAACTCTCTGGGACTTAGTCCTCAAAGCAACACGTGGAGGGAGCTGGTTTTCTCCATCACAGGTGAGAAACAGGCCCAGAACGGTCAGTTGCTATCTGAGGTATTCTAGTGTCATTAAGGAACTAGGCAGTGCCATATTAAGAAGTAGAGTCAGGGGCCACCTGGGTGGCTCAGTCAGTTGAGCGTCCAGCTTCAGCTCAGGTCATGATCTCACGGTTATGGGTTCCAGCCCTGCGTCGGGCTCCGCGCTGACAGTGAGGAGCCTGCTCGGGATTCTCTCTTTCCCTCTCTCTCTCTGCCCTGTCCCCTGCTCGTGCATTCTCTCTCTCAGAATAAATAAATAAACAAGGAGAAGGAGAAGGAGAAGGAGAAGGAGAAGGAGGAGAAGAAGAAGAAGCCATTAGCATTCAGATGTAGAAAGTTTGGCTCCAAAGTCTGTCTGCCCCCTGCACTGCCTTGCAATGCAGCACTGGCCAGATCACACCCCACTTGCCTCCTCTGTCTCTGGTTATTCATCACCCCCCACCGCCTGCCTGTTTCCTCACACACTCTTCCACCCCTCCAAAAGTCAAGGCCAGGGGTGGAGGCCCTGGCCAGCCATGGTCTAGATGGGGCCTGTGCACATTCACCCTTTCTGTAGGCCTTGAGCTTCCTTGGGCTTCTGGGCCCAGCAGTGCACACAGCTGTGTGCTGGGCACGTACTCCAGGACAGCGGCAGGCCTTCCTTCTTTCCCCAGGCGTCACCCCAAATGGCAAGATTTTCCCAAGGTGAGAGCCAATGGTGAAACCTGGGCTGGAGGAGACGACACCAGGCCTCCTGCCCAGAGCCACCTCCCTGACAACACCTGTCATCCAGCAGTTGCCAGATCTCGGGCTCTACAGTTTATACATATCACATCACTTTTTCCTGTATAATCTCCACGAGACAGTTTTGACGTGCAGCTCCATATAACAGTAAGCAAAGCGAGACCTTGTAAGATAAGAAATGTGGCTAAGATCACACAACTACCAATAGCAAGACAGGGATTGGAACCCAGCTCCACAGAAGCCCAGAGCCCAGAGTTTTTCATGTTCTATTGCTCCATCCCAGATATCATAATTCGGGGTCATTCTCATTCACAGAGGCCTCCCTCTGGAAGGAAAAGTTCAGCCTCAGCACTCCCTAAGCTGCCCTAGGGCCACACCTGCCCAACGTTTTGTTTATTTCCTTCAAGTTTCTCAGGTTAGGATTTCCACTCGTGGGAAATTCAAAAGCCTGAAATAATTTCCTCCACAAAATGACCCTCGTTTATAGAGACATTTGATAACTTTCCCAGAGGCTCCAGGACTCGTCAGGGGGCATCTGGGCTGTAACTCCCAAACTTCCCCTGGGGATAGGAACAGCCAGCTCCTGTCACCTACCCCGAAGACCACAGCAATGCTCATGAAAATCAGGGATAAGGGCCTCTGGGAAGCTCTGGGCACCCCGACCTGACGGCCTGATCCTGTGGCCAGGTGAGGGAGGACATGAGAGGCTGTGAGCTGCAGCCACAGGACTCAGGACTGTCGGCTGCACATGGGGCCAGGACTCCTAAGACAGGCCAGGCTTTCTCTGATCTCCAGTGGAAAGAGCCAACAGGGAGGCTTGGGTGAGCTTCCTCAAAAAAGTGCCTCTACAGGGGGTGCCTCGGTGGCTCAGTCGGTTAAATGTCTGATCTTGGCTCAGGTCATGATCTCATGATTTGTGAGTTTGAACCCCACATCGGGCTCTGTGCTGACAGCTCAGAGCCTGGAGCCTCCTTCAGATTCTGTGTCTCCCTGTCTCTCTCTGCTCCTCCCTCCTCTGCTGTATCTCTCTCCCAAAAAAATAAATAAACATTAAAAAAAATTTGGGGGGGGGGGCGCCTGGGTGGCTCAGTTGGTTGGGCGTCCGACTTTGGCTCAGGTCATGATCTCATAATTTGTGAGTTTGAGCCCCACATCAGGCTCTGTGCTGACAGCTCGGAGCCTGGAGCCTGCTTTGGATTCTGTGTCTTTCTCTCTCTGCCCCTCCCCTGTTCATGTTCTGTCTGTCTTTCTCTCTCTCAAAAATAAATAAACATTAAAAAAATTTAATAAAAAGAATTTAAAAAAAAATGACTCTCCAGAAGGAGACCCCAGCAATAGGCAAAAGGTGGATGAAGGGGTTAGGAGAAGGGCTCCTGACCAGCTTGACTGTGAACTTGTCACATGACTTGGGGTGCTGTGACTGTGAGCTGTAGATGGCAGGGTCTGGCTGTACAGTTAGCTATACCATCAGACCTGGGGTCTGTATTGGTGGTCTCTAATGTGACTGTTTCTTAAAGAGTCATGTCCCCCCCCCCCCCCCCCCCACACACACCAGCAAGCCAGGCCCAGCAGAGAAACTTGAAACAAAGATGGGGCCTCCTTTGCTTTACTCTTCTGAGAGAAGGCGCAGTATGCTTACCCCATGCCTAACCTGGGCAGACAAGCCCTTTTGGAGTCACTTCATCCACTGTTCCCCAGTGGGGACAGGTGGTTTCTCAGGACCTGGGAGGACCCCTCCCATCCAGTTACCTGAACTCATCCTCCGAGCACTAATATGCTGCAAACGAGATGCATTCCATGGCCCTCAGGTTTCCCACACGTCAGTCTCCTGACACAGCTGTAGAGGAGAGCAGACAGCCGGGGAAGGGGGGATTCCCTGAGAGGCGGCCCCTCCAGCTAACACAGGAAGTGACCTCCTTCTTCCCCCTCAGGCACATGGGGTCTGGAGGAGTGAGACAAAGTTGAATGGGGAGAAGGAAGGTAGGAGGGCAGGAGGGAGGTGGTGACCAGCGAAAGCGGACTGGAACTTTCTTCCAATCTGCTGATCCAAGAGAGAAGTACTCAGGCTGTACCAAAGCCTGCTCAGGGACAGCTGCCTACCCTCTGAGAAGGGGCCCACTCCCCTCCCCTCAAGCTGAGAGCCTGCCTGGGATGAAGGAAGCCTGGGGCAAGCCATCTCTAAGTTCCAGGAGGAGAAGGAAGCCCAGGGAGGAGAGGGACCGACCGTAACACAGAGAAGCAGGGAGAGCTGGACTCCCGCTTCGAGAGCCTGAGGCAGAGATGGTGTGAGGAGAATGGTGAGTTGAGGGGTGGAGGGCTCTCCTCCAGGCCTCAGCTCTCGGGGGGGGGGGGGGGGGGGGGGGGGCCCTGCAATCTGAAACATGAAAGGCCTTTGATCAGATAGTGGCCCGGGGGCCTGCTTGGCCCCTGCAGGCGGAAAGAAACTTTCAGAGTGCAAGTTCTCTCTCATCTTCCCCAGAAGCCCAATCACAGTCTCTTCCTTTGGTCACTGTCTTGATGGGCCCTGCTGTTCCTCCGGGACAATCCCCAGGCCTGTCCACAAGCCCTGTCAGCCTGCCTGCCCTGGGTGGTGTGCGTGGGTGCACACAGGGCGCCTACAGCCGACCAGCTGCCCTCTCTGGCCAGGCTCCTTTCTGCTCTTCTGATTCTCCAAGGCCAGGCTCTTTCCTGAAACTGCAGAAGGTGTGTCTTCACTTCAGAAGACCCAAAGATGTGGCTTCCCGTAAAGTGCCTCATCCAGTCTGAGTGAGGGGGCGGAGAATGAGGGGTCAGGGTGGGCAAGAAGAGGGGACAGGGGACAGGGAAAGCGACACACAGGAACTGAGAGACAGACAGGAGTGAAAGAGAGCTGAGAGAAGCAGAAACACACAGGAGATGAGCAAGAGGGGACAGAGAAGTAGAAAGAGATAGAAACAAACTCAGAGAGAGAAAGAAGGAAGGGAAGGAGAGGTGTCCAGAACAGTGCTTTGAAAAGACAGAATCCGGAGAAGGGGGAGGAAGAGAAGGGACAGAATTTGGCAGCAAGGAGGGAAGGAGAGAAGGAGATGCAGAGAGGACATTAAGAATGAAAGAAGGGCAGGAAAGGGGAGAGACAAGTGAGGAGACAACGGGAAGAGAGACAGAATGAAGGAGAAACAAGGCGAACCAGGTGACGAGGAGAAAGGAGAGAGATAAGGGGGCGAGGGGAACTGGGAAGAGAGAGAAGGAAGAGGGGCACTCTGGGCACTGTGGACATCAGCTACAGCACCGGTCTGAGCACGCGCAGTGGGCCTGGCCAGGAGGCCCCCTCCCCTTGGCTCTCAGGGCTGTTGGAGGAGGGGCGGGTCTGCAGCAGGTGGCCGCCCCTGGGTGGGGCCCACAGGCCAAGCCTGCAGGGGTATAAGCGGGAGGCTGGGCCAGCAGAGCACCTGTCAGGGACAGCTCCCCTGTGCAGGTGCCAGGCAGGTGGCTCCGGCCGAGCCCAGCCCCAGCATGAGCTCCTTCGACCTCCCGGCACCCTCCCCACCTCGCTGCAGCCCCCAGTTCCCCAGCATCGGCCAGGAGCCCCCCGAGATGAGCCTCTACTATGAGAACTTCTTCCATCCACAGGGCGTGCCCAGCCCTCAGCGGCCCCCCTCCTTCGAGGGGGGCGGCGAGTACGGGGCCACCCCCAACCCCTACCTCTGGCTCAATGGACCGGCCATGACTCCGCCACCCTACCTGTCGGGCTCCAACACCAGCCCCTTCCTGCCCCAGGCCTACGGTGTGCAGAGGCAGCTGCTGCCAGGCATGTCTGGGCTGGGGGGCGGCGACCTGGGCTGGCTGCCCATCCCCTCGCAGGAGGAGCTGATGAAGCTGGTGCGGCCCCCCTATTCCTACTCGGCTCTCATCGCCATGGCCATCCACGGGGCGCCCGACAAGCGGCTCACCCTCAGCCAGATCTACCAGTACGTGGCCGACAACTTCCCCTTCTACAACAAAAGCAAGGCCGGCTGGCAGAACTCCATCCGCCACAACCTGTCTCTCAACGACTGCTTCAAGAAGGTGCCCCGCGATGAGGACGACCCAGGTAAGGGGGCTGCGGGCGCAGTGTGGAGTGGGTGGGGCAAGCCTCCGACGCCCCCAGGGAAGGTTCATGTCATTCCAAACCAGCACCCCATTCTAGACAGTTCTGATATGGCTGTGTCCCCCCAAGACAAGGGGCTCAAGGTTGTCAGTGAAGGAGACTGGGAGAGCCCAGGGGGCAGATTTGGATTTTGACCTTGCCTGGACCACGGACCAGCCAGCGACTTCCAGCATTTTAGGTCCCTGAGCCTCAGTTTCCCCACCTGCAAAATAGGGAAGATAACAGTGGCTCCTTTCCAGGCCTGTGATGGGGGTCATGAAATAATGTATGCAGGGATTTTGGTGCTAACAAGCACCCAGTAGACTATAGGAACTGTTATGATTAATCTGAGTCCCCAGCCCTCACCTCATAGAAAGTCCTTGGGGTGAGTTGGACTAGGCCAAGCCCAAGTGCACCCCCAGCCTTCTCGGACAAGATCTAACTTTGTTGAATAAGCATGGGCCACATTGTGCTGCCTGCTGTACATAACCTTCTTTAATGCAACCCTGCAGGATAGCTCTTATTAAACCCATTGTACAGATAAGGAGACTGACACTTAGAGGCATCCTGCCTAAGGTGACACAGAATGGAGGGATAGCCGTGGAGCCTGAAGCTGAGTGGAGGTCTGTCTACCACCAAAGACTGTGAACTTTTCCTTTTTAATGATGACTTTCTAAAATTCAGGGCCATACAGAATGGCCATACAGGGCCGTTAAAAACTCAGCTATGCATTTCCCAGAATTGAAGTCCATTCTTTTTCCCCCACAGGAAGCCAGGGCATGGCTCAGAGCCCCCACCTTCACCCACTTCGAGGCTAGCAAGGGTAGAACTATTGGGGCCCCAGGGGAAGGCAAGCGTCCAGTCCAATGACTGGCCTCACCCGCAGGCTGAGCTCAGGCCTTACCTCTGGACAGCACCTCATGGTGATGCAGCCCAGCTACACGTCTAGCATCAGCCCTTTCTCACAGTCAGCCTGAGGAAGAAGGGACTGGTACAACCGACCCACTTTTCAGACTAGGAAACTGAGGCTTGCCCGAAGTCCCTCCACCACTTAGGAGCAAAGCCAGGACTCAAGTCCACCCTTGGACTCCATGCCCAAAACTTTCAGGGAGCCCTGAAGTGTTTCCTTAGTTTTCTTCCACGTCAGCAATGGAAGGAGCCCCTCCCTCTCCATTCCCCCAGCCCCTGAACGTCTCCCAGAGGCCCGCATTGTAAGCACTTTCATGGCTCACGCCTCTGTGCTCCCAGAGGGCCCAGTTGTGAGCAGGGAGCTGAGCTAAAGATCCCTGTGTTTTCTGTACACTATTCCTCTGTGTCTCTCTCCCTGCCTTTTGTTCTGCCTTTTGCGTGTGTTTCTTTGGTGTTTAGTTTGTGACGCTACACAGAAACAGGAGCAGAGCGTTTTGTCCATCTCTCTACTTAACCTCTCCCACTTTTGTGCCAGGCAAAGGGAATTACTGGACCCTGGATCCCAACTGTGAGAAGATGTTCGATAACGGAAACTTCCGCAGGAAGAGGAAGAGAAAATCAGATGTCTCCTCCAGCACGGGATCCTTGGCCTCGGAGAAAACAGACAGCAGCCTCCTGGCGGGCAGCCCGAAGACCGCAGAGGCCCAGGACATCTTGGACAGTGCGTCACCAGGCACCACGAGCTCCCCAGAGAAGCAGTCCTCACCTCCCCCGTCGGGTACCCCATGCCTCAACAACTTCCTCTCCACCATGACAGCCTATGTGAGCGGTTCGAGCCCGGTGAGCCGCCCTGTGGCAACACCAGGACTGAGCCCTGAGCCCGCTGACAAGCTGGGACAGAACTTGCTGAACTTCAGCTCCTACACCCCACTCACCAACCTCAGCAGCCATGGGGGCGGGGGCGAATGGGCCAACCCCATGCCCACCAACGCTCTCGGCTATGGAGGCTCTGTCCTCAACCAGTTCAGCCCTCATTTCTACAACAGCATCAACACAAACAGTGTCCTCTACCCCAGGGAGGGCACTGAGGTTTAGAACAGAACAGCTCCTGAACCACATGGACATGCATGGGAGGAAAGCAGTTGAGGCCTCCCATGCCAGCATCACTGTGGTCCAAGACTCTCAACTACCCAGGCATACACAGGAAGCTCAGAGCAATTCATCCTTCCCCTAGAACATTGTGTAAACCTTCTGTTTATCTCACATACGTCCACACACACACTCACCAACTTTGCAGTGGAAATACTGGTGCTCCTGATAGCAGTAATCATGGCAGCCATTTGTTGAGTACTTACTATGTGCCAGGTGCTATGCTAGGCTCTTTAAAGGCATGATCACACTTACTATTTACAGTTACCCTGTGGGGTTCAAATGAATCTCCTCCTTTAACAGATGAGGATACTGAGGCTCTAGGAAGCTAAGTAACTTCACAGGATTATACAGATTAGTAAGTGACAGAGTCATGAGTCAAGTCTGGGTCTGTATGACCCCCAGAGTTCGGGTGAACAAAGGCAGGAATGGAACAATTGGTTGAACAGTCAAGGCAGGTCAGTGTGTCAGGTGCTTATAAGGCAAGCACATCCACTGCCCTATGGCTGTCCATCAAAATTTAGCCCTGGCCCCAGGCACATCTCATCCTGCTCCAAGTCCTTGTTCTGGGGCTCCCAACTTACCTGTAAGCACTTCTTTTGCTGCCATTCAGGAGGAAAGCCCAAGCTCATGCCCCTGAAGGACAGTGTGTCCCACCTCTCCCCACAGGGGGACATCACTTCCCCAGCCCCAGAGACCTTGAGCAGGGCAGGGAGAGGAGTCATGTACCCCATGCCCCCCACCCCAGCACTGTCCACTTACAAAATGTTGTAAAGCCCAGCTTCCTGTGTTCATGTCATGGACCAGTGAGCTGAAAGTGGCTGAGTCTTCCAAGAGAAACAAGGCTGAATGAGCGCTTCCTTTTTTATAGCCTGGGAGAGGTGAACGTCTGAGGAAACAAAGCCTCAAGGGAGGGACCTATAGCCCACTACACAGGGGTCCATGCCTGCAGCTCCTGGGACTTTTTTCTCATTTTTATATGTATTTACACGCCCGTGATGTGTCATCACAGCATACCCTGGGAAGTGTTTTTGTTTTCTTATTTTCTTTTTAATTAAAACAAAAACAAAAACAAAAAACACTGTGCATGTCCCTTCCTTTTGAGTTTTCCTGTCTCTTAGCTGCTGGTCGACTAATCGTGGAGCCAAGTGCAGCCTGGAGCTGAAGGTTTTGGGGCCAGGAGACAGAGAAAGAATGGGCGTCGAGGATTCTGTCTTCCTCGCCACCAACGTGGAGATGGGACAAGTGTCCCCAGTGAAAAGAGGGGCACTTGCAGGGATGGGGTAAGTGCATGAAGGAAGCCATCCATATTGGACACAAAACAGGAACTGAGCATGACTGTCTTTGCAGCTCAAGCAACCCTCATAGCTGTGCTCTGTGTAATCCCCCTCATAACCCTGTGAAAGGGGTGCTACTGGTCCCATTATACAAAGGAGAAAACTGAGGATCAGGATGGTTGAACCACTTGCCTGGAGTCCACAGCCTGTCCCTGCCCAGGGCGTCTGACTCCTGCACCTTGGACATGGCTACGCCTAGTGGCAATGACAACAGTGCTGTTGGCTATGATTCACTGAGGGCTCTAGGCAGGCACCTGGCCAAGTGCTGTGCAGGTGGGAGCTCTTTTATGCTCACAGCAGCCCATGTGTGTGTATATTGGCGATTCCCTGCGCTGCTGGCACAGTGCATGCTGAAGGACCTGTCCATGGCAGCTGGAAGCTTCTAGTTGGAGTCTCCGCCTGGGGCATGCATGCAGAAGGTTCAAACCCAGGCTCCCTGGCCACCTGCATGAGCCATGCCAAGCTGCCCACTCAGACTTCGGCAGGAGCTCTCTTTCCCTAGAGTAACAGAGGTCAGGTGGTAAACAACAACAGTAACAATAACAATGATGATAATAACAGCACACATGAAAGGTTTACTATGTGTCAGGCGCTGTGTTAGGACTTGGCTTGTTTTGTTGCATTTAATCCTTCGAATAATCCAATGAAACCAACAGTATTATCTCCATTTTAGAGATGAGAAAACTGAGGCCTGGAGAGATTCTGTAACTTGATCCAGGACTCACAGCCAGGATTCAAATGCTGCTGTGGCTGAAACTCTAACCCACTGCACCTAGTGCTGAAAGCCCAGCCTCGTCACAGGGGAGCAAAATCAGGAAAGCTGAAAAGAGAAAAAGCAGGCCTCTTTAGAGACCCCTGAGATTCGTTCCTGGGGTATCCCTTTCCACAGGGAGCCAGACTTCTGGTGGTAGAGGCAGATACAGTGGTGGTGCCCTCGCTGCAGAGATGGGAAATGTGAGGCTGGGGGAAGAAGGGACTTCACAAATGTCACCCGGGAGATGGGGCAGAGGCAGAGCTGAAATTCAGGTCTTTAAGCCCTGACCAGGACTTTCTGTCACACTAGATGCCACCAAATTTGCCCCAGCTGACTCTGCACCTCCACCCTCTGTATTGATAATGGCACCTTGCTCTGCAGGCCTCACCCCTTCCCCAGCAAGCCTGCCACGGGTTCAGTCTTAGCAAGGCACAGGGTGGGAAGGGGCCCAGAGACACCAGCCTGGCAGGGTGGGAGATGCTGGTTTAGAATCGAGGCCACAGCACTCAAGTCTCCATTCCTCTTCAGCCAGGAATCCAGTGGGGATGGCAGTGAAAGGAATGTCTGCAGGGCTGTGACAACACAAAGACCTTGCCACTGGACTGTGACACTTGAACGTGGGGAGTTCATGGTAGCAGGCCGGGAGCTCACAGGAAAGGACTCACAAGAGGCCCAAGTCAAGAAGAGGACATCCTGGTCAGCTTACACAGGCTGCTTCTTACCCCGCTTTTGGTCCTCGTCCTCTGGGAAGAAACGAGAGCTGGAGAGAAGGGGCAAGGAAGGGATGGATGAAGGAGGACCGGTCATCCACCAAGCATTCAACCCTGTGCACAGAGCTCTGGCTGGACGTTGTATTTATCCCCCCACTACAGTCTGGCTCTCCATTGACCACATGGCCACCAACACCAGTAAAGGGTCTGAGATGAGGGCTTGCTGTGTGTTGGAGGAAGGCTGCATGGAGGAGGTGAGACTAGAGCCAAGAATCAAAGGACCACCCTTGGCTCCCCCTCCCCATACTCATGTTCCCAAGTTCCCAAACTGAAAGGTGACCCTAGGAATGGGCAACATGGGGGCTGCTTCATCGTGGGGTTTAGAAGTGCCAGAAAATCATCCCCTCAACACACACACACACACACACACACACACACACACACTTACATGTGTATTTAACCCCTACACTTGTCCCTAGAGGTCAGAAGCCATTCATTTCAACAGGGAATAAAAACTTACATGCCTCTGTCAGAGGATAATGAAGTTTTTCAGTCCCCTTCAGAGTGGAACAAAAGGACCTATTAGAAGTTTGGTCCTGGGGCGCCTGGGTGGCGCAGTCGGTTAAGCGTCCGACTTCAGCCAGGTCACGATCTCGCGGTCCGTGAGTTCGAGCCCCGCGTCGGGCTCTGGGCTGATGGTTCAGAGCCTGGAGCCTGTTTCCAATTCTGTGTCTCCCTCTCTCTCTGCCTCTCCCCCATTCATGCTCTGTCTCAGTCGCAAAAAATAAATAAACGTTGAAAAAAAAAAATAAGTTTGGTCCTAAGGCCATCACTTCAAAGATGAGGAAACTGAACCCTCAGAGAGAGAGAGGGCTGGACCAACGTCATGCTGCCCGTTAATAATAGAACACACGTCCGGGCACAAATGTGCTGATTTCCTATGTGGTCCAGGATTCTTGGCACTTCAACATGCCTCCCCCACCACCCGTATCAAACCCCGTCCAGGAGCAGGTCTTGACGGTGGGCAAGAGCATGAGGTGAACGGCAAAGATGGAGGCCAGACCAGGGTGGGAGGAGTGGTGGCACTGACAGGTGACTGAGCAGGTGGGCAGCTGGTCAGAAACCCAGGGACCCTGCCTGGTATTCACAGCCAGGCTTGTGTTCTCCTGAACATGAACAATTTCTCAGAACATCAGCATCAGGCAGGGCCACTCACTCGGCGACCGGGACAGATCAAGACACAAACGAGCCCCTCCGTAATCGTGTGTGAACACAGACAAAACATAGACAGTGTTCAAGCTACAAAAATGACCAAACGTCCCCCATACTGGCTCCTGCGAGGGGCTGCTGCTTCTTTATCAATTACAACGCCAGCCATAGTCTGGTCTTCCCTCCCTGTAGGCAAAATTTACTGAGATGCCCAATCTTAGGCTTGCCCCCACCTCCTCCTGGTAGCATTTGAGCCAGAGCAAAGCCTCATTTCCTGACACCCTTCCTGAAGTGCCTAGTCCTTTCTAATACCCTCTCACTGAGAGGCCCACAATTCTCCAACTTATTCAACCACAAATGTGTCCCTGGTGGCCTTTGGCTGGAGGACATTGACACTGGGCAGGTCTACAACTCATTCATGGATTTGTTTATTCATCAAATGTCTATTGAGCAGCTACTATGTGGTGAGGACCATTGGGGTCTGGAGATTTAATAGTGAGCGATACACGGGCCCAACCTCAAGGGGCCTGTGGGCTGGCGGGCAGAGAGACAGGCAAGCGATGCCTCAGCACAGCTCCCTGTGGCATGTGCTCCAACAGAATGGCATAGAGGAGGCACCTAACACAGGGCAGGGGGTCAGGCAGGCTCACTGGAGTCCATGACACTTGGGCAAGGTCTTTAAGGCCCAGCAGGATTTCTCCTCTTTCCCCAGTAGGAAAGAGAGAAGGAATGAGCCCCTCAGGCAGAGGTAGAATATGTGCAAAGGCCGGGGGGAAGAGAGAGGGAAATGCAAGTGGTTCAGCACGCAGGAGCGAAATGCAGCCAGTGAAGGAAGCAGAGCCCCTCCTGCTTTAGGGTACAACCTGAGCTCCCAGAACGTGCACAGACAGAGCCCCTGCTTTGCACAACAGCTGAGGCAGAAACTGTAAGAGAACAACTTACAAAGTTGACTATTTACAAATGGCATGTGTCTGGATGGCACAGCCACCATCAAAGGGACACACGGAGGGACGTAGTACAGCATACACGTCAAAAATTTAACAATCCGAACACGGGAAGATCTCTGACAAGTTGAGATAAAGTCCTTGCCAGTAGAAAATCTATTTTCACCCAAGAAGAAAAGTAAATAGATAACGCACATAGGAAAGGACACCCAGTCTGTTTAATGATTAAAGAAATGTGAAAGAAAGCAAGAATGACCTGCCCTGTCCACCACACACACGTTAACCATGTGATAGCTGTTGTGCTGCACGTGGGAGGGAACAGGTGCCCTCGTCCCGCACTCTCGGGAGAACAGGCGGAGAGATCTTCTTAGGGACGATTTCAAGAATGTGCATGAAAGTGTCTCATGTGCATCTCTTTTGACCTAGGAATTTCTCTCCTGGGAATTTTATTTTTGAAGCTGAGCAGGCAGTTGTATGTGCGAGTATGTCCATGTCGGGGAGGTTCATCTGAGTCAAGCAGTGGAATACCTTGCATGTTCGTGAACAAAAAACCGAGTAAATAAGCGGCGGCAAGCGAGAATCACGGGATCGTGCATAGCTGATAAAAGGGAGGAGCCAGATCCTGCAGATCTACCTGGAAAGGTGCAAACGGTGCACTGAAAGGGGAGGGGCTGGGAGCAAGCTATAAAACCATATGTCACATGCCCTATGTATGCAAATATATGCTATGGGTATTTAAATGTATGGAGCAAAACACACACAGAGAAAGGGGTAGAAAAAGATCAAGAGTGCCAGTGAGAAAGAAAGAAAACAACACAGGAAGGGGGACAGAGAGAAGGAGGGGAGAAGAAAGGGGATTTGGAAAGGTATCTGATCAGGTTAATAACCACTTTAAAATGGATCGAAGTTTTCTTTTTTTTTTTCTCTTTGGTTCTATAGTCTCCCTGCCCCGCCCCCCCACCCCCCACCTTGCGCTTCCTTGCCTATATTTTCTATTTTTTAAATGTAATTTGTTGTTATTATAAGAAAGACATGAAGCCAACACAAGTCGTTTTTAAAAGAACCCAACTCTCCCAGCTTATGCCCCACCCACCCCCAGTGTCAGCAGGAGGCAGCAGCAAGGCTAGAGGCCAGCCTAACCCGGGTGCTAGGGCAAGACAGAAGGATTTGCAATTTGTGTGCCCCTCACCTTAAGCTCCAGGAAGGCTCCCGGCCCCTCCTGCAGATCTACAAGAAGCACAGCCCAAGGTTCTGACCTCAAATGCTACTAGTGAGGTTGACAGCCACGGGCCAGGAAGTCTCTGAGAACGCTCCTCTGTGGCACTAGCTCCTGGAACCCCTCTTGGGTGCGAACCACACAGTCTTGGAGTCACACAGACTGGGTTCAGATCTACCATCTGTGTGACCTCCTCCTGGAGCCTCAGTTTCCTTGCTTGTAAAAAGGGAATAACACTAGCACCCCCGCAGAGTCGCCATGAGAAATAAATGAAATAAGACGGTAAGGCACCAGAGGCAATCACTCAGTAGACAGTAGCTTTTATTACTAAGTCACATCCTCCTACTTAAACGACATCACTGAGCCTTCATTCAACTGGCTAACTCCTTCTGTGGCTCAGAAGAACCTGCACTCATTTCTAAGAGCTATTATAACAAATTACCACAAACTGAGCAGATGAAAACAACAGAAACATATTCCCTCACAGTTCTGAAGGCTGAGCCCAAAACCAAGGTGTGGGCTGGGCCAGACTCCTTCCAAAAGCTCTAGGGAGGCGTCCTTCCTTGCTTCTTTCTAACTTCCGGCCACCAGCAATCCTTGACCTTTCTTGGCTTGTAGACACATCACTCCGATCTCTGCCTCTTCATATGGCCTCTTCTGTGTGTGGGTTTTTTGTTTTTTTTTTTGTCCTTTTCTTCTAAGGACAATAGTCATACTGGGTTTAGGGCCCAGTGTGACCTTATCTTAACTTTACTAATTATATCTATAGATACCTTATTTCCAAATAACATCACATTCTGAGTTTCTGAGTGTACATGAATTTTTGGGGGGATGCTATTTAATCCAGTGCACCCTCCAATGCTTAACAATGTTGGCACTATGCCCAGGGAGCTATCATTCCATAACCCTTGATGACAGATCAACTGAACATGTCCTCCTGCCCTGGACATAAGAATCTGCTTACAGAGGTCAAATGGCCTTTGTTAGCAAACTCTTACTACAAGGTACCCCTCTTCTCTGGCACCAGACACTCTAGTCCTTGAGGTGGCCAATGATGAGTCTCTCGTCTGCAAAGGCTTCCAGTATTGGAGGACAGGTGATGGAGAAGATCTTTATCCCATGCTTCCTGCTTCTGTTGCCCTGGGCATGTTCATTTGGTAGGTCAGAGCAGAGTCAAGGAATTCACATTTATTGGGTATCAAATGTGGTGCTTTTTACTGAGGACCCCATTTAACCTGCACAACCAACTTTTCAGTAATTGTCAGCCTAGTTTTAAGGACAAGGAACCAAGAATCAGAGAGTGTAACTTGGCCAACATCACAGGCTAGTAAATGCTAGAGTCGGGATATCAAAGTTCATAATCTTAGACATTACTTACCATCACCATAGCCTTCAAGAATTAAATGAGAATTTATATTTGAAAATGCCTGGCACACAGGAGGTGGTCAGGAGAGTCTGTCTCTTTGAGTAATCCCCATCTCGCTCCCCTGCTGCGGCTCTTGGTCTGTAATGACCCAGCAGTGAGGAAATGGATATACAATTTAGGTCGTGCTGTACATGTTTGTTCCTTTCTATCTAATGGCCAGAGGCTGGGGCAGTGACATGGGGCCATTCCTTACCCAGGCACACTGCCTGCCTTCTGGATCCTTGCTGGGATGGACTGACTGCCTTGGAAACCTCGTATGTCTTGCCTGTGAGGAGATGGCAGACTTCTCCCCAACCTCTGTGTTTTGCACACGTCACCGATGTTCAGCATACGATCTTTGGGGTTCAAAGGACCTATGCTGTCCACAGTGTGGACCAGCACACTTACCAGCTCCTCCCAGAGCCCCGTGGATCCTGAGGACCCTCTTCCCCAACTATGGCTCCCAGGATCCAGAACAATTCTCAAAGCTCCCAGCACATAGCACCGGAAAAAATAAATGAGGCAGCATCTCCCAATCTCTTAGACCCAGGCATGCCTCAGATTTACATTTCCTGTGGACAACTAACTTCCAGCTTAACCTTGGAGAAAATGCTCAGAAAGATGGGGTGGGAGAGCCACTGCTTGCACTCCCTGTGACAGAGAGCCCGGGAAGGACAGTCAGCTCCCAGCTGCCCCGAAGCACTGCCCTTTCACCCACAGCCATGGCCGCAGGTCTGACTCCTGCCACTCATCACTGCACACTTCAAAGCACTCCCCCTCCCTCCAAGCCTCGGTTTCCCCTTCTATAAAATAAGCACGAGTTTGGATATTGGATATGAATGAGCTTTAGAAACCTTTAAGTGCTGATACAGGCAAGGGCTCATATTAGAGCTCTTACGGTTTTAGCTCCTCCCATGAGCCAAATGCTAAAATAATAATGCCAGGTGGGCATTACTCTCCCCATTGAACAGGTAAGGAAAGGTGTCTTAGAGACCTTGTTTTGCTCACATTCCCACAGAGGCAAGACTTGTGCCCAGGTCTATCTGGCCCACAAGCCCAAGGTCCTTCAACAATAAAAATGAGAGGGAAAGGAGAAATACTAATCTTCCTAATAGGGCTGCCTGACCAAGCCAATGCAGCTCAGAGCAAATTGCTGGGTACCGGCCGCCCAGGCATGCCAAGTTCTTCCACCCTGCCAGGTCTGTGACCAGGTCTTCCATATAGGCTGGGCCCTGCCCTGCCAGTTTTCTCAATCTGCCTCACCTCTGGCGAGAAGGGAGGGGAGGTGGCCGTTATTTAGAAAAGACCACACATTCTGAAGGAAACTATGGTTGGAAGCAAATGGTGCCATAAATACAAGAGTGGCATCCTTCGGCAGAGAGTTCTGCTGGAATGAAGGGGGGTGGGGGGCACTTTCTTCTGGAGGTTGACATGACAGGGACACATGGTGCTGTCTTGGCTCTGGGTAATGGCCTGGTATGGGACACGTGGAGCAGAGGGGGGAGGAATGCTAATAGGGCTAACCGTGGGAAGAGAGCATAACCAGCCGTTTCGGCTCTGGGACTGTGGAGCCCGCGGGGAGAGGGCACAATCCACGTCAGGGTGAGTTTGGACACAGATGACTCTTCTGCTGCTACAAGGAAAGCAGTCTCGCTTTCTCCAGCAGCTTTCACTTTAGTATGGTGCCTGGAGATAGGAAAGTGTTTGACAGTGTGTGTGGGTGGGTGGGTGGGTGGGGAGAACACCCCGACCCAAGCACCTAAGTTACTCACCTGGAAGAGGAAAGAGTGGAACAAACTAAACTCCTAAGCTCCTTTTAGCTTTGACCATCTGCTTTACATCCATGATCATATTCTGATGGCCAGAAGAACCTTGACAGGTAGATGAGAATTATCTCCATTTCTCAGACGATGGGCATACAGAATGAGGCCTTACCCTAGTGATAGAGCAGGTGTGAGAGACCAGGGTGGTTCTGTGAGCTGTCTGCACTGTCATGGAGTGTCGGTGAGACCATATCAATGACAACATAGATTCCTAAATCCCCCAGATCTGGTGTCTTCATCAGCTTGGGCTGCCATAACAAAATACCATAGCCTGGATGGCTTAAACAACAGACATTTATTTCTTAGTTCTGCAAGCCGAAAGTCCAAGATCAGGGTGCCAGTGTGGTCAGGTTCTGCTGAGAGCTTCCTCTTCGTGGCTGGGAGATGGTCACCCTTCTCGCTGTGACCTCACATGGCAGACAGAGAGACATTTCTGGAGTCCTGTGGGATTAGGTCCCCACCCCTATGACCTCATTTAACCTTAGTTACCTCCTAAAAGCCCTGTCTCCAAGTACAGTCCCATTAGGGTTAGGGCTTCAACATATGAATTTGGGGGGACAATTCAGTCCAGCCTACGTGGGAGAGAAACTACTGACACAAAGAGAGACATGGAATGAACTTGGGGCCAAGAGAGATAGCTCTTGAATCTAACTCTTCCATGCTGGGGTCCCAGAAGCTGGATTCGTGGGGGGAGAGGACGCAGCAGACAATAAAACCATTGCACGTTTTGGAAAGTGACTGCCTCAGTCCAAACCCTGGCTCCTGCCACTGTATGAGACAAGTCCCTGAGGCCACAAGTTTCTCATGAGTATAACGGTGATCATCTCACCCTCCTCACTATTCATGGAATGCCTGTGAAATCTTGATGAGGTATAGCTGCATGTCCGAGCATGTGGGGCTCATGGCACTGGTGCACACAAGATGATTTAGGTGACTCATAGACAAGGAGTTAAATGACACCGATCCTTGGGCCAAAGCTTGTCTTTTCCCTGTTCAGGCCTGGTTTCAGCTGAGGAGAAATCCCCAGCTGGGCGCCGGCCTGTCTTTAGCACCTCCCTAATCTTGCTAATCTCCTTTTTTAACAGAAGCTTACAGCCCTTTGAGGAGATGATATCCCATGATAATTGAATAATAGTTTGTTTAATTGTATTTACTTTTACTGTTGCCTTCTCTCTATAGCAAGAGATGCTGGTTCACTTTGCAAAGTAATGACATAAAGGTCCAATATGTTTATTTTAGGAAACCGTGACTTGATTTCAAGAAAACATAGCAAGTGAAGAGATTATAGGTAAGACATGATTATGGCTCAAAATGAAATGAAAACAAGCAAAAGTAATGCCTGAGGGATGCATTTGGGCCTCTCTGTGTTCCTGGAGGTAAAGTGTCAGACCTGCTCCTGCTCTGACATTTACTGACATGGCAGCTCTCTCCTGTTCATTTCCTTAAGGGGACGACCCCATCTGTGTCTGGCTGGAGCAGGTGGTCCCTCCTATGGGGCCGTCCAGGTGTGATTTGCATTCTGGAAGGAGTAGGTTGGCCAGCACTTGTGACAGATGTTGCCGGCAATGATAAAGGCCCTCACCTCAGGTAAGCCTGGTCTCTTGTTACCTGCATGGATCCTACCCTTGACCTGGTGACATTTTCTACACTCTCTCAATAAGAGCCTATCAATAAGGCCTTGGCTTCCTGGCTCAGCATCCAGGCTAGGGACTCAACGACCCTGCAGTAACCAAGAGTCTATGGTGGCCCCTCGCCATTTTTTTAAGTAGCCCATGGAAAGAACAAAATTGTCATTGTTGACTAGCTGCCTGAGTCACAAACACAAGACATAAGAAAATATCCTTCAAGAATGAATATATTCCCATGTTCCTACATCAGAAGACTTAACACTGTGAAAATGACAACACTCCCCAAACTCATCTACAGATCTAATGCAATTCCTAGTAGGATCCCAGACGATTACTTTATAGAAATTGACAAGCTGATTCTAAAATTCATATGGATCTATAAGGGATCCAGAACAAACAATCCTGAATAAAAAAAATTTAAAAAGGAACAAAGTAGGAGGACTTCCACTTCCTGATCTCAAAACTTCCTACAAAGCAAGAGTAATTAAGACTGTGTAGTACTGTCACAAAGGTAGACATAGGGACGTGAAATAAGGTTGAGAGACCCACACATCTGTTGTCCACTCCTTCTGACAAGGGTACAAACCATTCGCTAGAAGGAAAAAAATCTTTTCAGCAAATGAAGCTGAAACAGCTGGAGAGCCACATGTGAGTGAATAAAGTTGAAACCTTACCTCACACCATATACATAAATTAACTCAAACCGGATCAAAGATCTAAATTTAAGACATAAAAGCATATGAACCTAAGTAGAAGGTATAGGAAATTCTTTGATCTGACCCAAAAGCACAAGCAACAAAGAAAAAGTTAGATACTTCATCAAAATTAAAAACTTGCATGCTTCAAAGGACACCAACAGGAGAGTGCATACACAGGCCACAGAGTAAGAGAAAGTATTTGCCAATTGTATATCTAACCAGGGACTTGTATCCAGAATGTATAAAGAACTCTTACAGCTCAATAACAGAAAGACAACCCATTTTTAAAAGAGACAAAGGATTTGAATAGACATTTCTCCAAGGAAGGTTTACAAATGGACAATAAAACATGAAAAGATGCTTGCAAACATTAGTCATCAGAGAAATGCAAATCAAAACCACAGTAAGATACTACTTCACCCCCACATGGATAGCTAGACTCATTCACATGAAACACAACACAGGTGGTGCCCTTGTGGGTCCTAAAACAAGGGGAAACTTCTCATTATAAACCCGAAGGACTAGCTAGCTAAGCGGGGTGGAGTGGCAGGGGGGAGTCCCTCTAACTTTGTGAATTTAATTAATTCAACAAGATTCTCTTTAGCGCCTACTTTGTGCCAGGTGCTGAACTAGGTGTAGGAGCCACAGCAGGGAACAAAGTCCATACCCTAGTGGAACTTAATTTTTAATGGGGGAAACAGCCAAAAAACATAAGCAGGTTATATAATTATATTAGCATTGAATACTAGGCCAGGTAGTGATCATTGCTATAAAGTAAGCCAAAGCAGGGTCAGGGCTCAGACAGTGAGTGAGGTGACATTGGAGCAGAGACTTGGATACGTGAAGAAGCCAGCCATGCAGACAGCTGAAAGAAGACCACTCCACCAGGGCGGGAGGGACAGCAAAGTGCAAGGACCCTGGAGAGGAAAAGAGCATGGTATGTTTGAGGAATAACCCCAAGACCGGGGTGGTGAGCAAAGTGAAGGGGCAGAAACTAGCATGACCTCACAGGACTTGGCAACAGGTTGGATTTTATCACTACTAAAGGGGAGAGCAGTGGGGACAAGAGTTTGCGTGGAGGGAGAAATAGAAGAGACTAAGCTCAGGATGCTTTGAAGGACTCACAGCCACCCCAGGACCACCCCTGAATATGTCTGCCAATTAAAGGGCACCAGCAACACTTCAAATTGGCTATTTTTTCCCCAAAATACAGATGATGATACCCTGGTTTCCAGAAGGGTGGGGACAAGAGCTGTCAGTGCAGAGCCCGACGCAGGGCTCGAACTCATGAACTGTGAGATCATGACCTGGGCCAAAATCAAGAGTTGGATGCTTTACAGACTGAGCCATCCAGATGCAGCTCAGTAAATCCTTATTATGCAAAATTCCAGTTCCATCTCAATCACCAAAGCCTCTGGCATCTTCCACACCAATCTGGCCACAAGAAGTGCCAGGCAAAGAGGGAAACAAAGTCCCTGTGTGACAAAGAGGAGAACAAACTCCAGCCCCACCACTCATGAGCCCGGTGACCTTGGGTGGATCACTTCTTTCTGAGCCTCAGTCCCCTCCTCTGTACAGTCGGGCTGCTGTGCCTGATTTATGGAGCGGTTCATGATTCATCAAAAGTGGGTTTTTTGAAAACACTTTCTGCAGGACTGTGTCATTTATTTACTTGTTTGTTTTCCAAATTCCCATTTAGACTGCTTGAGAGCAGGACATTGTCTGTCTGGTTCATCTCAGCCATCCCAGGGCACAGCACAGAGCCCGGCACCCGGGAGGCACTCCCCAATTATTTGCTCAGTTTATGAATAGTACATGCTTACTAAGTATTTGCAAAGACAATATTGGATGCAGCTTCAGGATCTTTTTTGTTCCTGACTATTACAAAAGAAGATTTTCCCTGCCTGTTGGCCCAAATGACCACTACATAGCTTGTATTGTAAAGTTACTAGTGATGATACTTTCCATGAAGTTTCTCTCTAAATGAGCAGATTTGCCTGTGAATCTGTTAATGCTTCCCAATTGCCTTTGGATTTTTCTACCCAATCCGTTGATTTGGGTAAAATATGTGATCTAATCAGTATCTACCCCAATATCTACTATAGAAAAGGAATTAAATTATTTAATTAGTGCATTTATTCATTTTCTTTTTTTCAGTAAATACTTGTTACGAACTTTTAATTGGACTATGGGACTGAGCGCGGAGTAGGTCTCTCATAGTCCCTGCCCTCCAGGAGCTTATATTCTAGCAGGAGAGCCAGACATAAATCAACCCCTTATGCAAATAACTAATTAACTGCCATTGTGATCAGAGCGAAGAAGGCCAAGTCCAGTGCTACAAGTATGTGCATCAGGACCCCTGACCTGAAGTGAGGTATCAGGGAAGGCTTCCGTGAGGAGGTGAGCTTTGGGCTGAGCCTGACTGGAGAGAGGAGAGGACAGCTCTGAGGCAGGAGAGGTCACCACAAGGCATGATCCTGTGGGAGTCTTCCATTTTTGAGGATCAGAAAAGGCCCAAAGCGGAAAGGGACACATGATAATGTTGGAGGTTTGGTGGGGGCAGGTCAGGCAGAACTTTTGTGGACCTGGGAAGGACTTGGAGTTCTAAAAGCAAGGCACCACCATCCAAATGGTTGAATTCAGGTAAAGACAGAACATACTTACCTTCTAAATCATTTTGGCGGATATTTCTGTCAGACTGCACGTTTCAGTGTGTTTCAAAACTGGAATCTTAGGCTTGATCTTCACAGCAGTCTTGCAAGGTCAATAGTGCAGTCAACTCAAACTGTCTCATGTTACAGATGAGGAAACTGAGGCACAGAGACACGGGAGAGATTGATAAAAGCTTGACTAGACAGGGCAAGGTGTTTAACTCTGAATTTCAGCCTTAGGAGCATCCCGAATTCATCCCTGAAGAATGGCGTGGGAAGAGGTAGTGAAGACATCCCATGTTCTCTCTCTGTGGCTCTCTCTAAGAATTTTGAAAACGGTGAATCTGCACCAGGGCAATCTGAGTAGATGTGAGCAGGAAGTTAGCTGTGGGCAGGCCTCAGAGCAAGTGGTCTAGACCGTCCTTTCTTTCTAGCACTGGGGATTTCAGCATGAACCCTCGCTGGAGAAGGCCGGTTCTACACCGGTCCACAGCTTGTCTCCCGTCTTCTCCCACTCAGGGTCCCTTATCTCCTAACGAAAGCACATTTCCTTAACTTCAGAATTAATAAGATAATGACGATCACCAGTATCCACTGAGACTACTGTGCTTTTCTGCTCAGGACCTATTCCCCATCTCCTCCTTCTAATAACAACACCTGATTTTTTCCTTGGAAACAGCTCCAGGGTGGACAAACAATTCAGGGCTAGCCAAGGGGACTTAGTGCCTGTTATCTTAGTGCCTTAGATCTCCCCTTGAGCCTGACCCAGTGCTGATACTCAATAAATGTCTTCTAAATTTAATGGCATTTATGACTTAATGACTGTAATAGGACTCTTTGGGTGTCAAGGGATGGAAAATCCCACCCAGGAAAATTTCATTGGCTCACAGAACAAAAAACCCCCATCGTAGGGTTGGCTGCTCTCCCACTACGACCAGCAGGTGCAGATCTCTAAGGATGTGGAAGAACATGGTCAGAGATTTGAGCTTAGGGAACAAAGGGCCCATAGATGGTGTGGACTTGGGGCAGCAGTTGGGCATCTTATTAGTAGCCACAGAAACTCACTTTGCATATCAATAAGTGGAGAAAGACACAAAGGAAGGCCCGTGAGTGACTCTTAGACTCTAAGATAAGCCAGAGAAGCAGGTTCACGAGAGAGGCGAGGGCTAGGAACACTGGGTACAGGAACTGCAGTCTGGGTCAGCCGCTGGGGCCCTGTGTTTAGAACCACAGTGCCAGCACCTTGCTGCTCTTTCAGGAGGAGTTCTGTACCAGGGCCATTCCCCAAAACTCAAAGCCCAAGGGGCAACATGCACTTGACCGAGCTGGGTCCTGCACCTCCACTCTGCCTGGGTAGGAGAGGTGGCATCCAGACCCTGCTTTCTTCCAAGACTCAGACAGAATTCTTCCCTAAAAAAAAAAAGAAAAAGAAAAAAAAGGACTTGGATGCAAATCTGGGGGGTGGGGAGGGAGTAACAAATATCCATTTCAAGAGGTAAGCTGAATAAGAACCTAGTGGCAACTCAAACTCAGATGCTTTCAGGCTCAGCTGAGCCTATGTCTCTACTAAAGCCCTCCAAATTCAACTTTAGAAACTACTCTTTTGGACAGAAAAATCATGTCAGATCTCACTGTGAGCCACCAATATGTAAGGAAACCTAGATTTCATCCTTTGGGTAATGGGGAGCCATAGAATGATTTAAGCAGGAGAGGAGAGCCTTGTGACCAGGTCTGCATTGACAGAGGTCCCCATAGCTGCTGTGTGGAGAGTAGATTACAGGGAAAGAGGAAGGAGTCCCAGGAAACCAAGAGAGGGAGAGAATAGGACTGTGGAGCTTGGAAGGAAGGGTCAATTTGGGACATTCTTGAGAGAAATAGGCAGCAGGATTGGGTGAATAAAGCTCCAAGGGACATAAGGGTGAGGAGAGGTAGGAATCAAGAACTCCCCATGCTCCTGGCTTAGGAGACCAAATGTCCTCCAACACCTCCTCCCGAGTGCTTGAGTTCTGTTAGCAAGGGAAGGATATTGTAAAGGCCAAATTACACAACCAAAGAGGAAATCCAAGGCAGAGGGAATAATAGAAAGGACTGTGGGCTTGACAGTGTGATTCATTATTACTCTTTAAGGTAAGAAGAGGAAAAAAATAATTGATCCTGGATGAAGAAATTGGGCTTGGCTGAGCCTGGGGCTATGGGAGGTGAGTCTGCTCCAGAATTCTTGGGAGCCTGCGGTTGAGGGGTGAGGCAGAAGGTGGGGAGGACATGGCTGCAAGTGCTTACAGAGACATTCTGTCTGAGGCTGGGGATGGGCGAGTCTAGAGGACTAGGTTTATTGCTTGGAAGGAAGGAGTACATTGGCAGTACTCAGTGCTAGCCCAGCACAGGTGCCTCACTGCCAACTTAGCTAGTGTAAAGTAACTCTTCGGGTTAGCCTGGTGCTAACTCAGCCTGAGCCCCATCTTGTGCAGATGAAGGAATGCAGACCATGAAAGACAGAGCAACTTGAGAAGGTCACACAGTTAAGAAGTGGTGGAACTTATGCAGTATCTCGAAATCTAGGCTCAAGATTCCTGACTCCCAGGGGAATCTGGAATCCCTAAGCCACTTGGTCTTGGAGGTTGTGATCCATGCCAATTTGATCTCCCACTGATCTAGCCACTAACACGATGTTTGATAAATGTTTACATAAGGGAATTAATTTTCCATTGGTCTGGAATCAATTGATCCATGGAGTGGCCAGGATGAATTAAATTTCTCCTGTGGAGATTCAGAGCAGAGGAGAGGAAAAATCAATGAGCGCTTGGTGAGTAGGACAGGCTTCCTTGAGAGTATTAACCAGATATGCCAGGAGGGGAGAGAAGAGAGCTGTCCAGGAGGCCAGGACAAGGGGTACATCTTAATAGGTCTTCCTGTGAATTTTTTATGCCCCCTTAGGGTGGTGAGAACACTTGAACCCAAACTTGACTACAGTCTGTAAAGGATTGCTAGGCTCTGTATGGATGTAAGACAACCTAGGATGTGGAGTTGGGAGATGAAAATAACGAAGTTTCTGGCACAGTCTAGGTCAAAGGTCAGCAAATTTTCTGTAAAGAACCAGATAGCAAACACATTAGGCTTTGCGGGCCAAGAAGCAAAATTTAGGACACTATAAAGGTGCAAGAGAGAATAAAGAACAACTCTCAAATCTTATTAATGAAAAAATGTAATAATAATAATTGAGCCCCAATTTTTGAAATACATTTCCACTAATAAGAAGATGGGATTCCTGGGTCTTCTGGGTGGCTCAGTTGGTTAAGCGTCTGACTTCAGCTTTGGTTAAGCGTCTGACTTCAGCTCAGGTCATGATCTCACAGTTCATGGGTTCACGCCCCATGTCGGGCTCTGTCCTGACAGCTCAGAACCTGAAGCCTGCGTCAGATTCTGTGTCTCCCTCTCTCTCTGCCCCTCCCCTACTCATGCTCTGTCTCTCTCTCAAAAATGAATAAATATTTTTAAAATATTTAAAAAAGAAAAAAAGATGGGAGTCTTTCATGGGGATAATGTTTCATTTAATAGGGATTCAAAGTGAGTATCACCTACCATCAAAATCAATTGCAAATGTTCACTTGTTAATGCTGAACTGCAAATAGATTTTACACATTTCACATCTGACAGTGTCATGTAGCATCCCTGAGATTTGTAACACACCAAGCAATGGCCTCAGTTGTTAGAACCTCAGCAACTACTCAGCTCTGCAGAGCGCAAAAGCCACCATAGACTGTAGGTAAATAGATGTGACTTTTTCTAATAAAACTTTGTTTATGAACAATGAAATTTGATTTTTATACTTTTTACTTGTCACAAAATAGTCTTCTTTTGACTTTTTAAAATCACTTAAGAATGTAAAAACCAGGGGTGCCTGGGTGGCTCAGTCAGTTAAGCATCGGACTTCAGCTCAGGTCATGATCTCACAGTCTGAGTTCGAGCCCTACATCGGGCTCTGTGCTGACAACCAGAGCCTGGAGCCTGTTTCAGATTCTGTGTCTCCCTCTCTCTCTGCCCCTCCCCTGCTCATGCTCTGTCTCTCTCTGACTCAAAAATAAATAAAAACATTGGGGTACAACTGCCCCTATGCATCAGCCAATGTTTATAGCAGCACTTTCAACAATAGCCAAATTATGGAAAGAGCCTAAATGTCCATCAACTGATGAATGGATAAAGAAATTGTGGTTTAGGGGCGCCTGGGTGGCGCAGTCGGTTAAGCGTCCGACTTCAGCCAGGTCACGATCTCGCGGTCTGGGAGTTCGAGCCCCGCGTCGGGCTCTGGGCTGATGGCTCAGAGCCTGGAGCCTGTTTCTGATTCTGTGGCTCCCTCTCTCTCTCTGTCCCTCCCCCGTTCATGCTCTGTCTCTCTCTGTTCCAAAAATAAATAAACGTTGAAAAAAAAAATTTTAAAAAATAAAAAAATAAAAAAAGAAATTGTGGTTTATATACACAATGGAATACTACATAGCAATGAGAAAGAATGAAATATGGCCTTTTGTAGCAATGTGGATGGAACTGGAGAGTGTTATGCTAAGTGAAATAAGTCATACAGAGAAAGACAGATACCATATGTTTTCACTCTTACGTGGATCCTGAGAAACTTAACAGAAGACCATGGGGAGGGGAAGAAAAAAAAAAAGGTTAAAGAGGGAGGGAGCCAAAACATAAGAGACTCTTAAAAACTGAGAACAAACTGAGGGTTGGTGGTGTGGGAGGGAGGGGAGGGTGGGTGAGTGGTATTGAGGAGGGCACCTGTTCGGATGAGCACTGGGTGTTGTATGGAAACCAATTTGACAATAAATTTCATATTTAAAAATAAGTAAGTAAATAAATAAATAAATAAAAACATTAAAATAATTAAAAAAAAAAAAAAGAATGTAAAAACCGTTCTTAGCTTGTGGCCATACAAAAAGACATAGTGAGCCAGACTTGACTCACAGGCCATGGTCCAGCATGAATTGTTGGGCTGCTGGTAACCAGGATTGTTAAGGGACATCTCTGGGCCTATTATCTGACTGGCATGGAAGACATAATGGGAGGAAGTCCTAAGAATTGAGATTATATGGCACTAGAAATAAAGAATTTTGAGGCTTCTGGAGCCTTGAGAAGATCTCGCCTTAGTTCTGGAATGAGGGTTCTCCAGACTACTCCTGACTTGGCAGGTTTGGCAGGACTTGACTAATGCTCTCCTGGCCCAAGACTCCTTCAGTTCTGGGAACCTGATCATGGATTTCATTTCTGTCTGTGTTGCCATTCCTGGCCCCCCAGGTCTTAAACATATGGGGTTTCCAAAGGATGCAGAGCTGCCTAAAAAAAGACAGCCTCCCAGACTCCTGAGACAAAGGTAGCAGTTGGGCTGAGGCACAGAGAGCAGCATTTAGTGCTTCAGCTTGAAAATTGCCCTTATCTCTAGCTGCTCAGGTGGAGTGTGCCACCTGTTTATGAGTAAACGAATGGACTAATCTCAGCTGGAGGCAAAGTAATGGGGCAAGGCGGGGTTGGAGAGCACCCAGACCAAGCTGCCCAAGGTTTAACCCTTCCTAGGCAACAGCAGGTGAGTGTATGGACTACCCCTAACCCAGCACCCTGTTTTCAGCTGGTTCCTACAGGAGTGTGGAGAGCCCCACTCCAAACCAGGACAGTTCAAAGCTCATTCTGCAGCTTTTAATAACTATGAAACCGCCAAGAAGAGCACTGAGTCATTTACTCATACAGCAAATAACCACTGAGTACCTATTGTCTGCTGGGCGCTATTGGGGACATGGCATGAACCAGATAGGCATCATCTAGCTCTGCTCAAACTGAAACGTTCTCAAAATGATCCCTTGACCCTGCCTCCATGTCAAAGCAAAGAGTGTATTATTAGCCCCATTTCACAAAAGAAATAACTGCCATGCATGCACAGGGTCACCCAGGAAATAAAGGTGGAAGGTGGATAAGAACTGAGCTCTCCTTCGTCTGAGCACAAAGGTTCCACTTTGTTAAGACAGTTTTTATTCACTCACTTTGCCCTCCTAGGCGATTGCTACTCTATGCCAAACTCAGTTTGGAGTGCTTGGGATCTAAAGACAAAGGAGCTCATTCCCTTTCCCCAAGGAGTCTGTGGGCTAAAGGGACCACAGGACCCTGGGGTCTACTCACCACATACCGAGCCAGCGAAAGAGCATTTGCAGGGGAGTCCTCAGTGAGGAGGCTGAGCCATATGATGGCTAAGAGACAGAATTTCTACTTAGTAGGTCACTTTGGGCATGCTGCTTTCCTTTCTTAGCCTCAGTTTCCTCATCTGTTAAATGGGTATAGCAATAGCACCTACTTGATTGGCGATTGTGATTGGCTGAATTGAGTGACACATAAAGAGTTTGACACAGTGCCTGGCACACAGTTAGCACTCAATAAATGGTGATCACCAAAGGTTCAGGGGACAAAATATATAGGAACAGGTAAAAGGGTCTAGAATTCAGTAAAGGGGTCTAGAATTCTGTAGGTCAACAGATTTTGTGTGTCTGTGTCAATGTTTTGTCTTTAAACAGTTTTGCACAGGCATTAAGTGTATGTACTGGGAACATTTATTTCTGTGATCTAGTTGAATCCTCAAAGTAACACCTTGAAGTTGATATTATTTTCTTTCTATTTTGCAGATGAGGAAAATTAGGACCAGTGATAGGAAGTTCTCCAAGATCACACAGGGAAGGATAAAAGCCAGGGCTTGAGATCATGTCTGCAAATGTTTGAACCCACATTGGACTGCCCTCTTATTACATGGAAGTGTGAGTTTGGCTGATATTTTGCTGTGGGTAGGACAGGAAAACCAAGGATTAAGTGCTGGTGTGAAGTCACACCCTCATCACAGAGGTGATGATGGAGACCCCGACAGGAATGACAGGAATGACAGGAATGACTGTTAGATTCTAGAATGGGTGACACCAGCAAAAGTAGAATCTGCCCCCACTCCAGGATGACTTCTCCACCAACATCAAGCCGTATCTCTTCTGGATGATTCTTGGTGGTCCTACCTACAGGTGCCAGGTGGGGGACTGAGAAAGATGACCAGGTACTACCTTCACTTTTCCCAAGTTCCCCAAAGGTTTTCTGCCTCCAGGATTATTTCGTTCAGCCAACAACAATGAATACTGACGTGCCACTGCTTCCCACAACTCACCTGCCTCCCTTCAGCTAAAGGAGGGAAGTCCTGATGAATTTCTGTGCCATTTGGTGCTGAATCATGGTGATAGGATGATCTGGCATGTGCTTATGCAAACGAAGTCTCCCCGCTCAAAGACCCGGTTGATCTAAATCAGAGTTGGCCGATACTCAGCCCTGCCCCTCTGCCTTCCCTTGCCCGTGCAGACATCATCCATCTGTCATGGTGCCCCTTCCTGCTGAGCTCTGGGAAGGCCGCAGTATCGGTTTCCTAGCACAGCCTTAACAAATCACCACAAACTGGGGGGCTTATGATGGCAGAAATTTATTCTCTCGCAGTTCCAGAGTCCAGAAATCCAAAACCAAGGTGTCAACAGGGCCATGCTCCCTCCAAAGACATTAGGAGAGAATCATTCCTTATCTCTTCCACTTTCCGGTGGATTCAGGAATTCCTGGCTGTGGCTGCTTTCCCGGCAGCTCTGCCCAGTCTTCACATGGCCTTCTCCTCTTCCCTGTGTCTTCTCTTCTGCTTCCTGTCAGGATGCTTGTTCACCAGGCTCCTGGATGGCCCAGACAGTTAAGCGTCCAACTTCAGCTCAGGTCATGATCTCACAGTTCATAAGTGTGAGCCCGAGCACAGAGCCTGCTTTGGATCCTCTGTTCCCCCGCTCTCTCTACCGCTCCCATGTGCATGCGTGCTATCAAAAACAAATAAACATTAAAAAAAAAAAAGAATATCACTTAGATCTTAATGTGTAAAAAAAACAAAAACAAAAAAGGATGCTTGTCCATGATTTTAGGATGGACCTAGGTAATCCAGGATATGCTCATCTCAAGACCCTTTAACTTAATTGCATCTGAGAATTTATTTTATTTTTTTTTTAATGTTTTATTCATTTTTGAGACAGAGAGAGACAGAGCATGAACGGGGGAGGGGCAGAGAGAGAGGGAGACACAGAATTGGAAGCAGGCTCCAGGCTCTGAGCCATCAGCCCAGAGCCCGACGCGGGGCTCGAACTCACGGACCGCGAGATCGTGACCTGAGCCGAAGTTGGCCTCCCAACTGACTGAGCCACCCAGGCGCCCCTCATCTGAGAATTTAATTTTCCAAATTTTTTTTTCAACATTTACTTTCCAGTAAGATCCTATTCATGGCTCCAAGGGTTAGGACATGGACCTATCATTTTAGAGGCCACAATTTAGCCCACTACAGCCACAGAATCTCTCTCAGTGTAGCATTCAAATTAATTGACCCATACAAGGAGATGCTGGCCCATGAAATGAAATCCTTTTATAATCTCTGGTCTAAATCAAACCGAGTGATTTGATCTAACTATAAATGTCTGAGGAGCACCAGTTATGTAAGTGCCTCAGGGCCCTCAACTGTGCGAGAGGCCGTGGTGAAAAGTACAAGAGAAAGCCCGCTCAACAGGGGCCTAAACACAGCAGCTGGCATATGGTGGTCATTTAATAAATGTTCACTGGGTTTTCCAGGCCGTTTGCTGGGTCCCCTAAGACACAGCCTCTGCCCCAAGGAGAAAATAAGCAAAACCACTCCTACACCTCAGGAGATCCTAAAAGCAAGCAGCCTCCTCCTGGTCTGCTTTGCCTAGGGAAAGCAGATCGCCACTTGCAATCACATGTTTAGTATCTGTCTTCTCCGGCCTTTCATTTATTCAACAAATACATTCAGTGCTCCCCTGGGTCAGTTCTGTGCTGCGCTCAGGGCATAAAATGGCTGATGAGCTCTCACCTAATTGGAATGTGATTGTCTAGCTCCATTTTACAGATGGGAAGAGCAAGGGAGAACACCTAAGCCTGCACTGGACAGGTGTGGATTTCTGTGGATTACAAGGCCTGGCATCTGCAGACAGCAAGCTTGCTGAGGTTGTCCCACTGTCCTTCCTGGCTTCCTCAGCCACTCACCCAGTCTCTCCCCATTGGTTCAGCCTCCCAGAACTAGATATGTGCCAAGCCAGGGGGAGAGGAAGAAAGGAGGAGGGGAGGAAGGTCTCATTGCAGCCTGGCACGGGGTGAATTCTTTATGGCAAGAACCAGATGAGCAGGTGGCCTGGATGCTGAAAAGCCTGGGGAAGAAATATAACTCAATTCCCAGCAGGAGTGCCAAGGGATTGCTCTATTGAGAAATCTCTGCCTTGCAGTCTGCTGGGCTCCAGGGCTGCCCTGGCCAGACTATTTTCCTGGGTTGCTTTCTCCCTGCCAGCTTCATTCTGCTCTCCACCTTGAGACTCTTACACAACAGTCAGGCTCGGCTCAGCTCTCCCCTCCAGCAGAAGCCAGATGCCTCCTTCCAACTGGCTGAGGTGTCCCTCCCCATGCTCCCTTAACACCCTGTGCTTACCTCTCCCATCACTGTCCTCAAGATGCATTGTTTTATTATTACTTTGTGTGTGTGTGTGTGTGTGTGTGTGTGTGTGTGAATTCCCCTGCCCAGGTGGTGACCTTGTTAAGATCAGAGATCATAGCTGGTCTCTGTTGTGTGAATCCAGCACCTGAATCTGGCTTACCTAGATACAAAAGTTTAATGAATAGGCATGTGAAAAAAAAAAAAAAAAAAAAGAATGAATCAGTTGATCAGTTCATCAAACCTTATTTATATACAGGTTGCATGTGAATGTCAGAACCACAATTCAGCCCCAGGGCCATACCCCACGGCCTGTAAGCACCTCTGTCTTACAGGTGGGCTCAGGAGTGTCCAGTAGGCCCAGAAGGGAGGAGGATAGGAGACGGTGAGAAATACACATGACACAGGTGTGGGTTCTGGGTGGAAATTCATGAATTCTTTCGTATGTATTCAGCACCTCCTATGAACCAGGCATTGTGTTAATGTAGTGTGCCCTGATATAAGGCACAGCCTCTGCCTTCAAGAAGTCTACAATTCAGATTGGACAGATACATTGATGGCTTCTGGGGTGCAGTGCAGGGGAAGTGCTGACACAGGAGAAGACAAGCCCAGACCAAGGTCAGCTTTGGGCAGAAACCATCCCACAGCTCAGGGGCATGGCCTACCCTAGATCCCCCAGAGGTCTCTGGGCACACATCATAGCATATTGGTGATGTCTCCCTGCCCCAAGACTGCAACGTCAACTCCTGACCGAGCTTCCAGCCTGCTAGCCTGCCCTTCAGAGTTCAGACTCGCCAGCCCCCATGATCCTGTGAGCAAGTCCTTGAAAGAAATCTTTCTTTCTCTCTCCTTATATACCTATAAGTTTTAACCCATATATATATGTATATACATGTATATATATGTATATATATATATATATATATATATATATATATATACAACCCCCCACACACACAGGTTTTATATATATATATATATATATATATATATATATATATATATACAGGTTGTGTGTATATATATATATATATATATGCATATATATACACACACACACACACACACACAGGTTTTATATAACATATATACAGGTTATATATATATATACAGGTTATATATACATAGATACGTGTGTCTCCAGTTGGTTCTATTTCTCTGGAGGACCCTGACTCATACAGATTTTGGTATCGACCTGTACACTGCTTCAGAGATCTTTCTAGAACACTAGTTGAATCATACCCCACTTATCCCTTCTGCTTAAACCTACCTTTAATTCCCCATCCTCCTGGGGTAAAATCTAAACCCTCCAAGGTGACTTCTAAGACTGGAGCCTTGGTCGATACTCAGCCTCAGTTTCCCCAGTTCCCTGGGACTTCCCTTTTCTCTCCCCATCTTGGCCCCTATTCTTCAGCCGGCCTGAGCAGTGAGGAGATACTGTGAGGATAAGAGCCCAAAGACAGACTCTTAGATGCTGACCTCTCTCTACATCCCTACAGTTCCTCTACCCACCACCTTGCACTTCTAGAACTTTCTAAGGCACAGCTGCAAGGAGGGCCAGGTCCTGGATCCTCTGTATTAGGTCCCCAGACACTAGTGTCCAAAGCTCAGGAGAAGGCAGAGGGAGCCCTGTTGTCACCAATTCCTCCCTGTGGGCAGAATTGGAGGTAGGTTTGGCAGTACTCCTTGGCTTGGCTTCCCTGGCTGCTGGACATGGAAGGCCCCGAGCAATTGTGGTTCTTTCTGGGTATGTCGGCCAACCCGGAACCCCAATCACAGCCTCGGCACTGGATGGGCACCCACTGGTAGTGGTTGTGAAAAAGTAAAACACAGCGACGTCACCCAGAGCACAGGCTGGGACCTGCACAAGCCCTTCACTGCAGCGCTGTGGTACTGAGGAGTGTGGAGGGTGACTGCCAGAAAGAAACTCCTATCCCACTGAAGCCCAGCTTCCCCTGCAGCCCTGGGATTGCAGAGCTTCCCAGAGGATGTGGATGGGGCCACCAAGTTCATCCCCAGGCTGGAGTGTCCAAGGAGCATCCTGCTGGAGCACACAGGGTCGGCTATGGGTCCCTGCAGCATGAGAGACACTTCCCAAGAAAATGTCCATGGGCATTCATACAAGAGTGGCAGTGCGGTGTAGTGGTTAGGAGCCAGGCCCAGGGAAGAAGATTGAGTTCAAATTCTAGCACTTTCTGTTACTTAACTAGATGACCTTGCATATGCCCATCCACCTTTGTGAGCCTGGGTACACTGATCTATAAAATAGGGATAATGACAATACCTACAGCTGATCCCCCTGTGAGCATCCTCTCTGCTCCCCGTTCAAACCAGGTGTTGCCAGTGAGGTAACATGACATTAAGTCCATCCAGAGTGGGCTTGAATACAGCCTGGGTTGGGTTTTGAAAGCACAGCCCCTCTGCTTCTTATTGTAGATATTCAAAGGCAAGAGTCATGTGTCACAAGAACACTAATATTTCTTGAAAGATATTGAGCGCTCACCGTATTCTAAGCACCGTATTCTAAGCACTTTACAAAATCTCGGTGAATTCTTCTAATGACCCGAGGAATACTACTACTAACTCCATTTTACAAATGAATAAAATGGATATCAGAAAAAGGAAGTGATTTTTCCCAATGGTGGCACAGGCTGCTATTTGTCCCTCAATACATGCTATTTGCTAGTTCCTTAGGTCTGTACTCTCCAGTTGTTATCTGGACACATGGACAACCAGAATAATGACATTGCCCAGCTTCCCTTTTATATAGATGTGGCCAGATGACTAAAGCTGGCCAATGGGATTTAAGTTGAGGTGGTATGTGCAATGCCAGGAAGTGTTCTTAAAAGGAGGATGGGGCAGGGGCTTCCCTGTCTCCTTCCTTGCCTCTTCCTGTCAACTAGAATGTGGGCATGATGGCAGGAGCTTAAGCATCCATATTGGCCTATGAGGTAACCTTGGGAGGATTCATGCATGTCAGAGCCTAAGTCCTCAGCACCAAAGACTACCATATCAACCATGGACTGTTGATAATTGAATTTTTACTTCTATCTTACTTAGATGACACTATTTATTACTAATTTGCACATTATCTTAATCCCAATCAATATTCCAAAGTTGGGTGATAAGTAGGGGGAAAAATTGGGATTTGAATACAGCCTCTTCCATTCCAAGTGGGATCTTTAAGCATCTTCCTAAGCAACTTGCACATGTATTTGGTTTGACTGTGTGTCTAACATCCTGAGAGTTTTAACATCATCCATTATTTGATATTTAATATATGTCTGGAATGCAGAAGCCCATGGGGGATTGACTTTCTCCTGTCCCTGTTGGATCCCTGAAGGCATCTGGATCACCCTTGGGCCCACCTGCTGGCCCAAGGAAGACCCTGGTGGTAGTCCAGACACCTGAATCACTCCCCTCAAGCCAGGGATCCTGGGAATGCCTTGGCTGGGGATGGGAGAGGAGATAGGGAGAGATAACCAGCTCCTTTAGTCTTAGTGTTCTGAGAAAAGTCGTTCAGAGAGCTTCTTTCAAAATTAGAAGTATTTGATTGAGTCCTGGCTTCTGGAGCTATCTAGATCTTCCCATCCTTATCATCTCAGGTTGTATTTTCAAATTAAACATCACACTCCAGTGAGTGAGAAGCTCTTTTCATGCTGGAGATGCAGGGAATGTTTGTCAAGTCACGGTTGGCATATGTGGTGGGAAGGACAGAGTAGTGGGCATCTCTCTCCATGATTCATGAGTCACCGTAGTCATTGCAGAGAAGACTCGAGCTTATCCCTGAGTGATCTCGGAGTATATACTCTTCTCTTGGATTAGTTTACAGATTACTACCAGCTTTGGAGAACGCCAGCCTTTGGTATGAGGCACGTGAGGGAGAGATACCCTTTGCTAATTTCCACAGCTTGTGCTTCTACCCTTCTGGTCAATTCTGTTCTGTTGTGGGTGGTGGCAGGTGGACCAAGACCAGACAGGGACATCTTCCTTTCCTTTGAAGGGCTTGCTATGAACATTAGCTTATTGAATCTTCTGCACAGCCCTGGGAACTAGGTAGCTCTTTGGGGGAATGGGAAAACAGAGTCTCATAGGGGTTAACTGTCTTGCTCAATATCACACAATAATCAGGCAGTCAAGCCAGGATTTGACCCCAAGTCTGTCTAAACCCCATGGCCTAACTACTTCTCTGTTCTACTGGGGTGGAAAGGGATGGGTGAGCATCTAGAGTGCCGAGTGAGTCCAGAGAGGTGATGCTAGGGCAATGGATGGATGGCCAGGGGTGGTGGTAAGAGGTACATGTGAGACTGGAATCCATTCACTCAATTAGCTATTATTGAGCACCTACTATGTCCAGACACTGTGGATCTCGAAATAAAACATAGCACTTTTCCTGAAATAGGACTTCTAAGGCAGACAGTGGTGCTCCAGGCACTCTATACATGGCACTGTGATGCTCACGGGAGACCCATACACTGCAGTTTTCAGAGAGCCCCAGTGTCTCTGGGGATTAACCACATGCCATATCTGTGCTATCTCCAAGTCACCTTAGACACTGCTCAGAAGATCTTTCGGAGGCAGGTTTTCTGGACAAATTCAAAGTCCTTTGATGCACACTAAGGACTGGTTTCTGCACACCATTTCTACTTCATTGCTTACACTTCCCACCCCACTGCTCATTTTCCACCAGCCTTCAACCAGGTAGTGTGTTAGAGAACAAACTCTCTGCTTCCTACCACAGAGCCTTTGGACACACAGAATCCTGCCTGGAATGCGCCCTTTTTCTGTCTTGCCAGCTGGCAGTCGGAAGTTACCACCTTCGGGGTACCTGGGTGACTCAGCCAGTTGAGCGTCCAACTCTTGATTTCAGCTCAAGTCATGATCCCAGGGTCGTAGAATCGAGACCCACGTGGGGCTCTGTACTGAGCATGGAGTCTGCTTGAGGTTCTCTCTCTCTCTGTCTCTCTCTCTCTCTCTCTGCTCCCTCCCCCCTTTCTCTAAAAAAAATAATAATAAAAAAGAAGTTACCACATTGTGAAGTCTTCTCTGACCTCTCAACCATACCATCAATACCACTAGGTAGGATGCATCTGTACACGGAAGCAATGCCCAACTCCCTGCCATGTTTGTTGAGGCCAGGCATATCTTGGTCAATGCCCACCTCTCCCTGTTACCCACATCTTACCAGTTTCACTGACCTTCTCAAACGCCAGCTCTTTGCATCTCAGGGACCTCACACTTTCTGTCCTCCCTGCCTGTAATGTTTTCCCCTGTAAACCACAAACTTTAATTTTTCAAGGGCCAGCTGCCTGCAGGAGAGATTCCTCTCCCCTCATGCAAAACAGAGACTCTTCCTCTTTCTTCTTCATCTTCACACACCACTTGGTTTTTCTCGTAATACAAAAACCGTTGCAATAATTTGTGGAACAAGAACTATTGTAATAATTTGTGGACTTGTTTACTTGGTTGTTGTTTTCTTCTCTGCTGGACTTTGCACCCCGTGGAGGGAGGAGACCTTGCCAATGATGGTCATCATTGTATCCCTGGCCTTCAAACTAGAGCTTAATAAACAGTCATTGAAGAGATGGTGGTTATGTGGGTGTACACATAGGAAGGAGTTCAGTTAATACGTGCACATGTTACCATATGTAAATTACACTTTAATAAAAAATACATACAAAATGCATGTGTTCTGGAAAGAATAGATAAATGCATGAATTTTCCTGTACACCTTATTATTACATCATGGGTTCAACACAGATCCTGGCCCAGTATTTCCTCCATCCTAAGATGGTCATATACCCATGATATAAAGTGGAAGAATTTGGGAACATTAGATTAATGTGCCCTTCCTTTATTTCCTCTCCAAAGTTCATCATTAAACCAACAATGCATCTTCAAATAGATGATATGGGGGCGCCTGGGTGGCTCAGTCAGTTAAGCATCTGACTTCGGCTCAGGTCATGATCTCACAGTTCATGAGTCTGAGCCCTGCGTCAGGCTCTGTACTGACAGCTCAGAGCCTGGAGCCTGCTTCAGATTCTGTGTCTTCTTCTTTCTCTGCCTCTCCCCCACTCACACTCTGTCTCTCCCTCTCTCAAAAATAAACATTAAAAAAATAAATAAATAAAAGAAGATGATGTGTCTCAGAACATTGGATATAGAAAATACAGTTTACAGAAGTCACTCCCTATGGCTTGAACTGACTTAACTCCAAATGCAGTAGGATAAACTCTTCAGGGAGCTTGAAAGGAGGTTCATAGGGTGCTTGCCTTACCTTAATCACAAGTTTAAGAGAAACAGGTCTCTGGAAGGGCTGCAAAGAGTGTACAAGTTAAAGCCTTTCGATTGGCTCACCTGTAGCTGAATCCTGGTCCTAGCATGTGCCAGCTGTGTGACCTTGAGCAAAGTGCTTAACCTCTCTGAACCTTAAGTTCTTCATGAAACAGGGAACACGATCCTTATGCCAGAGAGCCCTGGTAAGGATGAAATGAGACAATGCCCGGGAAGATTTTAGCTTGGTACCTGGTACATACAAAGCCCTTGATAACTAGTGGCTATTATTAGTAGTCTTGTGCTCCAGTCCAGTCGCTGCCCTAGGTTCTCGGTGCCCACAATCAGCCACATGATAGTGTTTGTGGGAGAGGGACCAGGGCACAGGGGAAGAGGAGATACCTGCCCCTGGAGCCTCCCACCCTGGAATTGTTCCTGGCCTCTCTAGGCTGTTCACTTCACTTCACTCTGCAGAACTTCACTCCTGTAGGAACCCAGCTCCGGGCCCCAGGGGTGCTGGGGACAAAGCACAGAGTCAACAACCATTTCGGTTGTGTCACTGTCTCTTATACTTACAAGTCCCTGGGCTCCAGAAGCCAGGAAAGGATCTCAGTCTCAAAACTGGAGCCAGCCCACTTTGTAGCCGGAACTCTTGTGAACGCCCTTCCTGTATCCCTACCTGGGCATCCTCATTACCTGGAATCCTGAACCAGCCAGCGCGGTGCCCACCTCTGGGCCTCTGCACGTGTGTCCCCACCTCCCGACGCTCCCTATGCCCTGAAATGGAACTTCAGTGTTTCCCTTATTTTATAGGTGAGCCAGCTGAGTCCCAGAGACGTTTGGCCACCTGCCTCAGGGCCCAAGGGCCTTAGATGATGCCCTACCTCTTCCATCAAAATAATAATCAAACAACTCTAGAGGGTCCCAGTGTTCTAAGTATGCCCAGTGTGCCCAGTGTGCAAGGCTCCACATTCATTTTCTCATTGAATGGCACAACTCTAGAAGTTGGTTTCATTTGCTCCAAAATATAGATGAGAAGGCCCATGTGTTCGGTAACTTGGCTGAGAGCACATAGTATCAAATAGCAGAAATGGCCCTAACCCTACCCTCTGAGGATCCAAGGCTAAGCCCTACACTACCTCCCTATACTTATTCCTGGGGAAATGCCATCGACTGGCATCCTGAATTGGGAGCATGCTCTTTTGGGGTAAAATATGAAAGAATTAGGATCTCGGGAGGAGCTCCGAGGAAGGTGGATTCCCTGGGCAGCCTGGCCACATAGCCCTTCCTCCCCATCAACCCTCCTGTTTTACAGAGTAAGACTCCTGCAGTCAGGGAGACATGGAGCGACCAGAGTTCTCAGTCTCCTACGGAGCTCATCACCCTCCCAGCCACCCAGGGAGGGTACACTCGAAGTCAAGATCTCCTGTACCCCTGGTGTCAGCCCCAGGGCCCCAGACAATCTGGTCACCTGGCAGATGAAGCTGAAACAACTGTCTGAGTTCACAACCCAGCAAAGCTACTTGTCAGCTGTGAGCCCTTGGGCCAGTGACTTAACCTCTCTGTGCCTCAACTTCTTCCTCTTTAAAATGGAAATGAGAAGAGTATCATTTTTGGTGATAGCATACGAGGAAGTAAACAATCAAACCATGTTAGGTTGGAGGTGGAAGTGTTGGGTTTTGTTTCTCTTGATATGAAGCCACACATTTATAAGGCTTCTCACTTTCCTAAGGAGGCAGGAGCTGCAGCGAGGCTCTGGAAGAAGGATGTAGAAACAGGCCCAGGGCTGAAAGGGGACAGGCAGTTTCAGCAAGTGCCCCTGCCCAGCAGGGGAGGGGCAGCTGTGGACTTGGAGGCCGCCTGTCCAGGCCTCTGTGCCAGTCCAGTGAGTGGGCCCCTCTGGGCCAGGTGCCTATTTTTATTATCAAGGCCACATTCCTGGGATTCCTTGGTGACCAGGCGCTTATTACAGGAGAATCAAAGCACCAAAGGAAAATACTCATTTGAGGCCAAGACCTGGATTTTTCATTTTCATAATTGGCTGTTGGGTCTGCCGTCCTGGGGGTGCAGGAGGAAGAGCGCTGCTGGACAAGGTCGCTCTATGGGAGCCCAGTCGCCCATGGGGGAGGGCGGGGCCGGTGCCCGCCCAGATCAGCAAGGCTGCCCAGAAGGCCCTCCGGAGGTCATGGTGTCAACCCCCCTGCTGCTTAGCCTGACTCATCATCACCTAAGCAAGAGGGACATGTTTCTGCTGGAGTGCTGGAAATCAATGCAGAGGGGCTAGGAGACTTGTAAAATCCCCTCTAGATCCTCATAAGCTAGCCATCTGTCTAACCCAGCAGTTCTCAACTAATGGGGTTCAACTTTTGTCAACCCCCCCCCCCCCCCGCCCAGGGGATATTTGGAAATACCTGGAGACATTTTTCGTTGTCACAACTGGGGGTAGAGAAGAAGGAATGATGCTAGTAGCCAAAGAGGCTTTTAAACATCCTACAAGGGGCACCTGTGTAGCTCAGTTGGTTAAGCATCTGACACTTGACTTTAGCTCAGGTTATTATCCCACAGTTCATGAGATGGAACTCTGTCAGGCTGAGCTCTGACAGCACAGAACCTGCTTGGGATTCTCGCTCTCTCTCTCTCTCTTTTTCTCTCTCTCCCTTTTCTCTCTGCCTCTTTCCCCACCCTCCGCTTGCTCTGTGTGTGTGTGTGTCTCAAAATATATAAATAAACATTTAAAAACAAAAAAAAAACCATCCTATAAGGCACAGGATAGCCTCAAATAACAAAGAATGATCCAGCCCCAAATGACAACAGTGTCGAAGTTGAGAAACCTGGCTCTGGCCAAAATCCCTTACACTGCTGTATTACCCACTTGTTCCCAATTAGAGTTTGTGGAGATATAATAAGGGGCAGACACTCCAGTGCGTCCTTTGGGAAGAGGAGAAGTATGGGGCAGGGAATAAAGGTCACTATACACAGCTCTACCCGCTGAGTGCAAGGTGGAAATAACAGGGGATTTAGGAGCCCAGAAGACCTGGGTCTACATGTGGGCTCCAATCCATGGCTTTGCAGCCCTGGGCAAGCCACTTCATGAGTTTGCCCACGGTCTGTGAAATGAGATCATCATTCACACCTCAGAGGGTTACAGTGAGAACGAGAAGTTATGATGTCTGCAAGGTACCTAGCATACGCTTGCTGTATGGAAGGTTCTCTGCACAATGCCAGCCTCCTCCCTGCTCCACACTCTCCTCTTTACATAACCTTCCCCTCTGCACCCTCCTGCCCCATGACCTCCTGAGATCCATGCTCTGCCCCAGCCAGGGTGGTGCCTCACTGCACCCCCTGTTTAACCAGCCCCTCCTTGGTGCCCTCTGCTCCTGCCTCTGCTTCTCCAGACCCTTCCAGCACCAAGCTGCTCTGTCTCCAGGGAACTCCTGCCACCCCTACCCTCTGGCCACCCTTCCAACCCAGCATGGAAGGCTGCCTTGGCCATTCTTTGGATTCTGTGGGTCACTCCCAGCTTTAGGGTATGTGGGGGTACATTGGGGAGTAGGTGGCGTGTGTGAATAGCACACATCTATAGATTGTGTATGTTTGTATGTAGGTGTGTGTGTTTCTGTAATAGTAACTCGTCAGTTGTATGTATATGGCCTGAGACTGACTCCTTTTTCTTGTGTTTTCTCCCAGCTACTGCAGGACACCTTATAATATGCTGGACTCATTCCCTGTAGAGGATCCTTTGGGGAACGCTGGAGAAATGGATGCCTCCTGATTTCAGAGCAGTCTCCTTATTCCCTAACCCCCGAGAAGGATGCCCCGGAACCCAGCTACCGCAGATCATTTCCCACCCCCTCCATCCTCCTCTTCTGAGTACTAGCTCTGGACCAACCCTTGTCCCAGACACCTGCACGGAGAGATGAACCACACAAGGCCTGTGCTGAAAGTCAGCTCATTTCTGAGTGGGGAGCTCTCGGCTCTGCAGGTCAACCAGGATGCACCAGGACAACAATACACACTTTGAAAAGTTGAAATACTCCCTAATAGTTGATCAACTACACTCTGCCCTGGGCTCCTAAAGCCCTCTGACTCCCATGAACCAGAAAGGGAAGGGTTAACCCCAGGTCCCATGGGGGGTCCTCCAGAGATCTTGCTCCTTGTCTGTGTCTGGCCTCCTTCCATCAACTCTCATCGGTCGATGCTTCTGCCATACCAATTGGTAAATATTTTTAAACACTCCCGGGAGACAGAAGCATCACCAAAGCATCACCAAAGCATCACCAAAGCATCCCGGGAGACCAGAAGCATGATGTAGTTCACCAAAAGCACCAATGGAAGCATTAAGGGGCTCTGAAAGCACTGAGGATGGGGCAAACTCTGCCTGCAGGATTTTAAAGCAATCTTCATTTGGGGGGGGGGGGGCGGGGAAGATTCTGCTCTGGGGTTTTGAAGGATGAACAGGAGTCTACAGGAGGATGAGGAAAGGGGAAAGTTTATGAGGCACAAGGAACATGAAGTGCAAAGACAGGGAGGTGTGTGACAGAATCTTTGGGTGAAGGCAACAGGTACCTGAGAGTGTGGAATGTGGAGATAATTGGAAAGGTCTTTGAGAAGCTGCAGGTACTCTGGCAATCCCCAGGGCCCCATGCTGTCACCCACGCCCAGGACTGGCTACATGGTTTGTGGGGCATGGTGCAGGCTGAACAAGGAGGAACTTCGTTAAAAAATTATTAAGACGGGCGCTTGGGTGGCTGGGTCAGTTAAGCATCTGGCTCTTGATTTTGGCTCAGTTCATGATTTCATGGTTGTGGGCTCGAGTCCTGCGTCGTGCTCTTCTCTCTCTCTCTCTCTGCCCCTCCCCCTTAAAAATTGTTAAGAACTTCAAGGTGGTGACATCAGGGCATGAAACTAAGGTCAGGGTTCCTGTAAGCTCCCGTGGGACTGCACTGGTTGCAAGCCTGTGAAGCTGGTGTTGCCCAAGGCCACTGGTCTAATGTAGGATGTCCAGTCTGGGATTCAGGAGACGAGAGCCTAAACCCACCAGGCCTGGGGAAGAAAGCAGGAAATGCCTCTGCAAAAATTATCCTGGTCTCCCTGGAAATTAGCCCCTTCCCTTGGCAGCATATTGGGTTACCACCCCAGATGCACTGTGGTCAGAGTATTAATTAATCAGCGGGGTTTGTGCAGCACTGTTCTCTTTGTGTGCTAATTCCTCAACTGCCGACCCTGCCACTGTATAAACACACCAGGCAGGTGCCCAGAGGACCCGAGAGCCTGCTTCTGGTGCGCGCTGGCTCCAACCACTACCTAGTGGCTTGGGATTGTGCCCTGAGCCCGCCCAGGCTTCATCTCACACAGGGCCTGGCTGGAGAGTTCAGGGGCCTCATAGCCATCACCACCGCACGAGGAGCCAAGGATCCCAGCGACTTTGGGAAAGTCACCAGGCGCCCTGCTAATTGCCATCTTCCCAGAGATGAGATAAGCCGCCAGATAAGGAAAAGAATAGACAGGGGTCTAACTGTCCTTTTGATGCAAATAGAGTCTGAAATCAGAAGCTCCTCTTCTTGAGGTTAATAGATTCATTTGGTTAAAAGTTTAGAAGCATTTCACCACAGCCTCTATCCCCAGAAATCTGCCCCCAGTATTTGCATATGTTTTGAATGAAAATTGTCAGGACCATGCAAACTAGACAGCTAAATGCATCTTATCAGATGGCTGTCAGGGATCTTGGGAGAACGGGCTAGAAATACAAGTGGGGACTGAGGCCTTTGTGTGGGTCTTGGCCTCGGGGATAGCATCTGTTCCCGCCCTGGCTGATAAGCTACCTTCTACATTTCACGTAGCCACCTGCTTGTGGTGGGACCAGGAGGAAGAGAAGAGACTCTATGCACCTCTTGGTTCCACTGGGGTCAAGTAGGCTGCCCCTTAGGAGGGTTTCCAACCGTTGATCATTACTCTCTTAATGTTAAATTACTTCCTTCAATTATTTCATTCTTCACTCTGTGATTCTTTCTGCTGCATTTGCAAATAATTCCTATCTTTAGAGAAAAAATCTGAAAGAAAATACATTATTTTTTTCTTGACCCCATCACATGCATCACCTAAGTTCTTTTCCAGGAAAAAAAATTTTTTTTAAATACAGATGCACAAAGCAAAAAAAAAAAAAAAAAGGAAAGAAAGAAAGAAAAGGAAAGCAAAGGAACATAGAGGAAAGGAAAGGAAGAAAAAGAAAGGAAAGAAAAGAAAAGAAAAAAGGATACAAAACCCCAAACCTCTCATGATTCTGCAGCCCAGAGGGTTAACACCATTAGCTTTCAGGCTGTGTGTTCTTCCAGACTCCATGCATTCATGCACACAGAACTCTGTGTTCCTGACCTTTAGGGGTGCAAGACTGTTCCTCGCATTCCCTAGCTCTTGCCCACGAATTGCTAGTGTCCCTCATGGGTCTTATGACTACCAGAAGCTCCCGTGTTCCCAGCACTTCTGCACACACTCTGAGCAGAAGTTAGAACTTTACAGAGCATCTTCCTCCTGCCAGGCACTATGGTTCGCCCAGGACATGTTGAGATGAGCAAGATGATGTTGAAACACAAATAAGCCGTGCGTCACAGCCTCCTGGGGTTTGGTGAAGAAAGCTTCCACCCTCCAACCCTCCAGTTTCTAGGCTGGGATTTGCATTTTGCTCTCCAAAGACCCCTGTACCACTTAGCATTACCTGCTGCCCTTAAGAGCTCATTTCTTCCCACCACCTGTAGTTCCCAAGCTCATTATAACAAACTTAAATTACTTTTCTAAAATGGAGAAACACAATAAACTTACTTTCTGCGACATTTATGTAGCAGGTACTCTATTCCCAGTGCTGGGGCAAGCATTATATGAGAGATGGGTAGATCTAAAAGATAAATCTTCAAATCTACTTACCCAGAAAGACAGTCTACTTTCATTTCAAATTGCTTACTACAATTCAAGGGTTAGAATATAAAGACAAGAGAGCATACGTCTGTTCTCGAGGATGGTTCTCCCCGGGCAAGATTGTTTAGGATTCTTGCGTGGTTAAGGGAGGCTTCCCAGGGCTTCAATAATAGGACTTAGAGAAGCTGCCCCCTGCCCTGGCCTACGAGGCATACACATCATCTATAATGAAAACGATAATACAAATGGCACTATTTTACATGCGAGGGGCTTATAAACCTCTTGACAACAATGATGGAGGCAGGAATGTGGGTGTAATGAGACAAAGTGAGATGATTCATGCCTGACATTCAGCAAGCATTCAGCAAGGGAGAGCTGTGATGTTTCTCTCTCTCTCCTTCCTTCTAACAGCCCTCTCCCCAGGTACTACAGTTCCCATTTCATCCACGGAAGCCCTGAAGCTCAGTGAGGTTCCCATCATGGAACAGATCATAGCAGCTAGCAGGGAGAGTGACGGGTCAGGTGGTGTGGGGGGCAGGACTGAGATTGGAACCAGGTCCCCTGAGAGCCACGATGGGTTGGCATTGTCGCTTTGCTGGAGTTTTTTGGCTAAACTAAGGAAGAGGACATCAACCCAGCTTCTCTTTAATTTTCAAGTTGCTTTGTTGGATTTGTTTCTATAGGCGCTTCATTACTCAGCATTTTCCAGAAGTGCGTTGCCTCTGATTGCTATTTCACATCCCCTTTGCTTTGGTTTGCGAGGGAAAAATCCTCAGAACACGATTCTTTCCTATCTAACTTAATTGCAACCCTAAACGATCAGGACTGCTAACTTTCACTTGACTTTTTCCCCAAGTTCTTGCTGTTCCTGGCTAGATCAAAGCCTAGTCTGTAGCCTAAATATTGAAATATGTCACTCGGGTGTATATAGGATTACTCAATTTGTCTCAACCCAAATCTCTAAATATCAGTTTGAGAGCAGCTATAAAGCCAAGGTTTGTTTATATCTGAAGGCTCTTCACCTATTGGGCTCGTCTTAATCTTCAAGAGCTTTCATTTATCTCTCCAGCATAATTCACAACATTTCTCCTTTCAGAAGAAAGCACACACAGACATGATGGTGACCCCTGACTGTGTATGACCCACATGGGTCTTTAAATTTATTGCATGAATTGCCATCATTCGAAATTGAGGAATTTCACATAACAAAACACATTTCCTGCTTCCATTTGAAAAAGATCTGGAAAGATATGGAAGATTTGGAAAGAGTAAGCTGACATTTTGAGCCTTGAGTAACAGCTGCTTCCTAGAGACGGACAGGTGTTTCCCACCAGGTCCACTTATCTCATACATGTTACCCACCAGGCTCTGCTATAGTGCCGGGTCCAGCTCTGTCACCTGCCTTGCCATGTGACTTAGGACAAGTTATTCAAGCTTCTTGAGCCTTGGATTCCTCATGTGATGCCTCAGAGTCACCTGAGTCATATTATGCTTTCCAGACTCCAATTGTTTGCATTGTACAACTCATCCAGCTTTCCTGTGGCCAGAATGCAGTGCCCTGAGACCAGACATCTCATGTGACACTAAGTCCTCTGGGGTGGGGAGGGGAGTCATCTGTGACCTCTATGTTGCCCTGATGCGTACTTCCAGGCCTATTTCTTCCTTCTGGGCAAGAACTCTCATTTCTTAGTTGAAAATCTACCAGGACCAAGCTCTTCCAGACATAGTCCCGGGCTCAAAAGGGTTATATGGTTCTTCCCTTGCCTCCAGGCAGGCCATCAGCCTCCTTTTAGAACAGACTTTTGGTTTTGCTCCTACAAAAAAGGAAGGAAGGAAGGAAGGAAGGAAGGAAGGAAGGAAGGAAGGAAGGATGGAAGGAAGGAAGGAAGGTGTTCTGTGGACTAGAATTTCAAGGTCCCCCAAAACTGTAGTAAATAAAACAGGAAATTTCAGAAAGTGTGTTTGCTCAATGCAGATTGCTTCTGGCTAACACAAGAAATACCTGTTTGTTTTTCCTTTGCTCTATAAAATCCTCAGATGGAAAAGTTTGATAAGTAGCAGATTAAATTGTGCACATTTTACAGATAAAAAAAGTGAGGCTCAGAGTGCTGTTTCTCTTAAGCTAAATATTTTATTATATCCATTTAGCTAATACTTTTTTCAGAAGAGATCAAAAGCATACATTATTTTGTTTACTTACCTTGAATTTAAACCATCTTTCTAAGTCTTTTTAATAATCTTTCAAATAATTTATAATCTTTCTAACAGTTTATAGCATTTCTAAGTATTTAAGACCTTTCTTCTTAATAATCTTTCTAATTATTTATTGGCATCTCACACGTAGGCACTGCCCAATTCTGAAAACAAAGACTTTCTGCCTTCATAGAAGTTAGATTCCAGAGGCTCAAGTGAGTTTCAGGGTAGAAAAGGTCTTTGAACAAAATAAAGATGTGGTCAGCAGTTCCATTACTTTGTTCTATGCTACAGGGCACTGGTTTTCAAAGAGTGATCTGAAGGGTGCCTGGGTGGCTCAGTCAGTTAAACGTCTGGCTTCAGCTCAGGTCATGATCTCATGGTCCACGAGTTTGAGCCCCACGTCAGGCTCTGTACTTTCAGCTCAGAGCCTGGAGCTTGCTTGGGATTCTGTGTCTCCCTCTTTCTCTGCCCTGCCTCCACTCACGCTCTGTCTCTCTCTGTCTCTCAAAAATGAATAAACATTAAAAAAAAAATTCAAAGAGTGATCTGAGAACCCCTGGGGGTCCCCACAGAGGATCTGCAGGGTCAAAACTCTTAATGATAATACTAAAACATCATTTGCCTTCTTTACTGTGTTGACATTTGCACTGATAGTACAGAAGTGATAGGGGATCAAAGTACTAAAGCTCAGAGGGAATCAAGGTGGTAGCCTCACATTGCACTGTTGGTCACTGTCTTCTTCACCACCATTCACACGGAGGGAGAAAAGCTAGTTTCACTCAAGAATGCTCTTGATGACACAGTACAGATTACTAGTCTTACTACATCTCAACCCTGGAGCCCATATGTCCTTAATATTCTGTGGAATAAAACAGGAAGAATACCCAATGCAGAAGGGCTACATTTGAAGTTCATCTGTGTACAATGGTTGACTCCAGGAGGATCGAGTGTGCCACAGTCTGAGTTGCAAGCTGAACTAGCCACTTTCTCCATGACACGCCATTTTCACCTGAAAGAACACCTGACAGACAACTGTGGTTACTCCATCTTGAGTACTTGACAGCATTGTTTTGAAAACAAAATGAAGTAAACCTGTCAATTCAAGAAAGCCTGACAGGATTGGATGCATTGATAAAATTAGAGCTTTTATGCAAAAACAAACAAACAAACAAAAAAGAATTTTGGGAAATGTATATGTGCCGTGGTGGGGGTGACAACTTCTGAGTGTTTAAAGACTCCTGATGAGATTGGTAATATTATTGCCAGTTTCAGAAAATCTGCTATACAAAGAAATGCTTCAAAATAACAGCAAAGCATCACTTATTTTTCAATATACTTCAAAAAAAAAAAAAAAATAACCAGACTGAATGCAGAAGGAGATACAAGAATTCAATTGCTTTCTAGTAAGCCAAACATTAAAGAGATTTATACAAACATAAAGTGATGTCATCTTTGTCATAATTGTTTGGTTTTGGAAAATATAGCCTTTTGTATAAAACATTATGTCTTGATGCGTATTGTGCTTCTTTTTTGTATAATTGATAAGTGTTTTTTAAATTTTTTTATTTATATTTCTAATACAGTAACTATGGATTCAAATAGAGTCCTCAATATTTTCTATGAATACCTAGTGGTCTTGAAGCCAAAAACTTTGAGAAGGCAAAGGAAGGAGGCCTGGGTTGATCACACCCTAGCTGTAACTGGCACCCTCTCAAGACTGCTAATCCCTGGCTTTTGAGATTGGGCTGTGTTGAAGGAGACTTGGGCTCTAGTAGACAGAGTCCTGGCTAGAAACAGATGGCACACTCAGGAAGGGTAATTGAGGAGAAGTTAATGAAGAGACTACTTACTGAAGTGTTAACAGGGCCGAGGGAAATCCAAAAGGGATGAGAACACACTCAGGTGCCAACCACATGATGCCATCACCACCCCAGGGCCTACATGGGCAAAGGGGGATGATCATCTGAACCAAGCCAGATCTGTAGCTGTGAGAGACACCCACAGAGGAATAGCTGTGCCTCCTGTGATCCCGAGGGAAGCACCTGGGGAAACAAATACTCTGACCTCTCTTTCCTTTGGCCCTTCAATCTCCTTCTGGTGCCATCAGTTAGCTGGCCCCAATCAAAAGCCAGAGTTTGAAAGGGGGCCTGGTGGTGCAGTCTGTGGAAGCTAGGTTTACCTCCTGGGGCTCAGAGGAGGGTGGACGAACATAGAGAATCCTATAGACTGAATTGTGTCTTCCTGAAATTTGTATGTTGAAGATTTAACCCTCAGTGTTTTGGTATTTGGAGATGCCTTTGGGAGGTAATTAGGTTTAGAGGAGGTCATGAGAGTGGAGCCCTCCTGATGAGATAGATGAGTGCCCTGATAAGAAGAGACACCAATGTTTTCTCTCTGTCATGTGAGGACTCAGAGAAAAGGAAGGTGGTCACTGGCAAGCCAGACGAAGGGCTCTCACCAGAGCCTGACCATGCTGGCTCCCTGATCTTGGACTTCCAGCCTCCGGAACTGTGAAAAATAACTCCCTGCGGTTTAAGCCAACCCGCCTATGATATTTTGTGTCATAGCAGCCTGAGCAGACTAATATAAAGAAAGTGAAGTTGGTGGAGAAGGCGCCTGAAGAGAGCATGCAGTACAGAGGTGAGGCGTGTAGTGCATCCCGGAGCCATGAGCTGGAAGCAGGGATGCCGCCCAGCTGGTCTGGAGGCCCCTTCGCCATCAAGGGCTCCCTCCAGCCTCAGAAATTGCCTCGAAATGAATGACTGACCAGAGGCTAAAAACCGACCACGATAAAAATAATAACAAAATCTGGGGGCGCCTGGGTGGCTCAGTCGGTTGAGCGTCTGATTTCAGCTCAGGTCATGATCTCCCCATTTGTGAGTTCAAGCCTTGTGTCAGGCTCTGTGCTGACAGCTCAGAGCCTGGAGCCTGCTTGGGATTCTGTGTCTCCCTCTCTCTGTGCCCCTCTGCCACTTGTGCTCTCTTTCTCTCTCTCTCTCTCTCTGATATAAATAAACATTAAAAAAAAAAAAAAACCATGATAGAACCTTTTTATAAAAATGAGAGAAAGGAGGGGAGCCTGGGTGGCTCAGTCGGTTAAGCGGCCGACTTCAGCTCAGGTCATGATCTCATGGTTATGATCTCATGGTTTGCGAGTTTGAGCCCCGTGTCAAGCTCTGTGCTGACAGCTCAGAGCCTGAAGCCTGCTTCAGATTCTGTGTCTCCCCCTCTCTCTGCCCCTCCCCTGCTCAGACTCTGTCTCTCTCTGTCTTTCAATAATAAATAAACATTAAAAAATTTTTTTTAATAATAACAAAAGCTAACATTGGTAAAGCTCTGACTCCTTTAATCTTATTATCTCATTCTCTCATCTATTTTTCACAACACTCTGTGAAACAGGAAAAATTTTTAGCCCTACTTTACTGATGAGGACCCTGAGGCTCAAATTATTCCAAGTCAGGTGTCCAGCTTCAAGCCAAGGCTTTTTGACTCCAGACCCAGGGCTTTAAAAAAAAATTTTTTTTAAGACCTTATTTTCTTAAAGCAGTATTTATTTATTTATTTATTTAATATGGAATTTATTGTCAAATTGGTTTCCATACAACACCCAGTGCTCATCCCAACAGGTGCCCTCCTCAATGCCCATCACGCACCCACCCCTCCCTCCCACCACCCCCCCCCCCATCAACTTCACACCAAAATTAAGAGGAAGATTCAAAGGTTTCCCATATGCCCCCTAGGCTCCCAAACCTGCAGCCTCCCAGTTATCCACATCCCCTGCCAGTGTGGGAAATTTGTTATAATCAATGAACTTGCACTGACAGATCATCCAAAGTCCACAGCTCACATTACGGTTCGCTTTTGGGGGTGTACATTCTATGGGTCTAGATAAATGCATGATGGCATGGATCCATCATCACAGTATCACACAGAATATTTTCACTGCCCTAAAACTCCTCTGTGCGCCTCCTATTCACCTCTCCTTCCCTCCAACCCCTGGAAAACACTAATCTTTTTACTGTCCCCATACTTTTGCCTTTTCCAGAATGTCATGTAATTTGAACATATAATATGTAGTCTTTTCAGGTTGGCTTCTTTCACTTAGTAATATGCATGTAAGGTTTCCCTGTGTCTTTTCATAGCTTGGTAGCTCATTTAGTTTTTAGCACTGAATAATATTCAGAATTTAGCACTGAATAATAATATTCTATTGCCTGCATGTACCGTGGTTTATTGATCCACTCACCTACTGGAGGACATCATGGTTGCTTTCAAATTTTGGCAATTTTGAATAAAGCTGATATAAATATCCATGTGTAGGTTTTTGTGTGGACATATGTTTTCAATTCTTTTGGGTAAATATCGCACATCCAGTGCTTTGATACTCTATACTGTCATGACCCTCTTTTAGCTTTCTTCATGAGGGGACCAGTTCTGTTTTGCAAGGGAAGCATGGCTTGTCTATTTAATTCCATGAACCAGAAGACTCCAATGTCAAGAATCATGTAGGATCTAAGATTTTTCCCTGCTTGCATGCTACTAAGTTTGCCTGCTACAGTCTTATGGATGCCGGCATAAGACTTGAGACTCCCGGATCAGAGACAAAGGACTATTATTCACAGCAGGGCAGGCAGCATGAGCTACATATGTACACCAGTTTCCCTTGTCCCACTTCCCACAAGCTGAAGAGGGTCAGGTGAGGCTTACACATGCAGCAAGGTGTGCTACAGGAAAAAAAAAAAAAAAAAACAAAAAAAACCCAGTCTTAGGGAATCTTAATATTCTATGATGGTCCACTTGGCCTTTGTCCTGAGGGAGACGTTATCTCTATTATTCTGGATTGTAAACAAATCTGCTCTTTGTTCTAGAGGAAAACACTACCATTATCTTCCAAGTCCACTTGCTATGTAAACATCCTTAAAAGGATAGTCTGGAACAGACATAGCCAGTTTACAAGACACATAGAAATACAAGAGACTCAGGGAAAATTATCCCCTAACACTCAGAATCCCCCAGACCTGCCCACAATACTTTTCTGATATCTCACCAAGTTCAAGTTCCAGGACAAGCAATTTCCTGGGCGCCCCTCAGAGCAGGGAGTACAGTGGCCTCGTATCCCAGGAGACACATGGTAGGCACTGCAAAAGCAACCTTCAGTAAATGCCAGAAGCCAGAAGCCACAGGGAACGAAGTCTGAAATGTCAAGGCCTGGCAATGATGGGGGTGGGTATCAACTAATGGAGGTAACTGAGTGACAGCACAGAGAGGTCAATGCCACAGAAGAACAATTTTCATTATTTACATTTCCCGAGAAGGGGGGGCCACACCATGCAGGGCTGCATGGGAAGCATCAGGTTTTTGTCCCAAGTGAGGAGAGGCCTAGGCTCCAGGCTTTATTGAGGTTTCCATGAAACAACAAGGCAGGGCAGGGTGAACAGTTTAGGATTGGCCAGTTTGAATAATTTGGCAGGCTTTGGGCTGCAGGGGTGGTCCCTAGTTGTGGTACCTGCCTCTAGGATGATTTAGCGCAGGAGAAATATTGGCCTGCTACGTGAGTTAGGTAAGGTCGGTGGGGCTCAGCCTCGGCAGCCAGCCTGCATGTAGAAAAGCAAGTCCAGGCAAGCTGACTTGCAGGAGAGGGGCAAACACTTTGGCCAATAGTATGGCCCTGTGGTAAATGATGCCAGGTAGACATACAGAATCTAAGAAAGCACAGGACGGTGGGGTGTGGGCATGGCGAGGAAAAGATTATAAAACAAAGGTAAAAGGCAAGATGAAAGGCAGAATCCCAATCGCTTCACCTGTCTATTCCATCATTGGCTTATCTGCTAAGTGGGAATAGAAATAATACCTCCCTCAAAGGTATGAGGGTTCTGTGGGGTCAAGGGTATAAAATGCTCAGCAAAGCTCCTGGTACAACCAAAAGCTAACCAAATGCAAACTCTGCAACAGGCATGAGCATGTTGGATGGACAGTCATGCTTTAGTTGAAGTGCATTTAATAAGAAAACATGCAAACTTCCTAAAGGAGGTTGCAATGCTTTGCTTTACAGAGCAAGGCTTCCACACTTACGGTGGCTACTGCTGTTTATTTTAACTCAGCAATTCCTCTCGTGGATTTCCAACAAGACCTGATTAGCAAAAACACATTTGACACCAAACATTTCACAGCACATCCAAATACATAAACGAGGCTAGTTTGCACTGCTGTAGAATTGCCTGTGCTAACCTCACACTAGGTGGTGGATATAACTGTGTGCCTCAAACTGAAGTGTGTGTGAGAATTCTCTCCATGGTTAAAATACAGATTCTGACTCAGTAGGGTTGGTGTGGGGCCAGAGATTCTGCACGTCTGCAAACTTCCAGGTGATGGCCCAGGGCCCATCCCTTGAGCAGCAAGAGATTAAAACCCAGTGACTCTGTCTTATTTGAAGGTGAGGCTTTGCCAGAACCTGAATAAGCCAAAGGAGGAGAGAAGGGCATTGACCATCACGCTGAAGCATGACCAGTCCCTGAATCTGGGTGGACGTCTTCCTCCTCAGCCCTCATTTGGGACCACCTGACTCTTTCTTAACCCATAGTCTGTACCATCTCACAGCACAGAGGGCTGGCTCTAGGCCTCCCCCCTGCTCCTGAGGTCTGCAGGACCTCAAACTCACAGGTAGGCCTGTGTTCTCGCCCTCTTCCAAGCAGCACTCCAGGTCTTGCTGAGATCAACAGTGCAAACCCTGAGACCTGACACAACATTGTTGCTCTGCTCAGAAGCCCTGGGTCCCAGCCCCTGTTGTGCTGTGTGATGATGAACAAGCTTATTCCTTCTTGGTCCTCAGTCACCCATCTGTAAAATACAGAGTTTTGAATTAAGTCGGGGGTTTCCAAACCTGAAAGGCATGAGAAGCACCTGAGAACTTTGACAAAATCCCGATCTCCAGGTCGGGATCTGGATCTAGATCATTGAATAGCAGTGGGGGGGGGGGGGGTAGAGCACAGAAGGAGGTCTGCTGGGACCTAGAGGGCAAGGGGAAATCTGAATGGCAAAAGAAGCTAAGATTACAGGGAGGAAGGGCTAAAAGCCTGAAGATTAGGACACCCCCTCCCACCTACAGGCCTCCCCTAACCCCACCCCTGCTTAATAACACAGAGGGGCAGGGGGAGGAGTCCCCCATCAACCACTCCCTCCCCTCTGAGGTCCAGGAGAGGCTGGCCACCATCTTCTGTTTGCAGTAAACACTGGGAGCTGCTGCTCAGGCCTCAGCTAATCTTGTCTCCACGCCTCCCAGGGCTTCAGCCAGCCCACCTCCTCCCACCCCCTTCCCCCTTCCTCTGGCACTGACTCCCTCTTCTCTGACCCAGCCATCCATCCACAGCAAAGAAGCCCCGGAGGCCTTAGGATTCCTCTGATATATCCTAACTGGCACAGTACCAAAGGCCTCCCTGCACGCTGCAGACATCCCTCCATCCCTCCATCCCTCCCTTCCTCCTGCCCCCTAGACTCCTTCCCTGCTTCTATATCACTCAGGATTCTCAGTCGCAGTGGCAGATACCCCATGCAACCTAGCTTTAGGGAGAAATAAATAAATAAAAGAAAAAAAAACCATGGGCTGATACAACGAGGAAGTACCTTCAGGTCTGGCTGGAGTCAGGGGCTCTAATGATCCTGCCAAGGCTCACTTTTTCCACCACTGTGTTACAAGCATTCTCTCCGACCAGATAGCTCCCAACAATCTACAGCTCCAACCTCATATTCTCTCAGCCTCGGCAGCCTATAGAAAGAGGTTCTAGCTAGGTCAGCAGAAACTATGATGTTCAGACACCTTCCCTCTCTCCCCTCCAGTCCATCTCTTTCCATCTCTTATTCGGGGATGAACAGAACAAAGTTGTTGTCCGGTATCCTCAAAGATCTTACTGTTGAAAGGAAGAGACACTGACTATATACCAAGCACTGTAACACTTTATTATCAGGACCATGGCAAAAGTACAGACATATCCTGCATAATTTGGGGGATGCCTAGTAAATCAGTTCTGCAGTCCCCTTTCCATTTCTCTGACCTGAGCTGGCCCCACACTCTGTGTGGTGCCTATAGCAGGAAGAGGTGCCAAGGGGTAGCTCACGACACAGGAACTCAACCTGGACCACTCAAGCCCTCCCAAGCAGGGGGGGAGGGAGACCTGGGGCTCTTGGGAGCCCCAGTGGCTCTGCCTTCCCTTCCAAGCAGGTCCTAGCAAGGGAAGAAGGGACAGTGCAAAGGCAAAGGAGGAGAAAAAGCAATGGACTTAAATTCTGAGCATAGCTGGGCCTGAAAAGGGATGGGCCAGGGTTCATGTTGTTCTGCCCCCATGCAATATCCTAAAATCAACAGTTTCTTTCATGTGCAAACCAAGGACAGCTTCAGAGAGGTCCTTACCTCCTGAGATTATATGCCTCCCCCAGGTTGTGTGGGGTGGCTGGGGTGCATTTTGGGGGGAGACAGTTGCTAGCTTCCATCAGATTCTCAAAGAAGTTGGCCATAATGCTATGATAGCTCCCGAATCTGACAACAATGCCCCAATGCTGCTACCGGCAGGTGCGGAGACAGCTGACCTTGCAACTACCTCTTCACCCCATCCCCCGGCCTCAACTCCAAATGCCTGGCATCAGCCCTCACCTCACTCAAAACCCCCACCCCAGGCTGGCTCCGGTTGAGCTCTGCCTCCTAGCTGTGTGACCTTTCTCAGCCTGTTTCCTCATCTGTAAATCAGCCTGGCAATAACATCAGTTAACATTCAGGAAGTGCTCCCCCTGATCTAAGTCCTTCCCCACAGCCCATTTCATTCCATACTCATAGTGACCCTGAAAGTGGGTGCTGTTGAAACCCAACTTCACGGCTGAGGAAATGCAGTCCTGGAAAAGTCACTGTCCTCAGGTCACAAAACAGGACAGGGACTAATACAAGGCAATACCTTGAAGGAGGCCCTCACTGTCAGATGCTGACCCTGGACTTCCAAGACCCCGAGTGGGGGCCTCTTCAAATGGGGTGCCAGCTCCATCAAAGTGCCAATGCGTTTCAGGTGTACTGCTGTCACAGTCCATTCTCTTACCCGGTAAGGCTGCCATAAGGCTTTGAGGGAATGCATTTTCCAAGCACCCAGTGCAATACCTCACAAGTGACAGTGCCACGTAGTGTGAGGCCAAAAGAGGATTAAAACCCCCGGTTCACCTCCCCTCTCCTCTTCCCCTTCTCATCTGATTCTTGCACACTGGGTTGTGAGGTCTTCCAGCCCAGCGGGACCCAGGGAGATTTCTCAGGGAATCTAACCCCTGCCCCCAGGAGCAGCAGACCTTAGGACACCGAAACCACAGGAGTTGAGGCCCATGGGGATCCCTTCCTGGCTGAGCCAGGTCTCTGCCACAGTGTTTCCATTAAAACCGGTTCACCTGCCTTCTAATAAGACAAACGGGCCCTTTCAGGAGCTAGCACTCAGGCAAGATTTCAATTTTTTTTTGCCAAATTTTTATTACCTTACATTTAAAACATTTATTGCCTTGCTTGTTTCCGGCAGCAGTGTCCAGGCAAAGAGATGAGAAATGGGACTGCTGAGTGCTTACATTCTTGGCTGGGAGAAACTTCCGTCCTCCCCATATCCTGCTCTGCAGGGTAGGCACCCTCAAGGTATACACGGCAGGGTTCCGGGCCTACACACCTCCACTCAACCCTCCTGGAGGCTCCCAGGCCAGGAATGGGCAGTCTGAGGGCTGACGGGGCTGATTTTCAGGGACAGAGGAAGCCCTGCCTGGTTATTAAAGGAGTTGCAGCCCAGACCCTGGGGGAGCCAGGACAAGCAGGGAAATTTGAAGTGTACTGAAGGTATCTATGGATCAGACCCTTTGGGAACACTTAAGCCCTACAGCAGCTATGGGATAGGATTCATCATAGCCACTTTTCACATAAGAAAATCAGGACTCGTGAAGGTATCACTTTCCTGGGCCACACAGCTGAGCTGTGAGCTGAGCTGACAGAACCAGCGTTTGACCTAAGTACTGACAACAGCTTCCATCTCCTGTGCCCCTGCGGGGGCACCACTGCTTGGTTCACCACCATGACTTCTACTTGCTGGACAGTGCTTGGCATCTTAGAGATGCTCAGTGAATATTTGTAAGGGGTTGGTGCAATTAATGAAACCGAGAAAGAGTTCAACATAAATGTGCAAGGCTTGCTGGCTGACATGCGTTGCCTCCCTTAACACGAGACACAGAGAAGCTAAGTAACTTGCCCATGAGCTGGTAAAGCTGGGATTCGGACCCAAGCATCTAGCTCCATAGCCTCCATGATTGAATTTCACTATTTGCCTTCTCTAAGGCAGGGTTTCTCAACCTCATCACTATTGACATTATGAGCTGGATCGTAATATTATGGCTACTGCCCTGTGCATTATAGGAGGTCTAGCAGCATTCTTGCCTCTACACATTAGATGACTGTAGCACTCCCTACCCTAAGTTATGACAGCCAAAAAAATGCCTTTCAACATTGACAAACATTCCCTAGGTTGAGAATCCTGAGTTGAAAACCACTGGTCTAAGGGGACACATCTTTTCCCTCTCCTAAGCTAACACAACCTCTTCCTATTGAAACCCAGAGTCATCATCTCCTGGAATGGATGTGCTTTGACAGGAAGTCTGAGTGCCTGCACTTCTGGGTCCACTGACTTGTGAGTGTCTGGTGAATCATCCCTCCGTCTCAGCATCCCTTTGCTCATGAGACCCCATGTCCACCCAATTGCCCAATGAGTCACTTTGACCCTCTCTTTTCCTTACCATGCCATCTTATTTCTCATCCAGTCCTATTGCCACCACCCTCTAAATTATTATTCCATCCCATTCCATCTATTCCCTTCTCCAGCTCCCCCCCCCCCACCGACACCCTCCTCATCTGCCCCAGCTGGGGCCACCACCCTCCCACCTCTGGGTCAGCCCCTCAGCTGGTGCCTGCCTCCAATTTTACCCTCTCAAGTCCAGAGTGATCTTCCTAAAACACAAATCTGATCACTCCCTGCCTTGGGTGTTTCCTGAGAACATCCTCTGCTCCTGAAAGAGTTGAAGTGATAGCAAAGCCTAGTTAGACTGAAAGCTCTGGGGTGAGGCATGAATGGACCTCTATCAAGGCACAAAGCTCCTGCGTTGTGATCTCAGGGTGACCTGTCTGTCTCCTCCACTGCCCAGTAAACTCTGTACATTCCCTGCTCCTCAGTGTCTACCACAGGCCTTGGCACACAGCTGGCACTCAGCAATGTTTACTGGACAGAGGGGTGAATGGATGGACGAATGGATGGATACTGGTCTAGGCGAGTACAGTGCTCTAAGCTGGAGAGGACAACCTCAGCCCACTGCAGGGGCCTCAAACATGTATGTTGGTGACCAGCTCTCTACCCTCAAGTAGAGCTCCATTGTACAAGGAAGACGAGTTGTCCTTCCTATAAGGGCATTTCAGATCCAGAGAAGAGGATATGGAGAGGGAGATAAACAAGATGTGATAGATTATTTGCTGTGCGTCTGACGGTTCTCCCCTGGGGCAGAAGTTTCTTATTGGGACTAGTTAGAGGAGGAGGTCATTTCCCTAAGAATCTTGCCTCTAGAGATTGGGGGCATCTGATGGCCTTTATTTTGGGGAAAACGTGCAACAAGCTTAACTATGTTTATTTGGCAGGCGCAACCTCACTCTGACCAATGGGTTTTCTTAACAGGATGGGGAACAGGTTTGTTCTAGCAGAGGGGCCGCTGGGCCTGGCGTGGGCGTGTTCATGTGAGAGCATGGCACTCTGCTCCCTCATTCTCCTGCCCAAGGAGGGGGGCTAGCCAGCCAGAACGTAGGGCCAGGGACAGTGACAACTGCACCTGCCCAGAGCCAACAGGATTTGTTCCCCTGGATTTTCCACGTCGGCGATTCCAAGATCAGGTCTGATTGCTCATGTACCTCCGGAGACCTGCCGGGGGCAGATCAGGGGGCTCAGAGTAGCTATGAGTCTGAGCTGCCTAGAGAGAGGCACTCCTGAAGGTGGCAGGAAGAAGTGACCCCCTCCTTCACCCTGCTCCCCCTTCCCTCACATACACAAAGAAAGTAACTAGTTGGAGCAAAAGAGTCAGACAGAAGATAGGACCTAGGTTAGGGGTCAGCTGAGATCAGGCCAGGTAGGGAAAGGAGGACGCTGCCTCCTTGGCCTTAAGCCAGAGAGATGCTAATTTTTAGAATGAAAATTAGGGCTCCAGCTCAGGCTGTAGAAATGGAGTCTCACGGCCTTTAAGTCAGGATGATTTAGTAATAGCTTCTAAGAAGGCAGGTGTAGAACCAAAGAGAACTGGATTCCAACTCCAGTTTCTTCTCATACAGATGGAATGAGAAGTCCCTGGGCAAGTCCTTCACCTCTCTGAGCCTCGACGTCCTCATCTGTAAAATGGGGATTGTTGTGGAGACAGATGAAACAATGGATTGAGTGCTCAGCACAGAACCTGGCATATTGTGGATTCTAGAGGCAAGCAATTTTTGTAGGAAGAGATTCTCCATGCTTACATTCCCCATCCTCTCATGTGATGGACATGAATGAAGTGAGCAGTCTGGGATGAGCAGAAAGGGGAGAGAATAGAGAACAGGCCCCTGCGGGGGCAGCTGACACCAGCAGAAGCCTCCTTAGGCACATCAGTCCATGTCCCACATGGGAGACTCCGGTGGAACTATACTGGCAGAGTGGGCAATGGACTCTTCTTTGCCAGTTGTGGGAGGTGCTACTGAGTACCCTACCAACGGCCACTGTCCCGCAACCCACACCCGCTTCTTCCCTGCAAGCAGAACCTATTTCCCATCATGGAAACAAGAAAAGCAAGATATTGTCTTTCCCAAGCTTCCTTGTACATGCACATGTAATCCATTCATGGAAGAAAACATGCTTCTTTGGCTGGACATTGATGTGGGTAACTCTGACGCTGGCAGTTACAGACCCCACGGTGCAATGAAGGAGCAAGCCCACGACGAACCAATGTGCAAAAGATCAAAGAGACACGAGGAACTTTTATGGCTCCAGAGTTCTTATAATGTGGGAGAGTAAATGAAGTCTCAGCCCAAGTCACTTTTGCCAGGTCTTTTATTATGTGAAGCCAAAAACATCCCACTACCATGTTTTTAAGCTTAAGAGAGGCATCGTGACCTGCTGTGAATCCAGGGCTATGTAGCAGCTGTTCCCAGAGCCTCCTAATTCCCTTTTCTGGGCTGAGTGGAATTGTAGACCTGGAGGAGTCATGGAAGGCTGCTGGATCTGAGACCATACCGCATCCCAGCATCCCAGGCCCGCAGGCAGAACTTGGTGAGTTACTAAGATCCTGAGTGTTATCTGATGTGCTCGCTCTTTCCATCAACAAAGGAGACGCTAGGGCGTACAAAGTGGCCAGCCTGGAGGAGGTGATGAAGACACAGTGTTGAAAATACAGTGACTAGAAAACAAGGATGTGTATGTTTTAAGACCTTATGTGGACCTTAGCCTATGTCTACCGTTTCCCCAGGACAGCGGTTAACATGAAGGATCTGGAGGAAAGGGACCTGGGTTCAGGTCTTGGCCTAGTTGGTGTGGCTGACCACTCTAGGTCCCTGTTCTTTCATTAATGAAAGAGATGGTCTGGTGCCTACTCTTGGAACTGCGGTGGGGGATGAAGAGATAATGCGAGGCAGGTGGTGGGTAGTGGCCAGAGGAGTGTGTGAGGACTTTTCCTGGCGTGCTGCTTCACGATCTGGGTGCTAACTGCACAGGCATCTGAGTGTATGAAAACTCTTTGAGTGAAATATTTATAATTTGTACACTTTTCTGAAATGTGGTATACACTTCAATGACCAATTTTCAAAGGTTCAGTCCAATACCTGGTGTTGAACGTTTCTAACTACGATAAATGTTAAATATTGTGGCTATCGTCCCACTGCCGTGCCTACAGTAGATGCCTCACCAGAATCTTCTTAATCCATGAGTCTGTTTCTCTCCAGAGTTCTGGAAGGTCAACTATTGATGGGGAAACTGAGGCACCATGCCTCAGAGATTCAAGGTCACAGGGCTCAAAAGGAGCTGAATCAGCCAGAGCCCAGCAGCACCCCCTTCCCACACACCCTCCCCTCCGCCTTCCCTGGCTGCCTCCCTGGCTCGTGTCTGCACCTTGCAGGGGGGTGGGGGCCCATTAACTCCTAGGCAAATGGGCTCTGGGCGCGTGTGTGTGAGGCAGGTCCCAGGATAGCTCGAACAGGCCCAGGCCGCCTGGTGCCCTGAGGCAGCCACCCCCTGGCCTCTAAATGACAGTGTGGAGCATTTGGCTATTTGCAGAGTAAACAGGAGGGCTGGAGAAACTGGGGAACCAGGTATGCACCTCTGCCAAGCCAAAACAGAGAGCAAGTGCATGGAGAGCCCTGCACCCTGGGGGCCGCTGGGGGCCGGCCTGGGCAGGGGCTGCCCTCAGGGTCAACGCCAGCCATCATTAGAGGGGGAGGCTTGACTTCACTCACCTTCAGTGAGCTCCTGTACATTCCATCCTGGCAGCTCTGGCTTGGATGGGGAGGGAGAGGCAGAGTAGAGCTCACCCTTGCCTCCTCAGCCAAGGAAGGACTGAGAGACCCTATCCTGGGAGCCTCACTCTGCCCCTGTGTGTCACCCCAGCATCAGGCACGGTCAGGGCTCCCTGGCTGAGAGGCAGCATGATGAAATAAAGACGCATAAAGCCAAACTGAATGGCTTCCAGTCCTGGATCTCCATCCATCTTTGTATGACCTGGGGTCAGTTATTAAGTTAGCCTCTCCATGCCTCAGTTTCCTCACCTGTAAAATATAGCTGCTGTGAATAGGAAACACCCAATAACTTAAATGGCTAAAAAACCCATGTCGGTGAGTTCCATCTCTGGGCAGTCCCTAACCAGTGTTCAGCAAAGATACCATGTGGGCCCAATGTGGTTGGACTTGTTGATTTTTCAGGAGACATGCAAAACTTGGATTTCTAATTCCAAGTATCTGATTTTTAAATGTTGGCAGCCAATCAGAAAACACTCTGTAGCCTACAAAACACGTGTGAAGATTGGGTTTCTCCAGTGGGTGTAGTTAGGGACCTCCAATCTAAGCAGGTTCTTGATTTGCTAGTAAGAGGACCCAGGTCCATGAGGGGAGAGTCACATGCCCAACCTCGCACAGACAGTTGCTTGTCGAGACGCCGCAGTTACACTGTGGACCCGAGCACCACGGGGTAGCACCTCTGTGAGCTTCGCAGTGGCTCTTCAGGGTAGGTTGTATTCTCCCCAGGAAAGCTCAGAAGGGTTTGAGTTACTTGCCAAAGATCAACCTCTGGCAAGTTCTGGCCTGCTAGAACGTTCACAATCCGGGATGAGCTATGCTGCCTCCTTAGCTCTGCAAGTCCTGGAGCTAGAACTGATTTCGTGTCCTCCCACATCTTGACCTGCTGCACTGAAAACCACCCCCCACCCTGAGGAGAAGCAGCCCCAGCTCCGACCTGCTCACCTCAGCTGCCTTCCAAATGCCCAGGCAGGACACCTGGACCCTCGGCAGGATGGCACATGGGGAGGCCACATTGTCTTGGGAAAGTCTTCATCATCATCATCACTATCATTATTATTGTCAAATACCATGTAAATTTTTCTTATTATTAAAAAATAATCTGGGGCACCTGGGTGGCTCAGTCGGTTAAGCGTCTAACTTCTGCTCAGGTCATGATCTCACGGGTCATGGGTTCGAGCCTCGCGTTGGGCTCTGTGCTGACAACTGGGAGCCTGGAACCTGCTTCGGATTCGGTGTCTCCCCCCTTCTCTCCTTCCCACGTTTGTGCTCTGTCTCTCAATAATAAATAAACGTTGGGGCGCCTGGGTGGCTTGGTCGGTTAAGCGTCCGACTTCGGCTCAGGTCATGATCTCACGGTCCGTGAGTTCGAGCCCCGCGTCAGGCTCTGGCCTGATGGCTCAGAGCCTGGAGCCTGTTTCAGATTCTGTGTCTCCCTCTCTCTCTGCCCCTCCCCTGTTCATGCTCTGTCTCTCTCTGTCTCAAAAATAAATAGACGTTAAAAAAAATTAAAAATAAATAAATAAGTAAATAAACGTTAAAAAAATTTAAAAATAATCAAGGCACCCAGGCTCATGGGGGTGTCTCAGGCCTCTCTCAGGCCTTCAGCTGGTGCCTCTCCAATGCTCTCTCTCTCATTTTAACAGAGAGAGGGTGGGCCTGTTAAGCTCAGCACCTCTGCAGGCTGCAGTGTCTCGGGGATTGAATGGCTTTGCTCTGCTTTATCACCTTTATTTTACAGTAACCTTCTAGTCATGGTTAGCCACACTGCTTTTCTGTTTGTAGAAGTGATATAGATTTCCTCTTAAAAACAAAGTTTATTTTTTGTTTTGGGGGTTTTTGGTTGTTGTGTGTGTGTGTGTGTGTGTTTAATTTTTTTAAGGTTATGTATTTATTTTGAGAGACAGCAGGGGAGAGGCAGAGAGAGAGAGAGAGAAGAACTCCAAGCAGGCTCCACTCTGGCAGCACAGAGCCCAATGCAGGAATCGAACCCACAAACCATGAGATCATGACCTGAGATGAAACCAAGAGTCTGATGCTTAACCAACTGAGCCACCCAGATGCCCCTGTTTAAACAGTAAGATGATTTAAATTCAAAGAGTAAATATGTTTCAGGTGATTATGAGAAATGACAAAAATGGTCCTGGTGGGAAAGAAATGGCTGAAGCCCAAAAAAAGGAAGGTAGCCCAATCCTGAGCAAAACCCTTGAGAAAGCTGGCCGTCACTGCCCCTGAGGCCTGGGTAGCTGGGGCTGTACTTCCAGGGAGTGGGCCACAGGAGGTCCAAGAGGATGTCGGAACAGAGATGCTCTGAGATGACCTAGAGAAAGGCCAAAGTCACCCCTACAAGCTTCACTAAAACCAGCCAAGGCAAGTGAGAGGAAAACCAGAGCGCCCTAAGCCTCACAGCCTCCTCCCATCTGGCTTTGCTCCTTTCAAGCAGTGCCGGGGACTGACATCAGCCTGGCTACATGGAAAGGGCATGCTGGCTGGGGAGTTCCAGTGCCCGGGCCATGGCAACAATCCGCCGTGTCCCCAGGGGCTCGAAGGGGCAGCCTCCAGAGTCAGACTGCCTGACTTCAAATGTCTTTTCTTCACTTTTTGAGTTTGGGTTCTTCCACAATTTATCCTCCTTTGACTCAGTTTTCTCATCTGTTAAATGGGAATAATAGTGGTTCCTACCTTTGGGTCCTTGGGAGGATTAACTGAGATATTCATGTGAAGTAGGTACAAAGGGTCTGGCCAGGATGGAGCTGAGGCTCAATAAATGTTGGCAATCTCTCTATTTCTGCTCTTATCAAACTAGTATTGTTTCAGAGCAGAAGCTTTCCAGTGTGGGGCCTTTGGGACCACCCCGAATTGACTTGGAATCAGATGGCTTATTTGCCTCCGGCTCAGCCTTTGAGGGGGTAATCTTCAGCAAGACGGTCACAAACCCTTTACACCTCACTGTCCTTGTTCATAAAATGAGGCTAATCTCTTCACTGCAGGGCTGTGTCTGTATTCACTGAACTGGGGCACGTGTGTGAAGACACCTTGCATGTTCCTAGATATGCAGAAGGTATCTAATAGGTGATACCTTTCCCTCCTCCTTCCTCCAAACAGACGCGTGCACGCGCGCGCGCGCACACACACACACACACACACACACACACACACAACTTCTATTTTGATCTTGGCCTGAGGCTGACAAGCCCCAGATTAGAAATGAGTGACAATGTTGGCTTTATCCGCTCTCTCAGAGGTAATCATAGGGTAGAGAGTCTGCAATATGAAAACACTTCCCGTTTTGAGAGAGGGAAATGGTAGGATTATCAGACTTAATTCTCTCATTTCATTCACTGAAGAGTTTTTTGTGCACTGGCCTTCTGACATTATCTCGTTTCTCACACACACACACACACACACACACACAATTTGTGTGTGTAAAGGGGAAAGGAAGCATATTTTTTAAAATAACACTATACATATATCCCTACATGTATTTTTTACTGAATGCATCATGGCTGTCTCTCTAGATCAAAAGAAAAAGAAAACATTCTTTATTGTCATAGCTGCTTAATCCAACAGAGTGGTCGTCATACCATAGTTTATTCAGCCTCTCCATTAGTGATGCATATTAGTTTTGTAGGGTTCTTCTAGTCCCCTCGTAACAAATACAACCAGCGTGGTGATAATCATCCATATCCTTGCATCCTTCGTTTTCATTTCTACTGGTTAGAGTCCCAGAATTGCAGGGTCAAGTCAAATGAAAGTAGTCTTTTTATCTTTATTTGAGGAGTCAGAGATTTATTCACTACCAATTAACAACATTCTAGAAAGCCTGGAGATTCGGCAAGAGGGTGGGGCCCACGTGTGCTATTCACATCTACAGGCCATCTCATCAGACCCTCCCACTAATCTGAGATCAGGGGAGCAGGGGTAGGGAGAGCCCATCCTACAGATGTGCAAATGGAAGCACCGAGAGAGGAAAGCACTTGCCCAAATTGGGGGATTCTGAGACATGAGCCCATCTCTAAGGAGCCAGTGAGCTGTCACCATGTCATAGTTGCCCCTGCAGGTTGAGCCATGAGCTGAAGATGTTCTGGAACAGGAAGACCAGAGAGATTCCAAAGGTGAAAGGGATCTGGTGCCACCACAGGTGAGTAGCATCTGAAGGTCATTTCTCTGCTCAGGAACCGTCAGCATTATTACTATCTCTGTGTGTTTCTTTTCCCTGTGACTGTTCCATCAACATTCTAAGTCCACCTTTGGCCAAAGCACAGAAGAGATGCACCTGTCTAGGAAGCCTAAGGATGCACATGTGGCCTCTTTCTTTCTTGTCTCCGCAGGCTGGGGAGAAGTGGGTGCTTCGCTGATGACCTGTGGGCCCCCTGTGTTGAGCAGGCAGTGTCAGGTGGCCAAAGGAGCGACCTGAGCACGGTGGGAATCTTGGAATTTCTCAGTTTGCAGAAGCCCGAGGGAAGAGAGTTCTTGGGCAAGTTGGGGGCCACTGGGCCCGGGAAGGAACTTTGGGCTTCTGGTCATTCAAATAACTAATTTGAATGGTGAAGAAAGAGACAGATTAGAGAGGGTGAGGGGGCACAGATGAGAGAGGCCGTCTAAGCTAACAGAGCTAGAGGCCGCCACAGGCCCATTCCAGTGGACTATTTGAATCTTATTTGACTAGTGGGGTAGAGAGATGGTCATCCTCTGATGGCCCCACACTGATCCCAATTTCTGAGCAGTTGTCCTGAGTAATAGTAGACATTTGAACTGCGCATCTGGGTTTGCAGACCTCTCTCCTCCCACATGATCTCACAGAATACTTGCAAACTGCCAGTGAGACCAGACGCCAGAGATCTATGTTTCAGATAATGACACTGAAGGAGATAGATCTGGAAGTCCAGCTTCCAAGGAGCTCAGGAGTCGGAAAACAGATTGCCAGGGAACCTTAGACCCAGACCCTTCTCTTCCCACCCCCACCCCCTTTCCTGCCAAGATGCACAGGGTTTGAGACCAGAGCCACATGGACTCTGGTCTGACCAGGAGGACAGAACCATCTCTGGCAGGGACCGGGGTGGAAGGGAGAACAGAAAGCTTTGCTCTCCCTGTTATCTCCAAATGTTAAAAAACAGAAGTCTAAGCATTTCAGTGTTTGCTATGTGCCAGGCCCCAAGCTGCAGAGTCCAAGATAGGCCCCTCTCGTGAGTCCAAGGTTATCCTGGCTCCTTCCCTTGGCCATGGGCTAGGCACAGCCTTTGCTGCTTCTCTAACCCATGCTTGGTTGGTTACATGGAGAGTGAAAGCAGGCATGCTCTAGAACCACACTGCCCTGAGTTCTGATCCTGCTTCAGGCACTAAGTGCTGTGTGCCCTTGGACACATCGCTTCACCTCTCTGAGCCATAGTCCAGGTCGTTATTTGTAAAGAACAGACGAAGGAATATTGTGAAGGGGGGGGGGGAATACATAAAGTGGTATCTAAAGAGCACTTAGCTCAGGGCCTGGCAAGGAGAGATCGATAAACAGCTGTATTCATCCCTTCTGTGGCCTCAGAGCAGAGGCTGTCGGATGTGAGCCTGCGCAAAGGTCCCCTGGACAACTGGCTAAAACTACAGACCTTCTGACTCCAAAGCTTGGGGAAGTCCCAGGAATCTGGCCCTTCACGGACCCTAGAACCACAAGGTGGTGAGCAAGTTCCTTAGGCAGAGGCCAGAGGGGTCCAGGTGCAGTTCTAAGGAACATCCTGGTCTCTGCATGGTCTTTGGTGGCTTAGAAGATGCCCTCTCTGACAGACTCTGTCATGATGCACCTCACACCCCCCACCTGAACCCCCTGGTCCTGCACTCCCCAGGCTGCACTGGCCTCCCTCACTTTCTGGAGGGCTGGGAATGTGCACATTTAATCCCCCATGGTACCTGGATCAGTGCAGCCCCTATTTACTGAGCAGACCAGAAACAAGCTGGCCAGGGAGAGCGGATTTCGGGAGGAGGCCGAGCATCTGAATTCAGTGCTCTCCCGTCCTCCCCCTCTCTTGCATCCCAGCCCTGAGTTCAGCTCCAGGTACAGGCAGCATGGCCCTCAGCCGGTCAGCATTCCCCCCAGGGCACCCTGGCTAGCCTTCTGTGGCACTCGGATTCCTAGTCCAGCCAGCCTAGAGTTTCCCAGGCTCCTGCTGCCCCCTGGAGGCCAGCTCTTGCAGCTTTGCGCCTGAGTCCTGGCGTGCTTGGAAGTGGCCGGGGAAAGTCTGGAATGGCCGGGAGGGTGAGGGAGGTCGAAGAGCCTTGAGCGGTTCTGCTCCCGCACAAGGCACCACCTCACCACTGCCCACTGGGTGCCCAGAGCCCAGCCAGAGCCACCTGGATGGCCACGGGGTGCAAGTGAAAGGATCTACACCTTGTGTGTTGGGGAGGTTCCTGCCACTCCCCTTGACTTCCCCATCTGTAAAATGGGAAAGTGATGATTGCACCCCTACATGGCCTTTGAGAGAATAAGATATTACTTGGCCACTAGGAGATAATAATTCTTATGATTACGGCTAAGTTTGACTGAGCACATATTATGAGCCCGGCACTGTCCTTTCCCTATATTACTTCATTAAATCTTCCCTAAGCTTCTCTAGGTCAGTGTTCCAACACCATTGTCCTGGCATGGGGGCCGCCCCAGGTTGTGGCATGGAGCAGGCATGCTTCTACCCCGATTGGCAACGGGCGTCAGTGGCTCACAGAGGGCTGCTCTAGAGGCCAGTGCAGATGACCTGGGCCACAGCCGCCGACAGTCTTACTGTGCTGCAGACTCTGGGTGAAGCAGAAATCAAATATTCCAAGTTTGAGGCCAAGGGGGACTCAGAGGAACACCCGCCCTGCATCAAGAAGGGCAGCTCTCAATTATTAAGCCCTAACTATCTTCCAGGCATCAGGCAACACCTCTCTCACCAGATCATCTGAAGTAACACTGAGGTAGCTTGTATTGGCCCCATTTTACAGGTGAGAAAAGCAAGGCTCGAGTTCACACAGCTATGAGATGGGCCAGTCTGGGTCTGACTTGCAAACCCCATCCTATCGTCTTGCCTCCTGGGTCATCTGTGGGAATGTGCCCGCTTGTGCAAAGCCTGTGTCCTGTTGGCTGAGCAGTCACCATGCCCACTGCTGAGGAGCCCTGTGTGGCCCTGTCCAGTGTTCCCGGGATGGCTGGGGGTCCTCCTGGATCTTACCTTGCCCCTCCACAGCTCCTCAGACACCTCAGACTCTAGAAGGGCTTCCCCTAGAGGCAGTCAGGGGCTAGGTTCAGAGTGCCTGCGTGCTCTTTCTGATGGTGGTAAGATGCCCAGGCTAATGGGGGAGCCTTGCCAGCACAGCTCAGGGCTCAGATTTCCTGGCTCTGCCGTGTCCTGGCACGATGGCCTTCCTGAACACTGCTCACTGCACTTGAGGTGGGGAAAATGGGTACTGACCTCCCAGGGTTGGTGGGAAGATCCAAGGAGCCAAGATGGATGCATGCTTACCCGGCATGAGCCCTGACGGCTGGTGGGCAGTCAGGGCACTTGCCAGTGTCCACCGATTCACTGATCACCTCACACTGATCTGGAGGTTCTGTCTTTGAGAATGACAGAATGGGGGAAATAACTGGGGACTGATTAATAAACACAACCTAATAGTTAGCCAAGATTTTTCAAAACAAAGAGGGTTTGGGACCAAATAGCAAATGGAGTTGGTACCGATTACAAAATCGGAATTGCTACTCTGAGGTCCTTGGGTCTTTACATTGACACGAGGGTGTGTGGGGGTGGTGGGGGGTGGGAGCAAGGAAATGCAGTCTCACAAAATGGTTGTTCTGAGATTTGTCCTGCAGTCTGCCAGAGGTCACAGGAAAAGGACACAGCATTGTACTATTTTAAGGGCAGTTATGAAATGGTTTCTGCTGACTGGTTCCCAGAACGCCATTCTTCTTCTTCGCTCCCAGCCGGCATGCTGGAGACAGTGATTTGGAAATATAGCCTTGTTCCTAATTCCACACTTCCTTGTTTCTGGCCACAGTCCCTGTTCTGCCCCAGGGCATGCTCTGGCCGTGAAAGCCCCAATCTGGGAGTCAGGAGGCCTGGGTAACAGCTCCTGCCGGCAGCCAGCTGGCTGTGTCACTCCAGGCAAGTCAGACCACTTCTCTGGACCCCTGTTGGCTCATCAGTAAAATGAGGGAGTTGAACGAGATGGTGAGTTAGTGACAACCTTGACAGCCTTGGGTTTCTCTTCAATAAATATTAAACTATTGCTTTCGCTTCCCGGCCTCTAAGAATTCAAGTGTGACTGAACTATTTTGGAATCCCCTGGGCCTAGTGCAGGGCCTATTAGAGCAAGAAGGAGGACCTGGTGATTTAGCTCCAACTTGATCATTTACACACCTCACTGAGCCATTTCTCCATCTTAAATTGTGGTCTAAGACTTCCAGCACAGGCAGAGAGAGACAACACTTATAAAGCCCCTAACACACCTGGGCCCTCAGGAATCCTTTGTTGAGTGACAGGGCCCACAAAGAGTCATTTGAACTGAACTATCGGCTTTTTCAAAAGGGGAGGCTGTTCCTGCTCTTCCAGTAATGGGGACCCGTCAAAGATCTAGTCCAGCAAAAGACGTGCCACATAGCACCAGCCAGCACATGAGAAGAAAGGAGCTCTAGTACTTTCCATGACAGGCTTGGAAAGAGTGGCAGATTTAAGGCTATTAATGCAAAAACATTGGTTTGTTCTCACAACTAGAGCTGAATCCTTTACTCAGGAAGAGAACTTTCAGAGAAGTCAGTTGTTCTCTAAAAAATCACCCAAATTTTTTTCTAATTCTGGATCATCAGGCCCTTTCTCTCATATTCCAGCACCTTAGAATCCAAGAAGGTTTAAGACAGAAGGCATCTTAGGGAACTCTAGCTCAACTTTTCATCTAATGGGTAAAGAAATTGAAGGTCCTGAGAGGGAAAAGGGGTCCCAGGTAACACAGGCCCTTGTTAATTCCATTAAATGATTAAATTCACTCTTACTGTATAGTATTGTGTTTTCTACTTCAAGTGGCACTTCCACACACATGTGCCCACTTAGTGGCCCTGTGAGGTAGACAGCAGTGTCTCTGTTTGGCAGTTAAGGAAATCAACATGACCAGTGTCAGAGGGATCTGATCTGCCTGTGATCTCCCAGCTTTGCCCCCTAACTGCTGTGGCTGGCCCAGGACTTCTCTGCATTGCTGTGAGAGGCATCAGACTGGTTCTGAAGGAGGTATATGTGCTTGGGAGCCCTGGGCCAAGAAGGTCAGCCTGTGGGCATGGAGGGGAAGACTGTGAGTATCAGGGTGACTGTTGAATGTGGGTACAGAGTGGCCACTCCCATGCCCTGGGTCAGGGAAGGTGGACTCTGGTACTCCCACAGGTCTCCTATGTGCCTAGGCTCACACCAAGTATCAGAGGTGTCAAAGAATGTGGCCTCTGTCCTTAAGGAGCTAATGGCTTACCTGAAGAGACACAGGTAACTTCCATGAACCAACTGGAGAAGAGTATTCAGCAATAAAAAGCAACGAACCACTGATACAACAACAAAGATGACTCTCAAAAACGTTATGTTGAATGGAAGAAGCCAGACACAACAATGCTTATTGCATGGTTCCATTTATATGAAACTCTAGAAAAGGCTAATCTATAGAGACAGGAAGCAAAGCAGAGAGTTGACTGGGATGAGGCAGAGAGGAGCTTTTTGAGGCGATGGAAATGTTCCCCATCTTGACCGTGTTGGTGGTTACACAGTGAATCCATTTTTGTGTAAATTTGTCAACACTCATTGAAATGTGCGTGTGAAGTGGGTGTGTTTGTTGTACAAAAATTATGCCTCAGTAAAGTTGATTTTTTGGAAAGACACAGCCCTTGTTCTCATGGAGCTTACAGTCTGGTGAATACAGATATTAATAAAGTTATCATGTACATAAATGAAAAATTCTTGTGACTGGGATAAGACTTATGAAGGATGTTATACGGAGTATGAGTTGTGTACTAAGGTCAGAGTCGATTTAAATAGACCAGGAAAGCCTACCCTGAGGAAGCAGCATTGATGTGCACTTAGAAGGATGAGTGCACATGAACCCAGGGAGATGACAGTGGTAGAGAGAACAACATGTGTCAAGGGCCTGTGGTTGAAGACAGTCTGGCAAGGACCACATAAAGAAGGACAATGAGGCTGGCATGGAGGGAAAAGAAGGGAGGTGCTAAGAGATGGGTCTCAGGAGGTGAGGCCATAGAGGGATGTTTTGGCCTGGATAAAAGTTTGTACTTTTCCTGAGAGAAATAGAAACCCACTGGGACATTTTAAGTAGTGGTGAGGTGGTGATGTGACCAGCTCAGTTTATGGGTTAACACCATGGGGTTAGTCCTCACCTTCCCCTCCTTCTGTTTTTAAGGTTCTTGAGATTAGAACAATGCCTTAACAATCTGTGTAGACACCACAGAAATTTAAGCAGTAGGAAATATAAACTGAGGTACAAGAATTGTTTTGAATGAATAAATGAAGTATGAATGAATGAACTAATTTTCTCAGCACCTAGATAGCTACTTTTCTAAAGTCATCTGATTAAATGATAAATTTAGAATTTCTTCTCCCCCAAATGAAGACACAATACCAAGGATAACAGAGGTACCTCTCCATATTGTCTCACATGGACACCCACTGCCAAGTTCAAATTAGGCCTATCTCTCCCCCTCATTACAGATCCCTCAGCAAGTCAGTCAATGCCCTTTGGAGGCCACTCCACCTGTGTGGTAGCCTCATGGCCCCAGATCTCCTCTGAACACACCTGCAATTCAGAAGCTGACATCCACCAGGCGCATGGCAGGGGCATCCGTCACTCTTATGTATTTTCCAGAAATCGCCCTCCTCTCTCAGATGTGCTGGGAGGCTGCTCACAGTGTCCTTGAGGACCCAGCTCAGTACCTGCTCCTTTGGAAGCCTTTCCTGCCCGCCTCAGCCCATCAGCTACCATGTTGCCCCTGCCCGAAGGACAGCACTAGTCATGTAATACGTTTACCTTGTTTCTTCCTTATCCCAACACACAGTCCTCTGGTGTCACCAAGCAATGCTTGACACAGAGTGGGGTGAACAGAATGGAAAGGAATGAGGTGGGTTGACTATAATGGGGCTAATAGGGACCCCTAAAAAAGACAGTTGGCCAGAGGGACAGGGAGAAAAACTATCAATATTTAGGCTCTCCCAGGGGTTAACTAATTTTGGAATGCCATGAAGGTCCATAAGTAGAATTTCCCCTCTGCTTTGAGTATCCGTGTGCCCCTTGCTGAACCCCCGTTTTTTTTTTTTTGTCTCAGCTTCCCCAGACTTCCGACCTTAGCCCATGGGCAGTTGGTGTGCTCCTCTTGGCTTTGGTTGCCCAGCTCCTTGGGGCTCTCCCGGATCCCACTGGCCCACCCTTCTGCCTCCCCTTGCTCTCCATTCTTGACCCTCTTCCCTTCAGCCAGAGCGGACCAGCACCCTGTGTCACACTCACAGCAAGGGAACCAGGAATGGCCCAGCAGTGTTGGGTCACCACCACTGGCTGTGGACGGAATCTCCTCCACCAAGAGACACAAACTACAAAATGACAAAGTTGCAAGATCTTACTCCAAGACATGAGTCCGTCTTCCCCTGATGTTCTTTCACATTTATTTCTCCTGTGATGTTTTCATGAACATGTAAATCTTCTTCCTGGCCAGACTGAAGAAATTTAGGTCAAACTTAGAGGGGAAGTACAGTGGCTGGTTGGGGCAAGAGCATTAACTTTGAGATCAGATAAAGGTGGGTTCAGACCCCAGGTATGTCACATCTGTGTAAACCTGACTTCTAAATAGCAGGTGTGGTGCCCAGAGCCATGGCGACAATGGTGATTCGTGCTGAGGATGTTTGCAAAGCACCTTGCTGAGCCCCGGACATGCAGCTCCATGTGACCTCCACAGTCATCCTGTGGGGTAGGCTACATTCACAGGAGAGGACACTGAGGCTCCAAACTGACACGGTTAAGACACGCAGAGAAGTTTCTTCCCAGCATTATGATAATTACTCTGATAGCCTATGCTCTAAGATGAGACCCTGCATCTTGTATCAGAAAGGGTTTTATCTCCTCAAATGAGCTGTGACTTTCTTGATTAACTGATTCACATCTCCTTCGCCTCTGTATCCCCCAGCCCAGTGACTTGTACATTTTAGGGGCCCATGAGATAGCAACCAGTTAACATGAACAGGCGTTGGAGAGTCTGACGCTCTGGCTTTTCAATAGCATCATCTATCTTCCCCTCTCCGCCCATTTAAAAAAAAAGCCATCTTAAATATGAATGCCCCATTATGAAAGTAAACATATCAAATGTGGAAGATTCAAAAAAATATAAAGATAAGGAGAAAAAAATCATCTATGATCTTACCATCTAAAGGCAGCATTTTGTCTTATTTCCTTCCAGTCCTCCTGGGCAGTGATTTCTGTTATTGTTCTTTATCTACAGGATTCTTTACAAACGTTTATTTTTTTTAATTAGGAAGTATATTTGCATATTGGAAACGGAAGGAAAAAACTGAAAAATAATATAAGTTACTCAAAGTATCACAACAAGACATGATTGTTGGTAACATCTTTGGCACATTTTGACTTGACTTCTCTGCATTCCCTTTAGAGGAACCCTAAACGCTGAACAGCAGCCCCCAGCCCAGGTTGACATTCAGATCAACCAAGGAGCCTGTGCAATCTATGAAACCAGACTGCATACGGCAAGAGGTGTTTGTTCCGCTGTGGAATCTAACACCAAACGCAGAAAGTATAGGATTTCTGATTTATTCTTAGCGACTGCATGGTATTCCATTATGCAGCTGAACTGAGGATCATTAGCGAGTTCTAAGTTGTGGGGATATAGGTGGTTTCCAATCAGTCCTATTTGCAAGCACCGGTGAAATAAACATGTCTGCTGTTGCTCTGCAAACAGGCCCTCCAGGAACGGAGGCAGGGATGGAGGTAACTGAGGCAGCCACATGGGTTCTCAGACGCCAAAGACTGAATGTCACCTACCTTCCACCGCTGTTCTTTTCCTAGAGCCTCTTGTGACTTTCCTAGAGTGTGGGCTTCCAATCTCTCCTGTGGACAAACACATGAAAATCATACCACAAATAAAAGTAGAAAAGGGAATTTTTTAAAACTAGTATGTGTACAGGAGTGCCTGGGTGGCTCAGTCAGCTAAGCATCTGACTCTTGGTTTTGGCTCAGGTAATGATCTCACGGTTCATGAGATTGAGCCCTGCCTCAGGCTCTGCGCTGACAGTGTGGAGCCTGCTTGGGATTCTCTGTCTCCCTCTCTCTCTGCCCCTCCCCTGCTGTCTCTCTCTCTCTCTCTCCCTCCCTCTCTCTCAAAAATAAATAAACAAACATTTTAAAAAACTAATATGTGTGCAAGAAAAATACTTCAACAGTTCAGAGGAAGCAAAGGTAAAGAAGAATAAAAAGCAGTCTCTCTCACCCAGATTCCCCATTGCCTTCCCAGGAGCAACTATTGTCCACGGTGTTTTTATGTATCCTTCAGGAACCATCTACACTTACACAATCATCTCTATCTTTCCACCTGTTACTTGCTTGTGAGCTATCTTTCTTTGATCTGTCTCTATGGCTAGCTCCCACCCATCCAGCCAGCCAGCCATCTCAAAAATAAGGAATCTTTAAATGAATGGTGATCACAAATAAAGCAGTTCAGAAGTAGGACCCTGGGTCCCCAGTGCAGCCACCACCCTGCCTGTAAGTTTGGCCAAGATGCTTTACTTCTCTCTGCCTCAGTTTCCTCACATAAGGGAGCTGTGAATGTGCCTTGAAAAGTGGAGACACAAAGGCCAAGGTGAGTCCTGAATGGACTGTCCAGAATGGAGAGTCCTGTTCTCCCACCATCTGCGGTGAGAAAGGACATCAGTGAGGTTTCCTACCCAAATGAGGGAGCAGGAGAGGAGAATGGGGGAGCAAGGTGGCTGAGGGGAGTCCACCTTCTGGCACAAGTTGGTCACACTGGCACCCCTCAGCCCAGTGGAAAGGGACAGAGTGATCTTTCATAAACATTACCTCATCTGTTTTCTGGGAGATAAGGTGTTTGCTAAACTTTGTTGGAAGAGCAAGACCTTCCGCGTGACCATCACCAGCACAGCTACCTGCTCAGACCGGCTGCAGGGGCCTCCAGCTCAGCTTGCCCAAAATACAGGAACCAGCAAATGGCATTGGAGTTATTTAGTGTAAATAGAGGCAGATGCTCTCAGGATAAAGGACAAAGAGGTCATGGGTGGGAGAGGGACGGTGGCCTCCTCATGAGCCAGTGTCTGTGAATACCTTGCAGTCTGGGGTTCAGCCCCCTCACGTAGCACCAGCTTACTTTGGGAGTGCCCTTTGGGATTGGGGTTTGCATCAGGGCCTCCATGTGGCACAACCCCGTTGGGAGACATTTGCATAGAACACCACGCGTAGGGTGCCCCTGGAACTGTGTGGTTCGGCGGCCTGGCATGTGCACAAGGAATTTGCTCCATTCCTTACCAAGCAGGGTCTCTAGGATCCTGAGAAACCCGACTTGGCCACTGCCTCTCTTCCCCCCACCGTTTGCCCTCCTCCTCAAAACAGCAGTGCTCTTGGCTATGTAATGTTGGTCCTGGGCAGCAAAGTTAAACCCCTTTTAATCAGAGCAAGACCTCCCTCTAGTTCCCATGCCTCCGTGCTAAGGACACCCAGGGCATAAGCAAGAGGCACTCACCAAGCCAATGTTCCCTAACCCTCCACACAGAGTGGAAACACTGCAATGGAAAGGTCTTTGATAATTCCTGGGGCCTCCTAGATGTAGATAGTGGACCAGGCCATGATGTGTCTTCTTTTACACTTCAGGTTCCTGGTATATAAAAAATGGGGAAGGCTAACACATCCTTGCAAAAAAAAATAAAATAAAATGTGATATGACTGAAACATTTGCATTTAACAAACGAACATTTCCACATATGGATTGTGTGTATCACTCATTTAGAGATGATATCAAAAGTCTGGAATTGGAAGGCCTTCATGATCATTAGGCCTAGGCCCAAGCCAAATGTCCCTTCTACACTATCTTCCAAAACTGAAGGATTTAACTCAGTAAGTAGTGATGTCGCCATCACTGGAGGTGAGCACTGTGGAGTGACACTGAGAGGGATCTCTGGGTGGGCCTGAGACTGTTTGGGAAACATGAACCACAGGACATTTCCAGCACCAATGGCATATCTGGTTCTAAATCTGGGCATGGAGAAGTCTTTCCTGCTGGTCTGACTTAATTGAGAGCAAAAACAAGAGTCTGAGAGGGCACCCTAGACTGGACAGTATTTCTGGGACAGCATGGTATTTGTGTGCATACACACACACACACACACACGGTGTAAGAGTTGGTAGATAGATAGATAGATAGATAGACAGATAGATGATGGCGTAAGAGGTATGAGACATGAGCCATGCTCTGAACAATAGGGAGCTCAGGGAGGGAGGGAAAGCTACCGGTGCTCAAACATCCCCTTTCCACTCCTGAGTATAATTCCCAGGGTCTCCTGAGCAAGGAAAACTAAAATGTTAAGCCAAAAAAAAAGTATCAGATGGAACTCTCTCTTCCTTGATCTTCTCCCTCCAGCTCTGCAGTTCTGGAATTAGTACCTGATAGTACCTTCCTCTCTGAACCTAAATGCCTGACCTATCCTGACAGTGTTAGAGGCATAGGCTTGGGGCACGTGGGTGGCTCAGTCACTTAAGCATCCAACTCTTGATTTCGTCTCAGGCCATGATCTCACAATTCATGGGATCAAGCCCTGCATTGGACTCTGTACTATCAGTGTGGACATTGGAATTCTCTCTCTCCCTCTCTCTGCCTCTCTCTCTCTCTCTCTCTCAAATAAATAAACTTAAAAAATAATGAATAAACTTAAAAAAAATAAAATAGAGGCATAGGCTTTGGATCTGGGGACAATCATGGGTAAGTGACCTCACTTGGGACTTAGTATAGCTTCTGCACATGTGTTGTTTGTAGGTTTTACTAACTCTGACCAACAGAGTTAAACAGACAGATAGTACCTTTATAATAATAAGTACCATTTGTGCAGCCTTTAGTATTTGCCACTTACTTGTGGCATGACCTTGGCAAGTTACTTAACCTCTCTGAGCCTCAGACTCCTTATCTGTAAGTTGGAGGAAATAATAATACCCATTCACAGAGTGATCGTGAAAATAAAATTAGCTCATACATTTAAACACACACACACACAACAGAACGGTGCTGGATACAGAGGAAGTTGTCAATATAAAATGTTGCTAAGTGCCCCTGTTCCTCCTCAACACACATTGGTCCCCTCTGCCTGATGCTGCCCCATCCTCTTGCCTGTAATGTCACACAAGCTTTGCATCTTGGGGTCCCATGTATCCTGAATCCTCTTTCTGATTAGTTCATTGTCCTGATGGCCATCAAGGTTCGCATCAATGCAATCATTGGTCCTTAGCTATTTGAAATTCTGTTGAATCCAGAAGTCCTGTCTCTGTCCTCATAGGCCCTGGGCCCATCTGTGTTTGGCTTTAACATTCTGTGCTTCCTAATTCCATTTCTGGGCTTAATTATGATTACACAGCTTCATTACATAGAGTTGATTTTAAGTAATGGCCCTAATTAAGACTGAATTTTAATTAAGCTTAATCCAGAGCCTCCCTCCGATTGCCAAAGATTTCTTGCCTGAGAAGGGAAAGCCTGCCTGTGCACAAATCTTCGGCCTTCATGCTGCTGAGCCATCTTGGCCAGATGGGTTTGCTTGATTCTCTGGCCTCGGGAGCACACTTCTCCTCCAGGCTGCAGGGGTGATGAACCGCGACTCACTTTTTCTCCCACCCAGCGGCAAACTCAGAGCCTCTGCATGAAGGAAACAGGACGCAACCAACCTCGAAGGAAGAGAACCTGACTTCCTGAGGCTCCACCAAGAGGTCAGCGTCTGGGTCTTAGGAAACAGAAGAAGCCCGCTTTCCTACAGCTGCTCGTAACACCCACTTTACAGATGAGAAAACTGAAGCTGGAGCGAGCTAAGCACCCAGTTGGTGAGGGCAGAGGAATGACTGGGAATCGCATCTGTGAGTTTGGGAGAAACCAATCTTCCTCCAGTTTCCTGCTGGTCCACTGAAACCAGTGCATCCCAGGCTGTAGTGCTCAGATGCTATGCAGGTGAGTTTTGCCACAACCACAAACATCATTTACTAATAGTAAAAAAAAAAAAAATCTTGGGGCGCCTCAGGGGCTCAGTCAGTTAAGCATCTGATTCTTGGTTTAGGCTCAGGTCATGGTCTCACGGTTCATGAGTTAGAGTCCTGCATCAGGATCTATACTGCCAGTGAGGAACTTGCCTGGGATTCTCTCTCTTCCTCTCTCTGCTCTCCCCTGCTAGTTCTCACTCTCTCTCTCTCTTTCAAAATCAATAAATAAACTTTAAAAAAAAGTAAAAAAAAATCTTAACCCATTATCTTAAAATAAAACTTTATATCTGACCTTTAAAATGCCATCAATCAAAAGTTATCATAAGAACAAAACAACAAAAAATGAAACAATGTTATTAAATGGAAACTGTAAACTGTTACTTTCTAAAGGCCCAAGATTCAGGCCTGGTCTTTTTTTTATTTAAAAAACAAGATGAGAAAAATATTAAAGACAGAGCATCAAACGGAGACTTTGCCCTTTATGTAATCAGAAGAATTGAAAGACAGTTGGAAACATAATCTTATGTTACTATGGGATTCAAGATCATTTAAAGTCCCATCCACCTGCCACCTAAAATCAGCTCTCATTTGTCCAGCACTTTCGGAGACACCAATCTAAGCCAATTTAGCTCACGGTTCCAGGCTTTGCCTCTGAGTGATAGTGCCCCTCAGCTTCTTCAAGGGTGACAAAGGTCTACCTCTCCTATCCCTCAGCCCTGGCCCAAGGACAAGGTGTGGACATTCCTTTGGTGTTTCAAGTGCAAACACAGTGAAATCAATATGCTCTCGGGGGTTGGTGGGGTTGGTTCAGCTGCAGAGAACAGGCCTGACTGCCCTTGTCTTGAATTGTCCTGAATGCCATCAGCACACCAGTCTCTTGTATGATGCTGAAGTTCCCACCTTATAAAATCTCCCACGGAGAAGCCAAGTTCTAAAAACATTTTGATTCTTCTAGAAGGAAATGGAAAGTGAAAAATGAGATTCAATTACCTTGCAAATAAAAGGGGGCAATTTCACTCACAAATGCCATACTTAAAGGTTCAATTTGGAAGCAGCTGTTCAAATGAGTCAAGGGAAAAAAGAGAAAAATCATTTACTCATCCCTCGTATCTACCCTTTCTGATGGAATACATCTTCCTTAGACTCAAAAATGGATAAATGGGCTTGAAACATAATTAAATGAGCACTTTATGACTTTACTGATCCAAGCCACAGAACTTTCCCATTAAAGGTTGAATGTCTGGAAACGCATTTGCTTAACCTAACCAGTGGCCCAGAAACCACCACGTTTGCGATGTTCTTCCAAGTGTAGCTGGAGCAGGGACTGTCTGGTCTTTTCCAAGGGATTTGGGGTAAAGTTACAATCAAACTCTTTAATAGAGACAAAGTCTCAAATGTAGCTGCCTGACATATTCCCACTTCCTACACCTGGGAAACATCACTAGAAGAGAAAAAAAAAAAGAAGACCGCTTTGACTGAAATAGAAAAACATTATGGAAATTAACTTATGCCAGACAGCAAGACAACATAATCCCACAATATAATGGGATAATATTATTATCCCATTACCACTGCTGTTTCATTTTTTTCTTCATACTTGGAGTGGTTGTGTGACCACCACTGATGGTTTCTTAAGACACACTTAGCATATTTTTCTCCTGCCATGACTAGCTATAGCTGGAGTCAGACGGCCCAGGGGAGGAATTTCTATTCTGCAAGTTACCAGCTGTGGAACTTTAGGCCTCAGTGTCCCCATCTGTACAATGGGGTAGTAGTAGCACCTACCTCACAGGGATTGTTGTAAGGATTAAATGAGAGTGCTTAGCACAATGCATGGCCCACAGTCAGTGCTCTGTGGACAGCGGATGGTTGATATTAACCCTGGCTCGAGTCTGTGTTGTGGTTTTATCTCAATAACTACTGACTTGCCTGTTGAGAGAAGAGGTTCCTGTGCTCAGAAGTATTCAGAAGACCTGCAGGAAGGTGGTGAGAGACTCAACTCCTCCTCGAGTCTCTAAGATGCTTCTCTGTCCTCCTTTCAGTTTTCCGCCCACCATGTGAGCCAACGAGCTCTGGCCAGAGCTGAAGCAGGTGCCGATCGCTTTCTTGAGGACCTGCCTGGCGGGATGGGGCCATATGCAGCACATGAAAGAGGCATGTGCTCAGACAAGGTCCCTCCTGGAAATCCATTTTGATTGTGGATCCAAAGAAAATCCTTCCAGGCTTCATGCGCACCTGCCAAAACCTGCACACGCACAGACATTTCTTTCCCCCTATACATATTCCCTGCACATCTGGCCAAAAACCAATCCCTGCAGGTGACATCTTGTGCGCGTAGCTGTCCAGCCCTTTGATAAAATGCACTGTTTCTCCCTCAGTGAAGCTTAATGTGCCTCAGCCTGGGGATTTATACCAAGCAATAAAATCCACAGAATAGAGAAATGCAAATAGATTGCAGAATATAATATTATCATTGTCAACATAAAAGACTTTTATTTACTGCCCCCCAAAAGAAAATACACTATAGTGTCATTTGTTTCAGGGAATGCAAAAAAGGTTTCAACAACTAACAGGGCATGTTTCTGAGCAAAATATGCCCCGTATATGATGTCGGAACACATATTGTCAGCGGCCACTCGCGTGTCTGTGTTCTTGCAAACAAACCTGTAGAGTCAAGTTAGAGAAGGTCACTTGCAGCCTGCCTCTCTGAGCTAGAGGCCACCTACCTCTGTCCACAAACAAGCCAGATTACACAGATTCACCCAGAGGAAGGCCCCCTGGGGCAGGCCATACTCAAGCCGCATCTCAGGACGAGATGTTGCTGACTTGGCTTCCTGAGGAGCTAAACACAGATGTGTGAGATGTTGAACGAATGGGGGATGTGTGTTGCTTTGGGCAAGGGGAGTTTGCAGCAGAGGGAGGACAGGAGCAGTGCCTCTCCTTCCTCTTTTCTCTAGGATGTATCCCCCATACTCACTGCTAAAGGCCACTCTGTCAACCCTTTTCTTGCACAGGATACTGACATCTAACGAGACCAAGTGTTTCTGTGGATTTGGTTGAATAATAAATTTGTTATTTTATTGGGGGCTTTGGGTGTCACATTAGTCCTGGCCACAGCGATTGTTCCATTTCTGCCTGAGAAGGAAGGATCTGAATTTATAAGGCTTTAAAGAGTAGTAACTACCTGAATGACATTTTCTGTAAAAATGTATTCTTAGCTGATTCTTCAGGAGTCCCTAAGGAATGTGCAGATGTTATTATAGCCACTCTACAGATGAGGAAAAAGAGGGTTGAGAGAAGTAAAGTGCATTATCCATGGTCACCCAGCTTGTAAGAAGGAGATACAAATTCAGGTCTGTCAGGAAGCTGGTCTTCTGGCTCCCAGGGGTCAAATGTCATGATCTTCCTAACTCAGTCCTAACCTGTCCATCACAGAGCCCAAAGTCATGACAGGGCCCAACACATGGTGAGTTTCATCGGTTTGCCTTTACTGGGTCCCATCATCACAGGGAGATCAGAGTGGGAGAAGATTCATTCACTCAGCCTACAAATATTGGTGACCGATGAAATTGGTGACCACCATGTCACAGGCTGGGGATCCGGTGGAGAAGAACACAATCATGTTCTCTGACATCTGGGGTTTATATCCTAGTCAGGGAGAACAGGTAAGAATCAGATATACAGAAAAACCAGACCAGCTATCAGACAGGACTAAGTGTCAAAAAGATGATAAAACAGGGCGTGTGATTTTGGGGAACAGGGGTAACATTGGGTGCAGAGGTCAAAGAATGCTTCCCTGAGGAGGTGACGCTGCTGACACTTGTGGGCATTTCGGACAGCCCTGGAGAGCTCAGTTTTCAGTGGTCACCACGTCAGAGTTTCCATAGGGACACGAAGGTTACAAGGATCCTGGAACTCTAATTTCGATCAACAATGAATCACAGTGAATCTGCAAGCACCGCCATTCCTCCTCCAAACCCCCACCACACCCACCACACCCACGATGGCAATTTGTTTGATCAACAGAGAAAAAAGATTATTCCAAAATACACTTGGTGAAAAGCTGCCACGGGGAGGGTGGGGTCTCCAGTTTCTGCTCCATAGCCTTAATCTTTGGAGATCCAGAACTTCTCATGGGACAGCACCTGCTGTAAGGGCTTTGCCCCTGGAGTTAATTTCCACAAAGTCTGCCTCTTGAGAATTCTGCATGACAAGGGAAGTGGAGGCAGGAGGCATTGCCGATGGAAGCTACCTGGCATTTGTAAGAGGAAAGGGAACAGGTGTTACCTAACACTTGTACGTGCCGGCCTGACATTGGACACTTCACTTGTCGTGTGTCCTTCAATCCCAGGAGGAAACTATTAAAAGTTCCGTCATGGGGGCTCCTGGGTGGGTCAGCTGGTTAAACATCCGACTCTTGCTTTCGGCTAAGGTCGTGATCTCACAGTTCGTGAGTTCGAGTCCTGCATCGGGCTCTGCACTGATGGTGTGGACCCTGCTTGGGATTTTCTCTCTCTCTTCTCTCTGGCCCTCTCCCGCTTGTGTGCTCTCTTGCTTTCTCTCTCTCTCTCTGTCTCTCTCTCTCTCTCTTTCCAGGTAAATAAATAAAAAAAATAAAAATAAAAGCTCCATTCTGACAGCCAAGGATATTGAGTCTCTGAGAGGCAAAGCTAATGCTTCAAGTTCACCCAGCAAGGAAATGGCAGAGCTACGCTGATAACATTACATTACCAACACATTATTAATAACAGTATGCTTATTACATTAATCAAATGCACTGAGCATTTACTAGGTCCGAGGCTCCTCACCAAGTGCCTTAGCGCCACCCATGGTTTCATGGAGTTCCCAACATAGACTCTTACTGGTCCCATCTAGCAGATGAGAAGACCGAGGCTCGGCACATGAAATAGGCTGCTGGGGGTCTCTCAGCCCCTAAAGTGAGAAAGCCAGGATTCAAACCAAGGTATGTCTGACGCCCCCTTTTTTGTTTCAGAGAGAGAGAGAGAGAGAGAGAGAGAGAGAGACTGATGTCAAGGCAGAACGGGATGAGAACATTCCATATTAAAAGAGACCAAACAAAAATGACAACTAAATGCAAAGCTTGGTTCTTGACTGGAAACTGACCTTGAAGGGAAAAGCACTATAAAGTACCTTTGTGGTCAGCTGACAAAATTGGAATGTGGATGATAGACTAGATAAAAATGGTGTATCGACCTTGAAGTTATAGTGTTGGTGACTCTGCCGTGATCATGTAAGAGAACACCTTCATCCTTGGGAAACACACAGTACAGGATGCAGAGGTGAAAGGCAACTTCTTCATATGGCTCAGAAAAGGTGTGTGTGAAGGTGAGATTCTGATTCAGAAAAAGTATAAATAAGAACATATGAAACAAAAAAGAAAAAGAAAAGTGTGTGTGCAACTGCATGTTTGTGCGCAGAGAAAAAAGGCAAATGAGGCAAAACGTTAATAGATTAATCTAATGGGTGTATTTACTTTTCTGTAAGTTTGAAACTATTTCCAAATAAAATGTTAAAAAGAGAGAGGGAGAATGAAAGGGATTGTCAGATGTGGTATGATAAGCTAAAGGTATTACTCCAAGAATGGTTCAACCCTGTTCTGTGTCCTAATTCTTCCCCTCTGTCTGAAATTCTACCATTATTAATTCATTCCTTCAGCTTTACATGTCCAGTGTTTAAATGTGTATACCTTTGAGAGTTGTTTGTCATTCAGCTCTTAAGGAGACTTACCTGAAATATTAATGTTCACCATTTATTGAATGTTACATGCCAGGCACGGTGGTAAATACCTTCTCTACATTGTCTCACTTAATTGACCTAGTAGTCCCAAATGCCATAAAAGGTAGTTACTCTTAGTATCGCCATTTTAGAGACCTGGAAATCTGGGCACAAAGAGTGTCATAAGTGGCCCCAAGTGCTTCAGCAAATAGACAACAAAGCCTAAGTTTGAACTGATATATGTCTGAGTTGAAAGCCCAAACTCTTAAGCTCTATAAAAGTGTAATATTTCAAATAAGTAAATGGTTTTCTTCCATAGTAGAGTAAACTACATACCAATTAATACACCAATTAATACAGTTTGCATTTTTCCCAAGATGCACACCTGATTTCCTAATCTCTGCTCAGTATCCCAGGCACCACTCTTATGCGCTGGGTGGGTAACCTTCATTTTCTGGAGAAGCATCTTTAAAAAGTATCATGAATGACATCCTGCCTTGGGGCATTAGCTGGCTTTTGAGCAACCACAGGGAACTTAGAAATCATTGGCGACTTACCAGGTGCTGACATTACCATCACCAGGCATTCTGACTGTCCCAGGACGGTCTCCTTACCAAATGGCCAGTCCCACTGTCAGGCCTCAACTCTTAAGTAGTATGCCAGAAAAGGATGATTTCTGTGGCTGACAGCTCATGGGCATCCCAAGACAGAACCCCCTTTGGAAGTTTCCCTACCACCCCAGGAGCCAAATATAAACTCTTGCAGAGCATATAAGTCCCTAAAAAAATCAGTTCTTAATTTTCTAGTTTTCTCTCTTACTGCCCCTTTTCACCCCCAGTTCAGATCAGATCATGCTAAATTTCTGGCATTTGCCTGAAAAGTGTCTGATTTTGTCTCATATTTGAGCAAATGCTTTTCCTTATGCCCAGTATGCCCCCTGTCCTAATTCCAATTTTTCCTGCTAAACTCTGGTTTGTTCCTTTTGTCACAGCCTAGATGTCACTTTCTCCAGGAAGCCTTCCCTAAATCCTAGACTGGAGAAGTGCCCCTTCTAAGGAATCTCCAGGACCAGGATACTAGCTTGTTTTGTTCCCTCTTAATCTCCATGGAAAGGCCCAATCTCTCTCCCTTTTAGTTCTTTTTAGTCCCATGATGCAAGAACTATGTTTTGTTTCCCATTATTGACCATATCATAGTACAGAACAGTGACACAGGAAATATTTGGTCCGTGAATTAAAAAAAGAAAGGAAAACTAAAGAGAAACATTAAACTGAATTCTCATGTGCATTGATGAGGGCTTTAAGTTAAGCCCATGATTCTATAATGTGAGGGCAGTTTGGAAAACTCACTCAGGCCCTGGTCAGACAGACCTGGTTTTGAATCCCAAATCTGCAGCTCTGTGACTTGAAGCGAGTTACCTAACTTCTCTGCACCTCAGTTTCCTCATCTGTAAAATGCATATAAGCATTGCTCTCTCTCATGGCTTTATTGTGAGCATCATCAAACATTAGACCCGGGGAGCTCTTAGCACTGGCAAACACTGGATAAATGTTGGCCACTATGATTGTGATTTGTTATGTTATTATAATTATTATCATGATGATTCTTGTGAAAGCCGTGTTAAAGGCAAAAGCATCAGACAGATATTCAGCTGGCCGCTGCCATGGAAGCCTGACTACCTGTAGGTAGAATGGAGTCTTCATCCAGAAGTTGGATGTCTCACAGCACACGATGGTCTGGCCTCAAGCAGAATCAAGCCCCACAAACAAGATTTCTGTTTTCTTTGTCCAAACTTAAACTTGATTAAGAAAAATAAAGGACATCATTTCAAATTCCTAATCTCCTTTGTCCAGAACCAAGAGAGAAGAGTTCTGCTAATCTGGTCTGAAACCTCGAGTCAGGCAAGATCATTCTTAAGTATCGAAGGTACTTTTTTTTTTCAGGGCCATCGACCAACAGGAAATGGGCTCTTAGCTACAGGGTCTTCAGTCCTGTGGGCGTGAATGTTGCTTCCGAGGAGGCCCACAGTTGAAGAGGCAGCATACATAGTGGTTAGGCACACAGACTCAGATCAGGGCCCCATAGCTTACTAGCTGTACCACCTTAGGCAAATTACTTTACCTCTTTGTGCCTCAGTTTCTTCATCTATAAGATGGGTATGATGATAACATCTATCTGAGAGGTTTTCACAGGAAGATTAAATGAGGAGGCATTTGTAAAGTGATTTGAACATTGCCTCATACTAAGTGTATGTTAAACAAAGTGAATAATAGTACAATGTGGTCAATTTAAACAAGAGAAATAATTACAGATTGTAACCTCAGAGCCTTGAGGACCATGGATGTGTGTATTTATTTCTGCATTCTTGTTTCAAAGACGTTTCTTTAGGAGGGCTATAAGGAGGAGGAAAGAAAATCCTCTTTGTTCTACCTGTGTAGTTGGCAATTCATGTGGGGGAGAAATCAATGTGAACTTGATAAACAGTTTGCAACCCTCTCTGGAAAATCCCTAAAATTGATTTCACTAAGATCCTTGGCTTTCAAGTCCTCTATAAAGAAGGAAAAAATAAACACAGGCTTTTCTCCAAACTAAGAGGTGAAATTTTGTTATTTCCAATAGTAATACTTTTTAAAAAGACTAGTTACATCCAAGACAAAGATAATTTATTTTATGAGGGGTTGCTTAAATATAGACTAGGATAACACGAATCATAATAACCAGTAACAAATACTATATATTTAAATGACATTTTAAAATGATAACGTCTGAAACAAAATGATTGTGTCTGCCTTCCACATATGCCCTATTCCTCGCGTATCATAGAACAAAGAGCAGAGGGCCCAGAATTAGGCCACTTATGCTATTCTGTATGAGCTTCTATTCATAAGGAAGTAATTTCATTTCTAAGCCTCAGTTTTCCTCTCTCTGAAACGGGGGTAGTATTCCTTACCCTTTGTCATGTTGCAAGTGTTCAGTGAATTACGTGAAGCCCCTCACATGGTGGACTAGCACACGTTGTTAGCATTACTGCCTCACACAATAAATTTTGAAGAGTAAGTTGTGAGAATAGGATGTGAAGGCCAAGATAAGTGAATGTACTTGAAAATTTCACATGAGAGTTATTATTTTAAGAGAATTTATAGAGGCACCTGGGTGGCTCAGTCAGTAAAGCGTCTGACTTGATTTCGGGTCAGGTCATGATCTCACGTTTTGTGAGATTGAACCCTGGGTCAGGCTCCATACTCTCAGCACGTAGCCTGCTTGGGATTCTCTCTCTCCTTCTCTCTCTGCCTCTCTCTCTCTCTCTCAAAAATAAATAAATAAATTCTAAAAAAAAATTATTAAGAGGATTTGTATTTTAAGGAATGATTGTTAAATATTTAGGTATGATAATGGCGGTAGGGATATGTTTTTAAAAGGAACCCTTCCAGACTGTAGGCCCTAAATGCCATTAACCAGTACAAAGAAACAGGGCTTCATGGGAGAAATGGCTGATTCCAGGCGTAGGGCAATTAACATACATGGTAAGTCTGCTCCTATCTTCTTGACTAACTTACATGCACGCTTCAAGGCCCAATCACATGTTACCTTCCTCCCTCTTCTGGAAGAATTGCTTCAACATGCTTACCTGTCATCTTTCTTTTTATCCAGCTCTGATAGTGGCTGACTTTTGAGAATAATAAACATCACCTACCAGTGCTACTCTGTAGCCTGCCTCCTCTGTCTTCACTGGAAAGATTCCTAATATTGCCCAGCAAAATCTTAGGCAAGGCACTATGTATCCCATTTTAAAAACTTCCTTTTGGAAAGATTTCAAATATATTCCAAAGTAGAACGAGAAGTACAGTGAACTCGCATGTGTCGTCACATATAACTCGCGGCCAACCTTGTTTCATTTACATTCTCCCCCACTCCACTGTCAACAGGATTTTGGAACAAATTTAAAACACCCTATTTTTTTATTTGTAGGTATTTCTATATATTCGTACCCTGATGAACACCGGGTGTTCTTTAAAGGCTGGGGCTAGCCCATGGGAGCCTTTGTGCCAGAGAGAATAAGGAAGGGCAACCCTCAGCAGCCTCAGCACCACCCCTGTCTCCACCTGCCCCCGGTGGGGTCTGGTGAGGGGAACAGAACCAAATGCAGCGGGGAGGGCGCCTTGAGGTGCTAGGGTCCTGTTCTCTGCTTCTCTCCCTCTTGAGTCCTCTGTGATGCCTCCCTTCGGGGTGGCAACGCAGAAGAGGCTGAGTGATTAGCCTGCAGGCCAAAGCCAGTCAAAGACCACAGGGGCTGACGTGTAGGGCCCCAGACATGGGAATCTTAGTCAGGGGACCTCTGTTCAGAACCTGCAGGATTCCTGCCACAGGAACTTGCTGCTCCTCAACCTGCAGCCGAACTCGGCTCTCAAAATCTGGATCAAAGCTGCACCGGTGAGAGTTGGCTGTCTCTTTAATGAGGAAACAGCACCCCCTGCTGTCTCTCCTGACTATAGCCAGACTCGCGTTAGTGCTTGGGACCTACTTACACCCCCTCACGACACCTGGGGAGTGGAGCCAAACCACTGTTCACGGCATTTTTTTCTTTTTTCTTTTTTTCACTTGCTTGATTTACTTCCAACAAACTTGGTCCTGAGGATTGGGAGATACCATCTAATGTATTGTTTTTATTATTTATAATGATAACAACTACCAATTATTGAACGCTTCTGTGTTAAGCACTTACATGCATTATTTTAATTCTCTTAGCAATAAAGCTTCCTATCCCCCCTTTTGTGGATTAAGAAACAGAAAATATTGATCAAATTACTTTTTATTTAACAACTTAATAATAATAATTTAATAATGGGTTATTTATCCGTTCACTCAACACACTTCTATTTAGCACCTGCTGTATCTCAAGCTCCTGAGGTACAATGATGACCAAGGCACTGCCTGTGGCTTCGTGAAGTCATAACAGAGTATGGAGGAGACAAGGGAGGAGAAAAGAATTAATACTGGTTGAGCATCTACTCTGGACAGGTCTGCTCGGTGTTTTGAATTTTACTACCTCATCTAATTTTCTAAGAATCCTGTGAAGTAGGTGTTTCTATATCCATTTTATAAATGAGGAAAACTGAGTCTCAGACAGCTCAGATCACTTGCCTAAGGTCGTACAGCTGGGTGGTGGAGAAACTGGGATTTAAACTCAGTTCTCCCTGATGCCAAGGCCTTGCTTTTGGGGGAGTATATGGTGGAAGAAATGCAATTTTTAGAAAAGGCTTAGTAAAGCATAAGAGGTCAGAAAGATGAAATGAGCAACTCTTCCCAGAGGCAGACAGATGGTTCACTAATATGGCTATAGTGATCTTTGAGTTCCGTTGATTATCCATTTCCTCAATCATTTAATGTGCCAAAACTAAAAATGTTCCCTGGGCACCTCATATGTGCTAGGCATCTTACGGGAAACCAGGAGATGGTGATGGACAAGCCAGTACGGTGGTGCCTGCCTTCATGCAGCTGGGGGGATCGGGTAGGTCTAGCATTAAACAGTGGAGCTCCCAGGAAACTCTCCAGCGGGGATCAGGTGCCCGGAAGAAAGAGGAACAACACGTGATACAAAAGGACAAGGAGAGCCCTGAGACTGAGGGTGTGTTGGGAAGGTCTGGCTGAGGAAGTCACATCTGAGTTGCTCTAGATGGCTGGGGGGCAGAGGCTAAATGGGGAGAGGTCAGAAGAGCCGCCAGCAGGAGGAAGGTCACATCTGCAGGTTCAAGGCCGGAAGCAGGTAGGAGCAGGAATATGGTGGAAAGGAGAGATGGGGAGGATGGTAGGGCTGGGGAGGGCTCAGGGACAATCAAGCCAAAGCTGGTAACATTAGCCTGGAGCAGTGCTTCTCAGACCAGGTGCGGGTAGCACAAGTTCTGTTTTTTGTTTCTGTTCCCTCACCAATGTTTCTGTAAAAAACAATAAGAAAAGTGAAAATTAAAAACCAGAGATATACAAAATAATACCACAAACTTATGGTTATTAGATTCAACAGACATAAAATTACTCTGTCAAATTGCTGTCTTTGCCCTTCCCCTTGTAGACCAGCACCCATTTGCAAACTGACCCCTGTCAAAGCCCATGCTTTGAGAAGCACTGCTTTAGAGCTTTGGTGTGCCACAGCATCTGTGCCTGGAAGAAGTAACAGACAAGGAGAAAACAGGAGGGGAGGGCATCGTGGCGGTCAAGGCAAAGCCGCAAAGAGCAGCCTGTGTGTCTGGGAATGGCAGAGGGTTGGGTAGAGCTGGAGAGCGAGTGGCAAGGCCGGTGGGCAGCTTTCTCGGCCGTGATGAAGAACTGGACACTGGGCAGGCCCCACACCTCAAAAGCACCTGCCAGGTCATTGCTCTCTTTTGAATGATGTGGAGCAGACAGGGGCAGTACTCCCTGTAGGAATTGTCCTGTTTTGAGCATCTAATTGCGAACTTCAGCATACTCCCTCCAAAAAGGAAGAAAGAAAGTGAAGAAATTAGCCTTTGATCAGATCTATACTGAAGTCCCAGGCAGCCATCTGTAACGTGAGTAGAAAGCTCAGAAATGCAATGGCTCAAGAACTTTTTTTTTTTTTTAATGTTTATTTATTTTTGTGAGAGAGAGAGAGACAGAGCATGAGTGGGGGAAGAGCAGAGAGAGAGGCAGACACAGAATCTGAAGCAGGCTCCAGGCTTTGAGATGTCAGCACAGAGTCCGATGCAGGGCTCGATACAGGACTGGGAGATCACGAACTGTGAGATCATGACCTGAGCTGAAGTCAGACGCTTAACCGACTGGGCCACCCGGGAGCCCCTCAAGAACTTTAACCAGGAGTCACTATCTGACCCAACATGGGCATTTTAGAAATACTCATTTTGTCATCCCAAGTATATTAGCAGCTCCTCCAAGGTAAAGAATAAAACCCTCAGCATAATAGAAATAGCTTCCATTTCTGAACCCTGGGCCCAAATGTTTCTCACACAGTATTCACAAATGAGGAAACTGGGGCTAGAGCCACTCGGCAGGGCACATGAATTCACACATCTAAGTGAGTGGCAGATTCAGGATTCTAACCCAGACCTGTCCAGCCCAGACCCTGCACTTCCTTCACTAGTTCACATGCTCCCTGGCTCCAAAAACGCTCCTGGGTCCAGGTGAATGAACCTAGGTGAGGAGAGATGGCTAAAGAGTCCTGGGGCAGGACTGGGAAGCCCAAATACCTCTTATCAGTAAGCATCTTCTGTAACCTGCCCATCAGGGTTCTCAAAGGAATGACAACTAAACCTTTTAAGCTTTTGGTTGGAGTGGAAACAAAAAACAATCTAAATGACTACTTTAAGAAAACACTGAAACTCAAAGGAAAGGGGTGCAGGAGTAAGTGGCTGGGAAACTGGGTTGTTTAAAAATTACCGAGCAGGGGCGCCTGGGTGGCACAGTCGGTTAAGCGTCCGACTTCAGCCAGGTCACGATCTCGCGGTCCGGGAGTTCGAGCCCCGCGTCAGGCTCTGGGCTGATGGCTCAGAGCCTGGAGCCTGGTTCCGATTCTGTGTCTCCCTCTCTCTCTGCCCCTCACCTGTTCATGCTCTGTCTCTCTCTGTCCCAAAAATAAATAAACGTTGAAAAAAAAATTAAAAAAAAAAAATTACCGAGCAGAACTGGCAGATGGGAAATCTGACATCTCCCTAAAATTGCAGTTTACCCTTCATTGAATATGCGCTCAGTGGCTTTCCTGCATTATCTCGTTCAGCCTAACCTTCACAACCCTCAGGAGAAGGTGTAGGCATTCCCATCATACAGATGGGAATCCGTATGTAAGCTGCTCAGAGTCTTGGAGTTCTTTTTTTTTTTTTTTTTTTAATTTTTTTAACATGTATTTATTTTTGAGAGACAGAGCACGAGTGGGGGGGAGGGGCAGAGAGAGAGAGAGGGAGACACAGAATCTGAAGCAGGCTCCAGGCTCTGAGCTGTCAGTACAGAGCCCAACATGGCGCTCAAACCCACGAACCGTGAGATCATGACCTGAGCGGAAGTCAGACGCTCAACCAACTGAGCCGCCCAGGCGCCCCGGAGTCTTGGAGTTCTTAAGTGGGAAAGCCAGGATTTCAACCAAGTTAGAAGACTTCAGAGCCTGAAATTCAAGCTCAGTGCTATCTGCCCCTGCAGCTAATGCAAGGCTAAAAGCTTTGGCTAGTGAAGTGAAGCTGAGACTATCCTCCGAAGGCAGCCAGGGGCATCCCTGGGACCCATGATTTTGAGAGTGCTCATCCCTGTGGGTCTGAAATGTGAGTCTTCCTTCAGGCACCAAATGAACGGCTCTTCCTGAGTATCCCTTGATAAATTATCCGGATGGACTTGTGAGTGGAGTTTTCATTTCTGTTCCCAAGTGTACATTCCATGGGATTTCTCTGAGCGTGTCTGGCCAGACAACGAACACCCATCTGAGAACCACAGCCAAAGGCAGGTCAGGTCCCACACAGGTGGGTTTCCCTTTCTCCTGGCTACAGTCCCCAGCACCGCAGCACTACCTAGCACACATACTTGGTGGCTACGGCTTACTGGCCGAGATGAATTTGACCTCGACATGATGATAATTATGATCCTGAGGGCATCATCACAGTAGAAAGTATCCAGGACAAATCCAGAGAAACAAATGGCAATCAGGCCCAGGTATAAATCGGACATGCAACCTTTGCTTGCACCTTGAAAAAGAGTCTTAGAAGAGCCCTTTCATTTGAGATGGTCACCAACATTATAGCCAATTGCAACCAATCATTCCTGCTAGCTCCTGCAACACTGACAGTGGGACTGTGAAGATGGCCAACCTGACTTTAGGGAACGATGTTTTATAATAAATCAATAAAGTCCTGGTCCTTCTGAGTTTGCATTCTGGGGAGAAAAAGACATTAAGAAAGCAAATACAAAATAAATGTAACAATTACTGAATGTGGTAAGTATTGGGCAGGAAAGAAATTGGGTGATGAGTCAGAGAATAACTGGGGGAGTGTATTTGTCATGGTCCCAGCAGGAAATACTCAAATTGGACAATTATTAAACAGACAGTTTACAAAAGTGTGCGCAAGATTGGGTAAAACAGAAGGTTCTGGGTCAGTACCCCTGTGGCTAAAAACAGCCGGGCACCATTTCTACCCCTAGCCTGAAGGGGAAGAGGGGAGAGCAGTTACCAGAACCTGCAACAGGAGGTCATCTGGGAACCTGATTGACAGGATCTGTGACCTTTGGAAGCCATACCACCAGCCTCAGTGACCCAGCAGGGAGGGAACAGTCCTAATAAATAAGGGCTAATGTCAGAAATGTTGTTTGGAGGAAGGCCTTTGACGCTTTGCTTCCAGGATGAATTCTCCTGGACATAGGAGTTGGGTTAGGGGGACGAGATGACCAGGAATAGAGAATAAATGGCCCAAGACTCCAGTGTGATCCCACTCTGAACACACACTCTTCAAGTACAGTAGCTTTTGTAGACAGCCACCCTTGGGACTTGACCTAATGCACACCAGGCCAGCTTAGAGCAAATGAACTCTCTTCCATCTGCCTGCTCAGGCTGGAGGGAGGCAGTCTCTAGACCTTGAAGGATGTCATTGGGCAAGCCACTTAGTATTTCCAGGGCTCTGTTTCCTTGTTGGTAAAAAGACAGTGTTAGGCTTAATGATTTCTAGGTACCAGGCAATGCTGTGTAGACGAACAAGCATAGGCTTTGAAGTCTAGCAGCCATGAGTTCAAACCCTTGTATACTAGAGCTGGCTGGACAAACCTGAGTGAACCACATCTTGGGGTCTCAGCTTCCCCATCTGACAAATGGGAATGATAACACCTACACAGGCCAATTGTGACATTTAAACAACGTATGTAAAATCTCCAGCACTCTGTGCGTAGAGTAGGAGCTCCATGCATGTCTATTCCAGCCCTTTGGGGCAGTATAGTGTGAGGGTCAAGAAAGCAGTTTCCAAGGTAAAGAGCAAGAGTTTGAAACTGGCTCTACCACTTTCTGGTCAGGGATCTTGGGCAAGTCACTTAATCTCTCCAAGTCTCTGCTTCCTTATCTGTAAAACAGGAAAGAAAGAAAAAAAAAAAAAAAGATATGCTGCCTGCCTCTATAGGAGTGTCGTCAGAATCTAATGAAATCATGCATGTTAAGCATGTTGAATATCTTTCCCCACCCCACTCCCACCTCTCATCCCTTCAGCCATAATATTCTGCAGCTGTACATAAAATTGCAAAAAGCTTTCCAGAATACTCTCTGTGAGATTTGCTCCGTATTTTTAGTTCAGAAAAGTTACCTGGGTTGATTACGCTGTTGTCAGAACTTTCACCATGATTGTCCTCCTAAGCCCAACACCCAACCTTACTTTGCCCTGGGTGACATGCATCTAAGATGTTAGACTGTGTACCCAGCAGAGAAAAGAACCTGCCTTTATCGCAGATCCACAGAAGGCCACCACGGAAGGAGTGCTGTCCCCAGTCCTCAGCCTCTCAATTTATTGCCCTAACTGCTTTCTCAGCCGCCTGGTGTGGCTTCCTAGGAAGCAAAAGAAATTCAAGTGACTAAGAAAGGAGCTGCTAATTTAAATGAATAACTTTGGCAAAATGAGCTCCCCTGAAGAGCTCTGAGGGAGATAATGGCAGCTTCTGTTTAGAGGCTGGAGTCAGGATGGTTGTTTATTGCACTCTTGGGCCAAGCATTGCCATAGCAACAAATGACTTCACGACAGTTTTGAACAGACTGTTTCTTTGAAAGAGTTTACATAATAGGGATTACTTGGGTTCTTTCTGGAAGGGATAACATAAGGACCCTTTTCTCCCCTTTTCTTAACATGAGAACATTTGAGGGAATACCTCTTTTCAAAAGCTGTACAGTGGAGTGGGATGGGGGTGGGCGGAGTAGAAAGGAAGGCTTTGCCAAAAATGTTAGCAGTTATATTCCCTACGTGGAGAGATGACCGGTGATGTGTTTGTTTGTTTGTTTTTCTTTCTGGGTGCTTTTCTGGTGGTCCGTGATGGTTTTAGTTTTGTGGCTAGGAAAAAATTTACATTAAAAACAATACATCAAGTAGGATAAGATGTAAGCCTGGAAATGTTAGAAAATTCATGATCAAAGTAGGAGAGGGTATTTGTGGTCCAAAAGAAGGTTGGGCCTGGCCTTGGGGAAGGAATGGCCCCCAGGGCCTTCACAGCACTACCGACCTGGCCTAGCATTTGCTGGCTTTTACTATGGGCCAGCACCCCAAAGGGTACTGAGTGACACATGGCCGGTTGACATCTTGCTGAGGGGTGAATTTGAATCCTGCTGACCTTGAGCTGGAGGAAGAGAGCCCCACCACTGCCCATTGCCCCCTTGCATCACTCCTTGACTCTACAGCACATACGGGGGCAATTCTTGCAAGATCAGAACTATGTTTCTTTGTGAAGTGTGTCCACGGGATGGATGATAGGGGGGAAAGTCAATAGTTAATGTGTGATGTGAGGATTTACCCAGGGGCCTCATGACTTAGGGGGGAAATGATATTTGAAAGACAGCCCCATGCTATGCAGATATTATTTTTATATTGTGAATTTGTTATTTTGTGAAGGTCTCAGGATGTATCCCTCAAAGACGCTTGTTCCAGTGATCAATATACTTGTACTTGTGCAGTGGGAATGGGGTATTGAGGGGGTGAGGAATTTCAGGGGGAAAAAAATCTAAGACAGCAAAACTTCTAGCATGCATACATTGAACCCCTTCTGTATACTAGGCATTCATTTTAAGGAATTCATAGTTATGCAGTAAATATTTAAGCAACGACAATATGCCATACTATGTTCATAAACAATATAATGGTGAAGGGTAGCATAATATACCACTCCAAAATGTGCCTCTTCAGCATAAGAATTATTTTGAGCTGATTATTTTTGAGAACATGCAGACACAGGAGAAGCTATAAAACAGAGTAGAAGTTACCCTTTTGCAAGGGACATTTACATTCATAAAGAAAGTCTCCATTTGTAAGTGTCTCCCTCTCTCTACCAAGAAGAGAAGGATGACTCTAAGTCACAAGAAACTCTTATTAGTGGGGAAGGCACAGACTTCATCCTTACTTATCCTTACTTCTTATGCTTTTTCTGGTAACCTCCCCCAAATTGGCCATCTTCCTCCCCTTCCCAACATCTTTCTTTTGTCTAGAGGAAGATAGTGTTTAAGCTGGTGGCTGGGGATATCTTGGAGAGGTACTCAGTTTTTCTCCCATGTTTACATGACATATACATACATTTTGCTAACAATAAGACAACATCCCCAAAATGGAGTCACTTACATTAAACCTCACATCACCAAACCCAGACTTAATTAAATTACCATTTCAGCTCTCCCCAAAATGGAATCTTAAACCAGTCGATCAGGAATCACCTGATGGGTGCTTATTAGGTACTCTGCGTGATAGACCCCTACCACCCTAAAGGAAAATAACCTTGCAATAACCAACATAGTTTTTTGCCCAATATAACTTCCTAGTTCCTTCTCCCCTTTGTCTATAAGTTTGGGGTTTTTTGTTGTTGTTGTTGTTTTGTGTGTTTGTATAGCTCCTCAGAGTTCCTTTCTATCAAGTAGATGGGATGCTGCCAGATTCATGAATCATCGAATGAGGTCAGTAAGATCTTTAAAATTTACTCAGTTGGAGGCACCTGGGTGGCTCAGTCAGTTGAGCCTCTGACTCTTGATTTTGGCTCAGGTCATAATCTCACAGTTATGGGATTGAGCCCTGCATCGGGCTCCACACTGGGTAGGGAGCCTGCTTAAGATTCTCTCTCTCCCTCTCCCTCTGCCTCTCCCATGCATGCTTGTGTGTGCACATGCTCTCTTTCTCAAAATAAATAAATAAATAAAATTTACCCAGTTGCATTTTTGTTTTTTAACAATGTTAATAAACTTCTGTCTGTTTTTCTCTTATTATTCTTTTACTATAGGGAGTCTCAACCACGAACTTAGAAGGGTAGAGGGGAAATTATTTTTTCTCTCTTAAAATGGCTAAAAACCACAAGCTTGGGTTCAGATTTGCATCAAAATCCAGTTCTGCAAATAACCAGCTGAGTGACCCTGAGCCATTTGTTAAGATTATACAAATAAGCAGTACACTCAGAATTTGAACCCATGCATATATGATCCCAGACTCATGGGTTGCTTAAATCCAACAGGTTTGGATTTCCTTTGGAAAGGATTTGTTGCTTTCTAGGATGTTCTCAGGCTTCTCTACTCCATCTGGATGTCTGCCTGGCTTTAGCCACAGTTCTGGCTGTGGAGTGTTCCTCCTACAGCACTATGTGTCCCGGAATCCAGGCTTTGGGACACTTTGTTTGTTTAGGCTATCCTACCTGTCTCCATTTTTAATTTTGTCAGAGCCATGAATTAAGCAAGAACCAGATCCAATTTATTAATTCCATTCCTACTCCGTGATCGTGCCCAGAGGCTTGTAGGCACACACTGTAAATCACAAAGAATAATAATAATAATAAAGAGCTCTCTGTTGAAAGCTGCCTTAGGAGACATCTGTCAGCTTGTCAGGGACCCCCAGAGAGCCAACTTCCTCTTCCCTCATTCCAGAATAAACCACAGGAAGAGTAGTCTGTACGTGACAGGAACTTTGAGGTCAGGTGGAGAGAAAGTACCAACCTCATCCATGTTCTTGGCTAGCCATGAAATTCTGACCCTTCTTTTCTACAAAAATAGGAAATTTATATATTCATGTGTCAAGCAGTTAGCACAGATGACCAAATGCAATCTTCACAATAGCCCTATTAAGTAAATACTGAAATTTCCTCACTTTACATATAAGGACACTGACTTCTCAAAGAGGATAGGTATTCTAGAATGCATAACTTATAAACTGAGGCGCTGGGATGTAAAACCAGAGCCACAGGATTCTAAACCTGTGCTCTTTTAACCACACTAGGCTACTAGAAACTTCTAGATTCTTCTTAACAGTCCTTTTTGAGCATTCCAGCAAAAATTCCCAAACTGTGGTCCTGGTATAAAAGAGAATTAGGCCAGTGAGAATGTTGCTTAAAACACACATTGCCCTCCAACTACCTCCCTTCTCTAGGAGATGGGTGAAGATTTTCTTATTCACTCAATAAATACTCCCTGGCTCCTACTCTGAGCCAGGCACTGGACTAAGTATTGACAATTCAGGGGCAAATAAAGGCCTGACAATACAGGCCTCAACAACCTCACAGTCTAGCAGAAAAGAAAGACAAGGAAACAAACACATAAGTTTTTGGAGTGTTCTTAAGAATGTTAGGAGGCGCCTGGGTGGCTCAGTCGGTTAAGCATCCAACTCTCAATTTTGGCTCAGGTCATGATCTCACAGTTTGTGGGACTGAGTCTTACATCGGGCTTGTGCTGACAGCGTGGAGCCTACTTGGGATTTTCTCTCCCCCTCTCTCTCTCTGCTCTTCACTGTTCACAGTTTCTATGTCTCTCTCAAAATAAATAAGTAACATTAAAAAAAAAAAAGATGTAGGGGATACATTGAAAGGATGTGGGGGAGATGAGTTTCTAAGCAAACACCCCCTACAACATCAGAGATGCTGTGAGGGAGTAGTAGGCATATGGCCCTGCCCTTTCCCAACTGAATGATCTCAAGCCCAACAGTAAACCTCTCTGAGCTCAACTCCCTCATGTGTAAAATGGGGGTAATGCTATTTTGCACGGCTGGAACAATTAAATGAGACAACCTAAGCCATTTTTAACATCCCCTTCCTTCCATCACCATGTATCACTCATCACCGAGGCAGTGCTGATTCTATCCCCTAAACGCTCTCTCTGATCTCATTTCCATCTCTTCTGCCACCATTTCGAACAACTCACTGCCATCTTTCACGTGGACTACTGCACTAGACTCCTAACTGGACTTCTTGAGCCTATTCTTGTCCTCTTTCTATCTGTTGTCCTTCATGAAGCCAGGATCATCTTTCCGAACCACAAATGTGATTATATCAACCACCACCATTCCCATCCTCCACCTGTGTAAGAACACTTAGTGGCTTCCCACAGGTATCAGGAGAAACCATAATCCACACAACCTCCATGGCTCTGCCAGAGTCCAACCTCTCCCTTCTCCAGTCTCTTTTTGCCCTAGGCATTCCCTTACTCTCTGCACCCCAGCCTTGCCAGACATGTTTTCAAGCCATCATATCCTCTAGGCTGTCCTCTGACACAGGGCCCGTGAACATGTTGTTACCGCTGCCAAGAATGTTCTTCTCCCCTTCTGATCTCAGCCTGAATGCTCCTACCTCAGGGACACACACCATGACATGTCTTCTTCCTATACAGTGCCTAATTAAATTGTCACTTAATATGCATTTGTGCCATTTGTGGACCCCAGTTTGTCTCCTCCTCCAGACCATGAGCTGTCCATGTCTGGCTCCAGACAAGCAAGACACTTTTGGGTTTGGGCTCAACTCCTAAATGCCTAAAACCTGGTGTCTGACACAGACACCAAGAAGAGATATTCAAAAAAGATTCACTGCATGCATTAATGCACATACTCAGTGAGTTTATAAAAATGTGAGTTCCTGGGGTGCCTGGGTGGCTCAGTCAGTTAAGCATCTGACTCTTGGTTTTGGCTCAGGTCACGGCCTCACGTTTCGTGAGTTTAAGTCACATGTTGGGCTCTGCAGTGACAGCGCAGGGCCTCTTGGGATTCTCTCTCTCTCTCTGTCTCTGTCTCCCTCCCTCTCTCTCTCTCTCTCTCTCTCTCTGCTTCTCCCCTGTTCATGTTCTCTATCTCTCTCTCTCTCTCTCTCTCAAAATAAATAAACATTTTAAAAAAATATATGAGTTCCTTTTTCCTTGCCTAGGGCTTTTATACATGCAAATTTAAAAAATTTGCTTTTGTTTGATGGTTGTTTTAATGAAATAAATGATTTGTCCGAGTCCTCAACAGTGCAAACTCCTAGAATTTCCCCCTGTACAAGAGATGGTCGGCAGAGGGCCCCAGAGGAGCAATTATGGAAGTCAGGTCCGGGGAACTAGCAGCCGCTGGTAGACAGCAGAGCCAGTCCCCAAATCTGTCCATCCTTGAGCCACTCAGAGAGACTACCACCACCAGACTGCATACTGCAGTGGGGGTCTGCCCCACCATGTCCAAGATCTTTTGGATCCGGCCTCAAGAAACATAGGAATTCATAGGGTAGGAGATCAGAGGCCTGTGTAGGTTATTTTAACACAAATCCAATGCTATTCCTTGACTTGTCAGTACACACTGAAAAATTTGTAATCAAGAGCTCACACCATTGGGTAGAATCATACATGAGTGTTAGGGGAGATTTGCTTTCTTTGGGGGCCACTTTTTGCTTGCCAGTCAGTAGTTTTATTTCCATTTTAATTTTCAGAGCGTCTGCCCCCCAGCAACAGCCTGTGGTTTGGAATTCATGGCTCTGTGGTGTGTTTATGCACTACGCTTGCTTGTAATTGACAAATTTAAATTCTGGTCATATTTCATTTATTACACAGACCCGGGGAAAAATCCTCGGCAAAAACCTAATTACAGCGAAAGTGCCACAAGGTAATTGCTGTGAAAGAGCCCCTGCAGCGGCAGGGCTGAGTATTTCATCCACCCATAAAACGATTATGCTGACAAGATTCTGGAAAATAATAAAATCCGTTTAATAAAAAAGAAGCAAAATATCAGTGTTTTTACACACAAAGTATTAAAACATCCTTCATTTTGGACAGATCCTAAGTCATTTGATTTTTATTCAAGTGATGATCCACAGCCCTGATGGTTTCGTGATCCTTCCCACACAAGGCTGCTTTGAGGCTTTCAGGCCTGTTGTTGTTTTCTAGAACAGCCATGAGTCTGCTTTTCATGACTGTCTGGGATCTTTGGTCTGTGTATCAGAATGAGAAAGCAGACGGAACGAAGGGAGAATGCTTGGTGTTTACCTTATTGTGGTTCATCCACTTTCTGCTTAGCCACCATGGGGACTCTCCCTCTCTCAGAAGGCTCAGAAGTCATGAAGGTGGGGGGATGGCTTCCACTGTCAGAGCTTTGCTGGCAGGAGCGGCAGGTGCTAACGCCCAGCTTGGTTTCTCTGACTCTTGAGGATATCACTATAGCAGCAGGCCGATTCATTTACACAGGCTGAAGTGAACCGCACGAAGACGTATTGAGCACTTACTATATTCCCAGAGTTGTGCTAGGCAGAGGGTACAACAGTAACAATGAGTGGGTGATGGGGAACAAGACGAAAGTTCCCTGCCTTTCCAAGAGGTATATATGTGTGACCCAAACAAAACGAAAAAGTAAACAGAAACATACATTTTAAAATTACAAATTATATCGAGTGTTCTATGGAAACAAGACACTGGGATGGAGAGTGGGGTGACAGAAGAGGTTGGCCCCCCTGAACCCCAAAGTGTGAAAAGGAGCCAGTGTGGGAACGTCAGAAGGAAACAACTGCAAAACAGTTGTTGGCATGGGCGTGGAGTGAATGACTGAGGGGGAGACAGACTGGAGCTCAGGGCCTTATAGACAGGGTCAGCAGGTGGGTGTTTCTTCCCAGGGCTACAGGAAACCACTGAAGGCTTTTAAGCCAGAGAACGACATGATCTAATTTACATCTTAAAAAGCTCATCCAGCTGTAGTATGTAGCGTGGGCAGGTGACAGCAGGCAGGAGCAGCAGCAGCAAAACCAAGGAGGATGCCATTGCTAGCAGCGCAGGAAGGGCCTGGTGGTTTCCCACACCAGGGGGATGGCCCCAGAGCCAGGGGTAGGCAGAGTTCTAGTACCAAGAGTTACATTTAAACATGTAAATGTCTTTAAAAACCACATGAAAGCTCAGACCTTAGCACTACACCTTCTGGCACAGTGGCAAGTGAAACTGGAAGGAAACAAACAAAAAGCCTAGGAGACAGAAGGAATCAAGACCTAAATTAGGAAGAACTGGAAGCTGAAATGTGCATCCCCTTCCTCCCCGCTCTGCAAACCAAACAGACGTGGTGAGGTGCCACTGCCGTGCTGGGGAGGGGGAGCTTCCACCCAAACACTTTCCTCTCTCAAAGGGAGATTAAATGGACCTGATTTATGCCTGAAAATTATATATACATAATATATATTGCATTAATATATATGCAATATATATATTTATATATAACATACATTATATATATGTATGTGTGTGTGTGTGTGTGTGTGTGTGTGTGTGTGTGTCTGTGTGTCTGTGCATAGTGAATGAATTCTGGCACCAGTGGCCAAAATAAGTTTCAACTATGGTCATGCATGTGGGATTTGCAAAAGATGCCCAGTGAAGACCTTAAGTCTCCATGCCTCACAGTATGGTCTACAGTTGAACTAGGTTAAAATGGAAGAAGGAGGAGTTAAGAATGCAGATTTAGGGACCCTTACCTTAGACATATTAAATCAAAGTCTTCAGGGCGAGCCTGGGAATCTGCATTTTCACAAGCATCATAAGTAACTGTTGTGTACCATAAAGCTTGAGGAATTCTGCTTTACAGTGATTGATGTTGTACCAGGTTGAGAAATGCCCTGGAGAGTGTAAAATACAGAGAAGTGGATTGGAACTAAAGTCACAGCTGGGCTAAATAAATAAACACAGAGAAATGAAATCACCTGTAAATCTTACTACCCAGAGATGTTTGCTAACAATTGGGTGTATATTCTTCCAAACTTGCTTTTATGCCCACACACGTTGTTTTGCTTAAAAAATGGTGAGTACACACTTATATTCTATTGTAATTAACTTTGTGAACATAATATAATTGTTTTCACGAAGATGCTGATTTTTCAGTGCAAGGCTGGCTGACGTGGGTGAGGCGTCGGGAGTTGAGGGTATTGCCTAGGGGGAGAAACATCTGATCAGGATCTATGTCTTTAATAAACAGGAGAAGTATCGTCAGGGGGATGCCGGGCTGACAAGATAGAATTGGAAACATATTTTATTTGGGGACAGAAAAGGTTTTCTCTGATTGGTGGATCTCTGGAAATAAACACAACTCGTATCATGAATATGCCTTGCTGGATGAAGGCATTTTCTAAAAAGCCAGGCACAAAGAGTTTTCAGACAAACAGGCAAGCAACTGTCAAAAACAGCACCATGTCGAATAGCATCAACTTTTGCCCATCTGCTTTCTCAAAGACCTAACTTCATTCTTGCATCACAGGAATGTTGAAGGAAGAAGAGGGCCAAATTCTGGCACAGTAAGTGTATGCATTTTATTATTTCTGGCATCAAGTTGGAAAACTTCAATCTTCTCTCTTGGCTTCCATACCTACTGAATCTACAAGCCTTTAGACTGTTTGCTTTTCTTTTTAGGGTTGAAGTGTTTGGGGCCTAGGGTTGCCAAATTTTGCAAATAAAAGTACGGGATTCCCAGTTAAATTTGACTCTTAGATAAACAGATGAATTTTTAATATAAGTATGTGCTGCACAATATTCAGGAAATACGGTAAAAGAGAAATTATTTGTTGTTTACTTAAAATTCAAATTTAACTGGATGTGCTGTATTTTACCTGGCAACTGTATTTGGGTAGCTTCCTATTTCAGAGGAAAATGTTGGTACAGACTGTAATTTCTTTTTCCCTCAGATTTATTGAGATATAATTGACATATGACATTAAGTTTAAGGTGTACAGTGGGATGACTTTATATACAAATCTATTGTGAAATGTTTACCACAATAAGGTTAGTTAATACATTCTTGACTTCACATAATAAGCATTTTATTGTTTTTATGGCGAAAACATTAAAGCACGACTTTCACAGCAACTTTCAAATATACAATAGAGTATTGTTAACAATAGTCACCAGTTTGGATCCTTGGAATTTATTCATCTTATAAGTGGAAATCTGTACCCTTTACCTAACATCTTCACATTTCCCCCACCCCTAAACTCTGGTAACTGCCATTCTACAATCTGTTTCTATGAGTTCCATGCTTTTAGATGCTACATAAAAGTCTCTGTCTGACGTATTTCACTCAGCATAATGGCCTCAAGGTCCATTCCTGTTTCACAAATGGCAGGATTTCCTTCTTTTATGTAATTTCTTAATTAGAAGTGAAAAGAGTCACAGTGAGCCATGTGGGTTTTCGTTAACAACACCTTTCTATAGCTCAGAAGTATTTGTCCTGGAGAAAAAGAAAATGATTTTTCCCAATGAAACATCAGCTGTTTGAAGAAGACAATGCCCAGGAACCCACTTTCTCTGCAGACCACAGTGGTGGAAGTCACGTGCCTTCTCACTTTTTTTACATGATTGGCTAGGGGGAGAGCATTGGTTGTTCTGGCACATGAGGATTACCTTGATCTACCAGACACTGGTCATGCACCACAAGTTATGATCTAAGCACGTGCTTGTCACCTCCTAAATTTCTATGCAAGAAGGTTGCACAAAGCCATATTCAGATGGGAGTTGGCTCTCCTGCAGGAAGCCAGTCCACAGGCACAAAGCCCAGCACTTCTAATTGATGATGAGCATGGAAATGTTGTGAATGGGAACTCTGAGAGCAAGTGCAAGAAGTGAGATATTTTACTCAATTTGATTTCCTGGAAATGAAAGACTTTAAATCAAGAATTCGCAATAAAACTAACTGAGGCACTCGCACCCGACTCCATAAAATGCTTAATCACCTTGTCGTTCTGTAACAGCTTTTCTTTTTATGGGAGAATTTACCAGCTTTTTAATCTTCTTTATTTGATCAACATTAGAATCAACAACAGTAACCTGTGTTGAGTTCTAGTAGAGCATGGCAAACTTATTAAGGAAGACAGATTTTTCAGGGCCTCATCTATAATAGTCTCAAGAAGCAGCAGATCATGCTTTTAAAGTTTTGGTTTCTCAGGAAAAGAAAAAAGAATCTATAGTTACTTAAGAAGGAAAAGCACTACAATAAGTAGTCATCATTGCTCTAAGACATATTTATGAAGGAAAATACATTATTACAATCTATCTTCTTCTGAGTCCGCATCTCTTTTTTCCTCTTATACCATGTATTTAAAAAAAAAAAACACAAAATTGATTCTTTTTCTTCTTTTTCTTTAAAAGCTTAATGATGATCTTTTCCAAATTACAGCATTTGAATCTACTTATAAGAAGTCATCAGCATTCAAGATGGGTGGGAGTTCTTTGGATTCCATCAGAACTCCTGTGAGCAGAGTCCTAAACCACAGGTATCTGACCTGAGACAGGTACTTCAAACAAGTGTTTGAAGTAACAAGCGAAAACATCCTGTGAATGGAGTCCGTGTGTTTGAGACGGTAGAGCCCCACAGGCACCACATCCTACCAAGCCCCGCCCCCATCATCTCCGGCTGCTCAGGATTCTCGGTCTTAATGCTCTCTCAACCCACCTATGCTTTTCACCCTACTTCTCTTAAACACTTTATTTCCTCCTGCTATGACCTCTGTGGAGTTTCCAAACACACATCTGGATGCACGTCTGAGGTCCAGTTTTTAGTAGTCTGCAGAAATGTAAGGGGGAGAGGAAAAAAGAGACACATCCAGTAAGATTTTTATTAAGCTGGTCTTACTCTGAAATTACTATTAGCTTTCTTCTTTCTTCCTTTCTCATTTGATGTTAAATTAAATTATCTCTGCTTTTACAAAAACAGTGATGGCAGTTATTTTTGTTTTGTTAATGTCCTTAATTTGAAAAATAAATGTAGCTCAACTTATGTTGGTTACTTTTATGCTTGTATGTGCATTAGTACCTGCGTGTTTAAGTTCAATGATTTGTGAAGCCCGGACGTTATGGAGCCATGATGTACTTGTTTCAACAGATGGTATCCTGGACTGGGAGACCACTTGGTGCAGAGAAAAGAACAGAAGACTCTGGAGTTGCACATACAGAATGTGAATCTGGTCTTGTGCCCCTGAGGAGGCACTAGACTCTGATCTTAAGCTTTGTTTTCCACACAGCTGGGGTGATAATAGCTACCTCAGAGCGCTGTTAGAAGATGAAAGCTTCTAACATAATTCTTTAATTTTTTTAAGTTTATTTATTTTGAGAGAGAGAGAGGAAACGGGGGAGGGGCAGAGAGATGGGGGGCGGTGGAGGGGGAGAGAGAGAGAGAGAGAGAGAGAGAGAGAATCCCAAGCAGGCTCTAGGCCGTCAGCACAGAGCCTGATGTGGGGCTCGAACTCACAAACTGTGAGATCATGACCCTAGCTGAAGCCAAGAGTTGGACGCTTAACTGACTGAACCACCCAGGTTCCCCTCTAACATAATTCTTTTCTTTTTTTGAAATTATTTTAGTGTTTATTTATTTTTGAGAGAGAGAGACAGAGTGTGAGCAGGGGAGGGGCAAAGAGAAAGGAAGACACAGAATCTGAAGCAGGCTCCAGGCTCTGAACTATTAGCACAGAGCCCGGCGCAGGGCTTGAACTCATGAACCGCGAGATCATGACCCGAGCCAAAGTCAGAAACTGAACCAACTGAGCCACCCAGGTGCCCCACCTCTAACGCAATTCTTAATACACAGTGAGTGCTAAATGAACGTTTGTTAGCTGACCTTCTGTGCCTCTTCCCCCCCCCCCCCACTCAGCACTCGAAGAATTAGGTAACAAATGCTCAGCGCATATATCAGAAATAAGAAAATGCTGGACTGACACCAGCAAGTGTCCACAGTTAAAATTAGTGAGGGAAGCCTTGGCAGAGACTGGTATGAAACTGCAGATTTGGGTAGGATTAATTCAGGAAGACTCCTTCCAGGATTGGGGTGAGTTTTGAAAGGCACCATAGCATGTTGAGAATGAAGGTGTCCTAGAAAGGGACAGCACCTAATTCTAGGTTGAGCAAAGCGTGGGACATATCCTACGAGGGATGAGAGATGGTTTTATATGGCACACAGGCATTAAACAACACATAATCACGAGTGAGAGTTATTCCCTGTGCAACTCTTTCAATCCTACTCACATCAAAAAGAAATCCTCAGTTTGTGCTAGACTATGTTTAACATTTCTGTAACACATAATAACCCATCTTCACAAAGAAGATCCAGCTGCAGGAACATAGCCATCAGGAGGCAAGAACGTCTTGATGGTTACAGATATTGTCTTATTTCCACAGTCTTTATTTTGCCTGTCACCTTCTGTTTACATTGATGATATAAAAAAATTTTAAGTAGATTTAAATTTTAAAGGAAAATAAATTTAAAATACTAAGGTAATAAAACAGGTAGTACATAGTTTAGAGCAAATAGTCGTAACAGTGGCCTTACAGTGAGTGAAATTTAGGAAACACTGATCTAGCCCATCCCTCTCATAAAGAAACAGACGAGGAAACTGAGGTTGGGAGGAAGGCAGGTACTCATTTCCAAGATTACATAGGTAGTTCTCCTTAGGACTGAGTTGGTTCTGCATGTCCCTCCTCATCTAACTCTGCATCAGACAGCAAACACTAGTGTCAAACTGAAAGTAACTGAGTATAAAATACACAGCAGACTATGTGCTGCGGGTTGTCAGGAAAACACTGGTTCAAGAGGCTGCTGGGTATTTTAGGGGAGGCTTAGAGAAGGCAAAGACTTGTTTAGAAAGTCTAAGCCCATTCCCCATTCCCGAGGGCACTAAGAAATGTCTTTGAGTCAGCCCCAGAGATGGTAGTCCCAGAGAGTCCTCTGTAGTGCCAGAGAATCTAGCAAAGATGGCTTGAATCCCAGCTTCTTCACCAGCAAGTATTCCACTCTACTGTACTCTTCACTCACCTGTAAGGATTTATAAGAATGGTAATAGCGAACATTTATTGGACACATCATCTGCCAAGTCCCTTTGATGCATTATCTCACTTACCCCTCAAAAGAAAACTAGAAGGTAGTTATTATGCCCTCCACATGATAGATGAGGACATTTGGACTCTAAATGATTAAAGTGCTTACCAGCACCTCTCTAGCTAAACGTAATGCTGGAGTCAGATTCAAACCTGAGCAGTTTCAGTCCAGAGTCTGGCCTTAATCACACTCTTTTACTGTTAAAACTGAATGCAGATTAAGGGCTGGGACTCACCTAGCACAGCGCCTGGCACACAGGAAGTAAAACGTCAACACCTTTCCCTCTCTCCCCCTCAGCCCACAGGTCACTGCTAGTCACTTCCAGTCTCGCATCCAGAACTTTCTCCTACAGTGCCTTGCCTGGGACTACAACTCCCAGGATGCACCAGGTGGAGAAGCTGGCCAATCAGGAAGCACATTCCCCGCCATTACTTTCGGCCCCGCCCCACCTGCAGTCAGAGTTTTTGTGAGAGTTGGCTGGCCAGGTGAGTCTAGACAGGGTTGGTTTGTGGACAAAACGAGGTTACTGGGTCTCAAAAAATCCTAATCAGGTTTGGGGAGGGGGCAGGTGGAGGCTGTTGAAATTTCCAGGCTGCTTCAGACTCCGTCGGCGGCGTCCCAGTGGGCAGGCCCTAAGGGCCTGAGGCTCCTCACTGCCATGGGTTAGATCTAGAAGGAACTGATGGTTGGATGGATCCAGGCAGTGCGGGTGGTCGTCCCAAGGGCAGGGTCACGCCGGGCGCATTGTACATGCTACTGGTCCGGTTTGGGAGCAGAGGGGTTGTGGAAGCTTCGAGGGGGCTATCTTCAGTCACCAAGTGCCGGCTGGGCAGGCCAGCGGCACCCGAGGACTCCTCGCGGGTGGAGGTTGGGCTGAGGAGGAGGGGGTGGCCTTTAGAACAAACGCTCTAGGGATGATAATCCCCCAGGTTGAAGGCCAGAACGAACTGTGCCTCCAGGCCAACTGGTTGAAGGTTAGTGCCTTAGTTGCGTTAGTGTCTACAGTATCTTGGCCTCTTAGTCCACCATTTCCTCTGTCCCTAGAGGCTGCTCACCACTTGTCACTCCTGGGGAATGTCCTTTGACCGGCCTCTCCTTTTTCTGACCAATGGCCTAACCCATCTCTCCAGTCCAGTGGGGTCCAGTCCCAGCTCTGCCCCTGACCCCACCCATCCAGGGGCACTCAAGGACGGCGGGAAACCCGACCCTGCTGGGGGGGCGGGGGGCGGTCAACTTTCTCCGGCATATCTCTATCCACTTAGTTTCTACTTGTCTCTTGGTTTTTTAATTTTAATTTTTTTTTTTACAAACATTCTAAATTAAAAAAATTGTTTTAAATGTTTGTTTATTTTTGAGAGAGCAACAGACAGGGGAGAGGCAGAGAGAGAGAGAGGGAAACAGAATCCAAAGCAGGCTCCAGGCACTGAGCTGACAGCACAGAGCCCGACGCGGGGCTGGAACTCACTGAGGGTGGGGTCATGACTTCAGCCGAGGTCGGATGCTTAACCAACTGAGCCACCCAGGCACCCCTATTCTTTATGTTTAAAGTTATTTCATCCTTTCCTTCCCCTTCCCTTCCCTATCTCTCCCTTCCCTTGCTTTCCTTCCCCTTCCTTTCCCTTCCTTTCTTTCCCTTTTCCCTCCTTTCCCTTCCTTCCCTTCATTTCCTTCCCCTTCCCTTCCCCTCCTCTACCCCTTCCTCTTCCCTTCTTTTCCCTCCCTTCCCTTCCCTCCCTCTCCCCCTCCCCTTCCCCTCATCTTTCTTTTTCCCTCAAACATAAATCTTTTGATTTGCTATACCCAACCAAGTAAGACAACTACCATTCCCTTTTTGGCTTGCAGGGGCTTGTAGGTGGGTGCAGAGTATATTTTATTCGTTGTTTGGAAAACAAAATTTTTATTTCTTTGTAGTGGCTCTGAAGTGAGTGATACAGGATGAATTTCTGGACTCAGGAGAAAGCAGAGGCAAGAAATTGACTTGAAGTTTAGTTTATTTTCATTATCTTGGACAAGCAGCCTGACCCATAATTACTCGCCTTTTACATTGCTGGAGTTGTGTGTGCTAATTGTGGGTTATTATTTCAAGTCTTTTTGAGACATTTCAGTGGCTAAGATTAGTTTTTAGTAAACCTGTTTATGTGTTTGTATCTGATGCAATTGGTTAAAAATATGTACTGTACATGCAACATTGTAACCTGTTGATTTACACATTTCAATTAACTAGGATTTTTTTAAAAAGTGTATTGCCCTATGTCCCAAAATTAAATTAAAAGTCGCCATTTTGCCATCTTGTTAGTTTATGAATTATAATTGAATCTTACTTTGAGGTTTACTGTGGACTTTATCCTTCAAAAATAAGTTAGAAAAATACACTGTCTTACATAAACAAAATTAAAGAAGGTTTTATATGACTACTTAATTCTAAGATAGTTTATAAGTGCTGAGGCTTTCTGAACACGGGACATCTGCATTTCGGTTGTAAGGGTCCCATCATGTTATCTGGTTCCATTAAAGAAGAAACTTTATCCTATGAATCTTTGGAAAGTATAAACAAGCTGATGCATTACTATGTTAGAATTCTTACCATTATATTTGTTCACAATGCTTTCAGTTCTGAAATAACAGATTTTCCTTTTAGAAATACTTGAAAATTTGAGTGTTTTCAAAGTGCACATAAATGCCTCTGATTTATTCATTTGCTTCTCTTTTAAAATCAGATGTTTAAGAATAATGTTACTGACCATAAGCCAAACATGGAAGCCATAATTAAAAACATTAACATGATTTCTTTGGAGTTGAAGAAGATGCAAGGTAAGTGTGAAACCACCAAATTAAAACGTTTGCATGCCGTAGTTATAAAACCAACAGTAGAGCCAAATTGTGCTTCTACAGGGATATAACTGAATTTTGCCTACTAATTAGGATTTCTATAATTTTCAGAAATGTTTACATTGTAATATGAACTAGATCTCTAAAGAAAAATTGTGTTTGAGAATTTTCCTGGGAGTTAGCCGACTTGAATTCCCATCCTTGACACTAACAAGCTTATGCTCTTGTCTAACCTTCTAAATTTACTTCTCTTCCTTCTCTTCAATAAACTATTGCACGATGGTGTCACATTCTGCAACATTCATTGCCTCCATCCACTAATCCTTTTAAGCCCCTAAGGTTCCTTCCAAATTAAAAATTATGAGTTTGATTCTGTGAGTTAAGGGTACTTCATTTTAAACAGATTCATAGAGTAGGATTAGACCTTACAGTTCATGATGTTTAGTCATTCACCTCACAGACATTCTCTTATTTTACCCCAGACATGTAGAATTTCCATGATTGAGTATTTTTAGGGACAGTCTATCCCTGACCAAATATTTCCTGTGTTGGAGAACCCCCTATCTCACCAGTTCAGCCTCTTCCTGTTTAGACAGTTCTTCCTTATGGACTAGCTGAAATCTGTTCCCCTCTTCCTTCCCCTGGAAGGGGACCTTCCCCTGGTCCTATTTCTAAATGGGAAACTTCAGTAAATATTTAGTTATTCTTCTTATGATAGCTCTGGGATATTTGAAGATAGCTTCTCTGTAACTGACAGTTACAAGGAATTCAGCTACAAACAACAAAACACCACTTTAATGTGGCTTATACAGTAAGGAAATAAAAGGATCCAAGGTAGGGTAGCCCCAGAATTAATTCGGAATTTTAGAAGCTGCTAAGATAGAAAATGATTTTGTAGATGAGCATGTCTCATTCTGATAATAGATATTTACCAATGCATTCACTTATGATTGCTTTTTGTTTAAAAGAAAAAAAACACATAACAAAATAAGTGCCTTATACTATGGAAAACAATAAAATACTCTGTGATCATAAAAAACAAAAAAACAAAAAAAAAGAATTTTAAAGGCTGCTGCCTGTACCAGGTTCTTTCCCTTTTCCTGCTCTGTTATGTTCACTCTGTGTATCACTTCTAGTCATTACCTCCAGGTGTGGCCATCCACAGACACTGTATCTGCCCATGTCTCTATAAAAGCCTTTTCCCAGATCCCTTCAGCATGTTTTCCCTTTCCTTTCATGGCTGGATTTGTGTCAAATGCATGTGCTTGCACCGGCCACTGTCAAGGGGAATGGGACTGCCAAGACCAGTTTGGACCCGTCAGGACTTACTGTTGGAGGTGGGGCGAGGATCACCTAAATGGAATCAAGTTGTGCCACCAAGAAGAAGGAAATGGTTGTTAGGCCCCAAATAGTGAGTGCCTATTATGGTTTCTTCTGCATGTTCTTCCTAGGGCAGCATTTCCCAGACTTCGATCTGTGAACCCTCCTGTCTCAAGACATATTAATAGGTGTTGTGCAGTAAGAACAGAGTCCATGTTTTTAGGATCAGATACATTTGAGAAGTGCTTTATGCTGTATATTTCTTTCCAAAATTCATAGTACAAAGGCTCTGAGGCATCTGATCTAAAGAAATCTGGTTGTCTTTGCTTCATTCATCATCTCTTGAAACCAATCTCAATGATACAGCAAGAATTTTCTTTCTAAAATGTGACTCATTAGCTCACTCTTGCCCCACAATAAAGTCCAGACCTTCTAGAATGGACTATAAGACCTCTTGAGATCAGGCCCCTGCCTACCTCTCCAGTATCTTATTCTTTTATCCCAGCACACTGTGCTACGGCCATACTGAACTGTTTGCACATCTACACAGTTCCTCTTTTTTCGTGTCTGTATCTTAACAGATGCGTCTTCTGAAATGCCCACTGCTCTACCCCCTCCTCCACCCCACCAGGTTAACTGCTACTTATTACTTTTTACTTACATTGGAAAAACTTTTTTAAGCAAGCGTGTTATCTCTTACCTTTTCATATTACCTGTCACATTGTGTTATAATTGCATGTTTACTTACTTTTCCTGTCCCTGCTCAACAGTAAGCTCCTTAAGGGTATTCCTGGCAATTAACACAGTGCCTTGATATAATAAGTTCTTGGAAATGTTTATTAAATGAATAATTGTTTTCTGGATGCTTGCCCTCATTTAAAACAGAGAAGCTTTAGGGGCACCTAAGTGGCTCAGTGGGTTGAGCATCTGACTTAGGCTCGGGTCATGATCTCACAGCTCGTGAGTTTGAGCCCCGTGTCAGGCTCTGTGCTGATAGCTCGGAGCCTGGAGCCTGTTTCAGACTCTCTGTCTCCCTCTCTCTCTGCCCCTCCCCCACTAGTGCCATGTCTCTCTCTGTCCCTCAAAAATAAATAAACATTAAAAAAATGTTTTAAACAGAGAATCTTTAGATTTCTCTCCAACTTGATTATCTAACTGTTCTACTTTGGGGATTATTCTTTTGTGAAGTAAAATAGAACTAGTAAATATGATGGTTGTGTTCCTGAGAAGCTGTGGGGTAGGTCAGGCAGTTAGGATATGGGGACTTGCAGAGCTAGAGTACTTTTGGGCGGACTTCTGGTAAACATGGAAGATTAAATGAACAACATTCCTTTCAGCCACACTTCCTTCTCTAAATAATAATGTGAGTAGCTGACACATAACATTTATTATAATCCAGATACTTTTCCAAGAGCCCTGTATAAACAGATTCAATTGTCATTACAACCTTGTGAGGTAGGAAATTCTACCATTGGCATTTATGGCTACAGAAACAGGTAGAGAAGTTAACTAACTTTCCCAAGGTCACACAACTAGTCACTAGTAAACTTGAGATTTAAATTTAAAGTGATTTTAAAGAGACAAAAATCAGCAAGGAAAAGAGCTCTCAAAAAAAGTTAATAGTGAAATAGAAAGCAAGTTGAGGTAAACAGAAAAGTCTGAACCCAAATGTCCAAAAATTTGAACTGTGAGCTGGCTGGGTAAAGCCAATGAACGACCCCAAAGACTCAACACATGGTGGCACCAGAATCCTCTGGAAGTAGGGGTAGAGGTGGAGCTAAGGACAGGAAGGCTGGTTAAATGTTTAAGAAGTTGTAGACCCCTAAGTTCTCTTCCCTTCTCTGCATAACTAGGCAACTGTTCCTTTTCTAGGACAAAAAACTTGAAGCTTATTCCCTAAGAGGCTCTCTGGCCTGGAGCCACTAGCCACAAGTTGAAGGAAAGAGTATTATACTGAAAACAAGGGTATTAGGACAAAGTTTACATATTGAATTATAAGACCCTGTAGCTTTCTTTTCCCACTTGGCTACAAAACCTTGGCAGCCAGATTTTTGCCCTCAAGCAGATTTTTCTTTCAGGAATCTGACCAGTCTAAGAGAAACAAACAAACAAACAAACAAACAAAAACAACTAAAGGTACTGATAGCAGAAGTTCCCCCCAACAAAATACCCAGTCAGCTCACCTCCCAGTATAGCCTACCATAGGCACAGAGTTTCCAGTAGTCTTTAGTGCCATAGTCTTAAATATGAGCAGATAGCTCTGATGGAATAGATACTTAATGGAAGCATCTAATATGAAAAGCAGAGACAAAGTCAATACATAGATTCAGTCAATGAGGAAGACACAGAAATCATGAAATGAGATGAAAACTCCCAAGAAACTGTCAATAGCTAAAGGGAAGTAAGAAAAGATGCTATGTCCATGAAACAGGAACATGATCCTAGGAAAAATAGTTTAGAGAAGGGAATTCTTGGAAATTAAAAGTGCGACAGTAGAAATAAATTCTGTAGAAGGGCTTAAAGATAAAATGAAAACAATCCCCTAGAGTGTAGAGCAAAACAATTATAGATGGAAAGTTATAGGGAGAAAAAATGATAAGATCAGTCAAGGAAGTTCAACATTCAGTAGATAGCAGTGTTAGAAAGGAAGAACACAGACAGTGCATGGGGAGGAATTCATTAAAGAAATAAGCTGAGAAAAATGTAAAAAGCTGAAGGAGAGGAGTTTCTATAATGAAAGAGCCCAACACAGTGGTTGGAAGTAGACCCCCAAGGTACAATACTATGAAATTTTGTTCTGGAAAAACAGATCCTTGAAGTTTCTAAAGAGAAACAATGATTTAAGAACTAAAATCATGAAAATTCTCACAGCAACACTGGAAGCTAGAAGAAAATGTGGCAAGGCCTTTGAAAATCTGAAGAAACATGATTTCCAATCTAGATTTCTATAGTCACTATTAAGCATTGGTGTAGAGAAAGAAATTTTCACACATAAGTTTTCCGCCTTCAGGAAGTTACTGAGGTCTTATTCCATCCAACAAGGTAGCAGACCAAAAAGAGAAAGAAACGAAATTCTAGAAAAAGGATACTCCACACATGGGAGGGGTGAAAAGAATCTCTGGGATAGTGGTGAACGGAGATGAACAGTCCAAGAGAACAGTCAGTCCAGACCAGAGTAGATCAGAAGGCTCTAGGAGAAGATAGACTTTCAACAATTGGACAGCTAAGGCATCTGACCATACCAAAAGGAGATCTGCACAAATATATTTGGAATATATTTATGATAATTAAGTAATGAAAAAAAATTAACCGTGATTGGGTGGTACCATGCAAGAAGGGAAATGTACTGCAAAGTTCAGCTGTGAAGCATATTTATATAATCAAAAATTTTTAACCTTTAAATATTGAGCTAGCAAAAATTGTATTCTTAAGTACTCTCTAGGGGAGTAGGGGTGAGTGAAAAGAGCTGTATCTTAATCTTCTGTAGTCAGAAGCAGGTAGATAATACCTACAATTGAAAAAATAAAACATACATGTCATTTAGAGATACGGAGGCAAATACCAACCTGCCCTCAAACAAAGCCAGAAGACACTAAATACAGACACACACAACAACAAAGCAAGAAAAGCAATATAAGCGAGAAGAAAAGTTAAAAGTGGTTGCCTCTTGGAGATACAAACTATTTTTTGTAACATGCCTTATAGATCTATTTGATTCTGTATACATATATAGCATAAAAATAGTAAGTTTAAAAAAAGCATAAATCAAATGTGTATAACTCAAGTTGCAGTTTAGTAAGATAGTGTACAAGTTGAACTAAAGAGCCTGCTAGCTAATTTTTATGTCATGCTTATTTTATAGTACATAAATTTGACTTTGTCGTAATGGGGCATAGTTAATTGTGGTCCAATCAATAATCACTTAGGAGAAAACTTAAGAATGAGAAATAGCTACTAAAAGTAATAATAGGGGTCCCTGGTGGGCTCAGTCGGTAGACCATGCAACTCTTGATCTTGGGGTTGTGGTTCTGAGCCCCATGTTAGGTGTAGAGATTACTTAAAAATAAAATCTTTAAAAAGAAAGTCATAATAGTTGTCTCTGATGTATGTGCTCCAAGATAGTATCTTCTATTATTTTGTTTTACACAGAGCTCTCCCAGTTGCTGCTTTGTGACCTTACTTTACATTTTAATCATCCTCTGAAGACAGATGACTTAGAGGAAACAGAAGGAAAACCGCCCCTCTTTGATGAATCTAAAATATCAGATGTGTCCTTTGCTTCTAACAGCTTTTCTGTCTGATTTCTTTTTGTTTGTTGTGAATTTATAACTATTTATTGTGGAATTAACACATATCGGGGAGAATTAAGTTTACTAATATATTTAATATGATAAAAACAAAATAAAAATATGAATTGTAAATAATCATTTAATGTTCTTGAAGGCTGTTTTATTGTTTTAATGTTTCAAGGAATGGCTATTTCACTAGTGACAAGAATATAACATAGGAAATTGGCCATGGGGCATTTCTCATCCTTTATTTTATGCTTGAATTTGGCTCATTTTGAAAGAGAGTTAACCAAATTGTAAGCAGATGGAAACAGAGTTTGTATTAATCAGATCTCTCCTGGTAACAAATGCCAAAAACAGCTCAGGCTAACTGAAGCATTTATTGGGTCATGTGGTTTGGAAGTCCACATGGTTGAAATAGATTTCAGGGACTCTACTAATTTACCGCGTGTCTGTAGCTTGGTTCTAGTTCTACGCATTGACCTCATCCTCTTCTGTTATAGGCTGGTCTACATATGGCAGGGAGAAGAGGGTAGAGGCATGGCAGCCGACATGATTCACTACCAAATCGTTGCTTTGGAGCCTACTACCTCCTTCATTGTAGAGATTTTCAAGCATAAAGGATAGCGTACCATAAAGCATGACGCAAGGTCAGCTCCCAGTGTCTGCTATCCTCACCACCCAGCTCCTTGTTTAACATAGAATAGGCACTAAATAAATGCTTGTTGAAATCCTCTTGAGTAAACTTGTATATGAATGCAGATTTTTCAGCTTTAGAACTCCCAAGCTGCAGATCCTAAACTGAGAACTCCCAGTTTGTAAGGATGAAACTTGATAAAGAAACATTATCATCATCATACTTGTTATCTTCGCAAACCATCAGTTTTACCCACGTGACTTCCAAGCCCCCTTATGTTCTATTAATTAGCTTATGAAAATGAACATGCAGGACACCTTTTGCCACTCGAAAACTCGTAGATGAAGCCGAGAAGGCAAGAATTTTTGTTGTTAATAAAAGTTGTGGAATAATAATCAAGGCCCCAAAGGGGAAAACTTGAAGAACAACGGAATGCCTGGTTTTTGTTGTGCTAAACACCTACTACTGTGTGTTAAGTGAGATATGTAAGCTGAAGCCAAGAGCTGAATTGCTTCAAAGGATTTATAAAGCCTTTTTAGGAAGGATGATGGGAAGGGCTTTAAGGTAGAGTTGTCAGGGGATAAAAGAGATAGAAGAAAGGCCTCTAATAGGAAAGTCTGATCACATTTTTCTGTGTATATGCATTGCTCTTCCATCTTTGCAGTAAGACTTTGGTGAAATCCGCATCACTTGAAAATGCTTTTGGAGTTGTGGGAGGTGCAGGGGTGGTGGGGTGTGAGTGTCGGTATATGATGAACTTACATCAGATCTATTTGACACCCAAGCCTCATCTCTAAATGTAAAATGATTTCTTCTGGTATTTGTAGCTTAAGTTTTCTTTAAAACTAAAATGCAAGAGCAGGGCCTAAACAGAGTTAATAGTTTTAGGGACACAGAAGTAAAGCAAAAGGTAAATTCATTTTAATCCTAGGAAGTTATCCCATCATGCATTTACCTTTTCATAAAAAAGTACACAAAAATCCCCCCAGCAAAAGACACCAAATAAGAAAGAATGAAATAGTTTGAAGTCTCTTAAATTATTGCTGCCGAGAAAGTGAATTTTAGAAATTTTCAAATTATATATATAAAACCCATGATTGCCTCCGACTAACAAAGGTTTGGCTATAAAAAATATCAGTTTTATGTGATACCAAAAACTATTTGTTGCAGTGTCTTTAAACTTGCTCCAAATTATTTCTGTCACCGTGTAAACTACTGTACTTCGAAACGGGTATTCCAAAATACACATTTTTTAAATGAGTTATTACAGGCCCTTACTAGACTTCAAGTGTGAACATCATGCACTTCACAAACATTGAAGAAGAATAAATAAATTAGGAGATATTTGACAGTCTTCATTTCAAACACTTTTTTATGCGAAAGGTCAAAACGCTGTGTTCACGTTGAGGGGTTCGATCCAGTCCTAAGTGTTGGTCCCTTCAGCAAGGTTGACTGATCTTCCCCTGATGGCAGCATAGCCAGGAGGAAGCTTCCTCGTCGGCTTGGCTAACTTGCTAGGGATAACCTGCAGAATGCGTTAACATGCACTGGTATCTAGAGCCTCGGTTTTTCCCGTCAATGAGCAGAAGTGGCATTTTCCTGAAGTAGTCGATGATATCCGACACAGACAAAAAGTCCTAAAAATTCAAAATAAGGAGATAAGTCAACGTTGGAATGAGTAGAGAAGCCAAGCATTTGAATTTCACTCTCAGTTTGTTTTTTTTTTTTATCTGCATAAGATCCTACCTCTTCAGTTATGAGGATGGCGAGGAAAAATATGTAAAATTTGGCAAATATTTTCATGATTTCTCTACAGAACTTTGAAAAAATAATTTTTCAACATCCAACAAATTATGGATAAAAGACAATGTAAATATTTGTGTGTATGTATATATGTATTTTAACTTCATGGGGGTCATAAATATATAGGAGGTCTAACTGTGATACCTCTGCCTTAGAATTGCTCTGTGTTTTTGATTTTGGTTTCTGTATCCCTACTTCACTCTTAATCACTAATAGTGGGAGGAGCTATAAGGAATCAGGAAGGCAGACAGTGTCCCAGTGTCTGGAGGTGATAACCTGTAGCATTGCACAATGGTTCCTACAGGATCTCTCTGCTGTGCCTTCACTGTCATCTCTACACTCCCCAGGACTCTGCAGCCAAGTCTTCACACCCATTGCCTTTATCACGTTATCCCTGATGGCCAGGCTGGAATACAACCCATCGAGCCTCCTAGACATGGGTCAGAATCACATCGGGTCCCCAGACAGGATTATGCGCTTCCTCCAAGACCACTCTGCTGGATGCCGCCTTCCAGGGCTGCGGCCTGTGGTGAGCGCTTCTGTTTTTCCACACCAGACCGACAAATTCTGGAGGGCAGACATCTATCTCTGTGCTTCTACAGCAACGATGCAGCTCTAGCCACACTGAACTAGTGATTGAAACATTTGACCAGGATCATATGTTTTTTTCCACTCATTTACATGATCATAACTTTGGAGTAGAGTCTAAGGGCTAGCTGTTTTTCATCCTGGAAATGTTTGATTCGACTGATCCTCCTCTTGGACCTTTGAACTTAAAGAACATGTTTGGGGCTTAAGTTTAGCTGTTAGCTTCCTTGCAGAAGCAGTTTTTTTGATTACCATCCAAAAACTAATTAGCATAAACATTGACCAAAAGAGGAAAATTTCTTTCAAGTGAGAAATGACCCAAGTATTGAATTAATCACCACAACAAGAATTCCATTTTTTTTACTCTTTTCCAGATGTCAATTTTAAAATACAGCCTTGTAAATACACTGCAATCTTACATTAAAATTGTGTTACAGAGGTGAATGAAAGAGGGGGCTTATCTCTGATACCATCTAACTGTATATTTTTTTAAATTTAAATGTTAATTTTTTTAATTTTAAAACTTACACATGTGATTTTAGACTAGTTGGAATAGAAGATATAAGAAAGACTCCATGGTAGAGGTAGCTATTGTTACTTTGTTTTATTTCCTTCCAGTAAAGGAAGGGCTTCACCAATGTGATTTAACTCTGTAAAGTTGCGGGAGAGTATGAACCCCCAAAGAATGTTACAGCAAGTTTCCATAGAGGTAGGTATGCAGAATAGCATAAACAAGGATTTGGGTACATTTTACAACTGAAATTCCTTACCTCTTTACCTCGGAGTCCAGTTCCCAACAAGTAAACTTGGCTTTCCTCTTGGTAACGGATCTGGATGTTGTAAACTTTATCTTTGTACAACACCATGAGGACATACGGATTGGTTATTGTTTTTTTAGAGCTGTCTCTAACGAGAAAAGTGCCATCCTAAAAGAATAAATTCTTATTATTACGTGAGCAATAAATGGCAATACTTCTGTTGCCTGTAAGAGCAGTAGACAAGCCTCGAGAGTTCTGGAAACTTACCAGTTGCAAAGACAGTGAACATTTAGTGCCCTGAACCGTTACAGCCCCATGTGTCACAGATTTCTTGGTTGTCAAGAGGCAGCAAAGATTGTATCAGAGAAATTTCCAAATTCCAAAGAGACTTTTTGAAGTCTCTTGATAAAAAAGAAGTCGCTTTTTTTTTCTTCAGTTATAAAACAAATTATAGGTGGTTGAGTGGACAAAGGGCCAGACAAAATAAGGACTTTATTGGTTAACTAAAGATTTATCTTCCTACTCCTGGGAACTAATTCCCTAACCCTTACTTTCCACAGCCAAAGTCAGAAAACACCCAAATGCCTATGACATTCATCCATTTTAAAACCTCGTGATCTCCACATAAAATGTTCACCATTAAATATCTGAACATAAACAAATGTGAACTGTCTTGTGTTCTTATCACCTTTTTTTCCTATTTACTGAAATAGTGTGATTTGTCCTGTACTTTAAAATGTCATTCCATAAATTATTGTACATAATACTAATACTGTAAAGATCTAATATTAAGATAGGATTAATGAGTAAGGCAGTGTTTAAACCACTTCCTGCTTTGTATACTGAATCATGATGGCTTTAGAGCCTTCAATCTGCAATAATGGCTTTCCTTTGTTCTTCTTATTCCAGTTGAGTAAATTCCATTCAGAATATCTTCTGGTCAACAAATACACCTGTGGACCAGTGATTCACAGCCTAGAATTTAGAATTTAGAGTTTTGGAGACTCAGAACCCACACAAAATGCCTGACTAAATAAATCAGAATCTCTCCAGGTGAAATCCAGGAATCAGAATGTTTAAATTAGTTTCTCAGGTGACTTAAATGTGCAGCGAAGATTGAGAACTATTCTTACAGACTCAAGATGTGAGAGATGAAGGATCTTTGCTCTTCTTTCTCTGATAAATAGATTTAAGGTTAAGATTCGGTGCCAGATCACAGGAAATCTGGTTAAGAACAACTAGAAATTTCTAGGGGAAAGGGCAAAAACTTGCTGCTGCCTGTCTCCATAATGGATCCCTTCACATCAATGTGGATGGCAGTTGTATATTAAAAATGAAGATGCTAACGGTAAGATGTTAGAAGTTTGGGGGAAAGGGCCTCCTTTTGATAAGATATGCTTCCTGTGACAAGACAGATGCTTTTTGTTAATAGAAGCTCCTTGGATTCTGCCAGCCGAATGACTGTCTTAATTTAGATTTTTCCCAGATCCTGGGAATCATTGCTATAGATGCTGGTGGGTGTAAATCTGCTACTAATGGGTCCCCTTGGTATAACAGCATGAATATCACCTAGCAGAATTCCTAGCCCATAATTGGTGCTCAATAAAAGACAGCTCCTTTTTTCTCCTCCCATTAATATTTATAACTACTTAAAAATAAACTTTGGCACAGTACCTGGTTTATCTTTCTAAGAGCAGCTTCCGCCTCTGGTCGGGTAATATAAGAAACGTACCACTCTTCATTTAATGAGTTCTGAAAATGTAAATTTTTAAAAACTGAATAAATTTTGCAGTTATATGTGTAAGTGAAAAGAAAAGCCTCCAAGTAATCATTTTCATAAATCACCACCTCAATTCCATGAGCTTTGAAACATTTGCTTTCTTAATTTGAATATAGAATCACTTAGGTGGGGCTAAATAGAAGATATTTTGCATGAACTGCTTTTTATCATGGTTGTAAAGGTAGTTGTGAATAAGCATTCTGTATATAATGGAACCTTTAATCAGGAAAGATAGAGATGTATAATTTCTTCAGTTTACTATAGTATATTTAATAAAAAATTGGGGTTAATGAGCAGTTAAGTGACTTACTCAAGGTCATAAACTAGAAGACAAATGAAGAATAGGATTATTTTTCGCGTTAAATACAAAGCACACATTTGCTATTGGAAGAGCCTGGAAAAATACCAAGGAAAAAGAACATATTTTTCATTTGGATCCTCCCCTTTAATTTTTTTTTTTTCACTAAAAAAAAATTAAAGGTAATTTAAATAATAAAAATACAAAGGAGTATACAATGGGAACTTTGGTTATTTGCTGGGGAAAAAATAAAATAACACGAAAACATGTGCTTTATTACCTCTTCTTCCCCAGGAGACCGTGGTCGAGGTTTGTTTGGAACTGGTAAGGAAAAGTTTCTGCTTTCAGTTCTGGGAGGTGGTCTATTGCCAAGGCCTTCAAAAGTATAACATTTTGAAAGTTAATTTGCTGTAAGCTATTTTTCATTTTCTGTCATCACACATTTCCCCCCTAAAATGCCCTTGCAATTGTTCCCAGCACTTAAGAAACACTTTAAAAAGCCATAGCTTCAAAAATAATTTTCACCTGTTCAAAACCACAAGGGCAGGGGGCCTGGGTGGCTCAGTGGGTTAAGCGTCCCACTTCAGCTCAGGTCATGATCTCACAGTCCATGAGTTCCAGCCCCACATTGGGCTCTGTGCTGACAGCTCAGAGCCTGGAGCCTGCTTCGGATTCTGTGTCTCCCTCTCTCTCAGCCCTTTCCCCCGCTCGCACTCTCTCAAAAATAATAAATAAACCTTAAACACACACACACACAAGGGCTGTTGGCTGTGCAGGCATTGTTCTGTAAGACATACCAGTGAAACTTTGAGAATAGTTCCACAAATGTGAGTGATTTCTTACACGGGAATGTTACATAATATAAAATAACTAGTCCATTAATGAAAAAGTCACCGTAGTTTAAATATAATCATCACATTTTTCAGATTTTACAGACTCCAGCAATCCAGAAGGGGTTCCCAACCACTGATAGGATGATAATGCAGTAATAAAGATGATTATGTTCTCATTGTTTACACAAAAAGAAATGTAAACTACCTAAGACAAAGTGAAATTACCTTGAAAAACTGTCAGTTTCTAGAACCAGTTTGCTACCTACTGTTCTTTACCGAATTTTCTAAAGAGGTAGAAGTGTTCAGCTCTCACAGAATCCCTTACCAACTACTGATCAATGAGGAAGTCTTTGTTAGGCACCTGTAAACCTCCCTAACATGGTATTTTCTCGTTTACGGTTCCCTGAAACTTTCTGAGGGTGTTTCCTAAACTCAGGAAAGGTTTGATTGTGTTGACTTGTAATTGCCAAGGCTGTTTTCTATATGCCAGGACGGCTGTTAAGAACTGAAAAATTGTGTGAGCCGAATGTTCTCTGAATTATTCATGTGTCATTCATTCATTTATTCAACAAATATTTTTTCAACACTATGCTGCCCAGGCCTTGAGTAAGGCACCCATGGACCCTTCCTTTAATCTTCACAGCAACACCGCAAGACGGGTATTCCCTTCTTTTTGAGTGTGAGGAAACAGAGAGTCTGAATGAATCGTGTGCTCCTAGCGGCAGAGTCAGGACTTCAACCCGTGATTCCCAAACATTACTGGGCATAAGAATCCCAGGGAGAATTTGAACCACCCAGTCTGCATTTGACAAGCACTCCAAGTGGCTCTGCAGTGGGGTTGTTCTGCCATCCACAATATGCCTGCCCGGGTTGCTGAGTGAGGAGAATTACATGGGAAGGGCTGAAGTGCCCTGAGCCATACTGGCATAATTGTTTACCATGGCACTCATTGCCTCCTTCTAAATAAGCAGATCAGATGGCCCTGAACTGTTGATCTTCCTTCTTAAGTCTCCCACGGCCTAAACAGATCTTCCCTATTCCCACCTTCGCAGTCCAGCATGGCAGGGGCTTTTATATTGTGTATTGAATGAATGCAATAGTTAACAAATATAACCAAAGCCTATCCTGCATGAAATTATTCTCTTTCTACTTCTGCATTTGCAGGTCAGCACCATAAAGTCATATTTGCAGCAGACAATATACTACTTTTTATTGCATCCACACACTGCCCTTACTATTGAGATCTTCAAGGGAGCTGGAGTGGGTTTTTGGGTAATACACAGACCATTCTTCATCTTTCTAACGCTGGAGCAACCAATGGAGAAGACTGAGGACCAGGTGTCCTACCGGTCTTAGGGGAAAAAGGATCAATTTTGATTAAGGTAAGCATTCCTCTCCAGATCATATTACTATATTATTTTATCAAGAATCCCCAACACCAACCCTAAAACTGGGTGTCTGTGGAACTTACTTTGAGAGACACGGCTATAAGTGTCTGAAGCTTAGATGCCTGCAGAAGCCAGGCAAGTAACACAATGTGGGTTCACAAAACGCAGTGAGTTGTGGACACTGGAAAACTGAGAGACGTGAGGGCAACGGCAGAAACCACATAGTAGTCACTATACCCTCAAATGCTTAGGAAGCATTAAAAACATAATGGATTTCATTGGTGTCAGCAATAGGATCTCACACATACATGGGATAATGTATTCAACTGAATGTAATAGATGTGCTCCTAAAAAAAGTCTTCATTCTTGAGCAATGATTCAAGTACTAATATGCTTTTCTATTTATAACACACACCGGTGTTCTTACATGTGTATTATGACCAAAAAGGGGGGAGAGGGTTGTTCCTCACAGCATTTAAAAAATTTTCAAGTCAACCTTTATGGGGGCACCTGGGTGGCTCAGTCACTTAAGCATCAGACTTCAGCTCCAGCTCATGATCTCACAGGTCATGAGTTCAAGCCGCATGCCAGGCTTGGTGCTGACGGCTCAGAGCCTGGAGCCTGCTTTGGACCCTGTGTCTCCCATCTCTCTCTGCCCCTCCCTCCCTCCTTTTCTCTCTCTCTCTCTCTCTTTCAAAAATAAACATAATTTTTTTAAGTCAACCTTTAAAAATCAGGTAATTTCATATTAAAAGCCACACTTCCAGTATTTCTTGAAAAAATCATCAGAAAATCTGGCAATGCTAGGCAAGTTTCCTGGAATGAAGAAAATCTATTTACTAGAGCTGGGTAACTTTCCACAGTCATTTGACACTCGGTCATTCAAGAAACATTTTTAAAAGTCCCTAGCATGTGCCAATCACTTGCAAGTCCCTAAGACTAAAACAGAAACACAGTCTAGTCCTACCTTGTAGGCCTTTGCTGCTACTCAAAGTGGTCCATGGACCAACAGCATCAGCATCACGAGAACTTGCTAGAAATGCAGAATCTCCTACCCTACCCCAAACCCACTGAATTAGAATCTACATTTTAACATGATTCTCAAGTCATCTGTATTCATACTGAAGTTTCAGAACACTGTCAGCAAAACTTGTCATGGACACCAGAGAAGGTATTATTCACAATGCAGGTCCTCATCCAGACTTACTGAATCAGAATCTTGGGGGGGTTGTACTCTCGTAATCTGCATTTTAAACACGGTCCTCAACACAACTCAAGGGTGGACTCATTATAGAAACCTAAGACTACAGAGCAAGCCAAGCACTACCCTGAGCACCATGTAAAAAGAGCAGGGAGGAAAACCTCTATGTGGGAAGATGAAGGCCAAGGCTGCCTTTCTGAGGTGGGGTGTGTGTGTGTGTGTAGCAACCTCACATTCCAACGGCCCTTGGCACACCACAGAAACTGAATTAAGTACTGAGTGAGAAAACAGATTTTCCAGCTTTTAGGGAATAACCGAACCTTTGCCCAAAGGCTTTGGGACAGGTTAGGAATCCAGTCGTGGAGGCATGTTGCCTGGAGTAGGTCACTAGAGCCCAGAGTACAAACCTTGAGAGAAGTATGGCGGCAGGGAGGCACTCTGCGGGAAACCACTGTTACTGCGGAGACAGAAAAGAACTGAATTGAGTTGCGCTGGGCTGAAGAGGCTGATGGGGAAGGTGGGTTAGAGAAACCCGCCGACAATGCTGCTTCCTTCATGACTACGGCCAGTTCTCCCTGTAGCTGCGGCAGCTGAGCAAAGAGGAGGGGCTGGTGGGGCACATCTCACTACTACCCCAAATTCTAACGGACTCCACCAGCCAAAACAACATAACCTGTAAAGGGTATTGGAAGGTTGTTTTTAAACTTGGCTATTGTTTTTAAAGTTGGGCGCCTGGGTGGCTCAGCCGGTTGAGTGTCCGATTTCAGCTCAGGTCATGATCTCACAGTTCGTGGGCCCTGAGAAACACTGTTGCTATTGAGAAAGTGGGCCTGTGGGGACAGAGCCTGTGCAGTGAATTCGCACATCAGCTAGGTCCTTGCATCCACGATCTGGATGAACTCCAAGCACCTAAATTAATTGGGTTTCTCGAGTGTTCATTTTAATTCACCAAGTGAAAACATTCCCTTGAAACCCTGCCCAAGGGTCCATTCTGCCTTGATGACCATGGGGCAGTCAATTCCGTATGCCTCCAACCCCAAGCTCAGAGACTCCAAGAATAGCAGTGGATTAACATGTGTGGGTCCTTATGCTCAGTTTGATTTTGTTCCTGAGGACCCAAAATGTTCTGGCCTGACTACCACTGGCTCATTTCTTTCTTTCCCAACCCACCAGACATTAGTTCTTTTGAGTGGACCTGGGGGTGATGTTAAGTTAGCACTGAATGACGTTACCACAGACCTTTCAGAGAATGCTCCAGGCATGTGAGGTGATGGGAGGGTGTGCTTGGGCGATAGCTTGGCAGATCTGGAAGGAAAAGTATTGGAGCTCATGGAGAGCATTGTGGGCTGAGGCAAAGGTCTTTGATGCACTGTGGGGGAAAAGGAAAAATTAAACAGCTTGTCAGCATCCAGGTGTCACAGGAACATTCCAGAACTGCTCCCAAGTTAGAAACCGCTAGTCTACAGAGAGATAGAAAAATCCAAAAGATCCAACATAATTAGGAAGTGGTACAATGGAATCCCAACCCCAGGACTTTTCTAGATGACTTACTACCTTAGAATGCATTAAAATGTTGCCATTCTATATCATTCTCTATAATATGCATTTATTTTATTTTTTCATTTGTGAAACACTACCTTGGCAGAAAATTGTCAGTTGGAAACCATATGAATTTCAGAAATGATTCACAAGTTTTGTTTTATGTAAGCCAAATTTTATGCTATCTCATTTATCTGCAGTTAGTGATCATCTCCTGTGTTAGAAGGCATAAATATTAGCAATTTTTCTATCAAGCCATATATGCAATTTTTAATTTTGCTGTACTATTAAGTCATTTGCACCATTACTTATGAAAGTAACAGTTCTCTTTGGGAACCCAGACGATTCCATTTTATTATAGTTATGCTGTATACCAACTGACCTATGTCTACTTAACGCTAATTTAACAATTATAATTATGTCTATGGGGCTTCTGTACTAAATAATTCCATGTGAATTCTGGGCAGAAAATGAAGGAATGAGTTATAAGAAAGCTTTTCTGAACATACCGTCATCTTCATCCTGGTAAAGGGGAAAAAAAAAAAAAGGTATTAACCTATCATCAAAACACAATTCCTAAAAGAACTGCATTTCTCAATCACATAAATGTCTCTCTTTCTTTAGTAGTTGTATGTCTCCATAATATAGTGTGGAGAACAGTAGAATTTGCTAAGTGGTTCATAATTTCTTAATACAAACAATCATTAAGGACACTCTAATCTGAGACTCTCCTTACACACTTAACACAAAATAGGTTCTGAGGTGCCCAAGAGGGCCTAAAGACACAGTAAGGATGGCAGTATCTACGATGTACCTCAAAGATTTACACACGATATCTCATCCAATTCTCCTAGCAACCCTTTAAAAATTCAACATCCTCTTTGTACAAATGGAAACATGGTGCTCAGGAAGGAGTCCTAACTTGCCAAGGGTTACAGAAATGGATTGGACACCTGATATGTCTAACCCAAGGCTCAGCCTTCTTTCGGCCACTCCCCTTAAAAGCAACTCCACCTTGCATATCATGTGGCGTGTCTACATTGCTCAGCATTTATCTCCAGGCAACCTGCGAAACAGGCAAGAGAGGAGCTATTTGCTAGACTCTCCAGATGAGAAATGATGTTTGGAGAGGTGAAACGATTTTGCCATTGACTAGCAGGCCACACCTGTCAACCTGGACTTGTTTTGCTAGGCCAGCACACTGGAAAAGAAAGACCACCTTATTCAAAGTGTTGTTGCAAGTATTAAGTTGCTTATTACATGTTCCTGGTATATGTGGAGTGGTCAGTAAAAGTTTGCTGTCATGACTCCTACCATTGAGACAAGACAAGAAGGATCACAGCCAGAATCACTCATCCCATTTGGCCAACTGGGAGTCCCAGCAAAGGGCTGCATAATTAAACCCACATGGGCTCAGGGAATGATGAAATCCCTCTTTAACACCATGGCAACCATATCTTGTTTCTTTCTGCAACTCTCAGATTCTCATGGCATGAGCATCCACCCTTCCCAACCCTGGGGCCCTCAGGAATATAAAGTTACCTTCACTTACAATCTTGTCCCCTTTTTGTCCCTTTGTCCCTTGGCTCTGCAACCAAGCTGTTGTCCTTGCTGTCCCCATAGGGTCACCCACCTGCCTTTGCTCAGGACATTCCTGAGGCTGCAGTGCATCTTGGCTTTCTCTTAGGATGATTCTATTCTGTGCTCTCCCCATCATCCAATGACACCATAAATCTCACCTCTAACAAGTCACTTCTACTCCTCAAGCCCCATGGATCACTTTCTTCTCTCCACCTCTGGAGCTCATCCCATGATCACATGCTATTGTGTGGGGGTCTGTTGTGTGTTGTGTGTGGGTCTGCATGTCTCTCATAGCTTAGCACTTTATCCCAACCAGCAGAGTATCTAGCACAGAGCTGCAAGATAGCAGGCACTCGTGGGCTGAGCCCTTGAATAGTGGCAGGGATGTGATCACCTTCAGAGCGCTTGTAGCACAGAGGAAATCAGACAGACCTGGATTCCAATCCTGACTACTTACTAGCTGTGCAACTTGTGATGAATATCTCACCCCTTCTGAGCTTCAATTTCCTCATAGTAAAAAAGAAATAATGATTCTTCATAGGGTCGTTAAAGGCAAAACATGTGTGAAGCGGGGATGACCAACTGCCCCAGTCCCTCTGCCCCGCCTGAGACCGATGGGGTTTCTGGGACATGAGATTTTCATTGCTAAAACTGGACATAAAACTTCCATTGCTATTTCCCAGGCAAACAGCTCATCACCTAAAAGTCACTAGCTTGCCAACGTGCACTTAGCAGGAATTAAATAATTGCTATTACCTCACTTGTTCAGGTCATGGACGTATTAAAAGGGAAAACAGAGGCCTTGTCAACTTTGCTGTACGGCCCAGACTCTTGGGCACCCCTCCTTTTATCCTTCCTTCCAATCACTGTTACTTTATCTTGTGAATTACCACCTGATGATGGGGCTGCAACGAACCCAGCCACCCCAGGAGCTCTTAAAGGAACAAGAGCTAAGCAGTGCAGCACTGTGGGCAGGTGGAAAAGATGGAGACCCCACAGGCACCAGTATTTAAGGGCCTACTGTGCGCAGGCCTTGCTCCCTGTGCTGGGCTTCAATGAAGTCTGAGATGGGCATGGCCCCCACACCCCACAGAGCCTGCACTGATTTTCCCTGTGCCAAGCATTCACCAAATAACATTTTGTACTTACATTCTCTCTTCTGTCGGGTCCCCATCCATGCCTGAAATGAATTAGGGCAAAGAAAAAGGACTGAGCATGAAGAAGTTTCAGCGAGCCAGCCTCAGAATATAGATGGTTTCACTTACTCTAATAATGAGAAATCAAACCCACTGAGCTGTGATAAAATGAGAAGACAAACCCCCAGCAGAAGAGCAGGGGAGCAGAAGTGGAGGAAGGTTTGGTGACTCAATGTTCTGTCACTATTGCGAGCTGAGCTAGGCAAACCTTTATTCTTTCAGCTACCGCAGCAAATAATTACATATATATAAAAAAGGTTTAGTCAGCAAACTAACTCTTTAGCAGCTATTAAATTTCACCGAGTAGATGTTTCTCCAAAAGCAAATGAAAACATCTTAGGTAATATTCTCCTTTGCTGATGTTTTAAAACAGCCATCTCAGGGCTCACCCTTCGGTGAAGAGAAAACAGCTGGAAAATGCTAGTGCTTTGGGACTTTTCCCAGATGCATGAGCTAGTCAGACAGATTTGGTGACCGCTGCCTTAGAGCTATGGCAGGCAGCTGTATGCCTGGGCCCACATCATGTTCGCCTCAGAGAGGGGGATGAGAGAAGGAATATATATGTTGATCATCTCCCATCTGTCAGATGCTTCATATGTCGTCATCCCATAAAGCATTTATTTAAAATTTTGATATTTCGTTCATGATTGATATTTTTTACATCCATTGCAATTTTTAAAAATATTTCATTAGGGGCACCTGGGTGGCTCAGTTGCTTAAGCGTCTGACTTGATTTCAACTCAGGTCGTGATCTCACCTTTTGTGAGATCAGCCCCACGCTGGGCTCTGTGCTGATAGTATGGAGTCTGCTCTGGATTCTCTCTCTCTCTCTCTGCCCCTCCCCCACTTGCGCTTGCTCTCTCTCCCTCTCTCTCTTTCTGTCTCAAAATAAAGAAACTCAAAAAATATTCCATTAAAATATTAACTTGATGACTGAGGGTTTTTTTGTATTTTTTTTTAATTTTTTTTTAACGTTTATCTGTTTTCGAGATAGAGAGAGACAGAGCATGAACGGGGGAGGGTCAGAGAGAGAGGGAGACACAGAATCTGAAACAGGCTCCAGGCTCTGAGCGGTCAGTACAGAGCCCAACGCAGGGCTCGAACTCACGAGCTGTGAGATCATGACCTGAGCCGAAGTCGTACGCTCAAACGACTGAGCCACCCAGGCGCCCCTGAGGCTTTTTTTTTTTTACTACCCTCTAGCCCTGACTCTGATTTAATCATCACACTAGCCAAGCAACACCAAGTTTGAATCCTGATGGGAAAAACAGAAGCCTTGGCTATGCCCTTGGTAAGTGGTAAGGTTAGGCCTGACCCCAGATACATTTATGCCATTTGGTACATAGGTCCCAAAAGACTTTATAGTAAATTTAGAAACATTAGAGCTGACTTCAGTATTCTAACATTATAAAATGTGGTTGAACAGTGGGGAAGACACAGTGACTTAAAAACTTCTCCCAATTATTTCCTGTTTGCTACTGTCTGGAAAAATAAAGTGGAAGGTTCAGTTCCCACATACTGAGATGGAAGGAAAACACGAGCATGGTTTCGGCTGGTTGAGGAGAAGTTCTCCACAGACAGCAGTCATTCCCGTCCTCCTGATGGACCATCTCTCCACTCCTTTCTTTGCTAGATCACTATCATTTGTCTTCAGAGGGACCCGGAACTTTACATCCAACCTGAAAAGCCAGAATGCCTCAAGCCATAGCAGCCAACAGTCCCCTCCTCGCCAGGAACACCTGTGATGTCCAGTTCCGTTATAGGCTAATACCAGGCAAATTACTGGCATCACCAGTCTGAACGACAAACTCAAGCAACAGAAGACAAGTACCTTGGCACAGGTGGCTTCTTCCCTGGCAGGGGGCTACTTCTGTCATGCCTTTCGGTGGCTGGCGGTAAAGGAGGCTTTTGCATCTTGGGTAAGTGCTCCCCGAGAGGCCTGCAGAGTTGAGAGAAAGGAGGTGTGGGTAAGAAACTGAACTGTTTCTACAGCACATACCGTGTACCCTCACATGGATGCAACAAGGCACCTTACCTTCCCACTGGAGCCGAGGGCTGTAAAACAGGAGGGAAGACATGTGAGTGTCCTCAGCACTTCTCAGAACAAAGACAAGATACAAAATAAGACAAAAATGAAGACAAACAAAACAAAATAGGGAAACAGCTTACCTTGTCAGGAAACGCCGGCTTCTTTCCTGTAAGTAACAAATAGCAGGCAGGCCTTGAATACTTTATCAGCTAAGCATGAAGTATTAAAACATAGTTTGGGCGGCGGGGGCGGGGGCTCTGGGATGGCTCATTCAGTTGAGCGTCCAACTTCAGCTCAGGCCGTGGTCTCACTGTGTGTGGCTTTGAGCCCCACATTGGGCTCTGCACTGACAGCACGGAGCCTGCTTCAGATTCTCTGTCTCCCTCTCTCTGCCCCTCCCTCACTCACGCTATCTCTCTCTCTCAGAAATAAACATTAAAACACAGTTTGCTGAAACCATAAATCCGAGCGCCTGAGGGGGTTGATTGGGTTTAAGCATTGAAGAATCGTAGACTTACAACCTGGAAGATCCCGATATAGAACAGCTAATTTTACAGGCTCAGAGAAATTAAGGGACTTGCCCAAGATCACACAGAGTTGTGTACATACAAACAGTATTTTGGATTCTGTGATTCTTTTCAACATTTTATTTTGTGTAACCGATGATAAGAAGGATTAATGTCTCTTGGGGATTTTATGCTTCTTTCACTGACTAAATGGTTTTTTGTTTTTTTTGTTTTTTTGTTTTGTTTTGTTTTGTTTTGTTTTTTGTATAGCCTATGTTTATGTCTGTATCTGAAATAAACCTATTTGACATGGAGGGGTTAATTCTCCTCCAATCCTGTGGTACACTTGACATTATATAAAGTATTACACTTACTTTCTGGAAAAACGCTTAGTTTGGAGAAGAGCATTTCAGGAGAGTCTCCTGGTAGAGTGCAAATCATTTTGTTTTAATTTTGTTGGGTTTTGTTTCTTTCTTCCTTTTACTTTTCTCTTGGAAAAGATGGCATGCAGGCTGAAGAAATTCTAGGTGAATCTGAGAACTCTGCATTGCAAAGTTATTCAAAGCAATTTATTTTTTTCTGTCTGAAATCCCTTCGAGTAGATTATGTCCTATGTCTTCAGTGCAATAAAAGTACCATTTAACTGTATTCAACCAGGTCTACCAGCAAATTCTGTATGCCTTGAACAAGTTACTTAAGGTCTTGAGTCTCAATTTCCTCATCTGTAAAATCAGGATTATAGATCTAAAATGTATAGGTTTGTTGTTAGGAGCGGGTGACAATTTATATGCAGGGTCAGGCACATGACACATGGGTGCTGACAACTGCTAGATAGTTCTTTCTTTCCCTCCCTCCTATACCTCTGCACAGTTAACACCCTATGGTGAATGATGATATGATTTTCACAACTTGAGGTACAGCCCAAGCCATGAAGAAGTCTTAAGAATCTTGTCCTACTATGAGGAACTCACTGCCCAGGGGTAGGCTGTTTTGGTGGTATAAGAAATGTGTATTATTCATGAAACTTTGCCTTAGGATGAAAACTCAACTTTACAGGGTTACCCAGAAAACCTATATTTATATTTTTAGGCTTAAGTAGATTTTCTTTTTTAAAAAAAATATCTTCTGATTTGTACAGATTCTCTGGGCACTGTCTCTGTTAAGAGTCTCTGAGTCTGTTAAGACTCAGAGCACTGTAAGAGGTTAGTTCTCTCAAAACATCATGAACAAGGAAATAATTCAAGAGTAGGTATGGTCAAGAAAGGGTGTATTTAATTTTTTTTAAAAGAACCTTTTTAAGGGGCGCCTGGGTAGCTTAGTCTGTTAAGCATCTGACTTTGGCTCAGGTCATGACCTCTTGGTTCGAGAGTTTGAGCCCCGCATCAGGCTCTGTGCTGACAGTTCAGATCCTGGAGCATGCTTTAGATTCTGTGTCTCCCTCTCCCTCTCTGTTCCTCCCCTGCTTGCACTCTGTCTCTGTCTCTCTCTCTCAAAAATAAAGATTTAAAAAAAAATTTTTTTTTAACGTTTATTTTTGAGACAGAGAGAGACAGAGCATGAATGGTGGAAGGGCAGAGAGAGGGGGAGACACAGAATCCGAAACAGGCTCCAGGCTCTGAGCTGTCAGCACAGAGCCCAATGCAGGGCTCAAATTCACAGACTACAAGATCATGACCTGAGCCGAAGTCGGATGCTCAACCGACTGAGCCACCCAGGTGCCCCAATAAATAAAGATTTTTTTTTTTAATTTAAAAAAAAGAATCTTTTTAAAAGATAACCTTTGTTCAGGAGGTGACTCTGAAGGATTTGATGTCAGTATTCCACTCTCCTGACGCTTTGACTTAACGGTCTTAAGCACACCTAGAGACTGAAGTTGAATCTCTCTTCCTTTTCACATAATTTGAATAGCCCTGTGCAGCAGACCGCTGTAAACTCAAGTAACCCACACAGTTTCGCATGAGTCATCAGAGCTGTGGTGCAGTTCAGGGAAAAGCAGCAAGCAGGAGCCTCATATCCAAGAACTGAAATTCATTTGCGGACAGAGAGGAACCTTAGGTTACAAAAGCCTAAATGCCTTGCTCAGAGTGCAGGTCAGGAAGGTTGAGTGGGGCTGGGATTTGGGGCTCCTTGTCCCTCCTTGTCCTTGTAGCTCCTTCCCCAGGACCCCCTACCCATATCAAGGGAAATCCAGGGTCTCCAACTACAGCAGGATGCGGTAGAAAAGAGCACCCTGCATTGAAGTCAGAAAGACGTAAGTTCAAATCCTGAACCTAGTTATGTAAATTTGGAAAAATTATTCAACCTCTCATCATCTACAAAGCGGGGGTCATAATACACCTCCTTTGTTGGGTTGGTGTGAGGATAATGTAGGTAAATTATTTTGGGTAGGTAAAACACTTGGCCCATAGTAGGTGCTCAATAAATGGTAGCTAAGTTTTAGAATTGAATTGAAAATAGCTTTATTTAGAGGTAGCTGTGATCCAAGAACACTCTAGGTCAATTCTGGAGGAAAAGGACTGTCGGATACCCACAGTTGGATCAATTGCACGTGTACAACAATAAATAATCCTTATGTTTGAATAGCACCTTAGAGTTTTATAAAGCAGTTCCTCCTTACAGAACAGCCTCCTGACAAAGAAGGGGACAACTCTGAAAACCTACGGTCCCTGTGGTCACTAAGCTGCTAGGTAGCAGCCAAGGCAGCTGACAACAGCTCTCCCGGACCTCCTGTCTCTGCCCAGTTCCTCCCCCTGCGCTACGAAGCCCACTGCACCATCTGTCAGGAGGACAATGAGATATGTGTACACATCACACCCATGAAGAAGCAGGCCTAGCACAGGGCTGACAGCAGGAGCTCTGCAGTCAGTCTGATCTCCACTTGGGTCTCTACCCCCATCACTTGGTGGGTGAGTGATTTGGGAAAGTTAACTCTTTGTGCCTCAGTTGCCCCATCTGTGAAATCAGGACGATTCTAATAGTCCCGCTTTACAGTACCCTTATGATTGCGGGCAGACATGTGTAAATCACACTGTAAGCACTCTATACATATTGGCCTCTGTTACAACGCATCGAATAGAGTGATACCAACCTAGTGTGAAGGGCTCTCTGTCAAATGGGGCTAACGAACGATCGAGGGGAGGTTTCGTGCTTCTGTCTATGGAAGGAGCAGGGACTGGAAGGGAAAAAGACTGAAGTCAATTAAAAGAAGAAGGCAGTTGGCTGGGGGTGAGGGAACGGGTACTCTGGTGGGCAAGAGAGGAAAGGCCCCCATACTTACGCTTTGCTGGTTTATGGTTTCTACTTCTGCTAGGCTCTTCGTGGTTGGGCTGGGGTGGGGGGAGTGGCTGTTTAAAAAAGAGCCACATGTTAGGCAGTATCTCATGACGACACATCCACAAGTCCTGGTGGTCTTACCCCCCAAATCTCACTCTGCTCACTTTCTTTATCTCCGTTTCTCACCTGGATAGTAGCCTGTTACCTGAGCTCTCCATCCCACACTCTTCCATCTGGGGTACTGAGCATGTCACTCCCCTGCCAAGCTCTCGAGTGGCCCCTATCATACTGGGAACACAGTAGCAACTGGCAGTGTCCCCTCACTTCCAACCCTCTTAGACTCCTCTCTCCGGTGCACACTGGGCTCCCACTCTAAACGTCTTCTTGTAGTTCCTGCAAAATCTCAAGCTCATGCCCTCTTTCTCATCTTGGTATTTGTGTTTTCCTCTGCCTAGAATTCTCTTTCCCCAGCTCCTGTTGCCACCGGCTCATTCTGTCCAGCTCAGTGTTACCTCCCCACCCATCATCAAGTTATTGGGTTTTCTGTCTCCCCTAACCACACGTTACTACTCAAATTGTCTTGCATATACATCTGTTTACTTGTTTAGTATCTGCCTCCCCCTACCAGAATTGAACCTTTCTAAAAGCAGGGACCTTATTTGCCTTGTTCATGCTCTATTCCCAGCAGCTAGAACACTGCCTGGCAGAGACTAGCGGCTAATCTTTTGACTGAATGAGTGAATTCTTCATCCCAATAGTGAAGGTGGATGCCTTCAGATTTCAAAGCAAAATGCATTTGTAGATCAATGTAGCTCTGAGCCCCCTTTGCAAGAAAACTGCACGAGCAAGAAGAAGCCATCTATGCTTGGATGAAAGGTCCCAAAGGTGGTGTGGTCTGCCTTTTGAGCTTTTGGAGAAATACATTGTCTTCCTCCTACTAGCCCTGACACTTTGACATTTGCCACCGCTGTTAAAGTGCTCAGATCCCTTATGAAGAGAACACATTTCCAGATATTGACACATTAGCCTGAAATTCTCTGGGTGTCTCTTAATTGGACCTACAGGACCTGGGACTGTAAGCTTGAAGAAAGAGGAAAGGGGGTTTGCTGCCTCTCTCTTTACTCCTGGGTTCACTGCATTGTAAACCGGTGGAATTTCCGCCTTCTGCCAGCAGGTGGCGCACGTCTCGCAGGCGAGAGATGGAGCCAGGGACCCAGGCAATAGCAGTAGGGGCCGTAGACTTAGCCTAGGTCCTTCAGAGTTTATTTCACAGTTTATGTTTATTTCAAAGGTAGGAAATAATAGCACAATGAATAGTAGAAGGAGACCTTTTTTTATACAAGTAGTTTAAATTGTTGGTGGTAAAAAGAAAATGCCGATGATATGCACTGTGACGAGAATGAAAATCTCTGTGAGTGCTGGGGTTTGCATGTTCCCCGCCTATATATAACCCTCTCATACTGGTCAGCACTGGGTGAAGATACGTATACTCTTCCCTTCTTTCTGGCAAAGGAGGGATCAGAGTGGACACAGCACCAGGGAAGAAAGCGAGGAGGCCTACCGCGTGGCTCCGGCCTGCAGGCGGAGGAGGGAGCACGGCCATTGGTCTCTGCGGGGGCACTGGCGGCTGCTGCGGGACTTTGCTGGAGGGGGGCCGGTCTGCGGAAAGGCAAGGGCAGTAGGGCAGTGAGATGAGAGCGGAAATGCCACACTGAGATAAGTGTGGATTGTCCCGGAGCAGCTGACCCTGCGCCCGGCTCTGAGCGCCTGTGGGCTCTGGAGGCCCCATCCCGCAGACCCTCACCAGTGCCAACACCGGCCTGCCTGGGTCACTCACACACACACACGCACACACATCCAGGGGCGCCCCATCCCGCAGACCCCCACCAGTATCAACACCAGCCTGCCTGGGTCACTCACACACACACACACACACACACACACCCAGGGGCGCCCCATCCTGCAGACCCCCACCAGTGCCAACGCCGGCCTGCCTGGGTCACTCTCACACACACGCGTGCGAACACACACACACACACACACACACACCCAGGGGCGCCCCATCCTGCAGACCCCCACCAGTGCCAACGCCGGCCTGCCTGGGTCACTCTCACACACATGCGCGCGAACACACACACACACACACACACACACCCAGGGGCGCCCCATCCCGCAGTCCCCCACCAGTGCCAACGACGGCCTGCCTGGGTCACTCACACACACACATACACACACACACACACACAGCCTCCAGGACAGGGTTAAGTGGGCTCTCATGGTTCATGGGGATTGTGGGTCCCCTCCTTCCCCTCACAAATGCTCTGGGCTGACCTCCCCTGTCACTTCCTCCTTTTGCTCATCTCTTCCCTTAAAGGGAGGGGCCGGTCACCAACTCCTTTTACGGAATCACAGACTCTTTTTTTTTTTTTTTGGTAAGATTTTATTTTTAATTAATCTCTACACTCAACGTGGGGCTCCAATTTATAACCCGAGATCAGAAATCACAGGCACCACCGACTGAGCCAGCCAGGTGCCCCCTAATCTCAGACTCTGGACTGGCTACTTGGACTTGCTCTGGACAGAAGCTCACAGTATTCGGATCCCACTGAAGTATCCCAGGGCCCAGTTGATAGGCTGGCTATGTCCCTCCCTTTTGGCAGAGGAAAGGCCAGGCCAGGACTGTAACTGAGGGCCTCCTTACACTTTGTGCCCCCCGGGGCCTCCGTTGCCACACCACAGTCCCAGCCTTGGAGAGGTATTGCTCTTCCACAGAGAGTGGGGCTCCGAACTAGGACATGCCTGGTCTAACCTCACGCCTCTACACTCGCTGGCCAGCTCTCACTCCTCTGACATGGCTCCTTCCAGCTCAGAGCCTCTGCAAGGCTGTTCCTACTGTTGAAAATATCCACCCTCACTTCTCCTATCCACCCCCACTCCATTCAGCTGCTAAATTTCAGCTTAAATCCCATACCCTAAGGGCAGCAAGCCCAGACGAGGCATGTGCCCCAGCCTTATCTCCCGCACTTGCCTCCCTGCGTATATATCATATCGTGGTTTAATTAAGTCATTTGTGCCCCATTTGTTTGATGTTACCTCACCCACCGGACGGTGAGTTCTTTTGGGTGAGGACTGTCTTCTTCACTCTGTGTCTCCATTACCAGCACATACGAGGCACTCAACAACTTAATTATCCATTTCTTCTCTGGGCCTCAGTTTCCCTGTATATGAAACAGGCTTGATAATTTTTCCCCAGATCACACAGTGTGCTCCAAAACACAAAATGAAATGACAAAGTGTTTGGAGAGGGCTTGAGAATGGCGAAAGTGTTGTATGGCATAACGGATAAGAGGTACCAATCTTTTTGTGACACAGGTCATCAACTTTCTAGCTGACTCTTTGAGCCTCGGCTCTGCAAGAGGGCGCAGACTTATTTTCTGTCACCACTGCGCCTGGAGTGTAAGCCCCATGAGGTAAGAGCTCTAGTCTTCTTTCCTGACGATTTCAAATGTCAGCATTTAGAATGATGGCTGGCTCGCAATAGGAGATCAGTAATTTTTGTTGAATGGAAAAATGAATGAATGAGGGAGAAACAGGCTGATAGGAACAGACCGACAAGAAAAATCTTAAATCCTGTTCAAAAATTTTTGAGTCAGGATCCAGCCCCCTCAGTATCGTTCTGTTTACTGTAGCGGTTTGTGGATGGAAGTGCCGTGTATCTAGGAGTTGCTCAAAAGATGGGCAACGGGGAGGCGTTCTTGAGTACCTAAGTAGTACACAAAATGAATTGTTACTGCCAAATACCTTTCGGTGGCAGTTCAGTGCCCGTATCAGCCCCCACAGGCAACAATTTGTCTGTAATATTTAAAATCATTGAGGAGGGCACCTTTTGGGATGAGCACTGGGTGTTGTATGGAAACCAATTTGGCAATAGATTTCATATTAAAAAAAAATAATAAAATCCTGACAGCAAAGCTCTGGAGTCTGTGTATGGTTATTCTCCTATTTCACAGATGAGGAAATTGAGGCCCAGAGAGGTGGAGTCACTTGCCCGAAGCCACACAGCCGGTAAGGAGCCGAGCTGGCGTTGCGGGCACTTTTGAGCTGCGCGGGCGGGGCGGGCTGCCAGGGCCTTACCGATGTACATGGAGTTGGAGTTGGAGAAAGGCTTGGCAGGCAGGATGGAGTTCTGCAGAGCCTCCTCATCATTGGAGGGCGGTGGCTCATAATCCGCATCGTCTTCCACGGGCGCCCCTTCCTCCTCCTCGTTGGGGGACTCGTAGTCACCCTCGTCCTCCCCCTCCTGATCGTCATTGGGGCTTTCATAGTCATCTTCTTCCTACCAACACAGTGACAGGGACGGCCCAGTTTGTACAGCCTCCGTGACACCCATGTGCCTGCATGGACTCTCTCTCTGCCAGTACTAGGACGGTCACTCCCATTTTACAGGTAAGGACACTGGGGTTGGGCGTACAAATCATAGGGCTAGCAAATCGTGGATTTGGGGTCTCTGTCAAGGCCCTTAGACCACGAGGCGAGTGTATTTTCCTCTGCACCTTTTTGCGCAAGAGACAGAAGCAAAAGAAATGAGGAGGACACTGGAAGAGAGGGGTGAGAGAAGCTGGCTCTGTGTGGAGTAAACATGTTTTTTATTCCAGGCATCACCAAGAGGAAGTCGAAACGCCTGGAGCATTTGTGATGCCGCTGGTTAATTGTCAGTTCTGTCTTAGTGTGCCTGTGCTCCAAACATTTCTTCTCATTATAATCTAGTGCAGTGTTGAAGGCCATGCTAATGGGGAAACCAGATAACCAAAGCCTGTTAATTAGAAGGCAGATTAAATCGTGTCTGAAAGGGGAGAGTCAGGGCTGTGCTATTCTCTTTGCTGAGAGCTGAACGTATGGAAACACCAGCCTATTATTCATGACATCTGACACCGAGTTTAAAGCTGCTTTTTTGGAAGAGACTCTCTTTCTAAATTTTAAACTTTCTGTTGTATTTTATGTGTGCTTCTTTGTGGGCCTCAGGGAGAGTGAGCCCTGGGGACTGAGTGGTTGCCTTTGAGGTAGCTCGTGAAAGCGGACAGTCACCGTAATGGTTTCCCAAGCAGAGGTGGCACCATCAGCCGCCGAGCGACACATGCCTTATCACTCTCATGCCAAAGTCAGGTGGGTAATAAACGAGCCCAGGGCAGTTCTCTAAAGTCAAGGGCAGCATGGAAAGAAGCAGCAGGAAGTTGCATGTTGATGAGGAAAGGTGTGTACCCATATCCTAGAAATCCTCACAGCTTTGCTAAGCGACTTAAGAAAGACTGTCTCCATTGTTCTATTGAAAGACTGCTGTGTTCATGTTTGATCGAGGAATATTTTTTTAAAATATGGGAAGGAAAAGTGAGGTTGAGTATCTTCCTGAACTCTGAGAAAGTCTTCATGCCATCTTTTGTGTTCCTGTAACTCGAGAGCAGGGGATGGAACCCCTGAGTCAGAGAACTTGGGAACAGTGGCCTCCACCTCTATCCGGGCCCTACCGACTGCCCTTGACTGACAGAGGAATCCCTAGATTGTCTCAGCCTGCACACCTCAGCCTCATTGCTCCTGCTTTGGACCAGCCTTTACCCTGGAGGTCTTTCTCAACAGCAGACTTTTCCTCTCACTTTGAGAACAGTGGGTTTCCCCCATGATTTGTCTCCTAAATGTGCATATCCTAATCATATTCTGCTGTGTGTATGTGTGATCTATGCTGTGAAGTGCTCACAGAAGTGGGTTCTTTATCTCTACCCCACCCGCCCCATGCCCTGTGCAGGCCTGAGTATGTATTGGAACGCATGAGTGTTGAGGCTGCACTCATGGAAAGCCTCTGTTCACAGAGAGGGTGAAGGACACTAGCCGCAGGCTGGGCTCCCACCCAGAAGGGACCAAATGGCAAGCAGTGGCCAAGATGCAGCTTCTGTGCAAAACTGTAAACGGTTTAGGTGAATCTCTGGTCTATTTTCCCTTTTGTACAAAATAAATCTGTCCAATTCCTTTGTCTTCTTGTAGAAAGCACAGACTTAGCTAGCATTTGTCAAATTCTGTGCTTCCTTTTGCCAGACTCCCAACAGGACAAGGAATGTTTTATCTGCTTCCTGAAGGCACTGAGGCAGCTGCTTACCAGAAAGACCACTAGACTGAGGGTCAGGCCACCTGAGTCCCAGGCCTGTCTGTAATTAGCCGTGTGGCTCTACATAAGTCCTGTTCTCCACTGGGCCCAGCCGCTCCCTCTGTAGAATGAACACAGTGGGCTATGGGCCATAATAGCATTCTTAGCCAGAGCCCAGCTTCATGCGGTGACAGTGGGTGCAGTGTTCTGGGGAGAGGACATCCAGAGTTCCTCAGACTCTCCAAGGGGTCACCGTGACCCCTCAAACATAAAACCCAATTGGTTTGGACCTTCCCTGAGGCCTTTTTCGGGCTAATAATTGATTCTGAAATCTCTTTCCTTCTGTTTCACCAGTGGGGACTTAAGTCTATAAGAAAAGCTATTTTTTAAAAATGTCTTAACGTTTATTTATTCTGAGGGAGAGAGAGACAGAGAAAGAGAGAGAGAGAGTGAGCAGGGGAGGGGCAGAGAGAGGGAGACAGAGGATCCCAAGCAGGCTCTGCACTGATACGCAGAGCTCAATGTGGGGCTCGGACCCACAAACCGTGAGATCAGGACCTAAGCCAAAATCAAGAGTCAGACACTTAACCGAGCCATCCAGGTGACCCTATAATACAAGCTATTGTAAAGCTACTTTAGTGTAGACCGCTTAGGGGAGGGAGTTGGGGGAAGGCCCTGCTGTGGGGGTGATAATAGTTAATAACGGTATGATCTGTGAACTGCAGTCCATGGGCCAAGTCCGGCCCACCGTCTGTTTTTGCAAATAAAGGTTTATTGGCACACAGCCAAGCACAACTGTTCCGATATCATCTATGTTTTTTTTTTGTGCTACAAGAGCAGAGGTGAGTGGATGCGCTGGAGGTCGTGTGGATGGCAAAGTTGGAGATATTTACTATCTGACCTTCATAGAACATATCTTATGTGCCCTCCCCCTGCCGCCACCAGCGGGGATACTGGCATCTTGTTAGAGGCCTTGCTCGTTTTGGCATTGTGTTAGTTCCTTATTACAAAGGTGCTCTGGAAATTTCTATAAGGGTGGGAGACGAGCCCACACTGTACTCACAAAGGATGACCAGCCCCCGTTGTCTTCTTCATGGTTTTCTGTGAAAGGAGATAACACCATCATCAGTACCAAAGGAAGCCTTTAGCAAAATAGTCAGAGCAGCACCCCATCTGATGTGTTCTCATCCCCCTGTCCATCCCAGGCTTCCATCCTACCTTCGATGTACCTGGGGGTTAGTTTAGAATCAGCTCTAGAGTTTCTACCTGAGCAGTTCATTCTACCAGAGGGAAGAAGTTGTTCTCAACCTTTCACTACGTAACAGTCACTGGGGACCCATCCCTAAAGCCTCTGATTCAGCAGGGCTGGGTGGGGCCCAGGGATCTGCCCTGTAACACGGTACAATTTAACAGTTGAAAACTGCTTTAAAGACCCAGAAGCAGGGGCACTGGCTTCGCTCAGGTGCTCAGTCAGAACCTGGGTCCTCCTATGCCTCGCCACAGAGTTCTTCATTTTAGATCTGCAGAGGGTCCCAGCTCAGCAGGGGCCAAAACCCAGGTCCCTGGCATAGTAAGATCTCTCCTGCTCTCCATTTGGACCCAAACCTCTCTCTGAGTGAGAACTGCCTGGCAGGCAAATGAGTAAGACCAGCAGACAGAAGGGAAGTATCTGTCACCTCCCAACGCATCACTCTTAGCCCTGACACCTTTACCTGTCTCTTCAGGAAACCGCTGGACTTGGGGTCTGCAAAGGCAAATGGCATTGCGTTAATGGTGCTGCTGATGTAGGGGCATTTCCCTCTTCCCTCAGTCCAGCCCTACAAGAGCAGCTCCCAGCAGGGGGTATGTCTCCCCACCCAAGACTGGTGTCCTTGTTGCTTAGCTACCTGGGCCAGGCTGCCCGAAAATTCTGGAAACGATCAAAGTCACATTGGTGGTGCAACTGGAGGCTTGGGACTGTCTGACTTTCCAGGGGAAGTTTCCCTGAAGTCCCAGACCCAGGGGCAAGATGTAAGTCAGAGTAAGGAAACTCTCCATCCCTTCCTGGGCACCAGCTTCAAGCCCCTGGGACTGAAGGAGTGTCACATATCAAAAATTCGGGCAAAAACAGTCCTGTGCCTTCCATTTAAGGTTCAGCTTGGGTTTGGAAATTCTTTGGGTTTCGTCACAGTGACACTGGGCCCTTGGCTTCCCCACTCACTTGCGTGTGAAAATGCTCCTTCTTTCTTCATTCTTGTTGATTTCTTGACTTAACTTACTGAGAATCCTAGGAGATGAATGACAGATAAGGTGACTAAATCATCCTCTGTCCCTCCAGCCAAACCTTCCCATGAGTCTTGGAGTTCCCTTATCTGCGTAATCTCGGACATCCTGGCCAAGCGTGACCAGCCTCCTCTGGCCTACAGCCAGTCCCCTCTGCAGGGGCCTCTGCTCCTCACTTCCTCCCAGAACTTGCCAACTTCATCCCCTTGCAGTCGCTGCTCCTGTGCCCGAGGCCCTCTGTGCTGGCTCACCTCCTCAGTGAGGCTCAAAGACCCTCTGTGAAGACTAGTCAGCTCTCACCTGGCTCCCCTTCTCTGAAATCCTGTAGCCTTGCCACCTGGACATGACTACCGTGTACGTTCTTGTCTTACTGCTCCTGGGGCTGAGGTCCCCTGACACTTGGTTTACTGTCCTTGTGGTGATGGCAGGCCTCCAGGAACCCTCGAACCATCTGATACCTGGAGAAACCAGCTGCTTGTCACAGAGCTTGACGGGAGCCCTGGTGAGCTGTTCTTTGGCCTGTATCTCCTTTTATTCTCCCCTCTCTGACTCCTCAGTGACATGGATTTTCATAAAATTTGGAGAAGCATTTCCAGTCAGGGCACATCTTGCAAAGTGGGAGACTCCTTGATTCATCCATGTCCCGAGACCAACCTCGGCCAGATACTCTTAGTCCTTGGGGGTTGGGAGCTAGCAAATCCTCAAACTCCAGAACAGAGAGGGCTTTCACGAACAGGACTGCACCTCCAGCACACCCTAGCAGTAAGTGTCCAGTCCGTGGGGGTCTCTCAAATCTCCAGTACAGGAGACTCCAGCCTGTCTTTGCACCCACCACTGAGACCAAGAAAGCCCTCATTAGTAAACAGGCTCAGTATTTCTGAGAGATTTGGGGACAACTGGGAGGAGCCTCAGAGATGATCTAATTCATGTCATTTTTTAGATGAGGCCACAGGGGCACCTGAGTGGCTCAGTCAGTTGAGCGTCTGACTTTGGCTCGGGTCATGATCTCGTGGCCTGTGAGTTTGAGCCCCGCGTCGCGCTCTGTGCTGACAGCCCAGAGCCTGGAGCCTGCTTCAGATTCTGTATCTTCTTCTCTCTCTGCCCCTCCCCTGCTCATGCTCTGTCTCTCTCTCTCTCAAAAATAAATAAATAAATTTATAGATGAGGCCACAGAGGCTCAGACAAAGGAAGGGATTGGCCAAAGGAGTGGGTTAGTGATAAAGCCACCCCCTCCCAGAAAACACATCTGCCCCAGAAGCCAGGCTCCCTAATTACCAGGGCAGCATATTTTTAACATCCCACAACCTTGTGTTAATTTTCATTATGCTACAAGCTTCCCAGGAGCCGACACGATTGAGCCTGTGGCCCATCCGAGAATGAGCCCGTATCTACATTCCTTCTGTTAAGTGACCATCTCAAGGTAACTAGTTTGGCCTAAAACAAAATAGCTAAGTTGGCAAAGGTGGTCCTTAGCATCCACTACGGCCTGCTTCCCTCATCACGCCCCCAGTCTCCCCAACCCCTGCTTCTCTGTGGTCCCAGGACACTGCTGCTCTCAGCCCTTCTCCCTCATTAGAATGACAGGATAAATTTTATAAACACACTGGGGACTTAAGAGGATGGAGAAGGAGAGAGGGCAACGTTCCGTCCTCCACTGTAATGTCACTGTTGGGATTTCACACTGCCCGGACTGGGGAGATGCTTTAAAGCAGGGGCGGGGACTTCACAGTGGCCTCCTGATTACGCCACGCCACCGGAGCACTTGTGACACTCTTCTTTTGTTTCCTCTACCCGATTATTTTGAGAAGCTGATGGGAGTCCCTCTCCACCCTCGTCGGACAGGTGGGACGGACGGCTCCCACAGAGCCACAGGGGGAGGCTTGCTGGTACCCTGCCTCCTGGCCGGGTCCGGCAGTGGTGGCCACAGCAGCCACTCCCACGCAGGCACGCCTTCATTCAACAATACGCACTGAGGGCCTTCAGAGTGCCAGCACCTCTGCTGAGAGCTCAAGAAGCCTCACTGAATAAAGCAAAGGCCCATGATCTCACGGAGCTTACGTGCTAGTGGAGAGGGACGGATAAACAATGAACATTTAAGGAAGTGAAATTCTAAGTATTGTGTATAGACACATGCAAGGGAGGTGGGGGCTGGGTGAGGGGGCAGGAATACACGGGTAGGGTGGGGTTGCAAGTGAAAATGAGCAGGCCTCCCCACAGAGGTGACATTTCAGCAATGATCTGAAGAAGGGGGGACTAGGCCGCCCCTCAAAGTGCCCGTCCAGCAGCGCTTGGTAGGCTCTGACCAGCCCACACAGCTGCTTTGGTCCTGGAAAGACCTGCTCTCTGCGGTGTCTCTTCTCACCAGTATCTTTAACAGCCAGGCTAGAGGCTTCTGGGGCTCTAACTGGCTAAGGAAGGAAATGTCAAACCGCAGGCCCTGACAGAACTGCGAAGAGGTGACAGAGAGCAGAGCAGGGCCCGCCCGGCCGGCTTGCAGCAAAACATGGGCTCCCAGGGTCCTCCTATTTTGACAGGCATCGAAGAGCACCTTCCAAGCCAGCCGGGACCACTACTGAGGGGCGGGGGGGCAGGTGGCAGTGCTGACGGACAGGGCAGGTGCGTGGAAGCTGTGTGTGAACCTTCAAAGTTGTCCCCCACTCTCACACCCTCGGAGAACCACGTGACAGCGAGTGGCCGGAGGTGACTCATTCCTCCTCCTCCCCACAAATGCCAGGCCTCACTCAGCAGCAGGGCTGGGTGGCGGGTAGACATGTTTCTCTCTGCTTTGCCTTGTTTTAGGGATAAACTGGCTGCTAAATTGGGGCTGAATCGTCTGACAGGAAGTCAAGCCTTGTAGCAAGGTGTTTCCAGCACAGTCGCAGCCCTAGGTTGCTGTGTGATAGGGGCCAGTCTTTGACTTCGCAGCCACAGGCTTTTCCTGGTGATGTTAGAAGACAGAGTGTGGGCCTTTGTCCCGAGTCTGACTGCAACGTCCTGCCCCATAAGCAGTGCCTACTAGATGACCACGACAAGGCATTTGTCTTCCCTAGGCTCCAGTTCCTCAGCAGCAAAATAAGAGGGATAGCCCTGGTTAGGGAATCCCGACCAGCTTGACTGCCAGAATTACATGGGTGCACCTGCTATAAACACAGATTACCAGCTCACTGTAGACTTAGCCTATCAGAGCCTACATGGGGGAGGCCTGGGAGCAGCGATACCAATGAGTTTCCTGGGTGACTCCTACAGTCTCAAAAGGTCGTGAAATCAATCTTGTTATTCTTTGTATTCTTGGAACTTTGTTTTTAATTTTAAGGAGGAGGAGGAGAAGGAGGAGGAGAAGGAAGAAAGGAGGAGGGAAAGGAGGAGCTGGAGGAGGAGAAGGAAGAGGAGGACATGGAGGAGGAGATAGAGGAGGAGGAGATGGGGGAGGAGGAGATGGAGGGAGAGAGGAAGGGGAGGAGGGAGAGGAGCTGGAGGAGGAGGAGATGGGGGAGGAGGAGGAGGAGGAGATGGAGGGAGAGGGGAAGGGGGAGGAAAAGGTGGAGGATGAGGAGGAGGAGATGGAGGGAGAGGAGACAGGGGAGGAGGAGATGGGTGACGGGAAGATGGGGAAGGGGGAGGTGGGGGAGGGAAAGATGGGGAAGGGGGAGGTGGGGGAGGGGAAGACGGGGAAGGGGGAGGTGGGGGAGGGGAAGACGGGGAAGGGGGAGGTGAATGAGGAGGAGGAGGCGATGGGAGGAGAAGAGATGAGAGAGGAGGATGTGGAGGAGGAGAAGGTGGAGGAGAAGCTAGATAAGGAGGAGATAGAGGAAGAGACGGAAGAGGAGGAGAAGGTGGAGAATGTGGAGGAGGAGGTAGGGGAGGAGGAGGTGGGGGACGAGGAGGAGGTGAGGGAGGAGATGGGCTCCCTTTCAATGGTCCCTTGTGCTTTATCAAGGGTAAGTGGAGGCCCACTCCAGGTTTTGAAATCTACTTTGCTGGTCACAGAGAAGTAAGAAGGACAGTATAAAAAGAAAGGCAGGCAGAAAGGGCAGTGAAGGAGGAAGCGGAGTAGGATAGAAAGTACCAGATCCCATAGAACACAGGAAGAGGAGGGGCGCCTGGGTGGCGCAGTCGGTTAAGCGTCCGACTTCAGCCAGGTCACGATCTCGCAGTCCGTGGGTTCGAGCCCCGCGTCAGGCTCTGGGCTGATGGCTCGGAGCCTGGAGCCTGTTTCGGATTCTGTGTCTCCCTCTCTCTCTGCCCCTCCCCCGTTCATGCTCTGTCTCTCTCTGTCCCAAAAATAAATAAACGTTGAAAAAAAAAAAAAAAAAGAACACAGGAAGAGGAGACGTCCGTCCAGGAACAGTCCCTCTGTGTGTCCTATATTGTGGCAGGTGCTCCTGTGGCGTTCACAGGCTTATAATACAAATGCATTTGTTTGCCTCAGCTCCCCCAGGAAGAACTTGAGAGAGCTTTCTCTCTCTCTTCCAGGCCCTCCCACAATGGAAGCCTTGCTCCCTCGACTCTGATTCCAGAGGGCACACTGGTGCCTCCCAGTAGAACACATTCCCAGGCCCAGAACAGGAGAAGCCTTTTTGCTCAGCTCTGTCCTCTCCTACGGCCTCATCTCCAGCTCTCCGCCTATGTCACTGCCTGCCTGTCCTCTGTCCCCGTGTCAGCCCCTCCCCCAGGGCACCCAGTGCACATTCACACTCTCCCTCTGGCTCTTGCTCTGTTTTTCATCCTTCTTTTTAAACTTTTTTTTAATGTTTATTTATTTTTTGAGAGAAAGACAGACTGTGAGTGGGGGAGGGGCAGAGAGAGAGGGAGACACAGAATCCAAAGCAGGCTCCAGGCTCTGAGCTGTCAGCACAGAGCCCGACGTGGGGCTTGAACTCGTGGACCGCGAGATCATGACCTGAGCTGAAGCTGGTGCTTAACCGACTGAGCCACACAGGCACCCCTGCTTTTCATCCTTCTTTAAAGGATGTCCCACTTCTAAGGGTCTTCCTCCTTGAACCAAGAGCCAAACCTCTGGAAGGTCTGTCCTCGTAACTTGAAAAGCCAGGTGTGGGTCCTGGGACTCAGGAAGGTGCCTTTTGCCACCATCTCGGGTCTCAGGAGAGAATCACGTGTGGGTGGGAAGCAAAAGTTGGAGGGCCTGGCGTGGTCTCCCCGCTTCTCAGCCTTGGACCCCCCGATAATTTTACATGTAGTATTTTACTCGGGCTTCACAATTATTTTGTGGTAGGCAAATTAAATTCTTCCCATTTTTACCATCCAAGAAAGTGAGGCGCTGAGAGAGGCACTTGTCAAGGGCCACGTGAGCAGTTTTACTGTGGGGCTGATCTAGGAAGTCAAGTTTCTGTACTTGCTTTCGGGGAGAAGGAGTGACGTCAGTTGAGAGGAGGCCCTTCTCATGTGGGGAGGACTGCCTACCTGGTCAGGGAGGAGCCAATGAATGTGAGAGAGAAGGAGAAGGGCAGACAGCCTGTCATCCTGGCAATTCTGCTGAGGCTTGGTCACATTCTTTAAGGAGCACAAGAAGGCCTATTTACCGCTGGGTCCCTCCCTCCGGCTTGCCTCCGTCCTCTTTCCCTGTCCGCTGTATCTTAGGTATGCTGTCTCTGCTATGAGGAGACCGACAGCTTCATCAGGAGGGTGGGCGAATAAACAGGTATTACCGCATCACCCCTCTGATGGGATCTCAGCTTTTTCCCAGCCTAATTCCACTATCGGTAATGGGTACAGTGGGAACTCATGATATAAAGAGACTCATCCAACACCTATCTGTTGCATACACCGTGACCCCATCACTCCCTTCTCCTTATCTTTTAGTTTATATTATGGATTTAAATATAAAATTCATAAAATTTTAAGAATAAACTCCAAACAGGCATCATCAGATTTTAACCTGTCTTCTACTGATTCAACCAGATAATGCTCAGCTATGCCATGAGTCTTAAGCCCATCCCTATAAGGGAAGCTTTGTTGTTTTATTTAAAACTCTCCTCCATTACAGCATCCAGGGTGTCTCTGGGAGAAACTGTCCAAGAGTGTAGCTGATACTGTATTTGCAGACAAAGCCTTCCTCACCAGAATCTGCCTTCTTACAAATCCATTTAATAGAGTTTTCTTTTTTCTTTTTTTTTTTTAAGCATGGGAGAAGAAAATCAAGATATTCAGAGGAGCATAATCTTGTTTTGGTCTGCTGTACATAAACACAATTTCTTTCCCATAGCCCTTCAGGGTAATGATTATGGCAAATGAACCTATGTACAAGGGAATGAAACAAATCAGCATTGAATATCTATATGCATCCAGGGCACCACCAGGCAGCTTACATGGGCTGCCTCCTTTATAACCCAGCAGTGCCTGAGAGTTAGTTCGTTTCCCTTCTACAGATGAGACAGGCACAGAGGGTTGATGGGATTTCCCCCAGGTCCTATGGCTGGTGGGAGGCAGAGCCCACTTTAGAACGTGGCTCTCCCTTGCTCCAAAGTCCATGCCTTTCTAGTCTCTAATCCTCCCCCTTTCGTAGGATAGAATGATTAGTAAAAACAGAATGGTACTCATTGGGATTTTCATAAAATAACAGGAATAGCTAACGCTTCTTCAGGGCATATTATTATTTCCTCTAACCTTCCCACTAACTCTTTGAGGTAGGCTTTATTATTATCCCCATTTTACAGATGAGGAAGCTGAGGCTCAGGGAACTCAGATAACTTGTCCACAGACTCACAGCTGGTGAATGGAAGAATTGGGTCTCAAGTAGTCAGACCTCAGAGCCTGTATTTTACTCACTAAGCTCTTCTGTCTGCCTGTTCATACCTAAAATTATAACCTTTAAAAGAGTGAGTCGCACGGTCACATTCCTTTATTTTAGAGACTGGGAAAGTGAGAGTAGACTAGGGACTCTTCCCAGGCACAGAGCTCATTAGAAGTAGAACTGGGATTGGTGCTTCTTATACACATCTGCCAAGAGGGACAGTCACGCTTAGAATCACCACATCAGGGCAGCAGGGACCTTCCCTAGATGCCTCCCTCACTACTCCCCATTCACCTTCGTGTTCCACGGGCAGGTCCATAGCTTGTCTGGGGCACACATGCACACGTTGGAGAGGGATTTTGTTTCAGTTTTCAAATAGCTAAAGAAATACCCCAGCCCTACCGCACCTGCAGTGTGTGTTTACAATCCGCCTTGCACACTAACCAAAAACCACTTCTCACCCCGCCTCCTTCTCCAGGCACTCAGGCATAGCTCCAGACATCCACTGAGCTCAGCCTTAAGATAAAAAAGGATCTTCCAAGCTGAAAGGGCCTTCCTTATCTCTTTCCTTCCACTGCTCTGATTAAATCCCCTCTGGCCTGATCCCTGCGTCTTCAGGGGCCACAGACCTCGCTGAGGCTCCTATCTCGTTAGCAGGGTCATGTCCATCACCCCCTAGCTGGCTGTCATGCCACAGGCTGGGCCCTCCATCTTTCACACTGGCTAGAGAAAGCCAAGACACCAGCTTTACCTTCGCGTTCTCCCTATTGCACTCGCCTCCACACCCCTCCTAGGCTCCTTAGGATAGCTCACAGGACCCTTCTAAACTGTGACTAGTCACTGCAGCCTCTTTGTTTTGTGCGCCCCATGTGCATGCCCCAGTTGCTCTGGCCCACTTGTAGATTCATTAAACTCCCTGGTGCCTGTGCCTTTGCAATATAGTCCCCATTCCTAGAACGTCCTTCAACCCATTCTTTATCTGACCATTCCTGGTATATGTCAAGACCCAACTTAGCTTTCCTGCCTTCCCAAAGTCTTCCCCAAAAGCCAAGGGGAAAACGTCTCCTGCCCTCCTACTCCTGGTGAACGTGCCCATGCATGTGCCCCAGCACCGTTAATCAATCATGGTATGATTGCTTTGTATATCTGACCCTCCCACTAGAATGTGAGTGTCCTGCAGTGGGGATTCTGTCCCTTATGTATCTATAGCCTGAGTAATTAACAAGGGTCTGACATTAAATCGGCGTCTAGTAGCAGTTCATTAAATGAGTGAAGTATTAGTGTTGCGTGGGGACAAGGAGATGCAAACCCAACTGCTCTCAAGGACCAGGTGTGTGTGTGTGTGTATATGTGTGTGTATATATATATATATATATATATATTGCATAAAATACATATTGTATAAATATATACAAAATACATATTGTATAAATATATACTATATATATTGTATAAATATATTGCATAAATATATTTTATTACATATGTTTATTATGTATACTAAGAATATATTACATAAAACGGAGATTTCTAGTGCCTTTTGATAAGTTCAAAGATGGGACATCATCAGGTCCATACGGACTGGCACGGAGTGGCTGCAGCTCTCTCGGGAGGGAAAATATTCCAATTTTCCACAATCTCCACCACTCCCTAATTCTTCACCGACAACACGGCTTAGTGTTGATGACCTCTTTTGACACCATAATTGTGCTATTATGTTTGTGATAGTGGAGAAATATTTCTTCATACCCATATTCTATTCAAAGGTGGTAAAATGAAGGAGAAATTGATAGGACTTTGTATGGCTCAAGACGGCCCATTTTACACACTTATATCACCTGCCTGGCTCGGGTAAGCTTTTGAGTCCGGAAGACCCTTGCTAGAGGGATGAAAACACACGACGCAAAGTGCGTGATGCATCTTCTCCCGTCCGCACCCACCCCCGACCTCAGCAACGCGTCACGCTCTCCCTTCCTCAGGATTCTTCTCAGCACAGTGGCCCCGGCAGCCATTCCCAAGCAACAGGTAGCGACAGACAGAATGATGTCCGTTGCCGCTCTTCATCGGGTCCAACTCTCTCACAGCCAAGAGCTGGAGACTGTGGTCCAGAAAGCTTAAGCAATCACTGATCTGATGATGACGCCCTCGTGGAACGGATCTCGTGATGCCGGTGCCCAAGCCACCCCACAGGGAGAGAGGAAATGCAGACGTGGCTCACAGTCAGGCTTGGCTTTGGCAAGAGCTGCCAACACACCAACTGGGCTGGATCTGTTACTTTCTTTTTTCTTTCAACTTATCAGGTATCACTTCTCTCTCCCGTGCCCCGCACTTGCCTCTATAGCCTTCCTGTTCACTTTCCTAGTTCAAACCAACCGTGACAGATTAACTGACTCAGCTATCCCTGGGCTACGTCCCATTCCAGCCTCGGTTCCCCAAAACACTCAAGGAATCGGGGGGAGTACTTACGGCACCCGGAGCTTAGGGAACTTCTGGATGTCATTTTCTGTCAGGTTCTGAAACGAAGACACGGGCAGGTTACAACCCACAGGAGGGGCCTTGGGCCAGGTGAGGAGAGGGAGGTGTGAAACAGGGAGTCGTGGGCCTTCAGCTGAGTGAAGGGTACACCTCCCCCACCTACCCAAAGCCCAGCTTCCAGATGTTGCGTAAAAACCTGTGGGCCTGGTGTTGCTGCATCTACGTTTTCAAAGGGAATCCCCAACTCTGGATTTTAGGTGAAATTTCCTGAGTTCGAAATATCGACGAATAACTTTAAAGGAAGCAAACAAACAACCACGCACCGTGAGAGCTAAACTGTGAAGCCAAACCACTCGTTTCGTGAGCCAAATTTGGCCACGCTGTGACCTCGTGCCTAGGCTCTTACCCCAGACTTCAGGGTCCCTCTCAGTTTCCATATGCAGGAGCTGTGAGAAGCCAGCCTGGAGAAGGAATTTGTGCCCTGATACCACCAAAAGCCTCTCTCATCAGGGTTAGCGGTAGGATTCAATAAAGAGGCTTTCCTGAGGGAACAGAGAAGGGAAAGGAGAAAGGAACTCATATTTGTGAAGAACTGACTCTGGGCCTCTGCCTTGCTAGCACCTCGACTAATCTTCACATCAGTCCTGTGATTTAGGAAGTACCAGCGTCCCCATTTTATAGGTGAGAAAGCCGAGGCCCTGGGATGTTGAGGGAATTTTAGCTTGTGGGTGATGGAGCTGAGACTGGAACCTTGCCCTGTGATATCTGTGATCGATTTTCTCCCTGCAAATTTCTCTCTTCCCACATCTGATCCCTTTAAGGGACCCGCTGGCCCATGCTGGAGGGGAGGAGGGGGGGAAGGGTAAGAGAAGAAGGTGCCCTGGAGGGAGGAGGAGAGGCAGGGTGCCGATACTGGAAACAGAAAAGAGGTGAGCACACTTTCCATGGGATGAATGCTGAGACAGAGAAGGGCATCCACTGGCATTCTGAGGCTAGAGAACCGGGTGGTTACGGTGGAGGCTCTGAGTCAGGCTGGATTTGCATCTTGGTTCATCCACTTAACAGCCGTCTGATTTGGGGCACACACTTAGGCTCACTGAGCCTCAGTTTCCTTCTCTGTAAAATAGGAATCATTATACTAATAAGAGCCACCTTTCAGGGGTGGTGAGCACTGAATGAGATGATGCGTGTCAGGTGCTTGGCTCACTGCTTGACACGCCCTATATGAATAATAAACCCAATGTGAATAATTTGTGTGAAAATAAATAATAATTAGCTGGGGTCTGGCTGGCTCTTGGAGGTTTTTGCTTCTTCTGCTCTGGGCTGGGAGCCTGGCAGGTTGTTTGCCGCCTATGGGTAAGCATTGGGCACGCTCCCCTTTGAGCCCAGTGGCACAGGGCCTGGGGCATTTAGCAATGTGTTTATTGGGCTCATCTGCTCCAGCTCTTGGACCCAGGCCCCTCAGTAGACCTGGCAGCAGGGTTGGGGCCGGAGTTTGCCCAGAGTCCTGAGACAATCAGGCTTTTTTTTTTCTTTGCAAGTTTTTATTTAAATTCTAGTTAGTTAACATACAGTGTAATAATGTTTTCAGAAGTAGAATTTAGTGATTCATCCCTTACATACAACACCTGGTGCTCAACAGGACAAGTGCGCTCCTTAATACCCATCACCTAGTTAGCCCATCCCCCACCTGCCTCCCTCCATCAACCCTCAGTTTGTTCTCTACCATTAAAAGCCTCTTATGGTTTGCTTCCCTCTTTCTTTGGTCCTTTCCCCTATGTTCATCTGTTTTGTTTCTTAAATTCCACATATGAGTGAAATCATGATATTTGTCTTTCTCTGACTTACTTTGCTTAGCATAATACACTCTAGCTCTCATCCACATAGTTGTAAAGGGCAATATTTCATTCCTTCTCATGGCTAATATTCCATTGCATATATATACCACAAATTCTTTATCGATTCATCACTCAGTGGACATTTGGGCTCTTTCCATAGTTTGGCTATTGTTGATAATGCTACTATAAACATCTTTTTGAGGAAATTCCATACTGCTTTCCAGAGTGGTTGCACCAGCTTGACAATCAGGCTTTTGGTCAAGCTTCTTAACTTCTCTCTCTTTTTTAATTTTAACATCCCATAGGCGCCTGGGTGGCTCAGTTGGTTAAGCCTCGACTTTGGCTCAGGTCATGACGTCGCGGTGTGTGGGTTTGAGCCCCGCATTGGGCTCTGTGCTGACAGCTCAGAGCCCGGAGCCTGCTTCGGATTCTGTGTCTACCTCTCTCTCTGCCCCTCCCTCCCCTGTGCTCTGTCTCTCAAAAATGAATGAATGTTAATTTTTTTTAATTTAAATTTTAACATCCCCCATGCATTGGCTTCTCCTCCCTCTCAGGGATGTACTAAGACACATGTTCAGAGTGGTATGCAGAATGCAGGACTTCCTGGGGGCCACCAGAGAGCTGGGGGCTGACCACTGACTGGCCAACGTGAGGATGTAAGCTGAGGGGATCTGAGGAAGAATGTGAAGGAGAAGGTGGATGTGAGCATGGCTGGAGACACAGAGGAACAGGATATCAGGAAAGAGAAAGGCCTTTAGAACAAGGACAGAAACTGGGTGGAAAGATGAGAGATATTTAAACAGGATTTTCAGAGAGTTCTGCTGCGTGATGTAACCCCTCCTCTACCTCCTTCTGAAGCTTCCAGCAACTCTGGGTTACCTGTATGATCACTTATGGTCTTGCAGGAGTGTGATTATGCGGTGAGTGTGTCCTCACCATGGCCCCTGCCTGGGGAGGCGACATGTGGACACTCCTGCCTGCCTGCCCAGTATCCCCTCTCTCTTGCTCCCTTACTGACTGGACCTGGATTTTGTTAGGGGCAGTAAATGTGCCAAGTCCACAATATTTAACATCCTACACTTCTTTGGAGGTGGCGGAAGTCACAGGACTCAGTTGTGGCCCGTGAGATATAACCCGAAGTCTAGGGGGTGGAACTTCCAGAAAAGTTACTAGTTTCCTGAAAGCAAGGGGAGGCGTTCCCCACACACTTCTGTGCCTTCTACTCTTTGCCCTCCCCCACTCCATCCTGCCTGGAGTGTGGATGTCAGGTCTAGAGGTGGCATAGCCAACTTACAACCAGTAGGACAGAAGCCACAAGCTTTTTCCATGACTAGAAGGGGCCTGTGTTCTGGGTGACTTCTTTCAGCAACTCACCGGCCCCGAGAGCCTACTCTAGATTCTTTATCACTTGAGAAAGATAAAGCCCTGTTTGGTTAAGCCACTGTGGTCACGTTTCTGTTACAGGCAGCCACCGCCTTCCCAACTGACATGGGTTCCTAACACATTTCATCCTCTTCCTCTACCTTCTGAAAACATGGCACCCCTTTCCCCACCAGACAAGGTCCTACTCTTCTCACTGGGAAACCAAAATGGCAGCAAAACAGATTCAAGGGACCTACTAGCTCCAACAGGGAAGAGAGAGACAGAGAGACAGAGAGACTATGGCCTTCCACTTTTGCCTTCAGTAGCAGAATGGTCTTGGATATTATAAAACCAGGAGTGATATATGAGAAATTAGGACTCTGATCAGATCTCACACTGTACCCAGAGCACCTGGGGTAGAGGGTGGGTATCAGCAGAAGCTGTCTCTAAATACCCCAGTTATGGGACCAGGAACCAGCTTCTGCTCCTTGCTCTGCTGATTCCTAGGCCCCTTCTTTCCACTTCCTCCTGCTCCCACAACAAACAGAACAGCAGTCTCCAGGGACTGACAGGTCCTGGATATGAAAGCAGAGGAGACAGAACTGCTCAGACACTCTCTCTCAGCCACGGAAACAACCCTGTCCTAGTAGGCCAGCAGTTAACACAGGGAGTGTTGCAGGGGCTGGAAGGGACTGTCACCCACTGTTACCCAGTCCAACGTGCTCATGCTCATGCTCGAGAGGAGAGAGGCTCAGAAAAGTCAAGTGCTTGCTCAAGGTGACCCAGAGCATCAGGGCTGTAAGCAGGACCATCCTCAAAGATGTGTTCCTCCCTTCCACTCACACTAATAAGTCTCAATCTCAGTTCTCAGTGCTGAAGGCACCAGAAGAAAATACTTACATATAGTACTAATGTGCAAAAGTGACAACAGAACCCCAGGTATTCCATGGCTCAAAGCTCAGTATGAAGAAATAACATTGTTAAAAACTCATACAGTATTGGGGTGCCTGGGTGGCTCAGTTGTTTAAGCATCCGACCTTGGCTCAGGTCATGATCTCACAGTTTGTGGGTTCAAGCCCCAAGTCAGGCTCTGTGCTGACAGCTCAGAGCCTGGAGCCTGATTCAGATTCTGTGTCTCCCTCTCTCTCTGCCCCTCCCTGGCTCGCACTCTGTCTCTCAAAAATAAATAAACATTAAAAAAAAATTTTAAAAACTCTCATGTAATGTTAGAGTAAATTAAATGTGTACTTTAGTCCAATTACTAGGTACGTGACTTAGAAAATTCACATCACACCTCTGTACACATTCACATCACACCTCTGTACATGTTTCCTCAGTTGCAAAGGGGGTGGTTAGAGCCTTCCAAAAGATACTTTTTTGCTGTAAAACCAGCTTCTGGAAAGCAGAAATCACATCTTAGCCACCTCTATATTCTCAGAACGTGGCATGGTCCAGTATGTAAAGGGAACCCAAGAAAATGCTTGTGAAGTGAATGAGTGGGTGAATGCATGCATGATTTAGGTGAAGCAGTGCATAAACATGTCTTACATGGCATATGAAAGCAAAACTCAGACCAACAGGGCACAGTTTGGTCTCTGCATGAAACTTAAGAGCTGCCTAGAAAGGGCAGATGACCATGCGTAGTAGTGAGCTCACCATCACTAAAAGAATTCAAGCAGATGTTAGTGGCAGGGAGGCAATATAGGAAACGGATTGGAGTGCTGAGTGGAAAGCCAGAGCACGTGACCTCTCTGGCCCCTTCTAACCCTGAAGTCTCATGGCCCAGTCCCCTCACTGCTACTGACCACGCCTTGCGAGGAAACACAACTTACCCTGCCCCCCTCACTCCAAATCCAAATTGGGACCATCTACCCATGAGACCTTTGACGTCTCGTTCCCGCTTCTTTTTGAAGGGTGAGGAAACATGAGATGGGAAAGGCTGGATTGGTCCAGTCGGGTCTATCTTGCCTATAGACAAAGGTGCTATTTCAAGAGAAATGCTCAGACCACCTTCCGGCAACTCGCTACTTGTCAGAGGTGCATCCCTTTCTATTTAATGGCTTCGTTGCTCATGTAGAGCTGCATCTTAGTCTTACCCTTAAAGCTCTTTGCAACACAGTGGAGTAGAGAGAGCCGTATCACATGTGTGTTTAATTGGCAAAAACCCAACTATGTGCATTTGGTAGAGAGAAAGAGGGATGGAATGAAATAATGAGGGTGATTCCACACTTTATTCCACTCAGTACGTATGTACTCCGGAATGAGAGACGGGAAAAAAGAATCTTCCGTTCTCCCATGTGGTCTTTTTCCCTCTTAGACTTGTCTAAGTATGGACGGCATTTGAATAGATTTTCAAGACTGGGGGGAGGGGGGCTATACTTGGATTCCTCCTTCTACTTTGACTGTAGAATGTACCTTGGTATCAGTGAAAGACTGGGAGGTATCCTGAATAACAGGATCCCAAGAAGTGATGACAGCAAGGGTCATATAAAACCTCAGAAGAAGGCAAAGGGCTGTGTAGGGGTCCTGAAGACAGGCATTGACTCTGGGCATCCCCAGGAACAGGGTAGACCGGCTGGCCCTGCCATAATTGGTTAAAGTGTGGAACAGCTTTGGTCCCAATGTGTCAAACCGGCCAGCACTTACCAAAAACCGCTGCCCGTCGATGTGGTGCTTTTTCACTGCCTTTTCACAGTCCTTGTAGTTCAGCTGCAAAGAGGAGAGGAGAGTGCTATCAGCAGCAGGCAGGTGTATGCCATTGATTCCCCTTGTTTGCCTGCCCCTGAAGCTTAGCAATTTGTGGTACTTGTGGCTAGCCAGACCCCCTTCCCACCCTTCCCCCCATGATCGAACAGAGGGGCCCCATCCTTACCTCAACCCTGCTTTCACTTGCCCCTTGGGACTCTCTGAAATGGAGAAATTGCCTCAGTCTAAGGTTTGGGGGCCAATCCCTACAGAAAAGGAGTGACCTCAAGCCTATACGGGCTGTGGCCACATGTCCCTCAGGCAGGTAGAGAAGAGGTCAGAAAGTGCATAAATAGCATCCATTGTCTTGCCACCCAAAGGCAACCTTGGCAAATGTCGCAACGTGCTTCCTACTATGCTTTGTTCTGTTTTAAAATGTTTATTTATTTGTTTAATTTTGAGAGAGAGAGAGAGAGAGAGAGAGAGAGAGAGAGAGAGAATCCCAAGCAGGCTCCACACTAGCAGCGCAGAGCCTGATGCAGGGCTTGAGCTCATGGACCGTGAGATCATGACCTGAGCCTAAATCAAGAGTCAGAAGCTTAACCCACTGAGCTCCCCAGGCACCCCACAATGCTTAATTCTAAGCATATTTCTAAATATAACTGAGGTTATAATTCATACTTAATCTTATTATCCTGTTTTTTTCTCTTAAATTTACCTTAAAGTGATAATATAGGCACTGCTTCATGTTCTTGCAAACTTCTTTTAAACAATTATTTTATTAAATTGCTACCGTATTGCTGATCATTTAGGTTGCTTACCAGACTGCTGTTCCAATAATGGTACTAGAAACTGCTGATAATTATTGAATGCTTGCTATAGGGCAGGCACTCTTCTATGTATTTAAACCAGTCTTAAGTCTTTAACCCTCACATCTTCCAGATGGAGAGTCAAAGGTGAAGACACTTAAGTAACTTGCATGAGATCCATGGGTAGCAGGTGGCAGAGGGGACAACTGGGCTTCAGAACAAGGCTTTAATGTCTCTGTTAGGAATGTTCTCCTTTTTGTTAGTAACAGTATAACTTATAGCCAGTGAATACATTTAAGTGTATCTTAAAACACCATCTAGATCAAACTGTAGACGATCATGGATATCATTTTGCACACCTCTGTTTAAGATAGATTAAGCTGGATTCTCAGAATAGAGCTCTAAGATCAACAGGAATTATCTTGGTTGCTTTCCCCAAAAGTCACATTAATTGACAATCTTATCAGTTTTCTGTTTCACCTTGTCTTCGACAGCATAAGAATTTGCATTTGAAGTATCTCCAAATGTGACATTTCGGTCTGGAGTATTTAAGGTTAAATGTTTGCCCTGGAGAATCTTCTGTTCTCAACACAAGTGCAAGGCTCACAATTTGTGGCAGCCTTCTTTTGGGGGCAAATCATGGTCTTTTTTTTTAATGGTCAACCAATCTAAAAAGTGAATATAATTTTTGTAGCCTCTTGGCTTGAAAGGGTGGGGTAAATGTTAGAAAGCTCAGAAAAAGCTGATTTAGAGGTCAATGTGGAACACAGGCAGCATCTGAGGCATCCTGAACATCCTTTCTATTTTCACGCAGAGGGGAAGGAGTAGTTCTTATAGTATTTGACTGCCTTTATTTTATCATTTTTGCTGTCGTTATTACCAGATAAGCTCTGATTTTGCAGTCCGCTGACTTTGGCTCTATGTAGACAGACAGCTCTGAAGACTAGGCCTCCCTAGAAGTTTGATTCTGATCTGTTAATATCTGGGCTTGGGAGCTAGGATCTGTATTGTTAGCAGGCACTCAGAGGATTCTTATGAGCACCTAGCTTCGGTAGACAGTGGTCTAGAGCAGGTACCTCGTGTTGTAGATGGGACAACTGAGGCCCAGAGAGGGGAAGGGATTGGCCTAAGGTCCCACAGTGTGTTGGGGACTCAGCTGGGATTAGAACTCATGGCTCTGAGCCACTGCATTGCCAAGGGGTGCTTTCCTGCCAATTCAAAAAAAATTGGAGGGGTTCAAGAAATCCAAAACATGACCTCTGTCCTCAGGAGCCTATATTCCAGACAAAGGATGAGCTACACATAGCTAAGACAGTAAGACACAAAGGCCTGCCAATCTGCATGGGCCTCCCCAGCTAGGGTCCAGTAAACAGAGCAGGAAAAAAGGGAATATCAAACATGAATTGACCCCTCAATCAAGCACTGTTGAGTGCTTCACACGCTGTATTTCCTTTCATTCTTTCAACAATCCCATGAGGGTAGTTATTGTTAGTATCTCTATTTTACTGATGAGAAAGCTGAGACACAGACAGGTGAAGTTACTAAAGGAAGGTCACCAAGCTAGCAGGTGGTAGAACCAGGATTCAAACCAAACTGTCTGACTCCAGAGCTGGCTGGGAGGTGTCTCCAATGGGGTCCTAGCCCCCCTGCTTCATTAGAAATTGCACTGCTCATCAATCCTTTGAACAGGATATCTGATGACGAAGACCCTTCCCCAAATGACTCCATGGTCAGTTCACTCAATATTTTCTCTCTGGGGGGAACTGAGATGCTCAGGATTTGAAGGGTGTCCATCTGAGTCCGTGGGGGGCTGGGACTTCCTGGATCACAGATTCCCACCATCAGTTTTTGCTTTTTGTTTTATGTCAGGAGAAGGAACCTGTCCCAGTGCTGCAGACACATCCCAGGTCTGGGGTCTCCAAGAAAGAGCCTCTCTCGTGCCCTAGCTCAGGCAGACGGCCATCTTCCCAAATCACCCCTGACCTGTAATCCATCTCCCTGCCCTAAGGGAAGATTTGCCCATGGATTCCGCTGTTGCCCAACCGGGTTATATATTTCTCCTCACACTGAAGACGGGGCCTGTCCATGCATCTCGGTCTATTTCCAGGATCCTCTCACTAATTCTCAATTATTGTCTCCTGTCTTCGACTGAGCTAACATGCGACTTTATAGCATCTTGGCAGATTTTATCTGCCTGCCCCAATGTATTTGTTCTACATTTAAGAAAGACGTTTAGAAAAATCCTTCAAAAGTCAGTTGTCCCAATCATCTTTGCACCCACAGTGCTGAACACCTAAGTTTACTGTGACCTTTTGGAGAAAAGAACAAAACAGCAAGTAACAGGATCTATCCCACCATGCCTGGTATCTTCATATCTTTATTCTTTAGGTTGAGGAAGAACAGTTAGCTACTATATAAGCTTCATGTGTCTGTGGGTCCTGGGAGCTCCATTCCATCCCTCAGGAAAAAGAGAGGTTGGCTTATATGACCTCTAAAGTCTTGACTTTAAAGTCTCATCTTTACGACCATCTGGAGGGTCAACTGAACTCCATCCCAGCCTCCAGGGACAGGGGTATTAGAAGCTCAGACGTCCCTTACAAGACTTCTTATCCCTTGAACAGGGGTAGAGGTCCCCGAGTCGTGTGGCTTAGGGTCTGCGCCAGCAGATGTCTGACCCGCTCGCCCCCCCGCAGATGACCAAGCACAGGGGTCCAGGGCTGGAAGGCAGGACAGCAACACTCAAGTCCCAGGTCTGCCGCAAGCTTGGCCTTTGACCCTGCTGGCAAAACTCTCCCTCTCAGGGGCCTCAGTTTCCCCAGCTCTCTCAAGCAATCACAACCTGGAGCTCATAGCAGTTTTTCCACCTGCTTCACAAGACCCTCCTAAAGCTCCAAAGGGACTCTGTTCTCTGTAAGGGTGTGAGGAGCCCTCTTTCAGGTCATGAGCAATGACTGTCCAGACACCCTCTCTGGCATTGCACATCCTTGCCTCATCCATTCTCCTGCCCTGCTGTTTCTTTCTCCCAGGCTCGGGGCTCCACTCACCCCTTTCTTTTTCTTTTTTCTTTAAAGATTTTTTAAATGTTTTTGTTTTATTTTTGAGAGAGAGAGAGAGAGACAGACAGAGAGACAGAACACAAGTGGGAGAAGGGCAGAGAGAGAGGGAGACACAGAATCCAAAGCAAGATCCAGGCTTCAAGCCATCAGCACAGAGCCTGATGTGGGGCTGGAACTCACAGACCATGAGATAGTGACCTGAGCTGAAGTCAGACGCTTAACCAACTGAGCCACCCAGGCGCCCCTCCACTCACCCCTTTCTAGTAAGCAGCCTTGATCTCATTAGTGGTTACAGTCGTTCTGAGTATCGAACATGGATGCTGAAGCCAGGCAGGTGTGACTGAAATCCTACCTGTCACATGCAGTCCCTGGGGCTTTGGGTTATCTAACCTCCCAGAGCCTATTTTGCAGCTGAGAAAAGAGGATAGCAGTACTGGGGAGTGTTAAATGGGACAGTGCCTACAGAGCACAAACATGAGTGCTGGTGCTTAGTAAGTACACTTCCATCTGAGGGCCCCCCTTCTCCCCAGAACTCATTGCCAGGAACACTCAGTGGTGTGTGTGCATCTACATAGCACCTGCTCAACTTGGAAGGCTGCCGCGGGGTTGCAAGTTCTTCTGCTATATTTTGTCCCTCTCATGTTCTAGCTCCTTTTTCAAGCTCTGCCCAGCCCGCCAAGGGCAGCCAGCCTCACCACCAACAAAACGGCAAGACTCACCTTCCTGAAGTAGTCTGCAAGGTTGTCGGGGTCCCAGGCCAGGACGTCTGAGCGAAAGGGCACATTCCTCAATGCCATGGCTGCTCTCCCAGGACAAAAGTCACAAGCTGAGCATGAGTGCTGCACCCATGGACAGAGAATCCCAAATCTAGAGCGTGGAGGTGTCCTTGGCTCTTCCAACTTCCAGTTACCGTCTGGAACACCCTTGTTGGAACAGACGTCTTTTCTGCTGTAACCAGATCCCAGAGAGCAACGGCTTCCTCTGCGAACAAATATGGTCTCTTCTCAGAAAACGACTCAGCAAGTTTCCTTTACCACTTCCTCTGCTAGGCTCTAAATAAGTAAACAAGGAAGCTTAGCTCTGGTGGCTGGAGAGGTAGAGAGCGACAAGGTTGGTCATCTCGCCCTGGTCCTGGCCACTCCAGCCCTGTGGGAGGGATGGTGAAAGGCTCTTAGACTCCTGTGAGTCCAAGCGTGTTTCCATTAAAACTCCTGGCCCTCAGATGTTTATACCGCAGTCCTGCGTGGCTGGGTCTTTGCAGATGAAAATCTATTTTGACGGTTGGCCTAAAATGTAGATAATCTCCCACAAAGGCAAACTGCCTAGGGAAGGAGCATGGCTTTTTGATGCTTTCTGACCATCCCTGAGCTTCTGAGAAAAGGATAACATTGACATCCCTTCAGCCGCCTCCTTGCAGTTACTAGAGGACTCTCGGTGAGTGAGTCGGGCAACCAGGCTTAACTTCTGATGTGATTGTTCCCACGCTGTGCAACTCACACTAGGACTTAACAATCTAGGAACGTCAGCCTTCCATATCCGTAAAATAGGAAAACAGAGAAAGTGTTTCCTATACACATAAACATTAGATGCAGGTAACTAAGGTTAATTAAGGGTAACTAAGGAAAAAAAAATTAAGAGCAAAAAGATAATGATAGCTGCTGATGCTTCCAGAGATTTTATTCTCTACTGTTTCCACCACAGATTGTAGTCACTATTGATTCCTCCGTATCTTCTACCCAAAGAGTACATTCCCTGGAGTGGCCCTGTGACAGGACATGGGAATCTGCTGCTTTCTTAGCAGGTCTCAGACCCTGTGCTCTTCTCATAGTATGTGTATGTCATTGGCAGGGGGTGAATCTGGTGTATAAAAACAAATAGATTTCTGCATTTAGATTTCTGTATTTAGTCTCTAAATACAGGTTCTCCACTTCAGCTAATGCTCCATGCACACATGCACACACACACACACACACACACACACACACATACAGCCAATCAGTTCTGATGTTTGAGGACAGGATCAAGCTCTGTTTCACTTACTGGGTGACACTGTGTTGGTCCCTGAGGAGGTAACTTCTTGAAGCCTTTTCGAGGGTAGCTTTGGCCGTGTACAGTTCCCATCTTATACACAATCAAGGAGCCCCACTGTCACTGCACCAGGCTCTCCGGGTCATTGTGAGCTTGGAGGAGATCCACATTTCATTCCAGGCGGAAGCGGTCCATAACACGTGGTGCCAGGGGTGCTGGGGGCATCAATCATCAGGGCCTGGTATCTAAGAGTTCTCAACAACGAACTGTGCTCTACAGGGCACAGCCCTGCTGTTCAAAAGTTCTGTGTTGGTGGGAGAGATCACTTGGTGTTTCAAATCACCGGAATAGTGGCAAATGACAAAAAACTATTTGAAGAGAGAGAGACAGACAGAGACAGAGACAGAGAGAGAAATCACTTTCAGATAGGGTAAAGAATGTCGTGGAATTAGCTGGAATTTAAGCGGGGCCTTGGAAGAGGGAGCAATGTTTCATGAGCAAACAGAACACACAGCACCTGTGGAAAGGAATTTCTAAAATCATCCTTACAAGTAGAAGCGTTTTCAAAAAACTTCACTCCCACTCAGGAGAATAAATATCTACAGAAACACAGAAATTGAATTAGGTATAGCTAAACATTAGGCTCCTTTGAAAGAGCTATCCACTAAATGTGGTCAAGATGGACAATCCATGGAGCCCACTTAGAAGAGACCCACAGCAGGTAAGAAACATGGACGACAGGGATGACGACGACAAGAATCATCACAGTTGAAGCAGGTGGAGTCCTTCTCATGTGCCAGGGAGTAGGCTAAGGACTTGCCACTGTCTTGTTTAAATGTTGGCACTATTTTTTTAATGCTTATTTATTTATTTTGAGAGAGAGAGAGCATGAGCAGCAGAGGGGCAGAGAGAGAGAGAGAGGGAGAGAAAGAATCCTGAGGGAATCTGACAAGGGGCCTGATCTCATGAACTGGGAGATTATGACCTGAGCCGAGATCAAGAATCAGATGCCACCCAGGTATCCCGGCACTATTATCTCTTCTATTTTACGGAAGGAAAAACTGAGGCTCAGAGAGGTAAAGCTACTTGCTGCCTTAAACCCAGCAAGTAGGCTGTGCAGCCAGATCTCACCTGGACCCTCTCTGGGTCCAGAGTCCCTGTCTTCACCTCTCTGCCACCTCCAAGCTCTGACATGTTACACAGACTGCCCAGGTGGAGTAGGGATTCAAACTCAGCTCTGTCTCCAGAGCCTGTGCTCCTTCCTACTCTATCAGTCTCCTTTCCATGAAGGAGGGCAAGGAGGTTGCCAATCTGGACAAGTTACAAAGAGGATCCAGCCACTGCCTTTTGGAGGTAGGCCTTTGGTGACCCCTCTGTATAGGACCACAGCCCATTCCTCGCAAGGACAGCTGGGTCATGACCAGAGCAGGTGACGTGAGGGGAAGCAGTTTGCCTCGGGCCTGAAGACTTTCCTCTTTCTCAGTCCTCGGTGATTTCCCAACAATCACGAATTTCACATCGCCTGTTTCTGGCGAAGTATCCAGAAGCTCGGGGGGCAGGGCCAGTTAGTGCCTGAGAGAGGCTCAGGATGCCAGGAAGACCACAGTGATCCTGTACAGCCTGGCTCACATGGCCCAGCCTCAGGCTCCTTGCCTGTAAAATGGGCAGGCATCATAGCAGCCTCTGGGGACAGCTCATGGCAGAGGGGACAGTGTGGTGAAGGCCAGGCCAGCTCATGCCGATCCTCTAACGGACATCAGTCCTGGCTTCAACCATGAAGCAGAGCAGAGAGGGGCAGATAAGGTGCAGGGATTAAAGCCATGACCTGGGTGGGAATGCCCTCTTCCCTCTCTCACCCTCTCCCTCAACCAGGTGGAGAAACTCAGGACTCATGAGGGAACAAATGGAAAGTTTAGCAGAGGCCTTTTTAAGCTTTACGATATTATCTCCAGACCAGGAAGGGGGGACACGGTCTCACAGCACAAAAAGGATGACATGCTGGTACAGGGGAACAGGGGCTCACGGGGTAGGAATTTCAAACGTGCGATCAATGAGCTTGTGGACGAGAAAGCAATACTTGTAGGGAGCGATGTGTCAGATTTCTGACCTTAGAGACAAAAAGCGGACGTATGAATGTCACACCACAACCCGGAGTGGGGGTTCTCCCCAGTATCCCCCCTGCCCCATCCCACCCCATCTGGACTTGAAGCCCCCCCTCTCTCCCACTAACCCACAGCAGGATCAGGTGAGGAGATAACTGTCTTCTTCACAGCTAGTTTTAGAGGTGAGAAAGATCAGAAAACTCTCTAGAAGAGACTCGGGAGCCACAGCCACCGCATGTAGAGCAGGGGCAGGGGTCTGGAGCTGTCATTGGAGACCAGGAGAGAATGGAAAGTAGGGACTTCGGAGCGAAGGGTGGGAGAGGCCCTAGGAGACTAGGAGAGGCCCCTGAGACATTAGAAGGTGGCTAGGAGGACGTGCTTATTTGGATTCGATTTGTGCAGAGGGTCTCAGCTGGGGGAGAGAGAAAAGGGTAGCAGCACGTGGCCCAGAGAGGATGACCACACGAAGCACAGTGGGCAATGAATACAACGCCCTCACATGGCTTCACCTCCACCAAAGTTTTATGGCTCCAAGTGCCACCTGACGAGAGGTACGGCTAACATGAACTGCTATTGAAGTTTCTTAAGAGCCTGGGTGGGTTTGCCCATAAGGGGAACAAGACTACAGCTGTCACCTTCATGGGGAGGGGACACTTTCCCCCTGCATTCTCAGGGCGCTGTGCGGGTGGAGCAGGAAAGCCAGGAAGGGGCCCTGACCGCTTCCCTGGGAAGGGCAGCTCCACACACCCAGTGACCTCACACGAAGACACGGAATCCTGCCCCAGGAGGCACGGGCCTGCCATGCAGCTGCCCGGGATGCACAGAGGCCGTGCTCCCCAGGGCTCCTGCAGGCTGCCGGGTGGGAAAGGTGGGGAGAGACAGGCGCCAGCCCACAGCAGCCCTCCTCCAGGTCCTGCTGTGCTCTGTCCTGACAGCCTCCAGACTCCTCCCTCCCACCCCACACTGGACACTGTCGTCACCTCCCCCGTTCCGGGAGATGCGTGAGGAAAGCAGGAATCAGCTGCTGCATGTGAGACAATGAGAAGCAATATTTTTCCACTTCCTCAGAGCTGACGATTTCATTCTTTTCAAAAAGAACACATGTATTTTTTTTTTCATCTTTTCTATCTCTTTCTCTGCTGTTTTCACTGAGGTGCCTCAGAAATTTGAAAGTGGGTGGGAGGAAGTGCTTATTTGGACTTCCTGTCAGGCCTCCCTTCTTCGTCTGCCCTATTTTTTGACCTCAGCAGCCTATCCCCAGATAGTTCCGCCACCAAGGGAAACTCCCCGAGTGCCCACAAGGGTGGGTGGGATGTGGGCAGGGGCAGGAGAGGGGAAGGCAGGTTTCTCATCTCGATAAAAGAGAAAAGGTGTTGCCCCCCTCCACGGGCAGAGTTGGGGGAAAGGCAGCCCTTTTGATCCTCACAAAAGTCCTATGAGTAGACGGCAAAGCTCCCATTTTACAGATGTTGAGAGACCAAAACTCACTTTCTCACATTCGCAGAGGATCAGGAATGCCAATTCAGGACTGGGTGGATTTCCTTTCATTCTTCTACTTTTTTGACTTGTCCCTTCAGTCTCAGCAAGTCACTTAGCTGTTGACTAGCGGTCTGGATTTTCCTGCTTCACCTGTGGCCTTGGTGCGTGTGGCTCCAGAGCTGCTGATGTTGGCTGCATTACCTGCCTTGGAAATATCAGGGCCCTGACCACCAGCTTCTATCTGACCTTCCAGATTTTTGACTCAGTCAGAATGCATCTTTCAATACACTGTCCCAGGAGAGTCACCCTGTGGTCCTTGTCAGTCCTGTGCACCCTACTTCACGTGAGTGTCAGAGCCTTCCCGTGAGCATGGGAATAGACAGTGGGCCCCTTAGAAGGAGTGGGTTAGGGGTTTGGGGAGAAGAAGACCTAGAAAACACACACCATGTCTATCCAACTCTTCCATGAGATCTCAAGTGTTTGGGGAAAGGAATGCGAGAATCAAAAGCAGTCCTTTTGAGTGCTCTTTGGGAAAGGGAGCTAGAGGATATATACCCCTTTTACAGATTGCAGAGAAAGGCTCGTGGAGAACGGATTCCCTGTGGCCTCACAGATAATCAGAAGTGGAGTCTTGGATTTGAAACCAGACCTGTCTGATACTAAGATTCTTTCCTTTGAAAGATGCAGTTTCCAAGGATGGAAATTTTATTAGGTGAATAATTAATATTTACGCAGAACAGGTCATGCCAACTATATGTATTAGGCTATGAAAGAGAGATTATTCTCTATTTGAGTTCTCCTAAAATAATGGATCTTGATATGCCTATGTTTTTCTCTATTAAAAAAAAATACAGCCTTGGCAATTATAATGCTGGGTAGATGCCACAGGGTCACTGAATCCCTTAAACACACCTTTCAAGTAGGGAGACATGACGTGGGGCAACAGCTCAGCTGGGTGGGGCTGAGTGGGGCAAGGGAAGGGAGCACTGGAGGAGAAGAGGAGAGTAAGGGAGGAGAGTGACAGCCCACATCCACTTGGGCTGGGACCCTTAGAAAGCCTGCAGTGCCCTGGTGTGGAGACCCCCTAGAGTTTTCTGGCTTGTTCATGTTCGAGCTGGTTTCTTAAAACCATCCTTACAAATATGTGAATACCCTGTATCCTTCTAATCATTTACCTTGTTGCACAGGATGCACAGAATTGGGTTCTGTTGCTTACAACCTGTCTTAATCCAGTTCAGGCTGCTATAACAAAATATCGCAGACTGGGTGGTTTATAAACAACATAAATTTGTTTCCCACAGTTCTGGAAGCTGGACATCCAAAATCAAGGTGCCAGCATGGTCATATTCAGGTGAAAGCCCTCTTCCTGGTCATAGTCAGCACCTCCTCCCTGTGTCCTCCTGCGATAGAACAGGCTGGAGAGCTCTGTGGAATCTCTTTTACAAGGGCGCTATTCCCATTCAGGAGGGCTCCACCCACACGACCTAAGCAAAAGGCCTTGACTTCTAATACCATCACATTGGACGTTAGGATGTCAACATATGCATTTGACACAAGCATTCAGGTCATAGCACAGTAAAAAAAAAATCCATAATTGTCTCAGGATACAGGCATCATTCCTCTTTAATTTGTCCAAAAAATGTCAAAGGGAAGAAAATGAGGTGGCCTGGGGTAAGGATGAGAGCTGTGGGCTTTGTGGTGGGGAGGTCCCAGGCTTGGATTCTAATCATCGTAGAATCAACCGGGTGTCTGACCTTGAGTCCTTTTTACAGCTTCCTCATCTTTAAAAGAAGCTAATAATACTTAACATTCCTCTTGGCACTTTTGTGAGAAATGAAGTTGCTCGTGTTACGTGCCTGAACTGTGTCTGGCCTGTAACAGAGATGCCATACGCTTGTTTCGTGTCCCCAGACAATTTCTTGAGTTTCTTTGCAGCTCTAATTTTCTATGATACTTCTCAGCAGCTGATTAATTTTCTATCCATTTTCTCTTTGGGAACAGAAGCAAAAAAGACACCAATAACCTGATACAGAGGATTTATTTTGAAAAGCTTTCATGGAGGGTCATCAGAGGATGATCATCTAAAGTATCAGCTAACCTGGGACTTTTTGAAAGTGGAAGGGACACCATAAAACTATTCCAGGGGCGCCTGGGTGGCTCAGTCGGTAAGCGTCTGACTTCCGCTCAGGTCACGATCTCGCGGTTCGTGAGTTCGAGCCCCGCATCGGGCTCTGGGCTGACAGCTGGGAGCGCGGAGCCTGCTTCGGATTCTGTGTCTCCCTCTCTCTCTGCCCCTCCCCCACTCGCGCTCTCTCTGTCTCTCAAAAATGAATAAACGTTAAAAAAAACAACAACAACAACAACTACTGCAGGACAGGAGGCATCGTTGGGGGCCATCCTGCAAACGGGCACCCTATATTCAGTTATCGCACAGTTATACTTCTTCCTTGGCAAGTCTTCTACAGGATGTCATCTGCCCTCATCAGACAGAATCCCCTATGCCTTACTTGTCCCGGCAAATGGGGACTGTGTTTGCATTTAGCAAGAAGTCAGAATCCCATGTGCCACAGGCAGAAGCCTCAAATGTAACTAGGTAGAGGTATGTTCAAGCCCACGGCCATGAGCCTAGTGACTGTTACTGCCCAGCTATCCAGTGGGCCTCCTCAGAGTACTGTCTTGACCTAGAGGGGCCACTCTATTTTTAAACCCAGGAAACTACACAGGCTCACAGCTCTTAATTTAATGTGGTGAAAAACTAACCGAAGTGCTAGATTCTCACAAGCTTCCCTCCTCCCTCCCCGACCCTACCACTGTCCCTTGTTTTCTGTTATGGAGTTCATGCCCTCTCACAAGCCTCTCGCACTCCCATACTGCCAGGCTTATGATTTAGGAAGTCTCGCCAGGGCAACTTCAGGCTAAAATCTCCCCGATCTGCAGCATCCTCTGACAGAGGATTTCTGTTCCTGTTTCAGTGGTTTCCTGCATGAACCCAGGGACTCAGATGGACTCAAGTCCATTCTGGAGACCTGCCAGCATGATTCCTGTGGTCCAGCCTCTCTTCCCAAGTGTAGCCCCTCAAAAGCTTGAAGCCACATGCAATTCTCTCTCTACCGACAGAAGCTATAGGAGTCAAGACTCAGATTCTGGAGTCAGAATAACGTGTCTGAACCCCAACCCTTATTCTCCCACTGTGCAACGTGAGGCAACTTACTTAACTTCTCTGTGCCACGGTTTTCACAAGGGGATGGGGAAAGCTAAATAATAACATCCACCTCAGTGAGCAGTTGGGGGGGTTGAGCCAAAGAAAACCCCAAGCTCAGAGTACAGTCCCTGGCACACTGTGGATGCTGACCCTTGCTGGCACTGTCCACCGTTGGGAACTTGTCTCACTCATCCCTTCCCAGGCACCGGCCCAGAGGGGCAGTTCTCCATTGCCATGAGCTCCCCAGGTTGCACGCAACACCAAGCTCCCCGCATCACATGTCGGTAGGCATCAGCTGCATACATTACTCTGTAATATTTCTGATGAAGATAGATAGCAAGAGTGACGGAGCTGAACTTTCCTAATAATTAAGAAGAGATTCTGTAGGTTCACAGGCTGATGCGGCCAGGGGGACATGTGAGTGAGTAAAGAAATCTTGGTAGGAAAAACAGGAGCCCAGGGAAATAACAAATGGCAACTTACTCTGGATATTAGTCAGAAAGATGATAAGAAGGGGGGAAGTCTGGGGCAAAGGTGGAGCAGCCCGGTTCAAGCTAATTGTTGCCACATTATTATGAGGGCCTGCTGGTGCAGGGCTGGTGATTAGGGCCCAGTGTCATCAGTCACCAGATATTTACTTAAGGAAAGCTAGAAAACTTGGTTTTATGTAAAAAGGAGATGCAGTTTGGTGGCGCCTGGGTGACTCAGTCCGACTTTGGCTCAGGTCATGATCTTGTGGTTCATGAGTTCAAGTCCCGCGTTGCACTCTGTGCTGACAGCTCAGAGTCTGGAGCCTGCTTCGGATTCTGTGTCTCCCTCTCTTTCTGTCCCCCCCCCCCCCCCCGACTTGTGCTCTGTTTCTCTATCTCTCTCTCAAAAATAAATAAAGATTAAAAATTAAGGGGGGGGGGAATTCAGTCAATGTCCTAATCTTGGAATCTGTGAATAAGTTCAGTTACATGGCAAAGAGGAATTCATTCAGACTGCTAATCAGCTGACCTTTAAATAGGGAGATTATCCCACAATATCTGGGTGGGCCCAATGTACTCACAAGAGTCCTTAAAAATGGCACAGGGAGGCAGAAGAAAGAGTCCAGGGAGATGTGACTGTGGAAGAAAGGCACCGAGAGATGTGATGTTCTGGTTTTGAAAATGGAGGAAGGAGGCCACAAGCCAGGGGATGTGAGTGATGGCAGGGAAAGGCAGGGAAAGAGATTCTCTTCTACACCCTTCGGGAAGGAATGCAGCCCTCTTTTTAGCCTAGTAAGACCTCTGTCAGAGTTTTTATTTCCAGAAGTGTGAGATAATGAATTTCTATTGTTTTGAGTCACTAAATTTGTGATACTTTGTCATAGCAGCAGTAGAAAACTAATATATCAATTAACTTTTAAAAAACCACGTGGGCCAAACAAACCACACATGCTGACTGTAGAGTACCTACAAGCCACTTCTGATTGAGAATCTGAATGATATCTTACTTTTCATGTTGGAAGTGCCTGATGACCTAATCCATGTCTGAGAGGTGCCCAAGATCACATAGTAGTGACTCACACTAGGGATGCTGATTCTTAGAATAGCATTCAAGTGCGTCATATGTGCTTATGCCTTCCAGAAACACAGCTACACAGGGCTGGTAGAGAGAAAAAAATGGCGATTCAAAGGGTGGAGGCCGTTTTGCCAACTGTTCTTTTCAACGACAACAAAATGACTGCCCCCCATGAGTTCAAGAAGGCCCATTACGGGCACTGTTTCCAGACCTCAAATTCTGTCCCAAAAAAGACCTCTTTCTAGACACAGGGAATTGTGCTGGATCCTTTCCTTGTCATTGCTGTCAACTTAGCTGCCACTTGCCAGACTGATGTTCCTGTTTCGCAAGCCATTCACATTTCTTCCTTCCTTCCTTCCTCCCTCCCTCCCTCCATCCCTCTCTCCTTCCCTTTCTTTATCTTTCTTTCTCTTTCTTTCTTTCTTTCTTTCTTCTTCCTTCTCCCCTCCCTCCCTCTCTCCTTCCCTCTCTCTCTCACTGCCTCCTTTCTTTCTTTCCTTCCTTTCTTCCTCCCTCCCTCCCTCTCTCCTTCTCTCTTTCTTTCTTTCTTTCTTTCTTTCTTTTTATTACTTCCTCCCTTCCTCCCTCCTTCCCTCCCTTCCTTCCTTCCTTCCTTCATTCATTCATTCCTCCCTCCCTCCATCCATCCCTCTCTCCTTCTCTTTCTTTCTTTCTTTCTTTCTTTCTTTTCTTCCTTCTTTCCTCCCTCCCTCCTTCCTTTATTTCCTTCCTTCCTTCCTTCCTTCCTTCCTTCCTTCCTTCCTTCCTTTTCTTCCTTCCTTCCTTCCTTCCTTCTTTCCTACCACAGGTAATTTCCAAGGCACCCTTCATGAGCAAATATGTCTTCATCCAGCACCATCTCTGGCATTGGTTTTCTGAGCCCTGGGTCTGGGATTGCTTTACATACAAAGAAAGGATGCTTCAGGACTGGAATGTCTAGAGTTGAATCACTGGGAAAGAGAACTGTACACTAGTAATTACAGAGCAGTGAAGTCCCCCAAAGTGGCAGCTCACGAGTGCCTTTTGGCTATGGGTGTCCTGTTGGGACCACAGTGCTCCCTACTTTCCCCCCTCCCAGAAAATGATCTTGAAAGTCTTTACCTGGAGCATGTTCTTTTCAGTTAGCCATAGTACCCAGTCCTCCCCTCCTCACTATCTTAGACCGTTCCTCTTCACTCATTTGCATTCCCTGTCAAGGCCCCCAAAGAGTTTGACTTTGTGGCAATTTATTTTTGTCCAAGTTCCACATAATTCAATTCACTTATTTGTTCAAAAAATATTTATTGAGCACCTACTCTGTGCTAAGGATGTTCTAGTTAATGGGATTCACCAGTGAACAAAGTCCTTGGACTTATGGAGCCTCGTAATGACAATAAGAATTGCAGTGATTACGATGAATAACAAGCATTGAGTGTATACTTTGTGCCAGACTATGTTCTAAGCCCTTTACATACTAGATAGATAGATAGATAGGCAGAAAATGTAATAAAATTATATAAGTTATATATTCATAACAGGCTCACAACAGTCTTATAAAGTATTTTTGCCACTATAAAATAAGGAAACTGAGGCACAGAGAAGTTCCCTCCTTATGGGGAAGACCGACATTAACAAAAGAACAAATAAGAGGCTCTAGGATTCCACTGTCCAATATAGTAGCCACCAGCCACATGTGGCTATTTAAATTAAAAATAATTAAAATGAAATAAAATTAAAATTTAAATTCCTTGGTCACACACATTTCAAGCACTCAACAGGCACTTGGAGCCAGCGGCTACCATTATGGACACAGTTATTTCAGGAAGTGCTGGTCTAGCATGTCATGGTTCATAATGGAAGCTCCAGGATTTGAATTTTCCCTGACACTCTCCAGCTGGGAGCCTTGAGCAAATTTCTTAGCCTTTCTGTATCTCAGGTTATTGATCTAGAAAATGTAGTTAATAATAATGCCATCTTCAGGGAGAAGTTAAATTAACTCTCGGATGTTTAGAACAGTGTCCAGCTGTCAGTAACCATCCGATCCATTACAGCTATGACTATGAATATATAAAATGATAGGAGTGATGAATGCTATACAAAAAGATAAAACACAGTGAGGGAATAGACGATGACAGCTGCCTGTGTGGACAGGTTGGTGAAGGTGGCTCTCTGAAGGAGGTGGCATCTGCATGAAGTCAGGAAGCCAGACTCAGGTAACCACGGAAGGACATCTGGACAGAGGCTATGGGCCAAGTCCCTAAGGCTGTAGTTGCTTGGAGTGTTCCAGAAACAGCAGCCTAGCTAGAGTAGCTGGGAAGGAGTGAACCAAGGAAAGAGGAGAGAGCCAGGCTCAGGAGATAGTGAAGGACCATCATCTGTTCTGAGTGTGGTAGGAGCACCTGGCCAGTTTTGAGCAGAGAAGTGATGGGGTCTGACTTACTGTTTGAAGGGTCACCCTAGTCATGGGCGGAGGCAAGGAGGCCCCGTAGGAGGCTGCTGTAGACAACAAGCCAGCTGGTAACAGTGAAAGGAATGGAGATGAGAAAGTTTCACCTTCAAGGCAGTCCTGCCCACTGGCTGTCCCCTCTGCCTGGTACCCGCTTTGCCCAGATGCCCTCCTGGCTCACTCCTTTATTTCCTGAGGTCTTGACTCACCCTTGACTGAAGTCGCCCTTTCAGAAAAGGCTCCCTGTCACCCTTCCTTACTTTTTCCCTCTTAGCACTTACCCTAAACTAAGATACAGCATATTTTCCTGGTTTTGTTTACTGTGGGGAGTAAGTGTGAGGTTGGGGATTTGTGTCAGCTTTGCTCATTATTGAATCCCCAGTGCTTAGAGCAGTCCCAGCACAAACTAGGTACTTGGGAAGTATTTTTTTTTTTAATTTTTTTTTTCAACGTTTATTTATTTTTGGGACAGAGAGAGACAGAGCATGAACGGGGGAGGGGCAGAGAGAGAGGGAGACACAGAACCGGAAACAGGCTCCAGGCTCTGAGCCATCAGCCCAGAGCCTGACGCGGGGCTCGAACTCACGGACCGTGAGATCGTGACCTGGCTGAAGTCAGACGCTTAACCGACTGCGCCACCCAGGCGCCCCATTGGGAAGTATTTTTGAATCAGTGAATGAATGGTATAGGTAAGGAGCGAGAAACAGGCGATAATTGAGAAAACTCAAGCACAGAGAAGGGAAGCCACTGTCCTAAACCCACACAGCAGTTAAGGGCAGAGCCCGTATTGGAGCCCCAGACCTCCCACCCCTGTCCCTGTACTCTCCCCTGCTCCCACCACCTGAGGCAAGTTCCCCTTTTTTCTCGGAGCTGGAGCTCTCCATGAGTGATGAGCATTTTTTTCTCTCTGTGCTTAGTTGTCACTTTTCCCAATGACCCAACTGTGTCTTTCCTCACTTCCCCATTTTTTCCAGGCTGTATTCTTCTGTTTGGCTAAACTTTCCTTCTTCTACAGTCATGGCTCAATGGCAACATCTGAACAGTCAGATGCATCATGTGGAAAGAAAGGGAACAAGACGCCAAGATGTCCAATTTGGTTTCTCCATTGTGGCAGCCTATACGGTAAGGTGCACAGATATGGCCCCGTGGCTGGGGCCCGATGGGGGAGTGTGGTGGGGGAGCTAAGGTGGCTCAGCATCCTTCCTTGAAATATTCATGCTTCTCAGCAATAATGGTGGGTTGTGAGTTTGCTCTGGTACCTGCCCAGGGATTGCCCCTGAGAAACCACATTCAATGTGCTCTTGAGAGCTGAGACACCTGGAAGCTCAGCCTTTCCTTCCCACTACGTGATGGCCTAGAGGGCCTTAGAGCTGGTCAAGCATCTTCCCCTTCCCACCTCCCCTTCCTGACCCCTGCAGGGAGTCTGCTTCCCCAGCTCACCAGCTGGCCATTCTGGACTCTTACCCATCCCTCCTCTGGGAGCAAAATTCTCCTCCTTATTCTTCATCGTAGTAATAAAATTAAACACTTATTAAACACTAGGACACTTATTCTATATTAGGCACTTTGCAAATCCACAATCCTTGCACAGCCAATTTTACAAACTGGAACCCTGGGCTTCAAGATTACCCCCAGGGGTCGGTGATGGAGTTGAGTTCAATCCTGGGCCCGTCCATGTCTGATTCTGAAGCTAGTTTTCTTTCTCCCAGACACAATCACCGTTCATTCATTTATCATTCATTCATTCATTCATTCAGCAATTCTGTACCAAGCCATAGTATGTACCAGGCACTGTTCTAAGCACGAGATGGTGATGAACAAGACAGACAGGGCCCTGCCCGCAGAGAACAGTGGGAGAGAAAACAATGAACGCAGCCAGAACGTTTTCAGGAGGGATGACTGCTGTGGACCCATGGAGACAGGTCAGTGTGTGAGAAAGCACAGTGGAGCCATCTTCTCCACTGGGCGGTTGGGGAAGGTTACCTCATGCCGGTGGGTGCCAGATCCAGCAGGGAGGAAGCCCGTCTCTGGGAGGCGGGGCCAGGTTGGGAAGTGGCCATGGGTTGAGTCAGGCCATCCGGAGGGCGGGGAGGTGCATGGCTGACCTTGGGGAAATCACAGGGAGTTGTGGGGCTCCTTAACCACTAACTATGTAGGGGCATTTTTGCCTCTCAGTGCCAGCCCTTCTTCGTCAAGCAGTATATTCCATCTCCACCATTAGGCTTAATGTCAATCAGCTCTTCTTCTATCCTTGTCCCTCTTTTCTCTGGTTGGGTTCCCGTTAACAGATTTTTCTCCTACTGGCACCAGAGGCTGAGGAAGCTTAAAGCAACAGTCACAGTTGGAGAGAGCTGACAGCAAGAGCTCCCTCGAGCTCCCCCTGGGGGCCTTTCTCCAAGCTACTTGCCTTTCAGCCTCTGCTGCCCCCTCCCTCTCGGTCCAGGCCTCAAACACCTCTATTCTCCCTCTCTGCCCAGCCCCCTTCAGACCCCAGCTTGGTAGGTCCTGATGCCTGGATTTGAGTTTGGTTGCCCTTCCCCTGCTCCCCCACCCCCAGGCTTATGGACCCTTCCTGGTTCTTCTCAGCTCTTGTCTAATCACCTGGCCAGGGTTCTAGGGCCCCACGGCCAGACTTAGAGCCCCCAGAATCCACTTATCTGGAAGATACCAGAATCACTTTAGATGACTCAGTGCAAATTAAGAACATTATCCTGTCCCTTCTATGAGAATGTCTAAAGGGTCCCCTTCCTAAGTCTCTTCCCTGTCAATGCTGAGCATCACCTCCTTTGGAAAACTTCCTTGAACCTCCAAATGTGGGGTGGGGTTCTCTCCTAAATGCTTCCAGGGGGTGCTGCACCTACCCCTCATGTAGCACCAACCAGGAGTGGTCTTCTGACTCTCTCCCACTAGAAGGAGGTCTCTGAGAAGGCAGGTCAACATGGTATCTTTAGGAGTGGCAGGGTGCCTGGCACACATAAGTGAATGAGCCTTATGAGGTCCAGCTGGCCCAAGTATGAGGCTGCCGCCAGCCTATCACCAGGACCATAGAAAACCAGAGTGCATGTTCATTTCCGTTTCTGAGTATCCAAGGTGTGAGAATCCCTCCAGAAGATGGCTTTTCAGCTTGCTTCCTCTTTGGTTTCTCCTAAACGCGAAAAAACTGGGGGATCTGTAGGCTTAGCCAGGGTTGAAGGGTCAGAATCACATGTGTCACGAGCACCGTGTGATTGTAAGCACAGAAGCCAGACTTCCTATGACATAACCAACATGGTCTATGGGGCTTTTTGCATTTCCAGAAAGACTCCAAGCCACCCCTGTTTAGAGTGTTGTGAATCCCTGGCACTGTCCAGCATGCTGAGCCAGTCAGAAGGCAGAGGGGCCCGTAAGGGGACCAGTGGCTTTATACACATGTACCACCCAAATCCCTTCAAGTTGTCTGTTACCCTCGTGTTTTGTTTTGTTTGAACAAAGTTATGACTTTTTTCTATCTACAAAGTTAAAACACAGACATTGTGGAGACAACAAAATACAAGCAAGAAATAAGAATAATAAAAATTAAGCATTTAGAATTTTATCATTTCCTTTTTTAAAAAAATCATACACGCAAATGGGATCACACTCTTCATACAATTCTTTCTTTTTAATTTTTTTTAATGTTTATTTATTTTTGAGAGAGAGACAGAGAGAGACAGAATGTGAGAGGTGGAGGGGCAGAGAGAGAAGGAGTCACAGAATCCGAAGCAGGCTCCAGGCTCTGAGCTGTCAGCACAGAGCCCGACGCGGGGCTTGAACTCACAGACCGTGAGATCATGACCTGAGCTGAAGTCGGATGCTCAGCTGACTGAGCCACCCAGGCGCCCCTTCATACAATTCTTTATAACTTCTTTTTTTTTTTAATATGTGCAACATACTGTGAGCAACTTTCCCTGGGGTTGAGTATCATCCCAAAGCAGCTTTTTAAATGGCTGCAGCATGTCCTGTGATACGCAGGTACTAGAATCTATTTCATTAATTTCTCATGGTTGGATACTTAGGTGGGTTCCAAATTTCACTATTATAACCAACTCAGAAACAGACATTCTTTCAACTAAACTGCTGCACACAGCCATAATTATTTCTTTAGGATAGATTGCTGGATTACACGTGCTTAGTTGGAGGATATGAACTTTTATAATTTTACTACAGCTCGCCCCCTGCTCTCTACCTGGGGGGCTTTAATTTTGGCTCCTGGCAGCAGGGCAGAGAGGTATGTATCGTCATTTTATGCCATTTCCTCTGGCCAAGGCTGCCTTTGGTGTTCACTCAACCTGTTTTCAGTGGGATGGTGGATGGTGGGCCATGCGGTTGGCCCCAGTGCCCACCTGGGAAAAGCCCCAGAGAAACATCAATAATCTGGTTTCTGCCAAGGATGGCTGGTGAGAATATCAGCATCACGCTTGGAACAATGATTTTTAAAATGCCATGATGATCCTATCAGACAAAACATAGAGGTTCAGAGATTCTGGGGTTTGAATCTTGACTTTGAGGCAAAACGGTACTGAGCCTCAGTTTTCTCAGCTGTGAAATGGAATCATAGCACATTAGGTGATATGTTGTGTTTGGTCGGGAATTAAATGTAATCAGGTGTGTAAAACCCATACCACAGAGTACCAAGTGAGGCTTCAGCACATAGTAGCTGGAACTACTATTAAATAGGCACAATAATTTGAACTAATATAATAAATTGTTTAGTTGAGGCCCTTAAGAGAGCTGTTAAACTGTTAAGAATGATTTCTAACTAATGTAGCAACTATTCTCATGGGAGGAGATGAGTTAATTTCCTTGGATATTTACTATATTCTGTTTTGTAGTTCAGTGTTCCTTAATATGCCCTATGAAAGGTTATTTGGCTTAACAGACTGTATTTTCATAAAGCTTGCCCTAGCTAAAGCTAACTCAGGCTTGGCCACCAGGCCAAAGTCCCCTTTGCAGGTATACTTGGGGAAACACAGATCCTGTGGTCTCAGTGGACACCCTGGCTCAGGTCTCAAGGTGGGCGCCAGAGATCTCATTAGCAAACTTCCAGGTAATTCTTATAGCTAGCTGAGCCCCAGACTGCAAATTGGCATTAGGAAATGCCAGAAGGCATCCATAAACTGGATGTTTGGAGACTTGTAAAAAAAAAAAATGCCATTTTTGTTTCATTCTGGCAAGAAACACTTACCAAAGTGTCATTTTGACTATATCCAGAAGAAAACATGGTCTTGGGTCTTTTAATAAGGTCAGCTGTTAGTTGTTTGTTTGTTTAGAAAGAACATAGCAAGGGAGGGGTAGAGAGAGGGAGAGAGAATCCCAAGCAGGCTCTATGCTGTCAGTGTGGAGCCTGACATGGGGCTTGAACCCAGGAACTGTGAGATCATGACCTGAGCCAAGATCAAGAGTTGGATGTCCAACAGACTAAGCCACCCAGGTGCCCCCGTCAGCCCTTAATTTTAAGCCTTCTCTTGTGATGTTATATTTTTCTTTCCATCCTAGACCAGTCAGTCTCTCAGGGGGCCTGTGAAGTGTGCCTTCTGGTTCAGAGTGCTGGCTGAGCTGCATAGCCCAGGGCTCCCCTTCCATCCCTGAGGATGCAGTCATTCTGGAGGGTGTGCTGTTTTCCATTTATCCTTTGGCAATATAAGTGCTGCTTCCAACTGGCTCTATCTGCAGAAGCCTTGTGTTAGAACCCGCTGTGTTCATAACTGGTGGCTTGGTCTAGAAAAGAGGGAGAGGTTTTTTTAATGTTTATTTTTGAGAGGGGAGAGGCACAGAGCACGAACAGGGAAGAGGCATAGTGAGAGGGAGATACAGAATTTTAAGCAGGCTCCAGCCTCTGAGCTGTCAGCATAGAGCCCAATGCAGGTTTCAAACCCACGGACTGCAAGATTGTGACCTGAGCTGGAGTCGGACGCTTAACTGACTGAACCACCAGGCGCCCCTGGAAAAGAGGGAGTTTTGTTTTTTTTTTTTAACATTTATTTATTTATTTATTTATTTATTTATTTATTTTTGAGACAGAGAGAGACAGAGCATGAACAGGGGAGGGTCAGAGAGAGAGAGGGAGACACAGAATCTGAAACAGGCTCCAGGCTCTGAGCTGTCGGCACAGAGCCCAACGCGGGGCTCGAACCCACGGACCGTGAGATCATGACCTGAGCTGAAGTCGGATGCTCAACCGACTGAGCCACCCAAGCACCCCAAAGAGGGAGTTTTTAAGTGCAGTACTACACTGGTTCTTTCAAGTCCTCCCAGGAAGATAACTACTAATTAATTTAATTTAATTTTACTTTATTTTATTTTATATTTTATTATTCTATTCTACTTCTATTCTATTCTATTCTATTGTTAGATTTCCTATCTTTACCTTTCCTTACAGGTTTCCATATATCTTCCCAGGCCATAGAATTAATTATTTAGGTACTAAGCACTCTGTCAGTCACTTTATACAAATTATTTCAAATTCTCGGAACAATTTGAACTGGTCAATGTCTGTTGGTTGCCACTTTTGACTGTCCAGGGTCCCCTTCCTGCTTCTAATTCATGCTCAGCACATCCCTCAGGGAACGTTCCCATCAGGGCAGTCACAGTGAAAGGGGTATGTATTATGCTGCAGAATCTAAGGGGGCAATTTTCCCTATCCCTTCCCCTAGTGATGTGGCCCATCAGACACCGTGTCCCAGGATGCTGAGCTCTGAGCTTGAGGCATGAAGAGAGACCTAGGTCCAGCTTGAACATCTAGAGCTCCATGCGTGCATCGCCTGGCCTGGCTCGCATCGCCTGGGCCTCTGAGATCCCACAGCTGCTGCGCACTTCCCGGCCTGTTCCCATTCCCTCCAGTTCTTTGAGCCCCCAGCCCCCCAGGCTGTTCAAGGCAAGTCATTTGTTGTTTCATGCAGAGTCGGTATCTGCTGCTTATAACTAAAAAGCTAATCTGATCTCCAGAGATTTTTTTGTATGAAGTTTTTTTGTAAGTTTTTTATTGAAGTATAATCAACATTCAGTGTTATATTAGTTTCTGGTGTATAATATAGTAATTCAACAATTCTATACATTACTCAGTGCTCATCACCTTAAGTGTACTCTGAATCCACCTTATCTATTTTCTCCAACCCCCCACCCACCTCCCCTCTGGCAAACATCAGTTTGTTCTCTGTATTTAAGAGTCTGGGTTTTGGGGGGCCTTCAGTAGCTCAGTCTGTTAAGCATATGACTTTGGCTCAGGTCATGATCTCACAGTTCATGGGTTCGAACCTTGCATCAGGCTCTGCTCTGACAGCTCGGAGCCTGGAGCCTGCTTCGGATTCTGTGTCTCCCTCTCTCTCTGCCCCTCCCCTGCTCATGCTCTGTCTCTGTCTCTCTCAACAATAAATAAACATTAAAAAAAGAAGAAAAATTTTTTTTTTAATTCTGAATTTTTTTGACCCCAGTCTACAGATAAGGAAATGTAGCTCTGAGCTATAGCTCTTTAACAAAAACTCCCCTTCTAGACAACTCATATGAAGAAATAGCTAGTGCAGCCTGGGCTAGGCTGGATCTTGAGCCCTGGTACCTAAAAAGACTGTGACTCTTTGGTTCGATTTCCTTACTGAGGCCTACACACCAGATTATTTCCTGAGTTGTGCAATCAGGGCAGCCAAATCCGGGCACCGCCAGAATGGCAGCTTGGTATTGTGCAAGGATCTAAGGGCGTGGCGTACGAAGCACCGTGACTCAGGACACAGATGAACACACATGTTTGACAGATGTAAGTATGGTGCACAGTGCTCACACACGTACGGCCACGTGTTAGAAAAATATAATGAGCTCATCTAACTCATGATTTCATGGATGCTGTTCAGAAAAAGGAAAAGATTTTTTAAAGTTAAAAAAATTAATTGTATCAAAATAAAATCATAAACAAACAGAAGTAACCGTGCTTAATCATAGAGAAAACAAAAACGATGATCGTGAGACATGAGGGTCTGAAATTTGAGACTCCAGTCGCGTGGGAAGAACCTAGGGAAAGAGTCTAAGGCCAGATTCTGGTCCAGGATGTGAATCTTCACTTGTGATGGATGATCTTTAAGCTTCCACTAACTATTGGTCATCTAGCCTTTACCTGGAAGTACCATCAAAACCAAAGCTGGGCCAGGGAGATAGGCTTTTCTGTCCAGCTCTAACGAGCAAATGATAGAAGCAAGTTGGGGTTTTACTGGTTATATAAGGGGAAGTTCTGGGAAGTCCGGCTGGTGTTAACCCAGGGTCATGGATGAAGCTCGCCCTCACGTTGGAGTTCGGAGCTGAGCCACTTCTGCTTGTTCATTGCTCTCTTCCAACGTTCACTGACAACTTTTTGCCCGCTTCTCAGGTGCCAGACGCTGTGCTGGCCTAGCCCCGAGTCCCTATCCTCTGAGTAAGACAGACAGGTAATCCAGCCTTTTGGCTCCCTGCTGTTGGTGCAGTGGCACTGGTTAGCATAGGGCCAAAGGAATTAAGGAGTGCTGAGCTTCCTCTGTGTTGTGGGGGAGGGTGACAGCGGAGGGAAAGAGGGGTGAGGGAGGCCATGATTAAGTCAAGCAGGTATTCACAAGTCTCCTCTATTTACTGTTGATCTTTGGACGAATCATTTAAGTTAACTGGGCCTTTGTCTCCTCATCTGTAAAATGGGAGTAATAATATGCAAAGAGATTAAATTAGGGAATGTGTTAAAAGGCTTGATAATAGTCAATCATATGGCCATACCACATTTTCATTAGCCATTCATCCACTGAGGGACATTTAGGTTGCTTCCACATTTTTGGTTATTGTTTTTTTTTTTAATTTTTTAACATGTTAATTTATTTTTGAGAGATAGAGAGAGATAGAGCACCAGCTGGGGAGGGGCAGAGAGAGGGAGAGACACAGAATCTGAAGCAGGCTCCAAGCTCTGAGCTGTCAGCACAGAGCCCGACGCAGGGCTCGAACTCACAAGCCTTGAGATCATGACCTGAGCTGAGGTCAGACGCTTAACAGATTGAGCCATCCAGATGCCCCATATTTTAAGTAATGCCAGAGTGAACATGAGGGTGCACATGATTCACCCTTAAAAAAGGAAATCCTATCACAACAAAGATGACCCTTGAGGACATTATGCTGAACGAAACAAGCCAGCTGCAGAAGGATAAATTGCATTATTCCACTTACACGAGGTGTGTAAAGTAGTCGAGTACTACTTAGCAGCAGAAGCAAGTAGAATGGTGGTTGCCAGGTCTGGGAGGGGCAGTGGAAGTCGCTGTTCAATGGGTCTGCAGTTTCAGTCCTGCAAGATGGAAAAGCTCCAGAGACTCCTGCACGGCAAAGTGCCTATAGGTGACACTACTGTGTAGTATGCATAAACCTTTGTTAATATATTTCGTGTTATGTTTCATATCACAATAAAAAAGGGAAAGGGTTGGGGTGCCTGGTGGCTCAGTCGGTTCAGTGCCTGACTTCAGCTCCGGTCATGATCTCGCAGTCCGTGAGTTCAAGTCCCCCGTCGGGCTCTGTGCTGACAGCTCGGAGCCTGGAGCCTGCTTCGGATTCTGTGTCTCCCTCTCTCTGCCCCTCCCCCACTCGGGCCTCTGTCTCTGTTTCTGTCTGTCACTCTCTTTCAAAAGTGAGTAAACATTAAACAAAATTTTTTTTAAAGGAAAAGAGCTGGGGTGCCTGGGTGGCTCAGTCGATTAAGACCTTCGGCTTAGGTCATGATCTCTCGGTTCGTGGGCTCGAGTCCCACATGGAGCTCTGTGCTGACAGAGCCTGGAGGCTGCTTTGGATCCTGTGTTTCCCTCTCTCTGTGCCCCAATCCCGCTCTCACTATGTTTCTGTGTCTCTCTTAGAAATAAATAACATTTAAAAAGTTTTTTTTAAAGGGAAAAGACTTAAGCAAACAATACCATACATTCTTTATGAATATTTACATTAGTAGTAAGTGTATAAAAACATGGGAGGAGGCTGCCTACTAATTTTTGGCAAGTAGCTGTTTTTAGGAAGGGAGAGAGAAATGGGATTGGGGAAGGGAGACTCCAATGTATTTGTTACGTTTTAATTTTTAAAACAAAAGGATCTGAAGCAAAATGGGCAAAATATTTATTAGTCAAATTGGAGTGAAGGGCACATTGGGATTTATGATCATGTATTGTGTTCAAAATATTTAACAATAATAAAGAACAAGACAGTGCTCAGCAAAGTGCTTACCACAAAGAAGGTTTCAAAGAGTAGCAGTCAAATAATACAATAATGCAAATACAAATCAAAACTCAAAGCGCTTGCAGAAGTCCAGAAGAAGTCCTGAAGCAAGAGGGAGTGTGCTGTGCTTCTGGAAGAGCGCACACATCCATGAGGCTGGGGAAGGAAACTAGGGCCAGGTCACTACGAGCTCTCAGGGGCTCAGATGCACACTGCTTAGGCTGGCGTCGATCAGGGGGCCTGCACCGCTGGTCTAGTAAGAAGTAAGATGAAGTCCCAGATCCAAAGCCTGCTCCGTTACCAGAGACTGGATACAAGGCCATTGGAACTCTCATACTGTTGGTGAGAATACAAAATGGTACAGCCACTCTGGAAAATAGTTTGGCAGTTACTGATACAGCTAAATATTCACTTACCATATGACTAGCATTCCCATTCTTAGGTATTTGCCCTAGAGAAATGAAAACTTACATTCACACAAACCTACACATTAATGTTTATAGCAGTTCTATTCATACCTGTCAAGAAATGTAAACAACCCAGATGTCTTTCAACTGGTGAATGGGTAGACAAATGATGGCACGTCTACACCAGGGGATGCTAGTCTGCAGTAAAACAAATGAACTATTCTGGATACACACATCTCAAAGGTATTATTCTGAATGAAAGAAGTCAGTCCCAAAAGATTACATACTATGAGATTCCATACATATGACATTCTCAAAAAGACATAACATAGTGATGGAGAACTATCAGTGATTGCCAGGCTCTAGGGATGTGGGGGTGGGGGTGAGGCTAAGGTTACAAAGGGGTAGAAGTAGGGCACTTTCTGGGGTGTTAAAACCTGTTGTGTGTCCTGATTGTTGTGGTTGTCACACACCTAGATACTAAAATTCATAGAACTACACACATATAAATGTCAGTATTAATATGAGTTAATTAAAATGTAATTTTTTTTTTAATCCTGGAAGCAACCATACACTTTGAAGGTTGTCAGCCATCATTACTAATAGTTCTGAATTGAGGAAGGAAGACTGAACAGTGTAAGCAAAAAATCGGGCATTTCTTAGAAAATATTTATAAATTACATTTATCCATCCAACCAACAAATCATCTGGGGTTGTTCTGACCAGCACATGTCCAGTGCTCATGGAATATCCAAAATGGAGTAGATGGAAGATATGGAAAACAGGACAAAGTGTGGTGAGTGTCAACAAAGAAGTACATTCATGGCTAAAAGAACAGTTTCGGAAGTAGTTTCTACTTAAATGAGAATTTGGCCAAGTTCATATCAAGTCCAACAGCCTTCCATTATTCTTCCCATGGCGCTATCTCCATGCAACTATTTGCACATCGGCACAAAATATCTAATTTGGCATATTTGAAAAATGTGTGGTAGTTATGTTATGTTGTATATACCTTATTAAACACAACATATCTGTCTTCAACTCCAAGTTCACTTTACATGAGATGCAAATCTACTGTATGCATATGTATTGGGAATTGGAGAGTTTCAGTTTCAGTGTGTGAATCTAGTGTCCCTCTCAATGGGGATCATTAGCAAAAGAGGGAATTAGGACATGAGAATGAAACCAGAAGGTCAGCAGAGGCTTCTTTATTCCTTTTACTTGTTTCTATTTATTTATTTCACTGAAGTCCTACAAGCAATGAAAGAACAGGCCATAGACAGCCAGTGTGTGGGGCACTGCCCATGCATGCTGGGCAAGGTGGTGCCATGGCAGAGCCAAGACCTATAATCTCAGAGACTGGCAATTGCCTTGAGAAATATCTATTTGGGATGCAAACAAATACATTTCGTGCTTATTTCCTTTTCATGACTGACAGTATTTTGTGATGTAGGGATCCCAGTGGGACCCAGAAGGCAGAACCCAGAAGGTGCATACAGTTGAAACTTAGGATAAGAACTAGATAAGACACAGAAACAATATCCCTTCACATGTGCATCACCTGAAACAAAATAAAATAACTTTGCAAATTTATTTTCAGGTATATTTTTTAAAAGAGAATGTGGAATGATGGATGGAGGAGGGGTGATTAACTGGTGAGCGAGAAAAACAAATGAGTCCTCAATGAGGTGGAGCCAGCTCCCAGATTTTCCTATGCGGGCTGCACATAGTGACTTCCTTCCAATGGGGACACGTGAAAATAGAGGAAAAAGGGTGATTTTACAGTAGAGAAACCTGGTAAATACTAACTCAGCCAGTTGATCAAGACCAACATCCACAGTGATAAGCCATGTTGACGGTATGTGCCCTCGATATGATGTGATGTGAATGGCATTTTACCTCTGTGATCTTTCTTCCCCAAACCCATAATCCCATTGTAATCATGAGAAAATCATCATATCAGGTGAGGTACGAAAACAAGCTAAGGGTCCATAGAGAGACAAATAAATAAAGAAAATGTGGTGTATACACACACACACACACACACACGCACACTAGAAATTACTAGCCATGAGAAAAGAAGGGATTTCTGGGGCACGTGAGTGGCTCAGTCAGTTGTGTCTGACTCTTGATTTTGGCTCAGATCATGATGTTAGGGTTCCTGAGATCAAGCCCTGCATCAGGCTCTGCACTTCAATGCGGAGCCTGCCTGGGCTCTCCCTCCTCCTCTCCCTCCTTCTCTCTCTGCCTCTCTGTCTCTCTTTTTCTCTCAAAATAAATAAATGCACTTTTAAAAAATACAGAAATAAAGAATTCCTGCCATTTGTGATAACATGCAGGGCATTGTGGTAAGACAGATAAGTCAGGCGGAGAAAGCCACATACTTACTGTACAATCTCACTTGTAGGTGGAATCTAAAAAAGTTGAATTCTGAGAAACAGAGTAGAGTGGTGGTTGCCAGAAGCTGGAGGATGGGGGAAAATGAGGGAAATGTCAGTCATAGCTTGGTGGTAATAGTTGACGATACTGTATTATATACTTGAAAGTTACTAAGGAAGTAGATCTTAAATGCTCTAACCATAAAAAAGAAATGCTAATTATATGAGATGATGGGGTGTTAACTAAGTGCACTGTAGTCACACAGTGTGTAAGTGTATCAACTCAACACGCTGTATGCCTTAAATACACACAATGTTATATGTCAATTATGTCTCAATAAAGATGGAAAAAGAAATTATGAATTAATTTTTTAAAAAATGAAATTCATCAGATAAATCCCAGTTGAGGGACATTCTGCAAAATACCTGACCATTATCTCTGTCGAGGTCATTAAAATGCAGGGAAAACCTAAATGTCACAGCTGAAAGAAACCTAAGGAAAAAGATAATAGAATGTAAGGTGGAGTCCTGGATGGGATCCTGGAATAAAAAACGGATATTAGGCAAAAACTAAGGGAATCTGAAAAAAAACTGTGGACTTCAGCTAATAATAATGCATCACTATTAGTTCATTAATTGTGACAAATGTACTATATTATTGTATGATGTCAATAATGGAGGAGATCGGTACGTGGGATGTTGGGAACCCTGCACTATTCTTCACAATTTTTCTGTAGCTCCAACACTATCCTTAAATGAAAAGCTTATTTAAATAAACAAGCTTAGTAAAATGTTAATGATGGAAGCATTGGTGTGCACTATAAAATTCTTTCAACTTTGGTGTGTGTTTGAAATTATTCATAATTAAAAGATAAATTTGTAAGCATTTTGTTTAAACTGCAGGGTAGGAAGAGCCTTAAAAGCTTCAAGCAGCCAGCAAGCAAACAAAGGATTGTAAATTACAGTGAACCACACAGTACTAATAAAGATGTGCAAATTGCCTCTGAAGTTGTCTTCTCTTGGTATGCTGTGTTCACTGCTTTGTGTTACTTGATACGAAATAATTTATAAGGACATTATTAATAGCTTCATCATCAGCTTTGGTTCCTGCAGCCCTGGTTTCCCCCTTGAGATTTTAAGTTTCTTAATCACAATTTCTCCTAAATGCCCCGCAGTTGGAGAGATGCTATGTATTTGCCTGTTGCCGCAGATAACCTATTATCCCACTTCAGAGAATAAAACTGGGCCAACAGGCATAACCCCCCACTTCCTGTCCTCCTACATGCACACTTATTTATAACTTCCCCATTCACCCTCTTCCTTCTAGACTCAGAGAGCCATTCAGGGTTCAGCCTTCACCCTGTCTTCGATCCTTCCAGGATCATTCACATTTCTCATCAATTATTTCATTGTTTTCCCAGATTTCAAATCTTCTGCCCCAATTCTTCTTCACAGCCTCCCAAAGCCTGTGAGTTTCATCTTCAAATAATTTGTGTCCTCCAAAAACAAAACCAACCAACCACCCAAAGTTCTCTCTCTCTCTCTCTCTCTCTCTTTCTTCTCTGTTCTCTTTTTCCCATGGCCAGAGTCCTCTGGAGGATGGTCTGCACTTGCCATCTGCACACACGTTCACTTCTCAGTGTCCAAAGCCACTCTGAATCCCTCTGATGAACTCAACAATGACTTCCCCCAAAGCCCATGCCAGAGCCTTGACTCTCAGCAGCAGGTGACACTCATGACCAAGTGCCTGCTGGACAGTCTCTCCTCCTCAGGCTTCCAGGACCCGCTCTCCCACCTTCACCCCTTTGGCTGATCCTTGTCAGCCTTTCTTGCTGGTTCCTCTTCCTCTGGTCACCCTGATTAACATCAGAGCTCTGTTTTTGGTCTTCTTATCATGCCCTTACACATTCTTCCTGCATGATCCTTCCAAGGCTTCCATCACTCTGATGCCCCTCAGATCTGCACTTCCCCACATAATACCAAGAGCCGACATATAGCTTGTAGTGAGGACCTACCCCACCCTAGGCACTATTTAAGCATTTTATATACATTATCTCATCTGATCTTTGCAACAACCTCAGGAAGGTGCAACTGATATTATTGTCCCATTTTACTGAGCACAGACAGATTCCCAAACGCCTTGCACAAATTCACACAGCTTGAAGCCAGGATCTGAATCCTGACCTATGCTCTAACCACCACACTATGCTCCTTGCAGAACATCTCCACCTAGAGGCCTTCTATTCATCTCAAACTCAACATGCTCCAAATGGAACTTAAAATCTTTTCCCCAAAATTACCTCCATTATTTTTCCAGAAGAGGATCTAGGCTTGGTGAGGCCTGGAGCTTCTATAATTGCATGCAGAAAGGCCCTTTGAGAAAACTAAAACAGTGAATACCAAATCAGGTTCAGGGTCTTGAAAGTGGCCCATGAAATTGAGGGATCCTAACACATAACTTTCATTAGCTTCATAATTAACACCCCTCCCCGAATACATTGTATATTTCAATGACCAGAATGTAGTCATTCTGGCTGGAGACTGGGAAGCTTCCTCTCCTTCCATTGTCACCCCCTTCTCTTCTTCATCCGTAAGGAATCAAGGATGCAAAGTCCCTCTTCCTCACATCTCTGGGGCATCTCTCTACCTCCTCATATAAACCATCTTCTCATAGCTCGGTTCCTCAGCCTCTCTCCTGGTCCACCTCTCATCTCTACTGGACCACCTCTCATCTCTCACTTGGACCACTACCATAGTGTACCTCCTTCCTGCTTCAGCATGGGCTTTCCCCAGCACATTTCCTGTGCTGCTGCGGGGTGGGTGGCTATCAAAAACCTACATCTTATCAATATTTATGTGACTTCCCATTGTCCTCCAGCAAAGGTCTAAATTCCTTAGTCTGGTCAACCTTGCCAGGCTTACTTCTCACTGTGCTCTCCTTTTGTTCCTGTCCAACGAATAATTTTTAAGTACTCAAGTATTCTTGAGTACTGTTATCAAGTGCCAATAATAGACTAACTAGCTGCTAAACACTGCAGTTGCAGCAGTGAACAACGCAAGATCTTTCACACCCCATGTTTCACCACACCAAACACCTTGCAGTTGCTAGGCTACGTAAGGCTGCGTTCAGCCTCTTTACCGTTTCCTGGTATATAGAAAATACTCTTAAATTCACTGATCACCTGGCTAATCACCATTTTATCCTTCATGGCTGGAAGTGTCACCTCCCTATCATCCACCAACAAGAATATATCCCTTCCTCCTTTCTACCCCAGATATGCTTCTTTCATCTACCTGACCACGAGAAGATCTCCCTTACTTCACAGTCAACTCTTTGACTGGAGAAACAGAATTTTATTCATCTCTATATCCCCACTGGGACCTGGTGCCTAGTAGGTATCATTTATCAATCCATTTATCTATTCATCAGTTCATTTATTCATCCATCCATATACCCATCTGTCAACCTTTGTGTCCATCCATATACCTATCCATCAATTCACCCATCCATCCATCCATCCAACAAATATTTCTGAATATCCTCCAGGTATCAGCTTTTTTCCTAGGCTCTGTGGATGTAGAGAAGAATAAGATAGATGAAGGCCCTGCTCTCACTAGCCCTACACTCTAGTGGGGACGGGTCAAAGAATACGGAAATAAGGGAAGCAAATAAGCCAGATAGGTGAGTGAGGCTTACTAGAAAGTAAATTAACCAGAATGGTGTCACAGAGGGTGTTGCTTTATAAGGAATGGTCAGGTCACCTTCTAAGAAGGTGTTATTTGTAATGAGACCCAAATGGTAGTGAAGAAGCAGCCAAGCAAAGAGTGGCAGAGAGTCTTGATATGGGAGTGAGCTTTGTGTGTCTGAGGAACAGAAAAGAGCAGAGTAGGCAGGTTGGAGGGGTGGGAGGTGAGTTTGAAGAGGTCCGCAGGGACAGGATCATGTAGCATCTTGCAGGCCATGGAAAGGAGTTTGGATTTCATTCTGAGTTAGGGGCATAGGTAACTTCTCAGTGAATGAAGGAGTAAGTGAATACATAAACATGGCACAGGTGCATTGTTTTGAATTTAGTCTGTCTGTGGCTTGTCTCTGCATTGAGCCGTCACCGCCACCTTTACCTGGTCTTCTCCTCTGACCACCTGGTATCAGGTGAGACCACCTTTGTCCTGCGCTCCACTCAGGTTGCTGTCGGACAAACTTTTGGCCCTGTCTCAGAACCAGAACAGAGAGACAGAGAGCAGCCTTGTCTAGAAACAGTCCAAGGCTAGCCCTTACCTCCCGCTCCAGGACTGTTTCTCTTGCAATTCCTCAGGATCTTAGGAGAAGGCAAGGGGCAGGGATGAGGGGAAGAGAGCCAGGGATGATGTGAGAACTTGGGAAACACAGAAGTTTGGCAATAGTCGGTTCAGATTTTGAATCCTTTCTCTGGCATTTATCTTTACATGTATGACCTTGGACAAGTCACTTCACCTCTCAGCTTCACTGTCCCCCCGCCCCCCCACGACATGGGGATATAAGCACCTATGTCATTGGGTCTGGGGGAAAGATTAAATAAGATATTGTGGTAAAATGAGAGGTTTTAACAAACATCATTTGTTCTCCTTTTCTTGCTTTTAACCAATGACCTTGTTGCCTAAAAGTTGTACCGTTAGAAAGCACCTTCGTTCTTCACTCCTGTTCTACAAAAGTAAGAAAATGGCAAAAATCATACGGAGTGTTTCAGTTCCCCATTTTGTTCATATCCAAGTTGATGGATATTTCCAATTTTTGACAATAACAAAAGAAATGCAAGCAAAAACCACAAGAGCTTCCCTTCTTGTTCCCTCAAGATCCAGATGACAGTCCCCGCTGCTCCCGAAGCAGATCAGCCTGTCAAAACAAGTGGCAGAGGAAGGAAGGCAATGTGGCCTCTCCAAGGCTTTGGAAGCCCAGGAGGAGGTGGGGCGTGGGAGCTCCCTGCATGACATCCCACAGAGCCTCCAAGGGCCCCCGGAACCTGCCTTCTAAAGTGCCTTCCCTTCCCAACAGAATGGGAGCAGATAATTCGGCTTCAAGAGGCTGAAGTCGTTTTTGTTGTCATTCAGTTCTTGTTTTCTTCTCGCAAAAATGTCCCGACAGACTTTGGGCCTCATCAGACCTTTTTCCTAGGAGGCCAACTGTGAACACACCCACACCCACACCCACCTCCCACATACACACACCCTGGTCCCAGTTCCTCACCGCTCCCCCATCCTCCAACCCCAGGAAGTAGGTTTCTCAACCAGCAAGGGCTGGTATGAGTCACAGGCAATTCCATTTTGTTTAGGGGCATAAGACTGCCCTCTCACTCTTGGGGCCAAAGGAGTTGCTGAGAAGGAGAGGAGGTTCTGACCCACAGGGAAATTCCCACCTCTGCACCGTGACTTAGAAACACCTTGGTCCTTTTGCTCATCTCTCTCAAGGGGTAAGAATGCCCTTGTTCCTAGTAAAGGTCCGTGTTCCCAGGATGAGGCTTAGGTCTGGGGTTGGTGCCGCTGGTGTGGCATGGGGGCGGTGGGCAGAGCGGGCGAAAGGAGGCTAATATAAACTCCACCATGGGTGGCCAGGGGGGTATGTGCATGTATGTGCTCATATTTAAGTGCAGAGGGAAGGCACGGGAATGGAAACTGAGGCCGTGCATATCTGGCACCATAGCTGGTTACTGGTGCTTTCAAACTTTCCTTCAGGAGCTGCTGCCTTCAGGGAGACAATAAATGAGAACACCATGACATGCTCCTAGCCCGGCCTGCCACCCCCCTCCACCTAGCCCTCTCCCCAACCCTCAGTGCGTGAGGGAACGTGGTCAGGTCTGTTGTAACCACAGAGTTCTCTCCCCTCAGCTCAGCTGGGACTAATCAAAGAAGAGGGGCAGGGGCCCTCTCTTCCTAAGGTATCATGGTGGTAGGAGGAGAAGGGGTCTGCTGGGGAGGGGACCCCCAGATTCCATGAGGGATGTTTCCACAACTCCTTGAAGATGAGGAGGATGAGTCTTCAGGAAGATTTGGATCAGGCATCCTTGGTTCTTTTCTTTTCTCTGGTGAAAATGATGGCCCCCTGTTCTTGTGATCCACCTGCAGGCTACCCATCGTCCTTGAAAGGGATAGAGAGGAGAGAGATAAACCAAGCAAAGCCAACAGACTTTGAAAACGACCATAGATCTGATTGTGAGCACTGCCCTGGGGACCAGCTCTGCCTACAGCCCTTCCATCCCAGGTCACTCAGAGGCTGCCACAGGGCCATTCTGGTGACCCAAATCAGCACTTGCCTCAGGTCACAGAGGGCTTTTGAGGCCGAAGGTGGGTGAGCGCCCTGGCATTCTTTCATCCTAGATAAGAGGTCAGTGCAAAACGGCACTGGCCAGACAAACCACAGGAAGGAGAGAAATTCAGAGTCATTCAGGAAACAGAAGACACTTCACTGAACCCAGAGATGGGGTAGATCGCTACGTGTGACTTTTAGGAGAAAAGGGAACATGACAACAGATATTGTTAGTGAAGGTCTATCAGAAAAGAAAACGTCTTACAGCACGAGAGCCCGGGGAGGGGACAAGGCCGTTCTGCGTTCTGGTTATTGTCTTCGCCAAGCCCAGTGCCAAGACCCACGATGGCCTCTGTTCTACCAGCCAGGCAACGTCTCAAAGGTTCCTCCACTCCCAACGTGTGGGGTTCACTTCAGACAATCTGAAACCCAAGAAATGTGAGATCCTGCTCCCGGGGCTGGGGCTTAATGGAGATTGGATTGTGCTTACTCCGGCAGAGGGCAGAACAGCACTGCTCTCTTCTCCTGCCTCTCCCCCCACCACCACCCAGTCCACAGCTACAGGACATGCTCTTTGGCCAAAATGTGGCCTTTCTCCAGGAGTCACAAGCTGCGCGCCAGATTAGCTCCTGAGTCCTCGGCTGGCCTCACAATGCTACTGCTTTGAGCATGCTGCAGGCTGTGCCTCGAGAAGCACAGGAATGTACAGGGGGCTGGAGCCTCTCACCTGGGGTTTCCCTCCGTCCCTTATATGGTGAGGCCTCTCCTGAAGGCTTCATCAACACCCTTGCCCCCAGTTAGATCCTGCCTGGCCGCCGTTTCCTGCTAAGATGACTGCATCCTTTCGCAACCTGCCCTCTCTTAGCAAAGTAGGGTTTGGGTGTTGTTCACTAGGTGGACCCCAAAACTGAAAAGAACAAGAATCAAGCGGCAGTGTTTGCTCCCTAGGAAATGTGCTGTTTCTCTGGAAGACTGCGGAAGCCCCAGATGCATTTGGCATGCAAAGCTACATCAGCAGAACAGCAGGTTCAGACTAGAAGAGCCAGTTCCGTTCCGCTGGAAGAGAGAGGATGCAGAATGTGGTTTTTCAGTTCCTGGGGCCTCAGGAGCTCTGAAACTCCCTCTCTCCCTGCCTTGCTGCACCGCTGCTGTTGTGGAGAAAACTGTGCCTACTCCTGGTATTACACTGAGGCTCCTGCGGCCTCAGTTTCCTTGTCAGTGAGATGGAAAACCTAATTTCAAATTCTTTATTTATGATGTGAGAGAGATAGGGATGACTCTCATGGGCCTTTCGGCAGCCTCCCCCACCCCTCCATTGCCCTCTCTCCTTCTCCCCTGCCTTAGCTTGTTCTTTCTTTTTTCCTCGCATTCTCTGGGTCCCCTGGCCTCTCTCCTCTCTGCCCCCTCCAGGCAGGAAGACCAGAGTCTGCCTTTTTCTGGTTAAGAAGTCCTGCTTTGCAGAAGCATAGCCAATTTATGACCCTGCCCTTCCCAGCTGGGAACAATGTTTATTTACATTTAGGAATATAAGGAGAGAGGCTTAGCTGTGAGTTTCTGAGGCCAGGGAAAATTAGAGCCATGCATAAAGGGTTTGCCTTCACCAAGGTGCTGAGCTAGTGCTGGGCCCAGGAGGCTGTGGGGCCTGGGGAGGGGAGTGTCAGAAAGGAGGTGGTCTGATGCTCTTTCTGATTTTGGGAATTAACTCAATGTTCTCAAGCCAAGAAACAGAGAGAAGCAAAGCAGGGAAGTGGGAGGCAGAGTATAATACAAAGAGACAGAGAGAGAAAAACTAAAAATCAAAACCGTAAAAGGAAAAAGTGACATAGTCCTTAAATATATATTTTTTTAATCATAAGGAAGATTTGAAGAGAGCAGAAAGGGTATAAAGGGGGATTTGTCCTTATTTACTACTAAATAGAAACCTCCCACAGCAGGTGACTGGTGACCCAGGAAAGTACCATAGGAACCAAGGTCTGTTAAGAATCAGCAAGGTCCCCAGGGCCTTTGTTCCTATCCTATAGGACGACTTATACCTCCTACATTTTTCTGGGGTGCAGGGCGGTTGAGAAGTATAGTAGACAAGACACAGGAGCTTGCCCTGGAGGCCCAAGTCATAAGTTGATTTTTCTGGGGCGCCTCACGTCCCCTTGTCCCCTGCATATCCCTGTCCTACTGTTGTCCCCAAGCTGGAGATGATGTCATGGAAGGGGAACAGGGTCCTGGGATCGTACAGCTCCCAGTAGGAACCCAGGATCTGCTGTTGATGAGATGTGTGTCTGAAGCAAATCACCTAATCTTTCAGAGCCTTGGCTTCCCCATCTGGAAAATGCAGACACTAATATCTCACAGCCTTATTATAAGAATTGTTAATAATAGTAAACAAGGAAACAGTTAATGGTTTCTGCACCCAACTGCCATGTATTCAGCACTGCCCTGAGTCTGTGCTGTACATCCATCATCCCAGTTGGTCCTCACATCATTCCCTCCAGGTGAGGACCACAAAACACCCTCAATTTCTACACAACATACAGAAAGTCACAACCAAAAGCTACTGTTGATAGGGTGGCTCCCTAATCCCTTCCCATTAGCAGCTGGCACATGACTAGGAAATGTGAGCTTCCTTTCCTTCCCTAGCCTGTCACCTGTTTGGGTTTCTGTTTGGACCGGCCCATTGCCTGCCACCAGAGCCCAGGGCCTGCGCAGCTACAGAGCCCTGGAGAAGCAGCTCGGCCCTGGCAGGGGCCGGGCAGCACCCAATCCCAACTCCATCGGCCAGTAGCTAATGGTTAAGGCATCTTGGGCAAAGTCACTTCATCGCAGTCTCTGACTCCCTCATATCTAAAATAGAGATGGAGGTGGTGGGATGGGTCCTCCTGCCCAGAGAGGCTGTTTCGAGGACCCAGGGTAGGGAGGAAGTGTTACTAGTCCAGGGAGAAACTACAACTCACTAGACAGACAAAATTCCTTTCCTCTGTCTCAGCCCATCCAGGAGCCTGGCTTTGACCTGTGGACCCCAGGGGCACAAAGGAGAAGCCAGGCTGTGGCTGCATCCAGGCTTTGGTGGGGGAAAAAGAGGGACCATGCAATCTGGAATTGAAATTTACTAGAATCTGGAATTTAGGCCAACACTCCATTGGAAAAGCAGTCAAATTTCAGGGTAGATGCATAGGCTAAGGGCTCAGATGCATAGGACTTCAAGTCCTTGTTCTGTCCCTTAAGAGTTGTGTGACCTTGGGCAAGTCATTATCTCTCCAAGCCTTAGTTTCTTCACCTGTAAAATGGGAAAATTAGCGATACCTCCAAGGATGGATATAACAAAGCTTGGAAAACACTTGGCGGAGCCTCCTACACACAGCAAATTCTTCCCCATGCTGCTGGTGCTGCTCCTGTGCCTTTGCAAAGAGCCGAGGGGCTCTCTAGCTTCCTGTCCCCACCTGATCCGGGGCCTCACCCCCACTGATGCCCACAACCAACTGCGAGTGGCACTTACAAGGTACAAGAAACAGTGTTTGAAAAATGAAAGTTCTGTGCTGCTCATGGACTTTCTATTTAAATTTACTGATTCCCTAATTATAATCTCAGCAAGAAAGAAGACCAAGGACCAGCGGGGGTTGTCGAGGAGCAATTACTTGGCAATTTTCTTTTTTCCAATGGAAGCAGAGGGAGGTGGAAGAACAGGACGAAGGGCGGAGCTCAGATTCCCTACTCTGTCCCTTTATCTGGGCTTAATGTTCTCTGTCCATTGGTAGGGCTGGGTGCTGCCTTGGAGGCGACTCAGCACTTCCCTTGGAGGGTGGGCCTTGGGAATGGTGCCTGGGGGGTGGGGGGGATGGGGGCTGGCAGTGGCGGGGGCAGGGGGAACTACCCATAGACTAACATCTCTCTGGCATTTCTCTCTTTCTTGAAAAGCCAAAACAAGCCTGTTCATTCCTTCCCTCCTGAGTACATACCCATTTAGTAGATCTTTTTTTTCTTTTTTCAAATTTCCCAAAGTGTTTCCCAAGAACACTTGCTCAGAATTACCCAGGGTGCTTGTCAAAGATTCTAGGCCCCAAAGTCTACCTACACAATCAGCATCTGCCAGCTGGGCATAGGCATTGGCATCTACAGTTGACTAGCAGCCTGGGAGATTCTGATGGAGGCCCAAGGTTGAAAGCCAATAAACTCCTGAGCCCATCCTATTTCCACCTAGCAGCAAGATGCAAGTGGGGGCCCCATGTCTGACACTTAGCAATTGATCATCACATCCTTGGGCAACTCAGGTCATCAGCTCTTGGGTGCCTGTGGTCATTGGCTTTAGAAGTGTCAGGTGCAGAAAAGGATGGCTGGAGACTTGCCTTGTCCTCTGCACAAAATGACCCAAAACAGTACGTTGTCGTTTGCAGAACACCAGATCCAGAAGGACTCTAAGCAAGCAATTTCTAAGCCTGAGAGCAAAGCTGTGGAGTCAGACTCACTCGGCTTAGAAATCCGCTCTGCCACCACTTACCAAGCAGAACAACTTTGGACACAGGCAGCCCCTCTCTGTGCCTCAGCTTCCTCAACTGTAAAAGTAAGATCATAATAGAACCGTCCTCCTGGGAGGACAACATGGGATTATGTGCATACACACAAGCACGTGTACACACATGAACGCCACACAGGACCTCAGAGAGTGTGGCCGGCCCACATGAACTGCTAGTCACCACTATTTGTATTGTCAGAGACTTACTGGATACTGCACGCATACTCACGAGTCCTCACCACCTCCTGTCTGGTAAGTATGCTTTTGTCCCGCTTTACAGAAGGGGAAACTGAGGCTCAAAGAGATGAGGTAGCTGGTGCAAGGTTAAAGAAGCAGGAAGGTCACAGCCACTGGTTTATTCATAAAATATCGACTGCTTTCTGTGTGCCAGACTCTATTCCAGGCATCGGGGATTTTGTGGTACACGAGATAGACAATGTTCCTAGTCTCTTGGCAATCAAATCTAATTGGGGGAAATTTGGAAATGAAACCATCTGACTCCAGAGCCCATGGGTCTGACCATCAAATTGCTTCCTTGACAGGTGATAGGTCTTATTGTTGCAAGCACACAGCTGGAGCCTCTCCCATCCCCCATCCTGTGTCAGGGTTTCTGGGACTCTGTGCTTGGTGGGACTTGCTAAGAAGACCTCTGATCCGGAGGTGGGGGAACAGGCTTAGGGTAGAACAGAGACCAGAAGGTTCAGTATGGGTGTCCTAAGTTCTTGCAAACTGTGAGGAGAAACACCGTTCATTTTGTGGTCAAATCTAGCCTTTGCTGCCTGTGATTCCTGAAAATATTTTCTAGAGTTGGCTGAGACCTCCCCAGTGCTAGGACAGAGGGCTGCCCAGACCCACATCCTCTCTGGGGTAGCAGGGAGGCTACACCTGGCAAGTGGGTGGCAGGTGGGGACCGGGAACTTGGGCTCCCTCTAGTGAGGCGGTGGAGCAGTGCAGAAAACACCAGCATCTTAGGCACAAAGCAACCTCGAAAGAACTTCCTTCCCATCAAGAAGATGATGGGGTTGAGTGAATCCTGGTCAAAAATGGCACCTCCTGTGGCTACCAAGGACAGCAACAACTCCGCAGCAGAGCTGTCTGGAATGCTCACTCTTTTGTGGTACTTGCCTCTAACCTGAACTTCCCCAGCTGTGCACGTACACATCCCTGGGTCTAGCCCCATGTAGCTCAACCCCCAGGCCTCCACTGGAGGTGGCCTCCTCACCTTCCTTTTTGCCACACCAGGCACATACTTCTTTTTCTTCTGGGCCTGTTGGGCTTGCCCTGGACCCCAGCCTGCCCACCACCACCACCCCTGGGCTAGGGGCAGGGGTGTGTAGATCATGACAAAGATTGGTCCTGACTCCCATTTCCAGGCTCAGCTTTGCCTCCTGGAAACACCACCCAGTATTTTTGGAGCCACTTAGCATCCTAATGATTAGCAAACTATTGCAACCAGATGCCTAGGCTCTGCTGAGTCAGCAAAGGTCCCAACAGCAGTGAGGAGCAGACCCTGGCCAGTGTACCTGGGAACAAGTCACATGACCTCTCAGGGCTGCAGTCTCCTTGTCTAAAAATTGAAACAACTGAGGTTAAAACGGACAAAATATGGGAAAGCACTCTGGGAAGTATCATACACAAGCTGTTGTTGATATTTCTATTATGTCTGAAACAGAGAAGTCAGCTCAGATGCCTTATCCTTTAAGACTCAAATGGCTTTTACCTGAATGTCCCCCCACCAAGTAGTAGACCCCTTCCCCTCTGAACCTCTCTGCTATTATGCAGAGGTGGGGGGTTATGGGTAGGGTAGAGCTTTTCCCAGTCATCTGGACCTCTGAGCACCTGCTTCCACTGAATTAAGCCAGTTTAGGGACCCACTTGGTTTCCTATGTACCCTGGACCTGCTGTACATCAAATCTATCTGAATTTGTAATATGGCCCCTTGTCCTAATTTTCATTAAAAAAAAAAAAAATCTGACATCCCTTGTGTGTAGCCATCTTCATAAGAGACAGAGGAAGTTTACCACACAGATGACTGTCTGTGTCAGATGTGCATCCTCCGAGACATCCTCTGGCTACTTCTGGTACCTTCAGGTCAACCTCCCTCTCCTCGTTCCTAAGTCCTCATCAGTTCTCTCCCATCCCAATTCCTGCTTGTTCCTATAACAGAGAAGTTTAAATATTTCTTTCCGTGTCTTCTGTCAACTTGTGTTTATCAAGGCAACATTCAGGACCGAGACCCCAACAAAGACAAGTCCTTCCCTGAAAGGAATTTAGGTGACAGCCAATGGGATAATAACGTCTTTCTCTTCACTACATTTTTATTTCTCTCCGGGCTCCCCATTCATGTGGACCAGAGATAGAAGAGAGTGAAGGCTGAAGGGACACTAGAGCAGGGGGAGATGTGGAAGGGCCCAGAGAGGGGCTCCAATGCCTCTCCTTGTTCCACTGCACAGTTACTTTCGAGGGGTCTCTGCTCCCCATCTGGAAGTTGGAGAATCAAACTCAAGCATTTTTCCATCTACATGGCAGCATCTTATTAAAGGTATGTCCTGTGAGGACAGAGTTCACTGTTAGGGACGCAGGACCCACACCCTTTCCAAGCTAAGTTGAAGCCACGTAAGGAAGGGAGCCCAGGAAACTCACCTTACATCCAGTCCTTTGTGCTTTTGCTCTGGAACCTCTGAAACCCAAGGACACCTAGCTTTCAGACTCCTGGCCAGAGAGAGAGAGACAAGAGCTGTGAGTGGTAAGGAGGCAGACAAGAGCTGTGAGTAGTAAGGAGGTAAGACTCCCAGTAATTCGAGATTTCAGATAATTCCATGTGGGATCAGAACACTCCAGACAGGCCAGTTATGGGTCTCAGATTCTTCACCTGTATAGTGTGCTGTCTAGTTAGCATTACAACAATAGCAACAGTGACTGCAGATAATAATAGCTGCCATTATTTGAGCACTTACTATGTGCCAGATACTACACGCATTTTTCACTGGATACAATAATCATTTGATGTCAGTAGTTATTACCCTCATTTTATAGATGGGGAAGTTGAGACTTAAATGATTTCCTTTGTCTAAAGTCACATAAGTTGGAGGTGTAGGAGCTGGGCACTGTCTCTTAAGCACTATGCCATTTAATGCTTATGTACAATTTGCAATTTAGAAATGTAATTCTCATGTATTATTTCGTTAATCCTCATCTGGATACACCCAACCTGGAAGCTATTTTACAACCATATCACAGACAAGAAACTGAGGCTTAAATAGACACAGGGGTCTGCCCGCCTTTCTTTTGCTTATAAGAGCATGAAGGTGGTGCAAAAGTAAGGGGTCTTGACTCTGCATCAGGGAGATCACTTGAGGACAGCGGTGGCTGGGGGTACTTGTAAAAGGAGTGGCGGACGCCTTCTCTACCACGAGCAAACTTACAGGCTAGACGGAGAAAAGTGATACAAACCACCCAAGGAGGCTTAGAGTCACCTCCAGCAGCCTAATGCCTCTTGCCCTTTCCAGAACACACCAGCTTGGCACTGGCTTGAATTCCTCTAAGAGTTGAGTTGGTTTTGCTGTCTGAGGCACTGGGCACGGTGACAAGGGGCGGTGATCTCTGATCCGCAGTGAGCATCATACGAGAGTATGGGAAACAGCCCCTCCTCAGCACCCCACTACGTGCCCTATGCAAATGCCTCCCTGTCTCCTGCCTGTCCATTAGCCACCCAGGACTCTGCCAGCCCCTCTGGACACTGATGTAATTACCAATAAGAGGATGAATATTTAAAGGGACTCTTACTTAACTGGCAAGTGCTTCCTCTCCAATTCCCTCCATCACTGTCTCTGGATGGATTCTAGAAAGATTGTTCTGACTTTGACCTGGAGCTGCCTGTGGTTTGGCCTTGTGAGTGGTCATGTGACCATTCTCCCCACTGTCTAGGTGTGGGGCCTTAAAGGTGGAGGGGACCAGTCATTCTGGCCTGGCTGTGAACATTAAGGCCCGCTGCCCTATTCTGCAGAGGACCTGGCCAGATAGGACGCTGACTTGCTGGGGGGAGGGGGAAAGAATCACAAAAACGAAAGGGACTAGGCACCATGACTGATTTCCCCTTTGTTATTATTGACACCTCACCTCAGTGCCACCAAGGGACAGTTTCTCCCCAAAGCCAATACTTAATCTCAGACTTCTGGCCTCCAGAACTGTGAGAGGTGAAATTCCTGCTGTTTTAAGCTTCTTAGGAGGAGATGACTTGTTACAGCTGCCACAATGAACCCATACAGAGAGGAAGAGGATGAGGGAGAGTCGAGAAGGATTCCCCGTGTGACTGCCTGGCTGTCCCAGAGGCTGATGATATGGTTTGTTGAGCTGGAGAATGATGGAGAAGCCACGTGGCCTATTTGCAAAGAGCAGGACCCTGACTGGGGACACGGGACAGGTATACATACGTTCATGAGAAAGCAGGAGAACAGAAGCATCCAGAACCCATCTAGGAATTGGGCCCCAAGCCTTAATCTCTGAGGGGCTGCTTTCAGTGACTCTGGGAGGCAGGGTGGGAAGCAGCCCTGAGACTTAAATTGGCCTGTCTTCGAGGGCTCTCTGTTGGTCAGCCGGGAGCCAACACTGCCCACACCTGTGGCCTTTGGTGTCCAGTTACAACTGATTCTTCTCTTTCCACGATTACAAAATAAAGGGGTCCCCGTGGTGTTCCAGGAGCGAGTCCGGTTGTGAGTGTAGTGTGCTGTGGGGTCAGAAGACAGCAATGGGAAGGACATGCCAATGGGCAGCAATAGGGCAGCCACTGGGGACACAGAGGGAGAAGGGGTGGCTTCGGGGACCAAATTGGCCTCCTCTCAGTTTCTGTCTGGAAGCAACAACAGCCGCACACCCCTCCTTCTCGCCGGTTCTGTAGATAACTGTGGCTCCTCTGGCCCACAGCGGGCCCTGTGGATCTGCTGACACACTGAGTGCAGAGGACATCGGACCCGGACACGAGCTGCCCTGCCCTCCACGCAAATGAGCCTGAGGCCGTCCAGCCAACAGTGCTGATGAATTTCCATCAGCCTTCAGGCATCATTTTCTCATAATTACAGCAGGGTCCACTGAGAACACGGAGCTGGCATGCCCCTAGAACAAGGCGAATCCCTCTCTGAGGATCCACGTAAGGAGAAGGGAATTTTTTTTTCCTGAGAGTTAGAGGAAAAATAAAATCTGATTTAATTCTTGGGAAATTGCCTTTTTACCCACCTGTGTAAGCCTGTATTTAAATGCTAATATGTTTGGCCTGCTGGGATAACACATTTATTATTTTTTTTCCCGAGCAACAACAACAACAACAAAATCATTTATTTATGAGAATTCTAGAATCCCCACCCTTTCTCCTGAGTTCCTCACTTTCATTTCCACCTACCAGCTGGATGTGTCTCTCCCCAAGACATGTGAAATCTGAAATCATCTCCCTCTCCAGACCTGATCTTTTTATTTATACCTTTCCTGGTTCTGTTTCTAGAACTATTGATGGCTTTGATCCCCTCCTGTTCCCCAGACTTTCCTCTAATCAGTCACCAGTCCCATTGATTCAAACTCTTGGGGCAAATCACCAAATCTGACTGAGTCTCTACTTCCTCATCTGTAAAATGGGTGTAATGAATAATATTGACCCCAGGTGCTTGTTGTAAAACCCAGATAATCCAAATATGACACCTAGCACAGCGTCTGGTAACAGACTAGCAAATCATGATGATGATTTTTATAGTGGCCATGACCCCCATGGAACCTGCCCTCTTCATCTTAATGGTTATTCTATCATGAACTGTTCAGCGAGCTCTGAGAGGACTCTCTCCCGCTGATTAGAAAATACAGACTGGGGCGCCTGAGTGGCGCAGTCGGTTGAGCGTCCGACTTCAGCCAGGTCACGATCTCGCGGTCCGTGAGTTCGGGCCCCACGTCGGGCTCTGGGCTGATGGCTCGGAGCCTGGAGCCTGTTTCCGATTCTGTGTCTCCCTCTCTCTCTGCCCCTCCCCCGTTCATGCTCTGTCTCTCTCTGTCCCAAAAATAAATAAAAAAACATTGATAAAAAAAAATTGTTTTAAATAAAAAAAATAAAAAGAAAAAGAAAATACAGACTGGTCACCATCTGCTTCAGATATTTGCATGCTCTGAAATCCTTTACCTTATACATCTGCTTGCTTGTTTATGGTCTGAGTGCCCCTATCCCACTCCACCCCTAAAATGCAATTTCCACAGGGGAAGGGATGTTGTCTCATTCACTGGTGTGCCCTCAATACCTGGCACAAGGTGGGATTCTACAATTTCGGAAGGAAGACAGCTAGATTGACTGCTCATTGAGTTGCTGACCTTCAGCTTCAAGGGCTCCCTTCTCGGTCCTGCTCCGTGATGCTTGGTTGGGACTCTGCAAGCCACATTTCTGCTTTGCCAGCAGCCCCAAGGTAGGCTCTGCCAGCAGGGGGACAAGGAGGCTGCAGGCTGGAGGAGAGGGCCATGTTCCTTCCAGGAGACTTCCTGTTCCCGCCCTGTGTCCCCAGTGCAACTAGCAGTGACATCAGGTTCCGGTGGCAGCAATTGGTTCATTTCTAATACATATCTTCTGAACTCCCAGAATTGACCTCATAGTTCCGCTTCAGACACACCAGCACCAGCCAGCCAGCCAGCCCCCCATCCTCGGAAGAACGGGTCTGTGCCTCATGGAGCCCCTCCTCCAGGCTTCTAGGTTCTGGGATCCCAGTTCTTTGTCCCCTTCCCCTGTCCAGGGAGAAAGCTGGCAGCTGCTTCCCATAGTTACCACCTCTGTGATTCCTCAGTGTCCCCTTCTGCCTTATCAGTCCCCCAATACCCGTATAACATTCTTGCTCTCCAAGTAGCTCGTGTGGCTGTGTCTCCTGGCTGCCGTGTGACTGAATCTCTGCCGAGCCATGCCCCCACCACCTGGCCGCCCACCCCCACAGCCATGGCTGTCGACAAGATTCCTCCCAGGACGTTTGTCTCAACTCACTCCATCATGCTTCCAGGAACAGGGAGTTTATGATTATAATAGCTGCTTGCTTCTTTCAAATCAAGGCAAAATATGTCTTCCTCAAACTGCCAGTTGCTTTAATTTTGAGCCCTAGTGAGGATAGGAAGTAAATTTCTATGAATTTTAAACATTTTTAATGTTTATTTATTTTTGAGAGAGAGACAGAGCGTGAGTGGGGGAGGGGCAGAGAGAGAGGGAGAGACAGAATCCGAAGCAGGTTCCAGGCTCTGGGCTATCCGCCCAGAGCCCGAGGTGGGGCTTGAACCCAGGAAACGTTTCCAACTGACCCGAAGTCAGACGCTTAACCGACTGAGCCACCCAGGTGCCCCTAAATTTCCATGAATTTTAGAGTCAAATGCCAAATGGTCTTAGATTCAAATTCTGCCTTAGCTGTGTGGCCATCAGCAAGTTACTTTCCCTCTCTGGGCCTGTTTCCTCATCTATAGACGGGGTAGAATAATAATACTTTGCTCACCGTGCTGTAAGGATTACATATGTGAGGAAAAGTACTGAGAGTAGTTACCTCCACATGTAAGACTCGGTGAACGGACAGCATGTCTGTCCTCTTAGCCTTGCTCTCAGAGGGGTCAGCACACTCTTGTGGGCACAGACGACATCTGGAGCCCCCATCTGCCTCTCCTCCTTCCCTCTGGAAATGCCGTGTGAAGATTCCTGTAAACAGTATCAGGCAGAGCAATGACTCTGTCTTCCCAAGCTCCTTCCGCTAATGCACATCTGTGACAGGGAGGCTGACTAATTACAAACCTGCGGATGATCTAATTTCCTGTTGCCACCTGAATGCTCCGTTACCGTGTGGCCTTTTCTGTTCCTTATTTGCAGAAGAGGGTATTCCTCAGGCAGAGAACGATTCTTCCCTATACTCTGCTATCACGAACTTAATACTGATGCAACTGGCCTTTCTTTGCGGGGAATGTTCTTGGCACACTAAACACCTTGCCCACGTTTCTGGGGGTTCTGCCGTGTGATAGTTTGGATGCCGCTGACCCTCTCTGGGCCTGAGTCGTTTCTCTCATACTGAGAGTTCAAATGCTTGATCCTTGTTGAGATCAGAGGAGAATCTGAAATGCTTAGTGCTTGAGTTACTACGAGGGGAGATTGAAAATTGGAGCCTGGCTCTAGGATTTTCGGTAATCACAAAGCTTTACCTATCTATACCTATGGAGCTGTTAGGGGCTAGGGGCAGGCGTGGGGGCACCACCACCACAAGAGTGGCAGCAGTAGGAGCAGTAACAATGACCTCTGCACTGACAGACTGGCTTACCATGCCAGATACTCTATTGAGCACATTGATTTCATTGTAGCCTCCAAATGAGATAAGGGTTATTATTCCCATTTTCCAGAAGGAATAACTGAGGCTCTACTGCTTGCTCAACCGCCTTTAGATTGCAGACCCTAGAATCTCAGGCCCGTCATTGGCCTCTGGACTTGCTGTCCTTTCAGCTGGAACAGTTATTACCCCGCAGAACTTTGTGGCTGGTTCGGGGTCTCTGCTTAAATGTCGTTTAACGGGGCAAAGCTTTTCTCAGTGACTCTATAACCTAGAAACTCCTGTCCCTCTCCACCCACTCAATAAGCTCTCTTTTCCTTCACAGCACAGTCCTGTATGCAGACACAATGTCCTTCGGCCTCAGGAATGTGACCCCAGTAAGCCCAGGGACTTTGTTTCCTACCTCACTGTGTGCTCAGTGCCTGGAGCAGAGGCCGAGGTGGTATGTCTTCAGCTCGCATTCGCGCAGAGTGAAGGAGCAGGTGTTTCAATGCCTGGGGCAAAGGGCGGTGCTCTTAACCATTACCTGTCTTGCCTGGAGGGGGGATGAGGTACTGGTTCTCGGGATTTTCCAGCTCCCTCAGACAAACAATACTGTTGTTTTATTCCCCCCTACATTTCAAATGCTAGGATTCCAGATTTTGAAGCTGGAGCCCAAATGCAATCCCCACCCCGACCCCAACAGCCGGCCATCTCCTGCCATCCAGAAACAGATGCAGCCTACAGCCTTCTGAGAGTCCCTCCTCCTGCAGATTCCTGGCCACAGCTAATGCCACTAAAGTCACAGTCACTGTTTCCTCTGGCTTCTCAGTCTTCAGTGTCCCTGCCTCATGTGGGATGGGAGAGAGAAGCAACAGGGTCTAGCCGAGAGTTCTGTCCGACAAAGCTCAGAGGGTAGCACTCTCCTCGGCAAATGGCCAGGTAGATACCACAGCCTCCCTCCATCTTTCTCTAAACTCTCTCCCCCTCCCTGGTGCCAGGTAGCGCTGCTCTTTGCCTGCTCCTTGCCCACCAGGTGTGTTCCGTGACCTAGTTCTTTCTTCCTCCTTCTTAAAAAAATTTTTAAACGTTTTTATTTATTTTTGAGAGGACAGAGACAGAGCACAGTGGGGGAGGGGCAGGGAGAGAGGGAGACACAGATTCTGAAGCAGGCTCCAGGCTCTGAGCTGTGAGCACAGAGCCCGACGCGGGGCTCGAACTCACAAGCCTTGAGTTCATGACCTGAGCTGAAGTGGGATGCTTAACCAACTGAGCCACCCAGGCTCTCCTCCTTCTCTTTCTTCACACTTACCTGCCCTGTGTCTCCAGTCCACTAAGATTCTGCAAAGTGAAGAAAGTTCATCAGACCAATGGATTCTTTTTTTTTTTAATTTTTTTTTAATGTTTATTTTTTTTTTTGGGACAGAGACAGACCATGAACGGGGGAGGGGCAGAGAGAGAGGGAGACACAGAATCGGAAGCAGGCTCCAGGCTCTGAGCCATCAGCCCAGAGCCCGACGCGGGGCTCGAACTCACGGACAGCGAGATCGTGACCTGAGCTGAAGTCGGACACTTAACCGACTGAGCCACCCAGGCACCCCAGACCAATGGATTCTTAACAAGGTCCGGTGCCTGATGATGAATCCACTCCACCGTAAGGTTGGGAGGGCACTGACCTTGTGTGTCCAGTTCGCCTGGCTTGGTGTTTTCTACATCCTGGGAGCTTGGTTAATATTGGATATGTGAATAAGTGAACAAAAGACATTAACATTCCCAGATAGTATGTGCATTTTAACTGGCACCTTTGATGCCTTAAGGCAAAGAGTGAACAGTGTGTCAATTTCAAGCCCTAAGACATCAAGCATGATGGGATATTTTCTGTCACAATGTCTTTCTCTGTACATGCTGTGACTTTCACCATGCCGGTGAGTCAGAGCATGCAGGCCACTTTGGGGCTCTGTGCTTGTTGGCTGTCTTCAGGGTCTGGTCTTGGAGCTGAGCTTTGATGGTGACCCCCCCCCCCACCCCCAAGGGTTGAGGTTTGCTTCAAGATTCACTTCCACGTGAGTCATGTAAGATGGGGAAGAAACCAGGCAGGGAGCATGAGTTCACTTATCTGGCATTTTGTCAACGGCAGTCAGTCCATCCTCCGGCCCTTAAGCAATCTGCTCGTCTCCAACATCCCAGCGAAGCAGATAACAGGGAGACAAGAGAGGAAGAGAAAGACTTTCCCAGGGCATAGCGTAGTTCAGCTGAAAGTAGGTTTCATACCTGCTGTTCATGTGGCCACCGTGCACAGACAGTGCCCGTGCTGATGGCCCAGGAGGACCTTTTGAATCACCAAGGAAAGTAAAGGGTGAACGTCATGGGAGAGGTTCAGGCCCTGTGGGGGGATGGGGTGGGGGGGTGGGGGTGGGATGAGACGTCCTGCGAGGTCCCTTCTGACCTGTACAGTCTGTGGGACTGAACAGCAACCAGACTTTTTATTAAACGTATTTGCACCCTGGACTTGATATTTGCATATCACCTTGCAGTTTTACTTCTAAGAGTATTTTACTGTAATCAAATCAAATTCCCCTGTGGCATTTCTGAGGAACACTCTCATCATCCAGGCAAGTCCTAATTGCACTCCTATCCTAATGAGAGCGCAGACTCTTGCCACGCAGCCGACTTTGAGACGGGGCGGGGGTGGGGGGGTGGGGGTGCGCCTCGAGCCGGAAGCAGTCGAGGCATTGGCCTTCCAAGTCACGGAGGCAGCCACCCCTGCTGCAGGTGCCCAAGGAACCTCACAGGCCAGCTCGCCGGGGCTCCGGCTCAGCCCGACTACATGATGCAAACCAGGCTGCTCGGCTGCTGCCTGTAAACTTTCCACTGAGTGCCGAGCCGCGGCTTTCGGCTCTGTGGGGAGTTCACCCACATCCCGATCAAGGCAGGGAGAATTGATCTATTAGATTAACCAGGAGGGAAAGAGCGGGAGAGCAAGCAGGAGCTGCTGAGCGGAGTGTTTTTGCGTAGCTGTCCCCTCCCTTCTGACTCGAGTATTAATTGCTACATTACCACTGCCATGTAAGAAAGACAGCAAAGCCTGGGAGAGCTCCAGCTCCTCCCTCCCTGCTCCGCTCAGTCTCACTCCTCCTTGGTGCCTTCGGAGCACCCTGTGCCCTGGCAGTGTGTCCCGCTCCCAGCCCTGGCATCCGGAGGTCCTCGCCTGGTGAGGACTTGAGTGGACAGCAGGAGGGGGTGGAGGGAGGGAGGGAGGAAGGGAGCAAACATCGTGCCCTGCAGGCTTTCTGGATGCAGAAGCCAGACTCACTGCAGAGGCAGCTGTTCTGTTCCCAGAGCTTCTGGGGTACATCCGGCTCTCAGGGGTTGCCTAGGCGGGCTCCAAGTTCCAGGATCGCGCAAGGTGGGTGCCTTCCCTTCTGGGCGCTCACAGCAGAGCCTACCTTCCCTCTGCCACCATGAGCGGCTGTTCCAAAAGATGCAAGCTTGGGTTCGTGAAATTTGCCCAGACCATCTTTAAGCTCATCACTGGGACCCTCAGCAAAGGTAGGGAGCCTGGCCTTGACCCTCGTCTTGTGTCTTAATGTGGTCTGGCTGGCCAAAGTGGCAAGTGCCTTGGTGTGGCGACTGTGGCCGTTCTGGTGTGCCGGGGTCTCAGAGGAGGGTGGGGGGAAATGGGTGGCTGGGATTCGGGGTCGCTGACAACCTGGGCTCCGGCTCTGAGCAGGCAGGCACCGTGCCAGGGAGCTCAGCCAGCCGTAATTGCCTGGAACTTTGGAAATGGATTTGGTGGTGTGTGACTGATTGGTTACAGGCGAGCAGAGGGACAGAGCCCTTCCCAGAGCACTGGAAGCTGCTTAGCGTGACTAGAGTTTCAAGAAGTTATCCAGGGAGCGTTGTGTCTTGTTGATAAAGGAGAGATTTGATGCGGTGGGCTGGGAGTAATTCTGCGGAACAGAGACGTTTGAGGAGGCCAGCAGGAGATGGCAGCAGGAGTGGGATCCACCATGCCCTGGTGAACACAGGATTCGGATTGCCATCATCTCTGGGTCTGGTGTGCCAAGAGCTTTCTCTCACTGAGTCCCAGGGTCCTGCGTTTCTGGGGCTTTGTTCATCATTCTGCTTTCCGGGACCCCTGTCCCTCTGCGGACCTTGCCTACGTCAATGTCTGCCTTCTCTACTTCTCCAAGAACTGGGGCGGCAGGGGGTTGGCAGGTTCCACTCCCTAGGCGGCCCAGAAAGGGTAGTTGTGAAGGGGCCCTGGGACCGTGTGTACACAAGTCAGCCCCAGAGGCTGAGGAGGGAAGGCTGACTTCTCAGGGCCCTTCCTATCTCTGGAGCCCCCTATTACACTGTGCCAGGGAGGGCAAGGCGCTCAGAGAGACTCTGGCAAACTTTCTGGAGATAACATTTAAAGAGAGAGCAGCAGCATGACGTGGTTTCACTGGCTGAAAAAAAGTCTTTAAATATTCATGCCCTCTTTCAGGAGGAAAGAGTCTTTGGGGGAGATGCATCAGAAGCAGCAGGGAGGGTATTCAGGGAAGGAGGGAGGGACACAAACCCTTGACTGGGATTTGTTTTAAATGACAAGAAGAGAAGATAAAGGCTGCCTTTGGCCAGCTCTGATGACCTGGGGCAGGTGCTCTGGGCAGGCGGGTGTGGGAGGGAGGGACGTGGTGAGGTTTGCCTGTCTCCTTTCTCGCCAGTCGGCACCCCTGCTCTGTCCCCACTACACTTCTGAAAGAGGGCGCTGCCCCCCAGGACCCTCAGGGAGACCGACGGCCCAATGCTGAGGGTCAGGCTGTGGGCAGATTTACTAGGGCCCCTGTAGGATGGACGGAGGTGAGGAGGAGAGAGCCAGGCTTAGAGGATGGCACAGAGTCCTCACCGAAATTCAATCCTTCCAGACAAATGGGATTTTCTCCCCGCGTCATGGATTCCAGGATCTCAGGGGACAAGGGATGAGGGGCAGCCTCTGATTCCCAGAGGTTTAGCAAAAAGAGCTTTGACCCGGACTCAGGAAACCTAGGTCTCAACTCTGGCTTTACTCCCCATGCAAGCCGCAGCCTCTCTGAGCCTCAGTTTCCTCATCTGCAAAATGAGTCCATTACCTGCCATCTGTTTACCTCCCAGCCCTGTCGAAAGGATCCAGGGAAGCCGAGACACGGGATCCCTCTGCAGATGGCATTGCAATGAGCAGACGGGAGGGAGCCCGTCAGGGACTGAGGTGGACGTGGGTCTGGAGAGGGTGACCCAGGCCATGCCTTCTGCAGGACCAGGGTTAAAGGGCCTTTAATGTAGCTGACCACAGGTGAGTCTGTGCACTCCAGGCAGCACCAGAGGGAGAGAGAGATCACAGCAATAAGGGTCAGTGTGAGAAAGTGAGTCAATAAGGGAGAGAGCACATGCAAAAGTGTGGGGGGTGGGAGGGAGAGGGAGACAGAGAGAGAAAGTGGATAGATAGCTATTTGAATTTGAATAAGTGAGCAGGAAGATACTGTCTTCTGCATATTTGCCTACAATCATTCGCTTAACACTTATTGACTGAGCACCTACCCTGTGCCACGCTAATTGCTGGACACTGGACACACAGAGAAGATGACACAAATCCTCCATCCAGCAATGTGCATGCTGTGGGAGCACAGGCTGAATGCACAGACCTCAGCTGAGACGAGGAGGGCAGAACCAGGCAGGTAGAAGCAGGTTGGCACTAGCAGAGAGTGGCATGGAGTGCCGGCCTCTGCAGAGAAACCAGGCAGGATGGCCCCCTCCCTCCCCTCAGAATCCCAGAGACTAAGATCTGTGGGACACAGAAAGGGCTCCACGGGACCCACACTGGGGACCTAGTGGCCACCTGGCCTTTCTCCGACCCGCCTCCTTACTGAGTTTCCTATAGCCAGGGCTCAGGGAGGCGGCCCCCAGCGGGTACCAGGGCAGGATTGTGTTTCTGCAGTCTGCAGCGAGCACCGACTGTTTACACAGCCCTGGCTCTGTGCCAGGCACGCGCTGGGAAACTGCTGTTCTGCCCAACCCAGGTGTTTGCTAAATATTTGTTAAGTAAATGACCGTGGGAGCAGAGCCAGGACTGGAGCAGGGGGAGCAAAGAAAGGTCTTTCTTATGCATAGGCCAGCCCTGGGTGACTAGATTAGACCCTAGGTGGACACATGACATTAGCTTAATGATTGTTGGGTTTGTGATTTCCCTTACTCCTTACTCATTGCACTGAGCCCTCACTTCGCAATAATCCAACGCTTAGGAGGAATTTTCTTTCTCCCTTCCAGAACTGAGGAATGTAGAGGTGCCTGCGTGGCTCAGCCAGTTAAGTGTCCGGCTCTTGATTTCGGCTCAGGTCCAGCCTGAGCTGGACCATCGGGCTCCATGCAGAGCCTGCTTGGGATTCTTTTCCTCCTTCTCTGTCTGCCCCTCCCCTGCTCTCTTTCTCTCTCTCTCTCTCTCAATAAATAGATAAACATTAAAAAAAGAAGAAGAAGAACTGAGGAATGTAAAGATTCGATAGGACCAGGTAGCTGCTGCTGGTCGTGGGGGCAACTTGTTATTTCTTACCTGCCTTGGAAATACCTGGAGAACAGGGAGAGCCCATGACCACCCCTCCCTGTCCTTCCATTCCTGGATCACAGCCACCTGCCCCTGATTTTAGTACCCCTTTCCCACTGGTCTAAGCTAAAGGTGGCCCAGACTTTTCACAGGTGCCCTTTTCAGAGATGAACTGATCAGGTCCTCTTGCTCACACATCTCCTTGACCTTGAGCTTTTCCTTTATAGCTCTGATCACAATCTGCGATCCCCGTTCCTTTTAAAAACATGTTTGCTAAAGGCTGTCTTCCCTGCTGGACTTCAGCCCTCTGAGGGCAGGGATCACAGAGACCCGGTGCCCAGAGCTACTTGTCATGTGCCTGGCCCGCAGTGACTGCTTCACCAATAGCATTAAACGGACGAAGCAGCAACTCAGGGCACAGACACTGGTTGAGGGTCCCCAGAAGATTTTAGAGTGGGAGCTTTCTAGAATTCACCATTCAAGCTTCTGTCCCAGAGGCGCTCAGTAAAGGCTCTCTGTACTCTGTCCAGCTGCAGGACCTGAATCTGTGGCCAGAAGGTGAGCCTCCAGCCAGACAAGTCATTCAGAACCATGCCTGAGCTTTCTCGGCATCTCAGGAAGGGCATTTAATTGTCCCCACGAGGGGAGGCTGTGCAGGGGAAGATCTGGCACTCCCATCCCTGCCCCTTCAGCTCTACTTTGATTTGTTTCACATACTGAATTTCTTTGAAATTTAAAGAACGAGTTTCTCTTGCTTTAAAAAAAAAAGTTTGTAAACCAATTATGCAGAGGAAAGGACAATTGGTTGCCAGACTGGGACATCCTTGGGTCCCCCCCGCACACTGGCAAGGAAGTCTCCTGCAGGGTCCTTCACCTCTCTGGCCTCAGCTACCTAATCTATAAAATGGAATCACAATGTCCTCCTTATAGGATTAAACAAGATTGTGTATATAAAGCTCTCTGCATATTAAGCACTCAGGAAATGTTTGTTGATGTGACTGCAGTTATTAGCTGATACTCAGGACTGTGAGCGCCTCAGGGCAGGGACTCCATCTCACTAACTGCTTGTTTCTTCAGCGCTGGCACAGACTCTCAGAGTGGCCTCTCTAGAACATTCGATTCCCCTCTCCAGAACTTGCTTTCCTAAGGCCCCACCTAGTGATTGTGCTAAGACTGACCTTTGAGACATTTCCCACACCCGATTAGCTTATTAGATTAGATGTTAATAGCATGACTCCCAGAGCCGGGCCCTCCCCTGCTCTTTGAGCAGACACCCGGCTTGAATGCCTAGTTAAGCCACGGGTGGGAACAGAAGTTGTTCAGGCTCCACTCTGGTTGGGGAGGTTTAAAAGCCCATCTCCTTCTGTACTTTGGGAACTCATCCGTCACCCCAGGCACAGATGGTGAAGCCAAAGCCAGCAGGAGGGAAGAATCCAATCCAGGAGAGCTTCTAGTTGTCCAGGCCACCCGCACGGCTGCAGGGTGGGGAGGGGGTGGGAGGGCTGACCTTGTATGATTTATCTCAAGGACAATGCCCCGGAGCCCCGACTCCCCTCTCCCACTCAGTCAGTTGTTTCTCTCTGTGCTTCAGACCTGTCAGAGACATACTGTTCCTCTTGCCTCTTCCCCTCAAGAAACTAACCTTGAACTTGGCTCTGCCTTCAGGCAGGCCCAGCTTGAGTCCCAGCTCTGTCATCTACCAGCTGTGTGAGCTTGGGTGAGGTACACAGCCTCCCTAAGCCACGGTTCCTCACTTTTAATTGGAGATAATAACAGTACCAACAGCACAAGGTTGTTTTCTAATTCAGTGAGGATGATGCAGATGGCAGGGCAAGTGGTGACCCTGAACTTGCAGGGAGCTGAGGGTGAGTCCCTCCTTAACCTTTGGGCCCTAGGCACCTCTTTTTTCTTGCCCCAGTCCTGACCCTCGGAGTAGGTATTGCAATCACTATTTTAACACATAAGGAAATTGACCTTTAATTAAGCCAGATGGCCTAGCTGGAAGTAAGTGGCAGAGTTGGCGTTGAAACCCAGGTCCCCCTGGGGCCAAGACCAGGTGCTCCATGCCACGGAGCTGGAGACGACACCCCAGAGGGGATCTATCACTGGCAAAGAGTGCCCCCAGCTTCCCACCAATTTTGTAGAGGGGTTTGCCAAGGACTGTCATACCAGCTGGGGCCTTTTAAGGAAGCCACCCGTCTTCCAAAGGCTTGTGACAAATTCCTTAATGTGGCGTGGCCTGGGTTAAGAAATAAGCTTTATGGAGAAGAGAACACTCTGCAGGCCAAGGTCAGCAAGACGTCTACATACACACTCTTCCAGCATCACTGTCACCTCTCAGGCAGTTACACTGGGGCCAGGGCACCCATGTTGAATGGGCTCAAAGTCCATGAGGGACCCTCTCCACCACGCTCCTCACATGCAAGTGTGAGGAGTGGTCATGTCAGTGTGGAAATACACAGGGTTTTAGGCACTAGACACTCCGGAATTAAGAGACTCACCGTTTACTAGAATTCTCTGGGAAAGCAACGGCCCTGACCCTGGGAACCTGGGGGCCTGTGAGGTGTTACAGAGCCCTCTGTGAAAAGGAGGATACCACCTGTCCCATGAGAAGCTCAGCTTGTGTGCACTTCCCTTTGTTGGGGTAGGAGAGAGTCCCCACCATCCCAGGTCACAGCTAGCTCCTGTCCTGGCAGTACAGGCCAGCACTGGGTCATGTTAGGACAGCTCTACTCCCGGGTTCCTTCCAGGAACCTCTGAGTGCTGTGCCTTGTCATAGGCAGAGAGTTCAGTTGCTGAGGGTTCTGGTCCATGCCTGCCCCTTCAGTCACAGTCAGCCCCTGCCAGTGTGGGGAATAAGCCTGCCTGTCTTCTCATCCTTGCCCCCGTACGCCATGCCCATCACTCCCTCACCCATTTGGCTGGCCATGCGCTCTCTGGGGTTCCCTAAGTCCCATAGCAGAGGAAGGTGGGGCCTCCCCCCGCCAGCCCAGGCTGTTCCTCTTTAGGGCCACCAGGCCTCTCTTCCAGATAACCCTGACAGTAGGCAGGAATAATTTGTTCAAGGCTGCTTATCCTGGCACTGCTGCACAGACATCCTATTAATTTCAGGACCACGGGGGAGTGGCTAGTTTGTTCCAAATTAAAAGTAGCTAGAAATGGGCCCCTCTGGCAGGGGGGAGGGACTGTGGGCTATAATAGTAAGACAAGGGTGGAGTGGATCAAGTCAGGTCTTAACTGGTCTTTAGAGACCTGGAGGTCACTTACCATGCCAGTGTGACCTTCACCTTCCCCAGTCCTCACAGGGTTACAGAATCTTCCAGGCACAGAATCCTTGAGAGCTGTTGATTCCCAAGTGTGGAGGTGGTCATGTGATGTAGCCAGGAAAGAAGGCAGCAAGAGGCAGGGAAAGCCAAAGAATGGCTCTGGAGCCAGCCAGCCCTGGGTTCAAATCCTGCCACTGCCTCACAGGATAGCCTTGGACGAGGTATTTCCCATTTTGGACGAGGTCTATGTCCTCCTCTGGAAAGTGGGGCCAGTAATTCCTAGCACACGATGCTACCAGAAGACTGAACGAGATGGCGCATGTGACACACACAGTACCTAGCACATAGCAGCTGCCTGGTAGAGGCCAGGTTCTGCCCTGTCTTCTTCTCGTGTTATGAGACCTTGCACTGGTAGCCAGGAGAAAGGAGGCATTGCTGAAAGGAGCAAGCTACGCGTCAAGTCTTCTTCCAGCTCTTTTCCAGATGTGCTGCTCCTCCAAAGCCACCCCCTCACCCTGACCCCATCACTCTCGATTACAACTTCAGTAATCAAAAACTTGTCAACAGCTGAAATGATCCTTTCCATTTAGTGGTTTATGTGTTTCCTACCCAAGCCCCATGAGGACATGAGCCCTACAAAGGCTCATGTGTTGGGCTTGGCTTCCATTTTTTGAGTGTCCAATGCATGTTGAATACACAGTGACTGAAAGCCTTCCCTGCCCAACAGCATCGGGCCATGTAGCTGGAGTTCCTTTTGGAGGCCTGGTCTCATCTTGCTGTTCTGAACACTGTGCTGGAGTGTGACAGATGCGATCAATCAGAATGACCTTGATGACACGTTGGATCAGTGCAATCCAGACCAAATCCAAGGCTTTGACTCCCCTCCATCCCAGTTCTCATGTGCTCTGTGAGATTGGCCCCTCGGCAGCAGGCCCACACTGCCTGTCCACCACAGCTGACCAGTGTCCCCTCAGTGTCCATCTGCACCACAACCAGGAGGGCAGGGAGGAGGACCCAGGCTCTGAGGACCCCATGGAAGGGCAGAGGGTTGGGGAGAGGAAAGGAAGCAGAGATGAGATAACACAGGCTCCCCAGACCAGCTGGATAGAAGGGAGGCCAGGAAAAGATGTGAGGGAAGGTGTTTACCACCACCAGTGTCTGCCCTCCCTGTATTCCTCACAGATCCCCAGTCTGGAAGCAAAAGAAAGCCTGCCTCCTGTTGGGGTGGAAGGAAGGCCATGAACACAAAGCCAACCCTGGTTCTCTCTGGTTAAAGCCACCATATGTCCAGTCCATGTTCTTGGACCTACAGTGAATAACAGCTTTGGAGCCAAGCCTGAGTTCAAATTCAAATCTTCACATTTGCTCATTGAACAGGTGGCTATCTTCTCTGGGCCTCAGTTTCTTCATCTCTAAAATGAGGGAGTTTCTGACTTTGAAGTTCCCATCCAGTTTTAAAGTTTTAAGATTTGATACCAATAATCACAATTCCCATCACGGCTCCCGCTCTGGGCCTGACACCGCTCTAAGCACTGTGCAGGCACCAGAATGTGTGAAGGAGGGAGCTCCAGTTAGGTCCATTTACAGATGAGAAATTTGGAGCCCCAGAAAGGGAAGGCCAGGCACTGAGTCACACACCCAGCATGGGACAGAGCTGTAAGTGGAAGTCAGGCTGTCTGTCTCCAAGTTCCAGCTTTGCCCCCCTCATTTCATGCCTTCCATTTCTAAAACTTAGATCCGGGATAGGAAAGCAATGAAGACAAAGCTGATGCCTTCCCAGTTTGGTCAAGATTTCTTTCAGAAATCAAGGTGTTAAGACTTCTGTTCTGACTGAAGCAACACAATTCTGGACAATTCCCCTGACACCCTAGTCCCCCGTCTATACTGCAAACCAACATTGGGGGCCATCTTTTCCAGGCAAACAACAGAAACTATGGGAGACCTGGACAGACAGCTCACACTACAAGCACAGGAAGGAAAAAAACAAAACAAAACAAAATAACACCACCCTGCAAGCCTTCCTGTTCTAATGCCAGTCTGGCCAATTTCCACTTCTTGCTGGAAGGAGGTGGGTTGGAAGCAGAGGCAGAGAACTGGGCAGGAGTCAGGGAGAGAGATGTGATTCTGATGCTTGTGTCTGGAAGGCCGGGGTTAGCCTGCCTTAATTTTCTTTCCGTAATCTTTTGATTAACCCTGGACCAGTTTGGGTGGCATCATTCAAACATCTTTGCTTGGCAGGCAGAGCCAAGCCCAGGCTTGCTGCTCACTATCTGCAAACATCAGCTTGGAACCAGCTGTCATTCGGAGCCTGAGACAACAGGAGACACGCTGGGCCACAGGACTCACTGGCATCCTTGTGCTGGTTAACCCCGCCCATGCATCATTGCAAGCCCAGAAACAGCAGCCTGTCATTCCACACTCAACAGGAATCATGTAAAAAATAATAATTGCCATAATCCCTTGAGGGTTATTTATTTGCTGGGGCTTTCTGAGAATCCCTACCTTCAGTCCAATCTTAGCTGTAAGTTACCTACGCTCACTGTTCCCAGGATAAGAGAGGGTGGGAGAGGTTGAATCACTTACCAAGGTCACAGAGCCAAGACTGCGACTGAAGATTCCAAGCAGTGCTAAAGGAACACTCTCTAGGTCAAATCTCTCAGCACTGTCACCCCCTGTTGTGGACTGAACTGTGCCACTTCCCCTAATTTATTTGTTGGAGCCCTAACCCCCAATGTAACTGTATTTGGAGGTAACACCTTAAAAGAGGTAATTAAGATTAAATGAGGTCACAGGGTGGGGTCCTGATCAGATAGGACTGGTGTCCTTTAAGAAGAAAAGCACACACAAAATGAAAGAGGACAGATCACAACCAACACTGCAGAAATACAAGCAAAAATAAGAGAATATTCTGAGCAATTATATGCCAATAAATTGGGCAATATAGAAGAAATGGACAAATTCCTAGAAACATATAAACTACTAAAACTGAAAGAGGAAGAAATAGAAAATTTGAACAGACCCATAACCAGTAAAGAAATTGAATTAGTAATCAGAAATCTCCCAAAAAACAAGAGTCCAGGGCCAGATGGCTTTCCAGGGGAATTCTACCAAACATTTAAGGAAGAGTTAACACCTATTCTTTTGAAACTGTTCCAAAATATAGAAATGGAAGGAAAACTTCCAAACTCATTCTACAAGGCCAGCATTACCTTGATTCCAAACCAGACAAAGACCCCACTAAAAAGGAGAACTTCAGACCAATTTCCTTCACAAACATGGATGCAAAAATTCTCAACAAGATACTAGCCAACTGGATCCAACAATACACTGAAAGAATTATTTACCACAAACAAGTGGGATTTATACCTGGGATGCAGGGTTGGTTCAATATCTGCAAAACAATCAATGTGATACATCACATTAATAAAAGAAAGAATAAGAACCATATGATACTCTCAATAGATGTAGATAAAGCATTTGGCAAAATACAGCATCCTTTCTTGATAAAAACCCTCAAGAAAGGAAGGATAGAAGGATCATACCCCAAGGTCATAAAAACCACATACGAAAGACCCACCACTAATATCATCCTCAATGGGGAAAAACTGAGACCTTTCCCCCTAAGGTCAGGAACACCACAAAGATGTCCACTCTTGCCACTGTTATTCAACATAGTACTAGAAGCCTTAGGCTTAGCAATCAGACAACACAAAGAAACAAAAGGCATCCAAATTGGCAAGGAAGAAGTCAAACTTTCACTCTTAGCAGACAACATGATACTCTATATGGAAAACCCAAAAGATTCCACCAAAAAACTGCTAAAACTCATCCATGAATACAGCAAAGTTGCAGGGTTATAAAATCAATGTGCAGAAATCGGTTGCATTTCTATACACAAATAATGAATCAGCAGAAAGAAAAATCAAGGAATCAATTCCATTTACAATTACACCAAAACCCATAAAATACCTAAGAATAAACCTAACCAAAGAGGTGAGAACCTATACAATGAAAACTATAGAAAGCTCATGAAACAAATTGAAGACACAAAAAAATGGAAAAATTCCGTGCTCATGAATTGGAAGAACAAATATTGTTAAAATGTCAATATTACCCAAAGCAGTCTACATATTCAGTGCAACCCCTATCAAAATAAAACCAGCATTCTTCACGGAGCTAGAAAAAACAATCCTAAAATTTGTACAGAACTAGGAAAATTCCGGACTTCAAAATGTATTAGAAAGTTCCAGACAATTCCAGACTTCAAGATGTATTACAAAGCTGTAATCATCAAGACAGTATGGTATTGGCACAAAAACAGACACACAGATCAATGGAACAGAATAGAGAACCCAGAAATGGACCCACAAATATATGGCCAACTAGCCTCTGAAAAGGCAGGAAAGAATATCCAATGGAAAAAGACAGTCTCTTTAGCAAATGGTGTTGGGAAAACTGGACAGCAACATGCAGAAGAATGAACCTGAACCACTTTCTTACACCAGACACAAAATTAAAGTCAAAATAGATGAAAGACTTAAATGTAAGGCAGGAAGCCATCAAAACCCTAGAGGAGAAAGCAGGCAAAAACCTCTTTGACCTCGGCCATAGCAACTTCTTACTCAACACGTCTTACTCAACACATCTGAGGCAAGGGAAACAAAAGCAAAAATGAACTATTGGGACCTCATCAAGATAAAAACTTTTGCATGGTGAAAAGAACAATCAGCAAAACTAAAAGGTTGCCGACGGAATGGGAGAAGATATTTGAAAATGACATATCAGATAAAGGGTTAGTATCCAAAATCTATAACGAACTTATCAAACTCAACACGCAAAAAACAAATAACCCAGTGAAGAAATGAGCAAAAGACGTGAATAGACATTTTTCCAAAGAAGACATCCAGACAGCCAACAAACACATGAAAAAATGCTCAACATCACTCACCATCAAGGAAATACAGATCTAAACCGCAATGAGATATCGCTGTCAGAACAGCTAACAACTCCGGCAACGACAGATGTTGGCGAGGATGCAGAGAAAGAGGACCCCTTTTGCACTGCTGGTGGGAATGCAAACTGGTGCAGCCACTTTGGAAAACAGTATGGAGGTTCCTCAAAAAATTTAAAATAGAACTACCCTACAACCCAACAATTGCAACTACTACTAGGTTTTTATCCAAAGGATACAGATGTGCCATTTCGAAGGGGTACATGCACCCCAATTTTTATAGCAGCGCTATTGACAACAGCCCAAGTATGGAAAGAGCCCAAATGTCCATCGACTGACAAATGGATAAAGAAGCAGTGGTACCCACACACACACACACACACACACACACACAATGGAGTATTACTTGGCAACCAAAAAGAATAAAATCTTGCCATTTGCAACGGCGTGGCTGGAACTAGATGGTGTTATGTTAAGTGAAATCAGTCAGAGAAAGACAAATATCATATGGTTTAACTCATATGTGGAATTTAAGATACAAAACAGATGAACTTAAGGGAAGGGAAGCAAAAATAATATAAAAACAGGGAAGGGGCAAAACATAAGAGACTCTTAAATACAGAGAATAAACTGGGGGTTGCCGGAGGGGTTGTGGGTGGGGGGATGGGCTAAATAGACAAGGGGCATTAAGGAGGACACTTGCTGGGATGAGCACTGGGTGCTATATGTAGGGGATGAATCACTGAAATCTACTCCTGAAATCATTATTATACTATCTGCTAACTAACTTGCATGTAAATTAAAAAAAAAAAAAGTTAAAAAATGTATTGAATTAGAAAATCATCCTCATTAAATACATGTGTAAATAGAAAAAAAAAAAAAAGAAAGAAAAGCATACATAGAACAAAGGCCACCTGAGGACTCAGCAAGAACACAGTGGTTTTCTGCAAAGGACAGAGTTCTCACCAGAGAGGTCTCAACCCCATCAGGACTTTGATCTTGGACTTCCAGCCTCCAGAACTATGAGAAAAAAATTTCTATGAAGTCACCCAGTCTGTAGTATCATGTTATGGCAACCCTAGAAAAAAAAGTAATCTACGCTCAGAGACAATTCTCTGCATAGCACCCTTTCCCATATTTTTTCTTGTAGTAAATATACACAACATAACATTTACCATTTTTACCATTTTTAGGTGTACAATTCAGTGTCATTAAGTACATTCACACTGTTGTGCAACCATCATCGCCATCCATCTCCAGAACTTTTCAGCATCCCAAACTGAAACTGTGTCCTCATTAAACACCAACTCTGTGTTCCCCCTCCCCCAGGGCTGGCAACCACCATGCCACTTTCTTTCTGTATAAATCAACCTATTCTAGGTACTGCATATCTGTCCTTTTGTGTCTGGCTTATTTCATTTAACAATGTTTTTAAGGTTCATCCACGTAGCGTCAGAATTCCATTCCTTTTACAGGCTGAATAATGTTCTGTGTATGGATATACCATAATTTCTTTTATCCATTCGTCATTGCTATTCATCCGCTCCCATATTTTTAAAATACAAAAGAGATCCCATTATCCTCTTGCTCACAACTCTGCCTCCAGTGGTTTCTTGACACATCTGGGGTCAAGTGCAGACTTTTCTCTGGGGCTGACAGGCTTTGCTTGGTCTTCTCCTTGCATTGCACCCCAGTCACACCAGCGCTGTCAACCTCTGGACCCACACAGCTCCTGTCACCTCCACTGGACACTGGAGCTCACCTGGCTCTGTCTAGAACATCCCCTCCTGGGCAGCACCCCTTCCTCATCTCCCCCACCAACACACACACACAAACACAGATCAGGCACTTTCTGTCTGCTGACACCACCTTGTTTTTCCGCATAACATTCACTGCTCATGCAATGACATTACACATTGATTCACTTGCTTCTGGTCTGGCTTGCCCACTAAGAGTGGGAACGTGAGGGCAGGGACTGTTCTGGCCATCACCGCTTCCCTGGCAGTTGAGGCAGAGCCTGACACATAGCAGGACTCAGTGGAAGCTGAGGGGTTGACAAGGCAGGTGAGAAGCCCGAGGCCCAGGAGAAAACCACCCAGAAAGCAGGCAGCAAAACTGGCCTTGAATCTGAGCCTCCGAATCTTTTTTTTTCCCCGGAGGCTCTGCCCTGCCTTCCTGTTAAAGAGCCTGGTTCTGTATTCCACCTTCCCATGTCTCTCTGTCCATCCACACTTACCCTTTGGTAAGCCCACCAGTAATCCTGCAATAGGGCATGAGGGTTTGAGCCATTTGTGTGACTCCTTAGCACCCCCATCCTGACAACTGTCCCTTCCTGTCACTGCAGCTATGGGCCATTTAGTTAATCTTTGATTTATTCTTCCCACGGAACGAGGGTACTGTTGCCACAGGGAAAGGACTGGCACTATTTTTATTTTCCAGTCTGCCCTCTGCTCCATTCGGCTAAGAGGCTCCTCTGTGGGTATGTGAAGTGACCAGTCACCCGCAAGGGCCCCTGGAGGCTACAGACAGGGCTGGCTCCCGCCACCCCAGTGCTCTAGCCCTTGGGAATCCAGGGTTTTCTGGGAACATGATTTTTGGGGTTCATCAGACTCTAAAGCCAACTATTACCCTTTGGAAGCCATTTGACCTTCGGAAGTTCCATACCTCTTTGAGTCTTGCTTTCTGCTGGAAAGTGGACACAATAGTATCAGTCTTGCAGGTTTATTGAGGTCATGCACATAAGTGTTTCATGCAATGCTTTGTCGGATAAAGAGCTCACAAATGATCACCTGTTTTTGCTTTTATGTGTTATTGCTGTTTATAAGGACTGAGGTTATGTCTCCTCTCATCAGTTGCCTAGTCAAAACCTCTTGGGTCTCAGAAAATGGCTGGTTGACTAAAATCACCCATGTAGGCCAGAAGAGAGTCAGAGATTTCTCCAACATTCTCTTCGCCTTCCCTTTCCCTATCTAGAATCTGATAGCCAGTGGCAGAGTTTTACTCTAGGCAGTTGGGACAGGAGGGCCAGCACTCCAGAGAATGAGCTTAACATCCAGAGTCTTTAAAACTCATTCAGTCCAGTCCCTCCCCTGGCCCTGCCCATTCAGGAGTGAGCACTCTCCCCCTGGTGAAAGATAGACGGGCAGCAGTGAAACCTGAGCCCTATATGCTTCAGAAGCCTAACACCTGAATGTTCAATGTTCATCTCTTATGGCCTGGGTCAGACTCCCCTAAGGACGCCTCCACCCTGGAGGCAGGAAGTTGGGCCCCAAATCTCAAAGCTTCAAGGGCTCTGGCAGGACATTTAGCAAATGTGGTGAACTGAAGGCCGGAAACTAAACAGGACCTGCCACTGCTTGCCGGCCTGTCTCACTGGGCCCTGTGATGTAGAAGGGAAGCTGGCATGTGGCTCCCCAGCACTAACCAGTGCCTGTGCTTTGTACTTTGGACTCTGAGGTCCTCCTCAGCAAGCTGCCAAGAGCCTGGTGGTGGCCAGCATGTGAAGGGAAGATGAGGCCACTTGGGCAAGTGGCCAGCATGAGGCTCTCCTAACACTCCACCCCTCAACCTCTTTGGTGTACAGGTGGGAAAACTGAGGCCAGAGCAAGGAACACCCTTGACCTAGGTACCTTGAGGCAGAGTCTGGGTGCTGGCAGCCAGGGACACAAGGATGAAGAGGTGTGGCCACCCAGCAGATGGGCTCTACAAGTCCACACAGTGACTTAGGCTGAGACAGGGCAAGGGCCCTTGTCTCTTTAGCTGTGACCCTGCACTCTTGACCTTGTGCCTTCTTCTGTAGCAGGGCCTCCCAAATCTCCCTTCCTTGCTCTGTCTTGTCTCTTATGTTCTAGGCCTGCAGAAGACTCCCCAGCTGAACTGTGAGCTCATGGGAGACAGGGGCCATATCTTAGTTATTTAAGAATGTTCAACACTCACCCCAAGGCCTGGTACAGAGTAGGGGCTCAAAAGATGGGTGAAGAAAGGAAGGAAAGAGGAAGGGAGGGAGGGAGGGAGGGAGGATAGATCATAAACCCTTCTATTTAAATGCCTTCTTCCTGTGGCCTCTACTCAACCCTTGTAAAAACAAAGCGGACCTCTGTCTCCTGATTTCTCTCTGTTTCCCTCAATATGTCCCCAGTCTTGCACCCTGAAGTTATCTTGCCGACTAAATCCTATTATCATTTCTTTCCAGTGTCATTTCTTTCTCCTGTCATTCTCTTTCCATCCTCAGCACTGTCCCTGAAGTCTAAACCCTCTTCATGTCTTAGCTGCAGCTGCCTGCCAACTGCATTTCTTCCCATTTCTCCCTCTCCTGTCCCCTCCAAACCAGACAGAGAGATAGTCCACCCAACTCTTTGACCCTGGAGCCCTACATCTAGAAATCCGTTCTAAGCAGATCATCAGACATGTGCACAGAGACCATCACGCAAGAGTGTTCATCATGGTATTACATTTTAATAGTGAACAACTGGAGATAATGTAAACTTCAGTTTAAAAAAGAGTGGGTTACCAACATTTTGGTTCATCTACCTGATGGAGTAATATTACATCTTTGAAAAATTATTTTGAGGACTACTTAAAAACAAGCAGAAATTCTATTAGGTAAAAAAAAAATGGGGGTACCAAACTGTATGTACAATGAGGTTCCAATCTGTGAATAGATATGTGCACAGAAAAGGGAAATAGAAAAGAAATAAACTGAAATCTTGGCATGGGTTTTAGTTGGACTTAAGGGTTATTTTTTGAAGTTCCTCCTGATACTTATCTGTATCACCTACGTTGTCTTCAATAAACATGTATATTTAATCAGACCATAAAGAAATCATTTGCTGAATAAACATCTTCAGGTTTTCAATTCTTCTCAAGACCTTCAATGAAAGTTGTGCCTTCCCTGGCACTACACCACGGCCTTCCTGTCCACGCTGGAGCACACCCTGAACTTCTAGGCCTGGCTCCCACAGCCCCTGGCCTCAACCCACTTTTGATCATGGCTCCCTGTCTATTAGCACATTCTTCTCCAGCCAGACTGGTCCCCTCATGGTTTCCAAACCAGACTTGTGCTTTACGCCCTGCCCCCGAACCTACTCTCAAATGATTCAGAAACACACACACACACACACAAACAAAGAGAAAAAAATGCAAATATGGCAAAATATTGAAAACAATTTGTGAACTAAGTACATGCTCCTAGTACTAATTTTGCAACTCTTTTATTGTTGGAGATTTTTAAAATTAAAAGTGGGGGGGGGGGACATGAAGGAGCATTATAATGTGCTTCAAGGTATAGGCTTTGCTATGAAATAAGCTAAGTGGGCAGCAGTGACCTGAAGCGAGCTACTTACTTCCTAGGCCTCGGGTTCTTTGTCAGTAAAATGAGGGTAACAAATATCATAGTGTATTTATGCCCTACGATTGCCTGGAGGATGGAATAAGTGTGCACAAAGGGCTGGGTGAAGAGTCTGACACACCCTCGAGCATCGTGACCTATTAGTACCAGTGTTAAATATAGAAATCAGATTTTGAACGACGATGTGACCCATGATACTGTCTACCTCCCTGAGCAACTCAACCCTCGGATAACGAAGGGAAGTTCTGTGGCTTGGAAATCTTCTGCTAGCATGATTTTCTTCTTGCCTCTGGCCTGGGGCAGCCAGAGAGCAGTACGGTTCCCACTGGCATCCGTACCTCCAGGTCTTGGCAGAGTGTCTGGCCCAGAGGAGAGGAGGAAGCCAAGAAGTACACAAAACCCCAAATGAGGGACTTGAAGGGCTCAGGTTGTGCTTTCAAGAAAGTTCTTCTCATCATATACAAGCTGGTAATTTTGCTGATGCAGCCATTCTATTCCCAGGAGCCTTCCAGGAGATGAGGCATTACCTTGATAAATTAGCTGTGGATATAGGCGTCCTGCAGTTGGCATGGAAATACAATTTTGTTTCCAATTAAGCCTGATTTCTAGGCCAAAGTATTTGCCTGCCTCACACTTGGAGGATTATTCCAGCCAGATCTATTGTTGTCGATGGTGATAGTACTCCCAGGAAGTAGGCTTTCGTGGACACTGGCCCATCGGCCATTGAGTGGTTCAACCAGTCAGGGATGTGGCCTCTGTGTGCAGGTAACACTTTTCCTCAGGAGCTAAGATTATGCAAGCAGATTCAAGAAAGTTCAACGTAAAGACAGGCAGTCTGTTTGTGGCAGAAATTTTTAAGATGGAGTACAGATAGAAATGGGTTGAGAGGGACAGAGAGGCAAGTTGGTCCTCAGTGGTACTCGCAAGAAAGAGAAGTGGGAATTTGCTACTAAGGAAAGGGGGCAGTAGGAAGCTCCCTGGGCTCAAACAGAGAAGAACCTGTATAATCAGAGGAAAGAGACATGTTTGTTCCAAGAGAGAATGAACATTTGAGGAGCATTTTCTCTGCGCCGGGGACAGTGCTGAGCGCTCCCCATTCAATACTGCACCGAATCATCACGAGCCATCTATAAAACAAACTATGTTATGCTCGTTTTCCAGTTGAGAACATTGAGACCCAGCAAGATTCAATAAACTGCCCAAGGTCCCGGGCAATCCAGATTCAAACTCTCACTTTTGTGAGCTTTCTTCTCTACAGGTTCCCTCTCCAAAGACAAATAAAACACATAATGCAGAGCCATAAGGAGAAGGTCACACTCAGCTGAAACTTACCTCCCAAAAATGTAAAAATGAGAAAAAAGCTTTTCGAACGTGGCCCGAGAGAAAGAGTAAAAATTACTGATAGCTGAGTCTACTTGGGGAAATAATCTGATGGAGAGCCAAACAACACCCCCCTCTGTTTGGGTTTATTCCCGTCTTCCCCACAAGGAGTGAGGTCTGAGAACTGGGAGTGATGATCCAAGATGCTGAAGAGGCTCACACAAGGTCAGGAGCTCAGAAAGCTCTGGCTACTCAAAATCAATGAAGTTCTGGCTTGTGGCTCAGGGAATTTCAATGGAGGGTGTATGAAACAGTGTTTAAAGACACGTATGTATAAGAGGTTTCTAAGAATATGACTACTTGAGTTGTCAATAGAGTCACAGGAAAAATTACTTAAATACCAAGAAGAGTCACACGATTCTTGGTATGGCCTGATTTTTATTACTAATAGCAAGAGAGGACTCCAAAGCTCTGTATAAATAAGCATGCTGTCAACTCCTGGACAAATTCTAGAGTGGCTGAGTGGACTATTAAGCCAATGGTTTGGGAACAATTGGGAAAGAAAACAAGGATCACTGAGAGAAGTGTGGGGTCTTGAGAGAGTCATGTGAGACCAGCCTCTCTTCCATTCTGCTTTTTTTTAAGTTTGTTTATTTTTGAGAGAGACAGAGACTGTGCTAGTGGGGGGAGATGCAGAGACAGGGCGGGGGTCGGGGGGAGAGTATCCCAAGCGGGTTTTGCACTGTCAGCATGGAGCCCAAAGCCAGGCTTGAACCCATGAAACTGTGAGATCATGACCTGAGCCGAAACCAAGAGTCAGATGCTTAACTGACTGACCCACCCCGGTGCCCCCCATTCTGCTTAATAGAGTGAGCCGTGGGATTGTTGTAGCCCCAGTGTCCCTGGGTTCCCATCTAGTGTTTAATGGGCTGCGGGCTGGTGGCGGTGGAGTCAGACAGATTGTAGCTGACTGCATGGCCCCTGTCTGTCTCAGTAATGCCCACATCAGAAGTTTTGCAGGGCCTTTTTGGACACATACTCAACCTACATCTGTTCACCCTTGAGGGATGTGACTCCAGGGAGCCAGCTGAAAGCCTGGGCTCTGTGAGAAGGTATATGGAAGCATCCAACAGATTCCCAGTACTGACTGTGCTCTGCTCGGCATTCTCCGTTTGTTATAAGGAGCACAGGCTGCAGGGCAGGAATCACAGAACTTTGAGAGTAAGGTCTGAAGCCATACTGTCCAGGTTTGAATCCCAGCTCTGCATTTTGCTAACTTCTGATCTGTGATAGGTTAAATTCCTCCTCTGTGCCTCGGTTGCCTCATTTAGGATGTGAAGATAGCAATAGTAAACTAAAAAATATTGCTAGGATTAAATGAGCTATACATGTAAAAGCTAGGTAGCAAGGCCCTGTTTTTAGTTTGTGTGTATCAGGAAAGAGGGAGCTTGGTAAGGGGTGATGGAGATTATAAGAGATTAAAGACTGCAACTGAGGGAGAAGATGCAGCCTTTGGATAAATCCACAACTCTGTCCACCCATCAGCTGGAAGTTGTTGGCTTTGCATCCATATTCATCCCTTCCCCATCTCCCAGATCCTTTAAGGAAGTTGGCTGAGGATCATCTGTTTTATGTGAGTGGGAAGGGACAGTCATGGAAATCTAGGAAGCAGCTGAACATCTTAATATTATTGCGAACATTTTTGACCTTGCAAGCCTCCTCTGTGAGAAACACTACACTACACTGGGGTGAATTTCTCCCTGTCTTTCTGATCTTGCTTTGATCTTCCTCTTGTCCCTCCATGTGAAAAGGCAGCCACTGGTGAGGTACAGGATAGTTACACTTTGTTCAAACAGTATACTCCCAAACATTTCATATAATTCAAAATTCCCTAAATGCAACTCTACTCCAAAAGACAGGAGATAACACTTACGCACCAGCCTGTACTGCCAATTAGCAATAGAATGACTGCAGTTTACAATCCACTCACTTGAAAAATGAGCTTTAAAATTAGGAGAAATTCTGGATACATTGTTGATGGAGTGGGTCTGGAATCATTTCAATAATTCACAGAAAGATTTTATCAATATTTGAGATTGCACTGTTTTGAATTTGCGTAAGTTAGGTTCCTTCCTTTTTCTTCACTGTGAAAAAGGAAGACCTTGGTAATGGTGGGGAAGACTGGCAAGGATGGAAAAGCTCCTTGAAGGCAGGCAGTGGGTCTGATTGATCTCTGGCCTCCCCATCCCCTGTCTCTGATCCCTACCACATGGGCTGATTCCCAGGGGAGGGGCATAGGGGAGCAAGCCAGGTGCACCTCTCCAGGTGTGAGTCACTGGCCCGTGAGATGAAAAGCAAAAAACGGTGGAAACACAAGATGCTCATTAGCAGTGATTTATTAAGAACTGATGAGGGCTTTCTGCTCCTAGGCAGCTATTATCCCAAAAAACATTTTTCCTCAGTGTCTAACTTATCATGCTCAAATGCCCACTATTTCACGCTCATCCTGTACATGGAGTTCTGTGAGCAGCAGGCAGATATAATCCAGTCTTATCGACAGGAGGAGGGCATGTGTCCCAAGCCAATGAAGGTCACCATTAATGATGCATGGGGCACTGGGGGCTGGGCATTTTTCTAGAGGTACATGGCCTTTCCCCTCACAGGGGCTGTTTGAGTTTCTATGTATCTTAGCTCCAAATGCAGATGCATGAAAACCATGTGTGAAGGAGTCCCTTTAAGCGAGACTTATGGTGGGGACTTTTTCTTATTATTATTTATATCAAACTTTAATTTTTGAGATACTTGCAGATTCCCATACCACTAGAAGACATAGTACAGAGACATCCCATTGTATGCTTTGTCTAATTTCCTCCAATGGTAATGTCTTACCATTAGTACCATTACCATAGTACAATGTCACCTCTGAGGCTTTCTTAAAAGACTCGGAGGACTTGAGACTTCCCTGACCCCAGAAGGGAGAACCTCTGGGGAATGGTGCAGTCCCCTTGGAAGGAATGTCCCCAGATAAGAGCCTGGAGGGTATGGGGTATATCAGGGCTCTCTGGTTAGAAGTAAGAGATGTTCATGCAGATTACAGATGCTCTCCCCTCACATCCCTGACTTGTATGAGAGCACCATTGGGTTCCAGGGACATAGCACTAGTCCTTACCTGGTCCCTGGGGCTTTGGGGGACTGGGGCCCTCAGCCTTTCAGCTGCGTCTGCTCAAGTACTGTGGTTGACAGTCCTCTCTGGAATGACACACACAGCCCAGGGCTTGATTCCTAGCTCCTCACCTGCTATATGAATGACCTTGGCCAATGACATCTTAGAGCTTCAGTTTTTCATAGTATCTTACAGAGCACTTGCCATATGCCAGTCACTAGTGTAAGAAGCTTGTAGAAAAACTAATTTAATACCAACAATCCTAAAAGGGAGATATTATTAGTTCCTATTTTGCAAATGAGGAAACTGAGGTATTTGTCCAAGGTCACCCAGCTAGTGAATGGCAGGGTTGGGTATTTGAAGCCAGGCAGTCCACATCACAAGTTTACATACTTAACCACTGTCCTGTGCTGTTCTCTCCTCTCTGAGGTAGGCTGAGTAGTACCTTGCTGAATTTCTACAAGGCAAACTGCTTAGCACAGTGCCCAGCATGTAATACATAAGCACCAATAAATGCTAGCTAACATTATCTTTGGTATAATTGCTTCTGGGAGCTTCTGAGTATTTATTTCTTATTATGGTAATTAATAATCGCTTCCGTTCTGGCCACCTACCATGTGCCAAACCTTCATTCAGCCCTCCCAACCACCCAAAAGGAGGAGTCGCTTTTTCAAGATGAAACAACTGTGAATCTGAGAGATGAAATCTGGCAGAGGCAGAGACAAGATTTATACCCTGGGGCTGCAACTAGAATCACAGCTCCAGAAGGAACTTCAGAGATGCCAGCCTAACTTCACATCCAGCTCAGGAACTGCACTGTCAAACAGTCATGCATCCATTCCGAAAAGCCCGGTGACAGGGCACTGCTTCTCTACACCAGTGGTTCTCACGCTTGGGGGTACCACAGAAGCCCCTTCAGCCATTGTTAACATACAGAATGCTGTCCCCCTCCTCCATCCGCCACCCCACCCCACTCCACCACACTCCCTTGGGCTGGAGCCGGGGCCTGAGAACGTGCATTTCTCCCAAGGCTCCCCAGAATGCTGATCAGGGACTGTACTTTGAGAACCATCGCTTTAGGGAAACTTCTTGGAGTAGTAACAGTAGAGACGATGGCATCCTCCACTTATGCCCTTTTCATGTGTGAGACAGGCTTCCCTTGCAGGACCAGTGCCTTATACTTACCTGCATTGTAAATTATGCATCCCCATCTATGTGGTTACCTTCCTTCCATAGAGGGCTCTTAAAATTGTATGTTCTCAAAAGCCTGCCTCTGATTGGAGCCCAACCCCTCCCCAGCCTACTTCCACCTGTTTGGGGATGTGAGGCTCACCCTTCCAAATCTTAAAATGATACCTACCGTTGCTTTTCTCATTAAAAACAAACCCAATGAAACCACACCTTCCTACTGCTGAAAACTTAGAAAAGTATGAAAAATAAAAAGAGGGATGAGGAAGAAAATGAAAATTAACCACCATCCCAATCCCTCTGTTAATATTTTGATGTATTTTAGTATATTTCCTTATAGCCTCTTGATGTATATATGTATATTTTATTGAGGTATAATTGACATATAACATTACATCCGTTTCAGGTGTACAACATAATATTGCATATATTGCAAAATGATCACTGCACTAAATCTAGTTAACATCTGTCACCATACATAGCTACAAATTTGTTTTCTTATGATGAGCACTTTTAAGATTTACTCTCTTAGCAACTTTCCAATATGTAACACAGAATTGTTAACTATAGTCACCATGCTGTACATGACATCCCCATGACTTAAGTATTTTAGAACCAGAAGTTTGTGCCTATATTTGTTAATTTTGGAATAAAAATGCATATAGCACTGAGTGTCCTAAAAGCAATATTCTAAATGTTCTGTATACGTGGGACCTGCTGTCCCATAATTTCATTATGGAATTCGAAGAAGGAACTGAGGTTTGCCAGGGATGGCAAAGGTGGGCCTTTGAGCCAACCGAGAAAACACAGGCACAGAGATAAGCATCATTGTTGTCTGTGGGGCGGGGTCCGTGGCGCAGTAGAAAGTGGGTTTGAGCCAGTTGAGTGGGGACAGGCGATGGGAAGCTGTTAGCAGCTGGCCTGGAGCTCTCTGAAGCACCAGGGGGCTGTTGCACATTCCATATCCCATCGTATCAGGAATGAGTTAACAAAGGGATTTCCCAAGGCCCACCCACGTAGCGGAAGGTGGGATGGATAAGAGCCCTAATAGTGAGAAGGCAGGGGGAGGAGACATGGATACATGAGTAGGGAGAGGCCTGGGGGCCCACCCAGGCCCCTCCGGCCGAGCATGCTGTGGCATGGATAGGTCTACTTCTGAGCCGCCAGGATGGAAAGGGACTGGTTGATCTTCACCATGGCGATAATGAGGAGGCCACCGGTCAGCAGGAAGGTGGGCCAGAAGAGAGAGAAGAGCAGGGTCTGGGGTCCATAGAGGCGCCGGTACAGGACAGTGGTCTCATTCTCCCGAGTCGTTGAGAAGCAGTAGAAAATCCGATGCTCGTGGAAGTTCGTTCTGACCTTCTCCACATCGGCCCGGGCCACCTGGTAGTTTTCCAGGCTGCGTGGGATGTAGGAGCACTGTGAGGGGAAGCAAGAGCACCCATGAAGTCGGAAATCCCCGTCGCTTTGGGCAAGATGAGGGGCTGGCATGAAGTAAGGGAAAGTGTTGGCTTTGGCGTTGGGCCCCCGGCTGGGAGTTGGGACTGGTTGAAGCTTGGAAGGCTGTGCACTGCTTGGTTCCAGAGGGCACCTTCACAGTACGGTGTCATTTGTGAGGACAGTGGCCCAGGAGCTGCTCGGGGTACATGCCCACACCTGGAGGGGGGGCCCAACTGGAGTCCTAGTTCTGCCTCCACTGGCTGTAGAACCTTAGGCAAATTGCTCGCCTTTCTCAACCTTGATATCTTATCTCTTAAATGGGTTAATAGCAATATCTCCTTCAAAGGATGTTATTAAAGACGGGCTTCAAACTTAACTGGCCAATGAGTGACACAGACCGAGTAGGCTCTGCATTTGGATCCAGGGCAGAGGTCATATGCTCAGTCGCCCACGGGGCTCACACTGCAGCATCCACATGTGAAGTGGGGGAGGAAAGAGATGACGGGTGCCACCTGACACTTCCCCTGGTGCCAGGGACAATTGTCGGGGAGGGGGGGCTGATGAAGAGAGCCAGAAGCTTCCAGACTGGCAGTCCTCACGCCATCCGGACGATGCATGCCACGTGATCCAGAAGACCTGTTGTAGCCAGGCCTCCAAAATTTCAAGAAAGGCCAGAACCCCAAATTTTAATGTGAACTCCCGCAGTTTTAAAACATTGGCAAAAATTTGAATCAAAAACCCTCCGTGGTTCTAGCCCTTTGTGAGCCAAAAAAAAGATATTGGCAAGCCAGTATTTGATACTGGGATTCAAAGGAAAAAGACATTACATTTGAAAGAGCTTGTGCAGGCAAAGCACGGCACACACTTAATTCTGACACTGGTTGTTAGGAGCCTCTGGCCTGGTCAGGTGAGGTCCATCTGGAAAGTTCTGCAGAGGAGGCACAGAATGGAGACCCTGCTTTTATCTCCGTTCTGTGCCGGGAGGTCTGAATGTTATGTATGTGAGGCTCTGGGAGATATTCTGCAAAGGTGGTCCCTCCGTCACAGAATCTGCAGCAGACCACCTGGCCAGAGCGCAGCTTCCCGCTCACTCTGAATTACTGAGGGCAGGGTCCAGAAAACAAGTGATCCCTTCCTACAGTGGTTTGAGACCACTGGCCTAGTATAATCATGTCCAAGATCAACATGTGTACTGTTGAGCCAGCCTCTCCCCACGCCTTGGTCACTTCCTGGATGTGAATGAGACCCCGTCCCCAAAGCTGCTGGCCCACACAGCACTCATCCAGCGGTAAAGAGGATGGTTGCATTCACGTTCTGACAGCCTGGGATGTGGGGGAACTGCCACCCAATTAGGTTCCCAGCCAGCCAGGGAGCAACTAAGGCTGGGAAACATTGCCTCCAGGGAATCTGCCAAAGTTGTTGGGCACTGCAGGGTCCCATAGCAGGTGAATTCAGAATTCTGAGCTGAGAGGACCTAGCCTGTCTCCCCAGTGCCTCTCACTATGACCTTGGTAACCTACCCCATTGAGCAATGGTGTGGCTGTGGAACCAGACAGACCTGGATTCAGCCACCAGTTCCAAATTGTACAACCTCTCTGAGTCTTGCAAAATGGGTTTGTGAGGACATTAGAAGAGATGATACATGTAAAGCCCCTAGCACAGAGCCCAGCACATGATAAGTGCTCAGTAAATGGAAGATGCTATCAAAAGTAATAACAAAAATAATGTGACTTAACTATGAAATTGCAACAACAGCTCTTTCTTTCCATTCTTAAAGAGGGACTGGTGGATAAGCTCTCAGGTGAGGGCTTGTGCCCATCCTGGGCCCCTCTGTGTCTTTTGCCAGCATGTGGTCACGCTGGATCCTTTGGTGGGACTTTTTGACAAGACACTGGACAGGAGTTCACTTTGCAGGACCGACCTCAGAGGCCTGGGGCCTATCTGCATCCTCTGTCCCCTGTCTGGGATCCAGCTTCCTCTGAGTTATATGAAGGATCTGAAATGGTCCAACCTTTCCCCAAGTCCTGTGACAGCACATTCTCAGCACAGAGCATGGGAAGGGGCTTAGAATCTCCTGCACTAAGGCTCATGGGAGAGCCAGTAGCTGACTGGTAGCCTCCTTCCTCAGAGTGAGGCTGGGGGGCGGTAGCCTTGACTGGCCTTTCACATGTGAATCTGAGCACGCCCAGCTGGCCCAGAGCACTGGCTCCCTGTACTCCAGAGCTGAATGAAAGTAGATGGGGTAGCTGGCGCACCAACCCAGCTGCTTGACAAAACCACCAAGGGCGCTTCCACTGTCCCACCAGAGCAGCAGCCTCTTTAGCACCTCTCCTGGTGAGGCCTGGGTGCTAGGAGAAAGAAGACAGAAGAGTCTGTGGCTACCAGCCTGCACTGTCCTTACAGGTGCAGGCAGAGCATGTCCACACGCTCTCACACGTCTCACATGCTGCAGACAGCTCACTACAGGGGCAGATCTGGCCCCTTGCTCCTCTGAACTGGCAACCTCAGAGTCAGGCAGGCAGCCTGCAAGCCGGCCTGCTCGCAATTCCTATCACACCAGTGATCCCTTCTGGTTGTCTTTGGGAATTTGCTTCTTGCTCCTTGGGATAAATCAGCAGCCACTGAATGCCAAAGAAGAAGCAGGAGTCAGGTAGGTGCTGATTCAGGAGGACGTAGGGGCTCTATCCCCAACTGGTGGGGCTGAGTCATGTTAGTGCTGACAAAACAGGTCTGGTCACCTTGCACTGTCCAGACCCATTTCTCTATGACCCCCCGACACTGTCAGTAATCCCACTGTGCACCATCAACACTCTTCCCTTCCCATCCCATCCCAGTAGCTACCAAACTCTGTCAGCATCCATCCTCACTGCAGGCCCTACCTCCATCCTGGCTGCTTGTCATGGCCCCAGCCTCTCTGCCCAGTCGTTGAACTTCACACTCCTCTGTACCACTCTGGTCATTCCCCCAGGACCACAGACCCTTTAAAGCCTCCTGTTTGCTCGCAGAGGTAATTCTAAGCCTTAGAATCACCTGGAGAGCCCTAAAATTCTGCATCAGTTGGTCTTGTGTAGGAACCCAGTTTTGTTAAGTCCCCAGGTGGTTCCAATGCATGGCCAGAATTGACCAGTGCCAGATTGCCTGATCACATTTCAATTCCATACTTGCATAGTCCTTGGCAGAGATGACAGGCACACAGCTTGTACTGTGCCAGAATATCATTAGCATTTCCCTTCTTTATGGTCTACTTGGATTTAAGTTCCCGGTAACCAGTAGAGCCTTCCCCTAGGAAATGGTAGGCATCTATGACCCCACCTCCTGCTAAAATCAGCACCATGGAGCATTATTTGGAGTGAACTTGTTCCAGATAAAGCTCCGGCTTTCTGGTACAAATGCAAAGGAACTTGACCTGTCCCGGGCCCAGGTTGATGAGACAGGTCTCTACCTGTCCCAATGGAATCGGAGAGATCGGACCGCCTTGGCATTTGCTCTATTTGCTATTCAGGCAGACCAACCTCTATTTCTCATGAGGTTGAATCATTGTGTTTTTTGGTAAAATGGTGATGGTAAATAAGCTTAGCCCTTCCCCCAATTTGCTTCCTTACGCTGGACTTCTAAAGCTTGAAAAAAATCTCTACTGGATATAAAAGTCTAACTCCATGCATTGTAGGATAGCTTCTTCTACCCACTTTGCTAATGGTGCTGTGTTGTGTCTTGCACTGGAATTCAACACTTACTTCTCCTTTCCTACTGTGTTGTGTTCGCTGTTTCACCCAGATATCCTTAAAGACCATCTTTTTATCAAAAAAAAAAAAATCAGTAAAGTGTTTTCTATAATCTTTTTTTTTAAATATAGGAACTAATTATTATCCATAACTTGTAGTGTTTTCACTAAAGTTTTGCTTCTCTCAAAAAAAAACATATAAAAACCATTCACAAACAAAAAACTTTCTGATTCCGTAGGTGGGTCATGTGGAGCCCATCTGTGCAACATCTTCCTGTCCCACTGAGCTCTGCGTTGGTTTCTGCAGCACGCCTTCCAGTACCTTCTATTCTATGCCCTCCATTTGCCATGCATGCTGCCCTCCATGTTTCTGTGTATCTCACCCCTGCTGATTTTTAAAGTCTAACACAAATGCTTTCCTGACACCCTCACCTCGCTGTTGGCTAGAAAAAGTCACTCCTGCCCTTGACCCCATAATTTTCTCTTTTCCTCTCTATGGCACTGATCCCTCCCCATTAGATATTATTTCCCATGTAAGCTCTCTCCTCCTGAGTCCAAAGCTCCTGCCACAGGAAGTGCTCAGTGACTATCGAATAAATGAATGAATGGATAAGGCCAACTTGTATTTTCTGTAGGAAAGTCTAGGATGGTGGGTTGGGGGTGCAGGAGGTAGTGATGGGAAAAATCTCCCAAGCACTGGTTTCCAGAGATTTCTCCAGCCTCTGCTTTCCTGGGGGAAGCAAGGGGGATCTCAGGAGTTCCCTCCCATGGGGTCAGCTCTGGGTCTGGTCTCTCATTTGACTAACCTTATACAAGTGCCGGCTATCCACCTGACATTGAGCTCAGCACACTACACAGCCTCTGTCTTAATTAACAGCACTCCAGCAAAGGTGGCAGCTGAGCTTAGAGGGGCTCACTGCTTGCCCCAAGTCATACAGCACTTAGTGGCAGAGTGGGGATTCCAACCCAGGTCTGTCTAACTCCAACCCAGAAGAGCTAAGTCTGGCTGGACCTCATATCAGCTGTGGACCCTCATCACGTAGGCTCAGGCTCCATGCTCTAGAGTGGAGATGTGGATCCAGTTAGGAAGAGGCCCATGCACCTGCCAGGGGCAAGGGGGATATGTGCCCATCCCCTCCCCCCCCCCCCCCCCCAGTCAGTACCTGTTGGTTCTGGTCACGAGTGTCCTCCGTGTGGTACAGCACAGCCCACCGGCCCACAGCTGACACATTGACCCACAGGCATGGGTACTGGGGCACCTTTTTGCCCTCCAGCTCCTCTTGGTCCCTGATGTTGGTCTCAATCAGGTGGCACGTGGATTCCTGGGTCCACACGCTGGGGAGACCATGTGCACATACATACATATCTCAGAACCTGGGTGGCACAGAGCACCAGGTTTAAACCCCTTCGGAGAGACTAGGCCTGGGACTTCCATCTTGCCATAATCATCTAGCACTAAAGGAGTGTGACCCCACTCACAAGAACCATAGAATCAGAATATCAATGCTTTTAAGCCTCTTAGAGATCATCTAGATAAATGATTCTCCCCCGGGCTGCTGATCCAAAGCCCTGGGGAGCTTTTGAAAAGATTTCCAAGTCCAAGCCATGCCCCAGAACAAGGGAATCAGAATTCCTAAGGTGGGCGGGGCCCAGGCCCTGGTATGTTTTTAAAAGCCCCCTGCCTTGATTCCACTGAGCAGCCAGACCTGAGACCCCTTAGCCCTTAGCCACACCATCCTCATCTTGCAGGCGGTGGGAAGAAGGGCTCAGAAAAGTCGAAAGACTTTTCTGAGGCCACACCGGACCTGTGCCTTTTCCCCTAAAATGAGTGGATGTAGAAGGGACTTGATTTGTGCCAGGGTAGGGAGGTTGGTGGGGATGGCGGTCAACCTGGAGATAACGTGTCATAGGCACACAGCAGTCCTGTACAATGCCTCTCTCGGGTAAGATTCCAACCTGGAATCGCTCCAGGGTTATAAAACATGGGGAAGAAGCAGGCCCAGGAGAGGCTAACAGGCTCATCAACCCATCAGGGGATCAACTGTGACTCATCCCCCGTTTATCAGGCAAGACACACATTGCCAGATGGAGAGACTATCAGCAGCTGGAAATGTCCAGAGGCGAGGGTCTGAGACTTATCCTCAAAACACAAGTGGAGAGAATGGATCAGGAACTTCACACCTTTTCCTTTAAAAGCTCGAGTGGTTGACATGTCAGGGAGCAAGGGCATGGAACATCTGTGAGCTTCCAGAACAGAGCTCCAGGGGAGCAGGCTTTGGCTCAGTGTGACATTTCCTACTCAGAAAAGCCCCAAAATGAAATGGTATGTACAATGAAGTACTGAGCTCCCTGTCACTTGAGGTATTCAACAGGAGGCTAGACACCCACCTGACTAGGAGGTTTCCGAAGGGGAGTCAAACTGTGCAAATGAGCTATGAAAATCTAGAACTCTGATTTCTCCGGGGTTAAACTCACGCTGGAGCATTTGCTCTGATCCTTCACCGTTTCTTGTGAGAAGGGCCTCCTATGTCTGCCACCCCCAGGTCCCAGAACCCCGGATGAGCAGGGTCCGGTCAGGCCTACCCTCCCTGCACTTGAACCGTGAACCCTAAGACTGAGGATTGTCCAGACCTTCCTGCCTGATGTGAAGTCAAGGGGTGGGGTAGGAAGAGGCTGGGGTTCCTGGCAGAACAGACCCTTGGGAGAATGGCTGGAGGGTGGGGCAGCCAGGAGAGTGCAGTACCTTTTCTGGTAGAGGGGCAGCATGGTCGTGCCCAGGATATAGTAGGCAATGACAGCACACACCACCATGGCCACACCCAGGCAAAGGGCTCGAGTCTCTCCCCGCTTCTGGGCCATCACCAGCTTCTTCCCCATGTCCACTGCAGGCAGCGGTCATTTCTGGAGCCACAGAGGCAAACAGACACGGGATGAGCACAGGCAGCAGGTAATCCCCACAAGGGGGACAGGTAAGAGGGGAGGGTACTCAAAGATCAACACCACCTCTAGTTTTATGTGGAGTGTCGCAACTTCAGAGGGCTTTTTTGACCCCAATGTAAGCCTCCCATCTGCTCTGAGAGGCAAGTATCATCCCCTTTCCACTGTTGAAGGATCCGGGGCCCAGAGAGGTAGAGTGACTAGTCCAAGGTCGCATGTATGATAGGCTCACTATTGGCTCCTAAGAGGAAGTCCATATTCTCAGCCCTGGAATCTGCGACTGGTACTTTACATGGCAAAGACTTTAGGGATGCTGAGATGGGGAGATTATGCTGAATTATCCATGCAGACCCCAAATGTAATCACAAGGGTCCTTTGACAAGAGGAGAAGGTAAGAAGCCAGAGGAGACTTTGGACTTCTGGCTTCCAGAACTATGTGAGAGGAGATTTCTGTTGTTTGGGGCCACCAAGTATGTAGTAATTGTTGTGGCAGCAATAGAAAAGTAATACAGCGACATAAACAGAAACAGTAGGCAGCAGGTGTGCAACACCCAAGCACTTTCTCCTAGGACACTCCACAGTTTACCAAACTGTGGCCTACCCCCAGGCAAGGCTGGCCGGGCTGGGGGCAGCAAGCAGAGTAGGGGCAGCAGGGCCTCCAGCAGGCAGCCAGGTAGGCTGAGTACCCCGAACACAACGGACTCTTTACTGGAGAGGGGGGGTGCACTCCAGAAGCTGCCATTGGTGAGTCCCCTACCTTCCAGGCTACTCAGTCCTCCCAGGGGCACTGCCTCCTCTGCTGCATGCCTTCTTGTGTCCTCCCAGCCCCTGGGCACTCCTGACACTGGGGAGGCAGGGGTGTTGGGTGACCAGGTCTGGGAACTCAGGAGGAGAGGAGAGGAGAGGAGAGGAGAGGAGAGGAGAGGAGAGAGGACAGGGGAGGGGAGGGGAGGGAAGGAGAGGGGAGGGGAGGGGCTCCCCCCATAACAGAGAAGTTTGGAACCTGCTGTCTATTCAGGTCTCACCTGTCTGTAATGCTCTGGTGATACTGTTTACCTACACTGAGAGAGTAGATTTGCAGAGTGGTGATAAAACCACGCAGGACAAAAGAATGGGGTGAGGATATGGATATGGATACGGTTATCGGTATGGATGGGATTTAACAACCACAGGGAGGGCCTTCAGACAGGAAGAAGAGTAGGAACTGCTGATATCCCCTGAGGCCTGGATAGGAAGAAATGGATTGCCGCTATAAGAGGAGGGATTTCAGTTAGACTCCAAGAAGAATTTCTCACTTTTGAGAGTTGCTAAATATCTGGACTTTTTGGATATATCTTTCATTTGGAAAAGTCACTCAAAGTCTGGGGTGAATTTCGGAAAGATGGAGAATGAAGGAGAAGGTAGGATTTTGGAGGGTCCTCTAGACCTGGTATTTTGGTTGACATTCTCTTCCTTAAGGACAGATTGTAGAGTATGGTGTTTAAGGGTTTGGTGGGGGGTGGGGCAGGGAGGACTCTGAGGTCAGCAGATCCGGGATCAAATCCTGACTTTGCCACTTAGCAACCATATGACTATAAAACAAAAATAATAGTACCTGCTTCAGGGAGTTCTGACAAAGATCAAGTCACATGCCAAATATCACATACTGATCACAGGGTCTGGCCCGATGCAGGCTGTCACTAAACATTAGTTACTAGTATAACAAAGGGAATCCTGAAGGTTTGGAGCAGAAGCCCCCAGTGCTCTTGCTGAGCCTATTTTTTGTCCCACTCCTCCCCCGGGGACAAATGCCAGGACCGGCCCTGCTCTCCGGGCGGCTACCCTCTGGTGCTCTGGGAGCTGGGACCTGAGTGCTAGGACACTGAGCTACTAGAGTGATCCAGCCATGGAGTGATCCCCCAGTAGGCCACCAGACCATGGGCCCAGACACCAGCAGTTCTCGTCTCTCTGCTGACACCACTGTCAGCCCCTCTGGAGCCCAGAATCCTGATGGACCTCCCTTAAAAAAGGAAGTTCCGCGGCCAGCCTCCCTCCCCCACTATCTCCCCACTAACCCCCGGTCAGTCGTCAATCGTTGGAGAAACCACTCCCCAAGGGCTCTGGACGCACTACTCACAGTCTCCCGTGCCTTGGAGTCTTCAGCAGGCAGATACTTCTTGCCTGGCCCCTGCCCCCACCCCAAAAGAGGCTGCCTGAGCTGCAGCGAGAAGCTTGGGCTCCCAGCCCATCTCTGGGAAAGCGGGCTTTGGTCCCCATCTGGGACAAGCCTCCATGCCCAAACATGGTCAAGTCTGAGCACACAGCCCCGGGACACAAACTCAAGAGAGTAGGTACCAACCCAGGAGACAACAGCAGCCGTTACCAGGCCCCCACACCTGCAATTTCCAGGGTCTGTAGAAAACAGATTTTGAACAACAAAAGACAGCAAAACTGAGAAGCCAGGAAAGACCATCCCGGTGCATTTAGAGACATTTCTTCGTCACTCAGTCTCTCTGGTCTGGCACAGAAGTCAGGAACGGGAAATGATTTTCCTTTTGTTGACATGAGGGAAGGAGGAGGAGTTAGAGCTCCAAAGGGTTGGGCTTATCAGCCACTAGGGGGCTGGCATTTCCCCACAGGAGCGTCCAAACCCTCCAGAGCCTTCGACACTTGCATGCTGTGTGACCCTGCGCAGGTCACAACACCTCTCTGAGCTTCAGTTTCCTCAACTACATTATTGGGATTTTTTTAAAACTTACTTCGTTCAGAGTAATGAGGAAGGTTAGGAATAATGGAGATTTGAGGCAGAGGAAGAGAAATCCACCTTTTAAAGCCCAACCAAGCAGAAGCTGAAAGCAGTGACAGTCCCACTGCTGTCCCAGCCAGCCAGGTCCAGGGGCAGCCTGCTCAGCCAGGTAGCCTCTTCCCAAGGTACTTGTCCTTTTGGAAGAGGGAAACAGGCAAGAAATGGGGCCCGTGAGCTCTTCTGCTGCACGAAAGTGAGCCCCCCTCCGAAATGCTGGGACAAGCTCTGCTCTCAAAGGTACATGGAGAAATACTCAGGTCCTTAGCTGGCTGTGGGGCTGTAGGTGAAGGGCAAGGAAATAACGATACTACAACAATAAAGATTAGTGCTCTGCATTCACCTGGGCTGTTAGAAATCACAAAACGCCTTCCCAACTTCAAGCCTCCAACACTCTAATGTAATAAGCACTGCGGGCTCATACCAATCTATTCAGGTAGAGGTTTTTCTACCCATTTTATAAATGAGGTAACTGAGGTTCAGAGAGGTTAAATAGAGTGCCTAAGGCAAATTGCTTTGCATCTTTGTCTCAGTTTGTCCATTTCTAGAATGGAGATAATTATACCTAAATCTTTGGTGCCTCTTGAAAAATAAGAGATCACCTAAGCTTTCTGACCGGCAGATTGTATTTTCCAAAGATGGCCACACCAATATGCATCCCATCCCACGTGCTCTTCCTACAATGTGACATCAACGCTCCTCCATCAAGAGGGGCATCTGTGTCCTTCAACACTGGCAGAGCTCTGTAACCACCTTGCCAATAGAATGTGGTAGAAGTGACACTGTGTGATTTCCAAAGCTAAGTCATAAACAGCGATACAGCTTTCACTGAGCACCCTCTCCCGGGACACCTCCTTTGGAGCCAGCCACTGTATCATGGGGAAGCCAAGAGGTCACATGGAGGTGTTCCAGCCGACAGCCCCAGTTCGCTTCTCAGCCAACAACCAGCATCCCCCACCGACATGAGTGAAGGAGCCTGCCAATGACGCCAGCCCCAGCCTTCAAGTCCCCCAGCTGCGGCCACAGACATCATGGAGCAGAGACCAGCCACCCACTCTGTGCACTCTCTGAATTCCCCATCCACAAAACCCACGAGCAAATTAAATGGTTGTTTTATGCCACTATATTTTGAGGGAATTTGTTATGCAGTCCCAGTAACTAGAATATATTGTAAGTGATTTAAAAGGGAAACTTACTGTTGCTAGTGATTGTGGTAGAACTGAACCTGTGGGGATGAAAAATCCTGAAATAACTATATGGAGTGGTATAGGGGAGCTTTAGAAACGCCCTCTATATTCTTATATCAGGTTGCTCACCGGTGCACAAATGGAATAGAAGTATAGAGTTATAAGTGGGATTTTCATTTATTGAGCAGTTACTATGGGCCAGGGCATGAGCCACATCCAAATGCAAATACATATACATATACAGATGCATGTATACACATGTGTAGACACACACTGCGTACATGCATGTACATATTTGCACACACACATGTGTACACACTTTCACATACATATACACATATATGCACACATATACATATACATGCATGCACGTTTTTACAGCTGTATATGCATATGCACGTGTACAAATGTACATGTGCATGTGCACACAATGTGCATATGCACACACATACACACATACACATACGCACATGTCCATAAACCTATACATACACACACATGCATATACATACACATATACATGCATATGCATACACAAATATATATACATTCCTCTCAGCAGTCCTCACAAAAGGCCTCGTTTCTATGCTTTGCCCAAGGTCACTCCCCTGTCACATGATGTGATGGAGCCTGACGTGAACCTGTGCTTGCTGACCCCACAGCTCGTGCCTGCTCCTCCATGACTCCCTTAAGCACGGTTTTCAAGAGGACCAATGTTCCTTTACAACGTCTACCTCAGCTGCTTTACAAGCCCCCCTCTTCAGTCTATAGCCCTTTCTGGATTGTGCATCCATTTATTTATTTAAACCCTTTTGAATCAATATCTATTCTCCGCCACCACTTGGGATAATAAGTCCCATAAATCAAATTGGCAACCACGTCCTGAGCCCGTGCTGAGCCCGTGCCGCTGGCAGTGGGAATGAGTGGCCCTCAGTCCTCGCTGAGCCATTCGCTCACACACTTGAGGACCTACCGTGCGGAGACTCCAAATATGTCACTCTACTGTGGTGGGTCCCCGTGGGGAAGGGAAGATGGATTTTTAAAACTGCAAAAAGGCACAATGGAAAAATAAAATGACATATTTTCGGGGAGAGAGTAATAAAAGACAGAGGAAATCACGGTGAACGATTTTTCACTGGAGTTGAGAAGACAATGGATAAAAACAGGACAATTAAATGTCCATATTTGAATTAAATGGCAAGACTGGACCTGAGGAGGAGCAGGACAGGGCTGCTCCCTCCGAGCGAAGGGAAGCCTCCCACCTTTCTCGTTTCACTCTTTCAGCCGCACTTTTCCTTCCCCTCATGTTTCTTACTTAGTGACAAGGTATCTTAGCCTGCTATATTGTTAACATAATTGTAAGCAGCTTGAAATCCTCTTTGAAACAAGGAAGAGCATAAATAAATAAAAAGCACTGCTATCCATCTGCACAGTAAGGTCGTTTCCTCATGCTTTTTCCTTACTGCAAAATCAACCAAGCTCACCGTGGAAAAGCTGTAGGATAGAGAAGTGCAGGAGGAGGATAGAGCACAATGATGACCCCACCTCCTGGAGAGAATCTGTTGGTCAGGGTGCATGTGTGTCCTTCCAGACACTCCTAAAAGGATTCAGGCATTCTCTGCCTCCAGAGGGCACATTCCTGGGTCCCCACCTGCTAGTGAGCTCTTCCCCTTCCCTGGAATTCAGTCCTGGGGTCCTCCCCTCACTTCTGTTCCCTTAGTCACTCTCCTCGACTCCTGGGCCCAGGTCGGGGCTGTGGTTTAACATGCTCGGAGCACATGTATGCAGCTCCTTCCCTCCTTGTCCTTGTGATGCTGTTTCTTCTTGTGCCTATTCCCCATTCACTGGTCTTCCCGCTGGAGTGTATAAGCTCCCTGAGATCCGGGGCCAGAGCTGTTCTTACCACTGTCGCATCGCTAGATAAACAGAGAATCGGGGTTTTGCTGCTGTTTGTGGTTTCGTCAGAAGAAAATCTTTTGCTTTTTCAAAAAACGTTCACCATCTTAACCAGTTTAAGTGTACAATTTGGAAGTGCTAACGATATTGACATTGTTGTGCCCCAGGTCTCCAGAACTTGGTCGTCTTGCAAAACTGAAACTCTATAACCCATTACACAACGACTCCCCATTTCTCCCTCCTCCTTGGCAACCGCTATCTGCTTTGTGTTCCTCTGAGTCTAACTACTTTAGATTCCTCGTATAAATAGAATCGTACCAAAGTTGCCCCTTTGTGTCAGGCTATTTCACTTCACATAATGTACTCAAGGTTCATCCCTGTTGTAGCATTTGACCAGAAAAGAAACTCTTGCTCCTTAACGTAACAGAATATTGTACTTGTTTTCCCATTCCAGAAAACATTTTTTAAAAGCTTGTACAGTACACATTTTATATGGGTGAGCCGTAGTATATTCCATGGACGCCATGCTGTTGGATATTGAGGAATGGTGTTTGTTGGCTTGTTAGTTTAGTGGAGCTCAGGTCACACTCTGCTGGTAGGTGGACCTGCTCCACCCACCCCTACCCTCACTTGCACCCGTCATTTTCCTGGAACTGACAGGTCTGGGAGAGTTTGGATCTATTAGAACACAATATGGGGACCAGAACCTGGGGATAAAGATGAGAGAGCCATAGAAGTGGAAGATGGCAGCGGGTTTCAATTTCCTAGCCCGGGCCAGACCTGATTTGAGCACTGGGGGTGGTGGGGAGAGACAAGGTAGGGGAAGTAGATGCAGGCTGATGGAGCTCTTTTCATACCACAGTCCACGGGACTCGGACTCTGGGGTGATGAGAACCAAGGGCTCCCAGTGATGCTGTGGTCCTGGGCAGTAGCCCCCTCCTAAGTGCGTGTTCGTGGCAAGTCAACGGCATGTGATCAGGAGTGAACAAGAAGTCCCCACCCTGGGCATGTTTGACTCTGGCAAGATTCAGGGCCCCAAATGCATTAACTATTCTTAGTGGTGCCTGCCAGAATGGGGTCCAAGGACTGAAAGATATTCCCTCTCCCGTCCCCTTCTGACTCCCTGCATGGTGGGGGCTTCGAAGCTACAAAGAGAATATTCCCACCCTTTTGCTGAGTCATAGAACGTCCCTCCAAGGGCCCATAGAGATCATGTAGGTCAACAGGTTCCTGTGTGTAAGGCTTTCTGTTCACAAATTAACAGAGGGAAGTGGTAGAGAATCTGAGAAGCACAGAAAAGAAGAAATCAAGTCCAACATCCCAAGGAAACCACTGTCAAAGTATTGATGTTTAGATTATATTCTAAAGACAAATGCAAATGCTTTTTAAAAATAAATTTAGGAATGTTCTGTATGATTTTAAGTATGTCCTTCTTATTTTAAATAGAAACACATTCCCATTAAGGTGATATTATTTTGCAACATATGCTTCATGTCTCTGATAGTTCATTTTACTGATGTGCCGTAACATGTGTACTTTCCAATTAGGAGACATTTAGACTATTTTCAAGGTTTTGTTATTATTAGCTCTCCTCCAGTGACAACCTTCGAACATCAGTCTTTGTTCACCTCTCCGATTCTTTTCTTCCAATAGATTTCTAAAAGCAGGGATCACAGTCAAAGATTATGAGCCTTTGAAAGGCTTTAACCCCTTCTCTTTTCCTGGAATCATAGGATTCACTTTGCCCAGAAGTATAGGATCCAATAACATGTGAACTTCCCTTCTGCCGGTGAGCTGTCTGAGCTCAGAGAAGTGAAGTGACTTACCCAAAGCCACACAGCTTTGATGGTGCAGGGATTGGGATTCAGACATTTCTCTACAGCCTCCAGAACGTAGTCTGGAGCCCATGTCCACTGACTCCCAGGCAGTGTTCTTACCATACTCCTTCTGAAGATTATTTCTCTACCCATAACTAGGGTTCTCAATTCCTAAGCACTAACATGTGACAGGCACTCTGCTAAGTACTTGGAACACAGCATCTCATTTGATCCTGTGATCTATGAAATAAGTACTATGATTGCCCTCATTTTATAGATGGGCGCACTAAAGCAGAGGGAGGAAGCCACGGCTTGCTCTTGAGGCTGGCTCTTGGTCTGCCAGCCCAGGGCGCTGGCCGCAGCAGCTGCTTCCTTTAAAATTAAAAAAAAAAAAATTTTTTTTTTTAAAGATTTATTTATTTTTGAGAGACAGAGCCGAGCAGGGGAGGGGTGGAGAGAGAGGGAGACACAGAATCGGAAGCAGGCTCCAGGCTCTGAGCTGTCAGCACAGAGCCCGACACGGGGTTCGAACCCATGAACCATGAGATCATCACCTGAGCTGAAGTTGTACGCTCAACCAACTGAGCCACCCAGGCGCCCCATCTGCAGGCATTTGAAAAGAGACGCTGCAGAAAGGGCTTTTTAATTTCCCTTGTGGCACGTTAATAAATATGTATGTTTGTCATCCACAAACAATAAGATTGCTCGCACAAAGCTCAAGGGGTTGACCAGATAGATTTGAACTGCGCCTGCTCTCAGGGGACACTATCTCCCAGAAGACCCTGTCTCCAAGGAGCAAACTGTAACGGCCTCTGGGGCTACTTTTTTACAATTCACAAGTTACTGAGTGCCTTCTTGCTAGGCTCTGTACATACCTCATTATGTTAGTTTCCTAGTGTTGCTGTAACAAATTGCTACATACTGGGCTGCTTCAAGCAATAGAAATGTATTGTCTCATAGCTCTGGAGGCCACAAGTCTGAAATCAAGAGGCTGCCTACACAGCTCTAGGGGAGGGTCCTTCCTTGTCTCTCACAGCTTTTGGAGGTCCCAGGCATTCCTTGGCTTGTGGCCGTGTCACTCCAATCTCTGCAACTATCTTCACTGGACCTTCTCCTCTTCTGTCTTACAAAGACAGTCGTCGTTGGTTTTTGAGCACACCCAGGTAATCCAGGATGATCTCAAAATCCTTAATTACATCTGCAAAGACCTTTTTCTTCTAATAAGACCACATTCACATGGTCCAAGGATTTGGACACGGACAAATCTTTTTTCCAGGGCTGGCAGGAGGGGGGTGGGTGTTGGGGCACCATTGAAGCCACTACGCCCATCTTCTTTAATCTGCGTAACAACCCTGAGAGGCAGGAGAATTATCAAGGATGGATTAACTGCTGTGACAATGCCAAGATTTTATTGGCTTTTCCCAACAACAGTGCATTTCCATTTGCAGGGAGTCTAGAATATATGCTTCTGGTTGGGCGGCTCCCCTCTAGGTGGTTGTTCGTGGAATCAGGCTCCTTCATCTTATGGCTCCACTGTTTTGTGGCCTTGAGGTGACCCCAGAATTATCTAGCCAATAGACTGAAAGGAGGGAATGGGTGCAGAGAGAAAATGAGGGTGATTGGTACTTAACCACCTCGGCCTACAAGTGACATGCACCGCTTATCTTCACCTTCCATTTGTGAGGACTAGTCACATGGTCCCACCCAGGTGCAAGGGAGCCTGGGAAATGTAGTCCTGGATTCTTAGTATGAATATCACATTATTGGAGCTGGGTAGGACATCAAAATTTCCTGGTCAGCTGGCTGTGATTGTCATAGTATCATTCATTCATGTACTTCTCATTCATATAATTCACTCTTTCACCCAGAAGAGGAATTTGGGGCTTAAGTGATTTGGGGCACCTGGGTGGCTCAGTTGGTTAAGTGTTCGGCTTCGGCTCAGGTCACAGTCTCGCTGTCTGTGACTTCCCACTCTGTGTCGGGCTCTGTGCTGACAGCTCAGAGCTTGGAGCCTGCTTCGGATTCTGTGTCTCCCTCTCTCTCTGCTCCTCCCCCAGTCACATTCTGTTTTTCCCTCTCTCTCAAAAATAAATAAACATTGGGGCGCCTGGGTGGCGCAGTCGGTTGGGTGTCCGACTTCAGCCAGGTCACGATCTCGCGGTCCGGAGTTCGAGCCCCGCGTCAGGCTCTGGGCTGATGGCTCAGAGCCTGGAGCCTGTTTCCGATTCTGTGTCTCCCTCTCTCTCTGCTCCTCCCCCCTCACATTCTGTTTTTCCCTCTCTCTCAAAAATAAATAAACATTAAAAAAATTTAAAAAATAATAAAAAGAAGGGTTAAGTGATTTGACTAAAGTCACAGAGCATTTAAATCAAAATCCAATCAATGTTTATGAAGGGTCATCTGAATTAGGTGCCCCTCCCTCAGGTAGGCCCGCTCTATCTTTGAACTTTGCACACTGTGTTATCTGTGTGTGTACCAAGAATAACATTGATCAGATTGCTCCACATGGGCCTCCCTGTTGGTTCCCCACTCCAAGCAGTCAGTTCTTTGTCCTCGACTGTCAGATTCTCCTTCCCTCCTCCTTCCGGTCCCTCTGGAGAATGGGGGGAGAGAGCTGGCTTTAGAGAGGCAGAAGGCAGAGAGGTAACACAGAGCTGAGAGCTGGAAAGGGAGGGGGTGGCTGAAAGAGAGAAAACCCACGTGGGCCGAGTGTCCCAGAAAATCTTCTCTGGTTTGACATGTGAGGGGTTTTGGAACAGCTTCAGTTAGGAAAAATTCAGGAACAAAGGAAAAATAGGAACAGTGTAACTGTGAACTATGAGTATTACCTACTTTCATGCATTTAAAGGAAAGCGGTGATTTTCTTTGTAATTTGTTTAAATTCCCTTTGTTTGCGGGACGGCTCTTCTAGACTGCAGCTCCGTTTGGAGAGAATGGGCTCCGGGCAGCATGACCGGAGGGCCCCAGCAGCTTGCACAGCCCCTGTTTACTCCAGTCAGCCCCCTTCACTCTCAAAACCAACCCAGCTTCAACAGTAAATTATGTGTAAACTAGGAGTAAATTACTCAAACAGTAAATTTGGTGTTTGAGTGTGTAGGCCCCCCCACAATTCATCTCTAAATGTCCAGGCCTGGGGCACCTGGGTGGCTCAGTCGGTTGAGCGTCCGACTTCGGCTCGGGTGGTCTGTGGGTTCGAGCCCCGCGTCGGGCTCTGTGCTGACAGCTCAGAGCCTGGAGCCTGCCTCAGATTTGTGTCTCCCTCTCTCTCTGCCCCTTCCTTGCTCACACTCTTTCTGTCTCTCTCAAAATTAAATAAACATTAAAAAAATTTTTTTTAATGTCCAGGCCTAGCTCAGGCCCTGAAGCACAGTCTGTGCCAAGGGTGGAATGCAGGAGCCAGGAAGGGCCGAGCTGCGATTTGAGTCCAGGCTTTTACACGCCAAATTTCAGGCTCCTCCTCCTGTGTCAGCTTTGGTTCTGGAGCTCTCTAAACACAGTGGAACAATTAAAAAGTAACAAGGGTGTGGGACTGCCTGCCCTGTGTGGACTGTGAATGCCATAGGGGTTGGGGGGTGGCGGGAGCTACAGACGGCGGCTGAAAACACCAGAAAACAGTTCCCAAGCTTCCTGCTTCAGAGCCTGTGGGAAAGAGGCCAAGCGTCCCAGGGATAGCCCTCCAGAGCCCATCGTCCTGGCCCTGCCTGGAGGGCAGAGCTCAAGTCTCCCCCTGTATCCATGGTAGGCAGACTGATGAGGTCCCAACTCAAAAAGCCACCGTGTCAGAGGGATCTGAATTAGAACTCTACAGAGAAGAAAAATGGGCTCCCATTTTCGCTTTTTAAAATGTGCTTTTATTTTTCTTTGCAAATAGCTTAAACACAGTCTTAACATTTTGAAACAAATGATCTTTTAAAAATGATCTGTAATCCCACCACCATTTAATAAACCTAGTCCTTGCATTTTGGAATCTTGTCCTCCAGGATTTTATTCCTCCCCCCGCCTCTTGTAAGTAGTTTTTCTGTGCCTGGTGATACTCATAGGCTTGTGTGTCAGTTATCCACTCCTGTGTAACAAACTACCCCCAAATTGAGCAACAGAGGCTCATAATTCTGCTGTGTGGTCCTTCCGGTCTGATCTGAGCTTGGCTGACCTCAGCTGGGCCCACTCATGTACTCACTTGGCTCTGGAAGGCCTCACTCACGTCCCACGGGTGGCTGGCTATCAGCTGGAGTGACCAGGTGACTCGGGTGACAAGGGGTTTCCTAGGGGACTAGATGAGCCTGCTCTTATGGTGCTGGTTCCAAGAGCAGAAAGCGAATTGGAAGCTGCAAATCCTCTCAAGGTCCAGGCTTGGCCCTTGTGCCATATCACACCACATCCTATTAGTCCCAGCTGGTCCCAAGGCTGGCCCAGATTCGAGAGGGGAAGGAAAGATGGCCTCCTGATAGGGAAATCTACAAAACACTGTGGCCATTTTTGCAATCTACCACTGCAAGGTTTTTATTCTTCTGCCTTTTCATTTATTATTGTATTATCATCATTTTCTCTTGCTAATACAAAGTCTTCATGACATTATTTTTACTGCCTGCATAAGGGTGAGAAGGTAGATAGACTACGGTTTACTCAACTGTCTCCCAACTGTTGGACATAAGGATTACTTCCAGTTATAAATAAGGCTGCACAGAACATCTTTATGCAGGTAGGTATTTCGGTCATTTTGATTGTTGCCTTGGAATAGGCTCCCAGATAGAGTCAAAAAGGATAAATTGTTTTAATGTCCATGATACATGCTGTCCAGCTGCATTGCAAATATGTGCTGCTTTTTCTCCAACCCCAAGAAGAAGAGAGATTCTCAACACCAGCCTGTATGCAAGTCTCCCTGTGGGCCACCTGGCTTCCCTGGGATCCTCTTGCTTGCTGGTACACCAGGTCAGGAAACTGGAATAAAGCCCAGGCTGGGCAGACCCTTCCTTGGGCCACGTTAGCATCTGGGGTCCATGCCTACAGGTCAGCTTTGTGGTGGACAGCAACTGACTGAGGTCTCTGCAATCTCCTATTTCCTGTCTGTCAAAGCATAGATAATATAACTCCTGGACCAGTGATTCTAACCACCTGTACCACCTGCATCCGAGCTGGGGAGCAGGTGGGACCCCAGACGAGCTCTGGTGTCAGGCTGGGTGTGGCAACCCCTCCCATGTGTATAGAGCCCCTGCTCAGCCATGATTCCAGGTGATCCTCCTGGAAACCCACGAGACTGGCAACACTGAGGTTGGTCCCACCTCCGGATGGAGACTCAGGGCTCATCCATATTTCCCCGGGGCTCAACCTCCCAGTGGGGACACCTTCTTCCACTTCCTCAAAACTTATTTGCTTCTTCTGCTATGTCCTCAGTTCCTGTGATTTTAAAACACCAATTGATCAGATAAATGCTTGTGTTTGTAGTTACTATGGTTTCCTCTAAGATAACAGACTAGCAGCTGTGTGGAAACCCTCTGAAACACATGGCATAATCTGGGGGAAATAGTGGATAGCATGATTAGTGAGATGGTGGAAGAGATATCTGGGGTGTTTTCATGGGAAATCACAGATACTTGGGTCTAGATGTTGAAAGAGCTCTCTGGAGCTTGAAGGGACTGGCCCTAGGAGGGGTAGGTTGGAGAGGGGCTGTGTGTACTGTGTGTGAGCTCACAGAGTTAGAGTTCACACACCCCAGTTCCAATCTCCACTCCACCTATTACTAGTCCTGGGAATATGGCCAAGTTTTTTCACCTCTCTGTGCCACACTTTTCCCATCTGTAAAATAGACGTAATCATCCATAGGAGTGAGTGCAAGGATCTGGGCAATAAACAGCAGCTAGTAATGATTGCACCTCTTGAGTTTTTAAAAAGTGACTCGGACACAAAGAGGAAAGTGGCTTGTCCAAAGCAGCCTTGCCTGGGACTTGTTCAGCGGGACCAGAACCAGCAAGGTGGCCTCCTATCCAAAGAAGCCTCCTCTGTCTCCTCCACAGTATCTTTCCCTATTTCCTGTTCCCAAGCCCCAGCTTGGGAAAGACAGAGGGTTCATTCATCCACTCTCCCCTTTAGGCTCCTTCCTCCTTTTGAAGACTGGGCAACCCTGTAGCCAGAAGCATCCTGACACAGAAATGACCCACCTCCCTGCCTAGAGCTTGATAACACCAGACCTTCTGCACTGGTGAGACCCAAAGCCAGAAAGGAGGGAAAGCCATGTGCCTAAGTCAGTGCCATGATTCTCTAAAGAAAGTGACAGCAGAAGGTCTCAGGGCTGGAGACCCCAAGTAAAACCTCCAAGTGCTGCGGGGCCATTAGCTCACTCACCTGAGCCCAGCACAGTTTTAAATCATTCGTTAGCTTTCCAAGACAAAAAAGCTCTCCTTTTGCTCAGGAGATATCTGGCCTGAGAAAGAATCAGTTGATGGAATTCTCAGAGAAATATGGAGCCTGGAGATTAATCTGAGGGGCTGAAGCTGGGGGGCAGCCTGGGGTCTCAGGACATGTCTGACAGTCAGTCAATGTGAATGGGAGGAACATTTATAAATCTAAAAAAGGGCAGGACTTTAGAAAGAAAGAGAAAGGAGAATGCTTGCATTGATCGATACCTCTATTTTCCTTTTACTAATGAGTGTAACCAAAAACTTATTTTTTAAAAAAAAATGCCACATTAGAAGTTTGGACAGGTAACATCTCCTTTGAACAGGTGGGAAAGAGAGGTCCAATGTGTTGATAAGGCCTGCAGCTAACATGTGACAGAGCCAGACCTGAATCTGCGCTGTCCAAATCTGGGGCCAGGGCTCTTCCATAATAATACTTCTCTCCATGCCGGGCACTTTGCACACACTTTCCTATACAACCTTCACAACAACTCTGCAGTAGGTACTGTCGTTATCCCCATTATACAGATGACAGAGCTGAGGTTTAGCTCTGCAGACGAACTTGCCCTAGGCTAGACAAGATTGTAGCAGGGATTGCGACTTAGTGTGGTTAAGTCCCTTGGTCTTAACCCCCACACCAGATCTCCACGGTCTGCAAGGTGAGATCCTTATGTCCTCCCATGGTCATCAAGACCCTGCATGACCCGGGCCTTTTCAATGTCCCATTTCTCTACCCCAACATCTCGGCTAACCTAACTATTATTAATTTTGTTCAGCAACCCCCTATCCATCAGGCCTTGGCTTAAAAGCTACTTTCTCCAGGAAGCACTCCCTGACCACTTTCCAGGTAGGAAGAGTACCCGCTAAGCTCTCATAGCACGCACATTTCCCCTGCCATAGCAATGCCTGGCCGGTGCCGAAACTGCTGGTTTCAAGGTCTCCATAATAGACTGTGAGGTCCCAAGGGCAGGAGCCATGGCTGCTTGTTCTCTGTATTTAGCGTTTGGCTGAGTGGTGGTGGGGAAACATGTCCCAAGAACATCCTCCTCCTCTTCCCTGCAGTCCCCCTTCGTAATGGGGTGCCAGGCAGGACACAGTCCTGAGGGGAGGAGGCAGCCCCTCCTTGTATGTGCTCCAGCACCCAGCCCACTCCAGCCTCTCTTTTCGCCTCTTGCCCAGATCTCAAGACGTATTTCCAGGCTGCCTCCCTGATGTCTTCCTGGCCACCCAGCTCTGAGACAGCTCTCTCCTGCATCCCGTGGTGGCCAAAGACTTTTCTGAGGAGCACCAGTCCTGAATAAGATGAGTTCCTTGGCCCAAAGTCCTGGGAAAACCCTGCCTAATAACACATTTCTTTGATTGCCACATATGAACGCTTTGGAAATCAGCACGTGTCTTACACTTGATGTTCGCCTATGCGAACATGTTTATTTCCTACGAAAGTAGTTGTTGCATAAATGATGCACCTTAGATTGATGGCACCTTTGTGATTAAGGAAATGCAGCATGGGGAGCCTCCTGCAGATTAGGAGAGTAAAAGTCCTAAGACATCCTGAGGTAGGGAAACAAAACTGGCAATGCTTAGCCCACTGCTTCACAAATGAAATCTGACCCCTGAATCTTCTTTAGAAGATGCATTAACGCTTTAGGGAAATACATGCCTACAAAATGCACTTGGAAAGCACTCCCCGTGAGTGAGCCCAGTGACCCCCACCGGTGGCATCTTGTCTAGGTTGGCAGCCCTTCAAAGGTGTGAGTTCTGTTGAACCACAACTTGTTCAGGTGTGTGACCTAAGGCAAGTTGCTTAATCATTCTGAGCCTCCATCTTCCCATCTGTAAACTGGGAGAATTACAGCTCCTAGCTTCTGAGGTGGATGAAGGAAGATCGTATGAGTAGAGCACGTAGAGCAATTCCTGAGAAAGCAAATGCCAGCTGCTCTCATTTTGTCCTTACTGTCATTTCGAAATCCGGCCAATAGTCAACGGTGCACAGGATTAACTGGAGGAGGACACTGGATGATGGAAGGAGATTATGACTGTTGGTTGGAGCAGAAGTGCTTGCAGAAGAGTCCTTGGCCTGTCGGGGCCTTCACGAAACAGGCCAGGCCCACCAGAGGGAGATGCGCTACTTGGGCGTGAGCGCATTTGTTATTCCTCGAATCATCTCCTGGGCTTGGCCAGGAGATCTGCTGGTCCATAATCTGCTCGGCCAAGTGCTGAGTGAGTGAGTTCTTTGTGATGTAACTCAATAGGAGCGAGGATGTGAGCGGAATTATCCTGCATCCTGAACTTGGAGGGTTGAGAACACCCTGTCAGAACCACATTTGTCCCTAGCTGCTCCCCCTGGACCCTGAAATGTGTGTGCCAGACCAGGAGGAAATGGTCCAGGCCAGTGTTTTGGTTTATTTTTGGTCATTCTTATGAGGGCAGATATTTAAAATTGTATTTTAAATATTCTCTGGCTTCTTGAAGAATGTTTTCTTGGCTGTTGCCATAGCCCTGATCAAAAGTCTCAGTGGAAAAGAAAAATAAGCACAGAAAAAGAGAAACAGAATGAAGATTCAGCCTGTGGGTCTCTGCGTGAGTGTTTTGCATAAAAAGGAAGGTGATAGGGGAGGGTTCTGAAGACATTTTACCCCCGGAGCTTCTGGGCTCCTAAAGGCCATGAGCTTCTCCTCACTGATGGCACCAACTCCCTTGGGCCCACACAAGCAGGAACTCTGTTTATTTCTCCAGCTGAGGGGCTGGGAGGGGCAGGAGAGGGGGCTGATGTGGCAGGGGAGGTTTGGGGGGTGTGAGATACCCTCACAGCTGAAGGGATGAGGAGCAGAGCGGGGAGACGCTGTTTTAGGCACCCAACAAGGACAACTCGGTTCCTCTTCAGACTGAGTGTGGCTGGTTACTAATGCACCCAAAGTCACGCAGGCGGTGAGAGGTGGGTCTGGAACAGAAACCCTGCTCTGTCTGATGCTCAACGCCGTGCCTCTCCTTCTCCACCATGTCATCTCCTGAAATCAAAATCTCGAACTTGAAAGTGTCATTCTGTACTCGGCCTTATCTGAGCGTGGGTTCCTAACCTACACAAATCCATCCAGAGACTTGCCTAGAACCGGCCTTCAGGATCTTCAGACCCTAAAGTTTTGCCCTCGGGGCTAAATCCTTGGGTCTGGACATGCTCATGAACCCTCCTGACCCATTGATCTTAGCAAACCAACAAGCCTGAGCTACTTCTCCGTCCCCAGCTCTGCTCTCAGCTCCGGTAACTCAGGCACAGAAGAACCCCCTCCTGCCCCCTCCCCCCCCCCCCCCCCCCCCCAGTGAGCCAGCTCAGCAAGGGCTGGGGTGTACAGGACTTTTGCATACAGACTCCAGAGCCAGTCTGGGTTCAGATCCTACTTCTGCCACCAGGGCCACCATGAGAGGTTGGGTAGTTTATACCTTGTGCAAGGGCTTCTGTCCAAGATGACAAAGAGGGCTGGTACCCGGTGCTCCTATCGCCAAGCTGTGGAGGCTGGGCCACCACCAAGAGAACAGGACGTCCTACACCATTTCTAGAAAGGATCCATGTGAGCTAGCCATAGCTCCCTGCTGATTAGAGCTAGGTTGTTTGGTTGAGTTTATACCTTCATTGTGCCTCAATATCTTCACCCGAAAATGGAAAAAAAAATATTTCTCCAATGTATGAGGGTTTGAGGGATGAACACCCAGAAAGCATTTAGAGCAGAGCCTAAAGCACAGTAAGTGCTCAAAGCATGTAATAAGTATCTATATTAGCCATAGTATCTGACCAGCATTTTTAAAGGACAATTTTGCTGATGGCCAAATTTGAATTCACAGTATTATGCAATATTACATCTTTTTCGTTCTAAACCCCAGGGTCACTGCCAGAAACCCGGAAAAGCCCTCAGAGGATCCCTGAGCCCCCACCAGCCACCCTGCCTCATCAGCCTGCCTCACGCGGCTCCCCTGGGTCCTTCACACAGGGCATTGCGACACAACGCAGGCACACCGTGTGTCCTTCCTGCACCCTGAAATGGAAAAGGAAAGCTGACATATTTTTTTTAGCTCATCTTCCATTTTGGACCAATTAAAAGAAAGGCATTTTAATAGGCCCTGTGGAAAGGGAACTGAAGTTGTTCCCCAGGCTGAGCACTGAGCCCAGAGGTCAGGGCAGGGTTAATAAGGATGCTATAAATGCAAACAGTGGCCCACATCTCTATGGGCAAAGTGCTCTGGTTTGGGAGGAAGGGAGAAAATTAGATTATAATGGGAAAATATACATTCGAATCAAGATAAAAAAGGAAGAACTCAGTGGAGTCTAGATGAATCTGAGTGAATCTGTCAGAAAGATATTGAGGTTGGCTCAGCACAGCTGCCCATGGAAGCCTGGCAGGGCCATGAAATAGGAGAATGCGCCCAAGGAGAGACAAGTTCAATCCCGTTAGGCCTTAGCTCTGTTCCCAATGCCCTATCAGTGGGCTTTTAGCTCTGTTTTCCTGGGATGACAGGTAAATGTGTCTGGTCGCTCACCCAACAAGCATTGGTTAAGCATCCCTGTCCCAGACCCCAACAGGCACCAGCCATTCAGAGGGGAGCTAAGCCGGCTCTGGACGGTCCTAAAGGAGCACACAGACACCTGATGTGGCCAGTAAGAAGATGATGCTAATTTACTGTGGCTTTCCACGTGGTGCTGGAGCCCGTGGCTGCCTTTGCTTACTATTTCTCACAGCATGGCCCTCTATCCCTGCCAGGAGGCAAATGTGATTATGATGCCTATTCGACAGACGAGGAAGCTGAGAGTCTAAGAGCTGAAGGAACTGCCACATGACCATTATGTGGCAGAGCCAAGGTTAGAACTCTGGGGGCTTGTGGGGCACCTGGATGGCTCAGTCGGGTAAGCGTCTGACTTCAGCTCAGCTCATGATCTCACAGTTCGTGGGTTTAAGCCCCACGTTGGACTCTGTGCTGACAGCCCAGAGCCTGGAGCCTGCTTCAGATTCTGTCTCCCTCTCTCTCTGCCCCTCCCCCAGTTGCAGTCTGCCTCTCTCTCGAAAAAAAATAAACATTAAAAAAGAAAAAAGAAAGAACTCAGGGGCTTGTAGGTTTGAAGACCAAGTTCTCATCCACCTTGCAGATAGCTGTTGTAATAGAGGACAACAGAGGAGTGTGTGTGTGTGCGCGCATGTGTGTGTGGGGGGGTGGGGCATAGGTGAGCTTCAACCTAAGATAGTCCTTCCTGGAAGACTTCCTGGAGGAGGCGATGTTCAGTCAAGTCCTAAAGAGAAGGTCTTAATTGACAGGCTAAGGAATTTGGATTTTATCAAGTGTTTTTGAGCAGAGATGAAGCATAACCAGACCCTCAACAAACTAATATTTGGTAAGAAAGCACAATGTGCCAGATAATCTATTGGCACAGAGACCATTACAAAGATGTAAAATAAGCTGTAGTCCCTGTCCTCTCCTAGCTCCGGTCTAGTTGGAGCAATGAAACACACAACTACCAAAAAATCATTAGTGTTGGGGCACCTGGGTGTCTCAGTTGGTTAAGCATCTGACTCAGGCTCAGGACGTGATCTCACAGTTCATGAGTTCGAGCCCCACATCAGACTCTGTGCCGACAGCTCAGAGCCTGGAGCCTGCTTTGGATTCTGTGTCTCCCTCTCTCTCTCTCTCTCTGCCCCTCCCCCACTTGCACTCTGTCTCTGTCTCTGTCTCTCTCTCTCTCTCTCAAAAATAAACATTAAAAAAAATAAAAATATTAGTGACTGTGGATCAACTCATGCCAAGTGCCAAATGGAAGGCAGGTGCTGTGGGAGGAGGGAGGAGGGAGGAGGGAGCTGACTGGGCTCCCAGGTGGTCAAGGAGATTCCTAGGGTAGGTGGAATCCCAGTAGGGTTGGGAGATTTCAGAGAGAGAAATGGGAAAGGCACTAGAGCTGGGCCCTAATCATACCCATTTAGGGGTCCCCATGCTTAGCAGAGAGCCTGCCTCTAGCAGGGGATGATATGTGCTTGCGGAGTGAATAAATGTTGGATCCAATGAAAATAGAGCACACATGGCTGAGAGGCAAGGTGTGGCTGAGGGACTGTGGAGTATGGGGGTGGCTGGCCACTGAACCTCTAACAGCCCACCAAGTGCAGTTCAGTTGACTGTGACCCCACCAACCAGACTGACATTCTTCAGTTTTCAGCTTTCCATTTTTTCCAGGACCAAACACATCCTGGGAAACATCTGCTGGAGCAGTGAGTAGACGGTGTAAGGGAGCAGCCGGAGGAAACGTGGGAGAAATCTGCTAGGAGCAGACGGAGGAAGCCTTGAGTTCCAGGCCAAAAAGTTTAGCCTTTTCCTCTGGGCAAGTGGTGGCCATTGGGATCTCTGAACATTCAAATAGCAGGAGGTAAACAGTTTGGGGGAAGATTAATGTGGGTCTCTAAGAAAAATGTACCGAGCATGGGGCGGGGCGGGGGGGGATGCAGGAGGAAAGAAGAAAAATGTCTTTGGAGAAAGTTTCCAGAAGTGGCTCCTACCATTGAAAATGTGCAAACTCTTTGATCTAGAAATGTGATTTCTGGACATTTGCCCAAGGAGATCACTGGACACACACAGAAAAGAACAATCTCTGGAGATCCTTGCAGTGTAGTCTAAGACAGAGAGCACTGGGACACAGCTGCCTCTGGGGGTACAGCATAGAGCAGGCCAGCTGCTCCAGCAGCCCGGCTCCCCGTTTTTCCCCTCCTGCCCCTCACCTCAGGGTCTGTGCACCAGCTGTTCCCTCTGCCTGGAGTGCTTTTCCTCTGCCCAGTTATATGACTCACTCCTTCCCAGCTCTGCTTAAATGCCCCCTTCTCCGTGACACCTTCCCTGACCACCCTATGAAATTTCCTTCCTTCCCCCGTAAATACCAAACCCCTGCCGCCCCATGCCCCCCGTTTTACTTTTATCACCTGGTACCACCTGACGTACTCCACAGTCTACCTGTCTTGTGTACCTGTCTCCACTGTCCCCTAACCACATGCGCACTGGCACACGAACCGCACACAGGCAGGGATCGTTTGTCGAACGAGTGCGTGAATGAATGAATGAATGAATGACGGGTAGGTGGATCTCTAAGTGTGTGGCTCACGCGCGACCTCAGCTTGAGCACTAGGGAACAGGCCAGGGGGGTGCCTTGCTGCTGCAGGCCCTCAGGGTCTCGGCAGATGGATGCTGGCCTGAGCTCCTCGGTGCCTTACCGACAGGTGTCCAAAGTGCAGTGGACACTCTCAAATTAATTACGCCTGGCCTTGGCCCTCGGTGGGCTCATTTCCTATCATAATGAAACCCTTCTCAGCATAGCCGCACTCGATTAAAAGGTCACAGCACTTACACGGCAGCTGTGTTGTACCGGGAAGGACTCCGGGCCGTGAGTCAGAAGACGTGGACTCACATCCCAAGTATCTACCCATTTCTCTCTCTTGGGAAAGACCCTTCGCTTCTCTGAGCCTCAGTTTCCTTGTCTGTGAGATGGGAATAGTAACAGTAGCTATGTCACAGGGTGTTGTGAAGATCAAACCATTTTTGTAGTTGATTTTTATCGATTGAAAAGCATCACAAAGATAACCCAACATTATGTGATTCTCGAATGAATGAGGCCAGGTGTTCCCATGCTTCATTTATGAATGAAGGCATATTTGGCACCAGGGAAAGGAAGGGAAGGTGGTGCACGGGCACAGAAGGAGGGGGACACCTTCTGAGTTCGTCCCAGCCCAGAATCCTAACGTAAGTGCCGCGTGGCGGTACTTGGAGCTCATTTTCCTTGTCCGCCGGGTCTGAGTGCAAGCAGAGATCTGAACTGTTCCAGAATTTCCTGGGGGAGTAAAACCTATTCCATGTTTGGTTTGCATTTATTTTGTTCTGTGCTTGTGCCTGGGAAACGGTGAGGAAAGAGGCAGAGGGAGGAGATTTGGCTCAGGTCCTGCTCTCCATTAAAGGGAGTAATTTCTCTGAAGCTCAAGGACAGTGACAATTTGTGATTGGCAAGGGATGGGGAAGGGGCAGAGGACTGGTCTGTGCAAGAGAGTTTCCAGCCCTACTTGATGGCTTTAGGCTGCCAGAACAGAATCGTCCTGTGCAGGAGCCAGGAGCTGGCCCCGAATCTGGGAAGGGGGTGACTCCATATCATTCCGTGTCCACGGACAGTGTTCAACTCATAACTCACATCTGATCTACCCTCAGCCCGGGGACTCCCAGTTCTGCCTTGCCCAGCACTTTGGACATGACGTGTATATAAAAATACAAAAATGATCTCCTGACGTGTATATAAAAATATAAAAATGATCTCTGTTTCATCATGGACTCTGCTCCCCCGTTCACTGGTCCCGCCTGCCCCTGGGACCTGCCGTCACGGCGAGGAGGAGCAAAAGCCATCAACTAACTCAGAACCCATCATCTTTCTTTCCTGTAGAGAAATCAACAAACCCCAGCCATTTATGCATCCTGAATGTTTCCCTAATCTTGTCTAACTGTATCTGTGACCATTCCTGAGCTAAGGTTAAAAAACAAAACAAAACAAAACAAAACAGCTGCACAAGTTGAGTATGGGGAAGAAATGACATAATGCAAAAAAAAAACAGTCAGCATAGAAGGCAAAAATGTTCCGTCCTTGTGGTAACTTAGATTTACCAGCACTGAGTGCCTGGTATGCTACGTTAAGAAGAGCTGGGTCCATAGCTCTGTATATCCAGTCAAGAGTGCTGCCATCAGTTAGCGATATCTGCCCCAGGCAAAGGAGGGGGAACTGACGTGTAAATGTCATATATAATAATCCCCTCTTATATCCAGCCAAATCTATTTTGAGACATGCAATCAACCTAATGACAACTTTTCTGGAAAAGGTCTATATTAAATATTAAATGATTAAATGTCGATGTTGATTATCATATGGATCCAGGTTTCAAACTTATAAAATGTGTGTGTGTGTGTGTGTGTGTAAGAAGGAAATCATTATTTGCTATCCTTTCTCTATCAAGACCTGCTTGAGCTCTTCAACCAAAAATTTGAAGAGTATTCTCTAGAGTATAACTAAATGTTTAAAATCTACTCAGGCTTTCCCACTCTGGCTGCTTCCTGTTTCTGTGCGTAGCAAGAAAAGAGACAGGTAGAAGCAGGGCGGGGTTTCTCCGATGTACTTGGTAAGGTTTCTAATGTCTGACACCTAGTAGGTACTTGGCAAATATTCATGGAATGAATTTTGAAGGATGAGCTCAGTTTCTGTGTATTTTTTAGTGACTCATGAATATTGTCACGTAAGCTGAATTTGAATGTAATATGCCATCTCCTGTCAAATTGTTCTCCCTGTGAGCAAACATTATGGTTGTTAATTGGGATAAGCCATGTGGACATTGGTTGTTTTTCTCAGTGAGGGGATGAACTGGACGGAAGAAAGAGGGAAGGATTTTCCTGCCAATTATTCTCACTTCTGTATTTGCTTGTTTGCTGTCTGTCTGTCCCTCATATTTCCCCTCATATGTTCCCCATCCTTGGACCCCTAACCCAAAGCTCTGGCTCCCCAACCTCAGCTCTACTAGCATTTGGTATAGGATAATTCTTTGTCACAGAGGACTGTCCTGTGTATTTGTGCGACATTTGGGAGTATCGCTCACCTCTACTCTCTAGATACCCATAGCAACCCACTATCCCAAGTCGTGACAACCAAAAATGTCCCCAGACTTTGCCGAATGACCCTCAGGGAGCAAAATTCCCAGATTGAGGACTACTGCTATGGTGCTGAGCCCCAGCCACCACCTTCCCCGGGAACATGGCTGGTTTCTTCCTTCTGAGAGATTTCAGCATTAAGGCACCTCCTGAGAGAGCCTTGTGACCACTAGGTTCAAACCAGTCTCAGAACTCACCATTCTGTCATGGTGCTTTATTTCCCTGCAGAGCACCTGTCTCTTTCTGATAATTTGTTGTGTGTTGTCTGCCTCTCTATGCTGCAATGTGAGTTCCATGAGGGGCCTTTCTATCTTGATTATCTTTCTATCCTAGGTCCTAGAAGTGCCCAACACCTAGTAGCTTCTCAATAAATGCGGTTGAATGGATGAAAGCAAGGAGGAAGTGTTCAGGGAAGGCTCTCTTTGGAGGTGATATCTCCAGGATATGAAGTTGCCAGCCGTGGGAAGTTTGAGGAAGAGCATTCCAGGAAGAGGGTACAGCCATTGCAAAGCCTGTAGGCAGGGATGGGCTTGGCATGTGAAGGTTGCTGTCAGGGGGCGAGGGGGAGATAGCAGGAGCAGGGCCAAGAGCCAAAAAGTAGCCTGACTGGGAAGTCTGGAAGGCCAAGCTGAGGAGTGCAGACCCTATTCTAAGAGTGACAGAAAGCCCTTTGGAGACCACCTAGATGCCTACAAATTCTGCTCCTGGCCTCCGGTCTCTTTCTTCTCTCTCCCTGGTCTATAGTCTATTCAGTATCTCCGGCATAAGAAGACTTTGGGTAATGATAACAGCTACTTTGTTTTGTTTTTGGTTTTGTTTTTGTTTTATTTTTTTTAATGTTTATTTATTTTTGAGAGAGAGAGAGAGAGAGAGGGAGAGAGAGAGAGAGAGAGAGCAGGGGAGGGGTTGAGAGAAAGAGAGATAGCACACTTTGTATTGAATATTTACCATGTTCTAGGCTCTATTCTAAGCATATCATGTATAATAGTTCACTGAATCCTCACAGCAAACCTGTAAGGACCATGCTATCACTATCCCCATTTTACAGATTAGGAAACTGAGGCCCAGAGAGGTGAATTAATTTCCCTAGATTCACTAAGGATTCTAAATCAGGTTTGGTCAAGAAGTCCACACTCTAACCCTTACATTATATTCTCTTTTTTAAACCAATGCCAGAATATGTCACATTATCTTTTAAAATGAATAAGCCATTTGCTTCAGCAATGCCACTCCTAGGAACTGAGCCTAAGGAGGTATAAGCATTCAGTGGCAGAGATGCATTATTATTTAAAATGTAGAACACAACCGGCATCTCCATGAAGAGGGGTTATTTAAATAAGTTGTGGTTCCTGCGTATAAAAAGAGCTGTTCAGAATGACATTATCCATGTGTACCAACATGGAAAGACATCTACACTACATTTTTAATAGAAAAGTCCAAGAAATTGCATTTTTATAAACAGCGATTTGGTTTGAACAATGGGATTGCTAATGATTTTTAATTTCTTCTTCTGGCTGGCCTACAGTCTCTAGTTTTCCTACAACGAACATGTACTACCTTTGTAATAAGCAAGAAACCCAATAAGATTTATTGGATAAAAGAATAAACAGCTGGAAATCATTCTCTCCTGAGGAATTAGCATCTTGTCTGACGACAAGGGCTACCGTTGCTTTGCTGGAACCTTCCATCTATCTCTCAGGATCTGCTCTCAGCCAACGGGGAGACGATGCAGGTGATCAGGGGAGGAGAGGGAGCATGAGGCCAGGATGTGCATTCACTGGGCTCCCTCTCTGTGAGGTCACGTGGAGAGATGGCCACTTTCAAGGTGTCTGAGTCTCTACACCCTCCTGTTTGCTGGGTTCTGGTGACCTTCCCTTCCAGGAGAGGAGAGAGAGAAAGCGAGGTTCCCCAGCTCTCCCAGTGCTGTCTCTGTACTCCGCTGACAACTTTGCCACTAGTCCTTTTTTAAAAAAACTCTCCTCACATCACCAGAATTGAGTACGGCATCCGTTTCCGGTTGAGACTCTGACCGATACACTTATCCTATCTGCTTTTTCTTCTTTTCCTCGGTCCTAATCCCTAAAATAAAATGACTCTCCCGTTGACTTGTCCAAGTTGACTTTCTCTCCGGACATCTGGTCTTGCCCACAAGACATCTTCATTTGGACAACCGGGAAACTCATAACACCCATGCCCATAACAGGACTTTGACTTTGATTCCCAAACCGAATTCTCTCTTCTTTTCCCTTTTACCGCCCCCCCCCCCGACTCCAAACCTCGAATCATCGTTATCTGCACCTCTTTAATTTGTCATATCCTTTCAGTGCCCAAAGCCTGTGAAGTCTACCTCAGCAATGTCTTTTTCAAACAGCCCCATTCACGCCATTTCTCCAGTTCCCTCCCTCATCCAGGTCTCCTGGTGGGCTCCCCTTGCCTCCAGTCTCTCCACACCTCCTCTCTTGAGTCTGTGTTATGTGTGACTTCTGGAAAAGGGTCCTTGAAACACAGTTCTGGTCCTCCCTACTCCACTCAAAAACCCAAGGCCAACTCAGCCAAACCTACACACCTCAATTTATCTCTTCCTTAAAGACCTTCAAACATACTGAAACACTGGGTCTTTACATCCCCCAAGCCTTTGCCCATGCTGGGTCTTCTGCTGGATCACCATTCCTCCACCTTTCCAAGTGTCCTCAGAAGCTCTTCAACAAAGCTTATGCACACAGTCCCAACCCTGGTTTTCTTTCCCATGAGTAACCCATCCCAAAGTCCTAATTTAGTTGCACTTCTCTCTAGGAAGTAGTTATTTTCCACTTGGTATTTGGGTGAGTGTCTTGGTTAAGATGGTTGGTGAGGCTGGTGACACTTATTATTTGTCTCTGTATCCCATGGGCTCAGCCAAAGGTCTTGGTCTAAGTAGGTGCAAAGTCTCTGTGGTTACTGAACGAATGGACCTTCTTGCTCTACAATGTAAAGCCATCGTCTGAGTGAGGAAGGAGGGAGCTTACCCAAGAGGGGACTACAGAGTCAGCCTCTGGTGCCGACCTCTGCAAACCACAGCCAGTCTCCAGGAGGGTGCAGAGACCTGAGGAGGGGCTGAGGGTGCCACAGCAGATGAGGTGCTGTGGGCTGTGACTTCATCAGACATGGGGACAGTGACCAGAGAGGTGGAGGAACTCAGTCCATTGGAGAAAACAAGTAAATGGCCAAAATCCCCTCCCTGCCCAATGCCATCCACCTGCATGACCACCCCTCAACTTAGGTGCTTAGATGCAACTTAGATGCAACATTGGAAGAAAGGAAACAGAGCTCTGGATTTGAATGTAATTCTGAAATAACTGAATTTACCTGAAAATGCCAAGGCTGAGTTTTGTGCTTCAAGCAGAAACAGGGCTCCAAGTTAGAATTGCACAGAGTTACAGAAGTCAGCATCTTTCATATCTGAGTTGTGGGATCTATTGTATATAAAGCCGTGTGCTTATAATGTGCCTGGTGCTCAATATTCATAATCTCACTTAACGAGGGAGACCATGCAATTTATTGTTTTAACTGAGACGATTCTGGGACTGAAGGGGGTGCTGTTACTGTCACGTTGGGATGCAGGCTTGAGAGGACCACAGCTCATGGCTATCCTACAGCTAAGCCTTTCAACATACATATGACGAAGTAACACTTGTTGCCCATTTACAGATGGAGGAAACAATGCCTAAAATGATTGAGCCATGAGTCCAGAACAGACGAGGAGCCACAACCCAAGCCCAGCTGATCGTTTGCCAACCCCCACAGGCTTCCGTTTTGCACAGGACCTTATGCTGGCTCTGCCCAGTTGTCCTATCGCCACCTTCCCCACCCGCTCTCTTCTCTCTTCCCTGCCAACGAAAATATAATGAGGCCATATATGTAATTTTACGTTTTCTAGTAGCCACATTAAAAAGCAAGTGAAAACAGGTGAAATCAGTTTGAATATTGTGTTTTCTTTAACTCCATATATCGATGCAATCAATCAATAGAAAACAATTATTCATAAAATGTTGTACATTACCCCTCCCCCCCCCCCACACACACACAGAGCATAGCTCAACTCAGACCAGCCACCTTTCAAGGGCTCAATAGACACATGTGGTGGGGGTCCGTGGGTGCAGCCCAGTGTGACAGGCCCTGTGAGATCCGGCCGCAGGCACACTGCCATCTAGTGGGTGTGCTCCTCTCCTGGAAAACCATCTCCAACGAAAACCTGCATTCAGAACAACCCACCTCAGGAGTAGCTCCCCCAAAAGAATTTGAAGGGGGAGTGCCATTTCTGAGTTGGCCCCCAGGGCAGATAGGCAGCCACGGAGCAAATTCAAATCAACCCGCTATCAGGGACCCTCAGCCACGGTTCATTTCTGTTTCCCAGTCACACGAGGATTTCGCAGAAAATGATACTGTTTTTCAGGATGTGTTTAAAACCATCCTTCAAAAAGGCAGACTTCCTTTTTTTCACTTTCATACCTAATTTCACTGTATGATTGTATAAAGGGCTTCTCCCTAGAAATGACATAGCTCTCTTTTTTTTTTCTTTTTTAAATTTTTTTTTCAACATTTATTTATTTTTGGGACAGAGAGAGACAGAGCATGAACGGGGGAGGGGCAGAGAGAGAGGGAGACACAGAATCGGAAACAGGCTCCAGGCTCCGAGCCATCAGCCCAGAGCCTGACGCGGGGCTCGAACTCACGGACCGCGAGATCGTGACCCGGCTGAAGTCGGGCGCTTAACCGACTGCGCCACCCAGGCGCCCCAGACATAGCTCTCTTTCAATCAACGGTAAAAACCTGGTTTCCCCCAAGTTGTCTCTTTCTCTCTCAAATGGGGTGTGGTTGCTCAAGGATTCCAGTTAATCAAGGTTTTTTCCAACGTGAATAATTGACTAAGAACCTATGAGGAGAGCTGACGTGATTCTCGCCTTCTGAAGTACCCCACAGTGGAGGGGGAGCCTTAACCGTGACTTTGTGTGAAGAAAATCATGTAACTGCATCACTCAAGAGAGGAGTACTTGGCACCAAGATGGCTTGGCAGGCAGATTAAGAAGCCAGGTGGGACGTTCACTGACTGGGCATTGACAGGGTCATCAGCACCTTGCTATCCTTGGGACAGTGCTGGGTTTCGTACAGACACAGACAGGACATTCACCTTTAAGGAGACTATTAATCTTCCCAGGGGAGCCATACCAAAACAAAAAGCAAACAGCCATCATAGAAAAGCAATAACAAGAAAAGACAGCATCAGGTTAGTATGCAAGGACTTAAGCTGTCCTTCAATCGCAGCACGGGGCAGGCTGTAAACTGGATGTAAAGCAAGCATTTGAGCATTTGAAGAGAATGAGAAGGGAACTTGGTTCTGGTCTCAGCCCTGACACTCCCTGGCCATGTGGCCATGTCTCAGCCGCACAACCTCTCTGATCCTCAGTTTTATCATCTCATACTAAGCCACAGACAATCTGGAAAATGTATACTTACAGGGTGGGGAGCCAAGGAGAAAGGAAAGATAGACACCTAGGAATTTCAATGAGTGGCTGAGGAAGAGGTTCCCAGCATTGGGAGGGCATGAGCCCAGGTGCCTGCAGGAAGGAAGGATATCAGCTGGCTCACCTAGAGCAAAGTGATGGGCTGGGATGTCCTCATTCTCTATTCCAGGGATAGTTAGCGATTATCCTATTCAGGGGCAGGAAGCTGGCTTAAATTATTAAAGAGTGTAGACTTAAAAGGATCTTTGAACTAATCCAGAATAACAAATCTCAAAGGCTATTTTACAGAATGCTGGTACCTCATGATGGTTAAATAGGTATTTAACAAAAGACACCTCTTTGCCACAGGACTTCTCAGAACCTCTAACATTCTATGATCTTCCCAGGGGGCAGACAGTACACAGTATTTCCCAGACTTATTTAACCATGGAATTTTTTTTTTAAGGGCCATCACTTGAGAAGTGATTCAGGGAACAAACTTTGAGAAACACTGCTCTAGCCCAATTCTGCTTTTTCATAGATAAGGAAACTGAGGCCCAGAAAAGGCAGGAGGGGAGTCTAAGATTCACAGAGACAGTGGCAGAGACAAGACTGGAATTTCAGTTTTTTTACCCCAATACCCAGTAAATTCTTTCCCCTTTTTTTCTATTACCAATAGAACACACTATTTGACACATGCAAAAGATCTACAGAGTTATCCATGTTGCCACCACCCTCTTAAGAAATAAAACATTGCCAAGGCACCCAGGGAGCTCAGTCGATTAAGGGCCCAACTCCTCATACTGGCTCAGGTCATGATCTCACAGTTCATGAGACAGAGCCCCACGTCGGGCTCCTCACGGAGCATGGAGCCTCTTGGGACTATCTCACCCTCTGCCCCTCCCCTGCTTGCACTTGCTCTCTCTCTCTCTCAAAATAAATAAATAAAAACTTTAAAAAAAAATAAATAAGAGCCTGGGTGACTCAGTTGGTTAAGCGTCCGACTTCGGCTCAGGTCATGATCTCACGGTTCATGAGTTCGAGTCCCACGTCGGGCTCTGTGCTGACAGCTCAGAGCCTGGGGCTGCTTCTGATTCTGTGTCTCCCTCTCTCTCTGCCTCTCCCCCGCTCACACTGTCTCTCCTTCTTTCTCAAAAATAAACATTAAAAAAATTAAAATAAATAAAATTAAAAAGTAAATAAAGCATTGCCAAGTCAGTAAAAACCCCTTGTGTAACCACCTCCCCGCCAAGACTCTCCACAAGGGAACCTCTATCCTGAATTTGGTAACATAATTCATGAAAATCTTGGTGGAATTTCAAGTAAATCCCATCATCTTCACAGGCTCCTCTTAGCATCGTCCGTGATTTATAAATTGTGATGGGTCTTAGAATTTAAAAACAAAAACAAAATATCTCACTCAGGCCAGAATAACAAAGATAAAAAGCCCACCTAAAGGATTCTCAGATTACCTACCTACACCTCCCAGCGCATCCAAAATGTTATGAATCAGTGAACTTTTTTACTCTCAAATGGGTTCTTTGTGTGCTTTATTAATTCTGCTAGATGTGGGGGTGCTTCTTCCTTCATTGTATGTGAGACTTTCGTGGCGTGAATTCACTACACCTCCCCTCCCATCCACAGGCCAGATGGGGAGCCGGGTGCTGTATAAATGTTTAATTGTGGCACAGTAAAAATATTTGCTTTCAGTAGCTGGAAGCTACCAAATGGAGGTAGGGCTGTCTACTAGAGTTGCCAGACTTCATTCTAATGAGAACAGAAATAAAGGCTGATTAAATCAAATTCCCCATAGTGCAGAACCACTTAAATAAATGTTTCATATTGTTTGCATGATGCTTTTAAAATGTAACAGCTGCTTATGTAACCATTATGCTGGACATAAATCATTCATTGCCATCACCACCGTCAGAGCAGAGCCTGGCTCCTTTTCTTCTGCTGCTGACATTTTCATTACTGGGGGACTTTTTAGACAGACCATCTGGGCCCCCCTCCTCCCTACCCGTGTGCTGGGTAGCAGGAGTGTGAGTAAAAGGATGCGGACTGCGAGACAGGCGTGAAGCGGACATTTACAGAGACCCTGTACTGGGTGTGTACCATTGGGCTGGCTTTCTCACGATTCATCCTCATCAAAAGAAGGCATCATTGTTCCTATTTTATAGATGTGGACACTGAGTGAGGCCTATGGCAATGAAGTAACCTGCTCAAGGTCCCACAGTAAGTAATAGGGCCTGTATTTGAACCCAGGTCTGCCCGGGCCTTGACACAGTGTGTCTGAGAACAAAGGGCACGTCACCCCACCCACCAGACTCCACACACCTTATGCCTTTTGGCAATGATAAGATTGACAAAGGCCAGAGCAGGGCTCAAAGATCTAGGGACTCCTTTGAGCTGGGGCTGGGGGGTTGGGAGCGGAACAGCTCCGATCTGAACGCCATTTCCTGAGCCAGCACCCGAGTCCAAGTTTCTGCCATCTCTCACCTGTTCACCATGCCAGCCCCCTGCCAGCCTCCCTGCCCTCGTTCTTGCCCACCTCAATCCATCATTCACCCATTTGCCTCAGTCATTTCCTTAAAATGTAAATCAGACCATGCCATTCTCCTATTCAGGAGCCTCCAATGGCTTCCCACCACTCTCAGAATAAATCCCAACCTCCCGCCATGACCCTCAAGGTCTTGAGTGAAATGACATATGCTGACATTTGCTTGTTCTTCCTTACCACTCTCCTGTGTCCAGACATCCTGGCTTCTTTCTGGTCCTCAGATGCACTAAGAGCATGCGTGCCTCAGGGCCTTTGCACATGCTGAACTCTTTGCTCATGCTCCAGATCTTCCCATGGCTGACTCCAACCTATCAGTCAAACCTCAGTTCAAAGTCACCTCCCCAAAAAGGCCCTCAGCTGCACCCTCCATTAAAAGCTGCCCTCCCCTGGGATCTCTTCATTACATAGCTCTGTGTCATTCACTTTGAAGGGCTTATTCTTTTCTCAGTTCTTGACTTGGTTATTATATTCTGGCTCACTAGAAAGTAGGCTCCACAAGAGGTGTCTGAGCTATTCGCCTCTATTTCCCCAGCCCTAGGGCAATGTCTGAAACATAGAAGGTACCTGGTAAATATTAGTTGAATAAATGAATTAACTTGCCACATCCATTTCCCCTGCACCCACACGAGGGTAAACCTAGCCTAGCCCCCTGAAAGAGAGAATTTGAATCTGAAAACCATTTGTCACTTCCAGGCCCAAGCTTCCTGCACGTGTCCCAGCCTTGTAGGTGATGTCAGTCATGGCGTAAGGCAGAGAGCTGGTGAAGGAAATCCAGGAGACCCTCTGGGGTTCCCCGTATCCACAGGAAGGAAGGCCAACCAGTGCCCCCATCTCTGCAAAGTTGAGTCTAAGGAGGAAATAGAACAGGGAGCAGGTTGCTGGTTCTGGCCAGGCTTTAGACAGCCGGTGGTGACTGCCAGAGACTCAGCCACTGTCCCTGACTTGGCTCCAACCCCAGCCTCCCTCCTACAAGTGTCCCTTGCTCTGCAATGGAGGCCAGATAGCTAACCCCAGACCTCTTGAAGCCCAGACCCTGGACACCAGTCACACATGCCTGAGTGAGATTTGGAAGGCGGAAGCCATCTTCCTGCTCCTGGGGCAGCTCTCTGCTGGCAGGACAAGTGGGGGGACAGGTTGTCTGTGGCCCTGTCCCGCGATCTGTCCCACAGCTTCCTGGCGACTAGAGGAAGTTGCTGTGCCAGCACAGTAGAGGCAGCTTCCTGTTTCCCGAACTGCAGCCCCAGCAGCGTGCCCTGAGCTCAGCAATGCCAGCAGCCACCTCAGAGGCAGCGCTCCAGGGTCACCTCTGGAGGCTACTTCTCTGGCCCTTCCAGTGACTTCATAGGCCCCCCATTTCCCTCAGTAAGTCCCTTCCTCATTACAGCATCCAGGTGGTCCCTCTTTTTTGCACTGACTCTGATGCAGAGCCCTTCCAGGGAAGGGACCATTCTTGTCCACCTCTGGTCTCTGTATCCTCAGGGCCTGTCACACCTGGGGAGGTGCTCGTTTAGGTGTTTGTGATTGAAAGGGCTTTACAGACACGCATGGACACATACACACCCTATTGCAACATTATCAGGCCCATTAGCTCAATGAAGCAGCTGTTAATAATGACCCACATGTTGATAACCTGTTACTAGCCCACATGTCCTATGTGTTTCATTTCCCAGCTCAATCTGGAAGCCTGGTCTTCTCTTGCTGTGCCTCCTGCTAGGTGCCAACGCAAAGACACTGTACAGGGTACGAGACTCTGAGCCAGGCCTGCGTCCTTCGTGGCCACTCTTCTCGAGTGTGGCCAAGAATACTCTAGCTACAACCACTTCATTTCATCCTGCCTTTGCGGGCTTTCTTATTTCCCGTTCAGGGAAAGGCACAGAGAGGGGAAGTGACTTCCCAGTCTCGCACAGTCAGTGAATAGTCCGACCCGGCCCCGACCAGCACAGCTTAGCACGAGGGCCGTGGAAGGGACCTCCTCCCCGGGAGCCTTTGCACCCAAGCCCCCGAGTCCCCAGCCAGCGCAGGCAGGGATGTGAGCCACACCCCGTGTGCCAGGCTGCAGAAGGCACCGGGGCTACTCTCAGACCACAGGGGTCTGACACTTTCATCTTGCTCCTGAGAGTCGGCTCCCCACCCCTCTCCTCCCTCCCAAGGGACAGTGTGCAGGCCAGGCTGCCAAGACCCAGGGACACCTCTTCTGCTCACACTCCCTACAGCGTCTGGGTCCGATCCCCAACCCAAGAGTCAGCGAGCTTCCCAGAGCCTCCTAGATGAGAGGGTTAGCCTCAAAGGTAGCATTTTCAGTGCATGATAGAAATAAAACAGTTCTGTTAGATTTACAAGTGCAGTTCCCTATTTCCTTCTTCCCTCTCCGACTCGGTGAACTGTTCTTAGTGCTTCAAAGCCATGCTCAAGTTTCCCCTCCCCCCTGTTCCTCCCATGCCCGCCTTCTGGTGTGAATGTGTCCTAGAGAGAACCTCTGTTTTCCTTAGCAAAGAAGTTGAGGAAAACCTAACTCGTTCCACATAAGAAAAAAGGATGGAAAGGAGATTGAGAGATGGGAGGAGGCTGGGGAAAATGATGTGGCAAGCACCTGAACTTGACAGAAAGGGCAGAAAGGGTGAAGGGGGTTTCCCAAAAGGCAGAATGTCGGACATAATGCCTCCTGCAGTCTCCCCACAACCTAAGTCAAAGTCTACACTGCTAACCAGTGTTTTGGGAGCTGGACCTGTGTTTAATTTTATCTTGTTTTTTTATTATGGCAATATTCCTGACTGAATTTAGCAGCAAGAGACATAATATCTGACTTCGAAATAGCTTAAACCCTGCTATTTATTGCCTTACAGATCAACAGTCAGGGTGTAGACAATCTTAGGGTCGTGATTCAGCCAAGCCTTGGGGTGGCTTCTGCGACTCTCTGCTGTCCTGTCAGTGGTCACAGGCACCACAGTCTTGTATGACCTACCCCATCCGGTGTCAGACAGGAAGAAAGGTGTGTATGTCTTTCACTTCCGGCCTTTATGTGGGAAGAAAATATTCCTCTACTTAATGCCCCCTAGACCCGACTTTGACCCAATGCCCCTGCTCCTCTGCTGGGAGTGGGGCAAAGGATCTGGGGTTTACCAGCTCTGTCGTGAGAGCTGTATCCTGCCACCGAGGGGGCAGAGGTGGCAGTTGAGTTAGCAAGCTGCAGCAGAGGGGCCCAAGGGGGCTCGGGCACCCCTGCTCAGCCGGCAGGGGTGGGGGGAGTGAGCCTGGAGAGGCCTTCTCTACTGTGCCCCAGCTACCAACGTCCTTCTCACATCCACTCAGTTTCCAAGTCTCAAGATGAAAACGGACCGAAGGAGGCCTCCCCTCCACTTGGATTCCTCCACTGACAAGGAACTTGTTACTTCTGGGCACCACCCTTTCCTATCACATGACAGCTTGATGTGTCAGGTACTTCCTTCCATGAGCCCAAGGTGACTTTCCAGGAATTTTCCTTTGCCCTGGTCCCACCACATGCATCTTCCTTCAGCGCCCATGTCCAATCAGCCACCAGAGGGGACATCTTACACCACAGAGCTAAACTAAATAAATCGTTCTCCTTGCTAAAACCCCTCCGTGAGTCCCCAGTGTCTAGGGAATAAAGTCTAGCTTCGTGGCATGGCATGAGACTTGTCACACTCATCACCAACTCCAGCCTGGTGTCTCTTTCTTATTATTATCCCTCCAACACATATATTCTTATACCCCAGGGTAATAGCACACTGCAGTGTGTGTTACTCCCCCCAGTACTCCCATGCTTCTGTGCAAGGTATTCTATTGGCCTGGCATTTCCTTCTACCTTCTCCAGTTGGCAAACTCCTACACACCCTTCAAAGCCCATCATTCATACCCCCAACCCTGCTCAGGCAACTATTCCACCCGAAGGAGATCACATTGTTGTTTTCTTGACTCTATCATACCCTGTATGGTTAATGCAGAACTTAGTATTTTTTGGTACTTGGTGACTTTCCTAAATACTCATTTCTACCTAAGGACTGGAAAGTCCTATCAGGAACCTTTGTAGCCCTGTGCTCAAAGAAAGCACTCAGTAAATGCTTGCCTAAACCGGAGGCTCACCTTGGGGCCCCTGCCCCCCTGTTCGGAACCAGGGAAGGATGGAACTGGAAAAGAATTGCCATGGGGACTATGTGAGACGGTGTGCACTTTCCTGGTTCATAAGAAGTGACCCAGAAGTGGTAGCCGCGGCTGTCACTATTTGCCCCTGCAGGTGTTATTATTGGATCTCGGTTCTTTAACTGACATCTTCACTAGCTCCAAAAGGAAGAAGGGCAACTGTTTCCCAGATCCCAAAATTTGCTCACTGTCTCCCTCACACAGCTGGACACCCCAAGCAGGCTCCCCTGCCACCCTGTCCCTCCTGGCCCCTCTGCTCCTGCAGGGAAGATTCACCCATCTCCTTCCATCAATAGACGCTGGAAGAGCAGCCTCAGCCTCTTGCCTCTGAGTCAGAGAAACGGATTCTAATTAAGGGACCTGCCGAAAGTGCCTCATTTTACAGACAATTGGGTTGTGAATCGAAGCGAGCATTACAGTTTACAGGCTCCACAGAAACCAGCCAGCCTGACTGGTGGCCTTCCCAGGCTGACCTGCTGCCTGTCACGGTGCAGGCTTCTCCTCCATGGACTGGACAGCTGTCTGTGGAGGGCATGAGGGGTGTTCCGGAGTCATGCTCCCTGTGTCCAGCAGTGGAAGGAATGTCCATCCATTTGTCTGTCATTTGTTCTTGAAACCAAGTATGGGACCCTGGGCCGGGGGTGGCGTCTCCTGTCTCATGATTTGCACTCCCCCCTCTCTAGCTTCATGCAAGAATCTGGGAGAGTTTAGATTATATATATATATATATATATATATATATACACATATATATATACGTATATATACATATATATATACGTATATATATACATACATATATATACATACATATATATATATATACGTATATATATACGTATATATATATATGTATGTATATATATATGTATGTATATATATATCTCCAAGCCCCCAGGGTCCTACAAGTCCAAGGCTCTGCTATTTGGGGTCTCTGGGGCACCGAGTCTCTGCTGAAACTGGACTTTCCAGACTGGTACATAGGGAGCCAGGCACACCACTGGATTCCTCGGGGTGCTCCAGAGAAAAAGAGCCAATAGGTTCCGTGTAGATGTACATAAGAAGACATTCATTATAGGAACTGGCTTACGTGCTTGTGAAGGTCAAGACGTCCCACGGTCTGCCATCTGCAGCCTGGACAACCAGGAAACCCAGGCTGTCTCTGAAAGTCTGAGAATCAGGGGCTAGTGGTGTTAGTCTCAGTTGGAGTCTGAAGGCCCATGGACCAGGGGCGCCCAATGTGAGGTCAGAGGAGGGCAGAAGAAGATGGACATCCTGGTCCAAGCAAAGAGAGGAAATCTGCCAGTCCTCTGGCTTTTGTTCAATTCTGGACATCAGGGGATTGGATGATACCCACTTGCACTGGCAAAGTACTCAGTCTAAACTCTTCTGGGAACACCCACACACACACACACACACACACACACACACACCCAGAAATAATGTTTATCAGCAATCTAGGCATCCCTTAGCCCAGACAAGCTGGCACATGGAATTAACCATCACTCCCGCCAAGGCTCTACCACCCACGCACATTCTCAGCCTCTTTCTGGATTTAAGGAGATGAGTCTCTCTTTTTTCCATCTTTCTCCCCAAGCTTCCTCCTGCTCCTGTCCTTGCCTGGCTTGAGGACATCCCACCCTCTCTTCCTCAAAGGCTTAAGTCTGTTCAAGAGTAGATCCCATCGTATAGTTGAGTTTGGGTTAGACATGGTGTTATGTCTCTTTTTTTTTTTTTTTTCCAAATTGAGCCATTTTCTAAAATCTGAGATTTCCATATAGAAATGTAGGCTTCTGGATTCTCTTTAAAAGTAGGGCAATCTGGCAGGCCTGGGCTTGTGCAGAAACAATTAGATGATGCTAAAGAGCAGAGTCTTTCCATGAGGCCTGAGATCCCAGCAGGTAAGGGACCACTCCTCCCACCACCACCACCCTCCCCCCCAATTCAAACTCTCCCGGAACTCATTTATATCAACCCTCATCCCTAGGTTCTAACTAGAAATAAGAGGACAGGCTTTATTGAAACAGCAAAAGTTCTTAAATGAGATAATATGTATACAGCATTTGGGGCAATGCCTGGCACCTAACTAGGCCTTAGTTAAATATTTTTTGAGTGAGTAATCTGATTATTAAAAGGACAGACCAGCTGGGCACACAGAATAAGAATACTAGCTCAGAGCTGGCACTTGAGGGCTCAGATTCCATAGCTTAGGGGCTATGATATGAGGTCACACTAACAGGGAAGTTCAGATGACCTGAGGATCGCCTCACAGCCTAAATCCAGAGAGACTAATGCCAGGTCCATGAGTGACATTGCTAATTAAGAAATTAGAAGACAGCAGTGAGTTAGTCCAAAGACCCCCTGGGTGACAGGCAGTGAGTCACCACTCACAGGGACCATCTAGAAGATCACCAAACTCTTTACCTGTGGTCTGTTATTAGATCCTCACAAGAGCTCCGTGAGGTAGGAACTTATCTCCCCATTTTACAGATGAGAAAACTGTCTAGTGAAAGAGACAGACATTGAAATGGCCACACGAATAAATGTAAATGGGATAAATTCTCTCTGAGGGAAAGGAATATACAGTGGTATGAAACAAGGACAATGGGCCTGGTCTATGTGGTCAGGGAACGTTTCTTTAAAGCGGTGACATCTGAGCTGAGATCTGAATGATAAGTAAATATTAAATGGGAATATTCTCAGTGGCTCTCAATCCCAGCTGCACCAAACGAACCCCTTGGGAAGCCATGGTCCTGTATTGTCCAGTCCAACTAAATCAGTAGGACCTGGGTACCAGTGTCTTTAAATCTTCATGGATGAACCACTGAAATGGAACAAAAAGTTAAGTCCGAAGCTAATGCACTCGCAGACAATAGCCATTCGTAGCTATCCGGTTAAACATAGTAGATGTTCAATAATTATAAGCAGCTGGGATGTTCAACATCTCCACCATCATCACTACCTGTGCCTCCCCCAGATGGCTTGGTGGCTTAAGCCCAATTTCAAAGGAAGGAAAGAAACCCACCTCTGTTGAGGGCTTACTGAGTGTCACATTACTTGTCCCATTTAACATTTACCAAAACCCTCAGAGAAAGGAATGTTATTATTAGTATGATTTCACAGATAAGGACACTGAGGCTCAGAGCAGGGTACAATTTGCCAGAGTCCGCCAGCTCACCAGGGGCAGTCCTGGGATCCTGTCCCAGGCCCACCTGGCTGAGAGACTGAATTCCTTCTCCTAACTTCTGTATCTCCATCCATCCAGAGGTGCCTCCTGCTTGCCTCAGCACCATTTCCCGGCCCGGATGCCACTGCTTTGGGCTGGTCACAGAGGGAGGTCTGTGGATTATGCCCGCCTTCAGCAGGACAGTGTCATGGCTAGAAAGCAAGGGCGGAGGAACCAAATCCTGGGTTCAAATCCTGCTCTGCTGTTTAATGGCTGTGGGATCTCAAACTGTTGACGAGATTTCTTTGAATCTCAGTTTTTGTCTTCTACAGTACAGGGATAGTATTAGTACCTCCCTCCTAAGTTTGTTGTGACAACTCTGTATGCATATACTTACTACGTATTCATTATATTTAGAAAAGCGACTGGGGCACCTCTGTGGCTCAGTCGGTTGGGCATCCAACTTCGGCTCAGGTCGTGATCTCACCATCCATGAGTTCGAGCCCTGGTTGGGTTCTGTGCTGACAGCTCAGAGCCTGGAGCCTGCTTTAGATTCTGTGTTTCCCTCTCTCTCTCTGCACCTCCCCACTCTCATTCTGACTCTCTCTCTCTCAAAAATAAAATAAATAAAATAAAATAAAATAAAATAAAATAAATAAAAAGAAAAGCCACTGGAATATAGTCAGTGTTCAGTTAATGTCAGACACTATTCATATTATTCCAGGAGCTGGAGTGAGAGGGACCCTGAGACTTTTACTTTCCAACAACCCCCAAATCAGGGGGCATCCTATCAAGCCCCTCCTTGGAAGCCAGAATGGACAATTTTAGGAGAGCCAGGAATTCTGGCTCAGGCAGGATGGGCACCATGGAAGCTCCAGCAGGAAACTGCTACTTTGGCCGATCCCTGTGAACCAGAAGAACAGCACCAGGGACCTGGGTTGACCAAGAGGGTAATGTGACTGTCATACCTTCTCCAAGAACAGAATAGAAGGGAGTGCGTGGCTCCAGCCAGCTGCCAACACATGGTCTTGGATGACGCTGATGTGAGACTGTCTGAGCTGAAGTGAAAGTGGCCAGAGTCAGGTCTCAGACAATTTCCCCTGGTGACCTGGCCTGAGTCCCATAAAGTCCCAAGAGCTGGCCCCTGCCGGCTGTGGCCAGTACCACCCATGACCAGCAGAGGGCGGCACAGGCCACAAGCTGGCCTGCTCCTGCTCCCCAGCCCAGCTTTTTCCTAGCAAGGTTTTACTACCAAGCCCAGTCTCCTGGGTTCAGTGTCTCCCTCCTCTTTCCCAAAGGCTGGAGGCACCCTGCCTCTCTTCTCCCATTCACCCCAAGTCGGAGGTCTTCCGGAATCTCTTAGGATGCTTAGAAGTTTCACTGCAAACAGGGAATAAGCCCTTACATTCTTGCTCCAGAGTCGAGCGTCCCGGCATCTGCAGGTCCAGGCAGCCCTTAGGGTTTCGGCTTCCTCATCTATAAAGTGGGGTTGGAAGGGGCTGTTTGTGGAGCTGTCTTTGTTGTAAGCTCACTCTGCGCCAGACACTGAGCTATGTCCTTGACTTTCTCTCCCAGGAGGAGGAAGTACAAGACGGTGCTGAAGGCACGGGCTCCAAAACAGGGCAGGACTATGGTTGCTCCTGACCAGTGATGTGATTCTGGACGAGCCACTTAACCTCTGTGAAGTTGGAGATAAAACCCCTACCCTGTGGGGTTGCAGGAGCATTAAATGAGAAACCACATGCGCAGTGCCCGGCACCGTGCTTAGGGAGCAACACCACTGCTCCTTAGGGCACACCCCTCGGAGCCCACCAGGAGGATGCTCCTTCAAGAACCGGTACCCCATGTCTTTCCCTTCCTCCCATCACCTTCCTGTTCCACCTCCAGGGAGCCTACCACCACCTGAGGGGCCCCAGAGTCCTCAGGCTCCTGGAAGGCTTCTGGAGGGCAGCCGCGGGGATCTCAATGAGACCAACATTCTCACACCCCTTCACTGGCCAAGACCATGGCCTCATCTCGATTTTACGTCCAGTGTCAATGCAGCTTCCAGCTACACTGCGGCTACACCTCCTTCTGGAATGAGGAAGGGGTGGGGGTGGGTATCTGCAGTTTCACAGGCTGCCCAGGTGACTTTGAGGCCTGCAAGGTCAAAATACCACTGCTCTAGGCAACCAGATTAGGGAAGCAGTAACCAAAACAATTAAGGCAAGAGACAGGGACAAGAGAACCATTATGCAAATATGCAGCCCTTCAAGCCTATTCATTTCTGGGAGAGAATCTGGACCCAGGTCAAGATAGCCTGAAATATAGGCTGAGTCAGGTTGCTCCCCATAGGGCCAATTCCTGCTCTGTTTGATGAACAGAAAGGTCTCAGCAACCACATCAGAGGGGGACAGGCTGCATGCTGGGTGACAGGGAACAGCCTCTGGGCCAGAGGCCAGAACCGGTAAGGTGGGCCTGTCCCTGCTCAGCAGTTCTCAATTTGAGGACATACCATGGAGACCAATTTGACAATAAATTATATTAAAAAAAAATTTTTTTGAGGACATACCAGGCTCACCCTGGGGAGGGGCAGGGTGGCTCAGTGAAACCCAGGGGGCTGGGCCCACCCCCAGCTTTTGATTCAGGAGGTCTGGGCTGGGGCCTGAAAATTTGCGTTTCTGATCAATTCCCAGGGGTGTGTGTGTGTGTGTGTGTGTGTGTTTTCTCCTGTTTTTTGTTTTCTGTGGTGTTTCAGCTCAGACTCCTGGTTGGGAACCAGCTTATAGACCCCGTTCTCAGCCACAGAGAACAAGACAAGAACAGAAACAGCAAATGCGACCCAGCCCCTTAGGATCCACAAACCCCGTCCAGACATTTGTCTGCAGCAGCCTTCCTAGGTAGGTTACTAAGTACCTATGTGCTGTCTGTATGCCAGCCAGTCCTCAAAACAAACCTACAAACCCACACGTGCCTGCCTCAGAGAGGTGGAGCAAACTGCCCAAGGAAGTGAGCCAAGATTCAAACCAGGGCATCTGGCCCAGGAAGGACACTTGGAGCCCATCACAGGGCGAATGTATTAGCAAGGGCACAGAGAGCTCACCAAGGAACAAGTAGAACCAGAATCTCTCCTTCAAAGCTGGGCTCCATCCCCGTCCCCAGATCCTGAGCCGCCACTCTGGGTAGGGCCCGCGGCAGGAAGGCGGTCCCCCCACCACTGCCACATCATTTGTCTCTTCTTACCTCTTCACACTCTTAGATGGAACTATGGGAAGACCTAAAAACCTTCAAGCTGTTCCTCAACCCTGGGCCTTCGCAGTCTTCAGAACCACACTGCAGTGGGTTTCTTGGTCCCTCAGGCCTGTGCTGTCAGCGCATGGCCAAGCCAAGCTTGGGCCACTGAAAGAAGCCTTTTCCCAGAGTTTGCTCTGAGGCTGATGTCCTGGCTTCAAACATTTTGTCATTCCTGGCCATTCATGGTCCTTCCATGAGGTCTCTGCTGTCCTTCTTGGCACCAGCCTTAGTGTTTCCAGAAACTCAGGGGGACTCAACATTTGGGGTGCTGGCTCCACCAACAGGTCCCCAGCAGGCTCAAGGGACACCCCAGAGGCACGTGACTCTCCTGGCTCCTCTGGGTGTTGCTCAGGCCCTTCAGGTCCCCCCCAGCCCTAGGCTGGCCAGCTGCTCTGACCTTTAGCTACCCCTCCACCCCCCGCCACTCCCTCACCTCCTCCCTCAGCAGTGTTCAACTTTGTCCTCCAGACCCTTTGGTCACAGGGGTCAAGATTCCTGTGTTCACATTCTGGGTCTACTTTATGGCAGGAAACCAAGGCTGCCCTCCTGCCATTCTGGGTGGGCACAAGTCCCATCAAGCCCATGACTGCCACCCCCTTCTGAAATCTGTCCCCAGGCTGCTCCACTTGCTTTTTCAGTTGCCCAGAGCCTGAAGGGCCTGGGAGTTTATGTCTCACGCAGGACCTTGGCCAAAGTTGGGAGTGGGAAAGCCCTTCCCCCTTGCCTGGAGGCAGGACAGACTCCGAATGCAGGTGGCCTTCCTGAGGTCCCACAGGATCACATCTGAGATCACCTCCTTCCTTGGCATCTTGCCTTCCTTAGTTTCTTCTTCCCCACCCTCACTGGTTTCTCCTGAAAGCAATTCCTTGATCAATCTCACGCACGCGACTTCTGGTCTCAGGGTCCGCTTCCAGGAACCTGACCTAGGACAAAGGCGGTGTCGTGGCGGGATCTGCCTCTGGCCTGCCCTGTGAGGATGATGGGGAAACCGGCCTGGAAGCAATGAGGAGGGGCTCGCAGTCATTCTGTCATGCTGGGCCTCCTCCCGCTGGCACCCCAGCCACTGCAGCCTGTGCCCCTTAGCTCCCTTCTCTCACCCATGTCCATCCCCTGCCTCTGTCCCTTGGAGGAGCCTCCTGGACCATGGATGCTCCCTGTCCCTACAGGTGGGCAGGCAGGAGGGGGTCCCTGTCATTTAGCACCTCCACTATAGGCCCAGGAAAAAACCAGAGGCCTTTAGCCCCACCTATGCCTTCCTCTGCTCCCAGCCACCGTGCTGCCAGATGAAAATAGGAAGAACATTTTAATTCCACACATTACAGCGCCTCTAAAGCTCGTCAGGCTAACTGGCAGTCAGGCACAGGTGAGGAGTAAGCATGCAGGCTCGGCCGAGTGCCAGGGCCCCGGGCTGCCTTCCAGGAAGTCCCCCCGCCACCTGCCGCTGCAGCTCGTTCCTGAAATGTGTCAGGAGAGCCGAGCATGATGGGAGGGAGGGGGGCGATCTTGGCATCCGTCCCCCTGTTGCTTTCCACTGCGTCTCAGTAAGAAGACTTGATGCTTGCTCAGGGAAGGAGAGGGGTGGGCGGGGTTCCCACACTTTGCAGGGCCCTTCTGCGTTTCTCGGTTAAGAAGGTTTAGCCTGGGGAAGCTTCCACCTCACTATTTCCAGGCTGAGACAGCAGTCCAGGGTCTGGTGAGCCTTTAAGACACTGGAGACATTCCTTCCCCAGGCCTTATCGGCCCCCACCCCCATCCCATCGGTCATGGGATGACATGTGTGTGGCCATTTTGCTCACTGGGGGCAGACAGCTTAGGACCTCCTGAGAGCAGATAGAAGACTCAGGAGCCCAAAGGAGTGGTCCATCCTTGCTTTCCAGGGCTTTGCCAGGCCACCCACAGGATGCAAGGGGGACTCAGATAATTAAACAGAAAATGATGATAAGGCCATGGCAGAAAAAGCATGGGGTGCCTTGGATCCCAGAGCAGAGGGTGTTATCTCACAGATCAGAAAACTGAGGGCCTTAAGGAAAAAGACGTTCCTGCTCACACAGCAAGTTAGAGTCAAAGTGGAGCCAAAGCAAACAGATTCCAGGTGAGAGCCTTGCCTGACACTTTCCGCTGAGACCTTGGGAAGGTCCTGGGGGCATCAGGATGTGGAGAGGACAGAGAGAGGTTGTCTCAGTGAGGACTCTGTCTTGTTTAAGCGGCAAAAACCGCAGCCCAAACTGGCATAAGCAATGTAGAGATTTCATGGTTCACATACTTGACAAGTTCAGGGGTAGGAGGAGTTCAGGCGCTGCCGAGTCCTGGGGTGTGAACAGGACTGGTTTCCCTCCATTTCTTGGCCCTGCTTTTCTGTGTGGGCTTCTTTTTCACACGGTGGTTCCCGAGGGTCTCTCCTTCCAGGTGGCCAGCTGGCCTCCCCGCTCCAGCCTCACTGGCCCTCAGGCCTGGGTCCCACGGGAAAGACCAGAGTCTTTGGCTGTGGCTCCTGAAAACCTCCTGGCGTGCTTGCCGATCGAATAGCTTATGTCGCATGTCCGGCCCTGAACTCATTACTGAAGCCGGGGAAATGAGACCCACAACCGGCTTTGGGCCTGGGCCATGCGGCCACCCCCGGCCAACAGAAATGGGGGAGAGAAGACACACACACACGGAGGGCTGCCGCAGTAAGAAGTAGGGATGGATCCGGGTGGCAAGCATGCGTAGATGGCCCAGAGGTCTCAATGCAGAGCCTTCTTCTATGGCTCAGGGCTAAGGCCAGAGGACCCTGAAAATGGGGCTGCATTCTATGACCCGGGTCTTGGGAAGGAGGTATTTGAGAGGAGCCGGGCTCTCACCGTCGGAAGCTCTACAAAGAGAGTGCATTTAAGTGTCTTTTGTGACCAACTCACACATTCCACTGCCTAAAGCAATCCGGACCAAGTTTCCTTTCACAATTGATGACTTAGGCTCTCTCTCCACGAAATGTCCTTTCCTTCTGCTCCAGATGGAAAACTCCCATAAACCCTTTAAAGTCCAATCCGGTGCCAACAACACCCCTTCTGGGAAGCCCCGGTAGAACTGTGCTTTCATTCACTCATTCGACAATATTTGTGCCAGGCACTGGGCTGGGTGATGACGATACAGAGATGAATAAATGACATGCATGGGCAGATGGCCCCTGTCCTCACACAGTAGGTGGGTAGGTATTTATGAAACATACAAATACGTGTAAAACAAACTGTAAAAAGCGTCCCAGGCGAGGTACCCAGTACAGTAGGGTTTGGCCTGGGCAGGGGGACCAGAGAAGCTGATTGAGGCTGTGACCATCAAGCTGAGAGCTTCAGGATGAGTAGAAATGCAGAAGTGAAGAGCTCAAGGGGGCAGGGGTGAGGAACAGCATGTGAAGACACCACCTCAGAGGAAAGCTACCTGGTGATCAGGAGCAATGGGTCCTCTGGCTCTTTCCCGTGGGACCCAGGCCTGAGGGCCAGTGAGGCTGGAGCCGGGAGGCCAGCTTGCCATCTGGAAGGAGAGACCCTCGGGAACCACCGTGTGAAAAACAAGTGAGCCATGGCACACTGGAGAGGCTGGCAGAGAGGCAAGTACCAACGCCAACCGGGGGCCACTGGAGGTTTTAAGCCTCGGGGTGGTGCGATCAATTGTGTATTGTGAAAAGATCGCTCTGACTACATAGCAAAGAGCAGCTGCAGAGAGCTGGGAGGGGCAACAAGAGTGTGGGCAGGCCAAGCACCAAGATGAAATTTGAGGGTAGCCAGGGCCAGGTGTGTTTGGAGGTGCAAAGAGAAATCGCGGAACATGGCGATAGATTGGGTGTGGGAGGGGAGCATTAGGGAGGGTCGAGGATGACCTCTGGGCTGCCGCCTTGCATATGTAGGTTGATGGCGGCATCATTCCTTAAGAAAGGGAAGGCTCTTGGGGCACCTGGGTGGCTCAGTTGGTTTAAGCATCCAACTTCAGCTCAGGTCATGATCTCATGATTCATGGGTTCGAGCCTTGCGTCAGGCTCTGTGCTGATGGCTCAGAGCCTGGAGCCTGCTTTGGATTCTGTGTCTCCCTCTCTCTCTGCCCTTCCCCCAGTCACACTCTGTTTCTCTCTCTCTCAAAAATAAATAAACATTTAGGGAAGGAAGGAAGGAAGGAAGGAAGGAAGGAAGGAAGGAAGGAAAGGAGGGAGGGAGGGAGGGAAGAAGGAAGGAAGGAAGGAAGGAAGGAAGGAAGGAAGGAAGGAGGAAAGGGAAGGCTCTGGAAGACATAGACAAGTAGACAAGGCTGGACTGGAAAGAGACCTTGAGGAGTCATCTGGGTGGGTGGCAATTGCAGCTCTGGGGTCATAGGAGATCACCCAGCGTGATGGTACTGAAATGACAAAAAAAGAGCATCTTGGACCAATCCTGCAGGATCATCAGTGTTTGATAGACAGATACAAGATATTGAGCCTTACAAGAGGGCAAAACAGGAATGGCCAGAGAACTAGAAGGAAAAGTGGGAGAGCCTTATACCATTCAGGGTCCCCGCAGGAGACAGTAGCATACTCAGTAGGTCTAAAGGAAGAGACTTTAAGGAGGGGATTTTGTATAGAGGTACAGGCAGCATTGAGGAAACCCCAGGATGGCAGTATACCCAGGGACTAGCAACCCTGGGCCTGAGGCAGCAGGGATACAGTGCCCGGTGGGGCTGTGGCCGAAGGGACGCGGCCCTGCAGATGGACGGGAGGGGGTTGGAGCAACGTCTCCTCTTCTCACTCTCCAGTCTGCTGGTGCCTCTCTCGTTGGCCAAACCCAGCCAGAGTCAAAGAAGGAAGCCAGGGTGACACAGACCAGGCAGACAGAGCAGGACAGGAAAGGGTAGAACATGGATCAGGGAGGAGGAGGTGGAGAAAAACCAACCCAAGTGTATCATGGAAGCCGAAGAGGAGAATGTTAGTATGTTGTATTCAGCGCCACAGACGTCGGCCATGACTTCAGAAAGAGTTGATTTTGTTGGGTGATGGGGGCAGAAGCCAAGACGGGAATAGGATGTGTAATCCACTCGGTGGCAGTAGTAAAAGAAGAACATGGAGGTCTGCAGTTCAAATGAGCTGTGACCACAGATCTGTGATGTGACCTTGGGTCTCATCTGGTTCAAGTCCAAAGTGGAGAAATTAACCACACCTACCTCACAGGAGAGTCAGCACAACTGGGTGACACCATGACATGCAAACCTCTGTCAACTCTAAAAGATGAAGGACAAGAGAAAGACTTAATCTTGACGAAGCCCCTGCCCAGGACGGTACGGAGGACCCAAGGGTCAGTCCCCTGGGGCTTAGACATTCGGGGTGGAGTTCCTGGTTTCTCTTTCCCTTGCGTCAGCCAGGGTCTCACCTCTGGCTAACTCTGTCTCTCGTAGGTGTGGGAGCTCAGTGGGGACTCTGGTAGGTGCAGCAATGGCTTTGCCTCCTGAGTCTGGGGCAGAGATGGGGCTGCCTAGAAATGTGAATGGAATTTTGGCCAAAGAACAGCTGGTGGTTTGAGAAAGCATGGTGGCCATGGAGACAACCGGAGCAGGAAGGCAGTCACAGCTGAGGATCCTTGTCTGCCGGGCAGAGGTCCGACCCCTCACTGGCAGGCAGGGCTGCTGGCTTTGCATATTCTCTCCCTCCTGCCCCAGTGCTAAATCCGTGTCCCAGCCCGGCATCCGTCCATGTCTGTCCTTTCCGTGCCTTTGCTCTTATATCCCTCTCTCCACCTGCCTTATCCCTCCTCGTCAGCAATCAGTCTGAGCCTGTGTGACCAGGATGTATTTAAAGCCTGAAGCCTCGGGTGTGCAAGGAGGTGACTTCTTGTGTATCTTGTAAGTAAACTTTATTTTTGGTTCGCATGAGAGTTGTTGGCTCCTCTGGGCACCATCCGGGGCCTGCAGAGGTCTTGCTGGAGGGCTGAAGGACGTTTGCAGTGATCAGACCTCGAAGCCCCTTTTGTTCATCCGTAGCCAATTATATGCAGTGGCCCTGCCTGGAAATCTGTCTGGTAGGAAGTAGAGGGATTGTGGGGCCATTTTAATGAGGCCTTGTGATTCAGGTAACAGGGCTAGCTCCAGGGAACCTGGAACAAAGGAGTGCCACATGAGGAGGGACACCTCAGAGCCTGCACTCGCACCCCCTTTACTGGAACCTGGGTCCCTGTACGTGAGCACCTGGTGCCTTGTGCCCATGTGCATGGCTTTGTGCACAGCTCCGCATGCACTTTGCACCTCTCTGCTCTGGCCTGGGGTCCCTGGGACCCATCGCAGCGCTTGGCTCTTGGGAGAACAGGAGAAGCTCTTTAATGAATGAGCAGGTGCTGACACTGTTCACTACCACCAAGCACAGCGGCTGCTCTAGCAGAGGCAGCAACCAATCAGAGCTGGGGCCAAGCTTGTTCTCAGCATTTGTCCATCCCCCAAAACCTTATTGAGTGCTGCCCCCTTGCAGGCCTGTGCAGTGGGTTAGACACTTGAGTCACATCCTAGGTTGGCCCCTGATGAGTTCTGTGACCTTTGGTAAGTCATTGTCCCTGTTGGCAGTTCCTTGTGGATGAGACAACATTGCAAAGGCTCTGGGGGCTGAGTAAGCACTGTCCTTTTAGGGACGGAAAGGAGGCCTGTGGCTGAAAGCCTCTGTGAAGCAGGAGAGGGCGACAGGGCAAGATCCACAGGGTCCCTGGAGCCCTACTAAGGGCTTTGGCACTAATTAGATATGTGCCATGATCGGGTCCCACCCCCAGTCTCAGCTCAGTGTGTGCTTGTCTGCAAGGGCTCTGGACCTGACCTAGGATCCAGTCCGACCTTGGGTGTCTGCCCTGGGTTAACTGGAGATGGGTCCTCACTTAATATACAGGATCAGCGTCTCCAAGGGAAACCCATCCCGCCAGCCTTGCTGAGTCCGGCTGCAGGGACCACATGTGACTCTCAAAGCACCCTGTCTCTATACTCAGGACAGTGTCTTATTTCTGCCAAGTGAATCTGGAGACAACGTCACCACATTTGAGTAACTTGATGTCTTCCACAACCCCTCTGGGGTAAAGATCTTTCTGCCTCAGGGTGAGGGTGGGGGGCACATCTAGAATAACGTTGCCAGCCCAGGCATGTTTCATAACAGACAAGAACCCAGAACACAGGAGAGTAGAAGCAGGGCTTCAGTCTGTTAGAATAGGTTTTCTGATGTGAATATGTTCTAGGAGACACAGAATCCCATGCCTTTGTGTGTAGGAGTCCCTTCTACAAAACCCAGAGAAATAGGCATTTGGTCTGCTCTTGAATACTCCCTTCCATGGGAGGTTGACTACTTTACTGGGCAATCTCTTGAATAGTGAAAAGTTGAGGCCAATCCTGCTTTCTTCCCACTTTTCTGGATTGGTCCTGACCTTGGACTTTGCAGTTCTCTATCCCATGACACATTTGGGTTTTGAGGCCTCATCATGGATTTGAACTATAGCTATTTGCCTTAATGTGAAATAACAGGTGCAGCAAGATTTACTCCATCAGTAAAGGAAATGGGGGGAAAACTGAGGTACTTTCCTGTGGCAACAAACCCCAGCTGCCTGTCAACTTATTCAACTTTCTCTGGGCTTGGAACATGTGAGATACTAGAAAATACATATGTTGGCCTCTGCCCCCAGTTCCTGCACAGAGAGCCACGAAAACCCTTATGCATATAATTCCTGAGTTATAGGAGCACCGGGAGCATCTTTTGTTTTACTGTTTGGTCTTTGAACCCCAGGTTCCTGACACAGGGCTCTGAAACCCTTGTGATCTCCTAGGTGATAGGTGTAGCTCTGGTTCTAATAAGGTTCTCCCGGGTAAGCTCCTGGATGGCTCCAGAAGGGAACTGGTGGCCAGAAAGACCAAGCCATGATTAGAAACTTGGAATTTTCAGCCCATCCCTTTTCTCTTGAGAGAGGAGAAGCACTAGAAATGGAGCTAATGATCGATTGTGCCTACGTGATGAAGCCTCCATAAAAGTCCCAATAGTCCAGGGTTCAAGGAGCTAGGTTGGTAAACCCATCCATGTACTGGGAGGGTAATGTATCCCCGCTCCACAGGGACAGAGGCTCCTACATTCAGGATCCCCCTAGACCTCACCATATAGATCTCTTCATCTGGTAAACGTGTCTTTCTGGGTTCTGTGAGCCACTCTAGCAAATTAATTGAACCCAAGGAGGGAGTCGTGAGAACCCCAGATTTATAGCTGATTGGTCAGAAATACAGGACAACCTAGACTTGGAGGGTGGCATCTGAAGTGGGGTAGCATCAGTCTGGTGGGACTGAGGTCTTCGTTTATGGGATCTGACACTATCTCCGTGTAGGCAGCATCAGAATTATATTGAGTTGTAGGACATCCAGCTGGTGTCACCGAGAATTCTTTGGTGTGGGAAGACCTCTACATGTTTGATGAAGTGTTCTGTGTGAAAGTAAAGGAGGGGTGCCTGGGTGGCTCAGCCGGTTGAGTGTCCGACTTCAGCTCAGGTCATGATCTCACAATTTGTGGGTTTGAGCCCCGTGTTGGACTCTGTGCTGACAGCTCAGAGTCCGGAGCCTGCTTCGGATTCTGTGTCTCCTTCTCTTACTGCCCCTCCCCCACTTGTGCTCTGTCTCTATCAAAAATAAATAAAATATGTTAAAAATAATAAAAAGAAAAAAGAAAGTAAAGGAGACAGGAGGAAGGACTAGAGATCTTCCTAAACAGAACCCCTGCTCAGGTGACCCCATCTGGTTCCCCTCCTGCTGTGCCCTCCCCACAGGCAAGGAGACACAGAAAGGGCCACGGGGGTTTTGTGCACCAGGAACTCATACCTTCCTTCTATCTAGACCATACTCTGGAGGCCAAGACCCCAGAATTCCCTGTCCTAATAGCCCTGAAACTGCATCTAGAATCTGCACAGGCCTGCTTTCTGGGTTGGCCTTCCTGAAAAGCAGCTGTTTGCAGGAGCTGTGGACAGGCTTGGACAGAAGCCTGGTGACCACATGCATGTGCAGAAGGCCTCTTCCAATAGGGGTGAGCCGTGGAAGAAGAGAAAGGAGTCAGGCCGTGGGCTGGGAGTAGGAAGTAGGACCTGCTTTCCCTGCATGACCATGTTCTCCTGAGCAACCCCAAGGAGACTAAAAATCTGCAAACTCGAGCAGCTAAGAAGCTATCTTTGTTAACATAGGGGGGTAGAACACATTTTACTCAGCAAGTAACTGACTTGATTTATAACTTCACATTTAGACAGAGGGTTAAGTGGGCCTCTACATTTGTTTCCTATTGGTATTACAACAAATTACCACAAACTAAGAAGCTGAAAACAACAGAAGTGTCTCATCTTACAGTTCTGGAGATTAGAACTGGGCCTCACTGGGCTAAAATCCTGGTGTCAGCAGGGCTACCTTCCTTCTGGAGGCTCTAGTGGGAATCCGTTTCCTTCCCTTTTCTAGCTTCTAGAAGATCCCTGCATTCCCTGGCCCGAAGCCCCTTTCTCCCTCTTCAAAGCCAGCAATGCCCAGCCAAGTCTTTCTCACACTGCCATCTCTCTGTTTCTCTCTCTCTCCTGCCTCACCCTCCACTTATAAAGACCCCTAGGATTACATGAGCACACCAAGATAACCCCAGATAATCTCCCCATCAGGTGATTAGCCACCTGAATTCGATCTGCAAACTTTGCCACACAGCATATCTGCAGGCTGCAGGGATTAGGATGTGGACATCTTTGCTGAGAACAAACTGAGGGTTGATGGGGGGTGGGGGAGAGGGGAAAGTGGGTGACGGGCATGGAGAAGGACACTTGTTGGGATGAGCACTGGTGTTGTAGGGAAACCAATCTGACAATAAATTGTATTAAAAAAAAATGACGTGACATCTTTGGAGGGCTATTATTGTGCCCACCACAGCCTCCGTTTGTATTCTCGTCCCAAGCCCTACAGAAGTTTGGAGTATGATTTGTTGAGTGCTGAAAGAACAGTATTAGTGCCTGACAATTACTTTTAAAAAATACAATTCTCCTTCGAGTCTGATTTCTTGTAGACCTCAGGGCTATGTACCGACACCATTGGCAGGCCTGGGCATGAGCTCCACGTTTCTGAACGGCATGATTCTGTTACTTTGGCAATGTCCTCAGAGTAGAGATAGAAAGCCCCTCCAACTCTCTCAGCCTACCCTTTGCAGAGGAGGAAGGCAATTGGGGCCACACGATGGAAAGTACTAACCCTTACCCCTCCATGCACATGCTCTCTCCCCAATGATTTCAGAACAGGCCGCAGAAAGGGCACTAGACTGGGAGTTAATGATTTATGTACTCACCAGTTCAGCAAATATTGATTTAGCATCTACTCTTGCCAGGCCTAATGCTTGTAGTTGGAGATACAGAGGTGGTAACTACATGGGTCCTAACCTCATTGGTTAGTTCAGTCACTGGGGGCAGGAACCTTCTTCCCTCTGGGCCTCAGTTTTCTTATCAATCTCACGAGCGGTAAAGAGACCCATTATGAAGGCAGGGCCCTCGCCTCTCTCACTCACGGTTGTCTCTCCCTAAGCCTTGAACACATAGTAGACGCCTAGTAAATGTTTGTTGAAAGGATAGCTCTTCCTGATCTGACAGTTAATGACTGTATCAGGTCAGCGGAAAAAGCAGTGAGCAGGACAAGAGGAGCGCTGGCGGAGACGTGTTACCATGGCTGGAGGAGAGGACCTGGGAAGAGGGAGGTGGTGAAGAAGTTCTGGGGTGGATTCCCCCTGCTGCTGGCAAGAGCATTTGCTAGATTGTATCAATCCACACAGCCACCTTATGAGTTGACTCCTATTATCATTCCTGCTTTACAAATGAAGAGGCGGACTTACCAAGGAGAAACTTGCTTAAGACTACACAGCTAGTAAGAGTCAGAGCTGGGGTTTGAACCTGAACAAGGACAGCAGCTTGCCTCCTTTCCTCACAGGTACATATATGGTTTCCCCAGATCCCACCCAGCAGCTATATTACCCTCTCCTTCCCCCTACGCCCTGCTGCCTTCCCTTTTCTAGAGATCTCTTTGCATCTGAATCACTGGGACCTCAACGCCAGGCTACGCTGAAGGGGGCTGAAGAAGGTTAAAGGGCTGGGTTGGGGGCAATACTTAAGTCCTTTACTCCTCAGTTCCCTTGATCACTCTCTGCTACCTTCCCTGAGCAACGATAGAAGTGCTTGGTGTGTGCAGCTTCCAGGAAGTCCGCGCCAAGACCAGGGAAACTGCCACCCTCCATCTGTTCTGTTCAATGCTTCCTAAGTGTGCCGCGCAACCTAGAGACACTGACAGTTGAAAATACATTGAGCAGCTCCTGCCTTTACTACCCTTGAACAGGCTCTGAGTGAGAACAGCCGTTACACTAAGCCCAAGCAAGCGTCCCTACAGCACGGCTGGCATCAGTCAAGCAGCGAGGGGATGGAGAGCTGGGGATTTTCTGCCCTTGTTTCACTTGCTGAGGCTTAGAAAGCTCAGACCGGAATAATGCATTTCCGGTGGAGCAGTGCACAGAGCACTGGGTTTGGAGCTCGTCAACTCTGCATGGGGTGTGTGAACTCGAAATTACATCTTCTCTCTGAGCTCGAGTCTCGGTGCGTCGCCCTGACGGCCAAGAAACCACAGCAGGTCTGGGGGTGCAGCACCTGACGCCCCACTTCTCCCATTTCCACCCTAGCCCTATTGTAAAGTCAGGCAGAACCTGCGGCACGCCGTCGTCTCCGTTTCTTGTCCTCAAGCACTCCACCAAGCGTCTACCTGGGCCTTCACATCCCTCGCCTGGGATCCCCCTCCGGGGGGGGGGGGAACACGGGAACCCCCTCCAGGTCCTGACTGAACTCGGTCTCCCTTCTCCCATGCCCAAGTCATAATAGGTGTTCCTGCCTTAACCGGTGGTGTCATTTAAATGTAGTTTTATTCTCCAGATGTCCGTGTCTCCCGTTGTTTGTTTCACCCCGCGGGGTCCCCATGATGCTCCCTCAGTGCCCGGCTCAGTGCCCCCACACGTACAGTGGGAGTTGGTGCTGCGTCCCCGCCTGGGCTCCAAGCTGGGGGCGCTTCCCACCGCCAGCGAGGTGACCCCAGCTCCTGCTGTACCGGCGCGGGGGTGCATTTATCGGCACAGACGACTGAGCAGAGGGGCTTCAGGCACGGCTGGACCTGCATGTTTGGACATCTTCCGGAGTCTTTCCCTTCCCTACGGCTGCTTCCCACTAAGCCGTCCTCACCGCCCCTGAGGCTCTCCCCTCTGGTAACAAGATGGTCCTCAGCAGCACCCAAACCCCCTCCCATCCATTTAGCAATCCCAACGGTCATGAGGGGGGCTTTCATTGGCCAGCGTGGGCCACGTGCCCAACCCTGAACCAATCACTGTGGCCAGAGGAATGGAAGCCTGTGATTGGCCAGTTCTAGGTTCTGCGCATCCTCGAGTTAGCTGATGTATGCAACCCCATTTCAGCCAAAAAGACTGAGTAGGAGGTGGGTGGTTTCTCAAAGGGAAATGGGGGAAGTATTTCTTTGCAGAAGGGGAATAACGGATATTTTCCCTAAAATCTGCCCCGGTCTCACTGGTTTCACATTACCATCAATTCAGTTCTCATTAAACACCTAGAAATGGGTTCCTTATTTGAAATTGTACTGCAAATTCACTTACGATCTATTTTAACCTCTTGAGTTCCATTCTCTTCTGTTCTCGGCCTACGGGACCAAGCTGGGAGTCACCCCTGTAGTAGTAGGAGCCCACACCACCCCCCCCCCCACTGGCTGCAGATCACCCCAGTATTCCGTTAGGATTTGAGAAGTCCTCCCCGCCCCCCATCAACTCAACACTATTTTCTGAGCTCATCAAGTCTGTTACCACCACCAGTAGATCTGACCCTTTGAGAACAGAAAACCAAAACCTGTCTGTCTGACAAAATCTCAGGAATGTTTGATTTCATGAAGGCATCTCAGGACCAGTTCAAGGGAGTATATATTTTTAAGGTTAAGCTCCTTATATGCCCCCTAATATAAATAGTTCCTTTCAGTTCAGACTACCTTCTTCCCATCACCATGATCGAATCTCCCCTAATAGGAAATTGGGCCCGTTATTTATCAGGAGCAACTGTGTACATAAGGGCATTCGTTCTCTCTTCAGAACTCTACAGTCTCAAGGGTCTTGGACCTTCCTTCTTCTTGTAGCTTCTTACCTGATAGTGAAGCCCTGACAATGAGCACTGTATCTGTTGCCTTTGCTGCTATAACAAATTAATGTTCATTTGGTTGCTTGATACACAAATTTATCATCTTGGGGTTCTGGAGGTCAGAAGTCCAAAATGGGCTTCATCAGGCTACCATGAATGTTTCAGCAGGGCTGGGTTCCTTCTGGAAGCTCTAAGGAAGAATCCACTCCCTTGCATTTTTCATCTTCTACAGTTTACCTGCATTCCTTGGCTGTGGCTGCCTTCCTCCATGTTCAAAGTCAGCAGAGAATAGTCAAATCTCTTCTTGAGTCTGTTTTCTGGCCCCCTCTTCCACATTTAAAGGACTCTTGTGATTACATCAGGTCCACCTGAATAATCCAGAGTGGTTTCCTCCTTTTAAAGTCGGCTGATTAGCAACCTTATTTGCATCAGCAACCTTACTTCTCCCTTGCCATGTAACAAAATATGTTTACTGGTTCCACGGATTAGGACATGGATATATTTGAGGTGTCCATTATCCCACCAACCACAAGCACTGAGAATTCTAGGTGACTATGGACTTTCTCAATGTCTGTCCAGCATTAGCAAGTTAGACGAACAGCAGAATTACATAAAAACATAATAAGAAAATCTGAAAGGTGAAACAGAAACATTCTAGGACAAAAAGAAATACAGATGTCTCCCAGTGGTCCTATTTAAGAGATAAAGGGCTTTAAGGGATTTGGTACGTATATCCTGGAAAGCAGAGATCCTGTCCAAAGAGATAAGAATCCAAATGCTCCCTCCTTTAGCTGGGCCTCCATTATAGCTTCCAAATCTATTGAGGTATTAATGTTTGCTTTCTCAGACTCCCCCAGCACTTTCTCCTGTTCTCAGAAGTCTGAAGACCACCCAGATCCACCAGGACTTTGAAGGAGTTATACCATATTCATTAGGCAACAGCCCAAACTATTGGAGGGGATGTTTTTGGGGAACTCGGGTGTGAAATTACAGTTCTGAGAGTTCAAGTATCCAATAATGTATATCATTACAGATATGAAATAGAAATTTGTTTCTGGAGGGGTTAGACTAATGACCGATGAAGGGTAACCAGATGTTTGGAGGATGACCCTATCTTTGTAGGACCATTAGGTTCTCCTGGTCCCACTGACTCAGACAGACTTCATAGGCAGCATGGCGCAAGGTCAGCATTACTCATATACAGTATGAAAGTGGTTCCTACTGCATCAAAATCCTAGGATTCCAACTTGGAGCCTTGACATTGACTCCTCCTATTTCTTGCCCATCTTCGATAGCACTGATCCCCTCCCTGAACTTTCTCTATCCTCTTGTGTTACTGATGGAGAGTACTGTCACTTCCATTAGGTTGAAGTCAGTTATGCCTTGTTCACCTCTGTGGGCCCAATGTCTTCCATGATGATGCTCTCCTTGTCAGTTCACTGCTGTTGCTTATCCCTCCACACTATATTTGGAAAAGCCTTCCTCTAATGAGGCAGATCTCACTTCCCACCATAAATCTGGGAATGCCAAATACCCTCTGTCCCAGCCTCCCTTGCAGCTATGCTGAACATGAGTGTCCTAGGCCAAATCAACCAAGTCCCCTGCCCCCAAAGTTTGAACTAGAAGCTGTGACTTGAAGAACGAGGAACGACACAGAACCTATTTGTGAAGGGAGTGTCAGGGAAGCCACCATATCTAGCTTCCAGGAACAGCATCCAGAATTTAGCCTCAGGGCCAGCTGCCTGGCTGAGGAGTCTTCACAGGGCCTGTTCTTCAGTGTCATTTCAGGGGTTGCTCCTGGCTCCTGGCCTCAAGTTGATTTTGGTCTCTCAGAGATTCGGTGAGCCAGATAATGTTACTTAGTAAATCCTCTTTCTGCTCAGATAAGCCAAGCTTACTATTTGTCACTTACAAATAAGACCCTGAACGAAACAGATGGTCTTGAGCTTCCAACTGGAGTCATCTACACATCCCATTTCTTGCATTTGGAGCAGTCATCCACACCCCCTGCTCTTCTGGGTGACTCACACTTATCCAGCCGAGTGTCGGGGTTGATGGCTCTTCCTCTTAGAAACCTCCCATATTGCCCCAAGTCTGGGCTCCTGCTGCACTCTGTGTGTCCCTCCTGATAACACTTGCCCCTCTGGATCTTGTCTGTTTATTTCTGTCTGCCTCCCTACTCTGTGAGTTATATGAGGATAGAAACTGTATCGATTCCATCATATACTAGTGCCTGGCCTATTAATATTGTTGAATGAACAAATAAATGAACGATGAAACTATCCCAAGCCACAACAATTCCCAGTAGAGGCCCCCACCATCACTCCCTGGCAGAATAAGGCATCTTAGGTTTTTGGATTCAGGACAATTGCCCTGTTCTAGAATACCTCCCTGCAATGGTGCTGCCTCATGCCACTTCCACCGGCACTTCTTATGTATGTATCTACTGGGTGCCACACCTCTCCCTTCCCTCTTTCATCCACATTGCAGATCCTTCAGGGAGAAGTGCTTGCATCGCCACTGTCCTCCTCCATCAGCCCAGTCGGGGAGGCCCTGGGCAGCTGGAGGAGTGGTCGTTTGCTCCCTGGAAGAAGCATGGGCCAGCTGCAAGCCTCTTAAGTGGGAAGTTGCCATGGTGACTCTGTAATAGAGAGAGTTGCTTGAAAAACACTGACCACCAAAGGGAACAATTACCAAAGAAGCAGCCATTTATTTCACCATTTTCAAGACTGGGCAAGACATAAAGCCACAAGTGAAAAGACATTGCAAACAAATAATAGTGCACGAGCTGGTCTGGACCCAATTCAAGGCCTGTTCCTCACTCCTCTTCCACTCCCATTGAAGAGCAAGAACGCTCTACTTTTCAGCGATCTATAATACTGGTATAAAACCACAGTTTTTAATACTTACCATCTATTTACCCAACACCTGTTATGTGCCACATACCTCAACAGACATTTAAGACATATTTTCTAATTCTGGAAACGACTGTATATAAAGTGTCATTATTCCCGTCATACAGACGAGGACACTGAGGCTCCTAGAGTATGCATGACCTGTCTAGGATTGCACAGCTGGGAAGTGCAGGGGCAGCATTTAGGCTTACACTTGGTTCAAGGCAGCAACTTCTCCCTATGTTGTTGACATTGTGATAGCATCTTCATGAGAAAGCTTCCTCGTGTCTTATCGGCACCATGTTCTAATGTCATCTGTTTCAAAGATAGGCACTCCATTGCTTCATTTATTGATTCAGACCTACATAACAATTTCAGACTCTCAGTGCAAAACCAGCAATCTTTGTGCTGGGGCACTTGGTACGCTCACTAAGGTAAAAAGGCTTCTCTGTAACTGCTGACCTTCCAGGCCTCTTGTCCACTCCTGAAAGTGGCCTTTCCTTTCCAAACTGCCCTTTATCCCTGACTTTGCCCCCGCAAGCTCCACACTCAGTTTTGTGAAGTCCACAAGGGCTGCAGCATGTAGAGCCCAGAGCGGAGCCTGGCAGCCGGAGGGCGGGGGGAAGCCCAGAGGAAAGTGACACAGATCCCGAGACGGCTCCTTAGCGTTGAACTCCAGCCCCACCAGCTAGATGGTCTCGAGCAAATTGCTGAAAGTCTCTGTGTTTCAGTTTCCTCACCTGTAGCTCAGAGCTAGGAAAAAGCACCTTCTCCATAGGATCATTGTGAGGATAAAATAAAATGTGTATGGAGCTTTGAACAGCATCAGCCAAATTTGGTGATTGCCCGGTTGACGCAGCCCGGTTCTCGGTAATGGGCCAGCACTCTCAACTTCACCTCTGGGCCCACCTCCCCAAGCAGTTTCTTCTCTGCTTTCACAGTTGTATGGCCCTGGGGTCTCCAGTCACGAATCGAGATGCCCAGTTCGGCCATCGATGGCTATCTTCCCTTTCTCCCCATTCTGTGAGCATCTCCTCGTGTAAAATGGGATCATGCCTCTCCCACCTGAATACCCGTCCATGGCTCTCTGTAAGGCTCAATTCCACCCAGGCCCCCCTGAAAAATTTGTGAGGCCTTCCCTGGTCTAGCCCCTCCCAGCTGTCCAGCTTCACCTCACGAAACCACTTGTAGCGCTCAGATCTTAAGGATCTAAGCTTTGACCCGCTGGTCCCCCGACTAGAAACACTTTTTTTTCTCCCTTTCCCTGGCCCACTCCTATTTCTTTTTAAGGCTAAACCCCTGGCCATGCAGAGTGCCTTCCATTTGGTAGCTGATAACACCTTTGTGTATCTCAAGCCGGGTGTTCACCACCTTCCCCTGCAATCGTTGCTTGTGCAGGACCAGGGAGGGCTGAACTGTGTCCTGGCAATAGAGGAGGAGGTGCTTGAAAATATTTCGAAAACTGCGTGCACTTACTAAGAATATAAACACGAAGAAGGTATTCGTGACCTTGAAGAAGTTTATCGCAGGTGGGTGCTGGCCTGGCACTCACAGCTGGGCTCTAGCGTCTACTACTGGCACTCACAGCTGGGCCGTAGCGTCTACTTGTTGGATGTAAGTGATTTCACAGAACAGAGACATCAGGCGAGGCTACACTGACCAGGATGGAGCAAGACACAACTAAGACCACTTTGTAGTCATGCCTGAGCAGAGACAAAAAGGGAATATTGTCCAAACCATAAACAGGACCAGCTTCCCCCTTTCCTAGCTTCATCCGCGTAGCGGCTGCTTGTTTATCAATGACAGTATCATTCCGTCTGCCTTCCTGATACAATTTCCAAAGATCCCTCATGACAGAATCACCCTTGCAGCCTGACAACATCCAATCCAGAGCAGAGCCCCACTTGCTTGAGCACGCCCTAAACTCACCTAGCACAAGCCTAAGTCCTCTGGTGAGTCTTTCCTCACACCCTCTTGCTCAGGCACGTCACTGTCCCCCATGATGCACATTCCCTCTCACTGCAGTGTCAATAAACCCAACTCAGTTCAGCTACTGCGTGTCCCCGGAGGTCTTTGGTTAAAGCGCACTCATATCATTTAGCTCTTGTCACCCTGAATTTGTTAAAAGAAATCTCAATTTGAAAACCTCGGCACACTAATTAATGGTGAGGAATATATTTCCGATAGAGAGCTTGTGCCAAAGCAGAGAACCTTGGGTATCACACTGATTCCCAGAGAGTTGCCTCAGCCGGACGTCCCCGTTGCTTGTGACTGGCTACGTCTCGTCTGAAAGAACATCAGCTAACATTCTTGGAAAACATGAGTGTCATCATCGGATAATTGCATCTGCTTTCTGGGAAACATGGGGCAGATGTCGTCTGTCCCAGGAGAGTCCCTGTGTAAAGTCTGAGCCGGTGGCCGTTGTCATAGGTTGGTAACCGTCTGCAAGGCCAGCCTCAAAAATGCCTGGTGATATCACTACCACCCGACGGACACCTCTGTGGCTCTATTTCTACCACCCCCTCCCCCCCCCCCCCCCCCCCGCAATCCTGATCCCCATGCAAACATCCAGGAGGAAGTCTAGTTAATAGCACCTGGGACTGAGAACAGAACAGATTTGGGTGCTGAGCGCCCAGCACAGACGTATTATGTGGTGACTGGCTCTTCTCTGACGGTGGATGCATAATGGGCCGAATCTCTTTAAAAGAGGCAGGAGGCTAACAGAGGTCAGTCTGCCTTATGGAAGATGATTAATTTTCTTTGTAGAAACTCAGAGACTCTTAATGGGCAAGATAAAAGTCCAAATAATGCCTCTCCTCAGCAACCAGAAAGCACCTGGTGGGTATGGCAGCAGAAATCCAATATGAAACTCAGATGATAAAGATGGCCAGTGGGGGGTCACAAATGTCCCATCATAAATTTCTACCTGGAATGAGGGCCAGGGCATCACAAATGTCAGCAAAGGCCAGCGATGGCTCCAGAGAGGGACATTAGGCTAGGCCTGATCTATGAGAAAGCCTCATTCAGGGGCTCCCGTCACATGCCATCCTCAGGCCGAGCTCACACGGGCAGGTGTAAAATTGTCACCCTTCCCCTCGCCCCTTGACAAAGCAAAACTTCTTCATGACGCTTTTTATCAAATTTGTCTTGTGCCGTTTCTTCTCTCTCGCCCCTCCCTTTCGCTCCGTTCCCAACAAATAAATGAACTGTTACTCTGTCAGTTATTTATCTGAGTAATTTCTTGATGAAATTGCAAATATAATTGAATTTTCTGAAAACCATGAATTCAAATGAGGCGACAATAGAGGAAAAGCCGTGATTAAGGAATTGTTACTCGCTGGCTGTACATCATTACCACCCAGAATTCGTCGCCGGAGCACTCACAGATGGAGTCGCTGAACTATGATTATATTTTAGAAAATGAAAGGGGACAAATCTAAAAAGGCAATAAAGCAAATTAGGAGCCTTCATGAGGGATAGGATTATTACTGATTAAGTATATTTGGCATCAAGAATGTGCTAGCACTTTGGTGGTTTAAATTACACATTCGTGCAGTCAACGTTTTTGCTGGTCTCAAAACTTGTGTTATTTTGGTCTCCTAATCACATTTCCTTTCACCCTCCAAATTGACAATTTGAAAGAACATTAGAAATGCTCTTTTCTGAAGGACCATTTGCCCTCGAACTGCATTTACGCTCCGCGGCTATTAAAAGGGTAGCGCCCAGCTACTCAGTTTCTCAATTTAACTTTAAAGGAAAGTTACTGTATTAGGGGAGGTAGCCCCCATCTCGGTATAATGGTCTTTGTTGCGTCCCTCAGTGTGCCGGACTAGGGCTGAGGCCTGGGGAAGGCAGTCTGCGGACATCCACGGCCGCCATGCTGCCCACGGATTGCAGGTACACTTCCGTGCACTCTGGTGGATGGAAGGAATGGGACCGCACCTACGGGGCCAGTTCACTTTTGAATGGACCTAAGGGTAACTTTGGCGCATATCTCTTGAAGAGCACTCTAACAGAAGTTGAAGTTGGAAGAATTTCCTTGCAGTCCTGGCTCCACCTCCTATCAGCTGTGTGACTGGGCATATTACTTCACCTCTCTGAGCCCCTGTGTTCTCATTTCTAGAAGTACATACTACCCGCCCCCATAGGGTTGCTGGGATGGTGACATGAGGTGAATGCCTGAGACGTGCCTTGGCTGTGCCTGGTGCAGAGATGCTGTCCGATAAGTGTACTTCCCTCTGCTGCCCTCCTCACCCTCTATAGCCACTGTCTAGTCCAGCCTGGACCTCACTCTGGAAATCTGTTTCACCAAGAGGATCATGTCTGTCAATTTTCTCCCCCAGTGCTCATTAGCCAGTGGAATTCTATTTGGCCAACACCTTCAGCTCCATTTAATGTCTCTTGGCCCTGAGTCCAGTCCCAGGTTAGAGCTGAGCTAAAAATCCCTGTGAAAGTACCATCCCATGCAAAGCATCTTAAGTCAAAGCTAGACTTTGACCTTCAGGGAGAGTCCTGTTTCAGGGCCTCACACCTTAGGCTGGGAGGGAAGGGGAGAGGCAGAAGATAAACAGAGGAACCCCTAGAGTGCAGGGTCACAGTGCACTCACCCATTAGGAGCTGGGCCTGGAGCCGTCCTCCTCCAAGGGTGGGCATGGCTGACTATTTCCCAGGATGACTGCATCCCACGTTATCATCTGTAGTGTCATCTGGACAACCCTCTCACTGAAACTGGGGTTTGTGTACCTTCCCTTGAAATCTGCATGGCACGTGACTGTTTGGCCAATAGAGTTCAGCAGAAATGACCCCACTAAGTCTAGGTCATCCAAGGCAACTCAGCTTCCACCCTGCTCACTGGAATGCTCTCTCTTGAGGCCTTCAGCTGGTCTGTAAGCAGTCTGCCTGAGGCCACCAGGCTGTGAGGAGGTCCAAACCTGTCCGTGCACATGGACAATGTAAAGACACCCTAAGGCTACCTGAATGAAGAGAGATGGATGTCCAACGAGGGCCCAGCTCTAGCCACCATCCGGCTGCAATTGTATGAGAAACTTCGGCAACACCCAAACAAGTCTTTCCTGAATTGCTGAGACAGTGAGAGACACCCACTGAGATGGTGAGAGACAAGAAATGGTATTGTTTAAAGCTGCTAATTTTAGGGGTGATGACTAGAAGAGGGAGATGGGGGGGTCCCACTGTGGAATAAGTTCTGTTAAGTCATGTGCATCTGTTTATTTTATTTTATTTTATTTTATTTTATTTTATTTTATTTTATGTTTATTTATTTTTGAGACAGAGAGAGACAAAGCATGAATGGGGGAGGGTCAGAGAGAGGGAGACACAGAATCCAAAGCAGGCTCCAGGAGGCTCCGAGCTGTCAGCACAGAGCCCGACGCGGGGCTTGAACTCACGGACTGTAAGATCATGACCTGAGCCGATGTCAGATGCTTAACAGACGGAGCCACCCAGGCACCCCTATGTGCATCTGTTTTACCTTAGTCTACACCACCCTCATCTCTCTCCCCTCTACCACTCACCTGCTGTGTGGCCTTGGGCAAGTCTCTGCAGCTCTCTGAGCCTCAGTTTTCTCATTTTTAAAACAGCGTTATAACAGTACATCCTCATCAAGTGATTATGAGGGTTAAATGAGACAGTTACGAAAAGCACTTCAAATAGTGCCTGACATCTCATTTAATAAATATCCGCTACCCCAGAGATCTGCTTCTGGATTGGATGTGGAGAAAACGGAGCCTTCATGCACCGTTGCCGGGAATATACAATGGTGCAGCCACTGTGGAAAACAGTTTGGTGCTCCCTCAGTGAGTGAGATACGGAATTTTCCACATGACCCAGTAATTCCACTCCTGGGTGTCTCCCCCAAAGGCTGGAAAACAAGTGTTCAAACCAAAACTTGTACCTGAATATTCACAGCAACCCTATGCACTACAGCCAATGGGGGTGAACTGTTCAGACATCCATCAAATGCTGAAAGGAAAAAACAAGTGCTGTAAGTCCACGCACGGAATAGCATTCCTCCACGAAAAGAAAAAAAAACAGACGAGGTACTGACACGTGCGACAGCATGGATGAACCCTGCAAATATTAAGCTAAGTGAAAAAAAGGCTGCAGACTTTTTTCGACAAAAGACTGCCTCTTATATAATTCCATTTCTATGAAACGCCTAGAATAGGGAAATCTGTAGTGACAGAAAGTATATTTAGTGGTTACCGAGGACTGCAGATGGGGCTTGGGAGAAAATGAGCAGTGACTACTAGTGGGAACAAACTTCTTTTGGAAGTGATAAAAATGTTCTAAAAGCGATTGTGTTAATGGTCACAGAACTCTGTGAATCTACCAGAAAGCGTTGAATTATACACTCTAAATAGGTGAATTATGTAGTATGTAAATGATGTCTCAGTAACTCTGTTACATAAAAACATGAATTAGCTATCCCTAAGACGCCCAGTGATTACCCTGCCTCCAGCTGCCCACCTTCCATCTTCTCTGTGGCCTCGCCAGCACAATTAAAACATACATAAAGTAGATCCTCCAGCCCCTCCCATGTCACCCCAAAGCTAATTCACTGTAATAGCCAAGCTGATCTGAGCCTCTTAGCTCTGAGGTCATCTCTTTCCACTCTCTTCTTCAGGTGTTTCATTGCAGCCACACTGAGCTCCTTCCTCTTCCTCCAACACATCTGGTATATTCCTGCCTCAAGACATTTGCATTAACTCTTCCCTCTGCTTGGACTATGTCTTCCTCAAATAACTATGTGTTTCACTCCCTTACCTTTTTAAAGTTTTTGCTCAAAAGTCAACTTCTCAACAAGGCCTCACCCTGAGGACACTGTATAAAATTATAACTTGTGGGGCACCTGGGTGGCTCGGTTGGTTAAGCGTCGACTTTGGCTCAAGTCCTGATCTCGAGCCCCCTGTCGGGCTCTGTGCTGACAGCTCGGAGCCTGGAGCCTGCTTCGGATTCTGTGTCTCCCTCTCTCTCAAAAAAAAATAAATAAGCATAAAAAAATTGAAATTATAACTTGTACCCACCTTCCCCACACCTCCCCTGGAGCTCCCAATTTCCCTTTTCTTGCTCTATTTATATTTTTACCATAGTATTTATCTCCTTCAACATTCTATTTAATTAATTTGTTTATTGAGTCTACTTATTGTCTATTTCCTTCTACTAGAATATAACCTCCACAGGACAAGGAATTTTTTTTATCTATTTTGTTCACTGATGTATCACAAATATTGCCACATAGTAGATGCTCAATTAACATCCGATTTGTTGGACTATATCTGACCGTGTAACTGCCCTACTTCTCCTTGATCTCATGATAAAACCCAACCTCACATGCTCCTCTGCATGACTTACCTGACCACCTTCACTTTGGCTACATCTGGCTATTAACAGCTTTCCTACCGTTCCCTGCATTCCCAAACTCTGGGTCTCAGCTGTGTTACTCCCTCTGCCTGGAATTCTCCTCCCTAGCATGTGTCATTATTCCCATTGTACAGATGAGACAACAGAGGCTTAGAGACTTCAGTCACTTGTCCAGGGCCTCTGACATTAAGGGGCTTATAGTTCACTGGGAAAGACAGACTTTGATAAAATCAACACACTAATGCATACATAATTAAATATGGCTCTACTCCTCTGAATGTCATCTGAACCGGAAGGCAGAGAAAGCTTTCTGAACTAGGATCTGAGAAATGAGTAGGAATTGCTGGTCAGACAGGAATGAGAGCACACCAGGAGAGCATTCTAGAACATAAGCAAGGTCCCAAGAGGGAAGGAGATCATCCATTCCCGCCACTGAAAGACCAGTTTCTCTGGAACACAGGGAGTAGGGGGAGCAGCGGGGCAATTGGGCAGGGGAAGGTAGGAACGCCACACTGAGAACTTAAAGTTTTACCTTAAGAGTCACATTTAACCAACTGAGGGGCCTTAGAAGGGATGGGTAGAGTGATAAGCCTCGCATTTATGAACAGTGGTTTGAAGGACAAGTGAGGGGGTTTGCAGGACAGATGCGGGGACAGTGAGCGGGCTCTTGCAATGGTGCAGGAAAGAAACAGTGCCCGGCTGGCACTAGGGTGTTTCAAATTGAGATGAGGACAAGTGGGAAGGTTAGCGGATATTTATGAGTTAAGAATGGACAGTACATGGTGACAGATGAGGTGTGAGGCAGGAGAGGAAAGGCAGAGTCAAGCCTGACACCCCAATCTGCATCGCATAACTGGATGAATGGTGGAGTCATTCACTGAGAGAGGACACCCAAGAGGAAGACGTGGGTGGCTGGGGATAGGGCATGCGTTCAAGCTGCAGTATATGTCCAGGTGGGTATGTCCAGTCGGCAAGCGGCTATGTGGGGCTGGAGCTCAGAGGACAGGTCTGGAGGAAAGATACAAACCTCATCTGCAAAGAGATGGTGATTGAAGTCAAAAGAATGGATGAAATCCCCCAAGGAAAGAGTGAAAAGTGAGAAGAACAAATCATCTGCAGCCAAGTCTTCCAGCATAGGAGGGAGAAGGGCGGCCGGGCAGGACAGAGGAAAATGAAACAAGGATGAATTCGGGAAGAGAGGGGAATATAATGTCTCACATGCAGAAGATCTTAAGTCGAACTTTACGGAGAAGTCCAGTAAAGCAAGCCTGGAAACTGACCACTGGATGCGGTGATGTGGTTATCATTGGCAGCCCTAGGGAAAGAAGTTTTGGTGGAGTGATGACACAGAGCCAGACTGCAGTGTACTAAGGGAAAGACAAAGGTAGAGACAGGAAGACACCCAGAGTAGACAGCTCAAAAGCAGTTTGGCCGTGACCTGGAGGAGATAAAGGGGAAGATGGCTCACAGGGCGTGGAAGTTGCAGTACTTTCTCTTAATCCATTTTGTTTTTTTTAGATGGACTGAAGCATGCTTAAAATGCTAATGAGAAGTATCCAAGTGAGAGGGAACTGTGAAATAGTATAGGAGGGAGAAAAATGATGGATGTCAGGCATGTAAGAAAGTGCAGGGATCACAGCAAGACAAGGGTGGGAGTCTGGGCCTTAGCTGGGAGGAGGGACAGCTCTCTACTCCAGCGGGAAGAAAGGAGAGGCAGGTACAGGTGTACGGAGGTGGGCAGGTGCAGTGGCAGGAAGCATAGTGAGACCCCACCCATGGTCCAGGTTAGGAGGGCATCCTCTCAGGATGAGGGAGGCTACAGTGGCCGGGCCATAGGTTTGAGCCATGGTGGAAGTGGTCACTGAGGAGCCAAGATGGAGTCATTTAAGGCATGGGAATGGACTCAAGGCATATGAGACAATGCTGAGAATAAGAGGAAATTAGGATCTTGGAGCAGCAATTATAGAAAGGGAGGAGGAGATGTTGGGGAGACAGGGAGGGATGAAAGACATCCAGGGACAAACGCAATGACAGGTTCATGAAATGGTCAGTTGCATATGCCTCAAGCACAGTTCGGTGAGTGCTACTATGGCAGGGTTCAGATTGGAATACATGTTAAAGCTGTACAGTTGTTCTCATAAAAATGATTCATAGGGCGCCTGGGTGGCTCAATCAGTGAAGCGTCTGACTCTTGATCTTGGCTCACAGTTCATGGGATCGAGTCCCACGTCAGGCGCTGTGCTGACAGTTCTGACCTGCTTGGGATTCTCTCTCTCCCGCTTTCTGCCCCTCTCAAAGTAAACAAACTTAGCTTTAAACAAACAAACAAACAAACAAAGTAACTCAGGCTCATAATTAATATGTATTTTTTCAAAGTTCAGAAAGGTATAAAGTTAGGGAAAGTCACCACACCCAAGAGAGGTTATCCTAGACATGCTTAGTATGGGCTGTTCTCAGTTTCCCTTTTTAAATTTTAGAATGCTAACTCAGGTTCTCTGATGAATTGATCTTAAGTGTAAGTATAAGTTTTCTTAGTCTTGTTAACAAGGGAGCCATCATAAGACAAAAGACTTAGCTAATGTGTGGTTCTGGGGGGGGGGGGATGTCTCTGTTTAGGCAGGAATGCACACAGGAGGTTTTTATGGGCCAGACTTGTGTTTCTGTCACTTCTTCTTATATTCAGATTGCTTAGAACTTGGTCACATGGCCATACCTAACTGTACCTACACTCTGGAAGATGAGTTTTATGGTCAGCTAGGAGCTTCAGCCCACAGTAGGTGAGCACATACTAGCCCTGGAAAGATTTGGAACTAAGAATAGAAGTGTAGAAGAGAATCATACCCTTTGCAATAAAATATTTGTGCTTTGAAATAAGCTGTGTTTATGTATTTGTAATGTTTAAGAATACGTGGCCTTTTAGAATTATAGATTAAATTTTCCATTCTAATGTAAAATAATTAATTGAGCAATTAAGTGACTTCAGATTTTAAGTTGAAATCTGACTAAATTTAAATAAGTATTGGAGCCTGTAAAAGAATATAAGATTTGCTGTATTTGTAAGTTTAATGAATTAGATTTATACTAGTTACTTAATACTTAAGAAGGTTTGTTAGACAACTGAAGTACTTAAAAAGAGATTCAAATATATTAAATGTATAAATGCAGTTTACAATGTTTATAGCAATTTAATTAAACCCATTTATAAATGAGAAGAAACATTTCTCAAAGGTGCCCTTAAAAGTGATTGTTAAAATTTGCTGGACTTATAAATAAATAATAAGATTTGTAAACTAAACTTTAAAGCTTGTGGAAGAACCTGGGTCTGTATGAATTTGTAACTTTAATAAATTGAACATTAATTTTAAAAAACCTTTGAATAATATTTTTAGGGTCCAAGAGCTTTCCTGAGGGCATCAAATTAATAGTTTTTTATTATTAAAAAACATACGGTTATAATAAACAGTTCAACAACATGGAAGGGAAAGGTGAACCCCTAGGCCCTTTCCCTCTAGGTCACCATCGCTGCTAGTACCTTGGGGATCCTCCCAGAAATTCTCTTCACATACACAGATAGCCCACCCTCCCCCATTCCACCATTCTGTATACAAAGAGATCTAGTCTGTCTAATGCTTTGTACTGCTTTTTTGCTTAATGATGTAATTTGGAAACATATCCATGTAGCTCATAAAAATAAAGGTAAGAGTTGCTCCCTTCCCCCCTCCCCCTTCTCTCTCTTGGGATAGGTCTTCACCTCTTTCCTCCAAGTCAGGGCCACACTTGTCCCCAGAACTGGTGCCCCATGCCCAGGTGTCTCCACTTCCCTCCTATCCACTCCACAAACCCCCTCAGTGCCCAGAATGGCACATACCCAGGCACCAATGGCTTCCACAGCACCAAATCCACCAGATAGGCCTTAGTTCTTTTCCTTGATCTGTGGGTTTGACGCTTGGCTCTCTCTTTCTACTCACTCACTGGGCTTCCCATGGTCTTCTGCCTTCTACGGCCCTCCACCCTCTTCTATCCTCACATGCTCTCCTACCTAGACATTACATCTATAAGTACCTCAAAATCCGGTCCTTAAGTGTCTTCGTGTCATCCTAAACCTTTTCCTGAAGTGAGTGCGTCCCTGCCCACGGCTTCCCTCCCCACCTATGAACAGTGGATGCATATATTTGTACCTCTCCAACCCAGGAGCCCCCTCCAGGCTCTCGACAGATCTGGACAACTACTCAAGGAGCACCTGTTCCCCTTTGGCTCAAAGGTAGCACTGGCTACAGAATTTGTTGGGCACAGTACGAAATGAAAATGCAGGTTCCCTTGCTAAAAATGTACTAAGGGCTTCAAGATGGCGACAGAAGAATATTATACCATGTGTGGGGCTTGATGTGACTGTACAGGCCTCGCACCCATGAGGCCGGCCCTGCTCAAAGGCATATCAAATTCAAGCCCAGGAAGAAGCACACACCTCCCACCGTACCACCAAATCTGTCCTTTGCAGTGGATGGCAGTGCTAGCATCCAGCCCTTTATCCGCTGTATTATCATGCCCCCGGAAGGTTTCTGCTCCCGCAGCTGACTGGGCCCCCTGCGGCCTGTCCCAAGCTGCCATCATCTCCTCTCAAGCCGATGGCACCAACCCCGTCTTGATCCCCATACCTCTCTGTCTCCACATCACTCCACCATCCCTACTGTGGCCAGAGAAGGTTTCTTTGTTTGCTTTTTCCAAATGCAAACCTAACTATGACAACTCTTCCCCCACTCCATCCACTTCCCCACAATCCTTTGCTTTAAAACCCTTTAGCGCCTTCCCACTGAAAGGCTCTTTGCCACACAATCATTTTTCTTCTGACTTTTGTCAACATATAGACATTTTTATGTTTTTGTGATCAAATATGTCAGTCTTTTGTGGCTTTTGAGATTCATTGTTTTTCTCAGAATGAGTTTTTTCCTACTCCAATATTATAAAAGTATTATCCATGTTCCTTCCTATGTTTTGTATTCTCTTTCTTTTTCTTTCTTGTTTGGCATGCAAATATTTGATGAGTGTTTGGGGGTGAGGCATGAGCCTTTAGCTTTGTTTTCTTCCTGATGCCGATGCCGATGCCGAGTCAACCCTCCTCCAGCCTCTGGGCTGAGTCATGTTTTCCTCTCTGAATTGCAAAGCCACCTTTATCTGGCCCTGAATTCCCATTGGCATTAAGGCTTATTTCTGGCCTTTCCATTTGGTACCATTGATCTCTCTTTCCTTGGGTGCGACTTTTCTGATGATCTGACTTGATTCAAGGATAAAACTTAGACTCTTTCAGAACATGAATGCCCTTCATTCAATCCTCCATAAATAACAATTCCCTCCACAGGCTTTTCTCCTTCTTTCTTAATAAGATGTGGGGATAAGAGAGGTCCAAGACTCTTTTCTGGGGAGGTCCAGAATGTATTACTCTGGGCTATTGATTGAGGGCAGAACTCTCAGCAAATGCTAGAATTGATACCCCTGTGCAGAAACTGAAGAGCCCATCAGAGATTCTACTCCATCCTTACAGAAGAAGCTGGAAGTCTTTGAATCCCTAGCACTTGTTCACGCCTCTGGGCTCTCCCTTGCGTCCCTCCCTCCCCCACTTCCTCCTTTCTTCTATTAAACAGTCCAAATCTGCAAAACTCAGCTCAGGTGTTCTCTTGTCCAGTAAACCTCTCCTGAGGCTCCTCTCTGACCTGCTGGCCTGGGTTCACCTCTGCCGCAGCCCCTAGCACATGCACACCATGAGTAACATCCCTTCTTGCCCCACGGCTCTCTGCCCAGACCGTGGGTTTTCCCTGGGCAGGACCCGGGTCTGGTTTGACTTGTGCCCTCCACCTTGCCCTGACCCTCAGCCCAGCACTCTAGGATGTGGGTGGGGTAGAGGTATCCGTTGGTTTCCTGTACAAAAGCAATACGTGACTATTATAGAAGAGAAGATCCAGATAACGGAATTGCTTTAAGTAACCTCATCCGCCAGTCCCAGAGCCTTTTCCGGAAGAAGCCACCGTTGGTTTGGTGAATAGCTTGGCAACCGTCTGTGGAAGCAGCGGCCAACTTGCCTACAAGGGATGGCTGCTCACTGTTTAGACAAAGAAAATTCTCATCCCTCTTTTAAAGCTCAGGAAGGCTCAGAGAGGCCAGCTGTCACAGCCAGCAGTGGCCCAGCTGGGCTCTGAAGTCTGTTCTGACAAAGAAGCTTCACCCACCATGCCATCCCACAAGTCCCCGGCCCCAGGCAGTAATCCCAGCAGAAGCCGGAAGGCAGCAGGCCTGGCCCTGTGTGCTGCTGGGGGAAGGGGGCTCAGGCCTCCTTCCTCCAGCTGCCCTGCCCTGAGGCCCTCCCTGTGTCCCTTCTCCCCTCCTCTACATCTCTCTTTCCTCAGAACCCATTTATCACCTTTTGATGAGCTCTGCCAGGCAAGCCGTGTCAGGAAATTTCTCGGTGTTCGTTTTAATAAAACTTAATTATTAAGACAGCCTCACAAGTCATAATACATTTAGTGGCTCATTTTTCACTTCTCTGCTAGAGGCCTCCTGGCAGCCAGGTGGGAGGAGTGGAGGCTGCAGAGAAGGCAGTGTCAGAGCCCTGTCTGGCCCTGCAGGAGCTGAGGTGAGGGGGGCAAGTCCCTGACCCTCTCTCCCCCAGCCTTCAGCCTTTACTCTTCATACTGGAGGCATCGGGCAGAAGAGCACCCCTCGTGGAGTCAGGAGGCCTGGGACTAAGTCCTGCTTGTGCCACAGACCGCCAGGCAGGGAAGGTACAGGTCTCCCCACTGTATGAAAGTAGAGAGCTTCTAGGGGTGCCTGGGTGGCTCAGTCAGTTAAGTGTCATGATCTCACGGTCCGTGGGTTTGAGCCCCAAGTTGGGGCTCTGTGTCGGGCTCTGTGCTGACAACCAGAGCCTGGAGCCTGCTTCAGATTCTGTGTCTCCCTCTCTCTCTGCCCCTCCCCTGCTCATGCTCTGTCTCTCTCTGTTTCTCAATAATAAATAAATGTTAAAATTAAAAAAAAAAAAAAAAAAGAAGGAAAGTAGAGAGCTTCTATGACACGTCTCCCAAGGCCAAATGGCATAAAGTGAAGAAGCAGTTACTTATACGGAAGAAATTTTGAGCGTTCCCAGACCCCCAAAAACCACCTCTCCTAGGCTTTTTTGATATCCCAGGCCGCATCTTGCCAATGGATGCACAAAATAAATGGAGATAAAGCACAGATGCTCACAGACACGGTTCAAAGCTGTGGTGGCTTGACGCTGAGATGCTGAGCGTGGTTCCCGGGGAAGGAGCTGGTGAGGCCGCTCTCGCTGCTCTTGGTGCGTGCTGGGCCTCTGCGAAACCAACACTGCAGGCTCTTTTCGCTTTCACCTTTGTTTGCAAAGGCAAAAACTCTTCTTCACATTTCTTTCAGTTAGGGGAAGTAGGTACTAATGTGGGTCTTCTGTAAAAGTGAAGTAACATAACACAAACTTTCCCAATGTGGGGGGGACCTGTATATAGTCCCCTGGGCCTCAACTTACCTGCAAAATGAAAATAGTTTGGGTCCAAACCTGGCAAAGCCATCTTGAGGGTCAGAAGCAAGATCCTGGAGTGAGAGGCCACTCCAACAGGCCAATGGAGGCAACCCCGCAGGTGTGCAAGCTGGACATGATGGCACTTGTCCCACTGGCCTATGAATCAGCTTACCTGGGTAAAGGACGGGGTAAAATTGCAGCTCACCCAGAGACAGACACAGTTGACCTTTACTGAGGGCTCCGTCTATTCCAGGCCCTGTGCTGAGGGCTTTACGTGCACCAAATCCCAAAATTCTCACAGCAGCGCTGGTTGTTACTAGTGTGACAAGGTTGGGACTAGTAGCATCCCTATTTTACAGATGAGAAAACTGAGGCAAAGGGAGGCAAAAGCAATATCCCCAAAGTTACAGGGCTAGTTGGTGGTGAAGCCAGATTTGAGGTCAATGCCTTGGGAGGAATCAGGGAGAGACCAGAAACTTTTATAATCAGGGTGATTTCACCCTAAAGTTGAGGGGAATGCAGAGGTTAGCTGAGCACCAGGGTCCCGGGCAGCTTCATAGGGAGGCGATAGGCACACCTGTCGTGCTTACAAATGAGACAGATTCCACTCTTGCCACCTCGTCCATAAATCCCTGGCAACTTTGCTGATTCTCTGCTCCCCCACTCACATTAGGAGGTGAGCAAGGAGACAGGTGGTGTTGGTATAGCTCACACAGGGCTAGGACACGGCATATTAATTTGAAAATAATTACAGTGCGTGGGTCCAGAAGGAGTGAAATCAGCTTTCATTTACTGAGGACCTATGAAGTGCCAGGCCCCATCGTGCCATAAGCTGTACATACAATGATTTCTGATTCTCGCAAGACTCCTCTGGGGTCATCGGCATTACTTCCATTTTGCTGATGAAGAAACAGGCCCAGAGAGCCTAAGTGGCCTGCCCCAGGTCACACAGCCAAGCTAATAGCAATGCTGGGAGTCAAACCCAGCTCTTACCGACCTCAAAGCGTTTCTCTTCTGCTGCCCTGCTTCCCTCTGTATCCTATCCACCTCCACGCATTCATTCCAGCCTCACCCTGAGCACCTACTGTGTGCGGCGCGCTTGCACCTGCCATCATTACCTGGCCTGCTCGCTTCGGCCCAGGAAGGGGAGGGTCTCTGGGGGGAGGAGCTTCCCTGGCTCCCACCTCAGACCCAGGGAAGCGGTCTCCCACGCGGCTGTCCCAGGAGCAAGCAGGCAGCTTTTCTTAGGTTGTTCTAAGTTAAGGATTCTCTCTTCTGGTAAAACAAGGAAACAGAGGGGATAAAAATAACAAAACAAAAAGAGAAAGGCACAAAGTTACAAGAACTCTCAAAATATCTTTCTGTTCTGGATACAACTCCTAACACAACTGGGGTAAGGGCCCCTTTGGGAAGTTTTGATCTGCAGTTTCGAGGGCCCTTAAAGAATGCTGGACGAGACCCTGGTCATCTGCTCAACTTGCATTTCCTCCCTCCTTTCCTCTTTACTTCCCTGCTGACAGACTCAATCTCGTTCACAAATCCATCCCCCAAGGAAGCTGAGCCTACGCTCAGCTCAAGGTGAAATCCCGGATGACCAGGTATCCCCTCTTTTCTAATGATGGGCTTAGGGGTGGCTATGGCCCATGCTGTAGGGGCTCAGGGAGATGAGCTCAGGATTATTGGATTGGTTTGGGTTTAAATTTGTTTCCAATTTGCAGTTTCAAATTATTAGGTGCTCATTCTCCGATTAATTACAGCAGGGGATGATGACATGTCAAAGCACAGAGCTTCCCCCCTGCCACTTCCTGACTTCACTGCCTTATCATCCCACCTTAGATGACAGACTTGTCTCCGTTCCAATCTGGGTTTTTTATTTCCCTCTTCATGGCTGACCAGAAAGGCATACTGTTGATAACAGAATGAAAAGAAAAGATTCTGGTTCAGTCTTTTAAAATAGACATGTTGTCATTTGTCTTGACTTTTGACCTTTCAAATAACGGCTTGTTTCTAAATTACCGTTTTGGGACAGTGGTATGATATGACTCACTGACATGGTTAATAGCCTGAAACTTTGATTTTAAAGAAAATTTTGGTAAATAAAATTACCTGTTTTTCTGCTGACTTCTGCTTTGGAGAGCTGTTCTCAGAGAAAAGCATTGTTATCCCACATGCTAACACATCACTCCCTACTATGTAGCAAAGAGCCTCAAATTCCTCAGATTCAAGAAGAACAAAAATATTCTGACCACGTCCTACCAGTAATGCTCAACATAAATTACGAAGCACGAAGACAGTTTTGATATGCAAAATATTTTACTATCAATGGCCTTCCCTTGGGCCCACAGACAGGACATTTCCTATATGTTACTTGGACCTATAACTTCCCTCTGGGATTTTATACCTATTGGAAAGTAAATATTTCTTTTTACAAGTCTAAGACAACCATCTGTTTATTTCTTGGGTCGGCTCTTAACTATTTACCTAATAGCCTGGTTTAGAGTCATTAGTGGCTATTGTCATTGTTCAATCATTGAATAAACGTGTTTGAATGCTGCTGTGTGGGCCCTCTTGCAGGCCACTGATGAGCCAGAGATGAATTCAACAGGGCCCTGTCCTCAGAGTTCACTCTTCAGAGATTTGTCAATTAACATTTGCCATCTGGTATGACAAAAACCCCAGTAGTCATACACTCAAGGAGGATGGAAGCAAGTCAACTTGTGGTGGGAGGGGAAGGGAGGGCTTCAGAGAAGAAGCGTCATTGAGCTGGATCTTGGATCTCAGTGCCTCCTGCAGGCTTGGAGTAACAGGTTGAATCCAGGAAGTCAACATACTTCAATGCAGAGGGCGAGTCAGGGGAGCTGCTCAAGATGCAGCCAGAAGGGCAGGAGGGGTTGAACGATGGAACCCTGGAGGTAACAGTTGGAGCTTTATTCAAATAGACTTTCTCAGAGTCATGATCTCTTGATATCTTTTGCGAGTTCCTTGCTTAGTTATTACATAATTGCCCTATAGTTTGGTGGCATGATGGTCAGACACAGGCAAAGGATAGGAGTTCCTTTAGTTTGGCTTTTTCAGTGGACAAGGAAAAGCAACAGCACTCCAGGTCAGAGGACAAGGCTTCCTGGCCTTCCAGTCCTGGGAGGGCACCTGCTGCCGATGTAGGTCCTGATGAGGGTACGGATCCCTCAGGCCTCTAGGATGCTTCCTCTGCTATTCCCACAAGGGTGTCTTACCCCCTGGGCACTCATGATGACCCTGGAGACTCCAAACTCAGCCCACGCCTGGGGGTTTATGCAAGACCATGAGACTCCAAGGTCAATTTTCCACGCTCACCTTCCCAGGAGAACATCTTCCTGTCGAGCCGAGTTTTCCATTGTCAGAACAATTCCAGCATGTCTGAGTTTCTAGGTGAGAATTTTGGCATCTTGGGTTCCTTTTAAATAGGACACACTTGTAAGCTCTAAAGTAAAAAAGGAAAAGGTTCTTGTGAGGTGTTAGCTTTCAAGATTATGGTTCAGCAGGATTTTCAAGGTGCTTTGGGTGAATAAAAATGACACAGACAGCTGAACACTTCCTGCAATGAAACAGCAATATGGATCTGAGCTCCATGCGTGACTCTCGAGGTGGTCAATGGAAAGGAAAGGAAAGAAAAGGGTCAGCAGTATTTTCAGGGCATTTGCCCCCAGATGTTTCAATCCTGTTTCCTTTGGACTTTGAAAAGTGGGATTGCAAGTTACCTGTCAAGGAAACATCAAACCAGAGGAATCCAAATTGTGTGGTGTTGCTATCCAGGGGCAAGTCTTCAAAGAGCGCCCCCCCCCCCCAGTGGTTGCTTAGAAAACTAGGACTTTTTGCCTTGGGGGCGTTTTTGAAGAAGTTGCCAGCTGAAGGTACTGAACAGGAAATGACCTATTGTTTGCCATATGATAAAAGGCTGCTTTTCTAAATAAAACAACAACAGTGATAATAATAATACCAGATAATAATATATATTATAATATATAATATAGTATCACCATCATAATGGCAACCTCAGGGGAGGGGCTGAAGACAATTGGGTGAGAGGTCAGGATGCCTGCCCCAAAGACCCCTCTCACTTTCTGCATAGGACCTGGAAAAGCTTCAGTTGATCAACTCCTTTGAGACTTGAAGATTTCTCCACTTTTAGGAATCTTCACATGAAAACTCAAGCACAGCATGGCATACCCAAGGGCAAAAATAATCTTCAGTCTTTCCTGTCTTACTGCCGTTTCCTGAAGATAATATCTCTTTTTTTGGCCCACTCAGGGCTCTGGAATTTTGGCTGATAGGTCCTTTATGCCTGTGGGACATCTGTCATCAGGAGGGAGCAGCCCGCACGGCTATTTGCACTTTGTTTTCTATTCAACTTCCCAATCATGAGATTGGGAATCTATTAAGCAATTTTTCCTTGACATTCAAACACTGTTTACCTAATGGATGGATCAAAACTTCTTAAAAACTGAAACAATTAGAATTTCTCAAGCTTATAAACATTGGTTACTACATTATTTACCCACATTTTCCAAAATGTTTCATTAAAACCATAAGTTTAATGTGTCAGACCCTCCTAAATGCTTCAAATGCCTAAAAAGTCCGCCAAAATGTACACAGAACATCACCATGACTGAAAAATGTATACTTACCATTACTCTTAAACTGGTTACAAACGATAAAGATTAGGGACATATATTGATTTTTTCATTATTTTTATACTTACCACTTTCTCAGAGCTACTTTCTTTTCTTTTTTTTTTAATTTGTTAAGGTTTATTATTTCTGCTACAGAGAGAGACAGAGCATGAGTGGGGGAGGGGCAGAGAGCGAGGGAGACACAGAATCCAAAGCAGACTCCAGGCTCTGAGCTGTCAGCACAGAGCCTGACACGGGGCTCGACCTCGCGAACCAAATGGTGAGATCATGACCTGAGCCGAAGTCAGTCGCTCAACTGATTGAGCCACCCAGGTGCCCCAACTCAGAGCTACTGTCTTAGAATTAACATGATAGCTTCTAGAATTAGGGCAAACAAAATTTATTTTCTGCTAGGATTACAGATTTATTCCAGAACCAAAAGAAAAGTAATGTTATCTCAGGCCAGCTGTTTAGGGGTTACTGTTTCTTATTTGGGACCCCAGTAAAGGGTCTCCCAACATTATTACACTTACTATTAACGCATTATTAAATATGGCCTCACTAAGAATATGAAAGTCCATGCCTTTCACAGAGACGTCTTGTCTGTGACCAGAAGTTTTTCTCAAAGTGATGTTTCATCTCCCACGAAACCAGGGATCGAAAGTCAGAAGTTTGCTGTCTTCGTGAAGACATGTAGCCAACTCAGCATCCCCTACCACATTATTGTTTCCCTCCTGTTATTGTACATGACTACTCATTTCTATTTTTTCTCCATGACTATTAGATGTATTCAAAAGCCACTCTTTCTTCCTTGCAAGGATAGAAAAAAGTACCTGTGTACTTAATAAACCAACATGTATTTAATAGAAGAAATAATATCACTCATATAGGCAGCTATTTAATATAAAATGGAACTGGATCATGTTCACCATTTTTTTGTACAATTTATATCAACTTTTTCTCCTTGGAGCTTCATTAGGAACTTATAGCCCTTCACAGATTCCATGTGCTTAAATTAATTATAGTTATCAATCTCATTTGATACTCAAATTGTCAGAGCCTGACGAATGGCAGTCTCTACTCTAGCTTTTTTGGTCCTTTCAGAACTACTCTGTGACATTTTGCTTTCTCTGCAAAAAGGAACTTCCTTCCTACCTAAGGCTACCCTCCAAGAGCCCCATTTCTTTCAGTGGAGAGAAGTATTAGAGACAAAATTTGAGCATTAGGGGGCACATGAGAGTTGGTGGTTGGATACAGATGCTGCGGCTGTGGCCACTTTTAGCGACAGAGATGGGAAAACGTTTAAAGTTGAGGAGTTCACGTTAGCGTTTCCAATTTAACTGCAGCATAGCTCAGGTATGTTGTTTGATGTAAAAGTTACTAATATATTTTCTCAGTGACGTGCCAGTGTAACCTCTCATCCAAACTGTAAATTGTACCTCACTTGTCTTTTGTTTCATATTTATAAAATAAATACATATAAAATGCTTAATATTTTTCACTAATCCGTAGTCAGGTGATTAGAGAATGTAGAAGTAAGGTAGAGTTCATTTTAGTGAAGGGTTTACATCTAACCATACCTAAAGGGGCTTATTGGGGCACCTGGGTGGCTTTGTCCATTAAGCACCCGACTCTTGATTTCGGCTCAGGTCATGATCTCGAGGTTCGTGAGACTGAGCCCCACATTGGGCTCTGCACTGACAGTATGGAGTCTTCTTGGGATTCTCTCTCCCTCTCTCTCTGCCCCACTTGTGCTCACATGCACACATGCTCTGTCTCTCTCTCAATAAACAAACAAATAAATAAATAAACTCTATAATAAATGGGCTAATTTATTTGGAATTTATTACCATGACAGAAGGAAATGTTGTTAAGAATAACCCCACCCATATTCCATAATGATAGCTATTTATAGTTTATTTCATAGCAAAAAGGCCCAGTCCATGCCGGGGTTTTTTTTCTGAGTGACCCACAGGGTCACATGTGAAACGCAACTGCCATTGCTTGCTTCTAAGCCCTTCTTTCTAAGTCTTATTCGTGGTTTATGGATATAGTAAAGTGAATTTCTGAATCTCGGTCTTTTATCCACTGCTAAGGCATTTTGCTTCCCGGTGACATGGCTAACAGAATGTTGGCTGCGGTGACAAGGTACGGGGCAATCTATATCTTCCACCAAGCATGATGTATTGACATTCCCTCTAGCAGTGGTGTGTGAGGCCAATTGAGAATATAGAAGATGCTAATGCTCTTAAAAGAGTTGTTAGCAGGAAAAGACACTGTCTGCTTGGAATCCACTCTGGGAAGAAATCTACCATGTAGACCGCACAAGATACTTCCTGAGTAATGCCATTAAGCTTCCTCCGACATTGCTCCATAGACCTGCCATAACTCTGGATGTTTCAGGTCCAGTTTATGTCCTTTCCCCGGAGGCCAAGGAAGTGTCGACTTTCAGCCAAGGATTAGTCAATATTTATTAGCTGGAATAACAACAATAATGACAACAATGGCCAACTTGAATCTCTACTGTGTGTCAAGCACAGCACGAGGCTCTTTCCAGTTATTATATCATTAAATCCTCGTAATAGTCCCATGAAATTTTTACAATTATTTGCTTCATTTTACCTTTGAAGAAACCAAGGATCAGGTAACTGAAGTGATTTCTCAAGGACTCACAGCTGATTAATGGCAGAGCTCAGAACTGGGCATATGTGATGTTGGTGTTTTGAGGAACCATGCCTCCTGCCAAAAGCCATAGCCCCCAGAGATTCTGATGTAATTTGTCTTTGCTGGGGCTTGAGCATTTATATTTTAAAAGTCCACAGAATCCTGACAGAATTATGGAAGATTTTATCTAGTATGCTATGGGAGTCAAACAATGTCCAAGGCCAAGGCTGTCAGAGAGAGAGAAAGAGAGAGAGGGAGAGGGAGGAGAAGGCAAGAGAGAGAGAGCGATTTATTAACTCCAAAATTATAATAACTTCCAAAGCCCTCTCTCACCAATTCCTCCCTCCACCGATACAGCCGTGGTGACATTCACGGCCATGTATTTGGGATACTTATCAGGAGAAGCATTTTGCTACTGCTGTCCCAGTCTCTTTGTCCTGAAAGGTTTTATTTAGTCTTAACAGTATTTCGAGGAAGCAATAACCAGACTCCACATGACCCTTGGAAGTCTTAAGCCTAAATTCTAAGTTGAAAATATCAGATGGGGGAAATAGCTTTTCTTCACTTTTGTTCAGTCTTGTTTCCAAGGATGAATGGGGTCAAAAGTGAGTCTTGTGCCTGAAAATCTGGACAGTGAGAATGTTCATTTGCAGGCTGTTGAGACAGGTGTTTATTTAGAGCTACACTTACCTGTGCCCACCGACCCACCCCAAATTTACAGGTGACTGTGAGGTGGGAGCCAGCTGGGTTGTGGGGGAAATAACCTAGGGTGACCCAAAGGCTGGGGACCTTTTGACTGAAAGGGTGAAAGCCAAAAGCCACTCCAGGAGGAAATGTAACTTTTGTGCTTTCTTGTAACCATCATTGGGCTATTGATCAGATCTGCCTAAGGTAAGCTTTGGAGCCCATTGTAACACTGTCTCTCCTGTATGCTATGGTCCCCCTTGCTTCTCTTTATTTAAAGATATCAAAGTTATTTTTTGGAGTTAGCATGCAACAGAAAAGTACAAATAACTGCAAAACTCTGGAAAAGATCTGTCAATGATGATTTGTGTGGGGCTGCAAGGTTCCGGAGTGATGGTTAGGATGTGTCCGGAATTGGACAGTTCTGGGTGGGATAAACCCCCATTCTTCCCCTTCTTAGCTTTGGCCCCTCAGGTCAGTAAACATATGTCTCTGAGCTTCATTCTCCTCATTTGCAAAAGGATTATAAAAGATACCTCTGTTGTATACAATCTCAGCGTTGCTGGATTCCCAAATAGGTGCATTAATGTTGGTTCATTCGTTCTGTAAATGTTTCTCGAGAGGGTGCATGATGCTGAAGACACAATCCTGAGCCAAGCCCCTATCTGCTCTCTCATTTCAGTCTACCAGGCATGACAGATGGTAATGACAGTGAGAATACCTCACCAAAAAGTGTAACATTATGCCTCTGGGAAATACAATGAGGTAGAGGTAGGTGGTACTAAGACAGCATGAAATGGGGGTTGACCTGCAACCAAAAGGGAGAGCAGCCATTTTCCACCTCATCGCTTTGCTTCCAAGAGAAACAAGACATTCTTAGGCAAGTTCTCTGGTTCCTCCGTGGGATTTAGCCTAATAAGGGCAACAGGAGAGCAGTCACTTCAAGCCATCCCTAGACAGTATCTGCAACATTCTGCCATCACTCCCCTGCCCTGCTGGTCATTTGGATTAACATGGACCCCAACGGGACTGACAAACTCACTCATCTGAGTCTCTCTTCCACAAACACTCACCCCCTCTAGGGCCATCCCCGCTGTCCCTGTAGCCTTTTCAAGGTGAACTCCTGACAAGCATTCTGCATCAGATCCCCAGGGGTTGTGGCAGCAAGATGAGTCACCTCACAAATATAGTACGCTTCCCTAGGGGGCGGCGGTGGGTGGAAGCATTTGTAGAATTCACTCTGCTTTAATAGATCATTTAGAGCATGTCATATATCAGAGAGCGAAAACAAGCCAACAAGCTAACCAGGCATGTGGCCCCTCCTTGAGCCCCAGCTGGTGACTCCCCACCAGCACACCCTCTGCCACACACAAGTCTTAGAGAGGTTGGCATGAACCTGGGTCACAGAGCCTTGCTCAGCCCTCCCTCTTCCTCCAAGGCCAGAGTGCTCATTCTCTCTCTCTCTCTCTCTCTCTCTCTCTCTCTCTCTCTCTCTCTGTCTCCTTGCTGTTTCCCCCTCCCTCTGTCTCTCTGTCCTTCACTCCATCTCTCTGGCTCTTCTCCCTTTCCTGTTTCCTCCATATCTTCCTCCATTTGCAAGTCGCGACCCCATTTCCAGCCATACCCAGCAGGAGTGAGAGCTGATTCTTCGCTCCTCTCAGAACTCTTGGCCTGGGTCTCTGGCCTTGGGCTTAGAGCAGAATCCCATCTTCCTTCTAGCTGCTGGCAATGTTCCCTCCCTCACCAACTCTTCCCCCAAATCCCAAACCCAAGCCCACAGAGCCCAGCTCTGGGCCCAGGGTCTGGACCAAGAAGGTGGCGGATCCCCCTCCCCCCCCCCCCACACACACACATACACACACTCACACACCCCACCTTCAGGGTCATGTAGATTTGCAAGGACTATTCTGGGAACCACCTCCAGGAATCTGCAAAGGAGCTGGGGCAGGTCTGAGTCTCCATAGGACCCACCCCCCGCCTCTCAGGGGCTGAGCCTCTGTTCCCTTCCTGAAGGGGCTGGGGAGGGGGAGCAGCTGAGGAGATGGTCTCAGAGGAAGGTAGGCAGCCTCTAGGCTGCCACTGGGCCTGGTACGTGAAGGGAGAGGGAGCAAGGAGCCCAAGGAGAGAACAGCTGAGCCTGGCCCCAGGACTCACCTTGGTGACCCCAGGCCCAGTGGTCACAGTTTAACTGCAAACTGACTGGACAAGATCCCCTGTATCATTCTTCTAGACTCAACATCATTGTTAAGACTGAAGACCATCCCTGGAAGGAAGAACAGAGCCCTTGGAATTATCAGACCCTGGGCCAGGCTTCATCCTATTTGTCTTCTCATTTACCCTTCCTAAGAAGGTTTGGGCCTGACCCAAACGGATGAGGATGTTGAGTTTCAGAGAGGCTAAGTGACTTGAGCAAGCCCACACAGCTAGAAGTATCAAGGCCTGTCCAGCTCCGGTCTTCCCACTAAATAACTCTGTTCCCTGGCAACAGGGGTTCTGTGGCCCTGACACAACTGGGTATAGGGCAGCGTCACTGCTGTAATGCAGACCCAGAAACTTAATTCAGAACATCAGGCCCCAGCTCATGCCCATTGGCAGAGCAAGGACCCCAGCAGCGTCCTCACCATGCACTTCTGCTGATGCACCTGCCGGCACCTACCCTCCATCTGTCCAGCAGCAGCACCCAGACTATACATCCCAGTTACCACCCAACTGGCGGGGAGGTCAAATATGGGATCTTGCCTCTCCCTCCCAGTTTGAGGATTGGGCATATGGACTCAAGAGTGGTCATTGAATTTTCCTTTCTGAAATTGTGCATTTAGAGCGAAGTAGCCTAGAACAAAAAGTAGTGGCAATGGATTTACCCTGAAGATACCCTGCTCACAAGTTCCCGTTGCCAAGACTTCTGGAACCGGCCAGGTTCCTGGCAGTTCCTGGCAGTTTAGTTGTTAAGCATCTTCTGGGTGTGTGGGTCCTCATACTCTCCTCATAATTTCTTTCTTCAGCTAAAGTTGGCTAGAGTCATTTTCTGTTGCTTGCAACCAAAAATAACTCTAATATACCACTATCCTTCGGTCAATAGACAACCATAGTGTGGTAATCAAGGCTGCTGATGGTCAGGCCTCTCAGCCTGCCCAAACCAGCTTCTTCCTACCTGTGCCTGCTATACTCCAACTGTGCTGCCCCGTATCATGCCTGCCCACTTGTTTTCTATGGTTGTACCATCATATATTGGGCCAGGCCCCTCACCCCTTGCCCCACAGCAAGGATTTTAAAATTGAGATAGAATTCGCTTATTAGTCAGGGTTCTCAAGAGAAACGGGACCAATAGTATAAATGTACTGGTTATTATATGTAACAGTATTATATATATCATATGTATAATAAATAAGACTCCATAGAGAGATTTATTTCAAGAATTGAGTCACATAACTATGGAGGCTGGCAAGCCAGAAATCTGCAGGGCAGGCCAGCAGGCTAGACACCTAAGGAAGGGTTGATGTTGCAGCTCAAGTGGGGAGACAGAATTCTCTCCTCCCCAGGGGATCCTCAGTCTCTTTTAAGCCCTTCACCTGATTAGACAAGGCCCACCTGCATTATGGAACTTAATTCGCTTTACTCAAAGTCTACTGTATTAAATGTTAATTTCATTCTAAAATGCCTTCACAGCAACATCCAGACTGATGTTTGATGAAGCAACTAGGTACCGTGGCCTAGCCAGGTTGGTACCTAAAATTAACCATCAAAATTCACATGCTATAAAATCAACCCATTTAAAATGTACAACCGAGGAGTTTTAGCATATTCACAAAGCCACGAAACCATCACTGCTATCCATTCACAGACCATGGTATCACTTCGGAAAGAAACCCAAGCCCTTCATTCACCCCTCCATCCTCCCTCTCCCAGCTCCTGGAAACCTTCTGTATTTTGCACATGCTTATTCACCCTCCTCCTCCTCCTCTCCCTCTGCCCGCCCTGCAAATTTCTACTCATTGCTCGAAAGCCAGCCATTCTGAAATCTCTTCCTTGACTCCAGCCTCCGTGAGAGACTCCATCCCACTCAAAGCGAGTTAACCGTTCTGTCTTCTGTGATGGCCAGTATACGCTCTCTGTGCCTCCTGGCAGGGCCCTAGACAAAAGATGCTAACTTGTTTCTCTTTCTCACCACACCGGGGAACCTTCAGCTGTGGCTGTGGATTTCAGGAGTTTTTGAATTAGACCCCACATTTTACCCATTTGTGGGTGGGTTTAGCTGTGGGTGTGGGTGTGTTTGTGTGTGTTTCTGAGGTGGAGGTTTGCAAATGCGTCGGATTTTCAGAAGGGTCCCATGAAGTCAGAAGCCATGACATGAGGCAGAACTTCTCAAGGGCGGAGACGAGCTCACTAGTTTCTCTAGGCCTCGTGCCTGGTGCAGACTAGGAGGTTTACTAAACGTGCATGGGTGATGAAGAAATCACATTTCGGAAAAGGTCACTTCGTTCAAGGGTTTTCCTTCATCGTTCTCTGTGAGGCAGTTAAAAAGCAAAACCAAATAACATATGGCTAAGTGTCAGAGGAGGAGGATAGATGTACAAGCATGTACTCATTCATCCATTCATGCATTCATCCACTCCCCATTTATTTTATGCACCTGCAAGGAACCAAGCCCAATGCCCGGTGTTTGGTGCTCAGAGTAGCAAGCAGTCCCTGAGAGAATCAAAGGTCTCTGAATGTGGAAGGAGATGGTAGAACCAATCAGGGAAGGCTTCCTGGAGGAGGGGCAATATGAGCGAAGTCTGGAGTGAGGAATAGGATGCAGATGAACGGAACAGGGGCCTGGGAAGGGTCTCCTGAGGCTAGTGTGATGGAAAGGGCATTCGTGTGAGCAGATGCCAGGCGAGGGCTGGATCACTAGTCCCTGCAGCCCAGGGAGGACTTTTTAAGGCTCCAAGGGGGTGATGGTGCAGAGAAGCCTGCCTGGTGTGCTGCTGCAGCCTGTCTGTAATGAGGTGTGAGTGTCATTACTGAGCTGGAGCACAGGGCAGAGCTGAATGGGTAAAAATACTGACCCTGAGTCTGGCCGGGCACTGAGCAGAAGGAAGATTTCATTAGTGTCGGACAGAGGACGGATGTGTCTGCTCCTGCGGAGGCCTGAGGGCAGGAGGCTGGCCAGGCGGGGAGGGTGACCCCATGGCCCCTAATGGTGATTGAGCAGCCTGGGAGCTACTGGCACTAAAGGAGGGGGAGAGCAGGACCCCATCTTTTACCTTAGCGCTTACCCTGCAAGATGGAGGACAGCTGCCAGAAACTGAGAGAATGTCTCCTCGAGAAAGGAGAAGCCATGCTATAGGAAGTGCTGATTGCACCCCTGTGAGCAGAGAAGGAAGGAGTCTGTCGGGGGCCAACATAACTCGGGCCAGGGCTGAATGGTGGTGTGATGACTGGTGGGGGTGGGGGACACTGACTTTTCTAGTCTCCCTCAGTGCCCTGTGAAGGCTCCAGAGCCACCCCAGTTCTTCCCATCTCCCATCTTCCTCAACCCCGTCTCTTCATCCCTGTCCACTCCCCACCCACCCCCACCCACCCCCCACCCCCCTGCATCCCTGGGCAGTTCTAAGCAGACCACTCTAAAGGAAAGTGTGGTGTTTTTTGGAGCAGCGACTCTGTGCACAGAGCCATGCTTGTTTTGGGGGTTGTTTTGTTTTGTTTTGTTTTGGTTTTTTAAGTAGACTTCATGCCCGGGGTAGAGCCCAATGCAGGGTTGAACTCATGACCCTGAGATCAAGACCTGAGCTGAGATCAAGAGTCAGACACTTAAATGACTGAGTGACCAAGGGGGCCTGGGTTGTTGGCTTTGGAGTTGGTCCCATCAATCCCACTCTTTTCCCCGGACCACTTGAGAAATAGATGGAGAGCTTGGGTGCAGTGAAGGCCCCTCCTATGTTACTGCTGGGAGCTACACTGGAGGGTGGGGCAGAACGTGTAGCCTCAGGAAGTGAACTTGGCCACTGGGTCCCACCCAGAGCAACAGGAGCACTGGAAGGGCCTCCTGCATGCACGGATGGCCTGGGCCATCTGCCACATGCAGGGGGCACGAGCTGACACTCGTAAGCCAGGCATCTGGAGGAAGGGGCTGAGCTACAGGATCGGAGGGCTGGTCACCCATCTCCCAGGGGACCCATCGCCACCCTCCTCACTGAAGCTGGAGGGGAGGCCCGAGGAAGCACCGCTGTTTCTCTCAAACACTTTAGGGTCAATGTTGGCATGCTGACTGCAGAAGGGATTTTCCCTTATGCTTGGCACTTTGCAAGTGTCTTCTAATCAATTCCTCACTGGGACTGTTTGAAGTGGGTGACAGAGGGGGTAGGGAAGTACAAGAGACTGAGGAATGAGGCCTTGCAATGGTGGCCTTGGGCCGGGCCTCTCTTCTCCGCAACCCACGATCCCCTAGTGACCAGCACACCAGGCTCAGCAGAGAGTTGTCAGAATCATCTAAATTAGGAGACATCCAGTGAGCCATGAGCTGTACCGTGTGACTTTGTGTGAGTTGCTTAGTCTTTCTGTTCTTGCTGTTCAGCTGCAAAGTAAAGCCAGCCAAAACAATCTGTGTTCACAGTTGAGAGGCCTCTGAGGCCTCTGAAGATGCATAGGCTATGTCCCTGCCCCAGCGGACAGGTCCACATCTTCCCTCTCCGGCTCCCTGCTTAACATTCTGTCATGGTGACAGGGTGCAAGGGGATGGGGTGACGATAAAGGGGGAGCACAAGGAAGTTGTTTTGTGGAGATGGAGTAGTTTGGTATCCATCCTGACTGTGGTGGTAGTTACAGCAGTCTACACTTGGGATAGAATGGCCCAGGAACACACACACACAGATGAGCACGTGTCACCCCGGGCGATCTGAACAAGGTCTCTGGATTCGACGTCCGTCTCTTGACTTTGATATTACGCCATAGTTATGTAAGAAGCTAACACGAGGCAGGGGCGGGGGGGGGGAACACCAGATGAAGGGGACAGGGTAACTTTCTGTACTATTTTTTCAGTTTCTTGTGAGTCTACACTTTTTTTTTTAAATAAAAAGTGAAAAAATATTCTGCTACGGCCTCTCCTTGCCTTAGCATAAATCCAAACTGTGCCAAGGACAACAGACCCTGTGCGAGCTGACCTCCCTAGAACCTCCTCCGTTGTTCTGCACGGCCTAACCCCACTGCCCTCTCTGTGCTCCCAGCAAACTCCCTCCACGGGGCCTCAGGCCTTCACCTCATGTTCTCTCACCCTAAAACTTAGGTGTGAGTAACTTCTGCCTGTCAGTCACGTTTCAGAAGCAACCCTCTTTCTCAGTGAGGCCTTCTGTCTCAGGTTGACCCCTTCATCTCTCCCACAGGGACCTTCCTGGTGTCTTTACAGTGCCAACCATCAGCAGACATGACCTTATTTGTTTGCTTAACTGCTGTTCACTGTGTCCTGACCTCTCTTCTATGAGAACGGAAGCTACAGAGAGCAGGAAAAATGTCCATCTTAGTCACTGGTGGATCCCCATACCTACAACGGGGATAGGTACTGCAGATCGCTAGTGAATATTTATTAATGGTAGATGGCTGGCTGTCTGGATACACCACACAAGACTGCATTTGAGCCGTAGGTAAAGAAAAAAAAAGTTACTTCGTGCAGAGGTTCTCCACCAGGACTCACACTGTTATTTAAACACATACATATCACCTCCCTGATTACTATAGGCCCAGACTGCTCTCCTGGTCCCCCACCCCTCTATACAGTTCAAATCTCCAGTGCCTTTACTTCTTCATTGCTAAGCTTCCTAATTGCCAGCAAATCTGGCCTATAGCATAACATCTCATTTAAACTTTAGTTTGAATTCCAGGTCAGTACCAACTTCCTCCAGAAATTTGTACTATAAACTTTATTTGATATCACTTCATCTGGAGGGAATTTCAGTAAAGAGGAGTGAGGTCCATTTTGGGCACATTTCCTATGCCCATAATGTCATGCCTCTTAGAGAGTCAAGAGCAAATTTGAATCTGGTTCTGAGGACAACTTTTGGTACTTTAAAATATGCAAGACCCTTTCCAGAGCCCGGAGTTCTAGCCCCAATTCTATTGTTCCCTCCATCCATTTCCCTGAGCAAATCTCTTTCCCTCCCCTGGCCATCTGTAAAGTGGCATATGAAGTCCTTTTTAGCTTTGAGTAACATAACCCTAAAAGAGGGTACAACTCTGGAGAGAATCAGAGTTTTTGAGATGAGGGCACATCCAGATTTAGAGCCTGGGATACAGCCCAAGTCCCTTAGCCACCCCCTTCCCTAGTCATTCAGTTTCCACTGTAGAAAATAGCTGTATCTCCCACCTACCTGAGCTTCCCCTCCTACCTGAGGGCTTGGCTTGGGGTGATCAGAGCTTTGTGTGGCTCTGGTAGTTTGCACAAAGGGCTCCTGAACAAGGCATTCCATTCCCTTCTTTCTGGAATATAAAGAGTAAGTGTCCTTCAGTTTAGCAGACCGGTAAGACATTAGAAGTCACTTCCTAGCTCTGGGCACGATAAAACCCCAAAGCAGGTTGCATACAGAAGCCAGGAAGCTCCCATCCCTGGAGATGTTTTGGGATGACTCAGTTGCTCACTTTAATCATCTGTCACATGGGGACACGTGGTGCCTGGGCCAGCATTCCCCAAAGTCCATCCAACTATAGGTCCCCATAAATGGGACCAACGGTGCATTGCTGCCCTGGCCAGTGAGACACTCCCATGGGAGCAAAATAGACTGTGGCTCTCATGGAGCTGCTTAGGAGATGGTCCCTGAACCTAGTCACGTGTTTACAGTGATGTGTGGCTGCTAAATTCATATTTGTCTTTTAAGACCCAGTTCCAGCATCTCCTGTTTTGAAAAGGCTTGCTTGACTGCCCCGTCCCCCCAGTCTTCTTCCTGCAGGTTGAGTTAGACTTCTCTTCTCGGAGCTGGTGTGGCTTCTCAGCTGATTGCTATAGGCCCATCCCCTAGTCCTCAGATGGACTCTGTACGTCACTGTGTCCCTACAGGACAGGAGCTTCTTAAGGGCCAGGACCGAGCCCACCTCACCTCTCTCTGCATCTCTGCTACCACCCCAGCACAGGTGGGGCAGAGCAAGGGCTCAGCAGTGCTGTCAAATCATTGCAGGGACTGGTTGGGAGCTCATACTTCACAGATGACAGATTTCAGGGACTGGCAATGTAGGAACCAGGAGAAGAGCCCCGGTCTCTTCTGCAGCCTCCCTCGGCCTCCTCTTCCTCGGTAGCCTTGATTCCTAGCAAACTGCATCAGGTCCCCATCACACACCAGGCTCGATGCTCATCTGCATAGCATCCTCCATCCAGAACAGCCCTGAGCTGTGGGCAAGAATACTAATGCAGCATGCAAATGCCAGCTCAGGGAAAGAGAGCCCTGGACTGTCAATTAGTTCCCCCAAGCACCTGCTAGAGCTCCCAATCCCCTCGCTCACTAGGGGCCAGCCGGGGCAAGAAGGAACAACGGACACAGAAGTCATCTTGAAGTGCCACTGTGGTTAAAGCAATGCCTTGCGGCCTCCCGGGAAGGGAGCCTCTATACAGAGGGAGTGGAGGAGGAGGCCAGTGCGGCCTCTCAAGAAGGGGGCTCCTAGGGGCGTTCGGGAGGAGGGATGGTGTTCCTGCTTTTGGAGGTACTGCATTACCCTTCCCTCCACCCTGCCAGCTGCAAGCCAGGCTACCTGGGTGCCAGTGTCAGTGCACATGACCCATGACCCATCGTGGTCCTCTAAGCCAAAACAAAGCTTCCTTGCAGCCCCTCTCTTCTGACCCAGGGCATCCTCAGGGAGGACCGTGAGTGGAAAGCACCCCCTCACCCCTCCTGTTCTTCCTGACACTGCTCTGCTTCCCCCTCCCCCCACTTCTTTCTCTTCCCTCCCCTTTCTTTCCTTCGTGGGTAATAGCATGGGCTTTGAAGACAGACAGAACTGGGTTCAAACTCTGACTCTCCAGCTATCTCCAGTTTTGTGGCCATGGGCAAATCACTTCACCTCTCTGACCTCCAATTTGCTAATGCCTAAAATGGAGGAGAGAGCAGAGACAGAGGTATTTTGAGCACTGTTTTATGGGTAGCTAAGGATTTCAGGCAACTTCCCCTGGTGTGCCTCAAGTGCTACTTGGTTTATTTCTTAAAGTGCCGAACTTAATTTCTATTCCAAAGCCCCACTCTTCTTGGGGACAGAAATGAAATCTCAAGAAACTCACAATACTCCTGTCTCCTCGGCATTGCCTGAATATTCTTCTGGGGGCTTATGAAGCCTTGAGCGGTGGGGTATACTCGACCTCTGCTCTGTAGCCTTTCCAGGCAGGTGGCCTCTGAGACGTCCTGGTTCCTGAGCATTCTGTGGTCCCTCTGCCATCCAGGTCATAGCTGGGGCGCCTGGCCTGCATCTAAGGTTTGCCCACTCTTTGGGGGCATGGTGGGCCATGCCTCTGTTGAGTGTGGGGGAAAGATTCCTTTCCTTGCCAGGCTCAGCTAGGAGAAACAAGTCAGGATCCTTCTCGCAGCAAAGTCACACAGACTAGTGGAGTGGGCACTGTGCTGCATAGAGGACGGGCAGGGCTGGGAGGGCCACTTGGGGTCATGTCCACTCTCCCAGACTCCACTTGGGAAAGGGGAAGGGCCCCCCTGCCCCCCAGATTCCACTGGAGTCTGGGGGCTTCATTGCTGAATGGTGCTTTGCCTGAGGTGGGTCAAGGACAAACCCAATCTCCAAGCCCCATTCTTCTAGGCCTTCTATCAGACCAGAGCCTTTGTAAGTCAAAATCTAAGAAGGTGGCCCCATTGTTTCTGTGTCATATTGCCTCAGGCAGTGAGTGCCACAGGTCTCAAGTGTGGGGCAGGGTCTGTGGTCACAGGAAACAACAGAAGAAACTTCCACTGTTATCTTGTAGTTTTATGTTGCCTCCTTTCTGCAGCTCTGTCCCAGAGTCAGTCCTCAGCATGGAGGCGACCATGACTTTTCTCCCCACTTCCTTCCTCCCTCTCTCCCTGCTCCTGGGTTTTTTTTTTTTTTTTTTTCTTTTCTTCCTCAGGCTCCAATTGTGGCCGCAGCCGCCTAGCTGGGAAGCTGGGAGCCAGCGCTGACAGGTTCAGTGGGCCGTGTAGGGCCAGGGGCGCTCATCGCTGGCATTATTACTAATCATCACACAGCATGGCTGCTGCTCCTTCCCCCCTCCCCTGCTCATTTCCCCTGGGGTCTTCAGTTTGTTGAAGCCACAGAGGGAAAACAGACCCTGTGTGCTTTTCTGCATTCCCATAGGCAGGTGGGTATGGCTGTAGCCCCCAGGCAGTAAGGGTTTGGATGGAAGCTGCAACCACCACAAGCACCGGCCAGAGGGCCAGGACCCACGGGACCTCCCCTTCACGTTTGTCCCTTGGCTCTAAGAAGTCAGACCATACCTGTGAGTCCCCAGTGAATTGTAGCCTCCCAGAGAAACAGTGGTAGAAAAAATAAGTTACAGTAGAGCAGGAGGGCTTGGAGCCAGAAAGGGAGTGTGGGATCTGGAGTCAGACCATCAAGTTCAAAGCCAGCTCTACCACTTCTTGCTGTGTGACTTTGGGCAGGTCACTTAACCTCTCTGTGCTTTGGTTGCATCCTCTATAAAATGGGGGATAATGAGGATACCCACCTTACTGAAATGAGTAATGGGACCAGGAACAAACCGGCACATAGTAAAAACTCCACGGACAGTGGCTACCATTGTTCAGGCAATGGTTATATAATCTAAGGAGACTAAAGGAGGGGAGTGAACATGACAATCTCCAGCACATTTACCCAAGGAGATTATGGATCCATATTCTGCACATACTTTAGAAATTCTGCCCTGATTTCTGTCCTCATTGCCCCAGCCACTTCAGTGTCACACAACTCTGGCAATGGCAACTGTCCAGGGTCACCCCGCCCCATCTCAGTCCTACTCTGCCCCTGACTCTACCCTCCACTACCTCCAGCCCTGTGCCTTTCTCCACCCTGCTTCCACTCTGACCTGTGCCCTCATACCCTGATCTAGGCCCCTGACCTTGCTGAGTCCAAACACTTGCTTTTCCCAGGACTTTTGGTGGGAGCCAACCTGGCCAGAGTCATAGGCTGTTTTTCTCAGCAGCAGAGCTAGAGTAGTCATTCCCACTCATTCTTGGTGAAGTCTGGGGTGTTATCGTGAGTTGCTTATCTGCCCTTTGCCCTCTTAGACTGTGAGTCCCCCAAGCAAGTGAGCATAAACTTCTGCAGCCCCAGAGATCAGCTCAGGGTGTGATGGAACAGGAGGCACTCACTAACTTGTGACTGAATGAACAAGTGAGTGAGTGAATGCAGTTTAGTGAGGAGATTAACAAAGACCAGCACTCATTTAATCCTTACAACAGCCTTTAGAAATAGGTGCAATTATTTACACCCATTTTACAGATGTTGACACTGAAGTTCAGACAAGTTTAAGTCAGGCAGCTAAGAAATGACTGTATAAAATCCCTTAGAATCTTTCCCCCTGTAGTGCGGAGTTTCTTAACTAGGCGTCCACGGATGTGCTTCATGTGGGAGAGTTGTAAACTCCATAAAATTTTATGCAAGGTGTGAGTGTATGTGTACCCATGCATGGCTACTTTGGGGGAGAAGGTTCACAGGTTTCCTTGGATATTTAAATGTTTATTTGAACATATTTAAATCTACCTCCCTCTCCACCCTTCCTCCTTCTACCCAGCCTTCCATATACCCGCAGAAAGCCTTCTGATCAATTTCACGAAGTACTTACCTTGTGCCTGGCCTAAGGAGGGCACCCATGACTTCTCAGGACACATTATGTATGTTGCTTTAGATAATTGAAAGCCAACATGCTCTGGAATGTCCTCCCCCCTCGTTGGATCTGGGTAACTTGGAAGTGCTTTGCTGCCAGTGTCTGGGCTGCGTGGGTGGCTGCACTCTGTCTGAACTCATTTCAGCCCCTGGTAGAGAGACTGTTCCAGCACTGGAGCATGAAGGGGGAACCCTTGGGGCAGCGCAGCCATCAGGACATCAAAGACAGAGCCTGTGACCTGGCTTCCAAGAATGAGTTTTGCTCCCTGAAAGGTCACACTCAACCTTGACAGATAAGGTCATTGTCGATGCATTAAGGATGTGGCCTCAGAGAGACAATTCCCCAGCCCAGGTCCTACTCCAAGATCTTTTCCTCCTGGGAAAGGGGGTGAAGAAGTTGTTTACAAAAAATACTAGAAGGGGAAACTGAGGAATGGAGTTAGCATTTTCTGGGCCAGGACTGTTCTAGGCGAGAGACCCCCTGCCAGGCACGTTTGTAATCATGATCACTTTCAGCCTCACCCTGCAACTGAGGCTGGCGGAATTATTCTGCTTGCAGATTGCTGAAACTGAAGCTCTCCCAGGTCAAATAACTTGCTTGAGGTCACCCAACAAACCCAGCATTTGCAACCTGATCTCCTTGACTTGAAAGCTGTATCTAACTCCCTGCCTTCTGAGGTTCTATACTCAGTTGTGACATAACTTTGTAGTTTGCAAAAGGTTCATCCTACTGGCTTTGAGCATCCCCTCCCCACCCCACCTCATCCCAAACTCATCTGTCCCCTCCTCCTGGCCAGTCTGGTCACAGTTTGTAATGGTAAGAGGATCTGATAGCCTCTGGTCCTACCCTGCCAACTCCCTGAAGGCAGAGACTCCTGCCTCTTTTTGTTCATTATTTAGAATGGTGCCTAGCAGGTGGATCATGCTTAATAAGTATTTGTTGATTGAATGAATAATTAAATAAGGCCCAGAGCAAATAATAATAAAGGACATTTGTGACTGCTTTGCAGGGGAACAAAGTATTTTCCCTTTACTTTATCTGACCCAATCCTCACACCACCCTTGAAAGGACTTTGTTCGTGTTTCAGAGAGAAGTAGCCCAGGCCCAGAGGTACATTTGGTAAGAGAAGTGGGACTTGATCCCAGGGCTAAATGATGGTACCCTTTCCCCTATCCTGCTGATCTCAGCGTGAGTGTTTGCAGAACACTTGGGATGTCCTGGGTCTGGGCGAGCCATGGTGGATGGGGGCAGGGTAGAGGGGTGCCTGCTTTGCTTTCTAAAAACTCAGGATCTATTTGAGGAGGCCAGACTTATGCATGCAGAACATTTGGGAAATGGTACAAGACAGCAGCTAGCATAGTGCTGAATTGCACATAATCAGGTGCCAACCACATTCCCTTCCTTAACTAATCTGAGTCTTTTAATACCAGATGGGGACCCTGAGAATAGACTTCCTATGAAACAGATGAAGAGCAAAGATGGAAGCCAAGGGGAAGGGCTGTGGCTGACTCATTTCTATACCCCTCTAACCCAGCACGATACCTGGCCCACAGCAACAGTGACAGTGGCAGTCTGCCCTCCGTAACTGGCCACACTGTGTGCTGGGCACCTACCAAGGGCCTTACATCACCTCCAAGCCCTCACAGCAGCACTATAAGGTAGGTACTAATGTAATCCACAGAAGGTGAAAGTAGGGTGCAGAGAAGGTACTCCTCAGGCTCCAGGTCACACAGTTAAAAAGCAGCAAAATCAAGACTTGAACCCCCATCTAGCAGCACCACCAGATCCACGCTCTTAATCTGACACTGCTGCTTCCACGGGTGGTGGGAACTTACTGAATTTCCCAGCCGGCAAGGATGGAAAGAAACAGGGGTGAGTGAGCACATGACAGTGGGGGGAGGGAACATGGCTTGTGTGTTACACAGACAAGCAGGGGCATGCTTTCAAAAGGATCCCTGCAGGTCTCTGACCATTTCACCCCTTCTTCCCTGAACAGCCTTCCAGGAATACCCTAAGGAGTGCTACACGGGTGCTTATGTCAGAGGAAAGGGAAGGCCTTGCCTCCAGAGCTTTCTGAGGGCATGGACAGGCGCCGTGGGTGTGTATTACTCAGCTCGGGCTGCTATTACACAATGGCACAGACTGGGAGGCTTAAACAACAGAAATGTATCTTTTCACAGTTCTGGAGACTGGAAGTCCAAGATCAAGGTGCCAGCAGGGTGGGTGTCTGGTGAGAGCTCTCCCCTTGGGTTACAGATGGCTGCCTTCTGCTCCCTGTGTGCTCACAAGGCCTTGCCTTAGTCATGTGTGCAGGGGTTGGGGGAACTCTCTGATGTCTGTTCTTATAAGACATTACGGACACTAATCCCCTAGGATCAAGACCCCACCCTTGTGACCTCATTTAGCCTTAATTAGGTCCCATCTCCAAATACAACCACACTCAGGGTTAGGGCTTCAACATATGCATTTTGAGGAGACACAGACATTCAGCCCATAAGAGCGTGGATGAGGGAGGGGTAAGACCTGGACATAGGGCATGAATCAGGTCACCTTCAAGAGTAGAAGGAGCCACAGCCAGTGAAGCCCCAGCTGGACAGGGCTGGCAAGATGGCCTCGGTGAGTACATGTTGGGGACAGCAGGACAAACTGCCCACGTGGTACTCTGCTCTCTGTGGCGAGTCTCCAAGAGGCAGGAGCGGGTCTGCTGCCTTCTCTCTCTTCTCCCTCACACTTGACGTGCATTCTTCCCTGGACGCATTCTTTGTGAGCCTTTCCTGGGCAATGTCTGCCGCATCATACAGTGCATGTGTGTGTCCATTTATCTATAGATAATGCTTACCACACAGGGCATCACCAGGAATAAGTGAGCTATTGTGCGTGTAAATATCTGGTACATGGTTGACATATGAATGAATAAATATTTGTTGAATAAATGAATCTTTACTTAGGGGAGTGTGCTTCTTCCTTTGAAGAGCTAGGACGACCTGGTAATCACCAGTTTTTACGTAATAATTGGTTCGCTGAGCAAAGAAAATTCATTCATTCATTCATTCATTCATTCACTCAGCACAGATTGACTGCACCCCTGTTAGAAATGAGGGGTTAAGTAGACAGTGAGGAGCTAAATCAGTAGTGGTCCCTGCTCCCAAGGTACTCTCCGTGCAGAGGGAGACACAGACAGGAAAGGCACAATGAGAACCAAGGAAATGAGTTTTCTGATGGGCACAAAGGCCCGAGTGCCGCAGGAACCCCTGAGGCAAGCACCAGTTCAGGGCCAGGAAGGTATTCCTGGAGCAAGTGATACTTGAATTAGATGGTCCAGGATGTGAGGGGTGAAAGGGGTGAGGGACATCCTAGGCAGCAGGAATAGCACGTGCAAAGGCCCTGAAGCACAACCCTAGAGGGCACCAGTGAGGTTCTGTGTGGCTGGGGCCCCGCAGGGAGCACCAGAGAGCAAGGTGATTGGGAGATGAAGTCAGGTCACAAAAGGGCCTCATAATGCATGCTCCTCAGTTTGGAGTTTATCTTGGTGGCTTGACTTTATTCTCATGGCTCAGAGGCAGCCAGTCGGAAACTCCTCCAGGGGTACTTTACTATCTCTGATCTGTAAAATGGAGCAATTCATCTCCACTCTGCCTCTTCATACAGTCACAGGGAAGAAGAAGAAATGCAAGAGTAGCATCCTAGTCTTCTGTAAACTCTCAAGTGCTGGTTCTCGTCTGCAGGTAGTGTAGAGATGAGCAGGTGCCTGAGGGTCCAGGGGCACTAGAAGGCTGCACCACCCTCTCCCTGGCAGAGCTCTCTCCTCTGTTCCTTGAGTCCTGGCCATCCTGATGGGTCCTCTCCTGACCCGTGGCTTCAACCCCACCCCCACCCCCACCCTTCTTCTCCAGCAGGGAGCACAGGCAGGAGGCAGGGGGCCAGCCTCTACCAATCCTATTCATCAGCCAGGACTCTAGGCCTCATGGACACAGACAGATAAACCCTGGCACTTACAAAAGCTGAAGCTTTGAATCTGGTGGGACCCAGAAGAGATCTCCCCAGCTCAGGGGCCCCCAGCATCCCCACCTGCCAACAAGAGGTAGTAACAGAGCCCTGCACCCCAAGTTCTAATCCCATATTCTGGCTAAGTCACTTCAGGCAAATCCTTTACTCTTGGTAAACCTCAGTTTCTTGCTACAGTAATGATTAGACATGACCTGTCTAACTTCACAGGGCATGGGATGGTGTGTGTTATACACAGCACAGGGGACTGCAAATGACAGGGACAGATGTTATTAAGTACACCTTCCCTGTTGCACAGAATATGACATGTGTTTGGATCTGAGAAAGAATTAAGCGCTGAATAGGTAAAGAAAATTACTCAGGGTCCCTGGCCAAGACTCAGGCCACCTTTGTCCCTGAAGGGGCAGCTAATGGGCTGGAATGACAGGAAATAGCTCCTGAGGCACCCTCTATCCTTGAGGTATGACTATATGCCTGTGCAGCTTTGAGCCTGCATAAATGTGGGTAATCGTGATGCCATTTTGCATTGCTGTGTGCACGTCTCTGTGCCTCTGTGGTCGTGTGTCTGGATCTTGTGTGGGGTCCTGAGGATGCACCTGAGGGTATTATGGGCTGAGTGAGTCTGTGTGTATAACACAGTAATGTCAAAGTGGGACTTGTGGGACTGTGCCCATAGTTTTGTGTAAGTATGTGTGTTTTGGTGAGGCCATGTGTTGCGGGACCCTGTGATGTGCAAGCATAGTGTGTGGTGGAAACTGAGGCGGCTCCTGCATGGAACGAGGGTGCCTTCTCCTCAGGCTTCCAGGGAGCAGACTGCATTTCAGCACCACAGAGAGCTGAGGAGAACCCACAAGAGTGAACCCACACTTTGCCCTTTTGCATGAGACACAGATAGCCGTTGCGGTTCTGCGTGGTCTGGAGGGAAAACTCACAGCAGGGAGACTGTTTCTTAAATTCAGCCTTTACCCCCACAGCACTAACTCTCAGCCTGCCCTGTAGCTGATGGCTAAGAAATTATTGGGGGAGGGGGACGCAGGAGGATGTAGAAGGATGAAGGAGGGACAGAAAGAGGGGAGAAACGAAAAAGAAAAGTCAAGGCCCACAGGGGCTCCTCTGCCCCTCTCCCCCAATTTTCCATCAGTAGAGGGTGGCCCTGGCCAGGAGCAGGAGGGTCCCTTCCTCCCATGACAACCCAATTGGATGTATGTTTTTCATCTCTCCCTGGGTGGGGCAGACTTTCTCCCCATCCCGCGAATTCAGGTGGTGGGTTAAATAAGATTTCCCTTGAAGTCAAATGAAATAGCGGATCACACGCAGAAACACACACACACACGCGCGCGCGCACACACACACACACAGGCACACGTTCTCTCGGGGAGCAATCTGCGGCCGCCCCCTGAACCCCACCCATCAGCCAGGTGCCTACCTCGGTCTGCGCGCCCAGGGGTGCAGCCCCGGAGGGGCGCACGGCCCCGCAGGTGCGGGCGTGCAGGGCGGTGGGCAGCGACGCGGGCAGCGGGCACCCCTCGTGGGCCCGGCCCCCCGCCCCGCCCCTCCGGGGTTACCCGCCGGCCACTCCGCGCGCCCCAGACTCGCCCGGAGCGCGGGCAGGCGGGCGGGCGCGCGGCTCCGCTCCGCGCGGTCCCTGGCTCTGTTCATTCATGATTGGTACCCGGCCCCCCGAGAGCCAGCCCGAGCGCCGGGAGGGGAGCGGAGCGTGCGGCAGCAGGGGCGGGCGAGCGCCTCCCGCACCGCACGCGCCGCTGGCTCGGGAGCCTCGGCCGGCGGGCGCGCCGCCCCGTGTCCGGCACCGAGCAGGCTGCGGGGCAGCGTCCTCGGCCGGTGGCGCGCGAAGCGGCCCGGCCCGGTTCCGAAGGCTCGCGGGGAGCCGCTGGCCCGGTGAGTCAGTGCATGTGTGGGGCTGAAGAAGGAAAGAAAAGGCTCCCAGCGCCCCAGCCCCACGCTCGCTGAATACCAAGCTGCAGGCGAGCTGCTGGGTGCTTTTTTTTTTTTTTTTTTTTTTCCTCCTCCAATTCAGAGTAGAGGAGCCACACTGATTTCTTTGCAGGGGAGGGGAGGGGCCGGGCAAGGGGTCCCAAGTCGCACACAAGTCTTCGCTGCCATGGGGGCCGTCATGGGCACCTTCTCGTCTCTGCAAACCAAACAAAGGCGACCTTCTAAAGGTAAGCCACCTCCTTCTTCCTTTTGTTCCCCTGGCTGGGTTTGGGGGTGCTCCGTGCTGAGCTGGGGTGTGCCCCCTGCCTTCCTTGGCCTGGGCCCTCCTCTCCATCACGAGCGAGGGCAGGTTCTTGTATCCGAAGGAGTCAGAAACCTGGCGGGAGGTTTGGTGTGAATATCGTGAACACGCACAAGGAGCCAGAGTGGGCACTGGCCCCAGAGGCGGGGGAGATCCCCTGTAGGGCACTGGGTGCCAGGACACTCCTCCTGGAAATCTCTGGGAACAGAAGGAAGAGTCAGATTCACAGGTGGGGGGTGACTGGATTGTCTGGTTGGAATGTTGGGAAGCCCTTCCTGTTCCCATGACTGCTGGCGATTGTGCAACTGTGGGCACCCAGCAGGGGTGCTCACACATGCACACACTCCTCCTGGTAGTAGTGCTGGTGCAGACCTAGGAGTCCCTCATCCGGAGACAGTGCTCTGTGCACCCACCCCAATAAACCTCTGCAAGCCAAAAGGAATCAGCTGCTGCCAGGTGGTGAAACTCCCAGGGCTCATGTCCTGGTGGCTGGGGGAGTCACTAGGAGCCAGGGTGTCACGCAAGGGTGCTGCCATGCTCTGGGAACCACCGGGGGGGCTGAAGGCACCGATGAGGTGTGATGGAGCAGTGAACCTATGTCAGGGATTAGAAACTGTGAGTCCCTGCAGTCCCTCCTTCCTGGACCCTGTTCCATAGCTGCCTTTCCCCAGCTGAGACATGCCCAGTCTCCCCCGCCGGTGGGACAGGAGTCGAATGGGTCCATGTGAAGTTGGGGCAAACATATCTTGCACCACGGGAGACTACGCAGGCCTCCTATCCAGCAGTTAGAAAGTTGGTTGTTGGAATGAAGAGACAGGATGCAGTTAGGAAGAAAGAAAATGATGGGTTTTGTGTTCTTTCGTTTAATGCTCAAATCCTCTTGTGAGTGGCAGAAGGGTTTCAAGTAAACTGACACTTAAACCTTCAAGTTCTACCATTGGAGCTCAGGTTCTGGCTATAGGTGGGGGTCATAGCTCCCAATCCTTAATGCTGGTTAGTGATTCGAATTGTATTAAGGTAAGGCTGGACCCCAGGGTGCTCAATGATCTGCTCTTAGGACTTGGTTGGTCTCCCCTGACTCGTTAGGCAGGTCTGTATCCCAGAGTTCCTCATATGTAACCTGCCTTCAAGGGGTCCAGGCATCTGGCCTAGCTCCCAGAGACATTGGGCTGGTTGAGCACTGAGCAATGAGATCTCCGGAGGTAGATCTTAGGTGATGAAGCTGGATTGGTGTTTACATCTTAGAACACGAGTCTAAGGCCACGTGAGTTACACATCCTACACATCCAGGGAAGGGTCTGGTTGCCTTTTTACCAGTCTTGGGCAGGACAGGTCTGCAAGCCTTGGTCCAGGACCTTGACATTCAGAGCCCTGTTTCTCACAGATCCTCAGATACCACTTGTGTGGGAACACAATTCAGCACCAAACCCCCATCATCTGTCTGACCACTGTGAGGCCCCAGAGGCCAGGGGACTGTGGGTACAAGAAACCCAGGGGTTTGTTTTAAAATATTTTCAATGCCTGTGGCACTTCTGGGAGGCAGCTAGGTGTCACAGAAAGATCTTGAGCTCTGGAGTCCAGTGGGGTCTGGGTGTGCATCCCAGCTTCATCAGCGCCTCCTTCTGAGATCTCAGGCCAGCCTCACCCTTCTTAGCCTCAGTTTTCTCATCCATAACATGGGTGACAATACTACGTCCAGGCAGGAAACTGGGTGTGTGGGAAGTACAGGGAGGGAGGACCATGCTACATATACAGTGTTGGCTGAGCCACCAGGGACCCAAAGGAGACTTGTAAGAACGTGAAAAAAAAAAAAAAAAGAAGGATGGATATGAAGTTCCTTGCACAGGGTCAGGCAAAGATTAAAAGCTCAAACATTACTGTCTACCATTCCCTTCTCCTGCACAAAATTCTGGGTCACCCCAGTGAATTCCCATTGGAGTCCCAGAGACCAGAGCTCTTTGCTCTCTCCCAGGATCCTAAGAAAGAGAAGAGGGGCACCAGCATTCGGTGAGCCCTTACTGTGTGCCTGGCACAGTTCTGGGTGCTTCCTCTGCACCTTCTTATTTAACTGTCACAACAACGCCTGTTTGAAGCTCACAGCGGGTCAAGGCTGTTGGGCAGGCCGCCACGGCAAGCCCCAGCCCTGAGTGGTCAGCCCCTCTTGCACAGAGTTCCACCACGTTGGCTGAATTGTCCAGGGCTCCAGCTGTGTATATTTCTCCTGGCATTTGCCCCCGAGCAGAGTCTTATCTTACCATCTTCCTCTGTGGAATGCTAATCAGCAGAAGACCTTTCCTGCAGAGAGAAGTGACTTAGAAACTGGCTGGGGAGGCTAGTGGTCAGGGATCACTTCCTGGCCAGTTCCCTTCCCCCCACCTTGGGACCTCAGTTTCTCCTCAGGTTCCATCCTGCTCTCAAACTTGGAGGTTTTTATTGCTGATGCTCTTGCTGGGACTGCTACTGTGATCTCTGAGACATCAGGCTCGGATCTAATTAGAAGCAGTAAGAAGAGGATGGTGGGGATTTTCAATTCCTGCTGGATTCAAATCCAGGCCTACCACTCACTTGCCGTGTTTGCCTCAAGTGTAAAACAGAGACAGTAGTGGTAGTTACCATTTTAAAATAGCTGTTGGGTTGTGTGAATTTCAGGGATAATGCAAGTCAAATGCTCAGCACGAGCTCTGCTATGTAGTACGTGGTCAGCACATTTTAGCTTCTGTTCAATTTATGGCTCTAAACTGTTTGTGGCTTCCAAATGCCTCGAGTGAGGCCATCCTGGAAGTAGGCAGTGCCTCTGGGAGTCCTACCTCCTTGTTTCTGGAGCCCTCTTCCAGCACTGTCCGGATAACTAGGACCCAAAACTTTAGATACACCGAGGCTGGTCCTGTTACTGAGCCTCCACTGACCTCTGCTCCGTGGCTGGTCCTGAAAACAACATAGCTTGCTGAACAAATCCCTGCGTGTTTCCAAAATATAATTTGGTAGCATGTATACATTTTTTTTAAGTAGGGCAAAAGCCCCATGTGACTAGTGCTGAGAGAGAGACACACATAGCCCAAGCTGAGTGTTCAGGGAGAGCTTCCTGAAGGCAGCCGAAATCTGAATTCGTTTAAGAGCAGGGTCACTGAATAAAAACATTCAAATTCATTTTCCTTCTCTGTTTGGGATCTTTGTTTCTCTTTAATTAAGAATGAGGAAAGGCCACCCTGCTTTTGGGGATTCAGCTTCTGCAGGTCCTAGGTAGAATTTCTGGCTCCAGGAGTTTTGCATGTGCTTATACCAAGGACACTGCTCGGGACACTGCTCTGGGCTTTAACAAGTAAGCGCGAAGGGTTGGGGTGTGGGGTGACCAGAGAAGGCTGATGCAGGTGCAGCTGCGGAGCCTGTGGGGGGCAAGAGAATTTAGGCAGAACATCACTAGACCAAGGCCATCTCAGTGGAGGTATGCCTGTAAGCAAATGGGTTATCAGTCCTTCACTGCCAGAAGAAAACATTCAGAACCCTCAGGAAGGTCTGAGCTTGGGATCTCCAGAGTGCTCACTGACTAGATGAGCAAACTAAAGCCCACACCTATGAGATGCTTTTTCCAAGTCCCCGTGGCAAGTTAGGGACAAATATGGAATTGGTTTCCTGATTCCTAGATCAGTGAACACCTTGGAGAATTTGTGGAACCGGAGGGTTCCTGATGAAGCTGGGTTTGTAGTTTTTTAATTGGGCAGCATGCTCAACCCAGAAGATCTGGGAGACCAAGGAGAGGCAGCGAGGCGTGGAGAAGCAGAAACCCTGCTGTCACACAGCCCTTGTATCAGGGGACCTTTGGCAAATCATTTCACCTTGGAGATGCCAGTTTCCTTATGTCTAAGAGAGGCGTACTAATTTACGGAGGCGTTTGTGCTGGGTCTCCCCTGCTTCTGCATCTTTGTCCATCCTTTTAACTCTGTGTTACCCTTCTAACTCCATGTTACCCTTCCACCAACTCCTGGTCCGATAATTATCATTCCACCCATAACCCAAGACCTCGCTCAGCTATTTCCACAGTCAAGAAGGCTTCCCTGGGCCCCGGGAGGCAGTGATTTCTCTCATCTACATTCCCAAATAGTTTAAAGTATGCATTTTCTTTTTTTTTTTTAATTTTTTTTTTTAACGTTTATTTTTTTATTTTTGAGACAGAGAGAGACAGAGCATGAACGGGGGAGGGTCAGAGAGAGAGGGAGACACAGAATCGGAAGCAGGCTCCAGGCTCCGAGCCATCAGCCCAGAGCCCGATACGGGGCTCGAACTCACGGACCGTGAGATCGTGACCTGAGCTGAAGTCGGACGCTTAACCGACTGCGCCACCCAGGCACCCCTAAGGTATGCATTTTCATGACTTTCAAGTCATGCATTCAAGTAGGCACTGGATGGAAGTGTTAACCACACCTCCCCAACCCCCCGCCCAACCCCTGACTCCGGAGTGTCAGCTTCTTGCAGGGAACTTGTCTGAATCATTCCTCAAAGTCCTCAGCCTGGTTTCCTGCACATAGTAGGTACTCAATGAATCTTTTCTGGAGGAAATTATAAATAATGGAATGGTTGGCTGCTCTCTGTTATTTTCTAGAATTGCAGACCCTGCAGGAAAAGTTAGCTTCCCGCTGGAATTTCGGTTACCAGCCCTTTGCCTTGAATGAATTCTCTTATTTGGTCTGCTGGCTTTGAATTGGCTTTGTCCATGAAACGTACTGAATCTGTTTACCATTTAGCAGGGAGATGCTGAGAACAGTGTTCCTACTCCCCAGCTCCTGAGAGTCACAAAAGCTTGAGGAGCCCACACCCAGTGCCAGGCACAGTTCTGGGATCTCAATCCCAGAAGAAACTCAGTGGAGATCAAGGTGAACAGAAAGAGGGAAATGGAAAGTTTGAAAGATAGAAGTGAGGGACTACTGCCTAAAATGAGGAGGTTTGTCCCTGGCAAGGGACACAGTTTGGACCTCTTTGTATACCTAGAAGGGCTTTGCTCAATGAATGTTTAGTAAATGTGAAAATGAACAGTGAGTGCATATGTTGACATGTGAGTGAAAGAATGAATGATTGAATGAATGGAGGAATAAGTAAATACATGAATGAAAGGTAGCAAATGAAATATCAAATGATGCCAGAGGGAATGATTGAAGATATGAGTACATGCATGAATGAATGTATCCATAAATTAATGAATGAGTAATGAAGTCCTCGGAAGGCTATAGTGAAAGACTGTCTTTCATGAAGAGCATTGATTGTCATGCTACCCCAACCCTGGATCTAAGCTATCCCCCATGAAAACTGGAAGGAGTCCGTGGGATAGGAAGCCATGGTACAGATAATAATAAACATAGCATGTGCTTCTTAGAAAGCTAAAAATTATAAATTCAGTCAAGAAAAGCCCTGTAGTTTTTTGGGTATCAGTAGGTGTGTAGTGTTTTGGGGGAAGGCAAGAAGATGGGAAGGTATCTCTTAAGCTTTCGCTCTTTTGTTGATTGATAAAAAAAAAAAAAATCTAAAGCAAGGACTGATCCAGAATGACCTCCCTTGTATATTGGGTTCACTTTTACCTTGTCTCGGGTGAGACCAAGAACCTGTGTATTTGTCTGCCCATTTATTGATTCACTAAGCAACATCTGAAGTATCCTTAAAGCATTGCTTCCCTGATATTACCTCTGCCCGAGGTCCACTCTGGCTTCCACTCACCCTTCACCTCTACCTCCCCATTCACCTGGCAAACTCCTACACATCCTTCAAGACCTCATTCAATATCACCCACTCCCAGGCTCCTGGAGGTAGAGCACATCCCTCCCTCCCCTGTTACCTCTGCAGCTGTTGCTGCTTCTGCACGCTACAATTATGAACATTACGTGATTATGGGTTTATACATTTATCTCTCTGACTAGCTCTAAAGGAATGAGTTATATTCAAGCGTTTCTGTCAGGCCTGATATTGGGCCCAGACCTGATGGATGTTGGCCGTGTGGAAGTAAGGATGGATGGAGCAGGGCGTGTTCTTGATGGCTCCAAGTAGTGCAAGAATGCGGCAGCACAGATGAGAAATCCAGGTCTGCTCGTGGCGGGGAACACTGCAAAGTTCTGCATAATGGCCCTGGAGTTGATGTTCCCATTCATCAGGCAAGGAATGAGCAGTGTTTAGGAGAGAGAGGGGGAAAGGTGGGGTGGGGCGGGAGGGAGGCAGGGAGGGAAGGAGGGAGGGAGGTAGAGAGAGACTGTGACTGAGAGTCTTGGGACCTTCAGACAAACTTGACTTATCTTTAAATGCTTCCCCTCCCTCCAGGGAGTGTTTTAAATGGGTCACCTTTGGGGAGTAGCTGTAATCCGCTGGGATATCACTGGCTTCCCATACACTAGCCATGGGAGCAGAACTTTGGATTAATTCTTATTATTCCAGTCCAGGCAGGAATCCTCACTGGGGCAGTGGGGGGGGGGCGGGGAATGGGACTGCATTCAACTCAAATCAGGGGGCTAGGAACAGGGTTGCAGAATGGTTAGGATCCCTGAGTGAAAGTAAGACTTGGGTTTAAACTCTGGCTCTGTGTGTGACTCCTTAGCTGAGCCTTTCTGAGCCTCAGTTTCCCCCTCTGTAAAATGGGGACAATGACAGCATCTACCTTACAGGGATGCGTATGGGGCCAAAGAGGTAGTGACCATTGTGCTTCACATACGATAAGATGATTTTAGCAACTCGGGTCGTACTGGCTTTGCAGCTGCCTTTATCCATCTTGGAGCAGGTCCCTTCCTCCTCTGTTGCTTCCTCTGCACTATGACTGGGCATTCCTTGGTGATCTGTGTCCCTTCAAACTGTGGCCTCTGATTCCATCCCTCTGGGACCCAGAGCCATCACAACCCTGGCCCCTAGCATCCCGAGAAGTTTCTCTGGTAACTCCTGCGGGAAGCTGGCAGTTTTAGATGATGAAAACTTCCCAGTGGTGAGATACGAGAATGTGGATCATCTGCCAAGGTTAATAATAATAATAGCTGATGTTGACTGCTGTTCTTTGCCAGGCACCTTACTCTGCCCTTTTCCCTGTTACTTTATTAACCTCTTCCCAGCCCTGGAGGGCAGACCCTTTTACAGTTCCCATTTTGCAGATGAGGAACTGAGGTTCTGAGAAGCGAAGTTCCTTTCCCAGGGTCACACAGCCCTTGGATAGCAGTGCCCAGTTCTGGCTGATCCTTGAGCGTGAGCTCTTAGGCACCACACCCTCCCCCTCCCCTGCTGGCCTTGCCTCAAGAAAGAGCAGCCCCAGTGGGGAATGTGGAGAGAAGGCATTCAGATACAGCCCTCATTAGCCATACCACACCACCGAGCCGTCTGTAGGCCCTGAGCAAAATGCTTTTAGCCTCATCTCAAACCACCCCTGGATCCATTTCTATTTAATCTGACACTGCAAAAGCCTAAATATGAAATGATTGGGGGCATAAGGCCAATTAGCAAATTCATTAATAGGATTAAACGTCGCTCCTCTGCTCTAATCATTTATGTGAACTACATTCTTTTCCCTTTGTTGCAGCCATCATTGCCTGTCAGTGAAGGATCGAGCACATCGGTCTTCAAGTATGTTAGATTTCCAAACCTTCCAAATCAGGGACCAGAATCAGTCAGTGTTTTCACATGGTCCAGAGAGGCAGAGAGGGGTCAGCCAGTTGATGAGTGGTCATCATTGCAGAGGAAACAAACACAGGACCTCGCTGGTGTGTTTGCTTTCTGCTTTCTCACTAATTCCTTTCTGCCCTTGGCCACATGTTGGCCTAAATCTGTATTACACATATGCATGTGGTGTGGCTATTATGGGCATATACATAACCTGGATACAAAGTCTGGCCCTGCAGATTGTTAGCCATGCGGCCTCAGGCAGGCCCTTCAAATCTGTGAATCTGCCTTTCTACATCCAGACAATTGGGATATTGATAGCAATTCCCCCCAGGGTCGTTATGAGGATTAAATGCAGAATGCACGTAAGACCCCAGTGGTCAAAGGATAGCAAGAAGGCAGTAGCGGTGAGTTATGACCATCTGGAGCTGTGCTGTTCTCAGTGTGGTCCTCAGACCAGTAGTCTTGATGCCACCTGGGAGATTGTTAGAAATTCAGCCTCAGGTCCTGGATCATAACCTGCATTTTGCTAAGATCGCCAAGTGGCTCGTGTGCCCACGACCTAGAGCACAGATTATAGTACATATATATGTCTTTATGTGTTTATTTTTAAGTTTACATATCGAGCTGGAAGGGGCCTTTGAAGGCTCCTGGTTCGAGTGTCACTTAAGATAACAAAATGGAGTCCAGAGAGGTGGGTGGTTTGCCCACAGTCACGCAGTTGGAGCGTCCAGTCTGGGGCCTGAACCCTAGGCCTCCCCAGCCCTGCTTATCTGCACATAAGTTGCTCTGAAGTCAGATCTCCCCAGATTCACATGGTTTCCGTTGAGCTTTTCTTTCTTTCTTTTTTAAATAAAACAGAAGTGCCGGGCTACGTACGCCCATTAAGTTTTAATTTACTAATTTGAAATGTTATTCCAGCCAAGTGAGATCCTGAATCTTGATTCTGCCAGCCCTCACCTTAGCTGTACCTCCAAGTTCTGTGTTACCAGACAGTATGACAAGGAGGGATTCTGAGTCTTCAACCAGTTGCATCTCAGACATGGGCCAGGACAGAGCGCAGGACCAAAGACCTCTCTCCACAAGGGATTTCACTGATAACGTTCAGAACCGTAGGGCAGGCTGGCAGCCAGGTTTCCTTACAAAGCGTTTGTGTGGCATTTGAAGCCAGGTATGGCAGAGTTAGTAGAAGTCTAATAGACAAAGGAAGAGCCTGAAGCATGGAAGTTAAATGCCTTTTCCATGGGGCATAGTACGACCTCTCTGTTGGAAAACAAGCAATCCTACTGGCTGTTGTAGAAAGCTTTCTGCACTAAACAGTTAAGCAGGACTCATCCAGGGTCACTAGGCGTATTTGGGGTAGAAACTGGAGGGATAGGGCAGCATTGCTTGAGAAGACATTTGGATTTTTTAAGGGCCTGCGTGTCCCAGACCCTTCTGCATACCTAATCTCCTTTCACTTTTACAGTAGCTCTGTGATGGTTGTGTTGTTCATCTCGCTCTGCAAATCGGGAAACTGAGGTTCATGGAGCTTCTATGATTGTCTAGTGACTAAAGAGCAAGGATTTGAACTGTGCCTGAGACAAAGGCATCCCACCACATGGTTTCTTCCTCCAACCCAAGCCACATCCAGGCCACAAGCAGGCCTCTGACGCCCAGGAAGGCCTGGAACAACCGCTTCTAGCTTCTGAGCCCCTGGGAACTGAACATGACAGCCACCAGCCTCCCCCATTGGCCCTGTCAGCTCCTCACCCATGCCCACCCTGGGACCCAAGAGAGAGGAGGGCTGGCAGCTGGGGGAGACTTCTGGAGGCCGTGCAGCACCCAGCTGTTGTGGGGAAGCCAGTGCACTGGCATCCGTGTGGGGCTGAGGTCGCGTTTTCCCTCCATCCCTGGCACTCACCCATGTGCCACTCTCCCAGATGGCCAAACTGCACACTCAGCAGGGGCCCTTCCAGAGGTTTCCCTGCTCACCTAGTGGGGACAGCAGGGGGCTCACTCCTTTTCCTTTGTCCTTTGCACCTGCCAGCACTGGGCTAGATTAGGATTCCAAGCCCTAAAGGTCCTAGGGCTAAAATGATTATATCTGCCACACTCCCATCCCCCACCCCTGACCCTAGCAACTGCTACTTAGACAATTCACAACTGAAACAGGAAAATAAGTCTAAGGAAATGGAATGAAATTTGGACTTTTTTTCATGATGACTACTTTGATGATTTAAAAAAAAAAAGATAATACATTTTCAAAACATGTTTGCTCACAATTTTGATGCTTCTACTTTGCTGGTGCTGTAGACATCTCTTGAATGTGCCTATTGGTATTTCTGCATCAGAGTTGGAACCAGACAGGAAAAAGAAAAAAACAAAAAACAAAAAACAAAAACCAATCTGTATTGAGGACCTGCTTTGTGCCAGGCACCATGCAAGTTATTGACAAATATAACAACAACACAAATACAATTTAAAGCTCTTATAATAAGAAAAAGAATAGGAAAAAGAAATGAGATTTATATAGCACTTTTTGCCAAGTACTATTCTAAGTTCTTTTGATACATTAAACAAATTTAATCCTTACAATAACCCAATACTATGATTATCCCCATATAACACATGAAATCTCATGCTATGAGAAGGAACATTCAACTCCCCACTTCATAGATAAGGAAACTGAGGCTTTGGAGGAAGTGACTTGGCCAAGCATCCCCCAGATGGCTGGTGGAGGAGCCAGGATTCTCACCAACTCTGACTGTCTCCAAATGCAGATACATCCCTAGAGTGTGTTATAAGGAGGGGTAGGAAGGCCTGGAGTAAAGACTGAGTATAGAATCCTGTCCTGACTTTTTCAGGGGTCCCCTTTAGTCCTCCCGTTGCCTATTACATCTGCCCTCATCTTGTGCTACTCTCCCGCCATCCCTGGATCTTCCTGATCTTCCAGAGCAACCACTCTGTGCATTGGTCCACATCATATAAGCTGTATAGGAGCTAAGTCAGGTTCCCATCTGCCCCCTGAGGAAAGAAGCTGCCAGAAGGAGATTAGTTATGGAGGATACTATCTTTGCCCTCAAGGTGCTTCACTCTGGTGACCGTAATAATAATATTAACAACAAATCTATAGAGCTCCCACTATGTGCCAGACACTTTAGTGGCTTGGTTTTATTTAGGCCTTACAGCATCACCAGGAAGTCGGCATTATTACTGGACTCTTTACAGATAAGGAAACTGAAGAACAGAGAGCATAGGGAAATGTCCAATGTCTCACCAATGTCTCACCTCTTGAAAGTGGCCAAGCCAGGATTTGAACCCAGCTGACTTGACTCCAACACCTGTACCTGCCTGGTGAATCAACGAGGCTAGACTGTATCTGAGTGTCTGCCTATACCACATTGCAGATTGTGTTACCCTGTGGGGGTTCGTGGGAGGGAGAGACCATCTCTACCAGAGGCACAGGGCTGAAGAATCAGAGAGGATGACTGAAAAAGATGGCATTTCGGACTGATTAAAGAGCAAGGGCTTGACCCATGCAAGAATGTAGGTTGGTAGAGTTCTGGGTAAAAGGAATGGTATGAGCAACATCATTGAAGTAGATGAGAAGAAAGGAGAAGGAATAAAAATGGCAGTGATGCACTTTTGTGACTTGGAGGAAGTCAATAGAAAGGTTGTTGTTAGAAATGTGAGAGAAGTCGGGGCACCCGGGTGGCTCAGTTGGATAAGCGTCCGACTTCAGCTGAGGTTGTGATCTCACAGTTCGTGAGTTCGAGCCCCACGTTGTGCTCTGTGCTGACAGCTCATAGAGTCTGGAGCCTGCTTCAGATTCTGTGTCTCCCTTTCTCTCTGCCCCTTCCAGGCTCGCTCTCTCTCTCTCTCTCTCTCTCTCTCAAAAATAAAATGTTAAAAAACATTTTGAAAGAAAGAAAGAAAGAAAGAAAGAAAGAAAGAAAGAAAGAAAGAAAGGTGAGGAAACAGATTGGAGGCAGCGACCAGAGTCAGGTGTTCACATTCAGGAAGGTTGGGGGAAAGTCCTGAAAGGTAGCCGAGAGGAAGGATGAGGAAAGGACAAAGTAATTTGGAACCAGGGCTGTCCCCTCTCATCCTCACCCTGTCTTCCCAGAAGTCTCCCAGTGATCACTTCAGCCCACAGCTGCTCCTTCTTCCCCCCCACCAATGCACTCACTGTCCTGCATGATTTAGCAATTGATTGCCTTGAATTGCTCTATAATCGCTCCCTGTAAACATGGTCTGGCCCTTCAGTAAGAGTACACTTTCCTCAAAGGCTGGAACCTTCCTTCCTGCCCTTCTGAGCTTCTCCAAGGAGTCCAACACAGTTCTGGGCACATGATTGGTACTTGGTGGCTTGAATTGACATTATACTGAGATGCATGAGGACTTGGAATTCCCTAATTGGGATTAATGTAGCAAAGAAGCCTGGGCACAGCTTTGAGGCTCCCCTCAGCATATTCACAGGATCCAGAACATCAAAGACAGTGGTTTAGTGTTAAAAAAAAAAATAGAACATTGGAGGTTATTTCATAACAGCTTAGGGTTCATAGAAAAGGGATGGCATGTTGGGTGAAATAGAACTAAAGGCCAGTCCTAGCTTACCCTTTACAAGATATGTGGTTGAAGCCAATTGTTTGACTCCTCTCTGCATGTCCGGTTTGTCATCTATTAACAACGGTCATGATATCAACTCATTGGATTGTCATGAGGATTAAATGAGATCAGGTGAATGCAAGTGTTTATAAACTGTAAGGCAATGCGTAAGTGGTGAGTATTAGTACGTAGGTGATGATAGTGATCACAGGTATAGTAATACTTTTGATGATGGTGGCAAGGATGGTGTGTGTGACGGTGACGGTTGTGTTGGCGGTAGCAATGATGGTAGTGACAGGTGGTAGCAGATAGCATTAGGGGTGTTGATGGTTACCGTAGGGATAACGTTGGTGATACTAGAGATATTGGCAACAGTGACAATAGTTGTATTAGAGTACTAATGGTGGTGATGGCGGGTCATGGTGTTGCTGGAGCATGATAATGTTAGTGGTAATTGTGATGATTCTGGTAGGGACAACAGTGATGGGATGGCGCCAGTGGCGATGGGGGCACGATGGTGGTAGTGTGACGAGAAGTGGTATTAGTAATGATGGTGATAACGATATGGTGACATTGGCGCTAATGGTGGTGGTGAAATAGTGGTGGTAGTGGTAGTATTGTTGGTGGGATGATGGTGGTAGTAATAGGGGTAGTGGTGGTAGTGGCAGCAGTGGATTGGAGGCTGTCTTTCCCTTTGTTCAATCTATCTTCTTTGACTAGTCTATGCAGAAGGATTTCTAACCCTGAGACTTTGAATTCCCCTAGATGTATCTTTCAGTAGTAGGAAAGAATAAGACACATTAGTTCATGCCTCTAGATTTATCCACAGTTGGCACTTTCAGAATCATTTGCGTACAAGCTGTCTTCTTGACACTTGCATTCCCAGGACATAGCATAGTGCCACGCCTGCTACATAGTCAGTCTTCAGTAAAAATTTGTGGAGTGAAAGAGTAAACTTGCACAAGGACGCAGGTTATACTCTTGGATGAACTCATCGGATTTAAACGTCCCACTTCCAGAGGTACACAAGGTCATCAGGTAGTTGTCTATCCCGTCGGAATGCACCTGCTCTCACACCATGACCAGCATTGGCAATGGAGCTGCCCTTCTATTCTAACAGGCTGGGAAGACTTCCTGGGAGCCTCCTGGATGTCATCCTGGCCTGATCCATTTCTGCCCTGATTCTGCACTGACTGAGCACAACAAACAGTGGAGAAAATGGCACGTCCCACCAGCAAATTCTGGAGTGTCCATGCCTCTCTCCTTAGCCCCTTTTCTGATGCATCAGGAATGAGAGGCATGTTTTGCCCCTGGAGACATTCTTCTTGGCAGTTGGGAGGGATTACAGAAGTAGTTTCAGGGGCGCCTGGGTGGCGCAGTCGGTTGGGCGTCCGACTTCGGCCAGGTCACGATCTCGCGGTCCGTGGGTTCGAGCCCCGCGTCGGGCTCTGGGCTGATGGCTCGGAGCCTGGAGCCTGTTTCTGATTCTGTGTCTCCCTCTCTCTCTGCCCCTCCCCCGTTCATGCTCTGTCTCTCTCTGTCCCAAAAATAAAAAAAAAAAAAGAAGTAGTTTCAAATCTAGTGTCTCTGTAACCCATATTCTACCCTTCTACCCTTCTATTCCTTGGAATAAAGGAATAATCACATGTCTACATTGTAGTGTTCTTGTGGCTTTTAGGTATGTGGCCTACAGTAAGGGCTCAATAAATGGTAGTAATTCTTTTTTTGTAATTTTTTTAATACTTATTTTTGACAGAGAGACAGACAGACAGACTGTGAGTGGGGGAGGGGCAGAGAGAGAGGAAGACACAGAATTTGAAGAAGGCTCCAGGCACTGAGCTGTCAGCACAGAGCTGCACGCGGGGCTCAAACTCACGAATTGCAAGATCATGACCCAAGCTGAAGGTGGACACTTAACTGACTGAGCCACCCAGGTGCCTAAATGGTAGTAATTCTTAACAACAGTAGCATTTATTATTTCTATCATTAGTGGAGAGATTAACATAAAAAGTGGTGAATAATGATAAACCATAGACTTTGCATATCTCTTTTGCATGGAACACATGTGGCTTGGATTCATTTTGGATACCCTGATCTGGAAACTGAGCCCAGTGTCCCCTGAATAGATCATATGTTGTTGGGAGGGGGGGGGGGGTTGTTGAGAAAGACGGGCATGACCTGTAGGCAACTGGGTTTAGGTGCTGTTCTGTTGAACGAGGAATACGAATTGGAGACCAAACAGTCTTAGATTTAAATTTCAGACTTGCTTCTCACTGGCTGCGTGACCCTAGGTAAGTTACGAGGTGAACCTTAGTTTCTTTGTGTGTCCGGTGAGGTTAATAATACTGACCACATCTGTTCCTTGGGAAGAATATGGAAAATAAAGTGTAAATGGAGCAAGGGTGGAGATTTGTTTTCCAGGCAGCTCAGAACTGCAGGTAATGGAAAGACTGAAGTGCTTTTGGGATTAGAGCTGCCTGCAGCCTTTACCAGTCTCTGGAGTTGATGTGTTGTTCCCCCAAACCCTGGAACAAAGTCAAGGAGGGGGTGAAGGAAGGAAGAGGGGTAACAAGAGTATGGATGGAAATGTAAACACGTGGAGTGCAGGTAGCAGGCTACATGCCCATAGCAAGCAGTCGACAGAGGATTCACTTGTTGTTCTGATTGCTATTATTGTTAAACATGTGGAAAGGAATTCAGGTAGAAAGGAGAACTCAAGCAAACACAGGCTGATCCTAGGCTGAATTTGGTCTAAGTTACAAAGCACCATGTGCGATCCACAAAGCGTGGACACTGAGACAGGCTGTTTCCCATCCGCCCCCCTACAACTTGTAATCCCACCCACTGACTCTGTGTGTTGAACAGGAAGAGCTCTTTAAAGGGTGCTTGGTGTGTGTGCCTTTGTGAGTAGAAGGAAAGCACGCTAACGTATGGAATGTGAGACACCGTGCCGGGCACATCCTCTAAATCATCTCATTTAATCGTCACACAATCTTATGAGGGAGATACTGTTATTGTATGTATTTTAGTAGTGATGAAACTGAAGCTCAGAGAGGAGAAGTGACTTACCCAAGGTCAACTAGCTGGTAAGTGTAGGGACAATATTGAACCCAGACCTCTCTGTCCCTTACTGTCTGTAGCGCTGTCACTTAGAGACTCTACACCTACTACCTAGGATAGCTCCCTTTGACATTTGGGGGATTTGAGGCTTCACAGCTGCACAGCCAGCTTGCAGCAACGCGGGACTCATCCCCAGTTCTCCTGACTGCCAGCCCCACCATCTCACCCCGGTCGCTCACACATCATTGGAACTGACAGTGCAAGAATATCCCATTCCTTCTCCTTCTCTTCCTGCCTTTCTTGGCCTTCTTCCAGGACTTTGGAGGAACAATAAACCAACTCAAGAGGCAGGGAAAGGCTGTAGGAAGCTCAGACCCCAAACCCATTTGGTCCTTTAATGACTTCCAAGTGAGTTGCCTGGGAGACAAACCCCTTTCCCCGCACCCTCACCTTGCCCTAATAGGTCAGCGGGCAACAGCCAGACCAAAAGACTGACATACATTGCTCCTCTCAATCCAGACCCCCCCCCCCTTAATTCAGAGATGCCCCACATAATGGTGAGACTTACAAATCAGGCAGCCCTGGTCTGGAACTCAACTCTGCCTTTCTTGAGCTTTGTGATCTTGGGTAATTCACCTGTTCTCTCTGAGCCTCAGGACCTTCATGTGTAAAATAGGGCTAATAGCTCTCCCCTACTATCTCCTCTCTCCTGTGATGATTAGTTAGAAAAGTGTATATAAAATACCTGTTCTAAGGTAGACACTCATTTGAGGGTTAACAAGAGTTTTATGGTTTGGCCCAGGGAGTCTCAGGCTATAGCCTTGATGACTGTAAGCTCCTCTGCGACCACATCCTAGTCTCAAGCACAAGTGTGAAAATTCCTGGCATGTGCCATCACTCCTTGTCCATTACCCATGGCACATGCTAATCAGTCATCACAGCACTTTTTCCTTCAGAGCTATAATGGCGGCCTCAGAATCCTTCTTAACACAGCACTCCAGACAGCCACTATCGATTGATTACAGATGGCATGGGAGATAGCTGAAATTTATTTGAGTCCTAGTTCTGATGAAGTTCATATTTGTTTCTCCCTCTCTACAGCCCAGGCTATCTGGCTCCAGTCTTCTTTTGTGAGTTCGTGTGTGGGTGTGACTGTGTGTGTATGTTTGAACTGTGCTTCCAGGCTGAAAGAACATTCCAGTCATTTGCTGTTGGTTTGTTTGTATGTATCTCTGAGTTTTTAGAATTCTACTTGCCATGTGATGCCTGTGCCTTGAGATCTGCAAGAAAGATCAGCTCGTATCTGGGAAGGAGGTGGCTGGGAATCAAGTTAGAACTTGGGAAAGCAGAATCAGTGGGCAGAACTCACCGTCAGCCACCTTTAGGAGGGACACGAGAGACGGTGACTGAATATGAGTTTGAAGTCTCAGGAGGTTTCACACTCCATTGGATGACTGTGGTCTCAGGGAAGTAGGCTGAGAATCGAACAATGTATTCATTAGGGCAATGCTAGCTGTTGTAACAAGGAGACCCAGCATTTCAGTGGCTTACTACATAGAATTTTTCCTGTCACTCTGAACTATTCAGCATGGGTGTTCCTAATGAGCAAGTAGCTTTCTTCTGTGTGGTCACTCAGGGACCCAGCCTCCTCCCATCGTGTCGCTCTACCAATCCTATGGCCCCCTTTACCTTTAGGTGAAGGAACTACAGATGGCACCCAGCCTCTTAATGACTGTGACCTGGCAGTGACAGACATCACTATGCTCAGAGTTCACTGGGGACAGCTTGCTCCATAGCCCCCCCCCCCAGACAGAAGGGCAGCCAGTGGGGGGGGGGGGTGGGGAGGTCAGAGAATGTGGTCTCTGGCTGACCCAGTAACAACCCCACACCCTTGAGAAAGCACAAGCAGGAAACAGTCAGGGACGGTCAACAAGTCAGCAGGGTGGGTCCTGCCTGGGGAAGGAGTCTGAGTTCAGATGCCGCTGGGTCACCTTGGGCATGGAGGAGGGAAGCTCAAGAACCAGAGGTCACCTGGCAGGGTTCACACGGAACCTGTCTAGGGAAGTCCTGCCCTAACCAGGAACATGCCTGTGTGATCATGGTGTCAGCCGTCTCCCTCCGGGGGAAAAGACGCAGCAGTCAGAGCCCAAGACATCCAGTGGTCCGGCAACACCCCGGCCAATTCTAGGTTCACCGGGAAACATTGTTAGAATGTGCCTCCCCAGGCAGCCCTGTCTTCGGGGAAAGAAAACACAGTGCTGCTCGTGACAACTTCAGCAGCCCTGGTTTGCATGGCAGTTCCATTTCTCTCAGTGTGGTTTATATTTTGATTTCATGATCTGGGTTAATGAGAGTGTTCTCCTGACAGATGAGTCCCTTCCGGGCGTGCCAGCAAAATCAGGTTTCTGAACCTCCAAGGCTAGGGGCCAGAGGCTGGGGAATGTGCCAAGGTAAATGCCACCTTGTGAGGTGTCTGGGAAGCAGCCAGCACCCTCCCCTGCCTCATCACGAGACTTCTCTGGCTGGTCCGTGAGCATGTGGGAGCCACATTCACAGCCCTATAGGTCCGGGTCTGTCTCCAGCAGCATGTGGGGCATTCCAGCAGCTTCTCCCTGATCTCTGGAAGGAAGGAAGCAGGAAGGAGAGGAGGCGAGAAAAAAACAATCTCGTGCTTAGTTTCCCCTCCAAAGCATACCTTGTGAGCCTCGTCTGTACAGGATTCGGAACAAAGGAATCCTGGTGCTTTGATTATTGTGTCTGCAGCAGTTGTTGAAATGAGTCTGACACTCACCAGTGCCTTAGTAGGAATTATAATTACATTGGAAGACCTGAGGCAACCAAGTAAACTGATTAGCGGCTTGCTCCGAGTTGATAGATTTTTTTTCCCTCTGGGTCATAAACAGGGCTGTGGGAGATGAAAACTCTCTGGGTGGGAGCAGTCTGAGATGGGGCTGTGTACATCCAGGAAGCCAAACCGAATGGTGCTGACAGGTTTCCTGGAGAGACTGACTTAACAGGTGCCCGCCTGCTCCTGCACGGGATGTCTCCACTCCCTCAGGCCAGGGACAGGCTCTGATCATGGGCAGGGCTTGCTTGGGCTACAGGGGGTATCCTCAGAGCAGACTGATGGTGATCCGACTGTTAGGTGATGCTCTGGGAAGCCCTCCCCCAGCAAAGCTGCAGCTTCTGCCAGGCATAATTATTGCATGGATAATTACACGATTCAGAGCCTGCTGGAGAATCCTGGGCTGATGCCAGAACAGAAAGGCAGGGTTCTGGGACTGCGGCCGGTTACTGCTTCTCAAAGCTGAGTCTGAAAGAAAGAGGGGAACCATTCAGCTTCCTAAGAATCCTACCTGGCAGGGCCAGCACTTGGCAGACATAAAGCCAAGAGAGGTGGGAAGCTGATGCGTTCTGTCTTCTTCTACCCAACCTCTTCAGGGCAGGAGCCCCCAGAGTTCTAGCCCAAGCCCCCTTGTGCACTCCCTCCAGGCCTCGCCTCCGTGGGAGAGCCCATCCCCTCCCACTAGCACCTGCATGCTGATGGTGCCAAGCTCCCCGGCACCCACGTTGCCCTCTGAGCTTTAGCCGCACATCCCCAAAGGCATGCTGGGCATCTCCTTCAGAAGCAGCTCATCACACCCCAACCTCAGCTCTGCTCCCTTTACCCCAATCTGCCCCTCTGCCAGTATTCTCCTTTCAGCCAGCAACACCTCATTGTCCCAGACCAGACCCCCAGGTAGCAACCTGAATCCTGATCTCCTCCTCCACCGTCCTCACGTCACGTGAGGCCACATCATGTCGTTTCATTCTGCCTCTCCTCCCACCCCACTTGCACGGCCCAGGACCAGGCTCCCTGGTCATCTCCAGCTTTCTTGTAGTGGCCTCCTCACTGGCCTCCTTGCCTCCACCCTCAACCCCTTGAGACCATCCTCCCACTGCCTCAGATCTCTCTCTTTCAGTGTAAATTTGGTTGCATCTTCCCATTCTTAGTGCCTCCAATGTTTTCCCATCACCCTCAGCGTCAGCTTTACCCCTTCAGGCTGCCTAAGGCCCTTCCTAATCTGGCCTTGCTCCCACACTGCATCTCCTGCCATTCTCATGACAACCAAGCCTATTGGATGTCGCTGTGCACTTCTGGCTCCTCAAAAGTGGCTTTGTCGTGCCTGAAAATACGTGTGGAATGGGAGAATGTAAGATGAATGATCCGGGCTCTGGAGCCAGCCTCTCTGGGTTTGAATCTTGGCTCCGTCCCCTGCTAGCTGTGTGACTTTGAACAAACGATTTGACCCCTCTGCTCTTCTCTCTTCGCATCTATAACATAGCAATGATAGTTACAATAGAACCTATCACATGGGGTTCTTGGGAGGATTCAGCGAAATAATTCATGTAAAGCACTCAGAACATAATTAGTGCACAGTAGCTATTTTATCTAGTTTTCTGCATGTCCCAAGGTGGATACTCACAAAATGTCAAATCCAGAAAGAAAAAAGATTCCAAAGAGTTCACATCTTCATTGTACAGAGAAAGAAACTGAGGTTCTGAGAGGGGAAGGGCTTCACCCTGGCCACCCTTGGAGGCTGACCCCTGAACGCCAGTCTGGAGCTCTCTGTTCTGCTGCCCTGCCCACCTAGTGTAGGAGCTAGATAGCTCCCTGTCTCTAGGTAGGTCCCTGTCTTTGGTGTCTGAAGGGCCTGTCCCAGAGGGGCTGGGCTGTACTCTGCCAGGTGCCTGGGTCCTAACCCTGACTCTAGTGCTTACCATTTGGGTGATCTCAGACAAGTGACTTAACCTCTCTAAGCCTCTGTTTGTTTTTCTATAAAACGGGGGTTTCATAATAGCATCTGCTTCATAGGGTTTTGTGGGAATAAAGGACATCATCCGTGTAAAAGCCACTAGGTCATGCCTGACACTTAGCAAAGGCTCCACACACACCTAATAGTGAGATAACACCGGGAATAATGAGTGCCCAGTATCTGTAGGGCATCCATCCCTGCGCATGATCAGTGAGTATTTCTTCCTTGGAATGCACAGGAAGGAAGACCTCTGTGAACACCCTACATAGATCTTTGCAGATTGGCAGTTTTTCCTCGAGTTAATTAGGAAGCCTTGACCTTTCCTGCCACATGGGTCTCTGGCTCAGACCGAAGTTTTGCAGTGACAGCATAATGTGGTGAAAAGCCAGCCCCTTTCTCAGACAACTGAGGAGAGGCAGGGGTGTTCCGAAAGCATCTCCTGGAGTGGGATGGAGGTGCCGTCTGACTCCCCAGGGAGTTGAAGGGAGTTTGGTTGAAGGGAGTAATGCAAGTAACTGTCTTTCTGCTGTCCTCGTCAGCAAGGGGCGTGCTGACAGTGCCTCCTACCCGGTGTCCCGTGCCCAGAAGCCTCCTCTCTGCACAGGGCTCTGCGTCAGAGTCACCAGGGAAACGGGGCTGCTGAGAAAGCCAGAGCCAGCCAGGCTGCTCTCCTGGGGCAACATTCACTCCGTGCAATTCCGTCTTACAACCACCTTGGAGTCTCTCCCAGGTGCCAGGCCCGTGCTCAGCCTTGCTGAGTCCCACGTTTGAGGCTCCCACTCTATGCCCGGACTGTTAGGCACTTTCATCTATGGCTGTGTTCAAAACCTGGCTCCTCCACCTTCCAGCTGTGTGAACTTGCCAGGCTCATGTCACCTTCCTGGGGACCTAGTTTCCTCACTTGTAAAGGCCAGTTTGTGTGTTGTGACTCTCAAGTCAGAGCTAAGTCTGCAGAGCTTAGAACAGTGCCTGGCCAGTAGTACATGCTCAAAATCATCAACCTGACATGGGAGCCCATTTCTGCTGATGAGGGAGAGGTCCATGGAGTCAAGGGACGTGCTTGGGGGCAATGGAACCCAGGCCCATCAAGTTTCAAATCCTGGGCTTTGCTGCTCTTTCTGAGCTGTGTTGGATCTGTCACTGGAGAGGTTCATTCATCCTCCAGCATATCAGATATGTACTGCACCAGATCGTGCCTCTTTTTAAGTGAAGATCTGTCCTTCTGGGCCTTGAAGATTTGCTGGAACTGGAGAGTCACCAGTGGAATGCAGGTCATAATGTTTGGGAGGGAAAAACTGAGACATTGTTGGCCACATCCATCCTGTCCCCAGTGTCAGAGCTTCTCTGCCCAGCCTCACAGCTACACCTCACACCTCCCTCTGACGAGCCATTCTGTGTCCACTGGGACTTGGAACAGGTGTCACCTCCCCGGGGAAGCCATCCCTTGTCTTTCCTCCATCCCAAGACTGGCTTAGGTGAGCCTTCTCTATGCTTCAAGACACTGCTGCTCATAGGAGCCCAGCACGGAGCTCCAGGCCATGAAACTTTAAGGTCAGAGAGCAAGCCTACCATTTACAGTGCCCGACACATGGCAGGAGTTAAATAAAGCTATATATTTACCTACTTATTTGCCAGTATTCTGCCTCATTACAAAAAAAGACTTGAGACAACTGAATGAATGAATGTTTGCAGAGCTGAATTAGACTGAGGTGGGGTGCTGACCCGGGAGAAACTATGTGGGCCTGACATCAGGAAGATCAAGGCGAGAATTCTGAACCTGATGCTATTGCTTCTGTAGAACTTCAGAGAAGTCCTTTTATCTCCTACAGCCTAAGTTAGCTCTCCCATTAAATGGGGCTCTGAATGTTGTAAAGACCCAGTGTGAGGCCATATGCTGAGGTCAGCAGCTCAGAGCTGTGGCAGAACCAAGCAGAGGACTTTGACATTGGCCTTTTAGAATATTCACGAATGATTGGAAGACAGCGTGGCAGGTGGTCATTGATTATTTTGCAAAGGTGCAAACTTGGATGGTGCTCTTTGGAGGCCTGGAGGTGTGGGAGGGTCAGTGGGCTTAGAAATTTGCACATGTGCTTGCACACTCACACACCCACCCCTAGCACACACATCTCAAAGCGATTGCATTTTCCTGTATCTGCCCTTGAGCGCTCAGTGATAGCCAAAGTACTTAAAAAACAACAACAAAAAAACCACCTTGAAGACTAATGATGTAATCTGATGTTACATAGCATTTATTTGGGGTCAGAGTTTTATTTCAATAGTTTCAAAAACAATATTGTTCTGTATTTATAGAAACACAGCAGTTCTGAAGGGGTCATTTCCTTTTCAGTTCTCCTTTACTGCTTATATGGGGGAGATGGGAGGCCGCAGTGGCATTTGTGAGCTGGAAGATCTGGGAAGGCCTCTGGAGCTTCCCTGAGAGCCAAGGATTGGCTGCAGTAGGAACTGGATGATTTCTGCCCGGGGCCTGCCCTGGAGGAAACCTGCATCTCAGCAGCCAGTTCCACCCAAGCTGGTCTGGCTCAGCATCCCAGCTGTTCTGGAGTCTGAGGCTGCTGCAGCTCCCTGGCCCCTACCGCCCTACCCCCTTACCCCCCACCCCCACCTCATCCTGATCCAGTCAGCAGGCCCTTTTTTGCAGGATTGAGCTGCAGGTGAATGGTCCCTGGTATCTGGAGAGCTGTTTTGAAGGCCTCAGACCCTCTCATCACTATGTGGACTAGTGCAAAGGACTGCCAGCCAGACTTCATTTCGCTGTGATCTTTGCTAGCAGGGCAACCTTCCTTGTCTATAATGGGCCACCCTGCATGGCTGGCATGGACAGTAAATGAGAAGTGTTGTGCCTAGTGCCTGGGGCACAGCAGGAGCTCCAGAAAACTTGGTTCATTCTCTTAAGGTGTCTGGAAGATGATTGGAAACAAATGCCCAAGAACATGATGTAGCTGATATGGGACGAGTCCCAGGCTTATTTGGAAAGATGAGGGCTTTGTGGGATGTTAGAGTAAATAGGGCCCATTACCTCCCACTCCATACTCTCTGCCTTAGGCAAGAAATATGGGACCCATTCTGAAACCAAAGATGTCACAGGATCACTGACACCCAGTCAGAGAAATCGAAGGAAGGGTCTAGAAGGACTTTAGTCAGTTTTTCATTTGGGAAGGGGGAAACTTCTCTCAGGGATTTGAACTAATACTGTCTCTAAATGCAAGTGGAAATGTCATTCCAGATAGGGTAATGCTCTGATTTTGAGATTGGGGCCCAGTGGGCTCCATTAAACTATTCAACAGAGCTGACAGTCTTATTAAAGAGGAGATGGCCACTAGCCTCAAAGATGGGCTTGTGGACCCTTTGTGGGATGAAGGGTGAGTGAGCATTCCATCCGTGTTAGCCAGGACCTTTTCGGTTTTAAGCCGCAGAGAGCCAACTCTTACTGTTTAGGAAGAAAAGAGGATATGCTGGTTTATGTAATAGGAAGGCCAGGATAGAGTTAACTTCAGTCACACCTGCATCCAGGTGCTCAAAGAAAATGTCAACAAGAATCTGTTGATTTCCATTTCTCTCAGATCTGTTCTCCTCTTGTTGGGCTTTGTTCTCAGGAGAGCTCTAACCTTGGGGTGCCAAGAGTAGTCACCAGCAGTCCCAGACTTATACCCTGCCAGGTCAGCAACCTCCATGGGAAAGCTTCTCCTCACCAGTCACAGGAAAAGTCTCAGGGCTGGCTCTCATTGGCCTAGATTGATCATGTGCTATGCTCTGATTGGCCAGCATCTGGGACAAGGAGAATTCCGTCTCATCAACCAAATGGACTATAATTGGAGAGTAGGAAAACCAAGGAGCTCTTCCTAGAAGAGGAATGGTTGCTGGGCCAGCATAAACAACAGATGTCACTGCCTTGTAAAAGGATGCAAGGTTTTGGTAAAACCTAACCTCATGCAGAGACCCTGCTCACCCTCCCCTCCAGTCTGAATAATCATATCATTCTTTCTTATGTGTGCTGGGCACCTGCTTTGTGTTAGGTGCTGTGTTTGTTGTTGAACACGCCTCTTCCTGTGGACTTCTGAGATTGGTTCTGTTACCAATATTCCCATTTGATAGATGGCAAACTGTACACTTACAATGTAAAGGAACAGAGCGGCCCAGAGTTAGAGCTTATACATGGCAGAGTTTGGATTTGAACCCACATTAAACAGTCTGACATCAGAGTGTAGACTCTTAGTCATACACTCTTCCCCAAAAGGTGCCTCACAACTTCCCCCCTCCATGCTTTTGTTCTTGTTGGTCTGTAGACTTTAGGTACCCTTCTTTCCGCTCCTTGCTCACTTGCAAAACTTGTCCTTGAATGCTCTCTCCTCTGAATAGTTTCCTCCAGGATTAATACCAGGAGAGCTGCTTTTCCGCACCACCATGGTCGCCAGCTCAGCTCATTACAGAACTGGTGGGGGAGGGGTGTTTGTTTCTCCTAGATGGCCAGCCCTTGGTGGGCAGAGACTATATCTCTCATCTACTACTCTAGCTTCCCCTTGCATGTCCATCCAATGTCTGATTGTTTAGATAGCAACACAGATACAATCAAAGCACAGCAGGTTGCTGGGACTTCAGGATGGGAGTATTATGTTGGTGATGACCTCATAGCTATACTCATAGCTATTGAGTATTATGTTAATGGCCGCCGATGTGTCAGGTACTATACTAGGGGCTTTGCGAACTGCTCCTTTTAATCATCCTTATGATGTTATTACTCTTCTCATTTTGTAGATGAGGAAACTTGAACTCAAAGAGGTGAGATGATCTGCCCAAAGTCTAGCATATCACGTAGCTGGATTTCAAGGACAAGGATGGACTGCCCTACTCCCTCTCACCCCCTGCCTCACACACCCAGGGAGATACCCACAAGACTGGCCCCTTAGCTGGGCAGTTTGTGGCTTTCCATGATCTATTGAACATTTTTTCTATGTTTGGAGAATTCCCAACATCAGAAATTCCCCCTCCTTAAGGTGGAAACTCACACTCAGACTTCCTACCACCCTTGCATCTAAGGCTAAGATAGCATAGCGACCCAGGTGAGGCTTTATTTGGAAGAGGTATACCTGAGGGAATGGATCAAGTATGGAGTCAATTTGTGATGAAGGTGGCAGCAGAGGCCAGCAGCTCTCTGGATGTCATGGTGGGGAAGTTCTGGGGTCTCCTTCTATTGTGTCCATGGCACCTATGTTGAGCAGTGGGGATAGCAGATGGGGTCTTTCCTGGAGAAGCCTCCATGATAGTGCTTGAAACTTACCCCAGGTAAGTTGGCCTCCAAATCTAACACCTGGACCCTCTTGGAGACTCTCTGAATTACCAAATATCCTTTAATAAATTCCTTCCCTGGATAAACCAACTGGAGGGGATACCATAGTTTGCCACCAAGATCCCTGATGATAGACCCATCATCATCCTCATACATGGTCCTGTGGGAAGGCAGCGTGAGCTCTGGACTGTCCACAGAAGCAGGTGAGGATGTGGCAACAAACAGGGAATCAGAGAGGGGAATTGTTACATCAGTAAGTCTTTGGAAGCTTTTGTCTTCTACGTCAACACTTTCAAACTTTTGTGCACACACATCACCTGGGGATCTGTTGTGCTAACGTGCAAATTCTGATATAAGAGGTCAGGACTAGGACCTGGGATCTTACATTTCCAGCTCTCCCCCCACTCGGGTTTTGCTGATGCTGGTAGTCTAAGGACTACTAGAAAGGTGGTAAGGTTCCTGTGACCCTTAGGCCTCAGACAAAACGTTACACATTACATAAGTGCTGACTACAGTTTCATGAAATAATGAGCTCAAATCCTTCCCTGGCAAGTCCACTACTAACAATCATTCCAATCTTTGGTAATATCGGTCCTAAGGTACGGAGAGCTTCAAATCTCATAACTAGTGTGCCTTGCTATGCCACTCCTGCTCCTAATGAGGAGTAATTTCCTTTGTTGAATAAACAGGATTGGTTCCTTTGCCCCACGGGGCAGTATGATAGGAATGTGGCGTGCTATTTTTACCTGTAACTCAGCCCAGAGAGTGCCACAGTGTGCCAGCAGTGTGTGAGGCACTGCAGGAACCCCAGTCCCCTGCCCATGGGAAGCAGCTCCTTGAGACAGCAAAGCCTCTGAAATCTTCACTGAAATCTTCGTCACTTACAAACATCCAAGTCCTGACCTTGTCTCTTTCCAAACGAATTCATACTATTTTCCACTGATACCCGGTCTTAGGCCACTCTCAACTCCCTGAAGAGAACTACCCTCTATCTGCCAAACCTTTCCATAGGCAGTTCCCAAGCCTGGGATACCCTCATTGCTACCAACGGTATCCTCCGTGACCTGCAACTCCAGTTCCTGAGTCACCTCCTCTAAGAAGCCATCCATGACCCTTCCTTTTTTTAGTCCTTAGGCTGACCTAAATCCTGGAGATCAGTACCTCATTTTAAGACTTTTTCTTGGCTTAGAGCCTGCAGCAAACTCAGACCACAGACTTGGGCCTGTAAGAACTGTTGTTTCCTTTATTTTTCAGGAACCCAACTTAATTCCAGCTTCAAGCTCCCATTATGCCAAGTGAAAGACACAAAATCCTAGTCAACTTGGGTTTTCCACCCTCTTCTCTGGAGTTGCATTCCCATGTCTGGCAGATTCCATCTCAGGCAGGGGTGCTGAAGTACGGAGCAGGGTCGAGTGCATTTGGTCCTCTGTCTTCTGTCTGTGTTGGCATCTACCCAGATGTCCTTGAGCCATCTTGCCTCAGATCACAGGTCGGTGCTGATCCCTGGGGTATTCTCCTCATCTTAACTTCAAGGGCTCTTGAGTCCAGTTCATTCTTCCCTCCCCCTTGGGCACAAAGAGATATTGAGCTTTGTGGAATGAGGTCCTCTGACACTACCTCAGACCCACTGCCCTGGACACCCTGGAAAACCATCTTGGTGCCTAGATCATGGGCCACAAAGCTGCCTGGTTACCCTCTGCTCTCTTCCAGCTATGTAGGGAGTATCTGCCTTCCCCTGCCCAGGAGACTGGGTTAAGGGGCAGGGTGACAGTCCCTTTCAGATGACCACCAATAAGTGCCTCATCTTCCTTCCCTTTTGATTCTCCTCCTCCTCCTCACCCTGGTCCAGGCACATTTTATGTACAGGGCAGGGAATGGAAAGGCGAGGTTCAGGTTTCTCTGACCAGGCTTGTTGGTCTTCCATGTCTGTTGTTTTTGCGTGCGTCCTTCAAAGCTCTGGGCTTTTGGAATTCAGAGAGCCCAAGAGATCAAAAAGCTTTTCTCTCATGTCTGTAAGTCCTTGCCCACAGTTGTCTGAGTCTGTTTAGAGGCTCAGAAGTCAAGCAATGCCTTCTTTGTCATCCGCTGCCCGGAAATGGTTGGTGTGGAACACTGCTTGCACCCCAAATTGGGGAAGGGTCTCTGGGCATTGAGAATACCAGGAAAGGGGAACACATGGATCAGAGGGCTCAGAGAGGGGAAAGGAGGCGTCTCCCTCATCTCTACATTTGGGGCATCGTGTGGGGAGGGTTCATTTGAGCCAACACTTATGGGGCCTCACTGGTGAGCCAGGCACTCCTTTCCTCATGCTACCTCACAATCGTATGCGGCACGTACTATTTTTATCCTGATTCTTCACCCAAGGAAACTGATGCAGACAGGGTTGGCTCACTTGCCTGAGGTCACGCTGCCAGAGCCCACAGCCCCGCTAACAGTCTAAGCCTCGGGAGCCTTACCCACTGGGCTCTATGGCACGTGGCCCAGTGGCTGGTACGTGGTAGGGCCCAGCAGATGGACCTCTGCTCTGTAATCTCCTAGTGACGTGGCATCAGATCAGTGGCTCAACACCTCTAGGCCTCACTTTGGTCATCTTTACGATGTGGGTAATCGGCTCTTCAGCCAAGGGCCGCTGCAGACATAAGTGACTCCGGTTAAAGTTTGACCAAACGAGCTCAGACTTTGCATCCTAAGACTTGTGTGCACAAAGTTTAAATTTCATCTCTTAGATCACGACCCTTGGGAAGTCATAGCCCCTCTCCAAATATCAGTCTACAAACTGGGCACACCCGATGTCTCCGATGACATTGTAAACAAATGTCAGTTCTGGCAGAGAGTAGGGCAGGAGGGTGACGGACTTGACGAGGTAGGCTATGGGGTCATGCCCCCAAATGTTTTCCTGGGTCATTGTTGGGTCATTGGTTTGGTATGGCCCCAGAATACATCTAGCCCCAGCCTCCAGGCAGTCTCTGACCCATACCAGCTCCAGGCAAGACTGGCTACATGGCCCAGGGCTGAGGCCCAGGAGACGTGAGCCTGTGGGGTGATGCACGGGGCCTCTTGGGAGTGGGGCCAGGCAGCCGCCTCCCAGCCTAGGACACTGCTTTGAGCAGAAGCCTCCTCCTGTGTGCAGTGGCCCTTGCTGCCTGCCTCGGTTTCTCAGAGAGAGTCTGATGAATGTGTTTCCCCCACAGCAGTAGCTGCTTCATTTATTTGTTCTCAAAGTTTCCATTTCTCATTAGCTGCTAAATTGTCCCTATGGCAGCAGACCCTATGGTGGCTGACTCAGCCAGTGAGGGCTGCAGGGGCGGCAAGGCCTACAGTCCCAGGGCCACTCCAGCAACCCGGAAGGGGACCAGGAGCAGTGGTGCCTGCCAGGCTCAGTCTCAGAGGGCACAGACTAGGTTAGCTCCTGTCCCTGGAGACTTTAGGAGGGGGCGCCGTTGTCCCCCACTCCCCAGCTTTGACCTCTGGCCTCAACAGCTCAGTGCCCATGGATGAAGGAAGAGAAGGGAAGGCATGAGCTTTCTTTGACACGGTTACTCTGAGCTAGAGGCCACGAGGAAAGGCCAGCAGCTTTTGTGGGATAGAAGAAGCCAGAAGACAGGTGTCTGAGTCTGTTCTGGCTGCTGTAACAAAATGCTATAGCCTGGGTGTCTTGTAAACAACAACAGTCATTTCTCACAGTTCTGGAAGCTGTGAAGTCTAAGATCAAGGCTTTGCCAGGTTTCTGTGTGGAGAGAGCCACTTCCTAGGTCATAGAAGGACACCTGCTCGCTGTGTCTTCACACAGTGGAGGGGGTGAGAGAGCTCCCTGGGGCCTCTTTTACAGGGCACTAATCCCATTCAGGAGGGCCCCACCCTCATGACCCAAGCATCTCCCAAAAGCCCCACATTCTAATATCAGCTCATTGGTGATTAGGTTTCAACATATGAATTTGGCGGGGGGTGGGGGGTGGATATAAACATTCAGACCAAGCAACAGGGCCCTGGGTGTTGCACATTACTTTGCTTCCCCAGCAACATCTAGTAGGTACATAACGAGCACCCTGCTCATGTTGATAAAGGACCAGAGGAAAGATGGGTGGGAATGCTTTCAGAGGCTCCCTCCTATTTAATCCCAAACTCTTTGTAACTCCGGAACCACCCCACCCCTGTTATTCTACCATGTGAATGATCACCCTCTGGAAACCTGCAGGAAGTTCTGAAATCGCCAGCCCCATCCCTTGCCTCTCACACTCGTAGAGGCCTTTCCCTAAATAAACACTTGCCTCCCGTGTGCATCTAGGGAGTGGAAATTAATATCACTGCAAATCTAACTCAAACATAATTAAGAAGGTAAATCTACTTTTGAATAAAAAAAATCTCATCGTTCATCTCTAGACCAAATAAATAAAATTTCAGGTCTCTGAGATCTGCAGCATCACCTGAGCTGGGTTCTGCTTCTCTCTGCCAGAGCATCAGGGTGGGAGAGAATTGTCTAAAGAATCTCCTCCTCTGGCCCCCCCATGGCAGAAATGGAGCTCGGACTCATCACCTGTGAAGTGGCACTAGTAACCCCTCTCTTAGATGGGGGTGCCAGGGATTAGAAGTGATGCCAGCCGAGGGCCCAGATGAGACTCTCTTTCAGAATATAAACTCCATAAAAGGAAGATTTTGTTTGTTCTTTGCAGTATCCCAGTGCCTCATACATGGTGCTTAGTAAAAACAAAACCATCAAACTCCAAAACCCAGAGAGTGGCAGTGGCTTGTCCAGGCACACACAGCACATCAGAGCAGAGTGTAGATTCAAACTGAGAACTCCTAGTCCTGACCTGAGAGCTCCTTTCACTGGCCCAGGGGAGGTGTAGTTTGCTGTCTCATTCCACCAAATTACTACTGTCTGTCCTTGGGTACCACCTTACTTTCCCTGGAACTCAGTTTTCCCATCAGCAGAATGGGAATATTATTAGAGAGAGGGCCAGACCTCCACTTTAGGAAAAGGCAGAACCTTCTCTCACTTTCTCCCAAGAGATGACCATTTGCTGTCCGGACTGGCCCGAACCTTTCCTCTACCATCATCAATATGCCCCTCTCCTCCTCTGACCCTTCTTTTCTCACTCCACCCTCCCCAAGGATAAAATGAGGAAGGCAAACATTTCCCTGTTGCCAGCCCAGTCCCAACTGTCAAGCTAGAGGGAGGGGGGAGAGACCAGAATGTCCCCTCCCCCTCCACACACCTGCTGAGAACTTAGGGAGAGGGCAGCTGCCTTGGGCTGGTTCTCTGTGATTTAACTCTCCCTCCTTCCCTCACCTGCAGTGCACTGGAGTTAAAAATGACCTTGGCAAACAGCCTTATGTATTATCTGTCTAGTGCAGAGAACAGAGTCAAAGAAAACCCATTCAGAAGCCTGGAGAGCTGCTGGGGGAGGAAGGGGGAAGGGAACGTAAAGGACAGGAAAGAAGGGAGGCAGGATAGTAGGAAATGTCTCCGGGGCGTTAGGCAAGATGGATTAAGGAGAAGAGAGTCAAACCTATGAAGCTCTGCTCGGGAAAAATCATTGCTGAGGGGAGATTATGCCTCACAGCTTCACTGGAACAGGGCTTCTCAAAGTGAGAAGGGGGGAGAGCCCACTCTCCCTGGACCCCCACCCTCACAGCCATTCTTTGACATAGGCCACCTCACTTTGGGTGGTGGCTCAGAGAGGTAGTGGCTCTGAGCTAAACAGCTTCCAGAAGCTTCTCTCCTCCTGCCAAGGCAGGATTGTGCTGAGTGATAAAAGCAGCCGAGAAAAAGGGACCCCCAGGCCTCATTTCTACCATCTTGATTCTGCTGTGTGACCTTACACTGGTCACTTTACCAGTCTGAGCATATGTTCCCTTAACTGTATTTGAGGAAAATAACATCCAGCTCAGAATATTGATGAGTGGAGCCATGTGAGATAATGGTTAGGAACATGCACTTGGGGAGCGCCTAGGTGGCTCAGTTCGTTGAGCATCCAATGTCGGCTCAGGTCATGATCTCGCAGTTCGTGGGTTTGAGTCCCATGTTGGGCTCTGTGCTGACAGCTTCAGATCTGTGTCCCCCTCTCTCCCTGCCCCTCCCCCTCTCTAAAATAAATAAAGGTTAAAAAAATTAAGAGAAGAAAAGGACATGGACTTGGGAGTCAGGTGGTTCAAATTTTATAATTCTGGGCAAGTGATGTCACCCTTCTGGGCCTCAATTTCTCCATCTGTAACATGGGCATGAGCAAGTGTCTGCTTTCTATCCCTTCTCCTTGTATGAACCCTTGTGCTTGTTCGTCTCTATTTCTGCCTCCTCTTCCCTGTGGGCTGGGGCGGCCAACCTGGGGGGCCCTATCAGTGAGACCCCTGCCTCTGGCTTCTGGCTGTTCCAAATGGAGGCACCAGCAGGAGTCTAAGGGCAGAGGAAGAATGATATCAAGGTATCTACTCACAGGCTCCTCCCTGTAGGGTGGTAGTGGGCTTCCTAGGCAATCGAGAAAAGGACAAGTCTCCCTCCCCACACAGGCGGCCCTCCCCACACAGATCTTTCTGCCCCTGGGTGCTCGTAGCCACCCTCCACTCTTCAGATTGGGTGCGAGAGGCTGCCACTGTTCCTTGTGTAGGGTCCTGCCCTGTCCATGTGCTTTCCCACACCCTGGCTACAGCACTGTAAATAGTCCCCCTGTTATACACTGTCTTCAAGTCACCCAATTTGAGTGGGCCATTGTGTCCTACTGGGACCATGAAGCAGCTGTCCCTGTAGCCACAGACGTGGCACTATTTCCTTTCAGGCATTTAAAGCAAGAATAATGAACACAAGCTGAGTTTAGCTCCGTGCCAAGCCGGTTACAAATGAAATCTCACCTAACCTTTCAACTAGCCAACTAGCCAACTAGCCGACTAGCCTTGGGAGGAAGCCGCTGTGGTTCTTCCCATTTTGCACATGAAGAAATGGGGGCACTGAGAATTGCTTTCAGCCAGGGCTAGGTCTTGAGCCCTTAAAGACTATCTTGGATTCCCTCCCTGGTATGAGCAGAGGGGCCTCTAAGTGCGTGTGGCTCAAACCTCCAAGGCATGTTCTCAGTAGACATATCATCCCTACACCCACTCTGAGGAACATGCCAGCCTGGAATCTGGGCTGATAATTAAACGGGTGATTTGATTGGCCCCACATGGCCTGATAAGGCAGACACACAGTACACAGTAAACATTCTGTTTGCTACATTTCTGTTTGTATTATTAATACAAAACCCTTGTATAGTAGGGTCCCCTGAGGCCAGCCCCTGCCTCTTAGCCTTGGCAACTCCTGTTTTCAACACCCCAGCAGGTTGCCGTGGCTTTGGACTTCACGGGGTGGGGGTCTCCTCTTTCACTCTCACCTCTCTTCCTCCCCCTTCCTAGCCTGCCTTCAAGCCTGCTGTCCCCTCCTGCTCCTCCCCTCCCCTGCATGGAGCCTAGGGAAGTGGGAGAAAACATGCATCCCCTCTGGGCTGTAAAATCTCATTAGAGACAGGACTTCACTCAGAGCGGAAGACTCAGGCCCGGAGTAGGTTTAATGCTGGAATTTCAGACCGCCTTGCCACTGGGTGTGAGGGGAGTTGAGGGAGTAGGGGAGTGGGGGCACTATTTTAGGATAGATGGCCCTGAGCACTTCTCATATCCCATGACATGCATGGTTGTGTCCTCCAGTCCTCATTCCAGAAGCCCTCTTAACACCACGCCATGTCCTGGGCCCAAGAGATATGTAAATGATGCCCAGGTCCTGCCCTCAAAAGCGCTCAGTCCATGGGGGTGATCTTGAAGCAAATGACCAAGGAAGTTCAGTGCTCCATGCTCTCAACTCCAACTGGGGGCATCGTTCTTCCTAGGGGCCCTTCACCACATGTTCCTCTGAAGCAGAGACTTGGCCATGTCCCCTCAAGCATTCATTCATTTAACCAATATTCAGCGAATCAGTTTCTGGCCACGTCTTCTCGGTCCTCATTGGCTTCTCCTCCACAGCTACCTACCAAACTGTGGCCGGTCCCAGGGCTCTGGGCCCCAGGGCTCACCCCTCTGTGGTTTCATCCATTCTGCTAGCCTTAAACATCATCACATACAATTCGCAGTTCCTGTGGTCATGACCTACAAAATGCATCCTGACTGTTCAACTTCTCCTCACCTTGTCCACTACCCCCTGGTCCAAGCCAACCTCACCTCTAGCCTGGACTATTGCAGTAGTTTCCATATTGGTCTCTTTGCTACCCAACTTGCCTCTTGCAAATCATTTCACATGTCAGGCTATCACTCCCTGGCATAAACCTTTCAGGGGTTTCCTTTGGCACCTGGGATAGAATCCATACTCCTGACTATAGCCCTCAAGACACCCCCTGTCCTGACCCCTGACCTCCCAGAACTCATCTTCTACGCTTGCTGTGGATTCCTTGTGCTTTTGTAAACAGGCTCATTCCTGCCTTTGGCTGCCAGACCTTTCCATGCTGGCAGCTCCTTCTCAGCATTCAGGCCTCAGTAAAAATGCCCCCTCCTCATATTTTGGACTGCTGTAGCTGAAGTAGGCCCTGCTCACATGGGTGTCTCACCTCACCCCCACTTTATTTTCCCAATAGACTTATCCCAGCCTAAACGTATCTTGGGAATTTGTATGCCCTAGTGCCTGTCACCCCTGCTAGACTTGAGGCAGGGACTGTGTCAGCCTGTTCCCTGGGTTCTCTCCAACACCCACAACAGGACCTGGAACAGCATAGGTGCTAAGAAAGTTATCTTTTTAAAAAAATTTTTTTAATGTTTATTTATTTTTGAGAGAGAGAGAGAGAGAGAGAGAGAGAGAGCTGGGGAGGGGCAGAGAGAGAGGAAGACACAGAATCCAAAGCAGGCTCCAGGCTCTGATCTGTCAGCACAGAGCCCGATGCAGGGCTCGAACCCACGAACCGTGAGATCATGACCTGAGCCGAAGTCGGACGCTTAACCGACTGAGCCACCCGGGCACCCCAACTAAGCAAGTTATCTTTAAGGGAGTGCACGCCAAGCACGTAGCTCCAAGTTTAAGTGTATCTTCCAACCCCAGCTCTCTCCGCTCTCAGGGCTCCTCGAGTACCTTGCCTGTGAAGATCTCAGGGTGAATAAAAATGTGTCCTCCCCAGTGACTTTACACTCAAGCTGAACTAAGAGGAGATTTGATTTTTAAAATAATAGTGATAATAAGGGAGTCATCCCTCAAGCCATATCCTGGCCTCAGTGGCTCCACCAGCTGGCTGTGTGCATCTGACCTGTTCACTTCTGCTCTCAGAGCCTGAGTTCTTCCTGGGTCAAATGAGGGTCTGGTACACACTGCTTCCCTTCTGGATCCCAGGGAAATCTCTTCTCACTACACACCGGGAAGACTCGAAGGGGAGACCTCCAAGATTTCTAGGCGTGGAAATCGACCCAAGAGCTTTCTTGGGCCATGGCTCCTACAGCCCATGCCCTGCAGAGGGACCAGCTGTGCTCGGTGGATGGAGCACCTGCCCCAGAGCCAATCCTCCCTCCACGCTGCAAGAGTCTCAAAAGGTATATTGAGGGATAGTGAGGACGCTGCTGGCTGGAGCCCAGAGAGACTTCTGGCCCTGGGTTTGGCAAATAGACAATGAATCCACCTTCCTCACAAAGCACCTCCACAGTGAGCTTTTGTCCCCACGTCCTGTTGCCTGGTTCCGCTGCTCCTGTCACGGAGACTACGACTTATCCACGATTACGCGGGCTACCACGTGCTTCTCACATAACAGGTGGGGCATGCCCAAGGCCCATGTGATGAAGACTGACCCTTCCCTTAGCAAACTCCGACTAGAGGTTGAGACAACCGAACAGTCCCCCTTCTCAGTAATAAGATATTGATGGTGACCCACCCCCAGCAGGGCCCTGAGGCAACTGACAAATCAGAAGCACTGAGGGGGTTACCTTGCTCCCATGTCCGCCCTAAGGGTTGCATGACACCAGCTCGTTGGTCAGACTGACCTTCCTTCAGCTGCGGAAGCTGAGGCCCCAGAAAGGCCACAGCTGGATGGGTGGGCCACACAGTGGAAGTGTGTGGTGAGTGGCACGAGAACCCCAAGCGTTTCTCGCTGGCGCTGGTGGAGGTCTTTGTGGCTGCACTGAAAGGTGTGCGGAAACCGGCAGATCTGGTGCTGCTCCCTGGGCCTTTCTGCGTTGGGCCTGAAATGTGTCCTCTCTACCTCAGTGGTCCCATCTATAGAATGGAGGTGTAGGGTTAGATGATCTCATAGGGTGACCGTAGGCAAACAACTTCTCCTTTCTGAACTCACTTCTCCAACTATGAAACGTGGGTTTGGAGAGCCTTAAAAACAAAACACACTGTGTATACTGCTCCTTGCTGAAAACAAAATAGTCCAGTGCCTTGGAAGTACCAATCCTCCTTCCAGTCCCCTTTGCCTCTACCTTTCTCTTAGTTTTTCTTCTTAAATTTACCACTAATGGACATATCCCTAAGCAATACATTTTAAAATATTGCATTTAATTTGAAGTTTAAATAAATGAAATCACACTATCAAAATAATGGGCTGGATGTCCACTGGCTGTATGACTTGGGACAAGTCCCTTTCCCTCTCTGGACCCTGTTTTCCCTGTCTATAAAATGGGCTGAAGGTGGCAGGTGACAGAAGGATGACCTCTGAGGCCCCTTCCTACCATTACATGTTTCTATGCTGCAAGTGACCTGATGTTCCTCAAGTCCCTGTGACCTCTCTGTCCCAAGTGCCAGGCCTGAGGCATCCCTCTTGGATAGGTCAGTTCTCTCCCTGAACTTGAGTCTACTATGTTGTCCCTCAAGTCCCCCAACTGCGAGGCTTCTGTCTGAACTCAGAACAAACTTTTAGCCAGTCCGTGAGGGCAAGTGCTACCAGCTCCATGCATCCCACTGGGAGGGATTCACCTTTCTCAGCTGTGTGAATGACACTCTCAGCTGTGCCCCAGAAACTAGGGCTAGATGAGTCAATACTTGTCACCAGCAAGCTCTCTTCCTGAAACCTCACCCTCCATCCTCCTCCACCCCCCACACCAGATGACAGAGTACTTTGGAGTCCTTCTCAGCAGGGACAGAACCACGAAGCACTTTCGGACCCAGTCTGGAGGATCCAAACCATATTCAATAAAGTAGTGTTATGAAGCGGGAAGGGGTTTGCAGTCAATCAGCTTGAATCCTGTCTCTGCCGCTTGTGGGCTGTACAGCCTTAGCAAATGCCTTCACCTCTCTGAGGTCCAGTTTGTGCACCTACAATAAGGAGATTATAATACCTACTGCACAGTTCTTAGGAGATGCAGGTAATAGATTTGAAACACCTCGGACACTGAGTACCTGGCACATATAGAAACTCAGGACCTGCTGGTTCCCTTCCAGCTCTCCCATCCCAGTGATACCAGTGATATCTATAAAGTAAGTTAGGAAAAAGATTCTCTACTGGCAGTTCCTGTCCTAAAGAGGTAGCCCCGTCTATAGATTGATAGCACCTGGGCTCCTAGCCATACCCCCAAAAGTGAAACTGAACAATGGTAGTGATAGTTATTTGGCCATATCACACTGACCCGAGGACCTCAGTTAAGGTATGATGTGGACCCGCCAACATTTACTAAGCACCTACTATGGGGCAGACTCTGTGATGGAGAGAAAGAGAAATAGGGGAGAGAAAAATGAATAGGAAAGTGTAGCATCCAAATCAAAAGCTTGGTTTGGGACTGACTCATAAACTCCCTGTGTGGCACTGGGCAAGTTAATTGCTTAAACTCTATAGACCTCAGCTTCTAAGTCTAAATGTCTCATAGGTATGCACTCAGCAAAGTGCCTGGTTCATGGTAACTGTCAAAACCCAGGAAGTGCTAAGACTCAGTCTTGCATGGAAAAGAAAATAAGAGGTACATACCTACATACACAAAAAGAGGCTTATTGGGTAAAAGAAAGAAGACACAGGTAGTCCTCATTTTTCTAAGAAAAATTGGTACCAGTGAAATACCACTGAAAGAGAAGCTTCTCAAAATAACAAGTATTCATTGTAATCGCTGAGGGAAGAAAAGTTTGAATGGGGTCATACCTTGAGAAACTGAAACTGAAAGCAGGAAAGCATTTCTTTTTTTTATCTTCTCTTAACAAAATGTAGGTTCTAATGTCAAATGGGCTCATTTTTTCAATGAAAAATAGGAATTATCAAGTGTTGATTAGGGTTTATTTTGAGGGAGGGTGAAATTTTTAAGATGGAGTTATATCTTAATGCAACGTAACATTCTTCATTTCGTGTTTGACTCTCCCAGCACGATTATATACAGTGGCTCGTTATAAAGATTGGCTCGTTTTGAGCCAATATTTCAGAGGTTTGTCAGTTTCCCAAGGGCATCTTCTAGTCATTACATGATAAAATTATTCTCTTTTGAAACACCTGGCATCATTGTCGATTTTCTCTTCTTCAATTCTTAACTAGTTTAACTCTGCCAATTCTTCATTGTAGTTTAAATGTCAGTGGAGCAGTTTTCCAACAGCACTTTTGCTAATTTCATGAAATTCTGATTTGTTTCAAGATTTGCATTTTTCTTCTCATCAATTTCCTTTGAATTTCCATTGCTTTTCCAGACATTTACAACAACCAACAAGCTGAAGAAAACCAACAAACACATAGGTGAGATGAATAAGGTTAGGAAACACTGTCAATGGGGAGTACTACTTGAGTATAAACTAAATATTTAAGTAGCCAGCTCCTTAGTAAATATTTTCATGTTAGGAAGACTTATTTCTCTACCAAACCTTGTAACTGTACAGACTTGAATAATTATTTGTCAAATTTAGAGTAACTGATAACACTTTTTAAAGGAACTCAGAATAGAGAGCCTACTAGGTTGATTCTTTTTAATTGTGTATCCTAGATATTTTAACATGCACACTTAACAAAATCTAAATCTCACTGATATCTTTACCCTTCTTTTCAGTAATGATAGTTTTACAATGTTTGGACTCTGATTACCTTCTTCCCAACTTAAATGCCATGGTTCGTTATTCTAGTTCTATCATGTTATTTTTAATCCATTTACATTTACCATACTAACTGATACAGTGGGGTTTAATTCTGCCACTTTGCTATATGTTTTCTACTTGTCATTTCTTTGTTCATTCTTTTCTTTGCTGTATTTTTTTTTGGAAATTAAACAAATGTTTCCATTATTCTAGGTTTTTTTAATATATTTTTTCTTCATATTTCAGAATTATTTTTCAGTGATGACCCCACAAGTTTCGATATAAATCTTTAGCCTGTATAAGGCTTAGACATCCTAGTTTATTTTTAAGTTTGGACTTTTACTAGTTCCTGAACAACACAAGAACTTTATAACAAATGAATTCCATTGTTTTCTGTTTCCTTTTTGTGCTATTGTTGTTAAACATTTGACATCTACATATGTTTTAAATCCCACAAGACATGTTTAATACTGTCATTTTAAATCTCAATATTCTTGCATGCTTACTCAGATTATTTCCTTTGTTACTGTTCTCTATTCTTCTTACAATTTTGTGTTTCTGGCTGAAATAATTTTACTTCAGTCTGAAGAACTTCCTTTGGTATATCTTCTTGTGCTGGTCTGATGGCTTTAGGTTTTTGTTGATTTTTAGTTTCCATTTGTCTAAAACTTTCCCTATTTTGTTTTATTTTCTGCAGGATTTCTTTTGCTATGTATAAAATATGAGAGTGACAGTCTGTTATTTTTTTATTACAGCATTTTAAAGACATTTTCTAGAGTTCATTTGCTTTTGTTGAAAAGTCAGGTAATAGACTTATTAATGTTTCTTTGAATATAATTTGTCCTTTTTTTCTCTGTGACTGCTCTTGAGAATTTTTCTTTGTCTTTGGTTTTCAACAGTTTAACTGTAAAGTGTGTGAGTGTGATTTTCTATGTGTTTATTCTTTTTGGGATTTCAAGAACCCCGAGAAATATATATTGTCTTTTAGCAGTTTGGGAAGCTCTTGACTATTATATTTCCAAATATTGCTTCTGCCCAGTTTCTCTCCTTGCTTTTGGGACTCCAATTAAGTGTATGTTAGACCTTCTATGATGACACACATCATACTTATACTCTATTGTTTTTTTAATGTTACTTTTTCCCCTCTGATTTTAGTTTAGCTTTTCTCCATTGTTCTGTCTTCAAATTACTGATGTTACAGTCTATTATGTCTGACCTGCTGTTAAACCCATCCAGTAAGTTTGTACCTTTTTTTTTTTATTGATTCCAAGTAACTCTTGAAAAGTAGACTTTGGAGGCTACATATTTTCATCCATTTTGTCCTTAACTTCCTCTGTTTTCTTTATTTAAAAAAATTCTTTTAATGTTTATTTTTGAGACAGAGAGAGACAGAGCATGAGTGGGGGAGGGGCAGAGAGAGAGGGAGACACAGAATCTGAAGCAGACTCCAGGCTCTGAGCTGACAGCACAGAGCCTGACACAGGGCTTGAACTCATGGGACTGTGAGATCATGACCTGAGCTGAAGTCGGACACTCAAGCGACTGAGCCACCCAGGCACCCCTCCTCTGTTTTCTTTAACAGAGTAATCATAGTTAACATCGTTGGCTCATGACCATGATATGTGGACCTTCTGTGGATCTGTTTTTGTTGTTTGATTCCTTTTTTCCTACTCTTCCTGCCTCTTCACAGTCCTCATACTTTTGAGTGTTTGCTGGATGTTGTGTAGTAAAGTACTGTGGAAGCTTCAGCAGATACATTCTACCAGAGAGATTTCCCCTTTCTTCTATCGGGGGACAGGATGAAAGGCTGATGATCTCAGTCTACTCAGGAATTGAACTGCGTCATGGAGGGGTTGCAGTTCATAGCACACTGAATCGATCACCTCTGGCTTGTCCCTGTTCCTTGAGTGTTGCCCTCCAGTGCTGTTGAATGACAGCCTAGGTGGTCTGTGTCCCCTCATCCTTACAAAGGGCAAAACGGTCAAGCATTTATGTCAGGCTCTCCCTCCCTCATGGAACTCTGTCTCTTAAGTATCCTGAGATTATGAGATTTTTTTTCCAACCTTCCATCCCAGCTTCCATACTCCCTGTGCTCCTTCAGCACTCAGCAATGTTCCAGGGGAAAATTGTCCTTATATTTCTGGCTCTTCTAACATTCAATCCATCATGCCAGTTCTGCACAACAGTCCAAAGCTCTGCTAGTTTCCATTTCCCTCAGTAGACTACCTCTGCTTGGGGCGAGGCAGGCCTCAACCCATGTCCAGACTCACAAATGTGCCCAGGGAAGGAAGCTGTCATACTCATCAGCTTACCTAGGAAGGGCTGTTCTCTTTCTGCAGTTTTGGTACATTTAATCTTCATTTCCGTATTCTTTTATATGTTAAAAATTTTTATTTTTGCAGCTTTTTTTTGTAGTTGTTACACTGGGAGAGTTCTTTGCCGTGATCTACTATATCTTACCTGAAAATAGTACTCTATCTTGTTGTTTTCAAGCCAACAAATTAAACATGATTATTAACTTATACAGTAATATTAGTTTAGACTTACCTTCATATTAATCACATATTTGCTTAGTATTCCTTTGTGAATCTGAGACCTTCTATCTGGGTCAGTTTTCCTTCTGGCTAAGCTATGTCTTTCAGAATTTCTTTGGTAAGGATCTGTTGGTGATAAACTCTGTTTTTGTCCAAAATGTCTTTAGTTTGCTCTCATTCCTGAAATATAATCTCTCTTGGGCATACATTTGCAGGTGGTGAATTACTTTCTCTTGACACACTGAAAATATCATTGTGTTACATACTGGCTTCCATTGTTATTGTCAAAAAGACAGCTGCTACCCTAATTGCTGTTTGTCAATGATCTAACTCTTCTCTTTGACTACTTTTAATATTTCTCTGTCGTCTGTTGTGATGTAACGTACACCTTCTAGAATTTTGCTGTATCCTACCTCAGTGATCACAAGCAGTGGCCCCGAGTTAGGTCTTCTCACTATCCTCCATATCTTTTAATCATATTTCATTTCCCATCTTTGTCTTTTCTAGCCTGCATTCTAGAAAATTTTTATTTGTATTTATCTATTTTCTAATTCTGTCTTTAATTAGGTCCACTTTGTGCTTTAACCTATACGTATTCATTCATTGAGACTTTTAAACATTTTAACTAAAGTATTTTTCATTTCTATGTTCTATATGATTCTTTTTCAAATCTGGTAAGACATTTTTATAGTATCTTGTTACTTGCTCATATTTTCACATCTCTCCCTTATTTTTTTAAACATATAAACATCCTCATCTTGTATTCTGAGAGAAATTCTGATATCTGAAGTTTTACAGATCTGATTTTGCTATCTATTATTCCTGCTGGCTGTCTCTCATAGTGCCCTGTTTCCTTGTATGTTTTATAATGTTTGAGGGTGAATGTTCCTTGGAACCTTATCTTTGAGAATTATTTGAGGACTGAGTTAAATTTTCACTTCTCCAGAAAGGACTATATGCTTCTCCCACTTACCTGGGAAAACTACTACTCCACAATCATTTTAAATAAAATTTACTCCTTGAGATTTTTCAGACCACAAACCCAAGTGAGGGCTAGCATAGGGTTACAGATTCCCAGAAAAATGGGTCCCATTCCTTCCCCACCTAACCCCAACATCAAAGTCAGGACAGGCATATTTTCTGTGTTAATTCGTTTCTTACTCGCTTTTATAGTAAAGATATAATTTCTTACTCCCATTATATTAAAGGTCTAGTCCTTTGAGGTTCAAGTTTTATGTGGACACCACTAAGTTTACATCCTGGTTTCTAAACAAGGTTGTAGTTAACCTCAGGAGCTGGGAGTAGCCCATGAGTGCATAACTCTTACAGCTCACTATTTATTTATTTATTTATTTATTTATTTATTTTTAATTTACATCCAAATCAGTTAGCATATAGTGCAACAATGATTTCAGGAGTAGATTCCTTAATGCCCCTTACCCATTTAGCTCATCTCCCCTCCCACAACCCCTCCAGTAGCCTTCTATTTGTTCTCCATATTTAAGAGTCTTTTATGTTTTGTCCCCCTCCCTGTTTTTATATTATTTTTGTTTCTCTTCCTTTATGTTAATCTGTTTTGTCTCTTAAAGGCTTCATATGAGTGAAGTCATATGATATTTGTCTTTCTCTGACTAATTTTACTTAGCATAATACCCTCTAGTTCCATCCATATAGTTGCAAATGGCAAGATTTCCTTCTTTTTGATTGTGGAGTAATACTCCATTGTGTGTGTGTGTATATATATATATATATATATACACACACACACACATACCACATCTTCTTTATCCATTCATCCATTGATGGACATTTGGGCTCTTTCCATACTTTGGCTATTGTTGATAGTACTGCTATAAACATTGGGATGTATGTGCCCCTTCGAAACACCACACCTGTATCCCTTGGATAAATACTTAGTAGTGCAATTGCTGGGTCATAGGATAGTTCTATTTTTAATTTTTTGAGGAACCTCCATACTGTTTTCCAGAGTGGCTGCACCAGCTTGCATTCCCACCAGCAATGCAAGAGAGATCCTCTTTCTCTGCATCCTTGCCAACATCTGTCATTGCCTGAGTTGTTCATGTTAGCCATTCTGACAGGTGTGAAGTGGTATCTCATTGTGGTTTTGATTTGTATTTCCCTGATGATGAGTGATGTTGAGCATTTTTTCATATGTCGGTTGGCCATCTGGATGTCTTCTTTGGAGAAGTGTCTATTCATGTCTTTTGCCCATTTCTTCACTGGATGATTTGTTTTTTGGGTGTTGAGTTTGATAAGTTCTTTTTAGATTTTGGATACTAACCCTTTGTCTGATATGTCATTTGCAAATATCTTCTCCCATTCTGTCGGTTGCTTTTTAGTTTTCCTTCATTATTTAAGTGCATTAGCCCTGCTTTCAGAGTTACCTCTTTCAGAGTCACTCCAGACTGAACTACCTGTCTCTTTTTAGATGAGAGAGTCCTATTGCTGGGACCTCTAAGATAGAGACAGGCTGGAGAATCTGGGGAGTGCTCCAGGCTCTAGTGCTGGGAGGTGCTCATGGTCACTGTGAGGGATAGGGTCCCTACTTGGCTTCTGCACAGCCCAAGGTGAGCCCCTCTCTCTCCACTCCAGGTCTGACAGAGACAGTTATCTTGTCGTCAGAAGCTGTATTCATTGTAGTGAAAACAAATCTCACCTGTGCTAAAAAAAAAAAAGAGTATATGCCTTTTATCAGCCTTGGTTAACCTATACTTTCATCCACAGTTTCAAATATGGAATTCTTGGTTTCTTTTTAAAAATTAATTTATTAATTAATTGGATGTATAATTTACATACAGCATTATATTAATTTCAGGTGTACTATGTAATGATTTGGCACCTGTTTACACTGTAGACGATCAACACCAGAAGTCCAGTCACTATAAAAAGATATAAAAAGAACTCTTTTTCTTCTTTGAGGACTTTGAAGATTCACTCTCCCAGCAATCTTCAAATATGCACTGCATTGCCACTGACTATCGTCACCATGCTATACAAGCCACCCCTATGAACTATTCATTTCACACCTGGAAGCCTGTGCCTCCCAACCCCCTTCTGCCACGTCACCCATCCCCTCCTCCCTGGCAACCACCACTCTTCTCTGTGTTCGTGAGTTTATTTGTTTGCTTGTCTTGTTTTCTAGATTCTACACAGAAGTGAGATTATCTTGCATTTGCCTTTCTCTGACTTACTTCACTTAGCATAATACCCTCAACATAGATGGTCCTGGGTTCTAAATTTTTAAAAGAAAAACTTTTAGTCCCAACCTTAGCCCATGATAATGTTCTTGGCTAAGCAAACCTACTCTGATTTAAGGAACTGACATTCATGCAACTAATTGATAAATTGGATTTGCTGTCTCTTAACTATGTTGACAGTGTAAATAAGGAAACCTGGGATAATGATGGCTGGTCTATTGCTGCTGAAATCACTGAGCACTGAACTTAGCTCCAGCATTTCTTAAAGTGTGTTCCTGGAAACTGTAAACCACATAGAGGGCCTCTGTGTTTAAATAAGCTTAAGAAATGTTATATACTTGAAACTTCACTTGGAGATTCACAACATGCGTTAGAACACTATAGGCTTTGAGAAGTCCTACACATGAAAAGCCTGTTCGATTTGATGTTTTCATCATATTTGAGAATATTGGACCACAAAAGTATAAGGAACTTGGAACAGTGATAATTCATTTTTTGGATAGATTTCACTTCTGTCACAAGATATGTATGCCATCAACGAACATTGAAAAGTGGGTTGTAGAGGTATAAATAACATTTATTCAACAAATGCATGTTAAATGCCCACTATGCCTACCACTATCGGTATACATTAGTGAATAAAACAGACGTGGTTTCTGTTTTGTGGAGTTTATAAGAGCATTAAACTGTCATGGTAAGCATTAAGAAAGAAATATCAAGTGGTTAGAACCCAGTTGTTCCTTAAGCTATTGGACCATAGCCATGGAACAGGCCCCATGATCTGGGCAGTTAGCTGGGCAGTTGGCCATCGTGTCTACACTAGAAGCTTGAGAACTTACTGACAGAATTGTACCCCTCACGAGAACTGTAAGGAACAGTAAGCACGAACACACTTGGTTCTGGAACAGAAGAAAGCATTTATCCAGGAGAGGAAGTTCAGAGAAGACAGGTAAGCAAAGTAGGTGGTTTTTAAGGCTTACAGAATCCCAGTAGATCTGAGGAGTCTTCCCAAAACAAGCTTTGTAACAGTGTCTGATTCAGAGTTCAAGTCAAGTAAACGTTAGCTGGAATGATGAAGATGGTGATGGTGATGATGATGATGATGGCAGTGATGGCGGAGATGACAATGACTGTGATGATGATGATGATAGCAGTAGTAATCTTTAACTTTGTCCTTTCACTTAATACTGTGTTCATTTGGCCACCAAGAGCTGAACTGTGAGTCTACTTCTTTCTGTTAATGTTTATTTATTTATTTTGAGAGAGAGAGAGAGAGAGAAAGAGGCAGAAGGAGAGAGAGAGAGAAGTCCAAGCAGGCTCTGCACTGTCAGTGCAGAGCCTGACATGGGGCTCCGTATCACGAGCTGGGAGGTCATGACCTGAGCCCAAATCAAGAGTCACACGCTCAATTGACTGAACCACCCATGAGTCTACTTCCCAAGTAACTCTTGAATACACCCTCTCATTTCTCTCTGAAATTCCATTACCTTGGAACAGGCCTTGGTCTTTTCTCAACAACTGCCTTTCTCCCTTCCCTCTCTCTAACTTCCTGTCTTCCAATCATGCCCAACTCCGCACCAGTGTAATCATCCTGAAGCTTCAGTCTGACTATGACAGCCCCTTGCCAGACAGCCTCCAGGGTTTCCCCAGGGCCTGTACCGAAGCTGCCCGGGTGTTTTAGCAGGGATTCCAGAAGCTGCACAGTCTCCCTTCTAGACTTATCTCTTCCCCTCTCACACGTATCCCTGCTCAGCCACACCCAACCCACTGTACCCCAGGACACCATGTATGTTGACACTTGCATGCCTTTCTCGTCCTCGTCCCCTTACTTGTCATTTCTATGTCTTGTCTTTTAGTAAAACCTATACTCGTCCTTCAGGGTCCAACTCAACAGTCTGAGCTGGGGCTTTGACTGGTCTCCGCTGTAAAATGGACTATTGTGTGCCTTTGCCTAGTCTCCTGCATGATTTCTGCATTTATCTGTGTGGCCTCACTAGAGCCATGTTGTTATGTGTGTGTGGTGGTTGTGTGTGCATGTCCGTGGTGAAGTCAGGGATGGGCTGGAGGAAGAACCAGTCCTCCACTTTATAGATCAAGGACACTGCATTCTCCCAGTCTTTAGGAAGTTATTAAAATTAGAACCATTTGTCACAGGAGGTCTCAGTGCAGCATCAGGCCCTGGGAGGGACCAGGGCATGTCTCTTGGCCTCTGAAAGGAATGAACCCATTCATTCCCACATTGACCCTACAAATATTTATTGAGAGTCTGCTGTGTCCCGGGCACCATGCTGGGGGCAGGATATAAAGCTAAACAAAAAAAGAGCAAAACAAATTACTTGTTTTCATGGGATTTATGATCTTTTGCTCTATGAATTGGGGTAGAGACAGACAACAATCAAGGAAACAAACCAATAAGGCAATTGGGGGGAATGATAAGCGCCACAAAGGAAATAAACAGGGGACATGAGAGGAGTAACGCAGGGGGAGTCAAGAGCTGCTAATGTGGAGATCCTGGAGGACTCCCTGAGGAGGTGGCGTTTGTGCTCAGGCCTCAGAAACAGGAAGGGACCAGATAGGTAAACGTCTGGGGGAAGAAGGAAGGCCCCTCAGGCCAGACAGAAAGAAGAGAACAAAGGCAGCCATGTCTAGACCACAGTAAATGAGGGGGAGGGTGGTTGAAGCAGTTAAGAGGTGAACAAGGGCAAGGCCATGCAGGCCCTTGTGGGCCATGCTAAGGAGGTGGGGTTTTATTCTAAGTGCAAGGAGAGGCCTCTAGCAGGTTTTAAGCAGGAATGACGAGCTCCCATTGATGCTTTTCAAACTTTGGAGTGGAGAAGGAATTGCGGAGGGGATAGTGTGGACCAGAGACTGTCGGGAGCTGTCCAGGCCGGGGCTGGTGCTGGTGTGGAGCGGGGGCCAGCACCGCCTTCTCTTCCTTGGAAACCCTGGCAGCACGGGAGGGTTGCAGCGAATGACATCATCCTCAGCTCAGAGCAGGGAACTCCTCCCAAGGGTGAGGCTACACACCAGCATCAAGCTGTCAGCCGAGTGCCTGAGGGAGAGAGGAAGGAGGAAACAACCCCAGGGAGCACCTCCTGCAGCCCAGACACTGGGTACAACACCACAGGCACTTTCTGGATAACACGCACAACCAGTCCCATGAGGAACACCTCTGTTTTGCAGATGAATCCTAAAATCCCGAACAGGGAAGGATGCCTGGAAATCACGTGATCGCACTCCTATCTCACAACCTGTGTGTATCCCTGGCTCTCGTTAGTTATTAATTATATCCTTAAATAAAATTCTTGCTACATTCCAATCACTTGACAACTATTAATTCTCATAACCACTTCACGAGATAGGAACCATCATTATCCCCATTTGCCAGGTGAGGAAAACTGAGACCCAGAGAGGCTAACTTGTCTAAGGTAGCACTGACTGCACCAGGCTTTAAACCCAGGCAGTCTGTCCCAGAATCCACATTCTTTTTAACCCTGCATGATGCCACCTCGCCTCTACTGTTCATGAGCGAGAACAATAGAAAGATCTTCCCCTACCACCTTCTGCCCCCAGCAGGCTAACACGTGTCTTATACATGTGATGGTGTTGCAGAGTTGGTTAGTGGCACAGCTACCATCTTGGGGTCTGTGCGGGTAAGGACACCTCATAGCAGGCTGGCCTGTCTGGAAGGGGACGTGGCTCCCAGTTCTTATTCCCAAGTAAGGGGAAGACCTCGGACAAGAAGCTTGAGTGAGAAGGTAGATCTAAGATGTCTGTCTGGTTTAAACTTCTATCTTCAAGTTTCACACGGTACCCAGAAAAGAGGAAGTGCTCAGTAACACTTGACGCGTGGATGGGTGCACGAGTGGTTGAACACAGGCTTATGCTTCCCATGAGAAAGTCTGTGAGGACATTTTTACAGCTGACTCAACACCTAGTACAATGTAGGCGGGCAAGGCAGGAGGGCAGCTCTGGTTCTTGCCCTCACATTCTGGGGTCCGTGCCAGTGTGACACTGTCAAAGATTTGCAAGGGCATGTTCTATCTAAAGGGAGCAGCTGCTGGGTCGACCCGGCAATTGCACTACTAGGTATTTATCCAAAGCATCCAAAAATGCTGATACAGCAGCACTGTCAAATTATAAGATAGAGCCCAAATGTCCATCAACTGACGAACGGACAAAGAAGATGTGGTCTATGCATACAATGGAATCCTGCTTGGCAACCAAAAAAGAATGAAGTCTTAGCATTTGCAACAACGTGGATGGAACTAGAATGTATTATGCTAAGCGAAATAAGTCAGTCAGAGAAAGATAAATTTCGTATGATTTCATTCATATGTGGAATTGAAGAAACAAAACAGATAAGCATAGGGAAAGGGAAGGAAAAATAAGGTAAAAGCAGAGAGGGAGGCAAACCCTAAGGGACTCTTAAATACAGAGAAGAAACTGAGTGTTGCTGGAGGGGCATTGGGTGGGGGGATGGGCTAAATGGGTGGTGGGCATTAAAATGGAGGACGCTTGTTGGGATGGGCACCGGGCGCTATGTGGAAGTGACGAATATCACTGAGTTCTACTCCTGAAAGCATTATTACGGTGTATGTTAACTAACTCGGATTTAAGTAAAATTAAAACAAATAAAAATAAATGAAGGGAGCAGGTGCTCCTTGGCTCCAGCTGGTCATTCAAGCCTGTGGGAATGTGGCCAGTGTGGCCAGGTCTTCAGGAGATTCAGATTTTTTCATGAGAACCTGAATATACAGATGTCATACAAAGCTAACTGATCTTTAAAAGGCTGTATCCCAGAGAAAATATATCTGAGGGTTGGCCTGATCAAGCCCTTGGGCCATTGGCTTGAGGCCTCCAGTCCAGAATCAGCAGGAGATGGGCCAGAATGGACTCTGGTTGGTGAGAAGAAAGATGAGAAGGTCCCGGGAGCCTCTGAGAGGAAGTTGCATTTTGCATGCTGGCTCAGCCAGATTCAAGATACGATTGGTGTTTATTTTCCGGTTGTCATCCCAGGATTTTAGTTTTATCTTGTCTAATGTTGTAGCCAAGTGTGGCCATTCTGCAGCGGGATTACAGGATGGATCTTGTGTCCAAAACTAGGCTGAGGTGGGAGAAGGAGGCCAAGAGGGATGGTGGAAGCCGGCCTCATGAGAGAATGAATCTCCAAGAGCTGTAGTATCTTAGAGGCCAGGTTCAGGGCTGACAGCTCAGCAACCCTTCCCAAATGGAGATTCACCACCCATGGCCAAACTCAAAGATGTGAGTTTTATTTTCTTAATCAAGAGAGAAAATTTCTTGCAGGCACTCTTCCCAGTTGGGAAATTCTTTTCATGTTCCATTTAATCTCTTCAGCTGCAGCCAGAGCTTTCTTCGACACTGTCTGTTTCTTTCCTGTGTTTTTCTCTTCTCTTTCTTTTCCCCCTCCCACTTCCTCTGCACCACCCAGAGCCTGTGCAGGGAAGGGGCGGGGGGGGGGGGGGGGACAGCGTGCTCATCCTGGCTCCATTTGGGGTGGACTTTTAATCCAGGCGTGTTGCCGACACCCAGCGCTGTGCATTTGCAGGTATTTAATTAAACCAGGGATTCCCAGGGGATTTGAGAAGCCGGCTGGCGGGCAATGGGCTCTATCTCCACATCTTATTTTGACAAGCACTGTAATTATCCCTCGTCGCTGGCAGGCGGAGGCAGAATCACTTTCCTTCCCAGCCCCATCTTCTTAGAACAAGAGTACTCAGGCTGCTCCGTTGCTCCACCAATAAACAGCCTGCATGCCTAGGTTCACCAGTGAGGCCGAGATTGAGCTCAGCCATGATTCAGGTTAATGCAGACATGCCACTCAGCCTGATTATCAGCAGCAGCGTGGGGCGAGGGGGACTTCAGAGCACCTGCTTCATGCACTAGGGAAACTGCTCCCAAGAAAGACCTTTTAGGGCAGAAGAATTGAGGTGAGGACCAAGGCCTCCAAAAGGACAGAGGTTACCCTTCCAGAAGCCACCATGTATGAAGCACCTACTCTGTACCTGTCTACTGCCAGGTCAGCATTATCATCCTATATTATCCGTGGGAAACTGAGGCTCTGAGAGGAAAAGTTGGCTAAGGTGGCGTCAGGACTCTAACCAGGACCAGCTGACCCCACTGCTTCTGCTGTTTCTGCTTTATGGAATTGTGTCCTGGGGATGCCACCCACCCCACCCCCACCCCCAGGCTCTGCTATTGGGTAGCTGCTGGAAAGTTCTAGCCAAGTCAGGAGCAAATTCTTCCTCCTGAGGCATGCTGCCCAGGGGTTCTATAGTGAGGTTGAACTCATCTGGCAAGTGGGCTCAGAGTTCTCATGAAACGAACTTGGATGGCATCTTTGAAAGTCTTGGGAAAATTGAGAAGGGCTTAGGAACTGTGAAGAACCAACTTACTGACACTGTGCGTAATTCAGGGGGACCAGGAAGACAAGGCAAGGGAAGGGTGTTGCTGAGGAAAGGCTGATGGTTTGAAAACACTACCCAAGCTCAGCCTGGCTTCCAGGTGCCCTGTGACCTGGCCTTGTGTCGCAGTGCCAGGCAAGGCTGGGCCACCAGCCTGCTAGGAACCTTTGACCCATTCCAGCAATGACCATAGCAACAAGTTGACTGTTACCAAGCACAAAATATTTACGGGGCACAGCATTAGGTATGTGAAACACATCAGTACACTTAATTGGCAAGACCCTATGAAGCAAATGCTCCTGTCCCCATTTAATGGACGAGCAAAATGAGACTCACCAAGCTGCTTCCCTCAGGTCGAACAGCAGATGAGGGGTGAGGCTTAGGTAGGCCTGACGGTTTGTCTGAACCATCGTGTTGTAAAATCCCTTTCCATATCGGTTACGTTCTGAGGGCTCCCAGCCTCCAGAGCTTTTCTTGGAGGAGCTTTAAGGAATGGTTTCAGAGGTGATTGTGGGGAGGAACGCCTCTAAGCTGCCAATCTCAGGAGGGTCCTGGAGTCTCCACCGTGTGCCGTCCAGGCCCTGGCTTCGCTGCCTGGTGGTCCCACCCTCGGGAGCACCTTCAGGCGCTGTCTACACTTCCCCTCCTCTCACTGATCAGTGGCCCCGCCTCCTACAGACTGAGCCTTCTCCTGAAGACTGGTGTCAGCAGGCTGGAGCCAACTGCCCAGTGCTGCCAGTCTGAAGGATCTTTTCTCACTGTCTCCATCCAGACCCATCTGTGGATGACTCATTTGGTGAGAGAGGTCCTGGGCATTTGTTCCAGAATCTGAGCTGCGATTAGCAAAGACACTTGGGGGACCCCCCCCCCCCCTCAATACAGCAGAAGGTTTCTAGATCATCTTACTCCAGCTGCCATATAGGGGAATTAATCTGATCTGCAGCCTGGATCCCAATTACTGAGGTTGCCTGTTAAAAACATCCTGGGTCATCTGGCCTCAGGAGTTGGACAGACCTGGGTTTACATCCCAGGGTTTCCATATACTAGCTGTGTGACCTTGAGCAGGTCCCTCTACCTCCTTGAGAGGCCGTGGAGCGTAGAGGTTAAGTGCATAGACTCCAGAGTCAAAGCTGCCAAAGCTCCAATTCCAGCTCTAGTGTGCAATCCCCTTGCTAGCGGTGTGACCTTGGCCAAGTATCTCAGCACCCCTGGGCCTCGCTCTTGAGCTGCAAAATAGGATTCCACAGGTATCCACCTGGTGGGGTTGTCAAAAAGACAAAGCAAATTAAAGGGGGGGGACACCTGGCTGGCTCAGTCAGTTGAGCGTACAACTTTGGCTCAGGTCATGATCTCACAGTTCATGAGTTCAAGCCCTGCATCAGGCTCTGTGCTGACAGTTCAGAGCCTGGAGCCTGCTTCCGATTCTGTGTCTCCCTCTCTCTGCCCCTCCCCTGCTCTCACTCTGTCTGTCTCTCTGTCTCTTTCAAATATAAATAAACATTAAAAAAATTTTTAAAAAGACAAAGCAAACTCATGCATTGAAAGGACATATGGCACATATTAAGTGCTCTTATTAGCCACTATTAGGGCATGGCAAGTATTTTCTGGAATGAATATGGATAAACTTCGGTCAACAGTTTTCTCTCCCAAAGATACGTCCGTTGTGAAGGCATCTCAAAGAAGTGTGACCAGGAAGAGTGGCGACAGGTGGGTGGTTCCGGTACCTCGTGTCTTCTTTCCCTTACCTCTTCCTCTCTTGCCCCCCCTGGCATTCTTCATGCAGCTCATGCAACAAGCATTTACTGAGGCCCCTGTTGTGTGCCCAACTTTGTGCTTGAAGTTAGGCACTCAACAATGAACACTGTGGCCCCTGTCCTCTTAGGGACAAACAATTCCAAGATTGTGAAATAGTGCTGGTAGGGATCAGGGAAGGCTTCTTTGTGAATGTGGTATCTGAGGCATATAGCCATTAGAAATAGCAGCATTTCCAGGCAGAGGGAGCAGCTCGTACAAAGGCCCTGAGGTAGGAGCATGTTTGAGGAACAAGAGGGAGGCAAGAGTAGCTGGACTGGCTGAGGGAGAAAAATGTACAAATGAAATTGGAGAATAGCCAGGGATCATAGAATAGAGGGCTCTGCAATCACAGTGAGAAGTTTGGGCTTTGTCTGGATTTTCTAGCATAAAGTTGTTAGGAAGGTTAAGTGAGAGGAGAAAGGTAAAGAAAGTACTTGGAACAGCATCTAGCATATTGGTGCCTTAAATAATTGCTAGCCTTTATTACGGCTACTCTTCGTCTTTCCACACTTAGTACCCATGCTGTCTCTTGTCTACAAGCATATTATAGACATTCTGGCTTAGGAAAGAACACTGTACTTAAAGTTACGTGGACTTGGGCAACAAGTCTCATTTCTGCTCCTCCCTGGTTGTGTGCCCTAGCCAAGCCCCCTTTCTTCCCTGGGCTTTTATAAAATGGCTACATCTCCCAGGTGGTTGTGACCATGAACTAAGAAGTAAAGAACTACGGTCAAATATGCTCATTATTCAAACTGCTCTTGGCATCTAAATCAGAAGGTGCAAGCTGACTGGGGCCTCAGGGAAACATCCCTTCCTGCTGCATCACTGGACACTGAGTTCACCTATAGAAAAAGGTCAGAGCAGGTGGGGAGTGGACAGAGTGCCTCCAACCAAGGTCTCAGGAGGCCTCTCAGTGTGACCTCGACTGTGCTGTCAGAGAAGCTGCCAATGTAGCAGCTTGTGTAGCCCCTGGGACCAGCTGGGAATGACCCTGGGGCTGCCATCTAGCCCACCTGTGCATTTTCCAGAAAGAGGCAGCTGAGTGCTGATTCAGGGAAACCCTAATGGTCCCCAAGTCTATTATTATGTTTTAATGAGCTGGAAAAGCACAAACAGAAATCCTTAAGGGTATCGGCTGTGACACACAAATGTAATAAAATAAAACAAAGTGCTTATAAATCTAACCCATAAATTGCAGATCGACATATGGGGCTGTATCTTGTTAGCCCCTAATAAGCTGTATGGCCTTAAGCAAGTCTTCTCTCCTGCCAGAGCCTCAGTTTCTCCATCTGTAAAGTACAAGGATTAAAAAAGACGATGATCCTGCCTTCCATTTCAGACAGGCTTTGATTCTGAATATTTTCTAGTGCAGATCTACCCTGGGATACCTAGTATCTTTATTTGGCACCTTGTCTTATCTGCTCTTGAGAATTCTCTTCCCAATCCCAGCTTAAATATCATTCCTCAAGGCAGCAGCCACAATCACTATAGACAGAATTAATTCCTCTCTCTGACCACATAAACTCCTTTACAGATTTGATAGAGGTAAAGCTAAATGCGTTATTTTCAAAATTCTGTAGTCCCAAAGCATTGTTTATAATCATTCTTATTTAAGCTATCACAATATACCCACAGTTATGTGCATATGGGTCAAATTACCTACGCAACCAGAACACATGCTATGGCTTCCTCCCCAGTACTTAGCATAGGAACTGTAGGCCAACGTGCCATAGTTCCTCAAACTTCATAACTCCACACCTTTTCTGTCTACTGCTTAGGCTGGCCCTACCATATCCTTGGCCAGTAGGCAGACTCCTGTTCATCCTTCAAAGTCCAACCCCCAAATCCCTTCCTCTGTTAAACTCTGTCTTCTCCAGGCAAAGTCTTACTTTGGGGTCTTTCAGACCCATACCCCTTCTACTATCCTGGAAATTGTGTGCTATCAAAGCCTGTTTATTGTCAGTCCTTCCCTCTAGGCTGAGGGCCTTCAAAGAAAGGTTCCTAGGCATCTTACCTCTGCATGCCCCGTGTTCTTGGGCAGGATCCAAGAGGGCTTTAGTGCAAGTTAGGGTAAATGAACTTAGTTGCCTGACAATGGTAAAGCCATTAGACAGGTGTATCACGGGTCTGTATAAAACCACTTCAGCATGGACAGATGCCCACAACTAAGCAAGACCTCATCTCATCCTGAGCCCCAGACAGTGTCTTCATTGCCATTCTAACCCCTCTGACCATCTTTTCACACCCCCTGTTCCCTACTGCTTATCTCTTATCCATATAAATAAGGCCAACAGTGTCTCCCAGGGAACATTCAGCTACTTTGTCACTGTTCTGTTTCCAAAACTGGGGATAGAGGTAGTTCATAGATGATGTTCCATGGTATGCTTGGCAACATAGACATATATTACGTAGATTCATTTTGTGTAATTCAACTGATTTGCAAAAAAAAAAAAAATTATGAGACAAAATTTACAGTTGATAAGTAATGCTGGTGGTCAGAGTAAAACACGTTCTAGAAGTTTCCTAAACTCTTTCTGTGGAGCCAGCACTGAGCAACAGCCAGGGAACTATCAGGAAGAGCCAAGTCTTTTAGGGTAGTCTGGGCTGTAGGGGGCAGGCAGAGCTCAGTAAGCCAACCCATCACCCATATTCCAGTTTCACCTCTCAGTCTCCAGACCCTGCAGCAGAAAGCTTCTTAAGAGAATTATCTGTTCTCTTCTCAACGACTGGACCCAGCGGGCTGTGTGTGCCCCAGCACTTGTTACCCCAACCTGGATCTTGGTTGAAAGCATAAAAACATGGGGTCAGTGTTCAGATCTGATCAAAGGGGAGAACCAGAATGTCTGGACAGGTACACCGGCTTGTGGCAAAAGCCTTGGAAAAGACAAACCTTGGGTTTTAGGCTCAACACTGCCTGTGACCTAGGCATCTCACCCTGTGACCTTGGGCCTCATGAGGACAGTGGGACTTCCCTGGCACACAGTACAGTGTTGTGAGTTTGCTGGCCTTCTCCCTCCCAGGACCACCTTATGTTAGCCAGTAGTTCTGTCTCCCCACTCCCCTACCCCCAGGAATCAGGGTGATCCAATCTTGGCAGCAGGGGGCGGGCAGCTTGTGTGTGTCTCAGAGATTTCCAGAATTTTCAGGACTGTCTAGTAAGAAACATTTCATTTAGAGACTAATTCTTCTTGGACATTGTCTCTTTCTCTTCTTTCTGTTAGTTTTCCTCTGTCCCTCTCTGTGTATGCTTGTGTCTTTTTTCTGTCTTCGTCTGCCTTGCTCTGTCTTTTTCTATCTAAGCTGTCTCTTGCCTTCACCTTGTTTCCTTTGGTCCCTAATGCTCTTCCTCTCAGTGGTTTTCACTCTGCTTCTCCCTCTCCACCTGCTTCAGCTCTCTCTCTTCCTCCCCATCCGTCTCTCTGCTTCTCCCTTTACCTCTCCTACTCCTTCTCCCCTGCTTCTCCCTCTCTGCTGGTCTCTCTGTACTTCTGTCTCTAACTGTCCATCCTCCTCATTAGAAAAGATCCCCTCTGGGTCCCAGTGGCCAGGCCAAGCACCCTATACAACATAGACTTTCCTGATGTCCAGCAGACAGGAACCCAGCCTCCTGGCTGGAGTATAGCATCTGCAGTGGTTTGTTTCCACTTACTAAAGGGCATCTGTAATTAATGTGGGCAGTGATTAAGGAGCTGGAGATGTGTTTATGCTCCTCTCAGGCTGCAATGAAACACCCATAACATTTAATGTGGTGCATTGACATTTAAATGTCAATTAAAAAGTCCCTGTTCTGCTTGGCCGGCCCCTAGATCCTCAGATAAGCGTTGCCCTCCTGCCTGCACTGCCAGCCCCACTGAGGGCTATCGGCATGCAGATGACACGGCAGCCACAGTGACCGTGACATTAGGGGTGGGCAGACTCTGAGTGGGCTGAGGTGGCTGTGAGAGCACGCAGGCTTGGAGGACCTCATGAAAAGAGTCAGGGAGGGGGATGGCGCCAGGCCAGGAGCAAGGCTTTGCACAAGGGGGACCGGAGCAGGTGTATGAAGGGGACTTGTGGGAGGCAAGATCAGAGGCAGCGTTGGCCTTCTTCTGCTCTTACGCCTGCCCGTTCGGGACATTGCTTGAAGCTCATCTTGCACTTATCTCTTAGGTGCAAAGTCTCTGCTGATCACCCTTCACTGGACTGGGAGCTTCTTGACGCAGGGGGCACGTGTTTGATTCATCTCCCTGCCACCCATCATGCTTGGCATGCACAGTGTTTGGCACGCAGTGGGTACACTAGGATAGTCTATTCAGTTCAATGCAGTACTTATTAATTGAGTTCCCACTGGGTGGGACACCTTACCCTAGGAACCAAGGCTACAAAATGATGAGGACTCAGACCCGGCCCCAAGGAGTGCATTATGTTTTCAAAGACAAATAGAAAAGGCAAATGCTAAGGTAGATGGGTGCACAGGCAGCTGGCCCAGCAAGGATGACAGGGGGAGCTCCCAGGGGACCTCAAATAAAGGCAGACAGAAAGAACAAACATGCATTTGCAAGGCAGATCAGAGGCAGACGGAGTTCTAGGCAGAGGGCCCAACACTAGTGTGAAGCTAGGGGTGAGCCTAGGAGTACTTAGGGACAAGGAATCAATGAGTGGTCAGTGACATGGACATAACAGCTTCGCTGTGAAATCTGTGTCCAGGGACCACACAGGGACCACACGACTGTTTGGGGTTCTGCCACCGGCACATGGGCCCTGTGAGAGCAGGGACCTCATCTGTCTTATTCACTACTGTGTTCCCAGTGGTGGGAAGCGTGCTTGACACATAACAGACACTTGGTGAACATTTGGTGGATGTCTTCTCCAGCTTCTCTCCCCTTGTCCAGTTCCAAAGTCCAGTGGGTCCCTGCAAGTATATTTATTTTGCAAGAACCCTTTTCAAAGCCTAGAATCCTACAGGTACCTCACTCCCTCCTCCCTTGCATGCTGTCTCTCAGCCCCTGAGCCACTGAGTCTGAGAACAGCATGCTCCATTTTCTCAAGAGTCCTTTCAACACAGGGCAAATTTGCATTTAAACTTTCCTGGAATTGTAGTACAGAGGAATATGTCTTCCTGAGCCCAGGGCTCCACGCTGCAGGTAGAGAATGAAACATAGCAAATGGGACATCTGCCCAGAATGGGGTTCAGGCCCTGGAATCACACATGGGGCCAGGTGTAGTGCTGTGGCTTCCTACAGTCCTGGCCCCAAGGCAGTGTCCATCTTCTCCTCCATTCTGGAAGGGGAGCCCAGGGCTCCAAAGTTTTAGCCTTTTGGTTTGGTTTCCAGAGGCATTTCTCACCCTGCCCACACCCCTCCACACACAGATCTGGTTCCCTCATAATATGCCCTTCCAGTCTTGGGAAGTGCTGGAGACTTGCTAGGAGAGCCCAAGAAACCCAGAGCTTCCCTGTCTTGCATCCACCAATCTGTCATTTACTCATCCCTGTTCTTGGTCAGAAGCCTCTCCCGGAGTGGAAGTGACTCTCTTGCCTGTTGATTTAGCAGGTGCTGCTGCTCTCCGCCTTGGCTGGGGTACAGTTTGCACTGCCCAACCATGTAGGCACAGCGGGGGAAGGAATGAGTGTAGTGAGTGTTCTGACTGCGGATCAATCAGTTGCTCAGTTTACTGGAATTACATCCCAGTGGCTGTTATTGATGGAACTGCATGACGGGGTACTCAGAGCCTGCTGGACACAGGCTCGCAGTCCTGCATTCAATTTTTATAACCCTGACACCACCTGCCCATGCACTGAGCTTCCTCTCCTGTTCTTCCCCAGGCACCTCACAGTCTGGCCTGGGATTTCTAAGGTGGGGGATCTACGCAAGTATTTGGCATAAAAGAGACAGTTAAAGTCTTCCTTAGTCTCCCTCTTTCCTTTACCTTACTTGTGGAAGAATGCAAAGGAATATGCACACAATTTAGAAGAGGACATTTTATGATTCTGTATATATTTAAGAAGTTTCTTATCTCAATACATCCTTGCCTCCAAACACTGTTCTTACACACACACACACACACACACACACGTATGCATAGTCCCCAACTACCCCACGTCCTCCTTACTTCATTGCTGTCATAGCACACAGTGAACAACACATCAAGGATTAGATGCACATTAAAGTCTGCTGAATCTTCAACAGCGGTCATTATTAAAATGAGGAGCCCGTACCCCAAGGGTACACAAATGGTTATCACAGATACAGAAAAAACCATTGGCCTTCTATTGATAATTTTATATTTCCTCACTTTTAATTGCTATAGTTATGCATGTTTGATAAGGCACAGTGTATATTAACTCAGTAGCTGATGCTATTAGCATATTAAAAACTGTGCTCCTGTTCAGGTGTTTAAAAATCATAGCACCATACTTTTCTTCTTATCTGATTATCTCACCCCTGCTCAGATATTCTTAAATGTCCCTAAGGGTCCTGGAGGATAAATTGAGAACATTTAATTGAACAGCATCTTCCCTGTATCTTTCCATTTGGTCGTATTTGGTAGCAGAGAAAGTGCCGTGAGGTGGTGTTGACCATGGTACCGAATAAGCATTGCCTATAGGGTGAATTGCAGGAGGCACAGATAAAAATTCAGATTCCTGGATTCTTCCTGCCCTCCTTGGCTGATTGAACAACACTCTCTTCAGAGCTGCAGACTATAAGTCCATATCTTTAAAAGCACCTCCTGTAATTGTTCAACCCCGGGCACCACAGGGCTAGGACATGATGTTGCTCTTTACCACGGGAGGCAACATACCCTTGTCCAGCCTCACCCGGAAGCCTGCATGTGGTTTGTCATTATTTTTTATTTGTATTTTTGTGAGACTTTTTCCTGCTTACACTCTTTCAGAATAGGCCGTTTTTATTGCTGATGCCTCATCCCTTTGCAATATCTATCAGTTTTCATTCATTCAATACATGTTTTTCTGGTTACACTTATTATCATTTTACTTTCATTTGACAGATACAGAAACTGAGGCCAAGAGAGATTTGTTTCTGACTTAGCTTGTAAGAAATACATTCAGAAATTTAAAACAAGTTACCTGGCTCCAAATTCTATGTCTTTTTAATTTTACTTCAGGATATTTTAATGAGATGGCCACCAGACAGGAGTTCCGTGTATAGAGTGCATAGTGCCCCTCGGCCCTTCTTCCTCTCCCCTTCTCATCCCCCACCTTCAAGTGCAGGCTGCAGAGAAAATTAACATTCAGGACACATTCTGCTCCCTTCTGATTCCCATGGAGAGAACACAGCCTCTGCCTGCCAATTAGTGACGCTCGGATCTTTATTAAAGATGGGGACAGCACGTTCCAGTTATGCAAACGCCCTTGTCTGAGAGCAGCCATGGACCAGCACACTAGCCCCACTGCTCCCCACGGAGCCACCACAGAGGTGACTTGGCACCCCCAGTGCTGCTTTAATCAATGGTCAAATCGATAAGTATTTATTAAACCTTCTCTGAGGTGCTGCAGGAAGCATAGGGACACATACCACCTCTGCCTAAAAGAACCAAGAGCTCAGTGGGGAGTGTGGCTGGGGAGGGGGAAGAACTTACAAAGGTCTTCTGCTGTCTTTAAAAAACTCACAGTTTCCATTTATTACCCTCCCCCACCCAAAAAATAGGTAAGGAGAAGAATTGACATTTGTTAAGTATTGTGTGCCAGGCACTGTTAGGCACTTTACATACATTATCTCATTCACATCCATTAATTTGGAACATGATTCTGGTGTTTCTGAATGCTTTGGTGCATATCTGCTTTATGTGGGAAGCAATATGCTTTTTGTTTCAAAGCATGTGTTTTAAGTAGGGAGAATTAAGATTATAACCCTGGCCCTGCCACTTTCTGCCTATGAGACCTGGTGGCCTCAAATTCCTCATCTGAAAAATGGGAAGAAATAATACCTGTCTTCCAGGATTGTTGGGAGGAATAATTAGATACTGCATTTAAATCCAAGTGTCTTGTCTCCACACGACACAGTACAATGTTAAGATGCCTACTATGTAAGAAGATGACAAAAATGAGGCAAGTACAGAACATATATTAACAATAGTATATTATCAGTATGGATTCTGGAAGAAAACAATTATGGAAGGAGACTTGTCTTCTAATTCTGAGCTATCTGTGGCCTTATGTATTTACATTTAATTTTTTCAAGGAAAAGGGGATGATTGCATTAAACTGAGCCTCCAAGAGATTCAGTGACTGGCCCAAAGTCATACAAAGACTGGAGGGACCAGGACAGGGCTTAGAAGTGTATGTTTTCAATACCCATGCTCTCCCCCCAACACCATGCTGTCTCACTCCCCCTGGGAAACAGATCTGCAATCGTTCAGAGACCTCATAGTCTACATTGGTGCATGGACCACTGTTAATTTCTCTCTTGGAGACTGGACCAGTGAAGAAGGTTTGGGCTGAAGCAAAAAAAACAAGGCAGAGGAAGGTAAGGATGGAGGTTAGATGGGTCCCTGATTGTCAGAGGCAGTGCTGTTAACAAGAGTGGAGCACCATGAAATTAATGACCCACCCAAAGCACCTGAGAAACAGAACTGGTTATTAAAATCCAAAACCATAAACCAGGAAAAGGAGGAAAACAAGCACAAAGAATCAGGAAGCAGGAAGCTATGGCATGGAGTATGGAGAACACAAAATCTATGATAAGCAGCTGGATATTCAGAAGCATAATCTGATTCTGGAAGGCAGGGGTTTGTAGCTTGGGCACTGGGAATACTTGTCACCTAGAAGAGCTGGAAACAGAAGTGCACAAGTCCCAATTGTTGTAGACAATGAAATACAGGTCAGTGCCTAAGGTGCAGGGGCAGGCACTCAGGTGAGAGGCACTGGTTCTCAACATAGAGGGATTTTACCCCTGAGAATTCTGGAGACTATTTGGAAGTGTGTTTGACTATCACAACTGGGGTGGGGGTGCTACTGGTATTTAGAAAGTAGAGACCACATGTACTGCTAAATATTCTACAATGACAGGACCTCCTTCTACCACAAAGAATTATCTGGTCCCAAAAGCCCAAAGGAGGGAAACCTTGGTCTAAAGGATGAGTAAGAAGCGGGATACGGGAGATGAGAGAGTTAGAGCCCAGACCAAATATCAGATGGGAAGTCAGGAGAAAAAGAGGTCAGACTAGAGATTGAGTTAAGAGGACACAAGGAGGGTAAGAGATCAGTCAGATTAGGAGATCATACAGGAGGTCAGGCAAGAAGTCAGAAGGTGTAAAGGAATTTCTGAGCTCAGACAGAAGGTTGGGCTCTAATCATCAAAGAAGCAAAGATCAAGAAGCAATGAGGAAAGGGCAGTTGGAGCCAGAGCCAGGAAGAAAGGCTGTCGACAAGGAGCCAGACTTGGTCCAAGTTTGGATGGGAAGTGAGCGTGTTGGCTGTGGGTCAAGGCAATGCCATTCTGGACAGAAGTTTGAATAAAGCCAAGAGGCCTGAGTGCTTCACTGCCAGGGGCCATCAACGGACTGTGAGATCTAAAATTCCATCCTGAGCCCTAAAAGTCAAGGGCGGGCTGCTGGTTGGACGTGATCTGCAATGGCTGAAAGCAGGGGTAGTGGGGAGAGTCCTGAGAAGGAGGAAGAGGCCACCAGAGAGAGAGTTCTCTAGGAAAGCAAAAACCTAGCCAAGAATCTGCAAGCAGGAACATGCAAACCATCCAGAAAAACTGACTGTGGGGGCAGCTGCTCATGCCACACCTCCTGTTTTGACCACAGAAACACTCCTTACTACAGGCACCAGGCAGAGTCTCACTGAAGAGCTGCCCTGGGCCTAAGGTGAGGTTTGCATCCAGGGTCAGGGCAGCCCTGGTGTGTAGAGCATGGGCTATGAAGTCAGACCCAGGTAGGTCCTAATCCCTGCTCTGCCACCTTCTACATGTGTAACCTCTAGTAGGTTACTGCCTCTCTCTGAACCTCAGTTCCTTCATCTATAAAACGGGAGCAGTAAAGGAGGTTACCATGGTGGATTACCTGAACTATAGCCTTTGTGGCTTTTATTATTGGAAGACAATTCCAATAATCTTTTATAGAACACGATCATTGGATCGTGTTGGATCATTGGATCCAGTTGGATCATTGGAACATGATTCTGGTGTTTCTGAACACTTTGGTGCATATCTGTTGCAGAGAATCATTCATTCACTCAACACACATTTCCTGGCAGTTGGTATGTCTCAGACACGTGCTGCATGCTGAAATTATGTGGAGGAACAGAGATTGATTTCTGTTCTGTGTTTACTACACTACTGAGATTTGAAAGGGATCTTAAAGTTCATAAATGCCCTCCTTAGGCTTAAGTACCCTATACAACATCCCCAATAAGTGGCCTTAGCTCACACACTTCTAATGGTGGCCAGCTCACCACCTCCAGAGGTACGTGACTCCTTTCACAGACCGCTGTAGCTAGAACATTCCTACCTGTGTTGAGCTAATATCTTCCTGGTTTGGGCTCTTTCTCTGACACTGCCCAGACTTGTTTATTTCCTCTCCCACACTGCATCCCATTTGGAATTCTCAGTGGCTAACCCACTCAGCCTCCTTCTCTAGATCAGGATGGTTTTTCTACTCTGTGCACTATTGAGTGACCCTTCTCAGAATGGGCTCCAGTGTATCCCTTCCCTCTAAAGGTGGAAAGCAGCCAATTGCTGCAACCCTGTGACCCTTTCACCAACAGTGACCCTTTCACCAACACCTCCCTGCAGCCTGGGGTGACCTCAGAAAGATAGAGATAGAGCTCTTTCGAGGTAACCTGGAACATTCCCAAAATTCAGAGAACAAATCAACTTCTCTGGCTCTCTCTAAGGAGCCCATTCTGACCCAGTTGATTGAGCTCCCCGAAATCTGTCCCCAAGGCACAGAAGAAGAGGGACTTTCACTGACTGGGTTTTCTAACCCTGACCTCTTCATGACACTCTTGGCAGACATTCTGTGTCCTCCCAGATCTCACTTTGGGAAGCCTCAAGCCCAGGGTTAGCTTTGTTAGGCTTATTATTTTAACCAAGACAGAGAAGCTGTCCTCAGTGAACTTACACTCCAGCAGAGTAATCAAGATTCGATGAAAGGAAGGAAAATAATATGAAGAGAGGCTTAGAATGAGCTGCTGTCACAGAAAGAGTAAAAGCAGGCATTTGATATCTGACCACTGGAGCTGTTCTCTCCAAAGACAGCTGTCACGGATGGGGACAGAAAGCAATCGAAGGTCCCCTACTTTCTGCAGCATTTTCTCATTTCTGCTTTATGTCCCACAGTGCTGTACGTGGTAGGGTGCTGGGTCCAGCTGATCCAGTATGGATTTCAGCTCTTCCCAGTAACTGGCTGAGTGATACCAGAAAAGTCACTTCATCTCTCTGAGCCTCTGTTTTTTATACAATTAGGGGAAAACAATCATTGGGAAAATCCAAGGACATATATTCCTTACATACGTGCTTTGCATGTATACCTGACAAATGGAAGCTATAGTCTTCTTCTCCTCATTATTTTCATAATAATAATATTAATTATTACTGGCATTCAAGACCATGAACAACCTGGAAGAATGAAGATCTCATCTCCTTTTCTTTCTATGCTTTTCTCCCTTGGAGAATGCACACCGGTTTATCCTTCCTCATATCCACTCATTCTCTCTCTGTCTCTCTGTTTCTGTCTCTGTGTCTCTCTCTGTCTCTCTCTCTCTCTGGCTGTCATTCTCTCTCTCCCCTTTTCAGTGCCCCGATAGGTTCCTGAGAGGGCTGGAAGCTGGGATTGTAAACTGCCAGATCTCATGCCTTGTTCTTATTCCTCTCTCCAAAATCTTATCAAATATTAAAAGCTGTGAAATAGGAGGCAGGTTTTTAATCATTTTAATCACAGCATTTTTCAGCCTGCTCACAAGGGCTCGAAGGAATCGATTCAGAAGTGGTAATTATCCTTGCAGCCCTGTGCCAGGCTCCAGGTCAGCACTGGAGCGCCAGCGACAGATGGCAGGCACTGGGGAGGGCTCCTCCCAGGTGGGGGCACCGAGCAGGAGATGCCTTGTGGGAAGACGGAAAGCTAAGTCACCCCAGGTTAGGCATCGGGTTTTAAACTGCGCACCAAAATCAATTGAAAATCGGCTTTTTTACTATGTTCTCCTTAAGTGCTGGGTACTTTTAGTCCCATTCAGCCCTCACAGCAAGTCAGGGAGGCACTTACAAATACTGAGGCTACAAAATGCAAGGCCCATCAGAAAGTGACACGGCCAGACCTGGCCAGCTCTGAAACCTGCACTGTGTCCTCTGTCCCTCGATCACCCCTCTGTGCAGGGGACCGCTGCTGCCCTAGGTGCCCTGCCTCCCTTTACCAAGCCCGCACTGTCTGCCCGGCCTGCTCGCCTCCCTCTCCTCCCCTGCAGGGTTATTTTATGGGCTCCGGCTGACTCCTGTTCTCCTGTGGCTACTGGGATTTATCCATGTTTTTCATACCCCACCCCACCAGGGAACCCCTAACACTCTCCAATAGTCTGTGCATCACCTCCCGGCTGCTGCTCACCTCCCCAGAATCCTTTTTGGACAGTACTCCCACCCACTCAGCTCCGTGCTGCATACTCCAACAAGACTCAGCTTCCTCCAGCTCTCATATGCCTTCCTGCCTTTGCACATGCTTTCCCCAGGCCTGGACCATCTCACTCTGTCTCACCTTCCAGGTCTCAGCTGAAACATCAGTTCTTCCTGGAAAGATTGCTGACTCCTAATTAGGTGTTTTCCCCCCAACAGATACAGCTATGGCTTTCCTCCTGTTACAGCAGCCAGCTCTTTGTTGGGATGGCCTGTTTGCGTTGTTGGGATTCCTTTGGCTGGCCAGGCTGCAAGGGGACAGAAGGCACGACTGCCTGATTCCCCACTGTAGTCGAGGACCAAGCATGGTGCCCAGTGCAGAGCAGGGACTCGGTAGACAGTAGCTGAGTGAGTTATAGAAATAATGAGACTGGAGGTTTAGGGAATCAGGCAGAATCTGTAGCTCTGGGCCAGACGAGGGATGCAAGTGAACAGAGTTGGCCATTTGCATACAAAATCTAGAGGCATATTCTTCATATCACAAGAAAATATGTATTCCATCATTTTCCTTGAAAAATGCATCCCTCTTGATCTATCTTTCATTTCCCCACGTTTAATAGAGATGTGAATACAGAGAACTGTGTCTGTACTGTAAGATGAATAGCACCCCACGCACAGTAATAAATGATGACCCAGGCAGTCTACTTGTTGGAAAGATGACAGGAAGTTGGGGGGCACTGTGGTGAATGGAGGTGCACAGGTCCCATCTAAAGGGACAGATGTTTCTCACCCCCAGTCTGCTGTTGCCCCGGGGAATGTGACCACATCTCCTGCCTTTTCAAACAAAGCTAGAAATAGACCGCATGTATAATATCCCAATTTTTAAGAGTTGTCTCAATTACATACACACACGCATACGCGCAAGCAAAAACAAAATAAACAAGCCAAATAAAACATCTGCTGAGAGGTTTGGGTTCTTAGATTGCAACTCCTGCATACGTTTTCCTGCTGAGTAGAGAAAATCGCCTTGCAGATGGACTCAAGTGGGACCCCAACACCCAAATCCAAGCAACGCTTAGGGTTGTGCACACCGAAACACTCCCTTCTTATGTTCACGGTGCTTTCTTGAAGCTTCAGAAACCCCCACACCAAAGGAAAAATATTTATAACCCAACCAGGCAGTGCTTAAAAAGATCAAGGCGAATGAGGAGCGCCCAAATCACTCATATTGTTCCCGCTTCCTCTCTGCTATAGGATCAAGTGCTTCCGGTTTCAATGATTAATCACCTCTCTGTTTTCACCACAAGTTGTACAATGTTATTGACTGGAACAGAAGTGTTCATTTCGAGACTTGGCCTCTGGAACAAATGCAAGTCCCAGGGATGAGCTGATGATTGCTTGAGGCATGTGTGTGCTGCCCAGTGTTTTATGTTGCCTCATTTAACCCCTGAGACTGAGACTGCCCCATACCCCCATTTACCAATGGACTCAGGGAAGCTCAAATAACTATCGGACAAAGGCATTACTATGACAATTAATGGCCACTATCTATGGAATGCTTACTATGTTCCAGGTATTATGCCAGGCACATCACACTTCCTTTCTTATTTAAGCTTTTTTTTTTTAATTTTTTTTTCAACGTTTATTTATTTTTGGGACAGAGAGAGACAGAGCATGAATGGGGGAGGGGCAGAGAGAGAGGGAGACACAGAATTGGAAACAGGCTCCAGGCTCTGAGCCATCAGCCCAGAGCCCGACGCGGGGCTCGAACTCACGGACCGCGAGATCGTGACCTGGCTGAAGTCGGACGCTCAACTGACTGCGCCACCCAGGCGCCCCTCTTATTTAAGCTTTATAACACCTCATAATGTATTTGGGGAGGGGGAGGATAAGGAGCCTGGACAGCGGCATGAGTATTTTACACACAAAATAAATGAGGCAGAGAGAGGTTAAGCCCAAGGGCACACAACTAACAAGCGGTAGAGCAGAGGCCAGCTCGGTGTTCATGGCTCCTGCCTCAGCTCAGGCATTGTTTTCATAAGTCCAGCTGCAGCATGGACCACACAGTCTTTTTCAAGCTGTCCGGGAAAGGACAGGTGGTTTTGTTTTTTTTAGAAACTCTAGTTACTACAATACTTCTGTGGGTGGTCTAGGGTGCTGCTGGGACTTTTGTTACGCCCCTAATATGTCACCTGTGCTAGGGGTTGGGGAGGAAGATGCTGCGGAGGACTGAGGAGATTTATTCCACCAGCTCTTACATTTCTGTTGAATATGCCTGGAGCTTGCTCGTATCCACATATGCGTGGATACTCTACAGCCGTGCCTCTCAAACTCAAATCCTTGGAAATACTCCCCAGGTCTGTGAATTCTCCAAGAAAACTGATTTTTACACTTGATCTTAGCCAAAAGGCCGAAAAGCGATAACTGATTTTTATTTAAATTTTTGCATTTAGGGGTGCGTGGGTGACTCAGTAGGTTGGATGTCCAACTTCGGCTCAGGTCACGATCTCACAGTTTGTGAGTTCAAGCCCCGCGTCAGGCTCTGTGCTGACAGCTCAGAGCCAGGAGCCTGCTTCAGATTCTGTGTCTCCCTCTCTCTCCGTCCTTCCCCCATTCATGCTCTGTCTCTCTCAAAAATAAAAATAAAAAAAACATTAAAAAATAAAATAAAATAAAAATTTGCATTTAAATAAGAATAATTTAAACATCACTTTAATATTCTCGATTATCTGTCATGACCACCTGTAACAATCTGTGCCTGGAGTCCACAAACTATACAGCCTGTGGAGCAAATCAATGCCCAACTTGTTTCTGTAGGCCCTGGGAGCTAAGAATGGTTTTTACAGTTTTAAATCATTAGGGAGAAAATCAAAAGAAGAATATTTCATGATACTTGAAAATTGTGTGAAATTCCGATTTCAATGTCTGTAAGTAAAGTTTTATTGAGACCCAGCAACACTCATTTGCCTGCAAGTTATCTATGGCTGTTTTTGCAATAAGACAGCAGAGTTGAGTAGTTGGAAGAGAAACCATACAGCCCGCAAAGCAGAAAACATTGACTCTTTGGCCCTTGACGGAACAAGTTTACCAACGCTTCGTCTATGCAGTGTGATTTTACAATCCATATTGACATTTGCTTCCAGCTGAGCTGGGTACCCTATTTATTCGGGGGGTTTTGTTTGTTTGTTTTTACTTTTACTGTCATGAGAGAATAAGGAAGGAGAAAGAGCGAAGGATTTAGGTACCTAAAGCACCTGTCTGTGAACAAAAACAATTTTCTAGCAGTTCCGGGAGAGAGGCGCTGTCAGAGCCCTCATCGCATAAGAGAGACAGGCAGGCTGAAGCACAATGTAAGAAAATGTCAACTCCACACCACAATCGCACTGCAAACAGCAATTCACTTTCAGCCAAACTACCTTGCATTAAACTAATGTTGTTAATTTGAAGTTTATTGGTTTTGCAGTCTTATATGTGTTTAATTTGGAAATTTGTTTCCGTTTTATAGCTCAATAAGGGCTATAAGCATAAGGATTTTATACCTAGCTTTATGTGTGTCTATATTAAGTAACTTTATGATAAAAATAAGTTAAATCAACACATTAAAATTTTTCCCCTTTAATAGGGCATATGTTACTCAAGTTTAAGCAGGAAAAAGTGGATGTAAGAAATATCAATTACATTGTATCTTTAAATCAGTGTAATCTGTTCTAAATTGCCACCTGCCACCCTGCTAGAAAATTCTATCTTAGGTATTTGGGAAGGTCTCCACATCAGAGGGGAGAGGGGATTATCAAATAAGAACCCTAAGCTTAAGCTGGAACCAGGTTCTCATTTTAGGGTGGTGGTTAAATATTTGTTAACATTGTTCCTGTGTCTACCCTGTATTTGCTTTAGTATTATTATTATTTTAAAAAATTGTTTTAATGTTTGTTTTTTGAAGAGAAGGCGACAGAACACGAGCAGAAGAGGGTCAGAGAGAGAGGGAGACAGAATCCCAAGTAGGCTCCAGACTCTGAGCTGTCAGCACAGAGCCCAATGCAGGGCTCTGACCCATGAACCATGAGATCATCACCTGAGCCGAAGTCAGACGCTCAACCAACTTAGCCACCCACATGCCCCATCTACCCTGTATTTGAGTGTGCTGATTTCCACTGTCCATCCCTTAGGCTCTGCTATGCAGAGTGGCTCAAAGTTTCCCCTCACTTAGTCCTTCTGCCTGCTTCCTTTACACCCACTCAGCCTCCTTTCCCTTTTGGACAAAGAGAGCCTGCAGTTTTTCTCAATATGCATTTAGAAGCATATGTGTGGGGTTGGACAATGAAGTGAGAGAGACAACTAACGACAAGTGGTCTTTCGTCTTAACAATTCACTTTATTACAACTGTTACGTAGAAAACATCTTTTTTCTTTGCTGAAAAGTTTTACCCAGGCACTGAAAATTAGAGAGTACGTGGAGCTCTTTAAATCATCTTCTGAACTCCCCAGTGTACCAGTGAGCTATTGCTGTGTAACAAATCATTCCAAATGTAATACCTTACAACAATAAAAATAATTTGTTTTTTCACAAGCCTGTAATTTGTGCAGGCCTTGGTAGGGATACTTTGTCTCTGTTCCATGTGCAGTCAGCTGGGATAATTCAGTTGGGGTCTGGAGGATCCACTTTCAAGCTGGCTCACTCATGTGGTTGGTAAATTGGGGCTGGCTGTTGATTGAGAGCTACCGGCAGGAAGCTTGTTTCTTCTCTACGTAAGCTCTTCCATAGGCTTCTGGTTTGGGCCTCACAGTAGATGGTGGTTTCAAGGCAGCTGGATTGCTTCAAGAACAGTCTAAAGGCTTCACAAACAAGCATTCCAGCAACAAAGGTAGCAGCTGTATTGCCTTTCGTGATCTAGCCTCGGAAGTCACCCAGAGCCATCTAACCACAGCCTGCCACCATTCCACATTATGCATTAGCTGCTTGGGCCAGTGAGTTTAAGTCTTCAAGCTTCTGTCTCCTCCACTAGAGTGAGGACAAACAGTATTACCACAAGGTAATGTGGTGATCATTAGATAAGATTACATATAAAAAGCCTGATAGTTGGCACGTAGCACCTTGCCTGACACGTTAGCTTCGTTCTCTTTTCCCCAGCTTCATCTCATCAACTGGGGGCAGACTCAAATGGCATTCTTCTTTGCTACCACCTTGGCAGCATTTTCCCTCAGAAAATTATGTGTGTTTATTCCGTCAATTTACAGGTTACACATAGATTGTTATTCAAATGCTGCGGGGTGATTGGCCTTTTGAAAGTAGAGTCTGGTTATCAAAGCTGCTGGCTGTGGGAAGGAGCCCAGCAGGGGTCCTTTTGCCCACACTGGTCTATCCGTGGGGGAAACCTGGACCTCCCTCTGGTGGGGCTGATTAAAGTGGATGGGCCACCATATGTCTTTCCCAGAAGGGTGACTGACTCCCCACTTTGGTCCCATTTCCCTGAGATTTTCCTGAAAGCCCTTCCGGCTAGCCCAGTTGGGAGTGTTAGCACATCAGATCCCAAGCTTTGGTGAAAAATGTAAACACAGACCTGATTTTTCATTTTAAATGAAGCCAAGCATATTGCTCCCAGCAGATGCCGAGTGACTCAATCTGTCCTCTCGGTTTTGAAGGCAACTGAAGAACAACATGGTAAAATAAAGCAAACAGCACATTTATTGGTTGATAAAATGCTGTTTTAGTCTACCCTGGCATTATATGGTGATTGCTATGCAGCGAACATCTGTTATTAAATCCAGACTTCTGTTGCCTGGATACATTGAGTCAAAAGCTGGAGCCTATGAGAAATCCATTTATGTGTCTGTTGCATGTGAATGTCAGAGCTCATATGATGCCTTTGTCTTCATTCTAACTGAATCTTTTCATAGAAAATGTCTTGCTTGTTAATTATGCTCTGGGCCAATACTGTTTTCATTTGATTTAAAAGGGTTAAAGAAATAAAAAAACAGTGTTCTCTCAGGTGCTGTAAGTAACTTTGTTGATTGATTTTGGGGGCAGCATGGTGTATTTGGTAAGACTTTTTAAAGAGTTCATACCAAATGACCCAATAATTTAAATTCTAGAGATTTATCCCAAGGACATCAGAGATGAACAAATGTATTTGAGAACAAGGATGTCCAATGCAGTGTTACTTACAGCAGCGAAAAAGAGCTGGAAGTCACCTAAATGCACAGAAATCAATGGCTTCATTTATACTCGCTGCAAATCCCATATTATTCTACATCGCAACTTTTGTAATCAGTCCCTTCTCAGCAAACTTTAAATAGTTTACAATTTTTTGCTATCCTAAAAAATGTTTCAGTGAACAATTTTGTACAGGTTTGATTACCTCTTTGGGACAGACTGCTAGATGTGGAATTGTTAGGATAAAGTGTGTATTGTATCATCCACTCAGTCAGCAAGGGTGTTTTTTTTTTTTTTTTTACATTTCTTAAAATGTTTATTTATTTATTTTTGAGTGAGGGACAGAAAACGTGAGCAGAGGAGGGACAGAGAGAGAGACACAGAATCCGAAGCAGGATCGAGGATCTGAGCTGTTAGCACAGAGTCCAACACAGGTGGGGCTCGAACCCACAAACCTTGAGATTATGACCTGAACCAAAATTGGATGCTTAACCGACTGAGCCACCCAAGCGCCCCAGCAAGTATGTCTTGAGTGCCTACTATGTGCTAGGCAGGAACTGCTCCACACACTGGGGGACCCATTGGTGGACTAAAAGGTTCCCACCTCCACGGAACCAACAGAAGGAGAAGGGAGGAAAGACAGCTAGAGGAACCTCACAGACAGCAGTGAGTACTGAGGGGGGTGGGGCTGAGAATGGCAGAAAGCTAGACAGGGGTCATGAGTGCCACAGATGAGAGGACATTGAAAGAACCATCCCAGAGCTAGTGCTGGTTACCTTGGACACATGATACTGGGGAAAGCGGTGCATGTACTCATTCACCAAATGTTTGTTGAATGCCTACTGTATGCCAGGCTATGTTCTAGGCAGTGAGGACCCAGCAATGAACATAACCGATAAGGTATCTTAAAGCAGAAGAAGATTGGGTGCCTGGGTGGCTCAGTCGGTTAAGTGTCTGACTTCGGCTCAGGTCATGATCTCACAGTTCATGAGTTTAAGCCCCCATGTCGGGCTCTGTGCTGACAGCTCAGAGCCTGGAGCTTGCTTCAGATTCTGTGTTTCCCTCTCTCTCTGCCCCTCCCCCACTTGCACTCTCTCTCAAGAATAAATACACATTAAAACAATTTTTTAAAAAAGTAGAAGAGATGGACAACAAACAAACAAATTTCAAAAAGTGATAAATGTCATGGAAAAGATAAAGGGGATTGAGGAGGGAAGAGGTCTACTTAGACTGGTCAAGGAGAATCTCTGTGAGGAGAGGATGTTTGAGCTAAAATGTGAATATTGAGAAAGGGATAGTTGTGAGCACACTGGGAGAATGAGATTCCAGACAGAAGGACCAGCAACAGCAAAGCCCTGAGATTAGAATAAGCTTGTTATGTTGAGGAACAGAGGCAGATGTGACTAGAGCCTAGTGAGCTCCTCTGAAAATGGCGGGAGTCAGTATATCAGTCAGCAAGTGTCACTATCATGCTGTGTAACAAACCACCCCAGAACTCAGGAGCATACAACAACTAGCTGGGACTATGAGTCTCTCCAAACTCTATTCCCTTTCCATCCATATTCACTACCTCCCTGTATACAACCTATCTGCTCTGAAAGCTACAGCAGACTCAGAACGTGTTGAGTATATAAGAACTAGTTCTAGATGCAGCAACTCTCAAACTTTAATGGGCATGAGAAACACATATTAAACTGGTTGAGTATATAACATCCTAGACCTCACCCAGGCCTGGGAAAGGCCTGGAATCTGCATTTTAAAGAATCATTCCAAGTAATTTTGAGGAAGGAGGTCCATGAACCATACTTGGAGAATTAATGGTGGTAAATTCACCAAAGATGGCTACAGGCAGGCCAGAAAAAATGTTCTGTCTATTTATCCTCAGGGTGAAGCAGAAGCTGGCCTTGACCCCACCAGTTGCCAAGATCACAAAGCACACCTGGGCATTTTTAGCAGGTGCTTCTCTTCCCTGCGAGGCTGTGTGGCTGGCCCAGCCAGGGGAAGCCAGGAGTTAATGGCATTTCCTGACTATAGCACACATCCCCAAGAGCTCTCCACCCCACTGAGCTCTGCTGGATCCTCTGGCATTTCAAAGGGAAGTCAGAGGTTCTTCAAACAGCCCCAAGAGGTTTCCTGGGATTCTGAGGCGCCTCATCCCCTGCTCAGAGCCGGATTTGGCTCCTAGCTTGGAGGCGGGAAGACCTGCTGGCCAGGACTTAGAGTGGCTCACAAGGAATCAAAGCGAGTGTTCTCCGCCTTTCTGTGACAGCCCTGCGTACATCTCCTCTGATCCCTGCCTGAGTGGGGGGAAGCATTCCGAAAGCTCATTACCAGCTCACGTACTTTGCCCTGATCCAGCTCTTAAACACCCTAGAATGAACAGCCCTAATCGGGAAAGAAAAAAAAAAGAAACTAATGAGTTTCTTGCAAGTTCATAGATAAGCTTTCTTTCTGTCAGGCCAGGATTTAACCTTCTCTGCTCTCAATTTGATTTTCTGCATCTTTAAGGAGAGTTGGCTACTGGTTCCTTGGCCATTAACTGCTTGGGTGGCCTAACTTCCTCCAGACCCCTCCACCACCAGGCACTGGACCATGCCCGTGTCAAAATGACCAGATTGCTCCCCGGACTCGGTACTTTCTTAGAAACACTGTGATAAAGTTATTTCTTTGGTTTATGCTGACAGAAATATCACCTCTAGAACTATGGGGTGGTGATAGCTAGTATTAACTGAGCACTTCCTGTGTGTATTTTGCATGTATTAACCAATGCAATCCTTGTATTGACCCCATGAGGCAAGTACTGTTATCACTGTCATTTCCTGATAAAACAGTTGAGGTTCTGAGAAGTCCTTTATGCAAGGTCACACAGAGTGGAGGTCCACATCCAAGTGTTCTGATCCTAGGACCCAGAATCTCAACCTCCTCACCACCTGCCTCTTCATGTTGCATTGAGCAGACCATGCCCGCGTGGCTACATTCACATTGGATGTTGTGTAGACAACCCTAGGCATATCCAGGGCACGGTTACTCAGACCCACATCACATAAAGAGTGGTGACAGGACTTGAGGATGTTTTAGCACGAAGATAAGGTAGTCTCATGGCAGGGCTGAACAGAAAATAAGGACCAACTTGAACATGAAAGCTAACTTCAGAAGCCAGAAGAGGAAAAAGGATTAGATGGCCCTGTGTGAGCCCAAGAGTTGTAATGTCCAGGGAGGTAAAGTTATGGCAGCAAGTTAGGGAAAGCTTTCAAATACTCAGAAGTGTCCAATAAAAGGGTTGTGCTGCCTTGGGAAGTAGGAATCACCCTGTCATGGGAGGCATACAAGCTTACTTAGCAATATCTCATTGGGCATGGTATAACGGGGTCTTAAATGTAAGATACACATGACACATGACTCAAATAGTTTTTGAGGCACTTATGATCCTAAGTAAATGTGATTCTGTTATGATTCATCGCCCCCCCCTTCTCAAACACCACTTTATGTTGTCATTCAAACGCCCAGCACAGATACCTTCTTAACAAGCCTACAGGTAGGTATTATCGCTCCCAGATGACGTTTTGTTGGCCTAGGATGCACCTTCTATGGGATCACTCCCCATCCAATCCCCACCAGGTGATCTGTCATGAATCACAGGTTGTTGGAACTAGATGGGACCACAGAGCTGAATGATACAGATGAAGGAACTGAGGCCTGAAGGCGGGGACAAACGTGTCCCAGGTCACAGAGCTGGCAAGTAGCTGAGTCGGGCTCGACTCGGGCTCCCAGATCCTGAGCTTGCTGCCAGTTCACTTCCCACACCCTGTGGTCTTGTGGCGCGTCGTAGCACGAAGGATACTTCACAGTCGTCTCAAGCAGAGGTGGGACGTAGGATTCACTTCCTGTGCCAGCTTTTAATGAACCCAGCATGGTCTCCTGAAGAGCTGTTTCAGAAGGAATCTGGGGCCACATCTGGGTTCAGTGGAAATTAGATCTGTAAATCATTTATGATGGCTGCCTCTGGCACAGGTGGAGAAGTGACAACCTGTATGCCAAGGACTTGGCATCATTGAGCTAATGCATCACGTTGACTTTCTGGATGTGTGCACAGTGAGCTCTCTGGAAGTGATATGAATATTGCAGAAGATTACAAGGTGAGATAAGGCCTTGCCCCCCTTATTTATTAAAATGAATCAAGAATCTTTTTGTGATGATTCAGCCAACCTATGGAAAGAAAAAGACACAGTAGCCTTAAACCGCAACAATGGAGAGCAGATGACAGGTGACACAAAGATGGTTTGGACTGACAATTTCTAGTTCACCTTTACTCAGGTGCTTTGCTCTGGGTGGCACATGGCTGGCCATACCCTTTACTTGGTGGATGGTCATAAGCTGGTACTTCTTTGAGATCTTTTTGCTACTTGGTAAAATGAAGGCTAAGTCCTTCCTCACAAGGTTGCCACGAGAAATTGAGAAAAATGTGAGTCAAGTACTCAGCACAATGTAATGCTCACCATTTGCACAATGTAAGGCTTAGCATTTGCTAAGCATTCTCTTAGTACTTGCTACCATTATAATATTGTATCTGCTCCCTTCTCTGTTGTCAGCATCTCTCTGTGTTGTTAAAGGGTTTGTAGCATTGGCCACCCAGAAACAGATTGCCAGCGGACACAGGTCCCCAACTCCAGGCTGTTGGTTTGGGGCAGAGTTTTGGAGTCCCTTGCTCTCAAAGAGATCCGAGGACCAGCATTCCAGCTGACAGAGAAGGGGAGAGCCGGGGTGGGAGAAGGGAGGCTGGAAAAGTTCTTAATTCCATAACACCTTTCACCCTCCAGTTCTCCTTCATGGGGATTCTCAAAGTCCACACCATCATCCTAAATGTTGGGGAAGAGCCAGAGACAATGAATGTGACGTTTACTGGGGGCTTGATGTTGAAGGATTGCACATTGCCTTGAATTACACGGGAGCAGTCTGCCTCCCAAGCCTGTTATTTCCACATTTATCAAAGTCCAAGGCATTTTTTTTAAATGAACGGGATCAAATGTACTTGAAAACAGAGCTAGTGGCCAGTCAGATCATAAGTCTTATAGCCCCTGACAAGTTACCTACATGATAGAAATGAAGGTTCTCAGAATCTGTGGGTTTTAGCTCTGCAAATGGGGAAGAAAAAATAAGGAAGCTAATACTGAGTGTCAGTACTCAGTACTTGGTGGTACTATGTGTCAGATGGCTTACGTAACATTATTCCACTTAATCTTCATAACAATGACACTTATAATACTTCCATTTAACAGTAATAATTAGCAGTGAAATGGCTGAAACTTGCCATACTAATAACTACCAGGTACTTTGTATAGATGCACGTGGGGATAATTTGCAGTCCTCAAAATCAGGAGAAAGAGAAATGTGAATTTGCTTTGCTGTCACTGAGTTTCATGTCCGTCTTGAGCCCCCAGCCTTTTGGGTAGGAGGACCGTAGTCCTCGCCCTTTCGGGTCCCTCCCAACTTCTCTGCCAGCCACTTTGTCCAAGCATGGGGCAGGAGCTGCAGGTGGAGGAAGGTGCCCTGGAGGCTGGGGACACCCAGCTCTCTCTCAGTTGTCTTCATCTGCCTCGGTGAATGCAGAGACCCCCTCATCCCCATCCCATCCTGGGCAGTCCCCACTGCCTCCCCTCTGTCCCACTCGAGACCTCATCAGGGCTTCCCGTTGCCCAGGCCACCTCCCGGGAACTGGGAGGAACCGCCTGTCATTCTGGGCCCACGTTGGGAGGCTGCCTCTGCCCGTCTTCTAGACGTCCCTGCTGCCCTCGTGCCCTGCTGTACGCAGAGACCTCGGTGCCCAGCGGGCACCATCGCATCCCCCCACCCCTGAGGCAATGAATGCTGCTGAGCAAATGGGAGAAAGGTAGCAAGAAAACCCCAGAATAGTATCCTGCAGTGTGCGTGAGCTCCAATCCTCCAGTAGCCCTGTGAGGTCAAAATAATTGGCCTTATTTAAGTGTGGCTATAGATGCCCAGAATGGACGTGGGCCTTGCCTGAGGTCATGCCCAGTTAAGGGTTAAATGGTAGCCCCGGGATGGGACTGGCTCCCCCATCTGTCTGACTGTGCGACCTAAAGATGGAGTATGGATTTTGCCAACTCATTTGATGAGTAGAGGCTGGCTGAGGTATTGCTTTGAGAATTCTGAGGCTGAATCTGAGCTTGGTGAGCTAAAACGTGCTGAGACTTATTAGGAATGTCTGCCATGGCCGTTGGACTGGGCAGAGGTCGCCCCTGGGCCACCAGTGCCATGCCATGCTCCTTAGAGTCTGCTTGTTAGAAATTCTGATGCCCATCTATTGGCTGGATAAATTAACGGAGACATGGATGACTTCATTAATGCCAGGTTTAGAGAAGGGGTTTGAGGTAGGAAGTGAGAGCGGTTGCTCCTGGCCTGTTCACAGGGGTCTTCAGAGGCCAGGCTGGGAAGCTAGAGATAAGAATGACCATGGAGACTGGGACCAGAGAAAAGCCTGGAATGCCGAACTCAGAGCCTGTGAGTCGCAAAAGGTTTGGGCCCAGGGGAGTAATGTAAGGAAACCCACATTTAACACCAGGATCTGGCAGCAAGGAGTTGAGGGGACTGAAAGAACAGCGTGGAGAGCATTATAATCACTGTGAGGTGTGGGGGAGGTGACCAGCCCACAGGAGAGGAAGGTCACAGTGACAAAGACAAGAAGATGTGGAGGGACAGCTCATAGGACTCGGTGGCTGGCAGAGGGCTCTTTTCCCCAGTGACTCACATGCTCCTTCCTTCTAGCTGAATTTCAGTTTTATTTTCAGCTCCAATCAGTGGTAATAGAGAAATCCAGGTGCTTTCTTTCCCTTGTTCCACATTCCTCTCTGCAGTGTCCCAGAGTCTAAGACTCCCCCATTATCCCAAAGACAAGGACTGGCAGCCCAGAGCAGAGAGGGGCCTGTGGCATCATGGCCAGCATCACAGTGGCCCCCATTTATGAGTGCTCTCGGTGTCCAGCCCAGGGTCGCCCTGCACAGACAGTATTCCCTTTAACCCCCAACAGCCCTAGGAGGTAGGAACTACTAGGATCTATGTTTTACAGGTGAGAAAACTGAGATTCAGAAACGCAAAGTAACTTGCCTAAAGTCACACAGCTAAGAAGTGGCAAATCTAGAAACAAAAATCATTTTTAAAAATAAAATCTAAGGGGCGCCTGGGTGGCTCAGTCAGTTAAGCATCCGACTTTGGCTCAGGTCATGGTCTCACAGTCCATGGGTTCGAGCCCCGCGTCGGGCTTTGCGCTGACAGCTCAGAGCCTGGAGCCTGCTTTGGATTCTGTGTCTTCCTGTCTCTCTGCCCCTCCCCTGCTTGTGTTCTGTCTCAGTCTCTCAAAAATAAATAAACGTTAAAAAAAAATTGGTTTTAAATCTAAGGGGTGCCTGGGTGGCTCAGTTAAGCATTTGACTCTTGATTTCAGCTCAGGTCAGGATCTCATGGTTCTTGAGTTCGAGCCCCACATCGGGCTGTGTGTTGACAATGCCCGAGCCTGCTTGGGATTCTCTTTCTCCCTCCCCTTCTGTCTGCCCCTCGCCCATTCATGCTTTCTCTCTTTCTCAAAATAAATATATAAACTTAAAAAAAAACCTAAAATCTAAAAAAATAATAAATAAATAAATAAATAAATAAATAAATAAATAAATTCTAAGTCCAAAACTTGCTCTCTTAACCGTATGCCTCTGGCTTAATTAAGCGATAACATTTTCACTAGTAGAAGTGAATTTAGAGAATTTCTACTCCCAACAGCTCCCTCACTTTCCAGAGGGAAAATCTGAGGCCACAAAGGGATATGTTTTGTCCAAGGTTACCAGCGACTTACAGGATGAGCTGGGACTTGAACTAGTAGAAGAAAGCATGAATCCACAGAACTTACTGTGTATTGCTTGTTGACCTCCTCTTGCACGGTCCGCCATTTTACCCCCTGTTGGATGCCATCCTGACAACTAACTTCTCAACAAGGCCTTAACAAGGACTGAATTCACGACATCTCCCTGTTCGCTCAGCCCTGTGACTCCCCATCCCCCTTGCTTAGAGATAGATGTTCAGCTGCACCTACAAGTTTCCCAGGCACATCATGTCTGCCCATTACCAGACTCACAATACCTGTGAGCATATCAGCTCCCACCTCTCATCTCCATGGCAGAGATGACTGTGTTATTACTTAGAGCAATCAGTGCACCCAGTGGCCTCTAGAACTCGGCTCATAATGGCATAGTGAATGGAGAAAATTAGAGCTGAATGCATTCGTGGCGAAAATTCCTCCACGTTAGATGGGGCCCTTCTCTGAGTGGCCCATGGCAGATGTTCACATGGAACCCACTTGCAGGGCCACCTTGACACCTCTGAGGAGCAGGGCTGTCTCCCACTCTGGTCACACTTCAGAGAGCTCTCCATCCCTAGACCCTGGCCCTCCTGAGTCCTGCCTGGAAGGAGCTTGTGTGTCTGCATGCCTCCTATAGCACCTCACAAGTACACAGCCTTGACCCTGCAGGTAAGGAGGCTGGGGGATATAGTGGTTGATTGCACAGGCTCTTATGTTGAATGAATATGCTTTCAAGTTCCAACTTTGCCCCTCATGCCGGGCAAGCTGGTCAACCTCCCTGAGTCTCCGTGCCCTTGTGTGTAAAATGGGAATAATTGCTACATATGCCATGGGATGGCCACATGAATGAAAGGTGATCATGTATCGAGGTGTTTGAATCGGTCCCTGGTATACAGTAGGTGTCCAACAAACAGTGGCAGCAGCAGCAGCAACAATAATAATAACAATAGTAGTAAAGTTTACTTCTGTGTAACCTTCACAGTACCTTGCACATATTAGGTGCTGTAATAAGATGTTGTGATTAAAATAGTGGTGATACTGATACTGTAATGATAATGGTGGGAAGGAGGAGAAGAGGCGAAGATTTAAAAGTCCTAATGGATCTTAGAAATCACAGGGCAGCAGTTTGTCACAATGGAAATTGAATGAACTTTGGAACCAGACAGTTAAGACAGTTGTGCTGCAATTTATTATCACTCTGTGTGACCAGGAGAAGTTACTTCATCGCTCCTAGTCTGGGCCTCCGTCCCTCATTTTCTATAAGGCTGTTGGCAGGAGTAAATGAAGCCATGCTCCTAAAGTGCTTAGCACAGTTCTTGGCCTAGCACACATTCAATTTATAGCAGGCGTTGCTGTTATTCTTGCCAGTACATTTCTGGGCTCCCCACCCACGGATTAGCACTCCCCTTGAGAGCGGGGTTGTGTACTGCTTTGTATGTGGGCCTTGAAGGACAGACGAGCTACCGGTTTATCATTGCAAGTGGAGGTAAATGCTCTGAAGAAAGCCAACAAGTTGCACGATACAGAATAATGTGGGATGGGTGAGGGATATTAGTTTCTCATCGCTGTGGTGGCCAATTATCACAAATTTAGTAGCTAAAACAACACGAATGTATTATTTTATATATAGTTCCAGAGGTCAGAAATCAGAAGTAGGTTCCAAGGGGCTAAAACCAAGGGGTTGCAGGGCTGTGTTCCTTGGGGAGAATGTGTCTCCTCCCCTTTTCCTGCTTCTGGATGCTACCTGCATTCCTTGTCCTGTGGCTCCTTCCTCCACCTTCAAGCTCTGCTTCTGTCTTCATACCGCCTTTCTCTGCCTCTCGTCCACCAGCCTCCAATAAGGACCCTTGCAATTACAGTGGGCCCACCTGGATAATTCCAGATAATCTCTCCATCTCAAAAATCCTTGATATAGTTACATTTGCAAAGTCCCTTTTACCATGTGAAGTAACATATTCATAGGTTCCAGGGATTAGGACATGGGCATCCTTCCGGGGCCATTTTCAACCTCACAGGGGCTATCTACTTTAGGTAGGCTCTGTGCTTGCCATCACTAGGCTCAGTGCTTGGTACAGCAGAAGCCATGAATGAATGAATGAATGAATGAACGAACAAACGAACGAACGAATGAACGAACAGCAGAGAAAGAGAGGGAAAGTGACAAGACTAGGCTGGCCCAAACAGTCCAGACTTGCAGTGAGCTGCCATGGGTCCCCTGAGAACCTGTTGCTTTGTTACAGATGTGCCCTGAAGCATCAAAGGTCAAAACTGCCAGAAAGTTAAACCTTGCAACCTCATTGTGCCCTAGAGCTGAAAGTCAGGGAGGGACCTATGGAACCAACCATGTACTGGCCCCCCCATGCAGGATGCTTTATCTAATCCACAGCCCTCTGTTCCAACATCCACTGTTGTCTCCATTTCTCAGAGAGGGACGAAGGCACAGAGAAGTGCAGTCGCTCACCTGAGGCCACACAGCTAGAGGACGGCAGGGCCAGTGAGACTTGATACTAACTACCTGACAGTCGAGCCAGCACTCTTATTTCTCTCCTGCACATTTAATAAACCCACTCCTGGGGCTGCCCAGCGTTATCCTCAAGGGAACGTCCTATTTCCCTGCTGGATTATATGTATGATTTTGCAGTCTTGCAAGATTTTAAAAAGCACGCATCAGCTTCTGGCTGTGCTTGTCACTCATTCGTGCCTGTGGGCATGCCCTGTCATTTAACAAGGTGGAGTTGGGGGAAAGGCAGGACCAAGGGAGAGCTCCCACCTTCCTCCCCAAACCCTTCAGCTCCCTGGATTGCGGCTGCTCTGCACAGCTGCCCTGGGGAAGAGGTACAAGACTCCGCCAGGAGGGCCTGGTAGCTTTGCAGAGCAGACCGTTCCCTGCTCACATACCGAGGCTGCTTCCCGTGACTCCGTGTGATTGCACATGGCCACAGGTTGAGCTCCAAGTTCAGCCCAAAGGGAGAAAGAGTGTATTGTGCAGAGGCTCAGCATCCAGACTTGGGAATTAGACCAGGGTTCTTCGTGCTCCTCTGCTTCTTGCTGATGGCCTTGGGCATGTCACTTCTCCTCCGACCCTGTTTCCTCATCTGATAAAATGGGTATAATAATGGTGTTTACCTAGGGGAGCCTGGGTGGCTCAGTCGGTTAGCGTCTGACTTTGGCTCAGGTCACGATCTCATGGTTTGTGGGTTTGAGCCCCACGTCAGGCTCTAGGCTGACAGCTCAGAGCCTGGAGCCTGCTTCAGATTCTGTGGCTCCATCTCTCTCTGCCCCTCCCCTGCTTCCTCTCTCACTCTCTCTCTTTGTCTCTCTCTCAAAAATAAACATTAAAATAATGATAATAACGGTGTTTACCTTTTCAATAAAATGAGACAATACTTTCATATTAGCGTTAGCATGATTCCGAACACCTAAAAAGTACCAGTAAGTACTGTTTGTTGTTACCCAATTTAATCAGGTATTCAGAGTCTCAAATCAATTAATTCACATATTTATTGAGCACCTACTCTGTGCCAGGCACTGTTTGACGCTAGGAGTACAGCAGGAAATCACAACATCCCCGTCTTCATTGAGCCTGCATACTGGTGTGGTAGAGACACCCAATACAGAAATAAACATGTCAATTCAGAGATACAAGTGTTCTGAAGGAACACTAAGCAGGCTAAGGGGTGGAGAGTGCCTGTGGGCGTGTTTATTTTAGACTGGGTGTCCAAGGAAGGCTTCTCAGAGAAGGTGATATGGGCTCCCAGACTTGAATGAGAAGAGTATAGGAAGATGCTTCGTGATTTGCTTAAATTATTCTTTTTCTGTGGGCTGATTCTGGCCTGGGAGTCCCCTGGCCTTCAGGATCTGAAATCTGGCTAGAGCAGTGGACGTTGCAGTCACACAGTCGAGGGTCTAACCTCAGCTCTGCCACTCTTGAGATGCATGGCTTAGAGTGGGTGGCTTTACCTCTCTGAATGCCCCTTTCCTCCTCTGCCTCATGGATATGGGGATGGCTCAGAACTGCCCGGAAGGGCATGGGGATCAGAAGAGAAAACACAGGAAGTGTGAGCAGAGGCCCTGGCACAAAGCGCACACTTTGTAATTGGGACGTGCTGGTATTTGTGTTATTGGATGGGAGTTTGGCAACTCAGAGCAAGTAGGGATGACCTTGAATGTGAATGGAAGGCAGCTGGAAACTTCTACGCTTCCCTGGCCTTGCCTGGGGAAGACCCGGGAGCTGTCATCCCAAAAAACCCTAATATCTGGTTTTGGCCAAAGTCACTCCCAGCCAGGGCGTCAACTGGGATTGTTACCAGACACAGGTGCTCACAGGGAAAGCCTGGGGACCAGAGATTCAGACCCTGCTGATTGAACCTCAGGGCTAGGAGGCAGACAAAGCAAGTGTGGGCAAGCAAGTCTGGAGTCAGAAATGAGCTCCCCGTTGAGGGGGTGGCTGGCTGGCTTTCACTGAACCATGTCTATTGAGTTAGTCAGGGCTTAGAAGCTGGGCTCTAGTTTATGGTTTGGTGATGGTCAGTGTTGATGGGGGGCACTGGCTTACAGGGTGATGGGAGGGATGGGAAGTTTCTAGTCTTACACTGAAATGCCCATGCCTACCCCGCCCCCCGCCCCCACAGCTATCACCAACCCAGCTGGGAGGGAATTACTAGTATGTTGACTATTCCTGAAACTGTCTGTATTTGAAATGATTGGGTCCTCTGCCCGATGTATTAGTCATAACAGTACAACTGCTGTAACAAATAGCCCCAGAGTTTCAGTGGCTGAACACAACAATAGTTGATTTTTCCCCAGCCCACCTTCCTCTTTCCAAATACTAAGCACATTCTATTAAACTGGTATCACAACATGATATCACATGGATATACTTACCTGCCCTCCTCCCTGCCCACCCCCCACCACCACACGTAGATTGCAAGTAGTACCTGGAGATCAGAGACGCTCTTCATCACCTTTGACACAGTCGTAGGCGTGGGTAAGAATCTGTCAAATTTGAAGGATTGGATGCAACCTGTGCTGCACCCGAAAGCACCACATGGCACAACAGAATGCTTGCCGTTGTTGCTCTGCACCTGGGTTTTCTCATCCACAAAATGAGGAGGGAAATTCAGTCCTCCGTGGCCCGTCTGGCAGATTTTAACTAGCACCTCTGCGGAGTGCTGAGCACGGCACCTGGCGTGGTGTAGGTGCTGAGTGAATGGCGGACTTCATTAACACGGCTGTGCTATGAGCTGGGGCGAACATGAGAGAAGAAGCCTGGGACATAATGCCTGCCTTCTGCAGGCTTCCCTCCTAGTTGGGGAGAGGAAAAAACCCTGTTCCAACTAAAGAAGGGAATCGAAGCCAGCACAGACTGCCAGTGTGCTTGAATATGTGCAGGTTATCTCCGGACCAGTTGAGGAGAATCTGGACGCTGGATGCCTCAGATGAGGAGAGCCAGAGGTCAGGAGGTGAAGGAAAGTGGCTCACTTTTTCCAAGAGACTTAAATTTTGCTGTGTACATGTCTGTATAGTTGGAATTTACCGCCAGCTTACACTACCCTTTAGAATAGAGTGTGTGTACTAGGAAAGTGTGGGCAAGTGGCTTGGTCCACGGGGGTGGGGGTGGAAGAAGGGAGCCCTGAGAGCAGAAAAGACTGTCCTGAATCCATCCAGCTTGTACCTACCAACCTCCTGTGTCTCTGAGACCCCACACATCCCAGCATGAAGCAGAACTCCTCACAGGGATTCACCTCACCAACTCCCCGGAATGTTTCCCGGAAAGAACCTGCCATTTGCTTCCTGCATCTCCAGCACCTAATGGAGTTATCATGAAGAGGGAGCATTTTTAATTTACTCTGGAGGGGTGTGTGGAGGCCTGGTAACACCGCCTTCCATCTCAGTGACAACAAACTCATTCTTCACTATAATTAAAATGTCAGTTTGATAAATAATTCCATCAGCCCCCTTCCACCTATGAATAGCTTCCTGCTATAATTGTTCACATTCTGCTGAATTAGAAGTATTCAAGGGAGAATTTAAGAGGTATTTAGGCAACAAAGATAAATTGGGTGCATTTTCCACCCTCCCACAATCCCTCATTAAGCAAGACATCATCCCTGGCTGGGGTCCTTCTTCCCAGTGCTCTCAGCAACTCTTTCCCAGAGTAGAGGGAGGTGGGGGTGGGCGGGCGGGGTGCTGCCTCAGCGTGAGCCTCCGAGAGGTCTGGATTTTGGGAATGTGTGTTAGGGGACTTCCCTTCCCAGCCATTACTGTGGAAAAGGGAGGAGAGGTGGGAGATTGCAGGAAAAATACAGGCTCGAGGTTCAGGAGGGATCTGAGCTAGGAAATACCAATTAGCCTTTCCGGACCTCTGTTGTATAACAGAAAACAAGATTACCCATAAGAGATGGAGTTAGGATATAATTCATGCTCAACAAGGAGTCACCTGACATTGTTCGAAGGCCTTCTCATTTTACAGATGAAGGACACAAGGCTCCAAAAAAGGTGACTTCCCCTACATGACACCTAGACACGGGCAGCACCAGGGTCTTTAAATACTCAGTGATGCCCAGCACAGTATGAGGCACACAGTAGGAGCTTCACAAACGTTCCTGTCTTTCCTGATTTTTGTTGGCTCTTCCTCCTTCCTAATAAATGACATCCATTGAGATGGTGTAGGGTGCACAGAGCCAGCCCCAGGGTGCAGAACACCTTGGGAAGTGCCCCGGATCACCCCTTGCCTTGGGTAGAAAGAGACGGCATTTGGCTCTTCCGTCTCCAGGAAAGCGGTATAGCTGTGTGGTTAAGAGCATAGCGCTTTGTAGTCAGAACACTGGGGTTCAAAGACAGCCTCTCCCACCACGGGGTTGGACATGCTATAGACTCTATTTCAATGCAGTTTCCTTACCTATAAATTGGAAACAACTGTAGTCTTCTCTCAAGGACTTATGAAAGGCAGGACCTGGCCCAGGGTCCACATATGGTTTTAAGTGCTCTGTGCGTAGCTGGAAGGGGGGGAGCATCAGGTCAACCCAGTTGAGCCACCCCTTCTTCAGAAGGACCCCCCCCCCCAGGATACCTCCTTCAGCACATATATAAAGGTCCACTTCAAGGCCACCAAAATTCTGTCGGATAAAATCCAGCTCCCCAGGCCTGGCCCCTTCCAAGAGTCCTGAGGGACAGGTGTTCACTGGTTTTCATGGGGCTTAGCTGGGGCTAGGGGTTGGAGGGGTGAGGAGTGGAGGTAGGGGTGGGGACAGAGTATGGGACCGTTGTGGGCACTCAGTTGTGTGTCTGCTCTGAAGGACGGCCCATGGATTGGGAGCTAGGTCTGAGAGGACTGCATCCAGTTTCATCAGTAGGGGAATCCATGAAAATAACTCACATGCAAATGTGATTAGCCAAAGAGGCAGATAACCCTGCACACTGCCCACACTCCCCAGGTTCCCCACCCCTGAGCCATCTGAGAAGAGGTGCTCTCTCCTAGGGAAAGGCTCTGGGATCTACTGAGCAAGGGAGCACTATATTTGCACTGAGCACTTTGCCTAGAAGTGCTTGAGAGAGAGGCCCAAGATGATGAGAAGAAGGGACTTCTGCATCTCCCCCTGCAGGCCTCTCAGAGCTGATACCTTGCCCTTCAGCAGGACTAACTCTCCAGGATGCAGTCTGACAGCCAGTGTGCTTGGGTTTTAGAACATGGAAGGAAGGGGAGAGGAGAAGGAGCTAGCACCTACTGAACACCTATGCTAGCTCATTTGGTCTTCATGAGAACTCTGCCAGATAAGTCTTTTTATCCCATTTGACAGGAGGGGGACGGGGACTTAGATACCAAGGATAATCTTGCCAAGGTCACGCTGTTAGCAAATGTCTAGATTTGAAGCCAGGTCTGTGACTCCAAAGAGCCAGGCTCTTTACAGTCTATCAGTCATCCCTTTACATTGCTCGAGTTTGCATCACGGGAAGAGACATGCAGTCCTCTCCCCCAGTCTCAAGGAAGGCATGTGTCCGGGGAAGTGTGCTAAGGGGGTTGGGTGGGTGGTAGGGTAGCAGACCTCATCTAAGTTCATTCCGAACAGGGTTGTCGGGGTTCCAAATACCAAACTGCTTGAGGTGCCTTCTCAGCAGTAAGATGCAGGGACCCAAAAAGCTGTTGCTGAAGCTACAGGGTTTTGAGAGCAGGGGTCTGAAAGCAGAGAAAGGAAGCAGCACGCAAAGGGTCTGTTTATTCTCATATACTCAAGAAAGAGCCAGTCATCCAAACAGTTTACTCTAGAAGATTAGAATCCCCCACCCCCACCCGTATACAGGCAGGCTCCTGTGTCCACTTGTAAATCAGCACATTTCTCTCTGCGAACACGGCTGCCCTGCGCCATGCCTGCCCATGCGCCCAGGCTGTGAGGCCACGGCCGCTATATGGAAATCCTATCACATTTTTCATAGCTGCTTCTTAGACCAAGAGCTAAGGGAGAAAGTCCTGCCATAGAGACCTATGACAGACTACAGTGTCACTTAAGAGACTCACATGTTCTGGAGGTCTCATGCAGGATGCTATGCGGAAACCAGGACTCCAGGCTGAGCCACAGTCAAGCAGAAAAGAAATGGCATCACAAAAAAATACCATCTGAAACAGCATGGAATGTGGGAGAGAGCACTGGACTAGGAGCCAGGGTGCCAGGGTGCCAGCTAGTGACCCCCGGCGAGTACCTTCCTTCCCCTGGGCCTCAGCCATCTGCAGACAGGTTGTACTGGACAGCAGCTTCAAAGCTGCCTACACACCCCTCCAGCTCGGGACCTGCTTAGTCCACGGGATTCTGGTGGGCCTGATCTGGAGCTGTGACCAAGGCCAAATGTGTGCAGGAAATGGGGATTCTGGAGACCAAAGGAAGGTACCTCCAAGGTCCCCAACCAATTGAACTGGAAGCGGATGTACGCCCGAGCTTCTGGGAAGTAGGCAGGCCGAGCAAAGGAGAGTGGATGGTGTTAGCCAACACTAAGTGTGCACTTGCTGTGGACCAGGCAATCAATGCTCGGTGTGTAATATAGATTCACTCCTCTGCCACACGATCAGGCTGTAGGTGACTTTTACAGAGAAAATGAGGCACACAGAACTTCAGCGACGTGTCAACCGCTGGAGGGAAGAGCCAGGGTTTGGACTCAGCTGCCTTGGCTCCGGCATCTGTGGCCCTCACTCGTCACTGCCGGTTTTCTTGTCTCCATTGTGATAGGTCCAGAGCCATCACCCAGAACAAGCATTTGGCCCCCAGAGCGCTCATCAGCGGTGGGAGGCTGGCTCAGTCCAGTTTAAAGGACGGGAGCAGGACAGGCACTCGCAGCTCTGGCAGTCCTCTGACTAAACCAAGGCAGAAGGGACAAATGGAGGGGCCTGACTCTCCTCCTTTCCTCCTAGTGAGAGAAGAGCTGTCAGGCTTGTTGCATGGTTGAGTCAGCCGTCTCGAAACCATCTAATCGAAACCTCGCCACTGAGCCCCACTTCCCATCACGCGGAGGAGCTGCCCCATGTCCCTCCTTTATCTTCGTTTGCGAAGAGGCCTCTCCCCCGTTTCCCTCCCCCGCCACACACCCGGCTCCACCCCACCTCCTGCTGGAATGGACAATCATGGGTTTTAGAAATGGGATAAATCTGGAAGATGAATGTATTCATGAGCCCATAAAGGGGTCATGAATCACTGGCCCCAATTACTGCCTTCAGTCCTGACAGGATGAATTCCCTCAAGCAGATTCTCCTTGTCAGACAGACACGGGAGGCAGTGCCACTACGAGTCTTGGGCCACGGATAACATCATTATTCCACACCAGGCTGGTTGCAGTTTCCCAAGCCGCCTCCACTTAATTTGTGGCTCACTTCCGATGCTGCAGAGAAATAAAAGTAAAATTATGTGTGTGTGTACATGAGTGTGTGTGTGTGTGTGTGTGAGAGAGAGAGAGAGAGAGAGAGAGAAGAGAGGAAGACAAAATGGGGAAGCTTTCATGCCACATGGAAAGGAGACAAGATAAATGCTCTGAATCTGATTTCAAAAACTGTTTGAAAACCCTGTCCGGAATTGTCAGAAACAGCCCTGGCGTCCACGGGAAATGTATCATTGCCAAGCCCTGTGCCTCTGAACTCTGCAGCCCCCATCCTGCCTCCCAGTGACTTGTTTAGAACTACTTCAAATCAGAACAAATCACAGCCAACTTCACTCTCTCTCCAGCCCCTCAATCACTCGTAATCAGACCGTGTATTTTAGCAACAAAATCTTCCCTGGCTGAGCAGCTCATTCATCTGCCTTCTGCAAGCTCAACACCCTTTGAATGGGAGATGAGGGGAAAACCACCTGCTTCTCTGGCAGCCAGGGAAGCTGGGAGAAGGGGAGAGATTTCCAGCCCTCCTCTGCCTGCTCCATGACCAGAGGGAGCCCAGACCCACAGGAACAGGCAAGAGAGGAGGCAATCAACCAGGGGAGTGCTGGAGGGGGGGGGGGTCATCTGAATCCACATTTGTTGAACACCTGCCCTTCGCCAGACACCTGTATGGCCTCCAGGTTCAAATTCTATCACTGCTGTTTTTTCAGCCATGTGACCCCAGACACATGACCTAGTCCTGTGAGTAGAGAAGCAAACCCACAGAATCAATGACTAGAAGAAGCAGAGAATCAAGATTCGGATAGACCTGGTTTGATTTCTCACTCCAGCTCTCGGGAAGCAAGTCCCTTCTCTGAGCCTTATGTTTCTAACCTGTTAAATGGGGACAATAATACTTATGTTTAGAATAGAGACGGTAATACCTGCTTGGCCTCTCTCACAGGGTTTTGTAAGGATCAAAGGAGCAAGAGAGGTGAACACACTCCGAGTCTTACAAGCGAATGGCAGAGGTGTTATTTAAGCATTAGGAACCTTGTACAAACACCCATGCCCTTGGAACCAGTGAGCTCATGTGGCTCAAACTGCACACACTCAGGCCTGGGGCAGGGCCTGTTTCCAGGGACACCCACAGTTGAGAAAGGGGAGGCTTGGGAGGTTGCAGAAGAAGAGATCTCTGTCTTGCACAGACAGGGGAGGCCTGGGAGGTGCCTGAGGGGATCCTTCACACTTCTGAAGGGCCCTCCACAAGAACAGGGGCTGTCCTGCTCTGCATGGGACCAGTGGACAGAAGTCAGCAGAGGCTGTGCAGGGGGAGGGCCTTTGGGCCATTTCAGATGCCAAAATCGAAACCAGATATTGAGAGTGCAGACAGGCCCCGAAGCACATCCGATGTGCCCCCTCCGGTACCCCTCCCTGCGCATGTGCACGGTAGAAGAGGGTGGTGGGAGGGGAAGACAGGACAGGGAACATAAGGCTGAGGTCCCAGACCATAAGTAAGGCTGTTTCTAGACCTATAGGCCTACACAGACCCAAATGGCTGCTTTAGGGTCAAGGCCCACTGATGTTCTCTTAGAACCAGAGGCTTGGAGAGCACTAGACCACGTGCCAGACAGAAGGGACTCACTCCTTCCTCCAGCAAATTTTGCCTCTAAAAATTTGCCATCAGTTTGTGAGTGAAGGCCGAAACGGCCATTAAAATGACCTCATCTAGTCCCAGGCATAATGTAAATGCTCAGTAAATGCTAGCTATTATGGTTACACTAGAGAGAGAAGTTGTCACACCACACCGTGCCTCTCATTCGGACACGGCCCAGCAGGCTTTCCTGGCCCCTGGAATTTCGAGCCTCGAGCCATGTAGTGGTGGCCTGTGCTTAGTTTTCTGACCTCTCAAATGAGACCAGGGCAGATAATGTCTTACCACTGCCCAGTTCTTCAGAGTTACAGCCCCTGTATCTCAGAAAATGAGTCTCCCATCACCAGAGGCAATCAAGCAGAGCCTTTCTGGTTATAGGTGGAGGAGGAGGCAGTTGCCAAGGGAAGCGCAGAGGTGCCCTTTCACTCCCAAGATTCCATGATGCTCAGGACTGTGAGATGGACATGAGCATATGATGGGTCTGGGAGCAGGGAGCTAAAAGTCAGAACACCGTGAATGGGAAAGTAGAAGAGACTAGAGAACCCAGGAAGCCAAAATGATGATTTTAACCTAAATATATTTTCCTTCTTTTCTTCCTTGCTCCAGCACTGACCTGAGTTACTTGAATGAGGACAGAGGGCTTAATCAAAGAGTCCTTATTGAATGGAAATAGAACAGCACTTCCTTGCTTTTAAAACCATTCACTTTCCACCACCTACACCCTTCAGGAGAAAACTAGGGCTCTTTAACTTGGTACTCAAGATCCGCGTCAATCCTGAGCTAATATTTATTGAGTGTGTGTGTGACAGACACTATTACAGGCACCAGCTCATTTAATCTTTATAAAAACAACTCTGTGGGGTGGGTTCCCCTATTGTGACCACTCCAGATAAAGGAACCGAAGCCCAGAGAGGTCAATTAACTTTCTCAGGGTCACACAGCTAGTTAGTGATAGAGCTCGGACTTGAATTCGGGCTAACTAGTCCTTGCACTGCTGTTCTTAACCCATACTTTATTCAGCATGGCCTTGGCCTGCCTCTCCAGCCTCACCTTAACTTGCTCACCACTTGGAACTCTTGGCCAGTGCCACATGGATTGACCTACATTTCCCTGAGTACATCATGCTGTATTTTGCACAGGCTGTTCCCTCTCCCAAATGCCCTTCTTCCCACTCTTTCTCCCAAGTCCTACTTGTTCTTTAAGATCCAGTGTAAGGTCCCCCTACTCTTGGGAGCCATTTTTGAGCTCTGTGCACCCATGCCCGTCCCCACTCCACCTCCCCCATCCCCAGTCCAACACCTCGAAGCTGAGGATTTCCTTGTCATCTTCTTCTAGAACATGTCTCCTTTGTTGCTGTCTCCCAAGCGCCCAGCTTGATGTCTTGCGTTCAGTGGAAATGTACTATTTGCAGGGGCAGGACAGCAAATGGTTAGAGCTTAAGCTCTAGAACCAAAAGGGTCTGATTCAAATGTCCATTCTGCCATTTGTTAGCTATGTGACCCTGAGCAAGTCAGCCAGCTGTTTGGAGCCTCTGTTTCCTCTTCTATGAACTTGATTTAATAGTAAATAGATGCACCTGCAATGTCCTTGTGCTGATTCGTTGAGATCGCTCATATAAATTGATTAGCACAGTGCTTGGCATGCAGTGAGCAGATGGCCAATCAATGTTTGGAAACACCGCACCTCAGAATTGGGCTGGAATCAGACAGACTTAGTTCTGAATCCCAGCTTCACCACTTAACCATCTCTGTGACCTTGGACAAGTCACTCACTTTGAGTGTGTTTCCCCATCTAGCAAGCAGGCTTGCTCTTAGGGCTCAGTTCAGCAGACTTTTGTGCCTAGCACACAGCGAGCACTCAGTCGGTATTCCCTCCATTATGTAAGTGCGTGTTTGTTGAATTAGGCCTGCCATGGGCTCGGCAATGGCACTTAATGACATGAAATCTCACATGGGAGGCTGGCCTGGGCCAACCCAGAGTGAGACTGCGGGGTCAGACTCCCAGCTACAAGCATTCAAGGGAAAGAGGGCTCTGGGAGGATGGAGGGAGGGCACCGAACTGCCTGGACAAGAAGGGGCCTCTCTTGCTTTTATAGATCTGCCTTTCTCAAGAGGTGATCCCAGGTCACCTGTGGCATCTCTGGGAGGAGGTGTGGGCAAGGGATAGAGCACAGACTGGGGACCAGATAGCCCTAGCATAGGCTTAAGTTCTGCCATGGACCCTCTGTGTGGTCTTGGCAGGTTGTGTGCCCTCAGACTTTAAAACAGGATTATAAATGCAGTACCAATGCCATTGCAACATCATTGCAGAGAGCGTGGCTGCCGTTGCCACGTTTGAGACACCTTATAGGTAGGTGTTCGACAAAAGTCTGTTCCTGTGCCCTGTCTCCAGAGAAGTCCTGTACCAGTTCCTACGCCAGGACTGTGGGCTGAGCAGCAGTGCCTTTTAAATACACCAGTTCCAGGTTTGGAGCTGATGGGGCACGTGTTGGGGACAGCTGGGAGTCACAGCGTTGTGGAGGAGAATATGGCTTCATGAAAATAACATTTGGAAGTAATTATGGGAGCAATGGATCAGAACCACAGTCAGCTGCCAGCCATCCCCGGAGACAGAACTGGAGACGGAGGCTGAGGGTGGGGGGCCTTGCCTGGAGCTGGATTAGAGCCCCCCATGGGACATCAGGCTGGCCTCAGCCCTGCCCTCAAGCTGCACACCCTCTCTTACGATAAGACAGCTTGTCTGTGCAGGGATCCTCTGAGTTCTTAATCCTAACAGGATGTAAGTTGTTTTAAAAAGTCACATGAGATGAAAGGAGGAAATGGAATGAAATCAGGAGGCAAGTAAGGGCAGAAACAATAAGAACATTAGCAGTGGACAAAGCAAGAAGAAATTCCATCATGACATTCCAGTAGTCACCTGCTCTCTGTCCCCAGCCCTGGGCTGGGTGCTGTGGACCAAGACAGACGGGCCCTGACTCCTGTGCTCAGACGGGCAGAAGGTGTTGGAACGTGTGCTTTGCACTGTAAAGGAGGCATCACAGCATGTAAGGGATCATCAGTGCAGCTTTCAGATATGGGGGAAGATATCCTCGAAGAGGTGGAGCCTGTCTGGCATCCAACCTGGGCCTTGAGCCTGGTAGAGAGAGCAGTGACACAGGCAGTAAAGGGACAGAAGCTGCCAGCCGACTGAGCGGGCTCTGGGAGGACCACGCGGAGGTCAGCGTCAAATGACCTCCCCCAGGACTGTCACCACTTAGATGAGGCAGGCGGCTACCTCTGTGTGTGCCTGGAAGCCCAGGTGCTCACCTTGCACCACACGCGAACATTTCTGTGGTGCCTTGAAGTTCTAGAACTCTGACTGTTTAAGATCAGATCCCGCACAAAGCCTGGGTGTCCTTTGCTTTTAAGGCCAGCCTGTCAACAAATCCTTATCACGGGTCCCCATGCCCTGGCACGGGTCCCCATGCCCTGGCACGGCTGCACTCAGACCCCATAGCCAAGCCCTGGTGCTAAGGGAGACACTAACAGTCTCATCACTGTCTGTTTGGGATGCCGAGAGGGGCTCCTGGCTCACTTCCTGGCTCTAGCAGAGGCTAGAAGATGGCAGCTGCAAAAGCCCTCAGGATTGGAGGGAAATTTGGAGGGCTGGGCAGCCACCATCTGCCACATGGGCTGCGATGTCTGGGGTGACAAAACGTTGCCAAAGGGCTGCAACAGTGACCTCGGTTTCTCTTGAGCGTCCCTCCGGTGGCCCCCTCGTTCAGTGGAGAGCACAAGTAAGGGCTCTCGCTAGAGGCTGACCACCCAGTGCTGTGGTTGCCAGGAACCTAGGATAGTGTCAGCCCTCCAGGACCAGCACAGCAGCCATTCTTGTGCTGCCTCTCAGTGCCAGCCACCGCAGCAGGCTTTTCCCATATTATCCCATTTAAGCTGCCCCCAGCACGGGCAGCTGGGTCTTAATATTTACAGGGATCTGACGAGCAAACCGGACCCAGGGAGGAGGACTCTCCCAGGGGCACATCACTGAGTGCCAGTTCTGGGCTGCAAACCCCAAGCTTCCTGATTCCAACGCACGTAGTCTCGGCGTTCTGCACCTGGTCTCTCGGCTAGTGAGCTCTCTCTCCTCTCTGCCCCCAGAGTCAGCGAGTCGAGATGGCATCTCAACAAGAGATATCTCAGATGTCCCCATCTGAGAAAGGCTAGCTCCTTTCAGGGCCAGGTGAGACTCCCGCAGTAGCTGGGGTACCCAGCCAGGTGGAGGGCTGAGGGAGTGGGGTTCTGCCTGCCCCCGACCTGTTCCAGGACATCTTTCAAGTGGATAATGTGTGGATGAGGCCCCTTGATAAGGACCAAATCCCTTCCCGTTGCTTGGCAACCCCGCTTACAAGTCATAGCAGAGAAGTAATTTACAGGAATTCAAAGTGTCGCTAGAGGTTCTGCTGAGCCGAATTGGTGCAAAGAGGAGCCGTGATGATCCAAATCCCACCTTTGGAGGGAAGGAGGGGCAGAAGAAAAAGCTTCCACTCTCCTTACCTCGTAGTCGAGGGCCTTGAACTCAGGTGCATTGACCATTTTCTCTTATTTACTGATTCGACATTGACCCCCTACTATGTGGCAGGCCCTGTGCTGGGAGCCAGGCGCACAGTGACAGACGAGACAGATGCCATCTCTAGATGCACAGAACTCACAGAGGCAGACAAGTGAACAGAGGGTCACAACACATGTGACACAATAGGAGATGCATGGCGATTTGGGTAGGAGCCCCAGGGAGGGCAAGGGATACAAATATGGGCAAGTGAGGGCAGGGCTCATGGAGGTGACCAGTTAGCCACAGGGGGACGGCGAGTTTCCCAGTGAGGAGCCAGCATGAGTGAGGGTGGGCAGGGAGAGAGCCTGGCATACTTGGGAATTCCATGTGGTAGGGAAAGGGCTCCTGCTGAGGCTGCAGGATACACGGAGCCCAGGTCAGACAGAGTCCTGAATGCCAAGCAAAAGCACCTGGACTTTGGTATCCCAGCCCATGGGTGTTATTGACAGGGAGGACAGGGCACAAAATCTGTGTTTCAGGAAAACCACTCACTCTGGCTTTACTTTTACTATTGGAGGGTAGACTGGGGGAGAAACAAGAGGTGGAAGGGAGGAGACTGGGGGTATGGCAGCCAATTGGGACATTGCTAAAGGCAAGAACTCATGGGTCCTGAACTAAGGAGGAGACAAAAGGACAAATTCAAGAGACCGGAGGAAGTCAAATCCGCCCAGGAGGGAATGATGGACAGTAGGGACCTCGAAGGCGTCTGACGTGATCAACAGGTGGCGCCACTTGCTAGAGCTGGGGGGCTGGGATGCATCTGCTTTCAGGGAAATTTCCTCGGGTCCTATCCATCAGGATTGTTTTGGTTGCCAGTGACGGAAAGTCAGCTGGAATGAGATTAGGGAACATACTGATTCATGACCTTTAGGAAAAATAGGGTGGGGTGTAACGGAGCCGCAGTAGCCCTGCCTAAAAGGTCCATGGGGCAGCACCATATTGGACACAGAGCAGTGGAGGGGTTCTGGAGCAGAGCAGCAGAAGGAAACTGCAGACACCACACTGAGCTGAGCAGGATATTAGGATCCTTGGCCCAGAGCCCATCTTGACCTTCACTGTGGCTCATGTCACACTGCAGGGAGAGATGCCAAAGGGCAGTTGGGAATGGCAAGCCTTTTTGCAAACGTGGGCTGTGTTGTCCCCAAGAAGGGAGGAGGAGCCAGCACGAGGAAGTGTAAGCCACAGAAAAATAATGTTCTCTGCTCATTCCAGTACCTAATGGAAGTTGGAGACCCTCCTTCAGGAGCTACCTTTGGGAGCCCTTGACGCAGGGCGGCTCAGGCATATCCCAGATCTGCGCTTCCCTGACTTAGTCTGTCACCCAGCTGCAATGACTGAGAACTGCATCAAGACAGGTTTGGCCCCCAGGAGAGGACCAGCTAATGCACGCGTGCACGTATATCCCAGAGGCCAGGAAGGTCTCTGCAAACAGCCTCTTGGCAGAGAAACAAAGGGCCATTTGCACTGGCGGCCTGCAGTGCCTCTCTCCCCAGCAGATCCAGTTCTCTGGGCCACTGAGTCTCCCCGGCTCCCTTCTCCAGCTCAGGAAGTGACCCAGGCAGCAGGTCAACCCAACCTGGGGTGCAGTGTGGCACAGAGGTTAACCACCTGGGTTTGACTCTCAGCTCTGAGTCAGTGGGCAGCATAGGGTGGGCTCGCCTCTCTGAACCTCAGTTCTGCCCTTGTAGAATGAGGTGAACCACCTCAGCAGTGGGAGCTCGTGGGTCTTTCCAGATGTTCTGCCATGCCCCTGGCGCCAGCTGCCTGCCCCCTCTTCTCCATCTTGTCTCTGCGCATCCCGATCCCTGCGTCCTTATGACTGTAGCAGGTCCTTTAGCCCTTCTGGCCCCACTCTTCCTCAAGATTATCAAGCCTGTGCTCCTATTTCTCTATTTTCTTGTCATTTCTCAGTTAACAATTTCTGTGGCAGATAGGGGGAGAACCAGATAGACCCAACCCATCTTTATTTTTTTTATTGTGGCAAAATATGCATAATGGCTGTTTTCACCATTTTAAAGTGTACATTAAGTATGTTCGCAATGTTGTGCAACTATCACCACAGTCTAGTTCCCAAACTGTGTCATCACCCCCAAATGGAAACGCAGTACCCATGAAGCAACCCTTCCCCGAGCCCCTGGCAACCAACCATCTGCTTTCTGTCTTTGTGGAGCTGCCTATTACAGTATTTCACATTAGTGGAATAATCCCACACGTGGCCTTGTGTGTCTCCCTCCTTTCACTTGGTACCTGTTTTCAAGAGTCATCCGTGGTAGGGACGCCTGGGTGGATCAGTCGGTTAAGTGTCCAACTTCAGCTCAGGTCACGATCTCACAGTTCGTGAGTTTGAGCCCCGCATTGGCTCTGTGCTGACAGCTTGGACCCGCTTTGGATCCTGTGTCTCCCTCTCTCTGCCTCTCCCCTGCTCATTCTCTCTCTCTCTCTCTCTCAAATAAATAAATGTTAAAAAAATTTTTTTCAGAAGGTCATCCATAGTATACATTCATCAGTGTTCCATTCCTTTTTACAGCAGGTAATATCCCGTAACATGGACAGACCACAGTTTATCCCTTCATTTATCCATTCATTGATTCATGGACACTTGGGATCTTTCCGCCTTTTAGCTCTCACGCATAGTGCTGCTATGAACGTTCATGTGCCCGTTATTGTCTGCGCACCTGTTTCCACTTCTCTCGGGTGTGTGCCTGAGAGTGGAGTTGCCAGTCATGGCTCTGAGTTTCACTTACTGAGGCAGTGCCAACGCTTCCCACAGCGGCTGCACCACTCTGCGTTCCCACCAGCAACGGACAGGGGTCCTAACATTGCCACATCCCTGCCGAGACTTTCTGTCCTCCGTTGTAAAAAATTACAGGCGCCCTCATGTGTGTGCAGCACATTTTTTTTTTTAACCTCAGCGGGCACCAGTCTCTGTCCACAGCCTGTGAAATGCTGACCATGTTTGCTCGCCAGTCAGTTTGCTGAGGAACAGGAGGGTGGGAGGGGCCTGGAGTCCCATGGCCTGAATTTGGCCATCTCGGACTCCTTTCCTGTGGGTTTGGCAGTTTGGGGACCGGGCATGGCAGGCCATGTGACACATCTAGTACACGTGCACGACCTCATTTAGTCCTTAGAACAACCCTTATTAAAATTCATAACCGTTGCCTCACCAGCCTGTGTCAGTGGGGCCATAGCCACAATCATAATTTAAATGCCCCCGGCTTGTATTTCCACGTCAGCTACGAACGCGGCATCAGCTGTTTCTTTCTCCTGCTGCTCTCGTTCCTCTCCCCTGAAGCACTGCTTTGTCCGAGAAATGGCTCCCTCCCACGAGGCAGTGCCCTTGGCTGGGGCCAGATGCCACAATGCTTCCCTCTCGCTGCCCTGCTCCTCCTACATGCTCCCTTCCCCTGGGGTGTGTTCTGTTAGAGGAAATGCTTCGGGTCCCCTTGCCGAGGCCCATGGAGGGACCACGCCCGGTTCAGCCGCGTGCCCAGACACGGTCGATTCCTGGCTTGCGTTCTCAACAGGACGACCCCATCTGGCTCTCCTCCGAGTCCTGAAAGGCAAAGGGTATGGCCGTGTAGTTGAACCGCCGTGGTTTGGATCCACTTATGAGCCATAGTCACTTTCAATTCCTGTCTTTAGCCTCCTGTGGCTCCATTTTCTCATGGATGAAGTGGAATCGTGGCGACAACTCCTAATTCATAGAGCAGAGGTGAAGAATGAATGAGTGAATCCTTGCAAAATGCTTAGAATAATGCCTGATGCACAGCAAGTGCTCATTTAACCTAAACATCACTATCTAATATAAACAATCATTTACTGAGTGATGAATATATACCAAACCCAGGGCTAGGGCCCTCTCCTGTTTTTGCAATGACCCTAAGAGGTAGGTATCCCAACCCCCACTTAGCGGACGAGGTCATGAGGCACCCAGCAGTGAAGGACAGAGCCTGGAGGACGACTCTGGATCTGTCTGCCTCTAAAGTCCGTGTTCGTTTCACTCATGGCCAAAAATATGCAGTGTCTTCTTTCGTGCAGTCAATCCCCACCTCCTGAGTGCTCTGTTTCAAGGAGGTCCCTTTTGTTTGCCTGAAGATGGCAGTAGATGAACCGTCCAGGACACTCCAGGGTCACAGAAGGGTTGTATAGAGACAAGGTGAAGGTCATAGCTGAGTGATTAGGACAGAGATCTCTAATGCAGGGTCTGGTTAATTTCCAGCTCTGTCAGATTCGATGTGAATTATTTTTCGCACTCCCCATAAAACTCAGTAAAATCCTCCTGATTTGCCAGTGCTTTTAGAATTGAATCTGTGTGGGGGGAGTATATGTTTCCTGTGGCTGCTATAATAAATAGCCACAAAGTAGATGGGCTGCAAGAAACAGAAAGGAATTCTCTCACCATTCTGGAGGTCAGAAATCTGAAATCAGTATATCTGGGCTGAAATCAAGAAATCAAAGTGTTGTCATGGCCTCATGCCCTCCAACGGCTATAGGGGAGATCTGTTCCTTGCCGGTCCCAGCTTCTGGTGGCGATCACTCTTCCTTGGCTTGTGGCCGCATCCCTCCAACGAGTGCCTCCTTGGCCACATTGCCTCCTCCTCTTCTGAATGTGTCAAACCTCTCTCTGACTTCCTCCTATAAAGACACATGGATTTCATTTAGGGCCCTCCTGGATAATCCTCGGTGGTGTCCCATCTCAATACCCTTATTTTTGTTGCATTTGCAAAGTCTTTGCTGTATCAGGGAACATCCACAGCTTTAAGGGATTATGATAAGGACATCTTGGGGGCCATTATTCAGCCTGTTGTAAGAAGGATGGAATGAAGGATATGGCCTCAAGATGGGTGTGAAGCTGGAAACTGGGCTGTCTGGAGTGGCTGCTTCACACTCAGGTCATACACAGGATCACACTACCTTTAGCAAACGGGAGCACTAGGGCTAGAACTGGGTTTTCTGAGCCCAGGTCCAGTGCTCTCGCCACTACAATTCAGCACGTGGTTCCCACCTGTTGTTCCACTAGGTCTTCCATGGTCACGTCCTTTGAGTTAGGGCCTGTCTGGGTCACCTGGATGCTATCTGGAAGGTTTGCACCTGACGGCCTATGCTATGGCTAGCAGAGGGAGGGACAGGGAAAGAGTGGGGCCCAAACCTATACAGAGTTCTGTCTGACACACACCCCATATCCTGCCCCCTTCCCCAGCCTCCCACAGCTGTTGCTCAGGACCCAGACTCTCCTGAGAATGAGGACACAGCTAACCTCATTCCAGGTAAGACCCCTTTCATCCAGCCATCATTGTTGTTGATAAGCAAACCCGAGAGAAGAATAAAGTGTGGTGAAGGGGAAGGGGCATGCATCCAGCTGGACGAGCTCTGAATCCAAAGGCAGCAGATTTGTTGGATTACACATTATAGTCGCGTGAAGATGGTTGCTAAAGTCAGATGGCATCGTGTGTGACCTCTGCTTCTCCGAGCCTCCGTTTACTCACCCATAAAAGGGGGAGAACTCTGTCTACCTGACAGACTCATAATGAAATTAGCATGAAGGTGAAATTCGGCGACCTCACTTTGTTCAGGGAAATGACAGCCACAAGGCCATATGGCTCCTTCTGCAGGAGGAAAGGCTTCTCTGCTGGAGGAAAAGTTTAAAACCCAGGATTAAGGCCCTCGTCGGAAGCACATTCCTGGGTGGAGGCAGGGAAGCTGCTCTGGCTCGGAGTCAGGGCTCTGTCGGCCTGGGTTCTGTGCTTTCATCATTACCTTTCATCACTTTCCCACAGGGAGATGTCTGCTTCCTCCCAGTGTGGTAGCAGTATAATGGGGTCTCCCAGTGCTCCCCACAGCGTCTTGCTCTGGGCAGGAGAAGCTGGTCACCGCGGTGTGTGTTGTTCACGGTGTCTCCTGCAGAACCGTGGACAGCAAAGACCAGAAAAGAGAAAGCTGTTTCCCCACGGGGACGTCTTATCGCACACAATGAGAAAGCGCTTCCTTTCTTCCTTCCAGTCACATGGGAGAGTCAACAGAGATCAATGACAGCCACGAGGCTATTTTTTTCCCTGATCATAATTATAATAATCACTTCCATTTATCGAGCTATGTCAGGCACCGTGCTAAGCACTTCGCTGCGTGTGTTACCGCATGCAGTCTCTGCAAAGGGCTTATGAGGCAGAAGTTATTATTTTACAGATGAGGAAACTGATGCGTAAAAGGGTTGAATTTGAATCCCTTGTCAGCCTAACGCTGCAATCTAAACTCTTAGCCCCTTCACTGAAACTTTCGATAGCCTATTTTTTCTTGCATTGCACAAGGTTTTTGGTGATGTGTACAGACATACAGTTCAACAAAATTTTTTTAAGTGCAGGTTTGCTCTTTTTTTGTGAGGGAGGAAATTGTGACAAATGGGCAAATGCAAATAGGAAAAATAAAGGGAAGCCGGGCATAAAGTTAGAATGGAAAACGCTCCTGGAGTGGCTCCTGACTTGGCCACTTGGCTGCGAGCTTCCTTGCTGCCCCTGCAAAGAAGGAAGCAAGGTCTGTTATGCAAATCTCCACAGGAGTGGTTCTCAACATATGGTCCCGAGGCCGGTAGCCTCAGCATCGCCTGAGCACTTGTGAGATGTACAAATTCTCATGATCCAGCCCAGAATTGGAGGTGAGGTCCAGCCATCTGTGTTTTAACAAGCTCTCCAGGTGATGGTGATAACCCATTCCAATCTGTGAACCACTTTCCTTAGAATGAGAACACACTATTTCCTGACGTGGATGTCTAGGAAAGATTTCTTGCAAGCCCTTTGCGATTATTCTAACCAAATCCCTATTGTAAACACCATCGTGAACGTGCAAGGGCTGGTTCCTTAAGTTTCCCCTCAGTGTCGACCCAATGGAGACTTAGGAAGGCACAGTTCAGTGAAAGCAGCTCCAGAGGGCCCAAGAAGTGTCTCTGGACACACAGTACGATGGCCTGGCTTCATGCTCCTGCACAGCCCTGAGACTGAGAAGCCCGGCGAGCATCCTTGCATAGCTGGTAGAAGCCAGGACTTCGGAGCCAGGCTGACCCAGATTTGAATCCCAGCTACGCCTTTCATTAACTGAGTGGCTTTGGCCGGTTTCCAAAATTCCCTCCCTCCCTGTGCTTCAGTTTCTTCATGTAGAAAATGAGAGAATATTCTACCTATTGTGTGGAGTTGTTCTAAAAATTCAGTGGGCTGATGGGCAGTATGTTTAAATGGCCGCTAATATACTTAACAAGTGGCCCAATGATGGCCCAGTGAATCATGCAAGCCGCCAGCCTGTATCCGTGTCTCCTGCCACCATCAACAGTGGGATGCCCCCCATTCTCCATGGAGGACTATTCTAGAGATGCCTATTTCAAACTTCATGAGCTCCTAGTATGGGCCGGGTTCTTTCACATAAATCATCTCGTTTTGCCTCTTCAACAACTCTGCACTCTAGCTATGATTGCCCATATTCTGCACCAGGAAACTGAGGTCCCCCAAATGAGCTGACTTTTCAAAAGTCACACAGGGAAGAAGCCCCAAAAGTAGGACTTGATTCCAGGTCTCTGGCTTAGCAGTTTGACTCTGATTTACCACTTGTTTCCTGAGGATCTCAGACTTGCTCTCTCAGGCTCCCTGGATTCGAGGAGAGATGGCTCTCAGCCCCAGTGCACGTGGGGAAGGAAGGCAGCTTTCAGCATCCGAGCAGGACCAGGCATCTGAGCTCATGTGGTTCAAACCCCTGGTTCACAGTTGTGAAAGCCCAGGTGCTGAGAGGGGCTTTGCTTGTCTGGGGTCCCTAGAGAGACCTCAGCGGATCCAGTACTCCAGCTGTCCACACCTGGTGCTCAGTTCTCTACCCCATACCGCACAGCATCTCTGAAAAGTGAAGTTAATTCCCATGAAAACCAGGCCACGAAAGAGTGTAGCAAGAGTCCAAGGGCAGAGAGTTAGGGCCAGTTGCTCAGAGCAAGAAAAGGTCAGATGATGTGGAACCATCCATATAGCCCTTGTGGGGAGGTACCAAACCCACTCGGGGTCAGGGCCACAGAGACATGTATCTGTGCAGCCTCCCTTCTTTCCTAGAGTCCACGACCACGGCTACCTTCCAGGAAGCCAGCACACCCACCTCCAAAGCCCACCCTGCCCCACTCCCAATGTAAACCCTTCCTGACCTAGCTCACACAGGAAAGGCAGGGACTTTGGAGTCAGGCTGGAGTTCCCAGTCACTGTATTGGTCAAAGCAAGTCACAGAGCCAAACCCCGAGTCAGTGGGGCTGGAAAGGGAGGGAGTGAAACATTACGATAAACGATGCGATCTGCCACATCCACCTTGCAGGGTGGTTGAGAGGGAGGATGTGCTCATTCACTTACTCCATGTGTATTTATTAAATACTTGCCTGGCACTGCACTGGGTGCTAAGAGGCAGCAGCACACAATAGGCACAAATCTCTGCCCGCATGGAGCTTACATTCTAGTGAATAAACCCCTTGATTTATGCACAGACATTTACTGGCTGTTCACCCTGTGGCAGGTTTGGACAGATCCTGAAGACAAAGATGTCCACGGCAGAATCCCTGTCCTCAGCGAGCTTATGGTCCACGGGGAACTGGACATACAGACGCCCAGTTACCACTCAGAAGGGGCAGGAGGCCAAAGGCAGGCATCAGCTCCAGAAAACACCTGGCAGAAAGCACACTCCCGCTCTGAGCCGCTGCCCCCCACTTGCCTCTCCCAGATCTCCTGCCCAGCCACAGGCCTGGCTTCCAAGGGCCTGGGCCAGCCAGCTTCCCAGAATGCTGGCAGCTCACAGCCGGTCCCTGCTGGGCACAGTGCGGAGGAATTAAGCGCAATTAGCGAACTAAGCCATCAGGAGGAAGAAGCACTCGCTCCCCCCTTCTGAGACTAACGGGGGTGACTGGAGAGGAGGTTCACACAGCCTGGGAACCTCAGTGACAGCAAATGACAGCAAACAGGCCCTCTGCCTGCAGAACTGAAAAGGCACTGCTTCCTTGGGGTGAACCGGAGGTCAGGGATCAGACAGCCCTCCCCAGAGATTGCTCCCATTTTCCTGAGTCTAGGGAGAAGGAGCAAATTCATTTAATGGTGTGGAGTGTCGTTGTCAGGGCGGCAGGAGAACAGACTGATGGTCCTGCCCCGGACTAACGAGGTTAGGTTCAGCTTTTAGCGAATGTGGCCAGCATAATTCAGGGAACTCAGTTTGACCCATGGTCTACCCTCTTTCAGACAATGGCTCTGTGTCCTGCTCTGCTCTTTTTGGGTGTGCCAGAAACCTAGGGCTGACTCCCCATCTACCCCCAAGGGCTAATCAGTTCGTGGGCTCTGCTGGTTCCTCCCCCTAAGTCTTTCTGCCTCTCCCTGGATTGTTGCAACAGCCCCTTCAGGTCCTGGACTGAGTTCTGGAACCATCCACTCTTCACCCAGCAAAGAGGTTTTTCTAGAATTCACAGCTGATCATGACTGTCTCCTGCTAAAGACCCCCGACCCAGAGCCGTGTCCACCTCTCACATTTCAGTGACTATCGTGTCAGATCTCTTTGTCCTCAAATCACCTGTCTCCACCTGGCAAACACCTGCTTTGCCCTAAAATGCCAGCTTCAATCTCCCTTCCTCTGCTGAGGCTTGTCTCTTTTTCTAACCTGCCCTTTCACCAAATTAGTGGTGATCACTAATGCAATTTTGATACCAGAAATATACTCTATTCCTGTTTATGTACTACATGGATAGCTGTGCTTTAAACATAGTAAGAGTAAGATTTTTTTTTTCACACACACCCGCATCCCTGGGAAGAACCAATTTTCACCCCCGTGGAGATGCTGTTATCCCCACTGAGGTGTGTGCTGTGCACTAGAGCCTTCATATGACAAATTTTTGTAATCAGTCCCATCGGATTTTAGGGGAGAAAAACAACTCAGCAGGACAGAAACGTGTTTTGCATGGAGACGTCTCTTACAGGAAGCCTCCCATCCACCGTGAGCCAGAACTGAGTTTCCTCACATCGCTGCATTTGCTGTTTTCCTGACATTCGTGCCACCATCTTTGTGCATGGATTTCCCACATACGTTTACAAGCTCCTTGAGGGACGGGCCTGTGTCTACATTGTGTACTTCCCCTTGTCAGTGCCTGGTGCAGAGTAGGAGCCTCACAGGTGGTTAAAGCAAGATAGAACGTGGTGGCTGTTTTGCCCCAGCCTGGAGATCCAGCACCACATACATTTGTGGGAAGTCACCACCTTCCCCCCCCCCCGGTACAGCACACCCAGACATCATCAGCTCTCAATCAGGAACACCGAACAATTTCATTAAGGCAGTGGTTCCGTAACAGAAGCACGCCAGCACCGACTGACAAGCCCATAATAACATTTTAATGGCCTGAGTTCAATTCCCAATAAATTACTTAAGTTTCTGCAATAATAGAGTTGGCATTTTCATTAATACTCCTGATTAATTGTCTGTCCTAAAAAAAAAAAAAATCCCCATTACAATCATGATCTTGCTCGTTTCTTGCAGACAGAATCCCAGCAGTGTGAGGTTTTCCCCCAGATTAAAGTTGCAGGAAGGGCAAAACGAATTCTCTACCGCCTGGCACCCTACACAGCCGTGGGATCAGAGGAATGCCAGCTGAGTCTGGCACTTGAATCCAGATCTCACCATGTGCTGCTGGGGCCTTGAGCTACTTGAACTGCCTTGGTTTCCTTACCTGTCAAGTGGGGTGATAATAATACTTACCTCGTATGGGTGCTGTGAGGATTAATTGAATTGATGCAGGTTAAGTCCTGTCTGGCACATAGTAAGCGCTCAATAAACAGTGTCTATTCTTTATTTCATTTTGGTGGTGGTTCTACTATCTCTCCGCCAGAAAGCTCAGAGAGCTGTGTCACCTCAGAAGAGGCAGAATGGGGATGTGTGGGAGCAGGTTACTTTAGTAGTGGCAGCAGCCTTTGAAGAAATATAATTTCAGCCTTTGGAGTAGCAGAAATCTGCAAATTCAGATTCATATCCTGGCTCCACCAATGGCTGACTATGGGACCCTTTTCCCACCAAGCCTCCCCAAAAAGTGACGATGATATTTTGAGTTGCAAAACGTAGTTTTGAGAATTGGAGAACACGTGTGGAAGCACCTAGTGCTTATAACTGTTCTTTCATTTTTTTTTTTTTGGTTTATTTATTTATTTTGAGAGACAGAAAGAGAGCGAGCACATGCAGGGGAGGGGCAGAGGGAGAGGGAGAGAGAGGGAACCCCAAACAGACTCTGCATTGTCAAAAAGGATCTCAGGAACCATGAGATCATGACCTGAGCCGAAATCTAGAGTCAGACACTCAACCGACTTGAGCCACCCACGTGCCCGGAGATGACGCGTTTTAGCATGCCTTCTCTATGTTTTAATGTCCCTTGACTTTTTCCAAAGCTGGTTTTGCTCATGACCAATTCCATAAGAGGTCTCCAACAAAGGTAACTCTGGATCCTATAAACCACATCCGCTCTTGGAAAGTCCCATTGCTCATGCACAGCAAAGGCTCTCCTGCGGGAAAGACTGGGTTAATTTCAGTAGCCCTGTTCCCTAAGCTCAATGGAATCACCCATCTTTTTTTTATGGCCCGCCAAAGGTTCTGCAGACAGACTCCAGGAAATGCAGGTCTTACCCACCCTCTGTGCAGGAAAGACAAAGACGAGCAAGTTAAAGCAATCGCATTTATTGTGCGCTTACTTTTCCTTTGAGGTGGAGGAGAAAGTAAATAAGACGAAGGAGAGAATTACAACCAGAGATGTGAAGCAGTTGTCCTATAGGGAATGTTCTGTTTGCCCAGGGAGAAGGTTTTCAGAATATAAAGCACCAGTTTTTCCCCCTAAACATCCCTGGGGAGAAAGGAAAGAGAGAGTGAAAGAAGGCCTCCAACGGACCACTGGAGATGGGAACATTTCTGTTGGTTTCATTTACATAAGTGTCCTTGGCAATTTGTCCCAATTTGTCTCATTACAAATGATGTAAACATCCGGCGCAATCACAGACAAAATGGGACAGTTTAAATGCTGCCTGATTAAAAACCCTGGGTTGGCTGCAATGACTTACATGTGTGTTAACGGTTTCCCTACAAGGACCTTGGTTGCAAAGTTCTGGAACCTTCAGGGAGGGTCCCCAGGCCTAGGGAGTGTCCCCTGTGGCTGCAACTCTCCACATAGAGCCTAGTAAAGATACACAATCTTCTCTATATTTTTATGCCAAAAAAGGAAGGAAGGAAGGAAAGGAAAGGAAAGGAAGGAGAGGGAGGGAAGAAGAAAAAGAAAACTGACATTTTCTCCTTTGCCATCTCATTGGTGGTCAGGGCAGTGTAACTGAAGGGACTGGAGAACTGAAATTCAAATCCTAGTAATGGTACTCCATTTATGTGTGTGACCTTAGACCAGTCACATCATTTGACTAAGCCTCAATTTCCTAGGCTGTCAAATGGGGATGACAATTTGACATCTGGGCTGCCTCACACTGTTGTGGAAACATCACCTAACCAGAAACTTCTTAAGGACAGAGACCCTGTCTTGTCCATCACTGTAGCCTTAGAACCTGAATGGTGCCTGGTACATAGTAGACACTCAATAAATAGTTACTGAAGGGATGGATGATTGAATGAGTGAGTGACTCTCTGGGCAAGAGATCTAATCTGAAAAGCGCCGTACCAATGAGAAGAGGACCCTTTGACTGGTTAACGTTCTCCTCTCCCTTCCCAACAGATGTAATGCCACCTCCTCGTTAAACCCTTCCCCAGTGCCTCAGCCAAAGTTGGCAGAGTCAGGCCCCAGTGTGTGATCCAAGTTTGTAGCCTGCCTCATGACTCAGGGCAAGTGATTGAACTCTCTGAGCCTTGGCTTACTCATCTGTAACCCAGGAAGAGTGAGCCCTGCCTCTTGCAGGGCAGTCATTGAGGGGTCAGGGCCTAATGGACCCAAACAGAGCCTTGCTGGGAGACTGGGCAGGAGGCACACCGGGAGGTCTGTTGGATCAGAGTTCTTGGCAGGCCCTGAGAAGCTCACAGTCAGACCCAGGGTGACACGGACTTGGACAAAGTGATTCCCATGTGTGAAGCTGGACTGAAGGTACTGGCAGTGTCCATCAGCATCCAGGACAGAAACACTAGGTTCCTGTGCTGTGTCAGCCCCAAACACCAGAGACAACCGAAAGCAGTTGAGAGAAGTCATGATCAGAACTCAGGCCTTCTGGCTTTTGCTGTTCTTGCCCCTTAATTAGTTGCTGTGTGACCTTAATAAAACCTCTTGCCCTCTCTGTGCCTTTACCTAACAGCCTGTAACGGGAATGATAGTTCATGGTGCTAGGGAAAACTAGAGGATTCTGCAAGTTCCTGCCACAGTTAACACTGGATTCTGAGCTAGGGATCTTCAGACCTAACCGTGCCGGCATCCCCCATCACAGACCTCCAGATGGGAGGAAGGGTGAAAGGTCTAAAGAAGGAGATGGAGGTAGGGAAGCAACAGAGCCGGAACCCCCTCAGCAGATGGCAGGAGCCGGGGCAAGTGACCCAAGGCCCTGACCCAGAGCCTACCCCTTGCTAACCTCAAGAGTGTTACGAACTACAAACCTCTGAGTCTCAGTTTACTCATTTCAAAAACGGAAATAAAAACACATACCGTGCAGTGTGTTGTAAAAACGAACATAGGGCTTGGTTCGTAGCACATGCCCAAAGAACATCGTTCCATGTTCTTTCCCCCAGGAGCACTTTATGGTGGACATTGGGGTGTCTTCTCAACATCCATCCGCCCTTGCCTTGTACTGTCCCAGCTGGGATGACATCACCCCACCTCCAGCTCTGGAAGGGGGCTCCGATGGGTGTGCACCCGGCAGTTTAATCCCATTGGTTCCCTTGGCCTTAACCACTGGTGTAGGGAAGGTCCAAGACCTAACTGTTTCAATAAGATTTGAGCTCAGAAATCTAGTTTGTTGATTAGGAAGACAGAAGCATTCTCTGGAAGGAGTTTAGTGCAAAAATGAGGGCTGGGGCTATTACAGCCTTTTTACTACCTTGGAGGGACTCGCCATGAGTCCCTAATAGAACTAACATGAGGATGAAGCAAGCATTACAGAAAATGATGCTGAGGGCTGATCGAACCATACCTGAAATCTGTATTTGGACACCTTAGATCCAGGAGCTAGTGAATGCCCTCTATTACTTAAACCAGATAAAGTTAAATTTGGGGAGAAATAAAACAAGAAGCATCCTAACTAATAAAAAACCTTCACGTACTCACCATGCCTGAACCCACCCCCGAGTCTACAGGGAGCTTGTCGCAATTTTCATAAACCTATTTAGATATGCAGATTCACCCACATTAATTGGCTTTCCAGGGAATGGTTTCTGCTCTTTCTTAAGTGGTCTGAAACTGAGAGCAGTACAGGGATTCTCCTCATGGACCCAGGAATCCTCTTGGCCAACAGCCTGTACACCCTGCTTCCTGGGACCTTGTGCTTCCGTCCCTAGCTGAGGGACTCTGCTGTAGGACAGGTGTCCATCTCCTGGATACACAGGAAACCAATGGCAGGAAGCTGGGAGGAGCAAGATAGGGCCACAGACTCAGACCTGGAAAGGAGCTTCCACAATTCCCTCTGCTTCCTTGCCTTCCTGCTTGTGGCCCTGGCAGGAGGACGCCTGGCAAAGAGAGACCAGGAAAGGTCTTCGGACTTGGCTGGGGCTGTTGGCGACTTTCTCTGGGCCAACACGGGCTGTCTGCGACACTCTGTGACCCGGTGCGCTGCAAGCATTGGGCTCCTGGGTGGAGGGCTCTTTGCCGGGCTTTTGTGGATAGATGCCCCTGTCAGCTCCCCATGCCCCCCCACTTCTGGCCCCCCTCGCCCCTGCTTGGCCCCTCTCGCCTGGCAGCAGCTGCCTGGGCAGGGTGGGGAGGGTGTCTCACACAGACCCTTCCAGCCTGCCTACCTTCCTCAGAGTGCCCCTGGCCACAGGGAGCTCCTAACCTTGCCTTACCAGATGGCAGGCATGCAGCCCGCCCAGCTGGCCTCTCTCTTTAGGCTGCTTCCATGTGTCCCAGCCTCCTGAATTCTCCAGCGGGGGTTCAGCCTCCAGGCTCTATGTCCGCAGACACCCCAGTCCCCAGGGACACCGGAAGCTCTCTCACGGGCTCTGTCACCACGCTTCAGGCCTGTATGTCCAACTCAGGGCTCCCCTTCACATGAACACTCTCATCTCTGGGAGGGGCTCTCCTCGCTGCCCACTACTGAGCTGTGGCCTGGGGAGCACCCCTGCCTGGAGGGGAAGGAGAAAGTCCAAAGCACTCTCTACCACTGCAAAGCTCCTTCTATCCGCTTGGGAATGCCTGGCCTTTGCTTGTATATCTGGGAGGGAGATGGTCACAAAACCCATCCCACTTTCTCTCAGCAAGTCTAACGTGCATCCAACAAGCTCAGTTCTATTTATGTATACAGAGCTGCTTCCCAGCCATTGTCCCGGATTTTAAGCTTTCGCCAGAATCCTGGACAGCAGGAGGTCTCGTTCCGCCTTCTGTCACAGTGATTTCAGGGAGGGCAAAGCATTCGAAATACCTACTGCGCAGGAGCCGAGGTGGGAGGGGAACTGGGCCGCACTGCTAGGAGGCCGCCTGGAGCCCCGGAGCCACAGCCAGGCTGCAAGCATCCAGACCATGCAGACAGACCTTGGAGGGTGAGGCAAAGTCCCCCCACCCCTCCCCACCATGGGAACCGCCTCTCTGGATGGAACAGAACAAGAGGCCCCAAGTGTAGTGCGTGCTGGGGTAAGTGGCATGGGGTAAGGTCAGAGTGGAGGCTGGCCTAGGCCTGCAGGGTCTTGCAGTGCATGGGAAGGAGTTTGGGTGTCCCTGGAAAGTTTGAAACTGAGGGGAGGTGTGGCCACTTGAAGCTGTTGTGGAGAATGGACTGTGTGAGTGCTGGTGCTATGCTCAGCATATTAAAGTCTTTACTTCCTTTAATCTTTAGAATAACCTGTCAGCTAGGTCTGAGCACCTGTACTCAGGAAATAGGGAAACTGGGGTTCGGGAATGCCACTTGCTCTCACACCACCCTGAGGAGGTGTCACTTCCCCAGCCTATGAGCCTGGAAACCCACCAAGGAGGAGTGGACGCTGCTGGGAGGGAGGCTCTATCAGCCCCACGTCCAGTTAACTGTGGTAGGACGGGGGCAGGACACTCACACAGGGAAGGGAAAGCCTGGGAAGGGGTTGCTGCTGCCGTCCCTGACTCTGTGGGCCCAAGGAATGTTCCCCTGGGCCTCCCTGCCCTCCTGCTGCCCAGACCGGGGTCAGAAGCTGGACTCACCAGGGCTGCGGCCCAAGAAGCCTGGGTGGCACATTGCAGGGGGGTTGTTACACAAGATGCATGTAGTGACATTTAGCTTTTGAGGGTTGGGATTACGATGGCTACTTTAGCCTTGAAAACACTTCCTTGGTTTGAGAAATTCTTCCGTCTTTGTGTTCAGTGGGAGACAGGGTCGGCTTCCCAACTGAGAAGCCTGGAAGGCCAGATACTCACTTTCCCAGACTCCCTTGCAGCTAGCACGTGAGCCCATGTTCATGGCCCAGGGAACTTGGGAACCAGAGACAGAGCCGCAGGTGACTTAACCAGGAAGAAGGTAACTGGTGGCCGTAGCAGGAGCTGCGGCCTGTGTCCTCCCAGGGAGCTGTTGTGGACTGTGGCCCCGGCTGTGCCCTGACTTTGGTTTGTGTGTGTGTATACATGTGGATTTCACAGGGAAGACAGGAATGGGAATGATTCTCCAGCATTTTCCCATAGCTCACTCACCATTTGTTCAGCGGCTCTCAAAGAATGCTACTGTGACAGAGCTGTTAATGGCCCTGAACAACATAAGAAACAATTATTTTATAATGAAGAGAGAATATGTGTATCTGCAGGCCTGGTTCTCTGGCCTTCTGGATCATTAATCCCCCTTCGTCTTCAGCAGCCTGAGGCCCAGGCTGAGATCACTTGCCCCACCTGGGATGGAACCCTCATGGGGCAGCCCACAAGGTCACATTCCTCCTGAACTGGGAGGTCCCTTGGTTCTTGAGCCCCTATAAGCAGATTTCTTCTGCCAGTAGCAAATCTCCTGCATTCCTCCATCAGAATGAGCATCAGATTGTCTGACCCGCACCAGTTTAGGGTGAGAATGTTCCAGACTGCCACCGCCTATGCCCGAAAAGTTGGCATTGCTTCACACGACGACAAGCTGTGCTGGGAAGGGGCTGAGGTCACTGCAAATCCCAGAAAGGCGACAAAGCTCCAGGTCCCCCTGCCACTGCCCAAGGGCCTGGGTGACACCGTGGGCAAGCTCAAGGGCCTCAAGCAGCCATCCGCCAAAGCCTACAGTACCTTGGTTTGACTTGAAGACTTAGGGGGTCTGTTTTGAATCAGCCTGTGGTGTTTAGCACCCCCTGGGTGACACACAAGAAGTCTGAGGCTTGCCCAAGGGGGAAGCTCCCTGCCTGCCCCCTGCCCTCTCAGCTCCACTAAGCACAGAGGCCCAGGTTGGAGAGTTGTTCATGCTTTGAGGGATGGGGCTGGAGAGAAGGACTTGGAGGCTCCCCCTTGACTCCAGAGCTGAGGAGAAGTCTCAGCAGCATGGGAATGCCAGACGGCCTCTCTCTCTCCAGTAAATGTAAGAGCTTTTCATTAAAAAGTCTCCATCCCAGATGCCACACCTGATCTAATCTCACAGGTGTTGAGGGTTCTGGCCTGGCCCACCCTTCCTTCCTCTCCCCACTTGCAGAGAAGCGTGTGGGGATTTTCTGCCTTTGAGACCACCCTCTACCACAGAGATGGCGTTAGGAAATGAAAATGCAGCCCAGAGGGTCTCTGTGGTGGCATTTGCCCCACTGGAGGAAGTATTGGGCCCAGTGACTTCCCAGGCAGCCTGTTAGTCACACCCTCTGGCCAGCCACCCCCCTCACCCTCCTCTCAAACACACACACTGCTGCCTTCATCACTGAAAGGTCAGACAAACCATCCTGGAGGGCCACTGTGAGGTTGACTCCCCTTATATAAGCCATGGCATTCCATCTGCATAACAGCACCTTCACAAAATATCCCCATTCTTACAAGTGGGGCAACTGAGGCTCAGAGATGTGGAGATTCTCAAAATTGCATAAGAACAGGCATTAGAGCAAGAATTTCAACTGCAGCCATTCTGACTCCAAAGGTTTTGGTGTTTTTTTTTTTTCTCCTCGGTTATAATCCCTCCCCCGCCCCCAGACCCTATTAGGAAACTGCTAGGAATACTGTTTGGGGAAAATAATAAAATATGTAGTAAAGAAGGAGGCACTTATTTCCTCATAAGTGTCATAAAAAGCAACATGGGGTATATTCCACGCCCAGGATCTGAGAACTAAAGCCATGATTTAATACTCTCACTCCAGGCCTGGTTGTCCCACTAAGACGCCCATCATTACATGCATATTTACACACACACACACACACACACACACACACGTTGCTGCAGTGTATACATTTCTGGGAACGGAGTTTCTCTTACAGGGGAGTTCAAGGTTAATTTGCAGGATTCATGTTTGGCGTGCAGTGCAGGTTTGGCCCCCAGCCCCCAGCGGGGAGAAAATCTGCCCTTGACCACCCCTCCCCTCCCTCCGGGCCTGCAGCCTGGCGCTGGGAACAGCTCTGGATTGGAGCCCACCCAGTGCTTCCACAGGCTCCCCCTCACACCCAGTCTCAAGGAACACTTCCATCCATCATGCCCCGGGGCCGACTCCAGAATGCAAAATCATTTCATCCCTCCTTCCCTCCCCTCCCACCTCCCGCATCTATGGATTTGCTGTTCAGAAAACATCTGTTCCCTCCTTCACCCCTGACATATGCATCGATCTCATGCTAGCCTAGCTGCTTAAACTCCTTGCCTGGGAAACAGACACTCATTCCTGACCCTGCACAGGTCTGGGAGCTCAGAGTGACAGGGTGCAGGCAGGCCTGGGGAGTCTGACCCGGGGAGTCACGGGGTCGGGGGGAGCACTTGTCCATGCAGGGACCTCCTGGCTGGGATCCTAGGTCAGGGCCAGAAGAAAAGAGGTAGATCAGATGGGTGAGTCGGAAACTCTTGATAGGCTAAGGAGCTGCTCTCTGGGAACGTGTCCTACCTACCCTTAGAGGAGGGCTAGACAGCCAACCCCCCCCCCCCACCACCTCAGTCGGAGACCCATCTCCCTGCAGGGGGAGTGATGAGAGGTCTCAGGCAGCCAAGGGGAGGCCCTGCAGAGCTGCAAAGCCACTACAGCCCAGAGATAGTAGTTGGGATATGTGGGTCCCACCGCACTCTCCCTCTGTCACTCCAGCCACCCTGGCCTCCTCGCCATTGCCCAACTGTGTCTGACTCAACCCCTCTTCAGGCCTTGGCTGGCCCTCCCCCTGCAGGACTGTTCCAGCATTCAGGGCTGCCACCTCCATTCCCCCCATTCCCCCACCCCCACGCCGCCCCACCGTATCCCCAGCACAGTCACACCCACTGGAGGCACCAAATGCACACCCAAACATATTTGCAAAATGAATGAAACTGGAACCTGAGAAAGGAAAGCCACACAGCTTCTGTTCCCTCTTCTTTGAACGGGGGCGGTCTGGGAGATGATGGCTGTGGAACTGCCTTGTACAGGAGAGGGCACCTCCTGTCTGTAGCTCACTGGACACATAGTTGCCTCCTCTAGGAAAGGGGCATAATGATTCCTACCTCCCAGGGCAGCTGTGAGGATGAAGGCAAAGATTGTGAGAGCATGAGCACTGTGCCTGGTACATAGTAGGTGCTCAGGAAACACGGAGCATGTTGCTGCTGTCTACAAGCATGGCCCCAGGACCCAGGCATGGGCTTCAGGAATCAAGGGCAAGTCTGAGCCTCCTTGATTAGTCTCTGCCATTCTCCATATCAAAGGCTTTTCAAAAGCAGCTGGAGACCCAAAGAGGAACTTTCCCAGATGGAATTTTTTAAAAAACAACAACACAGAATTATCTCCTTGCACAGAAGGAGATCTGTGTACCCTAGCACGGAGCCTCCAGTCCCCAGACTCCTGATTTATTTATTTTTCCTGATTCATGAAGAGCAGAAGAAAAGGCTCTAACCTCCTGCGGTTAGCCAGCAAGGCCACAGAACCAGGAGGTATCCCAGCGCCACCACTGACCAGTTGGGGGCCAGGGTCAGGCCCGCCGGCCCATAGCTCAAGTCCCAACGAGGGAGAGGGCGGTGTTGCACAGCGCCTATGCACACAGCTCCATGATGGCAGCCACCTCGGTGGCAGCAGTGGGCCAGCTGGTCACACCCGCGACCTCGAATTCCAGGGTGTGCCTCTCCTTCACACTCAGTTCTGAGCCCTCCCCTGCAGCAGAGGCCCTTCGTCCCTTTTCTTCTGTCCTTCTGCCCATTTCCCAGCCCAGACTCACCTGCATCTAGGGAGGCTTAAAGTGATTACAGGAAGAAAATACCCCAGAGTGACAGTGCATGGAAGAGACTCAGAAAACACTAGAAAAACCCCGAAATCAGGCCCTGTCCAACCAAAGCCACCTGGATGGCCGAATCATTAATTCTGCTGTACTTAGGATTCTGTCCTCCAATCCTGTATCTCTTTCTGACACAGGAAGCCCCTCCTAGGCTTCAGCCCACACCCTAGTGTTTCCTTGCAAGGCTTTGGAGAATGCTTTGCAGAGAAACTACCCATCGCTCTCTGCACCTGACCTCCCTTGGTGTAGGTTGCAGAGAGCTCTGCCTCTCAACCCTCTACCCACCCCCCCCATTCCCGGGCAGGCCCCAGAGGCAGGGAGGTCAGGAGAAAGAACACAGTTCTTCTGCCTCACCTCTGGCCAGGGCCCGTAGGCTCTCTGGGCTCAGCTGGCACATCCTTATCATCAGGGATGTGAGCAATGAGTAAATGGAAGGAGGTGGCCACACAAACAAGTGTCATTTCTCTTGAAATGTGAAATGATTTCTGAACTGTGATAACCCAAGGATGGACCGGATTTGCCTCTTCCCCAGGCCATTCTCTGCTCAGTGAATTGGGGGGAGAGGGGGAACACATTTGACACAGCAGAAGAACCTTTCGAGTCAAATGGGCCCAGGCTGGACTCCCAGGACGGCACTTACCAGCTGCGTAACCTCAGGCAAACAACCTGGCCTCTCTAAACTTTAGTTTCCACATCCAAAAAGTCTATAAATGGGAACAGAGCTACGGCAAGGATTCGTAGGACAGCTGGGAAAAAGCACTGAGCACAGCAGCTAGCACCCAGCAGGCCCTCCTCAGTGTTCCTTGGTGTGGGCTGCTATGGGATGGGGTGGGAGGACTTGAGCTTAGACTGAACCTGGAAGAGGCCATTCCTCTACCGCCTCCATGGGGATGAGTTGTGAATTCCCACCTCAAGGAGGAGCCATCCTCACTGTGAGGTCAGAAAAAGCATATCCTTCTTTCAAGAGGAGGTCGCTGGGAGGTGGGGGGAAATGGGAGGGATCAGGCCACCAGCCTTCCCTGGGCAGATTTCTCAGCTTCTCTGACTCCTACAAGAGGGGAGCAGAGGAAGTCGGAAGCTTGGAGCAGTGTGGGGCTCCACCTGGTGTTCAAAGTGAGCAATACAAGGCTAAGTGGGAGTCTGTGCTGAGTGGTACCGGGAACCAGGCATAATTGATGGAGGCGGGTACCCTGAGCGCGATGCCCAGGGAAGTGTATGCCCTACTGAATATGTAGGCAACAAACAGGATAAGAAAAATAGGTAGGGCAGCTAGCGTTGCATAAAATAAAGAGCAAAATAAAAAAATTAAGTAAGAAACAAATTCAAATTTCAGCTAGGTCGTGATCGGGGGAGTCTGACTGACAATGACTTTGGGTACCACCTGAAGGATGCCAGGACCTAATGTGCAGGTGTCTGGGAGGGGAGCTCTTCAGACAGAATGAACAGCCATTGCAGGGCCAGGAGTGTGCCAGGGTCAGAGGGGAACCGGGAGGAGAGCAGAGCAATGCAGCCAGGGACATAACAAGAGGACAAAAGTGTGTCACCTACAGTGTCTTCGTAAGGGCTATGGCTTTTACTCGGCATGAGAAAGGGAGCCAGCACAGGGTTTGAACCACAAGAGAGACGAGATCTGACTGCATTGCAACAGAGTCCTTCTGGCTGCTGTGCCGGGTTGTCCGGTCCCAGGCAGAAGCAGGAGCACTGACAGGTGATGGTGGGTCCAGCCAGGGAGTAACAGTGAAGGTGGGGACAGGGCTGGGACTCTGGACGTGTTTTGAATACAGAGCCGCTGGGCTTGCTGACAGACTGAATGTGGGCATGAGACGGAAACAGAAGTCCAAGGTGACTACAGGGTTTTGGCCTGAGCAAAGGGCAGAGGAGAATGCTGGTAGAGGAGCTCACTGGGAGGAAATTTCAGGAGCTCAGGTTTGGACATGATACGTGTGAGACGCCTATTAGACATCCAAGTGGAAAGGTCAGGGAGTGAAGTGCTTCCCAAGCTTCACAATGGCAGGTCTTCTAGAGAGTTTGTTAGCCAGATGCTGGACACTCTCCTGGCCTTCCCCTACCCGAGGTGCTGGTTCACTAGGTCTGAGCCAGGGCTCAAGATGCTGCATTTCTAACAAGTTCCCAAGTGGTGCCCAATGCTGCCAGACTGCAGACCACTCCGAGTAGCACTGAAGTAGGTGACTAGGTACGTGACTCTGATGTTCCTGAAAGAGACCTTACCTTAGCAGGAGATAGAATTTTGGAGTCTTTAGTGCATAAACACCATGATACTGGAAGATGTCGCCAAGGGATGTGTGTGTCAAGGGAGAAGAAAAAAGGGTTGAGTCCGGAGCCCTGGCCCTGCAGGGGTAAGAGACTGGGAGAGGAGGAAGGATCAGCTTTGGAGACTGGGATGGAAACACCAGGGAAATGCGAGGAAAACCAGGCAGATGTGATGCTCTGGGGGCCAAGGAGAAAGGGCTTCAGAAAGGAGGGGTGATCGATGGTGTGCAGCATCACTAATTCAGATGCATTGAGTTAGTCATCGCTTCTCGGCCTTTGGCTAAGATCAAGCGTGCGGATGCATTGAGTCATATGGCCTCATAGTTAGTATAACTTATTTTGATTTTGTGATTCTTTTGTATTGAAAAATAAAGGATATATATTATGTTATATATTACATATATTCTCTACATAATACATTATAATTATACATTACAACTATATAGTACAGTTATGTCATATGTTATAATTATATATTATATATAACCTACATTACATATTATAGATCTCCTTTTATTTTATATATCTTATATAATCAATATAAATATATATGTATTACATAATATATAACATATATTATTTAAACAATATAGAGCTATGTTAAATATATTTGTATTAAATAATATATATTATTTAAATAATATAGAGATGTTAAAAATAAATATGAATAAATATAATAACAGATAAACTATATATAAATTAACACTAAAATATAATATCTATATATATGTTGGGGGTTTTTTTGTTTTTGTTTTTTTTAATGTTTATTTATTGTTGAGAGACAGAGAGAGACAGAGTGCAAGCAGGGGAGGGGCAGAGAAAGAGGGAGACACAGAATCCGAAGCAGGTTCCAGGCTCGGGGCTGTCAGAGCCCGATGTGGGGCTTGAACTCATGAACTGTGAGATCATGACCTGAGCCGAAGTTGGACGCTTAACCGACTGAGCCACCCAGGTGCCCTTTATATATATATATATATATATGTTTTAAGAGGAGCTTAATATCTCATAGCCTTCCCAGACATCACTGTTAGGAATTGTAGCTTTAGTCCAGCAATCATAAGTCAGGGACCAGGCTGTCAGGAGGCCTGCTTGGAAGTCCAGTCCTGTAAGTACTGTGCTGTGTGGCCATGAGCAAGTCACTTTACTTCTCTGGGCTTCTTTTTCCTCCATATATAAATGGGGCAGGAAGACTGAAAATAGATGTCTCAGGAGTCCCTTCCAGCTCTTTGACATCTTACATATTACCTCTTCAGAGGCCTCACGGAACCCCTGGACAAGGTAGTCTCCCACCCAAGTCAGCAGGGTCTTCATAGAACCATCACAGTCTGGGGGTGCCTCAGTGGCTCAGTTGGTTAAGTGTCCAGCTTTAGCTCAGGTCACGATCTCATGGTTCGTGAGTTCAAGTCCCGCATCAGGCTCTCTGCTGTCAGCGTAGAGCCTGCTTTAGATCTTCTGTCCCCCTCTCTCTCTTCCCCTCCCCTGCTTATGCTCTTTTTCTCTCTCAAAAAATAAATAAATGTTAAAAAAATTTTTTAAAAAAAAGAAAGAAAGAAAGAAAGAACCATCGCAGTCTGAAACCATCTGTGCATGTGGCTGTTTACGCCCTTGCTGTCTGATTTCCCCCACTGTAAGCTCCACAGGGCAAGCCCAGTTTCTCTCTCGTTCAGAATTTTGTCTCCAGCCAAGCAAGTTTCTTTGCAAGGATCTTTTTTTCAGTTCTGAGGGGGGAAATCAGGAGCTTCTGGGGGGGGGGGGGTTAAGAAGACATCTGGGCATTAATTTACAGAATTTATAAAATGATCTGACTTCAACTTATAGATGGATCACTGAGCTGCAGTGAGAACAGACTGAGGGAGGCCCAGAGACCAGTTACGAGAGGCCACTGCAGTTGCCGAGCGGAGGGTGCCGGTACCTGGGCCGTGGGCGGTCAGGGGTGGAGGTGGAGGTGGTGAGAAGTAGCCAGTGTCTGGGTGTGTATTTAAAGGACTCAGCAGGGTACACTGATGGACTGGGTGGGGGTGCAGTAGACAAATATCGAGGAAGTCCCAGGAGTAATGTCTAAGAAGCGGGGAGGAGTCAGCCTTGAATGCCACGGGAAGACATAGTGCTGGCACGTTGGAGGGAAAATCTCAGGAGTCCTGTTTTATTAAGTCTGAGGGTTCCGTTAGACACGAAGGGGAAATGTGAACAAAGCAGCTGGAAATGAGGGTCTGGAACTCAGGCACGGTGGAGACCAAGTGTGGACTCTCAGGCAGGGCACAGAGCTGGCTTCCAGCTGAGCTCACTGGGCAGTGAGCATCCAGAGAGGGGTGTGAGGAGACCCGAGCCCTGAGGGCCTGCCCGTCTCCCTGGGGAGACTGCACGGATGCACAGGGACATTGGGGGCCGCAGGCAAACAGGCCAGCTGCTCGCAGGCCCAAGCTGTGACCACAGGGGGACTGAGTGGAGAGGCCCGAGGCCTTGGAGCCCGAGGAACTCTCCCGGGCCTGCCCCTCTGCACCAGTGGCTTTCATTCATCCCGAAGGAGAATATCAACTGAGCACCTTCTGCACGCAGAGACCTCATCAGTGGCTCAACCATGTGACACGGTCACACTCCCTGATCCCAGCAATCTGAACATGCATTTTCCATCCTGGGTTTATCTCTGTTTAATAGGGGAGGAAATGGCGTGCCAACAAGGTGGACAGGTCCCCCACGATCGCACAGTAAAAGCCAGGGTTCAAGCAAGAACAGCCTCCAGCTTTTAGGGGCATGAGGCAAGGCAGAAAGTGAGCACCCCCTATAAATGATTTCTGCATACCGAGTGCCTTACCCAGAGTACTGGCCACCCTATGAGGTAGGTCCCATAAGTCTCACTTCACAAATGGATAAACGGAGGTTTAGAGACGTGAAGTGCAATGACCTGCCCGAGGTCACAACTTGTGAGTGGCAGAGCCAGGCATACAAACTCTGTCTGAATCCAGAGTCCACTTCTGTGTCTGCGGGGAAGGGGCGAGGGGAGCGGTGCCCTCACACCCCAGTGCCCCAGCACCTCCAATCCATGCGTACCAACAACAGAATAATGGGTAGGACCCACTGAATGAAAACATGAATACCTTCAAAGCATACGGTAAATCAGCAACATTTAAAAATTAGCTTTCTTTTTATGACAACAACATCTACGTATATTAGAATAAGGGTATATACATGTATCTCAGGCTTATTCTGCATATGTGTACTTAGTGAGAATATGGATTCATCTGTCCTTTCCAGATACTCCCCAGCACCCTCAGAGACCTACTAGCCAGGAACCACTGGCCCAGCCCTCCCTCTCCTACCCCTATTCTCCTCTTCTCAGACCCTAAATGTCTGGCAGGGCTTCTCGTTGGGAAACTACCACCCCCACCTCTCTGGTCTGGATTCTTGCAGGAGCCTCATCACTGGCCTCCCCACTGCTGCCATTGCCCCTTACTGTTGTATACAGTCCATTTTGCAGCCAGTAGACAAAGGGATAGTCTACAAAATGTCAGACCATACGTCTTTTCTGCTCAGAACCCCTCCAGTGCTTTCCAACCCACCCAAAGTAAAGGCTCTACGAGATCCTAACCTCCCTCCCCCACCCACCCCAGCTCCTCTACCCCCTCCCCCCACCCACCACCCACTCTGCTCCAGCCACAAGGAGCAGCCTTGCTGTTCCATAAACATGGCACCCACATTTCTATCTCAGGGCCTTTGTTCATGCCGTACCCTCTGCCTGGAGCGCTCTTTCCCTAAAGGTCCCTTTAGGGAGACTTCCCTGATCCCCTATTTCAGATAACAACACCCCCTCCCCTGCCCTGGTTCTGTATTTCTCCCTGGTATTTTCATTTATCATAATATATATCTTACTTGTTTACATATTGATTTCCTCTCTCCCTTAAATGAGGGAAGGTTGATTGTCTGTTTTGTTCACCGCTGATTGGAACGGTGGTGGGCCCAGAAAAGGTGTTCAGCACATATTTGCTGAATAAATGAATGTCGAATACAGTGGTGCAGGGACCCCAGAAGAAAGATTTGTCTGTTCTCTACCCTCTCCGTTCAGCTCAAAGCGGGAAGGGAGAGGTGTCCAAAGGATGAAGGAGAGTGGCTCCTGGCAGTGGAGGAAGTGCTCAGAGATCTCCAAGATGTAGACTGTAGGCCAGAATTGAGGTGGCAGCAGGAGGGCCCAGATGCTCCCAGGTGTAGAGCTGGCATTTCACAGGACAGCACCACCTGTTACCCTGGCCCTTGCCCGTAGCCTCGTTCACAGCTGTCTGCCCTGTGGCCATCTGCTAAGTGTGTTTTGGACAGAAATCGCATTTGCTCCACGGCTTTGCTCTTTCCCCCACGCCAGGCTTGTGCTCGCACTCTCCTGCACCAGCTCACGGGTACCTGTCCCATCGCCTCTCCGTGGCCTGCAGCACCCCCGGTTCCCAATGGGAACAGAGGGCCCGGAGGAGAGGCAGTACCTTGCTGAGGTTGCACACCTAGTGTCTGAGACTGGAATGCAGACAAAGCCCTTAGCCTAAGATCTCGGCAGCTGTGGAATGCATACCATCTCACCACTCTGGCCCTTCCTGAAAATGAAAGTGACAATTGTATTCTGGAGGCAGGCCTGTCACTTAAAGGCCATAGGGAGGTTGCCCCAGCTCCTCCAGCAGACCTTCCTCCTCTACTCCTCCTGACCCCTAACTCACTCCAGGCCAACTGAGTCCTCTTCCCTTGCATCCTGGTTCGGGCGCCCAGAGCAGCCCTGTGGGTAGTTCCTGCGGGCGGCCAGGTACATATAAAGCAGTCTCTTCCTTCAGCTCCTGACAGGTCGTGTGGCCATCCCCCACACAACAGTGACAGGGCAGCGGGAGCAGTGGCCCCAGAGGAAACCTCAGGAGGACCCTCTCACCTGCGTCTGGAGCTAGAGGCCCGCCAATTCCAGATGTGCCCAGCAGAGGGCAGCAGCAGCCTGGGGAAGGCCCAGAGCCAGGCTGCAGGGAGGAGAGCCCTGGTGTATCCGCGTTGGGGGAGGAAGAGAGACAGAATTGGAGGGTAAGCAAGGTTTCTGTAGGGCCAAACACCCTGCTTCACCTGCAGCAGGCTACCTTTTATTTCTTCACGAGGTGCCACATGAGATTTTGCTTGACCAAATCCTCTCCAGCTGCTCCTACCACTACTGATTAATAATAATAATAATAATAAACTGAAAGCCCTCTAAAGTACCTTATAGTTTCCTTCCAGACGGACAGTTCAGTTTGTAGTTCAACAACACAAAAATATCCCATACAAAACACCTATCGGTTGGATAGTTCAGGAAAGCAAACACACCTCTGGAAGTCGGTGGTTGGGGGCTAGGCCCTGGAGCCAGACTTCCCGGGCTTGAATCCTGCCTCCAACACTAACTGTGTGGCCTTTATTACTCCGCCACCCTAAACTCACTTTTATATTCTGTAAAATGGAAATCGTAACGGAGCCAGACTCAGGATTGTGCGCTGTGAGGCGTGGCTGAGTTTAACACAGGTGGGCACATAGTGCCCACGCTCGTGTAACTGCACAACCGCCTGTGATTGCAGTGATAACTTCCTTCACGTGTGCCTTGGTCTGCTGTCACCTGTGGAACCTTCCTCTCTTCCTCTCTCCCCACCCCCAAGCCTTTCTAATTTGAGAGTCATGCCGGTTCCACCTGGTGTACATATGTTCACAGGTCAGATTCCCGTCTCTCTGCCTCAGTGATTCAGTTGGATGGGGTTCATCTGCGTGTGATCAAACTCTAAAATAGCATTGTGTTAGACCATGAAGAGGCTTATTTCTCTCACACATAAAAGATGGCAAGAGATGGTTGGTACAGGGCTGATATGGCAGCTTCAAGGAATCCTGAGGAATTCAGGCTCCTTCTATCTACCTGTTCTGCCAAGACCAGTCTATGGATGCTCCTTCGTGCTCCAAGATGGCTGCTTGAGCGCTCGCCATTGGTTCCATAGATGGTGGTGGCCTGGTCTAATATGGTGGCAGTGGATTCCGGAGAGCTTTAGAGAGTAGAACCAACAGAACTTGGTGATGAATTCACTGTGGAAATGAGGACCAGGGAGGTTCAAAGGGTGACTTGTGAGTGGCTGATGTGAGGCCAGATTAGATATTGTTCCCATCTCCTGAGACAAAGACAGTGACCCACTGGCCAGAAAGTGGTGGGCTCTAGAGGGTCATGATCTGCATCAGCATATCAACACCATGAGGAAGCATGCAGGGCAGAAACCTGTCTAACCCAACCTGGTGCTAGAAAACCATTAGCAGGCTGTGAAAAAGTCAATTAAATCTAGGTGAACTTGAGTCCAGAGCTGCCGTCTTGAATTTCGGGTGAACATTTACCTTATTGTTTGTGCTATGTGCCCCTGGATGGTGGTGCTCCCAAACTTGAGGTCAGTATTCAAAGCTGGGTTAAAATTAATCTTGTTAAGGGAAAGTTGATAGTGAAAGTGTTTAGCACTTCAAGCTTTTGACAATAAAAGAGTGTTCTTTACTCCACATACACACCAAGGATATCAACTCAATCAGAAATGGAGCATCACCTGAGGGGATAAACCATGTTTACTAAAATTTCCTCATGTGTGTTAGTCATGTTTATATATATTTGAGGAGAAGACTTGGTATTTATAACTCTCAGCCCTATCTTGCCATTGCCTGAGACCCCAACACACCTCATGGTCTGGAGAACTATGGAGCTTGGGAATATCCTACAAGGAAAACACAATAAAAAGGTAGCTTGACATGGGATGAACAGAATGGACTCTTTGCTTCCTTTGGACACACAGGAAACAGGCCGGGGGAGTGTCATCTTTAAAGGAGAATCTGAACTCCACCCCACAGTAGCAGATTCCTTTTGGCTTGCAGTTGTGAAGAGGGTAAAGCATTCAGTGAACCACAAACACTCTGGTCGTGAAATAAAAAGAGTATCTCTTGGCCCTATTGTTCATTTCCCCAAGGAAAAGATACACCCAGAGGCATTACTCACCTCTCAGCCCAGAAGGCAAATCCCTGATTGCCTCCAGAAGTGCATTCGTGTTCATCACAGCCTCCCCATCACGCTGGATTCTGGGGAAGAGCCTCTTTCCAGCCCCCACCTCTATGTGTGGTCACATTTCTCTCAAGCTGTTGACTTGGTCAAGGTCAAGAGATCAAGAGAAGAGTGCGGGTTACCCCAATGGCTCTGCCCTGCTAGGGTGGCCCTTTCAGAGCCAACTCTCCTTTGGTGCAAGGGGCTGCAGTTGCCCAGTCCTGGAGGCCGTGCCGGTCCCCAGGGAAGGTGTCTGTCATCCCCATCTGTGTTCTTTCTTACAGGTAAGTCAGGCTCGAGCGGCCGGGAGGGCGTTGTGATGACACAGTTGGCAGTTTGGGAGCAAAAGCGGCCACAGTAAGACATGATTGATTCATTGCATCTCAGTTCTCAGCTGGGGTAGCCTTCAGTGTGCAGACCTCTCCTGTCCCAAGGGAGACGTCTCTGGGTCTGGAAAAGAGGATGCCAGACTTCGGGGTCCCACTGAGGGCCCTCAGCCTTGACTGCTTAGCCTTGATTGGGGGTGACAGAGGTGACGGTGGCTTTCAGGTACCGTCGGGCCAGGATCTGGCCCAGTTGTCTGTGCATGCGGCTTGCACTGGGCTGCTTGCTCCAAGGGGGGCGTCTCCCTGTGACCTAAGACATCGGCTCTGAAGAGCTTCCTCTGGCAGCTTCGAACGGCTGAGATCTACTGGCATGGAACGGAGGGGTGCAGGGAGCTCTCTGGGATCTCGTCAGTCCTGCGTGGATGCTCCAGAAGACCCTCGTCCTTGGTGGCATGCAGCCTCGGCCATTTTTCCAAACTCACGGCATCCCACGAGACATGTCACCCACCCCCGGTTCTATGTCTCTTCCCATCACTGTCTCTCACCCATCACCTCACATCAAGGTTCTAGCCCGTGGGAAAGAGTTCTATACTCCAGTAACCTGTGTGTGTGTGAGAAGGTTGGATTGTAAGGTCTCCATGAGGCCAGGTTTCTGAAGCAACAATTGATTTATGGCACCTAAACATCAATGGCTCATGGAGGCACCTGTGAGGGCAGCACAGGGAGCATGTGTCTGTGTGTGTAGCCCCAGGAGCTGGGAGCTACTCTTCCTCCTGACCCTCTTTACCTTCTCTGTGGTTTCAGGACCCTATTGTGGACAGGGTCATCTGGACAGGACCTTCTCTCACCTGGAAAGACTTTCGGGACATTTTCCCCCAAGTGCTATGCAAATTGTTTTCCTCTGGAGTTTAAGGGAATGGGACATGGCAGGGATATACAAATTACTGTCCCCAGGGTGCTTTAAGAATAGGCGCTAAAGGGCTTGCAAATGATTTTTCCTGAGGTGCTTTGGGGCGGCTGCTCCTGGACCCTGTATCCATGGGAATATGGGATGAAGGGACAGAGAACTGCCTTCATACCCCCAGCTTTAAGAAAGTGAGTCTGAGGCAGGAAATGCAGGGTTTGGCACGAGGCTGCCCTCTCTGACAAGTGAAATGTCCCTGAGATCGGGGACATCCATGGGTCTCTCCCCAGGACATACCCCATGCCCGTACCCCCTCATCCCAGACCCTGGATCCTCCTGTGACTGGGATGGGGGAGTCCTGCTCCCCTGGGCTGCAGCCTGGACTTGGGCCCCCAAAGCAACATCATTTCTTGGGGATGTTTTAGCCTTCCAATTGGCTTTGTTTTCCCAAAATCAAATTGATGAAATGTTGTTGCTCAACAACCATTCCATTCTCCCCAGCACAGAATCCTTCTGGCATAAATGAGGCCTTTGGAGAAAGGGCTCAGAAGCCCAGGGTCCTGCAGAGAGGGAGGGAGGAGGTAACTGAAGTGCCCAACATCTCCTACCAGAGGCCGGGGGTGGTGGGGGGGGAGGCGATGCCTCAGGGCTCTCATACATTCTCTGGTCTGATGCCCACAAAAGCCCTGTGAGCATAAGGGTAGTTCATTTTTAAACACTTTAAAGGTCTCTTTTAAAATAATTGTAAGGTGATCCGTGGGTCTGGTGATTGTTAGGACTAAGACGAAAAGCTCTTAATGGAGGCCGGGGGACAAAACACTGTGAGAGGCAGAGAGAAGGCACCCAAGTGTCACCTCTTGCAGGTCCCAGTCCCCACCCGATGCACAGACCCTCCTCCTCCAAGCCACATCTGCCACCCCCGCCCCACTCCAACCTGCCCGAACCTCTCCTATCTGGAAAGTGGGGATGAATGATTATTTGTGCCCATCATATCAGGCAAGGGCGCCCATATAAGAGGCAACTCCCAGGTCCTTAGGGCATGCCACTGAGTTCCACAGCCCCCAGTGCCCCAGATGTCTCCACCTTCCCCTGTGCCTGAAGAGTCCCTCCCGGACTGTCCTCCCTCTGGCAGAGTCTTCACCCCTTCCCCCACCCCGGAGACTGCAAATACCCCTGAAAAGGGTAAAGGGGCAAGACTCCCAGGTTAGCTGCCAGCATTTATTGCCGTGGCCTGGGGGTGTCTGAAGCCTCTCTCCTGCGGAAGCAGGTTGGAACCGAGCACCGGGCAGCTCAGCCACTGCCCCGGACCACCGGTCAGGAGGCAGCAGTGCTTCAGGAGAACCCTAGCTAATGCCTTTGCCACCCCTCATGGCTTTCTAGACCAAAGAGAAAGGGCGTTAAGAGCCCCAGAGGGGCCCTCAAGAACTGTGGGGCACCTAAAAGACAAAGGAGAGGGAGCCTGCATGTATTGAGCACCGACTGTGTGCACACAGTGCCAGGAACTTGACACTCATCTCTGGAGTCACAGACCTTCAAAGCTTCTGGAAGCAGCTGGAATGCTCCACTTGCCCCTCTCCCAGTGTGCACCCTGTCATTAGAGTGTCCTCACACACTGAATAAACATGGGACAGGGGCCTCCAATCCTGCTTTCCACGTATGGCCATCGAAGTGAAGCGTCGGGCCCCACAGTGCTCCCCTGCCCCACGGCCAGGTGTAAAGGTTGGATGAGGGGAAATTCCAAAGGGAACGTACTTCAAGTCCCCCCTCCCCTATTTTGTTTTAGAACTTGTTTTCCTGTGTCTGCATCAAACCTAGCCAGGGCAGGGCCACGGGCTGCAGGCAGATCTGAGCAAAGGGCATTCTAGCGCAGCGATTAAAATCAGCACCCCATGAAATGCAATGTGACTTGCTCACATCATTCCACTTAAACTATAAACCCACAACCTCCTTGCAGTTGGAATTATCATCCGCACTGATATGGGGGGAAACTGAGTCTCTGAGAGACCAAGTGACCTACCCAGGACCAACCAGCTAAAAAGCGAATGATCTAAGCTTGGTGGGCTGAATAATGATGCCCAGAATGAAAGCTGTGGATGTTCCCTGATACGACAAAAGGGACCTTGCCGGTGTCATTAAGTTCAGGATCTTGAGATGGGGAGAGGGTGTTGGGTTAGCTGGGTGGGTCCAGTCACAAGTGTCCTTGGAAGAGGGAGGCAGAAGGAAGTTAGAGAGAGAGGGAGACATGACCACGGGAGCAGAGGTTGGCACGGGGCCAGGACGGGGTCACAGCCAAGGAAGCTAGCAGCTAGAAGCGGCAAGGAAACCAGTTCTCCCCAGACCTCCAGGGAGCCAGGACTTCAACCCAGGAAAACTGATTTCAGACTTCTGGCTCCAGAACCATAAGAGAATAATTTTTGTTTTTTTAAGCTGTCAAGATGGTGGTCATTTGTTACAACGGCTATAGGAAGTTCCAATCCCAAGTCTTCTGACTTGGCATTTCCTCACTGCTCTGCCATGTGCTGGGTCCCAGTGGCTCTGCTGCTTGGGGGGGAGTTGTCTGGTCTGACACCTTCACTCCCCTGGACTCAGAGACTCCTAAAGTCGGGACTTTAGTGATGACTATAGTGATGGTGTGCCATCACTATATCCCTGGGGTCTGATGTGTAACTGATGCCCAGGAAGTGGGACTCGCTTTCCCCTGATTAAGAACAAAACACACTATTCACGGCCACGGTGAGTTTTCCCTGAGATCCCGTTCTTTCTAGGACAGGGGCCCTGCCTATTTAACTATCTCCCGTGTGTGGCTTGTGTGGCTTGTGTGGCTTTTGTGGCTTCTTCACCTCCCACCCTGTAGTAGGAAAAGGTGGTCAGGTAGGAGGCAGAGGAATTACAGTCCGATTTTGGGCTCAGATCCCAGCCAGCTGGGAGGCTGTGAGCCAGGCCTTCAGCCACCTGGACCTAATGCCTTCATCTGGAATGGGACATTAGTGGCCCCTCTCAGAGTTGTTCTGGGGATAAAGCGAGGTGATGCCTACAAGAGAGTTATGCGTGTTCAGGCTTTTACTCACCAGCCCCACTGGATGGATTGCTGAACTTCTCTGAGCATTACCCTTCTCATCGGCGCTGACCTCTGCCTGGCAGGGCTAACCCAGAGCAGAGTTGTTGTCTCTCTGTCCCCATGGAGAAGTCTGGGTGCAGGGCAGGTAAAAAGTCTTAAGAAGAGTAAAGTGAGGCCAGATTATGAAGGACCTTAAATGGCACCTTTCTCCCATTCTTTCTACAAATATTTACCACATACCTACCCAAAGCCAGACTCTGATTTAATGGTGTCCACAAGGGACAAGGTCCTTGCCGTCATGGAGTGGCCAGACAAGTGCCTGTGGTGGTCAGCCATCAAACCACAGTAGACTTTTGAACAGGGATTGAATGTGTTGACATCTGTGAGCATCAGTTTGACTTCTCTAGGTGAGAGCAGCAGAACAGAGGGGCCAGAGGCAGAGTCAAGACTATTGGGTCAGTTCAGGGATATGGGGAGGAGGGACTGAGCTGAGTGATGATTGAGCATGATTGCCTGCCTGTCTCCCCAAAACCCGTTTCTGATTTGTGTCCACATCCCCAGCACCCAAGCAGGTCCCAGAGTAAATGCCCAGGGGGAAATGATGGGTGTCCCAATAGCAGTTGGGAACAAGAGAGGTGGAGAAGAATTCAAGGTGACTGAGAGTGGAGGGGCCTCGAAAGACTTGGGTCCCTCAGTGAGGGTGCCAGCTAGAATCCGAGGTCCAGCTGACTCTTAGGCCTCCATTGCCACCCTGGTCAGGTTACCAGCAGTTCATTCGAAGCCTCTGCTGCAGTGAGCGTGGTGAATCAGGGGCCCAGAGATGAGGCAGGGCACCTCTTAGGCCTCAGGACAGTCTGCAAGCCCGGTGCAGCTTGGCCTGGAAGACTTAAATGCTTGTACAAGAAATGAAGGCTGAAAATTAATGAATGAAGTATGCAACCTGACATATTGGAAAAAGAACAGAATAAATCTAAAGAAAGTAGATAAAAGGAACTAATAAAGATAAGAGCAGAAATTAATTTTTGTAAATAATAAACTTGTTTGTCAAGATTTATCAAGAAAAACAGAGAAGACATAAATAAATATCAGGAATGAGAAAGAAGTATTATCTGCAGATGTTGAAGACCTTCAAAGATTTAAGAGGATATTCTAAACAACCTCCTTGAAATAAATTAGAAAACCAGTAGAAAATACAAAATTTTTTATAAAAATAAACACTTGCCAGGGGTGCCTGGGTGGCTCAGTCCATTAAGTCTTCAACTTCGGCTCAGGTCTTGATCTAGCAGTTCGTGGGTTCAAGCCCCGCATCAGGCTCTGTGCTGACAGCTCAGAGCCTGGAGCCTGCTTCGGATTCTGTGTCTCCCTCTCTCTGACCCTCCCCCATTCATTCATGCTCTGTCTCTCTCTGTCTCAAAAATAAATGAACGTTAAAAAAAATTTTTTTTAAAAAGAAACTGAAAATTTAAAGATATTATCAGTTGAAACACACCTTTTCTCAACAAAAAACTTCAGGTCCAGACACCTTTACCAGTAGACTGTAATGAATATTCAAGGAAACTTTTAAGAAGGAACACTCTCCAACTCATTATGAACCTAATATAACCCTAACATCAAATCCTGACAGAGAGAGGAAAGTTAAAAGCTCATATCACTCATGTAGAGATACAGAATTTTTTGAAATCTTCAACAAAATACTAGCAAACTGAATCCAGCAACATAAAAAAGTTGAGTCTCAGAAATGCAGGGTTGGTTTAATATTAGAAATTCACTTCAAGATATTTACATTAACAAAGGACAAAAATCATATTCTCATCAACAGATGAAGTGAAAGCATTTGATAAAATCTGCCATCCATCTATTATATTTTTAAACATAGCAAACCAGGAATAGAAAGAAATTCTTTAGCCTGATAAAGGATATCTACAACAAGCCTACAGCAAACATCACACTTAGGGAAGAATTATTGAAAGTATTCCCTTCAGGTTTGGGGACATTGACATCACTCCCTTTAAAGCATGGTTTTAGAAATCCAAGCTAGCACAGGAAAGTGAAAAAAATAAATATAATGGGTTAGCATTCAAAAAAAAAACTTGGTTATGGAAGATATGTTTGCCTAAATTCAAATAATCTAAGATATGTTAATAGAATTTCAATATTCAGTAGGTTTCTGGATAAAAATCAATGAAAAAACAAACACCAGAAATAAAAAGATAGAAAACAATTTTTTTTTAATTTTTTTTCAACGTTTATTTATTTTTGGGACAGAGAGAGACAGAGCACGAACGGGGGAGGGGCAGAGAGAGAGGGAGACACAGAATCGGAAACAGGCTCCAGGCTCCGAGCCATCAGCCTAGAGCCCGACGCGGGGCTCGAACTCCCGGAACGCGAGATCGTGACCTGGCTGAAGTCGGACGCTTAACCGACTGTGCCACCCAGGCGCCCCTAGAAAACAATTTTTAATATACAGTAAAACCTTGGTTTGTGAGCATAATTCATTCTGGGAACATGCTTGTACTTCAAAGCACTTTTATATCAAAGTGAATTTCAAGAACCATTGGCTCTGTTGTGATCATGTGACATTCAGCATCATCTACTATTCATATTGCAAGATGTCGCTCATTTATCAAGTTAAAATTTATTAGAAATGTTTGCTCGTCTTGTGGAACACTGGCAGAACAAGTTACTAGCAATCCAAGGTTTTGCTGTACCACTTAAAATAATATTAAACATATAAAATATGTAGGAATAATCTCACCAAAGTGGTGCAAGACATTTGTGGAGGAATTTCCAAACCTTGATTGAAGGCATTAAAGAAAACCTATATAGATGGAGATAGTATGCCGTGGTCCTGGATTGGAAAACCCAGCATGGTAAAGATGTCCATTTGTCCCAAAATGAACTACGAATGTGATTCATTTCTGATCAAATTGCAACATTTGGGGAACTTTAAGAGCTGCTCCTTAAATGTTTATGGAAATGCAAATGACCAAGAATGTGGACACTTTTGAAGGAGAGGAACAAGATGGGAGGACCGATTGAACCTACTCCTAAGACTCAGGATAAAGCAGGAGCAGTGAGGACGGTGGGGCTGTGCAAGAGTAAGCAAGTCGACCGGTGGAGAGCTCAGAAGACTCACACAAGTGGAGATGCTTGCGTGTGGCAGGGGTGGCCTGCTGAGCAGTGGAGAGGGTGATGGACTTGACTGTGCTGGGACTAGTGGTCATCTATGATGGAAAAAAATGAAATCGAACTCCTCCTTCCCACCCCACGTAAAAGTCAATTCCAGGGGGATTAAATACCTAAATGTGAAAAGAGAAATGATAATACTTTCAGAAGACAATATAGGAAAATACATTTATGGCCTCGGATTAGAGAAGAATTTCTTCAATGAGATACGAAAAGTATCAACCAAAAAGGAAAAGATGAGTACATTGACCTCATTAAAATTAAAAGCCCTGTGCACCAAGACACTTTTCAAAAGAGGGTAAAGGACAAACCATGGCAGGGGAGAAAATATTCCCCACACATAAAATCAACAGAAGACTAGTTTCCTATAAACATGGCCTATGAACTACGTTGAGAAGACAAACATCCCAACATAAAAAATGGGCAAAAGATGTAAAAAGGAATTTCAAGGAAGAGAAATTATTCAAAGGCCCACAATTTATGCAAAGTTGCTAAACGTCATTAGTAGTCAGAAAAGTGTAGACTATGACACAGAGAGGTACATTTTCACAACTGCTAGTTGCCACAATGAAGTATTCACCCTAGAGAAACTCTTGAACAAGTTCCTCAAGACACCTGTGATTCTGCTTGTTGCTGGACCATTTACAACAGAAAAAACTGGATACCACTTAAATGTTCCTTAAGAGTTGAGTGAATACATTCATTTTACGGAAAATACAAATACAAATACATGCAGGGACAAGATTTATTATCAAGTGGTATCCTCAACTTCCCCTCCCGTTGAGTATATTTGGCTTTGCCAGCTAGCAAAGTCTCTTCTCTTCCAGGGCTGCCATGGTCTGTTGCTTAGAGGGTGCAACCAAACAAAAGATCTTGAGAGGTTGAGTGGCATCTGAAATCCAGCTTTGCTCTGCTCCCTAAGCCATGTGCCCTGGTATAGGGCAATGTCTATCCAGAGAAAGGGGGCACCTTTTACTTCACACAGTGGTGCCATCTGTTCCCCAAACCCGGTGCCTACAAGTCTGGCCCTACTCAGTAGGGGGCATGTTTTTCATTCATCTACCCAGAGGGAGCATCATTTTCTAATTCACACAAAGGTACTTTTTAGGTTTGTAGGAGCCCTGCCCTGTTTTCCACCCAATGCCTCCATTCCAGCACAATCCTGTCCTAACTGGGCAGATACCTGGGCTTGTGTAATGAAACCAGGGAAATGGGAGGAAGGTGAGGCAATCCTTTGTCCTGCCTTTGTCATGAAGATTCAGGGAAGGGACCCATGGAAGGAAAGAATACTGGAAAAGCCAGAGAGGCACAAGTGATCATGTTAAGAGGAGCTAGGGGTGAGTAAGGGAAAGAGCCAGAAGAGTCACAGAGGATTCATGCCCTGGAGAGCTTTCTGCTTTACAGAGTGAGAGTCCCAAGCATTTGAAAGAAGGAAGAAAATCAGAGAGGAAAGAAAAGGGAATTTTAAGAAGCATTGCCAAGGGTTATAAATTGGAAATACTTTCATGTAAAGGTTCAAATCTATTTAAAAAAAACATATATTGATATATAGTTGAAATACAAGAAATTATACACGTTCAAGGGATAAAATGTTATTAGTTTTTGATATATGGCGACACTTATGAAACCACCACAATCAAGATATGAATTTAGCCATCATGCCCCAAAATTTCCCCAATGCCCCTTTTAATCCCCCCCTTCCATCGTGCCCATCCTGCCATCCCCCACCTCAAGGCAAACACTGATCCACTTCCTGTCACTAGTTGCATTTTTGAATCGTACAATATGTATTCTTTCTTATCTGGCTTCTTTCACCCAACATGATTATTCTGAAATCCATTCATATTGTTGTATACATTTGTTCCTTCATTCCTTTGTATTGCTAAGTAGTATCATAGTATTCCATTGTATGGATATGCCACAGTTTGTTCATCCATCCACCTGTTGATGGACAATTAGGTTGTTTCCAGTTTGGGGCTATTACAAATGAAGCTACTATGGTATTCATGTACAAGTCTTTAATATATTTTTAAGTTTATTTATTTACTTAAAGAGAGACAGAGACAATGCAAGTGGAGGAGAGGCAGAAAGAAGGAGAGAGAGAATCTCAAGCAGGCTCCACACTTAGCCCAGAGCCCAACAGCGGGACTTGAACTCACAAACCGTGAGATCATGACCTGAGCCAAAACCAAGATCCAGGCGCTTAACTGACTGAGCCACCCAGGTGCACCCATGTACAAGTCTTTATATGGACATATGCTTTCATTTTTCTTGAGTAAATACCTAGGACTAGAATTATTGGATCATATGATAGGTGAATGGGTAACTTTTTAAGAAATTGCCAGCATAGGATTTTCCAAAGTAGTTGTACCATTTTACATTTTAGCATCATTCTATTAGCAAATTGGATTTCATTACAGTTTATAACTTCTGTTCTGAGAGACATTGTTAAGAAAAGGAATAGGCAGGGGTGCCTGGTTGGCTCAGTAGGTTAAGCATCCAACATCAGCTCAGGTCATGATCTCGCGGTTCGTGGGTTTGAGCCCCGCATCAAGCTCTATGCTGAGAGCTCAGAGCCTGGAGCCTGCTTTGGATTCTGTGTCTCCCTCTCTCTGCCCCGATTCCCATCAAAAATACATAAACATTAAAAAAAAATATTTTTAAGAAAAAGAAAAAACAAGCCACAGGGTGAGAGAAAATAGTTGCAAAGCATATAACTGATGAAGACTGTAGATCTGAGGGGTGCCTGGGTGGCTCAGTCAGTTGAGCATCTGATTTTGGCTCAGGTCATGATCTCACGTTTTGTGGGTTTGAGCCCTGCGTCGGGCTCTGTGCTGACAGCTCAGAGCCTGGAGCCTGCTTCGGATTCTGTGTCTCCCTGTTTCTCTGCCCCTCCCATGGTCATGCTCTGTCTCTCAAAAATAAATAAACCTTAAAAAAAATTTTTTTTTAATGTAGATCTGAAATTACAGATGGAATGACAATCATATTTCCCATTAAGGTATGAATGACTGGTACAAGGAGCACATTTTAAAATGGAACTTGTGAATCCAAAGGCATCTACAATCAGGGGAATTTTAGGCCCAGGAGAAAGGGCGGGTGGGACTTGATCTCTTGTAATACATCTGGAGGGCAGAAGGGCTTGGGCTCTTCTTGGCTCTTGTGGGGACAGTTGGGGAAAGCTGGGTCAGTAAAACACCTCTAGGGGCCAGAAGATGAACTTTCTAACAGTCAGGGTCTGCAGAGATAAGACAAGTCACCTTGATAGGTAGTAACTACCCTTCAGCAGAGGGATGCAAATCAAAGCCAAGTTTGGATTGGATCCAGGGAAGGGGAGAGAGTTCTAGAACTTTCAAAATGTGTCCATATGAGTTTTTCCTTCTCCAACTACACATAGGCTTGGGTCCAGGTAAGAAGCCCACTGCATTATTTTTTTTTAATTTTTTTTAACGTTTATTTATTTTTGAGAAAGAGAGAGACAGAGCATGAACAGGGGAGAGTCAGAGAGAGGGAGACAGAATCTGAAATAGGCTCCAGGCTCTGAGCTGTCAGCACAGACCCCGACGCAGGGCTCGAACCCACGAACCGCGAGATCATGACCTGAGCTGAAGTCGGATGCTTAGCCGACTGAGCCACCCAGGCGCCCCCCTCACTGCTTATTCCAGCATGAATATCTAATGCTTAGCTCTGACCCCAGGCCAATCCTGTCTCCCCATGGAGCAACTCCATTCTGTCCTCACCTCGTCCATCTCCTTACAAGTGCCATCCAGTCGATGTTACAGCAGTCTTAGAAGCCTCGCCGTCTATAATCTTCTGTCTCCCTCCCACTGATTTTTTCCCTTTTATGTCTCTCCTTCCTGGACATTACTTATTCTTTACTTTTAAATATCTGCTTCTCTAAAAACAAAAACAAAAAAAGCAAAAAACAAAAACAAATGAATGCCTGGAACAGATTTATAAAGAATGTTCCTGGAGAGGCGGGTGGATTAATTATTCAGCATCCTCCCCCTTTGTAACTATTTATTGTCTCATATGCATTTATATGGTACCTATCACTGCAGATCTCGCTCATGCTGGAGACATAATTTCCAGGGACGGACTACTTGTCTAAGATGCATAGACAGTATTGCAATACTATTTTATTCCTGACTGTAACAGCACGTGCCATTGTTGGGTAATTGTGTTCATGTTTTTAAATGTGAAAAATAATCAAATATAACTTGAAAGAGATTGTACAGTAATTCAAGGGGATATTAAACCACCAGGAAGTTAGTTGGCAAATAAATAGGCGTTTGTGGCTGTCGGGGTGAGCGATGGGGGAGCTGGCTGGCTGTGGGGGAGAAGGAGAGAGCGTGGGAGATGAAGAGCAGAAAAGAGCTGTGATACCTGCTGCCAGGTGTTTGGGGGGGGGCAGGGTGCAGAGGGAGCTTCCGGGGCCAGGAAGAGAAGGCCTGAAGTTACTGTGTCTCCTCTGGGGTAGCCAGACACAGAGGACACAGGCATTGCCCTCCTAAGATAAAAAGCAGAGGGCTGGATGGGAGAAGGCTTCGGGTTTTCACGTGTACCTGTCTGAGTGACATTAGATGTCAGACTCTCAAGGTTCCTGGTGGGCAGGGAGGGACCACCATTTGTTTATATACCTACAACATGCCAGGCATGTGCTAGTGCATCACCTCTTTCTTTATCATTAAAACATTCCTGTAGAAAGATGGTCACTGCTCTCCCATTTTACAGATGAAGAAGCTGGAACTGAGAGTGGTTAAGCAAAGCACAAAGACCCAAATGCTTTTCCTGACACCACAGTGCATTTCCCCCTCCCCACTCTGGAAGAAAACAAAACAAAACAAAACAAAAAAACAAAACAAAAAACCAAAAAGCTAAAGCACAGTGTTTGCCTTCCAGAAGCTTACAGCCATTAATGTTGGTTCTGGACATTATCATACCCAGATTTTCATTCTTTCATTTCTTCCATGCTTGTTTTGGGATGACAGAAAACACACCCAGACAGGGGTGAAGGGGTGAAGGTCTAGGCCTGCATCCAGAGTATGAAGCACCCCCTTCCCATCTGCAGGGAGAGGTTGTCTGACTGCTGGGTGTCACAGGTGGGAGTCCCAGGCAGGCAGGACTAGGAGGCAGACAGAAGACCTGGCATGGATCAAGAGGAGGACAGATGGCTTTTCTTTCAGTACTGGTCATGGGGCTGGCGTCTGTCAGAGTTTTCTAGAATTCTGCATCTTGTGTGCACATGGGGAGTGGGAGAAGTGCTCTTACTGCCCAGATGTGATTGGCCCAATGACCTTGGCAAAGAGCAGGAAGCGGTGTCATGCATATGCATTTCCCCCCTGGCATCCTCCTCCTCACTCTTCCTCATGGTCATGAATCTCCTCACTCTTCCTCATGGTCATGAATCTCCTCACTCTTCCTCACGGTCATGAATCTCCTCACTCTTCCTCATGGTCATGAATCTCCTCACTCTTCCTCATGGCCATGAATGGATCTGTGAGACCACCTCTAGGTTGGAGGTGGGGTTTTGCGCCGTGACTTGTGGGGCCTTCACTGCCCAATCCAAAATCATGCTACAGAGGCACATGAAAATCTCTAATTTGGTGCTAAGTAACAGAAACCAACTCCTCTTATCTCAGGCCAAAGGGAAGACTTCTCAGAGGCGTGCTGATGGAGGTAGCTGTTGGGACTGGGGGTGGGGGAGGACCATGGCCTGGTGCGCACAGGTTCCCCCAGCAGCGTGCTCCCCTCTCCCCAGCTCCACTTGCTCTCACTCTCATCTCTGCTTCCCTTGCTCTTTCCTGTCAAAGGTTTGGTCCCCCAGAGAGGGGGGACCCCCTTAGCTCCCACATCCCCTGAAGAAGACTGGCAGATCCCACCCATCAAACAGCTAGCAGCCAAGCAGCCAGCTCATATGGTAGGAATATGGCAGTTTTCACTAAAAACATTTGAACTTGGAGAGGACATTTCCCAGGAAAGAGGGTGCTGGTCTGACCAGCCCACAGGTGACCCCATGCCCCCGTAATTCATCTTCCACAAAGTTACACAGTCCTTATTGCTTTCCTGCAATGTTTCATTTTTCCTGCACCATTGCCTCTGTCTTTCCCTCTTCTCATTCAGAAATGTCCTCTGCACAACTTTTCAGCAGCTGCCAGCCTTCCCCTTCCTCTGGGTTTCAGCTCTGTCCCTCCTTCCTACCATCCCCAGAAGGCTGCCCTGGTCCCTGCAGCCCCTGGGACCTGACTTTCTCTGTGCTCTTTTGCCGCAAAGTATTTATGCCACAAGCCTGGGTGCCTGTATTTCCATCTGTCAGATGTTGCCAAGTGCCCACCATGTGCCAGGCTCCACACCTCAGTGCTATGGGGATGCCCCAAAGGGTAAATCGCCACTGAAACCTTGAATGAACTCACATTCCAGTCATGTCTACAAATAGGTAATAAATTCATAAAATTGCAGATGCCTCTCCAGTCACAATAAAATCGTGCTGTACTTGGATGCTGAGTATCCATGATTGGCTGAATCTGGATAATTACCAAAGGAAATTCATATATATGATTATTTACTCATGAATATTAATGCATTTAATGAGAGTAAAACATATTTAAAACAAAGTGTTCATTCCAGCTACGATTGAATTTGCTCATTACTCTTTCCTATGTGGATATTATCCATGATTTACCTGCATATCAAGCATCTGGATACAGCTCAAGTCTACCTGTGGCTAAATTAGGTTAGCCATTTGTTGGTGAAAATTACAATGTTAACTCATTTCCAGAGTATTCTTGGTGCCAGCAGTTTCACATCTAGGTACATGACTTGCATTAACATTATCTGGTTAATTGTACAAACAGTAATTTTTTTTTATGGATTTTTGGAAGATAGTAAGATGATATTAACACTGTCTGGTTCTGAACTCTAGTTATAATGTGTATTATAAAACCATTGTTTTGGAGCATGCTAATATGAAATTTGGAACCATTCAAAAATGAGCCGGGATCAAATTTGTGTCATTATGACTTATACAAATAAGGATTGGGAAGTTAACTAGGTAAAGAAGATTGCAAAATAATGACTTCAGTGGCTCTGGAGTTAAAAGATAACAATTGGATGTAGTCAAAATTGTCCTTGAAGTTCTCTAAATCATCCTTAAATACAATATATGAAAATATATTAATTTAAAATGCCTCCAACAAAACCTGTTTTTTCCTCCAACATCAGGATACATCTCTCTTTCCTTAGTTGAGCATCAGAGGAAGAAGTGGGTGCATATCTGGGGCTACGTTGTACAAAAACACCTGTGTGATGTATGTTCATGTTAGTCATGCTAATATATGGGGCACACTGAGCCCAACATGATGCTCTCTAGGAGAGGCACTGCTGGGAAACCAAGGCCAGGAGACTTTATGGCTCACTGTGAGGCTTGGCTTCAGATGGCAACACTGAATTTCTCCTCCACTTCCATTTTACCTCTCTTCCTGTCCTTAGCTCCCTCCCACCCTGCTCCCTCCCTCTCTCCCTCCCTCAAGTATAACCAAAGGGTTCACCTCTACCTGGTTTAATCTGCATGCATCTAGCTAAAACCAGAGTCTGAAGTGACTTCCTGCACAGGCCAGCTGCAAGCACCGTGCCCACCTTCACTAAGACAGGTCCTGGATGTGCCAAGGGCCATTTGGAATATGGAGAGATCTACAGACTAATTTCTTCCCCCAGCGTCAGGCGGTCCAGACTAGCTTTGCCCACCCAGGCCCCTTGGTGTATTGGAGTGCTGCAAACTTGGTTGGCTTTCAGCATGGTAAGAACAGGCACATTCCATGGCTGGAATCCCGACCCCATTTCCACTCCATTTCTGATTTGCATTGTGCTCTGAGAATTGACGTTCTGCTTGGGGAAATTTTGTTCTCTCAACTAAGACAAAGTTTAATTACCATGTTCCTGCTGTGGGGGAAAATTCTATTCTGGAAGCAAGTCCATCTCAGACCAATCAGTCATCCTGTTCATTGACTGATAGTTCTTAGGGCAGGAAATTAGAAAAGGTCTGCATTTGGGAGAAAGCTTGGGGGTGGTTGGAACAAGGATCCTAGAAAGGCCTTGGGGCCCCAAAGAGCTGGTATGGGTGGGCAAGGGTGAGGGGAAAAGAGTACAAAATAGGCCTGGCACTGACTCTCTGTGCCTTCCTCCACAAGGCTCAGAGCTCTGGCCTCTGGCCATCTGGGGGCAGAGGTAGGGTGGGTATGCAGGGGCCCAGGAAACTATGCAGTGTGGTTACTCTCTCAAATATATCTTCCTCCCTCTCCTACGTTGTGTAACCTTTATGGTTCAAGTAAGACTTGGGGAGCATCACTATAACAACTTCAGGATGTCTCTTTCTGTCCTTTTAAAAACCCACAACAGGAGGGACCCATAGAAGGTCGCTCACATGATACACGTGTACTCGTTCCCACTGTAGCCCCCACACGTGCTCACCCATGTCCTTGTTCCCACTTGATGGACACAGCCAGTTCAAGCCTTCTGCCAGTCCCACATGTGCTCACCCATGCCCCGTCCCACATGATGGACACAACCAGTTCGAGCCTTCTGCCAGTTCACGTGCTAGGCACACGACACCTGGAAAAATAGACTCAAATGTCTCTCCCAAAGGACCCCCCAACCATATTTTTATTTTTAGTTCAAAGGAGAGTAGAGGTCCCAAGGATAATGCTCCTGAGTCATAGAAAGTGGAGGTGAGGGTAGGAGGGGAGAGGCTTGGATTGAAGTCCCAGTTCTGCTACCCATCCTTAGGGCCAACCGCACCCCTCATCCAGGCCATGGTTTTCCATATGGATGCTAAGGTGTTAGATTTGTGGGTCTCTCCGGGCCTCCAGGTCTGTGGCTCCATGTCAAATGCCCTTGACACCCCTGAGATGGACCACTTCCTAAAAGCAGACAACTTGCCCCACATTATTCTGAGCCCCTCCTGCTTCCTCAGCTCTCCAGAAACAACCTGTCCCATCACCTATGATTCCTGATTACTGGTGGTAGATTAGAGTTAAAAACAGAGAGAGACTTCAGTACTAATGCAACACAAGCACTCTGGGAGAACATGTGCATACCTGCGGACCGGTGGAAATTGGGTGCCTTTATCTCCAGGCCACACAGCATCTCTGGATTTCCTCTGTCACTCAGTCACCCAGCAGACCTTTACTATATGTCAAGTGCGTGCCAGACTCTGTACCGAATCCCAGACATACTGAGAAGTGAACGAGACCCAGACCCTGGCCTCAAGGTGTTCACACCCCAAGACGGACATAGACAAGGCCTCAGATGCAATAACCACTGAGATAGGAGTCCCACGGGGGCTATGGAAGCCGTCTCTAAGAAGGCCATTGCGTTATGGAAGAAGTAACAGCTGAGCTGGGCCTCAAGGAATGGCATTTCAGGGAGAGGGATCAGTGCACGCAAAAGCACAGACACCAAAAAAGCATTTAGCATGGGGGAGTCTACTGAATCAAAACTGGGGTGTCATACCAGCAATCACTTTTCTTAGAAATGGCAGGAGATGCATTTTAAAAGCAAAGGCAGAGAGACAGGTCATGGAGGAACTCCCACATGTACAAACACTTCTTTATAGGAAGAGCCAGGGAGGAGTCTCTTGTGGCCCACCAAGGCCACAGAGTCTAGCCCAATGCCCTGGCCTCTGCGGAAACATAGGATGTTATTTACTGAGTAAGCGAATGCAGGAAGAAGCAAATGGAGCCAAATGACACAGTCAGATTTGCATTTGAAACAGGTCACTCTAAAGACTGCATGAGTCCCAAATTTCCTATTCGACCATGTCTTCCACGAAGGGTCTGGACACATAACAGTGCTCAGGTTCTTGTCTGGCCTTGGGGGCCTAGAAATTCTTGCACTCTCCCGGCGGACAGAGCATGAGCAGTCACGGAAGACAATGTTTCCAGAAGCACGGGGCCTTTAGTACACTGGCCCTGGAACAAAAACACTGTGGCAGGTGATAAGAAGGTTACTTGTTTTCTCTCCTCTTTTCCATTCCATATACTTCAAAGACAAAGTTGTATTTCTTGGGCACATGCCTTTAGCATTTCTCAAAGATAAGCCAGTCTTCCCCATCCACTTTTTTTTTTTTTTTTAGTAACCAAAAGAAGGCAGGTGGGGATCTTAGAGCCTTTGGCAAGCAACAACCTCTTATAGAATTTCGTGGCGTTGATTCACTTTACTCTCTTTACGGTTCCAATGGCCTTCTGTGCAGAGCAAGTGTATGTCAGGATCCCAACAAAACAGATGGCCCCTCAAATTAGTATATTTCCAAAGGACAAATGACAGAAGTATGGCAGGATATAGGAGAAGCACTGTAAGAGTACAGGAACCTGGGACTTTATTATAAATGCAATATATGTTCATTATGGAGAACTTGGAAAACAGGACTGGCAAGAAGACAAAACAAGTCACCTGAACTACTGTCACCAGCCAGAAGTATTGTTGACACTTTGTGGAGAATTCCCTTCTCCCTTTCTCCTTATTTCTCTAGAGAGTTCTTTCCTGAAGCCTCACACAGCATCCTGCAGGTCTGAAAATCTCTTGCGTGTTCCAAAAATATGTGAAGGGTAGCGAAGAACTAACGCACACGGCATACGGAACGTTCCATGTTTTTGTCTTAAACCAGGCCCTGAACGAGACTCCTTGCCTTTTTGTTGTGTTTTCATGCATTTCCAGAAATTTAATCCTGAGAGACGAGCTTTTACTATAGGAATTATTACTTCTATTTCATGATGACTCTGCTATTCATCTACTATAACACCCTCGATTTTTTTCTTGGCCCCTTTGGGCTTCCAAGATTAGAATGTTTATAAGACCTGCTCTGTATTGCCTATTTCTTGATGCTCACTAGTCTATTTAATCCTTGTCTCACCGAGATGGGCAGAGTGTGGATAAAGGTACAAAGAAATAAGGTTATCTCAATATGTCACTAGCACCAAAAGAACCTAGGACATTACAGGCATAAAGTGACGCTGGATTCTAAGCTAGCTTCATGGGAAAGTGACACAGGAAAGTTGCCTTTTAAATCCCCAGACTGTTAGTATGAATTATATATTCTATTTATAGCCTTTAGAACTTCTGACAAAGTCCAAAACTGTTGGTGGTAAAACCAGGTTTCCAAAATTCAATCATGTTTCACATTGATTTCCACTTTGAAATTGGAAGTATTTGCCCTCAAGAGATAATAAAAGCCATGCTAAAAAAAAAAAAAAAAAAAAAAAAAAACTGGAAAACTTTCCCCCCCTTAATATTTAAAGGAGAATGTTTTTAATACAAAGCACTAATTTGTCTGCTTGAAGTACATCACAGGGCAGTGCCAGCTGGGGTTCAGAGTCTAACACTTCTAATTTTTCTGTAATGAGAAGCCCTTCTCATGTCTTTGCAATTCAACATAATAATAGAGTATATATAATGTAATATTATATATTGCACAGCTACCCACTTGTTCATTCCCACTGCACCACCCTCAGGGGTCCGACTAACATTGTGCACACCTCACATTTCTGTAGGAACCAGGAGGGAGGTGGCCTGAGGCTTCATGTCTCACCCCACCAGCCCCTCCTTCCCACACACTCTCTCCTGGGTCAGTTCCTGGGGATGTTAGCTTCAGCCTCCAGCGTTTCTGCTATGGAAGACAGGGAGTGGGGGGCACTGTCAGGGTTACCAGAACAGAAAGAAAACTACCTGGATTCCACATCAAATGCCCCTTTCCTACGACATACGATAACACCTGATCATAGGTCATGTCTTATGTCTGTCCTTCTCCAGTGTTCCCAGCCTCAGGGACTGGTGCCCAAGGCAGAGACCCGGGGTCACCCTTGACATCTTCCCTTTTCACCCGCAGCTGGTCATCTAACCTCCCCTGTCCTTTCCACCTCCTAAGAACCTGGGGCAATTGTCCTCTCCACCCCATCAGCACTGTGTCTCACTAGATCCCGGAACTGCCCCCCAGCTCCCTGTGTGCATTCACCCACCCTGCAATGAGACTCCAGTCCCGTCCATACCCTCCCCCAATCTAGCCCTCTCCTGTAATTCTGTCTCCAGTTTTCTCCAGTCCTGTTTCACCTCCCTCGAATCCTGTCTACAGCCTCCTCCAGCCTTGTCCTCACACTCCAGGCAGAGTCAGCTTTCCAGAACACAAGTCTGGCCATGCCACTCCTTTCTGTGGCCTGCCATCACCTTCAAGACCAAGCCCCTCATGGGGCTTTCTGTTTAGTGGGAGGCAAAACAAAAACAACAATAAACAGACATATTAAATATGATATCAAGCAGTGATGAATACTCTGAAGGAAACTAAAGCAGTGGCCCCTGAGTATATGAGCATTGATGTTTTAGATACGGTGGTAAAAGGTGGGAGGCGTCTCTCTGAGGAGATGACATTTGAGCAGAGACTTGGGTACTTAGTAGGTCCTCAGAAAAACTTAGCTGGCTCACTGTCATCCTGAATGAAGACTCTAATCCATGCTCCTAGAAGTTTTACCCTCTGGCTAATTTTGTTCCAAGTCACAAGCATGAGGCTTGAGGGACATGAGTGGGAGTTTAATTAACCCAATGTGCAGTAGCAAGTAGGGCAGCTGAAAACCCCAGAAGCCTTTTCTGCAAAAGGTCCAGGGCTTGATAATAAAATGGTGCTTTCATTCTCATTAATGGGGCAATTGATTTAAGGACCAGACCCAGTGGATTATTGATCAGCGTTAATGATTAGAAAATACCAAGTTAATGAATCTAACTGCCATGAAACCCCTGTGGGACTTGGGGAAGGCCAGTTAGATACAATAACCTTGCTCCTCTCCAGTCCAGAAAACAGACTTATTTACAGAGCTCCAGATTTTTCTAAGGGAACAAAAGCAAAGTAAGACTCACTGGGAGTTAAACAGTATCTCCTTCCAGCTCAGCTGCTGCCAGAACTGAGTGATCATCCCTAGCCTCTATAATATGCATCTGCTGTTGCTGGCATCCCGTTTCCATCTCACTTCTTAAAATAAACTTTTCATTTTAGCATAGTTTTAAGTTTACAGAAAAGCTGCAAAAACAGTATAGAAAGTTCCCATATGCCCCTCATCCAGCTTCCTCCTTATTAATATCTTACCTTAGCATTTTCACCACTAATGAACCAATACTGCTGCATTATTATTAACTAAAGTCCATTCTTAATTCAGATTTCCTGAGTTTCTACTTAATGTGCCCTTTCTGTTTTAGGATCCCATCCAAGATATCATGTTACTTAGTCATCATGTCTCCTGAGGCTCCTCCTAGCTGTGACAGTTTCTCATATTTCTCTTCCTATTGATGGCCATGACAGTGTTGATGAGTTTACTGTGAAGGTGTTTTGCAGTATATCCCTCATTTGGGTTTACTCTGAAGTTTTTTCTCATGCTTAGACTGAAGTTATGGGTTCTAGGAGGAGGACAGGGTGAAGGGCCATCCACATCACATTGTGTCAAGGGTACTTATAATCACGTAGCTTATTACTGTGATGTTGACCTTGACCACCTGGCTGAGGTAGTTCTTGTCAGGTTTCTCCTCTGTAAAGTTTCCCTCCCGCTTTCCACACTGTTCTCTTTGGAAGGAAGTCACTGCACAAACCACACTTAAAGAGCAGGGAGTTATGTTCCACCTCCTTCAGGGTGGAGTATCTATATAAATTATTTGGAATTCTTCTGCACAAGAAATTTGTTTAAATTAGTACGGACTCATGAATATTTATGTTTACACTTTGGGCTATAATCCAATATTGTTTTACTTTTTTTTTTTCTTTGCTCAAATTATTCCTTCCTTGGCCATTGGAAGCTCTGTCAGTTGGCTCCTATGTCTCTGACATATCCCCATCAATACTGGGTGGGGGGAGTTGTTTGTTTTCAAGCACTTCCTTACTCTCTGGAACTACAAGATGGTCTATGCTCATTTTGTGTATTCCTGACTTAGCCCTGGAACCAGCAATTTCTCCAAGGAACCCTGATTTTTTTATATTAGTTTTCATAATGGGCTGCTGTTTTGTTTCATTTTTGTATGAGCATAAAAGTAAGTCATGCTTGTTGTGGAAAATTTAGCAACTCTGTGAAAGGGAAAATATAAGTATCCTTAATAACCCAACAGCAAAAAGAGCCACAGTTGATATTTTGGGTATTTCCACCTGGTCTTTTTTCTAGTTGCTGGCTGTTGAGAAGTCCTTTCTGTATTTTCACTCTTGATCTTATCCATCAGACCAAGGATACCTGGGGGGTGGAGAACTGGTTTGCCTTCTGTCCCACAGCTATGGTTGGAGTGGATGAACCATTCTAGCCTTTCTTGTGTTGTCTGTGCATTGGGTCCCTGCCCACTCCTCCTTCTGGAGGCTCACAGACCCAAGAAACCCAGGAGTCAGGGTTCCTCCAGCAGACTCTGATGGTGAGAATACTTCCTGCTTCTAGGGCCTGGGACATGATAGTCAACTTCACCTTTTCTCTTTTCTAAGGATGAAACGAGATAATGTGTACATAGTACTTAAAAGAGGGCTTGGCATGTAGCAGGTGTTAAACAAGTAAAAGCTGTGATTGCTGTCATTACAATTATTAATAATCCAAAGAAACACACCCCCAATGATAGAAGCATGGCCTAGGGTGGTAAGCAGGCCCCTGGGAGGGACATATTTGCACAAGCCAACTACTTCCATGCAGGGGACCTCATGAAATTGATCTGGTCCTTCCCGAGAATTTGGGCAGACTGGGTGAGGAACCGTCTCGCGAGAGGACCAGCAATGCAAAAGAGGACTCTGAGGTCTTAACTGAAAAGAATACATGCGTAGTGGCAGTATTGCACTGTTGTCAAGAACAAGAGCTCAAGAGCTGGGCTCCTGCAGGGCAAACACTGGTTCCATCACTTACCTGCGAGGTGACTCTCACTCAGTAAGTTATTTAACCTCACCAAGTCTAATGTAAGGATAACCATATTGCTTGTCTATCAGGTTGCTGTGAATACCAAGTAAGTTGGCAAAATTAAGAACTCAGAACAGTACCTGGACAGAGTAAGCACTCAATTCTTATTATTTACTATGTTTATTATTTCGTCACTCAGGATTCTTTAGGTTGCAAGTGACAAAACCAACCACTGTTGTTTTAAGCCAAAGAGTATTTATTGACCCCGTAAGTGAATGTCGGAGTTTCTCGGAATCTCATTGGCTCTGATCGAGTCATGTGCCCATCTCTGAACCAGTCACTGTGACTGAGGAGATCCTAGGCCTGGGCTGGCCACTTTGAGCCACAGGTTTCACTCCTAAAGGAAATCTCAGGGAACGGATGTGGGGAAGCCCATAGCAATATGTGCCTTTCTTTGAAACTGTTTTCCTCTTCCCTGAAGATGGAGTTTAAGAGGGGAAACCCTCGAGCTGCTATTTAGCCGACAGGGCAAGTCACAGAGAGCCAGAGTCCTTGTGTAGTGAGGCTCTGGGTGATGGGGGAGGGGGGGAGGTAAAGCATAGGTGGATAAACAGGAAGATACTCTTTGGGCAAGAATCACTTTCTACAGCACCCTGGCCTTCCACCTAGTATCCTATACTAGGCTCTCCTAAAATGTTCTCCACTGGGCAGGGCTGGGATAAGGGAAATACCATCAAACTGAAGTCAAGAGCCTTGAGTCTTGAGTCCAAGTCCTGCTTCTGCTGTTTGACATGGGTGAGATGGCTTGCCTTGGTCTGGACCACCACCTCCTCCCTTGTCAATTAGAGGTGAGTTGATTGTCCTAACACTATGTCAGCCCTAGAAATCCCTGAATCCCTGACCATATCAGTGATTGCTCTCTTGTGTTGATTTTTCCTCCAAATAAAGAAACTCTGGGCCTGCAGGGGAGGAACCCAGTTAGGATATCAGAACTCAGAAGCCAGACAGAGTTGGGGAACGATGACGGGGAGGAGGGAATGCAAATATATCTCAGTGCCTAGTCTGTGCCAGACACTGATGCTTCATCACTATCCATGGAGCCTCGTGCACGGTAGCCCAGATGAATGTGGTCGGTCACTCGTTGGCATGCTGCATGGGAACGGTTTCCAGGTATTTCTTGGAAGTCCACTTGGACTCAAGGTTGCCCATCTCTGGAAGAGAAGAAGAGAAGAAGGCTCCTTTCTCACTAGGTCCTTCTTAGGAATCTCCGATGAAACTGTTCCACTAGTCTTACCTCCTTGGAGGACCCTTCCCGGATTTCCAGGCTGGGCCCGGTGTCCCTGCATCATGCTCTCAGTCCTTCTGCTAATCTTAGCACCCATCACTGACTGACTTGTCATCACCATCCAATTGTCTACCTACCCCACTGAACCTATAAGCAATGGGACTGCGCTCTCTCCAGCGGCTAGCACAGACCTTGGCACACAATAAATGATCTGTGTTGAATTAATGAATAACTAACTGTATTTAGATAATTCAGAATACTCTTTCTAGCTTAGCATTGTAAAGCAGGAAAATATGGAGTCAATATGACCTTCAGCAAGTGACCTAATTTCTATGGACTTTGGTTTTAGTTCCTATAAATTACATGCAATAATAATTTGCCCCCACCTCGTGGAACCATTTGATGATTAAATGGGATAATGTGAATAGTACTACTAACTACCCTTACTTGAATGTTCCCTGTATTCCTTCTGCTCTATCAGCCTTCAGATAATGTATTTAAAATGATACAGTGGTACTTAACAAATATTTGTTTTCTTGCCCCAGAACTACTTTAGAGTTTAAATGAGCAAGTTAAAGCTTATCTGTTGAAGGGATGGGTGGATGGATGGATGGATGGCTTCCATCTAGAAGTGGCCTTCCAACAGTAGGGGATGGAGTGGGTATAGGGGTACCACTGGCTCAGCAGATGTTTATACCATTTTAGAATAACTACCTTGGACTTCAGAGAGTTCCTGGGTATGAAGGTTTGTCTTTAATTAAAGTCTCAGCACAGTGTTAAATGCCATTTTATTTTTGTTCATAATTAACACTAATGAGATGAGTGTATCACAAACAGCACACATTCTGAGAAAGTGAAAAACAACATCTGAGCTTGGTGGTTTCCATTTTTGCTTTACTCCCTCCCATGCTCTGTTCAATTAAAAGTTTTGAGAAAATATTGCAACTACACTTCTTGTCTTATGGTAATGAAGCATATTAATTTGAATGTGATGAATACAATATTCCACTGACTTTTTTATTCCCTTATCTACAAAAGTTTAAAATAATAGGCCAATTAAATCAGGAGAAAAGAATGCAGGGTTTGCCTGTGGCTCCAATTCAGCAACCAAAGAACTGAAAGAACAAAATTCTGTGAAGTGTCTGGGTCAGACTCCATCCCCGTGGCTATAGCTGAGAGACGCTAACTCATAATGACAGATGTGGACCAGGGAAGAGCAAGGGATCTTGCTCTTGTATTAGGGATCAAGAGGCCAGGTTCTAGACACTTCTCCAGTGTTGTTCCAGTGAATATTTGTTGAATGGGTGGATGGATGGATAAATGGATGGATAGATGAATGGGAGATAGAAATTGATGGATGGATAGAATGGAAAGATGAATCATATGACATCCCAGGTCCCATTCTTCCCAAGGTAGAAAATTAAGTCCAGTCTGGAGTTGAATTAATATTGTCAAGACTTAGAAGTCAAAGGCAGAATTTAGAGGTGAAGTTCAGCTCTCTGACCTCTTTACCTTAGATGCATAAACTATAAATGATCCTCAGTTCAGGTAGGACAGGCCCTGGGAGGTTAACTCTAAAGCAGAGGCCCCCAAACCAGCTAACCCCAGTATGAGTTTCTGCATTGGAAGAGGCACATCCTGGAGCAGGTCTGTGACATATGATCCAGGTGTCTCTATGAGGACTTCTGGAAGACTTCCCACCTCCAAGTGGTGCTTCAGTCATTAAGTCCATCTTGCCATCGTGTCATCTGAGGCAGTTTACAGGTGTATACCCCACAATATCTGTGTACTTTGTCACCTTCCATTCTGTTCTCTCCATCACAGGCATTTTAAAACATACAACACACACACACATGCTTGCTCTCTCTCTTTCTCTCTCACTCATGATGTTATTCCTTTGTTTAAAACACATTGTGCCCAGGCTAGACAAATCCATAACATGGTCTACAAGACTCTGCGTGGCCTACCCCCTGAGTGCCTCCCAGTCTTATCTTCCATCATATCCCCTCCATCCATGCCCATTCCCTGGGCCTCTACACTGGCCTTCAGTCAGTTCCCAGGCACCCCTTGAGCACTCAGGCTGCCACTCACCTCAGGACCTTTGCACATGCTTTCACTTATTCCTTAAGTGCTCTTACCCATGTTAACACCTATTCATCCTGCAGCTCTTAGGTCAAGCATTACTTCCTCAAGAAAGGCATCACTGATGATACTCCCTACACCAATTTTGGTGTGGGTTGGGCTCTGTGTTTATGTTGTCATAACTGAGTATTTTTCTCTTATAGCACTTATCACAGTTTAGAATTATATGCTTATGCTGCTATTTGAGTTTTATACCTCTCCCTTATTAGGCCATTAACACTATAACCATTGATTTCTAATCATTGTATCTCTAGGGCTTAGTATAGTTCCTGGTTCATAACAGATGCTCAATAAATATTTGTTGAGTGAATGAACGAATGAATGAATGAAAGAATAAATGCCTAATTCAAGAGCTTTGGCTCTTTCTACTCCACTAACTACTTCTGAGTTTGGGATTTCTTAGTTTCTAAAGCACTAACTTGTAGTAGGCCTCATACTGGGAACTTGAACAACTTGCTCTCATGTAGTTCAGTGTGTCAAGAAACAGATACGTAAACACACAATGACAATAGAGTGTGTCAAGAGCTACAATCCACATTAAGTGCAAGGTTTCATGGAAGCAGGGGAGAAACACTCAGGTTCAGCACTGGGGAGGCTTTCCAAATGAGTTATTTCCTAAGCTGAGCCTGAAAGGAAAAGGTGTTGGCCAAGGAAATAAGGGTGGAGGTAGGATTTCAAGTGAAATAGCCCTTAGGTAGGAAGGCTCACAAGTCAAAGCCTGGCCCTGGAGGAACTGTAAGTCCTGCGGATGACTGCATCCTGGGTGGAGAGGCAGGGCTGTGGGAGGTGAGGCTGGGAGGTGAGCAGCGGCCATGGCACTGAAGACCTTTGATGACAGTCAGAGATGGCAACAGACACTGTATGGAGGGGACCAGCATGGAGAGACCTGTGATCTGGAAAACTCTGGAAGTACTTTGGAGAAAAGGTGCTCATATTTCAAGTGAGAGACTTCCTCCCCTGAAGAAAGAGAGGCTTGGTCCCAGAGCTGTCAATCAAACTCTTCTCTAGAATCCAAACTTTCTTTCCCAATGGGCACTCAGTGCAGCTGACCCTGCTTATTCATTGCAGGGAGAATTAATTTCAGGGAAGGGGGAATTAAAAAAAATACAAGATTAAGCAGTGTAATCAGCTGCTGCAGAGAGTTGGAAATGCAATAAATAATAATAGCATTGAGAGCTGTTTTTAATAACTCACCAGTGTAATTTAGCCCCAGCTTCTTGGAGCATATGTAAAATATGTCATAATGTGTACAATGGCAAATGCCTCATTGCCAGTCTCTAAAGACAAATGTCTTCCCAGGAGGAAAGGGGGTGGGGTGGGGAGTGGAGGAGAAATTGGAGGACATGATTGCAAATAGGGTGTAGGAAGGCAAGCATCGTTCATTCTGACACCACTAATACTAAATTTGTGATCCTTTGCAGATGCGATAGGTTTCAGTTGGTTTGTCTTCAAAGATGGAGCAGGTTAACAGCAGTAACATAGTAAAGGAGAGAGTCATAATTTGTAAGAGAGTGAGGTGTTTTCATACTCTGCAGCATCACCGTTTGCACGCAAATCTGTATTATAATCACGGATCATCCTTGTCGATCTACTCCAGCAGGTCCCCAGGGCACTTAAGCCTTGGCAGCATTTGTTTTACTTAGTTGAGTTACTAAATATTCATGAAACTATTAAAATGTGTTATTTAAAAGTATTTGATGAAGGCTGACTTTTAGTAATTCATATGGGCTACACCCTCTGCCCCAAAGTCCAGGGGTGGGATGGGACCAGGAGTGCTCCCCTCTTGGGGAGCAACATGACACAATTGAAATGAGATGGACTTTGGAGTCAGACAGACCTGAGTTCAAATTCTATTTCTACCACTTACAACTTATCACTTTTGCAACATATTCAAACTCTGAGGCTCCATTCCTTATCTATAAATGAGTGATGACGATGTTGATGACCGCTAATATTCATGGGCCACCACTGCATTTCCTCCGGCACAACACCACTGTGATGTAGGTACTGGGTATGAGCCCTGTCTTACAGGTGAGGAAACTGAAGTTTAGAGCAGTCGAGTAACTTTCACGAGGCACAGGGCTGGCAAATAACTGCTCAGGAACCCAACACCAGGTCCTCTGACCTCAAAGTCCATGCCATGACGTGTGCTGTGTGATCCTCATGTACCAAGCTCTGCAGTTGAAGAAGACGAGAGACAATGTGTGTAAAGTATGGCTCCTGGAACATAGTAGACACTGTGTAAATGTCTCTTGCATTGAAGGACTAGATTTATCTTCCTTTGATGTGTCCTCTCTGGAAAAATACAACAACATCTGTGTCTTTGTCAAAGTTTTTTGAATGTCATTCCATACCCTTGTCCCTGTCACTCAGCACCTCAGGTTTCCAATCTATAAAATGGAGGTGTGTGGGAGTCCTTACACAGGCCACTGGTTTGGGTGTAAGTTTACTACAACCATTTTGCAAAACAGCGTGACGATGCTTAGTAAAGAGTCTGTGATGCAGCAATGCTACCGTCACCCTAAAGCAGGGTTTCTCCACCTCTGCACTGTTGACACTGGGGACAGGGATTTCTTTGTTGTGATATTCTGTGCATTGTAGGATATTTAGCAGCATGCCTGGCCTCTATCCACCAGATGCCACTAGCATCCCCCAGTTCTGACAACCAAAAAGGTCTCCAGGTATTGTTGCCAAGTGCCTCCTGGGGGGCAAAATCCCCACTGAAACCACTGCCTTAAAGGAACTCTTGCAAATGGGCTATAGGAGCATGTTCAATAATGAGCAGAGCCACCTCGTTTGCAATAGCCTAAAAGTGATAGCCTAACTATCTACCAACAGTTGAATAGTGTATTTAGCACAGCATAGTCACCAAATGGAATATAATACAACATGAAAGTTAACCACAGCTGCCCGTGTCAACGTGGGTGAATTTCATAAACACAGGCTTGATTGAGCAAACCAATAAAAAGCAAGTTGCAGAAGTTTCCGTGTGGTATGATTCTACCTATATAAAATGTAATGACATATAAAATGATGCTGTATACTATTTAAGGAATATACACATATGTGTGTGTGTGTAGTAAAACTAAAAAGAAATGTATGGAAGTAAAAATAACCAAATTCAGTATATGGTTCCTGGGGCGGGGGGGACATGAGTACAATCTGAGCAGGGTATATGGGCTTCAGTTCTACTGATTGATAGATAGATAGGGATAGCTGTCTCCTAAAATAGGCATATGAGTATCATCATATTATTTTCCTGCCTCTTCCTATGTCTGAAATATTTCATAATATTTTTAAAGGAGTCTGAGTGGTTCTAATGGGGGAAGGGCACATAGAAGAATCATTTAGGGAACTGTCCTTGATTACACACATCTGCCTCTTAGAGATTCTGAAATCTTCTATCCAGTTCACTCCCCATATCATCAAACAAGAGTCAATGCTTTGGCCAGTGTTCCCAATAAAGTGTGTCTTCCCCTCAGGTGTTATAGGGTTGAGAATCAGTGGTCACTTGGAGAATTCTTGAGGGTATGTCCTCAGACTTACTCTGCCCCTGTAATATTCTATGATCCCATAAAATAAATGGGTTGGGACATCTTATATGTGTGGATAAACATATATATAAGCAAACATACCTCCTTCCAGTTTTCAAAGCTCAGCCCATGGACTGTTCACGTTGGGCCCTGGACAGGACCTTGAAGACAGATCCCTTGGGGGTAGGAGGAAAACACCTTCCTTGAAGGAAAGTGGATGCTTCTGCCAGAGCGTTTGAAACCATCCTTGTATTCATGGCCAACAGAGGTGTCCTGAGACCCAGGAAGTACCACCTGTCTTCATTTGACAGGTGAGAAAATGAAGACTCAGCAAAGTCAAGTTATTTGAAAGTCATCCAGCTAGCAAATGTCAGAGACATGAATAGACCCAAATCTGCCTTCAGATCTCATGTCCCTGTCATGCTGCCTTCCTACAGCAGTAATAACTCTTACCATTGTAATTGAGAGTTAATTAGTAATGCAAGAAACTAAAGCAAGAGATTTCTCCCAAAAAACACATGACTGACAAATACATGTTCTGCATTCAGAGAAAAGAGAGCAGATGGCTGAATTGGCTTTATTTGGCATAGAAAAGAAGAGCAAGCATTCCATATGGGGAAATAGACAAGAGAATGGGCAGTGCAACTCAAGTTCTGCAGGTCAGGAAGGCAATGTCAAATGCATTCTGTTGGGAACATAGCTGGTTAGGACTGGTGCCCCATCTGTGGTTCTGTTTGTAAGGACAGTCACTGGACTGGAGTCTCCTTGGTGGCTGAGATAGATCTTAGTCAGTGGTGTATCCCCAGTGCCTGGGGCATAGTACACAGGAAATATGATATTGGAGGGACGAGAGGGGAAGGTAGGATGGCAGGAAGGAAGAAAGCAGTGAAGAGAGGAGGCAAGGATAGAAAGGATGGAAACAGTGTGTGTATGGAATGGGAATTTCTGTTGAAATTCTAGCAGGGCCTGGATCCTTCCTGAGAAAGCAAAGGAGTTAAACATGGAAACGTGTCAGTGGATATCTAAATGCCATATCTCACTGACTTCATTTGCAAATGAATTTCCACCAATGGCAGTTAGGTTTTGCTCTAGCCAACAAATGATTCGCGCTGACAATTGACACAAACATTGTGCCTCATTAATAAATGTGCTCATTACTCTTCCCTGCTGGGCAATGTGAACTCCTGTGTTCTGGCCTGCTTTAAGCAAAGAGACCTACATCTCTCCTTCCTCAGCCTAGGACCCTGGTAGGGAAGGGCAGAATGTTGAAGGAGTCTGCAGGCTGAACGTTTGGGGTGGTGCGGAGAGAGGGGGTCCTGAAGTTCATCCTAGCGGATATGGAATTGTTGCAGCAGAGCTCAGGATCCTCCCCAAATTGATCTCCTAAGGTATTTGGAATGGTCCTTCCTAAGGGTTTTCTAAAATCGCAGAGGGAAAACCAGAAAGCAATCCTACCATAGTCTTCCTTGCCCCCAAGCTCCATGGGGTGGTGATAAATCAAAATCAAACAAACAGATGTGGCTTTGAGAATTGACTACTCAGGTGCTGAAGCCTGGGATAGAGAACCAGCCCAGTTGGATTCTGCAGGAAGCTGCTTGGAGCTGGACACCTCTTCCCAATGTGCATATGAGAGATAGGTTTCCAGCTAGATGCATTGAGGTTTTTTTGTTGTTGTTTTTTTGTTTGTTTGTTTTTTACATTTCGGCATCTGCCCCATCCCATAAATCCATAAATATCCCATCAGGGGCATTAACGACTAGAAAAGAAGTCAAATCATTGCTGGGACCAAATGAGATAAAATGTGTAGAATATCTAACCCAGTGGGGTGGGGGTGGCTATTGGTACCATAGTTGTTCCTAGAGAGAGAAGCAAAGGGCCCAAGGGAAAGAACTGAGCAGAAACAGGAAAGTTGGGGATCAGGACCAACTCCAAACCCCATCCCTAACCACCCACCACTCCTGACCAGGGTAACCAGAGAAATCCTGAATAAAAGGATACAGAGATCTGAACTCAGTCTGGCCTCTGCCACCAACCAGACACTTCACCCTTTCTGAGCTTCTTCTGGAAGCTGGCCACCAGTGAGCATCTAATTGGTTGTTATGACAATTAAGATAAAGGAGAAGACCCGTGTGAAAGTCCAGCACAATGCCTGATCCAAGGAAAATGTTAATAGTATTTATTTCTGTCTCTTTGCTCCTGTTTTCTTATCTGCAAAATGGAAATAATTCTGCACCCTAACTTAAAGTTAGGGCATAGTATTTTTTCACCAAATATCTGTTGAGAAACTACAATAACGCAAAATGATTGAAAAGGTGAAACAGAACTTGCAAAGGAAAAATCCTAAAGGACTTTTTAGATATTGTGAACTTCCTGATGGGTAAGGCCTTTATTTTTGTGTTCGCACAAGCGTGGTAACAGAGAAAGAGAAGAAGAGAGGAAAGGGAAGAAGGAAAGAAAAAAGGAAGATGTCATTACTTTCCTATTGTACAGTTATCATCATCATTATAAAACTAATTTATTTTTTAAGTTTTATTTATTTATTTATTTTTTAGTAATCTTTACCTTCGACGTGGGGCTCAAACTCATGACCCCAAGATCAAGAATTGCACGCTCTTCTGACTGAGCCAGCCAGGCACCCCTATAAAACTAATTTAAACAAACCCAGCCAGTGCCCCCAAAAGGGCTGCAAGATAAGGGCTAGGAAAAGAACACAGAAATAATTTTCCCATTTTGACCAGTGATGGGAATAGTAATGATTTTCTCTCTGAACCATAACCATCTTGCAGTTAAATAATTTGCTTCCTGGTAGAATCAAGAGCTCAAAGATGGTGCTCTGAGGAATTCTTTCATTTCTTTACACCTTTTAAAGAAAAGAAAACTCCAAATGCAATTATTGGCATTATTTTTATGCCAACTGCAGCAGAACATTCCGGAAGATGAGGCTCCTACCCAATTAGTTTGTCCAAATGAGATTTAGACAGTACCTTACCAGGAGACCACTCAGAAACCCACATACTACCAGCAAGCCCTACTGAGTCCAATGAATGTGGACGTGGCTTTGCACATGTGGTTTTGGTTAGCTAAGCCAACTGCTCCAATCTTGTGGGAGGCTACACCACAGGACACCTCTGTTTATTTCAGGTTACACATCAGTGAGCAAGCTGAGAGCAGCAGAAGTAGCTAGCTAAAAGAGAGTTTTATTTGCTGACTGCTAGGGGCCCACACGCAAGTGAAATTTAAGCAGCAACAAATACTTGCCTGAAACCATTTGTCTGGAAGGAAGATTTGTGGCTGGAGAACTGAAGTTCATAACACCCAGAAATCTCCGGAGTAGGTCTGATTCCCCTACCTGAAACAGTATTCCTTCCTCTCCCCAGACCCAAACCTCCAGAACATAACAACTTAATCTATAACTTCTCCATCAGCCCCAGCTAATATATTATCCCCTTGAGCAATAATGATAATGGTACTAATATGGTTCTTTCTATGCTTAATTACTAATTCATTTCAATCTTTACAACAACCCTTAAGTAGGTACTATGATTATCTCTGTTTTACAGACGAGAAAACTTGGGCACAGAGAAGTTAAGTAACTCACCAGTAGTCACAGAGCTAAGTAAGAAGTAGAGTTAAGAGTCCGTGCAGGCAGTCTGGTCTTGGAGGCTGTGCTCTGAACCTCTGTGTTGCAGCCCCATTCACTGGGTGTCAGAGACCATGCTAAGAGGTTATAGTGTTAGCTCATTTCATCATTGCAACAATCCTAGGATATGGGTACCAAAATGTTATCCCCATTTTACAGATGAGGAAACTGACTCCATAAGTTTAATTATTTGTCCCTGGTCACATAGTTAGTAGCTGGAAGATCTAAATTCAAACCCAGTGATTTGGTGAACATGTGATTGTTTGGCAGAATTAGGTGCTATGGACTGAATGTCTTGTGTTTCCCCAAAATTCATATGTTGATACCCTAATTCTAAATCTGATGGTATTTGGAAGTGGTAATTAGGGAGGTAATTAGGTTTAAATGAGGTCATGAGGATCGAGCCTTCATGATACAATCAGTGACTTTATAAGAAGAGAAAAAGGTTACAGCTCTCTCTCTACCATGTGAGGACACAGGAAGAAAGGAACCATCTACAAGCCAGAAAGAGGCTTCTTGCCAGATCCCTATGTCAGTACCTCCCAGCTTCTAGAATGGTGAGAAATAAATGTCTGTTGTTCAAGCCATCCAGTCTATGGTATCTCGTTACAGTAGCCTGAGTGAAGACACTAGGCATTTGTGAGTGTGACCAGAGTGGTCCCCAAGATTCCTAAGGGACCTTGAAGTCCATGGCCAGTATTCATGTGTCAGTATGTGACGATCTGAATTGGAATCCAGCCTTCTGTGGTGTCTATGTCAGAACAAAATCAGGTATCAGGTACCTGAGGTTGATTCACCACCCACTTCCCCCTCAGCACCTCACCTCTAGCCCTTCCTGCTATAATCTTACCCAAAGAGAATGTCCCATGAATGATCAAACCTTTGTTTCTTTATGGCAAACAGCCCAGAGTGGGGGGTGGGGAATAAAGCCTGCCAGTGCTGACAAAAAATTGAAGAGGGCCACCAAAGTGAAGATTCTTGGCTGAAAACTAGTCAATTGAGACAAATTGGTGAGAGAAGTGCCCAATTCTGTGCAGGCCCATACCCACAATGCAGACACATTCACCTTACAATCTGTGTGGAAATAAGAAAAAGCAATTTGTCAAATGGATTCCATGATTGCTTCGGTTAGGGCAAAAAATTCTCATCAAGTGAAAGATGGAACTCCAATAAAAATTTAAAAGGAGGCTACATGTAGAGAGAAGAGCTGTGTAGACTCCACGTGATGCTGAATGGAAATGGGATATGAGAACAAGGCAGGCTCTCGAATAACAATTCATGTATCTCTCACAAATACCAAGCCAGAGATTCATCATTGATCAGCTGGACATGTGGGAGAGTATGGACTTCCGAAGCAGGTAGATCTGTGCCTGACACTCAGACACCCACTACCTATGAGACTTGAATATCCTTCTGATCTTCTTAGAGATGAAAATGGCAACACCCCCCAAAGATCTGTTGTGAGAATCTGGGGAGATGGCTTGTGTAAAGCACCCCACAATTGCTAGAAAATAGTTCGGTCTGTCTGCTTGCCATTGAGCTAAGTCACCTGGGAGGCACATGTCCCTAAAGCTCAGGGTTCAGAGATAATCAGGAGGGGACCAGGCTTTGAGACCAGAGCTCTTGGAAAAATTCAAGTCCTTACATGGTGACAGCAAGCAGAACATGGGAGCCACTACTCCTCTTTCTCATGCCTTTCATTCCCAGAAATTCCAGAATGCCACAAGAGATGAAATCTCACTCCTGGCACCCGGCCTTCCATCTAACAGGCGCTCAGTAATACATGTCAGTGGAACTGAGCTGGGAGTGCTGTGCATGACGTGAAAGAGGGCAAAAGGCGAAACCCGTTGGACACATCATGGCTGCAATCAGTGCCAGTCAGTCCTGAGCTGACATCTAGAGCAGTTAGCAGGCATAAGCTTGCAAAAGGGGAGCATGCAGAGGCAGAACAGAGTCAGGGACAGCACCAGTCTTATAAGGCAGGGAGTTGTTGGCAAGGAAGCAGGAAAGAGAGGGGAAGAAGCAGGCAGAAACCAGGAGAGGTGTAGGCTAGAGAAGCCAAGAGAACAAAGTATTGACTTACCAGAAACTGAAGACTCTCTGTTCTTACTTTAGTTCCTCATGTCTGGCTATGCTGATGCCTAAAATCCCACTAAGCCCCTTGGGTTAACTATTACACTTGCTAGGGCTCCAGAAGAGAGGAAACCCAGAAAGTCAGGAACACCTCTGGGCAGGTGAATTTGTCAGGTTTCCCTCTGGGCAGGTGGGGTCTGGAAAGGCAAAGTGGTGTTCCTGCCATAAAGGGAGGGAGAGGAAGCATTCATGTACTGTTTGCCAATCTCCATAGTGTAAATATTCCTACTGTGGCTGCTCAAACCACCAAAGATTTAACAACCGCCTTGTTAATTTCCTAAAAACTTAACTATTAGCTGGAATGGGCTGATTCAGGACACCACTGCCCAGGTGCAAATGAGATTGGAGATTGATATACAGAACCAAGAAGGAGGAAAGTGCAGAGCAGAGACACGAGTCTCAGTCTGATATGTAGAATATCTTCCCCTTTCACAAAGAAAGAAAAGTGGGAGACATGAGCATTCACATTCAGTTACTATGGTTTAAAACAGATTGTATACATAGGAGAAAATTTCAACAATGGGCCTCCCTCTGACACCACACCCTCAGTGCTCTTCTCCAGAGGCAACTAAAATTGTCAATTATCAGTGTATCCTTCTGAAACTATATTATGTATAGGCCTGCAGATGGTGTGTTTGTGTATGCGTGTGTGTGTGTCCCTTTTCAAAATTAAAATGATAATCTACTAAACAACTTACTTTTTTCCTTAATGATATTTTTTCCGTGTTCTTCCAAGAAAAGATACATAAATATGTTGTGTATTTTTTACATTTTTTAATGGTTTACTTTTTATTGTTGAGAGAGAGAGAGAGAGAGAGAGAGAGAGAGAGAGCATGAGTGGGGGAGGGACAGAGACAGAGGAAGACACAGAATCGAAGCAGTCTCCAGACCCTGAGCTGTCAACACAGCTCGAACCCATGAACTGTGAGATCATGACCTAAGCCAAAATTGGGTGCTTAACCAATTGAGCCACCCAGGCACTCCTGTGTTGTATATTTTTAATGGCTTTATAGTATTCCTTTTACATATGCTCTATAATTTATTTAACCACTTTCCTCAGTAATAAACATATAAGTTTTTTCTGTCTTCTGTTACAAACAAATGATACAATGAATATCCTTTCACACACACGTGCGCACACACACACACACACACAAACACGCATGTGCACACATGTAGGCATCCCTATAAGTGAAATTCCAGGATCAAAGGGTATATACACTTTCTATTTCTGATAGATTTTCCCTCCTGAGAGGTTGTATGTATTTACATCCCTACCAAGAAGTCATGAGAATGTCTTTCCCCTGCATTGTTGCCCGCATGCTGTATTCTCCAAATCTCAGGCCAGCATTTGCTAACTGCAAGCTCATCACACTTGATGAGGACTCCCTTATTTGAGGCAGGTTTATTCGCAGAAGAGGAAAGGGCCTTGTGGAGATCAAGGAACTTTCCCAAGGGCAGGTGTCTGTGATTGAAGTCTCAGTCTTCCCCTCTTCTCCATGCTGGCTGCCCTTCTCCACCAGGCTCACTGGGAACAATCCAGTGTAGGCAGAGTGTGACGCCCCCACAGAGCCCAGAAGCTTGGACACACCAACAACCCTACTCCTTTCCTTCCCCATCTTTTACTTTCTTTCTAGTTTTGCTCAATCAGTTTTGCTTTTAGTAATTTCTTCTACTGATGTAAAACCTAAACACAAATAGAACTATAGACTCAGCCCAGTTTACAAATACTTTCTTGGTGATACAGTTTCCAGGGGTACTTGATGATGTCAGAACAGGGACCGCTTGTACCCCAGAACAAGCTTGATAGGTTTTTACTGGAGAACTACAGGCAAATTGTTGTCCTTTTGAAAAATAGCCTTCCCCTCTAAGCCTATGGCAGATAGAAAGCAGTGAAGTGTTTTCCTTTATGTCTGAAATAGTCTACATTCACTATTCACGTGCCCTCCCAGTCACAAAGAGGATAGCCATGAGACGCTGCCGGTTAGGGCTACACTCGGGTACTAGATGTGCAGGGGTTGGTTAAGCCTTTGGGGGAATTGCCTTAGGAGAAGAGACAGTAAAAGCAAAAGCGAAGACTGCTATGAACGTAGAGGTTGCTGGCAAGGAGGAGGAGGAAGGTGGAGGGAGTGGGGAGGAGTGGAGGGAGGGAGGGAGGGAATGCCAAGAGAGTGGTGAAAATCAGCACAGCGGAAAGAACGGCTTGGAAGACGGGCTTTAAATGCCTGCCTGGCTTCTTGCTGGTGGCGCCAGGGCTCTGGCAGGATGTGGGCGGAGGGCGAGTCCGAGGGACTCCAAACACTGGGAATAGTGGTGGTCCTGTGCTCCTCTCTGAAACTTTTGCACTACCTCGGGCTGATTGACTTGTCAGACGGTAAGCGAGCTCTTGAGCTTCCCTATTTTATAAGAATGTTTTTCAGCTTAGGTTGTCATGAGTAGTTTAGAAAACGCCCGGCAAAGTAGCGCGTAGACCCCAGAGCTTTGCAAAAGCCCTGCTAAATTCCAGCCATTTTGACCCTAGCCCCCGCCGCGGAGCTCAGGCTGACCCAGGGATGATGCGCTGTACGTGGTGCAGAAATGTGGTGCCTGGAGAGTTGGGGAACTGGAAGGGGTTAAATATTCTCTTCCTGCCCCGTGTGCGTGTGAGTCTTGGTGGATTACTAGCTGTGTGAGAATAGCACATAACATCACAGTCCTCTCTCAGAGTGTCTGATAGCTCTGTTGTTGGTAGAAGTCAATGACTTTTAGAAGTCATTATGTTGATGAACGTTAAGAAGCAGGTGGGAAGACTGTAGTGCTAAAAACTTTTGTGAAATGCTAATCATTAGCAAATGCCAATTCCTTCCCCTCCTTCACCCCTTCACCCTCAACCCTCACAAGAATCCTTACCCTAAAATCACCTCATTAGCTGTGACTTTAGCTTCCATTCCTTAGTGAGACTGTAGTCAAAAATTCAGGTTAACCATGCTGTTTATGACTACAAAGTTAGTAGTTTGGTTTCCAAAGTTAAAGAAGCTCAAGAAATGAAGAGTATTTTCTTCCTCCTTACGAAATTTTGTCCCCAATAGGACACCATGTGTTTATATAATTTTTATCACGTAAAATTAGACTTCTGGAAAGATTCCAATTTTGGTGAGCAATGCATTAAACAAAACCAACCTCCAGTAATTTATATTCAATGTATATACAACGTGTATTTGATGTATGTTCTTCCATAACTGGATCAGGTTGTGTAGACAGAATTTCTCTTCCAAGAAGCATCATATGCCTTAACTATACATAATAATGAGATACATTTGTAGACAAAGGACCAGCTGAAGTACAAAGCTGAGGTAGACCAGAAGACTGAATGCAGGATAATGTGGTTGGATGAACTCTGGATTAGGAATCAGGAGACCTGGTTCCTATCAATGATCACTCTCTATTTAAATTTGGTCAAGTCATTTGTTATCTGGGTCTAAATTTCCTTATGAGAATATTGATGATTTTCAATCTCTGCTTCATGGCATTCTGAAGCGACCCAAACGTTTCCTTGTTTTCAGTTTGGTGCTGGGCGCAGTAAGGCAGATCCTGCGCCCTATGTCCCTGCTTCAACAAAACCATCTTCACTTTATCTGCCCTATATGCCAGGCCTGTATGCTAGGCTTCAGCTAAAATTGATTGTGTTTCCCTGAGATGTTGGAAGCTGAAGCACATTCAAAAAATTCCTTCTTTCTTGAAAACCACCTGAAATTGAACAATCTGGTAGAACAGTTCTGTGTGCACATAGGAACTCTCCCAGGCCCGGCCCCTGATATGTGCTTCTCTAGAGCTCCCAACTCGGCCTGCCAGTCCATAACAAATTGAGCAAAGCCCCTGTTCACCACCAGATCCCAAAAACGTGTTTCATCCCTGTTCCAAGCTTCAAAGCAGACACCCACTGAGATTACAAATTAACATAAGAGAAATTTCCAGAGAAACTTCCTTCTCAGGCTAAAGGTGCCGTGGAAAATAGTGCCTTGCTCTTCCTTTCCATATCCAGACATAACCATCTCCCTTCCCCTGCTCTAGCTTCTCAATATTACAGCTTTTGGTTTTATTACCACGGAATATATCAATTCTCATCTAATGTTATAGTAATGAGGGGATTAGGGTGAAATGTAGAAAGCATATGTTTAAGACTGCCTCCAGGAACCTTAGGTGAAGGAAGAAATTAACATTTATTCAGCACCTGCAGTGTCTTGGGTATAGTGCCAGGTGCTTCTATGTACATGAGCTAATGTAATCCTCAAAATAACACTCTAAGGAAAAAAACTAAATAACACTGGAAAGTAGATATCATTGTTCCTTTTATATAAGGAAAAAGAATACAGGTTTAGAGAAATTAGATAAAATTTCCAAAAATACAGCAATAATAAGGTGGAGACGTTTGTCTCTAAAATTTTGCCCTCCATCCTGTATTCCAAGTGGCTCAACAAGTAAGATGGCGTCTGTGGTCTGTCCTTAAGTCTACACCACACAGCCTGTTATACTACAGCCTTCCCCATATGGTCCAAAATGCCATTTTTATTGTGCATGTGACATGGGAAATTCTGCTCACGCATTCGAGTACCAAGAGGAGAATACCACCTCCTGTTGAGTACACCAGGACCAATGGGATGAAGCCATTCTAAAGAGAGCAGGGGAACAATTCTGAAGAACCTGTCGGTAGTCTTTCCTAGGGCCTCATCTTATTCTCATTTTATTTCCCACTAGTGATTTTAGAAGAGTCTAGATACTGGGCCTAGAGTCAAAAGAGCTGTGTTCCAATCCTGGATGTGCCATTTATCAGTGGTGTGACCGTGGGCAAGACCCTTTTCTTCCCCAGCTTTCACTTTCCTCACTTGTAAAAAGGGAGACATGAGGATGATGATTGTATTAATTCTCTAGGGCTAGTGTAACAAATTATACAAAGCAGGTGGCTCAAAACAACAGAAACGTCTTCTTTCACAGTCCTGAAGGCTAGAAATCCAGAAGCAAGGAGTTGGCAGGGCTGTGTTCCCTCTAAGCCTCTAGAGGAGAATTCCCCTGGCCTCTTCCAGTTTCTGGTAACCCCAGGTGTTTCCGAGCTTATGACACTGTCACTGCAATCTGTCTCCATCTGCACATGACCATCTTCTCCCTGTGTGTCTCTTCTTCACTCAGTACTTCCCTCTTCCTACAAGACAGCAGCCGTATTGTATTAGGGCCACCTTGACCTCACCTTAACTGCAAAGATCCTATTTCCAACAAGGTCACATTCACAGGTACTAGGGTTCATGACTTCGACATCTCTTTTTGGGTGACACAACTCAACTCATAACAGTAGTAGTAAATGCTGCAGATTGTTGTTGTAAGGATTGAATGAAGTGGCACATGGGAAAGTAGCAAGCTTATTATCTGCCTCATAGCAGGTACTTCCTGAAATCTCAATTATTTTTCAGCCTTAGATCATGCCAATCAAATGAATACCCTGCTCATAAGAGAAAAAAAGACAAAACCCATGTCCATCAGGCCTGTTGGGCAGTACAGTCCTTCCCTTGGGATTTGGAAGTTGCCAGTGAGACTTCCAGAGTAAAAACCAGACTGGGGTGACTTTCCCCTTGAATGCAGTGTCACCGTGCACACCCAGCCCTCACTGCCATGGCCTGCAGATCAATCCGACTCCTCACCCATTCCGCCAAAGTGAGGGCAGCAGGGACTGCAGAGAGGAGATCAGGCAGGGGTGCGGGTGACAGACAAGTAATGCCCACCCCCCCCCCCGAAAGTTCAGAGACCATTACCAGTTAATTCTCTGTCTCTGTCTCACCTGCTGCTCACTGGGCCAGCCTGAGGCAACTTCACCCTGCCAGATGGGAGTCCCCTTTCCCCAAAGCATCGTGTCTCCTGGCACTGCTACAGCAACTGCGGAAGCGACCTACTGTTACAGGTCCAGGCATAACTGTAACAGTGAGGCATACATCGGTGTTTCTCAAAGTGGGTTCTCTTGCTGCCATATCTTACACCTATCTAAACATAAGGTAATTTCGCTATGTCTCTAACCATAGCTTGTTTATAGAATCAGGAATGTCAGAGGCTTTGAAAACCACCCGAAAAAATAGCAGTAATAGTAATAACTTCACAAACTCAGGGAAACCATGAGAATCCAAGTGTGTCTATTGGAGTCTTTAGAAACAGTTGTCTTTCTATGCACTCTAAATTGTATGAAACATGAATTATTACTCCAGAGGTTGGCTGGGTCTACTTGACGGCAAAAGATTTGAAATGTGGTTCATGTGAAGCCAGCTACGCACATATAGCCAGCTTTAGTGATTTCTTACGGACTTAGTGCCTGTGTAGTACTTTATAGCATAGGCACCCATCGTCCATCAAGTGTTTAACTTGGATAGCAGAGAAATCTTGTGAGATATAAAGATCCTATAGTGCTATTGAACTAATTTCATAGTTTTTAAAAAACTGAAGTTCTGAGGCTTTGGCTTCGAGGCCACATGGTTATAAAGTAACAATTTCAGGACTCAAGTCAAGTCTTCTGGTCCCACTACAAGCACTTTCTGTTGTCCAAATGCAGGAAAATTTGTAATTAAACTTTGCCTGGAGCATTGATAATATCACTGTTTCTACTCATTGAATATTTGTAACCCTTCTCTTGGCAAAGTATTCATAACCTAACGCAGTTAGATTGTAGTGAGCTGAATCATGGCCGCCCAAAGACATCCTGTCCTAAACCTAGAACATATGAATGTCACCTTATAAGGAAAAATGTTCTTTGCAGATGTGATTAAGTTAAGGATCTTGAGATGAGGAAAGTGTCCTGGATTACCTGGGTGGTTGCATATGTCATCGTAAGTCCTATATGCTGTCATAAAAGAGGGGCAGGCAGAGACCGGACATAGACAGAAGGGAAGGTGGTGATGTGAAGCTAGAAGCAGGGGTTGGAGTGACGGCCACAAGGCAAGGAGCACTGCCAGCCATGAGAAGCTGGGAGAGGTCAGGAGTGGATTCTCCCCCAGAGACTTTAAAAGGAGCATGGCAGGGGCGCCTGGGTGGCTCAGTAGGGTAAGCATCCAACTTCAGCTCAGGTCGTGATCTCGCCTACTGTGAGTTTGAGCCCCGCGTCAGGCTCTGTGCTGATAGCTCAGAGCCTGGAGCCTGCTTCAGATTCTGTGTTTCTCTCTCTCTCTCTCTCTCTCTCTCTCTCTCTCTCTCTCTCTGTCTCTCTCTCTGCCCCCCCCCCCCATGCTCACATTCTGTCTCTCTCTCTCTCTCTCTCAAAAATAAATAAACATTAAAAAAATTTTAAAGGAACATGGCCTTGCTGACACCTATAGATATATACCCAGGGTTCATATGCCCTCCCACCACTGAGTAAACAAAAGAACCCAAGTAGATTACTCCTCTACAGACGTAGCCTCAAACCTCTCTTCTCTTTTTCCTCTTTCTACCTCCGGGTCTCATTATTTTTAATGCTTCTGTCGATATTGTTATACTCTCAATGGTGTCCTTAATTCTTGACTCCTTCAATATTGGCTTTGAACAATATCTACTGACCACCTTCTCTTTAATATCAGAAGACGAGGACACTTTTACTTCCTCTGTTCTTCCCGTCTCCCTCTACCTACCAAATCTGTTAATTATATTATCATTTTTACATTGCCGAGGCTTATGATGTCCCGAAAACATCTTTCAAGGTAACTAGGAGGGTCTTCCTCAGGCCTCTCATCTCCCACGAGGACAATCCTGTCTCCTGCTCTGAATGGGCTCCCAGTTCTGTGTCTAGAACTTTCTACTTGTATGACCTCCAAGAGGACAGAAATGCATTCTGCATCAGGAGGATGCATTCTGTGCTCAGAAACCATTCCAGGGGGGCCTGGGTGGCTCAGTCGGTTAAGCATCTGACTTCAGCTCAGGTCATGATCTCACGGTTCATGAGTTCGAACCCCGAGGTGGGCTCCACCCTTACAGTGCAGCGCCTGCTTGGGATTCTCTCTCTCTCTCCCTCTCTCTCTGACCCTCCCCACTTATGGGCACGCGGGAGGTGTATGTATGCTCATGCTCTCTCTCTCTCGAAATAAATAAACTTAAAAAAAAAAGAAAGAAACAATCCCCTACCATACAAACAAAGTGATAGTTGGCCTACCATCCCAGTCCCACATTGTCCCCAGGGCCAAGTACTGCTGTGACACCAGTGCTCAGATTCCTGCTATGGACATAGAAGGATCACCACCTGATTTTATATTAAGAAAAGTAAATATAGCATGTGCTTAAGGAATAAACTGAACCTGCTGAGAAAGTCTATCATATTTTCAACTACAGAAGAACCTGGAGAGAAAGGAGAATGGGAGAGACAAGATAGGAAGGTGAGGGGCAGAAGGAAAGAGGAAGGAAGAGAGAAATGGTCAGAACTGGGGAGAGGGTGAAGAGGCAGGAGTGAGAAAGGGCGGGAGGCAGCCACAGGAAGTGGATTCAGTGCATTCTCAGCTCTCTGGATCCTCCAGCCTTCACCTGGGGGTCCAGTGAGTTCCAGCCTACAATCATCAGCTTTTAGGAGTCCGCTTAGCTTATTAACGCTTACCAACTGCTCTTTGTACTCCAGTCTCTAGAGACCGTATGCTGCAAAAGAAAGTTCTAGGAGCCGACTTCGCACCTGAGCTGTAGCCAGAACTCCACCCCCCTCCACCCCCCTGCTTTCCCCAGCCAAACCAGCCCCAGGGAGGAACCCTGCTTTTGTCTCCGATGCCACACACCTGGTTGGAAAGGGCAGTCTGTCTCATTACTTCCTCCTCAGGCATCTCTCCAACTGGGCATCTGAGGCTTTCTGAAGTCAGAGTTCAATGGCACACACGTAGTCACTTGTGTAGTCTATTCAGCAAGGCACGCCACTGATCCCATGCCCTTGAAATAAGTGAGCACTGCAGTATTGTTCCTTTATTTCCCTCCAGGCAATATTCAAAGGTGAAAAAGTCAAAGCTCTTCATAGGTTCCTCCTCTCTGCCTTCACCCTCCCTCTCCATGCTTACCCCTCTACCCCACCACCCCATCTTCTCTCTCTCCAGCCCCAGGCTCTCAACCTCTCTCAAGTGACTCAGGCCCTTCCACTGGGACGCCCACTTGGGCTGGTCTTTCTGTGCATCCTCTCCTGACTTCCTGGCTTTTAATCCACCTCCATCAAAGCATACCCTTCTGCACACTGACTGAGCTCCAACTACCCCTGAAAAGCAGATCCCCACTTAGGCAATCATCCTGTCCGTGAATCTGTGTGTGAAGAGCCTGAGTAAAAAAAAAAATTGTTTTTAAATTATGGTACTAACATAGTATACTGGCTTTAGGCTATTACCTGCTTTCACATTTGCTTATTTTAAAAACTAGAGAGAACATGGTTGGGGTGACCTTTCCCCCTCATGAGACACTCTAAGCTGCACCCCCCGAGGGAATCAGCTTTGAGAGAAGAGTTACTTCTGGCACCAAGAACAAACATTTGTTGAATGAATGAACAAATGCCTTTATCCTGACGACAAAGAGGAGACTTGAGGAGGGGCTGTCTGTGAAGAGAGTACGCCTGCCCTGTTCAACACACACTCCTTCTGCCCAACATGGTGCCCAACACGTTCTAGATGCTCAAGAAGTGTTCAATGAATGAACAAATAACGAGGTTTACCTGCAAAGCTTCCTCACACCTTGGGATACATTTGGGGGACTAAGGCCAAGCCTTCCAGCAAAGACTCCACATCCCACACCATACACAGAGTTATTTTTCGCTCCCCTCCACTGGGCCTTCGTTTTCCTCCACAGCTTGGCTCCTTCTCCAGACCTCTACATTCCCTTCTTAATACACATCCTAATTATTGACAAGCTTTCTTTTCCCCCCTCTGGGCTGCCCTGGGAGTAATCCCTTGATATTTCAGAGAACATTCCAAGAATAGAGCAAGCTCTCCTACTTGACAACTAGATACTCAGTGAAAGCTGGTGAATGAATGGATTAATGCACAAATTAATGGCCATCCCTGCTCATGCTTGGGAATGCTTTCAAGCCCAACCCTGGACACCTCATTGGTACTTCTTTGTTTTTGAAAGAGCCCCAGGCAGCATGTCCATAGCCCTCAACTCCAGCCTCAGCCTTGTCCCTCGGCAACATCCACATTCCTCTCTGGGTTTACCTTAGCCAACCATAAAATGAGCAGGTTGAATTAGATCGGTGGTTTCCAAATGCTGATCTATAAAATTTCCAGAAGGAGGACCATACAGGATTTGGGGAAGGAAAAAACAAAACAAAACAAAACATTCTCCTGCTCTCCCTCTTTAACCCCAGCATCTAATTGCTTTCATCTATTTTACTTAGCCTCCATGCAAAATTGCTTTTCATTAAAGAATTCCTTGCCTTAATAGGAGTTTGAAAACCATTGATAACATCCAAGATCCATCCAAACTTGAATCATGATCTCATGATTTCACAGGAAAACACGTGATATACTAGCTGTCGAGGTAGACAGAAGGGATATGACCCAGCCAGGGCCACATTTCTCTATACCACCATCACCGTGACAACCAACCCTCAGTTAGGATGTCAAATGGGTACACTGGCCTGAGCCATACACCCTAGAACACTGAAGTCAGCAGCAGCCATAAAACATAGAACTAATGAGAAATATATCTGTCCCCATGGCTGCCAGAGCCTAAGTAAGTTGAGGGAGGGTTGCAAAAGTCAAGATGAGATCACCAAACTTCTGCTACCAAAAAGGTATATTTCATAGAATGTTTAGCTGGACAAGACCCTAAAAGTCACGGAAATGATCTGGAGTCTTGGAAGTAACCCTGGAATTGGAGTCAGAAGCCAGAATTCAAACCCCACTTCTGCCATTTGCTGACTAATGACTTTGCACAAGGTTCTTAACTCCCATGAGACTTACTCTCCTAATCTGTAAAATGGGGTACTATAACCCACCTTGTAGGATGTTGGGAGAATTAATTGACATGAATTGTATGAGAGCATTTGGCTTAGTGCTAACACTTTATAAATAACTCTACAAGGGCCCAGAGGGAGGAAGTGACTTGCCCAAGGTCACACAACAACGCCTTTATGATCATGTTGCCTACAACTCAGCATTGCCATGGTTTGAGAAGATTCTGGTGCCCAGGGAGGTAAAGGGGTCCACTAAGCCTTCTACTTAAGTTCCCTGGAGGGGGCGCTGAGACACCACCCAAGAGTCTCACTCTCAGGAATTCAATATAGAAAACACATTAAGACCTGTTTACATGGAAGTGCTGTTTATAATTATTGTTCCCTACGGGATATTCCCCTACTGCTTCCTCCAATCCTGTTTTAAACTGCTCTGCTAATAGAGCTTTCCTGGCTTCCCCCGGGGAGACATTCACAGATGCTAATAGAGACATAATTCAAAAATTGCTTGATATACATGCCCTCAGTTTTCCCCAAGAACCACCTAAGATACCCAAACATGCAACGCACTCATCGGCCAGATGCAATTAAACATGCATGGTGTTAAATGTGCGGGCTGCTACTCGGCCGGGTCTGAATTAAGTTGAGGCAATCACAGCACTTTATCCTAAGATCCCTCCTCGGTCAAGTGCAACAGGAAAGAAGCAAGCTGCTGGATGGGAGCCCTGGAGACCCCTTCCTATCGAGTCTGCACTTTAGACGAGATAGGGAGGCTTTTAAAAAATCTTCCAGGTCTGAAGATGTGAAGAATCGGTCCTGAGGAACTCTGGGGAATAATAACTTGCATCTCTCCAATGTATAAAGAAGAGAAGGAAAGCGGAAAGAAGCCAGGCACAACACTACAGCATTACAACGTTCATTGCAAAAAGATCTGGCTCCAGATCCCGGAACAAGCGCTTGCTCCCTATGGGACCCTGGGAGAGTCACACAAGCTTTCTGAGTCTTAGCTTGTCCAATGGCAAACTGAGGATCCCTACATCACCTCCCCAGATTTCTGGAAAGATAAAAGGAGATTTCACAAATAGTGAAAGCACTCGGCATATCTTCACATAGTAGGAATTCATTAAACTTCTTTTCTACACATCTTTTTCCTAAAATCTGAATACAGAGAGCATGGACTTATTTACGTGCTTGTTAAACAAGTACAAGAATGTTGAGAAAATCTAAAATATAGTAAAATCAGAGGGTTAAAAGAAGTAAACTAGACTGATGAAAAGAACTCTGACTCACCCAAAAGTAATAAACTTAATAAAACTCAGTATCTTGAGAGAAAATTAATATAAACGGAAAATAGCATAGGTTCAAGGTGACTTTGGAGAGGTTTCTGAAGACTAGATCCATAACTGATTAGTAAATTAAAAATACAGAGTACTGGTAAGGCTACAAAGTAGAAAGGCAGGGTCCCTGTCCACCCCACCCCTTTTACTACAGAAGGAACTGAAGCCCAGAGAATGGAAATGTCCAGCCCAGCAAAGAACACCGAACCAGGGGATTGAGGGATGTTGTTCAGTGTGCTTTGCCCTATGCTGGTCTTTCTTGGAAGGGGCCAGACCTCCTACACATTGTCCCATAAAAGTGGTGCCAGACCGACACCCAGCAGAGTGACCCAGTCCACACACGGACAGGAGGGGAAAAGGCAGGAACCACACCTGTTGCACACCGACTAAATGCACACTTCTGGGTATCCACCTAAACCTTGGGAAGACCCTAAGTAGTGAGTGTCCTTCACATATGAGGAAATACCATTGGGCAGGCAATGAAATTGTGGAAGCCACACGAGTGTGTGACAGGCATGGGATTCAAGCCACACTCCCTCTGCACAGCATCCAACCCTTTCCACGTCTCCAGTTGACAGATTCAAATATCCGACAGCAGAAGGCTTGCCATCAACATGACCTGATTGGAAGTGATGTGACTGAGCTTCAATCAAACTATAAACGTGGGGGCGCCTGGGTGGCTCAGTCAGCTGAGCGCCCGGCTTCGGCTCAGGTCATGATCTCACAGTTCGTAAGTTCAAGCCCCACGTTGGGCTCTGTGCTGACAGCTCAGAGCCTGGAGCCTGCTTCAGATTCTGCGTCTCCCTCTCTCTGCCCCTTACCCCCCCCCAAAAGTAAATAAACATTAAAAATTTTTTTAAACCCATAAATGCAGAGATGTTTCAATTACACAAGGGTTTGAAAGAGCCCACACACTCTCCAGCGACTGCAGCAGGCACTTGGGGTTTTGCCTGGAGAGGGACGAGCAGGCAGGCAGTGTAGGGGCCTTAGGAAGGGCAGGCAGCTGAAAGGAGGGAAAGCAACAGAACTGGAGGCGGCTCTCCCCATGGCCTTCACCTTCACCTGTGCAGCCCTTTCCAGAAAGCACCATTGGAAGCACCCCCATTCACTCCTGAGGAGAACCTCAAACTCTTGGGGCCGATCTAGCACAAACGGACAGCCTGGCCTGGCCCCTCTGGGGGTGACAGATGTGATTGCTCCCAGACGGGGAAAGAGTGACGTCTCTCAGCCCAAGCCCTCCATTTGTCTTCAGGACAATTTTAATTGGAAACCTCGCCTCGCTGCTGCCCACTTTTTCAGAAGTAATTAGAATGCTAATCTATAAGAAAGATGTCTATTAAAAATAAATTAATAATAGATAATACATTTTGGCTTACAATTTTGAATAATATGGCCATCCCATCTTAAAATAAAAATTCATATATTTTTAATAAGCCTGAGACATGTTTCCCAATGAACCACAGATGGTTCATTTTTATTATCCTATAAAGAGACATTATGGGTAAATGTTTTTTAAAAATGGCAAAACACAATCTCAGAGCTGCCCTCTTTTGGAGATCTCCAAGCACTTCCTAAGCGTTGGGGGTTCCCTGCTGACATCATGGAGACTGAGACGTGAGGGTGGCCTCCCTTACCCTGTGAGACACCATTGATCCCCTTACCTTCATCTTTGATCAGACAGAATCAGCACGGCAAAATAAAAAACAGACATAGTTCAAATTCCAGCTTTGTTACTTGATGACTAATAACCAAGCCGTAATGATGGGTATTTATCGAGTAATCCTGGTGAGGTTATTTAAGGAGTATATAATGCAGGGTATGAAATCACTGGACACAGCAACTTGCACTGAGAGGCTCTCTTTAAAGGTCCCTTCCTCTCCTCCTAACATCTAGAATCAGGAGAAACATCTGAAGCTATTACCCCCATGTGCCCAAGTACCTGGCATAGTACCTACAAAGAGAACAAATACGTTCTGTCCCTTTGACAAGCATCCAGGAACCCTGCCACAAAAAGTTGTTGAGTTTGGAGAATAAGTCTGAACTATTCTAAGAAGGTGAGATGTGTAGAAAGCAAGGGTGGTAACCAGCTCTTTTTCCAGCACTGATCATCAGGTTATTGACTTACAATTGAGCCAAAGGTACATCAGCACTAACCAAACCCATCCCTGGAACAGCCCATTGCTCCCACCAGGAGACAGAGGGAGGTGTGACAAGCCCCCTTCCAACCCTCCCCACTGCACACCCCAGTTCCAACACACCCACCCAATTGCTCAAGCCTGGAAGAGCTTCCTCATCACCTCTCGATCCCTTTCGCTCACGCTCCCCTGCCCTACATCAGCAGGTCTGGTGGACTCTATCTGCTGGAGAGACTGGAAATCTGCCCCTCATTGGTCTCCTTCAAAGTTAACGTTTTTCAGCCAGTTGCAACCGTCTCCTGGCAGGTCTTTCTGTATCTACGAAAAACAAACACAACAAAACAAACAGCAACAAAAACCTCTCATTGAACCATAATATGCACCAGAACCCGTGTAACAAATACCAAGATTTAAAAAAAAAAAAAAAAAGAAGAGGAGGACCATTACAGCATCCCAGAAGTCCCTATTCACTCCAACCCAGTCACCTGTCCCCCAAGATAACGGCTCTCCTGACTTGTAACAGCGCACATGCATTTTGCAGTCTATGTTCATCCATATTGTTGGACGCTGGGGTAGTTAACTCATTCGAATTGCTGTGCAACATTTCATTGTGTCAACATGCTAACAATTTGTTGTTTATTTTAATGTTAATTACACTTGGGTGAGTTTCTGGTTTGGGGGAATTATAAACTTGGTAACTCTCCTTCCCTTTGCTTTAAAGATAAAAATCCTGGGATGCCTGGGTGGCTCAATATTTATCTGACTCTTGATTTCAGCTCAGGTCATGATCCCATGGTCATGGGATTGAGCCCCGTGTTGGGCTCCATGCTGAGAGTGGAGCTTGCTTGAGATTCTCTTCCGCAAAAATAAACAAATAAGCATTAAAAAAAATAAAAATAAAGAGAAAACTCCTAAGTTGACTGGTCTGACCAATTACCATCTTACCTGACACGTTGGTCATTCTGCTCCACCACGTGGCCTCTACTTGGTTCCTCAAAAGACCAAATTCGTTCTCCTCTCCTGGCCCTTGCACATGCTGTCCCTGCTCTCTGAGACCCTTCCTACCACATTTTCTCATCTTTACACTTCTGCTCCCAGGTCTGCAGACTCTCCCTCCCTTTAACTCACACCAGGTTCCTTCTGGTTTTTCTTCCTCACCCTGCCCCCACTCTTTTCCTCTGAGTACTCAAGACAATGCATAATTGCATATCCGTGCGTGTGATTATTGAGTTAATGTGTCAGTCACGCTCAACAGAGGACTTGCCTGACTTCTTTGTGACCATGTTGCTGGCACCTGGAACAGTACCTGGCACAGAATAGAAGCTCAATATACCTTTGTTAAGTGAGTGAAGGAACTCGCCATCCCCTCAAGGAGCCCATGGTCAAGAGAGACAGAAAGGCCTCTGTATCTATCATGCAATGTAGTGGGTGCTGCAGGAGAGAGATCTTGCCGTAAAGATGCTGTCTGGGAAAGAAAGAAAAACTTCCATTTTAGAGGAAGTAGCCCTTGAGGTGACATTTTGTAGAGGACCCATACAACTCCAGCAGGAGTCATTCACCCTATAGTCTAAATAGTGTCCCCTGGAGGAGTGCAGTGTAAGGGGACAGATTTGAAGGAAACCCAAGAAATAACCCAGCAAAGGGAAGGAAATCAGGTGCTAGATGGAGCAGGAGCATGAGGTATGCTCCTCATGAGGTATGAGGAGCAGGAGCAAAGGTATGAAAGTGTCACCCAGGAAGTCGGGTTGGGGAAACAGCAAGTACTTCTAGAGAGTGAGTACGTGTGGTGCTGGGTAATGCGGAGGAGGGAAGCAACAGACAAACCCTGAAAGCTAAGCAAGGAGCAGATAATAAAAGACCTTCCAGGCCTTATTAAGGAGGCTGGCCTTCCTCCTGCAGGCAGTGGGGAGCCTTTGAAGGCTTTAAAGCAAGGGACATATTCAGATCCATTTCCTTTGAACATCTTGTTTTCTCCTTCCCCAGAGCCTCCACACAAGAGGTTCCTGAAAAGCTCCCTCTATCTTCCCTCTGCACTTAGAATGTCACACACACGCACACACACACACTTTCCTTTATCTAGTAAGTTCCCACTCCTTCAGATTTCAGGCCCACCTTCACTCCCTCAAGGAAGACTCCCCTAACTACCTCCCCTGCACCGGAGCCCCTGCCACTCCATCTGTAGTGCCAAACAGCTCCCCTCTTGCAGTACATCTCACAGTCACAATATTATATGTGTGTCTGATTCTTAGGTGAAGTCCCTCATGCACCGAACTGTGACGTCACTGGGGACAAGAACCATACCTGTCTGCTCACCATGGTAGTCACACTGTCAAAGTGTCTGGCACATATTGGATAACCCACAGTTAAGTGCTCTGTGAATGACTGCTTTACAAAGAGCCTTCTGCCTGTTCGTGCAAGGAACCCATTGGTAGAGTGAGGCCACAGGCTGGAGGCTGGAGTTTTCCAATAGTCCTGGGGAGAGATGCTCAGTGCATAGCACTGGGCCCAAGGGATGTTCATGCCCCATGCCCCAGCTAAGAAATCTCAAAGTAGGCATTTTGGTTTTGGTTTGTTTTAATTTTTTTTTAAGTTTATTTATTTTTAAGAGAGAGAGAGAGAGAGAGACAACACAAGTGGGGGAGGGGCAGAGAGAGAGAGACACAGAATCTGAAGCAGGCTCCAGGCTCTGAGCTGTCCGTGCAGAGCCCAAAGCAGAGCTCAAACCCACAAACTGCAAGATCATGACCTGAGCCGAAGGCAGACACTTAACTGACTGAGCCACCCAGTCGCCCCTCAAAGTAGGCGTTTGGAACTCACATCTAACTGCAAAACCAAACTCTACCGGCTGTATTTTTTTTATTTTCCATTTTCTTGATACTCTGGCATCTGGGCTTTGATCTTGGAGAGACCACTCTTCCCCAGGCTGGCTAATTCCTAGGGATAGCAATGACTCCCCTGCAAGTGGACCTTGGGTACACAAACCCAGCAATCCGGAGCCCATACCCAACCATCTCTCTTCTCTAGCTCTCACACACCTAGGCAGTGTTCCCTCTGCTCTAAACCACCACAGGGCCGGGTACCAGACAGCTAAGGACACCCCTACCGCCTAGAGATGGCCAAGATCATTCCAACTTTCCAGTCCTAAACTTACTCAGCATACCTACCCTGCCTCACCCATTCTTTCCCACGAATACCCCAATCGAGGCTCTGGGCCATGATGTCCCCTTGTCCCTCTCTGCCTCCTGACTGCCCCTGGTGCTTCCCTGTGTGGCCTCGCATGCCATGCCTCCTGTTTGTAGGGATCTGAGTGTAAACTTCTTCCCTTGTGACGGTCCCTTTCTGCATGTCTTACTGTACCTGAGTAAAACAAATCCCAAGTACACATTTTAACACAAAACCCTGTGATGCGTTCAGGTGTCCCAGGGTCGTAACTCCTCAAAGACAAAACTGTGTGGTGGAGGTCTTTCTAATCCTCGTGGCCCCCCACATGGTATCTCAGAAGACACTCATGAATGTTGCAGATAATGAACAGGAAGCTCGGCGGCCCCCTCATCTCCCGAGAATCTGCCGTAGCCCCCGGAATCAGGCCCAGGCAAGGAGCTTCTCCAGTGGCCTTGGGACCAACCAGTTTTACAAATTATCAACATCTCCCCATTAGCTGTTGCAATATTAAATTGTGTGACTGGAAATGAATGAATAATCCCACGGGCAAGTGAGGGAGACCAAGCAGCGGGGATTTAATAACAAGTCCTGCCCTCTCTCCAAGCAGAAGGTCTTCCTAATTAAATATTAAAAATCTATCCACACAGCTACAGCAAAAAAATTGCTTTTTCAGCAGCGTCGTTTTGAGACGCTTCCTCAAAAGACCCAAGTGCTGTGGGAATGTCCTCTTGGGGACCCAAATGAGGGAACGAGGGGACCCCCAGTGACAAGGAGTGCTGGGCGCCAGGCACAGGTCTGACACATGTGTTTTTCACACTGGGTCCTCATGAGGACCAGGAGACATGGGTAGGATCACATCCGACTGGCAGAATTGGCATTTTAATCCAGTTCGCTGTGGTTATAAGCTGATATGATATAACACAGCAGCCAAGAACGTGGGTTTTACTACCAAGCAGACCTGGATTTGAGCCCCGTGTCTGCCATTTACTCACTTGTGGCCTTGGGCAGGACACCACACATCTCTAAGTCTCCCAGCTTCTTCAAGGGGGAAGCAGGGTGGATGGAGCTCACAGGGTTTGGGGAGGTTCTGCGAGATAATGTACAAGACGCACTAGATGCGGGCCCAGTACCCAGGAAATGCTTCTAAAATGTCCGATACCGTTCTGATCCGTGGAAGACTGGCCCCTCCCCCTCCCTGTTCCCCGCAACCCTACCCTTGCCCCCCCAGTGTCTCAGAAGTGCCTCTACCAGAATGGAAGGCATCCTGTCCGACCCCCTTAACACCGTAGACTCCCTGCCAGCTGCACTTCCACTCTCACTACTTCATTTGAGTCTCACAAGAGCCCTGCCAAGTAAGGATTGTTCCCACCATTTTCCAGTGTTGAAACTGGTTGGTAAACTTGACCTGTTGCCAAGGCTGCAAGCCAGAGGCACTCCACCCTCACCTGCCTGGCTGCCTGGGCTTCTCCTCAAGGAAAAGGCCCTGGGCTCTGGGCTCTGGGCCCCACCCACCCCCCAGTCCCAGGGCTTCTGAGGCACTCCCCATCTGCTCTTTAAGTCGATTTAAAAAATAACCTTTTGGATTTCTTCTTATTAGAGATCTGTACCTACTCGTTGCAGAAAGTTTAGAAAATACACATGAGCACAAAGAATATAACAGCCATCCATAGCCCCAACCCTCAGTGATAACTGCTAAAAGTTTTTATGTATGATAGCTTAGAGATAGATAGATAGATAGATAGATAGATAGATAGATAGATAGATGATAGATTGATAGATGATAGATTGATAGATAGATAATTTCTTGTTTTACAAAACCTGTTTTTTTCCACTTCTGGGAATATTTCTGAAAAATAATTTGAAATGCGTATGGAATTACCTATATCCTTAATCCTGGCCCCTATTGTTTCCTATCTCCCTCGTCTTTTTCTTTAATTATTATTATACCTTTTTTGCATATGTTTAAGTATTGTTTTCAGTTTATTTATTTAGTTTGAGAGAGCTAGCAGGGGAGGGCCAGAGAGAACCCCAAGCAGGCTTCACACCGTCAGTGGAGAGCCCAACACAGGGCTCAAACCCGTGAGCCATGAGATCATGACCTGAGCCATAACCAAGAGTCGGAGGCTCAAGTGACTGAGCCACCCAAGCTGCCCCCTTTTTTGCATATTTAATCTCTCCCTTTCAATGACAACTGAACCTGTCCTCCCCAACCCCTCCCCCCCGACAAGGTATGGGCTAACTGAAGTAAGAATAAAGGAGTAAGTTGCAGATTAGCTAGAAGAAGTTTTAGTCCTGGGAGATTTTCTCCAGCTTTATAATATTCCTGATGCCCTGGAGTCAGGTCTCCAGCCAAGCCTGACTCACCTTTGGCATTCTAAACAGCAATTACCAGGTTGCTTGGCATTCCAACAGAAACTTCAAATATCTCACATTGTGGATTTTATTAACCCATAGGGAGAAACAGGCTTTCTTCTCTGTCACTCATTTGCAGAAAGCTGGGACCGAGCCTAAGGTCTTGGGCCTATTTGATTAATGGAGGCTCTCCATTGCAATGAGCCAACAAGGAGAGGAAGGACACAAAGCCATCAGGCAGAGAACTGACCCTGCAAAGCCATTCTCCGTGAAGTCCCCGCAAGTCGGGAGGGGCCAAAGACATCTCTATTCTCTTATGATTAATACCAGCTCTCATTGGGTGATTAATGCTATAACTCATAACTCTCCACTGGCTTCTCAAAAAGGAAAGCCTTCTGTACTCTACTTGCTTTGCTGTTTGACGCCACTAAAACTGTTAACGTGACCCCAGGACCCAGCACCATACGGTCCATGTCCGCCTCTCATTCCCCTGTCCCTTGCTCATGGAGTTCCTGCCTCCAGACACAACCGCACCCTCTCTCTTGCCCTGGAGCAGGCTCACTCCTTCCCATCTGGGAGTCCTTGGAGAGACAGCTCCCTCCCTCACTGCACCTGGCCATCCCCTTCTTGTTCTTGGCTCAGCATCTGGACTGCCACAGAGGAACCCCAAGGTTACCTGTTTAAGTCCACAAGGCATCCCTCCATAGCACTTCCCTCAACTGTAATTCAGAAAGGACTTACTTGATATCTGCCCACAGGCAAGGACACAAGCAGCACTCCTGTTCTCATCTGATTGGCCAGCACTAGCCACATGATCATGCCTAACTTCAAAGGGGCTGGAAGTGCATCCCAACATGAGCCTGTAAGGAAGAGAACCAGAAATAGTTGGTGACAGCACTAGTCATCACCAAATGATTATGTTTTGTTTGAAAAAAAGGTGTTATTCCACAAAAATCACAACACACACAACTGAACACCAAATGCACTAGACCAGACTTGCTAGGACCATCTTCACAATGAAACAAATAGCATCTACTTACATTATCCCACCTGAAATATCATGACTTTAATTGTAACATTAAAATTATCAAAACAATCCGTACACATAGCTTTAAAAATATTTCAAACAGGGGCGCCTGGGTGGCTCAGTCGGTTGAGCATCCGACTTCAGCTCAGGTCACAATCTCACGGTCCGTGAGTTCGAGCCCTGCGTCAGGCTCTGGGCTGATGGCTCAGAGCCTGGAGCCTGCTTCCGATTCTGTGTCTCCCTCTCTCTCTGCCCCTCCCCCGTTCATGCTCTGTCTCTCTCTGTCTCAAAAATAAATAAATGTTAAAAAAAAAAAATCAAAAATATTTCAAACAGTAATGAGCAATAAGGTGAAAAGGAAAGTATGCCTCCTTGCCCAGTTCCCTCATCCCATAATCCTACAGAAGTGATCATTATAGACAAGGTGTTTCAGGATTTGAGATGCAGGTAGGGAGGTCGGGGAAGGCTTCACAGAGAGGCATGACTGGAAGCTATTTGGATTTCTTAAATGTGAGATTCAATTTTCAAAGATTCCTATGATCCAACTGAAGCTTTCTGGTAAGGCACTTTGAGATTCATGTGAGGAGAAATACTGCTGTCTCTCGGCAAAGTATTTAGAAGAGCTAGGAATTCCAAGCCAGAGCTCCAATCCGGAAAATTCCAGCAAAGCATCACTCTAGGCTTAGTGGGTGCCACCCACCACTCCTCAGATTAAAAAGCTTCAGAGCCCTGTGACCCACTAACATATTCACAAACTAACTCAGATAATTAATCCTGGCTCATTCATCCTCTTAAAACTATACAAGTCTTCCAGCCGGCCACCCTGACTACTAAGAGTATTTTGTGGGCTCTCCATGGGTTGCAAGCTGCTCGGCCGAACAGAGACAGACATTAGGAAACTGAGCCCCAGCTCTCCCCAACGAGGGAGGAGGGGACTTTATTGAATGTCTTCAACATGACAGGCACCCACTCTGAAGTGGTTCCTTGATCCTAACAGGTGGGGAGGTGGGTGCTGCTGAGCCCACTGTACCACTGAGAGCACTGAGTCCTGTAGGCTGGAAATGACTTGGTCACACTCACCAGCTGCTGAGCTGCAGAGCTAGGATTCAAGTCTGACTGTTCTGACTGCAAAGCTCACCATCATCATTCCCCTCTCGCTGATGCTGAATTCGGCTGCCACCTTCCCCAACCATCGTGTATAAAATGATGACCCCCGTGACCCATTTCTCTCTAGTCCTGGAACCCTGCTTTGTTTTCATTGACAGGAGACACATCACCACCTCTGTTCACTGCTCTATGCACCGACCCCCAGTGCCTACAAGAGTGGCTCGCCCTCAGTAGGTGCTCTGTGATTATTTGTTGAATGAATGAATGGTGCTATGAAAAGAAGACCGACCTGAGTTTAATCCTGCTCTGTCAGGAATCCGGTGTGTGACCTTGGATAAGTCCACTTTGCTCTCTGGGCCCCAGCAGCCGTATCTGTGAAGTCAGAGGCAGGATCAGAGCATCTCTTTGTAACTTATATGCCCTGTGACTTACACAGCCTGTCACCCAGAGCAAAGGTTGCTTTCGTTCTCAGAAAGGGGAAACAAGATTGGAAATGCTAAAAGGATGGCAAAGAGCTCGAGGCAAGGGAGGAGCTGGGGGAGGGACTCTTGAAACCATTTGGTGTCTGCCCTCCTGCCAGCTCGCTCAGACTGGCCTCCGCAAATTCTCAAGCGGACAAGCGCGAGAAGCTTGGGCAGAGGAATTTGGTCCCTGTCTTGCTGAGACAGAGCAACAACCACGAAGAAACAGGAGTGAGGCCAGGGGAGACCCATGGGATGGTCCCTTAGGCCAGAAAGCATCTGAGTGTTAATCAGATGATGAGATCAGTGTTTGCTCTTCTGCCCACCATCTTTGTGATTTCAGGGAGGTCTCATAAGATCTCTTGATTCCATTTCTTCAAATGGAAAAATTAATATGTTCTCTTTCCTCTCTGCACCTCAGTTTTCTCCTCTGTAAAATGGGAACAATATAACACTTATTTCCTAGGAGCTATGTGATGTGAAAAGTGGCTTATTAGAATTGAAGGCTGAAATGCACTGAGCCAGAAGTTCACACAGCCTGAATCTGTACAGAGGTCCTCTCTAATCACAGGGCATCCCTTTTTGCTCCATGCTGCTTGGGACCCAAAAAATGAAATTGTCATGTTTCTAGATTATCACAAAGTACACAACAGTCACTTGGAAAAATATGATATGGGGTAGGGGAAAGGAGTGGTTAAACTGGGCTCACAGAGGCAGGTAATGTGAATGAGTGATAATGGAGGACTGCCCCTCGGTCTTAGTTCTGGGGATGTAATAGGGACTAGTGGGGACTGTGGTTTACTAGCGAGCATGTGCCGTGTCTGAAGCGAGCAGCCGCTCCTCAGCTCCAGCCAATTGTTGCCATGTGATAATGTGGTAATGCAGGCCCACACAGACATAAATTCCAATTTCTAAAGAGAAGCCAAAACCCCATATTTTATGTGCAATAAATGTTGTCAAAACTTACATTTAAAAGAAGTGAAACAACAACTGTACCCCGTGGGCTGCCAGACTGGGATTTCTAAACTGTCAGACGACAGAATTAGCCACTAAATTAGCCAAATACTTTCCAGATACTCTCTTGGCAGCTTTCTCAGGATTCAACATTATATCCTATTTAGTTTCTCGTAATTCTACACACTTAGAGCAAATAATGAGCGCTTAGCACCTACTATGTGCAGAGTGGCTCTAGACATCATAAAAGTGAGGTACCAAAAATAAAAACAGAACAAAAACAGGCACAAGACACAGTCTCTCCACCCCTACCCTATCCTACCCCACCTCACTCCCGTAACTGACCTCTGCGACACCCAAAGGTAGATTCTGATACCTGCTGGGGGACGGTTAGAGACAGCAGGCGCTTCAGGAGTTTGGACAGAGAGAGCTTTCCCTGCGGTGGTCTGCGAGAGCTGCCCAGAGGAGATGGCTCTCGAGGCAGGTTTAAAGGGTGGCTGAGATCGAGATCAGCTGATGACACACTCTGGCAGAGACAGGGGACTGCGCCTGTTGCTGAAGACCCATGCAAGGTGGTTGTGCAGAATTGTGCTGGGGAATCTAGACTTTACCCTGAAGATCCCTCAGGAGGAAGCTGGTAGGTTGTAATGGGGCAAAGCTGATGGAAAGGGACCCCATTATCCTCCTGCATCCTCCAGGATGAAGAGCCTGGGCACTGGGTCCAGAGGCCCCTCTAGGTCCGACTCTTTGCCTTTTGTTTTCTTATTTGACACAATACAGAACAGACAAACAGGCCAGAGCTTCCCCTGACAGCTTCATGTAGGCTGTTTCCTCAGGGGTGGGGGAGATGCCTTCATGGTAATGATCTGGATCCTGAAACAATTCAGAGAGGCAGCAGGGCTTTGAAACAGGCCGTATTTCCTTTTTTTTTTATGATGGTTTCATTTTACATTTTTATTGGCTCTCCACTGATTGCTCTCGGGCTCTCTGACGGGATGTGAGATGCGCTGACATTTATAGAAATCAATACATTAATAAATCACGAAGTTCATAATGTCTGATTTGCTTCTAAATGAGACAGAACTATTATCACCATAAAGTCGCACATAAAATATGCCCAATTGTGATGTATTGTATAGTCTAATCAAAGGCATTTGAGTGAATAACCTTTCCCCAAAAGAAGGAAACAATCAAAGCTGAATAACGCCATTAATAATTCAAGGTATGTCTGCCAAGGCTTCATTTATTAAGTGCACAGTTAAGAGGCTTCTGAGCTGAGTCCCACAGATGACACCTTGCCATCTTCTCCCTGCCTCTGGGCAGGCAGACATCCGCGCTCCGATGAACTGGCTGCACTCCCTGCATTTGGCAGTGGATGTGCGAGGGTAACGTCCAATAGCCTTCTCCAGCTAAGAAATGGACCAAAACAATACACATTTTGACCGTCTGGATTATTAAGGGCAGAGGACATGGAGTCACGCAGTAACTCTAGGGGAGAAGAGGCAGGAAATCTTCTCCGTGACGGTCAGTTATTGTATCCATAGACTTTACACTCTGGGCCCTGTGTTTCTGGTGTCCACCGCTCACTGATGCTCTGCCCTGTTCCCCGACAATCTGCAGCCCGAGGTGCTCGATGCTCTTTCAGCCAGCGTCTTGTGTTTGCTTCTGTCCATTGCGGTTAATATAGAATGATAATATTCACTTTAATCAGTTAATGTCCAACCTGAGCTGGCAACAGAGTGCCTTTCTGACAGAGTCAATCACAGAACAAACAAATCTTCCTGTATTAAAGAAAAGCACACTTAATTAACTAGATCCATCAGAAAAGGCGCAATTATGGCCTACAGAGTATCTACAGACTTGATTACTGGATTCTGCCTTTGAGACTCACCCTTAAAATCACGGACATAACACGCTATTAGATGAGAAAAACATTTTTTGAGGACCTACTGTGTGCATAGAGCCCTTTACATATCTTATCTCCTTTAGATTCACAACTACAAGGTGGGTATGATTATAGCTGGAATTAGCCTAATAACCATATACCTCCTAGGCACAGTGAGATGATTAGATCAATCCTAAAACTATTACCATGCTCTCTGAGCTCACCAAGACAAGCACTTAATAGGAGGATACATTAATACTGAATTCCAGCAAAAGCTTACCAGGCCAATCTCCATTATTTCCCTGCTTGTGATTATTCCATATGAGGTACAGAACCTTATTTTCACGATAACAACAAAGAAAAGGTTTATTTGGTTAGACTACTGGAGCTGAGCCTGCTTTATGCATTGTTTTTCAGGCCCTTAGCACACTAATTTGGGATAGTTAAACATATGCCAGCATAGCAGCAGTAATATGATGGAGCTGCCTCATACCCACGGATTGTGCACTGCACTTCCCAAATCCACATCCTGTGACTTCGGTTGACAGCCTGATGGGAATATTTACACCAAAGAAATTGGAAAATTGTATCAATCAGGCTTCTCTCCCATCCCCAAATGCCAGTTGTTAAACACTTACCAGCCCACCAGGGCAAGCCCTCTGCCTGGAAACTATCACCGGGTAAGTTGTTAAGTTAGCCGGATAGCAATGAACTACCCTTCAAAACACAGGCTAAAAGACAAGATTTTCACACCTTAGCCTGACCTTGATGCAGGGAATTTCCACTGATGAGAAGATTCTATGCCCAACCTAACAGAAGTCCTAGTCACACAGCAATCTTACTTTTCCTTTGAGTAATTTTTTTGACCCCTCTCTGCACCTTCGTATTTCCAACTTAAAACTAGCAGTGCCCTTTCCCCGTGGAAAAGAGCAGTAACAAAATCCCACCGACATGCTCTTCTAATCTCGTGCAGAAATATTCGAGACTCACTTATCCTGGGCAACATGCTCCCCCACCCCCCAACTCAGGGGAGCCACCACTCATGAACTGGCCATCTCCACGTGCTGGAACTTCAGGGCAGGGTCCCCCGAGACCAAAGGAGAAATGGCGGGAGGTTCCCCACTGCCTCCTGACTGCTAGCTGGTGGCAGGATTTGGGCCTTGTGTGACTAATTGCTCCTAGAGCTGTAAGGACTGCTGGTGCCACCTAAGTACACCATCCAGTTTCATCCTGGGACACTTTTTACAGACACAGAGGTCCACTTAAAACATCATTGAGAGATTTCCACCTGCAGCTGAGACACTGCAGTGACCCTGACATTTCTACTCTGCAGCCTGGCCACAGCCTTAGCTGGAATGAAATGTTGCTTTGGAGGCGAGGAGACACAAGAGTCCCTAATGTATGTGGCCTTGCTCCCTGTCCTGAAATACCACTTAGGGCTCCTTTCTGCCAACTCTGGGATCTAAATGACCCACTTATTTCCCAGAAGTTTCTTTGTTTTTTTCAATCTCGGTGGAAAATGTGCAAATGTTATGCTGTCACACAACCAACAGAATTGTGATTTATGGCTGCATAATGGCTTTGTGGACTTTTAATAATTACATTATATTTCTGACACCTAATCTCCACTACCACCAGCTTCTGAGGTACATCTGACACTCACCTTCCCACACACCCACCCACCCACCCACCCAATGTGCTGATCTGAAGGCCATGTTCAAAAACACCCTCCTTTTGGGAGAAAAGTCAGAGAACCGAAATATGCTATATGCGGAAGAATTTTCAAGTCATTTGACCTGGAAAATCTCCCATCAAATGGAACAAGGAATACTCAAAGATTTTCTTTGAGGGACTCTTTTTTTTTTTTTTTTCAGAAGATTTTCAGGACTAAGGTGTAAATGAATGAGAAATGTATAAATTCAATTTCGCTTAAAAGGGGCAGGAGGGTTTCAAGATTAAGAGAACAAACGCTTGGAGCAAAACATGATTTGAGTTTTATTGAAGCAAGAAGACTGAAAAAAATGTCTGGAACACTCAGAAAATCTTTATCAAAGCTCAGCTCAGCACTCCCGGGACTCATCGTTAAGTTTATAAATTCAGAGCTGACGAGTTGTGTGTGCTGTGTGTGTCTGAGTGAGCTTATGACTCACCTCCAAGCCCCTGCTGTAAGAATCTCAGCCCTCAGCCTCCAGGATTATACTTCAGGACCAGATAGAACTTGTCAACCCCCCCCCCCCCCCAGCCCCCTGCGCGTCCCACCCCGATCCATACAGGCACCAACAAGGATCTTCATCGTTGATGATAATGGAGTAAATTGTCAATCAAAAAAAAATGGTGTTAATCTCACCCAGAATAAATCAATCGACCATGTTTAAGGGGAGAGAAAAGATCACAGTTTCAAATGCCAGCATGCCATCTCTAATGTAGTCTTTAATGTAACCAACATAGTTTAGGCAACGCTGAAAATGAACCACTAGAAGCACTAGAAATATGATTTCAAGAGGCAGCACAGCATTCAATTTTAGGCATTCAATTTTATGCACACTGTCACCTAAATTATTTGCAGCTCAAGTATGTCATGCTCTTTAAATTTCCCTCTGGGTTCAGTTTTCACAGCGTCCCACAGTTTTGATATGTTATATTTTCATTATCATTTGATTCCAAATGCTTTCTAATTTCCATGAGGTTTCTTCCTCCATACATGGGTTATTACGAATTCGAACCATGTTGCTTGGCTTCCAAACATTTGGAGATTTCCTCTTTTTTTCTTCTTCTCTTGATTTCTTGTTTAATTCCACGTGGATAGAAAACATTCTGAACAATTTCATTTCTTCAAACTTTGTTGAGATTGGCTTTATTACTCAGGAAGTGGTCAATTTTGGTAAATGTTCTCTGAGCCCTTGAAAGGAATGTGCGGTATCTATGGTGGTTGGATAAAGAGCTCCACTCCTATCAATGGAGACACATTTGTTAATTGCGTTGCTCATATCCTCTATACCCTCATCGATTTTTTTTTTATCAGTTGCTGAGAGAAGGGTTTTGAAATCTCCAATTATGACTGTGAATTTGCTGGTTCTTCTTTTCTCTGTCAGCCTTTGCTTTGTATTTGGAAACTATATTATTTGTGCATACTAATTTGGAATTGTTATATCTTCCTAGTGGATGGCACCTTCATTATGCAAACTCCCTTTCTCTCTAGCAAAGCTTCTTGCCTTAAAGTCTACTTCCTCTAGTGTTAAAATAGCCAAGCCACTTTTTCTTGACATGTTTGCATGTTGTACTTTCATTTCTACTTTTTCTGTGTCCTAATTAATAAGCATCGAGCTAGGGCTTGGTTTTTATCTGAAGATGGCTTTCTTGTATTAAAGATTTTCTGTTTAGCTTTGCATTTCAACTGTTTTATTGTGATGTGCCTTGGTGTGGTTTCCTATGAGTTTCTCTGCTTGGGTTTATGCTTCCAGAATCTGTGGCTTGACATCTGTGGCTTGATATATTTAATTGGTTTTTTTAAATGATCAATTGTCACTTCAGATATTGCCTCAACAGCATTTTTTATCTCCTCCCCATTGGGGACTCCAGTTACACATATGTTAGAACTTTTATGAGGGGTGCCTGGGTGGCTCAGTCGGTTAAGCATCTGACTTCAGCCCAGGTCATATCTCATGGTTCGTGAGTTTGAGCCCCGCTTCGGGCTCTGTGCTAACAGCTCAGAGCCTCGAGCCTGCTTAGGATTCTGTGTTTCCCTCTCTCTTTGCCCCTCCTCTGCACACACTCTGCCTCTCTCTCTCTCAAAAAAAAAAATATATGTGTATATATATATATACATGTATTATATATACATATATATATATGTATATATATATACATATAAAAGAACTTTTCTTCAAGTCCAATATGTCTCTTATGGTCTTCTCTGTATTTTTCATATTTCTCTCTCTGTGCATAAGTCTTTATATTTTTCTATTGACCTATCCACCAAATCATTCTTCATCTGTGCCCAACCAGCCGTTAAATTGATCTATTTAGTTGTTAATCTTGGATAATATATTTTTTAATTCTAGGACTATATATATATATATATATATATATATATATCCCAGTTCTCCAAGTCTCTGGTGGAATCTCAATCTTTTTATTTATTTTCTTGAGCATATTCACCATTATTTTAAGGCCCATAGTTGATAAAGCCAATATTTAGATTACTATGAATCTATTACTGTATTCTGTCTTTTTCTCTTGGTCCTATCTTAATATGCCTGGCAAATTTGCAATGAGTGGTGAACATTAGAATACAAAATGTGAACACTATCTGGCTGAACCTTCAACTTCTGCAAGGTAACTGAGCAGGAGCAAATAAACTTAATCCTAATAGGGATTGAGTTGTTTCGAGGCTGGATTTCAATCTTTGAGAGGCCTGATCTACTTCTAATATGCCTTGCTCCTAGAACACAGTCCTTTAGGGGTCAAACTGAAAGCCTGAATGTTCACCAGGAACCCACCTCCTAGAAGACCCTGAATCTAACCGCTAACCCATAACCCTGTGAGCCTGCCAAGAGCTCCATTTAGCTCTGCAACCTTTGGGCTGTGGTTTTTGCTTAGTTTCCATTGACCTCAGTCACTTATGATAGCTCAGGTTGATAACATTATGTCTGTGCTCCCCTCCTCTGTGGCCCCTCCGGTCTTGGCCCCTCGAGCCCTGAATGTCTTCGTAGGACTGATCCCATTTTTGTCTTCCCAGATTGCCGAAAGTTCTGCTTATATTCTTTCCCCTTAGCAGACCCTTTTGCTCAGTTTCTCAAGCTCAGAACCCATGCCACTTATAAATCAGCATACCCTGTGAGATGAAAAGCAGCACTGACTGTCAGGCTCACCTTAATGAGTTTTTCTTCCCTCCAGAATCATTGCTTCTAAAGATAGGATAAATTGGTAGCTCTCCAGTGCCTTCAAACACATGTGTTAAGGTATTTTTTCCTGTTCCCCCACCCCCTGCCCAGTCTTTAGGTGTCTTTTTGTTGCTGTTACCATGGTAATTTTTAAAAATTTTTTAATTGGTTTATTTCTTTAATACTCCTTTTCCAGTTGTTCTCAGTAAGAAGTCAGCTGTACTAGAGGAGAGCTCACCCTGGCCTTTTGGCTTCTGTATCATTGCATATGATAGACATTCCCTTTTTCCCTTCCTTCTTGAAGACTCAAATGAATTACCAGCTCCCCTTGGAGCCATCCCTGCCACCACTTTCAATTTCCTGCCATCCAGGGGTTATTCATGAAAAGCTTCCTCCTCTTGGCTCCCAATGCCTCAGCCATGTCCACACTGCCATGCCACTACTTGGCCTTGGCATGATTTGCCAGCGAAGGGTTCCAGGCCAGCAATCCATAGCATCCTACAATTGGGAATATTATATTTGGCCCATGCTGTATGTTTCCAATGTTAAAGTCATTGATAACAGCTAAGAGTCAGGACACAAACAATCTTAACTGTAGCAGCTCTTAAGAAAAACTAAAAATCTGGGCTCTGTGAAACTAAATTCTATATAACAATGACTAGCTGTGTAAGAGCTGTTTCCCTTTCATGGGGTAATGACTCACCAGTTCTCAGTCCCTGCCACTCAGGTTGTACACCCAGCACCTGACTCATTTAAATTACTTACCAACTACTACTGGCATTTGAGTTTGTAATCCTGGTCTCTGTGCATGTCTCACCACTAGTTGGAGAGCTCCATATGAACAGTCTGTCTTTTCATCTCTCTCCCAATCCCATCCCTGGCATGGCAGAGACGGTGAACCCATATTTGTAGACATACCACTACAAAAATGCTATGTAAGTATTTTTAAGGCTGTGAAACTAGTCTGGAGGATTCTGTAGTGGCAGATACGTGACATTATACATTTGTTAAAACCCACAGAACTGCACCACACAAAGAATGCTCTCTAATGTAAACTATGGACTTTAGCTAAAAATATTTTAATCTTGGTTCATCAGTTGTAACATATATACCATACTAGTGCAAGATGTTAATGATAGGGGAAGCCGTGAGGTGATGTGCATGTGAACTCTGTATTTTCTACGTAATTTTTCTGTCAACCTAAAACTGCCTTAACAATAAAGTCTATTAGGGGCGCCTGGGTGGCTCAGTCGGTTAAGTGGCCAACTTCAGCTCAGGTCATGATCTCGCAGACCATGAGTTCGAGCCCCGCGTCGGGCTCTGTGCTGACAGCTCAGAGCCTGAAGCCTGTTTCAGATTCTGTGTCTCCCTCTCTCTGACCCTCCCCCGTTCATGCTCTGTCTCTCTCTGTCTCAAAAATAAATAAATGTTTAAAAATTTAAATAAAAAAAATAAATAAAGTCTATTAGAAATGGTAAATAAGTGCAAATGCTATTAATCAGAGTGATAACAGAGGGCAACTAAATCTGGCAAAATAAGTTTCTCCCATGGGATTCAGATCAGGACCAGGTCAAGAGCAGAAATATTTACCAGAGGATGGATATCCATCTATACCACCACTTAAATTTTTTTTAATGTTTTATTTTACTTTTGAGAGAGAAAGCACTGAGGGGGACAGAGAGAGAGAGAGAGAGAGAGAGAGAGAGAGAACAGGGGAGGGGTAGAGAGAGAAGGAGGCACAGAAGCCAAAGCAGGTTCTAGGCTCTGAGCTGTCAGCACAGAGCCCAATGCGGGGCTTGAACTCACGAACCGTGAGATCATGACCTGAGCTGAAGTTGGATGCTTAACTGACTGAGCCACCTAGGTGCCCCTATACCACCACTTTTAGGGACAGCAGAAAATGAGCCCCTGCTGTCTGGGGTTATGGGTGGGGAGTGACCAAAACACACTTAAAGTGATAGCTGGACTGGCTCACACACTCTTGGTCAGGAGTGATGGAAGGACAGGAGGAAGTTCAAATAATAGCCTACAGAGGTAAACCAAGTTGACCCCCCAAATCAACCCCAAAGGCCTGCAGGAGAGCAACAAGACCCCCATTTTCTACTCTCTGGGACCTGGACCCAGCCAACTCTATGGTGCCATGAAGGAGTTTCCAGGTCTGATAATCCATCTTATGTTTCGTATTCAGCACAACAGGGGACTTCACCTGCCTCCACTCTGCTCACAAGTTCTAATGTGCTAATTAGTTTTTTCCACAGCCCCCCCCACCTTGTTTCCCCCTGCATCGGTGTTACTTATCAAGCTCCTAAAGGGAAAAGAGAAGCATAGGCTTGTAGACTGTAAGCTCCAGGAGAGCAGGGAACAGAGTCGTTTCATTCACTGAAATATGTAGGTATGTCACTGATGATTGTTGAGTGAGCGAATATAGAATCCTACAAAATGTGCAGCTTCAAATGACAAGGTAGCAGAGGGGGACCATGGGGCCTCTGTTGTGAAGGGTATCATATAAGCCACTTTACAACCAAACATGCAGGTATTTTCAAGGACCCATCCACATCCGTGCATCCTCTGCCCCATGCCATCCCATCTCTCTTCGGGCTGCATGGCTGCATGGCTGCGGGCATGCTCAATGAGCCCCCTGCTGGGAGCCGTGGGCACTGCGAGGTGACCCGTTACTCTTGCCTGCTCCCACCTGGGGAAAAGGATAAGGAAAAGGTCAGCACCAGCTCTGCTACAAGATCTCTTTGCGTATGTCGAGCTGGATGGTGACCTGGACACCCTCCGAGTGGAATCTCCATGGAAAATAAAAGTATGCTTTGTCTTTTCGATGAATGGATTTGGTAAAATGTTTTCTTACTTTTTCCTAGACATCGCCTGGTGGTATTACCAGTATCAGAGAGGTAAAAAAGTTTAAACTAACTTGACTACTTTGGTCATATTACTTTCAAAAGAAGAGCTTTTTTTAACGTTTATTATTATTATTATTATTATTATTATTATTATTATTATTTTTGAGAGACAGAGAGAGACAGTGTGAGCAGGGGAGGGGCAGAGAAAGAGGGAGACACAGAATCCAAAGTAGGCTCCAGGCTTCAAGCCAGCAGCACAGAGCCCAACTCAGGGGCTTGAACCCATGAACCACGAGATCATGACCTGAGCCAAAGTCGGATGCCCAACCGACTAAGCCACCCAGGTGCCTCCGAAAGAAGAGTTTCTTAATCAAATAGATTTTGTAATTAGTCTACTCATTCACCAACTTTCTTTGCCCCTTGTTAGCACCTATATAGACCACCTATATAGAAACAGCTGGAAACTTTCTTTTAGAGACAAGTTATAGGAAGAGGTTTGCTCCTAATAAGAAATGGATATGTTTTTCTCTAATGGGCAACAAGATAATATGTAAAAGCTCAGAGCCAGTCTGTGACTCAAGCTTGGTCACTGCTTGGAATAAATGACCTGTATTTCTAAGTTGTCTTTTTCCCCATGGCCTTGACCTCTTAATCAAATCAACATTTTCTGAGGCAGTTTTTCTTGTTACTTTATCTCTTTTAAATTTATTATATTTATTTCCTATAATCAATTTTAAGCCCTTTGTGAAACAAAGTGGAATGTGTTTAAATAAGTAGTAAGGAGAGAAAAGGTGGTTGGCTGGGTGGTGAGTGAGGTAAGAAAAAAGGTAGGTAGGTAGGTGGGAGGTAAGCGGGCAGAGATCAGGAAGGGAAAAGTCAAATGCCTGTAGGGCCGGGAAGGTAGCATAAATGAATGAAGTGAGCCACAGGCATACAGGTGGAGCGCTAGAGGCTCTGGCTGCTCAGAGGGAACAACCACCACTCAGCTTTCATAAACTATTTCCTTGTGAGAATTTGAGACTAAAAGTTGTTAGATAATCCCATTTTCCAAGAGAAATAAAATAACCGAATTTGTCGATCTCTCATCTTTCAATAGCAGCAGTTAATTCCAAAAACAAAAACAAAAACAAAAAAACCCATCACATTTTATAAACAAAACAAGACCTATTTGGGGGCTGCATTCTATGTCAAGGGCCACAATTTTGTAACCTTGAAAACAGATAGGTGATTATCAAGTCCAACCCAGAGACCCCACGATGAAGAGACTATTTTCTAGTGCAGGGAGAAGGAAGTCATCATGGCCATGGTTTTTGGCCTTGGTCGTGGTCATGGTCACAGAACTAACAGAGGAGATTCACTAGGGAGGAGACTAAAGGCTTGGGTCCTCTTACAACTCATAACCTAAGGGTGTGACCTGTACAGAGCTTGTTAGGAGCATAGCTCCTAATATTGCAAACTTTGTCACATTGGTCACAAACCAATTTGCAGTTTGTGCTTAAGGGAAAGGGAAGCCATTGTAGGGGCACATGGAAGCCAGATCTATAAAAGAGACCTGGGACTGGCTCGATTCTAGGTCCCATTCTGTCTTAGGCAAAGCCATTTAGTGACAGAGCTTGGAAGAGATCTCCTGTGCTAGAAGCACTTAACATGTCTCCATGTGTTTAAAATATCCAAGATCTAACTGAAAGTACAGCAAAATGCCATAATTAGGTGCATTTTCTTTTTCTGAGAGTCTAAAGCTTTTATCTCACACTCAGAAGAGTCTGTGAGCTCAAAACAATAAAGACCACTTAATCTGAATCATCTTCTCCAACTTCTCCTTCAGTCTGGGAATTTCCTGCTGTAAATCCCCTCCCGTTGATTTTTTCTATCTTGCTTTACCCGCAGTAATAGGCAATTCATCAGTGTTTAAGATACTCATGGTTAGACAATCTCCTTGTCTGTTAAGACACCCATCTTTCTAATACTCGCTCCCCACCACACACAAGGTTGTAGTGGGACAACAGGCATGAAAACATTTTACAGATTAACAGTATTTTACCAACAGAAGGTATTCTAATTCTTGTTATGTAGTTACCACCATAGTACTAAATTTCTAGGTTAATTTTAATGTCTATCATCCAAACTCAATCTGACTTAGTAACTGACTCACCATTACTTTTAATAACAAAAATAATATCAAGCAACATTTCACCTTGCAGACTCTTAACAGAAGAAACTGTCAAAGAGGCTCCCCACCTGTTAGTTCTGTTTCCTCCTCCTCCAACCCGAGAGCTGGGCCTCCCTCCTTCCTTTACTGGGACCACCTGGGCAGCACCCAGGGACTCCCTGAGAGAGGGGGGTCAGTGCAACGGGAGGAATGTGAAAACCTCAGCAGCCCCTTCAGAAATTTCTTCAGAATATATTTATAGTGGCTGGAACTAGATGAAGGAGGGGAAGGGAGAGCAGGAATGAGGGAGAGGAATGCTGAGATGTGGGCCCTTCTAGAAGGTTGCCACAAGTGTAGACAACTCAGTGTTTTCCATTCACAGGTCATGACACATGAAGGTTAACACAATTTTACAAAGAAATAGATTAAAATTGAGAACAAAGTACATCTCACATCAATAGGGAAAAGTGTTTAAGGAAATTTTTGCTTCAAAATATGTCATAAAATCTTTGTTTATATGTATGTGCATCCTGGAATGTGCTGTTAATTGTAGCTCTTACTATGAAATACATTAAAACAAAAAATTGAGAACCACTGGTTGAAGACACGCAGGCTACTTCCCAGCATCTTGAGCCCCAAAGACATGAATTTCCTTCAGTGACTGATGTTACCGCAGCCTGACAATTAGAGGGTGATGAGAAGCAAAACCAAGCCAAAGCTTGGCAATCATCATCCCAATATTCAGATATTACGGAATCCAATACGGAAATTGATCCCTCTGCCCAGACAGCAAACAAATCATTTATTGATAAAGTCTAGTTCTCCCTTAATGAAGTGGGCTTAATATTTGATATTTCAGTAACTACTTAGTGCATTTATAATAGAGGAGATGGTAAGTAAGTGCAGCTTATGAATCAGAGAGATTCTCACAGACTTCCGCAAACAGACTTCCCTGATCTTGTGAAGAATTCAGTCACAGGAAGATTAATAGAAACAAGACAATCTTTCAAAAGAAGTCTTTTCAGCTTCCGGATAAGTTAAAGTGAGAATGGTATACTATATGCCTGCAAAAATACATCATTTCTTCCAAAAAATACATTTCTGCCTTCCTTGTTTCCATTTTAATAGTTCACCTCTCTTCACACTTTTAAATATCTGTGTTTTTCAAAATAAAATTGCTATTAAATCTAACACTGGGAGATTCAAACCAATAATTTTATTTCTATTTTAAAATGAGCTAAAAATATAGGCAAGTATTCTGAATTAAATTTACGTGGGGGGGGGCATTGGAGGGGTGGATCAGCCCTTTGATTTACATAGAAATGCTGCAATGTTAAGGTAATTGCCACTTGTTAGCTACAAACAAAACAATAATTAAAGGCTCTGTAAGAATTAAAAAGAAATCGGTCACTTGCAGCTATGTTGTATAAACAGAGTATCTTATTTATATTAAATAATCTGCCCTACTCCCAAGAGGATAAGGTGATACCAGTTGCCCAGCACACAAGAAAGACAACCACTGGGAATTATTACCAAGTTCTTCTGCTTCTCCCTGGCACCTTCCCCAAACATCCATTTCCTTAGGGAAGATGTCCAAGATGCAAACTCATTTGGAGAGTTTCCTTTTGTATTAAGATCACAGTCTCAAAAGGAAAAGTGACAATTGAAGAGAAAATCTGATAGTCAGCTTGGCACTGACTAGACAGATATACTCAGTGGAAAGCACTTGCTCACCCTGTTCTCTCAGAAACACAGCCTGCCCCCCACCCTCCGTGGTCATGGGATGTCATGTGGAGTGTGGCGTTCCCAGCAGCTTGCCCATCTCATCGCTATTCTTGCTGGCCCAGATGTACAGTCGTTCAGTATATGGATTTGCTTATGTCTGCACGACAACAATGGGCAGCGAAGGTTAGTCGACAATTGATTCTTGATTGGAATAAATTTATAGAAAGCGTCTGGCAGGACCCAGAGGAAAACACTCATTTATCCTGCTGTGATGGTAAAGTGTGGAAACCTCCGCTTATTCAGTTTGTGGTCCTTCAGTAGGAGATGGGCAGATTTCTTGCTTTGACTGACCCTTTCTCAATAACTGGTGAAAAATTATATTACATTGTCATTCTTATTGGAGGAACAAACTGCTACTTCAGACAACTGTTTTTGGAACCCCTCAAACGCTTCAGAAGCTTTGATTTATATCAAGTAGTTCCCATTTAAGTCACTTGCCTATTATTTAAGAATGTCTAGTAGACATTACAAAACAACACTGTAAAATACACTCGTACTCTTAAATTAATATTTAACATGCCATAATTGGAACTTTTTGCCAAATTGGGTTAGCCTTCATCTATTCGTACCAAATGGTAAGAGTTTGCTCTACATTTTTAATAGAGTTGTTTCCCTTTGCTGTTTGAAAGCTGTTAATCATTCCACTCACTTACCTGTGTCTCTAGAATATTCACATGGTTCAGTGGGCAGCAAATTGAATGTGCAAAGAAGTTATTTTGAAAGAAAGGGAAAGTTTTCATTATGGACTTATTTTTAGCACTCCCGCCTTCATCTCCACTTGGAACGTGTTCATCTCCAGCCTGAAGCTCCCTCCCTGAGTAGTGCCTGACACCCCTGGGGTAATGACTGGACTGAGTGTGAGACAGAAGTGACTGGGTTGGGGGTGGGGGGGGTGGTCAAGGCAGAAGGATCATCTGCAGTGTGACCCCAGCCCCGAATCCCTTATCCCAGGTCATAACACTACTCTTTTGACAGCCCAGACTGTGGTCTGACAAGTGGCCACTAAGGTCAGCCACTCCAATGCCATCTCCTCTGGTTCCAGATAAGATTGAAGATGAGCTGGAGATGACCATGGTTTGCCATCGGCCTGAGGGACTGGAGCAGCTGGAGGCCCAGACCAATTTCACCAAGAGGGAGCTGCAAGTTCTTTATCGAGGCTTCAAAAATGTAAGGCCCACAGGGCATCTGAAGGCCCAGGCAGGATTTCCCATCTGGAGCAAAGCTCTTCCAAATGTCAACAGGGCCCATCAGAGAGTTTTCCATGTGTGTAGTTGTAAAAGGAAGGCCAATTCTATAAAGACATGAGAGCAAGATCACCTGGCTGAAAAGAAAGACTTCAGGCAAGAATGAGGCAATCTCCATAGATGGGAAACTGGCCAATAGCCCAGGAACTTCACAACATGGCAGGCACAACCTTGGAGAATTCACCTTGGCCCAGCTTCTAGCCTTAGTGTGACCCATTCACACTGTCAATATTGTCGGTGCCCCAGAACGGACGAGATTTAGGTCTATGCTGAGCTCATAAAGACTGAAGTGTAAGCCTGAATGCCCATGTATTAATTTGCCGTATTATTTCATATATTAAGCCTCATGACAGCCTTGTCAGAAGGTACTGTTAGCCCCATTTTACAGGTAAGGACATTGAGGATCAGACACTAATTCACCCAAAGTTGCAAAGCCTAGAAGAGGCTGAGCCAGGATCCAAACCCAGACCTTCCTAGGCCCAAATCCCAAGCTGTTTCTACCTCACAGTGCCAATTCTCTGATGATGTCTCATCATTTTGCAAGGCAGCTTCATTCTTAAGGCAGGGCTATCTCCCGGCCACTCACCTGGAGGCACAGAAGTGTACAGGTGTTTGCCCAGTCCCTGTTCATCAGGGATGATGAGGAATCCTAAACCCCAAGGCTGGACCCAGTCTCCTCCTTCGGGGCCAGGCAGCCCTCCCTCCCACTGACTCTCTCCCCTTCACGCAGGAGTGTCCCAGCGGTGTGGTCAATGAAGAAACATTCAAGCAGATCTACGCTCAGTTTTTCCCTCATGGAGGTGAGTCTGATCTTGAAAAGATCCTTCCCAACTCCTTCTCTGGTGAGCAGCCTTTCTTCCTCCAGGTTCATGTTTCTTGTTATCTGTCTCCTCCTCAACAGCAGGGACAACTCAGAGTAAGATTCCCCTCCCTTATTACAAGATATGGAATTAGCTAAAGTTTTAGCAGAAAAGAGCTCTGAAATGGATTCTCTCCAAGAGAGGAGAAGAGATTAATAAAGCAATATCATAAAGTCTCATATCAGCTCTAGAAAGCAGGTACTGTATCATATCCGAGATGGACAACAACGTCTCAGAGAAGTTAGCAATTCACTCAAGATCAAGATCAAGATAACGCAGCCAGTAAGTAGCAGAGCAGGATTCTATCCCATAAGTGTCTGATGTAAAGCTCTGCCATGTTGGTTCCACCATTTTGCTATACACTCTCCATTCTTTTCCTTACAACAGCTGAGGGCAAGGTGAAACTTTGAAAAATAATTTCAATACCAGAGACTGTAGAAATAAATGAATCCAAAAAGATGTAGGGAACATAAAGCTGTGCATAGAAGTCCAGGTTAGTGAGTGTACCAGACCCACAGACACTCTGTTGCCATGCCTGACTCCTGAAGGAAGTTGCTCTGCCTCCATGGGCCTAAGACATCAATGCCTCTTTCCCAAGGCTTCTATGAGTCATGTGCCACTTCACTTCCTGCCCCCAGGAGCTATCTCCTGCAGGATCCCTTCCCTGGGTCCTGATGAAATGGAGATCCAAGTGTCCCAAACATTTCTTGAGCTCTGTCTCTCATGGGCCTCTTTGGCACAGATGGGGCCCTCCTAAGTGTGGGACCCCGTACAGGGCCCCTCTGCAAGTTGGGGAGCAGCTTCACCCCATGAAGACCCCAGAACCACTGCTGTTGAATTCTGTTGAGCCACAGTTTATTGAGTTTTGACCATTTGGCAGGAATGGTGATGGTTAAGATGATGTGACTATGTTAAAAGTTTAACATACTTTTTCAAAAATTCCAAGAGATAGGTTTTGCTACATCCCTTTGTACAGAGACAGGAAAGAGGAGCTCAGAGAGGTTCTGCTCGATGCCTGTTCACACAGCTACATAGGGAGAGAGCTGCTAGCCAAGCCCAGGTCTGTCTGCTCCCTAGTGAGTACTCACTCCATGGCATTGCACATCACTCAGAAGGGCGCCTTCTTCCCACAGTTGCCACGTCACTCACCCACCAAGAATTACCCATGTGAACCAGCGGGAGGGTCTTCCTCCGGGGATGGCTAGATGTAGGGGTGAGGGCTTGTCTTTGTCCTAAGAACTTTCCACCTAAAATCCAGGACAGCCACATGGGTCCCTGTTTACACAGTGGGCTTGCCCACACTGCCTTTCCTCCTTTCCATCACCCCAGCAGCACCCTCTTCTCTTCCTTATTGTTTCCAAGCATTCTCCCTTCCCTCTGTGAAGCCCCGGCTCCCGTCACCTGCCTTTCCTTCTGTGCCTTTCAGATGCCAGCATGTATGCCCATTACCTCTTCCACGCCTTCGACACCACCCAGACAGGCTCCGTGAAGTTCGAGGTATGTTTGTCTCAGAGTCCCGGGGTCCCCACCATCTCCTCTTCTAAACTGTGTGCTATTGATGGGACAGTCGGGTCCTCAGATGCTTCAGTCCGTCATCCATTTAACAAACATTTCCTGAAGATAGAGAAACAGCAGCTGCCCCACCCCTCTGGGAACTCAGGGTCTCAGAGGGACTAATGAAAAGAGTGTAACAGCTCACGTTCACACCGAGCTTACCACGAGACAGACTCTGTACTAGTGCTTTGCATGTATTAACTCATTTAATCCTCATAGTAACCCACAAGGTAGTGTTCTATTATTTATTACCAGTTTACAGAAGAGGACGGTGAGGCAAAGAGAGATTGAGTGTTTTTTCCAAGGTCAAACAGCTAGGAAGAGGTAACAGAGGGATTTGAACTCCGGTGGTAGACTATACTGCCTTTCTGAGGCTAACTGCAGCTGTGGGATAGGGCAGTGCCACAGGAGTCTGTTTACCTGTGTCTGGAGATGTCAGCACATACTTTCTTCCTCAAGGACGCTCTGTCCCCCCAAAATGGGGCAGGGTAGGGAATGGAAGGGGGGCACTTTCGCTGAGCTTGGCCATGTCCTTCAGGGGACAGAGGACATGGGAGATACCACTATATAAAAGCAGTCATAGAGTCTGACCCAAAGACAGAGCTTCCTCCCACCCCAAGGCTTGGTGGTTAATGTCATTAATGCCTCTTTCATTTGTCAGGACTTTGTAACTGCTCTGTCGATTTTACTGAGAGGAACCGTCCATGAGAAGCTAAGGTGGACATTTAATTTGTATGACATCAATAAAGATGGATACATAAACAAAGAGGTAAGTGAGCTGAGGCCAGGGTCACGAAGGAGGCACAATGAAGGCATCTAATTAAACAGTAAACAGCCCCGTCTGGAGAATGAAACTGTCTGAATGAGGAGGGATCTGCCTTGGGGCTAACAGAGAGATTCCTGGTCACCTTTGACCTACCCCATTGCCCCACCCTGCCCTGCCCCCAAGTACTCAAGAAAGGATTAAGCAGATTCATTTATTGTCACTGGGTCACATGTATTCAGTGTACATTCCAAAGGGAATGCAAATGATTTTTGTGTAGAGTTACTCTTCCTAGGAGAACTCACATTTCATAGGTTAATAGTCACAAATTAAAGCTAAAAGTTGGAGGGGCGCCTGGGTGGCTCAGTCGGTTGAGCGTCCGACTTCGGCTCGGGTCATGATCTCATGGTTTGTGGGTTCGAGCCCCGCATCGGGCTCTGTGCTGGCAGCTTGGATCCTGGAGCCTGTTTCGGATTCTGTGTTTCCCTTTCTCTCTGCCCCTCCCCAGCTCGCACTCTGTCTCAAAAATAAACACTAAAAAAAAAAAAAAAAAAGCTAGAAGTTGGAATGGTAGAATTGTAGACATCATCCAGAAGAGAGAAGGGAGATTGTAATAGGATCACACTGGCCACAATCTATTTTGCCTACTAATAAAACCACAGAAGGGGACGATGGCAAGTGCAGCCATCTCTTAACAAATCACAAATAATGTCTGAGTCTTCACTGCCTGACACTTTTAGAGCCACCTGTGGTGTCTAGCCAGTGAAATACCCACAGGTCTGTCTCAAAACTCACTTTGGTATCTACTGTATTTTGGTATCTCAGCTGAAGCTTGGACATAGCATCCTGTAACATCCCATTCCCTGAGCTTCTGCGTGCCAAGCCCAGTGCCTAGAGTGATAGCATCTCCAGGTCTCACCCCAGCCCTGCAAATTTCCCTCTGACATTCAGTCTTCATTCATTCAGTCGTGCATTTGCTCAACATATATTTGAGGGCTTATTAGGTGTTCTAGGTGCTGAAAATCAAGTGGTGAATGATCTCCCACATGTGAAAACCCTAATATCTACTAATAACAGATATGTTCAGTGGATTCCAGGAAATACATGTAATGGGATAACAGATGGCCGTTTAAGATCATACAAAAGTATTAAGATGTAAAAATTCATCTTTTAAAATCTTATGTATAATATTATCTCAATTTTTCAAAGAATGTAATGCTTCTGTACATACTCAAATATGTGCTATGACAAAATATTCAAATACTACTTTACAAAATAGATAAAGAAAAGACCCTAAAATGGGACTTATAACACGGTTGTCAACCTTGGTTCAGCCATAATTCCATTACTTGAATAATCTCACTATATCCAGCTCCCTCTTCCTTGTTTGTAGACCAGACAATATTGTTCCCATTTATACCCATCAGACCTCTCTTGATGGCAGAATTAATAAAGAACCCCTTAAAAGAAAAAGAAAGTGTGGATAAGCAGCTTCCTAGAAAAGATAGCTGGATCTTCCCCCTGACAATCATTTGGAGATAATCTCATCCAAATTATAGGCAATGAAAATCCTGAGACAGCAATCAAAATTGGTCTTAAATCCTTTCTCTTATAAAAGGTACTCAGGAAAGAAACCTATAACAATGCAGATATGAAGGACTTACAAAGCCTACATTTTAAAATAAACCCATGGGTAGAGACGTTTATTTCCTATTTCTGTTTCTTGGGAGGGTCTAAGACAATGACACCCCTCCAGCAATGAGGACACATCGCACCCCAGACCTTGGTGTCTGAATATCATTCTCCAGCTAAAGGTATCAGTCTCCTTCAAGAAGTGGGTGATTCCAGGACTGGGACTGAGAAAATGCAAGATGGGCCTGGAGTATCTTGTAGTGCTGGAAAGTACTGGGGTGCTTGAAAAAAGAGAAAGAAGAGGGAAAGAAGGAAAGAAGGAAAGAAGGAAAGAAGGAAAGAAACAAAGAAAGAAAGAAAGAAAGAAAGAAAGAAAGAAAGAAAGAAAGAAGAAAAAGAGAGAGGAAGGAAGGGAGGAAGGAAGAAGTAGTGAGGGGGGGAGAGAGGAAGGCTGGGACATGTCAAAAAGCTGCAGGAATAAGTCTGAAAGAGTTCCTAATCACCAAAACCAGAACAATTTGAGCAACATATCTAATAATGCTAGCGTTAGGGGTGCCGGAGTGGCTCAGTCAGTTGAGTGTCCCAACTCTGGTTGGCTCAGGTCACGATCCCAGAGTTGTGGGATCAAGCCCTGCATCAGGCTCTTCACTGAGCGTGGAGCCTGCTTCAGATTCTCTCTCTCTCTCTCTCTCTCTCTCTCTCTCTCTCTCTCTGCCCCTCTCCTCTGCTTGCACATACACTCTACCTCTAAAAAAAAAAAAAAGTTAGTATTAGATTATAAGGTATAAAATAAAGAACACATCCATGAGTCCCTACTAAATTATATATATATAATTATAGATTATATGTATTCAAATAATATGTGTTCAAATAAATAATAAATATGTACTCAAATAAATAATTGAATTCATAGATAAATAGGGGATAAGGGACAACTCTTCCTTAAAGAAGAATTCTAATTAATAAATAAAGAAGGAATAAAGGAAATACAAAGTCAGCATTAGGCAAACACCACAGTAATCATTTTTGCAGGCAAGATCCACTGAAAGAAACTAAGATCAGGGGACGAACTTGATAGGCACCCCCTTTTAATCAAATGATCAAGGTTAACATCACCATTAACACGATATATCAAGAACCACTTTGATAGGATGCACCAAGAAGGATATAATATCACTGATTTGGTATTCTTGTAAAAAATGCATAACTTCAACCTAATCATCAGAAAACCAGCAACTAACACGAGCAGAGACATTCTACAAAATAACTGATCAGCATAATAACTGACACTTCATATCAGAAGTGCCTTGCTCTTGAAAGACAAACAGAAACGGTCACAGGTTAGAGGAGACTAAGGGGACACAACAGTTAGATGGATGAGAGATCCTTAACCATAAAAAAGACACTTGGGGAAAATCTGTTGAAATGTGAATAAGCTTGATAGTTTCCTTAATAGCACTGTAGCATTGTTGTAGAAATGTCAGTTTCCTGGGTCAGTTTCCTGTCAGTTTCCTTGTGCTGTGGTTTTGCAAGTTAAAATTAGGAGAACCTGGGTCAAAGGTATAGGTGCATGCTCTGTTCTATTCCTACAGCTTTTGTATAAGTCTAAAAGTATTAATAGGTTAAAAACAAATACAAATAAAATAAGCACCTGGAATGAGGAGTAGCAGACAAGGACCCCAAGATAGAGTCTGTCCCCTGGGTCTCCGTAGACACTATTTCAAATATCTCAAAGACAAGGCTGCCTTCCTGCACCCTATTTCCTGCATTTGGAGGAGGGGCCATGGAATACCATGCCTGGTCAGCGTGATCAGAACATCACAGACCCACTCAACAGTTACTGGGCTCCCAGCCCATGCAGAGACCTTAGCAATGAAGGAGCAAGCATGTCCTCACGAGTTCACGGTCTTGAGGAAACAGATCTATAAACTAATAATAAGAACAATTTAACTATTTTAATAAATATTTAATGATCACTTATTCTGTATCCAAAAGCATTGAAAGATTAGAAAGAAAACATGACAGCATTTGTAACATCTATCAGGCCCCATCAAACAAGAATGACTTTGTAGAAAGAGGTCTTTTGGTTACAAATATAAAAAATCATCAAAATAGGGGCGCCTGGGTGGCTCAGTCAGTTAAGCATCCAACTCTTGGTTTCAGGTCAGGTCACGATCTCACGGTTTGTGAGTTCAAACCCGACATCGGCTCTGTACTGACAGTGTGAAGCCTGCTTGGGATTCTCTCTCCCTCTCTCTCTGCCCCTCCCCCACTCTTTCATGCTCTCTCTCAAAATAAGGAAATAAACTTTTTTAAAAATCATCAAAATAACTCAGCTTAAGCTGAGAGATTTCCTATAAAGATACAGTTAGTCTGATGGAACTTGTGTAAACTCTATTGAAACTAGAAGGTTGTTAGTCTCCCTCTCTCTCTCCACCCCCCTTTTGTCCCCTCTGTTTCCTCACCCTCCTCCAGCATTGCTGAGATCAAGATGGCCACACTCCTCTGCAAGAATGACAGATTCAAGTTGCTAGCAACAGAAGGGCGGGGAGGTGCAAGAGGAGGTTTTAGCCTATAGAGTAAGGGTTCTGAGACACTGCCTCTCTGGGGCTTCTTGAGTCCTTGTTACTGTTTCTGTCTTCTTCAACTGTTTTTCTCAGAAAGCCTGAGTGTATGTGAGTATACAGTATGTATGTGTGAGTATATGTGAGTGTGAGTGAGAGTGTGAGTGTGTGTGTGTGTGTGTGTGTGTGTGTGTGTGCAGGTGTGCATGTATGTGCTCATGGGAACAGGTGTCTGTTTCTCCCCCCACCCCCACCTCCCTTCTCCTTCCTCTACTCCTTTCTCTCCTCTCCTCTCTTTCTCCCTGCATTTTTCTCTTCTTCTCTACTTTCTGTGTATTCGCTCCCTTCTCCTCTTCACAGAACTTCTACTCTTCTGCACAAGTTTTTGATGTCTGTTTTCACTCAACCTCAGCTAAAACCTGGAAATGGCTTGCCTGTCACTGACTCTGGCCCCAACGCCACTTGACTTTCGAGTCCCAGGGTTCTATCACTCCTGATTACAGTTTCTGTGCCTCATCACCTAAACTTCTCCAGGGAGAAAAACAGAGTAGCCCAGCTTTAGTCAGACGTCCACCTTTGTTCCAAATTAGCAGTGGTCACAGAGACAGGTCACCCAGTACAAACACAGCCACCCAGGCCAACCATTCAAGGGAATTGTGGAGTAGGGAGAGGGTCTTCCAAAAATGGAGTGTGGGCCGATCAGTACACAAACATGTTCACCCCAATCCCCCATATAACCCCTCACTGAGGATAATGCTTAAGAAAAGGTAACCTATCCAAGAGCTTCTGAAGGCAAAGAGAATGTCCCACTGCCTCCTCTCAGAATATAGCCCTTCAGCCCTTCTCATCAGCTGAAGAGAGTCCTTTTAATCACTTTCAATCACAAGGGGGACAAGGAGCCCCAAAGTGTCACATAAAAAGAGCCTGACCTCATGTTCTCACACTGTGCTTCCATATCCTCCAGGAGATGATGGACATTGTCAAAGCCATCTACGACATGATGGGGAAATACACATATCCCGTGCTCAGAGAAGACACTCCAAGGCAGCACGTGGATGTCTTCTTCCAAGTAAGTGCACACACGTCGTGCGCGAGCTTTAAGCCCAACTTAGACCAGCCAACCCACAAGCCTCTGAGCAAGTGGTGTGTGTCCTACTCTGTCCTATGCATTGTAGAAAACAGAAAAGAATTACAAAATGCGTCGTCCTCAAGTAATAGATGATCTCATTAAGCAAGCAAGTATATACTAGACAATGGAACAGGGAAGTGTATTATGAAATAGAAATGCTACAGTACAGCTTCTACATTCCATGCAAATTCTTGGTGGAGCAGAGTAACCAGAGAAGACGTCATTAAACACATTTGTGTAAGTGTTAAGCATTTATGTCTCGGGACTAGCGGGAGAGAAGGTTGGAAACGAGGAGGGGCTGGAGTGTGAGGTCTTGCATTGAAGAGTTCAGTCTTGCTTGGGTGACTATAGTTATTCCATGAGTGGAAGAGTAGCATGACCACAGTGGTGGTTTTGTAAGAAAGTAAGCGAGTGGTAGACTATTGAAGAATGCCCCAGCTCATTCTAGTCTAATCCTCTCACTTCGCAGATGGGAAAAGCAGAGACTCAGAGAGGCTTAAAGACTCACTCGAGGTCACACAGTAAGTGACAGAGACAGAAGTCGAACCTCTCACATGCAGTGTTCTCTCTGCCAGGTGGACAGGCTGGGGGAGAGTCTGGGGAAGACATGTTAGGGTATCAGCAGAATAATCTGGTGATGACGCAATGAGAGTCTGGAGCAAGTCTCTCAATTTTAAGGAAGCTTATGGGGCTCAAAATGCTGTAACCAGGGAGTTGGGTGGGATTGTCTGGCCAGTGAAAGACCACCCGAATTCTCGGGGCAAAGGTGATTAACAAAGAGCAAGTTTTGGAATGCAGATTACCAGGTTCGTTAAAGTGCTTCCTGTTGTGTCTTCCAGAAAATGGACAAAAATAAAGATGGCATCGTGACTTTAGACGAATTTCTTGAATCCTGTCAGGAGGTAAGGAGAGACCTCAGAGCACAAAACATACTAGATCCAGGAAAGAAAATCTGAGGCCTGGGGCCCTGCAGAAGGGAGAGCTGAGATACCCTCTCTACCTCAGGTAGAATTCCATTCCATCCCCTCCTAGAGCTGGGCTGCGGTTGGTCTTGGCTAAACACAGGCTGAGCCAGACAGCCTGAGAAGGATTGTGGGGGGATGTGAAAGGCCAAGGGGGTCTCTGTGAAACCATAGGCTTCTCAAGTGGACAACACTCTGCTTTTTCAACAGGCTTCCAGCTCAGTGACCCACTCCTCAGACTTCGAAGGGGTAGCTGGGAAAAAAATCTAAAGCTGTAATTCTCAAGCCATGGTGTGCCCCAAAATTGCCCAGATGATTCTGAAAATGAACACTAGATTGGGGGCGAGGCTCTAGAAATCTTTTTTTTTAACACAAATGTCCTGGGGATCAACGCTGCTAAAACTTTACTGTGCAAACCAACCTCCTTGAGGATCTCCTTAAAATGCAGATTCTAATTCAGTAGGTCTGGAGCAGGGCTTGAGGCACTGCTTTTCTAACGCTCACTCAGATGATCCTGATCCTGCGGGTCCTTGGAAGACATTTTCATTCTGCAAAAGGATAGACTAGCCCAGAGCCTCTGCCAGCAATTGAACTAGAAACAGTTGCTTTTATCTACTTTAGAAAAATGCATTTCTATCCCCCATTTATTTCAGAAAAGTACAGTTACTCTGAGCTCACCCAGTAAGAACTGCAGATACACAAAGCAGAGGAGAAGTTATCAGTACATACTGAGAACCTACCAAGTTTCAGGTATTTTGCATAAACCTCACAACCATCCTGAGAGGTGGTGCCGCTGTACGAGCTTAGCCTTGGTCATGATATTCAAAATGTTTTATAATGAGAGTGGACTGAGAACTAACCACTCTTAACTGACCTTGACCTCATGGTCAAGGAGCTGTGCCCTAGAGGGATTCTTCTAAGCTTGCCGACCCACTAGCTGATGGATCTTTGGGTGCTCCAGCGGTCCTGTGCCAGTTACCAGATAGCCAGAGGCACAGATGCTGGATGGAAGGCTCACTTACCAACAAGGATAGAAATATTTCAACATGTTAATCATCATGAACTGGGTGCACGGTAGTATTGATCATACACATTTTAAAGAAGAGAAAACTGAGACATTGCAAAGTTGAGAGATGTGGCTAAGGCCCAGTAGGTGACAGAGATGGAACTTGAACTCCATCATTCTGTTGGGTTTTTTTTTTCGTTAATGTTTATTTATTATTTTGAGAGGGAGAGAGAGACAGAGTGCAAGCAGGGGAGGGGCAGAGAGAGAGAGGGAGACACAGAATCCAAAGCAGGCTCCAGGCTCTGAGCTGTCGGCGCAGGGCCCCCTGTGGGGCTCAAACCCATGAACTCTGAGGTCATGACCTGAGCCAAAGTCAGATGCTTAACCGACTGAGCCACCCAGGATCCCCTTGAACTTCATTCTAATTTTAAATCCTATGCCCTATTTAAGTGTGCTTTTTTGACTTTGCTTAACAGGTGAGTGAAATTTTCAAATTTGTTTAGTTTCTCACATTAGCAACCTCTATTGCTCTCCATTAATTCACTCATTTCTTGCTCACAACCCACCCATAGATATATATGGTGATGGATGCTACTCTAACATAAAGAAACTGAGGCACAAAGGGAGTAAGGTCACCCAGCTAGTAAATGACAGATCCACGATTTGAATTTAGACAGCCTGACTCCATAGACTTCTTTTAAAAGTTCTAGAAACTTTTAGGGGCACCTGAGTGGTTTGGTGAGTTAAGTGTCCAGCTTTTGATTTTGGCTCAAGTCATGATCTCTCCATTTGTGAGTTTGAGTCTCACATTAGGCTCTGTACTGACAGTGCAGAGAACGGGATTCTTTCTCCTTCTCTCTCTCTGCCCCTTCCCTGCTCATGCTCTCTCTCTCAAAATAAATAAATAAACTTAAAAAGGTCTAGCAACTTTTAAAAGATTTCAGACACCCAGAATCAACTTTTCTCTTTGTTGATTTTTTTTCTATTATAGGTATGCTTTCTACTTTATCATTTGTGCTGTAAATTATTTTCTTCCTTCTGTTTCATTTTAATTTAATTTTTAGGTTTTCTTTCTAGCTTTTTGAGATGGAGATTTAGATCATTTATTTTCAACCATTCTTTTCTAATACGTGCATACAGAGGGATAAAATTTCTTTTAACTACTGCTTTAGATCCCATAGATTATAATATGTCATATTTTCATTATATTTTAATTCAAAATATTTTCTTCTCTGACCCACGGACTTAGAAGTATGTTGTTTAATAGCCAAACATGTTCTACATTCAATACTTATTTCCTAGGGAATATACAATAGAAAAATGTAAATGTAAAATAGAGAACATATAATAGAGACATGCAAAAAGAAAATCAATAAAACCAAAATTTGCCTCTTTGAAAAAATAAATAAAACTGATAAATGCTTAGCAAGATTGATTCAAACAAAAAAGAAAGAACACTCAAGCTATCAATATCAGGAATGGAAAGGGTAACAACACTACAGGTTTTACAGACATCGTAAAGATAAAAGTCAGTTATTCAATAAATTTGGCAACATACGAAGTCTACAAACTCCTTACAAACATAATTTATCAAAACTAACACCAAAAGAAATAGAAAATCTGAATAGTCCTATGTGTGTCAAAGAAATTGAATCCTTAATTTAAAACTTTCCCATAGGGGCGCCTGAGCGGCTTAGTCAGTTAAGCAACTGACTTAGGCTCAGGTCATGATCTCACGGTTTGTGAGTTCAAGTCCCATGTCAGGCTCTGTGCTGACAGCTCAGAGCCTAGAGCCTGATTCAGATTCTGTGTCTCCCTCTCTCTCTGCTCTTCCTTCTCTCTCTCTCTCTCTCTCTCTCTCTCTCTCTCTCTCTCTCTCTCCCTCTCTCTCTCTCTCTTTCTCTCAAAATTAAATAAACATTAAAAAATGCTTTAAAAAAATAAATAAAACTTTCCCATAAAGAAAATGGCAAACACAGATGTCTTACCTGGTAAATTCTTTCAAACTCTTTCTAAGGAAGAAAGGATGTTAATGTCATACAAATTCAGAGAATAGAGAAAGAAGAAAAAATTCTCAACTTGATTTATGAGGCTATCATAACCCTAATAAGAAAACATGACAAAGCTGTTACAAAGTGAGAAAATTTTCAGGCTAATATATTCCCTCTGGACACAGGTACAAAAAATCAAATCCTGTAATATGTTAAAAAAAAAAGAATAAATAGGGTTTATTACAGGAATGCTAGATTGGTTTAACATTCAAGAATTCATCAATATAATTAATGACATAATAGAAATTTTAAAATGCAATCACCTCAGTAGATGGAGAAAAATCATTTGATAAAATGCAGTTGCCCAGAGCTTCTAAAAAGAAGCAATACTCACTGTTCCACTGGATAATTTATTTCTTACAAATTTCTTAAGGCCAGAGAAGGTGCTTCTTGCCTTGAGTTGCTTACTTTCTGGGCCCCCACCCCCGTTTCTCATTCCCTTGCAGAGTTCTTTCTGCACGAGAAACCCATGCTGGAGACTTGCTCACCGTAACAGAACTTCTCAGGGAAAATCCTCGGAAAGTTCTAACTGTCCTCTCTTTTCCCCTTCCTCCCTTCCCAGGATGACAACATCATGAGGTCCCTCCAGCTATTCCAAAATGTCATGTAACTGTGAACCCAGCCATCTGGCTCTCAGAGACGTTGTACTGAACAACCACTTCTTAACACCTTGCTCTGCCCTCGTTCTGATTTTACACACCGACTCTTGGGACAGAAACACCTTTTGCATTTTGAAAGAATTCTCCACTGGAGACTTTCTATGGAACCCAGCATCATATGGCTCAGTCTCTGATGGCCAGCTCTTCCTTCTCCGTCTTCTTGAGAGAGACAAGATGAAATTGGGTTTGTTTTGGAAGCATGCTCATTTCTTCACACTGCTGCCCTATGGAAGGTCCCTCTGCTTGAGCTTACAGTAGTGCACACTTTTTTGCTTGCGTGCCCCAGCCCACTGCCTCCAGCAGACCTTGATGCGTCTGGAAGCAAGATGACCTGAGCCAAATGCACACCATCCTCTGATGGCCTCCCAAACCGACGTGCCTGTTTCCCTTCTTTTGGTGGGAAGAATGAGCATTACACAGAACAGTATGAATCCGTATATGACTAGATTGGGAGAGCCAGCACCTAACATATGTAGGCTAGAACTGAATTCTTAAGCATGGCATTGTCTGGTGACACAAATTGCCCACATCCTTTGTTTCCAGAGGAAAGAACCAATAATTCTCTCTCACATTGGCATCTGTGCTGGTAATGCAAGTCCCTTAATGTGCCCAGGAAGAGAGCCAATACCCAGTGGTCCATGCCCTCACTCCATCTCCTGCTAGAGCACTGCATGCCCCTCCCAGAAAGCCCAGAATGCCTGAAAATTGCTGTAATTTTATACCATGTTCTAATCAATAAACAGAATTATTTCTTACACTCTTAATCTTCATTTCTTTCATGACTCCATTGGACAGGAGAGGTAAGCTGTGAGAAGGGAAGGCTAGTCCATTCATTGGCATCCAGGTATTAGTACTTGCTTTGTGCCAGGCCCAGTGCCACTCAGGGCGCCATCCTCCCCTGACCCCAAGCAAATATCCCACTTAAAAGCAAATACTGTGACTAGAAGCAAATACCTCTTTGAGATGACGTGCTTCACAACACCTTCCTTCACAACACTCTCAAGACCCTCTGGTGTAGAAAGTCTGGCGTCTCATGTGGTACAGCTGGGGATACAGAGATGAAGAGGTGGCCGGAACTGCCTGCTGAGGGGCTTGGACTCCAAGGGTTGTTCAAGTGGCTTCGGCCTATCAGGAACAAATTATTACTTATGTTGGACACCATGTCTTAGATTCCCCATTTGACATCACTTTAAAAAGATTTAGAGCTAACCATGGCATTCTTGGAAGGAAAGCAATTTGCTGAACCCCTAGTATGCGCCAGGTGCTGACTAGGGGCTCACATACATTACCTCATTTCATGCTCATGTAGAGCATTCTGGGAGATAGAGTCTTCATTTTACTGGTTTGGACACTGAAACTCAGAGGTAAAGGGACCTACCTAGGGTAGCACAGCTCCATAGAGATTAAACTCTTCCCACTCTGTAATAGAGCCTTCCTGCTAGGGAAACTGGCTCCCTGCAAGGAACTGAAGGTACCACACAAATGCCTCTTTCATCTGGAGTCCGTTCAAAGAGGCATGGGTATTCTTTGAATCCAAATAGCAGATGAAGAAACGGATACCGTAAAGGGGAGAAAGCCTTTAGGTGCCCATGGATCACCAGCGAGAGCAGGCCACCACATGTCATACGTGCATGACATACTCCCAATATGATTGCCACTGGCTCCTGCCACTCATGGCTGGAAATTGTAGAAGATGCATCTCTGTTTCTCCAGGCTTCCTGGGTGCTGCTATGGGGTCATCGAGGGCTGCTAGACATGTAGCCAGCCCCTAGCCAGGCATACATACACTTAGGCCCAAGCAGAGGACCTGTACTTGTTGGCCCTACCCATGAGGGGTCTGAACCTGCATCATGAGGCTATACAATGTCTAGGCCCTGGTTCTCCACTTTGGCTAAACATCACAATCACCTGGGGAACTTTGAAAAATGCCAGGGGCCAGGCACCACCTCAGACCAATTAAAGTAGAATCTGTACAGGTGAGGCCTAGGCATCGGGATTCTTTAGAATCTGCTCAGGTGATTGCAATGTGTATCCAGAGCTAAGATGGGGAACTGACCAAATTCAATGCTAAGAATGGAACACATGATCTGAGCCATCCCCCTAGCCATAATGATTGGTGCAGGGATTGGCTTGATACCTAAGCCAGCCCAAAACAGCATGAATCACAAGATTTGTGCTGGGAACAAGGGGCAAAGATGGTCTCTCTTCTACTGGGCATACATGAGATAGCATGCACTCTTAGGACATTTTGGTAGTGATTTAGGAGTTCTGAGGGATTATCCAATAACCAAGGAGCAGATAAACCAGAATCACAGAAAGCAAGGCAGAGATGTTTAAACAAAGCAAAACACACCAGAAAACTGAAACCTTGATTAGATCACTGAGCTGCTGGATCAAGCTGGACCTGAAGCTAGGAAAACCTCTGATCTTTTCAGATGCCTGTGTTTGATGCCTATATAAGATCTAAGCCAGTTTATCTTTACTCTGGCTGCATATCAGAATCACTTGGGGAGCAGAGAAGGAGAAGTTTTTAAAGTGCTAAAGGCAGATTAACTGAATAAGAACCTCTACAGGTAGAGCCCTGAGCATCACTCTGCTTTAAAAGCTCTCCAGGTGATTCCAGTGTATACCTAGGGCCAAAAGCCCATGCGATAGAAGAGTGGAAGGGCTGGTATTCTTCTCTCTGTGCTGGCCAGAGCACAAGAAACACAATTCAGTCCTGAGCACCAAACTCCAAGAGGAAAATCAGCATCTGGAGATATTCAGAAACAAAACGGGCTAATGGAGAAACAAAGTTCTCTGCTTGGAACACCCAGCTCCAACTTGTCCTTCTGGAGGGATCCTACTCCTCCTGAATCGTCTAACAAATTGCCACCATTTGCCAGCAATTGTGCCTGTAGCAGGTACTGTGGCTGTCTTACCCAGACACCCTTGACACTCACCATTACCTCACAGCTGGATTCAAATGTGCCACCTGGAAATGCTTGTGACTTTTGTTTATAACTGTGACTGTCACAAATAGACCCTGACCAGGACGTCTGCACTCTGCCTATGAGCAGGGCAGGCCAGAAGAACCAGGTAGCTAACACCTCCCTGGAGCAGCCCTTAACCAATGGCTGACAAGAGTTGGTGTATAAATACCCCAGGCCCATCTCCTTTCCATAGGAAGTACTCCAGGGTGACTTCTATACTGTCTCCCAGACTTCCCCAGTAGCATTGAGCCCTAATAGCCCACAGCAATAATGTGCTCAACAGTGGACCCCTTACTGAACCTCCTTCCGTCCCCTCTCACATTCCCTATACTTCCCTACCATTGCTTCCTTGGATCCCTTCCCAGATCAACTACTGAACCCCTCATCCATGTGTCAGTGTTGGCTTCTAACCTAAAATGATGAATAAAGCTAACCTAAAGTGATGAACAGGACAGATAAGTGACCTGCTCTTATGAATCTTGTATCTCGCAGGAGTAAATAGACAATAGATCATATGTTTTCAGTAAAGTGACATGAAGAGAATACAAGTATGACACGGTAGAGAGTGACTGGGGTGGCAACGGAGGCTATTCCAGACAGGGTGGGGAGGGAAGGCTCCTCTGAGTGGAGTTTGATGTGGTCTTGGGTGGACCAGGGGTGGGAAGGATCACCAAGCAGTTACAGAAAATCTGGGCCTAAGCTTGCTATCTTTTCTTGCTCAGGCATTCAAGAGGATATCCCTTGTTCCAATAAGGAAATCATGTCTGGAAATATAGAATCTCACCACAACCCGCCCTATGGTTCTCTAACATCACATTTCTGAGCAAATCCTCTGAGCAGAGGCCAGTGAGGCCACTTGGAGAGGCTCCTAGGAGGAAGTGTAGATGAGACTGATGGCCACTGTTCGGTGCCAGGTTGTCTATGGATGATATCTTACTTGAATCTCACAACAACTCTGTGAGATAGGTATTCTAGGCACCTGCTTTTCAGACGAAGAAATGATGCCCAAGACACAGAGGGACCTCTCCACATGGCTGAAAATGGGCTTAAAGAATTCCATGCTCCAAAATGTATGCTCAGCTCCATTTCTCAGAAAGCATGAAGACCATTCCCCACCTATTCCTAAAACTAGCTCTAATGATATACAAACACCAGAAGGTGTTGGAAAGCAGCTGCCATGAATCCATTAGTAAAAAGCAATGAAAACAAGTCCATGAATTCAAGCCAAATTACTCTTCCTCTATAGGGAATAATGCCAAGGACATGTGCAAAGATGCCCATATGGTTTCTCAGAAGAGCTGAAATTAGCATGTCCCTCCACATCAAAATAAAGCCCAATCTAAGTCCCAGACCTCCACAAGCTCTGTACTCCAGTCCAGTGACTGCCTGGAGACCAAAAAAATCCAGATCTTGAAGATCAGGGAGAAACCTTAGGGCAGCCAGCCCCACTGAGTGGACTTTCAAGGACCCATGAAACCCTCGGAGCTGACTGCACTCTCAGTTCTAGAAATGGAACACTTGACCTATACTAAGCCAATCATTTCCTCCCATGCCCCTGGCCATAGCAACTTGTTCAGGGGTAGCTTAAGACCTCAGCCAGTGCAAACTGCATGAATTTTAGAGTTATTGCTGAAAAGAATGAAACAAAGTCACTCTTCCCTGTTGGACATGAATAAATAAGCACATAGCCCTAGCACATACAGGCAATCATTTTGTAACCTACAGGGAAACCAATCTACAGATGAACATCATACCACAGAAATCAAGGCAGAGAGATGAAACAAATGATTTTTTGGAACTGCTGGATCAAACTTCACCTGAAGCTACGTGTACCTCTAGCGGTTTGTGTTGCATACATCGATAAATTCATTTTTTATTATTTAAAGCAGTTTGGAATTTAAAGCAGTTCGGAAAGCAGTCACTTTCCGAAACTTGTGACTTGGCACATGCTAACTGAGCCCCCACTGCTTTATATAACAAATGGGGCAACCAAAGCCCACAGCTACACAGCTGGGTGGTAGCAGAGCTCGGACCAGAAATCTAATCTGGTGTCATATCCATTATACTGCCCTGCCATCTACTTTGCAACCATAATATGACAAGAATATTAAATATCATTTACTGAGCACTTATTGCATGCTAAATAATTCACATGTATTCAAGTCTCACTACCCTGAGGTTGGTTCTGTTATTAATCTCATTTACTGATGAGGAAACTGGAGCTCAGAGAGGTTAACTTGGCCATGATCAAATAGCTAATAAGTGACAGAGCAATTTTGAACCCAAGACTTTCTGACTGTTGCACTTAACTGCAAGCCAGGAACTTGCAGGTTCAGTGAGATTATGGAGCCAAGAGAATTAAAGAATTTAGTGGCAACCCAAAGAATACATGCCCAGTGTAAAGGAGGCCATCTGTCATAGCTCCAGAGATTGCTGTCATATTGCTGGAATGGGGGCCCAGTTATTAGACCTGACAATTCTCCAAGTTGAAAATCTGGATTTGCATGTGAAATCCCCCAACTTTTGTATTAACTAGTTCAATATTTAAAATACAGCAGACAGACCAAACCAAACAAGTGTAGGAGCTGCATTTGGCACAGGGGTCACCAATTTGCAACCTCCACACTAAACCCTATTATCACATTTCCCCACTAGCAAGTGGTGGTAATACATCAGGCTAGTCGACTGTCCATCAACAAGTAAATGGATAAACAAACTGTGGTATATCCATACAATGCAATACAACTCAGCTGTAAAGAAGAATGAATTCTTGGTACGCCTGGGTGGCTCAGTCAGTTAAGCATCCAACTTTGGCTCAGGTCACGATCTCATGGTTTGTGAGTTCGAGCCCCACGTCAGGCTCTGTGCTGACAGCTCAGAGCCTGGATCCTGCTTGGGATTCTGTGTCTCCCTCTCTCTCTGCCTTCCTCCACTCGTGCACTCTCTCTCTCTCTCTCTCAAAAATAAGTAAACATTTAAAAATTTTTTAAAAAGAAGAAGAAGAATGAATTCTTGACACACATAGAACAACATGAATGAATCCCAATAATGATGCTGATGACAGAAGCTAGACAAAAAAAAAAAAAAAAAAAAAGGGTCCATACTGTATGTTTCCATTAATATAAAGTTCTGGGAAATGCAAACAAATCTACAGGGACAGGAAGGAGATCAGTGGTTGCCTGGGGATGGGGAGGGTCAGTGCAGAGACAAGGGGTAAGAGAGATTACCAAAGAAGAGACTTTGGGTAGTGATGGATGTGTTTACTTTCTTGATTGTGTGATGGTTTCATGAGTACATACATGTATCCAATATATTGAATTATAATCTTTAAATGTGTGTAGTTGATTCCATGTCAACTTAAAACTGTTAAAAACTTTTTGGTCTGGTATCCCAGGGCCACCAACACCTTTCATGGGCTATCTACCACTCTGAGACCCCCGACCCCCACAAGAAGTACTTCGCATTAATAAGCCTCATCATCCTGCCTTCCCTGGTGTTTCTTCTGGCCAGTTCATTCCCAGCCAAGTTTCTTCAGCTACATCACATCACTCCCATCCATACCAGGAAGGCTGCTAAGTCCAGTCCCATCCCTTCTGCACTCCTCCAAAGCCCAGTCAAGGCCCCTTATCCAGACTAGAATGCCTGACAAGGGGCAAGGATTTTGTGGCAGGGGACTAGGAACTAAGAGTATCCAATCCTATCTCCTAACCCCCCACTCCTTTCCCTGGCTAAGAGGCCAAAGCCTCTCACTGGTAATGCCAACACAGAATAGGTATATGACTGAGGAGAGTTGGAGGAAGACGATTATCATGGACTCTATGAAGGAGAGAAGTCCTTACATGATAAATATTAGCTCACTGTGATGATTAATTTTATGTGTTAACTTGGCTAGACCATGGTACCATGGTAAAATTCTATTCTAGTTGTTGTTGTGAAGGTATTTGGTATATGTGAATAACATTTAATTCAGTAAACTTTGAGTAAAGCAGGTAATTTTCCATTATGTGGTGGGCCTTATCCAATTAGTTGAAGGCCTTAAGGGAAAAGACTAAAGTGTCCTGGGAAGAAGGAATTTGGCCTCCAGAGCATATCAGAATTAAATCATTTTGGATAATTAAGAAGGAGCTATGAAAGGGGACTATCCAATGAGCATCCAGAGCATGCCGTGAAAGGAGAGGACCACCTCTCTCAATCACCTCCTACATGCGTAGCATCTTCTGGGCAATGCCTCATTTAGTATGTAACAATCCTCTGGGATAGTGTTCTGTGTAGAACTTGTCTGTGTGACTTGTCATGCATTTCTGCCCAGAGCTGCACGCACACAATCATGGGGCAGGGTGGTGCTTACTTGGCTTGTGCTTCACATCTGGCCTCGAGATCAGAATTGGCCCTTCTGTTCCTGATGCCAAGAGGGAATAATTTGCCTCCCCTCCTTGAGCCAGACCAGGCTGGCCCCTGGAGTGGATCAGGGAGAGAAGAGAAATATGCAGACACCCAGGCTCCTAAGATTGTGCAATATAATAAGAGAAACAGAGAAACAACCAGCTTGCTCAAGACTGCACTGGGGCAAACTTAATGACTAACCATAGATCACACATGGGTAGTGTATATATTGCCCTGGCGGGTATAGTTAGTTGGAAGCCTCACCTGAGGGGAGGATGCTTCACCCAGGAGCCTCAATCGGGACTCCAACCAGGCTCTTCACCGCGGAGCTTCCCCAGCTAGGAGGCTGGATGTTTGTGAGTACCCGATTTGATGTATTATGATAGAGGAAAGAAAGGTTTAAATAGGCAGAGAGGGAAAGGTTAGAACCCAAGGTCCCTGGGTGGGGAAAAACACATATTTTGGAACAATGCTGGGAGCTCTGATCACAGCAAACCACCCCTCAGACATAAGGTTCCTCTTAAGAATGTAACAGACACCACCTACTCCCTCTAGGTTCCCCTCAGGAATTTGACAATCAAAATACCTAACTAAAATAAGTAAACAATAAAAATTTACGTTATACAAGGCACAGTATGACCTTAGTCAGGATCCTCACGCAATGGAGTCCAGCCTATCAGGAATGGACAACCCAGCCCCTGGAGTGATCAAGCCAGTAAGAGTAGGACCTGAGAAGGAAGAGCAGGAAGGGAAGGGGGCTGACCAGAACCTTCTAAAACAAAGACCCTTGCCTATTGTCTCGGGCATTCACCTTCAATGCCCCCTCTCTGCAAAGAGAGCTTTCATACTGTTCTTACTTTCTAAACTTATATTCTACTAAACTTTTGCCTGCTGCTCATTCTGTGCCCACCTCTTCATTCTTCAAAGCAGTGAGACAACGAACCCTGGGTATTGAGGTAAAGAATCCTGCAACATTACTTTGGGGGCTCATCTGGGATATCAACGTCTTCTAACTGTAAGTAGAGAACAGCCGCACCCCCTCTTTTCTTTCTATCCTAAATACAACTCTCAAACCAAACAATGGGCACCTGTCAGCCAGATAAAAGCAAATAGTATGGCTACCATTCTCAAATCTCAGGTGACAGGCTCCTTGGGTCTCCTCCCAGCTGATCACCCAGCATAGTTGGGAACGTATGGTTATTTCTTTCAAGAATGACCCCTAGATGCACAGACTCAGGGGAGGCCAAACAGCAACTGAAGGGTCCTGACCAAGTCTACTCTCCGATGGACGCCTGAAGGCTGTCGGCAGAACCTGATCCCTGACCACCCATTTGGGTAATCGGAGGAATTCTCCTCTTCCTGGCTCTAATTTGTGTTTTAGCATCAATTGCGGGATGCTGGATTCACTGTGTGTTTGATGGAAATATAGAAGAGAATATACAGTACCCCTTCTTGTTCTTCATGGTCTTGGAAAAGAAAAATGGGAAGAACTGTGATTTTAACCAAAAGGGCAGGAGAGCACTCCCTTTTGAGTTGTTTTGCTCAAGCCCTGGTTGAAATTGCCCCTCCTTTGATCCAAAGCCTAGGAAAACAACAGTGATGTCCTCGCTGCTGACCTCCAGATGCTCCACATTTGTGTTGTTTCTGCCAGGTGGAGGAATGGGTGTCTGTGCCATATGAAGGACAGAGGACTATGGCATCTGAAGGGCTTTTACTGGGTACACGGGAGCCATTGTTCTACACTTAGCCCAGTGTATGTGACTTGTACCAATCTAGATATTTTTTTTAACTTTTTTATTTATTTAGTCAGAGAAAGAAAGTGTGTGGGGGAGGGGCAGAGAGAGAAAGGGGGAGAGAGAGAATCCCAAGAGGCTCTGCACTGTCAACATGGAGCCCGATGTGGGGCTTAAAGTCACAAACTGTGAGATCATGACCTGAGCTGAAATCAAGAGTCAGGTGCTTAACCGACTGAGCTACCCAGATGCCCTCAACCTAGATACTTTAAAATGGATACCCACATGGCTGGAACATATTTATGTGGGCATTGCTGAAAAAGGCAGGAGACTAGCCCCCAACTTTGGCTCTTCTAGCTCCCCTCAATGGCTGATTTTATCCTTACAAAAAATAGTTTTCACCAGCCTTTTGAAATATAAAGAGGAACAGTTTAATTATGATCAAAACGTAAATTACCATTGGGCCAAAATAAAATTAGTGCTACCTTTTACAACCAGGGGGGTCTTACTTGGTCTCAGTCGATACCCCCAAAGTCCCACAGGCCAGAAACAGAGGGGTAGGAGAAAGTGGGGAAGACAAGGTCAGCTCTCAGAGGTCGGGTCAAACCTGAGTGAGAGCAACCAATCCCAGCACCTTGTGAGACTGACAGGACTTTTGGCTGCCAGTCGCATAGCCAGCCAAAATGCAGGGCCAGGAGATGAGGTTTCTCTTGGCCAATTGGGGTCAGGAGATGAGGTTTCTCCTGGCCAGCTGTAGGAAACTGACATAAGGGATGCCTTTTCCTCTTTTTCCTATAGATGGGTAATTCTCCAACCAAGGTCAATACTCCTTTGGGATGCATTCTGAAAAATTAGAATGATTTTGATCCACAAATCCTGAAGAAAAAGCGACTCATCTTCTTTTGCACTGGGGCTCGGCCCCAATACAAATTGGAGGTGGAAACCTGGCCGCCGGAGGGAAATATCAATATAATACTATCTTACAATTGGACTTGTTGTGCAAACGTGAGGGGAAATAGGGAGAATTCTCCTATGTTCAGTGTTTTTGCGCCTTAAGAAAAAATAGAGATATGTGCAAGCAATGTAAGGTTAATCCTGACTTAGTGGCAACGCTTTCCAAAGTCCAGCAATCAGGAGGGGAAATAATCAAGGGCACCTTGCCAGTACCCAAAGCAGACCTAGAGATGGAGGAAGGGAAGCCTTCCACCCCCACCTCCTCCTTCCCAGGTCCTCGATCTATATATCCAGACTTAAAAACATGCACTTCTGCTCCCTGCTGCCCACTTTACCCAGGCAGTCCCCGTAATGTAACAGGCATGTTTCCTCTACAAGAAGCTGGAGTGCCAGAAGGAGACCCTCAGAAGGTCATCCTCAGAAGGTCATCCTCAGAAGGTGACTCAGGGAGGCACCACTATGATAAGATACAAGTACCTTTTTCATTACAAAATTTAAGACAGATAAAAGGGGATACTACATAAGTTTTCTGATGATCCAGGTAAGTATATAGAGGCTTTTCAGAATATTATGTATGTTTCTGAATAAACCTGGAAAGATATAATGCTTCTGTGGAATCAGACTCATAATGAAAGAGAGAAACATGGGTTTCTGGCAGCAGCTGAGAGATATGGGGATGAGCAACTCATTAATTATCATGGGACTGGAGGTCCTATACAGGGAACTTCCAGTCCCCTACTGGAGTTCAGGCAGTCCCATCCCAAGATCCTAATTGGGACTATGATAATCCCATTGGGGAATTGTGTCACTGCCATTTCTAAGCCTGCATTTGGGAAGGATTAAAAAGAACAAAGGGTAACCCCTTAAATTACCCTAAATTAGCCACTATTTTACACAGGATTAAAACCTGGTGGCCTCCCTGGAAAGGTTAAGAAAAGCTCTCATTAAATAGATGGCTATCTCCCCTAATACCTCTGAGGCTGAGATGATTCTAAAGGACAAATTTGTCACTCAATCAGTCCCCGATATTTGAAGGAAGCTGCAAAAATTGGCTGTTGGCCCAGAAGGGACCCTGGAGGAACTCTTAAGAACTGCCAATTGGATATATTACAACCAAGATCAAGAGGAGAATATGGAACAGGAAAGGAGGCTTAAGAAAAAATCTGAGGCCTTAGTTGCAGCCTTAGGTACTATGTCAGACCAGACTTCCCAAGATCCTGGCACCAAGTGCCATTTATGTGGCCGTTCAGGGCTCTGGACAACCGAAGTTGAATCCCTGTCAGCTCTGCCCCTTGTATGGAGACAATCACTGGAGATCTGAATGCCCCCAGGGACCTCGATCTGTGAGGGCTCAGATAACCAATGTCCCTGAAAGGCACTGAGGGAGTGGGGGCTCTTTAGGGTGGCTCCCCCAAACCAGCTACCTATCAGAAACCCAGAGCCTTGGATAACTCTGGAAAAAGAAGGGAAACCGGTTGATTTCTTTCTTGACACTGGAGCCACCTTTTCTGTCCTTCTTTCCAAAACCGGCCAACTATCCAAACATAGTGTAATGATTAGAGATGTCTCTGGAAACCTTATGACTAAATTTTTCTCTCAGCCACTGGGGTGCATACGGGGAGACTTGATTTTTTTAATATAATTTATTGTCAAATTGACTTACGTCAACACCCAGTGCTCATCCCAACAAGTGCCCTCCTTAATGCCCATCACCCACTTTCCCCTCTCCCCCACGCCCCATCCACCCTCAGTTTGTTCTCTGTATTTAAGAGTCTCCTGTGGTTTGCCTCCCTCCCTCTCTGTTGTAACTATTTTTTCCCCTTCCCTTCCACATGGGCTTCTGTTAAGTATCTCTAGATCCACATATGAGTGAAAACATATGATATCTGTCCTTCCTTCCCTGACTGACTTATTTCACTTAGCATAACACTCTCCAGTTCCATCCACGTTGCTACAAATGGCATGATTTCATTCTTTCTCATTGCCAAGTAGTATTCCATTGTGTATATGAACCACATCTTTATCCATTCGTCAGTTGATGGACATTTAGGCTCTTTCCATAATTTGGCTATTGTTGAAAGTGCTGCTATAAACATTGGGGTACATGTGCCCCTGTGCATCAGCATTCCCGTATCCCTCGGGCAAATTCCTAGTAGTGCTATTGCTGGGTCATAGGGTAGCTCTATTTTTAGTTTTTTGAGGAACCTCCACATTGTTTTCCAGAGCAGCTACACCAGTTTGCATTCCCACCAACACTGCAAGAGGGTTCCCGTTTCTCCACATCCTCGCCAGCATCTGTAGTCTCCTGAGCTGTTCATTTTAGCCACTCTGGGGAGACTTGATTTTTTCACATTCTTTTTTGATAATGCCAGAGAGCCCCCTCCCTTGCTAGGAAGGGACATTATGACTGAATTAGGGACTATACTGCTACTGGATCCAGGCGAGATAAACAGCTGATGGAAGTTGATACTGACTCATGAGTATGGGCTATACAAGGAGAAGCAGGCCAAGCCTTAACCACAATACCTGTCCAAACACACCTTAAGGATCCCACTTCTTTTCCATGCCGGAAGCAGTACCCTCTCAAACATATGCTGAAAGGGGGCTAATAAAAATTATAGAAACCCTAAACAAACAGAGACTTTTAAAGAAATGTGACAGCCCCTGTAATACTCCAATATTGGGAACAGCCTAATGGGGAATGGAGGCTAATGCAAGATCTACCCTTCATCAATGAAGCAGTGGTCCCCATCAGCCCCCCGTCTGCATAGTTCCAAACCCCTATACCTTGTTGGCCCAGATTCCACCAGCTATGAAATGGTTTACAGTCTTAGATTTAAAAGATGCTTTCTTCTGTAGTCCAATACAACCTGATTCTCAATTCTTGTTTGCCTTCGAGGATCCTATCAATCCGGCTTCACGATTAACTTGGACAGTGTTGCCTCAGGGCTTTCTAAGTAGTCCACGTCTATTTGGACAGGCCTTAACATGTGATCTTTTGGAATTTTCATCTGATTATTGCACTTCGCTGCAATATGTGAATGATCTCTTGCTTTGTGCCCTTTCTGAATCAAGTACACAGGCCGGTACCAAGGCCCTCTTAAATTTTCTAGCAGAAAGAGGCTATAAAGTCTCCCAACAAAAGCCCCAACTGTATGAGACCTCTGTTAAATATCTAGGATTAATCCTTTTGGAAAGCACGAGAAGACTAGGTTAAGACAGAATTCAGTCTATTGTCTCATACTCCCTTCTGAAAACTCTTAGACAACTGAGAGGGTTTTAAGTATTACCGGTTATTACCACTTACGGATATCAGGATATGGAGAGATAGCTCACTCCTTACCAACTAATCAAGAGCACACAGGCAGCAAATATTCACTTGCTGGTATAGGTGAGTCAAAACAAGCTTTTAGTTAGAAAACTTAAGCTGGCTTTGTTGGGCACCCCCAACCTTGAACCTTCCCATTGGAAATTCTTATAATTTATATGTTACAGAGAGAAAGGGGGTAACCTTGGGCATTTTGACCCAGAAAGGAGGCCCAGTACAGCAACCAGTGGGGTGTCTTAGCAAAGAACTTGATCTGGTAGCTTGTGGCTGGTCTGTATGTCTCAGAGCCGCCGTGGCTGTTGTCCTCTTAATTCCTGAAACTACAAAACTAACCCTTGGGCAAGACCTTACCGTCTATGCCCCACATAATATCCAGGGATGGATAATAGGTGGACAGCAGCCATCAGCTCATAGATAGCTGCCTTCTATGGTATCAGGCACTCCTGCTGGAGGGGCCTGCTGTGCATATAAAGACCTGCTCCTCTCTGAACCCAGCAGCCTTCCTGCCAGAGGAAGGTATGGAGCTAATACAACAAATCATACCCCAAACTTATGCTGCCCAAGAGAATTGAAGGGAAACTCCTATAGAAAACCCAGAATGGACCCTATACACAGATGGGAGTTCTTTTGTTGAGCAAGGCTCCAGAAAAGCTGGGTATGTAGTGGTGACTCTTCATAAAACTCTGGTAAGTGATGCCCTGCCATCAGAAACGAGTGCTCAGCTGGCCAACTTAGTTGCTCTTATTACAGCCCTAGAGTTGAGCAAAGATAAGAGAGTTAACATTTATACTGACTCTAAGTATGCCTCCTTAGTGTTACATGCCATTGGTATGTCAAGGAAGGAAAGACATTTTTTAACAGCTTCAGGGCCTCCTATCAAGTATCACCAGGAAATTACCAGACATTTATAGGCTGTTCACCAGCCCTTAGAGGTAGCAGTAATACATTGTAAAGGACACCAAAAAGGAATGGATGAGCTATCAGGGGACAACACGCTGGCTGATGACGCAGCAAAATTGGCAGCCAGATCTCAAGTTAGCCCCACTGTTGCCTCCCTTGTCTGGGATGGTTCTACAACTCAAGAAAAGCCCCACTACTCGACGGAAGGAAAACAGCAGGCATCAGAACAGGGTTACACTCCCCAGCCTACGGGGTGGTTACAGGCAGATGACGGCAGACTTCATTTACCGGCCACCAACCAGTGGAAGGTTTTAGAAACTCTACACTATACCTTCCATCTAGGTAGGGATGAAACCCTACAAATGGCTCAAAAAGTTTTTACAGGAAGGAATTTATTTTTTTTAATTTTTTTTTCAATGTTTATTTATTTTTGGCACAGAGAGAGACAGAGCATGAACGGGCGAGGGGCAGAGAGAGAGGGAGACACAGAATCGGAAACAGGCTCCAGGCTCTGAGCCATCAGCCCAGAGCCCGACGCGGGGCTCGAACTCACGGACCGCGAGATCGTGACCTGGCTGAAGTCGGACGCTTAACCATTGCGCCACCCAGGCGCCCCTACAGGAAGGAATTTAGATAAGACTATTGAATATATTACTAAACCTGCAAAATCTGCCAAAGAAATAACCCCCTTTCTCCTGCAGGCTCCAATAGGGTTTCTAAGAATTGGAAATGATCCCGGGGAGGATTGGCAAATAGATTTCACACATATGCCAAAAACACAAGGATATAAATATCTTTTGGTATGGGTAGATACCTTCACACATACACATTGGGTCAAAGCCTTTCCTTGCAGGACTGAAAAAGCCTCAGAGGTGGTTCAGGCACTAATAAATGAAATTATTCCTGTTTGGACTCCCTAGATCCCTTCAAAGCCATAATGGTCCCTCCTTAAATCCTTGGTAACTGAGGGGGTATCTAGGGCTCTGGGTATCGATTATCATCTGCACTGTGCCTGGAGGCCACAGTTCTTGGGGAAGGTAGAAAAGACCAATGAAAGCATCTTAGAAAACTGGCCCAAGAAACAATTAAGAACTGGATATTCTATTTCCTATTGCTTTGCTTCAGATTAGAAATACCCCTACAAAAAAGCCTAAGCCTTTTTGAAGTTCTTTATGGAAGACCTTTTCTTGTTAATGACTTGCTGGCCGATAAAGAAGTATTTTATTTGATGAACTATATAATTCCTTTGGCTAAATTCCAACAGATTCTTCAGGAATTATCTGCATGTCAACTCCAGGATGACCAGTCTCCTCTATATAATCCAGGAAATCAAGTATTCATGAAAACCCTTCTTTCTTTGTCCCCATCTCTAGAACCAGTGTGGAAGGGGCCACATATGGTAATCTTGGCAACTCCTACTGCTATCCTGGATTCTTCACTCTGGAGTTAAGCTGTGGTTTCTTCCATCAGAACAGGACAACACAGAGCCCAAGTAGACTTGTGAAGCAGGAGAAAGCCTTATATTGATCTTCAAAAAAAGGACACCACAGAATGAAGATAAGTAATGCAATATATTGGAAAATAATAATAATATGCCTATGGGGTTCAGGAACACATCCTGTTTGTATTCCACCGACCCCACCACTATTAGGGTTGAACGACGGGACCCCTTTGGTTGAGGCAGCTAACCTAACTTTTACAGAGGGAGACCGTGTTATAAAATATGACTTGGAATATGGCAATTTTACAATTTGGCATTGGGATAATAGCCATACCCTTAATTTACCTAAGGGCCAACCTTTTTCAGGTTACTTATTTATAAAATTAAACCAAAGTCATAAATATTGGGCTGAAATTTTGCCCAATAATGAAACTGGAAGGGAATTATATAACTCAAATAAAAAGATACATTGTATTGCCATAGATATAGATGATAAAGAAATTAAAAAGGTCCCAGGTTATGAAGACCGAGATATTGCGGCTGGATGTGTGACATGCCATAGTACTGCTTGTCCCCATAGTCTCCTGCCCTGCCAATGCGGCTGGAAGGCTAATAACACATTATTCTTAAAGGTCCAATGGTGGACCCAAGTGCCTATGGAAAACATCACAGTTAGACCCGGAAGGCTTTGGGAACCTTTGTGGCAAACCCAAACCACAGCCTACCTGGGAGTCTCCTGGATTTTGTTAAGTCTAACTTGGGACACCCAGAGGTTTTGGGTTGATACTTACTATCCCAATTGTTCCCACTCCTTAGATTTACAACGGAAACAACACCTATGGTGGATACAACAACACTGGCCAGAAAACAAAAAGATAACGAAAAAAGACCTTATAGGAGGGCTAGGAACAGGATTACGTATATTGGGGCAGGCGGAATTTGCTGCCAATGAAGAACAACACAATTTAGAAAAGGATTCCTTATCAAAAATAGGGCATGTTGAAGGAACTTTGTTTCAAGAAGAAGGTAAAGGATGGGAAGTTCTTTTAAAAGAAAAGGAGTCCATAGTAAGGTGGATAAGTAAGACCAGAGAAACCCTACAAAGACATTTCCAAACTCAAACCTGGGAAAGGGCATGTATTCTAACCCAGAAAGGATTGCTCACCATGTTAAATCAGATGGAATCTGAGGTGGCTATGAGACGATGGCCTACTCTAATGGATGCTGAAGTGGAAACTCAAAAATTATGGCCTATGTATGGAAGCCCCAAGTTATGGAAGATTATTAATGGGAGCTGTAACTTGAGGCGTTGCTTTTTAAAGGCACATGTGCCCCGGATGGACCATGCTAATTCATATCCAATAGTTCAGCTTGCAGGCATAGGGACTATATTAAATCAGACAAGGATTTTGCCAGTGGGGAGTCGATGGGCTGTAATGCCAAATGAGTCAGCTTGGGCTGCCATATCTCTTTCAAACTGTGAAGAGAGAAATAAAATCTGGCTGTGCCCTCAACAAACATGGAGCCCTGATTTCACTCAGGTCTGGCCCCTCGTCTCTATCCCAATAACCAATAGCATTTGGTACATGGGTAGAGGGAAGTTTTGCTGGGAAGGTAAACAAGGGGAAATAGCTGACACAGAGAGCTTTACCTGTGAGCATATGTATCATGTACTAAATCATACTGGAGTATGGTGCAACACTGGAACAGTTGGTCGAATACATTTACAAAAGAGTAACAAGACTTACAGTAATCTGGATATCAAAGATCAATCTTTCCTTGAAATAGAATTAAATATGCCTCATGGAGTTGTTCCTATGGAAACTGGATGGCCAAAGGAGGAATTGAGGATTGAGGGCCATGAACTAATTCGGGTGCTTAATTATTCTAATCAACAATATCACGAGATCGAAACAAATATGGAAGAGGGAGGAAAAACTATTGACAAATTCATAAAACAATATGACCAGACATGCCAGAGATATTTTGGGTGGCTACAATGCATCTTTCTTTCCCATGGTGTGGCTTCTTCCCTGGGAGGCATTGCATTTGGAATATTGATGCTTGTTGGTCTGATAGTCTTTTTATATGTCATTTGTAGATGCTGTCGCATACGCCAGAAAAATAAGACATCCAAGAAATTTTGCTAGCCCAGAGGTTCCAAACACCCTCCCATTATTTTAGACATCTGGATTGACCTCTGAACCTGCCCTGACTGCCCTTCCCCTGTCATCGCCCCCCTTCAGCAGGAAGCAGTTAAGATTGGTCGTCGTCCCAGTTCCTAATGGCAGTTAGGAGTCACGTGTTCAGAGGGGGAATATGATAGGGAAAAGATAGGTTAAAATAGGCAGAGAGGGAAAAGTTAGAACCTGAGGCCCCTGGGTGGGAAAAACACATATTTTGGAACAATGCTGGGAGCTCTGACCACAGCAAATCCTCCCAGGCATAGGGCTCCTCTTAAGAATGTAAAACACCACCTACTCCCCTCAGGTTCCTCTCAGGAATTTGACCATCAAAATGCCTAACTAAAATAAGTAAACCATAAAACTTACATCATATGAGGGACAATGTGACCATAGTCTGACTCCTCACACAATGGAGTGGAGCCAATCAGGAACGGACAACCCAGCACCTAGAGTTATCTGGCCAGTAAGGCTGGAACTTGAGAAGGAACAAAGCGGGTCGAGCAGAACTTTATAAAACAAAGACCCTTGTCTATTGTCTCAGGTATTCACCTTCGAATGCCCCCTCTCAGCAAAGAGAGCTTTCACACTGATGAGTGAGCACAAGGCAAGCTGAGGGCCAGGCCCAAGCTGGCACACCCCCCACTCAAGGTGGGATGTGTGCTCTTCCTCAGGCACTCCTGGCTGCCCAAGAACAAAGGAATGGACAGAAAACAAGTGATTAAACTGATAGAGTCTCCATCAGTTTACAAATATCTTAGTACAATTACAAGAAAAAGACAATCTTATCAATAGCCTGATGTCCAGGAACTCCCTACTGTCTTAATGTTAATGATTTGCTAGACAGGAATAACAACCTTAGCTTGACAATAGCTAGGCCTCCAGTAATCTGTGAGTCTTTAGCATATGGAAATTCCTTTAAGAAACTTCCTCTTGACTTTACCTCCCCCAACTCCATAGTATAAAACCAGTCACTCTTCACAACCCTAATGCAGCTCTTTCTGCCCACCGGTCCTGTCCCCATGCTTTAATAAAGTCACCTTTTGTGCACCAAAGATGTCTTCAAGAATTCTTTCTTGGCCATCAGCTCTGATCCCCCACCACTCCAAAACCCCATCAATACTATTCTTACTTTCAGATCTTCTACTCTAATACACTTTTGTCTGCTGCTCATTCTTTTCTGTGTCCACCTCTTCATTCTTTGAAGTGCGGAGACATGAACCCCAGGTTTTGAGGTAAAGAATCCTGCGACAGTATTAACCCTTCTTTGTTCGTCTCTCTACTTCTCTCCCTCTCTGTGTTTACTATAATCACTTAATTCCTTATATTCCCTCTTTCTTTTAATTAATAAAGCCTTCCTCTATGAAACAGAAACTGCAGCGATCAGGAACTACATTTACTCAGAACAAAATTGGCAAAGTTGGCAGGATGCACGAGACGCCATTTCTGTTTCCACAAGGAAACTCAAACCGGCACATGGAAATTCTCAGCTGGGAAGACCCACGGTTTTGTTCTCTAGCAAAAGAATGGTTAGAGAGAGCAGGGTTATGTGAACAATGGGGGAACAAAACTAAAATCATTTAAACCTCCGCAGGTTACGGCGGCACTCCAGTCTGTTGCTGGTAAGGACCCTGTGGCTTTCCTGGAGCGTGGGGGATGGTGCTTCTTGACAGCCTGTCGCTGTGCCACAGGGAGTAGGGCTGAGTGTCAGGAAGAAGTAAGACTAAAGAAGGAGATTGCAGATTTGCAGTCCAGAATGGCTATGCTGCAATGCCCAACATTCATATTGGCGGACGAAGTCCACACATATCACCATGGGGCCAGAAAGGCTGCCATGCAGGTATTTAAATATAAATACTTTTTAAAAAAAAAAAAAGGAGAAAGAGAAAGGTTAATACCAGAAAAGTTCACTTAGCCCTGGCAACTTTTGGACCGGGTTGGGACCCTGATGCCTAGTGATACCAGAGATGATGATAAAACAGGAATGGACTGGAGCAATGAGCATAAACATGAGAAACAGACTCACCCGCTCAAACCCATTCTCTCCGTGCTGCTGCCTAGAGTGGCAGGAAGACAATCAGGAAGGGAGTAGAGTCCAATCTCCTCTCCGGATGGAACCCAGGTTATAGGAGGAAACAGGCCATCCCTGATGAAGGGAATGCTGACCCTCTCTCTCACACTGTTCTTCCTCCTAATAGATGTGGGGGCCTCTCCCTCATTCATTCTCTGGGATAATGGTTATAATAATTGGAACTAACTGTGATTAGTCTATGGGACTTTAAGGAACATTCCCAAGTAGCTGCCGAAACTCCCTTTGTTTCAGGAAGCTCCCTGTCTTCTCTGGACTGACTCGGACTGTCTAATTCCACTTGTTGGGCGGGGCGGGCGGTGGGGGCGGGGGGGGGGGGGAACCCAAAACACTGTGTCTGCTCATCTGTCTGAGATGACAGGCTTTAGGACCGGAAGACCTCTTTCTCTGCCCTCTGGATTTTTATCTGCCTCCAGTCTTCCTGGGGGCACCTGACCTCTCTGCCTTCCCCTTCTCCTCCTCCTGTTTCTGCAAGGGCGTTAGGGTGTGGCCTGCATGACTGGTTATAATACCTTCCTCAGTGCCTTGAAGTTGGTTGACTTTTAAATGAACCCAGGTGGAACATAATTTGGTATTTAGACTAATTTAAGTTCATTGGTTTAATTAAGATGGACCTGTCTTTAGAGTTATGCATTAAATATATAACTTCTATTCTGTCTAGGTTTGCTGAAGCTCAAATAAGCTCGCGTTATCTCTGCAATTTGTTAGCAAAAAGATGACTTAAAGTAATAATTAATTCTATCTCCAAGTTGTCATAGGTAATTGTTAAGATAGCTTTCAAAGTCATTGGTAACCTGAAACTTTAAAGTTTTGCTTGCATGATAAATGGGATTGAATTCATTGAACATCTAGGTCTTTTCCAGATAGGATAAAATACTAAAGCATTGATTGCTGAACATAGGTTTGTGCTTTTGACTTCTTATTGCAAAGAAAAACTAAGGATATTTAAATCTGTTGGAAAAAACATGCTTTGTGCTTTCATGCATTTGCTGTCTAAAGAATTCTGGTGTAACCGTTCACAATTGGTGACTAGCTAGTTTTCACTGGAGACTAAGGTTTCTAAGACTGACAGGAATAAGAAAAGTAACTCTGTACGTAGAAAAGTGGGAGACAGGTAAGAAAGTTGTAAGGAATAAAAATACACTTTTGTTGAAGGTAAAAGAAAGTAATTTTGTCCTTAAATGGGACTGACTGGAGAGAAATGGCTTGGGACAAAATCTGAATGCAACAAAAAGCTGTAGAAGGCTTGTGAAGGAAACTTTTGGAAAGGAATTTTATGTATGTTCAGGACAGACAAAGGTTAAAATAAATAGATTTTAAAAGTACACTGGTATAAGATTAAAATTCTGCTTTGCTCTCTGTTAAAAAGACAAGGTTTCTTGGATTGCTGGTTTGCTCTTCGGAAGGAAATTTTATCTGTCCGGGAAAACCAGTTTCTATGTTTGGTCTTTATCAAGTCTTTGATTAGTTAAACTTAAAACTTCTCAATGGTAAAGGAGCTAAATCTTGCTAATAACTATATTAACCCATGTCAGAAAAAGACCTTCAGACTCAGGGAGAAGGAATGAATAGTTGGCTGTTTATTAAGCCATAAAATATGAACAAGGAGGGCAATGTTATTTACTGACTCTTGGTCTGTTGCTAATGGGCTGAAAGTATGGATGGCCCATTTGAAAAAACACAGATGGACAGCTACCAGAAAGGCAATGTAAGAAAAGCCCTCTCTGGGAAGATAATTTACAATGGGACAAAATGCCAAAATCACTGTTTTTCATGTAGATCCTCACAGTATGCTTACTTCTGCAGAACGAAACTTCAAGAAAGTAGCAGACTCTCTAGCACACATTGCAGTGACAATTCTGGAACCATCCTCTGACTACGGACTGGCATTATGGGCTCATGAAAAATGTGGACATTTGGGAGAGCAGGCTACTTACAGATGGGCCGAGGACCGTGGGATTCCTATCACTCAGGATGCAATTAAAGAAACTATATCAAAACGTCCCATATGGCAGGTTTGGCATAAACGGGAGGTCCCCCAGCACTATAAAGGACAAATCCGGTGAGGAAAATTCCTAGCGCAAATTTGACAAATTGATTATATGGGCCTTTACCATGGTCCCAATCAGGTCAATATATTTGCATTGCTGTTGGCACCTATTCTGGGTATATGGCGGCATGTCCTTTTGCACATGCAACTCAACAAAGTACTATCAAAACATTAGAAATAATTTTATTATATTACAGCACCCCAATACAGATCCAGAGTGATAATGGCCCCCATGTTACAGGTAGGTTGGTAAAGGTTTTTGCTGCTTCTTGTAACATTGAATGGATTTATCACATTCCCTACTATCCACAAGCGGCTGGACTAGTAGAATAAATGAATGATATGTTAAAACAACAGCTAAAAAGTCTGGGTACTGGCTCTTTAACAAATTGGAAGCAACACTTCATAGAAGCATTAAAAAGTGTAAACAATCAACTCATTGGTGGAAATAAAACTCCAATTGGATGAATGAAAACCCATAATTTACAAGTGACCAGTGTAAACAAATGCTATGGCCCAGAATCCCTTTGCTGAAAATATCAAATGAAGCCAAACTCCCCTATAGGGGCCACACCTGAATCAGTCGGTGCAGGCTTGCATTCATTAATAGAAATAAGACTAAGGGCTGCCTGAGTGGCTGAGTCTGTTAAATCTCCCACTTTGCTCGTCATGATCTCACCGTTCATGAGTTCACCGGCCACTCAGGCTCTGTGCTGTCAGCGCGTAGCTTGCTTCGGATCCTCTGTTCCCCTTTCTCTCAATCTTTCTCTCTCTCTAAAATAAATAAAATTTAAAAAATTACTTTGGGGCGCCTGGGTGGCTCAGTCGGTTGGGTGTCCGACTTCAGCCAGGGCATGATCTCACAGTTTGTGGGTTCAGGCCCTGCGTCGGGCTCTGTGCTGACAGCTTCGGATTCTGTGTCTCCCTCTCTCTCTGCCCCTTCCCTACTCACACTCTGTCTCTCAAAAATAAATAAACATTGGGGCACCTGGGTGGCTCAGTCGGTTAAGCGGCTGACTTCGGCTTAGGTCATGATCTCGCGGTCCGTGAGTTCGAGCCCCGCGTCGGGCTCTGTGCTGACAGCTCAGAGCCTGGAGCCTGTTTCAGATTCTGTGTCTCCCTCTTTCTGACCCTACCCTGTTCATGCTCTGTCTCTCTCTGTCTCAAAAATAAACAAATAAATAAATAAATAAACATTGAAAAAAATTCTTAATAAAATAAAAAAATTATTTTAAAAAATAAAATAAATAAGACTAAATACTAAGTCAACAAACCATACCCACAGGCTGCCCACCAGACACTTCATGTGAAGGTCAGGGTTAGCCTCAAAAGGAACACAAGTGTTAGGGGGAGTCATTGACCCTGATTGTCAGGGAGAAATAACAATTCAGGGAAACTACCCCTACTAATTCAGATTTATGACCAGATTGGACAATTACTCCTATTGCCTACAATCACAGCTTGAGCTGAGATGGAACACCTCCCTCTCGGCTGACAGGGAGAGGAGACAAAGGACTTAAACCTACGGACTCCTAGAAAGTCAAAGTTTGGGTAACTAAACCCCCAGACAGAATCCATACCCCTGCAGAAGTTGTGGCACAGGGAGGAGATACAACGGTAATAGTCATGTATCCTGGTGATGAAAAATTACACCATGTGCCCTAACTGTGTACTTCAAGTACAGCCCAAGACAATCTCTATTCCAGCGGGACAGTCATTAATTAACCTTGTCTTGCTGGGCCTACTGCTCCCTGGCCATAGGACCGGGACACTGGTACCACAATGGACTGGAAGCCTTCTCACAGAAACATGCTGGATGCTTTCAGAATGTGACAGACCAAATGCAACAACAATATAATAATTTCACCATTTGTCTCAGGGATTCAACTCTAGCTAATGATGATGAATACATATGTATTAAACTGCAAAAAAGGGACTCCACTGAATTTAAACAGGAATCTATTCTAGTAACCGTGCATAACAACCCCACAGCCCCTCTAAAAGAAAATAATTTGTGGTTACATTCAGCAACTGATGTATTGAACATGAGCTCCTTCTGCCTGCATAAGGGAAATAATCCACAAAAAAAAAAAAAACTTAACAAAATAGGGCAACTGTAGATTATTTGTTATTATTGCACCATTTCGGATGTCAGAGATTTCCTTGAATGTGTTGTTTTAATATTACTGATGATTCCAAAACCATTAATGATCTCATTGATGACATGCAGCATGAAATTGACAAAATCACCACTTCTCCTGGAATATTACTTGGTTACCACATTGAGGAGGTTTCATCAAAGACATCCTACATGTTCATAGCGACTCTACATGTTCGCCTGGGATCATATAACGCTTGACAAGTCAAGGACCAAATGTTCTATGTAGAACTTGTGTCACTTGTCATGCGTTTCTGCCCAGAGCCACACATACACAATCATGGCAGGGAGTGGGGGGCTAAGTTGGCTTGTGCTCTACATCCGGCCTCGGGATCAGAATTGGCACTTCTGGGGGCACCTGGGTGGCTCAGTCAGTTAAGCATCTGACTTCGGCTTGGGTCATGATCTCTTGGTTTGTGAGTTTAAGCCCCACATCGGGCTCTATGCTGACAGCTCAGAGCCTGGAGCTTGCTTCAGACTCTGTATCTCCCTCTCTCTGACCCTCCCCTGCTCTCACTCTCTCTCTCTCTCTCAAGAATAAATAAACATTTTTTTAAAAGTTAAAAAAAAAAAAAGAATTGGCCCTTCAGTTCCTGACACCAAGAGGGCTTAGCTTGCCTCACCTCCTTGAGCCAGACCAGGCTGGCCCCTGGAGTGGATGAGGGAGAGAAGAGAAATATGCAGACACCCAGGCTCCTAAGATTGTGCTGGATGCTCCACCCAGGACCCTCAGTCGGGACTCCAACCAGGCTCTTCACCATGGGGCTTTCCCAGCTAGGAGGTTGGATGTTGTGAGTACCCGATTTTTTTTTTGTTGTTGTTTCCTTGCCTCTTTTCCATTAGGTCTTTTGTTTATTTGTACCTTGTAAGTATGTACGGTAAATCTTTTTTTTTAAGTTTATTTATTTTATTTGAGAGAGAGAGAGCACAAACAGGGAAGGGGCAGAGAGACAGAGAGAGAGAGACAATCTCAAGCAGGCTTTGCACTGTCAGCACAGAGCCTGACACAGGGCTAGAACTCATAAAGCCAAGATCATAACCTGAGCGAAAACCAAGAGTCAGACACTTAATGGACTGACCCACTCAGGCACCCTGTGAGTACCTGATTTGATGTATTAACCCTTCTTTGTTCTTCTCTATACTTCTTTCCCTCTTTATGTTTACTATAATCATTTAATTCCATATATTACCTTTCCCTTATAATTAATAGCCCCCCCCCACGAAACAGAAAGTGCTGCTGTCATGAAATTACATTTATTCAGAAAAGATAGGAATATAAATAATAACCCCATTTTGCAGATGGGAAGAGCGCAATGAGGTGAAATCACGTGACCAAGGTCATTAAGAATTAAGGGATACAGAACTTATAATAATAATGATTGTAACATTTACTCAGTGCTTATAATGAGCCAGACACTACCGTTCTGAATGTCTACTATAAGTCATTTCATTTAATCTTCATAAAAAAAAAAATCACTCTATGCACACCCCTGACCTGGCCGCCTCTCACGCTGACAACACCTGTTGCACTGCCGTGGGCGTGGGCGCCATTAGGATTCAGTAGTCCTGGGAGGCTTTCATTCAGAGGTGGGACCTAGAAAGACAGGCAGGAGGAGGGGACAAGTCGGGCATGGGTGTCAGGAAGCCAGGTGCGTCTGAAGGACAAGGAGCAGGCCAGGCCAGGGAAACTGAAGAATCAGGCTCAGGCCCCAGAGTGGACGACCTCGATGCCAGGCTAAGGAAATGGGCTTTCCCTGGAGGTGGCAGAGAGCCTCGGCGGGGCTCCGAGGAGATGCGGAGGGAAGACAGACCTGCAGGCTGGAATGGAGGGGGGGGAGGGGACTCCAGAGAGGCCTGAGGGGATCAGCTCTGGGAGGGAGGGTTGAGGACCTCAGGGAGCCTCATGGAAAAAAAACAAACACGGGGAGTGAGTGGGGCAATGTGAGAGACCCGGAGCACGACGTAAAGGACGCGGTGGAGGGTTGAAGCTGAGGGATGGAGACGCTGGCCGCACGTGGGGCCCCGAAGCACCCGCACGTCTTCGCTGGGCAGGGCGACCGGGCCTCCGAGGCCGGCGGGCTGGGTGCGAGCGGCGGGCGCTGCTCGCCGTGGTGCCGCTAGATGGCGCAGGCGCCCCGCCGAACGTGCCGCGGGACCCTCCGCTTGGCCAAGCGTCTTGTCCAGGTGGGCCGCAGGGGTGAGAGCCTGCCCGCGGGGAAGGACTTCTTCTCCTAACCCCCAACCGCGGTCGGCGTCGGGAAGTGCCACCTGCGTGGGCCCAGGGCCCCGCGCTTCCAAGGGCCCACCCAACGCCTGGTGTCATGTTCTGTTACCACCACCTTGAAATCCTTCATAATGTGTGTGAACAAGTGCAGCCGCGTTTTCATTTTTGCCCCAGGCCCTGCAAACATATTATGCAGCAGGTCCTACCCAGAACTTTCTGCGTACAACACTTTCACATCCTGACTCATGTATCGGTCCCACGCCGCAGGGAGGTGAGGATATGGTTCCATTTTATAGACCTAGAAACTGAGGCTCAGAGAGGTGATGAGACCCGTCCAAGATCACACACTGGTTGTTGATGAGCCCGCTAGAAGCGGCTTGTGTGACCCCCAAGTGCAGCGTCCTTTTCTGCCCACATTGGAAGCTGCCCAGGGCAGTCAGGGCCCTGCTTGGGCCAGAGGACCAGACAAAGGCCTCTGCGCACTGCTCCCCAGGCAGCCTCCTTCAGGCCTACTCGGTGCTCAGAGGCTGAGACCGGCCTGGACTAAGGGTGGTTGTGCAGAACTGTCCCCAGAGTCTCCATTTCTTCTGGTGATTGAGAAATCCTGGGCAGCCTGGAGGAAGAGTCAGCCCTCCCCGTCCAAATGTTTAACCCTGGTGTCTGCCTCCTGCAAAGACAGCCACAGACATGGTCCTTGGGCCATCAGAAGGACGTGCCCATCAGCATGCTGTGTGCGCACAATGACAGGAAGGAAGGAGTCTGTCTTGCCAGTGAATGAGACAGCCCAGAGCTGGAATCCTGGCTCCCCCTCTCTCCAGCTGCATGGCCCTAAGCAGGTGGCCCCTCTGAGTCTTGCTTTCATCAAAAGTAAACAGGAGAAAATTCTCAGGGTTGCTGGAGGATTAAATACTTCAAGTTGCAGGTACTCAGCAAATATTCTTCTGTTTGCTTTTGGTTTTTGTCACAAAGGCAGCTGGGTCATCCGCTCTGGAATCTCCCCCTTAGGGAATACTCTGATGGGTGGGAGGCCCAGGTTTGGAGGGCTGGAGGGCAGAGGGCGGGAGAACCGTGAGAAATGCAGTCTGACGTGCCAGACCAGGCACCGGAGGGGAGTTGACCAACTGTGAGTCTAGAAAGAGGCCTGCACAGTGTCTTCCCTGCTGGTGGAGGCTTCAGGAGGGCAGAGGGCAGGAAGAAAACAACAAAATGATAATAATACTTACGCTGCCCAGGTGGTCATACAATCCTAGGCTGGTTTTAAAAAAAATTTTTTTTTTCAACGTTTATTTATTTTTGGGACAGAGAGAGACAGAGCATGAACGGGGGAGGGGCAGAGAGAGAGGGAGACACAGAATCGGAAACAGGCTCCAGGCTCTGAGCCATCAGCCCAGAGCCCGATGCGGGGCTCGAACTCACTCACGGACCGACTGCGCCACCCAGGCGCCCCCCTAGGCTGGTTTTAAAGTCTTTTCTGGCCCTTCACATTGCTGGGTTCTCCTCCCAGCTCCCTGAGAAGCCAAGAGGGCACTCATCACCCCCACTTTATAATGAGTGACACTTGCCCACTGTCAGGAGAGTGGCGCAGAGGCTTGGCTCAGCCTTCTGGGTTTTGATTCAGTGTTCACACTGGTACCGCAGCACCAGGGCCCCCAGGCCATGGGACGATGCAGCAGAAAAGGCAGAGCGACCCTCTCGTTTCTCCATCTGCCAGACCCACAAAGCTAGGAGTGGGTGCTATGGTTGGAGATTGGGCGCTGGAGAACAGAAGATTCTCCTGAGTCCAGGGCCTATGCCCTCCTCAAAGTCCCGGCTAAACCAGAATAAGAGGTTGTCCCGGAGCCTGTGGAGTCAGACAGGCTTGGGCTCCAACCTCCAAGCTGTCATGTGCTTGCTGTGTAACCTCAGGTAAGTGACCCCACCTCTCTGAGCCTCTGTTTCCTCATTTTATAAAGCAAAGATGATAATAACTTACCTCACAAGATTAGCATGGTGTGGGGGAAAGTGAGTGGGTTTTATAGGAGGTCAGACTGGGTTCAGATTCCAGCTCTGCTATTTATTAGCTATGTGATCTTGGGCAAGAACCTTCACCTCCATCAACCTCAGTTTCCTCATCTGAAAGAGGAAGATGTTGAGACCTCCTACCTCAGGTCTTAGAACTTAAATGACACAAAGCTGTAGGCACCTTGCCTGGCCTATAGTCAAGTCAGTAATGTTAATCTCCCCAGGACACAAGGAGGGGAGGCTGGGGGTAGCTGTTGCTGTATTTCAGTAGGGAGGACACCCCAGGACCAGGCCTGGCGCCTGCCCCGGCACCCATCCACCCTGAGCCCCGGGCAGATCTGGTGCCCACAGCATAGTCAGCTCAGAAATATTTCCGCTGTCAGCAGGTCGTCTTTTGGGAATAATAGTGGACATTCAGAGAGAGTGGGACATTAACCAGGCGACATCAACAATGGACAAACCGTGAGTTATTTGTAACCTGGATCTGAGAGACGAAACCTCATATCTCAAGATCTAAGAACCTTTGAAATGCTCACTTACTCCTTCTCACAACGGTCTGACACCAAACCCTGAGTAAAAACAAAATCTCAGAAGCGAGGCGAGGATGGGAATTATGGATTGCCGAAACGAACAGGGCCTCTGTCACATTTCTGGGCTTCATGCAACTGCTTTTCTTCACTAGGCAAAAAGGGTAGCAAATTTGTACCCTGGAGTCACGTAGCCTGGGTTCAATCCAACCACTTCCTGTCTGCCTATGCCTGAGTTTCCTCACCTGTAAAGCGGGGCTGATGATGACACCTATCACGGTGTTAAATTTAAGAATGAACACATTAACTCGGGGAGAGCCCTTAGAAAAACATCTGGCACATAGTAAGGACTCAGTTATAAAAAACAGAATAATAATCATAATAATTATTATATCTGTGTAACAGTAATTATCCTTGTTGTTGATTCTATTCAGTTGTGCTCCATAAGAAGGCGGCCACACGGTGTATCTAATAAAATCCCACCTACTTAGCAAGGCCTGTAAGGCCATTCACGGCCTGCCCCCTCCTCCTGCCCACCCCTGTCTGCAGACACTTCTTTCCCAGGAGTTTATATTCAGCCAGACCAAGCTATAGGCAGCTTCATTTGCAGCGTTTCCTACGTCCACGCCATTGTGCCCACTGCCCCTCTTCTCAGAATGCCCTTTCCGCCCAGCCCATGGGCAAACCTCACCTCATCCTGCAAGGCCCCATGTAACTGTCACCTCTTCCAAGAAGGCTTCCCAGCCCTGAGCGTGGCCGACCTCTCCTTCACTGCACATTCCACATCCGAGCACCTGCTCCATGTTGCCGTGTCCCCGTCCCCCAGGACTGCAAGCTCCTTGAGGAGAAGGCCCACATCACACATATCCAGGGCCTCCTTCAGCGCCTACACATAGCAAGCACTCAGGAATTCTTTGCTAAGTGAACGCATCTCTCGCCAGCACCACTGAGGTTTTAATAACTTGGAGAAGTGCACTACCTTGGACGTTACTACTGAGTTCACATGAATGGCCAGGAACTGACACCTTTTCTTCTTCCACTGGGTTTTCCTTAGAGCCAGGCTGCCCCCAGGCTTCAGTCCACGTACATAGGGGACAGCAGGAGGCACGTCTTTTAAACCACCCAGGAGTGCTTCCACTTCCTGCTGGACATGGTCCCAGGTCCCAGGCTTGGTTCTTTATGGGACTCTTGGACTACTGGTAACAATCCAGAAAGCTGGATCTTGACACCTCCACCTCTTGCATGAAAATAAAGCCCTAGGCTGAGATCATGCAAATGGTAATCAGGGAGGAGGCAAGGAGGGGCTTGATTTATAACTAGCCCTTGTGCACAGAGCAGCCCTGACCTGAAGGTGTTGGTCAAAATGATGGGGACAGCCTGGGGAGCTGTTTCTCAGATTCTCTGGGCAGTTCTAGAAAACAACTGAGAACACCACCACCCTGTTTTTGGACATCTTCTTTCTGTCCCTGTTTATGTTGTGTGACATCTGGTGGCCTCCTCTGTGGAATAAGAACAAGAACTGGTATTTACTGAATACCTACTATGTGCTAGCCACTGTACCAGGTACTTCACACACTCCAATCCCAATTTTCCCACAGCTAGTGCATGCCAGAGGGAGAAGGCTACATGCAGGTCTGCCTGATTCCAAAGTTTACACAACGGTACTTTCCCCTAAACATCACCAAACAATCTAACAGCCCACAGCATGACCTGGTGGTTAAGAGGGTCCACTTAGAACCAAGCCAACTTTGGTGCCAGCTCTGCCACTTATTAGCCATGGGACCGTGGACAAGAAACTTAACCTCTCTGTGCCTCAGTTTCCTCACTTGTAAAATGGAGGTATGGTGGCCCTGGAGATGTGCTGGTCAGACTTCCTTCAGGAGAACTTGCTTGACCACCTCACGCATAAGGGTTGAGAGTCAGGTAACAGTGTTAATGTGACCATCCCACTCCACCCCCAGAGAGAGAGACCCTGGGGATGGCTGCTCTTGGTCTACGCCGTGCTCAGCCAGTGTCTGAGCATGGAGGGCATGTTAGTTCCAGCCCATTCCTGCGGGACACCTAATGCTTCTAAGGAGCAACTTTTGCACAGAGACTCCCATCAGCCTTGCTGTGCGCTTCTCAGAGCTGCACTGCTGTCTAAGTCTCTTGCTGCCCAGCCTCTCCTGTCCTCTCTCCTTTTTGCAGCTCTCAGACCTATAGCAACCCGCCCCTTCTATGCTTCACAGGTATCCTGTCCTCTAAGTCTCTGGCTCAGCTAACCGCATCTTGGCCTATGCTTCTTGAAGGACTGGAACTAGCACAAACAGTAATAACAGTGCCTGTCTCACAGAGCTGCGAGGAGGCAATGCATTACCTCATGCAAACTGTTCAGGACGGTGAGCACACCTCAAGTGTTAGCTATTACCGTTGCTACAAATGACATGCACTCACAGATCTGTCCCATGCAGAGATTGCTGTGGTGTTCCCTTACAGACCTAAAGAAAATAATGGAATCCTAGTCCAAGATGGTGTTTCTCATTCCTCTTAAGCCAGTTTCAACCAGGCTACCAAAATCACCTCCCTCAGACGCACATATATGCAGGAAGTCAGTAGGAATTTATTCAAGGACTAGCTCACACTTTTGACCAAAGAGACGTTGGCCCTACTGCTGAATCGACAAGCTGGACAACCCAACCTAAGGCTGACTATTCTCCCTCTTGGAACTTGGGCAATGAGGATTGGTGTAGGTGATCTCTGTGGTCCCAACCAACCAAAGCGTTCTAGAGTGAGAACATCTGTCTGCCTATGCCACCACAGACACAGTCCCTGACATCAGCCATGTCTTTTCTTGTCACCCACTCTGTTCTGAGAGAGGTGTCTCCTGGGAGTGTGTGAAGGCCCCCAGGCCAGTCAGCACTGGGCCCAGCTACCCTTTTTGTCATATGGAGACAACAGCCAATGGACAGAGGAGTGAGGGCCAGAAAGAGCGGATAAGGCAAGCGACTTCCACTCACTGTGGCCTTGTACTTTATACAGTAGGTACTGGGAAAACTTCCCCATTTCCACAGAAGGTCGTCCCACCTATTCCCCTTCTCTCCTCCAGAATAAGCCCCCCTGATCTGGGGGTGCTCAGGTGGGACCGAACCCAGAAGTTTTCTTTCCAGTGGCATTCCCTGACATCAGTGTTCCCCACAGGGGCTCCCCAGGAGAGGGGCCCCGGTCTCCTCCTTCCTCTGAATCCCCCTGCTCCCCAAACATGGATTCCTTACTCACAGGAACGGCTTCCTCCAGACAACTGTGCCGAGGGTCCACCGCTGACCCTCTTCAAGCTTGATGGATGCCCGACAAAGCAGGTAAGCAGAGAAGGTGGGAGCCTAAGAGATAGTAGGAGAGTGGAAGTTGGCTCTCCTCCCTTACAGAAGAGAAGTGCAGCTGGCTTTAGGGGAGAGTCACACAGCAGGAGGGCCTTACTTCCTACCAAAAGGTCCCCTCCTGAGTCAGAGGCCCAAACCAGGGGCACTGATCACATAAACATCCTTAAAAAGGCTGGGGCAAGTCAAAGGCTCTCCCAGAGACAGGGGACCCTGAGCAAATTCATCTTTCTTTTAGAATGTATTAGTGCTAACAGAAAGGGGCAAAGTCAAATAACTAGACTTGAATAACCTTACATTTTTTGCCCATCCACTGGGAACTTCACATGCACTCTCTCATTAAGCCTCACAACAACTCAATAAGGTAGGTATTATCCCCTTTCACAAATGAGAAAGCGAAGGTTCCCTGAGGCAGAGGAATTTATGCAAGTTCACAGGGCCACACGTGGTGGCACTGGGTGAACCCAGTCAGTTCTGCCTCCACGCCGGCTCTGCCAAGCGGGAATAGGGTACCCGCTCCAGGATCCATCTTTCCTGGCAGCCATATGTCTCCTGTGCCTACCCTGCCCCCCTCATTCCCACTCACCCCAGCCAGGCGCTGTACGGTCATCACCCTAACCAACCCCAAGGAGCAGCCTCACCCACGGACCTGGACTGCCATTGGAAATTCCTCGTAGAGAGGCGCAGTGTGAGGCAGGCAGACAGACAGACATCTGTGGGGTCACATTCACAGACAGACAGATCATTGCCAGGAGGAAGCCACATGCCTTACCTCCGAGCTCATCTGACTGGCCTCAGACACAGCCAGATGCCGTCACGATGGTATCCCAAAGGCCCTCGGGGGCCCTAACGACAGCTGCTACAGCACAGCCCATCTGGAAGGGCTCTCTTTGCTGAACACTTAACCCTTCTGAGGACCCTCAGGGCCAAGGGATGCCATACCCCCGTGAGAGAGATATTTAAGAGAAGAGGGTCCCCTCCACCAAGGATGAGTCAGTGTACCCTAGAGGAACCCCCCCCTTTTCCCCATGTCCTTCTGCTTCCCAGGAAGACAGGGTGCGGTGGGCAGCACGGGGAAGATGAGAGGCCAACATTCCCCAAAGGGAGAGACCATGTTCCTCTCAGGTTTTAGGAATTAAGGAAGGAACACCCAAACATCTACCATATACCCCAAAGAAAAGGGGCTCCTGAGTCCCAAAGGCTTGGGTGAAGGCCCAAAAAGTGACCCCATAGAGCTGAACAAGGAGGAAAAAGCCGCAGGGGCCCGGCTGCCGTGGGTGTGCAGCACCCCCACCCAGCTTCTCATGGGTTCCCAGGAAATGAACAAAAGGCCCACACAGTGACCCAGGAGGCGTCAGTTGGCAGCTGTCTCTGACTAAAGGCCATTCATGAACTCTGCGCAGTCTCTCAGCCCCCCAGACAGCCTGGGGGTGTTGGCAGCTCACAGAGAGACTTTCACCCAAAGACAGGTCTGGGTTTCCCTGGAGAAAAAGAAACTTGAGTCAGCTGGCTTCCTGGGGTGTTCTCTTGGTGGCCTCACCCGGATGAACAAAGCAGTTAGGTCTGAAGTATGGGGGCCACAGCCTGCTATGCTGGAAGTTCCCTCAGAATCAGGGGGGCTGCCCCTGCTCCGGGCACCACCTTTGCAACACAGTGCCTCCCACTGGGGGGGCCTTGGCTCTACTGGCTGACCGGCTGCCCCACGTCAACACCTTGGACCTTCCTCAACCTGGAGCACCTCTCCTTCCTGCCTCCCTCCAGATTCAGGCCTGGTGCGTTGGACTCTTGCTCGCCCTCCTCTGCCCTGCTCCACACTCTGGACATGCTAAACAGGGGTGTGCTCCTGAGGGTCATGTGAGTGACTGACCTTTCTTCTCTACCTGGGGAGCTCAGTGGAGAACCCATCACATCCATCCCCTACCAGTTCTATGACCTTGGACAAGATGTGAATTTCTCTGAGCTATGGCTTCCTCATCTATAAAATGGGGAAAACAATACTTATAGCAAATGGTTGTTAGGAATATATAGAATAGGCAAATCCATAGAGGCAGAAAGCAGATTAGTGGCTGCAGGGGGCGGGAGGGAGGAACGGGGAGTGACTGCTTTCATGGATCAGGGGTTTCCGTTGGGGTGATGAAAATGTTCTGGAACTAGGTAGTGGTGATGGTGGCAGACCCCTGTGAATGAACTTAATGCCACTGAATTGTATACTTTTACCTGGTTACAATGGTAAATTTTATGTGATGTGTATGTTACCACAAGAAAAAAGAAAAAACTAGCTTAGTACGAGATTAAATGAAATGAAATGTTGATCACAGAACCTGGTATGTAGTAGGTCCTGAGCAGATTTTAATTTCCTTCCTTCAGATCGTCACATGGAATTGTACACAACACGCTCCCTCATGCCGACCCAGGGAAGGTTGCCTTTCTTCTTAGATACCTGCTCTGAGATGGTAATAGGATGACTCCCCATGTTTTCCACAAAGCAAAGCCTTTATCATTGTCCAGTGGAAAGGGTGCCCGATTCCACCACCCCGTCCCCACTCCTGCTGGTAACCTCTTTGACCTGTTCCACCGTGGCCACACCCCACGAGTCCTGCCAGAGGAGGGTGAAAGCCTGCCTTGTTACCAAAGCTGTGGACCTCCCTCAGTATCCCCTTCTCTGTTTCCACAAAAACTGTCATCCCAAAGACATAAAACTGATCATTGTTGGGACGCAGTTTTCCAAGAGTCTCTCATGTTTCTGCACATCTTGTGAGCAGGGACATCGTCTTAGTTATGGAGAATCTTTTCAAGCATGTTTGTAAAGCAAATGACCTCATGGGATAGATACGGTCCCCCTCCAAAGCTAAGGGCAGATAAGCTGACTGTCCGCTATAAAAGATTCAGGTTCCCCAAGCTCAGGTTTTCTCTCCTATAATGCAACCCATGGTGTGTGCAAGTGACACCTGGCCCTCTTTCTGTCACCCTGAGGAAAGTAGGGGTGGGCACGAAAATGTATTGCACATAGCAAGCCCCAGTTGGTACTTCTAATCATTATGACTGACTTGCTTTCTCTCCCCTGAGGTCCTAAGAATTTTGAGGGTATGTGGCATGTTTTATTTATCTTTGTGTTTCACATAACAGGTACTGATAAAGGTGTGCTGAATGAATTAATGAGTGAATGAATGAGTAAGTGGAGGGATGGAGAGATTTTTCTCTTCTATCATCCCGACGGCCTTACTAGACCCTGCCCTTCGCATTCCCATGGCTTTCCTAGCTCCTGACACCATACCCAGCGTTTCATCCACTTACCTTGCCAGCCTGGATAAAACCCTATAATGCGGATAATAAAATGCAAATACTCTGTCTCAGGGCCTGGGATCTGAATGTTGGGGGGAGCCTGGATCCTCGCCCAGGTCTAGCTATCTCTCAGATCAGCACTGCCCTCCCCTGCCCTCCCCCCGCATATTTGTCCTATGTTCAGCTCTATTCCCATTTCCATGACCTAGTGGTGACCTGTAGTTCTATGCACAACAAGACATAGGCCCAGGCCACCAAACCACACAATGCCTGTCACCACTGAACCAGCAAACAAGCTGCTTGTTTCTCAGGTTCATTCCTGTTAGGCTGAAAGGGGATTATAGCACTGGGCACATAGCAGGTGCTCTGCTAATATTTATGTAATGAATGCATGAACCTTCCTTCAAACTAAGTTAATTGCCTCCTTCTTACATTGTTTAAGTCACCCTCCTGAGCAACAAAACTCAAAAATATAACCAAAAGGAGAGGAACCTGAAATGTCACTCTGGACATTCCTTTTGGCTCAGTGTCAACATGGCAAACACATCTCCAGGAAGGAGGACAATGGCATTTAACGTCACACCCAGTCCCCACCTGCCATAAGAGCCCCCGCCTCTGTGTATAGCTTCATCACACACTATATATGATGTGGAAGAGATGATTATGAAAGTGACCTTCTCTACATGCACTTGAAATTGCAAACAGCTGCTCACCTTTTCTACAGTGAGGCAGAAGGGTTAGCCAGTTGGCATCTTGCCAAAGGAAGCAGCAGTGAATAGGTACTTAATATGAAGGTTTGGGGGCCCATTTTTCAAGGGGTCTTGGATTCTTTAGACACAGGAACATTGCATTTTATACTGATCAGTTCCCCCCGCCTCAAGTCACCTGATGAAGACTAGTCTTTTTTTTAATCTTTTATTTATTTTTGAGAGAGAACGCACAATTGGGGGAAGGGCAGAATGGGGCTGGGGGTGAGGGACAGAAGATCAGAAGCAGGCCCCGCGCTGATAGCAGTGAGCCCAATACGGGGCTCGAACTCACCAACCGTGAGATCAATGACCTGAGCCAAAGTCGGAGGTTCGACTGACTGAGCTGCCCAGGTGCCCCTAGCCCTTTTTTAAGAATGGTATTTAATTAAATATTTTCTGTTACATCCCTAGCAGTTAAACCGTGCATTTCTTTATACTCCCTTCACTCCAAAAGAGACCTGTGTCTGTCTATAAGAATTCATACAATAAGGGGCGCCTGGGTGGCTCAGTCAGGCGTCCTACTTTGGCTCAGGTCATGATTTCACGGTTCCTGAGTTCTAGCCCCACATCAGGCTCTCTGCTCTCAGCACAGAGCCCGCTTCAGATGTTCTGAACCCCCTCTATCTGCCTCCCTCTCTCTCTGTCAAAAATAAATAAACATTAAAAAAAATTTTTTAAGAATTCGTACAATAAGATAAAGGCCTCTGGAAAAAATACAGGCAGTATTTACAGAAATAAAATAGAACCAGGATTGGTGATAAGCCACAAAACTGACTGCATGTTTGCCCAAGGATGTTGCAGTTCAAAAAAGCTCAGAGACGTTGCCAGGTGAGCCGCTGAGCCGGGCCCAGGGGCAGAGGCCATGGTGTGGTGGCCGTGATGTGGTAGCTGTGGTGGGGCAGCCAGGTTCCAGGGCCCGGCCCTAGCATTACCAGTCCAGCAACTTGACTATGCCAATGCTCTGAGAGACCCTGAGGGAACTAGCTTATACTACCCACTCTCACAAGAGGCTTGGGGACAAACTAGAATTCACTTCACTTTATGAATTCATTTTGAGAAATAGAGTTACAAGAAAAGAAGAAGAAGAAGAAGACAGGGAGTGGGGGAGGAAGGACAGGGAGAGGAAGAAGAAGAAGGAACAGAGAGAAGGAAAAGAAGGAAGAAAGAAAAGGAGGGAGGGTGGGGAGGAAGCCAGAATAGTTATGCTACAAGGTCAGTGCTGGTATCTCTGCAAACACATTCAAAAGGAAAGCCAAATTATAAACAGAACATCACTTCTTGGTGAAAAGCCACGAGAAATGAGGCGGTGGTGTGGGGGGCACCAGGGACACCCAGCGCTGTGCTGAGGCCTCATGAACTATCCTTTATCCAGCAAGAGACAAATCTTTCCAGTGACCTGAAAACACTTCTGGCAGATTCCAGCCTCTTTCCCTTGGCAGGTCCTGGATGAACACTGCCAGGCTCTTTGTCTGTGAGCTCCCTTTTTCAAGGCTCCAGGCTGACCCTCCCCTATGGGTAACTCTCGTATTCTTCAGAGACCCGTGATCCTACTGCCGCCCTATCAGCTTCCTCAGTTACAACTCCACTGTGGGACCTGTTCCAGGAGACATTGCCCAGGTCCCTTCTATTGGAGTGTGAGCTTTCAAAAAACACCCTGTCATCCTCTCGGATAATGTCTATAGATGATTTCCTTCATTCATTTTCTGTGAAATGTGCTCTGTAACTCTCAAGGGGCTACTTTATTTCTAAATTACTGGGGCAGGGGAGCATCCCCTCTCTCAGGTATGGAGAGTTTATCTGCTCAATCAATAAAGATAGCGTTTACAGAGTGAGACCTGTTTTGGCCTCAAGTAGGTATTTTCCATGGCTTACTTACATATAACCACAATAGTTCCAAACACCAGAACCACCCATTGAAAAGCGCAGATGCTACCTGGGCTCGGGTAGATGCGAGTGGCTGGCTTTTCCCCACTAATCTGATCTAGCAGTTCAGTCGAAAGAGGGAGCTGGCATCAGGCACAAACGCCATTAATGATTAATCATCAGAAATAGCAATATTTGGATTCGATTTCCCACCCTCTTCTGGAAATGCAGACATCTGAACTCCCTAGGCACACATCCATTTTGACCAATTATTTTAACAAGTTCAAAACAGATCATCACGGCAAAAACAAGTGTAAGCAATTGCTCTCTGGTCAGAGAAAATGACCATGGGGCCATTTTCCTTATGGTGGGAGTAGAGTTGCCGCATAAAATACAGGACACCAGGTTAGATTTAAATTTTGAAAAAGCATCAACGGATGCAATATTGGGGGCATGCTTATGCCAAAAAAAGTATTCATTGCTTAGCTGAAATTCACATTTAATGGATGTCCCATATTTTCATTTGCCAAAGCTGGGAATGCTATATAGGAGCAAAAGAGAAAAGTTTTCATTCATCCTTCTTAGTGAATTACATATTAAACACAGCTGCAGAGATGCCCCCACAATAGTAGCGAATGCTCTGCACTGAGGCAACAGAGTAGGGAATCCCAGCTATGGGGGGCAAGAATGGTTGCCTCCCTGTTTTGCAAACGTCTCTGACATGAAAGGACAGCAGAGAGAGGGGCAGTGTTATTTGTTATGTTGCCCTCCACTGAAACCCCTGCCAAGATGCTCCATGAAGAAGCCTGCCTTTGGGGTCCCGCCTGGGAACCTTAGGTGGCGAGGGCAACAATACAAGAAGGAAGATACTTTCTTCCCTCCTCCCACCGTCCTGCTGTTCCTTCCTGGGTTCTTGAAGGCTGATCTTGAAGAAGCTGGGAAAACATGGGTGACAAATAGTAGCCTCTGGCCCTGGGAATCAGGTAAGTCAAGTAGAAGATAGTGTTACTTGGCGCGGGAGGTGGGGGGAAGGGTTGTTTGTTTCAGAAAAGAAAATTCCCTAAGCAATTGCATCAGCGCATCCTCATCTATAGGAATCCCAGCCTCCTCCCCTACTCCTGTCCTCAAGAGTTCCCACACTCACTCTGCCACTGACCACAAATGGGATCTGGGGCAATTCACTTACATTTTCAGGGTCTCAGTTTTCCCACCTTTAAAACAAAGGATGATCTCTGATCATTAGAAAACTAGGAGGAAAGGAGGGGATCTTTAGTCTTGAAACCCACAAGAAAAATAAAATTTAATGAAAACGTGTATTAGGACCCTCCTGCTCCAAACTTCTATGGATATATGTCTGCATTTTTGTATTGGCTAGAAAATGTAGGCTCTATTCTTGTTGGTTATTACATGCTGTCCTTCGCGAGACAAGATGTACGTTCAGTGCTGCCTTATATTTCAGTTACAGGGATGGAAGCTGGTTGAGTCATTTATACTTTCTTACCAGATCTGCAGAGTTGATGAGTGTGGTGGGCAACCACGATTAGTCTGCAGCCCCAGCAATGAGAGTTTCCTCACCTAAACCTTACTGCTGCTTGGAACCAATCATGAGACCCCAGACCTGGAGCTCTTCTCTAATGCATGGGCCACATTCCCATGCTATATACATCAAGTGGATGGCTCTCTGATGAATCCTTTGTTGGCTCCCAGTTGTCCATCTGATAAAGTCCAAACTTCTTAGCTTCTCTAAATAAGTACCAGGCCCACCATGTGACATTCCTCTTGTCCCCCACCTGGGTGTTTTCCTGGGACACACTCTCCCCTTCACAACCTCTGGCCTCTTGTACCCACTGTTCCCTCCATCCAGAAGGGCCTTTGCTAGCCATCCTTCAAGAACCAGTTCAGCTGTTACCTCCATGGTGAAGTCTTCCTAGAGTTCCCAGATAGTTCCACCCATTCTCTTCCCTTCTTCCAGCACATTGGGCATCTTTCTCTATGATGATACTTCCCGCCCTGCACAGAGGTTGCTTATAACTTTCTTTCCTCCAGCTGAGTATGAATCCTTGAAAGGACAGACCATGTCATATACATCTTTATCTTCTCAGCACTTAGCATGGGGTTTGGCCCAGAGTAGGTGTTAATAATTATTGGCTGAATCAGAGAATGAAGAAACCAGATATAACTCAAATAGCATCTCTCCTAGCCTATCAGTTAACTGCTGGATAAGGCAATTCATAATCTATGAAGAGCCCTACACACACTATTATCTTAGTAGCTAGAAGAGACAAGAGAGTCATGGCAGAGTTCAAGTGTAAGATGATGTCAACACTACCTCGGTGGGGGCAGGGAACCTGCTTCAATTCTGGGCTCATTCCCAGAGCCCCAGCCTCAGAGTCTTGGTTACAGAATCCATGGTGTTGGAGTCAATCCTAGTGGAAGCACAGGAAAGGGGACTAGACCAGGAGGTTATTTGATTGCCTTAAGCTCTGCCTGAGCCTCAACCTGGCTTCTGAGCAGAGAAGGTAAGGGAGGGTGCCAGCATTGTGTGCGTTCAGGTGGCTGTCCCTACCACATGGCCTTTGGCCAGTCCTTAGTTCAGTCACTTTCCCAAAACCCAGAGATGCCTCTCCAGGCAACATGACTTTTGAGTAAATGGAAAATGGAGTTAATTGCTTTTCCCAAGAGCTGGTCAAACAAGGGCCCCTGAGGGGTAGGCAGATGTAGCCCAAATGGTCACATGGAGCCAGCTGAGGTAGAGGAAGATTTACTGCAGCTGACACAGTCAGTGATGGCAGGAATGACAGCCCAGAGAACCACACTGAACAAAACTCAGACTATGCTCCTGAGAAAATACACACACACACACACACACACACACACACACCCCAGCACAGCAGCCCTCTGCTTCACAGAAGCTTTGGGGCTTTCACTTCAGGGTCCTTCCAGATGATTGCCACCAGCTCCCATCTGCCCCTCTGTGGTGGTCCCTTTAGGATAAGTGACCCTAACTGTCCCTACCTCCTGGCTACTTTCGTGAGCTCAGTAACTATTTACAGGTAAAATAATACCAGACAGACACTAAGCAGAGTTCACATATGGAGACATCAGCCCTTTCCCAGGGTCAACATAACCTTCTCCAAACCTTTCCCATTCCCAACTGACATGTCTATTTTTTTTAATGTTTTATTTATTTTGAGAGAGCACTAGCAAAGGAGGAGCAGAGAGAGGGGGACAGAGGATCTGGGGCAGCCTCTGCAATGTGGGGCTTGAATTCACAAACTGTGGGATCATGACCTGAGCCCAAATTGGACACTCAACCGGCTGAGCCACCCCGGTGCCGTGACTTGTCTATTTTCTATCCAAGACCCATCTGCCTGGTACCTGATGGAGCCTGGAGCCATTTACAGGGTTCTTGGCTATATTTACAACCTTCAGCTACCTCACTCCACCACCTGACAGGACCATTTCCCTCTGGATCTTTCTCCAAGTTCTCTCAGCATGGGGTAGGGAAAAGCACGGGCTTCGAGGAGGGCTGGGGCATTCTCATGTCAAATCTCACCTTGGCCTGGGAACTGCTGTGTTGGCTTGGGTAAGTTCCTTGAACACTGGAACTGTGAACTCACCTATGAAGTGGGGACCATATCACTTAGTAATGAGGAACCCTGGCATTTGGGAGACCTTCAGCGCAAATCCCCTTCCATCTTCTCTAAGCAAGCAACCTGGCTGCTTTTTGTCTTTCTAATTTCCTGACCCAGGATCCATGGGAGGAAAGAGTATAGAAGCAGATGGGGAAGGGCGCACTTGCCTTTAATGACTTGTCTGTCAGCGAGAGAGGTGTCTCTTATTAAAACAATCTACCCCCCCCCCCCCCCCGGGAAGCAAGGAGGTGCTCGGCCCAGGCCCAGTATCCCGCTTCAGTCTTTAATAGCACTCTCCACCTCTGCTTCTTAACCCCTTCCTCACTCAACTACACCCAGAGGGTGTGAGATACCAACATTCCTCTGGGAGGGGAATGACTCAGAAATACTGCATCCACTCAACAAACTGTGCCAGACGTTGGGCTTGACTCTGGAGATTTAGAGATGACAGGAGGGTCCCCTGACCTCCCAAATTTCCCAACAAGTGGCTTTGTGCATGGGTGGGGATGTATGTGGAGGGGATGGAGGTGCAGGAAAGACGTGTCCAAGTGTCCGACTGTACGTAAATTGTTACAATGCAACGTGGTGAATGTGGTCATGGGGATGCATGCAAAGTACCACAAAGAGGGGTCCTTGGGTGGCTCCCTCAATTAAGCTTCGGACTTCAGCTCGGATCATGATCTCACAGTTCATGAGTTCAAGCCCTGTGTCAAGCTCTATGCTGACACTTGGAGCCTGGAGCCTGCTTCAGATTCTGTGTCTCATTCTTCTCTCTGCCTCTCCCCCACTTGCTCTCTCTCTCTCTCTCTCTCTCTCTGTCTCAAAGTAAATAAACATTAACAAGAAAACCCCACGAAGTACCATAAAGGTAGAGTAAGGGGAGCTTCCACAGAAGGGCAGCTGAGGTGTAGAGGGTAATAATTCATCAGGTGGGTTAGGGTGGAGCAGACAAACCCAAGGGGGATGCCTGGGTGGACACACTGTCTTAGAAGTGATTGTCAGTGAGGACCTCAGTGCCAGAAATGGGGTAGGGCCAGGGGCCAACCCCAGGAGAGGGATGTGGGCCCAGGAGAGGGATGTGGGGAGATACAGGGCACACTGGACCCAGCACAGGATGGCCTGGAATGCTGTCTCAGAGACTCTACTTAGAGCATTGACACCTCAGCCACACACACCAGTCCTGGCGCCACTTGCACAAAATGTGCTCCCTCAATGTTCATCGAATGAATGAGCAAACGAATGAGTGAACATGCCATCTATAAAATGGGATTGATAATATTAGTCCAGCTATCCCAGAAGGTTATTGGGAGGGAGAACTGAGGTGACAGAGATGGAAAAACTCCACAGACTGTAAAATGCTGTCCTGACTTAAGGGTTGCTATGTGGACTGATACAGTCAGCTGCCATTTGAGGAAGCAACTGGTGAAGTGTGGTGACTTCTCCCAACTGCAGAAGGCAGCTCTAATTGGAGCTCTTAAGAAAATCACTTCTCTCCATCATCATGTCACCAGGACTATTCTGACAACTATTAGAGAAATCTTCCACGTCGGTGGAACATGGGAACAAGGCAGGCTCTAAGTGATAGAAACAGCAGCAGGATCGGGCATATAAATAGCCAGGGTTGCAGGGGAGACCTAAGACCTATCGCGTCTTAGCATTCCACCTGAGAGTTACCGATGACCAAGTCTCAGCCCCTATTATAGAAAAAGGGAATCTGGGGTGCAGAGAGGGTACAGGGTCACAGGGCTCACCTGCACCAAATAATAATAACAGCTCACGTTGTTGAATGCAGCCCTATAATTGAGCACCTACGTATATTGGGTCATTTAATCCATACAACAATCCTATGACGTAGATACTATAACTATCTCCATTTTACGGATAACAGACTCAAAATGAGCCAAGCAACTTGTCCAGGTTCACACGGTCACTAAGCAAGGGTTATGACTCGTGTTTCCCTGTTGCCAGGACAACCCAAAGTCCACAGGTAAAGGTATCTTTGTGGGAAGAAATACACTGTTTAATTAATTTGCTGTTTGCTTGTTTGGGGGTGGGGAGATTTGACGGAAATGGAGAGCATCGATTTTGGACACAAGAGCGTGGGCAAACCTATAATGATCTCTGTTACTTGGGAGTGAAAACATGTGCCACTTAGCTGTGGCTCAGCTCAAGCCAGGCCCTAGAGAAAGGAGTTCGGTTACAGGCGCCCTAATGCCTGAGCCCTCCTGCCCCCTCTCTCTCATTAGCTGACACCATCAATTCAAGGTTAATGCATGCCAGGATTGGGAGCTAATTATTCCACCATTATAGATACAAATTTCCCCTGGAGAACAGCCAGAGAGGGAAGCCAGACAGAAGAGGAAGAGGCTTAGGAAGGAAAGAGGCTGCCTGGATCTCACAAAGGGGAAAATAAAACGGCCTCAGCTGGAATGGGCTTCCCCAGCCATTGGAAGCTGCTCTCCAAAAACCTCAGTGTCGTCCCTGGGTCTTCTCCCTGCTGACCACTCTGCCATGCCCCATGCGTGTGGCTGCAGAGGATTTCCAGCCATCACAGAGCCCCTGCTTTCGTCTGTCAGCATCAGTAGTTCCTAAAAGAGCTTGTAGAAAACAGCCACAACAACTAATAACACACAGTTCCTGACTTCAAAGAGCTTTCAATAGATAAACATGCATCCAATCCACTCTTGCACTTTGCTGCCTTATAGGGGCCAAGTGCTAGGGGACAGAGAGATTCACTCCAACTTGGAGGTTCTTGGAAAGAAGAGGCATTTGAGGTCTTAAAGGATAAGTTAGCTTTCAAGAGGGGGAGACGGGCAAGGAAGGGTATCCCGGGTGAAGGTGGCAACAAAAGCAGACCGTGGTATGCAGAAAAGGCAGAACATGTTTGGTGTGGCTGGGACACAGGGTACAGCATGTTGAAAGTGAGCTTGTAGTGGGAGTAAGGCTAGGGAAGTCATGTGGGAGAGACCATGGAGGGCCTGAAATGGATTAATACGGAATTTAGAACCTTACTAGAGGCAATAGGGAGCCATTGATAGTGTTTGAGGCAGAGAGTGACATGACTAGAATTGCATTTTAGAAAGAGGGCTGTGGCAGTGTGTAGTAGATGGGAGAAAACGGAGGCAAGAGAATTGGGGGAAGCTCTTGAAAGACTCCAACAAGAAGAGAAGTAGGGATTTGAATTAGTGAGCATGTTGGCAACCTTGTAAAGATGACCATTCAGGATAAGAGATGTTTTCACCCATTGATCCAAATTCATTTAGTGTTCCTTTCGCCTGAGGAAAGGCTGAGCCAGAATATTTCTGGTAAATCATTTTGCCCGAGCACTTCTGTTTTTGCCTTAAAGTATCTTCTGAAGTGACCTTCCCACTGGCCAGACAGGGCTCTTGGTTGAGAAGTGAGGAACAGGAAATGAACAGCCACAGCTCAGGACAGGCCCTGCTAACAGAGCCATGCCCAGCACGCTACAGAGCATGGAGAAGGAGTAGCTGGCTGCTGTGTGTGTCAGGATGGCACAGAGGGCACTGTGAGTGTGTGAATGTGTGTGGGGAAGGTGGCGTACGTTTGTGTACGTGAGTGGGGGTATTTGGAAGACAATATGGGTGTGTATGTACATAGGGGAAGGAGATTATGGATATCTATGTATCTATTAAGGGTATAGATGTGTGTGTCTATGTGTGAATAGGGTGTGTGGTGTGTATGCATGTGTATCTTTGTGTGTGCATGTGTGTGTATACAGAAGGTGTGTATGTATGCATCTGTGTAAAGAGAGAGAGAGAGAGATTGAGAGAGAGAGAGAGAGAGAGAGAGAGAGAGAGTGTGTGTGTGTGTGTGTGTGTGTGTGTGTGTGTGTGTGTAGAGGGTCAGCAAGCAGAAAGACCTCCCGGAGAGGCCAGCACTGAGTCTGGAAGAATGAGGAGCAGTTCAGTGAGTGGGAGAGCAGGGCGGGTGATCCAGGAAGAGGGAATGGGTGTGTGACGACAGGGAGGCGTGAATGAACGTGGTATGTTTGGGGCATGGTGACAGCAGAACAGAGAAGGGAAGAAGGGGAAAAGATGGAGTCAGTTTGGTACCACAGTAGAGGGTCCTTCCTGGACACCTTGGCACCTCGTTAGCATTCTAGGTTGGTGCCCAGTCTTTTGGTGGAATGGCAGTAGCAAGAGGGTAGTATTTCTTGGGTGGCCCAGGAAGAGGTCTGACAAGGCCACACCTGAACTGGCTGCATGAGTGTTTACAAAACAAACACATGTTGGAGGGATTAAAAAAACACATTGTGTTCTCAGGCTGAGCTTGGAGTGACACATATATAATATTCAAGGAAAGAGGGTGGGAGCAAGCCGGAGCCTGTGGCAAAAATGGGCTGGATTGATTCCTCTAACCTCAGAGGACTGGTCTCTGAGGCACCTCCAGAATTAGCTGCTCCTTGCAAGCCTCTCTGCTAAATTGCACCCCCTGCCTTCCACCTGCCTCTACTCTCCCCACGACCCTAAGGCAAGTGTCTCTAACATCTACATCCTTGAGCATGAGAAAATTCAGCACAACCCACTACCACGGCCCCAAAGCGTCTACTTGTTCCAGACTTTAACTAGAGCAGATCTCCTTAGCAAAAGGGTATCCTTCTTCAGTCAGGAGGAGGGGGATGTTGAACGGGACCCTGAGAGTTGTCCATGGGGCTGAGGAAGCCCAGTTGAGGAAGGCGCAGTGTGAGCCCGGAGGTGAGACCATCTCAGTTTGGGGTTCAGCCACGCCTGGTGGAGGGGACACAGACTTGGCAGTCAGCCACTCGCTGGCCATGTCCTTGAGCAAGGCATTCCAACTCTTTGGCTCTGAGCTTCCTAAGACAGGAATCCTAAAGGGACAACAGTATTGAGTTACTGGGGCTCATTCAGCAAATCTGTCTTTCTGTTATGTGCCAGGCACTGGACTCCATCAGGGAACAAAACAGATGAAGGCCCCTGCCTAGGGGAGCTTTCTTTCTGTAGCGAAGAGACCGATAGAAAATAAGCAATAAGCATAGTAAACGACTGGGTAATGGAGGGTGGTAGAAGGAGATAATATATAGAGAAGAGAGAGGAGCCGGGCGGGGGAATGGAGAGGCTGGGGAGGTGAACACCATGATATGAAATACAGCTGCCAGGGGGAAGAAGTTAGGCAGAACTTGGCATGCACCAGGCAGGAGACGGTGTGGCTGAGAGCTGGAGTGGGGGTCTGATGACGCCAGGAGATGGCTGTGCCTGCCACTCAGAGGCTTCTCAATCCTTCAGAATGGTGACCAGGCTCCCAGCCTGGCTCAGTGTCTCAGCGATGGGAGGTGGGTCTCACGGGCCTCATTCTACCCTCTGGAAAGTGTTCAGTGTCTTCCAGCCACCCTGTAACCCTCCTGGAGACTGACTGTTGTCCCAGGCATTTTTATTTCTCTGTACTACCCACCAGAATCATGGTGCTCCTCTAGCCTGGCTGGCCTGCACTTTTGTCCTCCCTAGTGTCTTGAGCCCCCCGTCCCCATCCCAGAGAAGAGGAATCCTCCCCGGGACCCTGGGCAAAGCAAACAAGCCTTAGAGATCATTTAATTTAACCCCCGTCCTTTTACATCTGAAGGGAAGAGACAGGCCCAGGCCAAACTCTTTAGTTGAGGCCCGCATCAGTGCTCACCTGCACCCTGCTCTGGTTCCTGAGCTGGGCCCGTTGCCTTTCGTTTCTCCAACCGCAACCTTTCCACCAAACAGCTGCCAGAGTGATTTTTCTACAATACAGATTTGCTCATGTCGCTTCACCATTCCCATAAAATGAAGCCCAAACTCCAGAGTATGGCATGCCAGGATGGCCACAAGGTGCCCTGCCTACTTCCCCACCCTGCCCGTGCCACACTGAGCCCTTGTATCAGCCCCCCCTGCTTGCACTCACACTGTTCCCTCCACTCGGAATGTCCTTCCTGCCACTGATACCCACTCACCTTCAAGATTCAGCTGGGGTATCGCCTCTTCTATAACCTTCGCTGAAGCCCACTCCTCATATCTCGGAATCTAGCAGCACTTTTCTCATGTCCCATTACCTTCATTTCTACCACTCAAACCTCCAATCTCCATTTTGGCTGGACTGGATACCATTTTAGTTTTTGTTCATCAAATACACTTTCCTAAGGTTTCAAGTTACTTTGTGGGGTTTTGGGATTGTTTGTTTGTTTGTTTTTGAGAGACAGAGCAAGAGCAGGGGGAAGGGCAGAGAGAGGGAGGCACAGAATCCAAAGCAGCTGGGCTGTCAGCACAGAGCCCGACGCGGGGCTCGAACCCACAGACCGCGAGATCATGACCTGAGCCAAAGTCAGAAGCTTAACCGACTGAGCCACCCAGGCGCTCCTCGTGTTACTTTGTTTTGTTAAGGATTTAGGTACTTCTCAGTTCTCATGCGCTGGTGTTTGACAGAATCACAGTTTTTAGCACAGCAATGAAGCAGTGCTAAAATGTAGAACAATCACAGCTGCAAACCATGTCCTATGGGCCTAACCCGCCCGCTGCCTCCTTTTTATAAATAGTTTTATTGGAGCATGTGTTTATGTATTGTCCGAGACTTCTTTGAATTACAATAGCAGAGTTGAGTAGTTGTGAGAGACCATGAGGCCCGCACAGGTAGAAATGTTTACTACGTGTCCCTTTTCAGAAGGCATTCACTAGCCTGGAAACTCGTAAGGGCAAGGACCGAGTCTCCCTGGAACATGAAAGGCGCCTGGTAAATACTTTCGAATCGGTGGTGAGTGATGAGTGCTGACAAATGAACAGTGCACATGTCCCATAACACAAGTGGAGCAAGGCAGCCACAGGGTGTGGGTTTTCAGGAAGGAGGATTTGGAGGCACCTACTGTGGGAGGCGGGGACCATGGATTAACCCAGGGCTATCTCCTGCCTCTCTCTTGAGCGAAGAGTGGTTGCCTGGCCTCAGAAAGGCACTGAAATCTGAGGCCTGTGAAGAATGGAAACCTCCTCCCACCCAAACTGGTTTGGGTTTGCAGTAGACCTTGGGCAGGCCAGCTTTGAGAGAACCCAGGGGTGAGCTCCAGCTGCCCCGGTTAGGACCCCACTGCTGTAGTAACTCCAGCAGGAAGTCCTGAGGGCCCCTGCAAGGAGTTGCACGCGGAATAGGGCAGTGACAGCCTGACATTCTGCCTCCTCAAGGAGGCAGGCAGATGGTAAAGGAAAGAAATAAGGAAAGTTGATTGGAACATCTCAGGGAACAGGTCTAATGGAATTGCATTTTTTATTAAAAAAAATTTTTTTTAGGGTGCCTGGGTGGCTCAGTTGGTTAAGGGTCCAACTTCAGCTCAGGTCATGATCTCAGGGTTAATGAGTTTGAGTCCCACATTGGGCTCTGCACTGTCAGTGCAGAGCCTGCTTGGGATTCTCTCTCTCTCCCTCTTTCTCTGCACCTCCCCCACTTGTTCTCTCTCTCTCTCTCTCTCTCTCTCTCTCTCTCTCTCTCTCAAAAATAAATAAACTTAAATTTTTTTTTGAGAGAGAGACAGCAAGAGAGACAGAGTGCAAGTAGGGGAGGGGCAGAGAGAGAGGGAGACACAGAATCTGAAGAAGGCTCCAGGCTCTGAGCTGTCAGCACAGAGCGCGACCCGGGTCTCAAACTCAAGAACCACGAGACCATGACCTGAGCTGAAGTCGGTCGCTTAACTGACTGAGCCACCCAGGCACCCTTGAAATTTATATTAAAGAAAAAGTTAGAATGAGGGAACAGGTGCTGATTTGGTGGGGGAAGTTACAGAAATGAGTTCAGTTTTCCAAACGTTTCATTTCAAAGGGGCCCAATCTCCACACAAAGGCAGTGTCTTGACACATGCTCTAGTTCATGAGTCATCAACAGTATAAAGCAAAGGTCAGCAAACTCCAGGCCGTGGGCCAATCCTGACCAATGCCTGTCTTTGTAAATAAGTCTTCATTAAGATATCGCCTCATCCATTCAGGTACATATTCCCTATGGCTGCCTCTGCTCTACACCATCAGGACCGAGTAGTTGCAGCGTGGCCAGAGAGCCTTAAACACACACCATCTGGCCCTTTACCCAACACATTTGCCGACTCTGATCTAAAGCCTAGCAAAGGGCCCAACCCAATAAATATGGGTCAAATGGCTGAAAGTGTGCATGAGTACATGGTCTCTCATTGAGAGAATAACCAGGCAGTCTGATCACCATGTTCAAGGCAAGGTAGTGACTTAAGCAAACATCAGGTCAGAGTATTTAAGTTCCTAAAGTTCAAGCTAGTAGAAGGTAAAACAGGGCCATGTTTTTAAGATGGTGGCCAAGAATCGCCAAAGCCACGTATGGTCTTTAGTCAGTGTGGTCAATGCAGATGACCTTTGGGGATGTGGGGTCATAGTGATATGGACAGTTCCACTGCCTGCCTCTGTCTTCAGGCCTGGGGTGGCCTCTAGGCCAGCTCCACCTGGTTCAGCAAATGCCTCCTAGTTTAAAATGGCCTCGGTTCTATACAACCAGGATCCACAGTCCATCTCAAATTGGGGATCCCAGAGGAGATCTAGGTCATCAGGAAAAAGGTCTGGGTCAGCTGGGAGGAGTTGGAGCATGGCTACAGATGTGCAGGTCTGGGTCCCAGACCCACAACTGGAGACACCGGCCTGCAGAGGTGAGTCAAGAAAGGAGACAGCATGAAACAGGAAAACACGGGGACAACAGTGGAAAGGACTCCTGAGCAGATAGTGGGGAGAAAAAGGACATTTCTTGGGATAAAGAGACCGGATGTAGTTTTCATGCTACATGAAACATGCCATGCTGGAAAGGGCTCACTGAAATGGTGGAGAATGAATAGAATGGATTCTTTTCCTTATTCATTAATTCATTCAGTGCCTACAAAGTGTCCAGTTCTATGCTGGGTGTTAAAAATGGATGCAAGTAATTTATCTAGGAGCTCATCACCTGGCGTAGGGCAGGGAGGATACAAACCATGTCCTTTGTGGTCTCTGGTGGACTGGACGCTGGGGCTGGAGGTGCTATGGTGTAGCAGTCAGCATAGAGGAAGGGGGGAAACCTGGTGGGGACAAGATGGACTCCAAGGGACCTGTTGAGATTGGCCCGATGGATACTAAGAAGAGGACAAAGGATGTTCCTGGCACGGAACAGCATGTGCAAAGCTGGGTGAGAGAGAAGGAAGAGGTGGAGAAGGGAGAAAGGGAGAGACAGAGAGAGACTTGGAGAACTGTAAGTGGTTCTGTGTGGATTGATAATTGCAGAGTGAAGCAGAGATGGAAGGTGAGTATCTTTGTGGCCAGACCCTGAAGGTTTTGAATGCCATGTCCAAAGGGCTTTACTTAGGAAAAAAGCCACTGAAGGATCTTTAAGCAGGGAAGTCACCTGATGGGAGGAGAATTTCAGAAAGACTATTGATGGGGAATAGGGCTAGAAGAGAGAAGCCAGGATGGGACAGCATATCCCTTCCTTTGGGCCTCCCTCTAATGTCACCTCCTCAGACAGGCCTCCCATGACCACCCCATCTGAAATAGAACCCCTACCATTCCCCATGCCTTTAGCTTTATAGTTCTTCATAATGCTTATCTCTACCTGACTCAGAACCTATGTGATATGCATTTATTTGTTTGTCTCTCCTCACTAGAATGCATATTTCCGGAAAGCAGAAACTCTGCCTATTTTGTTCACAGCTGTGTCCCCAACACCTAGAAAAGCATCTGACACATGGTAGGCTCTCAAATTCTATCCTAACTTTTTTTTTAAGTTTACTTATTTTTGAGAGACAGAGAGAGCAGGGGAGGGGCAGAGAGAGAGGGAGAGAGAGAGAATCCCAAGCAGGCCCTGCACCAGCCGTGCAGGGCTCGATGCAGGGTTCGAACCCCCAAACCGTGAAATCATGACCTGAGCCGAAACCAAGAGTCGGACGCTTAACCACCCAGGTGCCCCTATGTGAACTTTCTGAGAAATAGAAAACTTAGCTGTGACAGTAGGCAGCTCACATTTGGGTTCGCCCTGAAGTGACGATGAGCCACTTTGAAGGTCAGTGAAGTGACCCCACACCTGTGCTAGTCTGTATTCCAGGGCTCTGGAGCTCCCCTGGCAGGCTAATGGCTCTGCAGACCCTGACAGCCAGGTACTGCAAAGATCCCTTTGTGTCAGCTGTCCCTGAGGCCTAGGGGCTGGCAGCTTTCTGGCGCCGGGGTGTCATGTCAGCAGCTTATAACACAAAACACTGCCAGGGAGCGTGCAACTAGCCACTGAAGGCCCTGGGTGTGAAATCACAGATAAAAAATATTTATTGAGCACCACTTGTGTGTCAGGCATAGTCCAAGGTATACTCCCTATGCTGATGCCACAGAGTAGGTATTATTATCCCCATTATACAGACGAAAAGCTGAAGTTCAAGATGATTAGGTGATTTACCAAGATCGCAGAGTAGGAATTATCAGAGCCAAGGTATCAGATCCCACTTTTGACTCCAATGCTTCTGCTGTGTTCTGCTCAGGCACGTAAACTGAAATTGCTGATCCCAAACCAGCCCCAGCACCCTGGGCTCCGATGGCCTCAGCAGCGTCTTCTCGTGTCTCCCTGTGGTAAACAGACCCTCAGCCCCTCTCATCCAGAGAGACTCCTCTTGACTTCTGAGGAAGATGCCAGGAATCCCGGGTGGGCAGGGACAACTTGGTAAATGAAAAGGAGCCGCTGGGGAGAAAGAACTTTCCCTGTATCCTCTTCTGAAGGTGTTTGGGGCCAGGGAATTAAGCAGACAAAAGACAGATGAGCAAGAGAAAAGACAGGTTTTCATTTACATAGATATGGGGGTTCACAAAGAAATGTGACTCAGAGGCAGTTAGAATTGGGGCTTATATGCCCTCTTACTAAGGGAAGGAGTGAGGAGAAGGACACTTACAGAAAAAAAAGTGGCCCCTTAGAAGTGGGGGGAGGGGAGAGAGAACATTTACCAGAAAAACAAATGACTTTTAGGAAACATAAATGAGGCCTGAGGAGAATGGATGGGAGATACGACAGTTTTGTGACCATGCTTGTTTAGGTATGAAGTGCTTATCTGGGGTGGTAAGAATCAATATTTCCTAGCTGTTCTGGGGGAAGGGCTTCGTGACAATTTTGAATTCTTTATGAAGCAATGTTTTCAGGCAGATAAGAGGTTTCAGGAGCTCAGGTGCCTTCCCTTCACAATAATTTTTATTCCGCTGGACCTCTTTGAAGCAGTGAGAGGTCACGCTGGGCTCAAAAGCATAGGCCACCTTCAAGGACCCCTGGAAACTAACCAGTGAAACATTTTGGCAAATTAAGGTAATGTCTATAGCCTTACTCTGTGGCAGTGACATAAGGGTTTGTTTTAGGTTGGGTTCTGTGTTTTGAGTACAGGGAATATGGTAAGGCTGGATGTGCCCAGCACGATCTTTTATAGGAAAGTGACGGCAGAGGTTTGGTGAGACGCTTGCCCTCTCCTGGCTTTGCTGAAGCTCTGTCGCTGGCATAGGACATGGCAACAAATCTTTCCTCCGGCCACCTTCCTGAGAACGGGTGCACAGGGTACACAGAAGGGGTGTGAATGGTCTGCCCTCACAAAACATTGCTTCCCTGTAGTCCAGCCCACCTTTCTCCACCTGCCCGATGGCCAACAGTGCCAGTGATTGTGTTTCTGGCTTGGGAGTGAGTTCTGAGGTCTTGAATGCTTCAATACAGCTCTGGCAGTCTTCTAAAGGCACCAGTGACAGCAGCTCAAAAGAAGAGGTTGAGAGAAAAAGAACAAAGCAGCCAGGGTTGGAGAGAATGAGTGAAACCTCCCTGGCTTTTGGATCGCAGACTGTGGGAGTCTGGCTGAACCCCAGGAGACGTGAAGGGTCAAAGTCTAAGCCAGGGTTTATGTTACTGGCTTGCTAACCCTAAGCCAGGGTTTATGTTACTGTAGACATTACAGCTTCTCAGTGTTTGAGAGGGGAAAGCTCCTGGAGAGGCACAAGGCCAGCCCTCAGCTTCTCCTCCCCATCAGGACTCCTTTTCCTAAACCAGGTGGCTCACCCACAGGTGTCCCCCAGCCCCCTCCTACCTCCCTTGCCTTCCTGACACATGGCCAACTCCTTCTCATCCTCTGGGGATCAGCTTCAATTTCCCGTTTCAAAGGGACACTCTACGGTCACTCTAAGTTGCCCAGCCCTCTCTATAATCCCTGTTGTGATAGTCTGTTCGTTTCCTTAAGAGCTCTTTTTTAAATGTTTATTTCTTTTTGAGGGGGGTGGGGGGGGAGACAGAGAGAGGGACAGTTTTGAGGGACAGAGAGAGGTGGGGACAGAGGATCTGAAGCAGGCTCCAAGCTGACAGCAAAGAGCCCCAGCTCATGAACCATGCATGAGATCATGACCCGAACCGAAGTCAGACACTTAACCGACTGAGCCACCCAGCTGCCCCAAGAGCTCTTATCACAAGTTGTAGTTAAATATGTTTCTTATTTATTGTCTGTCTGCACTTCTAAACTAAGAGCTTCAAAAAAAAGGAAGGACCAGGTGTGAGCCAGCCGTGTTCCGCCAGCACTTAGCACTGTGCCCGGCATGGAAGGGGTAGGTATTCAGTACTGCGGATTCACTGCGTCACTGAGTGAATGAAATGCGAGCTCTGCCTTACAGCAGCAGTCCTCACATTTTAGAACCAGGAAGAATTACCTGGGGAATCTTATTAAAATTCAGATTCCCAGGCCATACTTCTTGAGATTCCAATTCAGTAGGTCAGGAGAGGGGCCCAGGAATGTGCATCTTTTAAAAATTTTTCTTCTAGAGAGAGATAGAGAGCACAAATTGGGGGAGGAGCAGAGGGAGAGGGAGAGAGAGAGAATCCCAAGCAGGCTCCACATGCAGCGCAGAGCCCAACACAGGGCTTGATCCCACAACCCTGGGATCATGACCTGAACTGAAATCAAGAGTTGGACACTCAAACAACTGAGCCACCCAGGCGCCCCAGGAATGTGCATCTTTAATAGGTACTCCTGGTGAAGCTGACACGGGCACATCGAGGCAGACCCGCTGCATGGTTTTGCCTCCACTGCAGAGACATGGCTGAGAAAGAAACTTTCACCACTTGCCATTTCTTTTACTTCCTGTCTGTTAAGCACATAAAGTCCAAAAGTGCATGCACTGGAGCTGAGGGAGCTGCAGAGAGAGGGCGGAGGGGTGAAAGGAGAAGGCATGTGATTATTATTATTATTAGAAACTAGAAGCAAACACTAGAGTTAATAATGTACTGCTATTACCCAGCATACAGGTAGCCATTGTTTACATGCTTTCATTAGCTCAGCAGACTCACCCACCAGTGACCTAGGCGCTGACCTTGGTATTGGGGATGCACTGATTAATAAGACAAAGGACCTGACCTCAGGGAGCATCCAGCTTGGTAGTGGAGGCAGGCAGATCAGTGATGTGTTGAGAACAGTAAAACCCACTAAGAGTAAGAGCAACATGTTCGGGCAGCTCTGGGAAGGGGCAGTCAAGTTGCTCCACAGAGGAGGATGCATTAGAACCAGACTTGTTCAGCTGGGGCTTACTAGGCCAGGAAGACAGACTAGTATAGGGCCAAGATCAGCACCAATTAGCAATGACCACAGTGTAGACTCCATTTGGGAGAAAGCAGCAAGAGATCTGTCTGAAGAGATGGAGAGCATTTTCCAAGGTCAGCCTTGACCTCCTCAGGGGTTTTCTGAAGCCAGCCCACAAATTCCATCCAGGCCAGGGCAGGGTTTTCTCGTGTCTGTCCAAGGTTTAGAATTTTTTAATTGGAATATTTTAAGGAAAAGAATCCTCCTGCTTGCTGCTGCTTTCACCATGCCTTACATTCAACCCTCTTCTTACATCAAGTCAGCGGCCCAGCCCCAGAAGACACTTAGGGCTGCCACTCTTTCTAGGAGAGGGGGTTCAACAGAAAGCAGAAATCAGAGTAGGAATGTGGTCCCCTGTGCGGTTTTATGAAAATCAGTCTGGTGATATGTGGTAGGCAAAATATAATTGGAAGATGAAAGAATAGCCAGGAACTTCCTCAATAGCCTGGCCCAACTTTCCCCATATTTTCTTGACTCTGTACCCTCAATATACATAGAAATCACATACGTGTCTCATGTCCTAATACAGTATGGGTGCAAGTAATGATTCTGTACCCACCTCCAACGTGTGGGTTTTTTCCCCACACCAACAAGCAATTCTCCAACATCAGCTGGATGTCCTATAATCCAACTCAATTCTGAGACTATCTACACAGAGAAAGCATCAGATCCAACAGGTTAAGGGCTCAGTCCCACCAGACTGCTCCACCCTCAACTTCAGATGCCAATCACAAGTGCAGGTGGCCCATCACCTGTGCTTCTGACCAACCAGCATGTAGATCAGAGGCTCTAGTGACCTTGGTTCTAAAGACCTTGGGTTCGATTAATTTGCTCACAAAACTCAGAAATATTTTACTTACTAGATTACCAGTTTATTATGAGGGATATAGCTCAGGAACAGCCGGATACAAGTGATGCACAAGGCAAGATACGGGGAAGGGCACAGAGCTCCCATGCCCTCTCCGTGCCCACCACTTTCCTGGTACCTCCATGTGTTCACCAAGGCAGAAACTTTCTGAACCCTGTCTTGTTGAGATTTTATGGAGGCTTCATTACTTAAACATAATTGATCGAGTCATTAGCCTATGGTGGTTGATTCAACCTCCAGCCCCCTCTGCCCTCCCTGGAAATAGTGGGTGGGACTGAAAGTTCCAATCCTCGAATCACCTGGTGGCCTCCTCTGGCAACCAGCCCCCACCCTTAGGTGACCCAGGGGCATTCCAAAAGTGACCACATTAACATAACAAAAGACATAGTTATTACTCTCATCACCGGGAAAAATCACAAGAATTTTACCTCCGGGCCAGTAAGAAGGACAAAGACCAAATATGTATTTCATATTACAAATCACAATACCATAGTTAAGTCATAGAAAGAAGAATTTAAATGAATGAGCTAAGGATAAAATAACACTTCTTTTAAGGCTTTTATTTTGTTAATAATACAAAAAAACCTTTTCACTGAAAGGAATTATTACGAATGCTGATGTTTTTAGTGAGTGCTATGTGGTTGATATGTTTTATTATGTTTGTGCTATCTTCATATTAACATTTTGCAGTTCAGTATTTAGAAGATCCGGTTTTCAGTGCAAATTACTTTGATGCTTGATTCTTATAGCTTTCAGAATTGAAAAAAGATACCACAGTAAGGAACAGACATCCAAATGAAAAAAGTGCTTCATTGGCTGTGCTTACTAAAATATTAATGTTTTAGTCTTCCTCACCAATTATACAAAGGCTTTTGTTTAAATCCAGCTGGCAAATTTCCATTTTTTCTTGATGTCCATCAGTTGTTCTTGTGTATTTTATATTTTTAACCAGAAGGTTTGAAAACCACCCGAACTCTTCATATGGAAGATGTTTAATTAAGCTGGGCATTAGGTAGGCCAAGCATCAACACTACCAATTTCTTGCTGTTTGCCTCTGTTTGCATTATTAATGCTATCTTCTCGAAGTAGTTTCCTCTGGCGGGACTCATTTTTAAGCATGTATCTATTTCTTCAGGGTTTATTTAGTGAAAACAAATCATAAATTCATTTAACTTGGCCCACCTGCCCTGCAGAAGGTCAAGTTACACAGAAAGCAAAGGAGTGGGTGCCAAGCCCTCCAAGTTTAGAGCCCCTGCTCTATCTCAGGCCAGTGTTTCCAGGCTGATTGGTATGTGACTTTGGCATGTGACCTCGGATGGCCTGACTGACAGAGCAGTGAGTGGCCAGTACCCATCACATAGTAAATACTAGAAAATGCAAGGTCCTTCCCATTGTTTGAAGTTCTAGAAATTCTAATATTTTCTGCCCACACTTCAGAGGCTCATCTTGCACAGGGCCTGGTGCCTGCAGGTCTCTTTTAGGACACCTCAGTCTCCAAGGTGAGGAGATACAGATGAGATAAACGAGACAGTATCTGGAGTGGGGATCGGTTGATGGGGGGGCAGGGAATAAGGAGATCCAGGATGTCTAGAGTTTCCAGCGGGGTTGGCAGGGTTGTGGGGTGTTCATTCTGACAGACAGCATTTCCTGGGATCACAGGTGCTTGGTGGCCTTGTTCCAGCATGGCCTCCCAGGCCAGAGGAAGATCCAAAGGCTGGCTCTGTCCCCTGCTTCACTTGAACTCTATTCCTCTGTTCTCCCCAGCCCCCACCCCAAATCATTGAATGAACATGTGAGGCAAGCAGCGGGCCCAAAATCCTAAGACCTGGGTTCCAGTCCATACTTAGTAGCTGGGTGACTCTGGGCACAGCTTTCTCATCCACAAAATGAAAATGAAGGAACGAACCCTGCTTGCCTCACAGGATTTTAATGCGGCTCAAGTAAGACAAGGCACAGGCACGTGTGAAGGCTCTGAAAACTACAAAGCACCATATAAACGGATGGCATTATTATGATTTAATAGTATCTTGTGTGCATGGTGATTGATGCACCAGGCAAGGCATACTCCCTCGCTCCGGCCTTTGTTTTTCTGGGACACATTCTAGGAGGGTGTGCAGCTATGTGGTGTAGGAGGCAGCCACCGGCATGAGTAACCCATGGGCAGTGTGTCTGCATAGCTGAACATCCTAAAATACCACTGACCTCAGGCATCCTGAGACTAGAGGTCACACTTGGAAGCTAGGTGGCTTGGATGGTACAGAGGCTGCTGGGGGTTCTGGAGCCAAGGAGCAAGGCCAAGACCACTGGAAGCAGGACTTGGCTTCCATGGAAACTCCCTACTCTGGGCATTTATTCCTTCAGTTGTTCTGAAAGAAATCTAAGAAGCTGGCACGAGATTCAAGCATGGTTTGAAACCGGGAGATAAAACCCCTTATCGTACCTACTTTGGTAATTTGAGTTTTGGCTTGCCCTGACCCCAGGTATAGTCAGTCTATTAACATATTTACCGGATGCCCACACAGAAGGATAGTACAGACCCACACAATGAAAGCACTACAATCTGATTGGGAAGATTGAATACAGGATAAATGGATAATAGATAGATAATAGATGACAAATTAATGATAGTGATGAGAAATATGATAAATTCATGATAGATATAGACAGATACTGGATGGAGGATTGGACAGAGAAGTATAAACATGAAACGATACTAACATCAGAATAAAAAGAACAATTTAGTGAGTACCTACAATGTGCCAGGTAGCTTCAGATATGCCCTTACAGCTGTCCTTGAATTCTTTTTTTTAAATTTTTTTAACATTTATTTATTTTTGAGAGACAGAGTGTGAGTGCAGGAGGGGCAGAGAGAGAGAGAGGGAGACACAGAATCCAAAGCAGGCTCCAGGCTCTGAGCTGTCAGCACAGAGCCCAACGTGGGCTTAAACCCGCAAACCGTGAGATCATGACCTGAGCCAAAGTCAGACACTCAACTGACTGAGCCACCCAGGAGCCCCTGTCATTGCTGAATTATTCAGCAACACTGCAAGAAACCATCATCTCTGTTTGTCAGAAAAGGAAACCGAGGTCCAAAGAGGCTTAAGTAACCTGCCAAAAGCCACCCAGCCGGCCCGTGTTCTTTCATCTAAGTCTCACTGTTTCTGAGTCATAGGACACCCCACTCCCACCCCAGCCCCAGCTCTGAATTGTCTTTGTTACTTGTGAGCCTTTGTTTTATGTGAGAACATCTTGGAAACTCTGAGAAAAGCCACAAACCACTTTCCATTCAAGGAGAACCTGAAAACCAGCTCCTCAACCAGGCCTGTTTCAGCTGCCTTCAGGGTTCCCAGGTGAAAGCAAGGCCTCTCCGGAGAAACCAAAGAGCTTTCTCTTCGGGCGCACAGAAATGTTTGCAAGGCAGGCCAGGCTCTGGGGCACACTAAGGAAATTGACTTGGAGCCAGAGGCTTCTATGGGGCACCGCACGCCGATGCCCACCCGTTCAGTCCTACCTCCTTTTACTCCTAGCAGCTTCATTTGCTCCCTCTCCTACCTCTCTCCTGTCTCACCCCCTTCTCACCTCCAAGACCAGCTGGGGCAGGGCAGGAGCTTGGCCACCATGTCAGGAGGGCAGGAGGGCCTCAGGGCTTCCTGCCACAACCTATGCTCTCTCCATCAGACAGACTCCTGGCTCCTGGCTCTCTCAGGGTGCAAAGCCAAGCCTCTGGGAAATCCCTTGTGCCTTCCTATGGGGCTGGAGCCAGGAGTGAGTTTCGGGGCCACTGGTTATGGTGACAGGGAGAATTCAGGAGTGCATGCACACTGTTGAAGAAGTTCTGTTAGGAGGTTCGATGGAGTATGGAGGACGGATGCTCCTAGAGGGACTTCACAGTGAGTTGAAGAATCCTCTGTGTGAGGGACAGAGATGGTGAAAGAGGAGACAGGGACAAATCTAGCCAGTCCCTCCCACCTCTTTCTGCGTTGGCTAGTTCAGCCTCTGTCCTCCATTCCCTTGGCCCCGATATCTCTTTTTGAAACTTTCCAGCCTGGAAAGCAGGATGTTCTCAGATCTGCAAGTGTCCTTTTACATAGACTAGGCTTTCTGATGGTTTCAAAGGTGCTCTTAAAATGCACAACAAGGAATCAGAATTTTAGAAATGATTAAGTTCTATCTTCAGAATGGGAGGCTGAGAACTAAGGAGGTAAAGTGGCTTGTCCAAGGTCATATGTGCTGCTAACTCCTGCTCCGTGATACCAGGATAGAGGTGTCGTAAAAATTTAGAACCTCCCTCTGAAAGGGACTCCTCTTCCAGGCGTGGTGGGTGCAGTCACCCACTGTATTTGACTTCCATGGGTCTTTGATCTTTGCTGGCTGTGGTCCAGGAGCTCAGCTGAGACACCAACTCAGAATCAAACTCCTGGCAGCCAATAGCCATAGCAGGAGCTGAGTGATTCCCACAGACAGCCAGGACCAGGTCAGAGCTCCACCCAGGGGAGGAGCTGCGGGAAGCCCCGCCCACTGGCCTGCCTAGCCGGTCCTGCAGCTCTGTCTACCCCATGGAGTGAGCCACTCCATCAGAGAGTGGCCTGTGCCTGCATCCAAGGAGTCAGGACTGAGGATGAGGAGACTCTTGGGGACCCAGAAGATCATGTCCTGCCTGAATGCCCAGCCTGAAAGCCTGAAGGACCTGCCCTAACAGGGCCTCAGCAGCTGCCTGGTAAGAGAATTGCTGGCCCCTCTGGTACTTGGAGGGAGGAGAGGGAAGGAGATTCAGATACAAGCTGTGCTGGGAGTGAGGGGAGGGGCCCTCGCCTAGAATTTGCTAAGCACCTATCCACTGCTGTCTGAAGAACTATTGATTACTCTCCCATTTCATAGTGGAAGAAACTAAACCTCAGGGAGAAGTAATATAGTCTCCGAGTCAGTGGAAGAGCCGAGATGACAGCTCCTCTTGCCTGACCTTCCTTTCTGTGCTGCAGACCAGGCCCCCACCACACAACTTCACCTGCTGTGATTTTCTTAGGGAGGGCCCAAGGCAATAATCCCTTTCCTCACCTCAACCTAATTTGGGCTCCACTCCTGCTTCCCAGCAAATGATTCTGTCTGTGCTGAAGTGACAGAAGTCAGGGAGCTGTGCCTGCGTGAGAAGGAGGCTGGGCATGACGCTTTTGGGGCTCACTGTCTATGTGATGGGGATTCTGGGAATGGGAGCAGAAACCTGCATGTACTGCAATTACCTCTGCTTCTCAGAGCCAATCCAGAGAAAGCTGCCATCTGCCACGTAGGTGACCCTGAAGTCCTGTGTGTGACCCCGTCCTTCTGGAGGTGATACCAAAATGAGTGCCCTCAAGAGGATGCTGTAGTCAGCTCATACCGTGGGTGGCAGCAGGGGGTATAGAAAGAGATTGAGCTTTGGTCCTCATGGTCATGGTGGGATCAATGAAGTCCCCACAGAGGCAGAAAGGAGAGGAGAATGAAAATTAATATTTATTGAGTGTTTTCTCCTCCCGTTTGTCAGATAGGAAAGCCCAGACTCTGAAAGGTTAAATGACTCAGGTGTATCAATCCAAAGCTCAAGCTCTCTTCTAGAAGTAGAGGAGAGATCCTGGCAGAAAGCTCCTCAGAGTAGGGGAAGAGTTCATAGGCCGCCCCTACTCAGGAGCCTCCAGGAACATCGAGAGTCCCATGTTCCCCACAGGTGCGCAGGGTAGATGCAGCTGGACTCTCCAGGTCCCCTGTAGCTGTGGCGACAACCCTCAGGGCACTGCCCTCTGGTGGCTCAGTGGGTGACTCTGCTAAATGCCATTCCCATCATCTGTATCAGCACTGGTGGCTGGAGCCTTCATTCAGGCGGGTGGATACACAAATCGTCACTTGATGGTTGGCTCTATCGCCACATGAGAGGAAAACACACCAGTGCAGTTGCCATTTGGGACATACTGGAGATACAGCACTCTACCCCAGAGATGGATTTGGTGAAAGAAGGACCAGAGACAAGTGTAATCTAGTTCACTTTGGGAGCTGGGGTCGTCTTCCCAAATGCAGCGCAAAGAACAGGGTTTTGGAAGAAGACCTGGATTCAAATCATGGCACTTAACTCCTATGTGGCCTTGGCCAAATCCCTTCACCAATCTGAGATCCAACTCCAGAAATTAACACCTACTAGGCCAGATGTTCATGAGAATTAAATGCGATTAAGCACCAAACACAGCACCTATAGCACCTGAGAGCATCTAGAGGGCTTTCTCTCCCTCTCTTTTCCTCCTTAATAAAATGAGACATGCTCAGCAACCTGACAAGATAAGCAGGGACAAATGGGATCACATTTCCAGGTCTGGTGTGGGCAAAGCCTTTTAGGACATGAGATTCCTTGGGGCAGATTCAGAGGCCCAAGGCCCAAACATTCTCACTTCCTAACATAGGGCTGGGCACGGGGAAAACACGATTCAATAGGGGTCTTAGAGCTGAAGCTAGATTGTTCCCCAACTTGCCTGATAAAGTTCAATTTCACATAGGAAGAGAAAGAATTTAGGAGTATCCCAAAATGAGAAAGAAGCTAATTCAGACCAGACTAGGGAGAAGTTACAGATGGCCATGGGCTAGAGGGCAGAGACTGAGCATAAGTGGGTAGGAGAGTGTTGGTGGGCAAGCCTCCATATCTTTGCCCAGCATCTGGAGGGCTCCACCTTTCTTTGTTCACCTGGAAAAAATGCAAACACATTCTTCAAGAATCTAATGACCTTCTCTATGACTTCCATTCTGGCACTGTCCCACCCTCCACCAATGGAACTGATCACTCACTTCCTTTGCACACCATGGATCCTTTGCCTCAGCCCCTGTTACAGGACAGTCACAGGAACACTGTGTCACTTCACTGCTTACACTCCCTCTCTCTCACTAGATGGGAGCTCTGGTGGATACCTCATACATATCTGATTCCCAGAAGGAGCTTGTAAAGCCTTTGGAAAATTGAATGAGGGAATGGAGGGAATGATGCTGGGGACGGGGGAATGGACAGAGACTGGGAAGATGAACTAAAGGGAGAAAGTTTGAATATGATCATTGGTGGACTGATAATGTTGATTCATCAAAAGATGAGTGAGAAGGAAAGGGCTGGGGTACAGGAATATGAAGAAGTGCAGAGTTCTAGAACCTTACACACATGCAAAGATGCTCATTGCTGATTTTGTAACAGTAAAACATGTGGAAATAACTTAGTACCATAAGCAGGACATGTGTTATATAAATGTTGGTATGCTGATCTTACGACATACTTTGAACCATTAGGAGGAATGAAGCAGATCTGTAGGAACTGACACGGAGAGGTCTCTGACATTGGAAAAGAGCATTGTGTCATGGTGTAGTGGTTAAAAGTGATTGGGTCAGCTTGCCTGGATTCAGTCTGCCCCTCACTTGCCATACAACCTTGGGACTGCTTCTTATTCTCTCTAAGCCTCAGCTGTTTCATTTGGGAAAATGAGGAGAATGGTAGTCAGGACTTTAATGAGTCACAAGGATTTCCAAGATTCTTAGCAGAGTGCAAACATGCATTAAATATATAATAAATGTTTGCTATCATTATCAAGCAAAACAAGTAAGTAGCAAAAAAATGCATGCTATAACACCAATTTTCCTTTTTAATTGTTTTCTTCATATTTATATACATGTATATATGCGTAGATAAAACAACTGTTGACAGTTGATTGTCTCTGAGGTACAAGACTAGAGGGAAGTGAGGAAGAGCCTTTATTTTTTAGAGAAATTTTGGGTTCATAATAAAATTGTGCCCCCCACCCACCCCACACACAACCTTCCCCACTATCACATCCCCCACCAGAGTGGTACATTTGTTAAGCTGATGAACCTACAGGACACATCATTGGGACTTCTACTTTCAACTTTCTACATTTCTGTCTTCTTTTTCACTTCCACAATGAGCATGTATCCATTTTGTAGGTAAAATTATATTAGTTAATTAATTGTTGAATCATATCCTAAGCCCCAGAATGGTTAGCCTCTTGAAAGTAGCCTGGTTGACACAAGTTGCCACAGAGGAAGGGGACGAGCCACCCTGGGACTGCCTGCCTAGGTACAAGGCCAGAGCTGCACCCGAGAACCCCCACTCTGCTGTCACCATCATGACAGGTCACAGGCTCACCTGCCTGGCTGCTGGCTACTCTCTCAGAGGAACATCTGACAGTAGCTCCCAAGCCTGAGGAGGCCAGGCCCTGGGGCCATGCCTTCCCTGACGGTCCTCATGCTCACCTAACCAGCTGAACAGCTTTAGCGTGCCCAGGGAGCAGGTCTGGGAGGTTGGGAGAGCAGGCGATATCACTGGTGTGAGGCTGCCAGCCCTGGACTCAAAGTCTCCTCTGACATTCACTAGCACAGTGACCTTTCTGTGAGCCTCTGTCTGCTCATCCCAGTTCGGGATTAACCTACCCACCTCACAACGGCACTGGGACACGGAGTGAGAAGATCCGTGGGAAAGTATCTAATGTATTCCTTGCACATGGATGGTTCTTGGAAAGTCTACTTGTGTGTTTGTTTATTATTGGGAAGTTTTCATTTCCTGTCTACATGACCTGCTTAATAGACTTAGACCCTTGGATAAATGGCATAGTCGGGGTGAGTACCTAGTAGGGGATGTCCTTCCTGGCAAAGTCAAGATAAGGAGAGGGTAAGGACAGTCCTGGGGTTTCCAAAATACACAGTCCAGGATGGACTGGCTGCATTTCTGGGGCTGGTGAACTACTCTCTAAACAAGGTGTCAGCCTTTATTTGGGTTGGATTTAACATGATGATCCTCCAAAATGGAGTCATTCCTGGATGGCATGCAGGGAATGGGAGGGATAACCAAATGGTATAGAAAGAGGCTGCTCTCCACACATTTTGAAAAACTGCTGCGGCTGATGACCCACAGGACGGAGCTGGGCTTGGCAGAGGTGAGCCCTTTGGGTCACCTCTCCTGCCTTGCCCATCTGTTTTCCCAGGTGATTGCTACTTTGGCCCCTCTCTGCGTGAGCGCCTTGTCAACATGAAATACATTCTCCATTTGACCTTTGTGTGTCTGAGTCTCTTGACTCCAAGGTGAGTTTGCTGCCCTATAATGACCTTGGTCTGAATTGCTTTGAGTATGTGGTTGAAGTAGGAAGGGTGGCAGGTCATTAGTAAGAAACTAATGGCAAGACAAAGCCTAGTCTGTCCACCTCCTTGAAACACCCAGACAACACAACTCCCTGCCATTTATTCAAGCTTCCAAAATGGTCATACATGGGTGAAACATTGTGGGTTTTTTTTAAATGTTTATTTACTTTGAGAGAGAGAGAGAGAGAGAGAGAGAGAGAGAGAGAGAGAGAGAGAGAGAGAGCATGTGCTCATGAGAGATGGAGGAGGAAGAGAGAGAGAGAATTCAAAGCAGGTGCTGTGATGTTAGTGCAGAGCCTACTGTGGGGGCTTATTCCACGAACTGTGAGATCATGACCTAAGCCAACATCAAGAGTTGGGCACTTAACCAACTAACCCACCCAGGCACCCCCACTTATGTTTTTTCTAAAGACACTTGGAGGGGTTCCCAAATTACCTCAGCATTCTGAGGTATGGCAAATGGGTAATAAAATGGAATGGGATAATGACATATTAATTCAGCAGCTTAAAATTAGAGATTTCTCTCTGGGAAAGTCACCACTGGTACATGGGCACAACACACAGACATACATGCAAACACAAGCTCAAGTTTGTGTGTGTACATGCTTATTCACAGATAAGCAACACTCATCTTCTTTTCCAGGATGTGCATCCAGGGGAATCAGTTCAACATTGAGGTCAGCAGAAGTGACAAGCTCTCCCTGCCTGGCTTTGAGAATCTCACAGCAGGATATAATAAATTTCTCAGGCCCAATTTTGGTGGTAGGTCATCCTTTCTGTCCAGTACGACAATTCAAAAGAAGGAGAACAGAGACAATATGCAGAGGAGGGTTTCAGGAGATTTTAGTTGACTCCTTTTTCTGATCTACAACCTGTTAAGGATTAGCAATAATGGATGAGGACAGCAAGTGATTTTCACACTATTTTGAAGAACGTGCTTTGCTTCTCAACCTGCGAGAGGAAGAAATCCTCTTCCCAGCTGAGGAGGTGACTAGAGCCTCTAACAACCTCCTACACACTGTCTTCCTTCTACCCCCACTTCCAGTGTCATTATTTAAGGACCATGCCACCTAGTCTTCCTGCCTCCAGCCTGGTCACTCAAGGCTAACCCCCAACGGTGCCACCTAGATGACCTGCCTGGGTCCTTTTCCTGCTCAAAATACCTGCCTATGTCCCAGCATCCTCAGCATAGAGTCCAGAGCCCTTTGCGTGGCACACCAGGGCCTTCCTAGGCCAGTCTCTATCTCTGCCAGTCTCGTCTGCCCCAACTCCTCCCGCTACGCCCTGCCAGGAGTGTGCCCCAAACACCCCCTGACCTCCTTGGCTTCCCTGGTCTCCTGCCTTTGCTGAGACTGTTTATCTGCTGAGAACAGCTTCTTTCAAATTCCCTCCCTGGCAAAATGCCAATTTTTCTTCACGGCTCTAATCGAAGGCTTCCTCCTGTGAGAAGCCAGCCCTGATTCCTCTAGGCCCTATCCCCATTCTTCACACTTTACTTTGAACATACTTCCAAATCCTAGCCACTACCTGGCAATACCATCGTTGCCACTGGTTTTACATCTGTCTCAGCTTTAGGCTACAGTCTCTTGGGGGAGTCTTGCTTTATTTACCTCAGTAAAGTTACCTCACCAACCCTAGCAGCAGCTCAGTGCTTGGCATACAGCAAGTGGTCGATTAGTATTTATTGATGGCAGGAGGGAAAGAGGGAGGGATGAAACCAATAATATACCTCCTCACAGAGTCTCAGTCTCTCTGTGTCTCTAATGTCTCCTTACGCAGAGCATAAAGTGGTAGAAAGAGGTTTGGAGTTGAACAAACCTCCATTTGGCTCCTGGCTCTACTGCTTGCCCAGCACCTTAGCTTTCTAAGTCACCTCTCTATAAAGTGGGGATATATCTTCTGCCTCACAGAGAGGACTGATTGAAATGAAGTGTGTGAATAAGAACCATGGCACCTGCCATATCATCAGGATGCAGTCTATTCTAATCCCCTTTCCTTCCTGCTCCTCCCCTCACATGACAAAATTCTCTGGTCAAATCTAGGATTAGTGGGTTAGTCCACTAGAGAGCCAACACAAAAGGGAATTATCCATGCATGATATTCACTGGGGCAATATCTATGACAGAATGTGGCGTGGGAAGAGAGGGAAGCTGACCGCGGGGGAAGCAGAGAGGGAGGGAAGGAAGGTTGGGCAGAGGTGTCATAGACTACACTACGGTTCTATGTGTGTGTGGAAGGGCCCCAGAGAATCCTGGAGCCAAATTTGCCATCAGAGGAATCTCCTATCTCTGCCTCCCAGGAACAGTGTGCCTTCATAGCCCCGCCACACTCAGTCACTGGTGGGGTGCAGCCTTCGGGAAGCATGGCCTCAGAGCAAGTGCACAAACAGATTTCAGAGCACAGACCATTTTCATGGCCACACAATTAAGATTTGAGCTCCTTACGTTAACAAACCTAGGAAGGCTTCAACCTCCCCTAGTCTTCCCAGGCCCAGCAGGACACTAATGACAAACATGTGAGTCTGTACACCCTGGTTAGATCCAATTCCTCTGCCTCCCAAACCCCAAACAATAGGCCAGGATACTGCCCTTCTTGTTGCCTGTTCATAGGTTGACAAGAGGCTAGATTCTTGGGCAATGAATCTGGGGTGGACCCAAAGAGGGTGAGGCCCAGATCCACCTGGGGGGAGAAGGGGGTAAGCGGTCCTTAGTCAAAAAGAAGGTGAGCCCCAACACCTTGGCAATCTGTCTCCTAAAGGAACTACATTTACGTGGTGGCCGGGAGTTCCGTGGAGCAGCCATGTTTTCTGTACTGCCTGTCCACCCAGGTTTTAGGTCCCTGGGGTCCTTAAGAGAAAAGACCTCCATAGGGTTTTTCCGGGAACAAGGTACACAAAGCACAGATTTATAAACAAGCCCTAAGAACACTGTCCAGGAACTGACTTTGACCTCTTTCCTAGGAGGAAGCTGCCCTCTGGTGGCACAGCTTACTTTGATAACTCAAGGGGAAGAAAGCAAGTTCTGGTCCCTAAAGAAGCCAACTGAAGCAAGGCCCAGACTGGACTAATTAGATACAAAGTAAACAGAAAGCACAGTGGGATGGAACTTTTGTGTGTTTTCTGTTCTCCATGTTCCTCAGGGAGAGCAAATAACACTCAGCCACTGCCTACTGTGCTCCAGGCACTTAAAATAGATCTTGTAACTTTCCCAACCCAACCCATAATACCAGTCACTAGTAGCTCTATTTTATAGGTGAGAAATTGTAGCTTAGCAATTTGCTCAAGGTCACACAGCTATGAAGTGGTGGGCATAGGATTCAAACACTCTGGCTCCAAGCTCCTTTTCTCAATTTCTGCCTTGAGGGGCAGAAAGCCACCTAGCACCATACTCCTTCAGCACCTTCCACAGTCTGTCCTCAAAGATCTCCCACTTTTCCACCAAGTATTAACACCAAGCATTTACTTTGTTACTTTTAATTGCATTGGTTCTAAAACTTCACTTCCAAATTCCCACCGATATTCTATGGCTTAGTTTCCTCCTGTGAATAAGTAGGTCGCTTTGTCTGATTCCTACCAATTAGATGGTTTTAAGCTTCCTTTGAATTTCACCTCCCCTCTTCCTGGTTAATGCAGTGTCACAGTCCCCTGACACACCCCTAGTTCTTTATTACAAGAGAATGTTGTTGCAGCTGTTAACCTGGTGAGTAAAGTTGTTCTTTTTCCAGAATGAGCTAGGATTAAGGAGGAGAAGAGGGGTAGGCAAATGCCACTTACTGAGCCTCTGTTATTATGTGACAGACACAATCCTGGGATCTTTGTACAGATAACTATTCGTGAGCACCTCCTACACATCTGGCTGGGCAGGCACTTCACATGTATCCCTCTTGCCACCATCCTGCAGAGGAGCTGCCACATGCCGAATCTCCTTTAGCCCTCTCCATGACTCTATGTTGTCATTAGCATTATCCCCACTTGTAGGTGAGAAGTCTGCAGTTTCGATAGACTCGGTAACTCTTCCCAGTTGTAAGCCAACATCTTTCTCACTCCTGGGCTTTTCTTCTGCATCTCCAGTCTGAGGAGGAATACACTGCCCTGGCCTGGCTTCTGAGAATGGTGGCCCCAAGGCCTCTGTCTCCAGAGCTGAGGCGGGCGCTCTCAGAAGTTCAGCTTGAGGCCCAGTATCTATATACCAGATCTCATGGGGAAGGTTCTGGAATTCTAAATAGTTTAGGCTTTGGGGAGAATAAAGGAAGAGTAGCAAAGCATCAGGAGGTGAGCAGCTCAACCATGAGCAGTCTTGAATGCCATCTTGTGGTAAATTTACTTAGTTGAGGGGGAAAAAAAATGAAGATCTCTGTGCAAAATCCCAAATCCCCTACTACGTTTCTAAATAATCTGTCCCTTGCAAAGCACCACAGGAAAAATCCTCCAAGTAAGAAATAGCAAATACAACTACATCCTTTAAAATCTGCACTAATGAATGTAGTGTGGTCTCTCTTACACATTAAGCTTTTTACATATGTGTGCATTTTTTATACAAACATTTTTCATACATTTTTTCCCATTCTACACAATGGTTCCTCCTGACAGGGGCAGGTAGAAATCCACCTTTTGCTTTATATACTTCTAGAGTGGTTAAAATTTTCCAATAGGTGAATGTTGCTTTCATAATTTTATAATTTTTGAAACATTGTGCTAATGTAGTGTGTTTGTGTCTCTATGTAAGTCCTTCCGGTTTTTTCTTCATTCTTAGGAGAACCAGTTCAGATAGCACTGACTCTGGACATTGCAAGTATTTCTAGTATTTCAGAGAGTAACATGGTAAGTGTGGCCCCTTCATCTTCCACCTGAGGAGACCTTCTCCTCGTGTTTTATGGGGATACACCTTCTAGCTACTCAAAAAACAGAACAGAGACTCACAGCCCCCATGCTCTTGGAATGGCAGAGGCTGGAAACCTATCCCAAAACTCAAGAGAGTGGAAGATTCTTATAAAACAGATCTTCTGAAAAGGAAGGAAAGTAGATTCAAAGTCCAGGAGGGAAGAAATGAGGGAGGGGAGCAGGTGCATTTGGTAAGGGATGAAAACCGGGGAGAGAATCAAAGGGCAGTGGGGAAGCCTGAATATCACATGGACCCTCCCAGGGCAGAAGCTAAGCTAAGCTAGTGAAAACCAACACTCGCATGACTTCTTTCTACCATCCTCTCACTTAAGAACACCCAGTACAGATAAGCTGACACAAAAAGCAGGTTGCCAAGGGGCCCACTGTTCAGTCCGGGTACAATCCTGGACAACCTAAGCACTTAGCTCACCAAAACCTTCAACGGTTTGGAGGGGCTTTTGTGATAGAAGGTAAGTAAGTTAAGGCGCTAAACATGCTCCTACAGGGCTCCCTTTTGGCAGTGAGAGTTACTCTCTAGAACAGATAAGGTGCTTTCTTCTCTTATTGCTAACAGGCTGCTCCCCCAAGAATAAGACTTTGTTCACCAGTGTCTATTATAGTACGTACTCTTGACCTAAGTGGAGGTGGGGAAGGGAATAAGACTTGACCCCTTCCCTTCCGTTTTCAAAGTCTTTCTCCCCCCAATCCATTTCCACTACCTGGCTTCCCCCTCAGGACTATACAGCCACCATATACCTCAGACAGCGCTGGACGGACCAGAGGCTGGTATTTGAAGGCAACAAGAGCTTCACTCTGGATGCGCGCCTTGTGGAGTTCCTCTGGGTGCCGGACACTTACATTGTGGAGTCCAAGAAGTCCTTCCTCCATGAAGTCACTGTGGGCAACAGGCTCATCCGCCTCTTCTCCAATGGCACAGTCCTGTATGCTCTCAGGTGACTGGGTGGCTGCAACCGCAGGGCTGGAGGGGAGATGGCTGGAGAAAAGGCATAAATAAATCCTGGATAGTTCTGACCAGCTGTCGGATAAGCACCCCAACGTCCCACCCTTGTTATGCCCCTGCCTTCTTAGATTCTTGTCCCTACAATTGAAGGGCCCTTCCTCAGTTCAGTTTGGCTCAATAAGCAGCTACTGAATGCCTGCTCTGGGCCAGGCCCCACTCTGGACACCGCTGAATGAGACATTGTCCTGACACAGATGAATAACAAAAGGAAGTTCGGAATCCTAGGGAGTTGGGGAGTATGTTAGAGACAGAACTCTAAGCTGAGTCTTAAAGAGTAAAAGGAAGTTAGCAAGAGAAGACCGGGAACAGCAGGAGGAAATGTAAAAATTTTTCCTTTCATGGGACTTAGTGGAGCTAGAGTTGCTGCAGAATGCATCTCTACTCGTCTGAGCCATTTTTGTACAGAGAATCAAAGCGCAGTGCCCCAAGGCCTCTGTCATCTGCAACCACGGCCTCCCTTTGTCTCTTCTCCAAATCCCTGAGGCCAAAAGTTCCTTCCACCCAGTGGAAGTTTATCAAGAGGCTGGTTGGCTAGAATAGGGAAGGTGTTCCCTAGGTGCTGCAAGAGGCAACCCATAGGCAGAGGCTCAGGGCTGTTTGCACAAGGGATGTGCAAGGACTGGGCAAACCATATGCTCCCACAGTCCTTAGGTAGAAGGCTGAGAACCTAATACTCTTAAATCCCAAGTAAGAGCCTGCTGTTAGGAAACAAAGACTGAGCTAACCAATAAACTGAATTTTTGGATTGCTCATCTGACATTCCTCAGCCACACTGAATTATGCAAAAACCAGCCCAAACCCCAACCCTTCTTTCAAGAAGCTAAACTAGACCTCTCCCATGACACCCAGCTCCAATCAACACTAACTCTTCCCATGTGTGTACGTGTGTGTGCATGGATGTGTCTGTCTGTATTTTGCACATAACATAATCTCTTTTGTACAAGGATTACAAATTATAGATGACATTTAACAGCCTCGCTCTAGAATTAGACATATTTGGGGGTGAGTCCCTGTTCTGTCCCTACTCTGTGACCTTAGGCAAGTTGCTAGACTCTCTGAACCTCGGTTTCCTCAGCAGCAAAAGCAGAATGATTTTTCCTACCTCGTAAAGCTGTTGTATAAATTCAAAGGGATAATGCATGTGAAGCACTTTCCCTGGGGATTGGCTCAGGGTAAGCGCTCAGTAAATAGTAGCTGTTGTTACTCTGTCTCCCTTAAGGGAGCTTCCTCAAGGTGGGCACCATGAACACAACATTTCACTTTCCCCAAGAACCCAGCACAGTGCTTAATGACGGCACTTAATAAAAATGTATGACACTGAAGGAAAAGGGAGATAAAGGGGGGCCAGTTGAAATCTCCACTGTGAGGGCTTTATTGAGGTTTAATTGAATGTCCCTGAATGTTGGTCCCTAAGAGCCACAGTGCCTGGGACCCTCCAACATCCTCCACTTCCTCTGCGAATGCTGATCGCCTCCAGGAGGCAGGGTCCTGGAGAACTGCACAGCCAGCAGACCTGGGATCCAGCCCCAGCTCTGCCACTAAGAGCTGTGTGAGCCAAGGCAAGCCGGAATCTGTTGTCAAATGGTGACAGCAGTGTTGGGATCTCTGTCCTAGCTCCTCGTGCATTTGTCATGAAGATTAAATTTTAAAACTGGATGCAAACGCATCTCAAGCCAATGAGTGATTCTGTTCTGCAATATGTTGCACATTTGCCTCTTCATTGCCAACATTCTTGCTTCCTCCATCCTGGGCCCCAGCTTTTACCACATCTCAAAGATGTCACTTAGCACAGAAAAGCTCAGGAATGTTTTGCGTGTAGGCTCCAAGTCACACGTTCACTGTAAGGGCCAAGGTGAAAGTCTTCTTGGAGTTGCCCTTAACAGGGAATGTGTACTTTCCCCCACAACACTCCTTTTGAACCCATTTTTCCTTTCTTAGAATCACAACGACTGTTGCATGTAACATGGACCTGTCTAAATACCCCATGGACACACAGACATGCAAGTTGCAACTGGAAAGCTGTGAGTATATATCCTACAGCCCCTGAGATGATTTTCCCAGGTGACTTAGATCAGTGTATTCATGGCGAGAGACCTATACACAATGGCCTTTCTTTTCTCGGTGTTGATTCCAATTGATTCAGCCCTTCTGAGTGTTTAGGCAGAGAGATTTAGAGACCTCTCAGCAACAAACCTTCCAATATGACATCTTTTGGGGAAGGCCGCTGTGCACCAACACTAAATATTTCCACCTAAGAGTAGACAGGACAGTGAAGGAAATGGGGGTCAATTGGATGAGGAGTGGGACTCAGAATCTGAGAAGGCACCAGAAGCCAGAAAGAACACAGCAGGGGTTAAAAATGGTAACATGCAAAGCAATCATTGGCATTCATTGCATCTGCTTCTAACTTTGAAGAGAAGTTGTTTGGAGTGTGTGTGTGTGTGTGTGTGTGTGTGTGTGTGTGTGTGTGTGTGTACTTTAATACAGTGATGCCAGTAATGGGAATTCAAACTGCAGTCTGGGGATTTATGATGAAGAATGAGCATTTATTCTAAGTTGATGTGTGTCAAATGGCATTGTTGAGTAATATCCATTGTTCTGAAATGCCCACCAAACTTGGGAAAGTGTACCTGTGACCGGTGTCCTAGGAAAACAATGGCTCAGAGAGGAGTTATCAAGGCATCAAGGGATGGCTTGTGTCAGGAGGAAAAACCATAGTCAAGCACTGGACATCAGTAGGCACGTCTTACATGAGGAGACACGTGGTCAACATCCAAGAAGCACAACCATTATGAGGCAGTAGTCATTTTTCAGAAGTAGACATTTAATTAAAGACTCAGACAGGCAGATTAATTACCTTATTGATTAAATACATGAAAAACCTACTTAAAGCAATACAGCTATTTGGGGGCAGAATAAAACTTGAGGATATCAAAAAGAGAACTCATTTTCAACCCCACATGGAAAAAGTAATTGCCCTCCATGTATGGCTGTGCTCATCTCAAATCCCAGGAGTGAGATTCTCCTGGAAACTCCAGCACTCTGCTTGCACAAATACCATCCCCAGTGAACAGGGGAAGCATTCACTGAGTGTTTCTTAGCAGTTATTTGGGTACAGAAACCTCACTGAGGGTGTTTTTTCCTGAACACCATCCCTAGAAAAGAATTGCTACCATCCCACCAGAGCAATGATAATGCCATGATTGTGAGCATTTTAATACTTGTAAAAGTACGGTGTCTAGGTAGAAGCTTGTATGACTCACATTTTTTAGCTATTTTGTATTTCTCTGGGCTTCTAGGCATATTTGCACAGCTAACATCAGTACATTTGGGGGTGGTTCTGAGAGAACACCCACAGACAATTTTTACCTGGAAATCCTCTAAGAACCCATGACCACTTCTCTGCCCTATGGAGGGAAGATAACCACTGTTAAACAGTGGATACTACAAGCTAAGACTTAACAAAATGTTAGTCCCAACACTGGCATCCCTCTTCCCAGTAGCCTGGGAAAATGAAGGCAATACACTTCCATGGTTAAGATCGCAGGTACCAAAATCAGTGGGTTTTTCCTGTCACTAGCTGTGACTCTGGGTGAGTAGAACTAACCTCTCCTGACCCCAGTTTCCTCACTTGTGAAGAAGGAAAAATAATACTGTCTGACTTAGAGAGTTATTTTTTAACAGCTTTATTGAGGTAAAATGTACATACCACAAAATTCAGCCCTTTTAAGTGTGAAGTTCAAAGATTTTGGGCAAATCTGCCCAGTTATGCAACCACTGCCACATTTCATTGTTAGAACATTTCCATCAACCAAAAAGATCCCTTGTGTACATTTGCAGTCTCTCCCATTGCCGCCACCCCACCCCCACGCCCAGTTAACCACTAATCTACTTTCTGTCTCTATGGATTTGCTTTTTCTGTGGGCGGCTGACTTCGGCTCAGGTCATGATCTCGTGGTCTGTGAGTTCGAGCCCCCCGTCGGGCTCTGTGCTGACAGCTCAGAGCCTGGAGGCTGTTTCAGACTCTGTGTATCCCTCTCTCTGACCCTCCCCCATTCATGCTCTGTCTCTCTCTGTCTCAAAAATAAATAAACGTTAAAAAAACAATAAAAAAAAAGGATTTGCTTTTTCTGGATATTTCATACAAATGGAATCAATGCACCATGTGGTCTTTTGCATCTGGCTTCCTTCACTTAGCGTGTTTTTGAGGCTCATACATGTTGGAGCATGGATCAGTACGTCATTCCTTTCTATTGCTTTATTTCTCGTTATTCCATATGAAAGAGTACAAGTAATACAAGTCCTTTTGGCTTGGTTCCACCCTGCAGTTATTAAGAATAATGCCACTGTGAACATTTGTGTACAAGCTTTTTGTGGACATGATTTGATTTCTCCTGGGCAGATGCTTAGGAGTGGAATGCTGGATCAAACAGTAAATTTATGTTCAACCTTTCAAGAAGCTGCCAAACTGTTTTCCAAAATGGTTGCACCATTTTACGGTCCCACCAGGGATGTTCCAGTTTCTCCACGTTCTCATCACTGGTTATTGTCTGTCTTTTTCATGACAGCCATTCTTACGGGTGTGAAGTGGTATCTTCCTGTGATTTTGATTTGCTTTCCCCTAATGGTTAATGATGTCGAACATCTTTTCATGTGCTTATTAACCACTCATCTGTCTTCTCAAAGAGCTATTCTGAGGATTAAATGAGATGATAATATTGTAAAGCACTTAGAAATGCCATTGCTTACTAAATGATAGATATTATCATCACCATCATTGTCCATGGGTTTTGGGTTTAGACTTTCCTGAGGTACCATCCTGGCTTTGTTATTAACTTGCCCTGCTATACTGAGAAAGTTGAGCAATCTCTCTGAATCTGAGAATTTTCATGTATAAAATGGGCAAGACATTACAATTCCTTGATTCTAAGGTACAGCATTTATTGAATAACATTTTAGGAAAAAATGTAAGCTCTACTTTATATATATATATATGTATGTATCAACTCTAAGATCCATCCCAATTTCAAAAAATGTAAAAAAATTTTTTTACTGAAGAAATATATAAATGTCTACCTTGCAAGTCTGTGAGCATATTAGAGATATAAGGTGTAAAAGACTCACCATAAATGTTTCATAAAAGGTAGCTATTATTACTATTATGGACTATATTAGTAAAACTGCTTTGAGATTTACCAAATGCCTATGTTAACAGACATCAATAAAGTGGCTAGTGGTAGGTTTCTTGTCTTCTGTTTTTGCATTTTAGCCAATATGGAAATAAGAACAGACCGATTGTGAAGTCTCTGAGAACATATTCAGAGCTGCTAGATTGTCCTGAAGGGCACCATGTAACATAGAGCTGTGTGTGTGCACAGACAGGAGCTCAATAAATATCATTTCAATAATGAGGATGGCCACTTCCAGAGGCCTATCATCCACCAAGTCTAAATAATGCTTAGCATAGAACCGGTTTTCAATTGATGGCAAATAGCCTAGCAGCTCATCCTATTCTAAGCAGATGCAGCAACCGCATGTGAGAAATCATGCCAAGTTTTGCATGGGATCATCCTTGGACTTAGCACCATCGAGGTAGATCTCCTGTTGCCCCCATATTGTAGCATTTTCCAGACGAGTTCAATCTGCTGCCTCCCTGCATTGACTTGCACTGTTTGACTTGCCAGGGGGTTACGATGGGAACGATGTGGAGTTCAGCTGGCTGAGAGGGAACGACTCGGTGCGTGGGCTGGAAAACCTGCGTCTTGCTCAGTACACCATACAACGGTATTTCACCTTAGTCACCAGATCACAGCAGGAAACAGGTAACTTGGGAGACACTTTGTACAAAAGCAAAATAACGGCGTTGCATTTTGAGTCAAAAATACGATTTCTTCTCTAGTTTATCTCTTTTTTTTTTAACGTTTATTTATTATTTTTGAGACAAAGAGAGACAGAGCATGAACGGGGGAGGGGCAGAGAGAGAGGGAGACACAGAATCGGAAGCAGGCTCCAGGCTCTGAGCCATCAGCCCAGAGCCCGACGCGGGGCTCGAACTCACGGACCGCGAGATCGTGACCTGGCTGAAGTCGGACGCTTAACCGACTGAGCCACCCAGGCGCCCCTAGTGTATCTCTTTGTGGCCAGGAATGCCTCCACAGTGTGGTAGGGCCATAGGGTTTGGGCCGGGCACTAATACCTGCTTCATGCCCAGTATTGACATGGCCCCCAAAGGGCTCCCAGTCTAGTGAGGTAGATGTCAAAGAAGCCAGCAGGTATAATGCTACAGGAATACTATGATGGAGAAAGGCACAAGAAAAGGATCACGGGTGGGAGTACCAGTACCCCTATAAATCCCATTCTATACAACAGCAATTTCTTTCATTGAAACTGTAATGACAGTTCATGCTTAATTAGGTTTTGGTGTATAACAGATAGCTTAATGTGAATATAGCTAAGTTAAACGTCCCGAAGGGAAACCACTCTGCTATGTGAGCAGACATTATTTCCTATCTCTTATTTACCCTATCAGGAAATTATACACGACTGGTCTTGCAATTTGAGCTTCGGAGGAATGTCCTGTATTTTATTTTGGAAACCTATGTTCCTTCCACTTTCCTGGTGGTGTTATCCTGGGTTTCATTTTGGATTTCCCTTGATTCAGTTCCTGCAAGAACCTGTATCGGTAAGCAGCTCCAACAGGAGATTTCTAAGAACTGGCCTAACAGGTCCTTTTTGGTTTCTTTTCACCTTCTACCAGGTTTTTTTTTTTTTCACTGATATTCACAGGGCAGTTCCAGGAGTTGGTTTCTTGAAAGATTCTTTCACAGAGAGAAAGAGACAGACAGAGAGACAGAGACAGAAACAGAGACAGAGACAGAGAGTGAGGTACTACATTTTTAAACATGTTTTACAGTGATAAGGGAGAATTGTGATTGGATGTCTATTGCCAGTTATCTTACATACTGAACACCCCCTCTAATGGGAAGACAGAAGATGCAACACTTAGAAAACAATATCACTCATATCCATTCAAAATGGACAAATCAACCCTGCTCTAGAAGACTGCAGATTTTTCAAAATGAGCTGTTCCATTTCTGAGTCCTGTCCCCCTTGCCAAGTTCTGAATGGTGACGGTCTGCCAGGTAAAGGTGAAAGGTTCACTGGCCACTGATGTGGGAACATTGCCTACCTGTTTTCCCAGGAGTGACCACCGTACTGTCAATGACAACACTGATGATCGGGTCCCGCACTTCTCTTCCTAACACCAACTGTTTCATAAAGGCCATCGATGTGTACCTGGGAATCTGCTTTAGCTTCGTGTTTGGGGCCCTATTGGAATACGCAGTTGCCCACTACAGCTCTTTACAGCAGATGGCAGCCAAAGACAGGGTAAGAATTTTGAGGGCCCTGTATATATGATTCATCACTTGCCATGTGCTGGTCTGTAGAGAGGACCCCGACTGGTTCCTATCCCCAGTGATTCTCATCCCTGTTCAGGTGGAGGCATCTGGAAGTCGTGACACCTTTTGAAAAAGACTGCTCTTTTTGTCAAGTACAATGGGATATTAACATGTTTAATTTTCTAGCAGCAAATCACTTGTTATCTGTATGCAACATGAAATCACAAGCATCCATGAAAAACCCAATATCAAACCAAATGTGATCAGCTGCTTACAAGTTTCATATTAATATGCAATTACTATTTAATTATTTTGTTACATTTTTGTTTTTTTAAATTATACAAGTAATGGTTTACTGAAAATGTATGAAAACATTTAAATTGTGGCAAATTTCTCGATTAGCCTATATTTCTGCTAACAGGGAAAGACTGCCATTATCTGAATTAGCAGTGAAACACTGTGGTCCAGCTCTCAGAATAATAACAATCATTATTATCAATTGAACATTTACATGTGCCAGACAGTCATAAGCCCTTTGCAAATATTAGATCATTTAAAATACTCCTAACAACCCAGGAAGGGTATCAGAAAGGAATCCGAACAGCCCAAAGACCCAGTTGCCTGCTCCCTTATGTTTGACTCGTGAGCAACGTTTCACACAGTCATATTACCCAAGTACCAAAGGCAAATGATTCTATGTGCCAGCCAAAGAAGAATATGGATTTCACTCATTTTGCTCTCTATAGGCTTCCTTAAGGGGAAAATGGTTAATAACAACAACAACAACAACAACAAAAATCTGAATTTGGTAGATTGGCAAAAAGGGATATGGAGAATTACTAAGATCCTTCATGGAAGACACCAGAAAGCCCTTATTTGGCTGTGTGTATAAGAATAGCTTCACTACAGAGTAGTGGCTATGTGCTGAACGTCTCATTTAGTCCACCCAACAGCCTATCAGATGGCCACCACTGTTATTCCAAATTTACTGTTGAGGAATCTGCTGCTCAGTAAGACCTCACAGCTAGTCAGTAGCCTGGCCAAGGATCCAAACTCCACTCTCTCTGACTTCAGTACACTCCCCATATGCTATGCCGTTCCAGGCATGTTGGAGAATGACAATTCCCTGGAATTGTAAGCAGCATCACTATTTCTGTTTGTGTGGCAGAGACTTTTAGACACTGTTGATTTCTGTCATCTCTCATAATTAATCCTTCCTCACTGAGACAGAATGGGACTCATCAAACACCTACTAAATGCTTTACATAATTTATACCATCTTCCCATCCGTCTCATGAGGTAAATATTAATATTAATATCATCACCATTTTGTAGGCAAGGAAACTGAGTTTTAAAGGGATTAAGGTGACTGAAATTTCATAGTAGCAAGAGGCAGAATGGAATTTGAACCCAGATCAGCTAACTTCAAAGGCTGAGCATTCAGCACACAGCTCTGCATATCAATAGAAGGCAATGGTTATTCGTCCCCTTATACAAGCTGAGGACCTAGGGATAGGTGCCTCTAAGCAGGATAACAGGACTGCCAAGTCCGGCTCACTAGCCAATTACTGAGGCACTCAATGCCACTTTCTATTAAACCTAATTATTCAATACTTAGGCTTCTAATTATATAAATACCTGCTTATTTATTTTGCTAAGTCGAATCTTTCAAGCTGACCGCGTTGTCTATGATCTAGGGGACAGCGAAGGAAGTGGAAGAAGTCAATATTACTAACATTATCAACAGCTCCATCTCCAGCTTTAAACGGAAGATCAGCTTTGCCAGCATTGAAATTTCCGGTGATAATGTTGACTATAGTGACTTGACCATGAAAACCAGTGACAAGTTCAAGTTTGTCTTCCGAGATAAGATGGGCAGGATTGTTGATTATTTCACAATTCAAAACCCCAGTAATGTTGATCGCTATTCCAAATTACTATTTCCTTTGATTTTTATGCTAGCCAATGTATTTTACTGGGCATACTACATGTATTTTTGAGAGTATGCTGAATTGTTTGCATGACATGGTTCTTCAAAAGAACAAAGTAATGATGCAAGCAGTTTTCGAAGCCAAGTGTGCGTGCTAAACAAGTGAGTAGATAGCATCTGAGCATTTCTCCTCAAAGAATATTCCCCTACCCGTTATTTAAGCTGTGTAGAAGTCCTAGCATTACAGAGTCTTATAATAGAAATAACAAGTCATTCCTTTTTTATCTTTACCAAAGACATCCCCATGGAGCCTAAGATTACAAACCTACTCAGGGTTGACTATTTGCTCAGTGACTCCCTGGTCTGCATTTACCTCATATAAAAAAATGAGAAGGAAACTATTATATGTATTGAGTAACCCTCAAGTGCCAGGGGTTGTTTCTAAATTAATCATATGTGCTATTTACTAAATCTCTGCAGTGGTTATAAAATGTATTGTTACCTATTTAGGGAGTAACACTTTCTAGTTTTTGTTTTGATTAAAATGAAATGTGGGCCTAAGTCAATTCACTGAAAGTCACTGCACTAACTCAATACCAAGATGAGTCTTTAATACAGTATTTCATACTACAGCAGAACGGTCCCCAAACTCCAATAAGTTCTATGACTAAAAAATCACATGTAAATTAAGAAAACATTAATAGATCAACAATCTCAAATGCAAATTTGTTTCTAAGATATAATGGATTCCCCTGAATCCAAACTGAAAGGGCTCTGGGGCTTTACTCTCCCATCTGATATGTCTTATCATTTTACTATTATACATACACCAGTGCTCAACAATGCTGAAGCCCTTTCCCCACATCAGGGATAGAAATGGAAGATTGTTTAAAAAACTTATTCTAAGGAGTCTTACTAAGAGCTGCGGCCAACAATACATGCAGAATTGAGTCCATTTCTATCTGCTACTCTGACACTGAGCACCACGTTCCAAGCAGCAGATCTCCTGCATCCTTCCAAGAGGAGCTCTTAACCCTATACTCTAATGACTAGGAGGGATGCTTATCAGATAATGAGCTGCATTACCAAGAAAGAAGTGGCTTACAACAAGCTTGGTCTTGCTCAGAACCCCAATCCTTCTAGCTGGACTACTCTGAGTAGCTTTTCCAGCATGAGTAGGAGAATGTTGGCCTAGAGTCCTGAACTTTCTGAGTAACAATGGGACTTGTTCCAGAATATACGTGCAGGCTGCAGATGAGCTATCTTTTCCCAGTCCAGCCACTCTCACTCTGACACAAGAAGCACATTATGTGCATCCTTGCTCCTTGGTCAAGCTCAGCCAACAGCATTAAAAGTGGAGACTTGTCAGCATGCCATGAGGGAGGCGCCAAGATGGTGGAACATCATGGAAAGTTTTTTGTGCATTGCTCACCCCTGAGATGTCAGTTCAGCCTCAAGCTGCATAAAAAGAATCCTGCCATCTTTAATTCTCTAACTTCTTTTGTTGTGCCTTTACCTTTTCTTTCAGAAAATGTATGCCTTTACCTTTTCTTTCAGAAAGAAACCATGGCTTCTCTCTTCTATAACCTCCTGTACCATAGGCTCTCATTCTTTTTCTCTTTTTGATAATTCTTACAATTCAGTGTCTAGTGAGCTTTTAACATAATGTTCTAATGCAAAGGAATTAAACGAGGTGGAACGTGGTTGCATGGCCCAATCATATTTGTGATTTAAAAAAAAAGTTTAAAAGGAAATATCTGCTCTGAAACCCTGTTCAGGCATTATATATATTTTTAAAAAGCTGTAAAGTGTGCAACTGTGAAATAAACATGCCATATTAGCTACCCACCAAATCAAGTGGTCATCTGTAGAATGAGTATTGTAAAATCCCCCTTGGAAAAGGTATACATCATAGTGCAAATTCAGTGGGCTCGCACTCTTAACGTCTTCATGTTCCTCCCACTGCAGACAGCACACAGATACATTCACACGTGCGTATACACACATACATACACATACCCCTACTACTTCCTACCAAGGAAGATAAACAGTGGGGGCACAGTGGATATTTCTTTGAGATCGCTCCACCACAACACTTGCCTTATAGTTAAATAGCTGAGCCTGGTGATACCGAAAGATTCAATTCTCAGAAAATGCCAGATTCCCTTCCAAGCCTTCTTCATGGCTTTGGAATTCACTTTTCCTTTTCTGTTGAATAGTATCTTTAAAGTTTGAGAATATATTTGGGGGAAAATTCTTGAATTGTGTACCACTCTGAAACTTAGGTAGGCTACAGCATCAGAGTTCTCATAAAAAAAAACTCCTAAAATTTTAGATCTGCTCCATGTATCCTACCTACTCAGATCACTCCCAAGACCCACTTTAATTTTTTTTTTTTTTAACGTTTATTTATTTTTGGGACAGAGAGACAGAGCATGAACGGGGGAGGGGCAGAGAGAGAGGGAGACACAGAATCGGAAGCAGGCTCCAGGCTCTGAGCCATCAGCCCAGAGCCTGACGCGGGGCTCGAACTCACGGACCGCGAGACCGTGACCTGGCTGAAGTCGGACGCTTAACCGACTGCGCCACCCAGGCACCCCTAGACCCACTTTATTCAAAATATTTCTTGGGTGAAAATACCAAGACTAACCATATCAAATTTTCAAATACGTGAAACTATGTAAGGATGAGAAAATTCTAAGTCATGGAAATATGGTTTTTAATTACCTCGATGTGGGGAATATCAATATTCTCAATATATAAAATATATATATGTTAGTATATGGTATTCAATAGCAAATGACAGAAGGTTAATTTCCAATGAAAGACAAGGAGAGATGGAGAAATGAGCATAGCACAAAAGAGCTGGAGATTACAACAGAGTACAAGCTGACAACGATTAGATAATACAGGGGGGTACCATTAGGAGAAAATGTATAGTAAGGCTTTTGGTGCCAGGAATGTTTAGGGACAACCTATACTTAGGGACAGTTAGACAACCAGGATTGAGATGTGGTCCTTCCTCCATGCTTTACATTATATTAATGCTCTTACAGAGCATTCTTCTCAGCTGCTGGCCCACAACTAATTTTGATCAGTCCATAATTCATTACTGCCAACGATCCTTGCTTTTTGGTATACATTTTTTAAGTTGAGTCATACAGGGAATTATATGCCATTATATGGTCACTGTACTTTATGTGTTGTACCAATGACTTTAAAGAAGGAGAGAACATTTGAAAACATGTTTCATGTTTTTTTGAATAATTTAGAAATATATAGTATACATAATTTCCAATAACTTTTGTAGAAAATTTATGTGTATGTGTATATATATGTACATATATGTACATGTATATGTGTATGTATATGATGGCCAAATTCTGGCCATCATACCTTTACAAAGGTTGTAGAGAAATGGAAAAAGTCAAAGAAAAATGGCAGATGTGACTAAAATCACAAAAAAACAGGTCCAAGAAGAAAGAGCTTTTGCATCTTGAAAAGCAATGCTGGGGGCACCTGGATGGCTCAGTTGGTTAAGCGTCCGACTTTGGCTCAGGTCATGATCTCACAGCTCGTGGGTTCAAGCTTTGGGCTCTGTGCTGACAACTTGCTAAGAGCCCGAAGTCTGCTTTGGATTCTGTGTCTCCTTCTCTCTCTACCCCTCCCCCACTCACTATCTCTCTCTGTCTCTCAAAAATAAATAAATTAAAAAAATTTTTTTTTAAAGAAAAGCAATGCTGAATAATGATTGTCATTATTAGGTTCAAAAGGTGCTTTGTACAAGGTACATGCTGTTCTACTATTCACCTTAATAAGAGAACTGAATAAAAAGTAAATAGAAATGAACTTAAAAGAAAGTCTAATTGTGTAGAAGGAAGAAAGTGTGCAAGTTAAATAATGAAATGCTCAGGTAAACTTCTAGTCTCCATCTGGAAGTTTCCCATGAGAATAAACAATCATCTCCTTTCTTTGAATTTTGCCATCAATGGGTCTGAAAGCAGACGGCTCTATTCTGCCAGGTAATCTTAGGAGGTTGTAGATGCAGGGAGATGCCTCTGGCCACAGAAAATTAAAATGTCATATCACGTATTACTAACAAAGAACCTATGCCTAAGAATATTCCTGGGTGACCCACAAATATTCCTGGTGGCCCACGGGGCTGAGTTCCAAAATTACAGTTTCTTTTTGGAGATCTGCAGGGGGCAGGGGGGGAGCATATGACTCACAGCTTTCAGTGACTTGGATGTGAAAACGGCTTTTTGATTATCCAGTCTCATTACTTATATTGTATCTTTCCAAAAATTAAAGAAACAGTTCCATTTGGAAAAGTGGAAAGGGGGGTGGAACAGAAAAGGTGAGTGAGCGCCTAGGTGCATGTTGACCCATTGTCTCTGTGTTCTATCTCTTCTTCTCTAAGCCAGACTAGAGCCAAGAGCCAAGTGGACTTAGAGAGTCCAGTGGTTCATATCTTGCATGTATGGCCTGCTTCCCATGGCATGAATTTTATTAAAATCCTTAAGGAATAGGATTTCATACTTCATCACCTGGATCTCCATTTTCATCTGGAAGTTACTCCTCCTACTCAATACAGAAACTTGGCTAACAGGGGCACCTGGGTGGCACAGTTTGTTAAGCATCTGACTCTTGATCTCAGCTCAGGTCATGGTCTCACAGTTTGTGAGTTCGAGCCCCACATCTAGCATCTGCACTGATGGCACTGAGCTTGCTTGGGATTCTGTCTCTCCTTCTCTCTGCCCCTCCCCCCACTTGTGCTCTCTCTCAAAATAAATAAACGAACTTAAAAAAAAGAAAGAAAGAAAGAAACTTGGCTAACATATTGTATAGGAAAGGTTAACATACCAGAGCTGAGACTGTTATCTTTAAAAAGGTCTTTTTGCAAGGTTGGTCCTTAGCTGGCATATGGGAATTTGGATTTGAGGAGAGTTCCCATTTTTCTCTGATTGGTAATGGTGGCTCACTGTGCCTAAACTGTACAAACCATGTGGTTTACGCTGAACCCCTGCTTCCCTTCTGGAAGTTTGGAATTTTGTATCATGCTAAGCAGAGGTGGCCAATGTCCCCAATAAAAATCTTGGACACTGAGTCTCTAATGAGCTTTTTGGTAGAGAACATTCCATACATTTGCCACAATTCCATGCCAGAGGAATTGGGTACATCCTGGGTGACTACATAGGGAGAAGTCTCTTAGAAGCTCATGCCTGATTTTTCTCAGATTTTGCCCCATGCACATTTTCCCTTTGCTGATTATAATAAATCCCAGCTATGAGTAGTCCCATAAGTCCTAGAGAATCAGTGAATCTGTGTTTGGTCTTGGGGGGACTCCTGACACACATGCTTTGGAACCTGGCTGAGTATAAGATTCACCAGTGGAACTTTATAGACGACAGATTTCAGAATCGCCCCAGACCTATTGACTCAAGATCTGTATTTTTCAAAGCTCTCCAGATGTTTCTGATACGAAATCAGAAGGGAAGACAGATGCCAAATGCCTTGGTGGAAAAGACAACAGCTGAATGAAAGCTATATTTTCTAGGAAAAAAAAGACGTAATACAGTGTGCCTGCCACATGGAAGGAAAGAGTCCAACTCACTCTGATGACTGTAAATGAATATTCTACACAGCAGATAGAGTGAAAAATTTTTCCATGACACTTCTATGTTAGAGCCAAGAAGGAACAGGACAGCTTCCATTTTTGACATGGCCACAACACGGCAAAGAGGCACCCAATGATAAGTATGTGGTTGAAAGTGGGGGGGGGGGGATACAGCATTTCTTCACTGCAACTCACACTTTTCAAGACAGTAAACCTTAACACTCATGCAAATGAACTAAAACTCTTCATAGGAAAGTAAAAACTTAGACTACATGCAACCAAACACCCTGGCTTCTGCAATAAGCAGGCAGGGGCAGCTGGCTTGAATGACACCCTGTAGGTAGCTATCAGGGAGGTTAGGGGTGTTACCCCAAATTTTCACTAAGAACTCTCAGAGTGACAAAGGGAGAGGACTTGACTAAGAAGCAGGAGATCATCAAAGCTGTGACATAAAACGGCATCTGCAAACTCAATTTCCTTTCTCATTCTTGGGCCTCGTTCAGTCTGGCCCGCCATCTTATTCTTCATCTACACCAAAGGCCTTCCAAGTGTAGCCAGAATCTGAATTACATTGTGATTATCTCACGGATGAAGATACTTGTTTAATTTCCAAATTTTAGAAGCAGTCTTGAAGCTGGATCTTCAGGTTGAATACTTTTATGGGCATATTTAACAAATGAAAAAAATAGGGATATGTCCTCATAATATACAGAAGTGGGGCATGACTGATGAATAAATGTTTGATCTCAACAAGAGATTTCTTTTTAGGGGGAGTAGGCAAATACATCCCTGATGGATTTGCTTTTCAATAACAAGTTATTGAACCAATTCACCAAGATATATCTTGAAGAATCAAAATGCTTTCATTCATAAATCAAACTGTATCTATGGAACCAAAGGAAATGGGAGAGGATGACAGTGGAAAGTGATAACTACAAATATCACTAATAAAAGTTAGACTAAGATGCCGTGGCATTTAAAGCCACAAACCTTAGAATGTAATAATAAAGTGAATTTTCAGGATGTAAAGTAATCTCAGGAGAAATTATCCATTTAAAAGAATATGAGATGTACCTTTTCTGGGTCTGTGTATTTCTTAAATCATAACAAAACATTCTAATCTGTTTCACGGAGGGAATCAAAAGCAAATTCTCAACAAGGGAAATAGAACTGTGCCTTATCTACTCTGTTAGTACTTTAAATAACTTATTCAGTTATCTTTTTCCACAAAGAATCCAACTGCATACCCTTTCACACATATCCCAAAAGACTAATCCAGTTTAATTTAGCGTAGGAGCCCAGGAATGAGAGTCAAGAGATCTGGGCTCTGTCATTATTAACTTAATCTCTATTTGCCTAAGTTACCAATATGTTAAATGAAACAAAAATATTTGTCCTTTCTACTTCACAGGTTTGTGATAGGGTTAGACATGAGATTATAAATGTAAAAGTATTTTGGAAATGTGTAATAGAAGCAGGTCCTAATTAATTTGATACATGATTGCACACATACTATCTATCCCTAGAAAATTAGAACTGGGATGTAGCTGGAACATCATGATGTCCAAACAGCTTACATGACATATTAGTGGATAAGGGTCAAGGGCATGACAGGGTGCATCTGAGATCAAACATGGAACATGGCCAGAACTAGAAGCCGTGTCTTGTAAGTGCAGCCTGCTTTTTGCTGATTCCATTATCTTCTCGAGGTACCTCGGTGGCTCAGTCAGTTGAGTGTCTGACTTTGACTCTTCATGATTTCATGCTCGTGAGTTGGAGCCCCACGTCGGCCTCTGTGCTGAGATTTCAGAGCCTGGAGCCAGCTTTGGATTCTGTGTGTGTGTCTCTCTCTGCCTCTCTCCTGCTCATGCTCTCTCTCTCTCCCTCAAAAATAAATAAACAGTAAAACAATTTTTAAAAATTTTTAAATAAAAAAAATCTTCTCAAATGATTCTGTGCACACGGTTTCATGCTCTGTCTGTGCAGAAGCAGCACTGAAAGATTACAACATCTCTAACAAAAAGTTACAAAACCTCATCAAGATTTAATGGCATTATCTGTGGCCGAAGTCTTGAAGATCTCTTTCAACTTGCCAGGACTCTTCCACCCCCAGAAATTTGAGGCAGAGGTATCTCTAGAATCTTTGCTACCCAGTCAGATCATTTTTTCCCCAAGAAGGACTTTGGAAATAATGTTTTTAGCCTATAGGACCCAGCTTTCACCCCTTCCTTCTAAAAGCCCCTGCAGAAGAGATCACAAAAACTGATATCCTGCCCAGAAGATGCACTGCTGACCTGGCTAGCTGCTCCTGGAATGCAGTTAGCAAGAAAATCCTATTTCATTTCTGTAAAGGTGAAAGATCTCGGATCATGAATCCTCTCTGCACTGTGAATTGTTTTACAAATGCATTTGTATGTATAAGCAATGCCTTCCATTGCAATGAATCTTTTGCATTTTTAAAGGTAAGGTGTATGTTCTGACACTATAAATGGTAGTAAAGGTATTTCAAATTATCTACCATTTGCTTACTGTATTAACCAAGAGAGTACATAAAGGGCAATAAAGTTATATCTTTATCAGAAAAGCATACAGTGCTTTGGTAAGCACTGTGCTATCGCAACCCTGTTGTCTGTTCAAAGTTTTATAATGTTTTCCAAATAGAACATAGGCATAAAAGAACTTTTATTCAGTCTTCTGGGGGGGAATATTAAGAATAATCATCACAATGTAATCCATCAGGGGTTTTCTCATTTTGCTTCCTCCCAGGTATTTTAGATAGACTTGCCATTACGAGTCCCATAAAAGGATAGGAGTCCATGGTGTGTAAATGCGAGTCAATAGGTATAATTTATTAAGTGTCAATCATTTACTAAGCATTTAACCCTACTCTGGCTCTCATCCTGCCAATAATCCTGTAAGATAAATCCTATTAACCCATTTTGCAGGTAAGAAAAACAATAATTAATGAGATTGACTGGCTGGCTCAAGGTTCTACAGTTGGTCAGTGGCAGACCTAAGGTTTGAACCCAGGTCTATTTGGTCTCAAGACCCATGCTTCATCCACTAAACTATATTTCCTTCCTCTTATAGCAAGTTGTTAGAAGTCTCCAGGATCTGGATATGAGTTAGACTATAATAGGGATGAAACAAATGAAAATGATAATGAGAACATTTCTCCTTCACCTTCCTACTTTAGAAATATCCACGGAACTTTCCATCTCCAAAGGCAGTAACTCACAAGAGTGATGGGAAGAAGCAAACAGACTCTGTGGAAAATCCAAGCAGTACCCAGGAGAGGTTAGCAGCTGTGGCCTTGACCTGAGTCAGCTTGGGTTTGAGCCCTGGCTCTGCCTGTTCCTAGTTAGTTGTTTGACCCCGTTTAACTTCCTTGAGTCTTATTTCCCTCTCTGTAAAACAGGAAAAACATCCTCTTAGGCTTGAATAATATGAAATGTATGATATACTTAACACAGCACCTAGCAGATTGTTGCATGCTCCATAAATGCTATCTATTTTTTATTGGAACTTTTGCTGTTAGGCTGCTGTATAAAAGATAAAGGCACATTATTAGTTTAAAAAAACAACAACTCACAGTTTCTGGTTTAACTGGTTTCTGTTGGCACCTAATAGCTTTACACATCTTGATTTAAGAGAGGCTAAAAAACAAAGAATGGATGTCAATGGATGTTTCTACTGTCAAGAACAGATGCTCTTGTTTGGGCTCAGCTAACACTGAAGTCTAGTCGGCAGCCCCAAATAGAACCCATTTGATTTCTCCTGCCGGTGTAAGTAGGAAACTGATGCTGTTGAGAGTGTGAAATTTGAGTCTTTAGAATTTCTAATTAATATGTCAGTCCCTGACATGCACATCCTATCCTTTCTTATTTCTTATGTAAGTTTTGGTTCTCATTCCCACCATTCCCAAACTCTTACTTAAAAAAATAATAAAGTTATACATAGGGATTCCTGAAAATAAAGTAGCAGCCTGGTTACATGCAGAGCTGAAATGAGGACCATCTCTTGATAGGTCTCTTGTCCAAGGAAACCTTTTCTATTAGATCTTAGTCTTTTTGCTTATGGCTTTAACCTAACCAAAAATGTAGATGTCCCTCTGGAAAGGTAACACCTTAAAACATTTACCCAGAATCCTTTTTGTGAGTAAAATATATTAGAGTATCTCATGGATACTCTGTGGAACACACTTTGGGAAATGCTGAATTAGACTCCTTAGTAGCAAAATAGCAAGAAACAAAATTGGGACTGGATATTTTTCAATATTATAGGTATTGAATAAATACTGATGATAACAAGAAAGTAACTCTTTATTAAAATGTGGTTAGAGAGACATACATGGAAAAAAGATGTAGCCTTAAACTTTTAGATCCCAACATTGTACCTGGACCAGGAAAAGAGATACCGGGAGCATCTGAGAACGGAGTCTGCAGCTGTTGCCAGATGCAGCTTGAAGAAGAGTTCAAGTACAGGAAAAGGTAGACCTTCCCACTTAAAGTTTTGTGCTTTGAAAAGAAGAACGGTGTGCATGGTGATATGCAGTTAGGAACCAGACTCTACCCCTTTTCTCCTCTACCCCTCCTCTACCCGCCCCACCCCCACCCCCACCCAGAGACTTCAGCAGATGTATTCGTTTGCTAGGGCTGCCATAACAAAGTGCCACAGACTGGGTAGCTTACACAACAACATTTCTTTTCTCACAGTTCTGGAGGTTAGAAGCCCAAGATCGAGGTGATCTCAGGGATGGCTTCTTCTGAGGCCTGTCTTCTCAGCTTTTAGGTGGTGTCTTCTCCCTGAGTCCCCATGTGGTCTTCCCTCTGTATGTGTCTGTGTTCATCTCCTCTTCTTGTAAGGACACCAGCCATATTGGATTGGGGGCCACCCAGATGCCCTCATTTTAACTTCATCTCTCTTTAAAGTAACTGTATCCACTCTGAGGTACTGGGGATTAGGACCGCAACATATGAATTTAGGGCAGAGACACAATTCATCCCATAACACAGGCATAACTCCTCTCACTGGCCCCTTAAAGACTCTTTAAAGATGGATGCCGGGTTACTATGTGCCCTGCTCAATTTCCTGCAGTACAAATACAAAAAAAGAAAACTGTTTAAGCTCTCTGCTAAATTATCTATCACTCCTGTTTCTTACTCAATTTTTCTCCAACTATTTTAGCTCTTACTCTGTCTCCTTCGAGCCAAGAGAGCCTCTGTGACTTGGGCCCTTTTGTACCCTCCAGTGTCCCTTTGAATAGAGCTGTAAAGACATGCTGTTAACTGGCTGATCCCCAGAGCCCACCCTTAAAGAGTTTTTGTACCACCCTACCCACTCATCTTTGCCAGACCTGATAGCTTCCTCAGCTGCCAAGGATCTCCAATCACATCACAAAAATTTAAAACCCACAGACTAGAAGAGATGCCTCGGTGGTGTTAAAATGAAGGTAGCATTCTTTCCCACCAGGTAAAACACTCATGATTTGTTGATTTGTTGACAGTTTGCAGGTCTGAGAAGAGTACTAAGTCAGCAGAGGGCTCAATACCTAACACAGGAAAGACCATTGTCCTGCAGTAGTGAAGAATGGACTTCACCAGTTCACCTCAGAGCTGGGACCTGGCTGGAGGGCATGGCAAAGTGTTGGGTTTCTGTAATGGAAGGCAGACTTTTTTTTTGTTTGTTTGTTTTAATTACCCTGTTATGTGATAGAAGTCATAAGGTAAAAGAAAAGTATGGAAAGCTGATTTCTTTAATATATGACCTTCTGATAGCCTATATGTTTTAGGGACAAACTTCCTAATGAGACTTTTTATAATAAAGCTTTCATTGCTTTGAAAAATATTAACTTTTCCAGTTCTTCCGGGTAGATCAAACAGAGCCTGCAGTTATAGTTACAATATCCTAAAGATTTAGCTTCTCAGTAATAATGGGTAAGAGCCTTAGCATTGCCACAGGCCAAAACTATATTATTTGAAATGAAACCTCTCATAAATATCCAACTATGAAGTCACTATCTATCAACTGCTGTTATATAAACAGGACAGAGCTAAATCTCCCATCTGCCAATATCAGAGCTGCCACAAAGAATGATTTTGTGTCCAGATATCACAAATTAAACAGGCTCTTGCTCTGTCAGCCAATTCTAGGAAGCCAAGTTTGGTTTGGGTAGTCACCATGTAGTCCAAGAAAGGAGGTCTGGAAGGTCTGAATTCTTCTTTCTCTTTTGCCAAGAGCTTGGACCACCCTCGGGCTTAGGAGCTGTCTGCTGGGTAGTAGAAAAGATGTGACTGATTTTTTAGAAAGAACACTGTAGCTACCAGTGTCCCACTTCTTAACTCTTCTTTTCTACAACTTTCTCCATACCTTTGTGACACAGTTAACCTTAGACTTCTGCCCTCACTCTGCTTTGAGCACCTATTTATCTAGTTTACCACAGTCTTGTTCAGCACCAGAAATGCTAATGGAAGGTCTGTGGACCAAGCTTTGAGAAACACTGCTCAAAACAATAAGAAGCCATCAATAGAATGTACTTCTGCATTAACCTTTTCACATCTTCTGTTCCAGGGCCTAGAACATGGCAGTCACATAATATACATGTGGTAATCTAAACTGAGGCCAAGATTCTTTTTTTCTAGCCTAAGATTTCTTTGAGTCTAAGATTTTTAAGTAGGGAAGTAACATGATTTAGGTTTTAGAGAGTAAATAGGAGGAGCTTAGAAGCTGGAGAAAAGAAAACAGAGATCAGAGTTAAGGGGACCAATTGCGCCTCCTCTCATTAAAATTAAAGAACACATTATAATAATGGTATAATAATAATAACCAACATTGACATAATTCTTACGATATACCAGGCCCTATCATAAAAGCTTTTCTTAAATTAACTCGTTAAATTCTCATAACAACCTAATAGGTAGGGACTATCATTATCCTCATTTGAAGACCCAGAAATGGAGATCCACAGAGAGTAAGGTGCTTACCCAGAGTGACATAGTTAATTGGTGGCACAGGTATGATTTCAACAGGCCATCTAGCTTCCAAGTTCAGCATGCAAATCACTTCTATATGCATTGTCTCAAGTAGTCCTTACTTCCCATCCACCCAGCTTCCCAGTAAGGCAGTGGCCAGTGTGCTGGCTTCTCCTGCTGGCCTGTCTTACCTAACTTCACTAGGTATGGCCTACACTTCCTTGCTTACCATGATCAAAACTTAATTGACCTTCTCTTATTCCCCAGGGCCCTGGGTCAATTTACTGATTGTAGTAGCTTACTATGTCATAAGTCATGCCAAGATGACTCATTATTCTTTCAACAAATATATATTGAGCACTCGCTATGTGCTAGGCACTGCACTAGGTGCATACAAAGGATTTACAGTGAATGTACCATCAAAGAAATAGACATGTAAACAAATACAATAATTATAAATCCTGATTAGTGCCCTTAAGAAAATAAAAATGATTGCATCTAATGGGATAATGACCCAAAGAAATGCTTCTTTGGTGATGAGAATTTCAGATGCTATGACAAATCACATAGGAAACCACATATTTTGGGATATTGGTGGCCTTTCTATTGGGCCCTTAAATATACCAACTTCTTAGTAAAAAAAAAAAAAAAATGAAACTATCTCCACCATCCTCCAGCCTAGAATCTTTTAGTGGTTCTTCTCAGCCTTCAGGATATAAAATTCAAACCCCTCGGTATGATTCACATGCCCTCCCAGGTTAGCCTTCTGCCCACCTTCCAGACTCAACATTATGTTAGTCCCTTCCCCACCCCTTTCACATTTAACTTCTACCATACTCAAGACTAATAATCACATAACGCCCTATATACCTAGGTTGCCTATCCCCCTTCCCCACACTTCACCTGAAGAGCCCCTATTTATCTTTCAACACTCAGACTAGAGTTACCTTTCAATAAGCCCTCTCCACCCAAAGCTGGGCTTAGTACTGCCCCTTGGGGATCCTTTAGTGTTCCAGGTTGAATTGTGTCCTCCACCCCCAATTTATATGTTTAAACTCCCAGTACTTCAAAATGGGATGGTGTTTGGGTATGGGAGTCTTTAAAGAGGTAATTAAGTTAAAATGAGGTCTTTTGCATGGGCCCTAGTCCAATAGAGCTGGTGTCCTTATAAGCAGAGGAGACTGGGACATAGATATACACACAGAGAAGACTATGGGAAGACGCAGGGAGAAGGTGGCCATCTGCAAGCCAAGGAGACAGGTCTCTCTCTCCTCGAGGTAACCAAGCCTGTGGTCACCTCCATCTTGGACTGCTAGTCTCCAGAACCACAAGAAAATCAGTTTCTCTTGTTTAAGCCATCCAGTCTATGGAAATTTGTTATGGCAGCTCTAGCAAACCAACAAACTTAGCAACCTGTCTAAACCGTAGTGATACACCTGCTTCGTGGACCTAAGTCAAAAAAAAACCTCATCTTTTTAAACTTTCACCCCCCCCAGTGTTGACCTCAGGGCTGGGCATGTGGTAACCTCTCAGTTAGTGTTTGCTGAGTGAGTGAAGAAATGAATGAACCGCTTACTTCACTTATGTGGAGGGCATATCAATGCAGCATTACTTCTGAACACTGGAGAGCAGTCTGGAATAGTGTAATCATCTGGGAGAAAGGTTGGCTCCCTCTCAGAATAAAGGGAACCAGCACTACAGTTCCCACTGCAGCAATCAGGATTTGGAAAAACAGAAGGTTACAGAGGCAACCCCTGAGGCACAGATCCGTGGTATTTCCCAGGTCTTTCAAACACATTTAATTGTGCACATGGAAAAGAATGGCATCATTATTTAATCCAAAATACAATAACAACAATAGATTGCTCATGTAGGCGCACAAGTCCCCTGCAGAGAATTTAATGTGTGTGTTGCCTTTACCCACATATACAGCCAAGGCAGTGGGAATGGGGGCCAGCCCATTCTTGTGGCCTGGGAAGAGAGAACATGGATGCCTATGGTTGTTATAACAGCAAAAGGGGGGAAAACAAAAGAAAGCCCAAGGGTAGAGCTACGACTTCACTTAAGACGAATGTATATCTTTATTTTTGTCCTCAGCAATAACCCAAAGAAATATCTGATGCTACTGAAAGACTGCTGTCATCCCTGGTAGATACTCATCAATTATTATTAAGTATTGCACGGTTCAGGTCAAGATATAATATGTCTGAGAAAAACCGTGGCACCTCCTTTTAATCTTGCGTAGAAAACAATTAAAGTATATAAAGCACATTATTAAAATATGTAAAATTTATAATTTAATTATAAGATTGCATAGCTTTATGATCTAATAGTTCTGCTGTATTTTGCATATTAGTGAACAATTGCTTTCTTAAAGCACACAGTAGAATCATTTACTTGATGCTGGAGAATAAGTTAATTATGGATTCCCTGTATATGACTAATGGATTTAATAATCACTTTACTGTAGAATTAACTTATACTTCCCTGTGCTTATAGCACTAATGATGATATTCATAAAAGTTATATTTTTTTAAAAATGTAAGATTGGCACAAAAAGAGAAACCCATGTACAACCTGGTTTTAGAGCCAGCAGTTCTAAATAGATAGTTCAGAGCCATCAAGGCCCTCTCCTTGCTCCATAATAAATCATACACACCCTCCTCCCCACCCCCACCCCCGCTACCAACCCTGCCTCCATTGGCTTTATTAAGGGAATTTATTTTATTTAAGGGAAGACGAAATGCTTGCCAGATACATTTAGTGAAGCTTCTGATTTTTTTTAACCTCAGTTGTAGGTCACAATGAGGATTATTCGCTTACACCTATTCCGTGGCACTCTGGGAAGCCCCATATGTACTAAGAGCACACTGGGTTGCCCAAGTCCCTCTTTTTGTCCTCAGCTACATTCTCTTGAAGCCACTCATTTTTCTCCTTCATCCAGAGCAAATAACATTGGTGGAAGAAGTAGCGGGAATGTAATTTGCTTAAGGAGGGAGTCCGCGGTGCTGCCTTTCTGAACTTACATCCATTCTTACCACCGGCACCACCACCATGATGACCATTATCATCATAACAACCATCATCATCACCACCATCACCTGGATTCTTCTTCCTCATGGAATTAAGCAATGAAAGATCTGGATTTTTATTTTCAGCTCTGCCAGTTTACCAGTGGGGATGACCTTGAGGGGGTCATGAGACCTCTTCAAACCTGTTTGCATAGTTCTAAGATGTGAAAACTGACTCTGAATGTGCTTTGTCACTGTCAAGTCCTAAATACAATCAGTGTATTATTTTAATGACCCCTCCAACCCAGATGTGCATCACCCCCTCCTCCATGAATTATTCTGCCAATTCTGGCATGGAGATTAAATGTTCTGGAAAAGAAAGAACTACAGCTTACACTCTGTATTACTGCACGGAGTTGTTCACAAAGTATGTGCTCACTAAATATCTATTGATGAATTGATCTGAAAGAGTATAAATCTTAAGGACCGGAGGGATTATAATTTCCTTTACATCAGAGACCCACAGCTTTAGTTGTGAATCCATGAATCTCTGTATCCCTGCCTCACGCTTTCACCAATCTCTTCCAGTATAATGCTCTGCTGAGAGTTCAGTCATAAATGGTAACGACAAGCTGACAGGAGATTTGACCTAGCCCCTAGCAGGGACTCAGGAGACCTAAAGGTACCATTCCCTGCTCCACTGCTGGTTCTTCATAAGGTGCCAGATACCCCAGATATCCTTTCCCTCCACCTCAGCACACTAAAGGAGTAAACTCAACTTCTTTATAAAATATTGAATTGCTCTGACAAGTGAGAAATCCACCAAGTTTTGCCTTTGTTTCATGCAACATATAATGTTATTCGAGGAAAGATCTTAAACTAAATTTTCAAGATTTCACTTATGTCCTCCTTGGCTAATTAAAATGCAATTGATTAAGGTAGGCTGAATTAAATTTTCCTACCCCTTTTAATCCCTAAACCTTTTGTTTGTTTATTGACCCTTATTTAAGACATAACTTCCCTCCACACCCCACTCCCCAGCCACAGTCAAATCACTTCTGTGGCCACTGGAGTGATTTGTTCATACTGATTGGTCATACAAAATACTCAGGATACTCTCTGAAATTCATTTTTCTCATTAGAAGATATAATGCATAAACGCCTTGCCCAAATTTATGCCCTTTCTCTTCATTCACAGTCTTTAGCTTTTGGCCGGAAGCAATGCTTCTGAGACTGCAATGTGCAGACCCATCACCTGGGGTCATGGTCAAATGGAACCCAGGACTCAGTGAGGCTCAGATTCTGCATTTCCTACAAATTCCCAGGGGAAGCAGGTGAGCTGTTGGTTCCAACCAACACTTTGAGTAGCGAAGACCGAAACTTTTTGTGGATCAGCCTTGTAATAATACCTCTTTAATTTTATACCCAGAACATTCATATTATGTATTTTTTTCATGTAAGAGACAAATGTTTAAACATCAAAATTTCTTCTACTCAGAAATAAGTTTATTATTATTTTTCTTTGAAACACTAAAACTCACTACCTTTCATCTCTGTCTCCACTTCATCTCCATTTCAGTCTCATATTCCTTTCTCTTTTTTCAACCGGCTCCACAAACTAAAATATGTTGAGCATTACATGAGCATAACTACCTCTCTGGTTTTCAGATGCCTTTTGCCTTTCAGATGTTAAATAACATCTAAAACGTCTTGGATTTATATAATACTTTATACCTTACAAAGGGCTTGCGTGCACTTATTTCATAAAAATAAGTTCACGTCTGGGGAGAGAGAGAATGATAAAGTGAAAAAAGTAGATGGACTTTGGAGATTCACCTGGGTACAAATCCTGGTTCTGTAAATATTCAATCTTGGGCAAAATTTTTAACCTCTTTGCTTAAATTTTCTCATTTGTCAAAGGGGAGGGTGTAAATAGCTGTATCGTGAACTAGTTATTTGGGTTAAGGTTGGGGTGGTGTGGTTTCAAAGGAACCTGACTAGCCAAGCCTTGGAACACAGGGGATACTTCATGTGCGTCCCTTTCAAACTCATATCCAGCTGCCCCTCTAATCCTACTTCCTGTTTAGGCAGCTCTCAATGTCCTCTGTCCTGCATGGCTGTCCTCCAGGATGGCAACTGGCATGAGACAGTATCTGCTCCTTTTCTCTCCAAACCTTTCACGCTTCCTCCACAAAACCTGCTGCTGCTTTTGTGAGGCATGTGGCTCGTATTGACACCTAGATTTCAAGTGATCAAACAAGACATGATGACAAATCTAAGAAAAATGACACCAGCCTTTTGAAAGAAACCAAAATCAATTCCCTCCCCTCCTTTCCTTGAGGTTCCCTCCTTTCCAGCTGTTATCTTACCTCATCTATCATACTTAGAAATCCATATGTCTAGTTTAAATCACTGTTTCTCAGGCAACAGCCAGGCCATTTAGCAAGAGTCTAAAGCGAGCCAATATAATATTCTGCCTAGAGTGATATTCGGTCAAAGGTTACTGTGCCAGAGTAGGTTAATTATTCTAAAAGGACCTACTTTTACTATAATTATTGATTGCCATGAACTAATGAAAAAAAAAGCTGCTATTTATTAAGTGCCTCTGTATTCCCTAGAAACTCGTACATGTGTATCTCATTTTGTCCTCATCACGACTCTGCAAAAGGTTTTCCAATTTTAGGAAAAGTTTAAGATCAAGTTGGTCCAACTCACAAGCTGGACCAGCTTGGTAGGCAGAGCCAAGATTCAACCAACTCATAAGTGATTATCTGATTGTGTTATGTTTTAATTTAAAATTTATGTTTAGCCCCAGGAAATATATGTGTATATAACAATAGAGTTACACCAGACTTAGAGCAAATAACAGCAATCCCTCCCCACCTGTAATTCCCATTCCATTCCCCAGAGGAAACCTCTTTTGACAACTTTTTCTGCTATTTACTTTTATTCTTTTTTTAAATGTTTATTTATTTATTTTGAGAGAGAGAGGAGGGGAGAGTGAACAGGGGAGAGGCAGAAGAGAGGGAGAGAGAATCCCAAGCAGGCTCTGCACTGTCAGTGCAGTGAGACCTACAAACCGAACCATGAAATCATGACCTGAGCTGAAATCAATAGTCGGATGGTTAACTGACTGAGCCACCCATGCACCCCTACTTTTATATTTCTTTTAAAGTATGATTAGTTGCTATTTCTTAATTTTTCAACTTTTGAGTTATAATTGACTTACTACTATGAATGATGAAAATTTAACTCTCAACCACCATGTCCCCCAACAATTCCCCTTTTCTCTCCTCCTAATAGAGTAAGAATTGTTTTTAACTCAATGGTCAACGCCTATAGTGATTTGGACATAGAAATGTTATTCACAGCTGAACAACAGTAGTAGTACTGTTTGATAACTTTTCTTATGTGACAGTTTTTCTTGGAATTAATAATTGTGTCACCACTCCACTTCTTTAGTATTTTCTGTTTCTGTTACTAATTCATCCCCAGCTCTTTGCCAGAACCAGAACCATAAAACTCTCAGTATGGTCAAATGCACCAAGTGATTTATGGTTTTCCAGTGTGTGCATGTTTTGTTTTGTTTTTCCTGAACACTCATCCTGCAGCCCTAAACTACCAGTCCACACTGAATGCTCAAAGTTTGCTTTATTCATTGTGTTGGGCTCTTATTTGGCTCTTTCCACCTATAGATACACATCGTTCATGTTTCCTGTGTGGTTTCTTTGATAATTTCCCTCCTTTTGATAGTATCTCTGTTCTCTGTATCTGAAGTCCTACTAGTTAGATGTTTGACTTCTAAAAAAGATCCTCTGTTTCTTCTTTGCTTGCCTATCTTTTTTGCCTATTTAGTGTAGATTTCAGGTGATTTCTTCAACTTTTCCTTCCAACTAATGGTTTATTTATGTAGTATTTTATTTTTCACTTCCAAGGTCATTTCCTCTTCTCTGAATGTTTCCTTATTATGGTATCCTGTGCTTGTTCCAGGAATGCAATATTTTCTTTTCTCTAAGGATATGGATATTAATTATAGGTTTTTTAAAGTTATAATTTTGGTTGTATGTTTGTTTCCTTCAAAATTTGTTTTTAAATTCTAGTTAGTTGGGGCGCCTGGGTGGCGCAGTCGGTTAAGCGTCCGACTTCAGCCAGGTCACGATCTCGCGGTCTGGGAGTTTGAGCCCCGCGTCAGGCTCTGGGCTGATGGCTCAGAGCCTGGAGCCTGTTTCCGATTCTGTGTCTCCCTCTCTCTCTGCCCCTCCCCCGTTCATGCTCTGTCTCTCTCTGTCCCAAAAATAAATAAGTGTTGAAAAAAATAAATAAATAAATTCTAGTTAGTTAACATACAGTGTAATATTGTTTTCAGAAGTAGAATTTAGCGATTCATCCCTTACATATAACACCTGGTGCTCAAGAGGACAAGTGCCCTCCTTAATACCCATCACCTAGTTAGCCCATCCTCCACCCGCCTCCCTCCATCAACCCTCAGTTTATTCTCTGTAGTTAAGAGTCTCTTATGGTTTGTTTCCCTCTCTTTTTTTCCCTTTCCCATATGTTCATGTTTTGTTTCTTAAACTCCACATACGAGTGAAATCATATGGCATTTGCCTTTCTCTGACTTATTTTGCTTAGCATAATACACTCTTGCTCCATCCATGTCATTGCAAATGGCAAGATTTCATTCCTTTTGATGGCTGAGCAATATTCCATCATATATGTGTGTATATGTATATATATATATATATGTATATGTATATATATATATATATATATATATATATATATATATATCCATCCATCATACACACACACACACACACACACATCACATCACATCACATCACATCTTCTTTACCCATTCATCAGTTGATGGAAATTTGGGCTCTTTCCATACTTTGGCTATTGTTGACAATGCTGCTATAAATATCGGGGTACATATACCCCTTCAAACCTGTATTTTTGTATCCTTTGGATAAATACCAGGTAGTGCATTGCTGGATCATAGGGTAGTTCTGTTTTTTTCTTTTTTTGAATGCTTATTTATTTATTTTAAGAGAGAGGGAGACTGACCAAGTGGGGGAGGGAGGGAGGGAGAGAGAGAGAGAGAGAGAGAGAGAATCCCAATCCCTCCATGCTGTCAGTGCAGAGCTCGACATAGAGCTTGATCTCATGAACCACGAGATCATGACCTGAGCCGAAATCAAGAGTCCCACACTTTGCTGACTGAGCCACCCAGGCACCCCCAGGCAGTTCTATTTTTAACTTTTGAAGAACCTCCATACTGTTTTCCACAGTGGAATGCACCAGTTTGCATTCCCACCAACAGTGTGCAAGAAGGTTCCCCTTCCTCCCCATCCTCATTGATACTTGTTTTTTCTTGTGTTGTTGTTTTTAGCCATTCTGACAGGTGTGAGGTGGTATCTCATTGTGGTTTTGATTTGTCAAATTATAGTTATTTTTTTTAAGTTTTCTTCTCCCTGATTCTCCTATTTCTTCAAGTAGATTTTTTCTACGTGCTTATTTGTCTCTCATCTTTCATATTAGAGGCTCTCCTCTTGCCTGTATCACTCTGAGGTATAACACAGGAAGCTCTTCATGGACACAGCATCCAACTAGTGAACTTTTAAGAGAGTGATAAAAGGGTGATGAGGTGGTGGGTCAGCTTGTTCACTGTTATCCAAAGTGACTATATTTCCCAAGGACATCAATTTCTTTCTTGGAAGATATAAACCTGGCTGCCAGCATCCCTGGAGCCCAGAGAGAAAATGGGCATGTAGTCTAGCAGGTCAGTAAGCTGACTTCACTAAATCTCCTAGTCCAGCCCTTTACCCTTGGCCACAGCTGAGCAAACCTTGCAAGAAATTGAACTCCAAGTTGTTGTTTTTTTTGAACCAGCTACCAGAGAATGGATCTTACTGTTCTATATGCTAACTTTCAAAACCTGTTTTCAGCCCCACTCCACAACTTTGTCTCCAGAGGTTCCTGTTGCTGTCATATCTTGACATTGTGGGGTTCTGCAGTATGATGTGGCTGGCTTCCTGTCACCTTCTCCTGCTCCTACTGCAGGTGTCTAGGTTGCTACTCTCTCTGCCGTGCTAAATCAGTAACTGCCTACTTATTTGCTTCCAGTTTCCAACATTGTGTTGATTTCCCCATTTGCTATGGTACTCTCTCCTGTTCTTTTTGTCTTCATTAATGTGTGTTGTTCAAACTCCTCACTACCATTTTAGTGAGATGTGAGGAGGGGACAGAAATATACATGAGAACTCATTTACCATGTTTAACCAGAAGTCCAATGCTTTATTCTTGTTTAGCAGTGATTTTAGAATCACAGCGTATTAAATAATGCCCTAAAACCTCACTTGACTCTCAAATAAACAGAGGACAATTAGGTTGCACCATAGATATGTTCTATTATTTCATAAAATAGTAACCTAGGTGTACTGAACATGTTAGTATAACTTTTTTTTATTTTATTTAAGTTTTTTTTTATTTTGAGAGAGAGAGAGAGAGAGAGCAGAGTTGGAGCAGAGAGAGAAGGAGAGAGAGAATCCCAAGCAGGATCCATGCTGCCAGTGCAGAGCCCAACACAGGGCTCGAGCTCATGAAATGTGAGATCCTGACCTGAGCTGAAACCAAGAGTCGGACCCTTAACAGACTGAGCCGCCCAGGCGCCTCCTTGCTAGTCTAACTTTTATGACTAGAACAGAAGGAAGAAAAAGAGGGAGAGAGGAAGGAAGAAGAGGAAAAAAAAGAAATAATGGAGAGTCGCTAAATGTTTAAAAATCATACATGATAGTAAATAAACTTTACACTTTACATAAGTTTTCTTCATTAATATTTCTTGGGCTTCACTATTAGGTGATATAAAACAATTTTATTCTCATACAATAATGGCCTTGAGATTTGGCTTCCTGAACTAACAGGAGGCAAAAAGTATACTTTTATTGCCAAGAGCATAGTTTGTTTTAAACTCAAAAGCTGTCCCTATAAAATTGCAGCCCAGAAGAGGATTTGTGGATTTTAAAATATCCTGTATATCTTCTGTAGACTTGGAATGTGATGTCAATATTGGCTTGAAATCATTTGTGGCAGATTTGTGATTTGTTTTTGTTTCTGTTTTGGAGGAAAAGAGTAAAAGAATAAAAGGAAGAAATGAGTAACTTTGGTTTTATTCTTGGCTCAAAACCAGATATTCAAGGCTCATGTTCACTGCCTTTGAATGAATGAAGCCTCTGGTAAGTGTAGTGATCTTTGCAGCCCTGCAACATGGTTTGTAGTCCCCCCAGTTTGCATCATGGGGGCTGGCTGAGATTATTGAGGGGAAGAGATGACAAAGGAAAATGTGATTTAAAACTCTGCTTCCAGCCTGCAAACTGCCTGTCTGGGACTGTGTCGGATCAATATGGCCACTGCTTAGGATGTGGGAATGTGGAAGGTAAGCTCTGTGACATGGACAGAAAAGTCACTTCTGTGGTCAGTGTGGGCACCACCTGATATGTGTCCTGGATGCAGAGGAACTGATGGATGGTAAACCCCCTGAGCCATGAGGCATCTATGTGAACCAAGAAAGTGTCTATGGGCCTGAAGGAAAGACCTATAAAAATGTCTGCCAGTTCAGGTCGCTAAACTCTCAGAAGAGCACCAATATTAGCAGGAAGCACAAAAGATCTCATGAATCAGGTAATACAGAATCCCTATACCATTCACTTGATTTTTAAGTTTATTTATTTATTTTGAGAGAGAGAGAGTGTGTGCACATGCGAGTGAGGGTGGGGCAGAGAGACAGAGAGAGAAAGAGAGAATCCCAAGTAGGCTCCTAGCTGTCAGCATGGAGCCTGATGCAAGGCTGGATCCCACAAACCACGAGATCATGACCTGAGAGGAAATCAAGAGTCAGACACTTAACCGACTGAGCCACCCAGGCACCCCCCCCCCCATTCCCTTGTAATTTTAAAGAATAAAAATATAGGGGAGCACCTGGGTGGCTCAGTCATTTAAACATCCAACTTTGGCTCAGGTCATTATTTCATGGTTCATGAGTTGGCTTTCTGCTGTCAGCATAGAGTCCCCTTTGGATCTTCTGTCTCCTTACTCTCTCTGCCCTCCCCCACTTGTGCTCTCTGTCTCTCAACAATAAACTTTAAAAAAAAAAAAGAATAAAGACTATATGTCTCTCTGTATGTTATCTATTTCTAACATTGACTGTGTGTGCTGAAATGATGAAAGAGCCTGATATTTTTTTGTGGTTACAATCTGACTTAATTTCCAGGTTATCTGATCTCCAGCAGTCCTAAAAAATTCAGGTATAAGGAATTTGTTGTCTAGCACTTGATTTAGTGCTCCATAGATAAAATTATACAAGAAAAAAAAATTAACTGTACTAGGGCTCAACTTTGATTTTATTGAATAATAGGAAACGTTATTGAGTAAATGTTTTTTACATTTCATAACATTAACAGAATTCTCTTTATCTCTTCTACAGTTATGTAAAATCAACTACATTTTAATTTAGTGATATCTAGATGGAGTTAAAAATAATAAGAAGCAATACATTGATAAATATGAATTATATCTGTATGGGAACTAATACCTTTTTAAAAGTGTGGATATGGCACATAACCAATTGGATGAAATTTCATTTTGGTGTGAGAGTCAAAACTTAAATCATTTGAAAGAACCACATGAAATAGATTGTAAATCTACATTACTTAATAAGTAAGTAGAAAAGACTTCCTATGTCATTTGCATTTATTTGGGGGCACTTAAGAGCTATAACAAGACAAAATAAAGTTCTTATAAGGCTGCATTTTTCTTGACAGGATAAAGAAGCCAATGTAAACATAAAACTTCTATACTCATTGGCGAAGATGAAGAAAAATAAAGCAACTTTCACAGAGATAGTTTTACAGCCCCATATTAATGTAATTCATTCTTCAAAAATGAGTCATTCTAATTTTTATAGATTTTCAAATGCCTTAATGCATGCTCTCTAGAGTTCTATATTGCTCATTAAACACTTCAAAATATAGTATCTGGAGATAGCCATTAATAGAACAGAGCAAGTTCAACAGTTATATCCATATCTAGAACCTATTGTGTGTTATCACATGCTCACATTCTAAACACATGTGTTTCAGAATATGATCATTCCACTTAGTTTTCAAATGTCCATAGGTGCAATTTACCCTACTACATTTGTTTCTAACAAGTAAAAATGTGAGATCTCAAGAAGCAGATTCCCAGAATGAAATAAGGCTTCACCAGCAATGTCCCCACTCTAATAATGTCAACCCATTCTAATACAGTATTAGAATTGCAAATGCAGATACACAGTTCGCAGAGCATTGCAGTACTGGATGTTCTGAAAGTCAAAACCCTGGAGAATTACATAGTTTAGCAAAGACATTTTTGCCTAAGATCCCGTGTTCAAAATAATCTCTCCAATCAGTAATAACCTATTATTGTGAATATATTCTCCAGAGTGATAGAAAGATGGTGACAGGTGAAGTCTAGTGATCCTGATATCATTATCATATTTATCACTAATGAGTATTCTAAGACTAAACTTTCCATTGTCCATCTTCTGGGGTTTTTTTGTTTTTATTTTTGTTTTTAATTTTTAAATGAGGGTAGCTTTTCTAGAATCACTTTTAGGGCCACCAAAACTAGTGTCAGAAATCTTCAAAATCATTTGTATCATTGAGTCACAACTTCTCAGTGAAATTTGTGAGTTCCTAGAGCTGAGAAGGTAAGTATAAAAGAGCTGGTGATGTCAACAATTTGGGAATACAAAATCCTACCATTTTGTATTTGGCTACCCCCTCCATACTCTAATTTCTAATTTCTACATGGATAATAATGCTACTTGAAGTTAAAGTATAAGGTGGGGCACCTGGGTGGTTTAGTCGGTTAAACGTCTGACTTTGGCTTAGGTCCTGATCTCATGGTTTGTGAGTTTGAGCCCCACATCATGCTCTCTGCTGTCATCACAGAGCCTACTTTGGATATTCTGTCTCCCTCTCTCTCTGCCCCTCCCCTGCTCACACTCTCCCTCTCTCTCTCAAAAATAACTAAACATTTAAGTTAAAGTGTAAGAAAATGAATTCAGAGAGGAGAATTCTTTCAGAATCTTGTAACAAGCCTCTAAAAATTCACCGCATTTACAAAAACATATTTAACCATTTTTCTGTTAATTTATGTTAATACATTCCTATGATGGTTTGAATTCATGTGCTTTGCAAAATGACCAATTTGCCAACATAATTATGATTTTTTCTACATTCATAAGAAACAATTTGCAGTTATTTTAACATAATGATGTATACACATCAGCAACAGGCTAAAATCCTTTAAAATGTTTTCAAGGCTGCATTTTACATAACTCTGACTCAATGTTCTTATGCTAAATAATACAAACCTAATGTGGTTTAACAGTCCATTGGGTATGATTTTCTTTGGGGTTTTGGCAGGTAATATGATAGATTGAGTTTGAACGTTGATCATGCTAGGGCTACAGAAGTCTGTTAGACCTTTTGCAGAGAAGACAGGTAGATTTATCATCAGTTATATTAGCACAGGTTATTGTGAGTATATTAAGTTTGTAAAACACAAGAAAATTAAAGTGCCAGCTTTGCCGATTAATATGTGACATTAGGTGAACAATGAAGTCATACCAGAGTTTTCTGTAGTCAAGCATAAAGTAATTGATTTGTGGGCAATTCAGAGTTAAAACTAAATGGGTTTGATTCATTTAAGTCCAAGAAAAGGTTACTGTTGTTAGCAATCAAAAAGTACTCCCCAAAGAGGAAAAACAAAAAAGAAAAGTATTGCCAAATATTAGGAGCTTTTAACACAAGATAGGACAAAAAAATTTGGTGGTTAGGAGACCTAAGCTAAACCATCCATTCTTTATGAGTTTCTTGATATAAAATGTACTCCCTAATGTTGAGAAGCAACAATTTAACACCAGTCCACTTTTTGTTTTATTTCTTATCCCATTTATTTTTGATTGGATGTTCACAACTTAATACTTCCAAGGGCCACATAGAGTAGCTTTGCCCTAGAAAAGGGGGATTTATGTGATTGCTAGCTTTTTTATTTGGTGCCCTTGGCATTGGCATTCCTGCTTTCTTGGGACAAAAAAGAAAAATTACTTTAATGTTAAGTTGACTGATGGCCCACTCTGATTTCCTGAGATTACTACTAATGAAAAAATACTTAATATTAAGAAATAGAAGCTATGGAATATAAACTTTATAAATGCTATCTGCCTTTACAGGGCCATATCAACAATTAAATAATTGTACAATATCAGCTGATACCAATTGCTATGTAGGCCGCAACAAAGAGTTAAATAAGTGGGGAAGAAAATTCTTATAGCTAGATTTAAAGGTGGCTTTATTTATTTATTTATTTTTTACTCTGGGCCATAACAAAGTCAATTTCTGAGATGTTGTATCACTTAAGATAAAACTGAGCTATGCAACAATGATACTACCATTGTTTCTCAAGAAGAACTTTTAGTGAACATAATTAAATATTAATTAAATATGTGTATATGCATATAGTTTGAATTTTATCCTCTAACAGGTAAAAGTGTCCTCTGTAGCAACTTGTAGGAGTTTAGGATATTTTTTATTAATTTTTTTTTAAACAAAAATAACACTGAAATAGAATTTACCATATTCTTAGTTGCTATTTCATTTCTAGGAAAAGGGTCTGTTTTAGATTTAGCTCCTTTATTGAAATAAAATTATAAAGCTAGTTATGGTGTATTGGGAAAAATGAGATGTATGGGAAAACATTATGAGAAATGTAATGGGGAAAATATTCACTTCATAGACAGACACACCTTATTTAAATCTTGGCTCTGCCACTTAATGATGTGACTGACCTTGGGTAAGGTGCTTAACTTCATTAAAGTCACCTGTGAAATAAGAAAATGCCTACCTTGCCACTTGGTAGTATTAAATAAGAATTGAACAAAGCTTGGTACACATACGTTCAAAGATGTTTCCCTTTCTCCCATCCGCGAGAGAAAATGAGATCCTAGAGTAAGGACTATTATTATTATCCCTTATTTTATGTCACAAGGAACAGCTTTTATATTTTTTGATCCGGTCCATTTTTTGGTTAACAGTTTTACTGAGATCTATTTCACATACCATACAATTCACCCACTTAAAGTATACAATGTAATGGTTTTTAATATATTCACAGAACTGTGCAACAATTCATGCCACAATCAATTTTATTCACCACAATCAATTTTATATTTTCATTAGTCTAAACAAGAAACCTCACTCTCCTTAGTCATCACCCTCCAATCCTCCCATGTTGTCCAGCCCTAGACAATCACTAATCTACTTTCTGTCTCTATAGACTTTCCTATACTGAATGTTTCATATAAGTGGAATCATACATTATGTGGTCAATTGTGACTGACTTCTTCCGTTAACATGAGGTTTTCAAAGTTCATGCGTGCTGTAAAATGTGCCAGTATGTTCCTTATTATTCTTTTTTATTGGAATAATATTCCATTGTGTGTACATGCCATGTTTTATTTATCATTCTTCAGTTGATGGATATTTGGGTTGTTTCCACTTTTTGGTTTTTAGGAATGATGTTACCATGAACATATATGTACAAGTTTTTGTGCAGACAGGTTTTCATTTCTCTTGGGTATATGCCTACAGGTAGAACTGCTGTATTATGTAGTAACTCTCCGTTTAACCATTTGCTAAACTTTCCAACGCATCTGTGCCATTTTACATCTTCACCAGCAGTGTATTATGGTTCCAGTTCTCTACACTATTGCCAACGTCTGTTATTATATCTTTTGCTCTGTTTCTTTTTTTTAAATTATAGTTTTCCTAGCGTGTGTGACATGGTGTCTCAGTATGCTTTTCATTTGCCTTTCCTAATGGTTCATGATGTTGAGTCTCTTTTCATGTGCTTACTGGCCATCTGTATATCTTCTTCCTGGGAATGTCGACTCAGATCTTTTGTCCATTGTTAGCTGAGTCATTTGTCTTTTTCTTACTGAATCATAATAGTTCTTTATATATTCTAGATGCAAGCCCCTTATCACATACGTGGTTCCTTTTTTTTTCACCTCAGCATTCTCCCCCAACTTAGTACAGCATCTTCACAGCTTTATTCTTACTAAGTCTCTTAGAATTTCTAACAAAATGTTTTCCCATCCTAAATAATCCATATATTCAATTAGGTGACAGACACCTCTGAATAAGTTTATAATGCAAGGTTTCTTTGTCACTAGGATTCCCCTTTCATGCTGCTTAAATACTATGCATATTTTGTGGCAATTTTGGGTAAAAGTCTCCTGACTATTTGAGTAGGAAAAAAAAGCCCTCAATTATTAGTGCCAATTGAATTTATACATGCACAAATTATTTACAAAAAAAAATTTCTTTACACACCGGAGCCATTTTTTGACACAAATTTCTCACTTAATTTTTTTCTTATGGCTTCTGTTTTTGCTTTGCCTCCTCAAAATACAGAGAACTTCACTCAAAATAATGACACTTTTGGTTGTAAAGTTTCAGCCTATCCAATACCATATTGATAGTGGAAGAAAAAGGGAGACAACTGTTCCTTCCTGATGGCGATAGGCATATTTCAGTGCAGGTTTGGGAGTTATTTGCACAGTCCACACAGTCAATATATTTGTTGACAGTGCTAATGAATTCTTTCTTCCAGATCACATTTTGTCATTTAAGTTTGAAATATTAAAATGCTTCCACTGTTATGTTAGGTAACATAAAAATTTGCGTATTCAAGGTATTAGATTTACAAAATCATTTCACATGTATAATCTCATCAATACGACTTAGAAGTCTGCACATGGTGATAGAGAAAAATGATGCAAGGGGTAATGTAGTGTTTCTCAAAGTGTGGCTCAGAGATCACAGTCACAGGATCATCTTGACACCCTGGTGAAATGACCAACTGGAGGACCCAACTGTAACCAAAAAGGATCCAGGATATAAGCAGTGTGCCTCACAAATCTGTCTTTTAAAACAATTGTTCAAGATGACCCCAATTTACCCTAAAGTTTGACAGCCACTGATATAGTTAAACAAGCAAATAAATAAATAAATAGCATAATACGTTTCAGAATGAAAAAGACTGTGAGCAAATTACTTCACCTCTTTGACCCTGTTGTCTCACCTTCTCAGGAACATCTCAGGACTGTTTAATAATGAATGCATGTCAATCACCTAGTGCATTGCCATGCCCAGAGTAGGCAGTCAATAAATAGTAGTTATCAGTTTTTTAAACCATACCTCTAGGGCATTCTTCTCAGAATAATGGGTGGAGAGAGCATTTAAGTGGAAGAAACACTGTATGCAAAGCAGGGGGGACAATCATGTTATGCAAATCACTCACTATAACAGTACAGAGGGAGTGAGTGGGAGTAGTAATAGGTAAATCTGGAAGAGAAGGATTGGGCTAGATAAAAGGACCCTAAATTCAGAGTACAGTGTTGAGGTTTCTCACAATAAGCCATGAAGTCATTGAAGGGTTACTGATTTTTATTGTAAGAATTTTCTAGCATCATCAAAAGTAGGGAGAATAGTATAATAAAGCCGTATATACACATTACCCAGATTCAATAATTACCAACATTTCACCACATTGATTTGTCCATCTCTTTTTTATTTTTCTTCTTTCTTTGCTGAAATATCTAAAAGCTATCCCAGCTTTCGTGTCATTTCACCCCAGTATGAATCTATAGAATATATGACACTTTCATACATAATCACAGTGCCTTTATCATACCTAAAAAAGTTAATGATATTTCTTTGGTATCATCTACCATCCAGTCCATAGCCACATTTCCCCAAATGTCTTCAAAAACGTCCTTTTATAATTAGTTGCTAAAAATTAGGCTCCAAAAAATTAAATAAATAAAAATAAAAATGAGGCTCCAAACACAGTCTACACATTACAGTTGGTTATTTGGTCTCTCAAATCTCTCTAATCTAGAAAAGTACTCTCACCCATCCTTATTTTTTATGTCATTGGCTTATTGCAGAAACCAGGTGATTTGTTTATATAAAACACTACGTGTATGGATTTGTCTATGGGCTTCCCTGGGAGTGGGGGTGGACATTTAACTTTTTTCTGTTCTATATTTCATATAAGAGGATGTTTTCTCTGGAGACTTATTTAGATTCAGGTTTGGCATTTTGGGCAAGAGCCCTCCAGAGGGGTGCTGTGGACAGCCTCTCACATCACAGTAGAAGGCACACCAGGTCTGGTCGCCCTATAGTCAATAAGGCTAATACTGGTCAATTGTTTCAGGAGGCAAAAGCCTGATCCCACTGTGATAAAGCTCTCCATCATCTTTCAACTAATAATCTCAACCAACTGAAGATTAGTGCCTGAATCAATTCTTTGTTAGGGGTTACACAATAGTGATGTTCTAATTCTAGCATTCATTCTATGTTTGTAGACTGGAATTTGTAAAGAATTATTCTGGAATACAATACAATACAATACAATACAATACAAAGCAATACAATAATAGTAGGGGACTTGGATACCCCACTTTCAATAATGAATAGATCATCCAGACAGAAAATCAATAAGGAAATATTGGACTTAAACTACACGTTAGACTGGATGGACCTAACCAACACATACAGAACATTCCATCCAACAGCAGCAGAATACACATTCTTCTTAAGCACGTATGGAACATTCTCCAGGATATACTATACATTAGGTCACAAAACACATCTTAATAAATTTGAGAAGACTGAAATCATATCAGGCATCTTTTCTGACCACAATGCTATGAAACTAGAAATTAATTATAAGAAGAAAACTGGAAATTTCACAAATACATGGAGATTAAATAACACACTCCTGAACAACCAATGGGTCAAAGAAGAAATTAAAAAACAATTTAAAAACATCTTGAGACAAATGAAAATGGAAACACAACATACCCAAATTTACAGGTAGCAAAAGGAGTTCTAAGATGGAAGTTTATAGCAATAAATGCCTACATTATGGAAAAAAGAAATATCTCAATAAACAAACTAATTTTACACTTCAAGGAACTAAAAAAAAGAACAAACTATGCCCAAAGTTAGTATAAAGAAGGAAATAATAAAGACGAGAAATAGAGACTAAAAAAACAATAGAAAATATCAATGAAACTGAGAGGTAGTTTTTTTGAAAAGATAAGCAAAATTAACAAATCTTTAGCTAGACTAGCTAAGAAAGAGAGAGAGAGAGAGAGAGAAGACCAAATAATTAAAATCAGAAATAAAAGAGAAGACCTTTCAACTGATAGCATAGAAATAAAAAGGATCATAAGAAACTACTGTGAATAACTGTATGCCAATAAGTTAGATAATCTTTAAAGATTAAAGGCTAAATTCCTAGAAACATACAACCTTCCAAGAATGAATCATGAAGACATAGAAAATCTGAACAGACTATTCACTAGTAAGGAGATTGAATCAGTAACCAAAAATGCCCCAACAAAGAAAAGCCCAGGACCAGATCACTTCACTGGTGAAATATAATAAACATTTAAAGAAGAATTAATGTCAATCCATCTCAGACTCTTCCAAAAACTAAAAGAGGAAGGAACACTTTCAAAGTCCTTTTATGAGATCAGCATTACCCTGATGCTATAGCCAGACAAACATGCCACAAGAAAGGAAAATTACAGGCCAGTATCTCTAATGAACATAGATACAAAACTCCTTAACAAAATATCAGCAATCTGAATTCAACAACACATTACAAGAATCAAACATGAGCAAGTGGGATTTATTCCAGGAATGCAAGGATGGTTCAATATATGCAAATCCATAAATATAATATACCATATTAACAAAATGAATGATAGAAATTATATGATCACCTCAGTAGATGCAGGTAAAGCATTTGACAAAATTTAGCATCCTTTCATTATAGAAAATCCCATAAACTAGGGATAGAGAGAATGTACCTCAACATAACAAAGGCCATATATGACAAGCCTACAGCTAACATCATACTCAATGGTGAAAAGCTGAAAGCTTCAGGAATAAGGATGGCCATTTTCATCACTTTTCTTCCACATGGTACAGGAAGTCCTAGCCAGAGCAATTAGGCAAGAAAGAGAAATAAAAGGTATCCAAATCAGAAAGGAAGAAGTAATACTCTCTATTTGCAGATGACATATTATATATAGAAAACCCTAAACACTCCACCAAAAAACTATTCGAACTAATAAATGAATTCAGTAAAGTTTCAGGATTCAAAATTAATATACAAAGATCAGTTCTATTCCTATACACTAACAACAGATTATCAGAGAAAAGTTAAGAAAATAATCCCCTTTATAATAGCATCAGACACAATAAATTAGTAATAAATTTAACCAGGGAGTTGAAAGATCTGACTTTCATCACAGTGGCACTTGTGGCGATTACAGGCCACTTATTTTAGAGAATGGCTCTAAATTTGAGTTTGTCTAATGTTTCCTCACAATTAGACTCAGGGTATGCACCGTCTGCAAAACTATTACAAAGATGGTATTGTGTTCATCCTATTACATTCTGTGAAATGGCACATGATTTAGATTTATCTCATTATTAGTGATATCCACATTAATCACTCAATTAAAGGTGGTGGATGAAAGACTTCTGGGCTGAAAAGTTACTCTTTTTTACTTTGTAATTAATTAGTGTTTTGTGAGGAAATACCATGAGATTATGTAAACTTTCAACTTATTCATTTATTTACTTATATTAATATGGACTAATATTAGTATATTATTAAAGTTTTCTTATTTTATTCAATGAGTTATAATCTATTACTATCATCATTTATTTCTGATGCCTGAATTGTTCTATATTTGGCAAATGGAAGCCCCTTTAAGTTGGCTCTGTGTCCTTTTGACGTGCCCCCTTCATTCTTTGAGGATTTCCTTACTTTCTGGCACCACAAAATGTTACAGATTTATCTTGTACTTACATGCCTTAATAAGGAATCAGCCATTTCTCCAAGGAGCCCTGGTTCCTGTAAGTGGAAAATAGTACTTAGAAGCCAAATACTGTTGGATGTTATTGTGTGCCCATTGCTATTCGAGTGTTACTGATCTCAGGTATTCTCAGTAGGGATATATGTGGGACACACACACACACACACACACACACACACACACACATCTAAATTTATTTCTAGATTTATCTCTATATATTGAAAACCATGGATTGTCACTGATAGTTCCAATCCAACACCACAGGGCTCAATCTAGTTATCCCCCTTTCCGTATTTGCAACTCTCTTTTCCCACAGCGAGAAATTTGGCTTCCACTATTCTTTTTTGTTTTGTTTTTATTTATTTATTTGAGAGAGAGAGCATGCTCATGTGCACATGAGGATTGGGGTTAAGGGGCAGAGGGAGAGAAAGAGAGAGACAGAGACAGAGAGAGAAAATGCCAGGCTCCAATGCAGGGCTTGATATCAGGACTCTGAGGTCAGGACTTGAGCCTAAATCAAGAGTCAGATGCTTAACAGACTGAGGCACCCAGGTGCCCCCACTATTCTTAATATATTTATTTATCAATTCCCTAATGTAACCAGTTTCCCAACTCCATTGCCCACTCCTCCCCTGGGTAGATATCTTTTTCCCCTATTTGGGCTCTGACACTTGCTATCAGGGCACCACTCTACAAGAAAACCCTCCTCACCTGCTTAGGCTCTGACTCCCCACACCTAGCTAGCCTCTCCCCGACCCCTGCATGGATGCTTGTCTTAGATCTGTTAAACTCTAAAGTCCTCCAACCCTGCAATGTATGGATACCCTCTTCATCCCAGTTGGGCTCCAAAACTCTACAACTCTACAATAAAACTCCGCATGGACACCTTCCTCCCCTGCTCAGTCTCTGACACCCTAACAAGGACCAGAGCACCCTCATGCATAGTCACTCTCTTCACCCCATTCAGGGTCTGATACCCTTATCAACCAGCCCTCCTACACAAAAGTCCCTTTCACCTTGCTTGTCCCATAGTGGCTCCCCCAACCTTCTTTTGTAATAGCAGGTGTGGACCTTGCTCCACACTATTAGCTGGTATTAAGACTAGCCCAGAGTATGCATTAATACTCTCAAAAGTGTTTTGGGTGGGGGCGCTTGGGTGGCTCAGTCAGTTAAGCACCTGATTCTTGGTTTCAGCCCAGGCCATGATCTCATGGTTTGTGAGTTCTGTTTGTGAGTTTGAGCCCTGCATCAGGCTCTGGATTGACAGTGCAGAACCTGCTTGGGATTCTCTCTCTCTCTCTCTCTCTTTCTCTCTGCCCCTTCCCTGCTTGTGCACACTCTCTCTCCCTCAAAATAAATAAATCAACTCTATAAAAAAATGTGTTCTGGATGAACAGTAAACTATGTGGTCAGCTTCTGTATAGAAGCCAACCTGGGAAAGCTTTTTTAGGAATGGTATTTTATATGCCCCAAGAACAAACTTTTATCTTTTCTACCTCTCCTAGTTATAGAGAATACTGATAATTCATTTCACACTGCTACTATATGCTTTGTTTTTAATAGTGAAAAAGAGTAGACAAACCTAAATTTCTCTCAGTAGAGGAATGATTAAATAAATGATGACATTTACATACATTGAAATATTAAGGAGTTCTTAAAAAGAAATGAGGTAGATCTATAATACTGACATGAAAGATGTCTAAAATACATCGTTAAGCAGAAAAATCAAGGTACAAACTGGCATTATACATAGCATGATCTCCTTTGTATGAAAGAAAAAAAATTTTTGCCCATATATGTATGTGCAGAGATGGAGGCATGGAAGGACATGTTACATTAAGATAGTTTATTTTTCAGCAGTTGCCTTTCTTGGCAACTTTCCTTGTGATTGTATGCAATTATGTACCACTAAATATTATACAAAAATCCTGGATTTCTTTTATAATCAGGAAAAAAATGATAGAGATACCCTTTTAAAATAAGTTGTTACAATTGGAAAGGACTAAATGTGGGAGTCAGTATTGATTGATCTTCCCTAAACCCCTCAGCATGGCATAACCTAATCTTGGGAATGGCATGAATGTGTGTTGGGGCCGGGGAGACGTGAGGCAGAAGAAAGGAGAAAGAAAAGTTGACCACTTGGTTTTTCTTGAGCTATTCTTAGGCTCTTTCATTTTTCCGTATAGTAAGAGATTTGCCTCGTCAGCTGGGTATCCTCATGGTAAATTTAAAACATAACTCTTGGCAAAAGGAAAATGTTGACCCTTAATGAAAGGACTTAGGGTTTCAAGAGATGGTATAGCTTTTGCCCACTCAAAGTAATATTAGTATGTGAGGGATCTAATTTTATATTTTAGTCCAAATTAATTTCACTCTAAAAACAATTAAACAGGATTGCTTTCACTGATAAGGACAAAATGTATTTTATAGAAACCTTTTAGAAGAGAGCACTGGAAATGGGGAAATGTCTATTTCTGAGAAGTAGCCATGTGCATAAAATGGGCTATGGCCAGTGATAGCTCTTTTTTTCTGCCCTATTCTCCTAGAGTCTACACATCTTATATTCTCCATTTCAATTTAAGACTGCATTATTTTTAAAAATTGCACTCCCCCCCCCCATTTTCCCTTATACTGAAAAAGATTTGTAGCAATAGAGTCTGTCTGGTCAAACTCACCTTTTCTAAATGGCCTTTTACCCACATATACAGCTCCCACAAACACTTCTTTAATAAGTGCTTCTTTAGCGAGCGTTAACAGTAATCTGTTTAAGTCTGATTTTTCCTTACATCATAAGTTTTTCTCTGGTTATAAAAATGAATAATGTGCATTTTAGAAAATCTTGAAAATACAGAAACATGAAAAAAAATCACCTGTTAATTCCACCATTCATAAGACAGCACTGTTCACATTTGTTTGTGCTATGTTCCATTACTTTTTTCTATGCCTTTTTTCATTTGACTGAAACGACGTACCATTCCATTTTGCCTTTCACACTTAACCTCTTAACACAGCATTTTCCATATTTTTACAAAACTCTCCATAAACATAATCTTCAATGACTCTATAGGATTCTGCCACATGCTATACCATAATTTACTTAATGTTTTCAGCTTTTCCCTATTATAAATCATGCTTTAATAAGTACCTTCACTTATAAAACTTTTGTGTGTGCATGCACAGTTTAGGTTATTTTCTTAGAATCTCTTTCTACAAGTTGGGGGAAGATGACAAACATTTTCAAGATTCTTGATATATGTTGCAAATTGCTTTCCAGAATGGGCATACTACTTTATTTATCCAATAGCACTACATGTCAGGTGACATTTTACTGTGATCCTGCTGGGGGGTAACTTTAGGAATACAGAGTTAACATAATATTGCTATCTTCTTGATGTAATCAATGCTTTAAAGTATTTATTTTTATGTGGAAGAACTAATATGCAACATAAGGCAATATACAAAATGAGAAATATTAGTTTTTATTTGTCAAAATAACAGCATTATTAATACATAGCAGTGTACTTTTATTATTGCCAGTATGTTAAAAGTGTAAAATAATTTGAGAAAAAATGTGTATAGTTTTTAGTATATATGTAATAATAAATATTGTACAATAACTCACTTATTTCACCAGAGGAGAAGAAACGTTTTTTGTTTCTCTGGTTTCATACTGAATATTTAAATAAATGGGAGTTTAAGGTTAAATGAGTTGAGAAAATAAAAATATAGTTTAAATCAACCAATATGAAAAATATATATACAATATACATATTTTATACAGCTGTTGTGTTTTGGAGGGGTTTTAGATAAATTTGAATTTTTTAGATGCATTCTCCTGTTTCTCTCATCTGTCTACCTTTTGCTGGATTCCCAAAACTTACTGAGGTATTAAATATCTTATTAAGTGTGTTTAATAAAATTACATTTGTAGAATAAGTTAAGGGAAGTGTGTACTATTGTTTCTTATTTTTTGTTTATATGTGCTACTAAAGCAAATAATTGATCATACATTTTACATTTTAAGTATAGATAAAGTGAGAATTTTAGTTAGATATTTTGAAGTTTCAGTCTCATAGTTTAGTCCCACATAAGTCCTGTTATGGAAACAGGAAACAGAAATGCTGTTTTTATTTTATTTATATTTTATTTATTTTATTTTATTTTATTTTATTTTATTTTATTTTATTTTATTTTATTTTTAATGTTCATTTATTTTTGAGAGAGTGAAAGTGGGGGAGGAGCAGAGGATCCTAAGCAGGCTCTGTGCAGACAGCAGTGAGCCAGGCGTGGGGCTGGGACTCATGAATGGTGAGGTCATGACCTGAGCCAAAGTTGGAAGCTCAACCAACAGAGCTACCAAGGTGCCCCAAAATGCTGTTAATGGAGGTAATGTCACAGCCTTTCAATATCCTCCAGGATAGAAAAGCTTGGTAGAGTAGGGGAGACAATGAGGACGTATCTAGCTTAATTGTAAATTAATAAACTAAAATATTTTGGAATAACTTATTCTGTTTGATTAAAATTATAATCCATTTCATTAAGAATATCATTTTAAATATGACATTCAGAGAATGATATGGATTTATTTGATAATAACACTTAGTATTTTTATAGCACTTGTTATCTGCCAAGCACTAAGTACTTCATATATGTGAATTCATTTAATCATCACAGCAACCTATGAAATAGATATGGTTAGTCTCCATTTTACAGATGAGGAAATATAGGTGTAGAGAGGTTAAGTGACTTCACCAAGTTTACAGCTAGTAAGTGAAACAGCTGTCTTCCAAACCTAGGTTGTTTGGCTCCAGTGTCTGTTTTCCTAACCACTGTGCTCTACTGTTTCATCTCAACGTTACTTCTTTCTTTTTTTCTTTAACGTTTATTTATTTTTGAGAGAACACAGTGAGAGCCAGGGAGGGGCAGAGAGAAAGGGGGAGACACAGAATAGGAAACAGGCTCCAGGCTCTGAGATGTCAGCACAGAGCCCAATGTAGGGCTGAAACTCACAAACTGTGAAATCGTGACCTGAGCAGAAGTCAGATGTTTAACCGACTGAGCCACCCAGGCACCCCATCTCAATGTTACTTCTTACAAAATCTTTGAATTACAGACTTACTGTTATCTTCATCTTAGAAATAATAAATCAAAACTCAGAGATGTTAGGTGAATTTTCTAAGATGCCAGAATTACAAATGTTAATTGAATTTCCTGAAAAGATACAAAGATCAAAGATCCATCTGTTTTTGTTTTTGTTTTTTTTTAGAAGCTAGTTGCCACAGAGGAAGATACTTTTTTAATTTCTAAGAGCTCTAAGTGTTCCTCTTTTGAGTTTTGTGATAGAAATGAATTATATGACATCCTGGAGGAGCATCTTTTGGGCTAGTTTTGGTAGCTGTCGTGACACAATTCTATCTTAAATTTTATTAATGGATTAAAATATATGAAGTTATATGCAAATTTTGTTGACAGAAAAACACAGAAGGGAGAGTTCATTATAAACAGAAATCTTAAGTGGTCACTCAAATTTAAAGGGAAAAAATAATTGGCTTTTCATTTTCAGAGTTACCTAGTAAATCCACAGAATAGTCAGCTGCTGTTCTTATCACAATTTTATATTTGTGCCAAGGATATTCTGTTATGGGGGGGATAAAAAGCCAAATGATCAAATCTCAAGTAATTGTTCTTCCCCTAAATTTAAAATTGAGGTAACAGAAATACTACTTTAAAACAATAGCTTAAAAATGTGGTTGGGATCCAGAAGTTAGACAAAGGCAATAGGCAGTTAAAATAATGGAGTATTGTACGGCAGATGCAATAGGCAGGTCAGAAATCAACACTGGTGCTAGCGATGTGGGAGTCACAAATGAGACTCACATATCAAAAGTCTTAAAGCATGGAAATAGAAGTTATAATATAGGAATCAAAAACTTTGGGATATAAGAGTCAAAAATGGCAGGATGAGGGTATCAAACATTTTCAAGTTTAGGAGTTGGTCTATGGGATGAGGACTCGTGCACTGTGAATGAACTATGAAAATCTAGGGTGAAAAATGGAAGATGCAAAAAGTCTGGTCATAATGGAGTAGTTTATATTGAATTAGACCTCCCACTTAGATCAATTATAAAAACAGGACAAATATATATATGTATATGTATATACACACATACACATACATTTAACAACTATGTTAATATATTACATATATAACAACTACATATAAATTTGACAATAATTTAATGTGTATTAACAACTATACACCCACATACACACACGTAACTACTGCTTGAAGGCACTAGAGAACAACCAATAAACTGAAACCCTTGAGAGCCTGAAAGCGCTAACGGGCAAAATCCACATTCAGGTCAGTTCCCACCCCCAGGGCAGTTTGAATTGGTGCATGAGTAAAAGAGCTAAACAGACAGTAGCAGTCTCAGTAGGCTAGAAGCAGAGATGAGAGTTTAGGAACAAAAGCAGCTGGGATTTGAAGAGCACAATTCGAGAGAGGAGAAAATTACAGAGATGTGAGCCCCAAAAATCTGTGTACAAATTCCCCTTAAATCATCAGTAAATTCTTAAGAGGCACATGCACATGAAAGACTTTAAGAAACTCAGCAGAACAGAAGCACCTAAAGAGTTGAACAGAGGTTTTAGCAGCTTTACAGTGTTGGGGAAATGGGGATTAGAGTTCGAGCCCCAGGAGGTGAAGGGGTCTAGGCAAACATTCAGGCCTCTAAGATATAGTAAGATCTAGTAAGAACCATGACCTAGGAATAAGGGCAAGACTGAAATAAAGTTGAATTTAAAAGCCTAAAACAGGGGCGCCTGGGTGGCTCAGTGGGTTAAGCATCTGATTCTTGATTTCAGCTCAGGTCATGATCTCAAGGTTCATGAGTTTGAGCCCCATATCTTGCTCTGTGCTGGCAAGGCAGAGCCTGCTTGGGATTCTCTCTCTACCTCTCTCTCTCTACCCCTCCCTCACTCAAGCTCACATGCTCTCTCTCTCAAAATAAATAATTTTATTAAAAATAAATAAATAAAATCCTAAAACCAAGTCTCAATAGGATTAAAGTGATCCACTTGTATTCTATCTACAATAAGAAAACTTAATCCTCTTTAGAGAAAGCTGCTATCATCCACAGCCTCTACATTTTTTCTTCCACATTGTCTGACATTCAATAAGAAATTGTAAGGCATGCTTTAAAAATAGGACCAAATACCAAAAGCCAGGAGGACCCATAGGTGGTTCAGATATTGGAGTTATCTGATAGGGGCTTTAAATAATATGATTATAATGCTCAAGAAAACAGAGGAAAGATAAAGAATTTCACCAGAGCCTTAGAATCTGTTTAAAGTATGGAAGGGGGGAATTCAAATGAAAATTTTGGAATTGAAAATATTATAACTCAAATTAAGAATTCAATAGAGGGGTGTGTAGCAGCAGAACACAGTTTCTCCTAAATGGGTGACAGGTCAATAAAAACATGCAGATTAAAGCACAATGAGGGGCGCCTCTATGGCTCAGTTGGTTAAGCATCTGACTCTCGATTTCTGCTCAGGTCATGATCTCACAGTTTGTGAGATTGAGCCCCATGTCAGACACTGTGCTGACAGTATGGAGACTGCCTGGGATTCTCTCTCTCAAAATAAACATTTTTTTTAAAAAGCACAATGAGAAAAAAAATACAAAAAATACAGAAAAGAGTATAAGAGATATGGAATACTCAAAAAAGTCTAATATACCTGTCACTGGAGTTCCAGAAGGAGAAGAGAAAGGAACAGAAGCAATATTTAAGGAAAAACTGAGAATTTTCAAACACTGATAAAAAATATCAGAATTAATACTTAAGAAATCTTATGAATCCCAAACAGGATAATATAAACACATACAGTTAACATTATACTCAAACTGCTGAAGACCGAACAGAAAGAAAAAAGTTAAAGCAGCTAGGGGTGAAAGAAGGACATGCATTACCTACAAAGGAACAACAATCAGACTAATGGCTAACTTCTCAACAGAAACAACAGCAACCAGAAATCAAGGGAAAGACATTTTTTTTTTAATGCTGAGAACATTTTTTTAAAGACAAAATGGAATTCTATACCCAGCAAAACTATCCTATAAAAATATAGGTGAAATAAAGACAGATTCATGTTAAGAAAAGATGAACTTGTCACTAGTAAACCTGAACTATAAGAAGTATTAATTTTTCACACTAAAGTACAATGCCCCCAATGTCAATCTTCAAGAAGAAATGAAGAGCACCAGAAAGGAGGGACTATGATCTAGTTTTGTTCAAATAAATTCTCACTCTAATGTAATCATTTGGTGTAAAATACAAGTCCATATTCAATGAAATATAGACAAGAAGTGGTAAGAGGTGAGCTAGAATTTTTTGACTTAACACCATGTAGACGCGTTTAATTTTAAGCCAAGTAAAGTTAAAAAGTAAATGGAAGTTGGGCTTTGGAAGTCAGGGGTCAAGGACTGCAGTTGACATGAAGGAGTCAAAGTTATGGCTGATTGTGTCTTGGCAAGTGGATGTTAGGGGACAAGAACAGTTGTGGAGATGGGAGCATCTGAAGCCATGGGCAATAATTGTGCTGTAGGGCGTAAGGATCCATAAAGTTTGTGGGAGATGTAAGAGAGCCAGGGGTCCCGGCTGACAGTTAGGTTGCCATGGTTGTGTCAAAGGAAAGATGTCAGAGGTCGTGACCCACCTGAGGTGGCAGCAGCGGTTGAAACTTCCGTGTGGGGGGCAGTTGAGATTCCCAGCTTCCCCAGGCAGGCCCTGCCCCCTCCGGACCGCCCCCCGCGCTGTCTCCGTCGCCCCTCCCCGCCCCGCCAGGCCCCGCCCCGTCCAGCGCTTCAAACGCAGGGGCCGCGAGGCGGAGGCGACGAACGTGCGAGCAAACCAGCGGCGCAGGGACCCCGCGGGCGGCTGGGGTTTCCGCGGCGCCCGCCTCTGCTCCCTCCCCTCGGGCGCTCGGGGCGGCCGGCCGGCGCCGCCTCCCGGGAAGATGGCGCTGCACTTCCAGGTTAGTGCGCTCTGCACCGCGGGTCCCCGCTCCGCCGCCTCGGGAACCCGGCGGGGCGCTGCGGTCTGGAGACTGAGGGCCGAGAACCGTGGCGGAGGCCGCGGGGCCGCTGACGGGGCTTCGTAGCCCCAGCCCCCGCCCCGGTCGGAGACTCGGTCACTGGCCTGGGCTGCACACCCCGGGCCCGGGCCCGAGGAGGGGACGGCCCGAGCTTTGGGGTGGCGGGTGGAGGGGCAGGGCCAGGTTCGGAGCTCGCCCTTCGGGGGAGGTTCGGATGCTGAGGACCTGAGGCGCGGGAGCCCGAACTCGTTGCTCGGGGCGCGGCGCGAAGGGCGGCTCTGGCGGCGCCCAGGCAGGTGGGGAGCCCGGCCGGGCCGGGCCAGCCTTCCCACCGCGTCGCTGGCCGCCGCTCAATCGCCTGACTTCACACGGTTGGGACGCAGCTCGCGAAGGGGCTGGGGTTCGCCGCAGGAGCGGCGGCAGCGGTTGGATTTTAATTGGCTAGAGCGGGCAGGAGCTGTATCTGTAGGGAGTTGCGAAGGAGTGCTTCGCGGGAGCCTTATTGGAGGAGGAAACGGGGACTGCGTGCCCGAGGAGCGTGGAGATGATAAGGACCGGACGCGTGCTTGAGTAGGAAGGCTCCCGTATTCTCGGGCTGCACTGGCATATGCATCCAGTTATTCATTCAACAAACATAGAGCTTCCCAACCGTGTCTCCAAGCACTGTGCACAGTTCTGGGATAAAGCATCTTACCATCCCTGCCCTCATAGAATTTACAGATAATTACTGTCCATGTGAAAATGATATGGTAAGACTAACCGCAGGATACCACGGGAACATTGAAGATGGGTCGTCAACCCGGTGTGTGTGTGTGTGTGTGTGTGTGTAGAGAAGTAGTGAGGCAGAGCTGTTCTCGGAGGGGATGCTTTGAGTTTCTTTGAGCTTCCATTCTTCCACTTATTTATTGAGTTGCTGCTTTGCTAGTCACTGAAGACAGCTCTAGCAAAACTGTGATTTCTACTCTCAGGGAACTTGCAATCGAGTGGGTCTTGAAATAATTGTAGGAGCTAGCCCGGTGAAGAGGAAGGGCAGAGTATAGAGGCAAAATGACCATGTGAATGATGGCAAAGAATTGTGGAAGAACATGGCACTCTGCAAGAAGTTTGGTCTGGCTGGAGCATAAAGTTCATATAAAAGGAAAGCGAGAAGGGGAGGCTGTGGATGGCAGCAATGTCCTTGGAGGGGTAGTCAGCTTCATAATGTGGTGACAGTGTCTGTATGTGACACGTTCCTTTTGTAGACTTCATTGGACCGCCTGTGGTCATACTGGCTCATTTCTTATTTATTGATTTCTTCCAAAGGATCTTTTCTTTCCAACCAGCCACTCTCCTGTCAGGTAATTGACAGCTCTAGGATTTATAGACCAGGAAGTAGTGAGCCCCACACATTACCTTTTGACTCCTTGCGGCTTCTAAGGGCATCCAGGTCAACATAATGTTATTTATTTCCATTTTGGTAAACATGCCCTCTGGGAAATTTTCATGGGAAAAATCTTGCAGGGAGGACTTAGGGGTTATAAAAAGGTAATCAGGTGTTCATAGTTCAGGTGTAAATCTTGAGGGTAAATTAAAGACTGTGGTGGAAGTTTGGAAGTTTTCAGACGTAGAAGATGATGCATAATAGTAAATCACTCAGTCCCGGAAGACTTCTTCAGATTCAGGTAGAGTGTTGGAAAAATTAGCTGCTAATGCCAAAACTACCTATATTGGTTTTCCAGGAATGTATTTCACAGCAGCTTGAACGTATAGATGGACAATTAAAGATCACAGTTTTGGGAGCCAGAAAAAAACTCTGAAACTTCTCAGTTTGAAGCATTGCCAGCTTATGAGACCATATTGTTCTCCAGTTAACTCCAGGAGCATTTATTAATAATGATAACTGGTACCTAGCATTTTAAATTTTCACATGCTTATTGTAGATTTTGAGCCCCACAACTAATTTGAGAGGTGTGCATATATACATATATATATATATATATATATATACACTTACATGTATACATATACATATATACGTTTTATTCTTGAACACACTGAATCTTAGAACCGTTGTGACTTGCCCAAGGCTGTAGAGTTAGAATAGACATAATAACTCATAATTCTATATTCTTTCATGTCGATATCTTACTGTCACCTACTCACCAGGGTAGCTGGTCCAAAATTATGCCATTAGGGCGATGAGTAAAGATGTGGACTTGTGTAAGGTGAGGTTAGGGCGCTTCTCCACAATCTTTTTCACATCATGGCATACATAAAAAATGGTAATGGTCTGGTTCAGTGACATAAATTGCTCATAGCCAAAAGCCTGGCAGCCTGGAGGGCAAGGGGATCAATAGCCCAGGCATACCATTCAAGGTACACGCATCCTGGTTAGGAAGCTGTAAGTGAGTTAGGGTACTCTGTCCCAAAGGAAGCAATGGATCTGGGTTACCATCTGAGAAGAGACAGTCCAGATTGGGAGGAGGAAGGCAGAATGAGGAAAGATAGAGCTGGGAGCAGAGTGAGGAAGATAGAACAGAGAGATTGAGGAGTGCCTGGGCGGCTCAGTTAAGTGTCCGACTCTTGATTTTGGCTCAGGTCGTAATCTTACAGTTCGTGGGATCAAGCCCTGTGTCGGTCTCCACGGTAATAGCATGAAGCTTGCTTGGGATTCTCTCTCTGCCCCTCCCCTGTTTGCCTTCTCTCTCTCAAATAAATAAATAAATAAATAAACATAAAAAAATAGAGGGATTGAGATGAGAATCAAGAAGTGACATGAGGAAAAATTTAGGGTACCCAGTTTGTCAATCTTTTTGCTTTCAGAATTGTTCCAGAAGCAGGGACTATGGCCATGCTTCTTACTATGCAGCCAGGCTGCCTGATTTAATCTAAATGAGATTGTGAACTCTTGTAAATGTCCTGGTAACATGATGGAAAAGAGGTTTGGGAAAGATCATCCTGGCAATATGGACTTGAATGGGAGAAACTGTAGATGCAAGTCCAAGATAGTGTTGTATAATTTATCAGTAACTGAAGGGATTATTTACAATTTATTGTGAATCTGTTGTGTGTCAGGCATTGGGTTAAGCTTTTTGTTGTTTGGTCTTACTCTTCACAATTATTTTGGAAGGTGGATCTTACTACCTGTGGTTTCAAATGCGAGGTGTTGAAGGATTAAATAATTTGCTTAGGGTCGGTAAGTAGGTGGCAGATTCCAAAGCTGCCACTGTCATTCCCAAAGAAGCTGCTGAAGACATCCAGGGCACTGAAGGCCACAGTTAGAAAATACTGTTCTATTGCTCTGTTGTCTATGAATATCCTGTGGAGGTGAGTCTGAGTCTGTAGTTAAAAAGAATTGTTAAGATTTTATAACAAACTAGTATATCCTAGAAATAAGCTACACTGCAAGCTTAAAGGATATAGTTTGCAAGACTGCCCTCACTTCTTTCTGACACCGACTACATATTGAGAGTTTCCTAGAACTACCCTCAGATTTGATAGTTTATCAAAACGACTCAAAGAATTCACTGAAGGCCGTCATATGCATGCAGTTTATTACTGGGAAAGTACACAGATTGAAATTGATTAAAAGAAGGGATGCAAGGGGCAGAGTCTGGGAGGGTTGCAAAACAAAACTTTTACTGTCCCTAAAAGTAAAACTTTTTTTTTTTTTTTTAATTTTTTTTTTTCAACGTTTATTTATTTTTGGGACAGAGAGAGACAGAGCATGAACGGGGGAGGGGCAGAGAGAGAGGGAGACACAGAATCGGAAATAGGCTCCAGGCTCAGAGCCATCAGCCCAGAGCCTGACGCGGGGCTCGAACTCACGGACCGCGAGATAGTGACCTGGCTGAAGTCGGACGCTTAACCGACTGCGCCACCCAGGCGCCCCTAAAAGTAAAACTTTTACTTTTAACTGGGACGTGTTATGCTCCCAGCCTGTATGTGTGACAGTATGCTTTGAGTATTGCAAATCAGGGAACTTTTTATTGGGGCTTCATTACATGGTCACGATGGACTTTTCATTGCCCATGTGATTGACCTCAGTCTTTAGGCTAATACCATGTGATCCAAAGCCCCCACCCTTAAACACACAGTTGGTCTTTCTGATGTGGCCAGCCCCCAACGTAAGACTGTGGACTGTGCACCCTCCAGCCCCTTGCACCTGAACAAAAATAGGCCTATCAGATATAATATAGGTTACCTCCTAGAATCTGAGGGTAAAGCCCAGACTTTTCTTTGGGTAAGGCCAAACTCTTTAACTATACAGGAGGGACTAAGGAGGAAGAAGTGACAAAGTTAACGTCAAGGTTATGAATCTAGATCCTAGTCTAGACCTTTGAAACCACTGAAAACAGACACTTGAAGTGGAAGTCTGTGGGAAGTATGTTCAATTCAGTTTCTGACATTTTGGGGTTATTTTCAGCATCTTTCTGAATTTTCCAAGAGGGAGAAATTGGTAGATACAAAAATGATGAGCAGACAGAGCTGAAAGTAGGGAGTAGGACATCGTCTGCTTATCTCCTTGCAGGCCAAAGTAAAGGGTGGCAAGGTGCCAGGATGGTAAGGAGAAAACATGTTCTTGAGGCATATAGACTTGTATTTATTTGGCTTAAAATTGACCATTTACGCTATACTTGATCTTGAGCAACTTATGTATATTTGATCTCTCAGCCTTGGTTTTTTTGTCTTAAAATGGGTGGGCTAAAAATATGTACTTTGTAGGAGCCCGTTTGTCAGGATGGGTTGAAAAATAAAAGAATGGGAATACTTTTGTAAACTATAAAGCTCTAAAAACAGATACTACCCAATATATTGTAGAAGGAAGAGTTTCTAGAGACCCTGGAATAAGCTTTCAGGTATGCTCAGGAAAAGGTAGTAAAGGGAAGAAGAAACAAAGATTTGTGGGAAAGGAAAGTATTTTCTGTTAATGGTAATCAAGAAGCTTAATTCCAGATAGCAGGAAAGATACAGAGAAGTAATTGAGTTTTAAATTCAATTGGGGTAGAATTTTTCTGGTTCATTCTTTTTCCCTCCCCCCCGCCCCCCCAGCTTATAGTACGACATAATTGGAAAATAATAAACTACACATACTTAAGTTGTGCAGGAGTTTTGACTTCTGTATACACTTGTGAAATCATCACTGAAATCAAGATAATGAACATGTCAATCACCCCCAAAAGTTTCTTTTTATTCCTTTGTAATCCCTCTTACTGTTCCCCTATCCTGTTCTGCTCTCCCTCCCTCCCTGGCCAGAAACCTGTCATCTGCTTTTTGTTCCTATAATGCCTTCCAGTATATACTCTTTTTGTCTGGTTTTGTTTTTGTTTTTCTCACTATCTACCCATTGATAGATACATGTGCGGGAATAGAAGAAGTCACATCACTTAGGGGTTAATTATATGTCAAGCACAAAGGCCAGGGATGAGGTCATAATAATGTAGAAGATCCTTATTTAGATTATAGGCAGAATTATGTTATTGTTTCTTAGGCTATGGAAGTTGGATGCTGTCTGTTTGTATTTGATAGTTATTGTTTGGGAGTTAAGTGATGTCCAATTCTACTTGTTCTGCCTATTAGTTATTTTTATGGGCTTCTAGTATTGCTATTAAGCCTTGTAGGAGCTTTGATAACTCAAACCTGATTTGTCAGCAAATCAAGAAAGAATCCATTTATCTGAGGCATTCTAATGTTAACCGTATATGTAGACATCACTGTTCTTAAAAATTTTTTAAAGCTTATTTATTTTTGAGAGAGAGAGAGAAGGAGAGAGAGAGAGAGAGAGAGAGAGAGAGAGATAGCATGAGCAGGGGAGGGACAGAGAAAGAGGGAGAGAGAGAATCCCAAGCAGGCTCTGCGCCATCAGTGTGGGTCCAGAGCTTGGACCCACGAAACCGTGAGATCATGACCTGAGCTGAAACCAAGAGTTGGATACTTAACTGACTGAGCCACTCAGGCGCCCCAGTGTTTAAAACTAAGATGCAAATTTATTAATTCATTGTGGAAAAGTCTCTCTTTATAGATTCTCTGGAAAGTCAAATGCTAATCAGAAGATTATTTGGTCAGTCATTATTCACCACATTGTGAGTGTTTTAAATGTTTAGATAATGCCTTTCCACCAGGGTAAGGGTCTTTAGGTATGTATCCTTTTCTCTAAAAAGATTTGATATGCCTGCCATGTGTTTCATTATTATCATTACAGTGAAAGAATGACTCAATTTTTTGCCCCTTTATTTTAGCCTTTTGTAAGAGAAAGTTTAAGCCTCTCCCATTTTATCTTGCACAGCCTTTCAGTTAATACTCAGAAATACCTTTGGAAAGAAAGGGGTAATTTGTAGTATTGTTGATTTAAATGAATACTATTTAAGTATGCTCCAGACTTACTTTGTGTTGAAGTTCTCTAAATCAGTATAGCAAAACAGACAAAATAATTTCCAGAACTTTCTGGAATCTTTCCAGATATATTTACTTAGGTCCCATTGATTTGATCAATATTGTATTTGTATTAGTTTCCTAGTACTGTGGTGACACATGACCACAAACTGGGCGGGTTAAAACAACAGAAATTTATTGTCTTAGACTTATGAAGGTCAGAAGTCTGAAACTAATGTGCCAGTAGTATTGGTTCCTTCTGGAGGCCTTGAGGGAGAAACTGCTCTATGCCTTTATCCTACTCTGTGATGGCTGCTGGCAATCCTTGGCGTTCTTTGGCATGTAGATTCATCATTCCAGCCTCTGCCTCCTTCTTCACATGACCTTCTCCCTGGTGTCTCTCTGTGTCTTTGCATCTCACAAGTACCTCTCCTTTCTTTTATGAGTCATTAGACTTAGGGCCCTCCCTAAATCCAGGATGGTGGATTTGCAGTGACCTTTAATGATTTGCAGTGACCTTTATTTCCAAATAAGGGTACATTCAAAGGTACTAGGGGTTAGGAATTAGACCTTTTTTTTTTTTTTTTTTTTTTTTTTAAACATTTATTTATCATTGAGAGGCAGAGAGAAACAGAGCATGAACGTGGGAGGGGCAGAGACAGGAGGACACACAGAATCCGAAGCAGGCTCCAGGCTCTGAGCTGTCAGCACAGAGCCTGATGTGGAGGCTTGAACTCACAAACCTTGAGATCATGACCTGAGCCGAAGTCAGAAGCTTAACCGACTGAGCCACCCAGGTGCCCCTAGACCTATCTTTTAGAAGGATACAGTTCCACCCAGTACAATATTATTATTAAGTCATATTAATAAACAACTAGCCTTCATAAGGAGTACTATGTGCCAGAAGTTATGTGACCCTTACTCATTTCATCTTCCAAACAAATCCGTAAGATCGGTTTGAGTCTCACTTATTTTGCTGCCTTTTGTTTTCAAACAGTTAGGTCACTATTTCTGGCCCAGTTGTTTTTGAATCCAAAGTCTACTTCTTCAAAGACTCTTAGACCTAGATGAATGCATGACAGCAGGATCAGTTTATCATTAAATTTTCTGGGTATTACCAGCTCTAAAATTCAGCCTTTCAAATTTATTAGATGAAGGAAAAGACTTCTAAGGTTGATCATGAGCCAAGAGAGAGAAAAAGGTAGCTCTTTCTGTTTTTGTATTTTTTACCCTTGGAGAAAATATGGATATTTGTATGTATTCATGAACCATAAATTTTCTATACACTTTAATATTATGAGCATTATGGGGCAGTACTCTGAGGGCTTGCTGGGCCAGCCTAGTTGGGGGAAATGTGGAAAATGTGGCGCATTGGAGGTCCTTTATCTTCATTTATTCATTTGAAACCTTTCTTTTTTACTTTCAATCTAGCAGAAAATTCTCAATTCTGGGATGTTGGGCTCTGACCTGGATAGGAAGTGGAAAATGCCATAAATGAGCTAAGAAGGAGAGAGAAGGAAAAAGAATTAAAGGGCTAGAGGAAGTCTCATTTCAGTGTTTTGCCTGTATTCCTGTTAGCCAAAGATATATGTATTTGAGAGAATGTTTGGACTAGTGTAGCTGTAAGGCCGCCACATAAAAATTCAGGCCAGAAAGGATAAAAAGTGGCATTTCTTTAGGAATATCCTATTACCTTCATATGACTACTGATACTGATTTAATTTTTTTATTTTTTTTTGTCCTCCAAAGAATTAATTCTATTTCAAGTTCAAAGTGAAGTAGTTTTGGGGCACCTGGGTGGCTGAGTCAGTTAAGCGTCTGACTTTGGCCTAAGTCATGATCTTGCTGTTTCCAGGTTCAAACCCCGTGTCAGGCTCTGTGCTGACAGCTCAGAGCCTGGAGCCTATTTCAGATTCTGTGTCTCCCTCTCTCTGTGCCCCTCTCCCACTCGCACACACTCTCCCTCCCTCTCTCTCTCTCTCTCTCTCTCTCTCTCTCTCTCTCTCTCAAAAATAAATAAACGTTAAAAAAATTAAAAAAAAAGTGAAGTAGTTTTTGTCAAGTGCCTTTAACAAAAATTGTTTTAAGCTGGAAGGAATGCTGATCTCATTTTCCTCTAGATTTTATCCATGTGTTTTATATCTTCAGATGAAATTATATTTCTAAAGAGAATGAATTATTCTTTGCGCCTATAAAGTAGTAGGCTACAACATGATAACTAGTTATTACACTGCTAGAAAAAACATGGGGTTAGGTCATAGTTCCTGAAAATCATGACAGTTTGCCTGCAGCACTATGAGTCATTAGTTCAGAAGCCCCAGATCAGTGTATATTTATAATTATCTTTGCTTTTTTATGGATGGATCCATTGAAGTTCTTGCAGTTTGAGAAATAATGTAATTGGCATGGCATCTGCCACTTGCACCTGATAATCCCCGCCTGCTTATGTCTTTAGCTTCCTTTGGCATCTCCTCCTTGCTGTCTACCAGTGACATTGACCTTTTAATGCCTTGAAATGATTACGCTCTGTTCTGGGCCCTGGTAAATAGTCCAGGCTATTTCTTGGCCTGGACTGCTGTCTAGTCTTTTTTTGTTTGGCTCACCCTTTTAGGATAAATGTTACTACTTTGGGCAGTAACATTTGAAAGTTGTTACTGCTTTCATACTCCTTCAATTAGGCAAGTCCTTGTCTTTCTATACTGTTACTTTTCCACCATAGCACTATCAATTTATAAATAAATAATTTGGAGTTAGGAGATTTTTTTGTTCATCACTGTGCCCCTAGTTGGTAGCCGTAGCCCCATAAACATTTATTGAATTGATGAATACAGGCATGGTATTCGCATCCCTCAAGTCCTGTGATTAATACATTTACCTTATTTTTGTTTTTCACTCAAGTAAAATGTTAATTTCTTTTTTCTTCTCAAGAGTTTGGCTGAATTGGAAGTGTTATGTACTCACCTCTACATAGGGACTGATCTTACGCAAAGAATAGAGGCTGAGAAAGCACTCCTGGAACTTATTGACAGCCCAGAATGTCTCAGCAAGTGTCAACTTTTATTAGAACAAGGAACAGTAAGTATTTGATAACAGCGATTAACCATGAAAGACCAGGAGATATATGTCAGTGTTACAGAGCTTGTGTAGTTGAGCAATGATAATTGATAGATAGTGCTGCATGTCCTTTTAGTGTAGTTTATTTCACTGTCAAAGAGATTAATCGTAGAAAGAATTGGAAAGCCTGGAAAGCAAACTTAGGGAAGAGGCCAAGAGGTGGAAATAGGCATGAATTGAAATAATTTCTTGATTCTTCTTGGCCCTGTTTGATGTCTCATAACAGTAGTGGGCAAAGATTGCATTTTTAGAAAGTTGATTAGGAGCTTTTTTAAAAAAAAAAATTCCAGGTGAGAGAGACAGATTGTAATTAACTGTGAAACATGAAGGAATGATTCATAGGAATGCTAACTCTTGCCTGCTTCTAGAGATTCTTAGCCATTCACTCGGCAGGCATGGAGCAAATACTTAAATGTAAAACGAGGCCTAGTACTACCTACTTGTTTTATGCACATGCACCAAAGTAACTTCTAGTTTAGTCGGAGAGACATAAATGTGTAAATAAAAAGCTAAAGAACGATATGGTAGTGCTACAGTAGGAGACTGTATGAACTAGAACGGAGGTCAGCAAACTTTTTCTGTAAAGGGCCAGATTGTAAATACTGTGGGTTTTGCAGGCCAAGAGGCTAAATCAAGGATATTTTGTAAGTACATGTATAAGAAGAGAGAAAACAGATTTCCACAAAATTTTATTGTTGAAACTGACAGTATAATAATTGAATGCAGTATTTTGTAATACACATCTACTCAGAAGAATGAAATTATTCTTTTGGGGATAATACAATTGACCTAATTGGGGTTCAAAGTTAGTATTTCTGTCATCAAGTTGATTGCTGATGTTCATGTGTTACTACAGATCTGCAATGAAATTTTTTATATTCTGTCTTTGAAAATGTCTTTTCACACAGATAAGTACTGCCAAGTATTGATATCAGTCCATAAACATGGTTTTAATTAAGCACATTCATCACTTAGAAGGCATTTATAGAGCTCTGTTCAAACTGCTCTTGATGTTTGCCTTTCAGAATGTCATTGTGTTGCAGATTCGTCCCTTCCAATTGAAGGTTTGGTGGAAGCTCCTCAATTGCTCAGTTAAATGGATTTTAAAATACGGAAATTTCCTTTGCACTTGCATCAGGGTCTGAAAAATGCTGCTGGAACTATAGTTGGCGCTCAGAAAACATACCCAAGAATAGAGATCTTGCCACTTTTAACTTTGATGGTGTGGAAAGTATATAAAGCAGCTTAATACTAGTTGTGATTGAAACAGTGTTTAGTTATTATGAAATGACTTTGCTGCATTATAAGTTTTATAATATAAGTACTGAGCACTGTTTGCCTTTTAGGCAAGTTTGTAACTTTAGGGTGAATTCATTAAATTACATTATCAAGTTTGCTGCAAAAGCTAATTTTCAAAGCCACTTCACATTCAACAGTGGTGGTTTAAAATGGTTCTTCTCTTCAGAAAATGTCAGTCTCAGCCCTGAGCTAAACAAAGTTGCAGTAAAACTTTACCTCTGCTAAGCTATTTAACTACTGTGTGTGTGGTGGGTAGGGGGTGGGCGGGCAAGTCAGGACTTTCAGCTCCTATTTCTGACAGAAATTCACAGAACTGAATGAAGATAAGTTCACCAAAGTGAATTGAAGCCTACTGTTTACACCACCTATTCATTAACACAGGGTAGACTCAAATAATTTACTACAAAGTATCTACTGAAGAATAATACAATGAAGAACCATAGGTTTTAGACTCTTACATTTTTTTTTGTAAGCTTTTTAAGTTTGTACAATTAAGCCCTTTTCTGCTCCATGTATTTTTACCACCACTCGTGACACATCTTAGCAGATACCACTTCAGGTTGCGCACAGTGTTTTCTCAGTTTCTTTGAAAATATTTCTGGCCTGTAGTTCCACACAGACTCTTCATGCAGGTCTTTAGTCGTTTCAAACTTAGCATTGACTTCTGGAATAAGTGGATAGTATTGGTAGCAGTATGAGCAGAATCAGTAAGGTCTGTCAGCTCGTCAGGAACTAAAGAGAACTTCCAAATCATTTGCTTTCTTTAAAATGGACTTTCCGTGTTGCTCTCACGTCTTCGATTGCTTGAGCATTGTTCTCATTGAAAGGCTAGTAGTCTGAGCTTTATTTTCTCTGCAGATACAACTTCAGCTGCTACAATAAAATAATGGTGATTTAATTAATTCTCCATTGGTAAATGACTTTTCTTGCTTGGCTAACAAATGAGTCACTTCAAAACTTTGGTCTCAGCCCCATTTTCTTTTTGTGAGGAAATTCCACCGTGAGGAGATACACTGTTTTAATTTTCTTCTTTTTTTGGACTTTTGATTTCCTGTGAGTTAGGAATACTGGCATGAATACTTAGTCTGATACTGTCAATACATAGTCTTCTAGGACAGCTATAGTGCCATGAAGAGCACATTGCTCTGCCATCTAATTCAGTAACAAAATTATCCAAACTCTACTGTGCCTTAGAAGTTAGACATTTGAAATCTGCTTTTATCTTCTCTTGTTTTGACATGATGGTTACGCACTCGTAATAATCAAAGGTACATGTCATGGGGATACCTATGACACTCTAGCCGCTATGGAATTATAACTATATTAGTGCAATTTATAATGCATTGAGCAGCAGTAGGTGGCAATGAGCGCCACATACAGTCTGTCTCAGCTATTCCACTATGCCGTTATAGCATGAAAGCAGCTGTAGGTGGTATACAAATGGGTGAGCGTGGCTGTGTTCTAATAAACTTTATTTATGGACACTGAAATCTGGGCTTCATATATTTTTCACATGTCACAAAATATTATTATTATTTTTATTTCTTCCCCAACTGTTTAAAATAGTAAAAACCATGCATAGCCCACAGACCTTGCAAAAACAGATGGCATTTGATCCATGGGCCTTAGTTTGCTGACCTCTGGTAAAGAGAAAAAAAAGAAACAAGAAACTGCTGGAGGTATAGTGAATAACTGAACCAAATTTTGAAGGATTGAGGACACTGTTAAGATAATTGGTGGCCAAAGAGTACAATACAGTAAGACATGGATCTGATGGGGTGGGGAGGTCAGGGTGGGAAAGACACTGAAAGGATCTGAAAGGCTTTTGTGGTTAGAGGATGGTGAAGAGTGGAACCAGGTGAATTTGAAGAGCTAATCAGAGGCCAGAACGTACAGTGCTGTGTAGACATGGTAGGAGTATTTTATTTGAACTTGATCAAAATAACTTTTTACTGTTGATTATTTGCTGCTGTTTGGAAAAGAGACCTATACCTTCCTCAACTACTGAACTCTTACGAGAGATTGTACACATATATGTGTATTTACATATATATTTTATTCGTTGTAAATCTTGCCAGTTTGGAAAGCCAGAAGAATTTCCCTTATTGCTTAGGAAAAGTTCTATCATAGTGTTTTGATGATTTCATTTGTGGTAATAATAAATACAATTTATTATTCCTTACAGACATCCTATGCTCAGCTCCTCGCAGCAACATGTCTTTCAAAACTTGTTAGCCGAGTCAGTCCTTTGCCAGTTGAACAGAGGGTAGATATCAGTAAGTGGTTTTTTATACTTTTTATGAAATTGTACTTTATTCTTTTAATGTATAGTTGACACACAATGTTACGTTATTTAAAATTACACGTTAAAATAATGTTTTCCTTTTCAATATGTTAAACTGTTAATAGGCATGCAAGTTATTTAAAATTCTGTTATTTTAAAGATGAGTTGTCAAGTCTCCTTTATCCATCTAGTGGTGCACAATGATGTATTATACAACAATGTGTAATCAAAAAAACATTTGCTTAGTTTAATAATAAATCATAACAAGCATTTTATTGTGTGTACTCTTTGGTAAGATTTGTACTATCTCATTTTATCCACCAATCTTATGGAGTGGGCACTATGGTTATCCTCATTTTTTCACACGTGTGTGTGCATGTGTGTGCGTGAGGGGGGAGGGGCAGAGAGAGCGGGAGAGAGAGAGAATGCCAAGCGGGCTCCACACTGTACTGTAGTGCAGAGCCCTGCATGGGGCTCCACCCCACAGACTGTGAGATCATGACCTGAGCCAAGATCAAGAGCTGGATGCTTAACCAACTGAGACCCCCAGGCACCTCTATCTGACTTATTGTATACACACACCCACACATTTTAAATAAATTTTGTTTTTTTTAGAACAGTTTTAGGTTTACAACAAAACTGAGCAAAAAGTAGAGTTCTCCTGTCCTCTGCTCCGCACACATGTATAGCCTCTTCCAGTCTTAGCATCCTGCACCAGAGGTGCATTAGTTACTGATGAAACTGCACTGACACATGATCGTTACCCAAAGACCATAGTTTATGTTAGGATTCACTTCTGGTGTTGTGCATTCTGTGGGTTTGCATAAATGTATAATGACATATCCCCCCATTCTACAGAATAGTTTCACTGCCCCCCAAAAACCCTCCGTGTTCCTCCCCCCTTCTAACTCCTGATCACCACTGATCTTTTTACTGTTTTCATAGTTTTGCCTTTTCCAGAATGTCATGTAGTTGGAATCATACAATGTAGCCTTTTCAGATTGGCTTCTTTTACTTAGTAATATGCACTTAACATTCTCCCATGTCTTTTCATGTCTTGGTAGCTCATTTCTTGTTAGCACTAAATGATATGCCATTGTCTGGATGTACTACAATTTATTCATTCACCTGCTGATGAACATCTTGATTGCTTCCAAGTTTTGGCAGTTAAGAACAAAGCTTAAAGCAGGTTTTTGTGTGGACATAGGTTTTCAGCTCATTTGGGTAAATGCTAAGGAGAGTGATCGCTAGATTGTATGGTAACAGTATGTTTAATTTTGTAAAGAATCGTCATACTGTCTTCCAAAGTGGCTGTACCATTTTGCATTCTCACCCGCAGTGAATGAGAGTTCCTGTTGCCCCACTTTCCCGCCAACATTTGATGTTTTAAGTGTTTGAGATTTGGGCTGTTCTAGTAGGTGTGTTTTAATTTGCAGTCCCCTGATGACATATGATTGAACATCTTTTCATATGTTTATTTACCATCTGTCTATTTTTTTGATGAGGTGTCTAAGTCTTCTGCTCATTTTGAAATCAGGTTGTTTTCTTATTGTTGAGTTTGAAGAGTTTCTGTAAATTTAGATAGCAGTCCTTTATCAGTTAAGTCTCTTGCAAAGATTTTCTTCCAGTCTGTGGCTTGCCTTCTCACTATCTTTACGTTGTCTCTCGCAGAGCAGAAGCTTTAAATTTTAACTGCGTCCAGCTTATCACAAACTATGCCTTTGTTGTTAGGTGTAAAAAGTCATGGCAAACCCAAGATGATGTAGGTTTTTTTCCTATGTTGTCCTCAAAGAGTTTTTTTTTATAGTTTTACACTTTACATTTAGGACTGTGATCCATTCGAGTTGATTTTTGTGAAGAGTGTAAAGTGTGTGTCTAGATTCATGTTTTTGCATGTGGATGTCCAGTTGTTTTGGCACCATTTGTTGAAAAGGCTGTTTTCACTCCATTCTTTTTTGCCTCTGTTCCTTTGTCAAAGATTTATTGACTGTATTCACGCGTGTCTCTTTCTGGGCTCTCTATTCTGTTCTCTTGAGCTTTTCTTTCACCAGTACCACGCTGTCTTGATTGCTGTAGTTTTATAATAAATCTTGAAGTTGGGTAGTGTCAGACCGCCAACTTTGTTCTTCCTCAGTATTGTGGTGGCTATTCTAGGTTGTTTGCCTCTCTGTGTAAACTTTAAAATCAGTTTTATAAATACCCACAAAATAATTTGTTGGGATTTTGATTTGGATTGCATTCAATCTACAGATCAGTTTGGGAAGAACTCAGAGTTTGACAATATTGAGCCTTCTTACCCATGAACGTGGAATCTCTCTCCATTGATTCTTCTTTCATTTATCTATCAGCTTCAGGGTTTTTTTTTGTATGTTCTTTTTCAACTTGAGAAAGTTCCCCTCTGTTCCTAGTTTGCTGAGAGTTTTTGTTATAAATGGCCGTTGGGTTTTGTTAAATGCTTTTTGTACATCTAATAATATGATCATGTGATTTTTCTTCTTTACTCTCTTGATTATGTTAATTGATTTTTCAAATGTTGAACCAGACTTGCATAACCTGGGAGAAATCCCACTTGGTTGTGGTTCATAATTCTTTTTATGCATTGTTAGATTCGATTTGCTAATAATTTTGTTGAGGATTTTTCTTTATGTTGATGAGAGATATTGGTCTCTAATTTATAACATCTTTGTCTGGTTTTGTTATTAGGGTAGTGCTGGCCTCATAGAATGAGTTAGGAGGAATTCTCTTGCTTCTGTCTTCTGGAAGAGTTTGAAGATAATTGATACAATTTCTTTCTTAAATGTTTGGTAGAATCCACCAGTGAACCCATTAGGGCCTGATGCAGAATAATTCACTGATTCAATTTATTTAAAAGCTACAGGCCTATTGTCAGATTGTCTATTTGACTTATATTTTTTATAAGTATTTAAAATAAATACTTAACTAAAAAGAGGAATACTCATTAAAAGAAATTTGGAAAAAAGAGAAAAGTAGAAACTTACAGCACAAACAACAAACGATGTGTTCCCTTTATGAGTTCCATTGGTTTGACTTACTGCTCTTATTTCTGCACGTTGATTAGAATGTTTGACATGACATGTCTGACATGTGTCAGTAGAATAATTGGCGTGCAGTTAAAGCGGAAAATGTGAAGAATTGCCTCAACAGTCACCTTGCCTTTACATCATCTCAAAAATGCTGTTTTTTATGATATGGTCCCAGACTATATATCTCATTACTTTCCAACATTAACTCTGTTGCCAGTTCTCTGTATTCATCACACTATTTTTAACTATCACTTAAATACCATTTCCACAGCTTAGTACTGAAGTCCCTTTATGAGCTTTTAATTAATGGACGATTCTCGTAGCCACGTGTCTTCATTGGTACTAGCCTGATAGTTGTGCCAGAAGGTCTTCACCTTGTGCCATGTGATTTTTGCTTTTGTGCCTTTCTTATGTTGTTTCTCTAGTCTGGAAGTGGTCCTTTTCATCTTCTATTCAAATTAAAGTGTAGCTTAAGTTTAATTACCTATATGAAATAGTCCTCTCTTCTTCCTTCCTTCCCTTCAAACAGCTTTATTGAGTTGTAATTTATATATCATAAAGTTCACTTGTTCTAAGTGTATAATGAATGATTTTTAGTAAATTTATAGTGTTGTGTGAACATCATCACAGCTCAGTATTGGAACATTTCTGTCATCCCCAAAACATCCCTCATGCTAGTTTAGTCTTGCTCTTATACCCCCAACCACTAAGATGATTTCTGCCTCTATAGATTCACCTTTTGTGGACATTTCATGTAAATAAAATCATACCATATGCATCTGACTTCTTTCACTTAGCAAAATGTTTTTGAGATTTACCCATGTTGTAGCATATATCAATATTTTTTTTCCTTTTTATTGTAGGGTAGTATTCCATTGCACGGATATTTGAACTTTTGTTGCCCATTCACTACTTGATGGACATTGGGGTTGTTTCTGCTTTTTGGCTACAATGAATAATGCTGTTGTAAACATTGACATACAAATCTTTGTGTGGACATATGTTTTCCTTTCTTTTGAGTAGATACTTAGGAATGGAATTGCTGGGTCATAAGTAAGTTTATGCTTAACTTTTGTTTTTTAATTAAAAAAATTATTTTATTTTTGGAGAGAGAGAGAGAGGGAGTACACATGCAAGTAGGGGAGAGGGGCAGAGGGAGAGAGAGAGAATCTCAGGCAGACTCCATGCTCAGTGTGGAGCCTAATGCGGGGCTCAATCCCATGACTGCGAGATCATGACCTGAGCCGAAATCAGGAGTCAGACCCTCAACTGACTGAGCTACCAGGCATCATAGTTTATGCTTAACTTTTCTTTTCTTTTTTTTTTTTTTTAATGTTCATTTATTTTTGAGAGAGAGAGTGTGAGCAGGAGAAAAGCAGAGAGAGAGGGTGACAGAGGATCCGGAGCCAGCTCTGCATGGATACCAGTGGGCCAGATGGGGGCTCAGACTCACGAACTGTGAGATCATCACCTGAGCCAAAGTCGGATGCTCAACCTACTGAGAGCCAACCATGAGCCCCAGTTTATGCTTACCCTTTTTTTTTTTGAAGCTTATTTATTTTTAGAGAGAGGAGGGTGCGTGCACATGTGCCAGTGGGGGAGAGGCGCAGAGAGAGAGAGAGAGAGAGAGAGAGAGAGCGAGAGAGAGAATCTCAAGCAGGTTCTGTGTTGTCCGCACAGAGCCCGACATAGGGCTTGAAACCACAAACTGTTGAGATCATGACCTGAGCCGAAGTCAGGAATCACGTGCTTAACCAACTGAGCCACCCAGGCGCCCCATGCTTCACTTTTAAAGAAATTGTTAAACTGTGTTCCAAAGTGCCCGTACCATTTTGCATTCTCACCAGCGGTGTGTGAAGGCTCCAGTTTTTCCACATCTTCACCTCATAAGTTTTATCTTGATCTTCTTACGGTAGTTTCTTTTTGTGTCATGTAGTCTCTCTCTCCAAATATTTCCTTAGCTGACTCTCTAGGCACAGCTTGTAGATTTTTGTGTTCTTAGAATTTGGAGTTATTTTCATCAAGAATTTTTTGGTTAAATATTGAGGTATTTACCCTCTCTTTTTACTTTTTTCTGAAATACGATGCTAGCCTTAGGGACCAAAGGAGAGATCAAATCTTTCCCCTTTTCCTTTAGATTCTTTTTATATGCTTTTTGATAGACTTTGTGGCATTTTCTTTTTTACTCGAGTTCAGTTAGGCAGTCAAAAAGTAGTATTTCATATTAAATTCCCATAATGTGTAATACCAAAAACATCAGTCTAATGATAGTAAACTCCAAAGACTGTTTGCAAGTTTGGACTTACAGTTTTGAGTTACTCATTACTAGTAATATATATGGTTTGGTCAGTATTTGGAAGCAATAAACACACAAAAACTTAAACCCTAACAGCCTGACTTAGTCCCAGTTTGGCCACTGTGACAAGTTATTTCACCTCTCTGACCTTCATATCTTTTACCTAAGAAACAAGATAATAGTAATAATAGCATAATAGCAGTATCTTCACATTGCTATGAGAGCCACATAAGGAGTTTGCCGGGAAGCCCTTCTGACATGCATCAAAATTGCTAAATGGTGCTGTTACACAGTAGTTGACACTCAAAGAGCCTCCAGTAGAGAGCTTTCCAACTCTCTATTAACTTTTGTCTGGGAGGTTTTTTTAGCTGTTATATTTCATTCTCCTGGGTATCTTCTTGAAGATTTCATGTTCTTCTTGGTATGGCTTTTCCCTGTTAATCTGGGGCTGGTGATGATGAGATTGGTGTTGTTTTACTTGGTCGTTACCGTCGACACTTACGAAACTGGAGCACTGTTAAAGGTTATGTAAAAAGCATAACATGCGGATATTTGTAAAGCATTCAGCTAAAATAACAAAAATGTGGTCTATTACATTTTTTTCTGTCTTAGATAATAAACATGTTAGCCAGTGCCTTTACTTGGGAGTTCTGGGAGGGTGTGTTTATTGGTGCATAGCTAAAATGTGGAAGGTGGTTTGTCTCCTATTTGGTTGTTCTATTATTTTGAGATTATCTTTCTAGTGGTTGCCATTAGCCACATATGGATTCCTTATATCCCCTCCAGGTTAAACATTTTCAAGATAATAAAAATAATTGGAACTGAATAAACCAGATTAGTTTTTAATATTCTGGAAGCAGCATCATCTTCTTAAGCTTCATTATTGAAATAAATATTTCAGGTAATGAAGCTTAGGATATCTATATTACTTGAATCCGTAGGAAAAACCTTTTCCCGATTTATCTTAATTCTGGGAAAATCTGGAGGCACTCAGGTGGCTCAGTTAAGTGTCTGTCTTCGGCTCAGGTCATGATCTCATGGGTCGTGAGTTTGAGCCTCGCATCAGGCTCTGTGCTGACAGCTTGGAGCCTGCTTCGGATTCTGTGTCTCCCTCTCTCTCTGCCCCTCTCCTGCTTACACACACACACACACACACTCTCTCTCTCTCTCTCTCTCTCTCTCTCTCTCTCTTTCTCTCTCTTTCTCAATAAATAAGCACTAAAAAAAAAAAAAATGATTCTCTCTTCCCCTCTGTCCCTCCCTAGCTCACACACACATATCCCCTCTCCAAAAAAACAAAACAAAACATAACAAAGCAAAAAACAAAGAAAAACATCTGAAAATTCTAAGAAAATCTGTGCTTAAAAAAAATAATGTCTAATTTTTTTATTTGTATAATTATATAATCTTGATGTTAATAAAAATTAAGGTTGAAATATGGTAGTCATGAGAATTTTTTTTTTAGTGTCAAGAATTTCACTACAGCTGTCAAGAGTAACTATTGAAAGTGTTCTCAGGGGCGCCTGGGTGGCGCAGTCGGTTAAGCATCCGACTTCAGCCAGGTCATGATCTCGCGGTCCGTGAGTTCGAGCCCCGCGTCAGGCTCTGGGCTGATGGCTCAGAGCCTGGAGCCTGTTTCCAATTCTGTGTCTCCCTCTCTCTCTGCCCCTGCCCCGTTCATGCTCTGTCTCTCTCTGTCCCCAAAAAAATAAATAAACGTTGAAAAAAAAAATTAAAAAAAAAAAAAAGTGTTCTTAGATTTTGAAGTTGTTTCCATTAAAGCTATTTTTAGTTAAATATTGGGGTATTTACCTTTTCATCACTCTTTTCTCCAGTGGCCTGCTGGCCTTTGAGGCCGAAGTAGAAATGGAATCTTTTGTTTTTAAAAAATTTTTTTCTTGTGTTTTTCTGTTAGACTTTTAGTATATTTGTTACCTAAGCCCAACTGCTCAATCCACTAGGAAGCTCAGAGCTGACTTTGCTACCCACTTCTAGTGATTTTGATATATTAACTTTGTTCCAAGCATTAATTCACTATTCTATTCATACTTCCCTTAACTTACATACTTATTTTATCATACCATACTATTCGTATTTTTTATGCCACATAAACAGGATAGCATACAGTTTTTCTATAGCAAGACATATGCGTTCTTAGCCATCATCTTAGCCATGCATTCTATGCCATCATCATGCAATAAAGCCACAGAGCTCATGAGAGAAGTGGGATATGGAAATAAAACTCAAGCACTTTGTCAGTGACACGTTAAAAGAAAAGAAATCTAATAAAAAGGTAGTAGAGTTTTACACATGTTAAATGGTTGAGAAATACTTAAATAGTATAATAAACAAGCATTTTATCTTGAAGACCTGAATCTCGTTTATGGATATGGACTTCAGAAGGGTTGTGAGCAATAATGAAGTAGGGAAGGAAGGTGATCTGAAATAAGATGGAAAAGTATCAAAGCAGAGAAGGATGCATGAGGCTGATAACACATGAGGTGAGCTGACCTAGCTACTAGATGTTTGAAGTGTGCAGTTCGTGTGATTTGCTTCATTAGGCCTGGTTGCCGTTTTCATATTCACCTGGCAGTTTTTTCTACCTGAAAGCATGTAAAAACAAAAGTGACATTCTCATTATACTCAAATTATCCCCTAATACATAAACCGAATTGGAGCAAATATCCTTTTTTCACTGTCAGCATTATAGCAGAAATAAGTGTATAAATAAGAATATCTTGGAGAAAGGGATTGGCTTTTTGTCAAAAACCAGTTGTTTTTCTTCACATGATTCATATTATGTTACTGAGAAGTCCAAACGATCACAGAATATTTTCTTACAGGAAACTACATTCTTAATTATGTGGCATCACAACCCAAGCTGGTGCCCTTTGTTATCCAAGCTCTAATTCAAGTCATTGCTAAAATCACCAAATTGGGATGGTTTGAGGTTCAGAAAGACCAGTTTGTCTTCAGAGAAATTATTGCTGATGTGAAGAAGTTCCTTCAGGTAAGAAGGCCTAATTATATTATTAGAACATTGCAAGTTGCTTTTTTGGTTTAGAAAACTTCTTTTCTTAAAGCTGTATGGTTTGTTCTGTGGCTACCAGTACCATATTAATTATGATTTATTGCTTATCCTCTGGGCCCTTTATTTTTTTATTGCCAGTAAATGAGGATCATGCCATTATAAAATTTCCAAACCAGAAGAATGCAAATTATACTAGAAACCATCAGAAAATTAGAAAATACACAAAAGTTAGAAAATTTCAAAAAGACATGTTCTGTCATTTCTAACATGCTAGTCTGTGTGCTACATATACATGAAACATAATATTTTTTATGTATTACATGATGTAATGCTCATTACATCTCTGTGAAGTGGGTTTCATTTGCAGTGAGAAAACTGAAGCTTAGGAAAGTTAAGTAAATTGCATAAGGTTGCACAGTGACCTAGTAAAGCATAGAGCTAGCGCTTTAACAAGTTTTCTGACTTAAGAGATATATTTAACGTTTACATCATACCACATTGGCTATATTAGTTTCTCAAGAATATTTTTAGGTTAAATGATTCAAGTTATAGGCACATTTAACTTACGCGAATTCAGATACTTGGACTGCAAAAAATAAAAATAAAAATAAGCCAGAGGACACTAATCTAAATTGTGCTGGTGATTCCACTTGCCTTTCCACAGAGTATCACATGTCCTGAGGTGTGATAGGGGAAATATAAATCTGCTCTTTCCAGTCTCCACGTACCTCTTAGGATGACCGTCCTGCCTTGCTCAGGATGATTCAGATATTTAAAGATACGTATTTTTTCATCCAAACGGTATCCCTAATTGCGAGAAATGTACTTTAGCTGCTGCTCTGCTGCAGAAGCAGTGATCTGTTACAGTTCTTGAGGAAAAACTGGCGGTTTGGATTGAGAGATGGTTCAGTATTGGTTTATTGGCAATTAGGGGCAATTTGGGCTTTCTGAGATTTTACTTCTTACGCAGTATATCCCTGCGTAAGCTGTAACTCTACCATATAGTGCAATTCTAGAAACCTCAGAATATGAAACACTAGACTCTGCTGCTTCTCTTTTATTCGTATTGTTTAAAAACCCTGGTTAGCAAATATTTGATCATCTAAACCTTCAGAGAAATAAATGTACTTTTAGCCCTGCGGAGAGCAGCCCTGGGGCAGAGAGATAGTTTATTCAGGGACAAATGAGTTTCTCAATGTTGAGTTGTGCTCGTAATTTTGGCTAACAAAATAGCAGCTCTCTCTTGTCATTTGCTAAGATCACACACAGCTATCAAGAATCATTGACATAGAGAAGAAAAGACTTCTGAGTTATTGTGTTTTTTTTATATGTAAAAATTAAGGCTGAAAACTGAATAGAATGAAGTCATTCTTGTTGGCTAACATTTCTTGAACCCTCTTTCCAGTGGCTGGTAACTTGAACTTAAGTTGAGCTTTAGTGTGCTTTTGTCAATTTTGGAAAACCAGAAGAAACAAAATGTTTTGTCTTTCAAGTTTATTAAAGTATCACACACACACAAAAAAAGCACTTGCTTTCTGGGTAGGACTTAACCTAACCTTGAGTCATGAGAAAGGCAATTGACTTTAATGTTTAATTACTCAAATATAGTACCACGTGGTTCCTTTGGGTATTAACAGCTTCTGTGAATTTTGTACTAAAAATTATTTTAAATTTGCTAAATCTTTAATGGCCTCAAGTTTTGTACATCTTCTTTCTGTTACTGCGGCCTTATTGCTGCCACATTGCAAACATTTATGGCCTTCCTTTCTATATACATACCCAGGAGAGCCTACTGTCCTCTGTGGCAGTCTGTTCACACTGCTGATTCACAAGATAAGGAGCAGAATGTAAATCAACATGATACCTCCTTCACTGAGAAAGACTTGCTATGAAAAATATGCCAACTAAACTAAGCAGTGTACTTATTAGGTACTTAGCTGTTTTATATTCTTGTGCAAACTCTTTTATCTGGTCATGAACCAGTACCTAGCCATTCTCGGATTAGAATGGAATTTGCAGACGACCAGCTGGTGGTCAGGGAACAGCACTTTGAGGAGCGTTGACCTGGTGTACACAGAAGATGGACGATTCGCTGACGGGAAATCTGTGATTCAGTTCAAAAGGTGCAGATTGTCGTGAAGGACCGTAAAGAATTAAAATGCAACAATTATGGGATGTTTCTTTTGTTTTTTTATCCTGAGATAATAAATAGAAGGAATGGCCAACTGTAAAACTAAGACTTGAAAAATTTGTCATCTGTGGTAATGCTTTTTTATGATTACCCTATAATTAGATGTTACACTTTTTACGTTTATGCTTCTCGTGTGATTTTACAATAAGGTGATTTGTTAGTAATGGTGCATGTAGAATCTGAATTTTGATTTGAAGGAAGTTTTTGAGCTTAAAACGGAAGCTGATTAAATTAAAACCTTTATAGAGGCTATGAAACTGTATTCCATATTGATAGTCATGTATTTACCCCAGTGCATTGGGCACTTTAGATGCCTTCATTATAGATATAATAAATGCATACACATGCACTGTTAAATAATATGAAAAGGGCCTAAGTGATCTTATCTGATATTAGATTGAGGGATTTAAATTAATTCCTAAGCTATTTATTAATTATATATTGAGTGCAGCTATCTCAGTAGCCTTTAAGCAAATTTATAGAACTAAAAAACATTTTTTGTTCATGCTCATTCACAGTCTTATGGAAAGTATTAAGCTAAAGTCTTATATTTTAAGGTTTAGTTTAATATAAGTCCTAGATGCTGAAAACATTTTGTAGAGTATTGTACAGTTCTAAGGTGGGTGAACATTCTTCCTTAATCAACTCTGTATACCTAAATTTATCCTTGAAAAAATGAACCTGAAATTATTTTTGTGAACCTCATAGCAATTTTTCTACATATTTTAATAGATATATTATTAAGAAAAAATGTGATATTTCAGTGTTTAATTATTTGTTTACAGTTACTTAGGGTACACTTGGTTATTTTTCTCCATAGGGTACTGTGGAGCACTGCATAATAGGAGTAATTATCCTTTCAGAGCTGACTCAGGAAATGAACCTGGTAAGCCTTCCATCTAATAGTGACATGAAATTTGCTAAGTAATGCTGGTGCTTTCATATAAAATGTTTGTGTGGCATAAAACTCTGAAGAATGGTCTTTCTTTTATTTATTTTATTGGTGGGATAATTGGGTATTGGAACATGTTTATTGTTATTGAAAGTAACAGCCATAGTGTAAAGTACTGCAAAGAAAAGGGAATTAGACACGGTCCTTGCTCCATGGCAGTTGGTGAATTGTCCTTGTAGCCTCTGTATATAATAATATACTAACCATAAGAAATAAATTGTATAAAGAGAAACAGGCCCTTATTTGCTTACAAATAAAAGATAGTTTGGTGAATTGATTCTTGACAATGAGTACACAGTAGGACTCCTCAAAGAATAGGCCTCTTGGCACTTTGCCACCCGCTAGCATGGATTTTCACCCTGTACCAAGGAGAGTTTGCAGAAGCTATGCCTCCCCCCAACAGTGCCTTTATGAGCTCAGCAGCTGAGTACATCGTCACCTGTTTCTGTTCACTTTTGTACTTAGTTCTAAACAGAACAAAAGCAGAAGTTGGGTTCTTTGTGGGATAATGTCAAAATAAGGGGGAATGAAGGTAGTATTTGTATTTTAAAACTGTTGTCATGTTGAACAGTCTGTGTTTGTGTATATGCATGTGTGTGTGAGTGTGTGTATGTGTATAAATAGGAAAAGCTTACATATCCAGGACGACTTGCCAACTCTCTTTGGAGTGTTCATATAGTTCCTGTGCATAAAAAAAAAAAAATCACCCAAAATAACTATTTTCAACTTCAGTCCAGAATTAGAAAGTGTTTCTAGTTTTACTGGATGGATATCTTAAATTTAAAGTGCTCTCTTTGTTTATCACAGAACTTACTCCTTGACTCCTCTGCCCTAGTGTATGTAAAGATTTCTCGCCTTAACGGATGTGTGCTGGTAGCTATATATGTATCTCCAGGGCAGATAACAATAGTACCTGGAACGAGTTATTGTGTTAACAGGGATGTTATGACAAGGACTTTGGCTAATCCTATTAGGCTCTATAAATATGTCTAAAGAACTGTAGCTTTCTTTTTTAAAAATACATTTAAAAATAATTTTAGTATGAATATTTTATCTCATAAGAATGTAGAGAATAGTACAACAACCCCATGTACGCGTCATGTAGCTTACACAACCATCAGCTTTTTGCTAATCTTAAAACCAGAATTTTTTTTTTTCATTTCCTACTTCATAGCATGATAGGGCTACAGACTGCTCTTGTAGTAAGGGTTTACGGTGTTTAGATGATTACTGAGACAAGTCTGGGTGATATAGAATTCTAATAAAAGTGTGATTCAAAGAGCAACCAAGTTGTTTTTTTTTTTTAATTATCTCAAACTTACAGAAGAATTGTGAGTATAATACAGAGAATTTTTTTCTCAGCCATTTGATGCTAAGTTTCCAACGTGATCCCTGAATACTTGACTGTATTTCCTAAATACAAGGACATTCTCCTATGTAATTATAATAGGACCATGAAAATCAGAAAGCTAACACTGGCATATTACTATCATCCTCGTATTCTATTTGAATTTCACCATTTGTCCAAGAAAGGAACCAGTTTGAGATCGTGCGTCTTATTGTTTGACATGTTCCTCATCAGTCTGGAAAAATTCCTCACTTTTTCCCTCACTTTCATGACCTTGACACTTGTGAAAATTACAGACCAGTTGTTTTGTGAAATGTCCCTCAATTCGGGATTGCCTGATGTTTCTTTATTATTAGATTCAGATTATGCATATTGGTCAGGAATATCACAGAAATGATAGTGTGTGATCTTCTTATTGCCTCCAGTCAGGAAGCACATGATTTGATTTGTTACATTACTAATGATGTTTACTTTGGTTACTGGATTAAGATGGTTTCTACTAGGCTTTTCCAATTGTAGGTTTATTTTTGTTCTTTGTAAATAATAAGTATTTTAAGACTCTGAAAATACCCATTCCTCCCCAGACTTTTAATTTATTCACTTATTTATATCAGTATGGATTCTTGGTTTCCTATTTTATGTAATAGGTTATAATTTGTTACTAACATTATAGTTTGATGCTCAAATTTTGCCAGATTTGGCCAGGAGGAACCCTTTCAAGCTAGCTTCTATGTCTAATGACATTTACTCACCATTTTTGAATATTTCCTTACTTTCTGGCACAAGATGTTCCAGGCTTATCTTGTATAGAACCAAGTGCCTTTTGAAAAAAGCTTCAAGGTCTGAAGTGTGATTTGGGCTTTGTATTGTGGAAAATATATGGCTTTTGTGGACACATTTTACTTAGCCTAATTTTATGGCATTTATCATTTCAGCGAGCATTTGGTAGGTACAGTACTTCTGAATTAGGCAACAGGGAGATCTGCGATGCATGAATTAAGTCAATGTTATCATTGTTAAATGTGAGCCAGGTAAATTCATAGTGTTAATAACAAGATGGAATTTTTAAAGAAAAACATCTAAACTTGAGGTTTCCTAAAAGAGGATTATATACTGTCTTGTGTTTTTAGAAGCCAGTCTACTGTTCCTACTGTTCCTGGAGGTTATTGAACAAGAAGTAAAATATCCTTTGCCTACATTGTAGAGGCATAGATGGTAGAAAATAGATGTACAATCCCTCTTCTCAAAAAAATGGATATCTACATGATTAACCCAAATAAAATAAGCTTATAGGCCTTGAAGATAATTGAAATAAGACTGGATTTGTGTTTTAGCTCTGTTGCTTACTACTTTGGACAAATTTCTGAACATCTTTGAGCTTACATATATATATATATATATCACTATCTGGAAAGTGAGAATGACACCTTCCATGGATCTTGTTAAGATTAGATAAACTTCTCGCTCTACGGCCTGGTAAATACAAGTGCTCTATAAACCCAAGGTCGTTCTGTTCCTGTTACAGATACAGTGGTAATGAGAGGTTGGTCTAAGACAATGTGCCTATAAACTTTAATTTTCATGTGTAAACAGAGGATAATACATATTTCACAGGTTAGTTTGAGAATTAAGTGAAATAATACGTGAAGAGGACTTCACAAATTACAATACTGTATGCTACTATTAATTTGTATTAATGAAAGGGTTTTTTATATTGAGGGAAATATTTTAGGAGAGACAAACTGATTGAAATTTGATTGAAAAGAGGGGAATAATGCTGGAAATGATAATTTGAATCTTGCATATTGATTACAGATTCCAATAGCTATTTTCTGGAATCATTTTGTACTTCTGTTATGTTTCATGTTTCTGTAAGTAAATGTGGCATTTAAGTATAGCCTAAATTGTATGATGGAGCTTAGCAAGTATCAGATAATCAGTTTTGAGATCACTGCTTTTTTTTTTTTTAAATCTATAAGCATTAGTAAAAGAAAATGGTTTATTTTCTTCTATCACATAGCAAAAGGAACGCTATAATGACTGTAGCCCCATGGTGTTAATGATCACGTGGGTATCAGACTTCAACTTTGTTTGCTGTTTGCTCTTGATAAATGGAAGATTTAATGGCATTAAATAGTATAGTTTTGACCATATATTTATTTTTTTATTAACATTTTTTTAATGTTTATTTATTTTTTAAGGAGAGACAGACAGAGTATGAGTGGGGCAGGGGCAGAAAGAGAGGGAGATACAGAATCGGAAGCAGGCTCCAGGCTCTGATTTGTCAGCACAGAGCCCGATGCGGGGTCTAACTCACAAACCATGAGATCATGACCAGAGTGGAAGTCAGATGCTTAACTGAGCCACCCAGGCACCCCTGCCTTGGTTTCTTTATAAAACACCAAGGATAATACTATTTTTGTATGAAGAATTTTTCTATGATTGTTAACTGAATCACAGAAAGTTAGAATATGAAGATTATTTTAGAGATTTGTCATTTTACATATGGAATCTGAGGAATAGGGAAGTTGTTACTCGCCTCTTGTGAAATGGTACATGGTTCAGGAGTTGATAGTCATGGTATCTGTTATTTAAAAAAATTTTTATGTTTTATTTTTGAGAGAGAGACAAGACCGGGCGTGAGTGGGGAAGGGGCAGAGAGAGAGGGAGACACAGAATCCGAAGCAGACTCCAAGCTCTGAGCTGTCAGCACAGACCTAGACAAGGGGCTCGAACCCATGAACTACGAGATCATGACCTGAGCTGAAGTTGGACATTCAACAGACTGAGCCACCCAGATGCCCCACTACCTGTTTTTTAATAATCTGTGTTCATATTGCCTCTGAAAGTATGGTCAGTTCTGGTTTTTAATTTGGGGATTGGTAGGGTTTGTAGAAAGAGCACGGAATTGAAACAGTCCAGAAACTTGGGTTCTAACTGTGGGTCTGCCATGAACTTTTTGAGTAATGTTAGGCAAGGCACTTATCTCAGTAGGTTCTTAAAAGCTCTTTTAACTCTGTATGCTTCTTTAATCATTATTTCCATTCCTTTTCTTGTAAAGTTTTGCTTTGCTGTTTGGTAAGTCTGATTAAATCATCTTGATCTTTTTAGGTTGATTATTCTAGACCTTCAGCAAAACACAGAAAAATAGCTACCTCATTTCGTGACACTTCTCTCAAAGACATTTTAGTGCTAGCATGCTCTCTTTTAAAAGAGGTAAGTTATTCAATAATTCAATATCCTACTTAGGGTATTTAGGAGATTTAAGTTCCAAAAGAATTTCAAATGAATCCCCCTTCCCCAACCCCCATTCTGTCTTTGGAAGAGTTGCTGTGAACAATCTTAATTTCAGTATAGTAGATTTCTACAGATCTCTAAGAGGTTTCCAAAAATTCACTTTTATTTAATAGGGATATAATAAAACAAAATCCAAAGGGAATTTAGTAACCCATCTTTAGGTAGTAGTTTCATTGCCTTCCTACTAATAGAGTATTTATTGCAGAAGCTGATTGAGACTTAGTTTATTTTAGTTGCTTGTATTTTAATGGGATGCAGATGAACAATGAAATGAGAGTAAGTTTTCCTAATTCATCAACTATTGATATTTATTCATAGGTGAGCCAAGACAGTTAACTTTAATAATTTCTTTGGGAAATAATATTTTTCCCATTTGCTACTTGGTGCCCTGTTTGAGCATTAGGGATAGTACAATTCATAATTACATTGTGTTTGCTTATAATATAGGGATTCCACCATGCTATTCAAGCTTTTTAATTGGTGTTGTATAGCATTTCCCAAAGTATGTTCCAGTTAGCAGCAGTTGCTAATTATTTCAGTTCTGTGGTATAGTAACATGATAACTTCTGGAGTTAGCCGGATGGAAAGACCCTTTATTATTTTTTCAATTAAATTTTTAAAAATGTTTATTTATTTTAGAGAGAGAAAGCATGAGTGGGGGAGGGGCAGAGAACAAGGGGGACAGAGGAGCTGAAGGGACTGTGTACTGACAGCTCAAGCTAATGTGGGGCTCGAACTCACAAACCATGAGATCATGACCTGAGCTGAAGTCTCAACCCACTGAGCCATCCATGCTCCCCGACCTTCTATTATTTAAAAAAAATTTTTTTTATGGAAAATTTTAACATATACAAAAGAAAGTGGAAGAGTATTATGAACTCCCTTGGACCAATCAACCAATGAAGCAGTAACAACTCATGACTAGTCTTGTTTCATCTCTGTACTTTTCTAACAACTTTCCTTTTTTGTGTGTTATTCTTTAAGCAGAATCCTAACCTTCATATCACTTCCTCCACAAATATTTCACAGTGTGTGTTTAGTAGATACATCTATTCTGGTTGTGTCAGAATGGATATTTGGGGTTGGGGGTTCAGGAAGTGGGGTATGGTCAGGATTATTCTCCAGAAGTTTGTTGAGTGTCTTTCATTCAGACAGCTTGACAACCTTTGTTAGCTGAATGTGGATCATTTATATGTGAAGTTCCCCCACTTGAAGAATAGTATATTTTCAGCTGTTCTAAGCAACCTTTGAGCTAATAAATCCCATAGATTTATACATTTGTGCTGTGTAAAGTATTTGTCCTCGAGTTACTTTTTATAACTTTAGAAGATGACCTACAGTTTGCAGTTAAGTGTAAAAAGTCTTATTCTCATTTGAGAAAATAAAACCTGAAAATAGTCTATTGTAGATTTTTGTTGATAGTGATTTTACAACTTTTTCTAATATATACAACAACATAACTTTGCAAACTTTTTTTCCTAATTCTAATTTGGCATTGAAGAGTTATTTACATTAGTGAACTGAGAATTTGTTTATTGACATGTTTCCTAATGTTTTACTTGACTTTCAACTTTTTTCAGGTGTTGGCCAAACCTTTAAATCTTCAGGATCAAGGTCAACAAAATCTAGTAATGCAGGTCTTGAAACTGGTCCTCAACTGCCTTAACTTTGACTTCATTGGCAGTTCAGCAGACGAATCTGCCGATGATCTTTGCACAGTGCAGATTCCAACAACCTGGAGAACAAGTAAGAAGAAAGTTTAGTGTGAGGCATGGCAGAGTAAAAGGCACAGAATTAAGAAGTAGAGTTGCCACATGTGCAGTTATCTCTAGTTTTTGTTAGACAATCAAAAAATTCAGAAAGATTTGTAACACAAGATAGCTGCTGATACCCAGCAGTGAAATCTGTTTTCCCTAATTCATATTAAAGGAATTTCCATATTTTGATATTGGAAAATAGGAAAGATAGTTCTAGAGTTAGGGGGAAACAGGTTTGGGAAGGAAAATGAAGAGTTCTGTTTTGAAATGTTCAGATAAAGTGGGAAAGGCTATAACACTCGGCAAGAGAAAACATAGTTTTCAGTGTTAGGAAGAGAATGAAATTAGAGTAACTGACTTAGCAGAGCAGAATTGCAACTTCCTCTCTTACAGAGAAGGATACCAAGAAAAAGCAAGGTGATCTGCCCTCACACATTGTAGAAAGATGATGGCACTAGGGTATTCCTGAAGTCAGAAGTGAAGAACAGGGCTGAAAGGGCTTGGTAAAAAGTCTGTATTCTGCACAAAGTCCCCAGGATCTTCTCTACCACCTGTGCAATGAGGTGACCACCTTTTCCCTTTTCTTCCCGTGTGTACTTCCCTCTTATCTCGCAAGAGCAGACCTTTTTTCCTTGAGAAATTAAACTGGATATTCAGGGATTTAGATACAGTAGAGAAACACTACAGATTTTGTGAAAACTTGTAATATGGAAGTTCTGTTTTGAACTGTTTTAATCAAAACAAACACTTAGAAGAGACCTGGTATTCTTGGTATCATGGTGAATACATGAACTAACAAATGTAATAAAATTGCACAGACTACACACACACACACACACACACACACACCCATATATATATACATGAGTACATGTAAAAATGGGAAATATGAATAAGATTGATGAATTGTATCAATGTGATTTCCTGATTGTAATACTGTACTGTAGTTTTGCAAGAACTTGCCTTTGGAGGAAGCTGAATAAAGTGCTCATGGAGTCTCTCTGTATTGTTTCTTGCAAATGCAGATGCATCTATAATTACCCCAAAAAGTTTTTGTTATTTTTTTCAAAAGGAGAGTTTAGTAGAAACAAAGTAAAGAGTAAGAGTGAACTTCAGAAAAGTATAGTTAATATCCCCAGGGAGAGAAGAAAAGGGAACACATCCCTGAAACAAAAATAGGATATTGTTTTAAAAAGGCAAGTTCAGAAAATGTCCCAAGTATAAAAGACAGCTGCCAAAATAAAACATTTAGTAGAAGAGTTGGAAGGTAAAGTTAAGGAAATATCGCAGAAAGTAGAGCAAAAAAGAAAACAGAGATTTGATACGAGAAGAGAAAAATACAAGAATATTAGATCATGAAACTAGGAGACCTGGCATCTGTTAGGAGTTTAAGAAAGAGGATAGGGGGGAAAAAACCCAGAAGAAAATTTGCAAACAGATAATATCAAAAAAAGTTCTCAGCACTGAGACATAAATTTTCAGATTGACAGGTCCCATCAAGTACGTATCATCATGAATGAAAAAAATAAATGCTAAGCTTCACAATTATAATCATATGGGAATAATGATGATAAAAAGATCCTAAAATCTAACAGAGATGAAAAATAAGTTACTTACAAAGGATTGGGGTTAAGAATGATAACAGACTCCTCACTATTAGCACTGGAAGCTAGAAGACAATGGAGTAATCTCCCCAGACTTCTGAAGGGAAATAATTTTCAAACTAGACTGAATTGTAGAACTAAGACATTTTCAGACATGCACATCCTCCTGGAATTTATCCCTTATGTATATGCTCTCTGAAAGTTACTTGATATACAAACCAAGAATGTGGAAGGTAAGGGGTTTATGAAAAAGGAGCTTTAACACAAGATGACAATGAACAGACATAAAAAGAAGATAATTGTTTAACAAATTTAGAAACAACCAGTCCCAAGTTGAAGGTTTTAGGAGGTAGGGTAGGGGTGGGAATGGAAATTATAGGTTATTTGATGCTATTGATCATGTGGAAAATAGCATAAAGAACATTTTACAAATCGGTTGAGCATTTGGAAGGAATTAGTGACAGATCTACAACTAATCGCAGAAAAGATGCTATGATTAAATCCAGAGAGTGTTAGAAATATAATATAATTATAGGGTACTCCTTGGCTCAGTTGCTAACATTATATAGCCATAATAAATGTAAACACTTAGAATTGATTTAATCCCAAATAGTTAATAATACTGGATGGTTGTTGAGAGAGGACAGATTGTGGTATGGGCTAAAGCCTCATCAGTTGTAACAGGAATTTATTTGATAGTTTAAGTAAAACAAATAAATATTCATATAGCATGTTATTTGGAAATATGTATGTAAGTGTAGATAAGAGTTGAAAGGTACTTGGAATGGGGTAAGGTATAGCTGTTTTTTATTATACACTTTTTAATATTCTTTTTGATACTGTTTGCGTTTTTAAACATTTATATTACTTTAATACAAATGAAAATAGTGAGAAGATTCTCCCAGTAAGAACTGTAGATGCTTCATAAAAATAAGCAGCATTTTAGCTAATTGGTTTCTATCTCTGTATTATTTCATCTTTCAAAGGAAAATAGCTAGGAATTAAAAGGAATTAAAAAGGTATTAAGCCTAACTGGAAAGAGTGGCCACATGCAGAGGTCTTGGAGTTCTCATTTGTGTGATAAAGTCTTACTGATTACGTTAAGAATTGAAGTAACGCTATAAGAAAATAATTTTTTTTCAGTTTTCCTGGAACCAGAAACATTGGATCTTTTCTTCAATTTGTATCATTCACTTCCACCACTACTATCTCAATTAGTAAGTAAAACTCACTCATTATTTCATTAAAAAGTATCTATGATCTTTATCGAATGGTAGTATATATTTGTTGTAAAAATTTACATTCTTGATTGGGTTTACCTCTCAAGAAATTCTTACGTCTCCTGGGATTTATATTACTTAAGCTGTTTGTCCAATTCTGTGTATAGTCACCAGTGCAGTCCATTTGATGGGTGAACCCAGAACCTCTGACTCTTGATTTAGCTCCTGCCCAGAGCCAAGAAAACCTGTCAGCCTCTAAGTGTCCCTTACTTTCTACCCAGTCCCCGTCCCTTCTTCTGGGCCTCAGTCCAGTAGTTGGCCATACCATCTGTTACCTTCCCTGTTCCTCCCCTCTCTCTTAACTCTTCTTCAACCGTCCGTGCCCTAGGCTTGCCAGGCAGCCCCCATCAGTTTGTGAGAAACAAAGGGGATCTGCTCATGTGATTTTGTGTCCATCACTCCAGTTCATTTATTTTTTGAATTAAATTCTATCATGTACTTTAAAAATCTTAAAACTCTTTGGTTATAGAGTAACTTTGAGACTGTGAACCTGTCTTTGTGGAATCTACAACAGAGACCAGGCAAGACTGAAAAAAAAAAAAAAAAAAGGAAAAAGTTGTCAGTTCAATATCTAAGCTTATAGATGTAAAGTTGGGGGATTCTGAAATTGCCATTTCATGAATAAAGACACTACAGACTTAAAGTGCAAATCAGTGGTGTATTTGTTTAAATCTGTTACTGCCTAGAAGGGAGGAATAGACTTACAAAAATACTCTGCCTCTTTTTTTTTTTTTTTTTTTTTTAAACTTGTCTGCTCTCCCATCTAGAGTTTAAAGATTGTGGTTTTTAAACTGGGTTCCACAGGACACTCATGTTTCCAGATGGTGCCACAGAGTTTCAGGCTTCTGTCTTTTAACCAGAATAGTTTTGTTTTTAGTTGTTTAAAAACCATGGTTTCATGTATAATTATGTTTTGGAATAAAACAAACAAGCTACTGGTGCTTAAAAAATTAAGTGGGGAACAACTGCTTTAAAAGAAAGTAACTAGCATTTATTGGGCATGACCTACTATAAGGTGCTTATCTCACCTCATCCTCAGAGCAGCCCTGCAGGGTAAGTGTTATTATCCTCACAATGTTGACAAGGAAACAGACCCATACTGGCTTAAAGGAATTTCTTTAGGGCAGCAAACTAAATAATGAAGCTGAGATTCAAACCCAGGTGTTTTTGGCCCCCAGACCCTGAGTATTGTTTTGTTTTGTTTTGTTTTGGGGGGGGGGGCAGAGAGAGAGAGGAAGGGAGAGAATCTTAAGTAGGCTCCATGCCCAACATGGAGCCCAATGCAGGGCCTGATCCCACGACTGTGAGATTGTGACCTAAGCTGAAAACAAGAGTAGGACACTCAACTGACTGAACAACCCAGGAGCCCCACCCTGGATATTTTTGATACACTAGTGGTTCCCAAACCTTCTACACATCAAAATTGCCTGAGGAGTTTTTGGTTTTTTATTTGTTTAAAACAGTAAGGACTGTGGCCAACTAGAGAACATCTAAAAAGGCCGTCCTCTGATTCTTGTCCATGTTCTCACCTTTGTTAGGAGAGCCAGACATTATGTAAAGTCTCTTAATTGAAATATTTAAATATTTAGCCACTAATTCTATTTTTTTTTTTTTTTTTTTATAAAGTGGGCAAACAAACGTATGTGGACCAAAACAAAACTTATGAGGGCCGTTTGGCCTGAAAAGTTGCCAGTTTTGGGCCACTCACTTAAAGATCAAACAGGCTTCAAATGGTTTTCAGTAGTAGAATTAAGAACCCAATTAGTAAAATCGTCTGGTAAAGTATTAACTTTTGGAAGATAACTAGACCGTTGATATTTTTTTGGAATTTTTGTAGAATATCTGATATTTCCAGCAGTATTCTCCAAATTGTGTCTCAAGATATTAATGGATGGTATGGGTAAGATGTACCATCACCAAATAAATTTGGGATATGCTGGATTAAGTAAAGTTACACCAAGTTACACTGAAGTAAAGTTCCCCCACTTACAGGATACCACAGTACAGAATGTACAGTATTTCTTAAACATACTCTACCACAAAACCATATTTTAATTTTGGTAGAACACCTGTTTTATTGGTTCATGAACAGAGGTGGGCATAAGAAGCAACTGGGAGCCTTTTGAGTATGTCCAAGTTGCTCTGGCATACGTATATGACAGTATATTAAAAGAGAACACACACAAATAGAAATTTTAGTGGTGGAGTTAAAGGGTTATGGGTAGTGATGGTGATTGATGATGTGTAGCTTTCAGGGTTCCTAGATCCTATAATCCTTTTGTATCACAAAAATTAAAAAATATTTTTTATGTAAAGACTCGTGCTCCTTACATGTGGCCATAGTTACTTTTAAAATTGAAATGAATTTTGTTGTTCCTATTTTTAGGCACTTTCATGTTTAGTTCAGTTTGCTTCTACAAGAAGGTCCTTATTTAGCAGTCCTGAACGTGCCAAGTACCTTGGTAATTTAATTAAGGGAGTAAAAAGGATACTTGAAAACCCTCAGGTATTTATGAAGTAATTTAATTAATACTTAGTATATAGAAATACAGTTTTTCTGCTGAAAGGTGTGTAATAAACTCATGATTTGATTATGATTCTGGAAGAAACATGAACTGTCATATCCATCTTCCCTTGATCTCATTTATAGTAGAAATGGACAGTTTTTAAAAATGGATGCTTTCCTGATACACTTCTGTATTCTTCCTTTTTTTATTTTTTTCCATTTTTTTAGGTGAATAAGAATAGAAGGTATATATCTTATTATGCTTCTGCTTTACACCGTTGTACTGCATTTCTTTGCTTGCTTGTACTTCTTAAATTACTAAAGTAATTAATTCGGAGTTATATCTACCTTCTGAAGACTTAATATAAATCTGAATGTTAATATTGGAGTAAGTGGCTTTAAATTTTGAAATTATGTCTTTTTGCCCTCTTGTGGACAAATAAGAGTTTGTAGATTTAAAAACCTTTCCTATACATTAACTGCAATGTTCATTTCAGAGCATTGCAAAGCCATTATTAATTAGTGATTTTGACTGCCTCGATAACATGTTTTGTTTTGCTTTTTATTTTGTCTTTGGTTTAACATATGGATTTTAAACTGTTAAATGATTTAAGGAGATTTATCTGTCTCTTAGTTACTAATAACTTTTGAGAGGACATATAGTATCTGTACATAAAGAAAATTTGCTTGCTAGCTAAGGAGCAATTGATTTTGTATGTCATTCTCAGAAGTATTTTAGTATTTTAGGTGTTATGCTATTATTTTATTTTTTCAATGATAGCGGAATTAAGAAATTTACATGTTTTGTTGATAAATGGGATTTTACTAATGTATGTCAAAATTTTTAGTTGTTTAACTCACTGTCATCAATTAGTATATGAAAGATAATATGGTAATATCAGATCATTGTTTTAATTGGTTTTCCAGCCTCCTCATGTTCATGTTTCATGTCTGTAAAAGTTGGCTTGAGTATTATATTATTTTAGAATTACAGTCATGTAGTAAAAGATCTATTAGTATGAAGTATCTTTTTGTAATTTGTCCTTAATAATTAGATACTGTTTTATATTTTCTTGGAGCTCATATGAATGAAATTTCTTAGAAACTCTTTGAGTATTAAACATATACTCTTTGAAGTCTCTGTCATGCCAGCTACAATGCAAACAAAATGTTCAAACTTTTATAAAGATAACACTGGTGTCCTATCTTCAAGGAGCTCTCACAGACAACTGGGGGCCTCTTTCTTGGTCTTCCTTTTTAACCTTTCCTTCCCTGAGGTTACCTCTGTGTCTTATAGTACTTCTGTTAGACTTTCTGCCCTACGTTGTAATAATTGTTTTGAATGACTTGACTTAGGGACAAGGAGTTGCTTGAGGGCTCAATGCCTATAGGTACTCAATAAATATTTATTGAATTAAAAGAAATTTCTGTTGTGTATGCACAAATACCATTTAAGTTCATCAGTTGGTATTGCTCTTTTCCAGGGTTTCAAGAACCCATTCTTAATTTTCATCTTAAATATTTTTCAAGTCTTCTACTGACTTGTGTTTAAGCCACAGTACACATACACGTGCACACACAGACATGTACGCACACATGCAAATTTTTTCTGTAATACACTGGGTTCCTAAACATGATTTAGTCATCACAGAGGAAAGCTTTTTCCAGATCCTCTACTTTGGATTCCTTATTTTAATCATTGATGCCAACATTAAATCCAACAGGAATCATTTGTTTTCTTTCATTAATGATGTACTCAGGTGACACAAAGTACCATATGTACCCATGAAAACCGGAAAACTTAATAAAATACTCTTGGAATTTTAGTGATAAGTCATTAGCTTGGTTTGTTTTTAAGTATTTTAAAAAGGCTTTCTTTTTGTCTCATAATTTAGGGTTTGTCTGATCCAGGTAATTATCATGAATTTTGCCGATTTTTGGCTCGTTTAAAGACAAATTATCAGCTGGGAGAATTAGTTATGGTGAAGGAATATCCTGAAGTTATCAGATTGATTGCTAACTTTACCATTACTAGCCTGCAGGTAAATAAAAACATATAATTGATGTTAAACAGTAGATACTTTTTAGAACAATTTCTTGGTAAGATTTGGTGGGGACTTTCAACATTTGTTAGAGTGCTTTGCTAAAAATACTTATTCCAGGGTTTTAGGTGAAAGTTCATTGTAACATTTTATAATAAACATTTAGAGGCTGAGTATCTACTAAAGAATGAGTTGAGAAGCTATAGTAAAATTTATGTGAAGAAATAAAAGCCATTTTTTAAAGATTTTTTTTTAGAAAATTCTTTTTATAAGTTGGGGGAAAGCTTTAAAACCACATTTTCCACATGATATGAACTCAAAAATATTCATGGAAAGATTAGACGGAAGCACACCAACTTTAAATAGTGATCACCCTTGGGTGGTAGAATGAGAGATTATTGGTTTCTTCTTTATGCTTTTTTGCATTTATTTACAAAATTTGCTATGTTAATGATGATTGGTTATATGATCAGAATAAAAGTTAATTTTAAAGTCTGTGTTTAGTAATTTTGTTTAGAAAATCTGTATTTAGTAATTGTCTTATTAATTCTTAATTCTAAGAAGATATGTCATTTTAAATAACGTTTGCTTTATTTCTTTGTAGCATTGGGAATTTGCTCCCAACAGTGTTCATTATTTATTAACTCTGTGGCAAAGGATGGTAGCATCAGTTCCTTTTGTGAAATCAACTGAGCCCCACTTATTAGACACTTATGCACCAGAAATCACGAAGGCCTTTATCACTTCTCGCTTGGAATCTGTTGCCATAGTTGTGAGGTATTGAAAACTAAATGTTTCTGTTTTATTTTTATCTTTTGCATCTTAGAATTTAAAAAATTTGAGGTATAATTTACCTAGTGTAAAATCACCCTTTTTAGTGAATAGGTCTATGAGTTCTGACACGTGCATATAGTTGTATAACTACCATTACAGTCAAGATAGAGACTAGTTTCATCACACCAGAAAGTTCTTTTGTGTCCCTTATAGTCAGTCCTTTCTCCACCCTCAGACTCTGGCACTTACTTATTTGTTCTGTTTTCCTATAGTTTTTGCCTTTTTAGAATGTTGTATAGATATAATATATAGCCTTTTAGTTCAGCTTCTTTCACTTGACATAATGTATTTGAGATTCCTCCATGTTGCATCAGGAGTTCTTAAAATTTATTGCTGAATGGTATTTCATTTCCTGGATATATCAGTTTGTTTATCCATTCACTCGTTGAGGGACATTTGGGTTGTTTCCATTTTTGTCAATTATGAATAAAACAGCTGTAAACATTGCTGTGCAGGTTTTTGTGTGAACATAAGTTTTTATTTCTCTTGGGTAAATGTGTAGGTGGCAGATTTCTGGGTTGCATGGTGAGTGTGTGTTTTACTTTATAAGAAACTGCCAAACTGTTTTGCAAAGTGGCATTCCCACCAGCAATGTATGAGAGACCTAATTGCCCTTTATTCTCATCAGCACTTGATATTGTCAATTTTTTTTTAAATTTTAGTCATTCTAATAGGTGTGTAGTGGTACCTCATTTGGGGTTTAATTTGCATTCTCTTAATGACCAATATTATTTACCATTTGTATATATTATTTGGTAAAGCACCTGTTAAATTTGTTGCCCTTTTTTAAAATTGGGTTGTTTATTATATTGAGATTTAAGAGGTCTATATATATGAGATCACAAATCTTTTTATTGTATGTGTTTTATAAATACTATCTTTTAATCCATAGCTTGCCTTTTCATTTCCTTCACAGTCTTTCAAAGAAGTTTTAGAGTTAAGTGAAGTTCAATTCATCTTTTATTTTTTCTTTTACAAGTTTTATAGTTTTAGAATTTACATTTACTTCTGTGATCCATTTCGAGTTAATTTTTATATGAGATAGCTTGAAGTTATTTTTTGGTTTTTTGTTTTTTTTATGGGTGACCAATTATCCCAGCATCATTTGTGGAGAAGACTATCTCTTCTCCATTGTATTGCCTTTATACTGTTTTCAAAAATTAATTGACCACACGTGTGCTTTCTGGACTCTGTTCTCATTAATCTATATATTTTTCCTTCTGCCAATACCCTGTCTTGAATATAGTAGCCCTATAAGCTTTGAAATCAGGTAGTGTGAGTCTTTTACCTTGGTTTCCCTTTTTCAGTTGTTATGGTTTTTTTACTTCCTTTGCTTTCCCATGTAAACTTTAGGATTATCTTGTATCTATAAAAAATCTTGCTGAGATTTTGATTAGGATTGCTTTAAATTTGTAGATTAACCTGGGGGAAGAATTGATACCTCGGCAGTATCAGGTCTTTCAGTCAATAATCATGTTTATCTTTTAATTTATTTAGCTCTTTTGTGATTTCTTTGCTTAGTGTTGTGTTGTATTAAGCCTTCAGATTTTATATATGTTTAATTAGGTTTAATGAATTAGATTTTTTTCTGATTTCTTTGGAACATGCAGTTTTTTAAATGTCAAGTTCCAATTGTTCATTGCTAGTAATTAGTAATGTGGTTGAGTTTTGTATATTGACCCTGTTATGCTAGGACCTTGGTAAACTCATCTGTAAGTAATTGTAGCTTTTTTTATGGTTTCTTTGGGATTTTTCATGTGTACAATCATGTCGTCTTCGAACATAGGTATTTTATCTCTTACTTTCCAATCCATTTGTCTTCTTTTTCTTTATCCATGATGGAATTTTTGTTTAACATAAAGTTTATTTGTAGTGAATAGAAGCTTATCACATTTAAAAAATGTATATCATATCCTAATGTTGGCTGTGAACCTGTTCTTATATATTTGCAGAGATAATTTAGATGATCCACTGGATGACACTGCTACTGTGTTTCAGCAGCTCGAACAGTTGTGCACTGTCAGCAGATGTGAATATGAAAAGACGTGCACTCTTCTTGTACAGTTGTTTGACCAAAATGCGCAGAATTACCAAAAGCTTCTTCATTCAGCTTCTGGGATAACTGTGGACATGGCAATTCAGGAAGGTCAGTAAACTTTGTATGACTTTATATGGTATTATGTTGAATTTTAAGTAGCTTCATTAATCACTTTAATACTTTTACTGCAAATTATTTTTATGTATTTCCCCCAATTCCTCGTCCTCTAATAAGCCATTAATTTTGTTAGCCTTCTGGGTATTTTGGTTGCCTGGTGGTTAATTTTCAGTTCTCATTTATAAGATACATGGGAAGTATTTCTCTGGAATCGGTATCAAGGAAAGCTGATAATGGTATTTGAGTAGAGTTCATTAACTTGTAACTATCTTTTAACTAATCATGTTTTCTTCTTTGCTATATTTGACTGCAAATTCAAAGCCCAATTTCATCCAATAAAAAATTGTATAAGACCTCATTATGGTTTTGCATTTGTGTATTATCCTTCACTATGGCTTTAGTTTACTATTACATTTGAATCCTCACTTTCCTCATTATTTTTCTTTAATGCTTTATTGAAGGAGGGTTTATTTATTTCTGAATGTCCCTTTAAATCCTTTCAGGAACATTGCACGGAATAAAATTAAATAAATATATTTTTCACATTTTTAAAAAATGAAATGAATATGAGAATGGAACTGACTTTATCCATTTCTAAAAGAAGACACTTTAATTATGGTTCCAGAATGTTTTTCTTTTATGTTTTTTTCCTTTTATTGTTTTGGGAAGTGAGTGGTAAGGGATAATAGACTCCGTGATTTCCTATCTAAACTCTTTTCAAAACATTGTTTAAAAGATTATCTTTTACTTTTATGTAATGTCTTAAAATGTCTTTTATTATCTGTTTTTGTTTTTGTGTTTGGAGTCACACATTAAAAAACTGCTGACGGGCTACATAGTGGAGTAGTTAACCTCTACTTCAAATAATCTCTCTTATTAAGATCTCATTATTTATAAATTAAATTAAGGAGCAATATTTTTGCAGCATTTTAGTCTTTTCATGGTTGATTTCTTCCTTCAGAGTTTTCAAAATTATTAAATATTAAATACGTACAAAAGGCTGTGTATACATATTGAGACATGGTGACTAGCAATAACAAACAGCATCACACAGCGTAAAGAATAGGTCAGTATCAGTATCTTTGTTGTTCCCATTGTTTCTCTGTCCAAATCTATCCTTTCTTCCAGCAGAAAATACTTGGAATCTTGAATTTTGCATTTATCAATTAGTGCCTTTTGTTACTCATAGTAGTACTGTGTGTGTGTGTGTGTGTGTGTATGTGTGTGTGTGTGTGTGTGTATGGGTGTATACAGACACATATATATATATATATATGTATATATATATATATATTCTGGAAATAATTCATGGTTTTGCAAATTTCTGAACCTTATACAACTGTATACAATGAAACTGCATTCTACAACTTGCTTTTTTTTTTTTCCTCAGTATTGCATTTATGAGGGTTTGTGTTGATGCTATGGCTGTAGTTCCTTGATTTGCACTGCCACTGTTCTGTTGTTTGAATATACCAAATTTATTTATGCATTTTCTTGTCAGTGGATATTTGTATTTTTTCTGCTTTTTGCTAATGGAATGAGTGCAGCTGTGTAAAGATTGTTATGTATATCCATTACATAGTTTCAGTAGAATGATGCCAAACTCGTTTACAGAGTGATTTTCTACTTTACTTCCCACCCACCCTCACATAGATCTTTGCCAACACCTCATAATGTTAGACTTAAAATTTTTACCAGACTAGTTCAGGTAATATACCTCATGGGTATTTTAGTTTTTTTCTCATAATTAATGAAGTTTAGTATTGTTTTATGTTTGTTGACTGGTATTTGTGTCATTATCAATGACACATATTTATGATTTTTGTTCATTTTTCTACTCTTCATTTGGATTATTAGTTTATCTTTTACTGATTGAATTCTTTTTGTGTTTTTGATGCTAACCCTTTAGTGATTTGAATTGTAAATATTGTCCCCAAGTTTGTGATCTGCCTTTACATGTCACTTTAATGTATCTATTCTCTTAGTTATTTTTCATATCAAACTTTATTTTAATTAAATCACCTAATCTTTTTAAAGAGGTAATATGTCCCCGTTATCCAGAAAAAATAAATTAAAATGTGTTTCTGTTTCAGTTCTGTGATCTGTCCTCTTGTTCTTCACTCTATGTAGCAATTTTTACTAATTTTGTGTATATTTTCAAAGTTTCTGCGTGCATATACAAACAACTATGAATTTATAAATCTTATCCCTCTTTATTTACTTAGGATGTGGTATACACCCTTAGTGTTCTACTCTTGCTTTTTCTTTCATTTAACAGTGTACTTTATAGCTATTTTCCAATTTGGAGAATGCTTATTTTTTATAGATGCATAATATTTTATTCTTACTGTATCATTATTTAATCATTCTTTCTACCATTGAAAGTCATTAGAATTATTTTTCATCTCCAGCTATTAAAATTAATGTCATATAGATTAACCATGTATATATGTCATTTTATGTGTATACAAGTATATATAGAAGATAAATTCCCAGAGTAGAATTACTATTGGCTAAAAGGGTAAATATTTACAACTTTTATAGATATTGCCAAATTACTTTTGGAAAGGACTATGTCAATTTACTTGTCCACCAGCTATATATCTATGGGAGTGTTTCCATATTGCCTTCACAGGATAATTTTACCAGGCTTTTGAATTCTTAGCAATTCTATAGGTGAAAAATGGTTTCTTAGTATAATTTAATATTCTCATATCAGTTAGGCATTAAGTTTATTTAAGACTATTTAGTCTTGTTTTTCTGTAATGACATGTTAATTTCTTTGCTGTTTTTTGGGTGTTGGTCCTTACTTTTCTCATTGATTTTTTTTTATAAGAGCTCTTTGTATTTTAGAAAAATGAGCTCCTTGTCTGTGGTAAGAGTTGCAAATATCTTTTTCTTTTCTTTCTTTCTTTCTTTCTTTCTTTCTTTCTTTCTTTCTTTCTTTCTTTCTTTCTTTTTTTGAGTGTACAGTTTGATGAATTTAACAGTTATTCATAGCCATGTAACTATCACCACATTCAAAATAGAATTTCCTGCACTCCAAATAATTTCCTCATGCTCTTTGATCCCTTTCCCTGACTCTTGACATGGGAACCACTGGTTTCTGTAATTGTGGTTTGTCTCTTTTAAATTTTTGCATAAATGGAATCATATAGTAAGTAGTCTTTTGTGGTTGACTTTGCATAGCATAATGTTTTTGACATTCAAATATATTGTGTATATTAATATTTTGTTTCTTTTTATTGCTGCATAGTATTCCATAGTATAGTTTTATCTATAAAACTATAGTCTATCCACTGTGTGATGGACATTTGAGTTCCACTTTCAGTTGGGAGGCTATTATGAATAATGGTGGTATGAACATTTGCAGACAAGTCTTTGTGTGTTTTTAAATTTTTATTTCTCTTGGGTAAATACCTAAGACAGATTGCTGGGTCATATGAGAAATGTATGTTTAATTATAGGATATTACTGGGGCGCCTGGGTGACTCAGTCGGTTGAGTGTCCGACTTCGGCTCAGGTCATGATCTCGCAGTTCGTGAGTTCAAGCCCCACATCGGGCTCTGTGCTGACAACTCAGAGCCTGGAACCTACTTCAGATTCTGTGTCTCCCTCTCTCTGCCCCTTCCCTGCTCATGCTATATCTGTCAAAAATGAATAAATGTTAAAAAAAATATATATAGGATACTACTATATTGTTTTTCAAAGTACCATTTTCCATTCTCATTATTTTCTCTACATCTGCATCATGATTTGATAGTGTCTTCTTAACCTTAGCCATTCTACTGGGTATCTAAAAGTGTATCATTATGGTTATAATTTGCATGTCCCTAATACTTAACAGTGGTGTGTTTTTTGGCCATTCATATATCTTTTCTTGTGCACTATTTGTTCACCTTTTTTGTCTATTTTTAAATTAGATTGTTCTTTTATTATGTATTCTTATTGGAATTGTAGGACTGTTTTACATATTCTGTATATAATTTCTTTTTCACATAAATGTTTGAAAGTATTTTTCTCTCTGTCGTTTCTCTTCAACTGTTTTTCAAAGAGCAGAAGTTTTAAATGTTGATGATCTACCTTTTCAATTGTTTCTTTCTGGCTTATGCTTCTTGTATTTACGAAATCCTGTGCAGTGCAAGTCACAGAGATGTTCTTCTGTATTTTCTTCTAGAGGTTTAATAGTTTTAGCTATTATGTTTAAATTCGTGAACTTCCTGGCATTAACTTTTGTGAATAGTGTGAGTTGGGGGTAAGGCCCCATCCCCAGCCCATACAATTATATAGTTGTTCTAGCACCATTTGCTGTAACAACTATCTTTTCCCCCACTGAATTATTGTAACACCTTTGTCAAAAATCCATTGGTTATAAAAGGCTAGGGTTTATTACTGGACTCTATTCTCTACCATTGATCAGTATGTCTGTCCTTATGTCAGTGTTATACTGCCTCAGTTACTGTAATTTTGTAAGTCTTGAAATCAGGTAATCTAACTGTCTCATTCTTCTGTCTCAAAATAGTTGTGTCTGTTCTCGATCTTTTGCCTTTCTTTATTAATTTTAGCATCAGCTTGTTAATTTCTTTAAAAAGTCTCACTAGAATTTGATTGGGATTGCCTCAATCTATGCATCAATTGGGCCATCTTCACAATATTGAGTCTTCCAGTTTGTGGACATGGTCTGTTGCTCCACTTACATAGGTGTCCCTTAATTTTCTTTGCAACGTTTGATTGCTTTCAGCACACAGGTATTAAAAATGTTTCACTAAATTTATTCCTATATATTTTTGATGTGGTTGTAAATCTTATAATCATTCTCTGCTATTCTATACAACCAGAATTGATTTTTCTCTTTGTGTCCTATGACTTTGCTAAATTTACTTATTCCGATAGCTTTTTTGTAGATTCTTTTGGATTGTTATATAAGATCATGTCATCTGCAAATAAAGACAGTTTTATATCTTGTCTTCAAGCTTTTTATTTCTTTTTCTTGCCTTATTCCACTGGTTAGGACCTCTGGTACAATGTTGAATAAAAAGGGAAGAGTGGGTAGTCTGGCCTTGTTTCTGTTTGTACATCTAAAACATTGAGCCTTTCACCATTGAGTAGGATATTATCTGTAGGTTTTAAAAAAGATGTTCATAATAATTTTGAGGAATTTCCCTTCTGTTCCTCTGGCTATTTATACTGAGTGGTGCATTGATTTTTTTTTTTAATGCTTTTTATCCACCTATTCAAATGACCCATTTTTTTTTTTCGCTTTTTTACTAATATAGTGAATTACATTGATTGATTTTTCTGTGTCAAGCCAGCTTTACATTCCCAAGGTAAATCCTACTTTGTTATTATATAATATAATGTTCCTTTATATAATGCTAGATTCCATTTGTAAAAAATTTCTTATTTTACATTGATGTTCATGAACGATATTTATCTGTAGTTTTCTTTTCTTGTGATGACTTTGCCTGGTTTTGGTAACAGGGTAATACTAGCCTCATAAAATGAGTCAAGGAGCATTTCCTCTTCTTTCTTTATCTTCTGAAAGAGTTTGTGTACCATTAATATTATTTCTTTGTTAAAAGTGTGATAGAATTCACCAGCAAAGTCAGTGGGCCTAGAGGGTTTAGAATTACAAATTCAAATTTTTTAATTGATATAGGACTATTCAAATTTTCTAAGTGCCTTAGTCATTTGTATCTTTCAAAGACTTTATCGTATTTTAAAATTTATTGTAATAAAGTTATTTTTTATATTCTGTTACTTTTTTTAACTTTATTAAAAAAGAGAGAGAGAGAGAGAACGAACGAATGTGAGTGGGGAACTGGCAGAGGGGGAGAGAGAGAATCCCAAGCCGGCTCCATGCTATCAGCGTGGAGCCCAACATGGGCTCATAAACCATGAGATTATGACCTGGGTGAAATCAAGAGCAGGTCACTTAACAGACTGAGCCACCCAGGCACCCCTGTTATTATTCTTTTACTGTCTGTATGATCTGAAATGATTTTCCCTTCATTCTTTCTCTTTTAACAGAAGTATACTTAACATGCAGTGTTACTATTTTCAGGTGTACAACATAATGATTTGATATTTGTACATAATGTGACATGATCATCATAGTAAGTCTTAGTTAACATCTGTCACCATACATAGTTACAAAATTATTTTCTTCTTGTGATGAAAACTTTTAAGATCTGCCCTCTTAGCAGCTTCCCGATATGCAGTATAGTATTTTTTTTTATATATGAAATTTATTGACAAATTGGTTTCCATACAACACCCAGTGCTCATCCCAAAAGGTGCCCTCCTCAATACCCATCACCCACCCTGCAGTACAGTATTAACCATAGTCAACATGTTGTACATTGCATCCCGATGACTTAGTTTATAACTGGAATTTTTTATTTTTTGACCTTGTTTACCCATTTTACCCACCCATCTCTCATTTTTGATAGTGACAGTTGTTGTCTATTTTTCTTTCTCCCTTAGATATTTATCAATTTTGTTAATCTTTTCAAAGAACCAACTTTTAGTTTCATTGATTTTCTTTATTGTTTGTTCAGTTTTTATTTCATAAGCTGTTTTAGTTTTATTATTGTCTGTTTTATACATTTGATTTTATTTGGTCTCTCTCCACCCCCCCCCACCCATTTTTAGATAAAGTTTTCACATCTTTGAGTTTTAGATTTTTGTATTTTTTAAAAATTTTTTTTAATGTTTATTTATTTTTGAGACAGAAAGAGACACAGCATGAACAGGGGAGGGTCAGAGAGAGAGGGAGACACAGAATCTGAAACAGGCTCCAGGCTCCGAGCTGTCAGCACAGAGCCCGATGCGGGGCTCGAACCCACGGACCATGAGATCATGACCTGGGCTGAAGTCGGACGCTCAACCGACTGAGCCACCCAGGCGCCCCTAGATTTTTGTATTTTTCTAATAAAAACATTTAAAGTTATAAATGTCATTGTTAAGCATTGTTTTAGCTGCATCTCATGAATTTTGATGCTTTATTTTTGTAATCATTTAGTTAAAAATATTTCCAATCTGTATTTCTATATTAATGCATGGATTATTTGACAAGTGTATGCCTTTTATTTCCAAATATTTGGGGTTTTCTTAGTTGTCCTATTGTTACTGATTTCTAATTTAATTCTACCTTGGTCAAATACTATTTTCTGGGATTTCAAACCTTTTAAATTTATTGAGACTTTTTTTATGACCTAGCCTATAGTGTGTCCTGGTAAACATACCATGTACCCTTGAAAATAAGATGTACTTTACCATTTGGGATATCAATTTGTAAATAGAAATTAAGTCAAGATGGTTTCTAGTGTTGTTCAGATATTCTTTGTCTTTACGGATTTTTTGTTTTGTTTTGATCTGTTTCTATTATTTACAGAGAGAGGTGGTATAATCTCCAAATATGATTGTGGAATTTGCTATACTACTTTTAATTGTCAATTTTTGCTTCTATAGAAGTAAGACATCTATAAGTATAGACATCTATAATTGTTTTGTCTTTTCTGTTAATTGATTCTTTAATCTTGAAATGTGTCTTATCAGATATTACCATAGCCAGTGCCTTCTTATGCTTTCCATTTACACGGTATATCCTTCTCCATCCATTTACTTTCAATCTGTCTGTGTCTTGATATTTAAAGTACATCTCTCAGTATATCGTTCTTCCTTTTTAAAAAACCTATTCTGACCATCTGTCTTATAACTGGAGTGTTTAGTCCATTAACTAAATGGGGTGGAGGGGGTCTACCAACTCAACACCATGTGAACTAGTTCCTTAGAATGAGGTTCTTTATATCATACTGGTAGTCTAGTAAGGCTGCAAATCATGCGAGGTCTGACTTGAGAGTTTTTTCCTCCTCTCTACCTCATGTTAAAGTCAGGTCAGAAAAGTTTCTCTATTGTCTTTCTCTGTGAAGGGCAGGTTTTTTTCCCCTCCAGTTCCTTTTTTTCACTAAGAGTGAGTTTCTTGTTGGACTCCTCACATTGGGCATACCCTAGGCTTTCCGTTGGCCTTCAGGGGAAAATTCAAGTTCTCTAGTTGTTTCCATGCTTATGTCTCTAAATTTTAGCCCTCACATTTTTTGGCCTTTGAGTATTTATTTTACTTCATCAGCTCAGAAGTACATTTGGTGCCTTTGTGCAAATTAGACAAATACAGATGTAACATAGAGTGCACAGAATGGTGAGTAGCGCACAGGCTAAATTTTCATCCCTCCTTGTCTTTTTAGTTAAGTATCTTTTTATAGCTGTGGTTGCCCTTTAAGCCTGTGTTGTAGTATTTTTAAAACTTTGTTTTTGTCTAATGACTCAATGCTATCCCATGTAGTATCTTTTCAGATTTGTTTTCTACATTAATTCAGATTATGTTATGTTATAATTTGGTTTGTGTTTGGCCAGCTACCAATAAAATCATATTTTTCTTTTTAGTTTATATCCCAAATAGTGTTTGCTTTTTTAATAGTAAAGAATGAGTAGTTTTCACTTCATTGTGGTTAGCTTGATGCTCTGGAAGGCTTTCAGCTGCAAAACAGCTCCTGGATAAACTTTTTAATGCATTGCTGGGCTTGAAATAAGTTCATGAAGTTTTTGACGTTCCTTCTCCTCCCCTGTGCTGCTCTACACTCCTCTGTCCCCCCACCTCTTCTCATTATTTCTCTCTCTCAAAAAAAAAAAAAAAGAACTTTAACCAGAATGGAACTAGTCAATAGCAAACAAGGGCAAAAGGCAGTATTGCTTTCAAAGGCAAATTATCAACAGCAGTGATTAAATTGGTGGCAAAGCCTTAGGCCAGTAGCAAGGTAGGTGTACTGAACTTAAGATTCTTCTATTAAGTTGGACGCTTCAAAGGGGATAAAGTGGTCCCAAATTATTAGAGCCCGTTGGCTTCCAGCAAAATAGTAAATTAAAATCTTCTCTGACAAATAGCAACCATAATTTAGGGCCTCGAGAATCCTGCAGATTAAGATCAACCAAATGAGTGTTCATAATTTAAAAAATAGTGAGCACACAAATAATGAAACAAGACATCATGAATGAGCATTGAGAGAAACAATAAATTGTATATTCGATTTGGACCTCCCAGAGGACTTAAGATACTATAATTGGATAGGAATGTAAAATAATTCTGTATGAAATGTGTAAAGAAATAAAAAAAAAATAGAATCACAAATGAGCAAAAAAGAATATGAAAAATGACCAGACAGACTGAAGAAGACTCAAGTAAAATCTTTATTATTGAAGACAAATTTTTGTGACCTGAAATTTAATGAATGTATTGAACAGTAAGTTAGATCTAGCTGAGAAAAGAATTCTCAAATTGGCAGTTAGGTTTGAAGAAATTTTCAAGAAAGTGGAGAAACCAGGAAAGTGAGAAAATTAAAAGAGAAATTAAAGGATGGGATGAAAGTTCAGGATATCAAATTCAGTCCCAGGAAAACAGAATAGAGAAGATGGAACAGAGGCAATAACTGAAGATACTCTGTCTGAGAGTTTTTCTGAATGAAGACATGAATCCACCAGTATAGCAAACCCAACGTTTATCAGCCAAAACCAAAAAACAGCATTTTAGTCAGACTACATAGTCCCAAAGACAGAAAATCTCAAAAGCTGCTTGGAAAGTATGAAATAGACTGATAAACTCCCTTCTCGGGGCGCCTGGGTGGCGCAGTTGGTTAAGCGTCCAACTTCAGCCAGGTCACGATCTCGCGGTCCGGGAGTTCGAGCCCCGCGTCAGGCTCTGGGCTGATGGCTCGGAGCCTGGAGCCTGTTTCCGATTCTGTGTCTCCCTCTCTCTCTGCCCCTCCCCCGTTCATGCTCTGTCTCTCTCTGTCCCAAAAATAAATAAACGTTGAAAAAAAAAACAAACAAAAAAACACAAACTCACTTCTCAACAGTAAAAATGTAAGCCAGAAGATGGTAGAATATTATTTTTTAAAAATTGTGCCAAAATAACAACAATCCTATAATTACATGTTAGCTGAAGTATCTTTCAAGAACAAGGATGAACAAAAGACATTTTCTACCAGTAGAAAACCAGAAATGTTTTCTACCAATAAATCTTTGCTGAAGTTCTTCATTAAAAGTTTTCATCAGCAAAATGAAAAAGTAACCTACCCAATGGGAGAAAATATTTGCAAACATATATCTGATGAAAGGTTAATATCCAAAATATGTAAAGAACTAATATAACTCAGCAACAACAGGTACATCAAAAGGCATTCAACATCACTAAACATCAGGGAAAAGCAAATCAATGAGAGACCACCTCACACCTGTTAGAATGGCTTTTATCCAAAAGACAAGAGAAAACGTGTTGACAAAGATGTGAAGAAAAGGCAACCATTGTACACTGTCAGTGGGAATGTAAATTGGTGCAGCCGCTATGGAAAACGGATGGTAGTTCTCAAAAAATTAAAGATCAAGCTATGATATGATCCAGCAGTTCTACTTCTGTGTATTTACTCAAAGAAAACAAAAACACTAACTTGAAAAGATAATCTACACCCCTGTGTCTATTGCAGCTTTGTTTATGGTAGCCAGGACATGAAAGCAATCTAAATGTCCATTGATGGATGAATGGAGAAAAACTGTGGGTGTGTGTGTGTGTGTGTGTGTGTGTGTGTGTGTGTGTGTGTATGTATAAAATGGACTATTATTCAGCCATAAAAAGGAAAGAAATCTTGTCATTTGTGACAGCAAAGATGGATCTTGAGGGCATTATGCTAAATGAAATAAGTCAGAGAAAGATTAATAACCATATGATCGCACTTATACATAGAATCTGGAAGTAAAACGTAACAAAAAACTGAACTTATAGATACAGAGAACAGAGTGGTGATTGTCAGAGGAGGGAGTGGGGAGTGGGCAAAATGGGTAAAGGTGGTCAAAAGATAGAAACTTGCAGTTAAAAAATAAATGTCATGGGGATGTAATGGACAGCATGATGACTATAGTTAATAGTACTGTTAGTTAATAGTACTGTATAGTTAATAGTACTTGCAAGTTTTGGGGCCAGTAAATCTTTAAAGTCCTCACCATAAAAAAAAGTTGGTGACTATGTGAGGTGATGGATGTTAACTAGACTTACTGTGGTAATCATTTCCTAATATATATAAATATCAAATCATATGTTTTACACTTGTAACTGATATGTCAATTGTATCTCAGTTTTTAAAAGTTGAGCAAGTTATTTGTATATAAAGCAAGTCTTAACAAATTTCAGTTACATAGCATCAGAGTCCACATTGTTACTAACTTGCAATTAAAACTAATGGCAAAAATAATAATAAACGAACTCTATACACTTGGATATCTTCTAAGGCACATGAGATACCATGTTACTCCCAGTAAATTGGCAAAAGTAGCAAATCATATAGGAGAATGTAGATCAAAGGGAGTTCTTATATACTTGTGGTAGGAGTATAAAGTAAATCAATCAGAAATGGAATGGAAATCAATTTGGTGTTATTTTGCTAAGTGGAACATTTGAATCCCTGCTGACTTGGCCCTTCCACTCTTAGGTATGTCCTCTAGAAAATCTCTTCTACACAAGAGGACATGTGTGAAAATATTCATAGTCTAATTGTTCCTAAGGACACAAAGTGGAAACAGCTCGAATACCCATAACCATTCAAATGAATAAACAGATCCTAATGGTTACACAATAGAGTAATATATAACAGTAAAATGGAATGAAGTACAGGTATACTTATGATGAATTTCAGAGATAGGATAGGTGGTGAAATAAAGCAATTTTCAGGAAACTGTATATAGTATGAGACACTTAATAAAGCCCCAAACAAGTGAGACTAAAAATATATTGTTTTAGGAATATATGCCTAAGTGGTAAAATGAGAAAAAAAATTCAAGAGAATAATAAGCACCAAATACAGGATCATGGTTACCTCTCGGGTGGCAGGTAAGGGGATAAGCTAGGGGAGGAGTATGAAGGTAGGTGTGACTGTATTGGTAAAGCCTTGGTTCTTAAGTTGGATAGGGAGTTCACTGGTGTTCATTTTATTATACTTCATATCCATTACGTATAGCTTCAGATATAGCAAATATTATATTACAATGTAAAAAAATTCAGATGTAAAATCAAATACCTGTTTTCCTACAAAAGGATACCAAATGAAAATATAGCTGTTCTGAGATATATGAATGGAATTAATGTCAATGTAATAATTTATTGATATTAAATAGGGGTATCTAGGGGCGCCTGGGTGGCGCAGTCGGTTAAGCGTCCAACTTCAGCCAGGTCACGATCTCGCGGTCCGTGAGTTCGAGCCCCGCGTCAGGCTCTGGGCTGATGGCTCGGAGCCTGGAGCCTGTTTCCGATTCTGTGTCTCCCTCTCTCTCTGCCCCTCCCCCGTTCATGCTCTGTCTCTCTCTGTCCCAAAAATAAATAAACATTGAAAAAAAAAATTAAAAAAAAAAATAAATAAATAGGGGTATCTAGTGAATGAAGTCAGACCTGATTCTTGATTAATATAAATTCAGAGTTTTTATCATAAGATATACTATGTGTTTTTAATAATAATTCAGTGTCTAATGCTCAATACATAGAAAATTTTTAACATTTGTTTTCTTGCTGCTTTTTTTTTTTTTTTTTGGTAAAAAGGCAGTGGGGTGGGGCACCTGGGTGGCTCAGTCAGTTAAGCAGGGTTCCAGCCCCGCGTTGGGCTCTGCGCTGACAGCTCAGAGCCTGGAGCCTGCTTCAGATTCTCCGTCTCCTCTCTCTGCCCCTTCCCCACGGACACTCTGTCTCTCTCTGTCTCTAGAAAATAAATAAATGGTAAAAAAATAAGAAAAACAAAAAGTCAGTGGGAAGGAATCTACTTTCAAAGATATTTCTGGTCTACTTAAAAATTATTGTTTTGTATTACAAAAAAAATGCCTAATGTGGCTCTAGTTTATACTGTTGTATGTAGCGGTGTTCAATTTCTTTTGTGCAGACTAAACACTTCAGTTAGTGTTGAACAAAGAAAATTATATGCTCTCGTTATGTGTGCTTTAATTTAGATGCTTAATGGCTTTTAATGTTACAAAATAAGTTTATTATTATATTATGATCTCATTTGTATTATATTGTCTTGCTCTTCCATATTTGTGGTGATATGGTCATGGTTTACAAAAACAATAATCCCTAAGAAATAGGTCATTAACAGTAGTTAACGATTACTTGTGATCTATGGTAATGACTGATTTCTTTGGGATTATTGCAGTTATAAACCATAATTACAGATTATTACAGCAATAATTATTTTGTTAAAGGAAAAAATGTTCTTTGCTTGAACAGCTGCTAAAACAAGTGCCCTGAACATTTCAGAATAAATAGAAAAATGGAAAATTATAATGGAAATTTAGTCTCATTATAAAGATGATATTCAAAACAAATGTGTAGATATGAAACTTGTTTATTGGATATTTAAATTTCTAAATGTAATTTCGATTTACGGATTTACATGGTTCTTTAAACTTTGTGGACAGAATTCTGTAACCAAAGTACCATTTATTATTTTGAATACTGTCAGTCTAAAATTGTTGAGGTTTAGGGAAAGGATGTGTATGAGAAATACTACTTCTCAGTTAAATATGAAAATTATGTTTGATAGCTTAAAAATAATGCCTTTATATTCCGTTGTTGATTTCTAACACTAATCCTAATTTATTCAGGCAGTGGTTAAGTTTCTAAGGTTAAGAAATGCCTGCTTTGTTGTTTGTTGTATATAATAGAAGTCACTGTTTCCAAAAACAAGGAGAGTAAATAAACATTTTATTTTTCCTCTGAATAAACAAACCTCCATTCAGAATTTACCATAATTTCAGAAAAAAAAATACTCACAATTGATCTCATGCTGTTTCTGCATAGCATTTTTTGATATACAAGCCTTAATTTCAAAGTCACAGAATAAAAGGAATTAAAAAATAAAAAAACTTAAATTTGAGAAATTCATGTCCTGTATTTAGTATCTTTTATTTTTCTATTATTGGACAGTGATACTCATCAGCTGCACTGAAGAAATCATTTTTCCCCATTATCTGTCTCTCACTGGGTTCAATCCTTTGGGCATGGATTCTCTTCCTTTTCAGCCTACCCCAGACACACACCTATTTAGTTATATCCCTATAGCAGAACGTGCCACATAGGAAAGTACATGAATGTGTTTTACTTGGAATATATATATTTTTTTACTTTACAGTTTTTTTGTGTTTGTTTTACAAATGGCATTAAGAAAGTATATATGGCTAATGGTAACTAGCTTTAATTGCAATAAGCCTCTTTGGCAGAGAGGAAAAGCTCTTAAAAATCGTGTGACTTAATTTTCTTGAGCAGCTTCTAAAGTAAAATTCAGAAGAACATATAAATGTAGCATTGGTATGTTTTGGTTTTTGTAGGTTTGATACAGAAGAACTAAAAAGGGGATGGCTATTTTTATAAACATAATAATAGTAATAACAGCCAGTATGTACTGAGCATTTATAGTGAATATTATTATGACCACTTTTTATGAAAAATATTATTTAGTGTTTGTCACAAGCCTGAGAGCCAGGTGTAAGTATCACCCTCATATTTATAGATGAGGGCATTAAATCCAAGTGAAATTAAGTAACTACCTTATTGATAGTAGAGGCAGGATTTTAACTCAGCCTGTGCTCTTGGTAGCTAAAATGTACTGCCTTCATTTTTTAATGTTGATATTTCAACAGAGAGATATAAAAATTACATGCATGAGGAATTCTTTGACTATTTTCAAGTAGGCTTGTTTTTATCAAGAGCTAATAAGCAGATGTTTCTGAGTTTACATTAGTGATAAGCCTCCAAAATAAGTTTGCTTATTTTAAGTTTAACTATTCAACACATACTTATTTCATGTGTCACATATACTTGGTTTTATTGCGGGCAGTTTGGGAATCAAAGGAAGTATGAAAGACCCTAGACATGATCCCAAAAGCAGATGCAGTCTCATCTGTGATTAAAATTTGGAGACAGAAAAAATTCAGGATTAGGAATTAAAATGTGTTAAATAAAAACTCGAGAGATTCTTGGCTCGTAAGATATTATTGGATCATTGTGGTCCAGCTAATTGTCAACGGTGGTGTTTGAGTATTCCCTTTCATCGATCTTGAGAGGAAGTAGTATCTCCTAATGGTATGAGAATGAACTCTTGGAACTCCATTGTCTGTATGGGAATCATAGCTCTGCAGTACTTAATAGGAATATTTGTGACATTAAATGGATATAAATATAGGTAATAGATAATGTTTAAAATATTGCCTAGTGCATGGAAAATACCATGTAAATGTTTGCTATTATTTTTAGTAATAGTCAAGCTTGCTTTAAGAAAAACCAGTATCTAGGGACGCCTGGGTGGCTCAGTCGGTTGAGCCTCCGACTTCGGCTCAGGTCATGATCTTGTGGTTTGTGGGTTTGAGCCCCGCATTGGGCTCTGCGCTGACAGCTTAGAGCCTGGAGCCTGCTTCAGATTGTGTCTCCCTCTCTCTGCCCCACCCCCACTCATACTCTGTTTCTCTCTCTCTCAGAAAATGAATAAACATTTAAAAAAAGAAAAAAAAAAAGAAACACAAGTATCTGTGGGGTGCCTGGTTGGCTCAGTCGGTTGAGTGTCTGACTCTTGATTTCGGCTCAGATCATGATCCCAGGGTCGTAAGATTGAGTCCTGTGTCAGACTCGGCACTGAGCCCCACTCTGCCTCTCTCCTGTTCATGCTCTCTCTCTCAAATAAAAAACAAATAAATAAAAATGAATAAATAAATGAAAAACCAGTCTCTGAATTTCTAAATTGATAAAACATATAAAGAAGGTTATTATTTATACTTAAATAATATTTTTCATTTTGAAAAAATTTGCAGTAGGATATTTTTTAAATAATGACTCCCATTGGGTAGGTAAATTATTGCACTGTACTCACCAAAAATTATGCTTGCAGTGTTTCAGATTCACATCCATTACTCAAAATGCGTATGTCCCATGCACAGTTGCAGCATAATCTATTAATAATGACCTCTGTAAGATTCTGAGAAATATAGTCAAATCTCCTTATTTGGAATTTATGATCTATAACATTGCTGTTAACACTGAATTAGCAAATATTAAACTATTGTTTCTAGGGTAGATATGGCGTTAGGTTCCTGCAGCCCCTGGTCACATTTTCATTGGCTGATGAACATATAACCTTGTTTTATATGTGTTCCTGTTTTTAAAACACCTTGTTTAATGTATATTGTTGATTCATTAACATTGTACTCATAGCCATAGCGCTCATGCCTGAATGAAGCTTATCTAACACATATATTTTCTCTATGAGGCACATAACAGACTTGTTTCACATAGGACCACCATGTGGCACTTCACTATTCTTGGGCAGTATTTTAAATAGTAAAATCACCAACAGAAAGCACAAATTTGAGTATAAAAAAATTGGGCACCAAAAAGACCATGAAAGAATACTTACTTGTTTATAGTATGAAAGATGAAACAAGAAAGCAGAGTGTTGCTTTGTTTTACCTAAGCTTGGAATGTACACATTGGGCAGCTTAGATTTTGTTGTTGTCCACTTACACATGAATGGTCACAAGTATTTTTGGAGTTACAAATAAACTTTACCAAGTTGACAAATTTTTAGATAAGAGAATCTGCAAATGAAGAAGATAGACTTTATTACATCTTGGATTGAGTATGCTTTGAGAAGAAATTGCTTTTGTCTTATTTAAGCAATAAAAATATAATTACCATTAACATTCATTTTTAGTAAGGACTCTACATTTTGATGTTTACTAAATTGATAATAAAATGTTAACTTGTTCTTGCCTGTTTCATGCTATCTTTTCTATGTAATGATTTCTTTTTCTTTTTTTTTTTATGTAATGATTTCTTAATTCAGTAACCCATGTCTGTTGATAACTTACAATGTGCCAGCACTGCTTTAGGCTCTGAAAGTGCAACAGACAAAAAAATAAATAAATAAAAATTAAAAAAAAATCACAGTTATCATGCAGTTGATATTCTGTTGGAATAGACAGGTAACAAAGCAAGATAAATACCTAAGATATATTAGAAAGTGATAAGTACTGAAAATAAAACCAATGAAGCAGAGAAGAAGGGTATGAAATGTTGGCAGATTATGTTCTGGTTATCACTTACCAAAACTTAGTAGTTTATCAAATAATGGTCATTTTGTTATTATCTCTCAGTGTTCTCTGGTATTCATAAGTCTTAGCTGAATGATTCTCATTTGGGATCTTTCAGGCATTGTAATCAGATGACAGCTGGCATTGTAGTCACCTGAATGATTCTTTACTCACAAGTCTGGTATCTGGGCTGGAATGTTTGGTGAATAGTTTCTCACTGGCATTTTTCTCTCTGCATTGCTAGCTTGGGCCTCTTAATAGTATGATGTTCTCAGGGTATGTGGTCTTTTTACATGGTGATTGGCTTCCCCAGTGTGAACATTCCCTAAGAGACTGGAAGAGCTGTTGGTTCTTGTAAAGACTAATCCCAGCACTGGAATAATGTCACTTCCACCATTTTCTTTTGGTCAAAGCAGTCACAATCCAGCATACACTTATAAAGAATTGGAAGAATAAACTCCACTTTTTGATGGCTTGTGCATACATGGAGAGAAGGAATTGATGATGGTTGTCTGGAAGGTGTGCTACTTACAGTAGGTATTAAAAGTTGATAGGGTGGCTACGGAAGGCCTTACTGAGAAGGTGACTTCAAAGTGAGGCTGGTCAACATGGTTGTATCTTTCTCTAGTTATATTAAGCTGTGTAAGTATAGGCAAAGACTAGATAGGGAATTGGATTTAAACAGTCATGGGTTTGTAAGATGAGTGTGTCAGAGCAAGAGAGGAATTGAAGTGGTATAAGGCATAGATTATAATGATTGAGCATAGAACTGAAGCTAAGTAAGCAGGGTAGAGAAGACATGAGGTTTGTAAGAGACTGAATAAATGGCAGATCTCAAAAAACTAGTACAACTAATAAGAGATTAGCAAAGTTGCAGGATATAAGATCAGTAAACAAAAGTCAATAACATGTCTATATATTACCAATTAAAAATGAAGATAAGTTCAGGTAAAATAGCATCAAAAAAGAATAAATTACATAGGCATAAGTTTAAAAAAAGGGTTAGACTTATATACCAACCACTATAAAGCATTACTGAAAGAAATTAAAGATCTGACTATGTGGAAAGATACCTGTGGTCATGGATCACAAGACTTGATATTGGTAAGATGGCAGTACTCCCCAAATTGACCTATAGATTCAGCACAATCTTTGTTAAAATCCCAGCTGGCCTCAGCGCAAGAATTGACATGCTGATCCTTAAATTCATAAGGAAATCCAGAAGACCCAGAATATTCAAAATTAGCTTGAAAAAGAGTGAAGTATAAGGACTTACACATGTTGATTTCAAAATTTATTAAAAAGGAAATGTAGTCAAGACAGTGTGGAATTGGCATAAAGATAGACACTAGAATAGTGAAATATAATTGAGAATCCAGGTATAAATCCTTCAATGTATAATGAATTGCTCTTTGACAAGAGTGGCAAATTCAATTCAATGACAAAAGAATAGTTTATTTGACAAATGGTGCTGGGACAATTGGATATTGCATGCAAAGAATAAGACCAATATCTCCCACCATATACAAGAATTAAGTAAAAATAAATCATAGACCTAAA